>NC_045766.1:116852015-119352015 GCF_008692025.1 Phocoena sinus
TCTCCAGGTGTACACATAATCTCCTAATGGGCACCTGTGCTTAACTCTATCACAGCCACTTCAAAGTCTAAAGCTTCTATTCTAAATCTAATTCATCACCATCACTCCTCCCCATACCCCCTGCCCCTCTGCATTCCCTACTGCAAGTACCATTTCCCTGATCTATCCAGCTGGATACATTGGTGTGCTTACTGACACCTACCTTTGTTTCAAATGCTACTTACTATTGCTTCAGCGTCAGCACTGCCTCTTGAGGTACTATCCCACTGCCTCCGATTTCATCGTCCCTGTTCATTCTTTTTTTTTTTTTGTCCCTGTTCATTCTTGTACTGCTATATTATCTAACAGTGAATTTGGTCATGCCACTCTCTCACTGAAAAACCTACGATAAGCAGAGGTTAGATTAGGTCGGCCTCTGCCACCTCCACCCTGGCACTTGAATTCCAGATAAAATGAGCAAAAACTCTTCCTGTCCCCCCAATTCCATGACTTGTTAACCAAAACCCTCCCCAAGACTTTTACACATGCCTGTGGAAATTAAATTCTCCAGTCACTTCCACCTCTGGGCCCTGCCTCCTTCATGTGTCATGTATAACTAACTCAGCCCACCCCTTGATTTTCACAAACATTAAAATACCTACTCACATAAATACAAGTTCAATGAACTTGGAGCTTTGGGAAGAGGCTGAAGAGTGACTTAAACATTAGCAATACAAATAACTTCAAATGGAGCAAAGAGTTAATCATTCTTAAAATATTCCTCATTTTCCCTTATACTAACGTATTTATGAACATTTTTTCCCTCCGCTTTTCTTTTTTTGCGGTACGCGGGCCTCTCACTGTCGTGGCCTCTCCCATTGCGGAGCGCAGGCTCAGCGGCCATGGCTCACGGGCCCAGCCGCTCCGTGGCGTGTGGGATCCTCCCGGACAGGGGCACGAACCCGTGTCCCCTGCATAGGCAGGCGAGCTGTCAACCACTGAGCCACCAGGGAAGCCCCTGCTTTTTTTTATCTTGTTGAGTTCTCGCGTCATTGCTCTGTTCCTGATCTCCTTATCTAAGAACTCCAAATTGTTCTCCCTTCATTTTTTAGCTACTTCAGCTAACCCTCTCCCAGCCTCATGTACGTTAAACCCATCAGGCTTGTTCAATAAACCCCATCAAGGCACAGATCAAATGACCCTCCATTTGATTTGCTCCTCTCTCTTAGCAGGCAGCTGTAGTCATAAAAAAAGAAAATAGGTGAAGCTAAAAAATAAATACCATAAAAACAAACATCATCAAGGAGTCCGTTTCCTTTTATCCCATAAGAACCTACTTTCTGCCCATATCTTTAGTGTTTTTTTGAGGGTTTCCCATTCTTCTAATTCTCCAGATTCAAGAAACTTCTCATCTTTTCTCAAACACAACAGATTCTTTGTGCAATCTATTGCTTTTTCCTGGATGGCCCAAGCCACATTTCTTTTCTTAATGGACTCCTATCCATGCTTCAATATCCTTCTCAGGTGATCCCCCAGCCCCTACGCAGATAATCTTGACCTCACACAGCACATGCATTTTACTTTATTTTATTTAAAAAATTTTTATTTTATATTAGAGTATAGTTGATTTACAATGTTCTGGTAGTTTCAGGTGTACAGCAAAGTGACTCAGTTATACATATATCTATTGTTTTTCAGATTATTTTCCCATATAGGTTATTGCAGAATATTGAATAGAGCTCCCTGTGCTATACAGTAGGTCCTTGTTGATTATTTTATATATAGTAGTGTGTATATGTTAACTCCAATCTCCCAATTTATCCCTCCCCCACTGCTTTCCCCCTTTGGTAACCATAAGTTTGTTTTCGAAGTCTCTGAGTCTGTTTCTGTTTTGTAAATAAGTTCATTTGTATCATTTTTCTAGATTCCACATAAAAGTGATATTATATATTTGTCTTTCTCTGTCTGACTTACTTCACTTAGTATGGTAATCTCTAGGTCCATCCATGTTGCTGCAAATGGCATTCATTCTTTTTCATGGCTGAGTAATATTCCATTAAATATATGTACATCTTCTTTAAGCACATTCATCTTAATTGTTGGAAAACGTGCCTGCCTCCTTTGCAAAAATGGGTGCTGCTTCACTAGTCAGTGGCTATGTTCTGGAAAAGTAGAACAGTCTTGATATTCTACAATTTTACTGCCTTTGAGGGAAAGCGGTCAATGTGACAATATTTCTTACACATTTTATTCACAGAGTTCCATAACCTAATCCCTTTAAAGCTGTATTATTATTATTTTTAATTTTTATTTTATATTGGAGTAGAGTTGATTTACAATGTTGTGGTAGTTTCAGGTATACAGCAAAGTGATTTAGTTATGCATATACATATATCTATTCTTTTTCAGATCCTTTTCCCATATAGGTTATTACCGAGTATTGAGTAGAGTTCCCTGTGCTATACAGTAGGTCCTTGTTGATTAAAGCTGTATTATTTTATATACAGCATAGCCCCAGGTTGAATTTTCAGAATCTCACTCTCTTAAAATACGGTTAATTTTTCTGTATTCCACTGATTCACTTTAGGTGGAAGAATTTATATCCTCGCAGATATCTTGGAGATGATCTGCTCCAGGAGTGCTCAACCTCTCTATTTCTCCTGGCACAACTGAAGGCTAACATTTTTGTGCCACTCACTCCTCTGGATCCAAGGGCTCCTGGTAGAAGGTGTAGACTGGAGTTTCAACCCTGCAGTAGCTGGTGCCAGGACTGGAATGCCATGTTCTGACCCGAGTTATGCCAGATGGACCTGAGAGTTGCTGTCCTGGTCCCAACCTCCAACCTTACAAAAAGAAAACTGAGGCACAAAGAGGTTAGCTGACTTGCCTGTGTCATCCATCTAGTTAGAGATCATCAAGGCTGGATCTAGAGCTCAAGTCTTCCGGGCTCTTTGATAAGGCAGTAAGAACTATGACTGGTGTCTTGAGAAACCCCCCACCTCAATGCTTATGTGACAGTAATGTGGTCACTTACACATTCTGGATTAAAATCTCTCCATTTTTGAGCCATTGTTGTCACATAGAAACTGTTTTGACTGAATTTAGCCTATAAAAGGTAGACTTCATCAAAATGTATTTTTTCACTCTTGATGTGAAATTAAGGTTTTGACAACTTTTTCCACATTGTAATTGGTTGTTCGAGGTTGACACAAATTTAACTCAAGGCAAGATGCTATTGATCAGGAATTTCAAAGAATTTAGGAGAGTGTTAACTCTCTTCAGTGTATGTGTGACAGTGACTTTGAACTGAGAAGGCAGTTACCAGGTTAGTGCCCAGAAACAAACATGAGAAATAGTTGGGTACAAAACCCAACTTGGGGATCACAAATAATTTCTTAAAGTAGATCTGTTTATTCACAGAAAGTATCCTAATGTTATGACAGCTCAGGAATGGCTGAGTAGTCTCTGCCCCACACCCTGTGGACAGTGGGAATTTTGCACAAAACAAAGGTTTATAATCAGCCTTTTTGGCAGAACAAGTGATCTGCCATTAGGGTAATCTAACCGGGAGAAGATAACAGCGTGAATGAGCAATAAGCAAGGTAAAGTTTACCCATTTATTTCAACTAATAATAGCGTGTCTTAATCTTTTAATGAGATATTGAAAAGGAAACACACACACACACACACATACACGCACTTTAAAAAATCCCCACTAACCCAGAGGCAGAACAAGATTTTTAGCTGACGTTCAAGGGCTGAATATTTAGGTCAGAACTGAAGTTCAAGGAGAGATGGTGAAAAGAATTGCTTGTTTTGAACTTAATGGAGAAAAAATGGAGGCACACTTCTGTATCAGCACTGTCTTGTAAACGTGATTTAAAAGAACACTGTTAGAAATCACTGGCTTGGTTGAGAAAGAGATTTCCGAGTTGTCATAGGGATGAAACCAATGTTTTGCCAGTGAATAGCTCTACCCCTGAGCAGCCTAGATGAACAAGATGAAGGCCAGATTGGAGTCCCTTGAAGCATTGATGATAAGCACTCTATGGTTAAAGGACGCAAATTACCCTTGGAATCATAATGCAGGTACCCTGGATGTAAGGATAATGTGATTCAAACTAATTTCGGACTGCGCCAAGCAGGAAGAGAAAGTCCTTTGGGCATTCAAGAAGAACATTTAGACAAAGCAAAACAAAAGGGGAATTTGTGGTTATCCTGAAGCTGTTGCTCATTTATATTTCACTGAAGATTTAAAATGTCAGGCAAAAGAATGTAGCTGTGACACACAGAGAAAGAAATTTGGAATGTACATGGTTTGTAACTAAAAAAATCAAATAGAAGGAATGGTAAGCAACAGGAAAATTGAAAAGGTGTTCTCTTTAGTTTCCTAAAATTATTTATTTTGGAAACTCAGATGGGTTAGAAATATCAACACAGGCTTCTCTTATATCTCAACAGGAAGATTGAAAAGGTATTCTCTTTAGTTTCCTAAAATTATTTGTTTTGGAAACTCAGATGGGTTAGAAATATCAACACAGGCTTCTCTTATATCTCATTATGATGCCTCATATGAATTAGCACTCTTCTATGTTAATCAAAGCGAATCCCTTCCAATTATACAGATTGCTATGAAAAATCATGAGACATCACATTTTACTAAATGGGAAATACTATTGATCTAACAAGATCCACTGAATAATAGAAGGGGTCCATTTTCATTACATATTCCCTGTAGCAAAGTTGAATGTATATACGGGTGAAAGATGAAAGAATTAATCGATTTCTAGAGTTTCAGATACCTACAGAATTTCAGATACATACATGATAATTGGTTAATAGACATAAATAATATCTTGCTTGCCTATATCCTCATATTACTCTGCTGAAAACTGTTTAGGATGTGTTTAATAAATATCAGTTCTTCCTTTTAGGAGTTTACAATCAGAAACTGATGACAATAAAACAGAGAAATACATAAAAGGAGAGATAGCTTTGTAAACCACACTTACAACGATGTTCAAATATAAATGCCTTTGATTCACTACAAATGTGGAAGAGATGTGCTTATCAAGAGGGGATAAAAAGACAGTATCTGTTATTAGGAAGTAAGTTCTTGGTGCTGGCAGATTATATTGAACAGTTCTTTAATGTCTGTAAGGAGTGACTTTGTTTATCTATCTATCTATCTATCTATCTATCTATCTATGTATCTATCTTTATCTATCCATCCTTCCAAATGAAAGAAGATATAAAGTAAAATAATCAAAGGAAGTGGCTAGTGAGCAGACATAATGTGGTTCAATCAGAGGGTATACAAGAAGAGAGAAAAATGACTAGTACGGCATTTTAAAAACAGGATGAAATACTTTGCAATTGAACAAGAGGATCTTACACATGATTTATAGGACAAATTTTAAAAATTATATGGCCTCAGAAAAGTCTGGCATATACAAAACAACAGGTGAAAAAGATAACTTCGGCAGAAGAACTGACGACTTATAGGAAAGAAATATTGTAACTTGGGATTCTGGGGACCTGAGTCTGTGGTTAAACGAACAGGAGTTGAAGGATTACATATAAACCATAGAACAAACTTAACAGGTGATGGAGTCAAATTCTTATTTTTCACTGAAATAACAAATTGTTTTACCTGGACTATATCACTTGAGAAAATATGATTTGGTCATTAAAATGACCAAAATAAACAGACAAGGGAACCACTAATTCATGTATCTGGAATATATTAATGATCAAACTGAGAAACAGTATACATGAGACAGTTGTTCGTGTGGCCATCACTCAACAAGTATTAATTGGCTGCTCTTTGTAATACATTAGAGCAAGTAGTTACTATACAAAATGCCAATTGAACACAGAGTACTTTTTTGTTTATTCTGTAAAAAAATCCTTCGGAAGAGTTGAAAAGAAAGCAAATCAGATTCAGAAAATGTCACGACTGAGAAAGCAGATTTAATTAGGAACTGGAAATAGAAATGGAAAAACAACCAAGAGTCAGTGAGGAGTTTTATTTGGGAGCTTTCCTATTTATCAGTGTTCTTTACCGACACATGGATATTGGATATGGGAAAAGTTAAAGACGGCTGATAAATTTCTGTTTAATATGAATTGGTCATGGAACTTGTCTTACAGCCAGATGCAATGTGCAGGACAGAGGTGAGTACAGAAATTGATTTCTTATATATGTGCATTCATTCAGCAGTTTTGTGCTCATGTTATTTTGCAAGCACTGTCTGGGCACTGGGGTTCCAACATGAATAAAGCATGGCCTCTGCCATCAGTGAGGCAACTGAGATGAAATAGCTAACTTGCCAAGCAATGGGGGTTACCCCATGGACAGTGGAAGCTAGGGGAAAGGGGGTGAAGGGTTTCCAAAGCAGATGAGGTGAGAGTCAGACTAAATGAGGAAAGAGGCTCAGAAGCCAAGGAGAGAGAGTTGTGTAATTGGTTATCAGCAGTGTCGAATTCTGTACATAGGTCAAGGAGCATCAAGATGGAGAAGTGCCATTTCGTTTTGGCAGTGAGCGTGTTACTGGAGACCTTGGCAAGCCTAGCTTCTGGGAAGTGGCATGGGTTAGGGCTGGACTGGATCGAGTTCAGGAGTATTTTTTACGGAGGAACTGAATGCATCTGGTGCACTCTAGGAGTTGGGAGAGGAAGGGGAGGGAAACAGTTGTTCGAGGGTGTGTGTATTTTTTGAGGCCCAGGGATATCTGAGACGCAGGGACCCCCACCCACAGGCTCTTGAGTTCTATTTTGTGCAAAATGTAGCTTTCACTAGCAATGAGGAAACAGCATTTACATCTACAAGTAGCCTTTGTTGAGCTTGTTCGCTCTCTCCAGCAGTGAGTCACTCTGTAATACTGACCCTGCCATTGAAGTCAGCAGATTCTATTTGGAGAGCGTTGGTGATTGTGGGCAAAGTTGTTTAAAAAGTTGACAAAAACCTTTACTCTCCTTGGTATGCCAAACACCTGCTTGCATTGGTTTTGACGACTGAATATCAGCCTGGGCCACAAGAATGCTATATTTGAGTCAAAGAAGAGGGAAGTCTCCTCTTGTGAAGGAGCGAAACATACATGACACAGGAAGAAGTTATAATACTTTCTATTTTGGTTTCCTCTCCTTTGAAAAGAATATTAAAAAGAAAAGTGGTTCTGCAAATGCCAACTTCAATTAAAATGCTAAATACTAGTTGCGGTTCCCCATCTCTGCCAAAGGGAATGTGTCCACTGTGACCAGCCACCTGTCTCCCTTTATAAGAGATCAAGACTGCTGCCTCATCCAGCACGCTGGACTGACACTAAATATCAGTGTGATGATGAATCAAAAGTCAACAGCAGCAGAGTTTTATTTACCAAGAAATGACCCTTAGTAAGGTCATCTCTTTTTGAGAGGACATTATAGTCATTAAGGTTGAAACACTTATGCAGCGCATCTTTAGGGCCCGATTAAGGCATGAGGTGTAGGGTTAGCAATCTTTGGTGTTTCCAGTCTGATCGAATATGTAAATACATATATGCCAACATGCTGGCCGAAGATGTTTGAGCAGATAGTAAAATGGCGCATGGTTTTTGATGGCTTAGCTAGACACAGTGAAGGTCATAGAACTAGAAATTTAAAAATCAGTTACGAAACAGGTTAAAATTGCTGTCAAGAGAGCGGGTTTGGAGTCTGTAGGACCTGGGTTTTAATGACATTTACTAGCTGTGTGGCATCAATCAAATGATTTCAACTTTTTAAGCCTCTGTTTCCTCATCTATAAGATGCAAATAACACCAGTGACTAACGTCTATCGTTGTTTTAGGGATGAAATGACACAGTGCGTGAAGCTTAACCCAAGACCAGCTATATAGGAAATGCTTCATCAATAATAGCCTTTATTTCCCTCAAATCAAGTATCATCAATTCCTTGTTGATACAGCCATTAGTGCCCTTTAAAGGGCTGAGAGCAAATATGAAAATGAATATAGGTAACAGCTTGTTGTGAAAATGCTATATTTGGAAGACAATCGTAGTACGCCTCAGAGAAAAAGAGTGAGCATCACGAATTCAATCTAATCTAAGAGGATTGAAACAAGAGCATCTCAATCATTAAACAGAACCCAGAAAGAGAACCTAAAGTTATAAAAGTTATATTCACTTCTAAAATTTAATAAGATTCTGATTTCACCAAGTTAAAAAAATCATCTCTATTAAATGTAGAAATTAGCTTTATTATATGCATAAAGAGTCTCAGCGCTCTTGATGAAATTAATAGTAAACAATTATTCCAAGTAGGTTCTATGGGACATATTAGCAATAATCAGATACCAATCAGGACCCTTCTCTCCACGTGTAAAACGCCCAACTCCATTTGTAGAATAACTCGATGGCTGAGCTCTTCGTTACATTATCTCTTTTATGATCCCTGGTTCGTCATTTTGTATGGAGGCCCTAGAGCTCTCTCTGCCATCAATCAGACCTGGACCTTCTGCCACTTCACAGACCCCAGGTTTAATCGAAATGCCTGGCTCCCCAAACCCTGTTCACATCATTCACTTTTCCATTCTTAGAAGAACTTTGTCAGTTTGAGATATGTCATTCTATCTGTAAACAGAACCCAGAAAGGAAATCTGAAAGTTATCGAGCATGGATAGTCAATTGCTAAAGGATTCTGAATCTCAGTGAACAATGGGCCTAAATGAAACCCTTAAGGAGAACCCAGAAATTCATCTTACTAGCGCTCATCTTGGCCTGTTGAGGAAAAAGCAGAGCCCTGCCCTTTACCAAATATAAACTTTATTTTTCTAGGCAAGAAGGAAAACTGCAAAGGCAAGGCCATGTGGAGAACCAGCCACTTACTGGGGTCGGTTGACTGAAATTCCACTTGACAAAGCCTTTTTTACCCTTTCTAGCCCAAAGTGACCTCTCTGACACTGGTTGCCTACTTAATTGATGTTTTGCCATTTGTATTCATGTACCCTCAGGCTATGAGCCATCAGAGGGCACCATCTTTAGGTCTCTGTTAGAGCAACAGATCATGAAGACTTGCTCCCCCTTTCTCCGAATTTCCTCAGAGCCAAGGGGTCCTGGAGTCTGGAAGACAGGGAAGAAGAAAGGAAGAAGGGAATTTGGGTTCTGCATTTTGCTTTTGTCAACCTTCTGTAAGTCATTCAGCCTCACTGGCAGTGATTTTTTTGTATGATGGGGGTAATTATAGATACTGGCTAGAAAAACACTTTGATATCCTCAGATAAAAGAGCCTCTGAAAGCGCAGAGGATAATTATTATTAGCAGCTCAATGGTTCTTAGCTTTTTCCATATGCAGCTTCCTCCAGGGAAGCTAAATCCATCAAAATAAAACCAGTTTGAGAGAAAAGGTATGATACAAAACTATTTAAACGAGGAAAATGACTTCAAAAAGATGAACTAGATGAGACATAAAAGTGAAATAAAAAATTAAAGCAATGACATGCTTCTAAAGAAATCTCTGCAGTGTCGTCAGGAAGGAATTTAACATCACACACGAGTTGTGGTAGTCATAGCGGCATCTTGTATTTGTATAATGTCTTTCTCAAGAAGCTTACAGCTCTTTGGTGACATGAAATGATACTTATTAAATCTTCAAGATGCTAGTGAGCTGATTTCTAAGTGAGGTAATTGAAGGCTGATCCACTTCATGGATTAAACCAGTAGAAAAGTGAGAATTAGAATCCAGTTTTTCCAACAGACAATACAGAAGCAAGCAATAGGAGGATCTACCATCTCGTGGTTTCCATCGAAAATCTCTCTGTTGGAATCGTTAGCTGAAAGGTAGAGGGAATTTTTGGCGTTTGTTCTGACTTTTGTCTTACCATTTAGCAAGTATTAAAAAAACAATTATTTATGAAGGTCCTCCTAGGAATCTGATCCTTGCTAAGAGAATAAAAATAGGGAATTAAAAAAAAGAAAAAAACAAGTATAATATCCAGTGTCTAGCCACAAGAAGATCATGATGTAATTGAGGAGAAAAGGCATACACAAAGCAAATTGTGGACAAAGTATTATTTTATATTTCAGTATTAAATGCTATCTACTCTGTATACAGATGGCCAAAAAACACATGAAACGATGCTCAACATCACTAATCTTTAGAGAAATGCAAATCAAAACTACAATGAGGTATCACCTCACACCAGTCAGAATGGCCATCATCAAAAAATCTACAAACAATAAATGCTGGAGAGGGTGTGGAGAAAAGGAAACTCTCTTGCACTGTTGGTGGGAAGAGGTGTGGAACCCTCTTCCACAGCCACTATGGAGAACAGTATGAAGGTTCCTTTAAAAACTAAAAATAGAACTACCATATGACCCAGTAATCCCACTACTAGGCATATATCCTGAGAAAACCATAATTCAAAAAGAGTCATGTACCACAATGATAATTGCAGATCTATTTACAATAGCCGGGACATGGAAGCAACCTAACTGTCCATCAACAGATGAATGGATAAAGAAGATGTGGCACATATATACAATTGCTTATTACTCAGCCATAAAAAGAAACAAAGTTGAGTTATTTGTAGTGAGGTGGATGGACCTAGAGTCTGTCATACGGAGTGAAGTAAGTCAGAAAGAGAAAAACAAATACCGTATGCTAACACATATGTATGGAATCTAAAAAAAAAAAAAAAAAAAAAAAAAAGGGTTCTGAAAAACCTAGGGGCAAGAGAGGAATAAAGATGCAGATGTAGAGAATGGACTTGAGGACTGAGGACACAGGGAGGGGGAAGGGTAAGCTGGGACAAAGTAAGAGAGTGGCATGGACATATATACACTACCAAATGTAAAATAGCTAGCTAGTGGGAAGTAGCCACATAGCACAGGGAGATCAGCTCGGTGCTTTGTGACCAACTTAGAGGGGTGGGATAGGAAGGGTGGGAGGGAGGGAGACGCAGGAGGGAGGAGATATGGGGATATATGTATATGTACAGCTGATTCACTTTGTTATACAGCAGAAATTAACACACCATTGTAAAGCAATTATACTCCAATAAAGATGTTAAAAATAAAAAATAAAATAAAATAAAATAAATGTTATCTGCTCTGAAGAGCTTTCCATTATTATGGTACTGGAAGGTAAATTTTTTTAAAACATCTGTAACACTCCCAGAACTATGTTTCTTTTAACGTTTGTAAGAGGCAGATATCATGTCACGCCTTCTCTCTGGGGTCAGAGTTTAAGCTTATCGAGAGTAAGAACCATGTTTTATTTTATAGCAAATTTCAGTCCATGCTTCACATTGTCCAGGACACAACATAAGGGCATGTCTGTTGAATGACATACTGATACAATAATTTTTAAATATAACAGTTAACTACATTACAAGGACAATATGTGCAACAAAATTGCTGAGCATGTTTTCATTCATAATTAAAATCCATTAGGCTCCGAACAATTAGGAAATAATCACGCCATTCCTGATATTCTTTGAGTCACTCAATAGCAGTTACAAATGAAAGTTTAAAAGTTCCTTACCATTATTTCACTGTTCTTCAAAACTATAGGAACTTAACTTTGTTTTACTTTCCTCAATAGACAGATGATATAAGAAATCAAGAGAAGTGAGAAACCTGCATTATCATCCTATCTTCAAGATTTCCTTGTCATCTTTGCAGCCCTTAGCCCCCTTTAGCAGGGAAAAGAGAAAGAGGACAGACTAAAGAACACAGAAGCCAGGAGTTCCAGAATGTATTTGTAAGGACAGTTAGTATTCCGCCTGACTTCCTTCCCTGGCAGTGGCAGATGGGAATGGAAAAGGCTGCCTGCCTATGTGCCCCTGGAATAAGGTGAGTTAGTGGTCTGGGTTAGTAGTGCAGGATAACGTTTCCACCTCACCAAAGGAAAGGAGGAAAAATAATTGAGTGATAGCTCACTTTCTTCTTTGAAAAAATAGCGCCTACTTTGCATGAATATCTGATAATCATGTGTTTAAGAAAAATGTTCCTAAATGATATTAAGTTTTCCTTTCACTCATTGGGTATAAAATAGTTCATATTTACATATTAAATACTGACCCAGGCAGAGAGCTATACATACACAGTTAAGTATGCAATTCCCTTCCTCCGAGATGCTCTCAGTCCTAGAAACAATGACTTAGCAGGGACACATAGGACTTTCCCAGAGAACTAAAATAGTAACTAAACATTTTTAAATAGATCAGTATGTGATTTACATTATGCATAAGCTTAGGACCAATTTTGCCATTTCACTTATCTCACCACCCTCTTCCATTCTTCTGTGAGAGGGAGAAAAGGATAGGAAAAGAAGTAAGGATTTTCACTCCTTCACTCCTGGGCTGAAGTGAAAATCCCTTTCTTGAGAGGTTTTAGATTTATTTTGACTATCCAGCACCATGACCTTTTCTAACATTCCTTTGTTTTCTGAACTGCCTGGAATAACTTCTCAGGAGAAGCCATGATGTCCAGGCCACCCAGGGTCAACCAAGTTCAACTCCTATTCCCATTGTAGGGAGTGAGACACTGGAGTTGGCTTTGCCCAAAAATAGCCTGTGTCCATGTGGTAGAACGAGCTTGATATCACCAAGCTCTAAACTCATAGCCTGAGTCCTGCTTTCAGAGGGAAAGGACTCCAAGCCCTTCAACTTTGCCGTTATGCAAGTTTGTAATTACTCATGAGGGCGTTGATAGCCAGGGCCCTGGGACAGTATCATCGTGACCAAGGCGGGTGCCTCAGGACGATGCCAAAGGGATGAAGGCTTCACCTTTGAGAGCATATTTTCTTTCTACCAACACTGAAGGTAGTCCAAGGAACAGGATCTTGGATTTCCACTGGTATAGGTTCATTAACCCAAATCCCTCTAATTCGCCACAATTTGTTATGGCATTCTCACCTTCCTCATTTTCCAAAAGGCTGGTCATCTCAACAACTTAATGGAGTAATGACAAATTTGATTGATAGGCCAAACCTCCATTAGACAGATGGACTTTATATTTTGAGCCTTCTCTGGCACTTGAGTACATGCATCAAAATTGGGTAGCTGAAATTTTAACTGTAGAAGAGAGAAAACTCAGTCGACTATGTATAGAATGCTTATTTTTCTCCTGAATCTGTTCTCAGTAAAAATCTTATTTTCAGAAGACTTTTGCTAAACTATTAGTGTGCCACATATAATGATTTATAAATGCTGCCTAATAAATCACTTCCCTGTCTCATAGCTAAATATTAGTATCTCTTTTGTTTTCACAGACAGACAAAATGAAAGTCATAGATTAAATTAATGGAAGGAAAGTGAACTACAAACCATGGTGACTTCTCCTTCGGCAGAGTGAATTATTCATGAAACCTCTATTGCAAGTTTCCAGTGCCAGAGGTAGCCCTTAGGATGATTTTTTTTTTTTTTTTTTTTTTTTGTGGTATGCGGGCCTCTCACTGTCATGGCCTCTCCCGTTGCAGAGCACAGGCTCCGGATGCGCAGGCTCAGCGGCCATGGCTCACGGGCCCAGCCACTCCGCAGCATGTGGGATCCTCCCAGACCGGGGCACAAACCCGTGTCCCCTGCATCGGCAGGTGGACTCTCAACCACTGCGCCACCAGGGAAGCCCCCTTAGGATGATTTTTTTCTCAGCCTCTGGGCTCTGGGAGTAATTGCAAATGGGTAGCAATTACTTTTGGCATCTCCCCACTTCATATCCAGTGCCCTAATCCCACCTACTTTTCTGCAACCCAGTATTTAGGGACCTTATCCAAGCTTATGGCTCTCCAAACTCTTTTCTGAGTTATTCCTTTCATCTCTACCCTGCACTGGAGGCCCACAGTGTCCGTAATTGTTATAGTCACACACACACACACACACACACACACACACACACACACACACGTACACACACAGAATATTAGAAAAACGTTTTCTTATTGTAGGCTCAAGATCATTCACACTGAGCTGAGTGACTAATATGCTTATGCATTTTAAGAGAAGTTTGTTAACTAAAATGAAACTTCAGTTGGATGTGATATGCTGGGGAGACGGTCTTTAACTTTCTTGCCTCCTTGTTTATGCCCTAATGTCCACCTGCCCAGCTCCCATCTTCCCAACAATACCGAGCAGAGTTAGTTGGCAAGTGGTATTCTGCTCCTGAATGATTGCTTGAGAATCTAGACCTTGACACGGAGACTCTGCAGACCTCAGCCACATTGAAAGCAATCTCCTAGCATACAGTCTGAGGAAGGGCTAAAAATCTAACTCCCTGCTCCCTAACTCATGACAGACAATACAGTACAGGAGTGTAGAATAATAGCCTTTAGGTTCAACTTCTGGTGTGTGAATTTTGGCCCTGCCACTTAGTAGCTGCGTGACCCTAGACCATTTACTTAACCTCTTCATAAAATGGGGATGCTAATAGCTATTAGCTCATCAAATGAGTTTAAGGATTCATTGATATAATAAATATATGATGCAGTACCTGGCATAAATTAAGTACTCAATCAATGTTAGCTATTATTATTAGAGCAGCAGTCATTATTCTATACCATAATACCATCTAACAGAAAATCCCCAAGTGGGCAGCTTCAGGGTGTACCTGTGGTTATAGCCCTTTCTGAGCATCCTGGTATTTAGTGCTTCATCTATTTTTTTCTGTCTTTCGTTATTTATTTGTGGTTGCTGTGTATCAGGCACTGTGCTAGGAGCTGGCCACTACAGTGAGCTACGTAATTATGGCTCCTATGCTGATGAAGGTTTCAGTGCAGAAAGAATAACAGAGAGAACTAATTACAGAACCCATTTCAATGATGATAAGCCCTGTGCAAAAGACATGTGTTATGAAAGCAGGTAATGTTTGGGGGTGGGAGGCTAACAACCAGGATCAAGAAAGAATCCGTCTTGAAGGATGAGTAGGAATTAGATAGTCCAGAGTTGGGGGCAGGACAGTAGAAAACAAGGAAGTGGAAACGTGGTGTGTTATGGACTGAATATTTGTGTGCCCCACCCCTGCAAATTCATTTTGAAGCCCTAACCCTCAATGTGATGGAGATGCGGCATTCAGGAGGTAATTCAGATTAGATGAGATCATGACAGTGGAGCCCTGGTGATGGGATTAGTGTCCTATTATGAAGAGAAAGAATTCAGAACTCTCTCTCCTCCCTGTGAGGACACAGCAAGAAGACAGCCATCTGCAAGCCAGGAAGAGAGCCCTCACAGGGAACTGCCGCATCTGTAAGCCCGGGCTGGCAGCTTGATCTTGGACTTTCCAACCTCCAGAATTGCGAGAAATAAATATCTGCTGTTTAAGCCTCCCAGTCTACGGTATTTTTGTTATGGCAGCCTGAGAAGACTAAGACATGGTGGAAGGTTGCATCAGAAGAGGTGGTAGGAAGCCTGTATAGCTGGAGAAGAGGAGAGTGATGGTGGTGGTGATTGGGAGGCATGAGGTGAGTGGTGCAGAATTAGGATGGAGTCAGGGCAGGGTCTGGAGAGGTCAACTGTTCTCAGTCAGGAACAGGTATTTGGCAATGTTTGGTGATATTTTTGGTTGTCATATCTGCGGGTAGGGAGTTCTACTGGCATCTAGTAGGTAGAGGCCAAGGATGCTGCTAGACATCCTACAAGGCAGTGGACAGCCCCCTCCTACCCTCCACACCCCAGGAATTTTCCAGCTAAAAGTGTCAACAGAGCCAAGCTTGAGAAACCTTGGGATAGACAGGTCATCATATGGGATCCTGAAGGGCAGGTTCAAAGCATTGTGCTATATCATGAGAATAAGGGGAATCCATTGAAGGAGTGTAAGAAAACCTGTGATGTGATTGTATTTGGTATCTTAGGGAAGAGCAGCTGATAGACTTTTGCCAAAATGTTCTTTTTTTTTTTTAAGTCAAAGTCAGATGAGAGATGTTGGTGGCTTGGACCTTGCTTGCCTTCAAAGATATATACCCCAATTTCCTAAACTTTGAACTGGGGAGTGAATTAACTAGATGTGGGGGAGAAGCAGAGAAAATAATTGGACTCCAGAGACAGGGAGATGTGCTTTTCTTTGGGACTTTCTGAGTCTGATGAAAGCACCTCTTCTTCTCTTCCCGAGGATGCGTGAGTCACTGCTGACTCTGCCCTGGCTGGTGGCTACCACACAGGCCTCAACACCTGCTCCACTCTCTCCACCTGCTTTTTCTCCTTCCATTCTGCACGTCTGACTGAGAATCATCTCCTGAGAGCTCCTCCGCCCAGTTAGACTCACTCTAGAAACAGATGTGTGCTGATTACTGCTACATGGATACCCAGAGTCTTCCTTGGCCCAGTGCGAAATCTTACGTCTATCAATCGTGTCAAATGCTTTGAAAATAGAACACCTGTCTCCTACTTCAAAATTGCATTTCTAACAAATTCCACAAATCGGTGGTCTGTCATGTCTGATTCTGATACCTGATCTGATTGATCTGATCATGCCCGATACCAGGCACATGGTATCGAGACAGCCAGGGTTTTCCAAGATGATCCAGATATTATGTTATTTGCTGCCTTTCAATAAAAATAATTCATCATGGATATCTGTAACTACATCTAATGGCTCTCCTAAATCCTTTCTGAGAAAAAGGCAAGGTGTTAATATATCTAATTGTGTTTAACTTTTAGATTGGAAAGATTTTCCACTCCCTAAATTCATAAATCAGAAGAAATCCCGACTGAGTAGTGACAAATAAGGTTGCCGTATCTGTGAGTCGTAGCATTACTTGACGGGAACAACAGAGAAAACAGTCTGACACTCATACATGGAGGCATCTAGAGTTGGCTGTTCCAAGATGCATATATGAGCCAGATATAGATAGACCAGGGTCCCTTGAATTGAGGAATAGGAAAATCTGGAAAGTAAATGCGTGAAGCAATCAGATGTAAGAGAATAGTGAGTGCTTGAAACTCCTGGGGACTAGAGTGGCTATGTCCACCTACAGGTGTTCCAATTAAAAAAAGAAAATTAAGCAAGGTGCTACCAGGTAAAGCACGTGTACAAGCATCCGTTGGCCAGTAACTGCCAGTCTGTACATTCTGATCAAGGGGAAAATAAAATAAAAAACCTGAAGACCTCCACTGGAAACTTCAAATCCAATGAAAGAGAAAATATCGCTAAAATATTGAAAGACCAAAACAATGGATGTACTGTTGATACATAGTGGACTGTTTTACAAAACCTCTCTCCTCTTTTGTGACGTTATAATATTTGTGGTGATCATGTAAATAAAATGATTTCTTTCACTCTCTTTCTCTCACCGTCTTCTCACCACCAATCTCTTTCCTCCACGCACACAAAACATTACCATAATATTAGGGGTGTGAGGTCAAGCAGAGGCAGCAAGGAAATTCACAATCACTGCTGATCCTCTGTCCTTAATGTGTACTGCCGCATCTGTAAGCCCAGAAAAGTAGGTCAGCAAAATCTGAAGGGACATATTAACTGTAATGCCTGGTGCATGATAGAGCACGTTAAAGACAGACTTTCAGCCTTAACTCTTAATCTCTTTTCCAGCTTTGGTAGATTTAAAAAGCTGATATTCTGAGTACGGCATTATGCTTCCCAGGGCTACAGCTGTGCATTGCTTTCTATCTTGGGAGGAGATGTTTTTGCACAGGTCTAAGGAAATGCAACACAAGGGAAATGCCATTTTAACAAATTTCAAGGGAGGGGAAGAAGTGCTCTTCTTTTTGCAGCAACAGAATTTTGCTGGAGTGGCAATGTTGTACAGTTATCAAACAGATACATAAAAATGGAATTTTCAATTTAAGGAAACTCTAGTATTCTAACATTTGTATAGTGCCATTTAGTCCTTAAGAACCCAAACACCTTTACACCTATTAGTCACCATCCTTATCCCAAAGTTTACTTTCTGGGGCTATCCAGACCACTGTCATATTTCCTTAACTTTGCTCTGTGACACAGGTGGAGATAGAGAGAGAGAATCAAAGTGGAGGGAAGGTGCTGGGACTTGGGTGGTAATAGATGGCTTTTGCAAAGGCTAAAGATGATGAAAGTATACGTGTTATGGCTCCTTCGTGTATTTCCCAGAAACTCTCTGTAAGATTCAGACCCACCAAACCCTTACTGGGTTCCCTAAATCCTACATTCAACACATATTGACGAAGGCCAGGCGTTGTTCTAAGTACTGTAAATGGGGTGGCAGCTGAGACAGACAGGTTTCCTACTCTCAAGGAGCTAAACTAATGGAGAGGGAGACAATCAAAAGACAAACAAACCAGGAAAATGACACACACACTATGCAGAGAATTAGCTGAAGGCCTGGGTGGCTCCTTAGATTATACGGTCAAAGAAGACAATGCCCAGGTTGAGACAAGAGTGACAAAAGGAGCCAGCCACGTAAAGATTCTAGAGAAAGGGCATTCCGGGCACTGGGAACAGCTAGTACCAAGACCACAAGTTGGGTGTGTTAGTTTCCTATGGCTGCTGTAACAAATAGCCACAAACTAGCAGCTTAAAACCACACAAATTTATTATAGTTCTAGAGGTCAGAAGACAAACGTGTTTCACTGGGCTAAGATTAAGGCATTGGCAGGTCAGCTTTCCTTGCAGAAGCTGTAGGGGAGATGTTATTTCTTTGCCTTTTCTAGAAGCCATCTACATTCCTTGGTTCATGGCCCCCTCCTCTGTCTTCAAAACCAGCAGGGTAACATCTTCAAATCTCTCTGAATTTGACTCTCCTGACCCCCTCTTTCACTTATAAGAGCTCTTGTGATTACACATTTAGCCCACCCAGGTAATTCAGGATAATCTCCCTATCTAAAACCCTTAGTTTAATCACATCAGCAAAGTTTCTTTTGCCGTGTAAGGCAGCACATTCATAGGTTCTGAAGGGTGGGCATCTTTGAGGAGCTAAGGTGGAAATCAGCATTTCTATGTTCTAGAGACGGAAAGAGCCATTGTGGTAGGACTGTAACAGTAAAATAGAAAATGATGGGGCGAGGACCGGTCCTGACTTCCTAGTAGCAGTAATAGATGACATCACCACATTCACTATTTAATTGGACTTCCTGCAGATCTGATACTGCCATCTGAAAATGAGGACATTCAGGCTTTGGGGTTTCTGACCTTCCTTGATTCATAGTAAACCAGGATTAGAATTCCTTAGTCTAATTCTCTAGTTGTAAATACAACAAGATTTTAGCATTTATTATATAGTATCTTTTTCCTGCTTCCTACAATCATAGAATTTCAGCTCTCAAGAAAATTTGAAAGATTGCCTCATTGGGTTCTTAATTTTTATGAAAAAAAAAAAACCACATTGAGATTTATAGAAGTTAAATATCTTTCCTAAAAAGATGGACCTGAGACCAGAAGCTGACTGTGCAGTGTCCCTATCCATTTCTCTTGTGCATGATTACATTTAGGTGCGTGTTGCCTTTCCTAGTGGCAACTGCTTCTGTGGGTGCAGGGAGCTATGTTGGTCTGGATGCTCCTGGAGCCAAGCATGCACTGCTTTGCATGCATAGAACAGTAGGGGATGAATAATACTTGTTGAGTGAAAGGTTGAATCAGACCATTGTCCTTTTTTTTCACCCAGAAAAGATTTGGTGACAGAAATTTCCTGATTTAGAGGATGCCTGTAGACATGTAGCCTTTTTTTTTTTATCATTTGCAAGATTCTTTAAATGGATATCATGCAAACTGGACAAGACAAACCAATCACATGAGGGTATACTTGAGACTTTCCTAATTACTTGACACTCTTGGGTGCGGGTACTGAGCAAAACTTGCTAACTAAACGTTAACTATTTGGAATCTATTAGCTATTTACATTAATTGAATTTGAGGATTCTCTTGTCTCTGCAATAGATTTTTAAAAATGATTTTAAAAATAATATTTCAGAGAAGTTTGAGACTTTCCAATTCTCCCTATCAACCATCTCCCTCCGAATTTGAACTGTGGCAAAAAAAAATATGCAAACAGAGCAGTTAGTGAAGGGCTTGAGGAAACTCAAAACGTGTGAGAGAAAGGAAATTGTCCTAATGATTAATAGGAATTTGGTTATATAGATTAGAAGGTTGATTGACACCAGAGATAAATTTTGCAGTTTAGCTTGTGACTCTGAGTTTGTAGATAAGGTAATAACTACCGGCAACTTCCAACTTGCTCCTAAAAATAAACTATTGAAGTAACTTCTGAAAAATGCAGGAAATGGTGAGACAAATTGATTCACGTAAAGAGGAACAAAAGAATTACTTAGAGCCTGTACTGGGTAAGAAAGCTGGTTGGGGCAGATCCCAGAGGCAGGACTGGGTATGTCTCCTGGGTGTGGATCAAACCTGTAAAGCTCAGGGAAGAAGGTATGCTAATCTTTCAGCAGTTGGCAGAAGACTGATCTAACTTCTGGACTTTACATGTCACTGCCCTTTAACTCTTCTCAAGATCCCCATAGTGGAAATAAAAATATTTCTAGATGCTTCTCTAAACTGTGTACGTAGTCATCACTTCAAACTGTTCACCTATATCTTACCAAAGGTAATTTATAATCTTGCATGTGCTGTGTAAATCAGTATATTGAACCAAAACCAAGCCGCAAGTTATTTATACAGAGGGCCAGCTCTCAGAGCATTCGGTTGAGTTATTTCATTTCAGTGAGAAGTTAAGAGGAAAACACACCCAGCAAGCATTTTTTAATGTTAATCATAGGGCTTTTTGCTTTGTTAAAATGAATACTGTGTGTTTCCAGCATACTTTAATTCTGGCCGTACAAAGTTCTTAGAAGATGTGAGTCCATATATCAGGTATTTAAAAAAATAGTTTATTAGAGCCATTATAGTGCAATATTATATTCTCTATGCCATATAATTTTAACTTATTTAAAATTAAGAGCTTTTAGCATGCCGGCTGTGACTTAATATTATAAAATATGGTCTTAGAGCTTAAGAAGCTTAATAAGTACAGACTCTTTGAGCAGGTTAAAATTCAACAAATTTTTACTGCTCATTTATTGAAGGCTCGTGCTCAACAGGGACCTATAAGATTTGGCTTTTGCATTTAAGGAACTTAGGATCAGATTTGTGCCATAAAACATAGTATATTATCAAGTATGAAATATATGAAGAAAATAAATCCATGATTTGAGCCAGGAATGAAAGAGGGTTTCAAAGAGAACTTGAGTATTAAACTGTTGATTGATGAGTAAAATTTAGAAGATGATAGGGGTGGAGAAGACGTTCAATACTAAACATAATGCTGCCATGATAACAGATCATTGAGTGTCTCCAGCATGCCAGCTATAATGCCGAGTCCTTTATGGATATTTCGAAGCCTCAACGTTACATTACATTAAATCTGCAAAGAATCACTAGCCCCATTTTATAGATGAAGCACCTGAGGCTCAACAATGTCACAGCTAGCTAATAACAGAACCAGGACTCAAACGCAGATCCAGCCAGCTCCCAAAACTACACTTTCCACCACGAAAGGGCAGAAGCACAGACATAAAAATATTGTGATGAGGAGGCTTGAGGGGAGGATATATTATGCATAAAAATGGGCATTAAGTTTGGATGGGTCATATGGAGCTAAACTGTGGAAGGGTTTAACTGCTAAGATAAAGAGCTGCACAAATGTATTTCATGCCACCGAACTGTACAGTTAAATATAGTTAAAATAGTATGTTTTACGGCTTCCCTGGTGGCGCAGTGGTTGAGAGTCCACCTGCCGATGCAGGGGACACGGGTTCGTGCCCTGGTGAGGGAAGATCCCACATGCCCCGGAGCGGCTGGGCCCGTGAGCCATGGCCGCTGAGCCTACGCGTCCGGAGCCTGTGCTCCGCAACGGGAGAGGCCCGCGTACCGCAAAATAAATAAATAAATAAAATAGTATGTTTTATATTACGTGACTTTTACCACAATAAAAAGACATTAAAAAGAAAACAAAACAGGCAAAATATTTGAACAGACATTTCACAAAGAGGATGTATGAATGGTAAATAAGACAATAAAAATGCTCAATATCATTCTCCATAAGGGAAATACAAATTAAAGCTATGATAAGATATCCCCACATATATATTAGAAGATGAAAATTAAAAAAATACTGATGATACGAGTGCTGGAAAAGATATGGAGCAACCAAATCTCTCATACATTGCTAGTGATAATGTAAAATATTACAGTCGTTCTCATAAACAGTTGCCAATTGTATATAAAGCTATGCATTTACTAACCATATGACCTAGTAATCACACTACTGGGTATTTACCCTAGAGAAGTAGAAACTTTCGTTCCCACAAAATTCTGAACACAAATGTTCACACCAGCTTTATTTACAGTGGCTGGAAACTGAGAACAACCTAAATGCCTTTCAGCTGTGGTACCGCTATATGATGTAATACTACTCAACAATAAAAGAAACAACTATTGATACAAAAGAAGAAAAAAAAGTTTAGCTGGGTCCCCTAATGGAGTAGGGAATATCTCTTGGTTCTTGGCAAAATTTTGGTAAACACTATATGTTCTGTGCAGATTTCTGGCTCAGCTTAATAAATGGCAAATTTCCTTTTATTTCCTTCTGGGGACCCTGGAGTTCTTTTCTCTCTTTTTTTTTTTTTTAGCGGTACGCGGACCTCTCACTGTTGTGGCCTCTCCCGTTGCGGAGCACAGGCTCTGGACGCACAGGCTCAGTGGCCATGGCTCACGGGCCCAGCCGCTCCGCGGCACGTGGGATCTTCCCGGACCAGGGCACGAACCCGTGTCCTCTGCATTGGCAGGCAGACTCTCAACCACTGTACCACCAGGAAAGCCCTGGAGTTCTTCTCTTTCTTCTCTCCCTTTAGAGGCTTCTGCAGAGTAAGTAGGTCAATGGTCCAGCTTTTCTCTTCATTCTTTCCTCCCCACTAGAACAACAACCCCAAACTCATATTTTTGTTGCCTTATTTGCATCCTTATTGAGTATAATAGATGGGGCCTGAACCAAAGGACCATGGCCATAGCAACATGGATGGACAGATCTCAGGGAAAGCACCATCTATCAGTCATGAATGAAAAACATAACCTACGTTTGGAAAAATGTGAAACTATTTCAAGGGTTAAACCAGTAAATAAGTATTTCAAGGACTTGACACGAGGAAGGGATGCAGTGAAGGAAACAGAGCTATTATCTACCTTTATAGAACTCAGAAATGGAAGAAGTACCTGGGAAAGGGGATACATAGCTTAAAAGTAAGGATGGGAAAAGCAGCTTGAAATACCTAAGGGATGAAGTAGCTAGGGAGGAGAAAACATACATGACCTTGGCCCTTTCATATCAGATAATTTTGGCATGCTATTTTAGAAATAGGTAAGAAATGTAAAAGGTGATAATCAGTAAGTAGACATTCATGCAAGCTCTGGTATTGAGAACCAGCCACCAGGTGAACATTTTAAAAAGGTATGTTATTCTTTTCTCCACCCAGAACAACTTGTCTTAGATCACTGAAGGCAATTAACCTAAATTTATGCCACAGATAAATGCAAAATTAGTACCAGACAGAAGTTATGGGTAGAAATTAGGGAGCCAGAGCTGATTGATTATGTCAAGCAATAATTAGTTGCTCTAACTTTGTGCTCTGTCAAAATACTTTAATACTAGGCAAACTTTACCACCATCCTCCATTCCTGTTTTTTGTTATAGTATCAGTGTATTTCCTACAAAGAAGAAATCTGAACACGATGAGAGGAAAGGGGATTTGTCCAGAAATTACAGGAGAGATTGGTGTGATGGCTTAGAGAAAGCAAACCGATAGCATCCTTTTGGGAGGATGTACTTTCCCTCTCTTTATCACCTGCCTGCTCTCAGTGTAGAAATGCCTTTGTCCTTGCTAGTTTCCTTTTCTTCACTTCTTTTCAGTCTGGGAACCAGTGACTATATCCCTCAGGTTTCATTTTCCAGATGAATATACCAATCATTGAAAATGTAAGTGATGATGCTGTCTTTTAGGAGGTTGGTACAGATCCCGGTGCACAGACTTGTGCTCGTCAGCTGATCCTGTCCACTGCTCCTTCTAATCTACGGCGAGATTAGTGTCTGCTTTCCCCATCTCTCCTCTCCTGTTCCCACGTAGGCCTGTGTGCACACGTGTGTGTACAGCATGTGTGGGCAATGGGAGAAGAGACTGAAGACTCTGGACAGGAGGAGTTGTTATATGGGAGTTTCATAAAACGCTGAACTCACATTAATCTGTAAATTCTCAGTCTTGGTCAGAAACTGGGCTAATCATGTTTGCTTCCTTGAATTCATCTTTACTCAAAAAAAAAAAAAAAAGAAAGAAAGAAAAGAAACTCAATAAATCTCATGTTTCTCACCTTTAAGCTTGAATTATTATAGTGAATATAAAATCAAGATTAATTTTATCTTGTATCTTATAGCTGTCAGCTATGTAAGCTATAATAACATTTGCTTGTACTTTGTTAAACCTTCCTGCCTGGAGCAGGTGGTGAGATTCTGGGAATGAGAGGCAGGTGGAGTTGTGGGGGGGGGGGCAATAAATCAAGGTTCAATTACCCCGTGCTCTTTGGAGTAGTTGGTGTTTGGTTTATGGTAATTGGGACTGAATTCGGAGGCCGGGTCTGTAGCTCTGGCTGTCCTAAGCGTGCTGCTGAAACACCCAACTGTATTGCTTTCAGGGCAGCGGAAATTAGGCGTTCTTGAGGAGTCCCACTGTTTTGTAGATTGACTAAATCTCAAGCAGGTGCAGCCCTAATCCTGGGCCTTGGGAGGAGCCTTTGGGGAGCCGGCTATGAGGGTTGGCGTGCTCCAAGAGGAAAGCAGTGAGCAAAGAGAATGCTGTAGGAGGGAGCAAACCCCAAGGGCCCAAAGCGCAGAGTTTTAGAACCCAAAACATTGCTGGCCTGGGGACCATGAAACTCCTGCCACCCTTCTGTGAAAAGGGGTGGTACCTGGAAAGCCAAGTCCAGAAAATGAGATATGTAAGGTTTCTGGATCATCCAGGGATGCCACAACGTGAAAGCCAGAGACTCAATGTTTCCAAAGGATTTATCTTTGTTTTAAATTTCCCTTCCTTTCTTATAAATACTCCAAACCCAGATAACAGGGTAAATGACTGGATCGCATCCCCTTGTCAAGGCAGGCTTGCGAAAATACAATGGGGGTGAAAGAGGGCAACGTACACCCAGAAGCCCAGACCTGCTTCTGTACATTTCCAGCAATGTACAGAATGTACAAACATTCCAGCAATGTTTGGAAACTGTGCATCTGAGCACATTAAGGAAAAGGAAAAGAATGAAGGGAAGAAAAGTAGAAGAAAAGAGAAGGGGAGAGAGAGTGAAAGGAGGACGAGCAAGGGGGAAAAACTGGGAGAAAACAAAAGAGGCAAGTCAGGCGGGGATGGGTAAACTTGGACTCTGACTCTCCAAGTGATTTTGGTCAGCCGGCTTGAGCGCAGATGGACTTGGTGGCTGAGAGCAGAAACTGATAGGGTGGGTGGGGCTGAGCCACCCTGGAGGGGGTGTGTGTGGCTGGGAGTGTGAGAGAGGGCCAGGGAGGACGCGGAGTTTTTGATGCGTGGTGTCCAGACCGGGCTGACTCCAGGGCTGACCCTTCGGTGAATGAGATCGAGACACACAGGCATTCTTACACATAAAAAGAAAATTGAGGAGAGAGTGAAGTTTTGTCTGAGCTAAGCTCAACTGCTCCCAAAACAAAGTAGTCGAGTGGTGAAAGGTTAATTTGGGGGCCCTCAAGCAAAGCTTCTGAGGGGGCTTATTGGTCCTTGTTAGTCATTAAATGAATAGCCTGTAGTCACTGCCTCCCAGGCCCCAGAAACCGGAACCTGTTCCCTGATCAGTAGTGAACAAAACTTAGCATTTGAGATAGTCATTGTATATTCTTTGGTTGGGGGGCATGGAAGTCTGAGTATTTTCTGTAGGACTAGGATTTATGTTATAGATGGTAACTAATGCTTGATTCACCAACAGCCCACGTTCCCTTCTCTAGAGTCTAGACCCTCCCTTTAAATAGCTAATGCTTCAGGCTGGCTGAATATCAGTTACTGACGTGTGGAAGTTAAGTACAAATGTGTTTATTTGGGAAGGAGGATGCTTGAACGTGTACCTAAATTACTTGGACTTCCAGCTGCAATAAAACATGCCTTGGCTCCACTGGATGGGGAAATGATGTATGTGACAGGGGTCACCATTATTTAAATTTAGTGCCACTGAGAGGCTGAATGTGCAGAAAGAAATGAGGAGAGGAGGGAAAAAATGGACAAAGAAGAAGAATGGGCAAAAAGAAAAGAGGTGTGACAGTAAGGAAAGGTGAAGTGACACCAGTCATTGCCTGGTGTGACATTTAATGGCACCAGGACCGTGGTGACCTTCTCCGAGTGTAAACTGGGGAGCAGGGAGTGGCCTCTGGAGCAGTCATTGCCAAGTGGCACCTCTACAAAAACCGGTTTTGAACAGAGGTAAGGCCTTCCCCTTGGAAGGACCAGCCTTGTTCAGGCTGGATATTGAGAGGCCCAGATGCCCATCCCCACGGCAGGAATAAAGGAGAGAGGGATCGTATTTTAAAGCTCCATTAACAAAGAACTTTACTCAAGGAGGAGCTGTTAATAAGTAATGAAACAAAGTGCCTGTTATGGAGATTAAATGCCCCTGTGTCTAGGTACAAAGTTCAGGCTGCAAAGTGCAGCTGTCACCCCGTCTCTAACCCAACCACAGCCTTAGAACCCCCAGTTCAAAGTGTGTCTTGCTGCCTTCCTGTTACTAGGCTGCCCAGCACAAGGTCCGGCCAGGGTGCAGAGTTCAGCGTCTGAGGCTCTGCTGACTGCCTTCTTTGTTTAGCTGGGGCCAGCTTTAGATAAGCCTCGAACTGCTTATTTAAGACGATTATTACATACAACTGACAGATTATTTTCCCAGATTCTTACACTTATGCTTTACATGCAAGCTTAAACGGTACCATGCTAATTTCTCAAGGATTTGTACGTGTGCAGTAACAATTGATATAAGGACATATGAAAGACTAGGTCAAAAATCTATTTCTAAGGAAGAACTGTGGTCCAAGCAGACACATCAAACTAAGACCCTTTGAAGTAAGTACTAGAGCGGGCAATTTCAAGACAGGTCAAAGAATTCTCTCTCTAACAGTCAGAGATCAAATAAATACTAGATTTACCCTTGAGAATCGAGTAAATCCTCTGCTCGTATGACAGGAGACCAGTGTTAATTCAATTCTGTATAGAGAAGGTCTCTTTAGTTGCTCTTTTTATTTATCTATGAAGGACTCAGAGGGAAACTCCCTTTTACAAGTGGTTCCCATTATTTGACCTGATTTAGCAAGAGTCTTGGGAAGGCGGCGAAATGTTAACTAGTATCCCCATTTTACAGATGAGGAAACTGACTCAGAGATGTTAGCAGCTTGGCCTGGGGTGAAGAGTTAATATATTGCAGAACCAAGACCACAGTCCATCTCTCTGGCTTTCCTCTCAGCACTTTTTCTACTAGTCCAGGGCTACCTCATATGTCCTGACCCCAATTTTCCTTACATGGTCATAGCTTTTTCGTTCTTTACTTTATGGAAATGAACAGAGTCCAAATGAAACCCAGTAGGGCAGGCAGTTTGGGAGATGTAATTTGATAGAGCGCTTCAGATAAGGGTTTAGAGACACAGGGTTTGAGTCCATGTTGGCCTGTGCCAGCCACCTGTGATTTACATTCCCCCTCCCTCCTGGCCCCGAGTGCCAAGGAGGCAGGACTGTAGGCTAGTTACTCAGTGGGTCGTTAGGGTGTTGCTCCTTCCTGTGAGAGCATGGATTGATATTTTACCTCAGGAAGGAGCACAGGCCACAGTGATACACTAGCGCCCCAAAGGCTTAGAGTTTAGGAGATCACTTGCTTGGGATTCATAAAATCAGGCTAAGATTTTCTTTTCCCATATTTTCTTTCTATTAGAATAGAATTGAAAAAATCATCAGCAGGTTTTATTCCTTTAGCAGGTATCCGTCAAAGCTTACAATGTTACAGATATTTATTGAGATTTATTTGTAGATGTTTACATATATTCATATTTTCACAGCCATTTATTGTGCCCCACTGAACCTGAAGAAAAAGGCATAAATAGGGCTTCCCTGGTGGTGCAGTGGTTGAGAGTCTGCCTGCCGATGCAGGGGACATGGGTTCGTGCCCCGGTCAGGGAAGATCCCACATGCCGCGGAGCGGCTGGGCCCGTGAGCCATGGCCGCTGAACCTGCGCGTCCGGAGCCTGTGCTCCGCAACGGGAGAGGCCACAACAGTGAGAGGCCCGCGTACCACAAAAAAAAAAAAAAAAAAAAAAGCATAAATATAAATTCAGATACATTCCATTCCTAGCCCTCAAAGAGCTTGTGGGAAGAAAACAGTAACAATGTACCCAGCCAGCCATGACAGAGAGATACAAACAAAACACTAAGGGATCAGAAAGAGCCCTGAGTTAGAGTTAGAACTGAGTTCTTATTTACTGAGTGCCTGCTCTGAACCAGGAACAAAAATGCAGAAGGCCCGGGTTCAATCCCTGGTCAGGGAACTAGATCTCACATGCCGCAACTAAAGATCCAACTAAAGATCCTGCGTGCCACAACTAAGGCCCAGCACAGCCAAATAAATAAATAAATATTAAAAAAAAAAAAAAGAATAGATGTTTGACTGATGTGAAAGCTTTTAAGTCACGCAACCACACCAGGTGGTAGATATTAGTTCCATTTTACAGATAACTGTACTGAAACTCAGGGAGGTGAAGATACTTGTCCAAAGCCACAGAGCCTATAAAGAACAAAACATGGGTTTGAACCCACTTCTCCAACCAAAATCCATGTAAAGGTTGGAAAAAAATAAAACCAGCCAAGGAGAGAAAATAAATGATCAGAATGGAAGAAAGGGAAAAAGGGCTTTGTTGTATTCTGAATGGCAAGATGAAAAGGAATCTCTGGGTGACAGTAGATGTTTAAGGACACAGACACATGGATGTCAGAAACCAAAGAGTGAGGTACTAAGTGGCTGATGAAGAAGTAGAGGAAACAAATGTGGAAGCTCCACATATGAACTCCTAATGCCTTTAACATATTATGATGGAAAGGGTTGAACAAGATGCATTTTTTTTTTTTTCTTTTTGTGGCCTCTCACTGTTGTGGCCTCTCCCGTTGCAGAGCACAGGCTCCGGACGTGCAGGCTCAGTGTCCATGGCTCACGGGCCCAGCCGCTCCGTGGCATGTGGGATCTTCCCGGACTGGGGCACGAACCGTGTCCCCTGCATCGGCAGGCGGACTCTCAACAACTGCACCACTAGGGAAGCCCCTGCCTTTGCTTTGATGTCAAATCTAAAATATCATTGCCAAGACTGATGTCAAGGAGCTTACCCCTTATGTTTTCTTCTAGGAGTTTTATGGCTTCAGGTCTTACCTTTGTCTTTATTCCATTTTTTTTTTTAATTGGAGTATAATTGCTTTACAATGTCAGGTTAGTTTCTGCTGTACAATGAAGTGAATCAGCTATAAGTAAACCTATATCCCCTCCCTCTTGGACCTCCCTCCCCCAACATCCCACATCCCACCCATCTAGGACATCACAGAGCACCGATCTGAGCTTCCTGTGCTTCATAGCACGTTCCCAGTAGCTATCTATGTTACACATGGCAGTGTATATATGTCAATCCTAATCTCCCAATTCTTCCCACTTTCCCCTTACCCGCAATGTCCACATGTCCATTCTCTACATCTACGTCTCTATTCCTGCCCTGCAAATAGGTTCATCTGTACCATTTTTCTAGATTCCGCATATATGCATTAATATATGATATTGTTTTTCTCTATCTGGCTTCTGTATGACAGACTCTAAGTCCATCCACATCTCTACAAATGACCCAGTTTTGCTCCTTTCTATGGCTGAGTAATATGCCACTGTATATATGTACCACATCTTCTTTATCCATTCATCTGTCATTGGGCATTTAGGTTGTTTCCATATCCTGGCTATTGTAAATAGTGTTGCAATGAACATTGGGGTACATGTGTCCTTTTGAATTACGGTTTTTCTCAGGGTATATGCCCAGTAGTGGGATTGCTGGGTCATATGGTAGTTCTATTTTTAGTTTCTTAAGGAACTTCCACACTGTTCTACACAGTGGCTGTATCAATTTACATTCCCACCAACAGTGCAAGAGGAGTCCTTTTTCTTCACACCGTCTCCAGCATTTATTGTTTGTAGATTTCCTGATGATGCCCATTCTAAGTGTGAGGTGATACCTCATTGTAGTTTTGATTTGCATTTCTCTAATAATTAGTGATGTTGAGCATCTTTTCATGTGCCTCTTAGCCATCTGTATGTCTTCTTTGGTGAAATGTCTATTTAGGTTTTCTGCCCATTTTTTAATTGGGTTGTTAGTTTTATTGATATTGAGCTCCATGAGCTCTTTGTATATTTTGGAGATTAATTCTTTGTCTGTTGCTTTGTTTGCAAATATTTTCTCCCATTCTGAGGATTGTCTTTTTGTCTTGTTTATGGCTTTCTTTGCTGTACAAAAGCTTCTAAGTTTAATTAGGTTCCATTTGTTTATTCTTGTTTTTATTTTCATTGCTCTAGGAGGTGGGTCAAAAAAAATCTTGCTGTGGTTTATATCAAAGAGTGTTTTTCCTATGTTTCCCTCTAAGATTTTTATAATGTCTTGTCTTACATTTGTGTCTTTAATCCATTTTGAGTTTATTTTTGTGTGTGGTGTTAGGTAGTGTTCTAATTTCATTTGTCTTTATTCCATTTTGAATTGATTTTATTGTATGTTGTAAGATAGGGGCCTAGTTTCTTTCTTTTGTATGTGCTGTCCAGTTTTCCCAGTAGCATTTTTTGAAGATACTATCCTTTCCTCATTGTGTATTCTTAACTCCTTTGTAGTAGGTTAATTGACCCTATAGATATAGGTTTATTTCTGGGTTCTCTATTCTGTTTCATTGATCTATGTGTCTGTTTTTATGCCAATACAATACAGTTTTGATTACTATAGCTTTGTAACATAGTTTAAAGCCAGAAGTGTGATGTCCCAGCTTTTTTCTTCAACATTGCTTTTGCTATTGAGGGACATTTGTGGTCCCACACAAATTTTAAGATTTTTTTTCTATTTCTGTGAGAAATGCCATTGGAATTTTGATAGGGATTGCATTGAATCTATAGATAGTTTTGGGTAATATGGACAGTTTAACAATATTAATTCTTTCAATCAATGAGCACAGAATATCTATTCATTTGTGTCTTCAGTTTCTTTCATCAGTGACTTATAGTTTTCAGCATGCAGATCTTTCACCTCCTTGGCTAAATTTATTCCTTAGTATTTTATTCTTTTTGATGCATTTGTAAATGAAATCTTTTCTTGATTTCTCTTTCTAATAATTTGTTTTTAGGATATAGAAACCCAACTGATTTTTGTGTATTGATTTTATATCCTGCAACTTTATTGAATTAGTTTATTAGTTCAAACAGTTTTTTGGTGGAGTCTTTGGATTTTTCTATATAAAATATATCATGTGCAAATAGAGACAATTTTACTTCTTCTTTTCTGATTTGGGTATATTTTATTTCTTTTTCTTGCCTGATTTCTCTGGCTGGGACTGCTAGTACTATATTATATAAAAGTGCTGAGAGTATGTACACTTATCTTATTCCTGATCTTAGACGAAAAGCTCTTAGCTTTTCACCATTATGATGTTAGCTGTGGGCTTAGTTAATAATAATGTATCATTATTTGTTTATTAATTGTAAAAAGTATACTAACGTAAAATGTTAGGAGAAATTGAGAATGCAGGAACACTCTGTACTATCTTCATAGTTTTTCTGGAACTCTAAATCTATTCTAAATTAAAACATAGTTTTTAAGAAAAGAGTGAATCCATGGCAAACTATATAATGTGAATACATGGCAAAACTAAAAGAGTGAATCCATGGCAAGCTATTTATTGACCTCTTTCCTTCTTTTTAATTCCTCAGCTTCTCTAGCCTTGGTGTGTATTAGTGACTCACAAGTAATGCATAAAATATTACCTGTCTAATATATGCATGTGTGTGTACTTATACATATGTAAGGAAGGTAATAGTTATGTGAAAGGATGTGTCTGTGTTTGTCCATATATATGAAAGATAATATTTTATGTATTATCATTGAGTTTGGGAATTACTAAAGAACGAAAGACCTTTGAGACTTAAAGGAAAAAGTTTCTACTGGTGAGGATTTAAGTCATTGTCATATCTAAATCAGGAAGATACCTCGTGGCAGGAGTAGAAATTTCTCGAGCATACTCCAATCATAAAATCAGCTCTGACTATAATTAAGACATAAATTGAAGGACAAAGGCACAGGAAAGCAGAAACAAATCACAAAAAACACACTTTTGTACAAGGTGCTAACATCACTTTCCTTATGGCCATTATTGACACGAAGAATTGAAGAAGAAGCAAACTCAGCAAATTCAAAGATTTCTCCCACCCCACCTATAGAAATGGTCAGGTTCCAAAATAAGACATACTGCAATTAATTTGCAAGAAAGGAAACATATTCCTGTGATCCTCAGAAATGCTGATTTGTACATCACTTTCACTTTATTAATTTCACTTTGTTAATTATTCCCTGTGGTCACCTCAAGGGGTACATTGTTCTTTTCCCATTTTTTCAAGGTGAAGAAATTTTGGCTGAAAGAGCCTCACTGACTTTTCAGAGGTTATCTAGGGATTCAGTAACGGAATAAAAATTAGGCTCCAAGTAATATCACTAAACCATTGCTATCTTCTGCATCTTCCTGTTTCCCTCAATACAAAGAGGTTCTAAATAGGGAGATAACATAATTAAATAACTTTAGGGGAAATGCAAATGAATAGAATCTAGGGAAAGATGAAGATAAATTAATCAGACACGGTGAGATAGCTAAGGAATGCATGGTGTTTGGGAGACAGCAAATTAGATTGGCCATTTGTAAGTAATGAGATAGGAGCAGAGAAAAGCCAGGGATATTCTGGTGTGTACTCAGAGAGGCATGGGACAACCCAATGAGAAAGAGAAGGTGCTGACAGTAGGATGTGGCGATCATGCTTATTCTGCTGGACTCATTTTGGGGTCTATGAGCCCCAAACTTACGGAATTTTTGAAAGAACTCCAAGGAGCAACGTATGTAGATAGTATGAGAAAAGCTCTCAGACTTGTCTCTTCACTGTCCACTACCTTCTAAATGCAAAATTAAGCCAGATGGAACTGACTTAGTAAGCTGAATAACTTAGGCCTGAGGCCTGCATTGACATGATTTATTCAATTTTTATTGCCCCCCAATTTTGATATAGTAATCTCTGTTTGGATGAGGGCAACCCTATGTGTAGGTGAAATGAATGCCTTACTACCTATACAGAATGGCTTGTGAGATTCTGTAAGCCTGCTTGCCCTAAAACCTCTCTCCCACAATTCTACCATGATGCAACGCTTTCCCTTTTGTGGCCTGATGTTCTCAGAGGAGAGAAGAAAAACCCTGGGAATGAAGAAATTCACTACAGAAGGCGTGATTCTCCCAAAGATATAGGTAAAATGTCTGGGTACTATTGGAACAGACAAATGCCCTCTAGCTCTCTTCTTTAGAGCATCTTCACAGGTTAGTTTGTGAACTGACCTCTTTGACATCATGGAATTCACTGAGGAGTGCTTGCTCCAGGAGGGTAGCATTTGCATTATGCCTGGTGATCAAAGATTGGTTAGTCCCTTACGCTCAATATTTTTTCCAGCTGATAAATGGGGTAATATCTACCCACCTCCTAAGGCAGGCAGAGCTGAGTAAGGTAAGCAGGGAGAGCTAATCATGACCTGTTGGTGATAAGTGGGAGAAATCTCACAGGACCCCTATACTACCCAGTAAAGTGAATGCTATAGACTGAATGTGTCCCCCAAATCTCATAAGTTGAAACCTTATCCCCTATGTGATGGTATTAGGAGGTGAGGATTTTGGGAGATGATTAGGGCATGAGAGCAGAGCCCTCATGAATAAAACTAGTGCCCATAGAAAAGACACCCCAGAGAGTTCCCTTCCTCCTTCTGCCATGTGAGGATACAGTGAGAAAATGACTATCTAGAACTAAGAAGGAGGATTTCTAGTGGGAACTAGGATTTCTCACCACACACCAAATCTGACGGCACCTTGATCTTAGATTTTCACCCTCCAGGATGGTGAGAAGTAAATTTCTGTTCTTTGTAAGCTACGCAGTCTGTGGTATTCTGTTCCAGCAGCCCAAATGGATTAAGGGGGTAAGTCAACTCTATATTTGTAGACAATGGCTGCTAAGTGGAGAAAAGGGAAGTTTCTATTGGGTAAGGAAGGAGAATTTAGAAGGAAACTAACTTTAGCTACTTCACTCTGCCTTAACCCGATGACCAAGGTAGGGAAGAGCCACATTTGACCCCTCCATCTTCTCACCTCTTGCCGTTCACTGTCAACACGATCTCTCCTAAAGGTCAACATCCACTGAGAAGAATGACTCAGTGCTTGACAAAACAACATGAAAAGTTTGTCCCCAGAATTCATATTTTAAATGGATGGGTCTGTAATTTCTTCTGCCCATAGGACCCTTGGAATAATATTTACCATCTGGAAAAATAATTTAATCAGGCAAAGGAATGGTTTCAAAAAACAACTACAGAAATTGCCATGAGTTGATCTCATTCCAGTCTGACCAGAAAAGGATCAAGAACATAGTAGAAAAGGTTTAGGGGGAATGAAATCCTGAAGGTTTGCCAAGTGTGTTTTGATCCCAGAAAGGATATGGGGAAAGGAGTTCTGTCTGAAAGAAAACTTGGAAGTTAGAGAGTCATCAGGCTTCTGAGATGAAGAAGGGGATGAAGAGTTAAAGCAGAAGGTTAGGTGGCTGACCTGCTTTGAAAAGGGAGAGGGAACCATCTACTTCTTTGTTTATTCTTTGCTCTAGGCCTGGGACAAGGCAGAAACCCATCCTTCAGAGAATGTGAATGTAATTCTTTCATGTTTTTGTTATATTTTTTAATCCTTTATTGGACTAACAATTTGAATGCTTCTAAAGATCGACCTCCTTCACTCCAAGGTGCTGATTTGGCATTGAGTAACTCAGGGTTTGACAGCAGAGATGTCTGGAACAGATTCTTGACTCATTTAGAACATGAAAGTATCAGGTCAACAAGAACTGCATCTATCACACAGAGAAAGGTCTATAACACTTATGTTTATTATTTGATTTCCTCGCTTCCTAATTTTTAAATTTCAGTTGACGTTGACAGGATTTGCCGCCACAACCAAAAAGGACATTTGCTTAATATTATGTATTGATACTTATGACTACAGTGGCTATGACAGCACTGTCTAACATTTAACTGAAAGCTGAAGAAGCTCTGTGCAGCCTCAGGACAAGAAAACATTCAAGCTTTTTTAGAGGGATAATACCAGGTACAAATGTCAAGTCAAGGAACAAAGAGACTACCCCAATTTTAGGGCAAAGAATTTGACTGGCTTTACCCCCCTGAACCCACAACTTCCTTCAGTATGTCGGATGTGACACATTGCACGAGGGGTTCCTTAACAATACAGAATAGCTAAAAGCCAGAGAGGCAGGGAGGCTTCGTCTTTCATTGGTGCTTGGAAGATTTCCACAGGTAACTCCTATCAGTACTAATGAGAATGGCGTGAACTAATCTTTTAGCACAGGACAGAGCCCAGACTGGGTAACGAAGGTCACATTCAGAATGAAGTGACCTGCCGAGTATACTCAGAACTTGGAATTTAGATGAGGTCAGAAGACGCGGTCAGAATAAGACTAGACATCTTATTTAAACAGGTTGGAATCCATTTGCAATAGCTATCAACAGCTTTATACAACCAATTTATATGGTTCATTCATTAACTAACAGCTAAAATATGGCAGAAGTGCCCTAGTGGAGGTATGTCCAAAATAAATTTGGGAGCATTAACTGTGTTTTGTTCATTGAAAGGATTTAGTGAGCTATAACGGTTCAAGGCAAGATGACATTTGTGAAAAGGTGAATAAACATTTAAAAAGAGGAAAGAGGATGTCTAGAACTAGACTCTCCAATACAGTAGCCACAAGCCACATGTAGTGATGTAAATTTAAATTAATTAAATGACTTTTCAAATTTAGTTCCTCAATCCCATTAGTACATTTCAAGTGCTCATTAGCCAGATGTGACTATCAGCTGCCGTACTGGAGAACACAGACAGAGAACGTGTCCATCAGCACCGAAAGTTCCATTGCGCCATGCTGATCAAGCCCTTCCAACCTCTGTCCCCACCCTGAGTGACTGCATGTGTAATTTTCATATTCTGGCTGGTACGATTTCAAGATTCAGAATGGCTCCAGAAGAAACAAGAAAAATCACTAGGACAAAATTGTTGCCACCGTTAGTATCTGAGCCGCTAATGAGCTAACGACCCTAGGGATGGGCACAACTTTGGGACCTGACTTTCTGTGCCTGAGAAGCTCTGAATTGACCTCACAGCTATCCAGCCAAAGTCATCGTCTTCCTCCAGGTTGTGGTCACGTGTTCATACGGTCTATGTTTGGTACTGGCTACTGGCTGCTTCTCGAACTATGTAGCCAGTGAGTACAGTGAGATGAAGGTGTAGAAGAAACAGTCCTTTGTGGTTCCAGCCCGTACATTGCCCAAATCTGTCCCATCACTGTGGTTCTCTCATTCATGTGAGCATGGTAGTTCAAAGTCAGCATTCAGGGCCTAGAGGAAAACCATGAAGTGTAATAAAAGATCCTAGAATTACTGGGACAGTAATGAGTGAGTATGTACAAATGATATTACATGTTTAGCAGAGACATGGGAGAATTCACCTCATGAAATAAGCTTAGTTTATTCCAAAATCTTTTTTTTTGCAATCATTTGCATGGGATTTTTCAGCTTATCTTTATGGGAGTATAGTAAGTAAGAAAAGGAGGAAAGAGAAACAGTCTAACACTTCCTGTCTTGAACTCCCCCTCCTATAACTGATCCAGCCTTTGATAGAGAACTTGAGCTAGTGCCATGGAAAGGGGTTGCACCTTCTGTTTACAAAAACATCTGTAGGGAAGGGTGGGCAAGTGTGGTTATTTCTCTGTAACTAAAACCAGTTATTTCTAAAAAGAAAATTAATTTAAAAATAATCACAGTGATGATGATGGTATGATGATGACGATGATGATGGTGATGGCGATGATGATGGTGATGGTGATGATGATGGTGATGGTGATGATGAGTTGCTTATTCCTCAGTTGTGAGCACTCAATAAATGTGTGTGGCTGATAACACAGAGAAATCAGAGGCACTTTACTTAGTCTGCTGGGCCTGCTCTCTAGGAATAATTGTTTTCTGTCAGGTGGCTCCTAAAAAGGTTAATGTAGTTAGGTGCTGTATTTCATCTTAACTTCAGTTTCTGAGGACCAGGCAAAAATGACATAGTAAGAAACCTCGGGACTACACTGACAATACTGCGTGAAGAAAATTCTTATACTCCAGTCTCGTTCACAATTTTGCAGTTAAAAACAAACAAAAGACACTGAATGTTTGTGACATGAGCCTGGAATAAATGGAGAAAAGCCGTGACTCTATGCAGACAGGGGTGCTGCATTCGAGTTAATCCTAAAGTTCCCTGTGTTTTGGCAAGGAAAGTTTTGAGTTTCAATTCAGTGACTGTTTAAACGGCACAAATGATCCATAACACAGTTTGGCATATTAAATCATCTTCACAGTTCTAATATGCCATGAAACCAATTTACATATAACGGAGGCACAGAAGATGAAAAGCTGAGAACAGACTCCTGTTTCAAAAGGCATCAGGCACACTACTTTATTTTCTTGAAGCACTGCTAGCTTCTATAAATCCGTTGCTGGAAAAGGTTATTAAACTGCCAGGCTCTTCTTTCTTCTCAATCCTTAATTCCCCTCCTCTTCTCACACACCATATGGAAACTCCTCTCTCTCCCCCTCCCATTCTTCTTTTTTCTTTTTATTTCCATAGCTCTTTCTCGTTGAGCTCAGAATATTTGGACCACACAAACGTAATTCTTCTCTTTCTGTTTAGACTCGTAATGCATATGGAGTTGTTTTTACTTTTCCATTCTTTCTCTTTTCTTTTTTTGGCCTATGGTAGATGTGACATAGTAATAGAACACAGTAATAAAATAGGCAATAGACAAGGAGACAGCTTCGTCAGATTCTAGACCTGACCTCTTAAAGGTAGCACCTGGATAATAATACAAGGCCAGGATGTAACCAGTAAGCGTGAGGTATCACTGTAGCATAATCTGATATCTACTGTCAATATAGATAAGAGATGCCCAAACCATAGAATTCCAACCTACCATCCAATTATTAGCTGTGTGGTGTGAGCCAAAAACTTCAGAGTAAGGACAGAGCACAAAAGTTGGTTCTCGCTATACCTCAAAATATGCATTTTCTTTGAATTAGGTCAGTAAATACTAAAATTTACTGCTAGTCAGGACGTTATTCTGGTGTGGATTCTCTGGCTCATGACGGAGGTTTGGAACCCATGGGAGCAGGTAAAGGCCATTAGGCAGCTTGGGAACCTCAGCACTAAAGGAGGATATGTCCCATTTTCCACTGACGACTTTGAGTGCCTCTCATCAGTCCCAGCATCCCCAGCAGAGTAGAAATGGTGTGTGAGGCAGACAGCAGGGCCTTAAAATAATCTCTGACCCCTGAGGGTCTCTTGAAGCACGGCGACAGTACTGCCCTTAGACCCCTGCTCTGGGCCTCATACTTTCAAGGGGTTCACATTGACCTTTCTCTGACCAGGTCTTATTCTACAAGACTAGACATCCTTGGGACCAAAGGGACTTGCCAACTAAGAGCTCATTCCACTCCTACCAGTCTAGGCCATACTCTGGATCCTCGGGATCCTGGAAAATCTGCTAAGGTTGTCCTCAGCCTTCAGCCAGGCTTTGCGCGTCTCTTCCTGTGTCTAGTCCCTGGAGGGTAAGCTGTACCACCAGTGTGTGCACCTGTAGGGCCGAGTGGAGGTTAAAAAGTGATTATTTGTGTTCGTGTGTGGCGGGGGGAGTGATGTTTTGGGGTATAGATGGGATCTTAAATATGTGGACTGAGATGTCCACACAGGTGTGTTAAAGGCCATGGAGAAAGGAGCCAGTGGTGGGAGGAGAATGGAAAGTGGGCTATAAAGTGGGGCTTGCTTTCCTGTCAACACATTTCAGCCTGGATTACAAGTAGTCCAACATTTTAAAATTCAAATGACCTAAGTCATTATAAAAGTATATTTGTCAAGGGAAAAATACAGAATATATTTTATTTAACAGTGCGTTTGCTCGATAATATTTAGAATTACGGTGTGTGGGCCTCCATAATACTCTTGCCCTGAGCCTAGTTACTCCAGAAGTTAGTGGGGGTGATAAAATTCTAGAGGGCCAGTGGACTGCAAGCGGTTGGGCTCAAGATAAGGACTTGGTCCTTGTGACTTGTGACTGGAGGCCAAGGTAGAGACTAGTTTGCAGGGGAGAAGTTCAAGAAAGAATAGTTATAGCAGCAGCAGCAAATGTAGCAAAGATGGAGGCCAAGAACTAACCACCATAGCCAAGCAGCAGGAGGCATTTCAGCCATCTAACGAGAATCTGGAAGAAGAAATGAAGATCAGACCTCTCTCTACATTCCCCTCCCCCCTCCGCCAAAGATGACATCATGATATTAGATGAGTCCCTCTGGTCCCCTGTAGGCTGAAGAAAGGACAAAGAAATCTTTCGAGAGGTTAGAACAGCCATCCTAAGGAGATAAAACTATGAATTGAATAAGTTTAAATCCTGAATATAAATGTAATTTTAGCTCAAAGAGAATATTTTAAACAGGATGTGACTGGATAAAGTACCTTAAAGGTGCATAAGAAAAAAGTTTTTTCTTTTTTTTTTTGCGGTACGCGGGCCTCTCACTGTTGTGGCCTCTCCCGTTGCGGAGCACAGGCTCCGGACGCGCAGGCTCAGCGGCCATGACTCACAGGACCAGCCGCTCCGCGGCACGTGGGATCCTCCCGGACCGGGGCACGAACCCGTGTTCCCTGCATCGGCAGGCAGACTCTCAACCACTGCGCCACCAGGGAAGCCCGAGAAAAGAATTTTTTTCACTAGTGATCTAAGAGAGATTCAGAGGTAAGCTGAGGTCAGCTATGGAAAAGTTGCCCTTACATTTCTGCACCTCTTATTAATTAACGCAAATGAACTGGTAATGCTCTGAAATATACCATCATGTATAACTTTGTGGAGAAAGTGAGTCCTGTCAGGGTACTGTATGAGAGCAATACCATGATTATATACCTTGGTAGCAAATAGCTCATTATATCGCAGCCATAGGTAAAGTCTAACTTCAAAGCATTCAGAAACTCTACATGATGGACATTGGGACATTTTGAGATTCATAACATTTGGAATACCCTGCCTTAGAGAATAAGGTTGAAAGGAAATTTTCCCTCCTAAGAAAATTTTGCTGGTGACTATTAACTACAAGGTCTTAGACAACCCTTGCTAATCTCAGACTCACTGGGAGCCAAGGGATGTTATAAGAGGGAAGATCCAAAGACTTTTGGCAGAAAGAACAATGCCTTCTAGAAGAAGGTCTATTGCATTATTTGAGCTAGGTTTGATCAACAGGTGGTACTAGGGCATTAGAAAATTGGATCTATCTATCCAGTTGATCTGACTTTTTGACTTGATGATGTAGACCACAAAGGAAGGGAAAGTAACCTACAATTATGGTTACTTGATTTTTTTTCCTCTTGAGATAGCTGAGGATGTCCAAAAAAGGTATATGACTTGCTCCTATAATATTTCATGAAAGGCCCTGAAAATTCAAATAACATTAGGATCTGTATAGAGTTATAAGCCCTAGGGACTGGGACAAAAAATAGTAATGAAAGAAACGCAGGTCCCTGATCTTATAGAGCTTACCTTCTAGTGGAAATGGCATATAATAAATATTTGTTTAAAACATTGTTTTATATATGTATATATAAACATATATTAAACATATATATTCAGAAAAATGGATATTAGGATTATGGTATCAGGAATCTGACAAAACTTTCCTAACTGCTCAGATACTGTGTAGAAAGTACTTATTTAAAAAAATTTTTTTAATTAAATTTAATTTGTTTTTAATACTTTTTTTCTCTGTGTGTGTTTCTTTTCTTTTTTTTTTTTTTTTTTTGCGGTACGCGGGCCTCTCACTGTTGTGGCCTCTCCCGTTGCGGAGCACAGGCTCCGGACGCGCAGGCTCAGTGGCCATGGCTCACGGGTCCAGCCGCTCCACGGCATGTGGGATCTTCCCGGATCGGGGCACGAACCCGTGTTCCCTGCATCGGCAGGCAGACTCTCAACCACTGTGCCACCAGGGAAGTCCCTCTGTGTGTGTTTCTTGCATGGATATATTTTGGTCAGGGAAGGGACAATGAAAGTCCTCTCTTGTGGGAAGGGTTAAGTTAGCCAGTATATAAAAATATGGGAGATCAATTCAGAGCAACCCCATCATATGAAAATCTTTTCCTGAAAATGATAGGGACACTACAACCATTTCATTTTCATTTCAGAGGGAAAGTATGGCAATGTGAAAGGCACAAAATCAGGCCTGGGAGAGTGTTGAGAAGGCATGAACTAGGTTTTGTGGAACACGGCATTGGTAAGATCCTGTTGAATGATTGTCAAGGAGCATGAGGTCCTAATGAGGAGAGAGACCACAAACCCAAGGTGGCACCATTTCACGCGGTGCTGTGCTTTTCTCTAGCAGCAAACTGGTTCTTAGGGCATTGGAGATGGATTATTGACTTGAGCTAGTGTTGGGTTTCCACTGGGGAGATGCACTGTTCCAGAAGTTCTAGGAAGTAACAGGTCTAGCTTGATAAGAAGCTGCTGACGGACTAGCAGAAAATGGAATGGTCAAGGTGGTATAAGCCTGTATCAAATCAAAATTGGCACAGTGAGAGTAAGAGATGAAGGGAGCTGGAAGGGTAAAACGTTTTGGTCCATGAGCAGGATATCAGCATTTAAGATTTCAGAAACGGAGTATTTCAGGATGATTTCAAGAACTATAGCACAGCCATGTGTGAGGGGCAGTTCCAGCAGAGTGAAAATGGAAGAGTGGGAATTAAAAATGAAGGAAACTGTGAGGAAAACATATCGGAAAGATCACCTAAATGGATACTTAACTTACTCAGGGTAATAGCAGAAGTTAAGAAGTTGATAAGTTAAAAGGAAATATGTGGTACAGGTGCCCAAACTGGAGGTGAGTAAAAGGCACTAACAGGGTGAATAGCTAGTGTATATCAGCCCCAAAGGGCAGCTTTTGACATGTAGAGGAATAATGGTTTAGTGTAAAAGATTCAATGAGGGGAGGAGGAGATACTAGCACACCTTCTCTTCACTGAAAAGGTCTGCCTGAGAAATGCTGGCCTTGGGGACTGTTAGATTTTAGTTAAGGAAAGAAGGGGACAGGAGCATTTTGTGAAGAGGCTTACAATGGAGGGGTTTTGTATCATAGAATGGAGAATGCAGAGGCCACGACCAAAGAAGGCAGGGAGAAATGGACAGTCAGAAGTCAAGTGTGGGACTGAGAGTAGGGGAGAGGGGAGATGGTCAAAGGGACTTGAAAACCAGGCAGGGACTGAAAATACACAAGGGTGTGAGGCCCGGGTAGACTAGCTGCCCTCCAGACTCCAAGTGGAGCAGAGGTACTAAGTGGTTTCCTAGCAGTGTTGGCTCAGGCCCTGGGGGGTGTTGTCAGAGGCTTCAGGATATTAGCAAATTGTGATCTTTTTCAGCTCTCTAAACAAGATCTTGGTGGGAAGCTCCTGTGTGCCTCTGAAAAGATCCTAGTTCAGGCGTAAGCAGATAGGAAAAAGTGAGCCTCCCTGGGGGACGGAATGGTACTGAACCCTCTCAAAAGTCAGCTGTGGCCTGACTCGCAGCCCTTTTGAAGAAATCTTAGCTAGGAATGAAGGGATACATCTGGTTTCCCAGCCCATCTTTTGAAGTTAGCATCGCGACTGCTCAAGTATGTGACCAAGGCCCTTCCAAGAAGCTCTTGAACCACTTTGGTTAGCTCTTCTTATTTTTGAAGTTTGAGTTAAATGTAGGCTCCTTCATTGAACTACGTATGGACTGAATGACTTTAACTAAAGTCAAAAGATCTAGAAAAAAACAACAGGCAAGATTGTAAGTAATGCTAACACAGATTCTTTTGACTTCGGCAAACTTGGAACTTTAGGATGCAGGATTTTGGTTGGGAGGTGAGAGAGAAAATGAGAGAAAGAGAGGGAGGGGGTTGGCGGAAGGGAGACAGAGAGGGAAAGGGGGAGAGAGCTAATACCTGGAGAGGGTTGTTTTCAATTCTATCACCACCCTGGAAGCCGTGCCTGTGCTGGATGAAAAAAACAAGTCCTTTGTTCTACAGGATAACTCAATTTGAAATAAATATACATGGATTTGAAATAATACATTAATTTAAATTCTCTAGGTGGAACCACTTTGATGGAAATTTCCCTAAAAAAGTAACAAATGATTTGCCTCTAATCAGCCAATCAGACACCCCCATGCTGACTACTTAATGAACTAGAATTTTAATGCAAAAATTTATGATTATCAACAATTCTTCTGACCCCCCTCTCCCTGCAAAGAAGCCCAAACACATTGTGCTTATAATTCTTACCAAATTAGTTAATCTTTTCTTCAACCACAGAACAGAATTCATTAATCAAAACTGAATTCCTGGCCAAATATCTCAGAGCAGCTAGCAACGCATGCAGTCAAGCAGATGAGAACAAGTTCATGACTAACCAAGTGGTTCTCTTTTCACTATCAAGAAGAAAATACTGCAGCTAGCTGTATGAAAAGAAAAGAAAAGACCAGTGCCTGTTGCAGAATTCTCATGGCAAAGAGTAAAGAAAGAAAGGAAGAAATCCCCTGAAATGGGCTTATACTATCTCCATGTGCTATTTCACCGAAATTCCAAGGGGCAATCTTCAGAGCAGGAACAGTGGTCCAATTCTGGGTGGGAAACTGAGACAAGTTGGGTGGTTCTGGGCCAGATTTAGTGAGTTGTTGTTTTTGCTCTTTTCAAAATAAATAAGAGTTCAGTCTGCCTTAACAGACTGTGGTATTCTCAGCTACTCTCAGAGCTCTTTGCTCTGAAGTCCGTCTCCTGAATGGAATTCAATTGTGGAGTAAAAGTGAGAATTGTGGATCTGAGTGGAAGTCAAAATAACGTGTGGGGTCTGAATCATACATGCAGGAGATTATTCACGGAAGGGGCCCGTTTGCTAAAAAGATATAATTTTTTTTTTCTAGTGAAAGCACGTCTTACCTATACAATTGATGATTTACAAAACCACATAGAAAGTTTCGTGAAGTGAATGAATGCTGTCTATGCCTCACTTTAAAAGTAATAAGCATGATTCTTTTATAATCCAACTATTTTATTTAGCATGATTTTACCTTACAATAATAGCAACTATTTCGTGAGTTTGGTGTGAAGAGTCTTTGAGCTGGTAGATACAGACGATGTAAAATTCTGCTTCTTCCCAGAAGCACACGATAAACATTATCACTCTACATGGTAAATAATCTCCTTCTTACAAAAGGGGAGCTTGAATTTCAGAGCATTTTACTGACTTGCGTAAGATACAAATTAAATCACTGAATCGAGAGCGCCGCCAGGTCACACTGAAATGACCTGAACTATTGGCCTACTCCTACATCTATTTTCAAAATCGTAAATGCAAAAGGGTAATTGAAATAGACTCACATGCTGGTGGTCAGAAGAGACACCGAGCAAAATGTTGTCAAATCACATTTTACAGTAAATGCTGCTGCGGCAGAAACAAAGTTTGAGGCTTAAGCGGTTCATCCTCATAATTCAGATCTTCTGCTGTTGTCTGGAGACTTTGTAAGGAGGATCCTTCCAGGGTCTGTTTGCATGAGCAACTAAAGACCAGCAAGTGGAGGAATTCATTGTGAGAAGACAGAGATTCAAGGTGCACAGAACTGATTCCATAATTGGCTGTCCTCAAAAGAGAAAGAAAACTTTCAGTAGCCTGGTGAATGGTGATCAGGTTGCCCTACGGGTTGGATCTCCCCAACCCAGCAATCCTGTGTTCGGGGAAAAAAAGAAAACAGCAATAAAATTCCAGGGCCAGAAACATTTCTATGAGCTAGTAAGAATAAAGGTTGGTCATGGATACCCAGTAATAGAATATGGTGTTTGTAGTGTGTAACCAAGTGGAGTACAGGATGTTTTTCCCTCTAGAAGAGGTAGCTTAGACCAAGCTGGCATTCAGAAGGAAAGAAGTAAGGAAAACAGGAACATATCAGAGGGGAATCAGGAGGGATTCTCAGAGCCCTGAGCAGGAAACCACAACAGTTTTCACCATCAGGATAGCAAAGTGGGAGCCTGGCATCCATCAAGTCCATGTTCCAAGATGGAGGGCGGAAGTGTAGATGCCTCATAGCAGGCAGGAGAGCTGCATTTAGCAGCACACATAAAATGGGAACTTCCTTAACAAATTAGAGTCATTTGAAAGGGATTGGAGTTTCTACAATTCAGTAGGCGAGAGAGGAACCAAATTCTATTTAAACATTATTGTTTTAAGTTTTTCCCCATAAGTTGTGGATACATAATTTCTTATATTAACTTACTGTATAGAAGTGTGTTAGGCACTGTGGATTGGAAAGGGAATAAAATAATTACAGTTATTGTTTTCAACGGCTTAAAGCTGTGTGGAGAGATGTAAATCCCATGAGGGCAGGTACTTTATCTGTTTCGTTTGTTTTTGTACTCTAGGAGTAAAAAGGAATACCTGGGATGGAAGAGGCAATTATCAAAGATTCACTGAAATAATTTTTAAATGACCTTAGTTTGTTTAAAATGAATTTTAAAGAGAAATATCTGTTGTACTCCTATCTATGTACCAAAGAGAACTGAAAACATATGTCCACACAAAAACTTGTATGTTCATAACAGCCAAAAAGTAGAAACAACCCAAATATCCATCAATTGTTGGATGGCTAAATATCGTGTACGATATTTATACAATGGAATATTATTCAGCCGTGAAAAAGAATGAAGTCCTGATTCATGTTACACCATGGATGAAAAGAAAACATGCTAAATGAAAGAAGCTAGTCACAAAAGATCATGCATTGTATGATTCAATCGATATGAGTTGTCTGGAATATGCAAATCCATAGAAACAATATAGAATAGTGATTGTCAGAGGCTGGGGGGATGGAGTCAGGAATGACTGCTAATGGGTATGGGGTTTCTTTTTGGGGTGATGGAAATATTCCAGAATTTATTGTGGCAATGGCTGCACAACTCTGTGAAGATACTGAAAATCATTTAATTGTATATTTTGAATGAATGAATAGGATGGTATGTAAATTATGAATTATATATAAATAAAGCAGGAGAGGGAGAGGGTAAGGGGGAGGGAGGCAGAGAGAGAGAAACACATGCAGGTTACTGTGGGAATGCACGGAATGGACTGACAAAAACCAATGCAAAAGTAAATTATTCCTAATTTTTACCACCATGCATTCTCCCACCTAGAGAACGTTTGAAATGATGTTCTTATAGAGATTTGATGCAGATGTGAAGTGAAAGAAAAATCTCTTTCAAAAACACAATGTTTCCTCAAATCTTCCTTCCTCATATCTGGGGTCACGTGGCTCTCTCTGTAGACTCAGTTCTGCCCCAGGATCTAAAATCAATCTTGATTTTGATCAGGGGACATTTATTGATCTCTAGTTCAACGTTCCTAGGACTTAGTGTTTCTACTTTTCTGCTAGTCCCGTTCTGATCTAACGTTTACCTGTAAGCCTTATTCTTTAGTCTAATTCCCAAGTTGCCCTTGCTATTCTGGGCCCATGCCTTCTACTCCTATGCCTAAGCACTTAGCCTAAGATGGAGTCTGCTTGAACTGAGGCCTTGCCTGCCTTTTTCTGGGATTTTCCAGAACCTGGTCCTTGATTGTGATTGGGTCCTGGACAGACTTCCTGGATGCCCACCCACATTCGGTACTTCTTCTTGCCAGTCCCTGTAGTATTATTGAACTTTGGTGATCCAATATGATTGGCCAGATGCCCTCCACCTATATGCGAGTAGCAAGACACAGCACTTCAGGAGTCTGGCTGGACTTCTCCCACAACTGTTGAATCTGCCTTCTTCCTTTCAGCTTCCCCAGTCCCACAGCACATTTTCCAAGTCACCTCAATGATATCAATCGTGCGGAAATAACTTTTTTTATACCTAGATGTGCCATCAGAATAATTTTGGTTTTGACAGAAGTTTATGATTTTTCATTCAATTTATCCTTTGGAGAGATTCAACAGACATACATTTGTTAATTCAATGTTGAGGGCTTACTATATGAGAGGTAGTGCTGTAGGTGCTGGATATACAAAACTAAAAAGTAAAGCTCCTACTTGATGTTGATGAGGGTAATGATGATGACAACCACTAATATTATATATTTGGATATTCACTAAGTGCAGTTACTAGACCAAGTTATAGAGCTTGATTATCTCATTTATTTTTTCATGACAACCCTAATCTGTAGATCCTAATATTGTATGCATTTTAAAGACGATAAAACTGAGACCCAGGGAGTAACATGCCCATTATTCAGATCTTAGATTATCTAATTCTTACTACTAAGCTCTTAATCAGCATTTCATACTGTCTAGAGAACCATGAGAATCCAAAATACTTTGCTATCCTAAAGCAATCTTAGATTAAGATAACCTCTGGTCTTAAAATCTCTGTTGAAAGAACTATGAACAAATAGGCTTCCTACTCCCATTTCTAAAATAATCCATCTAGGACTAGAGTTTCACAAGATAGGGACAGAGACCAGAGATCAAGTTCAAGGATGTTATGAAAGGAGGGAGAAACAGGTGAGTCCTAGATGTCCAAGGAGGCCCACAGGTGCACACCCCAGGAAGTTTAGGTTCAAAAATAAGAGTGAAGACTCCAGAGACTAAATTATGGGCCAGTCTGAACTACAGTATTTCTGCATCCAGACAGGGGCTCTGAGAGACAGACATGGGGAACCAAAGTCAAAAATGAGCATGATGGTGAGTCAGAAGTTCTGCAATGTGAAGAACTTTTAGAATTCCTTCCCAGACCCAATCTGATCACAGTAAAGCAAGTCACAGGTGAAGACAAGCAGATCACCTGATGGGAGTGGAGAAATGAAGGGAGGAAGCATTTCTAGCAAACTGTGTATCTGCTACACAGTTAATAATACAGCTCTACATGGAGACTAACCTATATCTGAAACCAGCAAATTGGATTCCACTAAGTGATTCTTTTAGACATAACCGAAAAAGGAGAAAAAATAAACATCAAAAGGACTAGAAAAATCTTCAAAATGAGCTAAAGCAACATTGCGAATATCATAGGACTTTCTAGAGCAGAAATAGTAAGCAGTCTTGAAATTCACACAGAGCAGTGTTTTGCTACTTTTGATACGTTGTATTTTCCAAAGGTGGCCAAAGGTATGGAAAATATCTTCTTTTCCATAAATTCTTCTAGAGTCTTGCTACTGAGGTGGGATCTAAGTCCCCTCCCTTGAATCTGAGTGAGCCTTTTCCTTCTCTGTAACCAATAGATTGTGGCAGAAGTAATGTGTGATTTGTGAGGGTAGGTCACAAAAGGCCATGTGGCTTTTACCTTGCTGACGGAATATTCACTTTTTAGAGCCTTGAGATGTTACATAAGAATACAATGATCCTGAGACTGCCTTGCTGGAGAGCTCCATGTAGACATTCTGGTTAACAGTCCAGCTGAGCTCCAGACAACAGTTTGCTTCCACTACCAGCCCTATGAGCGCACCGTCTTAGGCAGGAAATCCCGTGGAGCCATGACTCCAGCCATCATCAACATCTGAGTGCAATTTCATGAGAAACCCCAAGCAAAAGCTGCCCAGCTAACAGCTTACAAATTCCTGACTCACAAAATTGTGAGCAAAACAATCATTTGAAGCTGCTAAATTTGGGGATAACTGATTATACAGCAATAGTAACCTGAATGCCACAGAGGAGAGAACAATCACTGAGTTTCCAGGACACATGGTTCCTCTCCTCCTATTGTGGCCATAAGGATGATGGCTGAAACCTGGAAGGAGAGACACCAGTGTGGGGAGGAAGGGTCTGAGTCCCACAGGAGGTTACTTTAGGGTCACCAGTCATATAATCTCTCTGTAAAAGTTCATGCGTTATTTATGCTATGATTAAACTTTGCGAGATCTCCAAGATGCTTGATTAATTTTTCTCAAGTCTAATTTTTTTTATTTAAACAAGTTTTCATTCCCTGACTTCAGGTCCAGAAAGTGGATAAACCTGCAAGGTAAGGGCATGGAGTTTGCCATTGTGATGCCATCAGTGGCTCACATGGGACAAACGTATCTTTGGATTTACTTTCAACTCCATAGCCACATGTTAGCGAAGAGTCCAGGAATGGATGGTAAAAAGAAACACTCTATTACTTCTGCTTTGATTATAAGTCAACTTATTATAAAATGACATATTTAGAGTACATGTTTAGAACATATTTGTTTTTAAACTATAAGTGGTTATTCAGCAAGCTATAAAGCAGGATTCTTAATTCTATGACCTCTTCCCTTTCACCTATTCCCATGATTAGAATTTTTGCAAATGAGGCACCTTCTCCTTGTCTCAACTTCTCTTCCAACTAGAGACTCTCATGAAACACACTATCTGCAGAAATCTCAGGCGGGAAGAGATGGAGTTCATCCATAACCTCCTAACCTACTCAGAACACCCTCAGCCAGCAACCTCGTTCTCCTTTTGGCATTCAGAGGGCTCTGGTGTGTCCTTTGCCCTCAAAAATGCTATCAACATAATGAAAGATGAGATGAAAATTAATCACTTGGTGAGCTTCCTCCGGCATCTGTTTTAAAACCTTCTGGGGGTGGGAGGGACCTGTAGAACCTTGGAAATCTGTACTGGGATTCAAGTTGGCTGTACTGTAGTGAGAAATCTGAGAGGATCTATGAGAACCGATTATTAGGGAGAAAGGAGATGGTATTTTTTCTCAGCATTTGAGATTCAAAAACCTCAAATTAGAACATCGCTAATTTCCCATAGTTGTCCTAACTTTCCATACACTTTCTTCCTACTTACTGCCTTACATTTATATTTTCTAGTTGGGCCCTTTCACCTACAAGATTGTAAGCTTCTTACATGTCTTTGTATCTTAGAGCCTAGAACTAGATCGAGATGTAATAAGAACTTAACAGATTTTTGATGAATTAACACCACTTTAACTTTAAAAGAAAAAAAAAGAAGTCATGAATCTGATGATGCTTGGGAAATATACACTTGGGGGTTTCTATGGAGGCCTGGTTATCTTCACACCAAGGTCCAGGTTTGGCATCTCAGGCCCTTCAGAATGCAATCAATTTGGATATGTCCTCAAATCTCCTTAAAAACAAGAGATGGAATAATGATAATGATAACTAGGATTTGTATGGTACTTTTGTGTTTATCATATTGATTTTTTTTTTTTTACTTTGCATTCTTTTTATCCTACGAAGTCTTCAAAATTCAGTGTGTACTTTATTTACAGAATATCTCAATTTGGAAGCTAAATTTTCATTGGAAATATTTGACCTATACGTAGCTTTCGTAAACTATGCGATGATAAGTGTAGATTCACACACCCAAATTGTTCTAAACATAAAAGTTTTCAGCCCGCGCACAGCCGCCGTCACCTCCCCGCGGGGTTCCCTCAGCCCAGCCTGGTCCAGCCCAGTTCCCAGGAGGATGAAGTTGGTGTATAAAGAGGAGCATCCTTTTGAGACGCGCTGCTCTGAGGGCAAGAAGATCCGAAAGAAATACCCTGATTGGGTCCCGGTGAGAGTAGAAAAGCCTCCCAAACCTTGGATAGGAGACCTGGACAAAAAGAAATATCTGGTGTCTTCTGATCTTATAGTTGGTCAGTTCTACTTCTTGATCCAGAAGCAAATTCATCTCCGAACTGAGGATGCCTTGTTTTTCTTTGTCAACAATGTCATTCCACCCACCAGTGCCAGGATGGGTCAGCTATTTGGCAAAACCAATTATTGTCATTTAAAAAATTAAGAAACAGAGGGACTTCCCTAGCTGTCCAGTGGTTAAGACTCTGTGCTTCCACTGCAGGGGCCTCGGGTTTGATCCCTGGTCAGGGAACTAAGATCCCACGTGCCCCAAGGCGTGGACAAAAAATTTAAAAATAATAAAAATTTAAAAAATCAAAAACCTGAAATTCAAGGAGGTAAAACTATTTGCATAGTTACACAAGAATAAAGTGACAGGGACAAAACAAACTTCTAGAATCCAAGATGCTTGTCCTAATCCAGTGCTCTTTCCACTACAAGCCCACTGTAAAATTCTGGAAAGAGTGGAAATCATTATTTACACTAAAAAAAAAAAAAAAAAAAGTTTAGTTCGGATCCTGATCCAAATCTGATGTTGTGGGTTTCTGCAATCCACCTTAGTTGAGAGGAATTCATTTTTCATTTCAGGGCCAGCACTTCAGTAGCTGAAAGCAGTCTGTGCATTCATTTGAAATGAAGGATGGGAAGTTCTCTGAAAAGGTTTGAAGTCTTAATTCAATTGATATTGGCACAGTAAACTCTAGGACACATCCAAATCCATTACTGAGACTCCTCATGCCAGCAGATTTGCAAAACTAGGTATGGAATTACATCAAGTTCTTTCTGCTATGTGTTTTAAGGTAAAGTGATACAGATCTCCTTTCTTCACGTGAGAAGTGAAGCGTGTTTACTCAGTGACAGCCTCCCTGTATGAGTGACACCATAACAAAAGGTAAAAATAAAATATCTAAGTCTTGCTTACCCTTGTAGTGTACATAGCAAGGCTTCCTGATTCTGCATGCTGGAATGGGATACACACATATATAGCAGTGGACAATGGGGATTGGAAGATGCCATCATTCCTTATACCCATGGTCATTTCACATTCTCATGGTCTTTGACCAGGAGTTACAAACATCAGGAGCAAAAAGTGGAATTCATGCTGCTGTGTTTTAAAGCCAAAATTCTGGAATTGTGAGACATTTTAAACTAAATACTTTGGTTATCTGTTTTGTTACACGTATGCAAATATGACCTAATTCCACCTCCCACATTGCTTTTCCTCATAGCTTCCTGCAAGACCTAAGATCCCAAGGGAAAGTTCAATACACTGTTTAAAGTTTTGTTTTTAGACTTTCCAGAAAAAAAAAAGAAATATAGAATAATTTTTTATCAGGATGATTGTAGCTTCAAGTAACAGAAAACCTTGATTCAACATGCTTAAATGATAAGACCATTAATTACTTCTTGTAGCAAAAAAGTCCAGTGTCTGGGCAGCCCTGAGGCATCGTATAGTCAGGGCCCAGCTTTGAATTTTTCTGTGCCTTAGATTCTCTTATGGCTGGCTCCTCTCAGGGTTCAAAATGGCCATACCAGTTCTGGATGACGTATCCAGATAGAACAATGACCAAGGGCAGAAAAATGGGGCCACCTTTTCTATGTACAGCTTTCAGGAAGAAAACAATTTTCCTTGCAGAAGTCTGGCTCATTAGCCAGACATATGTCACATGGCCATGCTTAAACCATTGACAAAAGCATTGGCACCGTGTTAATCTTGGACCAGTTAGGACCTACCCCAGAGCCTGGAGTTGGAGTGAGTTTCCTTTAAGTATGTGACTGCAGAGAAAGGTAGGTATCTGGAGAAAGGAAGAAGTTGGTGTGGTTGGAATTGGGGAGTTGAATTAACATTGGACAGGCAACCAACTGTGTTTGCGACAGGTTTTCTTCAGCATATTTTCTTTTTTTTTATCCCGACAGATTCCACCTTCTTTGTTTCCTTTGTCACTCTTACTATTGAATGTTTAGTATGAAGTGTACTAGAACTTGAGGATATTAAAATTTAAAAAGGTAATATTTCTGCTCTAGTGGAAAACATAGTCCTTTCCATACAATTAAGAAAAGGTAATTTTTTTGTTTTAAAAGAGGAAACTGCAAATATCTATCTTCCAAAATGAAAAAAAAAGGCCTTAGGGAATTGTCATTCCACTATTTAGCAAAGGTTAATCACAACACTTCTACACAAAATAATAAAGGAACAAGAGATTAAAGTTTTACCCATTTCCATAAGCACTTCATTTAGTATAAATGCAGATGGATAGAGCGGAGAGCAGTTAAGAATAAGATTCCACTGGCCCCATACGAGGCCTTATGGTATTACAGGACTAGAGAGAACTAAGGTTTTTAATTGAAAATGAGATAAGTAATTATCTTCAATTCTTGTTCTAAGAAGGTAGTAATTAGAGTAGATCCCCACTCCTGGGTCAATACTCCCAGCTCACAACCTAATAGAATTCCCCAGCTTGATGTTAACAGAATAAATAGAAGAATATATCTTCAAATCTGTGGGGAAGACAAGAAGATGATGGGGGAATCTTACTCCTATAATTGTTGCGTTCAGAAGACGGGAACTACAGGTAATTTTCATAAGAGATTACCACTACTGGAACCTATAACACCCTGGAGTATCTTTAAGAAAGAAGAAAAGGCCTCATTAGAGGCTCAATCCTAAAATCCTTTCAATTCCCATATATTGAAGTGTGAAGACACAAAATGATGGAAAATAACTCCCAACTCAGGTAATGGTATAATCTGGAAGAAATACATGTTTTAAAACAAATTCCCAATGATGCCAAAATATGGAAACAACTACTTAGAATACAGAGCAGTATAAAAGAGCAAGATCAAGAAATGGAACAGAGAATATACTTCTCAAAGTCAGAAAGATAAGGATGTACTATCTGGAAGATTAGTCAGGAGTTTGTATTTTTATTGTTGGTGGTGAACAGTGTTTAAAGGAAAGAACTCCATCTTTCTACTGGGCAGTATAGCGTTTGCATTCGTGGATCAATATGGTTACACTAATTGTATGTACCAGCATCAAGTGTTGAAAACAACTTGATCCTTCATCAGACCCATCCAATGTGACACATTGAAGAAAGAGTGACAAATCTCTCATGTTGAGAGGAGAAAGATCACGAGCAGGGGGCAGATTGGATTTTAACAGCCAGAGCGAATATGTATGTAACTGTAACAGTTAAACTTTGAATCTCACAGGACACCGGGGCAAGAAAGACTTTATATGTCATCTAGTTTAACTCTCAAATCCTTAAGCAGAGAAGATAGTGAGAGATTTCATGATGGTATGTCATCTAGTTTATAGGTGACTCTGGCTGCCTATTTGTAAGACTTCCTGTGAAGGTCAGTGTGAGGTACTGAGTGACAAAAGGAGGAAGAAATAAAATAAGAAATTACTTCCGGGAAACACCATTGGAGAGCAGTTACATTTTCTATGGTTTGGACTAGGAATGCTTAACACAGAGTTAGCAAGGAAGACTGAGCATTTATAACCTCATGCACAGAAATTTTAAAGCTTCCACTGGATCAAAGAATGCATAGGTAGTTATGTCTTTTTAAAAACTGCTTTAGCATCAGAAGCAGGAAGCTTGTTGGGTGTTGGTAAAAGCACCAATTCTATTTCCATTTTTATTCCTCTTCCAATTTTATATAAAAGGTACTTTAAAATTTTTATTTATTTTTTTATACAGCAGGTTCTTATTAGTTATCTATTTTATATATATTAGTGTATATATGTCAATCCCAATCTCCCAATTCATCCCTCCACCCACCCCCACCCACCCATTTCCCTCCTTGGTGTCCATACGTTTGTTCTCTACATCCATGTCTCTATTTCTGCCTTGCAAACGAATTCATCTGTGCCATTTTGCTGGGTTCCACATATATACGTTAATATATGATATTTGTTTTTCTCTTTCTGACTTACTTCACTCCATATGACAGTCTCTAGGTCCATCCACGTCTCTGCAAATGACCCAGTTTTGCTCCTTTTTATGGCTGAGTAATATTCCATTGTATACATGTACTACATCTTCTTTATCCATTCATCTGTCGTTGGATATTTAGGTTGCTTCCATGACCTGGCTATTGTAAATAGTGCTGCAATGAACATTGGGGTGCATGTGTCTTTTTGAATTAGGGTTTTCTCTGGGTATATGATGAGAAGTGGAATGGCTGGGTCATATGGTAATTCTATCTTTAGCCTTTGAAGAAACCTCCATACTATTCTCCATAGTGGCTGTATCGATTAACATTCCCACCAACAGTGCAAGAGGATTCCCTTTTCTCCACACCCTCTCCAGCATTTACTGTTTGTAGATTTTCTGATAATGCCCATTCTAATCAGTGTGAGGTGATACCTCATTGTAGTTTTGATTTGCATTTCTCTAATAATTAGTGATGTTGAGCATCTTTTCATGTACCTCTTGGCCATCTGTATGTCTTCTTTGGTGAATGTCTATTTAGGTCTTCTGTCCATTTATTGATTGGGCTGTTTGTTTTTTTTTTTAATATTGAGCTGCATGAGCTGTTTATATATTTTGGAGATTAATCTTTTGTCCCTTGATTCATTTGCAAATATTTTCTCCCATTCTGAGGGTTGTCTTTTCATCTTTTCTATGGTTCCCTTTGCTGTGCAAAAGCTTTTAAGTTTCATTAGGTCCCATTTGTTTATTTTTGTTTTTATTTCCATTACTCTAGGAGGTGGGTCAGAAAAGATCTTGCTGTGATTTATATCAAAGTGGGTTCTTTCTATGTTTTCCTCCAAGAGTTTTATAGTGTCTGATCTTACATTTAGGTCTTTAATCTATTTTGAGTTTATTTTTGTGTATGGTGTGAGGGAGTGTTCTAATTAAATTCTTTAACATGTAGCTGTCCAGTTTTACCAACACCACTTACTGAAGAGACTGTCTTTTCTCCATTGTATATCCTTGCCTCCTTTGTCATAGATTAGTTGACCATAGGTGCGTGGGTTTATCTCTGGGCTTTCTATCCTGTTCCATTGATCTATATTTCTGTTTTTGTGCCAGTACCATATTTTCTTGATTACTGTAACTTCGTAGTATAGTCTGAAGTCAGGGTGTCTGATTCCTCCAGCTCCATTTTTTCCCCTCAAGATTGCTTTGGCTATTTGGGGTCATTTGTGTCTCTGTAGAAATTTTAAGATTTTTGTTCTCATTCTGTAAAAAATGTCATTGGTCATTTGATAGGGATTGCATTGAATCTGTAGATTGCTTTGGGTAGTATAGTCATTTTCACAATATTGATTCTTCCAATCCAAGAACATGGTATATCTCTCCATCTGTTTGTGTCACCTTTGATTTGTTTCATCAGTGTCATAGTTTTCTGAGTACAGGTATTTTACCTCCTTAGGTAGGTTCATTCCTAGGTATTTTATCTTTTTTGTTGCAATGGTGAATGGGATTGTGTCCTTAATTTTGCTTTCTGATCTTTTCTTGCTAGTGTAGGAATGCAAGAGATTTCTGTGCATTAATTTTGTATCCTGAAACTTTACCAAATTAATTGATTTGCTCTAGTAATTTTCTGGTGGCATCTTTAGGATTTTCTATGTATAGTATCACGTCATCTGCAAACAGTGATGGCTTTACTTCTTCTTTTCTGATTTGGATTCCTTTTATTTTTTTTTCTTCTCTGATTGCTGTGGCTAAAACTTCCAAAACTATGTTGAATAATAGTGATGAGAGTGGGCAACCTTGTCTTGTTCCTGATCTTAGAGGAAATGGTTTCAGTTTTTCATCATAGAGAATGATGTTGGCTGTGGGTTTGTCATATATGGCCTTTATTATGTTGAGGTATGTTCCCCCTATGCCTACATTCTAGAGAGTTTTTATCATAAATGGGTGTTGAAAGCTTTTTCTGTATCTAGTAAGATTATCATATAGTTTTTATCCTTCAGTTTGTTAATATGGTGTATCACATTGATTAATTTGTGTATATTGAAGAATTCTTACATTCCTGGGATAAACCACACTTGATCATGGTGTATGACCCTTTTGATGTACAGTTGGATTCTGTTTGCTAGTATTTTGTTGAGGATTTTTGCATCTGTATTCATCAGTGATATTGGTCTGTAAGTTCCTTTTTTTGTAGAATCTTTGTCTGGTTTTGGTATCAGGGTGATGGTGGCCTCATAGAATGAGTTTGGGAGTGTTCCCTCCTCTGCAATTTTTTGAAAGAGTTTGAGAATGATGGGTGTTAGCTCTTCTCTAAAGGTTTGATAGAATTTGCCTGTGAAGCCATCTGGTCCTGGACTTTTGTTTGTTGGAAGATTTTTAATCAGTTTCAATTTCATTACTTGTGATTGGTCTGTTCATATTTTCTGTTTCTTCCGGGTTCAGTCTTGGGAGGTTATACCTTTCTAAGAATTTGTCCATTTCTTCCAGGTTGTCCATTTTATTTTCATAGAGTTGCTTGTAGTAGTCTCTTATGATACTTTGTATTTCTGTAGTGTCTGTTGTAACTTCTTTTTCATATCTAATTTTATTGATTTGAGTCCTCTCCCTCTTTTTCTTGATGAGTCTGGCTAAAGGTTTATCAATTTTCTTTATCTTCACAAAGAACCAGGTTTTAGTTTTATTGATCTTTGCTATTGTTTTCTTTGTTTTTATTTATTTCTTCTCTGATCTTTATGATTTCTTTCCTTTTACTAGCTTTGGGTTTTGTTTGTTTTTCTTTCTCTAGTTCCTTTAGGTGTAAAGTTGGGCTGTTTATTTGAGATTTTTCTTGTTTCTTGAGGTAGGATTGTATTGCTATAAACTTCCCTCTTAGAACTGCTTTTGCTGCACCCCTAGGTTTTGGATCATTTGTTTTCATTGTCATTTGTCTTTAGCTAGTTTTTGATTTCCTCTTTGATTTCTTCAGTGATCTCTTGGTTATTTGGTAACGTATTGTTTAGCCTCTATGTGTTTGTGTTGTTTACATTTTTTTCCCTGTAATTGATTTCTAGTCTCATAGTGTTGTGATCAGAAAAGATGCTTGACTTGATTTCAGTTTTCTCAAATTTACTGAGGCTTGATTTGTGACCCAAGATGTGATCTATCCTGGAGAATGTTCTGTATGCATTTGAGAAGAAAGTGTAATCTGCTGTTTTTGGATGGAATGTCCTGTAAATATCAATTAAATCTCTCTGGTAATTGTGTCATTTAAAGCTTGTGTTTCCTTATTAGTTTTCTGTCTGGATGATCTGTCCATTGGTGTAAGTGTGGTGTTAAAGTCCCCCACTATTTTTATGCTACTGTCGATTTCCTCTTTTATAGTTGTTAGCTTTTGCCTTATATATTGAGGTACTCCTATGTTGGGTGCATATATACTTATAATTGTTATATCTTGTTCTTGGATTGATCTCTCGATCATTATGTTGGTTCTTCCTTGTCTCTTGTAACATCTTTATTTTAAAGTCTATTTTATCTGATATGAGTATTGCTACTCCAGCTTTCTTTTGATTTCCATTTGCATGGAATATGTTTCCATCCCCTCACTTTCAGTCTGTATGTGTCCCTAAGTCTGAAGTGCATCTCTTGTAGACAGAATATACATGGGACTTGTTTTTGTAGCCATTCAGCGAGCCTGTGTCTTTTGGTTGGAGCCTTTAATCCATTCACATTTAAGGTGATTATTGATATGTATATTCCTAATACTATTTTCTTAATTGTTTTGGGTTTGTGTTTGTAGGTCCTTATCTCCCCTTGCATTTCCCAGTTAGAGAATTCCTTTAGCATTTGTTGTAGAGCTGGTTTGGTGGTGCTGAATTCTCTTAGCTTTTGCTTGTCTGTAAAGCTTTTGATTTCTCCACTGAATCTGAGTGAGATCCTTGCTGGGTAGAGTAATCTTCATTGTAGGTTCTTCCCTTTCATCACTTTGAATATATCGTACCACTCCTTTCTGGTTTGTAGAGTTTCTGCTGAGAAATCAGCTGTTCACCTTATGGGAGTTCCCTTGTATATTTTTTGTCATTTTTGCCTTGTTGCTTTCAATAATTTTTCTTTGTCTTTAATTTTTGTCAATTTGATTACTATATGTCTCAGCATGTTTCTCCTTGGGTTTATCCTCCCTGGGACTCTCTGCACTTCCTGGACTTGGGTGGCTATTTCCTTTCCCATGATAGGGAAGTTTTCAACTATAATCTAATGTCTTCAGATATTTTCTTGGGTCCTTTCTCTCTCTCTCTTCTCCTTCTAGGACCCCTATAATGCAAATGTTGTGCATTTAATGTTGTCCCAGAAGTCTCTTAGGCTGTCTTCATTTCTTTTCATTCTTTTTTCTTTATACTGTTCCATGGTAGTGAATTCCACCATTCTGTCTTCCAGGTCACTTGTCCATTCTTGTGCATCAGTTATTCTGCTATTGATTCCTTCTAGTATATTTTTCATTTCAGTTATTGTATTGTTCATCTCTGTTTGTTCTTTAATTCTTCTAGGTGTTTGTTCTCTAATTCTTCTAGGTCTTTTTTAAACATGTCTTGCATCTTCTCTATCTTTGTCTCCATTCTTTTTCCGAGGAGAATGCATCATTTTCATTATCATTATTCTGAATTCTTTTTCTGGAAGGTTGCCTATCTCCACTTCATTTAATTGCTTTTATGGGGTTTTATCATGTTCCTTCATCTGGTACATAGTCCTCTGCCTTTTCATTTTGTCTATTTTTCTGAGAATGTGGTTTTAGTTCCACAGCCTGCAGGATTGTAGTTCTTCCTAAGGTACATTTTCATTAGAGGAATTAGGTAGCTAATTCTCTTGGAAAGATTCAGCTGTCACCGAGTAACACAATCTTTTCCTGCCCTCCTCACCCAGGCTGGAGTGGCTCTTGTTTGTGACTAGACTTCAGCAAAGAGTGGCTCTTGTTTGCTGGGACACTTCAGGCTGCAGAGACAGCTGACAGGAGGGTAGTAACAGCTAAAGTGTCAAGTCATGCCTTTCCCAGTTCCATTTGCTTTGGGAACGTGCTAACCCGAAAGTCCATAAACTATTTAAGAACAAGTATTAGTAGATAGTTCAGGATTCTGTTCCTCTCCATAGTCCACTGAAGGGGGAAAATAATGGTTTTTTTTTTTTTTTTTTTCATTTAAGACCATCGTATTTAAGTGATTTTACCGTCATGGCTGCAAAATACTTTGGAAAAGTATCCCAGGACATGTATCATGTTGACGTTCAAGCAACCAAAGAATTAAGTCAACTTAAAATGTTTTTAACCCTATATATAAGGACTAGTGGAGAACATTTTTTTTTCAGTGAAGGATCACAAAATACTAGTTTGATATCAGGTAAAACAAAAAATAGTTTAGATTTCCAGTGTATGTAGGAGTATATTTTTTATGGACTAATGAAAGAAAAAAGTCATTCATGGACTAATATTCCCTTTCAATGTTAGCTGTGATAATGTGCATAGGAGGGGTTGGATAAAATTCACAAATCAACAATATGCAAAGCACCACTGAAATGAAATAAGCACTGTGGGGAGTCAAAACTGTATATGACACAGTTCCTAGTTTCAAGGATCTTCCTAACTTATTGGAAAGACAATTATATGTGTCACTGTCATGAAATATTATCCCAACCGACACCAAGTTTTACCTAAGTAAAAATGATGATTTTGCCATTTCAGAGTTACAGTGTGGTTTTCTAGAATGAAAATTTGCCTGGGAGTAAAATGCCTCAGTCAACGCCCAAACACTGACACTTAATAGCTACTTAATGCCTCTGTATTCAGTTTCTATAAGCAGGCTGGACTAGGTTATGTATTTTCAAGTTCAAACATTTGGCAATTTATGATATCTTAAGAATATGTGCTATGTTTGTATGATGGTTTACAATGCAGCTAATAGGTAAAATTAGTAAATTATTAAAAATTTTACCCAAGATCTAAGTGAATTTAGGTTAACAAAAGCAGTTCCATGTTCTAAAAATGCTTTTGCTAGGTCCCTTCCCACTAGTGTAATTAGGAGTTTTACAAATGAGTATATTTTTATTATGTTTTAATAAGACAAACTGAACTTCTATATGGTGCCACTATTTATACATGAGGTGTTAGCTTTTTGGTTTATCGTACTGACTTCTGTCAATCCCTCAAGTGGTTTTAACTGAAGGCAAGGTTATCTTGCCATCCTTGATTTGGGGCAATCAGCCATCACACAACAATTCCTGGTAATAAACATTAGAAGGAGAGGCCTGCAAACAGCTCCAGAATGATAAATAAGGATATCGTTTTCCAAATAGGAAACAGGAGGAGGTTAAATTAAAATAAACCACTATGAGGGTTCTTACAGAATTATCATCACCTGCCTTTCAAAATAAGAATAATCATTATGTGTGAGGGCAATTGTTCATCAGAACATCTTGTTTACTTGGCTGATTGTTCTCCCCAGGTATAATGCTTTTCAACAGATCAATCAACACTTTCAATAGGCTTTTCAAGACTATTTAACAGGATAATTTGGTCAAATGGCACATGTTATATAAATTGCTCTCCCTTGGCTTTCCCCATCATAGACACACCCAAGAGTTTTGTGCAGACATGTCATCACATTCTGGCTCTCCCACTTTCCTGGAAAGTTGGGAAAGTTACTTCAAATTTTTGAGTTTCATTTTCCTCATCTATGAAATGAATGTCATAATACCTACTGGCTGACTTAACATGAGGACAAAGTGTGTCCATGTGAATAACAAAGCTAATGTGACCAGAACACACAGGCACCGAATAAATGGTGATTACAATTATCCTAACCTATGAGAGGACTCAGCACCCTAAGTAACTTGAAAAGGCAATGATTAACCCTGTCTTGCATGTCTGTTCTTTTTTTTTTTTTTTGCGGTACGCCGGCCTCTCACTGTCGTGGCCTCTCCCGTTGTGGAGCACAGGCTGCAGACGCACAGGCTCAGCGGCCATGGCTCACGGGCCCAGCCACTCCGTGGCATGTGGGATCTTCCCGGACCGGGGCACGAACCCGTGTCCCCTGCATCGGCAGGCGGACTCTCAACCACTGCGCCACCAGGGAAGCCCCATGTCTGTTCTTTTTAAAGAATAAGTACTGGTATGTCTTTATATATAGAATGCATGCATTCCTGAAAAGTGAGGGGCAGACAATCTCCTCTGTGCATAAAAATCTGTATTTTATTACTTAGTGTCTTAGTCACTCAGGCTGCTATAAACAGATTATCATATACTGGGTGGCTTATAAACAACAGAAATCTATTTCTCAAGTTCTGGAGACTGAGAAGTCCAAGATCAAGGTGCCATCAGATTCTGTGTCTGGTGAGAGCCTGCTTCCTTATTCATAGAGGACCATCTTCTCACTGTGTTCTCACACGGCAGAAGGGGAAGGGTGCTCTCTGGGATCTCTTTTATAAGAAGAGTACTAATCCCCCTAATGAGGTCTCCACTCTCATGACCTAATCACTTCCCCAAAACCCCACCTCCTGGCACAATCACATTAGATGTTAAGATTTCAACATACGAATTTTGGAGGGATATAAACATTGTCTCTAGTAATTAATTACATTAAAAATGAGAAAAGTATTTTTTTGGGATGGGAGGGAATCAGCTCTAACCTTGACTCATTACATCTCTGGCAGAACAATTTCATGTGATAGCTCACAGACGTGCTGTTTGGTTGGGTTATTTGTTGATCTCATTGCATAGAATAAAGAAAAATCATGGGGTGGTAGAAGCAGGGAACACCACTGGGTAGGGTTGAAGCAGGTTGTGGTAGCAGAGAAGGAACAGGTAAGAATAAGTTACGAGGAGTTGGAGCTCTTAAGGGGCCAGCAATCAAAGCTCACTATGTCAACATAGGCAAGGTATGAACTCTGGTATACGGTTGTTCAGGAGATGGAAAATGAGTAAGAGGAGGAGGCTTCCATGAGTTACTTTACACAGAGTTGACACAGGATGCCTGTTTTCTAGATGCTTCCGGGATGGTGGAACTTTCCAGGATGTGGAACTTTTAGTCCTAAAACTGAGACAGTTCCAGGTACCTAGTTCAGGCTCATTGGTAGTAAAGAGCAAAGGAGATAGTGGCTCTGGAACTTTGTAGTAAATTTTATGATTCACAATTCCTGGATTATATGTAATATATACGAAACTGGAATTTATTTTCAGGGTACCAAGATGATGTACTATCTAAATTATTTAAAATTTGTTTTAAAATATAGTCTATCTACAGTATGAATTAGCTGATTTTATTTGTTTTTAAATCTAGCTCATGAGTAAGAAAATGGAAATATTGTTAATAATAAAACAAAAAGATTGCTAAATAACAATAAATCTGGTTTACAGCTAACACCTTAATGCCACAACTTAAAATTAGTTTTCAAATGCTCTTAATTTGCATATGTGTTAAAAAGTTTTCGAATTTCAAACATTTTAAACTTTTTTCTAAATAACAGGATAAATAAAAAATTTCTGACTTTTTTTTATAGAACAAAATATTGACTTTGAGTTCCAGAAGAAGAATTATAGTTCACGTTATGTACAATCAAAATATTCAACGTTAATTATAGATTTTGCACTTTTCAAAGACCAATACTTATTCCGGAATATGTATGTATGTATGCTCTCAAGTCTCTGTTGTAAAAGACAATGAGACAGGTAATTAAAATGTATGTTTATAGCACAGTAAGTTTTTATGTCAAATTTTTAATTGTGAGATTTGATTAGCTATTAATCTGTGTCCCTTACTGTTAGGAAAAAAAATGTATCGAATATGCATGGTTTTCAAGATGTAGAAGGATATACAGATGCTAAAGAAATAAATCCTTAGATAGTAAGTTATTGAACTGAAAGGAAACCTGGCATTGTCCAACAGTCTACCTATTGGAGCTAATGTCAGTCTGTGGTGAGTCTTGAGTGGAATCAGGAAGATGCAGCTTAAGTCCAGTAATAAATACTCAGCCCTCAGCACAGGGCCTGCACAGTGAACTCAATAAATATTAGTGGCAATAATAATTTAACAACTCTTCTCAATTAACCAGCCCTGGGATCTTTTATATTCCAGCTTATCCTCCTAATCATTATTAGTTCCATCATCTTTCAGCAAATGGATTAGACATGTAAATAGTAGAAGAGAGAGAAGGCAAAAGTAAAAAAAAAATCTGTGAATTTTATTAATTATTAACAAACCCTTATAAAGGCAGAGAGAGATTAGGGTGACCTGAATGGTTAAAATCATGACTAAAAGGTTTTTTTTATGAACCTCTCAATGCCATTCTGTACTCCTTAGTACTTTTTAATCAAGAACTGACTGCAGTGACATTTTTGATGGTAAGAAATCTTGAGAAAAGTAAAAAGTGTGTGTGGTTTTCTGCTTCACTTGGTTGTCAAGAGAATTGGAATAAAATAACCGTTTAAAATCAAGAGATGGAGCAGGGGACACTACTCTGAAGAACACAGTACTTTCAATGTTTCACGAATATTATGAGTCACGGGAACAGCTACCCAAGGGGCTCCTATCTTGAAGACTGAAAAATTATGAGTAAAAAGGAACTAGAAAAATAAAAGGGTAAGACCATCTCTCCTCCTCTGATGACTACCCTGTAGGCTCCCTTAGACAGCCTTTCTCTTGGTGTTCTAAATCAATGCTCCTCAAACTCTAATGTGCTTATAAACCACCTGGGGATCATGTTAAAATGCACATGCTGATTCTGTAAACCTGGATTGTAGCCTGAGATTCCGTGTTTTTTAACAAGTTCCTAAGCAACACTGCCAGTCCAAGGACTGCACTGTGAGTAACACGCCTCCATGCTACTTCCATCTAGTATCGTCCCTTATGCTTACGGTGACTGTGCATTCTGTACTTTTCAGGACAGCCTCAACTTTATCGATATTTCATTATTTTCATCAGTCGATTAGTTAGCTAAACTGATGTAATTGTTATACTTTTTGGAGGCTGTTCATATAAAAGATTCCCCTTCTCAGAAAATATCATGTCAATCTAGATCATTTCAGTTTGGGATTTAGAAGATAGACTTATCACAAGTGACCTAGCAAATAATATTCTCTCTTCTTTTCAGACTTCCCATTTTACTCCAGTACCCCTTTTTGTGTCTGCATAGCAACTTGGCTAGAACAAAGACACCATTATTTTCTGCTAGTCAAGACAAAATGAGTCATCCTTGAAGGAAGAGATTCTGGGATGGGCCAGACCCCTGGGCTAGGTATTACAACTGAGAAAAAGGGAGAATTTGACTTAGGAAACTTTTCTGATGGTCATTCCTGGCTTCCTTCTCTATCAAAAAATAAATTGTAGAAAATCTCTTCTCTGGTCTCCAGGCTCCAAGCTCTAAATCTTGGGCTAATGCATTGATGAAATTTTACTGTGCTCAGGAGAAAAGAGTTATTTTCTTGCTCTGTCATCTACCAGTTGTTTGACATTGGTCAAACTACTTTACTTCACCTTTTTGAGCTTCTGTTTTCTTTTTCTTTTCTTTCTTTTCTTTTTTTTTTAACGGGGGAAAATGAAGTTAGGGAAGCTCCAAGTTTAAAAAGAAAATATATCCCCCAAAGATGATTAGAGACCAAGATTATCTAGGGCATATCTGGATTCCTGATAATAGTATTTTAAAAGTTGCAGTAATATGTCTCTATTTAGAGTTAACTCTTTAGCTGAATGCTACTTTTGGGAGTCACCTTAGCTCTCTTGACCTCAAAGTTCATCTCAATAAAGAGAATGATCATTTTTTAATATGATGACTAAAGTCACCTTTTCCAAACTCTAAATCACTGAGATAGAAATGAGAAACTAAAATAATATTCACCACCTCATTAAAAGAGATGAACAGCAATTACATGGGCATATATGTCAGTCTGGTTTCTCCAAGACCTGAATGAATGAATGAATAAAATCATGGACAAGTTCTGCAAACCTTGTTACAGAAGATAAAGTCTTTAGTACCTAAATTAAAATAGAAGCACTATAATTTTTCTCCAGCATTTGAATTACTTTCAATTCATAATTTAAAAAGAAATGACAGTGGATCAGAATTTTAGGAAAATTCAAATTCTGGGCAGGAACACAACACATTATTATGCAGAAGGTGAAAATTAAACATTTACAAATTATCTCTAGAAAGCATTTTTGTGAAAGTTTATTTAAAGTGTATCTTGAAGAGAAGAAATATTGATATGGAACACCACGGTGAACCACAAAAATACTTGGGTCCCTTAATTCCATAATGATTTTCAAATAACACCACCCAAATGGAAAACCACAATCCCGTATAAGCGCAATGTTTCCCCTCCCAACTCCTGAGCAAATTCATGGATTCAGACTGATGATTTCAGGTCACAATCATTTAAAAATAACTGTCATTTTGGGTCACCTACAGTACCATGAAGCGTGGATGTCTGTGTTCGATTATAGGTCAAAAAATCATTCCAGGAAGCAATCAAAAACTGTTTTAACTTTGAAATATTCAAAATGCAAAAGAGAATCCAAGAAATGAAACTTGCTAGATGATTCTGTTGCCTTTTTCTAATACTGATTTCTAGATGAGAATTGCTAAAATGTGTTGCCTTTAAAGAGTCCTAATTAGAGGACCATACTTAATAGCTGCATCTTCTAGACACTATGTAATATCTCGTGAAGGAATTAAACAAAATATATAAGCTTTGAAACCGGTGTCAAATGGGGAAAAAGCTTTCAATCAAGTAACCATAATTTTAGTCTATATTTGAAAAGGAGTTTTCCAACCGAAACCACATGGATTGTGCTCAATGGACTATACACAGATAATTTGTCACTCTGTCTTATATCAACTATGCTCTTTTTATCCATAAGCTCAGTTCCTAGGTAAGAAAGAAAATATTCTATTTTAAAAATATGGAGATATTTGTCTTAAGTAGAATCTCTTTTTGTAGGCTGTCCAAGAGAGAAAAAAATGGATTCTATCAAAACTAACTTTAGTCTTAAAGTTTCTTTAGTCATTTAGTTTTCCAAAATCATCATGCACAGCAATCTTTTTCATACAATGTCACACACTTAATCTTAGAAATAAAATGTTATTAGATAGAAGGAATACATAAAGAGAATTTAATTCTCTTACTGTCCATGAATTAGTAATAGAAGCTTTATTTTTCTCATTGCATTTCTAATGAGCGAAGACTGACAATTCTCTCTGAACACAAATTCCAGTAACTCGGAACCGCGATGAGGCTGAAGAATTTTAAATATTTTCTACACTTAAGAACCGCTCTTTCAAAAAGACTTGAAGAAGTTCAAGATGGCCATAAATGTGCATATGTAACCTTTAAGGAAAAAAATAAAATATCTAGGTCATAAAATAAATCATCTGATTTTTTCTTGTTGTTTTACCATGCAGTTACAATTCTCCGCTTGCTACAGGGAGCATTTGTCTGCTCAGAGTTCTATTGGAAAATACACTTTATTAACCCAAACTTACCTACTCCCACCGTGTTCACAATGTTATAATACAATATTTAATAATAGCCCTAAAGTGAAAATAAGACCTCAGAAGATACTGAATTACTTTCTGGCACATAGAGATTAATTAACTCATAGATTATCTGCCTCACTTAGATTAACTCTCAGTTGGCTAAGGCATTTGAGAAAACAGAATCCAAATCTTAATAATTCTAATAAAATTTACCCTGTATGTAGCTGATACTTATAAAACGTAAGGAGGGCTTCCCTGGTGGTGCAGTGGTTGAGAGTCCGCCTGCCGATGCAGGAGACACGGGTTCGTGCCCCAGTCCGGGAAGATCTCACATGCTGCAGAGCGGCTGGGCCCGTGAGCCATGGCCGCTGAGCCTGCGCGTCTGGAGCCTGTGCTCCGCAACGGTAGAGGCCACAACAGTGAGAGGCCTGCGTACCACAAAAAAAAAAAAAAAAGTAAGGAAAATTCACAGAATTATAGAAAAGATACCTGAAACAAGGTGGGAAGATAACAATAGAAATATTAGTGGGTCTCTCAAGCCTGTGCTTAGTATTTATTAGTTTAGATAATTCTAAGCGTTTAACTTATGAGAATTAACTGAAAATTAGGAGACTTGAAAGCTAAGATCTGGAGATAGAAGGGGTCAAGAGAATGAGTCCAACCCCCTCATTTTACTGAGGAGAAAACCAAAGCCCAGAGGTTAAGTGATTAGGCTGGGACCAATATCTAAGTCTGATGTCCCACTCAATGTATTTTCCAAAACAGGACATAAAAAGAATATACAAAATGTAGCCTAAGATTTGGGGGAGGGGGAAGCACATCTATTGCTGGGCAGGCATGGAGATTATCAGCATTTAAAGAATAAGTTACTAGGAGTCAAGCATTATTCCAGACATTTTTATGTGTCTATTGTGCTTGATCTCATAGCACCCCTATGAAGAAGGTACCATGCTTGGTTTAGACATAAAGAAACTGAAGCTCAGAGAGGTCATCCTGACCCTAAGGTCTATGCATTTCCACTGTACTTGCCCCAGACACGGACTGATCCTATTTCTCTGGCCATTGGTTGACTTCTGAATGTACTATTAGCTCACACGCCCTTTTGACAAATGTCTATGAAGCCTTTGCTTTGTGCCAAAACCCCTCCTGGGAGTTGGCTGTGCATTGAAGAACAAAAGAGGTTTGACCCCTGCCCTCAGGGAGTCAGTGGACACAGGAACCAGCTCTACTATTTCTTAACCCAAGAGTGTCTCTTTTGCTCTTTCAGGCCTGGCTACCCTCACTTCAGATCACTCTTTGGAAGCTGTGATAATGATCAGATCCTCAGTAAAATCATTTGAAAACTTAATATTAGCCTTTCATATTCTACTTCTCCTCTGAAAGGATATTAATGCAAATAGTTTCAATAACAGTTGGCAAACACATTTTACACAGTGGTTTTCCACAGTATGGAAATATCAAACTTCAAAATTGCTTCAGGATTAAATACATTCTTAAAATTTTACAATTTTGAAGGTTCATTAATTTAACTATGCTGGAATCTAAGCATAGAGCAATACTTTTTAAAAGTTGAGTTTATTTTTAGACTCTATTCAATAGAGATCGATCAGGAAAAAAGTGACCATAAAGCCTAGACCACAGGAATTGTGACAGTATAATGCCTGAAACACCAGTGCTGAAAATATAAGCCATTCTTATAGTGTATGTAAAATATATCCTGTGCATAACATAAAAGAGTACTCAAAAGAATGAATAGCTTGGGATATGGTCTTGTCCAGTCATTTTATGAATATCCACTGTCAAATTCACATACATAACTTTGTTTCATGTTTGAAAACAATGCTAATCATTCTGTCACCAATCAGACCTGTGTAGGTGCAGCCCAGATAAGAATGATGCATGTTAGAGGGGCGTGTGTATACTGCCTAGATGAGATCGGTCCTTGATTTGCAGCCACAGCTGCTAATGGCCAAGCATACAACTATTTTCAACCACTCCACCTAGATTCACATTCTACTCTGCTCTGTTGCTTTAAAAAGCACCAGAATGCTTGCCTGCTTCCACTGTGTCCTGGCAAGCCATCATTCTACAGACTAATTTTAATTTGAGCTTGGCATGTCACCACACGTGTGTGGGAGCATCAGTCTTCAGAAACGTGATGACTGTGTTCTTGAAGCACACATGCGGGATGTCATGCAAAAGACTACAGAGCACTTTGAAGAGTTAACACTGTATCCCAGAGTGATGATAAATCCCTAGATGTGCACTTCCACATAACAGAGATCCTCCATGCTATCGCAGAGATGAAAAGTGCCATCCATCAGTGCTCTCTCCCATGATGTGCTGACAAGAAAGCACAGTGATACCTCAATTTACAAATCCACCGGAAAAAAATGCCCTTTGAGGAAATTTGGTCTGGGTGAGGGAAAGTTCCTGACTCTTCAGTGCTTTGGTGGCTGCTGAGTCAGATCAGGCATTTTTTCTGCAAATCTTTCCCTGACCCACAAAACAGAATTGATCCTTTTCTCCTTGTACCTCTACTAGTCCTTAGATATGCCCCTATTATTGCACAAACTTATGTTCCCCTCCTCTACTAGACTCAGCTCTGCTTCTTCTCTAGCATGTTGCATAGTGGCTGGCATAACATTTTTGTTGATTGAAGATGGATGGATGGATGGATGGATGGAGAGGAGGAAATAAGACTCACCTCTAAGTGAATCTTGGATGGCCTTGGGCTTGTTGAACTAGAGCCAACATACCCACTGCTTCTATAGTTAAATCAACTTAGAGAGTAAAACGGAGGGAAGTAATGTCTGAGCAATAGTCATATGACATCTATGTCACTTGATGGGAGGATCTACAGAAAGGAGGAGAAGCATCCTCCATTTTAACCAAGGTTCTTGGGGATCAGGTTCCCTCCTGATTTGAGGAGAAAAGGGAAGATTATTACTCTGTCAAGGTCCAGGGAAGACGGCAGACAAGAATGGCCTAGAAAAGAATAGGAGTTTTGAAATTTGACACACTTGGGGACCAACCAGAATTTAGCCAATTAATAGTTAGTTGGGTGACTTGGACAAGTTGTTCAGTTTCACTGAATCCCTGGTTCTCCATTTATAAGTTGAAAATCATAATATCAATATTGCAGTGTGGATATAAGAATTCAAAATAGCACCTATAGAGTGCCTGGCACAGAGAGGCACTCAATAAATATTTTTATTTACAATCATGCTTAGGTTTATTTTTTAGTTATGTAACAAAGTCTTTATGTTACTATTGTTGGAAGTATTCTCTTGTTAATTGAGATATATCTGTAGGAAAAATAATTCTGTTTAGAAGAGATAATTAATCATTTAGCACCTAACATCAGGCACAGTACTCATCAGGGAAGAGGGCCTGTATATTCTTTGTAAATTGTCAGATAAAGTGAGTTGGCCACAAAAAGATCCGTACCTGCAAGGCTGAGCTACACAGTCTCTAAATAAGAAGGTTAGACTTGATAGGTAGGGAACTAAGCATTTAATGGATACAGACATATCTACCTACCTACATGCATAAGAAGGAGCTCCATAGTTGCTATTAATATTCAGGTATTTTGCTGATATGCATCTTCTACAATTATAGAACACAAATGTGGACTCAGAATATCTCTGAGTTGATTATGTCCTCATGAATCCTAGCACTAGGTTCTTAAGATGTTAATCTTTTCTTTCTTCAGAACAAGTAAAATTGGCCTCAAGAATAAACAAGTTACTTAAGAGAAGCATGACTGATGAGTCACTCTGAATGTTGCTGAACAATTCACAGGCTGTTATAGCTACAGGACCCTGTGTCCCAAACTCAACTATTGGACTTTGAGAATCACCACCCATCCTGCCTTGCCTTCAGATGACCCTCATACTAGAAGATGATAGTTGCATCAGAGAGACTGCTGACTCTCCATGTCTTAAGACATTCCTCTGAAGCCTACTCACCCTCACTCCTCTGAAGTGGCCTGTTCTCTACAATTACCTTATCATCTCCATGCTTCAACCTATTTGCATAATTTTTCCAGAACCCTAATCTCAGTCAGATGTTAGCAGATTTTATTATTAAAATGATATAAAATAAAGTCTGGATGACAGGATATATCTGTATGATTTAAGTAGTCTATTCAGTTTAAATAAATACTTAGTCACTTAAATAAAACTTAAGCACTTAGATCTGGGGCTCTTCCCCAACTCACCCATTTCCTGGTCCCCAAGAGGACCAGGGACTAGCAGCTTGCTTCCCTATTACAGATATACATTAACATGAGTTTAAAAACAATTGGAATTGATTGAGTTCCCAAGACACTGAAGTAGAAAGACACTTAGCTTACCTTCTCTCATGGGCACACCAAAATTACAACTATTTACAGAACAAGTATTGATGAAAAAGGCCAGAACCTACCAGAAAAGGTCTTCTACAACTAAAGAGATAAAGAAGAAACCACAATGAGATGGGTAAGAAGGGCAGAGTTGTGGTATAGTCAAGACCCCAAACCCTCAACTGGGCAACACATAGATGGGAGAATAATTACCATTGCACAGGTTCTCCCCAAGAAGTGACTGGTCTGAACCCCACATCGGGCTCCCCAGCCTGGGGGTCCTGTGCCAGGAAGATGAGCCCCAGAATGTTTGGTTTTGAAGGCCAGCAGGGCTTACTTTTGGGAGACCCAGAGGGCTGCAGGAAAGAGAGATTCCACTCATAAAGGGCGCACACAAAATCTCACACACTCTGGGACCCAGAATAGAAGAAGTAATTTGAAAGGAGCCTGGGTCAGACCCACCTGTTGATCTTGGAGTGTCTCCTGGAGGGACAGAAGGCATCTGGAGCTCACCCTGGGGACCTAGACACTGGTGGGGAACTCATTCTACCATGTGGACTCTGGTGCTGGCAAGCACCATTTCAAAATCATCCCTCTAGCTTCTTAGCCTCAGGACAAAGTCCCATCCCTGCCCACGAGCCTGTAGGCACCAGGACTGGGATGCCTCAGGCCAAGCAATTAACTAGGCTGGGACTTAGCCCTCCCAATGAGCAGACAGACTGTCTTAAGATCCCCTGAGCCCACAGTCACCCTTGGCCATGGCCCTGCCCTCCAGAGAGCCCAGGACCTGGCCCCACATGCCCTGAGCCCTGGCCATGCCTACCAAGCCTGATCTAGCTTCAGTACCAGCCTCACCTATCACCAGCCCGAGGACAACCACAGCCCCACAGCCTGCAATGACTGCACCCATCCCAACCACCAGCAGGCCAGCACCCAGCTGGTCCACAGCCTTGGTCACCAGCAGGCTAACACAAGCTTCAGGGCAACAAGGACCCCCATAGCTAGCTGTTCAGGAACTACCCCAAACCACCAGCAATCCAATACCACCTCTGAGATCCCTGGGCCCTGCAGCCAGACTCCAAGACCTAGCTCTGCCAGCCAATGTGCCAGCACGAGCCTCAGGACCCGGCTCCACCCACTGGTAAGCAGGTACCAGATCCAGAATCTTCTGGACCCCAACTCTGCCTACCAGTGAGCCAGCACTAGCCCCAGGGAGCCCTCATGACCCTGCCCCACCAACAAGTAGCCAGCAGCCTCCACACAAGGCAGGGCTTGGCAACCAACCAAACTGGAGGCCAGCCCCACCTGTCAGACCACCTGCTGTAGTTAGCCCAACACAACTGAAGGACCCACATGGCCCACATAAGGACAGTAACACAATAATAATAGAGGAATTTAATATCCCATTACATCAATGGACAGATCATCCAGACAGAAAAATTAATAAGGAAACACTGGCCTTAAACAACACCTTAGGCCAGATAGACTTAATAGAAATATATAGCGCATTCCTTCCAAAAACAGCAGAATACACATTCTTTTCAAACGCACATGGAACATCCTCTGGGATAGATCACATGCTAGACCACAAAACAAGCCTCGGTAAATTTAAGAAAATTGAAAACACATCTAGTATCTTTTCTGGCAAAAACACCATGAGGCTGGAAATCACCTACAAGAAAAAAACTTCAAAAAACACAATATGCTAAACAGTATGCTGCTAAACAAACAATGGATCACTGAAGAAATAAAAAAAAGATACATGGAGACAAATGAAAACAAAAACACAATGATCCAAAATCTATGTGATTCAGCAAAAGCAGTTTGAAGAGGGAAGTTTATAGCTGTACAAGTTTACCTTAGGAAACAAGAAAAATCTCAAATAAACAATCTAACATTACACCTAAAAGAACTAGAAAGAACAAACAAAACCCAAAGTTAGTAGAAAGAAATCATAAAGATCAGAGTAGAAATAAATGAAATAGAAACAACAACAACAAAAAAGAAAAGATCAATGAAACTAAAAGCTGATTCTTTGAAAAGGTAAACAAAATTGATAAGCCTTTAGCCAGACTCACCACAAAAAAAATAAGATCAGAAATGAAAAAGCAAAAGTTAAAACTGACACCACAGAAATACAAAGGATCATAAGAGACTACTATGAACAGCTATATGCCAATAAAATGGACAACCTAGAAGAAATGGACAAATTCTTAGAAAGGCACAACCTCCCAAGACTGAACCAGGAAGAAATATAAAATATGAACAAACCAAATACCAGTAATGAAATTGAATTGGTAATTTTAAAACTCTCAACACAGAAGTCCAGGACCAGATGGCTCCACAAGTGAATTCTACCAAACATTTAGAGAAGATTTAACACTTATGCTTCTGAAACTATTCCAAAAAATTGCAAAGGATGGAACACTTCTGAATTCATTCTATGAGGCCAGCATCACCCTGATACCAAAACCAGACAAAGCTATCACACGCACAAAAAATTACAGGCCAATATCACTGATGAACATAGATACAAAAATCTTCAACAAAATATGTTAGCAAACCAAATCTAATAATACATTAAAAGGATCATACACCATGATCAAGTGGGATTTATCCCAGGATGCAAGTATTTTTCAATATCTGCAAATCAATCAGTGTGATACACCACATCACAAATTGAAGAATAAAACCATATGATCTTCTCAGTAGATGCAGAAAAGTTTTCGACAAAATTTAACACCCATTTATGATAAAATCTCTCCAGAATGTAGACATAAAGGGAGCATACCTCAACATAATAAAGGTCACATATGACAAACCCACAGCTAACATCATACTCAATGGTGAAAAGCTGAAAGCATTTCCTCTAAGATCAGGGAGAAGTCAAAGATGCCCATTTTTGCCACTTTTATTCAACATAGTATTGGGAGTCTCAGCACAGTAATCAAGCAAGAAAAAGAAATAAAAGGAATCCAAATTGGAAAGGAAGAAGTAAAACCATCACTGTTTGCAGATGATGTGATATTATCAATAGAAAATCCTGAAGATGCCACCAAAAAACGACCAGAGCTTATCAATGAATTTGGTAAAGTTGCAGAATAAAAATTAATACACAGAAATCTCTTGCATTTCTATACATTAACAATGAACTATGAGAAAAAGAAAATAAGGGAAAAATCCCATTTATAGTTGCATCAAAAAGAATAAAATACCTAGGAATAAACTACCTAGGGAGGCAAAAGACCTGTACTCATAAAACTATAAGACATTGATGAAAGAAACTGAAGATGACATAAACAGAAAGACACATTGTGTTCATGAACTGGAAGAATTAATATTGTTAATGTAAATTGTAAATGATTATACCACCCAAGGCAATCTACAGATTCGATGCAATTCCTATTAAAGTATCAATGGCAGTTTTCACAGAGCTAGAACAAAGTTTTTTAAAATTTGTATGCAAATACAAAAGACCCTGAATAGCCAAAACAATCTTGAGAAAGAAGAACAGAGCTGGAGAAATCATGCTCTATGACTTCAGACTATCCTACAAAGCTATAGTAATCAAAGTATTATGATACTGGCACAAAAACAGGCACATAGATCAGTGGAACAGAATGTAGAACCCAGAAATAAACACACACATTTATGGTCAATTAATCTATGACAAAGTAGGCAAGAATATACAATGTCTCTTCAATAAGTGGTGCTAGAAAAACTGGACAGCTACACATAAAAAAAATGAAGTTAGAACACTTTCTTACACCATATACAAAAATAAACTCAAAATGGTTTAAAGGCCTAAATGTAAGACTGGAAATCATAAAACTCTTAGAAGAAAACATAAGCAGAACATCCTTTGATATAAATCATAGCAACATTTTTTAGATCTGTCTCCTAAGGCAGAGGAAACAAAAGCAAAAATAAACAAATGAGACCTAATTAAACTTAAAAGCTTTTGCACAGCAAAGGAAACCATTGACAAAATGAAAAGATAACCTACTGAACGGGAGAAAATATTTGAAAATTACATGGCTTATAAGGGGTTAATATCCAAAATACATAAATAGCTCTTAAAACTCATCAAAAAACAAACAACCTGATTTAAAAATGGGCAGAAGACCTGAATTGACTTTTTTCCAAAGAAGACATACAGATGGCACATGAAAAGATGCTCAGCATCACTAATCATAGTTTTCTTTTGCGAATCAAAATCACAATGAGATATCACCTCACACTTGTCAGAATGGCTATCATCAAAAAGACCACAAATAACAAATGTTGGCAAGGATATGGAGAAAAGGGAACCCTTGTACACTGTTGGTGGGAGTGTAACTTGGTTTAGCCACTGTGGAAAACAGTATGGAAGGGCCTCAAAAAACTAAAAATAGAACTACCATATGATTCAGCAATTCCACTCCTGGGCATATGTTCAGAGAAAACAAAAACACTCATTTGAAAAGTTATATGCATCCCAATGTTCATAGCAGAACAGTAACCAAGATATGGAGGCAATCTAAGTGTCCATCAACAGAAGAATAGATAAAGAATAATTAGTATATATATATATACACAACTGAATACTACTCAACCATAGAAAGGAAAAAATATTTGCCATTTGTAGCAACATGGATGGACCTGGAGGGTATTATGCTTAGTGAAATATGTCAGATAGAGAAAGACAAATACTGTATGTTATCACTTATATGTGGAATCTAAAAAATAAAATGAACTATTGAATATAACAAAAAAGAAACAGACTCACAGATACAGAGAGCAAACTAGTGATTACCAGTGGAGAGAAAGACGTGGGGAGGGGCAAAAGAGGGAAAGGGGATTAAGAGGTACAAACTACTATGTATAAAGTAAATAAGCAACAAGGTTATATTGTAAAGCACAGGTAATATAGCCAATATTTTCTAACTTTAAATGGAGTATAATCTATAAAAATTTTGAATCGCTATGTGGTACATGTGAAATAATATAATGTTCTAAACCAACTACACCTCAATAAAAACAAAACAAAACCCTCCTGAACTTCTTGAATGCCAGGGAGAAACATTATTAGAGAATAAAATCTAATGAAGATAAAGTTTTAACTAGTGAGGAAAATATCTTTGTAAAGAGATTTACCAAATTTAATTCTTAATGAATTGAAGTAAGTCATTCTTAAGTGAGAATCATTAATTTAAATTTTGAAATTAGTTGTGTAAAATCACTTTTTGATCAGAGCATATAAATAATATATAAAATGATAGAGTGTATAGCATGCAGTTTGGTTACAATGGATTGCACAGCTGCTTCCCCAAGTTTTTTGCACTGCATTCTGAGGATAACTACATATTGGCTTGGATGGAACTCTGAAAAGAAATGGAAACTCATTCCTATAAAAGGACTACAATCGTACTTTCCAAGAAAAGTAGTTTGAGTAATTTCCAGTAATTCTTGGGAGAAAACAGAGCAGGGAATATAATCTTAAAACATAATGGGATGGGACACAGGCTTTCAGTAAAGAGGTGGGAAAGTATACTTCTCAAAAAAGAATTCTTTATAAATCCACAAGCTGTGGGAAAAGCAGCTTTGAGAATATTTGAAGTAAAAAGGATAGAAAACAAATGCTCTAATTGTTGGAGCATATTACGGTCACCTGGATGGATTAAGGATACAGAGAAATTATCTTGACAACCATCTCAGAGATTGAATAGAGGAGGAAGAGGCTTGAGCTATCCATATAGATGCTGAAAATCTCACCATCTAAGAACAACAGGAAATTTCTCGGTTCTATGACTTGCAAACTAAGTCTGTCCACGGGGGAATGCCAATCCATCATCCCTCCATTCATTTACTCAATGAATACCTACTGCGTGCCTACTTTGCTTCAGGAACTGGGAATGTAAGAATAAATAAGAAAAAAACCTCTGAAATTTAACGTAACAAAATATTGCGGCAGGGCTTCCCTGGTGGCGCAGTGGTTGAGAGTCCACCTGCCGATGCAGGGGACACGGGTTCGTGCCCCAGTCCGGGAAGATCCCATGTGCCACGGAGTGGCTGGGCCCGTGAGCCATGGCTGCTGAGCCTGTGCGTCCGGAGCCTGTGCTCCACAATGGGAGAGGCCACAGCAGTGAGAGGCCCGTGTACCGCAAAAAAAAAAAAAAAAAAAGAAAAAAAAAAAATATTGCGGCAAGTACACAAATAGAGGTATGCAACAAGAGGCATAAGAGGGCTCTGCAGGGTGGGGTCTACGAAGCAGACCATGGGAACACAGAAGAAGGCCAACTATGTTGGGACCTGAGAGACAGGGATGGAGGTGTGAGGGAAAAGCGTGCTGCCCAGAAGAAATCGCATATCAGAAGCAGAGAGAAGTTTGGTATGGCTGGAACCTCTTTTTTTTTTTTTTTTTTACTGTTGTGACCTCTCCCGTTGTGGAGCACAGGCTCGGACGCGCAGTCTCAGCGGCCTCCGCGGCATGTGGGATCTTCCCGGACCAGGGCACGAACCCATGTCCCCTGCATCAGCAGGCGGACTCTCAACCACTGCACCACCAGGGAAGCCCTGGCTGGAACCTCTTAAAGATGGAGTCCTGTAAGACAGGTGGCTGAAGAGGTGAGCATGTGAATTTGGGAAATGAGAAACTCATCCAGTTAGTTAAGAAAAATGCGACATAATCGGATTTGAATTTTAAGAGGTTTACACAGACTCTAGTGTGAAAAATATATTGGAGGAGAGCAGGATGGGGCTGGTGAGTCATATTGACTTCATTTTCTTTAGTCAAGGTTGCAGAATTGCTAGATCAGGGAAGTCCAGTAGACAAAATGATTCTAGATTTCGTCATGGTATTTTGATGAGCTCTCTTGTCAACAAGTTCTAGAAAGTTCAAGTTCTACTGGATGATAGTACAATTAAGCAGATTAATCTACCTTTCCAGTCTTTTCTTTCCTTGCTCTCCTACACCTCGTCACGCTCCAGTCATTAAATTCCTCATTGATCACTGTACACACCCTGTAGGTTCCAATCGCATTGCCTTTGTTCACGATGTTCTGTCCACCTGGAGTGACATCCTTTCATCTCCTAAGCATTGAAACTCTGTCCATTGTTCAGTAGGCCACCTCCCTAATACATGTATTTGTACTTGCCTTATGATACTTTCCTTATTCTATCTTGCATTACAGTCATCTAGTAACTATCTAATACTCCCTACCGCATTTTAATGTACTTGAGGGCAGGAATTTTTTCATATTCCTTGGCATCATGATAACGAAGCTTATACTAGTACCACCAACAACATCTTCAGTGTTTTTCTGCCAGACTCTATAGAAAACTCCTTGTCATCTTTATTTCTAAGTAGCAGTTCATTATACTAGTTAAAAGCAAAAATATAGCAGTCACCCAGACCCAAGTTAGCTCCTGGCTGTAACACTTATTGACTGTGTGACTTGGGGCAAGTTATTTAACCTCTTGAGCTTAAATTTTCTCATCTGTAAACTCTTAAGGTTGTTCTGATGATTGAAGTAGGCTAGTGTTTCAGAGGCATTTAGGGGAATTTCCTGGTGGTCCAGTGGTTAGGACCTGGTGCTTTCACTGCAGTAGCCTGGGTTTAATCCTTGGTCAGGGAACCCATAAGCCATGCCAAAAAAAAAAAAAAAAAAAAAAGTGAAATAAGAGAAAATAAAATAAAAGGCATTTAGTATAGTGCTTAACACTTAACAAGAGCTCAGAATACAAATAATCTTTGTGATATCACTGCTAAACCCATTACACAGATACTAGGGAGTCACAAAGATGCACATGGACTCCTTTCAGGGAACTCACAATTTGGTGGAGGCCAAAACTTGTCAATGCTGTTTAATTTTGATAAATACTTATCCTGAATCTAGGAAAATATGAAAATGGCAAAGAAACATTATGAACATTTCACATTCAGCTGGTTATTACAGGAAATACTTCATCATGATTAAATCATTTTCCTAATATGGCACATTTAGATTACTTCCATGTAGTACATTAACATTTTACACAAAAATTGTAATTACCCATACAATTTTATTTTAAATGATGGGAAAAAATCATCATGGGAATATATCAAGGAAGAAAGGATAAAAGATGTCGAGAATTTTTTAAAAAGCTCTTTGTTGTAGTAAACAGCTGTACTTTTCACCCATTAACGTCCTCTCTTTAAGTAAGACATTTAGAGTTAAGGGAGGTCACAGAATCTTGGAGCTTGGGAAGAGCCCTCCCACACTATGCTTCCACATGGAGATAAAAGAAGGATTGCTTTCATGGGACTGGGTACTACTCCTTTATTCAAAAATTATATTTTCTTGGAAATATTTTGATAGTTAAGAATTGACTGTAGTTTCAGTCTCTTTTGTGATGACTGCAATTTCTTTGTAGAACAGTTCAGAAAAAAGATTGGAATTTTTCCTAGGTGAATTGCTGATAGAAACACACCTCTTTCTTAGTTCTTGTTCTTCCTCTGATGAAAATAAAAAGAGGTATTCTATGAGATATTGGAACCACAAAACAATGAGATAAACTCACAAATAAAATCCATCTTAAGAATAAACCAAAAAAGAAGAAAAAAGAATAAACCAGAAGTCCATGAATGCAATATTTCGACTCTAACGTGACATAAAGAGAGGGCAGGCCGAAAGAAAAAAGCCAATGGGGATGGGTTTTCTTTATCTATCTTATAATAGTTTTTCTTTTATACAAATAATAAAAGAATAGGTGTTGGGGGGGAATTGGTGGGAAGATAAGACACGTATGCCCGGTGCTGAATAAAAGACGATTTGTACCTAGTACATTGTAGTAAGTGTTCAAGAACAGTTCAGCCATGTAAAAATATGGCCCTGTAATACTGCCAAGGTCAATCAAACTCATAGTTATTGACTCAGAAATAACTGACCTGCTAGAATTTATACCCCCAGCTATTAGCATTTGGAAGATATATTTGAATTCTGAGAAATTAATTGTACAAAAATTATAATAAAAAACTCATCCCTTTATTTTTCCTGGTGGATAAGACTTTAAAGAGATGCCATAAAAATCTAAAGTAGCTACCCAGTCACTCTATCACAGTACCATTATTTTCATTATTTGAATAGTAGTTATTGCTGTCTGATATTTTTCTAGTTTACATATTTATTTGTTTGGGCTTTATTTTCCTAATAGAACTTAATCCCCATAAGAACAGATATCAGGCTTTTTACTCACTGCTTCTTGAACTAATTAATTAAATATTGACTCTTTCATAAATAATAATCTGCAGAGAGTTACCCATTAAAGTTCAAATCTATATACCTCAAAACCAACAATCATAGTGTCCATGTTTGACTAAGAGTAAAAAATATGTTGAAGAGTATGTTTATTATTATCCCATTTATGCAAAAGAATAAAACAGGTTTTTTTTTCAGAAAGGAACCATTTGCATGTTTGTATTATACGTTGAAAATGATGCAAGTATATAAAGAAAAAACTTGCAAGTCTAAAAATTTTTTTAGAGAATTGCTCTCGGTCGGCGGGAAGATGGCGGAAGAGTAAGACGTGGAGATCGCCTTCCTCCTCACGGATACACCAGAAATACATCTACACGTGGAACAACTCCTACAGAACACCTACTGAAGGCTGGCAGAAGACCTCAGAGCTCCCAAAAGGCAAGAAACTCCCCACGTACCTGGGTAGGGCAAAAGAAAAAAGAAAAAACAGAGACAAAAGAATAAGGACGGCACCTGCACCAGTGGGAGGGAGCTGTGAAGGAGGAAAAGTTTCTACACACTAGGAAGCCCCTCCGCGGGCGGAGACTGCGGGAGGCGGAGGGGGGAGCTTCGGGACCGCGGAGTGGTGCACAGCGACGGGTGCGGAGGGCAAAGCGGGGAGATTCCTGCACAGACGATCGGTGCCAACCGGCACTCACCAACCCGAGAGGCTTGTCTGCTCACCCGCCGGGGTGGGCGGGGCTGCGAGCTGAGGCTCGGGTTTCGGTTTTGGACGGAGCGCAGGGAGAGGACTGGAGTTGGCGGCTTGAGCATAGCCTGAAGGGGTTGGTGCGCCACGACTAGCCGGGAGGGAGTTCGGGGAAAAGCCTGCACCGGCCGAAGAGGCAAGAGACTTTTTCTTCCCTCTTTGTTTCCTGGTGCGCGAGGAGAGGGGTTTAAGAGCGCTGCTTAAAGGAACTCCAGAGACGGGCGCGAGCCGCGGCTAAAAGCGCGAACCCCAGAGACGGGCGCGAGCCGCGGCTGAGGGCACGAGCCCCCGAGACGGGCTCGAGCCGCGGCGGGAAGCGCGAGCCCCAGAGACGGGCGCGAGCCGCGGCTGAAACCGCGGAGCCCAGAGACGGGCGGGAGACGCTGGGGCTGCTGCTGCCGCCACCAGGGGGGCTGTGTGCGAGCACAGGTCACTCTCCGCGCCCCTCTTCCGCGGAGTCTGTGCAGGCCGCCACTGCCAGGTTCCCGGGATCCAGGGACAACTTCCCCGGGAGTACGCACAGCGGGTCTCAGGCTGGTGCAGCGTCACGCTGGCCTCTGCCGCAGCGTCACGCCGCCTCTGCCGCCGCAGGCCCGCCCCGCACGCAGTGCCCCGCCTTCCCCCATCCCCCAACCCCCGGCCTGAGTGAGCCGGAGCTCCCGAATCGGCGGCTCCTTTAACCCCGTCCTGTCTGAGCAAAAAAACAGACGCCCTCCAGCGATCTGCGCGCAGGGGCAGGGCCGGGTACAAAGCTGAGCTCCTGTGAGCTGTGAGAGCAGGGAGGAGAGGGGGAGGTCTCTCCCGGCAGCCGCGGAGGCGGCGGATTGAAGCTCCACAATCAACTTGATGTGCCCTGCATTGTGGAATACCTGAATAGACAGGGAGTGATCCCAAATTGAAGAGGGGGAATTTCGGAGCGAGATCTGTGATTTTTTTCCCTTTTCCTCTTTTTGTGAATGTGTGCGTGTATGCTTCTGTGTGAGATCTTGTCTGTATACTCTTGCTTCCACCATTTGTCCTAGGGCTCTATCCGTCCATGGTTTTTTTTTTAAAAAAAAAAAAAAATTTTTTTTTTAATAATTAATTTTAATTGTAATAACTTTATTGAACTTTACCTTCGTTCTTTCTTTCTTTCTTTCCTTCCCTCCTTCCCTCCTTTAGACAGCGAATCACCCCAGGTTGAGGGGGTGGTCTCTGGGAGCAGGATTTATGATTTTTCCCCCTTTGCCTCTCTTTGTGAACGTGTATGTGTATGCTTCTGTGTAAGATTTTCTCTGTATAGCTTTGCTTCCAACAGTTGTCCTAGGGCTCTATCCGTCCATGGTTTTTTTAAAAAAAAATTTTTTTTTCTTAATAATTAATTTTAATTGTAATAACTTTATTGTACTTTACCTTTGTTCTTTCTTTCTTTCCTTCCTTCCTTCCTTCCCTCCTTTAGACAGCGAATCACCCCAGGTTGAGGAGGTGGTCTCTGGGAGCAGGATTTATGATTTTTCCCCCTTTGCCTCTCTTTGTGAACATGTATGTGTATGCTTCTGTGTAAGATTTTCTCTGTATAGCTTTGTTTCCAACATTTGTCCTAGGGTTCTATCTGTTCTTTTTTTTTTTTTCTTTCTAAATATTTTTTAGTACAATAACTATATTATACTTTATTTTATTTTTACTGTATCTTCTTTCTTTGTGTCTTTTTTCCTTCTTTCCCTCCTTCCTTCCTCCCTTCCTCCCTCCCTCCCTCCTTTCTTTCCTTCTTTGCTTCTTTCTTCCTTCTTCCTTTCCTCCTTTCCTCCTTTCCTTCTTTCTTTCCTCAAACTTCTACTAATTCTCTCTACATTTTCTCCTTCTTTCCCTCCTTCCTTCCTTCCTTCCCCCCTCCCTCCCTTTCTTTCCTTCTTTGCTTCTTTCTTCCTTCCTTCCTTTCCTCCTTTCCTTCTTTCTTTCCTCATACTTCTACTAATTCTCTCTACATTTTCTCCTTCTTTCCCTCCTACCTTCCTTCCTTCCTCCCTCCCTCCCTCCTTTCTTTCCTTCTTTGCTTCTTTCTTCCTTCCTTCCTTTCCTCCTTTCCTTCTCTCTTTCCTCAAACTTCTACTAATTCTCTCTACATTTTCTCCTTCTTTCCCTCCTTCTTTCCTTCCTTCCTCCCTCCCTCCCTCCCTCCCTCCTTTCTTTCCTTCTTTGCTTCTTTCTTCCTTCCTTCCTTTCCTCCTTTCTCTCTTTCTTTCCTCATACTTCTACTAATTCTCTCTACATTTTCTCCTTCTTTCCCTCCTTCCTTCCTTCCTTCCTCCCTCCCTCCCTCCTTTCTTTCCTTCCTTGCTTCTTTCTTCCTTCCTTCCTTTCCTCCTTTCCTTCTTTCTTTCCTCATACTTCTAATAATTCTCTCTACTTTTCCTCCCTTTTATTCTGAGCCGTGTGGATGAAAGGCTCTTGGTGCTCCAGCCCAGGAGGCAGGGCTCTGCCTCTGAGGTAGGAGAGCCAACTTCAGGACACTGATCAACAAGAGACCTCCCAGCTCCACATAATATTAAACGGTGGAAATCTCCCAGAGACCTCCATCTTAACACCAGCACCCAGCTTCACTCAACGACCAGCAAGCCACAGTGCTGGACAACCTATGCCAAACAACTAGCAAAACAGGAACACAACCCCACCCATTAGCAGAGAGGCTGCCGAAAATCATAACAAGGCCACAGACACCCCAAAACACACCACCTGACGTGAACCTGCCCACTAGAGAGACAAGATCCAGCCTCATCCAGCACAACACAGGCACTAGTCCCCTCCACCAGGAAGCCTACACAACCCGCTGAAACAACCTTAGCCACTGGAGACAGACATCAAAAACAACGGGAACTACGAACGTGCAGCCTGCAAAAAGGAGACCCCAAACACAGTAAGATAAGCAAAATGAGAAGACAGAAAAACACACAGCAGATGAAGGAGCAAGATAAAAACCCACCAGACCTAACAAATGAAGAGGAAATAGGCAATCTACCTGAAAAAGAATTCAGAATAATGATAGTAAGGATGATCCGAAATCTTGGAAGTAGAATGGACAAAATGCAAGAAACAGTTAACAAGGACCTACAAGAACTAAAGATGAAACAAGCAACGATGAACAACGCAATAAATGAAATTAAAAGTACTCTAGATAGGATCAATAGCAGAATAACTGAGGCAGAAGAACGGATAAGTGACCTGGAAGATAAAGTAGTGGAAATAACTACTGCAGAGCAGAATAAAGAAAAAAGAATGAAAAGAACTGAGGACAGTCTCAGAGAGCTCTGGGACAACATTAAACGCACCAACATTCGAATTATAGGGCTTCCAGAAGAAGAAGAAAAAAAGAAAGGGACTGAGAAAATATTTGAAGAGATTATAGTTGAAAACTTCCCTAATATGGGAAAGGAAATAGTTAATCAAGTCCAGGAAGCACAGAGAGTCCCATACAGGATAAATACAAGGAGAAATACGCCAAGACACATATTAATCAAACTATCAAAAATTAAATACAAAGAAAGCATATTAAAAGCAGCAAGGGAAAAACAACAACACACAAGGGAATCCCCATAAGGTTAACAGCTGATCTCTCAGTAGAAACCCTACAAGCCAGAAGGGAGTGGCAGGACATACTGAAAGTGATGAAGGAGAAAAACCTGCAACCAAGACTACTCTACCCAGCAAGGATCTCATTCAGATTTGATGGAGAAATTAAAACCTTTACAGACAAGCAAAAGCTGAGAGAGTTCAGCACCACCAAACCAGCTTTACAACAAATGCTAAAGGAACTTCTCTAAATAAGAAATGCAAAAGAAGGAAACAACCTATAATAACGAACCCAAAACAATATAGAAAATGGGAATAGGAACATACATATCGATAATTACCTTAAATGTAAATGGACTAAATGCTCCCACCAAAAGACACAGATTGGCTGAATGGATACAAAAACAAGACCCTTATATATGCTGTCTACAAGAGACCCACCTCAGACCTAGAGACACATACAGACTGAAAGTAAGGGGATGGAAAAAGATATTCCATGCAAATGGAAACCAAAAGAAAGGTGGAGTAGCAATTCTCATATCAGACAAAATAGACTTTAAAATAAGGACTATTAAAAGGGATAAAGAAGGACACTACATAATGATCAAGGGATCGATCCAAGAAGAAGATATAACAATTGTAAATATTTATGCACCCAACATAGGAGCACCTCAATACGTAAGGCAAATACTAACAGCCATAAAAGGGGAAATTGACAGTAACACATTCATAGTAGGGGACTTTAACACCCCACTTTCACCCATGGACAGATCATCCAAAATGAAAATAAATAAGGAAACACAAGCTTTAAATGATACATTAAACAAGATGGACTTAATTGATATTTATAGGACACTGCATCCAAAAACAACAGAATACACATTTTTCTCAAGTGCTCATGGAACATTCTCCAGGATAGATCATATCTTGGGTCACAAATCAAGCCTTGGTAAATTTAAGAAAATTGAAATTGTATCAAGTATCTTTTCTGACCACAACGCCATGAGACTAGATATCAATTACAGGAAAAGATCTGTAAAATATACAAACACATGGAGGCTAAACAATACACTACTTAATAATGAAGTGATCACTGAAGAAATCAAAGAGGAAATAAAAAAAATACCTAGAAACAAATGACAATGGAGACACAATGACCCAAAACCTATGGGATGCAGCAAAAGCAGTTCTAAGGGGGAAGTTTATAGCAATACAAGCCCACCTTAAGAAGCAGGAAACATCTCGAATAAACAACCTAACCTTGCACCTCAAGCAATTAGAGAAAGAAGAACAAAAAAGCCCCAAAGCTAGCAGAAGGAAAGAAATCATAAAAATCAGATCAGAAATAAATGAAAAAGAAATGAAGGAAATGATAGCAAAGATCAATAAAACTAAAAGCTGGTTCTTTGAGAAGATACACAAAATAGATAAACCACTAGCCAGACTCATCAAGAAAAAAAGGGAGAAGATTCAAATCAATAGAATTAGAAATGAGAAAGGAGAAATAACAACTGACACTGCAGAAATAAAAAAAATCATGAGAGATTACTACAAGCAACTCTATGCCAATAAAATGGACAATCTGGAAGAAATGGACAAATTCTTAGAAATGCACAACCTGCCAAGACTGAATCAGGAAGAAATAGAAAATATGAACAGACCAATCACAAGCATTGAAATTGAAACTGTGATTAAAAATCTTCCAACAAACAAAAGCCCAGGACCAGATGGCTTCACAGGTGAATTCTATCAAACGTTTAGAGAAGAGCTAACACCTATCCTTCTCGAACTCTTCCAAAATATAGCAGAGGGAGGAACACTCCCAAATTCCTTCTACGAGGCCACCATCACCTTGATACCAAAACCAGACAAGGATGTCACAAAGAAAGAAAACTACAGGCCAATATCACTGATGAACATAAATGCAAAAATCCTCAACAAAATACTAGCAAACAGAATCCAACAGCACATTAAAAGGATCATACACCATGATCAAGTGGGGTTTATTCCAGGAATGCAAGGATTCTTCAATATACGGAAATCTATCAATGTGATAAACCATATTAACAAATTGAAGGAGAAAAACCATATGATCATCTCAATAGATGCAGGGAAAGCTTTTGACAAAATTCAACACCCATTTATGATGAAAACCCTCCAGAAAGTAGGCATAGAGGGAACTTTCCTCAACATAATAAAGGCCATATATGACAAGCCCACAGCAAACATCATCCTCAATGGTGAAAAACTGAAAGCATTTCCACTAAGATCAGGAACAAGACAAGGTTGCCCACTCTCACCACTCTTATTCAACATAGTTTTGGAAGTTTTAGCCACAGCAATCAGAGAAGAAAAGGAAATAAAAGGAATCCACGTCGGAAAAGAAGAAGTAAAGCTGTCACTGTTTGCAGATGACATGATACTATACATAGAGAATCCTAAAGATGCTACCAGAAAACTACTAGAGCTAATCAATGAATTTGGTAAAGTAGCAGGATACAAAATTAATGCACAGAAATCTCTGGCATTCCTATATACTAATGATGAAAAATCTGAAAGTGAAATCAAGAAAACACTCCCATTTACCATTGCAACAAAAAGAATAAAATATCTAGGAATAAACCTACCTAAGGATACGAAAGACCTGTATGCAGAAAATTATAAGACACTGATGAAAGAAATTAAAGATGATACAAATAGATGGAGAGGTATACCATGTTCTTGGATGGGAAGAATCAACATTGTGAAAATGACTCTAGTACCCAAAGCAATCTACAGATTCAATGCAATCCCTATCAAACTACCACTGGCATTTTTCACAGAACTAGAACAAGAAATTTCGCAATTTGTATGGAAACACAAAAGACCCCGAATAGCCAAAGCAATCTTGAGAACGAAAAAAGGAGCTGGAGGAATCAGGCTCCCTGACTTCAGACTATACTACAAAGCAACAGTAATCAAGACAGTATGGTACTGGCACAAAAACAGAAAGATAGATCAGTGGAACAGGATAGAAAGCCCAGAGATAAACCCACGCACATATGGACACCTTATCTTTGATAAAGGAGGCAGGAATGTACAGTGGAGAAAGGACAGCCTCTTCAATAAATGGTGCTGGGAAAACTGGACAGGTACATGTAAAAGTATGAGATTAGATCACTCCCTAACACCATACACAAAAATAAGCTCAAAATGGATTAAAGACCTAAATGTAAGGCCAGAAACTATCAAACTCTTAGAGGAAAACATAGGCAGAACACTCTATGACATAAATCACAGCAAGATCCTTTCTGACCCACCTCCTAGAGTAATGGAAATAAAAACAAAAATAAACAAATGGGACCTAATGAAACTTCAAAGCTTTTGCACAGCAAAGGAAACCATAATCAAGACCAAAAGACACCCCTCAGAATGGGAGAAAACATTTGCAAATGAAGCAACTGACAAAGGATTAATCTCCAAAATTTACAAGCAGCTCATGCAGCTCAATAACAAAAAAACAAACAACCCCATCCAAAAATGGGCAGAAGACCTAAATAGACATTTCTCCAAAGAAGATATACAGAATGCCAACAAACACATGAAAGAATGCTCAACATCATTAATCATTAGAGAAATGCAAATCAAAACTACAATGAGATATCATCTCACACCAGTCAGAATGGCCATCATCAAAAAATCTAGAAACAATAAATGCTGGAGAGGGTGTGGAGAAAAGGGGACACTCTTGCACTGCTGGTGGGAATGTGAATTGGTTCAGCCACTATGGAGAACAGTATGGAGGTTCCTTAAAAAACTACAAATAGAATTACCATATGACCCAGCAATCCCACTACTGGGCATATACCCTGAGAAAACCAAAATTCAAAAAGAGTCATGTACCAAAATGTTCATTGCAGCTCTATTTACAATAGCCCGGAGATGGAAAGAACCTAAGCACCCATCATCGGACGAATGGATAAAGAAGATGTGGCACATATACACAATGGAATATTACTCAGCCTTAAAAAGAAATGAAATTGAGTTATTTGTAATGAGATGGATAGACCTAGAGTCTGTCATACAGAGTGAAGTAAGTCAGAAAGACAAAGACAAATACCGTATGCTAACACATATATATGGAATTTAAGGGGAAAAAATGTCATGAAGAACCTAGGGATAAGACAGGAATAGAGGCGCAGACCTACTGGAGAACGGACTTGAGGATATGGGGAGGGGGAAGGGTGAGTTTTGACAGGGCGAGAAAGAGTCATGGACATATACACACTAACAAACGTAGTAAGGTAGATAGCTAGGGGGAAGCAGCCGCAAGGCACAGGGATATTAGCTCGGGGCTTTGGGACAGCCTGGAGGGGTGGGAGGGGGAGAGTGGGAGGGAGGGAGACGCAAGAGGGAAGACACATGGGAGCACATGTATATGTATGGCTGATTCACTTTGTTATAGATCAGAAACTGACACACTATTGTGAAGCAATTATACCCCAATAAAGATGTTAAAAAATAAAAAATAAAAAAATAATGGGGGACTTTGTGCATCTGTGGAAACAGGGACTTTCGGGAAACCTCTGTACCTTCCTTTGAATTTTGTTATAAACCTAAAGCTTCTCTAAAAAATAAAGTCTTTTAAAAATAAAAAAAAATAAAAAAAAAAAGAATTGCTCTCTAAAAAAAAAAAAAAAAAAATTTTTTTAAATTACTGAATTATAAACTATTTTTTCTTCCAGAGAATCAGATTTGGGAGGTTTTACATCCTTTAGACTTCTGTTTTACTTGATTTTGTTACAAGGAACAGGCATTACTTTCATAATTTATAAAAGAAAAAAGTAGGATCATGAGGTCAAATCCTGTAATAGTTACTTTGGAGACAACTATTGGACCAAGTTAGAATGTGAATTCATAACAAATTATGATTTTGGTTTTTCTCACTCATTCCCTCTGTGTTTCCGTTACTAGAGTAATGAAACCCCTCCCAGATTTCAGCTCCTATCCCCAACCCACCCCAGTAATATATTTTCCAACCACCTTTCTACCCATTACCATCCACCCTATTAAGATTTTTCTGCCCAATAACATTTCTAGGCTGAGCCAACTTTCAGGCTGTAGTAGATAGTAAAGAGGCAAAGGAACGATCCTGAGGGATGGGATTAAAAATATTGAAGATAGTTGGAGGAGCTAGGCTGGGGAAAGAAGAGTTCTAAAATTTCTTCTGTTTCTTACCTTCCCCCCTAAGCAGAGCACTTAAATGTCTCTGTACACAGATGCAGTCAATATGTCTTAGAGCTAGAAATACTGGAGTATCAAGTATCCCCACCTCTGAGCTGGCATTTTGCCTACTCGTCCATGAAGTCTCTCATTTGGTATTTCCTGAAGCCTTCTTGGAGATTGAAGGTCATAAATGTGCATGATTAATTACCTATGTTGAAACCAAAAATAATGTTTCCAGAAAATTCAGAATACAGGGTGAAGCAAGATCCCAGTGGGTGACAGCAGAAATCTCTGTTAGGGAGCCTGACAGTGATGGCTGAAGAAAGATTGAGCTCACTGGGGCAACCTAATAAACATTTCTGGTAGGTAGCATAACAAAAGGGTAAGACTAGACGATAAGAATCTGTTACAGATTGTGAAAGACACCTGATAAATTAAAAAGGACACAGGCTATGGGACAGAAACTTAGGTAAGAGAAGAGGAATATGTAAAGCAATTGTCAAGAGAATTTCACAACTTAGCTTCTACGTAAAATTAACCCATTGTGATGGGAATGTAGAAGCAGTATGGTGTCTTCCCTATATATAGATCCTTATAGGTATCTACCGCCTATGGGTAAGAACAAATGATTTGTTATTTCCCTCTTCTGGTTTATAAACTATAATTGCCTCCCTTGGGATTGTAACTGTGTGCACACAAAAACTTGCACTAAATATATTGTAGCAGTTCCGCCCAGAATCAAGCAAAGAGAGCCCAGTGTTTGCTTCATTTGAGGCCATACACTCTTGAAGACCTGCTTCTCACTGTTGAAGACCACCCTACACATTTGGAACAGTGATTGGTAGTCCAGAATACTGCAGCCATTCCACTTCTTCAGTTGTGAGGTTGGCCAAAGGTGGTTCATTTCTGGTTCATAACACCGGAAATTGCTGTTATACAGATACAGACAGTTTCCACGTAAAAGCTAGTTCCCAGGGGCTGGGGCAGATCCAGTCCTGATGTTTACTAGTTCCTGGGCCTTGGTCTCCCATCCCTCCGCCTCCTCAGTGACCTACCCAAGGGAGGAGTAACTGATCTTGACCTCTTTCCCCACACCATCCAGATTTGTCATACACCCCCCCTTTCTCAAGAGGCAACTCTCAGTGATGTAGCCAAGATGATATACCCTTCTAAGGGAGCTTCTCAAGTAAATCCAAGGTACCATATTTCTACCTTTCTAAATCAGGCTACAGTCTGTGGCTCTAAGGTGATTTTTTTTTTTTTTTTGTAATCTTGGTCTAAACAATGTAGTCTCTGGCACTTCTCTCTCTAAAAAAAGGAAAAACACAAATTTTATTTCTGATTGGTCACTAGTGGGTAGAGGACCCCTGTGCACGTATAACTTCTGCTTTCAAAATTAGAAATAGTGTGGCAAGGTACAAATCACTATCTTTAGATGTTCTGAAAACCTCAGGGCTTCATGATTCTATGCAGATCAGAACTTTGTACTCATAAAGACTCTTTTGGATGTAAATGACAGAAATATAACAGCATCTATCAACAGCAAAAAGAGCTTTTATTAGCTTACCTAACAGAATTCCAAGTAGGCCCATGTGGTGTTGTCAGGGTTCTCTCATTCTACATCTCAGATCTGCATGGGTCACTTTTTCATTAAGTATTGACCTCAGGTTCTCGCCATGTGGCAGGAAAGGTTGTCAAGCCCATGCCCTTACCGGGTATGAGCCAAAAGAAAGAGAGATATACATATATATATTTGAAGTCTTACTCCCATGTATCGAATTGCATGAGTGTTTGGCTTGGCTGTGCTGTGCTTGGGTCACACACATGCACCCTGTAAATCACTGTAAATAGGGGATTGGGGTTCCATGACTACCCAAGTCTGATTATAATTCTCTTTCGGATGGAGGCAAGTCATGATTGGCAGTTCCGGACAGCCGCAGAAACACATGGAAAGAGGAGAGATATTTCCTCAATGACAAAAGAAAAGCTGGGTTTAAAATCAGACTGAGAAAATGTTGTTGCATTGGATCTCCTTAAGCCTGTGACTGGCTGAGTTTGCAAGGTTCTACTGAGAGCCATTGTCCATCCTGTCCTGCACATGGCTTAATCAGGTGTTCAGCTAAGCACGAAAGACTCAGTACAAACCTTTGACCTCACGTCCACAGATTTGAACTGGGTCTTTGGGGTTAAACTGAAGACTTGTTTGATAAAATGTGCTGTCACTGATGCAAATTGGAATGTCAGTAATAGCCTTATTGACTTTGGTTCCAGAGCATAGGATCTGAAAAGTCATTTGTTCTGCAATCTTTCAGAAGGACAGAGGCCAGGTAATATGATCTTCTTCTATGGTGGTGTTACTGGAAAAAGGACTTTTGTTCTAGTTTCATTTTCTGCTAATATGTAGTTGTGGCTGAGGGCAGTTTACTTCACCTCGGAACTTGGTTTTCTAATGCGTTAAAGGAGGTGGTTAGATTTCCGTGGTGGCGCAGTGGTTGAGAGTCTGCCTGCCAATGTAGGAGACATGGGTTAGAGCCCTGGTCCGGGAAGATCCCACATGCCGCGGAGTGGCTGGGCCCGTGAGCCACAACTACTGAGCATGTGTGCCACAACTACTGAAGCCCGTGCGCTTAGAGCCCGTGCTCCGCAACAAGAGAAGCCACCGCAATGAGAAGCCTGGGCACTGCAACGAAGAGTAGCCCCCGTTCGCCACAGCTAGAGAAAGCTTGTGCGCAGCAACAAAGACCAAATGCAGCCAAAAAGTAACTAATTAAATAAATAAATTTATTAAAAAAAAAAAAGGTGGTGGTTATGCTGGTTGATCTCCAACATTTCTGAGCTTTCACCTCTGAATTTCTAAGGTTTAACTTTTTTCATTGTTTTCCTTCTGACACATGGGCTGGAAAAGATGAGACCATGGTAAGAGGCGGGCAAGTCATTGTACTAGACAATTGGAAAGGATGTCTAAAAGATCATTAAAAGATAGAGGGTTATCTTTTATTTTAGTTTCTCTAAAAAGATATCAACTCCAAATGCCATTCTTTGCTTTTGGATTTCAAAAAATCACTCACTTATTTTAAGGAATATTTAAAAGGACTTTATAGAAGTCCAATGAAGCAACTTCAAAAATAAATTAGAAAAAAAGACTTGAATTATAACAAGTAAATTCAATAACTGGACCTTGTTTTGACCCTGGCTTGAACAAAATGTCTGTAAAATATATATTTTTCACAATTTGAATATGGCTTAACTATTAGATGGTATTAAGGAATTATAATTATTATAATTTTCTTAAAAGTGATAATAATATAGGTATATTGCAAATTATGGGAGAAAGTGGTAAGTTGGCCTTATTTTTCAGTGATGTACAGTTAAATATTTAGGGTTATATGTCATGAGAGCTGTGATTCACTTACAAATACTTGAGCAAAAGAAAAAATATTGAAATCAAATGTGACAAAATATTAGCAATGGTAAATCTCAATGAAGTTTCTATGGCTACTTCATATACTAGTCTCTCAGTTTTACTGTAAGCTTGAAAATTAAAAAAAAAAACAACTGGAGACAATTGATTGTCCTTTAAAGTTTCAAGCTGTGCCTACCTTATATTTTTATTTCAAATATAGTTCAAGTTTTCAGTTTTCCCAGGTGAAACAGTACTTTAATGCCATTAAGTCAGCTAAAATATGGCTCCTGGATTTTCAATTTTAGCAGTAAGTTATAAGGTAGCAAAGTGGCAGCCTGTTTCTTAGGAAAAAATGACCTTAGAATCTTTAATATTAAACACACCGCCACATACACATAGATAGCTGAATCCCTGTAGTTTTTGTTAATTGTACAGATGAGGCTGACCGATGTAGTGGCTATGCATTCAGACCCTGAAGCCAATGGCCTGGGTTGGGATCCTCCTTGCCCTGTCACTTATCACCTATATTTTGTTATAGGAAAGCCAGGAAATGTCAAGGTCAATGTTCAAGGAGAAAAATACCTTTGCATTTCAAGTGACGAAATTTGTTTGCCCTAGTGTGAACAGCACTGTGATAGAGAGATTTTTAAAAGCAGAAAGGACAGTATGGAACTGTGGTGTCTCTCCCATCTTAGTAATTTCCCATAACAAGCGGCTTAAAGTTTTCTCAAAACCCTAGAAAACTAGCACATGAGAAAAAAATGTTTCTCAAGAGTCTCCAAAAATAACTACATTTTCCCAACAATTTTAGGCTGGAAAGATATTTGATAGAAGCTTCATGGTACTTGGCAAACATATTAAAATGATGGTGTGGTTGTTATTACAATATATTCTGCAATCATTTATAATCAAGTAAGACTACTTCATTAGCTTATATACCTAATACAAGTTGTTATTGAAAAACGAGGACTTCATCTCTTCGTAATGTGTTAGTTTCCCATTATTTCTGACCTTGTAAAATTAAATATTGCCCAAGAATATGAAAAAAAAAATTCAGTGGAGCTATATCATTATCTTTTTGCTTTCTGGACCTTATTATGAAAATTCAAGGCTATTCAGATTTACCTAATAAAACTTTAGAGAAACTTCCAGAGACTTGGGTTTCATATTTGTGGTCAGTTTTATTTAATGATGTTGCCTGCATTTTAACCAAAGTAAGTCTTTTTCTTCTTAGCAAGGTAAGTAGTGGATGACTTCTCTATTGAAGAGTCTTCTGGAACCTTCGACTCCTCTGCCATACCAAACCTAATTCTTTGCACATCACAAAGAACCATTTAAAATAATGTGTATGGATGTTAACCAGGCTTCTTGTGGAAATTATTTGGCAATATATACAAATATGAAACCATTATGTTGTGCACCTGATACTAATATAATATTATAATTCAATTACACCCTAATAAAAATAATTTGTATAATTGAAATTGGTGTATTGCTAGAATTTACATAAAGAAATTTTTTGGTGTCTTAGGGCAACTACAAGAAGCTAAGCCCTTCAAATTCTTTTGTTAAGGAGAAACCAGGTAAAAGAGACGAAGTGACTTAGACTTGAGTCTGTTATCCTTCTGAATTTAACTTAAATCAGGGAAATTTGTTCCTCTCAGGGAGCTGTCGATATCCCTTTGGAAAACAAGGTCATTTCAGTTAAATCACATCACTCTCTTTGCAAACAAGTCCAGCTGCAGTGTGGCACAAAAGAGGAGATGTCCAGGCAGGAAGAAATGGACTCTAGGCTCCTTTTGGTCCCAGAGACTCAGTATCTGGTTAGGGTGGCGACAATGGCTCTTTAACTATGTGGTACACAGCTTTGCTGAGGGCAGAGAAGAGCTCTGGATTCCATCTTCAAAATGGCCATCATGAGCATTTTTTTAAGAAACAGTATCAAGTTAAGTTAACATACTGGAGCTTCCTAGTAAGTAAAAGTCATGTTGCTAATACGATGAATAAGTCTTATTTACCATTTTCAACTATTGCTATCACTCTCTTCTAACAACTTCTAAGTTTTCTGCTCCAGTTTTGGTACTGAGAAAAGTACCTAAATCTGAGAAAAGCACCTAAATCTAGCACTATAGAGAGAGGTATGTACACAGTTATGCCCCCAAATACTGAGTCTTTCAAGCTCTCTTTTTTCAGCTCCTTGTGATATCATTTTGAACCATCACTACCTACAATATCTACATATTTACCAAAAAAAAAAAAAAAAATCTACTATACCTGTAAACTTACATGCTTACAAATATTGTTATTATCATTATTAGCAGATTGTGAGTTTGTACCATTTCCTCAATTTCTTTAGGCTCATTTGCTCTCTCTCAATTCTGGCCCTAACTGGCTACTGAAGAAATTTTCAAACCTAGTGAAAATGTGAAATAGCCCTGGATCCAGGTCAGCTTTTACGGGTTGGCTTTCTGTGCCTGTGAGATTGAACTCACACAAGCATTTGTTTGGCAGTCCAAGAGCCCTACAAGGAGTGTGACTACTGCCTACCCTCTCCAGTGGTGAAGCAGGCACATTTGGACACTGCAGCTGTCTGCTTCTGAAGACAGCTGGAAATAACCCAGTCTGATAGGATCAGCTATCAGAGGCAGGGCCGCACTGCTGCGTGTAAACAGCATGCTATCTCTGAGACTCCAAGACGGTGACACAAACGGCCCCAGGCTCAACCCGCCCTCAAAATAGCAGTGAAGACACTTCACAAGTAGAATGAGAGTAGCTTAATTCTACTTGCCCAAGTAGAATGAGAATCACAGGCTTTTGGGCCTGAAAAATCCCGGTAGAGTTCACGTCACAGGTCTCTTGTTTTGCAGATTAAAAACAACAACAACAAAAACAAAAACCCGCGGCCAGGAAGACAGGGAGATGTGTGATATTCATAACTGTCACATATGCACCCATGGATATGTAACTAAGCCCTTTAGGGGTCCATGTAGATTCATGTATCATTTGATTGTGTTTAAGTTAGTACATGTGTTTTCTTCCAAAGAGCTAACTCTGTAGATCAACAAAAGTTCCTAGGATTTAGCCTTAGATATAAAAGTAAATATTTGGATTCACCCTCAATCCAAATACACCCTCAGGAGGAGTGATGTCACCAGTTATGTGCTTCCTTCTTGACAGCCTTTGTCTGGGACCAGACACTGAAACTACAAAGACAAAAGGCACACTCTGATCCAAGGGTGTTCACAGTCTAGTGTCAGAAACAGATACATGAGCAAATAATTAAGAGAAGTTACAACAAAGAGTCATACAGGAGATTTATGTGAGGTGCAATATTAGCATATGAAAAAGGAGCAGTGGGTGGGTAGAAAATCTAGTAAGGCAGTGCAGAAAAACTCATATTTAAGTTAAATCTCTATAGTAACTTTTGAATCCTGGAGAAGGGAGTGGGAAAGATGTAGTGAGGGTAAGGAAGGAAGTGGTGCAGAGAGAAAATTTTAGGCAAGAAGGAGGAGTATTTTATTTAATGCGAATCAGCGTCTGAGTCACCATTTTCTCTCTCATTCTTCTAGTCTATTGTCTAATGCAAGTAAAATTTGTGTAAACGACTGTTATAAGGGTCTCCTTTGGAGCAATGCTCATAAACTTCATGGTTGCATTTTCCTTCTTTCTTAGAAACCCTTACAACTTATTTCTTGGTTTATATTTGTGTTCTATTTGATTGATGTTGCCAGAAATATGACCATACAATGGACAAGAGGCATTATGGGTTGGAGGTGACCAAATATCAGCTGGTGTTAATTCTTAAGCTGGGGGAACATTGGGAAATCATAAAAATCATCCAGAGCAGAAAGACTTTCACTATGATCTCAGATTAAAAGTAAACAAAGAAACAAGACATTCACAAAAAATAAAATAGGAAGGACTAAGCACACATTTTCAAAGTTCAAGTTTTTGGAGTCAAAGACAGCCAGATTAAGGCAATATGATATCATTGTTTGCCTACAAATTGGCTGGGCTTTAAAAAAAGCGAGATGGTAAAGGAAAATAGGTACTTTCACTTATTTATGGTGGGAGCGAAAATTAGTAAAATTGACGTAGCAGCATAGTATCCTGGCAGACAATTTCTCTCTCTCTCTCTCCCTCTCTCTGTATATATATATACACACACATATATATATATAACATATAAACAAGTACATATATATGTATGCATATTTTGTATGTATATATATTTTAAAATAAAATATGTATTATATAAATATATAATATATACTTTGTCAAATTACCTTTAAGTTTTATAAGCCCACAAACCCTTATCCCAAGAAGGTAATATGTATGCACTTAGACCATGATATAAAGATGTTCATGGCAGAGGTGTTTTTTAATACCCCCCCGCCAAATGGAGTAAACTAATACTTGGTAATGGGGTACACTTTTAATACCTTATGATGTGTCCATATAATAGAATACAATATAGCCATTAAATACGATGTTCTTCTAGAAATCATAAGGGTTAAGATAGTAGACATAAAGTACTTAATAGTAGACATAAAGAACAGGGCTCAGTACCTAATAAATGCTCATTCCATGTTAACTTTTTCATTATTATTATTAGTAGTAGTAGTACTATTATTATCATACTTAAGATGGCGTGAGATGTTCCTATATGTAAAATGAAAAAAGTTACAAAACAGTATATAAATTATGATACCTATTAAATATGTACACATATGTATTTCCATATATATATGTATATGTGTATACCTTTATTTGTTTATGCACTTAGCAAAAAGATGGAGCATGTATTAGTTTGCTAAGCTGCCATAACAAAGTACCACAGACTGGGTGGTTTAAACAACAGAAGTTTATTGTCTCTCAGTTCTGGAGGCTAGAGGTCCAAAATCAAAGTGTCAGCATGACTGGTTCTTTCTGAGGGCTGTGAAGGAAGAGTCTGTTCCAGGCCTCTCTCCTTGGCTTATAGAGGGCTGTCTTCTCCCTGTGTCTCCTGACATAGTCTTTCCTCTCTGCATGATTGTGTCCAAATATTCCCTATTTATAAGGACACCAGTCATGTTGGATTAGGACCACACCAATGACCTCACTTTAAGTTGATTACCTCTGCAAAAGCTCTATCTCCAAATAAGGGTGCATTCTGAGGGACTGGGATTAAGACCTCAGTATTGAATGGCGGGGGGCAGAATACAAGTCAACCTATAATAGAGAGTGTGTACATCAGTAATTCTGGAATTATAGATGACATTTATTTTACTCTTTTTGCTTACCTGTTATTTTCTACGATGGACTATTACCATTAATTAAATTTTAAAACATTATTTTTTTAAAATTGCATGTTTCAGAAAGCCAGATAGCCTGTTTAAAATTTTAAATGAAAATACTTTTAATTCTCTGTACTTCTCTATTCATTTTTAATATCATCTCCATTTCTACTGGGTGGTTAATATTCCTTATGCAAAGGAGAAATTTGGAGACAAACTCTGAGTATTCAAATTATGTGTGCTATATATATTATATGTGCTATGGATTTCAAGGGTACTATTTTCCTTTCGAGTTTTTGTTTCACTGTAAGTTCCTAAACTGCATTGATTTAGGGCAAAATAGAATTATTATGTAGCTTCAAAGTATTGTCATTTTGGAGGGATGCTTACTCACTTGTCAGTTTCAGACCTTATCAAATCTAAAGCCAGTATTGCACATTTTTCCTGAATGGTGTGCATCACTATTAAGTAGGAATCCTGTGTTGAAAAAGTTAGAGCAGAGTTAAAACATGTTTTAGACACTAGATAGGCTTCTGAGTAATCAATCACTGTTATAGACATCAGATTATACTTAAATGCAACAGGATAACTTGTCCTTCTGTGAAACAAAGAATGAATTTGTAAAATAACCAAGTTATAATTAATCTGTGTATGTATTTAAACTTTAGTGCTGAATTGGACTTTTTGGAAGACAAGGGTGTGTCTTACAAGCATAAAATTGCTGGAATTAGAACATGCTACGCAAAGATGAAAAGTTTATATGAGAAGAGCTTACACTCAAAAACTGTTTTGAAATCTATTGTTTGAAAGTGCTAGTCACTTGACTTTAAGCTTCACTGTTCATTTGTGGGTAGGGTGCTCTGTAAAATTAATTCATTGTCCATAGTTAATATATATTATCTACATATTATGTTAGGTAGCTTGTATGGCTAATGCTTGCTTAACCAGACATAATAATTGGTCCAGTTTCATGAAATAAATCAGATATCCAAAAAAAAAAAAAAAAAAATCAGGTTCTTTACTGATATTCCCGGTGATGCTATAGAATTGCAAAATAAATTACTGAAGAAGGGTTGGTAGCTAATACCTTGGAGGGTAAGAAAATTATTACTCATTATGCCAAGTAATGTCTTATATCAGCATGTAAATAACTTAAGTGATTGCATGGAAAGAAAACTACTCCAAAGATAAAGTTAATGTACCTGATTTGTTTATTTATTCATCTAATTTAGAGCTGAAAGATTTTTGGACTGATACTATATATGAAAATGTGTCACTAAAATTTATTAGTGCTCAGAGCAAGGGACATTACCTATAAATATAGATTTAAATAGTTGCATGTTTGGTTATCTCTGTTAAGTTAAATCAGATAAGATACCTAACACATAATTCTCCATTGTATGTTAGAAGACAGTCTACCCATCTCCCTGTTTCTGTCAGTTTGTAGCTTGGATGGGAAATTAAAAGTTAATTTGGTCTTTTGTCCTTTTCTCTTTTTCTTATCAGCAGTGCCTGGGAGGCACGGTGAAGTATACTGAAAGTGACCTTCAGTTTACTCATATCATCTTGACACAAGTGAGCCAGGCTCTCCACTTGTAATTTTCATTATTAGCCACAAGAAGAGGAGCCTCTCTCAGTAGGAAATACACAACATCCAAAAATATATAGGTATTTTATATATCTCTTGTGTGATTGCTTAAAGAGGGCTATAAGAGTAGGGAATCAATAGAGAAGGTGATTTGTGAAGGAGAGAAAATTATAGCTGAAATTACCACCCTGCAGAGGGTGAAGTGATTTACCCAAGGTTAGAAGCAGAACTTCTCTTTAGGGGCACAGTCCAAACTAGAACCCAGGGGTCCTGGTTTCCGGTACAGAATGCCTTCCCTGATTCCTTCCTGCCTGAGTCAATGGAAAAACAAATGAGGTTTCTTTTTTCCCCAAATCGGTCAAGACAACTGGTTTAGAAACTGCATATCCACATGTCAGTGGGTCATGTTATTTCCTTACCTCTGCCCTATTCATATTTTTGTCTCTCTCAACTGAAATAAAAAAGCACAGCTTATAAGGACAGAAAGTGGCTCCATGTCAACTTTCCCCCTGTAAATTATTTTTATGAGCACGCCAACCAAGGGAATCTCTAAAACACATGATTGCTTTTGGCATCTAACCAACCTTTCTCTTTTTTCCCCCCAGTTTATGGGTAAAAAAAAGACTTTTTCTGGTCATTCTTCTCAGACGGGGTCCTTGAAACTTCTGTAATGTATAATGTAAATACAACAACTGGCAAAGAAAAAAAAAAAGTAGCCCGATGAGAGTAGGCATCTGGGAGTTCAGGCTCCTGAAATCTATTTCTTATATATATGGAGCATGTGACTTACGACTATTCCTGCATCACTTTTCACTCCTCAGTAAAAAGCTGATTTTAGAAGAAAGTCCTGGTTAAGAGTTGCTACATTAAAAATGTTAGAACTACAAGTCTCTTGCATTATGTCTGAATAGGTAGGTAGGGCTGCTAATGACTTTGTTGAGTGTTTGATAAAGGGGCTATGTCAAGATCTTAACTGGGATTTACTGGATAACCACTATGTGTTCAGTCAACACTGCGCAGGACATCTGAATTCAGCAAAGGACACAGAGCTGCAGGCTGTGCCCTTGGGAACCTTCTTTATAAACATGCCAGAGCAGAGACAGTGACCTCATGTTTCCCAGGGAACATCTTCCCTGGGTTGTCCTGAAGTCACCTCAAACTCAACATGTCCAAAATAGAACGCAAGCCTTCTCACACATTCGTGGGGTCACAGCATTCCTCCATTTGCTCAGACTAGAAATCACATCTTCATGCCAGTGGGTCTGTGCTGTCTCCTATATTGATACCTTCCATTATTACCTTGGTGTAGGCTGGTGTCACCCCTTGCTCTGACTTTTGTAGTGGCTTCAGGGATGGTCTCTGCAAATGCAGATTCTCCCTCACCAGCCCACCTTCATCGTTGTTAAAGGCATAACTTCCTGAAACATACTATTATGTTAACCACCTTCCCTAAAACCTTCAGTGGCTCCTTGCAGCCTACTGAATAAGTTCTAAAAGTTCTCAGCCTTGAATGCAAAGCACTTCCTTAATAGGGGCCCAGTATGCCTTTTTTCAGGCTCATTTAAAACTAGATCATTAATGAAATACATCAATTTCCTCCAAACATGCTTTATATTCTTCAGCCTCAAAGTCTCTTCTCATACGATCCCCCTAATAGAATTCTTTACCCCTTTGAACCACCTTTTAAGATCCTACCAAACTTTTGTAATCTTCTTGGGGATACAGAGTAAGTGCCAACATGTGGGTTGCCTTGGGCCACCCCAAGATGGAACCAGAGCCGGTGCCCCTCATTCACATATACAATCAAATCATACAATGTGTAAAGATTAGAGGGTATGATATGGGAATGGTTGGCTGGATATCAACAGGCGAGACTACCTGACAATGTGACATATTTTGAAGACAGACTCCAGTTGTAGGCCTGACCCATGCATCAGTTGTATTATAGAGAAAAACCACACAAAAAATATATTACTAATATATATATATATATATATATTACTGCAACCAGGGATGAGAGTCAAGGGGGATGGGAGGGCAGATATAGATGGCAAACTGAAGATCTTCAGTGTAATCTGTGTTTTACAATTAAGGGAGGATGGATGTTTAGTAAGAGTTTCGTTTTAGTACTCAAAACTCTTCACTGTATAGGATGGTTAGATTTAGAGAGCAAATTGAACTTTCTGTTTTCTTATACTTTATGTTGTTTCTTCCAAATATATTTATCAAAGCACACTTTAAGGGAGGGGTGGGAAATGCCAGTTACACAAGAATATCTATCCTCTGCCCGACTGAAGAAATTGTTCAAACAGAATGCGTTCTTTCATAAGCACTGCTTCCTAACTCAGCCAGGGTCAGTAAAGTCTTAGGTTATTAGTTATGTAATCCCTAGTTCCTCAAAGTGCAGTTTTGATTTGAACACACGGTTTCAATTAGTTGCTTCAGGTTTTGCCTCTAGATAGATCTCATTTTTAGAGTCAAGACACGCTCAGATAATCATAGCATTTTAGAACCATTCCTGATTTTGCAAATAACACACCTGACTTCTGAGAGGTAACTTTATCACAACCACAGCTCCAAGCCCAGGGATGTCTCCGTAAAACCATTTGTAGGTTGAATCATGTTTTCCAAAAAGATATGCTGAAGTCCTAACCCATGGTATCTGCGAATGCGACCTTATTTGGAAATGGTTTTTACAGACATGATAAAGATGTAAATTAAGGTGAGGTCATCTTGGAGTAGGTGGGCCCTTAATCCGAGATGACTGGACTCCTTTTAAGAAGAGACACGAGATGAGACAGACATACAGGGAAAACACCACATGACCACAGAGGCAAGCTAGAAAGAGGAAAGGAAGGATTCCACCCAGAGCTTCAGAGGAAGCATGGCCCTCTTAACTGCTTGATTTTGAACTTCTACCTTCCAGAACTGTGACAGAATATATATCTGTTGTTTTAAACCACTTGGTTTGTGGTACTTTGTTACAAGCAGATTTCGGAAACTAATACACCACTCTCTCTCTTTTGATGGCTCATTTTAATTTGTATTATATTCTCTTGAGACTCTCAAAACAAAACGACTTGGGTGGCATCTGGGTGCCAGACACTGCCTTGAACTTGGTGAAATCGTCAAAGCCCCGACCCACATGCTGGTCCTGAGGTTCATCTCTTTTGACCTTTGGGGACATTATTATTCACTATGTCACATTGTCTTATGTCTGCCAGCATGTTTAGTCAAATGAGCACTTTAAATTTTGCTCCCCGGATGCCTCTACAAGCTGTAGCATGGTACGGCAGTACATGGGGTCTACCTCTCTAAGTTGCTATTACTATAGTGACATGAAAATTTTATAAGTATAATAGTACTGGCTAACGTTTACTTAATACTAATTCCATGCCCAGAACTGTGCAGATGCTTCCATATCTTGTCTTATTCAATTCCTGCAAAAAGATTCTGAAGATGCTACCGTTATCTATGCCCATTTTACAGATAATAGAAGCTGAGGTACAGAAAGGTTAAATAACTAGTCCAGGGTCATATGGCAAGAAAACAATGGAGCTGGGATTTCAAGCTACATCCAAGAGACTCTAAGGTCCATGGATTCCCCTCGATACTATAGTGTATTCAGTGATATTAAACTGTTTACCTTAGAAATTCACTTTGGAAATCCCCCAAATTTATTAAAAGTCCCTTCAGAATTTAGCTCCAATCTCTCTTCTAGCCTCATCTCTTGTCATCAGGCCCTACCACACACACACACACACACACACACACACACACACTTCTACACATACACATACCATAGGAGGATTTTCGTATTCCCTGGAACACAAAGGCTCTTTCACCCCTCTGTTTCCTGCATTCTCTTCTCTTGACCCCTGTTGCCCATCCCCCACGCCCTATGCACATTATGAATATCTCCCCACACCTCATGACCGGAAGAAATATCAGCCTCTCTGAGTCCCCAAAATCCCATAGGTAGTTGTGCCTTTTCTACAACACTTATTCAAGCATATATCCTGACACTGGGCTGGGACTACGGTGAGGTTCATGAGTCACCCATGCACAACAGTTGAGGAGACACTTGCTGTTGGGGTCTAGGGGCAGAATAATTAGTGAGATATTAATTTATACTCATTCCCTCAATATGGTAACTCCTGGAGCAGATTCTGTTGTGTTGGGGGCAGAGGAAATACAGAAGAGGGAGATAGAGGAGATTATCCTCCCAGGCAAGGAAGAGAGTGGAGTTGGGTGGGTCCTATGGGCAGCAGGACCCAGGCAGACCCAGACTCTTAGTGGAGCCCTGCAAGGTAGCAGGACCACAGAGTGTGGGGAGAGCTATCCATTTATCTAGGAAACTGGTTTTAGGCATCAGGCTCCTGTGTTCACGAGGAACCACCGGCCCATGTGTGTCATGGAAGTAGTGGGGCTTCCAGACCCCAAGGAACCAGCAGGGCTTGGACCACAGGCATCCCGGAATAGCCGATGTGGACCCCAGATTTTAGAGCGTCTCCTCACATGCTCTGGGCTATGAAAAATCACAGAACCTTTGCATAACACAGGAGCAAAGCAGGAAAGGACCCTCAGTAATGACTGAGATTGAACTTCCCAGATGCCCTGCAGGATGAGAGCTTAGAGTAGCATTTAATCTCCTTTCAAGAAAATAAAGACAAATAACATGTAACACACACACATTTCAGTTTGTGAGCCATGATTCATACCTAAAACATTTGTTTTCGTGACTGTCTCTATTACTGGACCATGAGCTTCTCCAGGGTAAAAACTCATATCCTTTTGTCTTTGCACTTCTCAGCCTTTGCATGGTGCCTGTTACAAAGCAGGCCCTAAACAAATACCTGCTGAATGGCTGAATGAATAATGAATCACTCAATCAAGCAGTTAATCGGTCTCTAAGGGCTCTTCATGCCATTTTATTCTATGAAGGAAATGAAAAAGTACCAGATCCTCCTATTCAATCTTTTATTTCAGAATGGAGCTGAGGTCCAGCCCTCCCCACCAGAAAAAAAAAAAAAAGAGAGAGAGAAAAAAAAGCCAAAGGTAGAAGGAGGAGGGAGAAGGAAAGGATGGTTGCTAACTTGTAAAGGCTTCCTCCTTCTTTAGGTTTTTTGTCTGTTTGTTTGTTTGTTTTGCTGTACGTGGGCTTCTCACTGTTGTGGCCTCTCCTGTTGCGGAGCACAGGCTCAGCGGCCATGGCTCACGGGCCCAGCCGCTCTGCGGCATGTGGGATCCTCCCGGACCGGGGCACGAACCCACGTCTCCTGCATCGGCAGGTGGACTCTCAACCACTGCGCCACCAGGGAAGCCCCCTTCTTTAGGTTTTTGATTCAGGAGTATGAATGAGTGAATTTTCTTCCTCTTTTATTTTGTATCGCACTAGCTTCCTCCAGGAAATGTGAGAAATCCGAGAGTTAGGCTGGGTACCTACCTCTGAGAATTTGATCAAGGGCTGTGGGAAGCCATCAGGTGATGCTGTTAGGGAAACAGTGCTGCCCTTTGGTTTTCTTCACGTGTACTGAAAACTCAGAGCTTTACTAACTGCTTTTTCCAGGTGTGTTCATTCTGGAAGGCCATGACCTGGATAATTTGGCTGAGGGAACTTATGCTCATAATTGTGTAGTTACCTGGCTTCCAGGCACCAGGGACAAGAGGACTCAAAATAATATTCTATGATAGTTAACGTTCACAGAGTTTTATGTGATTCCTTTTATGTGCAACTGTTGGGACTTCTCTCCAGGAAACTATATCTAAGAGCCAAATATCTGGAAAATATTCCAGGAGACGATCGGGAAACATGAACAAGCAAACAAAGCCTGTCATGGAGTAAGTAAGCCATCAGATTGCTCCCTTTTCTCTTCCAAACCCCTTGAGACAATGCGCCACTACGATGAAGTAAGTTGGTAATTTGATAAAAGCCAGGGTGTGTCACAGGAAACACTGGTTTCCCAAATTGCCTTAGGAACACTGGCTTTTCATTTTTGCCTTTCCTAGGGCTCCTAAGAGAGCCCTTTTCCTCTCCTATCCAGCCTGGTTTAGCTCTTAATTACATTCTTTTCTCTTAGGCAAACTAACAGGCTGGCGGTTCGTTCCCAGTTCCAAAGATTCTATCACCTTATTAACCATCTGTAAGAGCAAAAGCGTCTTGATTCTCCCAAGAGGGAAGACATGGAAACCGGGAACCTCCATCACCCGAGGGCTATTTGGTGGCTTCCCTCTTCCTTCCACACCCCTTTTGGAGGTAAGAGTCATCCCATCCTTGCTTCTTTTAGGTTCCACTGGAGTCCAAAGGATTAGGCAATGGGCATGACTACAGTACTCCAGCCCTACCCAGGGGTCAGGGCTCACAGCCAGCCTCCTTACAAGAGGTCACTGTGGCCGGCTGCTCCCAGGCAGCTCAGGCTGAAGCTGTCTGATCTCAGACACACGAGGGCAAAGCCCCAGGGGTCTGGATTTGTTGCCTGTAGGGCCGGTTTGGCCTGGTGACCAGGTGGATGTTCTGATGACGGGGCAGCTCTCCTCTCTCACTCCTGGGTTCAAGTCTGGAGACACAGAGTCTGAATTCAAGAGAAGCAGACTTTAGAAACCAAAAGAGAATTAGAGAGAAAAATGCTATAAACTTTACAGACTAGAAGAAACAATTTTGCCTCTATAAGAATGTGTTCTTGATTTCTGATAGAAATACTGTATATTCATTACATTTGTGAGACAAATATTGATTGACCTGACCATGGCTTTTAATGATAGTGTTAGGACAAACCTATAATCCTATATCAAGGAATAAAGTTAAGTGAAATTATATAAAAATAAAACTAGTGTCTCTAACCTTAAAATCTTCCTGATGGTTAGGGTTCACTTTAGAAGTTCAACAGCAGTTGGTCTACCTTCATGACCTCCTCTAGACGAGCCTGCTTTCCCTCAAGTGTTAGCAATCATGATGTGTTAAATGTTTCTCCTGCTTTATTTCTAGGCTCTTCATTTTGTCTAATTATGCGTTTTAAAACTGCACATTGACTGTGAATCTATCTTACCTGATTCTTGACATACCCTGTGTTTTTAAATAGACATTTTGAAAATGTAAGGTTTTATTTACAACGTAAGTTTGGACAAATTCACCCTCGCATTCAGGTTGAAAGGAGCCAGTCAATTGATTATCTAACTTCCATCACTTCCTCACCATCTTCAGACTCTTTGACTCAAATCATGCAGGGAGAGTCTGAAATTGTTTTGTGCTCAAAGCACGTTTTATTTTTTTGTAAAATATTCTTTGGTGCTGATGCATTTCCTTAGTATTATCTATAGTAAGATATGCACCGATACCCTGACATAAATATGCTTCCAGACAACCTAGAACTTGTCATTTTATTCCATTTTATTCTTTAGTTGCTCCTAGAATCCATTTCAAACAAAAGAGTAAAAGCTATCATATAAATAGGTTAGGTAAGGGGAAAGGAAGACAGAAATGCTTACAAGTTGCAAACAGGAAAAAGAAATTAGGACAGCAGGGCTTCAGAAAGGCTGCAAACACATTCGTAAACAAACAAAGACTGCCCTGGAGTAACCGTCATGTTTGTCTTTGCTCTGATGGTGCAATGTGGTCTAGTGGTCTGACCAACTGGGAATCCAGTGCCTGGGTTCTCAGTTTTTTGCTTCAGACTTACTGTTCTGTACTGAATGGCCTTGGACTGGATGGTCTTGGACAGGGTTTCTTGATCTGAGAGATAGGCAGATTTCCCAGCTGAGAGGCTCAATGTTTATAAGCGGAAAGGTTGCAGAGGGGTGAAGATTATTGTTACAAGTAAAGCAAGGCTGTCACAGATGAACCATCAATGCAAGATATTTTATTTTTACTTGCACGTTTGGAGGCAAACTCCAATCTTCTCTGCCCTGTATAGTGTGTTTGTTTGTTGAGGTCCCTGATAATCTAGGCCATTTGGAAAGGGGTGGGGAGTGTGTGTGAGAGCAAAAAGAATCACCTATTGGTAGTCCTTGGTAGTTTTCTGTGATTTGCACGTCCTTCTCTCCTCATCCCCAGCACTGATCTCTTTTTTTTTTACTTAAGAATTTATATTGCAGTGTAAGATTTTATAATTAGCATGACTAGTTATTTGTATTTCTCTCCAAATGATTGCATATTTGCATATTATAAAGAAAGATATTCAAACATATCTTAAGTTCTCTTTAAAGGAAACCATGTTTAAAGAAATCCCCACTTCTATTAAAATTCCATACTCCTTGGAGTGGTTCGGTTTAGTCCAGCTGCTGATCCATGAAATCCATAAATAGTTAAAAGCCTCCAGGGCTTCCCTGGTGGTGCAGTGGTTGAGAATCTGCCTGCCAATGCAGGGGACACAGGTTCGAGCCTGGTCTGGGAAGATTCCACATGCCGCGGAGCAACTAGGCCCGTGAGCCACGACTATTGAGCCTGTGCATCTGGAGCCTGTGCTCCGCAATGGGAGAGGCCGTGACAGTGAGAGGCCTGCGCACCGTGATGAAGAGTGGCCCCTGCTTGCCAGAACTGGAGAAAGCCCTCGCACAGAAACGAAGACCCAACACAGCCATAATTAAATAAATAAATATTAAAAAAAAAAAAAAAAGCCTCCAGTCCGTGGTAAAGAGGAATAAAATAGACTTATCTCATGACCCCAAAACACATCAAAAACTGCAAAATAATTAACTTTTTACTTGGTGTTTCAACAAAATATTAGAGAGTGAGAATTTTGTTATTTCTGAATTGGGTTTTCATCTCAATGTTGGAATCAAATAAACTTGGAAATAATTATGCCTTCTATTTCAAAGCGTAGGCTTTAATAAGAAAATTACTGCTTTTGTTTTTTAAATCATGTAATCGTTCAAGAGGAATCGTTTCAAAATTATTGCTATTAAGCCTTATGAACAAGTTACAAAATATAAAAGCTAATTCTTTAAAATATTCCATGCTTAGCAGGTTTTTGTTGTTGCTGTTTTCTGTAGTGTTGAACATTGTTTTCTTTTTAGAGCTCATTTCTGGCTTACAGAGCCTAGAAAAATGGTCTGAACCAATAGTAACTTATTTTCCTCTTCCTTTTCCTTCTCTTCCCATTCCTTCCCACCATTCATTTTTTTTCTCTCCCTTTTCCCCTAACTTTTTGCCCCCAACATGTTTCAGTGCCTACTGTGTACCTGGCACATTGATGTTGAGTGCCTTGGATTTAAAGGTGAAAATAATGCAGGTTCTTCTGAGAGCAGTTCAGGAAGACCTAGGACAGCAAACCCTACTTACCTATGCCAGAAAGTACTGAGAGCCCAGGCCAGACACAGAGACAACCGGGACACAGGAGAGAGCTTCTCAGAGGAGGTAACCTTTGAACTGATACTAAAAGACAGGTAGTGATTAGCTAGGGACTTGAAGAGTATGAATGATGAAAAGAGCATACACAAAAGCACAGAAAGAGAAAGCAGACTGATACATCTAATTTAGTGTGAGGTGGAGGGGAAGGGGTAGAAGAGTGAGAGGAAGAGATAAACCTGGAATCTGAGGCAGGGGCAGGGACTTTCCATGTCTGGCTATGAAATTTGGATTTATTGTTGTGGGTACATGGGAGACACTGAAGGTGATTAGCTAGAAGAATGTCATGACCAGATTTGCACTTTAGAAAGATCACCCTGGCTTCCTTCTAGAAGTCTTGAGGGGATGGGGGTTGAAATTAAGGGCTTCTGGGACATACCGTGTCATACGAATGTGAATTTTCTTTCAGAATCAACCAGGTCCCTGCACGCATTCATGTAGCAAGTCTTTAATTAAACACCTATTTTCTACAAGGCCCTCAGCTCGACACTGTGGTGAAGACAAAAAGAGTTAAGACAGAGTCACTACAAAGCTCTCAGCATCTCTCCTGAATACCATGTTTTGGTAAAGCAAGCTTGCTGCCACCTGAATCTCACCAGTGAACTCCCATGCATCGTCTATAACACCCATGTTGTGTATAGCTTAATTCCACTATTCTAAAAATTCCTTTTCTGCTGTTTTGAAATGCAACAACTCCAATAAGTTTAATAGCATCTATTCTTCCTCTTTCTTTAAGAAATATTTTCAGTGACAATGACATCTCCCCTTGTACTAACCATTTACAAAAACAGTAACAAAATAAAGACCAAAACTTCAGGCTTGTAAATCTGTACAATTCCCTCATCTAGGTGGATGCATTTCCTTCATTTCCAAGAGTGTTCAAAGCGCCACAAGTTAATTTAAAAGAAAAAGGAGCTGGTTGAACGTTCTCACTCTAATTCCACTTGTAGGAAATAAAGAAGGATAGAAATTAGCACCTATCTCAGTGGAGTGTTCTGAGAAATCACTGTGTGAAAAGACAGAGTGTGATCTCAATCAAAAGATTCTGCAATAAGATTTTGGAACCAAATATAGCCCCTATAAGTAGACTTGGCTTATAAGTGGAAACAATCGATCTTACAGTTAAATTTCTGGGGCTTTTGAGAAAAGAAAATCCAAAATAATCTTCATTCATATCTTACACTAATTTCTTGAGGTTTTAGAAATTATGACACTTGACTACTATACAATCTTTTCTAAGGGCACTTGTACGAAACAATTTCATTTTCAAAAATTAGAAAAAACTTTTTATAGTGAAATAGTTTAAGGGAAAAATGAAAAAAGAAATTGGAAACACAGGTAGTACTGGAAATAAGACCACAAGCTGAACAAAAAGTTATCATACAAGGATCAACAATAGAAAGCTAAATGCAGAACTTGTAGCTTGTATATTAATAATGCAAGAACCATATACATTTATTCATAATAATTGACTGAAGGTAATTTGCTGTGGAATGATTGAACCAGAACTAATTGTGGCCCTGTGCATTTTATTTTAACACCATAACCTGATATTATGAAGATTTTCCTACTAAAATTTAATGTGGTCAAAATTCAAGCAGTATTAATGTCTGATTATATATTCATACAATAAATGTATTATGGATACTATGAACAAATTGAATGCAAAACACTTTTGAAATGGTGCTTGATAAAACATATATGTGTATATGTATACCAATTGGCATACATATATATACACCAATTACATAACAAATACTTCAAATCATTTTGGATCATGAATTTCTATTAGAAGAAGTTTACTCTATGAGCAAAATAGGATTCTGTTTATTTCTTGGAAGAAAGCTTCAAAAATAATAATGGAGCCTGAAGAATCTATAAAAATAATATGAAGAAGGGCCTGACAGCTCTTGAGGATACTTCAAACAGCTTGAATTTTATTTACTTAACCCACCCACAAGGACAGGGAACATTCATTGCTTTCCAGTTTCTTTTCCACAGGAGATTTGGTGCCACAGGGCAAATGGAACCAAGACAATGCTAAGAATGGAAAATAAAAATCAAGGAAACGGTAGAAACATAAAAACACTGGTGCTGTTCTTGGTATCTAGACACCTGAACTCAAATCTTGCCACCACTAATAACTAGCTGCCAGACTTTGAAAATGGCAGTCACTTACTCTGGACCTCGATTTACTTACCTGTTAAAGGTAGGTAATAATATTTGCCCTACACGTTTCACCAATCGTGAATAACAAAGAAAAGCTGTGAGATAAGAAACCTATAAGTGCATCTCAAATTGTAAGGTGCTGAAACTTTGCCGGGTAATAAGTACTATTCTTCCTGGATCCTTCTCTCTCCTTCAGTGGTTTCTTTTCTTAGGTACTGAGAAGACACAGGCTTCTTCAAGAATAACTCTTCCAGAACATTGTTGAAACAAATATTTCAAAAACAATTCTTTAATCATTAGAAGAGACATTTTAGCCCAGTTGAAAAAGATCTCTCTTTGATAGTAGTCTATTCAGATATTAGTCTATTCAGATATTCAAAGGTAAGTATGGCCCTTTCCCCATGTTCCAGAAGGCTCAAAGGTTTGTCATTTCAGTAAATCTATAAACCGGTAATTTCTGTTTTATAGAGTTACAGTTTATGGTTTGTGGTCTTTGACATCTGCAATGCTGATCTCATATATTACAGGCTCCTTGAGCATACAAACTTTCTGTTAGATCAGGCCTTCCAATGTCTACCCTAGAGCCACTAGAGTTATATTAAAACTGAACACTGATGAAATGGCATTCAACTTAAAAGCTTTACTCAGTTCAGGTCAGTGCAATTCAGCAAACATTTATTTAGGGTTAATTCTGAACTGGGCACTGTTCTAGGTACAGGGCTATTCAACAAGGATTTAGATATAATCTGGGCCCTCCAGGACTCTCACTGCCTATGAGATACTATCCAACTCCACAGGATGGCATTTGGGCTTTAAAAAGAAAATCTGTTGCCAATCTAATAAACTAACCATGTAAAAAGATAGTTCTGAAATAATGGAGAAATTTAATATGGCTAACGATTAGATGGTACTTAATTAACATCAATTTTATTTGTGATAATGGCATTGTGATTAGGGTAAGACAATGCCCATTTTTTTAGAGATACATAATGAAGTCAGGAGAGATGAACTGATATATGCCTGAGGTATACTTTTTTTTTTTTTGCGGTACGCGGGCCCCTCACTGTTGTGGCCTCTCCCGTTGCGGAGCACAGGCTCCCGACGCGCAGGCTCAGCGGCCATGGCTCACGGGCCCAGCCGCTCCGCGGCATGTGGGATCTTCCCAGACTGGGGCACGAACTCGTGTCCCCTGCATTGGCAGGCGGACTCTCAACCACTGCGTCACCAGGGAAGCCCCTGAGGTATACTTTTTTAAAAACTCAGGAAGAAAAGAAAAAAAGAAAAGAAAACAAGGGAGATGAAACAAATGTACCCAAATTTTGAGAATCATTAAATCTAGGAGACAGGCATTTGAGGAATTATTTATTATTCTTTTCCCTTTTATGAATGTTTGGAATCTTTCACATTAAACACATTTAAAAAATTGGTTGCCCAAGCTTCTAGTCTTTTTTGTTCTCCTCTTTTACCTAGGATAAGCCCTAGTACTTTCAGCATGGGCTGCACACTGGAATGTGCATCTCAAGTGGTATGTTGTGTCTCCAGTCCAGCGTCCTATTCAAGGTCACCCTTGAAGGTCTCAGGTTGCCTCTGTTGAGAAGCCTTTGTTTAGTGGCTCAGACAGAACCGATGATTTCCCCCAGCTCTGGGCACTCCTAGAACTTGACTCATGGTTCTGTTATGGTATTAAAACTATTCCTTGTTCTTTTCTCCTGCTGGAGTAGAAACTCCTTTAGATTAAGCATGTATCTTCACTGGCTTTCTTTCCCTTTACTTATCATGGGGTCTGACACAGAGTCTGCTCTCCATCAAATACGGACCTTAAAAGTGTCTGTGAAATGGGAGAGTTATCAGTCTTCCCAGGACCTAGTGCATAACACACGGTCATTTCGTAACCTCAGTAACGATAGCTCCAAAAGTACATTTGGGCAGCTAATCTGTGCAAATTATATTTTGACTGCAGAAATATGGAGTTATGCAAAACTTAAGTGTATTTGTTTAGCTTGACCTAGTTACTGGAGCAATTTAAGAAACCCCCTCATTCATTTCAGGTATGAGGCATTTGATTTGACCCGAGCCAGCAGGGACTCATTTTGGAGAAGACTGCATAACTAGGTCTCATTTTGGTGCCATGCACGCTATTACTATCCACAAAGTGCTTTTGATTTACCAGGAAATCTTTTGACAAAGCTCTTCTCCCTTCAGGGAAGTGTGGATGGAGGTGTTGGTGGTGCAGGACAGAGAAGCAAAAAAGGAGACATTCTCAAAGCAGTAAAATTCTTCTGTGCTGTTATAATGCGATCTAATTAGATTAAGGAGATTTGCTCTTTATATTTACTTTCACAGAGGAAATTTGATTCTACAAAGTTTTGTAAAAATGTTCTAGAGACAAAACAAACATGTGACACTTTCTAGAGGTGAACTCTCTGTATAAATTTAGACTTTGCTAAAACGACTAGTTATCATGTGATCCAATCTTAATGGGCTTTTAAAAATCAGCAAGAAAAATATATTTTATGAGCTTAACTTGGTTGTTAAAGCCCAATCTTTGTACGTGATTTACTTGGGCACGTGGCATGTGTTTTGAAAAATCAACCTTCTTTGGGAATTGTGCTCTTAAGATATTTGTTCAGAGATGTTCAAGCTGTCAGTTACAAGATGCTTGAACCAGAAATGGGACAGTCTGGGTAAAGTGCAGTCGTTATGTAGCCTTTCTGTGTGTGTATGTTTGACAGTTGTGGTCAAATATATAGGTGTCATCTCCCTCAAGTAATCATTACCATCTATTACCTCAGCTCATCTTAGAGTTCATAATAGTGTTATTTCTCTTAGGAGCAAGTTGAGAGTGTAACGTTAAGCTTAATATAGACTTGTTAGCAGGGCTTTTTTGTTTTTTGTTTTTTTCTGTAGTCTAACCATGTGTGCTTGTCCAAAGAAGGTTAGATAGTATTTTATAGTATTTGATCCCAAACTGCGATTTCCAACTTTGCCCACACTGAAGCTGCATCTCCTTTCTTTCTTTCTTTCTTTCTTTTTTTTTTTTTTTGCAGTACACGGGCCTCTCACTGCTGTGGCCTCTCCCGTTGCGGAGCACAGGCTCCAGACGCGCAGGCTCAGCAGTCATGGCTCACGGGCTCAGCCGCTCCGCGGCATGTGGGATTTTCCCGGACCGGGGCACGAACCCGTGTCCCCTGCATCGGCAGGCGGACTCTCAACCACTGCGCCACCAGGGAAGCCCTCCTTTGTTTCTTTAATCTTCAAAGTAATGATGGTGGCTGATGACATTTGATAAAGAATTCACCTTTTATGGAGCAATTTGTTAAATGAGGATTTTTAAAATTATTATTATAAAACTCAAGGAAAATTACACTCTATAAATAATTTTTTTTCCAGGCAGAAGCCATTAGTCATGATCAAGAATTCCTTCATACTAAAGACTGAACATGCATAATAAATATACCTGGGGGTTAATTTGCTTTAGGGTAGGAATGAAGCCTTGAGCTCCTGGATGGAATAATGTACCTTTGAGTTTGGAGTCCTTGAGCACCACTATGGTATAATGCAGTTGAATCCTTTTGTTACATTTAAACGCCATTTTCTCAGGAATATAAACTGTATATTTGTTATGGTACTTATTTATGGATTTGCATAGTAGGTAATCTTGATTATTCAAATCACTCTTCCTTACTTTTATGGGAAGTACTGTTGGCTGTGCTCTACTTGGTTATGTAAGTTGTGGAATTAAACAGCAGAATTAGCATTCACACTCTCCGTTGATGAATAACATTCTTTTAATAACCGTGCATTTAGACACAGATAGACAGGAGTTTAAATTATTGTTCAAGTTTCTTTTATTGAACAGAATAACATGGAGTCCTTTTTCAAAATTCAATGAAAATCTTAGGAAATACGCTCTTTTTTATTTTTAATTTTATTTATTTGTTTTTATTTTTTGGCTACGTTGGGTCTTCACTGCTGCACACAGGCTTTCTCTAGTTGCGGCGAGCGGGGATTACTCTTTGTTGCAGTGCGTGCGCTTCTCACTGTGGTGACTTCTCTTGTTGCAGAGCACAGGTTCTAGGTGTGCAGGCTTCAGTAGCTGTGGCATGCGGGCTCAGTACTTGTGGCTCGTGGGCTCTAGAGTGCAGGCTCAGTAGTTGTAGCACTCGGTCTTATTTGCTCTGGGACATGTGGGATCTTCCCAGACCACGGCTTGAATCTATGTCCCCTGCACTGGCAGGTGGATTCTTAACCACTGTGCCACCAGGGAAGTCCAGGAAGTATGCTATTAATATATGATGTAAACTCTGTGTATGGCATCCTTGAGACTATGCAATGAAAATAGTGACAAGTAAACAATAAAACAATGATAAATCAATTTAGCAAAACCAGAAAGCTGAAAGCATTTGATGAAACACATCTCCACAAAGAAACTGTGAAGTGCTGACAGAACTCTTATATAAACTTCAATGCTGGAAAGGCAGTTGTCATAGCTGTTCTTGGAAATCTTTTTGAGGTTTCCAGGATGTGTTGCCACTAATTTTTTTTTTTTTAAATCACCTACTATATTGTGCAACCTGTAACAAGCATTGACTAATTTATATTTTGTTTCCTCTTAAGGCTGACTCAGGTTCAGTTCTTCTCAAAGGGGTTCAATGGGGCAGCATGTAGGAGTCCTATGCAAAGAAGCTTCTAGATGCAGGACAGAGCACAGCCTCAGGAAGGTCACACGGGTCAAGCTGATTACCTCCTCCAGCTCTGGCAAGCAGGGGCTCAGCTGGGTTACCCAAGTTCACAGGAGTTATTGACATTCAGCTGCAGCTCTCACTCATTACTGATCTGCAGGAGACTGTCTGGGCCTCAGGTTAACTCTTCCCTGCCCTGTTTCAAGATTGCAGTGAGATCAAAAAAGAAATTGTAACTTCATCTCAGCTTATTCCTAGTTGTATTGAAGAAATGAACCTTTTAAACCAATACCTAATATACTTCTGACAAGGGAAGGTAAGGATCCATTTAATCATTTTAAAGGTGCTGGATAAAACATAAGTAAATATGTTTGTCCCATATTTGTTCATAATGCAGTGAATGTTTATTTCTGGGGAGGGTGGAGATAGGATATGTTTTACCTTCCTATCAAGAAGAATTTCCACTTTATCTTTAATAAAGAAAGCCCCATATGATTTTGAAAAAGATAATAGTGGCATTGGTAATTCTGTGTCACTTAAAAGTGCACGTTTCGGGCTTCCCTGGTGGCACAGTTGTTGAGAGTCCGCCTGCCGATGCAGGGGACACGGGTTCGTGCCCCGGTCCGGGAACATCCCACATGCCGCAGAGCGGCTGGGCCCGTGAGCCATGGCTGCTGAGCCTGCGCGTCCGGAGCCTGTGCTCCGCAATAGGAGAGGCCACAACAGTGAGAGGCCCGTGCACTGCAAAAAAAAAAAAAAAAAAAAAAAAAGTGCATGTTTCCCCTGAGTGGCTCATGTAAAACAACCTCAGGGAAAAACTTCATACCTCATCATCCAAGACGTGAAGTTTCAGGGAAGTTTGGAATCTCTCTGTTAGGTTACAGACTAGGAGCTCTGTGCTAAGCCAGTTCCTTCAGGCTCTGATCTCCTGCTGACACAATATGGTCTTCTAGAAGTGACTTAACCTGTCTCTGCAAACTCATTTGTAAATTGAGAATAACAGTTAATTAATCCATGAAGCATGTCCTTCTGGTAGCAACGGGAAGACTGCCTTACTGTTCAATCCTAGGGCTTCTAAATCAACTTTATCATTGGTAGCCCTCTCTTCACCAGCATTCTCCTGGCCGTGGAACACATGTTATACTGAATCCTTGGTTCTCTTTTATTCCTAATTACTCCTGCAAATGGTTGAGGATCTATATAAAACTGAGGCCTATTTTCATTCAACTACTATATTTAACAAAAGAGTATTAAGCTTTCTTTAAGGGCCAAGCATTTGTAAGGCCAAAGCCCTACCCTTAAAGGAGCATACTGTTAGCCAGAAGACACAGTGTTACAACACAATGCGGTCAATTCTAGAAAATCCAAATGAATGATTCAGACTCCAGGTGGATTGGGGAAGTTAGGAGTTATCCAGTCTGATTTCTGACTCTGTCAGATGACCTAGCTAACTGCCAAATCTACATTTGACCTGAGGAAATACAAAAGACTACTTGTATAGATTTTCTCTCTTTCTGTAACATTTGACGTTGTTGTTGACGATTCTCTCTATTATGGAAGTTCTGGGAGCTGTGTCAGTTTTAGCGTTTGAATTTAGTGTGAATGAAGTAATTTGGGTGACGCTAGCGCTGAATAATTATTAGCTTTCTACATTTCTACCCCCAGACTCTTTCACTTGATTTCAGTCACCCCCCAAGGCTTTAACCATTTTCAAAATCTTTAACAATACCCAGCCCTCTTTTGAGCTTCAGCTCCATCTTTGCATTTGCCTGCTCTGTATTTCCCATCCTGTATCCCAGCGGCATTTTTAACTTAACAAGTCTGTAGCAACATGTTTCCCCAAATAAGCTGTTTCTTCTGACTTCCTTTTTGCTGCATATAGAGTGATCATTCACCCAGTTAATTAGCCTCTCGACTTCAGAGTTACCTTGGATTTCTCCTTCGGCTTGACCCACACAATTTCTCTCCCATCAATAGCTCATAAATCTGATTTTCAGACTTTCCTTAATTTATTTGTACACTCCTGTGACCAGGCAGTCTTCTTAAAACAAAACTATCGTTCTGGGCTTCCCTGGTGGTGCAGTGGTTGAGAGTCTGCCTGCCAATGCAGGGGACACGGGTTCGTGCCCCGGTCCGGGAGGATCCCACATGTTACGGAGTGGCTGGGCCTGTGAGTCATGGCTCCTGAGCCTGTGCGTCCGGAGCCTGTGCTCCGCAACGGGAGAGGCCACAATAGTGGCCCACGTATCGCAAAAAAAAAAAAACTATCGTTCTTTCGCTCATCTGTCACACCCTTAAGGACCACGAGGTAAACTCCAAACTCCTGAATGTTACATGTAGACTTTTATAATTTGGTACCCATTTGCCTTTTGTCAGCCTTATCACTAATGATACCCTCCACTGTCTATAACCATCCTCCAAAGTTATTCCACCCCTGAAATGCTCTGTAGAGTACCGCCTCCTCCGAACTCCACTTGCCTTCTCTGTAATAAATATCCTATACTTCTTCAAGAACTAGTTCAGATGGCCATGAAACTGTCACTGATTCCTCTTCCAAATAATCTATCTTCTGATATGTAGCTTTTAAGTTCTATTTTTCTTAAGGAATTGAACATTTACTATGTTATAAAACAAAATCAACTGAGTAAATTTTAAAGATCTTTTTGGTTTTTTTTCAATGATCCACAATTTGGCAGTGTTCCATCTAGCAAATAGAAAGGATCTTTGAGGAGCTGAAAGACTTTTATAGGCAGAAGTGGGTGGAAGTTACTAGCAAAGAGTAGATTATTTGTGGCAAGGTCACCTTCCTTTAGGAGATGGCAGGAGTTTATCAGAAATATTACCTCACTTGTGCTGACCAGGTCATTTCAGATTGACTGGTTTAATATTCCTCTCCTGGGAGAGGCGGAAAATCTAATTAAGTTAGGTATTAAGTTCTGATTTGGTGATGTGGACTTAGCACAAGTGACTCCATTTAGGACGTCTTGTCTCTTTTTTAAACAACTATCAGGACCATAACTACTTATTAATTCACCTTACTTCTAAGTTCTATGAAGACAGAGGAGATCACATCTTTTTGATGTTTGAGTCTTCCTCAGCACCTAGCACAATGCTTTGTAAATAATCGGTAGTTAATAATATCTATTGTAAAAACAATATGAGGGACTTCCCTGGTGGCGCAGTGGATGAGAATCCGCCTGCCAATGCAAGGGATATGGGTTCGATCCCTGGTCCAGGAAGATCCTACATGCTGCAGAGCAACTAAGCCCGTGCGCCACAACTACTGAGCCTGTGTTCTACAGCCTGTGAGACACAACTACTGAACCCACATGCTACAACTACTGAAGCCTGCACGCCTAGAGCCCATGCTCCTCAACAAGAGAAGCCACCTCAATGAGAAGCCTGCGCACTTCAACGATGAGTAACCTCCGCTCACCGCAACTAGAGAAAGCCTGCGCTCAGCAACGAAGACCCAACACAACCAAGAATAAATAAATAAATAAATTTTTAAAAAAATTAAAAAAAAACAATATGAATAAAATAGAATTAAAGGTTACCTTTTCCTTAGTAATTTGAAATATTAAAAAATTCTGAACAACAAAACTGTATAAAATTCATTTTAGTTCTTCATTTCCTGCATTCAAATTTCCTCAAGAGGGTCAAGAAAAATCTAAATTTATTTTTTGACCTATAGAGTTAAGGACAACAGATGGCTTATAAATGAGGATTGAAATTTAAATGTGAAAAGTTAATAATGTCAAGAGTGAATATCCCATTGGATTGCAAGTAGAATAGGAAAAATCAAATAGGATAATCAGACCATTCTCATTTGACTCTCAATAACTAGCAGTAACAAAGTTCTGCTCAGGAATATTAATAGCAATGTTCAAGCAGGACTTTCTATGATTTGATCCATGCAAAAAAAAACTAAGAGAAACAAATGAAATAGAAAAAGTTTCTGGAAAACATGGGTAATTTATTATCATATTATGGTGAGACAATTAACAAATTAAATATTAGTAAGTTAAACTGTAAAATGAAAATGTTTTATATCTTTATATATAAAAAGAAAGACTAATTTTTGTGGCTTGTGGTAGAGGGTATGAGAAGGATATGAAGTTATTGAAGAGGATACAAAACTACCTTTTCTAAAAAGAACAGTGACAAATTTGGCAATATGGTAAAATCACTGTTGTGAAAAATACTGTAGAAAGACCTGCTACATAGATGCACGTTTTTCATACCTGAAAAGAGAAAAGAAGAAAATTGAATGTTGTCTAATAGCTGCTTTTAACCTCTAGAGTTGGGTCTGTCACTCCTCAGTCTTTAGAAATGCATTCTTTTTCTGCCAATGCTCTTGACATAAAATTGTGGGATTCTTATTGGGTATTTTCCTTCCTCTGGCAGTTAAATTTTTATTATTGCTTCTATTCAGAAATGAAGAGTTCCTATTTAAAACTGTTAGAGATCGACATATAGGTGTGAGATAGTGCTACTTATCATGACTCCGTGACATGACTTTCCCACGATGGCACTGAACCATTGTTTGTAGTGTCTGGTTGTTTTCTCTCCTATACTTTCACCTGCAGTCTGACCCACGATTTTTCTCAACAGGGGTGACCTCAGAGGATGCTGATCTGTCTGCCCTCTGGTTTCCCAGAAGATGATAATCGTGCTGCAATTGAAATTATCCTTCAAGGTAACTTGAAGTCGTCACTTTCTGGACTGCTTGTAGTCACCTCAGTGATGATAAATGCACCCTTAGGTTACATCTTGGAAATCTGGCATCACCCATTCTTCCTACGTCTTCATTTCAGCACACTCAAGTTACAATAAGCATGGCTTCAATGCTGGTATGCAGGAGACTTAATATTAAATCACCTGTGAGCAATTTGTGTTTCAACAAGCCCTCCCGGTGATTCTGAAACATGCTAAGTTTGAGAGCCACTGTTTTAGGTAATTAACAATAAGTGCTGGAACAGACAATCCCCAAATCTCACAACAAAGCCTCATTTCTTGCTCACATCACAGTCCAGTATGGGAGAGACAGGCACCCTCTGTCTTGCTGCTAAGACATCTAGAACAATTGGCTTCCAAATTGCTGAGGGAGGGAAAGAAATATGAAAGGTTGCTTGGGAAGGATTTATGGGCCAAGCTTGGGATTGACTTATATCACATCTGCCCACATCTTGTCTGCTAGAGTCTAGTCACTTGATTGCAACATCCAGCCAGGAAGGGTGGGAAATGTTAACAGTTGGCCACAAGCAGGAGCAGAGAAACATTATAACAATATTACATTCACCAGCAGATAAGTTGTTCTGACTTTTTGTTTTATTATTTTTTTAGCATCCATGGACCCCTGGCACTGAACCATTGCCTTGAAAGCCATCTTCCAACTCGTATTTGACACTTCTACTAGAATAGGGTCTCTTTATTCCTTCCTGAGCTTTATCTCTGAATCAGTTTGTGACCAGGCTAGAGCCATAAACATAGACATAGACATACATAGAATAGACAAACAGGCATAAAAACAAAAGGGCTGATTCAAACAGTACTGAAGGGTAGAAATGAAAGAGTATTGTCTCCCAAACCACACTCTTCCCACACCCTTGATCCCATTTCCCCAGAGGTACCAATTTTAAACTACATGTGGTTCTTCTGATGTTTAACTTCATAACTCTCAATGAGATCATAAACTCCAATCTTACAGAGGAAAAGCAGGTAAAGTAAACAAATAAAGCAGGGCATAAGGAACACAGGTGGAGGATTGGGGAATGTGGCCAACAGCATAGCACAGGCTCCATCTATGGGAAACCTGTTTGTCAGCTCTGGCCAATTGCTCCCATGCAGGAATGCAACTTCAGTGTTGCTAGATGCTTCTTCCACGAAACACTGGAAATATGAATGTTTTGGTTAAGTTTTTTAATTTTTATAAACATTATATAGGCAATAAGCCAAAAAAAGATCTCTTTTGCAGAATTAGCTCGTGGGCTACCAATTTGCAGTTCCTGCACTAAACCATACATTCATACCTCAGTTTTACATTAACACCCACGTTTAACAGTTGTAACTCACCAAATGTACAACTTAGAATATCTCTCTATTTTTTCATATGGAGAGTGATGAGTGTGCTGCTATACTCTCTCTTTATTTCTGGTTGATTTCCACCTCCTTAATTTTTGATAAGTCACGTCATTACCAAACTTTGTGTTTATTCATCAAAGTTGACATTCATTAGCTCCTCATGTCCCATTATTAAGATAAGAAAGTTAGTTCTTCTCCATGTCTTTCCTTCTCCTTTTCCTGATATTTACTTGGCTCTGTTAGCTGTGCCATTATTTTTACATTGATCAGATTCATACTATTTAAATTGTGTATTATCATTATAATTTATTTATTTAATTTATTCTTTTACATCTTTATTGGAGTATAATTGCTTCACAATGGTGTGTTAGTTTCTGCTTTATAACAAAGTAAATCAGTTATACATATACATACATCCCCATATCTCCTTCCTCTTGCATCTCACTCCCACCCTCCCTATCCCACCCCTCTAGGTGGTCACAAAGCACTGAGCTGATCTCCCTGTGCTATGCAGCTGCTTCCCACTAGCTATCTATTTAACATTTGGTAGTATATATAAGTCCATGCCAATCTCTCACTTCGTCCCAGCTTACCCTTCCCCCTCCCCGTGTCCTCAAGTCCATTCTCTAGGTCTGCGTCTTTATTCCTGTCCTGCCTTTAGGTTCTTCAGAACCAATTTTTTTTTTTTTTGATTCCATGTATATGTGTTAGCACATGGTATTTGTTTTTCTCTTTCTGACTTACTTCACTAGGTATGACAGACTCTAGGTTCATCTACCCCACTACAAATAACTCAATTTCATTTCTTTTTCTGGCTGAGTAAATTCCATTGTGTATATGTACCACATCTTCTTTATCTATTCTTCTGTCGATGGACACTTAGGTTGCTTAAATGTCCTGGCTGTTGTAAATAGAGCTGCAATGAACATTGTGGTACATGACTCTTTTTGAATTATGGTTTTCTCAGGGTATATGCCCAATAGTGGGATTGCTGGGTCATATGGTAGCTTTATTTTTAGTTTTTTTAAGGAACCTCCATACTATTCTCAATAGTGGCTGTATCAATTTACATTCCCACCAACAGTGCAAGAGGGTTCCCTTTTCTCCACACCCTCTCCAGCATGTATTGTTTGTAGATTTTTTGATGATGGCCATTCTGACTGATGTGAGGTGATAGTTCATTGTAGTTTTGATTTGTATTTCTCTAACGATTAGTGATGTTGAGCATCATTTCATGTGGTTTCTGGCAATCTGTTTATCTTCTTTGGAGAAATGTCTATTTAGGTCTTCTGCCCATTTTTGGATTGGGTTGTTTATTTTTTTGATATGGAGCTGAATGAGCTGCTTGTAAATTTTGGAAATGAATCCTTTGTCACTTGCTTCATTTGCAAATATTTTCTCCCATTCTGAGTGTTGTGTTTTCATCTTGTTTAGGGTGTCCTTTGCTCTGCAAAAGCTTTTAAGTTTCATTAGGTCCCATTTGTTTATTTTTGTTTTTATTTCCATTTCTCTAGGAGGTGAGTCAAAAAGGATCTTCCTGTGATTTATGTCACAGAGTGTTCTGCCTATGTGTTCCTCTGAGAGTTTTATAGTGTCTGGCCTTACATTTAGTTCTTTAATGCATTTTGAGTTTATTTTTGAGTATGGTGTTAGGGAGTGTTCTAATTTCATTCTTTTACATGTAGCTGTCCAGTTTCCCCAGCACCACTTATTGAAGAGGCTGTCTTTTCTCCATTGTATATTCTTGCCTCCTTTATCAAAAATAAGGTGACCTTATGTGCATGGGTTTATCTCTGGGCTTCCTATCCTGTTCCATTGATCTATATTTCTGGTTTTGTGCCAGTACCATATTGTCTTGATTACTGTAGCTTTGTAGTATAGTCTGAAGTCCAGGAGCCTAATTCCTTCAACTTTGTTTTTCCTTCTCAAGTTTGCTTTGGCTATTCGGGGTCTTTTGTGTTTCCATACAAATTGTGAAATTTTTTGTTCTAGTTCTGTGAAAAATGCCAGTGGTAGTTTGATAGGGATTGCATTGAATCTGTAGATTGCTTTGGGTATTATAGTCATTTTCAAAATGTTGATTCTTCCAATCCAAGAACATGGTATATCTCTCCATCTGTTTGTATCACCTTTAATTTCTTTCATCAGTGTCTTATAGCTTTCTGCATACAGGTCTTCTTTCTCCTTAGGTAGGTTTATTCCTAGGTATCTTATTCTTTTTGTTGTAGTGGTAAATGGGAGTGTTTCCTTAATTTCTCTTTCAGATTTTTCATCATTAGTGCATAAGACTGCAAGAGATTTCTGTGCATTAATTTTGTATCCTGCTACTTTACCAAATTCATTGATTAGCTCTAGTGGTTTTCTGGTAGCATCTTTAGGATTCTCTATGTATAGTATCATGTCATCTGCAAACAGTGACAGCTTTTCTTCTTCTTTTCTGATTTGGATTCCTTTTTTTTTCTTTTTCTTCTCTGATTGCTGTGGTTAAAACTTCCAAAACTATTTTGAATAATAGTGGTGAGAGTGGACACCCTTGTCTTGTCCCTGATCCTAGAGGAAATGGTTTCAGTTTTTGACCATTGAGAACAATATTGACTGTGGATTTGTCATATATTGCCTTTATTATGTTGAGGTAAGTTCCCTCTGTGCCTACTTTCTGGAGGGTTTTTATCATAAATGGGTGTTGAATTTTGTCAAAAGCTTTTTCTGCATCTATTGAGATGATCATATGGTTTTTCTCCTTCAATTTGTTAATATGGTGTATCACATTGATTGATTTGTGTATACTGAAGAATCCTTGCATTCCTGGGATAAACATCACTTGATCATGGTGTATGATCCTTTTAGTGTGTTGCTGGATCCTGTTTGCTAGTATTTTGTTGAGGAGTTTTACATCTATGTTCATCAGTGATATAGGCCTGTTGTTTTCTTTCTTTGTGACATCTTCGTCTGGTTTTGGTGTCAGGGTGATGGTGACCTCGTAAAATGAGTTTGGGAGTGTTCCTTCCTCTGCTATATTTTGGAAGAGTTTGAGAAGGGTAGGTGTTAGCTCTTCTCTAACTGTTTTATGGAGTTTGGCTGTGAAGCCATCTGGTCCTGGGCTTTTGTTTGTTGGAAGATTTTTAATCACAGTTTGAATTTCGGTGCTTGTGATTGGTCTGTTTCTATTTTCTATTTATTCCTGGTTCAGTCTCAGAAGTTTGATCTTTTCTAAAAATTTGTCCATTTCTTGCAGGTTGTCCATTTTATTAGCATATAGTTGCTTGTAGTAATCTCTCATGATCATTTGTATTTCAGTAGTGTCAGTTGTTACTTCTCCTTTTTCATTTCTAATTCTACAGATTTGAGTATTCTCCCTTTTTTTCTTGATGAGTCTGGCTAATGGTTTATCAGTTTTGTTTATCTTCTCAAAGGACCAGCTTTAACTTTTATTGATCTTTGCTATTTTTGCCTTCAGTTCTTTTTTTCATTTATTTCTGATCTGATCTTTATGATTTCTTCTGCTAATTTTTTTTTGTTGTTGTTGTTCTTCTTCTTTCTCTAATTGCTTTAGGTGGAAGCTCACATTGTTTATTTGAGATGTTTCTTGTTTCTTGTGGTAAGATTGTATTGCTATAAACTTCCCTCTTAGAACTGCTTTTTCTGCATCCCATAGGTTTTGGGTTGTCGTGTTTTCACTATCATTTGTTTCTAGGTAATTTTTGGTTTCCTCTTTGATTTCTTCAGTGACCTCTTAGTTCTTTACTAGTGTATTGTTTAGCCTCCATGTATTTGTATTTTTTACATATTTTTTTCTGTAATTGATATCTAGTCTCATAGCATTGTGGTCAGAAAATATACTTGATATGATTTCAATATTCTTAAATTTACCAAGGCTTGATTTGTGAGCCAAGATATGATCTATCCTGGAGAATGTTCCAAGAGCACTTGAGAAGAAAGTGTATTCTGTTGTTTTTGAAAGGAATGTCCTATAAATATCAATTAAGTCTATCTTGTTTAATGTATCATTTAAAGCTTGTGCTTCCTTATATATTTTCATTTTGGATGATCTGTCCATGGGTGAAAGTGGGGTGTTAAAGTCCCCTACTATGATTGTGTTACTGTCGATTTCCCCCTTTATGGCTGTTAGCATTTGCCTTATGTATTGAGGTGTTCCTATGTTGGGTGTATAAATATTTACAATTGTTTTATCTTCTTCTTGGATTGATCCCTTGATCACTATGTAGTGTCCTTCTTTGTTTCTTGTCAGAGTCTTTATTTTAAAGTCTATTTTGTCTGATATGAGAATTGCTACTCCAGCTTTCTTTTGATTTCCATTTGCATCGAATATCTTTTTCCAACCCCTCACTTTCAGTCTGTATGTGTTCCTAGGTCTGAAGTGGGTCTCTTGTAGACAGCATATATACAGGTCTTGTTTCTGTATCCATTCAGCCAGTCTATGTCTTTTGGTTTGAGCATTTAATGCATTTACATTTAAGGTAATTATCAATATGTATGTTCCTATTACCATTTTGTTAATTGTTTTGGGTTTTGTTATTGTAGGTCTTTTCCTTCTCTTGTGTTTCCTCCCTAGAAAAGTTCCTTTAGCATTTGTTGTAAAGCTGGTTTGGTGGTGCTGAATTCTCTTAGCTTTTTCTTGTCTGTTAAGGTTTAAATTCCTTCATCATATCTGAATGAGATCATTGCTGGGTAGAGTAATCTTGGTTGTAGATTTTTGCCTTTCATCACTTTAAATATGTCCTGCCACTCCCTTCTGGCCTGTAGTTACTGCTGAAAGATCAGCTGTCAACCTTATGGGGATTCCCTTCTATGTTACTTTGTGTTTTTCCCTTGCTGCTTTTAATATTTTTTCTTTGTATTTAATTTTTGATAGTTTGATTAATATGTGTCTTGACATGTTTCTCCTTGGATTTATCCTGTATTGGACTCTATGCACTTCCTGGACTTGTTTGACTATTTCCTTTCCCATATTAGGGAAGTTTTCAAATATAGTCTCTTCAAATATTTTCTCAGTCCCTCTCTTTTTCTCTTCTTCTGGGACCCCTATATTTTGAATGTTGTTGTGTTTAATGTTGTCCCAGAGGTCTGTGAGACTGTCCTCAATTCTTTTCATTCTTTTTCCTTTATTCTGCTCTGCGGAAGTTATTTTCACTATTTTATCTTCCAGGTCACTTATCCGTTCTTCTGCCTCAGTTATTCTGCTATTGATTCCTTCTAGAGAATTTTTAATTTCATTTATTATGTGTTGTTCATCATTGTTTGTTTGCTCATTATTTCTTCTAAGTCTTTGTTAAATGTTTCTTGTATTTTCTCCATTCATTTCCAAGATTTTGGATCATCTTTACTATCATTAGTCTGAATTCTTTTTCAGGTAGACTGCCTATTTCCTCTTCATTTATTTGTTCTGGGTTTTTTTTTACCTTGCTCCTTCATCTGCTGTGTGTTTCTCTGTCTTCTCATTTTGCTTAACTTACTGTGTTTGGGGTCTCCTTTTCACAGGCTGTGCAGGTTCATAGTTCCCATTGTTTTTGGTGTCTGCCCCCAGTGGCTAATGTTGATTCAGTGGGCTGTGTAGGTTTCCTGGTGGAGGAGACTAGTGCCTCTATTTTGGTGGGTGAAGATGGATCTTGTCTTTCTGGTGGGTATGACCACGTCCGGTGGTGTGTTTTGGGGTGTCTGTGACCTTATTATGATTTTAGGCAGCCTTTCTGCTAATGGGTGTGGCTGTGTTCCTGTCTTGCTAATTGTTTGACATAAGGTGTGCAGCACTGTAGCTTGCTCGTCGTTGAGTGGAGCTGGGTCTTAGAGTTGAGATGGAGATCTCTGCTAGAGCTTTCACCGTTTGATATTATGTGGAGCCAGGAGGTCTCTGGTGGACCAATGTCCTGAACTCAGCTCTCCCACCTCAGAGGCACAGGCCTGACACCCAGCCGGAGCACCAAGACCCTGTCACCCACAAGGTTATTTGATTAGTAGAAGATAGAATATGGAATCCAGATATTGTATCTTCCAGATGGAGGTGATAATAAAGTGGTCTCCAGTGTCTTTTTCATTCACCCTCCTTTCAGCTTCCTTCTCTTACCATTAAAATTAAGTATATATTTAACCCTTTATCTATATTTTATATTCTAAAATTCAGAACCAATAAATGTTTTCAATATTATAATTACAGTAATTATTAAGCACCATAGAACTAGGGAGGATATTATAATCCTACTTCACTAAACCTTGTCCAGGTGACAAGTGACATTCCAAGAGTGGAAGTCATGGAGCTCTCTTTCCTTCCACACCACGAGGAGCTCAAAATCATCCCACATTGCACTTTTCTTCATATTTGGTCAATGCTTCCTCATGTAAGCCTTTGCTTCTTCATGAGTTTCCAATCTTCCTTTAATTGTTGTTTTTGGAAGAAGCAGCTTAGGCTTTTATTTTAGCCTCAGGATAATCCTGCCTTTTAAGTATACTATATGTGAAGGTTAATCCACTTGTTCTTGAAAACATTGTGGTTAGAACCCTCGATATTTGCATTTCAGTTTTGACCATTTTTCTTCTCACATGCCACAGAGCCTACTACTCTTGGGTACACTCTTTCTTAGATCCTATGGCTTCTCTTTCTTCAATGCCTTTTTTGTTGGTTTGAAGAGAAACCACAATTTTTTTAAAGAAGTGGTAAGTAAAGATAATTCATTGTGTGTTCAAAAATGTCTTTATTTTATACCCTCACATTTTTGTTACCCTCAGACTGAGAACTCTAAAGGAGATACCTAGTTCTTGTTGGTGTCTAGATATGAATTTCTCATCATGTACCCAGTTGGCATTTAGGCATTTCTTTAACTCCCATGACTTTGCTCCTCCTCATTCCCCTCTGACTTCTTCCATTTTCTCCTGCTGAATTTGTGTTTCTTTCTTTTTTTTTTTTTTTTCTTTTTTGGGACTTTCAGATAGGGATATGGACACTCCTGATGAATTCTCCATGTCTCTTAATTTTTCTTTAATATATATATTAAAGTAATGATATATTAAATATATATAATATAAAGTATCCTATATTAAAGTTATAATTACATTTTATATATATTAAAATTTTCTTTTATGTAAATATATTTTATACATATATAAATTTATATATAAAGTTATTTATATTAATTACATGTATATTTAGTTAAACAAGGCCATTAGACTGAGGTGGTTTTAACACCTTGGTGGCCTCTGTAAACAAACCAAAACCTAAGCCAGAGTCAATGCTTTCGAATCTGAGAAAAGGAAACTTGAGGACAGTTAATGACAAACATTCAACTAGGCTTTCCCAAATAAGGTAATTCCTTAAGGTATAGCCAATCAAATAATTCTTTGTTCTGCTTTTCTGTCATCTCTATAAAAGCCTTTCCCCAGCTTGTCAGTGGAGTGTTCTTAACTCCTTTCTGTCTGGTGCTGCCCAGCTTGAATCAATGTGTGCCCAAATAAAGTCTTGTAAATTGTAATGTGGTCAGTTTATCCTTTAACATATATACTTAATCTTTAGGGGTCTGGCTTTATGTTCTCGATTAAGATCATTTTCACTCATATTACAGCACTTTAATAAATTTCTAAAAATTTGCCAGTCATATCTAATTTCCAAGAATTTTCTAATTGCTCCTTTTCCACAGTAATTTCTTCCTGAATGTGAAATTGTTCTTGTGGACAATATTTTTTTTTAATTAATTAATTTAACTTATTTACTTTTGGCTGCATTGGGTCTTCATTGCTGCGTGTGGGCTTTCTCTATTTGTAGTGAGTGGAGGCTACTCTTTGTTGCGGTGCATGGGCTTCTCATTGTGGTGGCTTCTCTTGTTGTGGAGCATGGGCTCTAGGTGCATGGGTTTCATTAGTTGTGGTGCATGGGCTCAGTAGTTGTGGCGCATGGGCTTAGTTGTTCTGTGGCACGTGGGAGCTTCCTGGACCAGGGCTCAAACCCATGTCTCCTGCATTAGCAGGCAGATTCTTAACCACTGTGCCACCAGGGAAGCCCTGTGTGTAACATACTTTTGAATGTCTCTGAAGAGACTAATTATAATTCTGTTTAGTAAATTATTTGTGTTCTCTGGTATCACTTGTTCTGTTTGTTCATCTTATTATTTTTTTTGACCCTCTAGTTTTCCTCAAGTGAATGACTTTCTTTTGTTGTCTACTTAATGTTGTGAATAAAAGACTCCATTGATGAGTGTAAATAACAGGGATGGGTTTTCTCTGCCAGGAACTGCATGTGTAAAGAACAGCAGATGCACTTTACTGTGTAGAGGAGAGGGGTAGGCAGGCAGACCTTCTCCTTCCCACTCCTAGGAAGAAAAAGTAATGAGAATTAGGGGAGTAACTCCCACTGAAGACCCTAGTTCTCTCTTGTCCGAGTTAGTTTCCATAGAAAGTATTTTCCTGACAACTGTCTCTTGATTGTCCTATGGCTGTATAATCTCAGATGTAATCCCAACCTCTGTGTGCCTTGCTCCATGGAGCAGAAACCTTATTTCTCAGCTTCCCTTGACAATTGGTCAGGTTCAGCCAACGGGAAGCACAGGGAGAAGACTGGAGTGAGGCAAGAAGAGAGAAGCCAGGGTATTTCTCCCTGTTTTGTGTCCCAGGCAGCAGCAGTGTCCTGGGCAGCATTTCAAGAAGTGTAGTGTTTCCTCCATACCTCTCCTGCCAATCCATCCTTTCCTCTGTGGTCTCAGGTTCTAGTGGGCAGGCTTACCATTGTTTCATCTGCTGCTGAACAGCTGTGACTTTGAGCTCTGGTAACACTAATTTGGTCCCTCTAGCCCTTAGGGGTGATAGAAGCCTACTGCTTTTGCTAATCTTTGGGTTGCATCACCATGTCAAGTCCTTGGGCATCCCAGTTCTCCCCATCATCAAGATAACACATTCTCTATAGTGATTGGTTTCTTCTGGTTTGGGATACCTATAAAGGTTTTTGTTTTCCCAGTTGGACCCTGTCTGACACAGTTCCACTGCCCATTCCTTCTCTTTAATTTGCTGGTTCTTAGCTTAGAGTTTCTCCATATTTTCTCCTAGAAGAAGGGCCTTTCCTGGATTGACACATTCTTCAGTGAGTGTACATTCTGTTGAGTGTATGATTTCCTCCATCCTAGGGGTGCACTTCCTTGTGACCCCCATCTGCTTTCATTTTCTTCTTTGTCCACCCTCTTACCCTCCATCACCTCCTTTTATGATGTTGTTATCAATTTATTCTCTTTTGAACACTTTTATTGTCATTTCAATGGCATTTTGGAAGAACAAGAAGATGAATGTGTACACTCAGTTTATTGCCTAGTCACAGGAGTTTTTGGTCAGCTACTTTTGAGGGGTTGTCTTAAGAAAAAAGGTAACTTGGCAAATTTTGAGAGTGATTTTATTTTTACAAATGTATTTATATTAAAAAACAATGAGTCAATAAATGTTATTTCTGTCTTTAAAGGCTGGAGGCTAATTATTTTGCACTAGGCAATATTAGGGAAGAATTTGGTAAGCATTTTCTGATTTACCCATTCATCCATGTCCAATTACATCCTTAGATCAGCGGCTCCTCCAATGTGGCGTTTCTGTGTATTGGAGACTCCTCTCTCGAGGTTACATGGTCTAATCAGTTATTCTGTGAACACACCAAAACTATTCAATTTGCTAATTTGGTCCTGCAGTGACATGGGTATGTCCCTTTCATTTAACCATTCTGTTATAACACAAACATGACTATAATATAATAAGAAAAGACATTCCCTCTGCTGATTTTCTTTAGTTTTAGTTACATTGAGCTGAAAGCATCTCTCTATTTGGAAAAGTGGAGATAATTATATAACAATCAGGTAAGGTGTGGATTCAATCATCTGTAATGATTTTATAGTGCCTAGGAAATAATGGTCTAAATTTTTAGGATTGAACCTACCACAAATTCATTGAGAAATCGACTCCTCAATATTGTGTTTTGAATATCTAATAAAAATGTAACATACAGGGCTTCCCTGGTGGCGCAGTGGTTGAGAGTCCGCCTGCCGATGCAGGGGACACGGGTTCGTGCCCCGGTCTGGGAAGATCCCACATGCCGCGGAGCGGCTGGGCCTGTGAGCCATGGCCGCTGAGCCTGCGCATCCGGAGCCTGTGCTCCGCAACGGGAGAGGCCACAACAGTGAGAGGCCCGTGTAATGCAAAAAAAAAAAAAAAAAAAAAAAATGTAACATACAGACACTCTGACTGGCTTAAATGTAAGGAAAAATATAGATAAGAATATATGTGAAATGGAAAATTATTGGGGTATCTGCTCAATTGACACTCCCCCCCTCTTCTCTGAGAAATTCACCCCTACATATCTCTAGCTTCTCTTTGTTTGTTGCAAGACCTTTGTCTATTGTAAAAGTAGTAGACTTTGACTACTACTATTGAATTGCCCAGAGTTTACACCTGATCACGCTGAGCCAATCAAATTCCTTCTCCAAGGAATTGATACTCAGAGTCATCTAGTTCATCTCTAAACATTGCTAGAGACGTACAACGTGAAATAAGTCCTTGGATGTTGGACAGCTACCCATCTCCCACCATGTAGAAACAGAAACAGATAACAAAGAAGAATGATGGAAACAGGCAAAGAGAATCATAGAGATGAGAGACTATGTACAGAAAGGTTGAGAGAAGTTTTGAGAGAGAGAGACAGAGATAGAGGGAGAGAGAGATTGAGAGTCACTGCCAGGGTTTCTAACAGCTTTTATTTTAATGATTCTAATCCCTTTAAAGGTGTGGAGTTGATGAGACACTCTTCAATTCCTATATCAAAATCTCCTTTTTGCTTAAGCTGGGTTTAGATGGTCTGCTACTTGCCACCAAAGAGCCTAAAATAAAACAGAACACACAGCAGAATGGAGAGACTGTTTACTGCCAAGTACATGAATAAAAGAGATGCAAAGACTGCTGGGTTTAAATCTGTGGAAAAAAAAAACAAATTAGCTGTGTTTAACTCTTTTGCTTTGATTCTGAGTTGGTTTCCACTGATTTTTTTTTCTTTATTAATATGTAAGAAATGTCTCTTCAACAAATCTCATAATAAGTCTTCAGCAAGAACCTAATTCCTGAATGTTTAGAAGATTTACTTCATTTGGTTAAAGTGCTATAAAGTTATTATATTTTCTGTAATATAAATCAGCTTTGATAAAAACAGAGAGTTTTGATAAAACTCATTAAATAAATTTGAATGAGCTTTGTAGAATCTAGCACAATGTCTGGTAAATTGTATAAAGCTTGTTAAAAGTTAGCTCATGCTCCCTTTCTTTCTTAAACTAAAAACAAAATTTCATTGACAAATTGTTCCATTTATTCAGGAGATATTTGAATACCAAGAACCATACCAAGTCCTGGGGCTATAGAAACGTTAAACTCAGGAAAAGAATCCAGTTGGAAATGCAGAGGAGACACACTGAGATAAATATTTTCAGTACTACCTGCTAAGGACTGTAATCGAGGGATGACTAGAAATCTACAGGGGCACAGAGAAGGAGCAACTGCTTGGCTGTTAAGACAAAGGTGGCAAATTTGCCAGTTTTGCCCTCAAAGAAATTATTTAAATTCTATAGCTCCCAATTTATTACTTGTAACATGAGGCTTATAAGAGTTTTCTCTTTTGTTTTTGTCATGGTTAAAGAAGGTTAAAAAAATAATAGTACTTCAGGAGTACCAGTATTATCTGCAGAAGTTAAGGAAAAGCCACAACGAAGAGGTGAGATATAACCTGAGTCAAAAAATGTTTAGTTAGAGGTACAAGTTTTCCCAGGGAAGGGTATTGTAGAAAGAGAAAACAATACATATAAGAGAATATCCTACCCATATCCTGGGTAAATTGTCTTCAGGCAGTAGGGAAAAGCTTTTGTGTGGACCAGTAGAGAATGTTTTGGAAAGGAGTGGTTGGAGAAACAGGTTGGGGCTCAGTTTGGAAGAGCCATCTATGGAGATGGGATTTTATTCTGTAGATATTTAAGAAGTCAACAGACATTTTAAAGCATGAGCATGGTAATCTGAGGGAGGAAAACTGTTTTCCTTCTACTTATCTTAGGTTCATTGGCTGATGCCTTGTAAATCAGACTCATAAAAGCCGATTAATAAGAGAATAACAAACAGAAGTTTTTAACATGTGCATAGTACATACACATAGAAGTACCCAGTGATGACTAACACATAAAGGGTGATTAGAACTTGGGCTTATATGTCACCTTAAGAAAAGAATAATAAATTTTTAGAGAAATGGTAAGACAGAGGAAAAGGACATTGAGTATCTGGGGGGCAAGTTCTGAAGATAAATATATGGGGGAAACTAATGGAAGATAAGGGTTATTTAGTAAAAATTTGTTACATAGGTTTCTCTGGTGCTGTCTTTAGACTGGTAAGGGTCTAGAGTTGTCTCTGGTGATTAACTTCTGTCTTTCTGGTAGAGAGGGGAGGGGAGACACCTTTACAAATTTATGTCCTGCTTAGACAAATAGGGGGAGGGTAGAGAGCTTTTTCTTAATTGTCTTTAGCTCAAAATAATCATTATGCCTAAGTGTCATATTCTGCTACAATTTGACAATCAAATTTGTTTTTAGGTTGATAAGCTGCAGAATTTGTGGAGAAAGCACTAAAAGGAGGAAGGGAAGAAGTCCAGTCTGGAATTAAGATAATAATGCATCTATACTTTGTGTTTGTTTCTTAGGGACCATTCATTCTCAAGACTGCAAAGGCTAATGATGATTGCTGTGGGAAAATGAAACAGAGCAGGACTCTGTGGAACCCTCCCCCGTACAAATCCTTTCCATGTCCCTGTTTCTTGTTTGCAGGAAATAGGTCTCATTCAGTCTCCTTGACCTTCCCTGAGTTCCAAAGGGTGGATTCAAACAGTTAACCAGGAAAGGGAGGGAATGCAGAAACAAGGGAGAAGCAGTCAAGAAACAATAGTACAATCATGGGGCAGCATCTTGGTTCCTCCTCAAGGAATATACATAACAATATCTTTGAATTCTTCTGCAGGAACTAAGGCCCCCACCCAGGTGAAGGATGGAAACTTCAGATTCCTGGAGCACCACCCTGTTACCTCACAACCAACAAATCAGAAGACAGTTACACACCTTGCAGCCCTCATCCCAGATTTTGTCTGTAAAAACTCGTCCCCAAAAAACTATCAGGGACTTCCGGTTTTTTTTTTTTTTTTTTTGAGCATGAACTGCACATTCTCCTTGCTTGGCCTTGCAATAAACCTTTCTCTGCTCCAAATTCCAGCGTTTAGCTTTCTTTGGCCTCACTGTGTGTTGGGCACATGAACTTGTGTTCGGTAACAAAAATATTCCCTTCCCCAAAGTGTTCATGGATTTAAAGATTATCTTGAAGACAGAGAAGCAGAAACCTGTGGGCTAAAATATAAAGCAAGAAAGAGAAATATTAAGTATTTTTAAATGTGTAGGAAAATTACAATGCAGATGGATAATGTTACTCATTGAACGTGAGGCAGGAAGGGGGCAGGGCACAACCTTTAAAAGAATGACAGCCGGGCTTCCCTGGTGGCACAGTGGTTGACAGTCTGCCTGCCGATGCAGTGGACACGGGTTTGTGCCCCCGTCTGGGAAGATCCCACATGCCACGGAGCAGCTGGGCCCGTGAGCCATGGCTGCTGAGCCTGCGCGTCCGGAGCCTGTGCTCCTCAATGGGAGAGGCCCGCGTACCGCAAAAAAAAAAAAAAAACAGCAATTGAGGACACGACATAAACTGGTTAGAACCAACTAGGTCCAAGATGGCGGATGAGTCGATTTCCACTAGACCTTGAGCCTCAGTATACACTCATTGTAATACATCAACAAACTAAATGACATACTCACAGGCACCATGACAGTTCTGAGGCTGACCATAAAAGGCCAAAAAATGAGCATTGGCCCAATTCCTAGAAATCCCCACCCCTTCCCCAAAATAGCTGGAATACTCCTCCTACTCATTAGCCTATGAAATTACTCACCCCAGTAAAAACTGACAATCCCATACCCTGATGCCTCTTGCCTTCTTAGATGGCACACACTCTGTCTATGGAGTGTGTATCTCCCTGAATAAACCTTCTTTCACTTTATTATGGCTTGTTCTTGAATTCTTTCCTACACGAAGCCAAGAACCTACACTTGGTGGCTGTCCCAGGGAATTACCTGAGACCTGGGACGTGACCTTCCTCTCATGCTTCACTTTCTTTTTCTGCAACAAATGCAGCTGTTTAAGACTGATTGAACAGATTCATTGATTGTTGCTTGGTGGAGCCCAGTGCTTAAAGCTATTTAGCCAACAGTGAGTACCAGGAATTGTCCTAGTACACTATTATAACTATTTGTAACTGAAAATTTTCTTCCCACACTTTATAATAAATCTTAGTCATGCACTTAACTTAGGTAATGGTTATAAAGCCATGGGTCATGTGGTCCAGTCTCAGAGTTATAGACTTGGAACCAAAATATTATTTCCAAATAACTAAACTTCTCTCCTTCTTTTTCTAGAATGCCACAAAGAGAACACAGGCCCAATGCATTGCCTTTTAAATCCCTTTTTGTTCTTGTTTCACACACTGTAGTTGCTCTCATGCTTCTTAATTCCAAAACTCTCTGAGACTCTTTCCCCTGACCCAGTCTGAGTACTATTTCTTTTGTGGTTGTTTGGTTGGATTTTTGTTTCTTTTGTATTCCCACCACTTCCCTTTTGAGTTTGCATCACAGAAGATCAGAGGAACCAATCTGGCAAAGGAAGATTCTCAGTAGACAGCCAGGGATGGGAAGAAACTAAGCGAGCAATGGCAAATCCTCTTTAGCAAGCAGGACGAGGGGAATGGCTGGGACCATTCATGTATGAGTGACTTATCTCTAACAGCAAATTGGGCCACGGTGAACAAAATATGAGAAAAGGGTATACTAAAGAAGAGGAAAAAGGTGAAATATGGGAAAAGTTGGAATATATAAGTCTAATCTTTGGTCTGATAAACTATGCCCCACTCTGGTTTTCACACTGGGTTAATGAGAGTGAAGATAGAGTCTGAGGTATCTATTACATGTTCTCTCAGACATTTGAATAGACTGTGATTTATTTTTCTTAAGTTCTTAGGTGGGGAAATGGGTGAGGACAAGTTATAAGTAATAATGAAATAATAGTTAATGTTTACTGAATACTTACTAAGGGCCAGTCATTTTAACATTATCTCATTTAGTTCTCACAGATACCTATGAGATATATTCTGTATTCTCTACTTTATAGGTAAAGAATTTTAGAAAGTTTGAATAACTTCTTCAAGTTGGTGGAGCCCAAATTTGAACACAGGTGTTTTTAGTCTAGAGTTCATAATTTAACCATTGGATTGAGAATGTGCTATAACATTTTCCTTCCACATTAAATCCCTAGAAAGGATGGAGGGGAGAGTAAGAGACTTTATAAAACACATTAAATTGAAGTTGTTTTCTTACCTCATGACACTTCCTCTGAATTTTTAGCTTTTATAAAAATGAGGAAAATTTTCATGAATATGAAAATTAGCTAATCTTACAGAGAAAGATCTTTACTAATGGTTAATAGAATTAACTAGCAATAATAGCATCTATGGGAGGAAACGACCTTAACACTATTTTTCAAATAAACAAGTATGCTTTGAACACCAATTGTGCCCTATTTTGGAAGTCAAGCAAGAAGTATAAAACTTTGATCTTGTATGTGAAATAATTACCTGGGGTACATATCAAATGCCTGGTTTTACTCCAAGAAAACCTCAGAGTCTGGTTAAAGTGAAGTATTTTAAACATGTTTCTTAGGATAACAGCCCAGGTTTTAGGGTCCTTCCAAGTCATTTGGAGAAGGGACTGTCACAATAAGAACATCATCTTCAGGACTATCTCATCAAGTATGAATTTGCCCTTACAAATGTCAACTCTTCTTCTTATTGTACAATACTAAATTAACCATCACAGGCAGCTTTCAGTACTCAATATATTATGTTGGAAGTCATCTACAAATCAGAATGTACACTTTGAAAGTGATTAATGAAGCATCACTTCATTACAAGACAACAATTTTGTCTATAGTCACACATTTTTGTTATTTTACAGTCTTGGTGTTTCTTGTGTATTTATAATGGAATAATTTTACAAAATGAAAGTCTGAATCTTGGGAGTGACTCTTTGGTTTAGAAGGGAAAATTGGATCTTGCTAAAGTTGAGATGTATAGTTGTTAGTCCTACTGCAGTATATCTTGAAAAGACAGCAGAATTACGTCTCAAAATTTATATTGTTGTTCTGTATTATGTAAACTTTCCACATTCTGCATGGTGCCTGGTACATTCCAGAGAAGAAGGAAGCCAAAGATGATAACATTTTAATAATATTAAGCCATATGAATTTATTTTTGATACGGTTCACATGGGATGAAATACATAATCTTATTTGAGCTAATTGAAATCACATGCCAAAAATGGAAATATGGCCCATTGTCTTTAATATGTCCAGCTGCCATTTAATACCAAAAATATCTCACAATTAACTTGATTACTTATATGTGGTATATTGTGTCTAGTGGCCATCAAATGGAGTAACATATTTTAAAATGTTCTGTGAATTACAAAGTATCCTAAAATGTAAGTTTTCATAATAATGGCTATCTTTCACCGATGTATTTAAAAAAAATAACGTGGTACATATCTAATATTTTTTATTGTAAACCTCCATTTGGCTATTTTGTTAATGGCTGATTCTAAATGATTGGCTCTGTCAAATCTATTTGTGTTATAAATTTCAGAATAAAAATATGAAATGAAATAAACTAGACCTAAAGTTGAGACACATTTTTTTTCTAGAAAAGTAGTAGTTAAAATTTGAGACAAAAACCGTTTAAAATGCATTTGATACATATTTAAAGATAATGCCTTAAGTAATTAATGCCTCATTTTGGTCTCTGCAAATATATGGAATACAGTGCTAGGAAACTGTCGGCACTTGAATCTTAATGTCATCATTTTCAGATCCAACTTCTAAAGAATATAATCACTTCTAAGCACAACACACAGAAAATGTGGGTTAACGCACTAGTGGGTTAGGTCTTGACTGTTTGCAACAAACAATGAAATTGACACATTGGGCCTTATATGGAGACAAGCACACTTTCCTTGCTCTGAAACATGTCAAATTCTTATTAACCCAATTTAAATTTACAAGTCTGTTTCCAAACACAGTTAGGTTTGCCAGATTTCATGGCCCATATTTCTTTAACCCTGGCGGATAAGCCTATTTATCTTTCTCTTGCTTCACCCTCACCCACAGGTTTCTTCCAGTTCTACACTCTGGTTGAAGTCTTGTTGGCAGGGCATTCTGACCCTTGTGACCCAATCCTGAGCGTACTGACCTTAGTGATCTGACCTCTTTGTGAAGAGACTTTTCACCTTTGGATCCCAATCTTTCAGGACAGTCATGAGGCACTTCACAAATGAATTCTGATACCTACAGATTTTACAACCCCTGGGTGAAGATCACTAGGCTCCAGGTGGGCAGTATTTTTGCTCAATTAATAACACTCCAGCTGCGTCATTTTCTAATAGGCAGAACAGCTATATTGCTCTGAATGCAACTTCTGACTATTTGTAATTCTCCACTTACAGGAACTTCTCCTGTCCTTAAATTCAAGGACTTAGTTAAAGGGGTAAGCAAACTGAGTGGGAAGTCCTCTTTGATGTGCAGGAGCTCAGATATGCAAAAGTCTTGATCAGCAAATGCTTGAAAAGTGCTGACTCTTCTCCCTTTGGGGACTGGCCATTAACTCACTTCTAGGCTTCTCAAGTAAAGCTGTTTCTCTGGTTGCTTCAAGTTCAGTCAATAAGTGGCTTTTCGTTAGCAAGTGTAAATAACACTCCAAAAAAATTGCCAAAGTGAACTCATTTAGCATCAGCTCATTAGCCTGATGTAAGGGACAGCCCTCTTGTATCCACATGGACTTCCTGGTTTACCGCAGTCTTTTTTATTTGTTCTCTCTGCCTTCAAGTCTCTCTGCTTCAAAAAGATCTTAGATACAACTGCATGAAAAATTTCCAATGCTCACTTTATTTCATGACTCAAGAGCTCTCACTGGGATCCATGTCCCATCTTGGTGACTCTGCCTGTTGTTCAACATCTTACCACCATTATGTCTCAGCATCGTTATTTTGTCAACCTCCTTCCATATACTTCAGTGTTATTTATCTGCTCCTGGTATCATTGTTTCTTCCTGCAGTATTTTTTTCTTCAGTCTATGACTTCTGTTTTCATTAACACCTTTAAATTTTAAAGGCCCCCTTCCTCCAGAAACTTTGCTGGGGTTTGCCTACATCTGATCCATTGCTCTTCTAGTCATTATATCCTCAACATGGATATACGAAATTTTACTCTATTATATTTAAGCTATTCTTAGTAATAATGACAATACTAGTAACAACTGTTTTCCAAGTCTTACTGCATTTCCTCACATATCACTTTTTATCATAGCAATAAGCCTCTAAGATAGATAGTATATTCATTTTATAGAGGAAAAACTGAAGCTTAAGGAAATTTCATAAGGTCACCTGGATAGTAAGTACCAGGGCTGGATGTGAACACAGATTTGTCTAATAGCAGAACATAACCACTTAACTACTCTGCTATGCTCCTGGCCACTCAAACACCTAAGCCTTATTAAGCACTTAGTAGGGATCAGACTCCACAGCTAAGTGCTAGAGACAATAAAACCATAGTTCCTGCCTGCCTCTATGGATGTATTTGGAGCAAAGAGATAAATGGTAAAATGTGCAGAACTGCCTTGAGTAAATAAGGAGAACTCACCAGAAGAAGTGACAGAGTTAAATCTGAAGTGGGGAAGAAGGAGCTTGTCAGGCCGACAAAGAAGGACTGACTTTCCACGAGGAAGGAGGTATAGGTACCAAAGTGGAGAAGCAAGAAAGATCTTGATGCACTTGAGAATGCAGTCCCTCAGGTCAGGATTAGTTGGAGAGGAGGTTTCAGAGGCTGGGAGGCTCATATCCCAAAGGACTTATATAAAAAGGTGGAGGGGGTTGGAATTTATCCTCTTAATGGTTGGCTTTGTCATCCTTTCTCCCCGCATGATTTTCCCTCCTGATTGAATCCAAAAGGTTTTGATGACAGGGTCATTATCTCAATTGTTTGTATTCCCACACTGATGTTCCTCCAGGCAGAAAGGGACTCATCTGTCCTTTGGAGGCCTTGGGTTTCTTGCCGTTTTTTCTTCATGTAGACCTGGAACTGTCAGGAAGCAGTGAATAATACCCTTATTCTGGGAAGTGTGGGTCCTGAACCTGTGGAGTCCCTATTCCCTATTCCAAAAGAAGTTAAGTGGCTGTTGTTCAAAGGGTGTGATGCTTATAGAACCTGTATTAAAGTTGTGATCAGGAGTAAAAAGAGAGAGAGGCCCAGCAGTGGCTTTAATATAGGAAATTGGCCTAGAGAAGATAAAGCAGAAACATATAGTAAGAAATAGAAGTGGAGTGTAGGGAAGGGAGGGCATCATAATCAACACTTAGCAGCTTTGCCTTCATGAGAAGCCCTGTTTTTATTACCATGAAAATAAGATCACTCCTCTGCACTGTCACTGTGGAAAAAACAAACAAACAAACAAAAGACTTCAAGTAGAAGGTGATCTAAGTTTTTAAAAGTGAGCAAACAATCAGAAAAAATTTCAGGAGTTGAATCAGTAATTCTGTGAAAGGCAGTTTAATGTGAGTGTGTTTTTACATCCATAAGAGAGGTATTATCCCTTCTTGCTAATGAAAAAGATGGGTGGTCTTAAAGCTATTTATGGCCATGCAGTTTGGGTCCCTGCTGTTGTAATTGTGAGAAGAGATTGCTTAGTGCTCTGTGTTCGGTAGGGGATTATTAAAAGGACCTAGAAAAGATGGAATTTGTAGCATTCTAGAATGCACCCTGACTATCCATCTTGCATGGGATGAAGGGGTTTTGGGTATTTAACTTCCTGGAAGCCTTGATGTAGAAAATGTGCCAATTGTTTTCTTTTACTTTAGAGTTTCAAAACAGTTCTATTTAGTGATCCAAACTTGGTAGATGGAAAAAGAGGGAATTGATGTTCTAAATCACAGAAAAATAAAATAGCTATGTAGAATTTCTTCAATGACACAATCATATACAAGGGCTTAAACTTCAATAAATGAAAATATGGAAAGCAAATGTTTAAAAGATACAGTCTGTTTGAATTCAAATACTTATTCTACTTCTCAATACTGGTGTGACCTTGGGAACAGGCCTCTGTTTCTTCATCTATAAAAGAGCGGTAAACATGGCATCTACCTCATGGGTTCTTGTGAGAATTAAACCCATTATATGCATAAAGCACTTGGAACACAGGACGTCCTCACTAAATGTTAACAATTATTTTTATTCCTTTTAAGTTTATAAATCTCTTTCAAGAGTATAAAGATTTACCAAAGAGACGTCATTTGAGTGTGTTATACAATTGTTTTCAAGATAGTTAAGATGATAATTTGAGCAGAATTATGTATTTAATAACTGTAGACATCAGTACCAGGTGTTTGAATCTCTCTCCCTCTTTATATGTGTGTATATATATATATATATATATATATATATATATATGAATATATCTGTATTCTTCTGCCTCCTGTCTTACCCCCAATGCAAACTGTAGCATGTATAAAAGGGGAGGCGGGGGCTGACCACTACACTGTTAAAATTTAACACGCACACACACACATACACACACATTCTGAAACATTTCTCAGCGCATGGCATTCTTCCCATCATCCTTACTTTCCCTGCACCTATAGACTCAGGGAAAACTGGGGATAGGGAACCCTTCACTTTTGAATTACTGCCTAAAGTTTGAGAATAAATGTTCTAGAATCTTAAGTAAGGTTTAACTAATGTTAAGTAACCAAAGTTTCATAAGCTCTGTTTATAATATCTATTAGCATTTAAACACGCAGACTGCAAATTCCAATTCTTTATAGTAAATTCTTTTTTTTCTTTTAATTGGACTCTTGGTGGCAGATGGAATGCCAGTGTCAAAAAAAAGCAATAAGTCATGTCTCTAGGCTTCATCCTTAAGATCTTTCCACCAGGCTCATCAAGATTATGCACTGTTGATCCATCAACAGGAAATAAGACATGCTCATTTTCCTATTAAAAGCCCAAAGAAAATGTGTCTTGTTATCTGGCAGAGGCAGATTCCCGTGCTGGGTTTAATTTCTGTATTTCTGCATGATTTGCCTCTGGGTCACCTCCTCTTAAAATGTCCCAAGGATGAATATTTGCCTCAAGGTCCTCTACTAGTGCCCCCAGCAGGAACCTCAGCCCTCTACACAGGGCACTTTCCACAGACACCGCCAACTTCAGAAGGAGCTGCTTTTACATGTCTCATGAATATGGTCTCCCTGCTTCAAGCTCTCCTCTCTGACCTTTGTCCTCTTTAGCGGAGTTCAATTGTCTCCCACATATATTTAAGCTAATGATAGAAGTGTTAAGCAAAAGGTGAAAAAAGGGGCAAATGGATTCATCATGAAAATGTACCGTGCCATAAAAAACTCCATACACCAAGATGCCGTTCACAGTGGGTAGTAAATTTATGAAACTCATTGCCTCAAGATATTATATGGGCAATTATATATAAATAGGTTCAAGAAGGGCTATGGCAGGTTACTTAACAAAATTGGGATGCCAGAGGTAGAAGTCGCAAGCTCATCCCTTACCTTCGGGAACATTGTGGAGGCTGGTGAACATTGTTTAGTGCCTCAGTCAGAGAGGTGCTCAACTGGGGTGTATTAGTTTCCTGCGGCTGCTATAACAAATTACTGCAAACTCGGTGGCTTAAAAACAACAGAAATTTATTCTCTCACACTCGGGAGGCCAGAAGTCTGAAATCCAAGGGTTTCGCAGGGCACGCTCCCTCCAGGGGCTCTGGGGAAGAATTGCATCCCCTTCCAGCTTCCCATGCCTACCCTGCTACCCGCATCTCTGCTTCTGTTTCTCACCTGTGTGTCTGGCTTATAAAGATATATACAATTATATTTATAATCTAGGATAAGCTCCTCCTCTATGATTCTTCATTACATCTTTTGCCATATAAGGCAATGCTCACTCTTTTGCCATATTATGTAATATTCACAGGTCCCAAGGATTAGGAGGTGCACATATCTTCTTGAGAGCCACCACAGAGAGGGATAATCATTCTAGGTGCACTAGGGTTTGTATTATTCCTCCTTTTTTTCACGAGTCAGAGGGCGACTCCAGCCTAATCACTTAATTCTTATCACGAGACTACCAACTATAACTTCCTTAATTTCTGCATTCCATACATCATTACTGAGCACTAGTTCTGCTGGATATTTAAAAGAAAACAAGGGTAGCCAAATATGTTTGAGAAACAGTAAATACAGAACAACTTCAATGAGACTTCTCAGAGGCTTACTATGTCTATCGTCTTTATGATGTTCTAAAAAGACCATATACTAGGCTCATTTTCCAGACTCTTTTAACTACAAAGTGTATGTTCCCTAGCACACACTTTGAGAAACTATGCTCTAACATTAATACTTTTAAGAATAGCATTCAATCAAACTCCATTGCTGTTTTTCCTGTGAGGACCAAATGTCGGTCCACGGTGCTCCGTGTCATATTTACAGGTTATAATTTTCCCATAATTACTTGAATTGTTACAAGAGAAGCCTAGTTGTTCTCTGACTTAACAAGTTCCCTCTGGATTTGAGCAGATTTTCTTTCTTTTGGGTTTACATGAAAGTCAATAACTTTCCCTAGAGCTATCCAGCTACTATACTCTAAACATATATACAGTCCAAGGAAAACTGTACATAGGCTTCTGTGATTTTGCTGGCTCACTCTGGGTAGAAAGTGAATGCTGCCTTCAAGAAAGTCCTATGTGCTCATCTTGACTCTTTCATGTCAGGCTACCAAATTTATATCTTTTAGAGACTGAGCAGATCTTAAAAAGAACACTACACCTATTCCCTTAACATCTTTTCATTTTTCTCTTGGACTCAGGTAAGAGAAGAGGAATGTTATTATATCATAATAGGTTGATATATTTTTAAGTCTTTGAATGCTCTTTTATTTTTAAAAGTTTTTTTTTTTAATAAATGCTTTTATATTTTCTTCACCTGGTCACTCAATAAATATTTATTGAGTCTTCTGATGTGCCAGCTCCTGTGGTAGATTTGAGATAGGGAAGGAGCATGAATCTGGATGACATTGTTCCTGACGTAAATGCACTCTCAGTTAGGTGGAAGGCATGCAGTGTGAGAAAAATCTATCTATTTTGAAACACGTTTGAACAGCAGTGTGAGAAACATGGGATAGCAGTGAAGAGGAGAGAAAGACAAACTCTGCTTGGGAAAGTTTTGCAAAAGTACCATTTACGTTGGGTTTTGAAGAATGAATAGAAGTTTATTTACTGTGGGAAAGTATACTCCAGGATGGAGAAAACAGCAAATGTAGGGGAACAAAATCCGAACTGTATCTGGTGTACTTGGGGACTGGTGAGAAGTATAGAGTTACTAGGCAGAGGTAAAAAGGGATATAGCACTGGAAAGAGAGAGGTTGAAGACATAGGCTTGTGTCCAATTGGGGAGGATTCTGAATTGTCCTGCCAGGAAGCTTGGACATTCTTGTGTAGGAAATTGGGAACCTTTGAAGGGTTTCATACAAAGGGGTGACATGATGAGATTTGACTTTAGAAAGATAATTCTGGAAGTCAGGAGACATGGAAGATTTCTTTTTAAGGGAAGAACCTGTTAGATTACTGGTAAGGAAACAATAATAATCTGTTTAAAAGGTGAAGAGGGACAGAACTAAGGCAGTGGCATCTGAGATAGAAGTAGCATAATTTATTGACAATTTGATTGATTGTCCAGTGAATGAGGGAGGGGCTGATGTTGACTCCAAGGCTTTTGTTTTATTGGGTCAGTTGGGCGGATAGTGAAGATAACAAGCAGGAAAAGCAAGAACAGGAGTTGCTTTGGGGTGGGTTTGCGGGTGGGAGTGGGTTGGGAAAGACTAGGTTGTAAATAGGGAGGGAGATACACAAGCATCTGTGGCAGAGACTGGGGGTTGCCTCACTCAGCCTCCATTTCACCCAGTTTCAGTGCGACCTGCTGTCCTATATCCTATGCTACTACAATGCAGTACTGCTCAAGACCTACATTTCCCAGCTCCCCACCCCACCGTGGCTACCCATCACATATCCACTCCTGAGATTTGGAAGGTGAAGGTGGACATCCCAAGGCGGATACCACGCTCCTGTTACTTCAGCTGCTGCCGCTGGTAAGCGTGACCTTGGGTGTTTGTTTCTTCTGTGGCAGCTGCAGTAGAGTTTCCAGTGTCCAGTCTTTAGCCTGACAGTGTTGAAAGGCAGTGTCAAGGACACTCATTTTGCTAGCAGAGGTTGTAGAAGAAGAAGTGGCATGGTGGTTCCGGAGCTAGTCTCCTGATTAGGACAGAGGCAGTGTCTCCTATGGATGTAGTTCCAGAGTATTGTCCCTAGGAACTCAGTGCAAGGCCTATTCAGTGTAAGGCCTATTCCTCTAGTCTTTCCACAATTCCTTTTTTTTTTTTTGCCATGCCACACAGTTTGCAGGATCTCAGTTCCCCAACCAGAAGTGGAACCCAGGCCCTTGGCAGTGAAAGTACAGAGTCCTAACCACTGCACTGCCAGGGAATTCCTTTTCCACAGTTCTTAAAGCACCAAAATCTTCTCTTCTTAGCCTAGCTGGAATGGTTTCAGTTTCCTATATCTGATCCCTGACCAACTCACCTTCAGATGGAAAGAAAAAATTCTATTTGAGAATTCTTTAAATATTTTTCTCTTTATAAAATCATTAAGTATGTGTGACTTTATATATCTTTGGCTACTGCTGACACTGTGAGATTATGAAGGACAATCTTCGTAATCTCCATTGTGAGATTATGAAGGACGTGACCTTGTCATAAACACCGTTGAATGCCCAGTGCCCAGAACAGTGCTTTGCACTTGGTGGTGGCCAATAAGTTTGTTAAGTTTCATTACATTTAATTGAATTGACTGAACAATTTGTGCCTCTCCTAATAATGTCATATAATACACTTGGCAATCTCCCTGACTCTGATAGTTGTTTTATATGATAAATTGCCCATATTGTTGGTATCTAAAAATGCTTTGATCTTAAATTTCTTCAGACTTCTCAAATACATGCCATCTGGCTTCAGTGACTCATGGAAATTTAATGTCTTGAGTTGTATTCACCACCTGTTATTTCTTTTTTTATATTTATGCTAGTGAATCATATTTGCTTTCAATGAAAAGTAATTCTTTAGTAAAAATTCTACATTTATCCTGTCAGGGATGATCACAGATTGAGTAATACGGAGAAACAGTTCAACCTTCCTTAATCCTTAACTACTCCTGTCCTCTCCAGGGAGGATGGAATTACATTTTGAGTTCTTCATCAATTACCAGACAGGGATCACTTTCAATCCTCAGACTATTCTTGTAGAGGAGTGGTTTTTCTCCTCTATATTTTATCTGAATTTGGTAGTCTTTGTCTCTCTTGCATTTCAGCAGTATTCATATTTAGTGTTCTATGCCAATGTTACTGTCTCTTCCATATGTTGTATTTCTTCTTATGGACACATGATTTTAATACTTTCAGTGGTATGGGGTCTTCAAAAGTTCCCTACGCATTCCTGTATAATAAATCAACTAGAGGACGTATGAGGTTGGGGCGTAGATACTCCTTCCTGTACCTATCAGTATACCTTTGGTACCGACTCAAACTGGCTAAAAGATAAGTGGAGTAGTAGTACTGAGAGAAGTCTTCAGGTATAGTTTAAATAGAATACTTGTTCCATTTCTTTGTGATTTTCCTGCTTCTGCCTCCTTTGTGTTGGCTTCATATGTAGGCTGGCTTTTCCATAGTTGCAAGACAGCCATCAACAATAACAGGAACTGTATGCTGGTATGCTGCCTTGTCACATCCATTGAACAAAATTCCTAAGCTTTCCTCTCTCATGGGACCACCCTTTAATAGGGAAGATGAGTTCATCTCTGGAACAACTGCATGAGCTGTACTTCATGAGTATTATCCAAAGAGGGAAATTTGAATGGATTTGGGGAAGGAAACTATGACATCTCTTCTTCCTATGAGCCAGTTTGCCATGGTCTGAATTAGACTCCAGGGGGTCAGTTGGGCAATTTCCCCATATCCTTAAGGTCAGAATAACTTTTAGTATATATTGTTGCATCATCTTTACTGTATACATTTTTCCTGTTTCCTCAGTTAACAGTGCAAAGCTTAAGGGCAGATTTTATCTTTTAACCCTTTATTATCGATGCTGAACAGTTACTACAGGAGTCTCCTCACTGTAGGAAGCCAATACATTCTCTATATGTCATTTTGATTAAATAGCCTTAGAATAATGTAACTTTTAGATTTTTATAATTATAATTTTTTTTTTTTTGGCTGCATCCCACACAGCATGTGGATCTTAGCTCCCTGACCATGGATCGAATCCGTGCTCCCTGCAGTGGAAGCACGGAATCTGAACCACTGGACTGCCAGGGAAGTCCCTGTAAAATTCTTGACTCAGGCTTTGCCTCTTGGGTCATACTGAGCCAGAACTAGGTAATCAGTCAATTATTAAACACATATTAAGTCCTACTGTATGCCAGGTATTTGGTGGGTGCTTGGATGGAGGAGATAGCAAGGAGTTTAATACAGGTAGTATCTCACTAAAATATTTTAAGGCAAAGGTAAAGGGAAGATAGCTATCTCTCAGGTCTGCACGTCTTCTCCTATCAGTTTTGGAATTCTCCTTACTCTCTGGTGCTCTTCCCAGGTTCTCAGTGCTACTGTATGTGTTGCCTCACGTCTTTGGCTGTCTACTGCTGCAGCTCACCAGCTCTGGGAGGGCTCCTCTATCTGTTCATCAACCCATTATGAAACACCTATGAGGATCTCAGGATGAACTGAAGTGCACGACTTGCCTTTGGGACTCCACAGTCTAGTGAAAGGTTGACATGCAAATAGTAATGTGGTGTGTGCCAGGATAGCACAGATAACATCAGAGCTAATCTAAGCTCCCAGAACAGGGAAGTCAAGGAAGTTTTCCCTGAGACTTATGAATTGAAAAAAAAAAAAGAAGAGTCAAAGTCAGCCAGGTGAAAAGGCATTGCTTCAGAGGGAGCAACATGGCCAGAGGTCATGTGAAAGACCCTAGATGTTAAGGTAGTATTGTACTGTATAGTAGAGTATAAATACATATCTTTTTTATTTTCCCCCAATTTTTCTCCTTGTGTTGAGAACTTTTAAGATCTATTCTCTTAACAACTTTCAAATAGACAATCCAGTATCATTAACTATAGCCACATGCTGTACATTACATCCCAATGACATTTATTTTATAATTGGAAATTTGTGCCTTTAGTCCCCTGCTCACCCATTTCACCAATCCCCCAAACTCCGCCTCTGGCCACCACCAACCAATCAGCTCTCAGTATCTATGATTTTTTTTTTTTTTTTCTTAGATTCCACATATAAGTGAGATCACATGGTATTTGTCTAATACTGATACATTTCTGTTCCTGGATCATTTAATGTATGTGAGAAGTTGATAAGAACGGCCTCATTTTTCATGTTCTGATTCAAGGGTTCTGGTTAAAGTTTTGGTGATTCTTAAATCACTAGATGACCCCAAGGAGAACGATTTTCGTAATGAATATATGAGACAGCAGTAATCAAAAAAAAAAAATGCTTAGGAGTATCTTTCTGCTCAGTAGGAAGAGGAATTTTGTCTCTAGAGCCAGACCTACATGAGAGGAAGCCGATTAAAGCAACTCCTTGCTCGGAGTGACTGGAGAGGATCTCTCAGCAAAACATCTTCCCAGTGGGGTCTCTGCTCCTTTCTATCTGGCCACAGATTCTCAACAGTTAACTCACTAAGTGGTGAGGTCAATAAAAGTGGGGCATCCTCTTGTATAGACAGTCTTGGTGGTAATGCAGCCCGGCCTGAAGAGCATATTAGCCTAGATTAGCTTATGATCTTTGAGATGAACTTCAGAACAGTTTCCGTTCGGTGGAGAAAAGAGGATGAGGTCACAGCGTACAAGGCGAGGCAGGACTGGGAGAGCAGCAGCTAGGCACCCCAGGAGGAAAAACTCATTCAGATGGTGTCAGTTCTGCTGTCTCTTCTGGGGTTGCTTGCATCCTCAGGTCCTGACTTCTCTTTTCCTACTCTTAGTTCTTTCTCTGTTGCGGTAGGCAGAGTAATGTGGTTCCTCCTCCAAGACATCCTCATTCTCATTCCTAGAACCTGTGACTGTGTTACCTTACATGGCAAAAGGGCCATTGTTAATGTGACTTAAGTTGAGGATTATCCTGGATTTTCTGGGTGAACCCAATGTAATTACAAGTGTCCTTATAAGTGAAAGAGGGACGTAGGCAAGTCAGAGAAGGAGAGCTGTTGACAGAAGCAGAAATGTGACACAGCCAGGATCCAGGGAATGTGGGCAGCCTATAGAAGCTGGAAAAGTCTCCCTTAGAACCTTTAGAAAGAACGCAGTTCTGCCACCACCTCGATTTTAGCTCCATAAGACCTATTACAGACTTCTTACCTCCAGAACTGTAAGAGAATAAATGCATGCTGTTATAAGTCACTAAGTTTGTGGTAGTTTGTTACAGCAGCTGTAGGAAATGAATACACCTCTCTTCACCTGATACCTGTGACCCATGAGGCCACCCCTTCCCCCATCCACCACCATCCTCCACCATCGAGTCTGTTCAGAGTCTCTGATTCAGTGGTTGATGCTGGGATACTGTCTTAGGGTCAAAGCTGTATCAGAGCTGGAAGTGGAATGCAAGCGACATCTCAAGAAATAGTAAGAGGAACAGAGGGCCTGTGGTCATCAAGTCTGAGGCACACCACCAGCAAAGTAACAGAAAGAAGGGGAGGTGCATCGCCGGAGAAGAACACTAACCACTGCGTGCAGGAATGGAGAAGCTAGGATGGGGTGTGGGGCACGGACAACCAAGAACATTTCAGCGTGACTGAGAGAAGTGGTTTTTGTTGGGTTCCATAACCAGTGACTCAATTATGAAGGTACAGGGATATTATCCCTCACTGTTATAACATCTTTAGGTGAATGCTTTCAACAAACAGAAAATGAAAAGAATCAAGAAATGCGAGCTTAAGGAAACAATTATGTCTCTATATATACCCAAGCATATTTTTGTTTTAATAATTGATGGAGGCTCACATTATACCCCAAAGCGCCTATTGAAATATATTTTAAAAACTTTATTTCCCATTTGAAAATGACACAGACCTAAACTCTACAAAAGATCAGCTAAAATGACTTGAATTAGTCCCATAAATACTGTAAAGGACCTTCTTTTGCTTTTTAAAAATATGTGTTTTGAGTTTTTTAAAATGTCTTTGGATTTTAAAGCATTTCTCAAGGGTGTACAATAATATATCATTTTTAAAGAACTTTTATCTTTATTAGGTCCTCACCACCACCTTAAAAGGCATCTTGGGAAAGCACGATGGTCACCATTTTGCAGGAAACTGAGCTCCAGAGAGGTTACGGGACTTGCCGGAAGACATAAACTTGTGGGGTGGTGAAACTTAAATTGTAACAGATATTATTACCTATTATTACCTCATTAAATCCTCACAGCATGAGATGAAGCCATAAATGATACATGATTTCATTTTAGTATTGGGGAAATTAAAGCCAAATTGGTGAAGCAGCATTGCTAGCAAAATACAGCAACGTGGAAGAGTCTGTATCTAACTGCCTTTTTCATTCCTAAGTACCTGAGATGTCAAAGTTTTTTTCTTCCCTTTTAAGACACAGTTTGTAAGATGCCTCCTCTCTTCTTCCGGAACTAAATCCCAATTAAAATGCTGATAGAGGATTCAGAAAGGGAGTTCAGTGGCCTCTGCTCAGCTGAAAGGCCCACAAAATCGCCAAGGAGACAGGCTCTGGGACATTGCCTGCATGACCCTTCCCCTGATTAATTGCAGTAACTGCCGTGTCGCTTTCACAAGCACTGACTCTGCAGATGATGGGAGTTTCTGAAGTGATTCAGAGCACGGTCAAGTGAGGAGGCCGGAGCGAGGCCTGAGGTATGGATGGCGCTCTGTGTCAAAAACTGGAAGGGAAAGATCCCACTCGTTCACAGGCAGCTGTTCCTTGGGTGACCACAGATCCTATTCAAAAGAATATCAATTCAAGAAGCCAGCGCTCCCTCAAGTCCTCAAGTTGGACCCCCTCCCTGAGAGAAAATGGAGGGGCCCCGTATGGTGTCACCTCAGCACTTAACAAAGCGCATTCCTTGGAACGCTGGTCCTGCTAGGGGGCCTGGGAAAGGGAATCCTGTGGTAAAATAGGTTAAAAAATTCTACCACTATTTCCTCACTGTTTAAATTCCAAAATGTACCAAAATATGTGAAAAGCTTTGTTTTGCTGTGAAGAAACCTTTTCCAAACTTACTGAATCATAGAACACCCACCCCCTGCCGCCATATAAAAACAAATATAAACATAACGTGGGAAACTTTTCCTTAATTCATCATTAGGGATTTTTACTCTAAAAATTTTTTTTTAGTAGGATTTGAGAAGAAAGATGATAAGGCAAACAGGAGAAGGGGTGAGATTCTTGAGATTCTATTGCTCCCTAGGAATGAAAATCATAAAACGTCTCCAGGCCTTACATTGTCAGTCTGTAAGATATGTAGCGTTTTCCTCAACTCACAGTGTTGAGAATTTTGAAGTTCTAATCAAACTTTACTGAAGTGATATAAAATTAAACAAACAATCAGAACACTTTAAACCGTTGAGAAGGAAAGTGAGACAAGATTATTTTTCAGAAATGACTTTAGTAAACAGTATCTAATACTTTGCACACTTAAAAGACCAGATCAGACAATCAACAAGGACCTACTGTATAGCACAGGGAACTCTGCTCAATATTCTGTAATAACCTATATGGGAAAAGAATCTGAAAAAGAATGGATATATGTATATGTATAACTGAACCACTTTGCTGTACACCTGAAATTAACATGACATTGTAAATCAACTATACCCCAATATAAAATAAAAATTAAACTAAAAAAATAATAAAAGGCCAGATCATAGTAGTCTACGTGTTTTCTTCAAATCTTTGATAGAAGTTAGCATTTTAATCCCCTACATTAGGTTGTGTATAGAATTTAGAGAGACAACCGACATTTTTTAATAGCTAAAAAAAAGACCCCTGAAGGATGAATGATGTGAAAACCATGAGAATATAGACAGTTTGTTTTCTCACAACCTAAATACATTGAGTTACTTTACAAAGGCCAGTCTCATGAGAGAAGCAAAAATGTATTTACTTAACTGCTATATATAGGATAACATGGAAAATATATTTCTTGGGATACTGAGCTGCCTGCCAAAGATTGTCTGCATATGTCTACTATTATTCAAATTAGGTAGTTTAAAAAATAACAAGTAGTTTAGAAGAACAAGTAATTCAGTAAGATTATACTCTTAATTTACATCTTTTGATACTTTCCTCCCATCTCATTTGCTGGGGGTTAAGGAAGGCACGGTGTGTGAAGAAAGCTTGGGTATACTTCATTGTTTTTTTTTTGTTTGTTTTTTTGTTTTTTTGCGGCACGCGGGCCTCCCACTGTTGTGGCCTCTCCCGTTGCGGAGCACAGGCTCCGGACGTGCAGGCTCAGCGGCCATGGCTCACGGGCGCAGCCGCTCCGCGGCATGTGGGATCTTCCCGGACCGGGGCACGAACCCGCGTCCCCTGCACCGGCAGGTGGACTCTCAACCACTGCGCCAGCAGGGAAGCCCTACTTTATTGTTTTTGAAAGACTACTTTATTCGCTAGGTATCTTAACACCCACCCTGAATTAATACTAGATAGAAATATGCAATAAACACATCCATATTTGCCTTGTATTATGTTGAAGTATATTCATAAGTATATGAATAAACCCCTCAAGACACAGACTCAGAAAGTTTGAGGGTAATATTTTTGTTCAGGCTTAATCATAGAAAAGTAATACAGAATGTGTTAATTCAAACTTTTCTTTTCAACTTCTAGTGCTTCCCAATTGCTAACAGGATGAAATGAGAATCCCATGCCTTTCCATTTAAGATCCACCACAATCTGTTTTCTCCCTTAGTTCCCGTGGGTCTGAAGGATCTAGTCTTTGTTCCAGCCAGCATCCCTGGAACATATATTCCTCCTGTCTCCACTGCTGTGCCCATGCCTCCCCTCTCCGATCTCACCTCTAGCCATCTGAAATCCATTACTATTATTAGAGGTCAAAACATTTGCCCCAGGTCACCAAGTAAGGAATGGAAAAAGCTACAATTCAAAACCAGGCACTGGTTTGTAGAACCCATAGTCAATCACTCCACTGAATTTCTGAAATGTTAAAAGGGCTTTTACCATTTCTAAAATGCTGAAATGCTAATAGATCTGGACTTGAATCCTCGTTCTGTGTTTCCCATGTGGGTGACTTTGAGGTAGATATTTGATGTCTCTAATCATTATAAAACAGGAATTATAATAAACCTTCACACAAAGATTCCCGAAAAGGTTAAATAAGATGATTAGCAATTGGTTCAGTCCTTGGTCTGGACTGTAGTGAGTACCCAGAAAATGTCAGCAGTTATTTTTACATCCTTATAGTGTCATATATATATATATATATATATATATATATATGCTATATAGTTATATATATATATATCAAATTCCTTCTTTCTTTCCTTCCTTCCTTATTTCCTCCCTCCCTCCCTCCCTTCCCCCTCCCTCCCTCCTTCCCCCCTCTCTCCCTCCCTCCATCCCTCTCTCCCTCTTTCTCTCTCTCTCTTTCTTTCTTTCTCTCTCTCTCTTTCTTTCTTTCTTTCTTTCTTTCTTTCTTTGTTTCTTTCTTTCTTTCTTTATTTCTTTCTTTCTTCTACCCTCCCCAACAGATTGTATGAATCTTGAGGGGCAGAAAAATTTTTTATTCATTTTGTTAAATCTGCCTAGAGTTCCAAGAACAGTTCTTGAACTTGACGGGTGCTAAATATGTATTTTTGATTGATTGGTATTAAATCGTCCTTTATTCTTTGTGTTAAAAGTTTCTGGCTGCTTATTAAGGACACTACCATTAAAGACTTATGTAATATAATAGCTACTTATCCTGTTATAGAATGGATACTTCTCAATAACATAGACAATTTAAGTAATCCTTTGGTATTTAGTTAACATTCAGTAAATATTTTTAAATGTACCTTTCTTGTAATCCTTTGGTATTTAGTTAACATTCAGTAAATATTTTTAAATGTATCTTTCTTTGACAAATAAGGTAGCCTAACAGCTTTTATGTTTTAGACCTTCAATCTTTTTTTATGCCACAGGAAGCGTTTTGTTAATATTTTCTCCTAGCAGAGCTGGTATGGTAAATTAACTTAGTATTCACATGGATAGATACCACATGCACTTTTCTAGGTGTTTCACTATCCTTTCGCTTTAGCTAATGGTCACTTAAAGTCTTGCTGATTTTTTTCCCCAAAGACTCATAGTCATCTGTAACATTCTTGAAGAATTGGGCTTTAAGTGGAAATTAACAGGGTTGACTACTTGCAGAAATATTTCTACTAGTTTAAATCTGAAATTTGTATAACCCTTAAGATATCAAGTTTTGAAATTCTCCTCTAAAAAGTTGAAAGTTAATATGTGACTTTCATATTATTTCATTTCATAAAATGACTTGGGTTTTGTTATTAGAAGTTATTTATAGAAGTCCTACTTTATAAAAATACTATTCGGTATCACTGTAGTTTTTACATTAAAACAATAACAACAACAACACCTGGAACCTAAAAACTGCTGCCAGAATAAATAAAATATATCACTAAGACTTTTCAAGAGGCTTTATTTTAAGATATGCTCATTTCAAAGTCACCCCTTCATATCCCCTCTAAAGCCATTGCCCTTTCTTTAGATCAGCACGTCCATGTTGACATTGATTGCCTAAGAATAGGCTGACAATCATTTGTAAAATATAGTCTTTCATGTATTCAACTTTTTAAAAAATCTAAGTCAGGATCTCCTGCAGTGGTGAGTGGCTTTGGGTAGAGAGGGATTGGACTGTTTCCTCACCATGTAGCCCTTCTCCACTCTGGGAGTGTTTCTAGCTAATGGTAGGTGAATGAATGATGGTGGGTGGGAGAGAGAAGAAGGCAGGGGAATATTTCCAACTAATGTCTACCAATTCACAGGAAATATATATTTTTTCTCTTCTTTGTTTTAGGAGGAATGGCCCACCGGACTCCAAGAGCAAAATATCGGTAACCATGTATTTGTCATCTCTTATATCATCTTCTCTAATACCCACAGCAACCCTTGTGAATTGGCTATGGTTACCCTCATTTTACAGATGATGAAACTAAAACTAAAAGAAGTTAGTTTACGAAGATCACACATGAGTCAACGAAAGAATTATGACTTTAATGGTGGTCTTTGACTTTAAGAGTGATGTCCTTTCTACTCTGCGTATTACCTGAGCTTGTCCATAGAAGTGGAAAATAAAACCATTGGCAAATTAATGGATACATCCTTAATGGTATTAATAATTGTGCTACATTATAATGTCATAACAGACAAGCAGTGTACCTAAATGGTTGAAGTTAACATGACTTCTAAACATAGCCATGCTTAGTATTTTTGGCACTTGGAGGAAAGAAAAAAAAAAAAAAAAAAACGGAGCAGATTAAGAAGCTCCTAAAATATATTTCTGGATCTGTCACTCACTGTCTGAATTTGGGAAACTGAAGGCTACGAAATTTCATTTTTCCACCTTCTTATCAGAGCCTATTGATTGTAAAGTCTATGCATTGCAAAGTAAGCTGGAGCATGGGCTCAATTCTTTTAGGACAGCTTAGTTAAATCAGAGAGCACTTGCCTGCACCCATTACTCAGTTTTAGCTAAGGATCTTTCTTTTTAGTGTTCTGGTAGTGTTTTTCTCTTAATCCGTAAGGAAAGTGAAAATGTCCAGACTTTGTGGAGAACAGGTCAACCAGCATTGTTGCTAAGAAATATCAGAAAGAGGTTTGCTTTGACAAATTAACATCTTGATTTCCGTGCCTCCACCCTCCTCCCTACACACACATTAAGTCCTCCTTGGTCCCCCTTTTCTAGATCCTTTAGTGAGAACTAGAGCCTTCCTCTTGTTCTTTAAACACTGCCCTGAAGCATCCAAAAATTCTTTCAATTCCCAAACTATTTTAACTTGAAAGAGACACGCCCATCTCTTAATACAGACCCAGATTCAGCATACATTTTTGGTAAAGAGCCAGACAGTAAATGTTTTCACCTCTGGGGGCCAGATGGTCTCTGTCACAAATACTCAATATGCAAATTGTAGTATGAAAGCAGTCACAAACAATATGTAAACAAATGAGCATGGCTGTGCTTCTTTCTTTTCTTTTTTTTTTTTTTTTTTTTGGCTGTGTTTCAATTAAACTTTTTTGAAACAAACGCAAATGCATTTGGCTCAGGAGCCATAGTTCCATGACCCCTGATACAGACTATCTCCCTCATTACACTGTGTTCTAGAGTCAAAGAAACAAAGAGGAAAAAATTAAAACTGGCATCTGGTCTTGATTTAGTCAATATCTGAGCACCAACAACACGCTAAGTCCTAAGCCCCGTGCTGCAGATTTAGTGGTGAATAACGCAGAGCTGGATTCTGGATTCATGCTCCTTCCTTTCCTTTTCCCAGGCGGAGAGCAGGATTATCTTGGCACAGGATGGCAATATCCTAAATTAGTAATTCATTTCTTTTGCAATAGTATACATGCTCTGCCAACAGAGCCTTGGGTAAACTTGCAAACTAAACAAGGTTACCTATCCACATCCCTTCTCAATCTTATCTTGTGCCTTATCTCTCACCTCCCAGACAATCAACACCCTTGCTCTGTGGCTGTGCGTCTTCTCTCCTCCTTCCTCTACACTCCACACTCTTCCTCCTCCACGTTCTCCCCTCCCTACAATTTTCTTGATCTATTCGACACAAACACAATGTCCTTAGAGTCTTGAACGTCACAGATTAAACTTACTAACACCGTGGTATAAAGGATGCAGATTTTCTTGTTTAAAAGGCAAGCTTGTGAACCCTAATTCTACTGTAGCTGGCCATAAAGTAAGTATGATCAGGTGTGCATCTCCACACTTTGCCTAAACTGTCAGAGTTTAAATCCATCTTTTCTGGGCTCAATAGAAATTAAGCTGAATCCTGAATAAGGAGAGCCTCCAGTGGTGTTTCCAGTTTTCTGGAAGAAGAGAGAAAAGAGAGCAGAGGTGCTTATTATGGGAGGTACAGGCAGTCCAAGTCCTACCTTGCTGTGCCAGCTCTAACAGAAGGTATGTGACAGGTTAATTTAGGCTGGGGCACACCTTACTGGGAAGTAGGCACTAGTATAGGAAAGTACGTGAAAATAAAAATTTGAATCGTCCCCACCGCCCTCTCATTTCTTCTGTCCTAATTTTTTGAAGGTGGCTTTTGCCCAGAGATCTAGGTAGTCAACTCTGACTCATTTGTAAATTCGAATGCCTTTTGGACTACAGTGTAAGTATTGGGCAACTGATGACTGGGTTATTTTAGATGAGAAATAAAAATTTAAGTGAATATTTATGAGTGAATAGAAAAATATCACAATAAATTTTTGTTCATAGAAAAAGGAGGTGAGATTCTGTACTAGTCTGAAAAGAAAAGGCAAAGGTAATGGTTTAAGGGGAACAGAGGAATAATGATGTATTATAAAACAAGGAAGGAAGTCTATAAAATTCAATCAACTTCTATAGGCTTGTTTGGTACAAAATATCAGGGAAGCTTGGAGTAGCTCTGCATTTCAACAAACATAATGGACCTTGGTCTTCAGGCTACTCCAGTGCATTTATTTTCTCTGGAGAGTTGTTTTTATAGCCCAAGGAACTGGTCTAAAAAGAGATGGGGTTACTTAAGGAGTGACGATTTGGGCTTCCCTGGTGGCGCAGTGGTTGAGAGTCCGCCTGCCCGTGCAGGGGACGCGGGTTCGTGCCCCGGTCCGGGAAGATCCCACATGCCCCGGAGCGGCTGGGCTCGTGAGCCATGGCCGCTGAGCCTGTGCGTCCGGAGCCTGTGCTCCACAACGGGAGAGGCCACAACAGTGAGAGGTCCGCGTACCGCAAAAAAAAAAAAAAAAAAAAAAAGTGATGATTTACTCTTTAGTCCTGGAAGGGCTATAATGGCTTGGAAGTCTAATCTGTACCTGGCTTTACCTGAATGGATTCGTCTCTTGATAAACATGTTCTTTGGACAGCAATGAAATGACTGGGCTAATTATGATGTCAGTTAACACTGGCGGTATAAAGGCATCTTAAAGTTGGATTCAGACCAGCTGCAAGAAAATGGGGACCATATTGAAAATAAAAATAGAAATTCATCAGGATCTTCTCTCCAGAGGTGTAGGGGCTCTCATCTCTGCTCCTTTCTAATATCTACCTCATTTTCTCTCACTATGTGAATAAGGGTTACTGGCCATTTTCGTGCTATCGATGCCCTTGGACCTTTGAAAAAAACTATGGAACCCTTCTCAGAAAATGATTCCAATGTATAAAATACATTATATAGGATTAGACAGGAAATGAAATATATTAAAACATACTTATAAAATATTAATTTTAAATTTTATTTGTTTAATTTAAATGTTTGCAATGTATTACTATATATGTTTCTTTACAATATAGTCAGTTAGAAGATCTGGCAGTGTGTCAATAACTACCATAATTCCAAAATATGTATAAATTTTTTAGGGTTCTGATATAAAAAATATTTGTAAGTTTTACTGGAAATAAAATCATAGTTACTGCTAATATTACTGCTGTTTTGTCTAAATTCATATTCTAGCTAGAGGCTAGTGAAAATCAATGTAATTTTTTTCCTTCCAAGTTCATGAGCTCCTTGAATTTTATCCCTGGATCATCACTACTTGGGCTCAGGTTAAGAAATGCTTCTATTTTCTGTCTTCCTTTTTATCTCTGTAGAAATTGGGAATTGGTGGGCTAGCCTAACAGCTGTACATTCCCAGATCCAGAGCCCCCAACAATGGTCATATGTCTAACTGTCCCAATGCCAAATCCCTTGGAGAGTTAACATGATGGAAAGGGGCCAGATATCCATTCCTATTCCCTAAAACAATGGGAAAGTGGATGCAAAACATCCTGTAAGGCAAGCATATCCTTGGTCCACTCTTTGGGGGAACAAGGACCAAGAGACTTTTCAAAGATAGGATATGTATAAGGCAGACATCTCAAAAAGAACCTTTACAAATACAGGTTTGAGACCTTTAAAAGCAATTGAAAATTCCTTTGCACTGCTTTACAAATATAATGAAGGATTTCTTCTGAGGGTGAAGAGTCATCACTGCTCATAAGGAAGAAAAGCTGTCTGTGTGGGCTTCCCTGGTGGCGCAGCGGTTGGGAGTCCGCCTGCTAATGCAGGGGACACGGGTTCGAGCCCTGGTCTGGGAGGATCCCACATGCCGCGGAGCTCTAGAGCCTTCGAGCCACAGATACTGAAGCCCGTGTGCCTGGAGCCCGTGCTCTGCAACGAGGGAAGCCACTGCAATGAGAAGCCTGCACAAAGCAATGAAGACCCAATGCAGCCATCAATAAGTATATAAATAAATTAAAAAAAAAAAAAAAAGCTGTCTGTGTACAAATAAAAGAATAGGTATTTTAAGTATGATATGACACTGTTCAATGGAACTTTCTGTGCTGATGAAACTGTTCTCCATCTGCAGTGTCCAGTATGGTAGCCACTAGTCGCATGCAGCTATTGAGCAATTGAAGTATGGCTAATATGACCCAGGGAGTGAATTTTAAATTTTATTTAATTTTAAGTAGTTAAATTTTAAATTTATATAGCCATATGTGGTTAGTGGCAACTGGGTTGGATACCCAGGTATAACCTGTTAAATAGTGCATCTCCATCACCTTCCTATAAACATGACACTCCAGCCAAACCAGCAAAGAACTCCTACCTTCTGCTGCTGACCTTTGCTGTGGTTGTTTTCCCAGCCAGGCACACACTCATGGTTTCTATTTCTTTAGGTCATTCCATACTTCATATGCCTAACTCATATCCCACTTCCTCTGGAAGGCTTCTATTTTCAGCCTAGCCTCTGAAGGCATCTATTGCTATATCAGTAATTGGGATAAATCATATGCAACTCTGTATTGATATTTATCTTTTAAAAAATGCTTAAAGTTTACCTTCAAGTAGAGTATAGGCCTTTCTGGAGGAAGAAACAATTTCTCACATCTCTTTAAGTAGTATCTAATCTTTGTATAAAAGTGTTCAATGCAATTTTATTAAAGATGAGGTCATCAGGTATTTGGAGAAGCAGATGATGAAAATAAAAACATAAATCCACTAGAGCAAGGATGCCTGAAAGTAGAGAATCACTATGTATAAAGAGATCATTGAAATATTTTAGAGTGAAGAGAGACCAAGAATTCATTTGGTGTCGTGTTTAGGCAAATAAAATATTCTCCTTTCATGGATGAGACAACCAAGTTCTAACAACACTGAATAATTTAACCAAGGTCATATGCCAATGAAGGATGGAAGGGAAACTTGAACAAAGGTCTCTGACATTTAACAGTGTCTCCAAAGCAGCATGCTAGAAAGACTGGGGAACTCTGAAGAAGAAAGAGAGAGGGTTCAATGGAAAGAATAGGATAGAGAAAGGGAGATTCATGAAAAGAAATACAAGAGAAGGTTTATAATGGATATCCTTAGTCTGCTCAGATCACCAAAAATCTAAGAGGTAATTTCCACAAAGTTAAAGAAAGTCAAAATATTCTTCTAATTTTAAAATCTCCTAAGTTACCTGACTAGATTGAATGAACACAGAAATCCAGGCATAACAACTAGATATGCTTAAGATATCCTTCCATGCTCGATGGTCTCTTTCATCTGATGGAGCCTTGGGGTGCATGTTGCACTGCACATTTGCATGCCAGACTGCCTTGAACTGAGTGTGGTTGGGAAACCGTGCCACAGGAGAAAATATTGACAGCATTTCCTATAAGATTTTGACATGAAAATTAGAGAAAGTCTTAGAAAAAAAAAAAAATTGTCAGCATTAGGCATGCAGTGCATCAAGGAGAAATCACACTTCTTCCTATCTTCTGGGCAATAGCAACATCACAGAGAGAAGATAAAATTCAACATTGCATAAGCATTAGTATAATCGTCCCCATATACCCACTGGACTCATTTCTACAACTACGTCAAAGCTATCCTATCAGATATGACCCATTTCTTTTCATAGAATAGAGATAGCTAAGAGGCAGAAGGAGAAAACTCTAAGGGAGATGAGTAGATAGATCCATGGTTCGAGAAAGGAGACTCAAGAATCAAAGAATTGTGCTATGGATGCCCTTGATTTGCTAAGAATACCCATAGGCTAAACAAAGCACTGATTAAAACATTTAGACTAAGGTGTGGTTACTACACAAAGTCATTCTCAACCTTTAAATTGGGAGAATAGGCTCAGTAATCCCTGAATGTAGCCATTATTTGAATATTCTTACTGAATACCTACAGCATTGTACTAAGACCCTCAAATAGCAAGGCTACTTCACATGATGCCAAAGCCAGTGGGGTTTTCATGTGTTGCAGCCTACTTTTCCTCCTTCATAATAGATTGGGCAATTTTCAAGTCATTCCATAAGCCCTTGATAAAATGTCCAATCATCCTTGATGTGGATATGTCTGAAAAGCCAGATTTCAAAATCAAAAAGATATCTTGGGACAGAATATACTTAAATGGATACGAAATGCCTTCATCTACCAAGAGGAGCCATTATTTAAGAGAACCAACCTATGGATGGAATTGATGGAGAATAATTTCCAATGGAGAGTCAATGGAGAGTGAATATGTTAGAGAAAAAGTAAAATTAAAAGTGTGACCAACTGACGTGATCATGCCTGTGTACTGCAAATCTGGTGCTGTGCTTTTAGGACAAGTATTAGCATCATTTTGATAAAAGTATTAGGAACATGCATTATGTGCTTATAATAAGTGCCAAGGTACTTTGCTAAATCTTTTAAGGATTATTACATTTAATCCCTGAAATGATCTTAAATATGGATTATTTCTATTATTATTTTATAGATGATGAAACTGAGGCAAAATAATTAGGTAAGTTGTCCATAATGTATGGGAGGAATGGGGCTAGGATTCAAAACCTGATAGGCTTATTCTAAGTATTCTTAACCACCATGCTATAATTTATATCTTGAATACATCAGTACAATAATCCAATTTTTATCAAACTTAAATAATATACAAAGCCTTATTAGAGGAAAAAATCATGTGAGATTCTCCATTTTGAGAAACACTATTTCAACATCTAAAGTCATGTTCTATGAAAGAAGCCATTATGGACTGAAAATTTGTATCCTCCCCCAAATTCGTGTATTGAAGCTCCAACCTCCAGTGTGACTGTATTTGGAGATAAAACCTCTAAGGAAGTAACTGAGGTTAATTAAATGAGGTCTTAAGGGTGGAGCCCTCATCCAACATGGTTAGTTACAGTAAAAGACACCACAGGGAGAAGGCCAGTTGCAAGTAAGGAGACCTCTTAGCAGAAATCCAATGGGCCAGCACCTTAATTTTAGACTTCTAGTTTCCAGAACTATGAGAAACTAAATTTCTGTTGTTTAAGCCACCCAGCCTGTGGTATTTTGTTAAGACAGCTGAGCTGACTAAAACGTAAGCTTTAAATATTTCCTTCAAAGAAGGAGTTAAGTGTTTAAAACCTGAAAAATGATTTTTAAAGATAGCCACTGAAACGCAAATCTAAAATTAAAAACTTTTCACAGAACTCATACCCCTTTCCCCTTTTAAAAACATGTCCTTGAATTCCAGTGTTTGTGAATCTTCCAAAGGGCAAAACCTGGGCTAACTATTACCACAGATCTTGTCAGTAAGTGTTTCATATTATTTTGTCTACATTCAAAAATTAATATAGACCAATTATTTGTAAGTAATGGAGTAAAGAAGTGCAGTACGCACATCATTTTTGAATGTTTCAGATAGGAATCCTCTCTCTTTAGGAAAACACAAAGTTCTTATGAAGAATGGAGTGTCATATTTAGTTAAAATAAAGATAAATTCAGAGAACAATTTTTAAAGTGTACACTTCCCTTTCAGTTTGCACAGATAGATGAATATATAGTTACTGCATCATCCATTAGAATATTCGATTTCCTCATTAAATGGAGATGATGTTAGCGTTGTATATAAGTGGCCATTATGAACAAAGGAGGTAATCCATGTGAAGCCTTGAAAACTAAGTTCTACTGAAGTGTCAGGTCAATCATTATTATTAAGTTGTTTGCTCTAAGTGACCAATATCACATTTTGAATTTAAATCATGTGGTACTTTACTGAAAGGAAGTCATAACCATGTGAGTTTAGAAAACAAATGTAACACTTCTTGAATGCCCATGACTAGTATTTTCACTTTATGGAGCACGCTATTAAGTATGGCTTAGTCACAAAACCATCCATAATAAATATGAATTTTGCTAAAGGTCTAATAGAATATCATAAACCAGCCTGACAAAGGATCTGTGCTATGGTAAAGTGGATTGTAGAATTTATAATAGTTATAATAGTGTAATAGTTTAATGCAGCAGATTTCTGCAGGAAGAAGATATTTAATTTCAATTCAACTTGCAGATAGCAAGCACCTGCCATGCGGAAGGCACTGTGCTGGCTTCTGAGTCGCAGTGACAAAATGGTTATGTATCTGCTGTTGGTTGTTTTATATGATGAGATTTGGTGGTGGCAGAGAGGTGGTTTTTGTAGAGGCATTTAGATCAAAGGTCCCAGGTAACTGGCCTGAAGCATTGGTTGAAGGGAATAAATTCAGAGAACAAGATAGAGAGTTTAAAGAAAATAGTGGAATATTATCCTTATATACTGACTTAAGGGACAGTATTGGATTGTCAATCACAGACCCATTCTTTTTTTTTTTTTTAACATCTTTATTGGAGTATAATTGCTTTACAATGGTGTGTTAGTTTCTGCTTTATAACAAAGTGAACCAGCTATACATATGCATGTATCCCCATATCTCTTCCCTCTTGCGTCTCCCTCTCTCCCACACTCCCTATCCCACCCCTCTAGGTGGTCACAAAGCACTGAGCTGATCTTCCTGTACTATGCGGCTGCTTCCCACTAGCTATCTATTTTACGTTTGGTAAGTGTCCATCATCGGATGAATGGATAAAGAAGATGTGGCACATATATACAATGGAATATTACTCAGCCATAAAAAGAAATGAAATTGAGTTATTTGTAGTGAGGTGGATGGACCTAGAGTCTGTCATACAGAGTGAAGTCAGTCAGAAAAACAAATACCATACGCTAACACATATATATGGAATCTAAGAAAAAAAGAAAAAAGTTCATGAAGATCCTGGGGTAAGACAGGAATAAAGACAAAGACCTACTAGAGGATGGATTTGAGGATATGGGGAGGGGGAAGGGTAAGCTGGGACAAAGTGAGAGAGTGGCGTGGACATGTATACACAGGCCCATTCTTTACATACACAGTTCATGCAGCAAGCAGTGATCTTTGCTTTCTGGTTCTTGATACACAAAGCACCCAGTATCAATAATGATGCACTGACGATCTAACAGAAGAGCCATTTACAAACTTTATTCTTTTCATCCTTAATGCTGAGTCTAAGGAGTACGTTAAATCTGGCTCTTGTGCAACTATTCCAGGTTTTCTGCAAAAAAGGAAGGAAATTCCTTTCAATGGGAAAAGAAATGAAAGAAGAGCAAATTTAAAAATGATTTTTGCTTAGGTGTGTGTAACTTCTGTATTGTCATCTTCCTTTTACAGCCGGAACACATGCTTTGTTTTTAGGATCCTACCATCAGCAGGCTGTTTTGAAGGTCTTGAAAGTCTTCAAAGTTCTGATGGCTGGTTTTTGTGCATTTTTGACTTCCGGGTTAGCGGGGAGGGTGCCTGAATGGGCTGTTTCATCCACCATTGCCATGGTTTTCATCATTCTGTTTGGTTTTCAATCAAAGTGCATTCAATTACATCAAGCAGATCTAAGTGGGTAAATATATTCTCCAAATTAAAAAAAAAAAAACAACTCATAGGCTTGGTTGATTTCAAAATACTGAGTGCCCTAAATCCATAATTATAATGAAACCTACCAGTTTTGTTAAAGGAAAGAGTTAATGACGTAGGGTTCCTATGCCAGGAAAGGGTGGGAAAAAAAAGTTTTTTTTTTCTATATCTGTCAATTGAAAATATGTGGTGTTGTAGCTGAAACATGAATATTTTAAAGTAACAGCAAATGCCTGTAATTCTTCTTGGCCAGCAGCTCCAGGCATGTCCTTTACTGGCAATGAACCACATGCAGGGAGAGGCTATCTCACCGTGCCAAGGAGTTAATTATACTCACTTAGACTCTCAGGACCTAAGTGTATTTATTATAAGCCCCCCACCTCCCGTTTTTGCATAAAGTGGAGCAAATTTCATTCCTCATCAAATCGTTTTGTTTTGAGCAGGGGCCATTTTCATTTTTCTCTTTGTATTCATGAGTAAATGTTTGTAAAATCAAATCAAAGAATAATAACGTTCTAACTTATGTTCCTCTTGCACTTTCATATTTTTTTTCCTGGGGTTCATAGTGTAAACACAGCCCCAAACCCAGGGGGGCACAATTCCCAGCAGTGCGGTGGAGTTGGCCACTGGGTTCTCCAAACTATCTTTAGTTTATAGAGTTTATACATTAAAGAAAATAAATGCAATTGAGAATGCCTAATGGAACTTTCTGGCGCATGCTACAGGAGGATACTTAAATATAGTATGATAAAAAATTAAAACCGATTTATCAAAATGACAAAACATTTGGTAATTTGGAACACTCTTAATGTCCATTTAAAGTGCAATGGTCAGTAATTTATTCCATTTTGGAGATTTCAAGTTATCAGCATTTAGTGCAATTTATAGCTCATGCTTAATTTTGCTATTATTTACTTTAGCAAATGGGAGAGTCTTACTTTGCAAAAAAAAAAGTGCTGATTCTCAACTTGTGGAGTACCTCAGTGTAGCAGATTCGGTGTGGAAAACAAATTGACAGCTTGCTACCACCAAAGTCAAGTTTTAAATTTATTTTATGTAAGCTTTTAGATGTGTGGCTCTCATACTTGAGTATCTTGAAGAACCAACAAGGGAGCTTATTAAAAATGCAAATTCCTGCCTTCTAGCTCCAGGGATTCTGATCAAAAGGTTTGGAATGGGGCCAAGTAATCTGCACTGATTTTTAACAATCACCCATAAATGAGTCTGTTCCTAGGATACATTTTGGTAAATACTCTTTTAGATAGAAAAATCTGTGCTTTTTGTACACAATGCCATTTTATATATGAACTACTGACTAGCAGTACAGGAATCCTAAAACTAATTAAGGTGTTGATTAGATTCAATTTTGGGGATTTAAAAGATCTGTTAAAAATTCAGTTTGGAAAATTGTTCCATTTTGTATTGACATTATAAATTGTGTCACTAAGACCAAACCAAATTAATCAAATCAATAATTCATTTAAAAGGCTCCGGTATACACTCAAAGCTATAAATGTTAAATGTGTGAGGTGTATTTTCTTCTATTAAATAATACAATTCATGGGGAAATACAGATAGTGAAACATGTCATCAGAAAATTAACTATAACAAGCAGCTGATATTCATATACACTGCAAAGAATAAGATGATTTATTGAAAATGATATTCTGTTGGGTTCCAAAGACTTCCTAAAGAATATGGCTTTAGGGAGTAACCACAAAGGTCTCGTTCTGGTCATGTATTGAGATCATTATTATGGAACAGAAACTTCACTGTGGATATTCCAGTTTTAGAAATGAACATGTTCTAAATAACTTCATTTAAAATGATAACTCCATTTTTTTCCATTAAAGAGCTAGAGCTGGCGTCATTATAAAAGAATGGTTTGCACCGTAAAGGAGATAATCCATGTCCTTTTCACAGATAAGAGTGAAGGTCCAGTGAGCCTCCTGAAGACATTTATTCAATCTTGAAATATCTCCCCAAACAGAAAAGTTGCTTTTAAAGGAATGCTAGAAGTCAAGCAGTAGATACCATCTTAGATGTGAAATGACGTTCTAAGCAGAAATTACAAGAAGACTTCTCCATGGTCCTGTATATTCCAGAGTGCGTCCAGGAGAATCAACTGATTACAGGCAAAAATGAAATATCACACATGACCCCAGGACATGACAAGGTACATAGACCATTTACAGAATGAGCAAACAAATGAGCAAACAAATGAGGTTCCAGGAAAGGAGAGGCAGAAGAGGAAATAAATCCACACACCATCCAGGTTTAAAGCCTCAGAGCAAAGGTTTATATCTCCAGCTGCTGGCAGATTTTGGCAGAGAAGACAGCTCCTGGGTGATGAGTGACAAGTTGAAGGAAAGAAGAAAGTGACAGGCAGTTTCTAAGGAATTTGCGACCCAAGGCATTCCTGGTCCCTGAAGATGACAGTGACTATGACAGGGACCTTTAGCGGTTTCATTTTTTCTGATGTGCTTTTCTGAATTTTAAGAACCCAGAGCAGAAGAACAAGAAAATTCAGTTAAGACCTAGTTTTACATCCATTATCCAGACAAAAGGCCACAGAATCAAACCCACTGAGGCTGTTTATGTTTGCCAAATGAACTATTTGAAATATTAGAATGACATCAATACAGGTTTCTGGAGAAGCTCACTGACATTAATGGCAGTGCCAAAAATGTAACGCAAACTTCTAAACATTTGTCATATTTAGGAAGTTCCATTTTTTCAGTTCATTTCCACAGAGCAGGAGAAAGGAAATGTGAATTACTGTGGTAGTAAGGGAAGGAAACCAAAATTTAACGAAGGCTTATCGTGGGCTTCACATTGTGCTATGTACTTTATATATTATCTCATTTGGTAAGTTTATGATAAATGTGAACTGTGTTAAAGATGAAAGAGTTAGCAACATGTGGCCTACAGACATTTTAGGGATTTAATAATGAACACACCATCTTCAGTGACTTTAATAGTTCATTTCACTGAGTGTTGAAACGAAAAGTCATCTTCAAACCAACCAACCCCGAGAGCAGTCTGCAAATGCATTCATATGCAAACCCTTTTACATGTTCATCTGTGCACCTTTCTGGAGACCTACACAACTTTAGTTAAAAGCCTTGGAAAAACAAAAACGACTTGTTGGAATATTTTCTATAACTGTCATTGTGACAAGGACGTGAGGAGGGTGAAGTGAGGACAAATCATACAACCACACACAGTGTAGGGTTTTTTTTGTTTGTTTCATTTGTTTTGTTTTTAAATATTTTTTTGATGTGGACCGTTCTTTTTTAAAGTCTTTATTGAATTTGTTACAATATTGCCTCTGATTTTTATGTTTTGGTTTTTTGGCCATGAGGCACGTGGGATCTCAGCTCCCCGACCAGGGATCCTACCTGCACCCCACGCATTGGAAGGTGAAGTCTTAACCACTGGCTTGCCAGGGAGGTCCCCAGTGTAGGTTTTATTCGGGAAACTTGCAAGTCAAAGGTTGACAAGAGGTGGCATACACCTCCATTCTCTCATCATTCTGTAGAGAAGCGTTCCAGGGCCTGGCAGTGCAGCTGGACTCACAGTAGTTTGTATCCTGCTACTCTACTTCTTATAGTGTAAGCGGAGGATGGCCCTACCAGTGGCTGTCCTGGCCTGGGATCCCCTGAAAGCACAGCTTCAAAAATTTGTTTGAGTAGCGTATTTTGGAGTGATCCCATAGGGGCAGGACAAGGGACAAGCAGAGAGCTACATAGAAGGAGGAGGGGAAATGACCCTGGGTGAGTTATCCACTTGGTCCCTGCTATGGCTAATAAGTTGCTCAATACTATGGAACAGTCTGAGAATCCAAGTAACACATGTCTCAGGATCATCTGCTCAAAGAAAAATAAAAAAGGGAGGAATTATTTGCCCATTGGCTTCTATCTCCCTATGGCCAAGAACTGTCCCATTAGTTTACCCTACAATTCCTATCACGCTGGTTCTCCTTGTGTCAGAGAAACTCTTGAATAAGATTAAGGGACTCATATCCTAGGTCCGAGGGAAGGTACTGTGGGGTGCACCTGTAGGCACCTGAACAAAGCTCATGGCTGGAATAACTAATGATGTTTTGGTAAGTTTATGATATATGTATATTTCCCTTATGGTGGAAGACTAAACATTTTGGACTCAGCTACTAGCGGGTTGGATGCTGCTGTTACAGGTTAGCTCAGGAGACTTAGGGAACCTGTGGAAAGTTGTAACATCTTCTGCTGGGCAAGGGGAGCCACTCATCCCATGGAAATTGGGGTTTGAAGCACAGCTTTTCCTGCTGGGGTGAATGTGAGACCCCAATACAATGTGTCCTTCACTGTCAGGTAATGAACAAAGGGTACCCGGCATTGCCTTTGGAATTCCTGGTTGACACTCCACCGTCAGGTTTGGATATTTAGTGTGTAAATTCGTTCTAATAATAATAGTTTTTTTTAAATGATGAGCACTTTTAAAATGGTTTTTTTTTGTTTGTTTGTTTGTTTTGCGGTATGCGGGCCTCTCACTGCTGTGGCCTCTCCCGTTGCGGAGCACAGGCTCCGGACGCGCAGGCTCAGCGGCCATGGCTCATGGGCCCAGCCGCTCCGCGGCATGTGGGACCTTCCCGGACCGGGGCATGAACCCGCGTCCCCTGCATCGGCAGGGGGACTCTCAACCACCGCGCCACCAGGGAAGCCCTAAAATGTATTTTAAGGCACAGATTAGGAGTAAAACATTGATCTGGTTTACCTGATGTTATTCACATTGAATCTAATTCTTACATTTGGTGTTCATGAATTATAAAAGAAAGCTCAAGTAGAGTGAAGATTCTCCTTGTCTTGCTTTGCAGGTGGGGTACCCATAGGGGCCAAAGGCTGTTAGAATCCTCTCATCCTCTTAGCTACTCTGCATCTTTGATGTCACAAATGAGAGGACTATGTTGATGGTGAGTATTTTCTATTTAAGGAATTTTGTTTTGTTTTGTTTTGTAAAAAGAATTATCTTTTCCTGATTAATAACAGTTTCAGTGATTTCTAGGGTTGTTTTGTTTTCCCAGAGCTGTGACTGTGTAACTGACTTACCATTATCCCCGAGCAACATTTTGATGGCTTGGTTTACTTTTGTTTTTTTAAAAGACCCATAATTTCCTTTCTTGTTCTTGTACTTCCTATCACTCTGCTTAAAGCACTTTGGAGGATTTTCTTGTGATGTAAAACCAGTCTAATTTATCTTTATTCAACATAACTTTGTTTAAAATACTTTGTCTCCCTGCTCACTTGGCTTCCCCTTTTCCAGCTCTATGGATAACCAGGCATAATTAATCTAGTCACTCCTAAACCCCTTTAACTTCTTATAGATTAACTTCTGTTAATCATATAAGTTGATGGAGTCCAAACATTTTATTTAATAGAGGTCACATCTGTTGAATGTCACTTATGGGAGTTACAAAAAGGAGGCATCCATCCTTCCGTTTCTTCTTTCAACAAATGACAGGAGGATTTGCATAGATATGCACAGAATGCTATCCTCTGTGTGTGGGATATCATAAAATGTAAAAGACCTGGGCGTTCAAAGTATGCAAACTAATTTTGCTAATCCCATTTTGTCAGGTAATTTTGGTGTGGGAAATAACCAGTGGGAAAGCAAGTGGGGAAAGAAAAATAAATAGTAAGATTCTGAACAGACATTCAACACAGCAGGAGATAGTGTTTCAGACCTGAGATCCAACTTGTAAAAAGAAAGTGTGTAGGGGCTTGCATTTTGAAAGGAACCCCAGATGGGAAAAGATTATACTTTGTGGCAAAGACACAACAGAGAGACCTAAATGGAATCATGGCTACTTTCCTGGTGGAACCACAGAGAAGAATTTGGGGTTAGGAAGCCCATTAGCAGATGACATGCCCCGGGGGCAGTATTGGCCACTGCCCAGGCACTTGTGGTGTACTGTAGCCTATAAGACTCTGAATTGCCTTTTTATTTAGCATCTTTTGTGTAGAAAGTTACTTATGCTGCAGTCTCATTGTTTTCCAAAGTTTCAAAAAACCAGCTCTTTATTAGGTTAGAGTAATTGCATAAAAACAGCAACCAGCGAAAATTTTTAGAATTTCTTTGTTTTTAATTAAACCTAAAATTAATGTTATAAAACTCACAAGGGTAAAATACAATTTATTTTGATAGTAAAATGGATTTTCAAATGCTTTCAAGTGCTTTGGGGATTAAGGTTCAATAAGACTTGAAGTCATGTCATCCTGTATGCTGGGAAGGTCCGAATGCCATGTGTAAAGTTTGAGAGGCTTCTGAACGAGCAAAGCAAAGCAGTAGAAAATACACTTATCCACTGTGCATTAAGAGAATATTAGACTGTCATTCAAAACACAGTTCCTTGCAGCCATACAGGAATACAGTTCCCGTTCATTGGACAAGTTAAGTGCCAAAAGGGATTTTGCAAGAATCAAATCACCTGTGAGCTGGGTCGAAAATCAGGAGATGGCTGCATAGGTAAAGAATGCGGCAAAAATAAACTCTAGATGAAAGCATCTTGAGAGTCAGCAGTTCAGACTCTCAGAGAAGTACAGAGAACAGGATAAGAAAATGATTTCTATATTGGACCATGTGTATAAAATGATAATTTGTCAAACTGCTTACTAGGTGAAAAAAAAAAAAGAGACATTCTCAGGACAAGGTCATGGAACCTATCAGGGATGTTACCAGGCCAAGTGACATTATGGGATGACCCAATGCTCTGAGTGTTTTTCTCAAACCCCGCCATTGAAATTAACACCTTCATTCTCTGTGTTGTATTTTATTTATAGTGGTTATCTGTCTCTGAAGATGTTGGGGGTATTTACTTGTTGACTTGTTGATCATTTGTTTCCTCCTCTCTGAACGTGAGTTTTGTGCTGGCCACCCCGTAGCTCCAGCCTGTGAACAGTGCCTGACACATTGCAGTACTCCACAACTGCTAAACAAATAAATAAAAAATAAAAACGAATAAATGGGGCTTCCCTGGTGGCGCAGTGGTTGAGAGTCCGCCTGCCGATGCAGGGGATGCGGGTTCGTGCCCTGGTCCGGGACGATCCCATGTGCCGCGGAGCCATGGCCGCTGAGCCTGCGCGTCCGGAGCCTGTGCTCCGCAACGGGAGAGGCCACAACAGTGAGAGGCCCGCGTACCGCAAAAAAAAACACAAAAAAACCCTAAAAAACAAAAAAACGAATAAATGAAAATTTTGCAGTAACAATCTTGCCACACCATCATCGTTGCATGGTGTACACAAATGAATGGTAACGTAGGTTGCTTTTGTTGATTGAAGCTCAGATGCCTTCAGCAGATAGCTTGAGAGCAAAAGCACTGTGATAATATCTCACATTTGCAAGGGTACACAGTGAATTTGAATTCATCTCGCTGGTATAAGAAGGGTGCAGTATTAAATATATTTTGGCATAGGCTTTTAAAAAATAACAGCCTTAATAGATTGACATATTAATACTTTTGGTTGTTATCGCCTTTCTCCCAAAGAGAATTAAGTTAGGGTTAGGGTTAAGGTTAGGAAAAGTCCCACCGTGTTTGACAAAAGAGTGTTCGAACTCCATGTCCAATTTTTCAGAAACAGTAGCCTGAGGTTTCCTTATTTTTCCTGGTGCAGTTACCACGGAATTGATATGGTATATTCTTTTTTTTTTTCTTTTTTTGCCTCGCCCTGCGGCTTGCAGGATCTTAGTCCCCAGACCAGGGATCAAACCCAGGCCTCGGCAGTGAAAGTGCCGAGTCCTAACTACTGGACCTCCATGGAATTCCCGCTATGGTATATTCTTAAATATACAAACTTTTTCTAAAAATGTGACTATTTCTATATTACTCATTTTTTTAAAAAAATGTTCAACTTTCAGGGATTTCTTAGATCTTAAAATTATTTTGCACCCAAGCTCATTTGTTCCATCAATCCCTGACTCCCCTTCAAAGCACCTTATATCTCTCCCTCTCTCCTTTTACCTCCTTGAATCAGAACTGACGTTTTATATCTAACCTCTTATGGACAAGATATGAATTGCATGAGGGCAAAGACGTTTTCTGTTTCATTCCCTGCCTAGCCTTCAGTGACATGGTGAATGAGGTAACAACAATGGCAATTTTCAGATAAATGAAGGAGAAGCTAGTGGGCTGTTTTAAGTAGTACTTCGAGGGTTATCTGTATTTTGGAGGGTTCAAGAGTGATTCTTGAGTGCATGTTTAAAAATCAGTTTTTGCTACTAGTTTATTTTAGTGGGATGGTAAGCTTTTTAAAAATTTAATTTTAATTCTGATTACATATTTAAAAGTAAATTATTGCTAAAAGGTTTCCCCACTCTACCCCACAACTAGCACCTTCACCATAGCAATCTCCCTTTGGAGACAAGAAATGCCATCTCTCTTAGCTCTTCTGGTACTTAGCTCTTTACTTCTAAATACTGTATAGATTGCTTTATTTTGATTATTAACTTTAAACATTATCCAACTCTATCACAGTTTGGTGACAAATCCATAGTTAGTGTTATCATTTTCATGACTAGTGTAAACACTATCCATTGTTGAACCAAGTAGAAAGCTCTATTTATATTGATTTTTAGTAGTATTTTCCCATGGAATTAATAAGTGCAATCTTTTTTTCTGTTTCCTTAATTTATGTAGAAATTATGGCTGAGTCATTATACACCTTCTGATAGCTATGTAAAACATTGCCTCGTTCAAATTCGCGTATAGTCAATTCTGTCTGTTAATCTGTCAATTTCTTCTTCACCTTTATTTCCCCTGAAAACATCCCTTTCGGGGTCTGCTGTCCAATCTGGAATGTCTCTTCTCTGTGAGAAGGTTTCTGCCCAGCTGTCATTTTGATTTTTGATCTCTCCATTTTGGATTTGTTTCCTGATCCTAAGTCTTCCTACTTCTTGACTTTTCCCTTGTTATGGATGAAATATATCATTAACTTCTGGAGAAACAGTACAGAAGGTAATTTTTTTGAGACACAGCTTTTCTTAAAATTTCCATATTTCATTTTTACAAATGGTTGATAGTGTATTTGGATATAAACTACTAGAATGAATATTATACACATTAAGAATTTGAAATGCACTGTGCTACTGTCCTCATGCTTTCTGCATTGCTTTTAGAAAGCAAAGCGATTATTTTTCCTGACCTTTTGTATGTGCCCCCTTTTTTTCCTCTGGAGGGTCTCCTTTTTGTAAGGCCGACTGGCCCGAGGCAGGGGAACACAATCAGATTCACAGGTTGCATCAGACCGAAATTCTCCGGACCACCCAGTTCCAGGAACTGACCTGGGGACTTTGAACCCGGCCCAGCCTTCCCGCCTTTCGAGGGGCGGGACTAACTGTACCCCAGGATACCCGAAAAGACCACCAAATAAGGAATACTCTGCGCCCTCCCAGATTCACACCCCTTTCCCTTCTTCCCCTATAAAATCTTGCCCAACCCTCACCCGGGTGCAACTTCTCTGGTCCCTTTCTCTCGGACCAGTGAACCTCTCCCGGGAGCGCTCCCTAATAAAGCTCACTTGAAGCTTTCCTCTGTTTCGCGGTGCCGTTTGTTAAGATCCGACCTTATACTTTTTATTCTTTGTTTTTCTTTCTTTTTTTTCATTTATAGCTTTAGGTACTTGGTGGTAGGTCTTTTCAATCTGGAGACTTACATCCTTCAGAGGTGGGGAATTTTCTGGTTTTCTCTATGGAACTCTTGTTAGTCAGAGGTTGGACCTCTTTGCTTAATTTTTTTTCTTTCATCTTTTCTCTCCTATTGGTTATCTCTTTGTATCTTTGATCTTCCAACTCTTTCGTAGAATTTTTATTTGGGTGATCTTTTTATGCTCTAATTTCTATTTCTTTTTTCCACGAATATTTCTTTGTATGCATTTAGTCTTGTTCCATGGGTTCGGTACCTCACTTACCCTCTAAGGATATTAATTACAGTGGTTTTTTGCTCCCTAAATTTGTTTTGGTTCTTTTCTCATTTTTTTTTTTTTTTTTTTTTTTTTTTTTTTATTTATTTATTTTTTTTTTTAATGCGTTACGCGGGCCTCTCACTGTTGTGGCCTCTCCCGTTGCGGAGGACAGGCTCCGGACGCGCAGGCTCAGCGGCCATGGCTCACGGGCCCAGCCGCTCCGCGGCATGTGGGATCCTCCCAGACCGGGGCACGAACCCGTGTCCCCTGCATCGGCAGGCGGACTCTCAACCACTGCGCCACCAGGGAAGCCCTCTTTTCTCATTTTAATTTTAGAAGCTTTCAGTTCTTTGGTTTTGTTTCTGATTAAGATCAAGCCCCTAAAATTTGAATAGGAAGTTCTTTGGGTGTGGGCTGTATTTATGCAAGGCTGAACCTCCTGTGTTTACCATGACTGACCAGTCAGCTTCTGTGCTGTGAAACCCCCAAATGTCTGCATTCCTACTGGGGTTTTCTGTGAGGCAGTACATTTTCTCTTATACCTACCTAGGGGGAATTAACATGCCTACCACATTTCCAGAATTTTGTGGGAAAGGAAGGCTCAGGGTCCACAGTTTAGGAAGCCAACTTTAGCTTAATTCTATTTTTTCCCCCTCAGTTTGGTGCCTTGCTGTCTTCTGTGCCTCATGCCTGCAGATGTGTTAGAAGTAGGATAGTCATCAGAAGGTACTCAGAGTGAGTGGGAACTGGGGATGTGGGGCTAATTGCTCACTATGTGGTTTTTCAAATATTTTCCCTGATATCTTCAAATTGTTCCCTGTAATTCCAACTTCTGAGCTTTTCCAGGGTTGTCAGGGGCCAAATGCATTAGTAAATCCATCTTCAAGACTTTATTTCCTCCATTGTTCTAAATTATTTTTCTGTTTACTTCAATCTTCAAACACAGTGGCTTGGGATTATAGGTTTATTCTAAATTTTTTTTTAAAAGGTATTCAAATTTGTTTGTTTTCATTTATTTGCTTTTGTTTTGTTTTCCTGGATTTTAAGGGGTTGAGTTTTGAGACGAGAGGGGATGGAAATGTCTTGACTCCACCAAATCACAAATCTGGTGATCAGCTTTTGAGAGATAGGTTCTTATTGTAAAAATTGTCAACATTTATTTTTGAACAGAATAACAATTTATTAATTAGTGCTGACAAAATTATCGTGAAGTAAAGTAGAATATACCCTTTGGTTGCTGAAGGCAACGCTGTCCTACTAGGAAAGTCAACTTGAGAAACCAAATAAAGATCTAAACATTTCCGGTGGGTATTGGTTTAGAGTAGAGAAAGTTAAGGGATCATTCTGATAAATGATATCACTTTATCCTAGACTAATGCCGTGCTCCACATGTCAGTACGTGTCGGCCAAGATAAACAGGATGTTTATATGGGGCAGGTAGGAAACTCTCATCACTGGATAGTTCTTATAATACACAGACAGATTTCTAGTCTTCTTTCTCTATTCTTCCTGCAGATAACTGAAACGTTAAAACAAAATATTTTACAATTATTTGGGTGAAAAAGGAAAAAACCTTTACTGGGTGCCAACTCTGGTATACAGTAGTATGGCTTATACATTATTATCATTTCATTATTCTTTGCCAGATATTTGTTACATTTTAAATTTATGTATTTTTAGTGAGATTTCAAGGCAGTACCTGATTTCTGGATAAAATTGAAGAGATTCCCATCCTTTACTTGAATCATTTCCTGGAAAGAGTTTTACACGTGGGTAACTACCTTCATTTTATGATTTCTATAGCTTTTATTTTAATTGTTGATTTTTCCTGGATTTGTTCATAAATCTGTGCAGCAATCTTTTGTTTACCCAGTCATACAATAAGTGCATACTCGACATTATACAAAATTGCCATTGCTTATTTTTCCCACAAAAACAAGGGACATGAAATCTTTCTATCTGATGGGGTCTTAAGAAAGTGTCAGAGTCCAAACACATACACACACAACAACAGAAATATGCATTTCTAATCCCTGCACATTCTTCTACTCTCTGGACAGAACTGCAGCGACAATGAAGAGTTTTTCAAGGCTGGATGCTGTTCCTCATTTTGCTTCTGCTCGTGAGGTGAGCCAGACTGGCAGAAAGAGAAGGTGGGACTGATTCCAAAGTGTTAGTCCTTAGCCAGTCACTGGCGTCACAAGCCCTTAGGGTGAGCTTGAACCACAGATGCACGTTAGATGTTCATCTCTGCGTTAAAAAAAGATTTTGTGAAAATAGCGGCTGGTCCTGAGCCCAACAAGCATGGAGAGGAAGAATGATAAGTTATCCATTTCTAGAAAATTTATAAATATAGGAATTGCTTAACACAGACTACTGACCTTGAATTCCCTTCTTATGAGTATGCTTGTAATTCTGAAAGCAGCCCCAGAAGGCTGGAGAACAACTCACAGAGTGGCTATAAATAAACAGTGCTCTAAAAGTTACAGTAGTCCAAAGGGTAAAGACAGATGCTTCACTTCAATATTGGAATGAAATGCTGAAGAGGTCGGGTGCTGAGCAGTCACAGCTTTGTCTGAACCCTGTGGGGTGTGTGGATGTGTCCATGTGAGTCCACACACTCATATGTGTGCATGCACAACCCATGCACATGTACTTTGAAAGTACAGTTGACCCTCGAATAATGTGGGGTTAGGGGCACTGACCCTCCACACAGTGGAAAAGCTGCCTATAACTTTATAGTCAGCGCTCCATGTCCGCGATTTTTCATCTGTGGATTCAACCAACCGGAGAGCGCATAGTTCTGTGGTAGGCTGGTATTGAAAACGATCCGCATATAAGTGGACTTGTGCAGTTCAGACCCCTGTCGTTCAAGGGTCAACTGTACTCACTTGTGTGTGCAACCCGTAGTAGATAATGCCTATTTAAGAGCATGGTACAACTTGAATGGAAATAACAATGACGTTGTTTCTAAAATCATTCCAATGTTCCTATGTTTTTCAACAATGGTAATAACGATACTTAATAAAATAATGTTGGACCAATGTATTTTCATTCGAGTATGATGCTAACGAGATTAAGACTGGTTGGTGAGGAAAAACACTCAGTTTCCTACTGAGACTGAGTTAACCTCAAAATGTAGGAAAAATAATATAAATTCAACCTATCTCCTCAAGAGTTGGCAATAACATCTTCATACATAGTGATTTTTCAATATTTAAAAAGCAGTGACCTGGATCTCACATGTCTCATAATTAAGTAGACATAGGAGACCAAATACTTGGACATACGCAAACATTAGCAGTAAGAGTAAATTGATGTTTCCTTTTTCATACCAGTTTCAATGCTGGATTTGTAACACTGCCTTCCTTCCATTTTATGTTTTCATTTCTTTTATTTCCATCCCTTTCTTCCCTTCTCCTGGCCACCACCTCCTCTCAGTCATTTTATGGAATAAATTGTAACATGAAGAGCATCTTTAAGAAAGTATATCCTATGGCCTTTCTTAAGGTAATTCAAACTTGTACTTGGCCAAAAAAGAACCGTATGCTAAATTTATGTATGTTCCCGGAGACAGAGAGAAACTATTTTTTCTCTCTCCCCTTCATGAGACATTTAAACAAGTGGGTAACAGGTGCCGCATGCCTGGAACACACTGTACTCCGAATATTCTTGTAAGAAGCTGTTCACTCTGGGGAGAGCATTTCAGTTCTAAGTCTCAGTGAACACCACCTGTGCTTGGTCAGTCGTTGACGGGTTACACCCTTGGTGATGAAAAGGAGTTTTATTGGGATATGGATGGAATTCTTTCTCCAAATACTTGGGGAGGGAGCTGATAAATTACTTTATACCTACCAAGTTGGATAATATCTGTACGTCCTTTGGGACAAGATATTTCACCCACGTTTTGAATGGAAAGAACAATGCAAGATTGAGCAATGTACTATGTATTGGCCTCATTTGGAAAAATAAAGTGTCTGATTTTACTCATATAAAATATAAAACTTGCTTGTGCCAAGATTGTGATACTCAGGAAAAGAAAAGAAAATTTGAGACAGAAAGAAGGAAATATTGGTTAGTAGGATTAAGGGGCAAATTTCCATGTTTTTTGCATTAACCTCAGAATTAGCAGCTAGATCTCATGGACTTGGCCTAATAGAGACAATTTACACAGTGCTATGGATAAGAAAAGAGCCCCAGAGACAATATTTGTAAGTCATAAATTACTAATACATATGTACTTGTGATGAATAAATTATTTTGCAATATGATGATATTGCTTTGAAGAGAAAAATAAATCTAGGTTTCTGAAGGAGGATTATCTCTACCAGCCCCTTAGGATACATAGTTTTCCTTGAGTCATTTTCATTGCCTAGAGTTTTAAGTATCCTAACAGAAATGATGTACTTGTTCATAGAGAGCATTCTCCTAACTTCCCCAGGCAGAGCAAAACTGTGACTTAAGCCAGTGTTCGATGAATTTCCCAAGCATGATGAGGTGCTCTTACGCTCCACACCTTCATCCTACCCCACTTCAATGTATGTGAATCACTGGCTAGCTTCAAAAGCCTAGTGCTGCTCTATATCAGTTTAGAGATTAAATGCTTTTGCAAGAATGATAACTATCCCGTACTCCATATGTGGTTTAGTGTCCCAGGTTAAATTCTCTATGTCTACGTGCTAGTTTTTAATGATTCTGTATGACAACAGCATAGATTTTGAGCTGGGAATTATTTAGAAAACTAGGTGATATGGGGAAATTTGTTCCAGTGATACCAGGTCAACACATAACATCAGAAGTTGTTGAGATCTGAAGTGGAACACTCCAGGCGTGACCCCAATACCGTTGCAGTTTATATTTTAAAATGTGTATTTCCAGTGGTCTGGAGGAAATTTCCAGTTGAATATTTCATCACATCTAACACTACTGTCAGTTCCCTTTCCACTTAGACCTCTTTCCTTGTTTGTGTATTTCATTTTGTTGGGGATATTGTTATTCTGTTTTTCAGGACAAGAATTTAGGAATGTGGATCTCATCTTTGCTGCTTCTCACCACCATTCTCTATGTCTTACCTTCCATCAAGTCTTTTCGAAAGATAACTTGGACTTAGCTTTCTTCTCTGTTTGCATGCAGTTAGCGTGTTAGCTGTGCTGGGCTTTCAAAACTCACCAGCTGTCCACCCCCATTCCCCAGCTCACATTCTCTGCCTTCCTTAGGCCTCTCTTTCCTATCCATACACTTTGTGAAGGGTTAATTCTGGAACTTTCTGTATACTCTTCTTGCCTGAAACGTCCTTCTGGTTTCCCGGATCTGATCACTTCCTTTTGATATCAATTCCTTTCCAATGCAATCTAGATATCATGGTTTAATCACTTAAATGCACTTTCACCAACACCCTCAATTTCTTTTGTATTTTGTCTCTCTGTAGGCATTACCCACCCCCAGCCACCATCATGGTAATACATAACCAAAGATAAATAGACCCACTCATTTTATTTATAACTATCTTTTTTCTTTAGTATTTGTCCTTGGTCCTGAACGTTAAAATTCTACAAGGGGGCTGAACAGTATCACCACACCTTACTCTAAACCTGCTGGGCCCTCAGTACCACTGGGTAATTCTTTCTCTCATGTGTGATTATGTTTTTTTATATTTCCTGTTTTACATCCCTCTTCGCAATGCTTGTTTCACTTCCATCTCTCTAACCCACAGCAGTTGACTCTGTCTGATTCTTCAAATGAAAGAGTGGACGTTGTGAACTGCTCACCTATCTCCCTGGCACGTGACCTCTGGCCATAGATGCATCCTCATCCATATTCCTTCCTGTCTCAGAGCACAATATCCCCTGGCCATCTCTCTAAGACATCCTTCCCCATATCTAGGATCTTGATCATCATTTAACCCCTCTTTTTGTAGATATTCTACATTTTTTTTCCCTTCATCCCTCCTCCAGAGTATATTGACAAGCCTCCCTCACCCTCAAATATATTTTATTTTATTTCCACATCCTCTTCAAACTACTTCCTAATGCCTTTTTTAATTTGTGGTTAATCTTCTGGGAAACGGGTGTGAGGGAGAAGACCACACTTACTGAGTCTAGTTTTCCAAATTTCACACAGCTCTTAAGTTATTACAATCTGGCTTCCTTTCTTATTACCCTATTGCTATTGTTTTCCCTTTAGCCACAAATGACATTCTCAATGTCAAATCCTATTTTGTTCTCACATTACTCGATTTTTCTATAAAATTTGGTGCTCTATATTATTTTTCCCATGGATTCTAAGGTATTAATATCTGCCGGTTCCTATCCATGTCCTGTCTTTCCTCCTTCCATTTGGCCCAAACATTGCATTTTAGAGTTTGTTTCCTCAGTATGAAAGGGGTATTCTCCTTGATATCCTTCTCTTTTCTTTACAGAGTCCCTAAATTATCTTATCTTTATCCAGAGTTTTATCTTACATCCCAAACTATATTTCCCTGTACAGCTGACTTCCAATCTCTATGCCCAGGCCTCTCACCATTTCCTTCTCTTCAGTCCCTTATGATCTTTATCGTTAAAAAACAAAAACAGGGCTTCCCTGGTGGCGCAGTGGTTGAGAGTCCACCTGCCGATGCAGGGGACACAGGTTCGTGCCCCGGTCCGGGAAGATCCCACATGCCGCGGAGCGGCTGGGCCCGTGAGCCATGACTGCTGAGCCTGCGCGTCCGGAGCCTGTGCTCCGCAACGGGAGAGGAAGCAACAGTGAGAGGCCCGCGTACTGCAAAAAACAAAAACAAAAACAAAAACAAAACTCCTCATATCACCACCTCATTTAAACGTCCCTGGTGCCTATAGGATAAAAGTCAAACTCTTTAGAAGGGGGGTAAAGCCCATTAGCATCTGAATTTTCATCTTCTATTCATGCCTGTGTATTCTGTTCTCCAGTCACATTGGAATTCTTACCATAATCTTTCCTTTTGCCATATTTGTCTATTATTAGCTTCTCCCCTCTATCCTAGCTCAAACTCTGAAAAAAAAAGTTTCATGACCATGGATAAGGTTGTATAATCCAGATCTTGAAAAATACTAATATCTGGCTATTCTGAGATTATCTTGTCGCTGCCCTGGGGCAAGGCCACATCCTGAGAGAATCAGCTATGTTTCCCTCCCACTGAAAAAGAATAAAAGTGATCATTGTCAAGCATCCTGGGAAAATCTTCAATATGGAATAAGCATAAGATGCATCGTTGAACTGAGAGTTGGAGAAACATCTTTCTTTCTCAGGCCCAGGGAGTTCCGGGAATGGGATTGACCTGGCTTCCTAGGTTGAGTTTCTACAACACAGATTCTGATGTGAAAGGATTTGTGCGAAAGTGGTTTATTAAGGGGGAAATTGGAAAGGGCACAGGAAAGACAGAATATGTGAAGGGAAAAGCCAACCAATGGTATGGTTTCAGGTGAGGTCCTAGCCTGGACTTGATCCTGTGGGTAGATCTGCGGTGTAAACTGTGCTTCACACATTGTCCTGCCTGAGGCGCGGGAGCTGGAATTTAGTCCACTTGCTGCAGCAGTTAGTCATTGGCTGCCTGCTGAGCCAAGGTGGTAGGAATGAGGACTTGTAGACTCCAGATAGTTCCAGCTCTGCTTCCGTAGCCAAAGAACAATCCTCTGAGAAAGCTGCAGGTGTGAATAGAACTGGCCACAGAACATGAAGGGACTATACCAATAATCTCTAACCCATTTGGTTGTGGAGAAGCAGATTAAGAGCTAATAAACACAGAGCTCACCCTTTCCATTGCCAGCAGGAGTAGTAGCAAGAACATCAGCAGAACAGAGAAGTGACAGCTTTGGGAACAACCGTCTTCTGGGGAGTATGGCATCCCTTGGCCACATGTGGCCATGCCTGGTCCTACTAACAAGTGAAGAGACGTAACAGGACCTGGACCTCTGGATACTGTACAGAGGAAAGACAGTGGTCACTGGCAGCCCAGTGCGCCCAACAGAACAGAGACTTTCTGAGGTTCACTAGCAGTGGAGCAAAAGCGTAAGGACAAAATGTACAAGCCTGAGAGGAATGCCTAGGCAGAGTAGTTTCAAAAGCAAGCAAAAGGCTATCCTGGGAACTCAGAAATAACTGAGAAATAGCAGAGACGCTTTGAGAGAGGTAAATCAGTAGAATCTCTGGAGCCAGTTATAGTTGGGTTACATTCGTGAAAGTGCTAGTGAGAAACTAGAATCGTCGGACTCTAAACCCCCAATGGCTGCGTGTGGTTGATCCACCAATGAGCAAGGAGATGGAGCAACAGTAGCTCATATTCTCCCTGGGCTTCAAGACCCAGGAACCATGTCCCAACTTAAAATAACTCTTTCCTAAGCTCCCCCAGACTCAATTTCTCCCTCCTCTGTGTTTAAAGAGCACTCAACTACTTTTATTACGGAATTTGCTGGACTGGTCTGTGGTGGTCTGGTTCAGTGTCTGTCTGACCTCAGAGAACTCTTTCAGGAAAGGAATTGTTACTCATCTCTGCTCTTTAGCATTTAGCATCGTTTGCAGCAAATATTACAGTCTTAATAAATGTTAGTTGACTGAATGAAATAACTAGAACCATAATTTCATCCTTTTGGGAGGCAAAAACATCTCTAAGAAACATCTCTATGAAAACTTCTTCCCAGAAAATGGACAAACACACAGAATCTTGTATACACTAATCTAGAAGAATTTTCTCAAAACAGCAAAACAAACAAACAAAAAACCCCCCCAAAAACAAATCAAAAAAACCACAACATTGTTATTAGGACAAAGCATGTTCTTCAAACTCAAGATTAATAGTAAGAGCCCCTCCTAAATTTTGAAACACTGGCATGTTCCAGCTCTTATGGTAAACTAATGAGAAACTGAAATCAATCCAAGCATTAAGAATTTAGGAGCTCACTCCCCAAATTACATGCACCAACTACTTCCGAGGAAGTTCATGGGAATTGCATGGGAATTGTGAAGTGAGCCACTGATGGGAACCAAGCAAGAAAACAGAAGAGAAGCAAGTGAAGAAACTCTTTAATGAACAAAGAAAAGAGGCAGAGCAGGCAAGTCTGACCCTGAAAATGATTTGTGGGGAAGGGCCCTATTTTCCCCCAGTTCCTAATCCCACTCTTGGCCACCTCATTTGACCACTAAATAAGTTATGTCTAAGTTTTCTTAGCCAGGTGTAGGCAAAACCTCCTCCATCATAGATTCTATCTTTTCCAAGTGCCCCGGGAACCCCACATCCCATTTCATTTCTCTAGTCTTAAAAATATTTTTACTCTCTACACATTGGCTACACAGCCAATGACATTGACATCATTTATTTAAGTAAAGGAAACAACTTCCACTGTTCACGTTCAATGTATTATTGCCAGTTTAGAGATTTTTGAGTCACTTGGTACTCCATTGTGTTTCTACGTTTGATGAAAGTGTAATGAAATATTTTGCATATATTAAGTTCCAGTGAGCAATTATTGATTAGCTGATTGTTGATTGAGAACAGACTTTAATGAAAGAGGTATCAATTTATACATTTTATTTTTAATTTTGAGATGCTTAAATCTTGTTCTCTCTTTTACTTTTCTAAACAGATCACCCTGTAATTTCACCTTGGAATTTAAGATGGATCCTCAGCTAAACACTTGAGGGGGAATTCGGGAGCATCCAGATAGAATCAAATTTTAGTAGACAATTATTTAAAGGTGAACTGAAATAGTCTATCAAATAATAGCCACACTTCTCCTGGCTACAAAAACTCATTGCTTCTGTTGTACCATGGCCATAAAGTTCTAATATATGTGTCAAGAGATGGAAGTAAAAAAATTCAGGTGTGAAATCATATGTGTTTGAAAGTTTCTTTAAACTTATCCACAGAAATTAAACCAAAACTGATGTTTTACTATTAATTGTTGTTCAATTGTTGTTAATGTATGTGCTCTTTTCATATATATTTATTTGAAATATATTAAAAGTTTAAATTTCTGATTCTTTATGATAAAATAGCACATTTCCTTGATCTAAAGACTCTCAAATGTTTCTAAAACTGGAATGCAGCTTCCAACCTACCTGAACGTGTAATCTAAAAGTTGTCTTGAAATTGATGGTGTGTTGTTCAGTTGATGGACTCTTATAATGGAGGAGATGAATAAGATTCTATTTAGTCTTCCAAAAACATTTCTCAGAGATGAGGAATTTGAATCGATATTCTACAGCTTCTAAGTTCTCTATACACTTTCCTCTTTCTAGCCTTCCATGTGAACTAATTTGTTCACGGAATAATTAGTTAGGGCTTTCTGAGAATGGGAAAGAATAAGATATATTTGGTTTTCTAAGCCTGAAAGAAATATCCATGCACTATCAGTGAATCAATGGCAGTTGTCCCTTTGCCACTGGTTTACCCATCAACTTTAGGAAAACACCTTCATACCTGGTAATGTTACCATATGGATTTGGACTAAAGCATTCAAACAAAAGTGTCCAAGCAATATGAAAACCCTTTTCGCACCTGGCTGCACTTTTTCCCCACACGTCGATCTATTTGCATTAGAACTGGCCAAAGGGTTTGTCTCATTAAACTGTATTCAACTGAAAGTATTTTACCAGTGATGAAAAATAAAATGTCATGTCAAAGTTACTTAAAAGGTGATGGGGGGGAATGAAAGTCATTTCATGAAACAATGTGAAAAATGAAAAAGCTCTCTTTGATCATAGTTCATAATTGAAGGTTATTTCCATTTCCAAGGTAGTTATTTTGGCAATTAAATCTACTCAAAAGTTTTATCTCTAAAAAAATTAATTGTATGTTGAAAAAGTGAATTGGGATAATGTACTCTGTAAAGGTTAAAAGAGGTTATTCCAAATGTTATTATTTCAGTAACATTAGATTTATTATCATATGCAGAAACTTTTAAGATATTAAAAAAGTATAATATGCTAAAAATGTTTTCTATATGGAAAAAAATATTCTTTCATTTTATTAGTAAGAATTGTTCTGAGTGCATATATGTATTACACCAAACTGCTAATTTAAACTGATTTTTGTAAGAGTGATACCAGTCTATGCTGCTATGTAACATGTTGTTTATAAATCCCCCTTGATTTAATGACTAGATTATAAATTCTTGAGGGTACTTATTATTGTTCATATTTTTAAACATCTATCTATATGTATGTATATACACATATATGTCTGACATATAATAAACAGCATATATTTTAAATACATAATTTGATAAGTTGTTCCTCAACTCGCTGATCCTCTCTTCACTTTTTTCCAGTATGTTTTTCTCTGTTTCATTTTGAATAGCTTCTATTGCTATGTCTCCAAGTTTACTAGTCTTCTCTTCTGTAGCATCTAATCTGCAGTAAATCACATCCAGTGTATTTTTCATCTCACACATTGTAGTTTTCAAGAGAACACCTCTAGGCATTCAATTTGGATCTTTTAAATATCTTTTATGTCTCCACTTAACATTTTAAACATATGGAATACAATCATAATTGTTTTAATACCCTCGTTTATTAATTTTAACATCTGCATTGGTTCTGAGTCAGTTTCAACTGATTGAACTTCATTATGGGTTGTATTTTCATACTTCTTTGGATGCTAGTCATCTTTGATTGGTTCCCAGACATTGTGGGTTTTACTATATTTAATGCTGGCTATTTTTGTATTCCTATAAATGTTCTTGAATTTTGTTCTGGGGTGTGGTTAAGTTACTTAGAAACAATTTCACTTTTTTCACATCTTGCTTTTAAGAATTGTTAGGTGGGACCAGAGTAACATTTACTAGGACCAATTCTCCACTACTGAGAAAGATCCTTCCCAGTTTTCTACCCAATGCCCATGAATTATGAGGTTTTCTAGAATGACTGATGGGGACATGTACCATTCCAGGCCATTTCAGATGATTCTTTTCCTAGCCTCAGGCAGTTTCTGTCCATGCCTGTGCTGATCAATACTTTGTGGAATACTACTTGAGAGGAACTCTCTACAGATTTCTGGATTTTTTTTCTTTGTACATCTCTCTCCTCTTTAGTACCCTGTCGAGTGAACTCTAGCTACCTTGGTCTCCCCAGACTCTCAACTCTACCTCTTCATCTCAGGGAGTCTGCCAGGCTCCTTCTGCGCTCCCCTTCCCTTTTCTGTAGCTTGAAAACTCTCTCAGAGCAGTAAACTGGGGGCAACCATGGGGCTCATCCTTCTAAGATCACTTCCTTTGTTGCCTGATTTTCAGGGTCTTGAAAGCCATTGTTTCAAATATTTTGTCTCTCTCTCTCTCTCTCTCTCTCTTCTTTTCTTTGGTTGTTTTAGGTGGAAGGGTGAATTCAGTATATAAATATACATATATATAATATTATATATATATAATATATTGTATATACATAAGTATTATTATGTTTTAATTCAGGTGAATCTCAACTATCTGGAACTTTTTGGGAAAAATGTTATTACAGGTTTTCCAATCCTGTAAGAAATACTCATGTATTAACTGATCTTGATATTGTTTGAAAGTTTTGTTTGAGTACTTCAGTATGACTCCATATGGCAACATTGCCAGGTATGAAGGTGGTTTACTATATTATATATAAATAACCACTTCTTCCTCTCGGTGCCAAACCCCTATCCCCAATGTATTCTGTGAAAGGATTGAAATTGTTGTATTATTTTTATCAGAAGAACTTTAGTGATTTTGAAGTTTATTCAGAGTTTCTTTCCTATACTCTCAATCATCTTTTTGCTCGATTCTCATACCCAAAGGTACTGAATCCCTTTTACAACAGTAGCAGAAGAATTTACTAAGTTTTGTCAATTTTAGGGCATGGTTTTATGGGTCATCCATATACTTGTTCCAAGAACATGAGGACTACTGGAATGGAAAAATAAACATTGAAAATAAATTGGAAAACATTTCAGTCATTTTAAAAAATGGGCTCTTTATGCAAATTATTTCCCTGTGCCACATACAAAAGATATCTTTAATAAGATGCTTCGTCTTGAGAATCACTGTTAAGGATACAAAAAGTATTCTTTCTCAAGAGTGGTTAAACGTGACTTCTAGGGTTTGATAATAAAAGCAGGACTATTCATGCATAACAGAATCAGACTTTTCTATTTTTTTTAAGGCATGCTTTCTTTTGCTATTCTGGACAGGTGTTTCCATAGTGCAATTTAAACTGCAAAAAAGGCTCATAATTGCCAACACCTAATTTAACATTCTGAAGCTAATCATAAAACAACCTCCCCTTTCACAGGAGAGACAAAGTCTCAGCTGGGCTTTAAATCCTGATTATATGACAAGTTTCCAATTGAAATTTTAGCTATCAACCAAGTGACCTTCAATGATCACAAGCTGGGAAGCTTAGTAACTAATCTAAACAGATCTCTAGGCAAAACCCTCACCCAGCATTGGTTTCCAGACTCTTACATTATTCACCTTATGAAAAAAAGACAAGCAGAATATGAAAAGCAAATGATTGTAGCAACCTTCAACCTTCAATTCTTGAAAGACCAAAGGCAAGCTTTGAAAATATTCCTATAACACTACTTCCCGTGCGAGAGTTTAGGACACTGATAAAATATTTATATTATCAGTCCACATATAGCAGTCAGTAATTTTTCTGCCTTTAAGAAAGTGTTATTTCAAAGAAATATTGTTCACATTAAAATAAAAGAAATCCTACAGTCATAGCTACATGCAGATCGTAATAAAGTCATGCTTAATTTGTTTACTTCCCATAATCCTTTTCAGCAAATTTCAGTTTGAGGGAAGTTTAACTATTAATTATTCTGAGCAAAGTTTTCCTTCTCTTCATAACAAAATTCTCCTATAACAATTTTTTTTTTTTAATCTTTACAAGACTTCTTTTCCAGCTTCATTACAAAAAAATTCTGGCATAGTGGCATACAATGCAGCTAGACAAGAAGTACCTCATTCCTGTCTTTAAGTAAGATTGGTAAACACACTGGCTCTTAATTCCCAAACTGTAAATTTCTTGAGGGTGATCCTCTTTTTAAAACAAGTTCGTATTCTCCATGGTGACTACAAAGCTGACACAAACATTTGTTGAATGAAAGCAGGACTTTACTACTATAATGAATGAAAGAATTTATTTTCTCTATGACTATGGTGATTATGCCCCTGAGGATTTTTTCCTGATTTATAACTTTATGTCTACAAAATTTTGCCAAAGGCATATGATTAAATCAGACTTAATTATACATTTAACAATTTGCCTATCCTATATTGAATTCAACAGTATTTTATAAAACAAAACAGAAAATTCCTCAAAAAATCTGTGTCAGGTAAAGCAATATATTTGTAAGTTTTGTTTGGTACACTCAACCTTTTTCTCATACAGATTTTACAATAATAGATTTATAAAATGTTCTATACAATAATATTATAAGAATAAATTAAAAGAAAGAAAGTTAAGAAAAAAGGAAGAAGCAAACATGCCAACCATAAAGGCTAACTCAGTGGGTACAATTGTACATAAAAACTGGCTGTATGGTTTTGTCAGCCAAGACAAAAAAAAAAAAAGAAAAAAGAGAAACACAATGAATTACATAACTCACCAATAGAAAAGAAGAAAATTTACTACTTTCTCAAAGAAGGCACATTTTTTTCCTGGTACTAAACTCAGAGCAAGTCCTCATGTGAGTCTTAGGTAGGGAACACTGAATAATTTAATGGACAATGTCCTTATACCAATTTCACAGCAAATGCAGAAATGGGCCTCATGTGGCTCCTTCCTGTAAAGGCCTTCAATAAAAGTCAAAGGCGTAATATTAGAACACCAGGGAAGAAGACATTTCTGAGAAGGACCCAATGAGTCAGATACCAGCACGTGTTCAATCCTGATCCAAAGGTAGAACTTAGAGTGCTGGGAGAGTGAAATGCTGAAACTGGTTATTAGTTGATATTTCTTTTTGGTTAGGAGCTAGAGAGCAGAAAATCCTTAAAGTAACACTCAGGTGAGGGCCTTGGTTGAGGTTTTTATGTTTATGGTTAAAAATCAACTAGTAATGTTAAGAATCCACATGAATAGGTGAAAAGCCAATCTATAATTTAAAAATTCAGGCCCCTAACCAACGCTGTGGTCTGTGTCGCCTCACTCCATAAGACGTTGGAATGAGAGGGTGCTATTCAGTATTGCTGAGCTTCTCCATCTTTTTCATCAAGCCACTTCTAATGATAGGATCAAGTTAAACTGTTACCACTAGGATTAGGGATAAATTCCCAAAGATTTGTGCCCTAAGTAGACAATGACTTTAAAACCTCAACTTGAGATTTCAAAATGCACATACTATTTTATTATTCCATAAAATACTCTTTTTATTTTAATATAAAAATAATGACAGGGCTTCCCTGGTGGTGAAGTGGTTGAGAGTCCACCTGCCGATGCAGGAGACACGGGTTCATGCCCCGGTCCAGGAAGATCCCACATGCCGCGGAGCAGCTGGGCCCGTGAGCCATGGCCGCTGAGCCTGCGTGTCTGGAGCCTGTGCCCCACAACGGGAGAGTCCACAACAGTGAGAGGCCTGCGTACTGCAAAAGAAAAAAATAAATAATAATAATGACAATGTCAATAAGACATGACACCATAAAACTCCTAGAAGAGAACATAGGCAAAACGTTCTCTGACATAGATTATACCAATGTTTTCTTAGGTCAGTCTCCAAATGCAATAGAAACAAAAGCAAAATTAAACAAATGGGACCTAATCAAACTTAGAAGCTTCCGTACAACAAAGGAAGCCATAAACAAAATGAAAGACAACATACAGACTGGGAGAAAATATTTGCAAATGGTACAACCAACAAGGGCTTAAAAATAATGACAACATCAAATGAAATGAGGATGTGTAGCAACAAAGACTCTCATTCACTGTCGATGAGAATGCAAAAGGGTACAGACACTTGGAAGACGGTGTTTACTTAGAAAAATTAACATACTATTACCATACAATCCAGCAATCAAGCTCCTTGGTATTTAACTCAAAGGAGGTGAAAACTTATGTCCACCCAAAAACTTGCACAGAGATGTTTATAGCAGATTTATTCATAATAGCCCAAATTTGGAGCAATCAAGATGTCCTTTAGTAGAATGGATAAGTGAACTGTGGTGCATCCAGACAATGGAATATTATTCAGCACTAAAAAGATAACTTGTGTTATCAAGCCATGAAAAGACATGGAGGAATCTTAAATGCATATTACTAAGTAAAAGAGGCCAATCTGAAAAGGCTATCTACTGTATGATTCCAACTATATGATATTCTGGAAAAGACAATACTATGGAGACAGTAAAAAGATCACTGGTTGCCAGGGGTCAAGGGAGGGAGGGATGAATAGGTAGAACACAGGGGACTTTTAGGGCCATGAAACTACTCTGTATGACACTATAATGGTATATATATGTCATTATACATTTATCCAAACACATAGAATCTACAACACCAAGAGTGAACCCTAATACAGACTATGGACTTTGGGTGATAATGATGTGTTTCAGTGTAGATTCATCATCTGTAACAAACATACCCCTCTGGTGGGGGATGTTAGTTATAGGGAAGGCTATGTATGTGTGGAGGAAGGGACTATATGGGAGATTTCTGTACCTTACGCTCAAATTTGCTATGAAGCTAAAACTGCTCTAAAAAATAAAATCTATTTAAAATCTGCTTTAAATAAACTCTGAGAAGACAAGCCTTGCTTATAGATCAGCTATGAGTGCTGCTTGGACCACCTCTCCAAAAGTAAGTCTAATCCATTTGAGTAGCACAGCCAGAGACAGGCAGGGTAGTTGTAACCTGAAAAATCGTCAACGTATGCTACCACCTACCACCATAGCCCTAAGTGAATCCAGTAATGTTCTTGTGGAAAGCTGAATTCTGAACAGCATGGTCTCCTGAGGGTTTGCTGGAAATATCAGTAAAGGATAACTTAAACAATTGACCTGCTGTGGGAACTCAAATGATTCCCACAGCTTGAATGTCCATCGAGGGAAAGAAATAACTTCACATTTTTTCAGACACAACACTGAATCCCTCTTCCCTGATAATAGGTAAATTACTCAGACTTTGGTCTTTGGGAGTCAAAATGATATAAAACTTGTGCTGTGAAATTTGTCATTCAAAACTCGTGGTATGTGTAGATTTTATACATATTAACTCATAGGTGAATGCTATCATTATGTCCACTTTTCAAAAGTAGAATTTGGGACCCAGAGAACATAAATAACTTGTCAGTGGTCACACAGCTAGTCAGTGGATGAACAGGGATTTGAACCTGTCAGCTTGATTTCAGAGTCTTTCTTTTAACAATTATGCTAAGATGACTGGAGATTATTCTATTTCAAATCTTTGTGTTCTATAAATCTGAGTTACTTCAAGTCTGTATGTGGTCTAGAACTATCCTTGGAGATGTATCTGGGCCAAAGTAGTCTCAGGTACAGACTGTAGAGAAGCTGCCACTCTCATTCTCTCTTGGCATTCTGCTTTACTCTTTCCAGTTCAGTGATGTTTTCGGATTTTTCTCCATAGCAAATTTACCTCAAGAATATCCCATCATGCCCTCTGAAACACATCCCATGTCTCCATGATACTTTTTCTGCTTTAACTCCATTTTTAACCTGTTCAATTACTCAGTTCTTTCCAGCTCCTACTCTGAGAGGAAATCTTGGGTCAGCTCCTTTTTCACCTCAGGCCATACCATAATTTCTAGCCAGCCTTGTGTTTGGTGCTCTGATCTGATCTAGTCAGCAGTGTCTAGGTGAACTGGTATCTCGCGTTTGGAAAACAGTAGTATTCAAGGAGCAACGATGCCAGTGAGGTGCTGCCCTTATGAAAGGTGTATGCATGTGACGGGCTTTCTCAGACTTGGCCTGTCCACTCTAAAGTTGAAGGAGATGTTGTATTGTTCTTTTGCACTTTCTTAAAGAACTTAGCTCATTCAATAAGCACTTGTCCTTCCTTTATCAAATATATCTTGGCAGGCCACTATTAATTTGTTTGTATTATAAAGAGATGACATGTCTTCAATGGGCATTCTGGCTTGTTCGGGCCCCCAGAATTCTTAATCAGTACAAAAATGTCCCCTGGATTGCAGTAGATGAACACTTGGAAACATTTTTAAATATTGGAATTCTAGCATTAGTCAATGTGAGTTTTTACGCTGGCTCACTCCTTATATACTCAGTTTCTAATTTACAAAAACAAAAACAAAAAAACAAAGCAACGCTCTTTTTCTGTTTCATAAACTTTTCCCACTTTCCAGGCAGCTACAATTTTGCTTTCTTTCTCTCTGGTTATACCCAGAGTTCATGAGGACCATCCCTACAGTATTATCTTAGACTGTCTTTGTTTATGTTGGTGTCACACCATCATTGTCCACTGGCTTCTCCCCCTCCTCCACCACCATTACTGCTTTCAAAGGCTCAGTGTCCTGCTAGGGTTTTACTGTGCTAACTTCGTATAGAAATGACATTGCATTTGTAGACAGACAAATCAGTCATAAGAATGAGATGAGTGGTTTTGTCTCATACCTACTAGAAAAATCCCTGTGCTTTGGAAACAAAGACTTTTTCACAGCCGTTTTTCTTTTGTTTGTGTTAATGGAATTTTAGTTTCAAGCAATGAAAAAAAAAAGATTAAAGGTGCATGCTGAAATCTGAAATGGTGCTTTTTTCAGAGGGTGTTATGCAATTATACTTTTCTTTACCAAAACCTCACATTAAGAGGATTAACCTTTATAAAAAAAAAAAAATGTTGTTAAAAGTCCTGGAAGCTAAAGACTTGAGGGCAAATGCTGCTTCTTTAATGGGAAGAAAAATATATAAACTGGTATCAGATTTCCAGCAAGAGCAATGCTTATTTTACAAATATATTGGCCGTACGATACTGTATGGGAATGCTACTGTACTTCTTTAGAGACAGATACTTCTTTTCCTTGCAAAGCTTTAAAAGTGTTCTTCTTTGTCTTGTCATTTCAGACCATTTTTATTATATTAAACCTTTTTAGTTATGTAATTTTGAAACAGCAAACTGTAAAAACAATAACCAGAGTGATGTTGTGTGTTATTCACTTGATTAGTTGATTACCTTGTATTGCTGCCTTGCTGGAACTTTTTATAAACTACTTTTATAATCTCAAGATTTCAAAGGCCATAGTGTTTCACAATGAATCCTTGATATGCATCTACATATATATATGACACATATATACTTATAACTACTTGCATAATTACATATACAATTAATTATATATTATGTATTGTATGTAATATATATTATAACTAAAACATACATCTTCTCTCTTTTTTGTGGTGCTGAAAATTTCTTGTTTTACTTGCAAGTTTTTCTTTTAATACTTACTAGCTTGTATAATGTAATCAATATTTGCCAAAATATTGCAACTTCAAGGGTATTACTTATATTTTATGTGGTCAAGGCAAAATTATATTTAAAATTAAAAACATTTTGGAAATTCTGGCATATATAATACATTTTAACAGTGAATTAAAAATTAAGAGTTTAAAAACATACATCACTTTTGAAATGGGATCCTGTAAGTGAGATCAAACACATCACGGTACTAGTTTATAATAGAGTGACCTCATTTTAATTATCTTCAGAATGTGAATTAAGCCATCATAGATGATCTTTTTAAGAGTGGGTCTAAGAAAGACGGAAAACACTTTTGTAGACTCTGAGTAAAGGGATGTGGTCATTTAGAAACGTGTCATTAAAGACTTAATCCCAGTGACAATATGGGAAGGCAACTCCACAGACATTTTCCAGAAGACATATAGAAGATGTGAGGTCAGGAAGGAGGAAAGAGGTTTAAAGCAAGGCACATCTGTGATTGTTAAGAACAATCAGAAGCCATAACATAAAGAAGACAGAAGGGGGAATGTGCTTCAGTCGACCCCAAGGCCATCTGGCTCAACAGAGTTTAAATATTGAGCAAGCGTTCTTTCAAAGACTTCTTTTTTCTCTCTCTGACCTCAGCTACCAGAAAACTACAGCTTATACAAAGTCAACCTTTCTGTGGAATCCCTGTTAATCCAGAAGTGATATATATTTGAAAAATTTCCAATTGACATTCGTCTTAACTTTCTACTTAGTGGATTCTCAATGTCCAAGACAATTTATGGTTCACTAAAATTAAGCAGAGATTGTCATCCTATTGTCTATTTAATTAAGAAAATTTTGTGATTTTTCCAAAAACAGTCAGTGATCATTTGAACTCCTGAGTGAATGGTTAAAACAAATACACTCCTGACGGTTGTTATTAATATTCAGGATGAAAACTAAAATGTGTTTTTTTTTAATCTATGAAGAAAAAAGGTCCATTTTCCTTGGGAGGAAACACTCCAATTCTTATTTTAGTAAAAATAGTGTGAACTAACATATGAGAACACCTTTTAAAAAAATAATTAATAGATTTATTTATTTATTTTTATTTTATTTATTTATTTATTTTTGCGGTACGCGGGCCTCTCACTGCTGTGGCCTCTCCAATTGCGGAGCACAGGCTCCGGACGCGCAGGCTCAGCGGCCATGGCTCACGGGCCCAGCCGCTCCACGGCATGTGGGATCTTCCCAGATGGGGGCACGAACCCGTGTCCCCTGCATCAACAGGCGGACTCTCAACCACAGCGCCACCAGGGAAGGCCTCAATTCCTTTTATTCTGTAAAATGTATTAGCCTCATTTCTATTTTTCAATAGCACTAACTTGCCTTTAAGTCATATTCAATTCCTTTCTTACCCATCTGTAATACTTGGACCATCTGTTCAATAGGCTCATATACCCATTAACCAGAAGAGCTGGACAATAATCGATGTTTCACGTATCCCCAATGTCATGAGAATCAGTCCTCCTCCCCTGTCCTTCCAAATTGCTTCCTCCTTTTCCCTGCACACCCCTGACTTAGATGTTAATAATTTAATTTATCATATATATTTTTTTGGTGCAGGCTGAGTAACTATGAAATTATGGAACATTGCTCTGTGGCTGCTTCTCTGCGTCTCATCTCGTCTGTGGTTGATAATTGGTCGTTTCTGGAGTCCTCTACAAATATAAATTTCCATTGGAATGAAAACACATGCAAGTAAACAAACAAAAGGAATTAGGAAAGCGTCTGAATTTTTCATTGGCTCTGAGGTCTATTTATATCTTTTCTAATATGGACTCAAAGCATGATTACTTAAATGAACATTTTGACCTGGAATAAAAACAAGTTTTAAAAATAATCTATTTTTCATGTGCTTACGATCTAAACCATATGACAGGAGTAGTTTCTGTTTTCTTTAATAGGAACCAGGCCATTGTGCAAGTATTTCTTTAACATATGTTTGAGGCCATTGGAATGATCTAGGCCAGACTGCTTTATAACCATAATAGACTGGAATAAATTTAGTATATTAGAAAATATAATTGAATAGGGTAATTAAAAGTACATCTTTCTTCTAAATAATTTGCTTAAACAGAAAGACATCTTGTAAAATGGCTTAGATCCAGTATTTTTTTGGTCGGCTTCCCTTTTCTAGGAACCATATTGATTGCAGTTTTAGAAATAAAGCTATTTAGACAAAATCGATTAAAACGATATTAAGAAGGTCATGCACATATTTATACAAATCAAATGATCTGTTAATTAATAAGCGCAACCCATTAGTAACATTTGAAGCTTAGAATTTCCATGGCAACAGTTTAAAAAATTTAACAGCACACATTTTATTTACTTTGCAAAAGTGATATATCCAGTGAAACAGGCTGATGACCTAATACAGGGTGGATTTGTAGTCGCATGTTTGAGCTAGTACATTGAGAAAATTGGCAGAGAAAATACAGACTTGAAGTCACAGCATATTCATGTAATTGCCATGGCTGTTACATTAGGAAACTGCACATAATGCTAAATAATCTACTTATATGTGTTTTACAAGTTTATAAATTTCCACATTGCTGCATATCCAAACGTCTATTATTTTTACAAATATGAAATCACCTCCACAATATTACACTTGTTCCATTTCTTTGGGTTGATTTTTGGGGATGCTTCATTCTCGTTCTCATCTTTGGCATTATTTTTCACAACATAATCTCCCTGGCCACCACCAAGGATTTTTCAAGTCTTTCTCACCCGCTGTCTGTTTTTAATTCCTTTGTATGCATTGTAAGTAGTGAAATAATAGTTTCATCCACTTATTTATCTTTTTTTTCCCCTTGATTTCAGTTATGCTGGGTGTTAGATTATTGTCCTTCTACCCCAGACAACTGCAAACTCTGCTTGTATTCAGATTTTATCTGACCATAATTCATGGCAATCAAGTGTACAAATAATTCAACATATGTACGTCTACAACATATATTATAAATATTACTCGTTTAATGGTAATAAAAGTGAATATCAACAAATCGATGATGCCTTAATTGTGGAAAAATCATCAATGTAAGGATATGTAATTTGTTTGAAAGTCTGGGCTCTCAGGAGGCATATGGGTTATGGGGGAGATATTATGAATATAAATGAAATTATAGCAAACAACATGAGGCTATGAATAATCAGTGCTTAGAAGAGGTGTAGACCAAGAGGCAGAGGAGGGAAGAAGGGGAGAGACCATTTACCACTGGATGATCAGGGTAGGTCTTGACAAAGGAAGTAGGGTTTGGTCTGGGTCCTGAAGGATGGGTGAGATTTAAGCGGCAGGAAGGAAGAAGGAAAAGGGCTTCCAGCAATGAGAACAGAGTGAACAAGGCAGAGGAAAAGTGTGGAAAGTTCAAGGTGTACTGGGGACCCTGAAGGGACAGGAGCAGAAAGTTCATGTAAGGCCCTAGTGAGAAATAAGTTTACCAAGACAGGACTGAGGTCAGATTTTGGCAGATTCTCCACTTCGGGCTAAATAGTTTTGGTTATCGGCATCAGATAATCATTTTGTGGGTTCTCAGCAGGAGAATGGGTGCTCTTTGGACAGATTAATCTGACAATAGTAGGCAAGCTACCCTGCAGGGGAGGCTGGAGGCAGGGAGACCAGTTAGTGGAACTATGAAAGTCAAGAAGGGAAAATTATTGGATGGGAGGTTAGGTGGTGATGGTCTAGCAATGATTAGCATTAGAAATGGTGGATTTGATGTGAATGTCAAGCAGTCAGTTGAATGGAAATACTCATTTGAAAATTGTTTTAGGAGAAAGAATTTAGATTTAGGAGTCATTCCTGTTAGGAAAGTTTGACTAAATTCCTCTGCTTCCTTAGAGGTCTAAAATTAAGCCATTGAAGAGAATGAACCATCAAATAGATGGTGGCTTTGAGGGAGGAAAAAATATGAAGAACAAAAATTGGAGAGAAGATTGAGGAGTGAATCTTGGGGACCTGTACTTTCTCTTGGGAAGAGGAATCTTAAAAAGAAATAAAGTAGTTGATTGAAAAGTAGGTGGACCAGAAGAATGGAGCTTTGTAGAAGCTAGGGGAAAGAGATTGATTAGCCCAGCTTACACTGATATCTGCCTCTCAAGAGATTAAGGTAGAACATTTGTTTAGTCATGATTTTTCACTGCATAATTCACACATCACTGGGAAACGCTTCATGTAATTGACTCTACTCCTCATCTGCCAACAAGTATCAACCTACCCTGTGAGCTGTTGCAGTGTGGTTTACACTGTAAATAAGACCTAGAAGACTTGTTTTCCTTATGCTTGTGGAGATGCTTCAGTCAAAACATTCAGAATCATAACCACATGGAATGAAAAACTCTCGAGCCAGGTTTTCTTCTCTTTCTTTGTTTGCTAATTCCAGAAATCAGCTATTAATCACAGAGAATACCATAAAACATCAGATCTTTTTTAATCCCTAAATCCAAAATGATTAAAATTTTGCTAAGGCAACTTGCTGTCAGAGTATGCCCAGATATAGATGTTGCTTCTGATAAAAGGGTAAGAAATCCGTTCAGCTCTGCATAAAGAGATTGCTCTTGGCACGCCAGATCGATGCACCTGTGTGCACTAGCCTAGAGGGAAAAGGTGGGAAAAGAAAGTAGATTTGGATTTTGCTGTACTGGAGACCGTGCCATATGATTACTGGGATTTGGCCCCATTCGTTAGGCCCAGAATAGCAACCACGGTAATAAACCATCAGACTTTGGAGTGCAAGGTACAATACTAGCTCAGGGTCAGTTGCTTCTTGGAATAATATATTCATCCCTTGGGTTAAAGGTAAGGGGAAAAATCGCTGAGGTTATATTACCATCACCTCGCCCTGGTGAGTTAGAAGACTGGATGAAGGTTGTTACTGGGCATCTCTCCTGCTAACGTTGCTGAATCCAGATGAGAACTTGGGAAACTTGTTACATAATGAGTGCAGCCCAGCTGGGAGACTCCTGGACCAGTTCCAGCGTTCCTTCTGCCTCTGGCTTAGCTGTGTGATTCTGAATAAGTCACTGTTTCGCCTTCGACTTTCTCAGGAAAGAAAGAGACGTGTCTAATCCACAATAAAATACAGGAGGATTCTTTTAAAAATTGGGGAGCACTGTGGGAATGGGCAGTTATAAAAAGTGCTCCTGGATCTAGGGAATGCATATTTATTTTCCTCTAGGTTTATTTCAGATTGCTTACTATATATATATATATATATATATATATATATATATATATATATATATATATATTTAATTTGAAGACATCTTCAAGCAGAAATTTGCCATTTCTGGAAAATGAAAGTGATTCCAAACTTGGAATCACACTGCAACCTGATTTCTCACCCTATTCTTTCTCACCACATTCTCATAGCTTCCTACATGGGCTTTTCCTGATCTTCACTTTTTTTGTCTCATTCCTTCCTCCCTCCCTCCTACTCTCTCTCCCTCCCTCTCTCTCTCCCTCTCCCTGTCTCTCTCATTCTGTTGTAGAATAGTGAGTAGTTTCTATCTTCAAACCAAAGAGATTCTTTGTTTTACCTGAATCTCACACACACACACACACACACACTCTCTCTCTCTCTCTCTCTCTCTCTCTCTCTCTCTCTCTCTTTGGGGTAAATTCTGAAGAGCAGAAGTCACTGTATAATTTTATGAAAGGCAGTTTCAGCAAAGACTGGTTTGAGTTGAGTGAGTATCATACAGGAATTGCCTGAGATTTAGTTTGGGAACTGAAAACTGGTAGAAGAAGAATAACAATGTCTTATAGCACATCTAGATTTGGAAAGGACTTTTTTCATTAGCTGGAATTTGCTAATAATGCTGCAAATGGAAGATGGGCATGTTAATTTGGAATATAATAAATAGTAGAAGATATCGACTTCCAAAAAAATCTGTATAAATCTGCTTACTACAAGCGTTCTCAGCAGAACTAACAGAGATTTGGGAACTTTGCAGGAAGTGTGTTCATTCCTAAGTAGTAGGATCTACATTCATGTAGAAGAACATAAGTTAGAGAGAGTTACAGTTGTGGGATTTATTGAATATTAAGCAAATTTGAATATAAGATGATCCCTCTTTTTCCAAAACAAAGATCCTAAAAGGAGTTTTTTTGTGTGTTTGTTCGTTTGTTTTGCTTTGTTTGCCAACTTGAACATATGTATTTTTAGGTATGTAGTTTAAAGAGCTATTTATAAAATTTAACTATTTTATTTGGTTACACACAATTTTAAAATCAGATATAATATTAAACAATACAGTGACTAACACACGTCACTATTTTTCATGCTCTCATTCTGTGAAGCACCTATATTAAAACTATTCACTTGCATGAATACTTTGTAACTCCTGAATATTGTGAAAGTATTTTCTGAAGATATCCTTTAGATGTCAGTGTCTTTATTATAACTGAAACCACTTTTTGAGTTTTCTAAAGTACTTATCACCTTCCCTTCCACCTAAGTTGTTGGAGAATCAGCTCTTCCACAATTTGTGGGTAAGAAGATCGCTGGAAATTTTATACCAAGCAACAAATATCCATTTGGTAGTCTCATTTCAATAACTTAGTCATTACTACTTTACTTATTAAAGTGATACACAAAAGGTGTGTTTACATCAAAACCTGTGATTATCAGGTCATACTCGAGGAGTCATTATTAAGAATGTATAAATGTATTTGCCACCTTTAAAAAATTTAATCCCATCATAAATTTGAGTGATTTGGCATTAGTGTATCTTTCTCAAATAGAATTTTGTTGTTAAACTAATAGGATGCTATTCAATATGAGAAATTCTGTAAGGTGACTTTCTTGTTTCTGAAGGATAATTTTGAACCAAAGAACTCACCTGATATTTAAGCATATGTGGTACTTGTGCTTTTTAATGATTAGGTCAATTGAGAGTAATGTAACAGCAATATTTCTGCAATACATTCTGAAGTATATATCCTCTTTTCGGCAGCCAATTTCATTCTCTGTGGCCCTTCAGCTAACATTGTCATAGAGTGGGGGACAGTGAATACCCAAGACTGAATAAGAAAGAGCATAAAGAAACTACTACCAGCTGGGAGAGGAAGTGGAAAGATATTCTGATCCCAGAAAACGGTAAAGAAGAAGGTGAGAGTGAGATACAGATTATGGCAGGAGTGAGATATGGGTACTCTCTTCCTCCCACCATTTGGTTAAAACCCAAAAGCAGAAGAGCATAGAAATACTCAGATGGATTTTGGGCGGCCCCAGACATATCCTGGGGGAGATAGAAAGTCTCTGAGAGATGCTGTCTCTCTGGAGCCACATTCAATATGGTAGCAGGCATTAGAATAGAAAAAGTCAAGGGATGTGATCTGGAGGAAAGCTTTACAGAGCTCTGTGCACTTCAGGCGAGAGTAAGAGACAGCAACTGAGAGTTCCATGTGGAAATGATGAAGAGCTGAGGGAATATGAGAACCTGCGGTCAGGATGAGGAGACTGTAGCACATGGGAACTTCATAACTGGAAGTTCTGGCTACACAGACTTCAGCAGTGGGTAATCAATACCATACTCAATGATCTATCTAGTCAGCACCAGCCATAACCTAGTCTACATTGCCAGGTGCTCAGGAGAAAGGTCAGACAATACATTGTAACAGAATGCAACAAAAACACTTGGGGAGGATTACATATACCTACAGTCCCACTCCCTCCATTGTAAATCTTGGAAATCCTTCACTTAGATTGGAGGTTGGCAACGAAGGTAGGAGGCTACATTTCTTGAGAGTAAACGTCCTTGGTAGGATTTAAATTTTGGATGTGCTGAATATTTGTTTACGTAACAAAAGTAAGTTAATCTAAAGAGACTTTTAAACAGGAAAAAAAAAAAAGTTACTTGTCATTGACAAGTTTCAATATTTTCCCCACTACCTGTGGGAAACGGATCTACTGTTCAAAGTATGAGCTATTTTAGAAATGGAGAAAGTACAGTATATTTTACACATCTGAACTATAGAGTTTAAATGCTCCAAACTAATTTATATATTGAGGTACCAGTCAGGATAGTTTAGGTTATGTTACAGTAACAAACAACACCCAAATCTCAGTACCTTAAAACAACAAAGGTAGATTTCTCACTCATGCTACATGCATAAGAGTTGGCAGAGACTTCTGTTTATTGCAGTTACTCAGAAATCGAGACTGACAGAGAGTGGCCCATCTGAACTAACTGTGATGAGAAAAACGAGAGCGTAGCAGTCGTGTCTTAAAGATGTTAAAACTTTTGAAGTGATGTACTCATTCTGTTCAAATTTTAGTGGCCAAAGCAAGTCACATGATCATGTCTAACATCAAGGATGCATAGAAGTACAATTTTACTATATGCCCTTGAGGAGAACCAGAAATAGTTGGTGAACAGTGCTGATAGCCACCATAATTTGTAAGCCTTTTGTAACTTTCTGAATTATGTTTTCAACATGGAAAATCATCTGACCAGGACCAGATGTGAGAAATAGAAAAGATACCAGTGACTAAAATTTCAGCATAACTAATATATTCTTTACAATGTATGCTACCATTTTCTCACATTTCTTAATATAGTAGCATCCGTATTGCTCAGAGTTCAGTCAAACCAAGACAGTTTACTCCATATTAGGGGTTGGCAAACTTTTTGTGTAAAAGGCCAGATAATAAATGTTTTAAACTTTGTGGGCCATATGGTCTCTGTCACAACTACTTAATTCTGCTGCTGTAGTGCAAAAACAGCTATCGCTAATATGCAAATGTGTGGGAATGGTATGTTCCTATACAACTTTATTTAAGGACACTGAAATTTGAATCTTGTATAATTTTCACATGTCACAGAATATCATTTTTCTTTTGATTTTTTTCCCAACCAGTTAAAAATGTGAAAACCATTTTTAGCTTGCAGACGGTACAAAAACAGACGGTGGGCTGGACTTGGGGTAATAAGGAATCTTCTACAGAGAATTGAGAATGTACAAAATCATTGAAAGGAATGGAGGAACAGTTTTAACTTTAACAACCAGGAACAACTAGTAGCTCCAAAAATGACCCTGCCTTTGCCTTTAGCAGGTGAACCGCTATCAGGGATGCAGGAAGCTGAAAAATTATAAATCTGCTGCTAATAGTGCTGACTTCCCAGGCTGCAGTCTGGGCTACTCTGCCATGATCCAGAAATATGCCACTGCTACTCTAGGAAGTGCTGAGTCAGGAATCCACCCACTACACTGGGAGGGCTCTGCTATAGCTGCCACCTCGGTCTTGATCTTTGCCAGCAAAGTATATGCCTCAAACTTGGCTTTTTCCTACATTTGATTCAGTTCCTAAACATTCCCACACGTGTATGATGGAAACGAAATCATGTCCTAGTCCCAAAAGAGTCTGAGAAATGCTTTGTAGCTTTCCAGCTACTGCATGTTAGCAGTGGTAGAACGGATGTTGGGCAAAGCAATGAAAGGTATCAGACATAACCTAACATAAGGGAGACAGACTCAGTTAAGATGACTTCGGCATTTCCAAAACCTTTTGTGAGCATTTAGGAAAATAAAGTCCATTGTATAACTCCCACCATATAGCAGGAAGATAGAAATAATTTTATCCATGCTTCCTGCCCACCAGTGCTACAGCCCCAAAACAATCATGTATTCTATGCCACTGACCTGGGAACTTCCCACAGTTACACAGAGATGTGTGTATTCATGTTCACGGCAGCGCGGTTGGAAATAGCAGCAAAAAGTATTGTCCAGAGAGAATAAGGTAAACATTTTGCTATAGACATGCTAGAAAGCAATTAAAAGATATGGCTGTAGATACCAGCTTGGAAAGAGTTCTGAGACACATTGTAAACAAAGTGAGTTAAGGAATAGTTTATGAAGTATGATCCTACTTTTTGAAAGATAAGAATTTTTAAAATGCATTATTATCTTTACTGCTTCGTTCTGATTTTAAATATAATCCAAAGATGTAAATATATTTCATGGAATTATAAAAAATAGAAAGCTAGGGTTCTCTATAGTTCTAATCCCCTGACATCACTGCTATCAATTTTTTTGGTGTGTATATTACTTTCTTCTGTACACATACAAAATTTAGATTACATTTTAAAATAAATTTTGTTTGGTTTAAGATGCACATTTTTATTTTTAGAACTAAGATTTGTTGTGTCAGGGACCTACTACTCAGGGATCTTGGTGGCACTCTGAATTTCATTTTTCTACTAAAAAAGCCATAGGGGACCATTGATTCCTTCATAGATATAATTTCTATGTGTTAACATAAATGACTAACTTGTTTCATAAATTTGGGTTTAATGGTTCCATCTTACACAATTTTCAATCATAATCCATTTCAGAGACTGTTGTTCTCCAAAGTACTGCAAAATGCTGTTATTTTCAGTGCAAATATGCTGTTTAATGTTTAATCAATCTGAGACAGGCAAGGTACTTGCTAACATGAAACATAAATTGATAATGTATCTCTGAGAAGTACTGCATTCCACTAGGCCCTCCCTGAACACTTGTGTAAGACTCACATTGTAAGATTTCCAGGCAAAATACTTCATTTTCCTATTGCTGTACAAAAAGAGAATTTACTTAAAATAAGTGTAGGAGCAATTTCAATCATTACTTAATATTTAATGAGAGCATCTCCATCATGGTTTCTCCTCATGTATATGGGTCCATCATTGTTACCCATGAAATAAGCTATAAAATTTATGTTTATCAGACCTGCTACAACAACACATTTTTATTTTCTACTTGAGCAAAATATACATTGATGAGTAAGTTACGTCTGGAACTAACTGGGCAAACATGGTGTTTGATAGCAATTAAGTCTAGAGGTAATAAGGCATTTAAAGTAATTAGTTATAGTTAAACCTCACTAATTCTGAATAAATATAAGAAAAAGGAAACAAAATAGAAAAAGGCTGAACTGTAGAATGCATTTAAGCAGGGGTTTTCAAATCATTTGATCTTAGGATTTCTTTATACTCTTTAAAATTATTGAGAAGGCCAGAGTAGTCCTGCCAGATAAAATACAGGATGCCTGGTTAAATTTGAATTTCAGATAAACAGTGAATAATTATTAGTATAAGTCATGTCCCAAATACTACATGGGACATATGTATATTAACAATTATTCCATGTTTATCTGAAATCCAAATTTACTGCGCATCCTGTAGTTTTATTCGCTAAATCTGGCAACCCTACCCCATTTTGTTCATGTGGATATTTACAATACTATAAGTTAAAACTGAGAAATTTAAAAATAGGTGTGTATCCATTAATTCATTTTAAGGTATGGACCTATTACATAACAATTTTTATAAAAAATAACACATTTTCCTAAAAAACAATGAGAGGAATTGGCTTACAGTTTAGGGGGACAAATCTCTTTAATATCTAGCTTAATCTAGATTCTCATACTTGCTTCTGCATTGAATCTGTTGCAGTATGTTGTTCTGGTTAAAGTATATCAAGAAAATATGGCCTTCCTCAGCTATGTAGGTTAGAAAAAGGAAGATTATTTTAACGGCTTTTCAGATAACTGTGGATATCTTCTTTGATCTACACCCAAAATCCACAACTGGTAGTTTCTTAAAGATTGGTTACAGTAAGGAATCTGAGACCATGCCAGTGAATATTCCATACTGTCACATTGAAATCCATTGGTCTGTCCATCTCTTGAACGGATCTTCTGTCCCTGCTTGATTTATAACATCATGGGCATTGGCCTTTTGGGAAATAATTGGTTTACTGATTTATGTAATTCTTTCAAATGATCTTTATACAATATTAAAAATATCACATATGTTAATAGCACTAACAATCTCATCAGTGGAGTCTTAAGTATTGAAAGGTGTCAAGCTCAAGTTGGTAAATCTACATTTTCCAAAATACTTTTTTCTTGAAGTAACAGACTTATTTTGTTTATTTTCAAGAAAACCTCTCTGCCAAACACTCAAGTCTGAATAATCATAGTCAGTCATTTTCTCAAGTAGAGATTATGTTCCATTAAAAAAGCCCCTAGTTCAGCTTGCAATACAAACATCATTTTCCTCAAGGTTGCCATTATATTTTGGCAGAAGTGCTTTCATGTGTACTTCCAACTTTCATCACACACAATGTTTAAAAATATGTGTATTCAAAAATAGAGATTTAATTAAATTAATGCTTAATCAAAGAGACTGTCTTTTCCCCATGTGTGTGTAGCAGTGATGACTACAATGATTACTAGTGCAGTTTGGTGCTCCTGGCTTGGTTCATGCTAAGGTGCCAGAACCACTGCTCTCTCAACATCACTTCAAATGTCAGCACAGTGAAAGAGCAAATGGCTTCATAGTATTATTACAAAAGTAGTTTTGACTTTTTGGACCCCGTGAAAAATCTTGGGACCCCCAGAGGTCTGCATACGAGGCTTTGAAAACTGCTGCTTTAAAATTTTTTTTGCATTGCTTTCAAGAGTACATTAAACAGCAAGTAGTTATAGTCAAAACCACCAATATGTGTATGTACAATAATTCATTGACTGAGCCAACATATCTTCTTAAACATTTTCCATACAGATGCCCTTATTTTCTGTAGCTCCAAGTTACCATCTCTTTTGGTTACCATACCAAATTCTCATTTGCTTCTCTTGCACACCAATAATTCTGTCCACTGGTATCTGTGTCCAAAATGAAATCATATATGAGTGCAAGGAAAAATCACAACAGCTATATGGGGAGGTCTTGGTTTGTTTGGAGTTATACACAACTTAATGTTAGCCATGCCCCAATGCTGTAGCAACATGGCTCCTGCCAACCTTCTAGCATCATGTGTTATCATTTTCTTGCTTAAAATCTTGTGATGTGGCCTTGTTGTCCTGATAAGACGTAAATCCCTTAGCCAGGTGAAGAGTTTCCTCACACCTTGGTTACAATCTAGCCTCTCTCTTTTTTAACCTTTCTTGTCAACCCTACACAAACACACACACACACACACACACACACACACACACACATACACAATTCAGCTCCACAACTTGCTATTTCCTAAAACTACATTATACTTGCAAGTTTTCATGCCTTTGTACATGTTTGTTTCTCTGTCTCAAATGTTTCCTCCAAACCCTCATTTCCCTGGAAATTTCTCCCCAAAAAGTTTTTATTAATAATGCATCTTCCCAAGAAGGCCGTCCAGGAATTACTTATAAAAAATGTCACCCCCTTCAACATTTCATTTCTTTCTTCTCTGCTTTGTTTTTCATTCTCACTTCTTACATGCAATGTATATCATTTATCCTGACTAATTTATGCCTCACCCACTGGAATGTGCATATATACCATGAGGGCAGAGATTTTTGCCTGTGTCGCCCACAATTATATTTTCTGTACCTACTGGTACTTGCCAAGTATTTCTATGTGCTCAATAAGTATTTGTTGGGTGAATGAATGATGTCAAATAGCACTGCCTCTGTTAGCTACCTTCACCTCAGTACAGCTAATTTAATCACATATTTTCTTCACTATTTCTATGCAACATATAGCATTACACCATTTACCACTTTGTTTTGGGCTTATTTATTTTAAAATGTAACATTTCTATCAGACTATGAACCCTTTAACATATATAACTTGTTTGATTCATCCTCAGTTATTGGCACAGGCTGACGCAGTGTTTTGGAAATATTTGTTGAATCAAAAACTGAGTGAAGTTCCATGAGGCAATTAAAACTAAAAATGTAGAATAATTTGGACTTCACCTAAAATAGGATGCCTAATACAAGCAGCTCTTTTAAATATTTTAAATAATACTATTGAATGCCTTACAGTATGGTTTAGAACTACTATTTAGAACTATTGAATGCCTTACAGTATGGTTTAGAACCAAACCATTACAGTATGGTTTAGAACTACTATTTCCACTGAAACAAATAGAATATGTAAATACCCCTTTCTGTGTTCAAATACCATTGATATTAACTGAGCTGTCACAAACAAAAAATTTTCCAGGGATGCTGTCTTTGATGCTGGAGGCCACCGCTGTTTTAGCCACCCTCCTTCTGGTATTCCTTCTGCTCTCTTCATCACTCCATGAAAGATAGTTTTATCTCAATCAGTTTGTAGTGCTATTTGTAGCCTAATCTCGAAATTATTTAAGGGATAGCTCTTTCTCCTTTAAAGAAAATTCAGACACCAGCCACCCTGAGAAAGAGATAGTTGTCAGGATCTTCCTTAACCAATGAAATCATACTGTACAAAGGTTCTTCCTGAGGTTGAGTCTGATTTATTCAATTTTTTAGTCACAATAAAATGCCAATCCACATTATAGTTAAAAAATAGAATTGAGAATTTCACCTGACAGCAAAAATACATCCTCATGGTTCAGATATTTGGATACCACAAGCCCTTCAGAATGTAGGGAATCTAATGCAGAGGTGAGGGTAGGAGTGGGGAGAGGCTGGGTGCAGAAGAAAGCAGCTGGATGGGCATTTTGGGGACCCAGTAGGTTCCTGGGGTCTGAGAGGGGCCTGAGGAGGTGAAAGGGCAGTGGGAAGAGTTCAGAGACCAGCAGCCCGAGGCCAAAGGTCAGACCCCTGGCCTTTCATTTTAACATGTGTCTGTGGGAAAGGGTCTGCAATGAAGATTGAACTAAAGGGTTTGCTCTCCACCTTGATCCTCATGATAGAAATGGGAGAAATGATAGTGAAAAAGAGGAAAGTGAAAATTTAAGTCTTGACAGTATAAAATTGATAGTCATTTATGTAAACTCTGTGTAGTTTGTTGGCTTATCATATGACAATAACCATGTGCCTGTTATTAAATGTGATTTATTAGCCATTAGATTAGAATTGCTCATGCTTTCAGAGTCTTCTGTTAACAAGCAACATTATAATCTGTCTACAAATTTAATAATAGGTGAGTTGTCACGAAAGGATTCCTGCTTAATTCCCTACACTAGATAAAATTTTGTTTGAATTTTATAATGTCTGGTAAATGTTCCTGGCTGACCTGTCTGATCTTGCTGATTACAGCTTTAAGTTTCAGTGATTCAAGTCCTTGAAAATATTTACGTACTTATGTCTAAGTGATCTCTAAGGCATCTTCCGCAGAAACAAAATATGATCTATAATATGACCTTAGTTATCCATTGCATAATCTGAAATTGAAGATGGGAGGCTTCAACTTCCAAATATTTCCCATGCATGCTATAACTTTTACCATCAGAAATGTGTGGAGTAAAATGTAAATTCTGTAGTCACTGCTGATCTTGGCATAGTGTGTGATAATGTTATTTAAATTCCTTATCAAGGGAATGAGTGTAGCCTCTTCATTAACTCTAGAGAGTGTTTAAAAAAAAGGTGTTCACATTTTCAGAGACCAGCTTTCAACTGCTGGGATAACAGCAGTTGGTGGGATATTTGGTGAGATAACCATGATTGAGTTCATTGGTCCATCAAGCTGTATCATTCTGTCTGAAGCAGCTTTTCATTTGCATATTGACAAAAAGGACAACCTTCTCTTCTGACCTTTTAACCCTAACGAAGCTAATCCTGCCTTTATTCCAAAAAGGGAGTGGGGGTGGTCCTACTGCTTCAATTGTTTTCCAAATTTAAGACCAGGGCCCTTGCCATTTAAAAACAGTGAAGATTATTAATACAATGAATTATTAACAATGAAGGATTCCACAAAATATTTAACATGATGTGTTGTGCTGTATAAAAGCTATTAAAATCAATTGTCATAAAAGTAAAAGAAGTACATGAAAATCATTGATCATCAAATCAATAAACAGTAAAATGAAATGGTTATATATAGAGGCTTGCCTTTTACTAAATCAAACAGGCTTGATTTTTTTTTGCCCAACAGCCCTCTGAGACTACTGAACCCAGACATAAACTGGCTGGAGATCTTGTAGTTTGAGAATAAAAGGTAAAAATCTCTCCCATCCATCCCTGACTATCTAACCTTTGGAGGTGATAATCTGAAATAGGACAAAATGTCCCAGAAGAGATGTATCTGCAGGTCATCTCAGTTGGAGACTGAAGGTCACTTCCAACAAAGCAATCAAATATCTAATAAAACCTGAAGATCACATCTTTGGTATATAGGCAATCAGAATAAACTAGATAAGAGTGAAAGAACTTGGAATCCTTTTATCTGTAGTAAGAGAAACGTAGCCACTGAATGTTATTCCTTTTCCAAGCATCAGTGTGGAGTTTGGCAAATGCTCATTAAGGCTGAGTTTGCTAAATAACAAATTTATGCATCGAGATTGCATCAATTTATAAAGTGGGAAAAGAAAGCTGTTTTATTATCTGTCATTGAAAAGGTAAATTTTAACAAAAATGCTGTAAACTTCCCTCGTTATTTTGATTAATTTGACTTTCAGATTGGCTCTACAAAGATTGTTTCTTCTATAATTATAGAAGAAAATAGAGTCCTATTAATGGATACATCAATCAGTATTTATCAGATAATGTGGAAATAGGTAAATGAATTTTAATTTATTCAATTCAATACTTTTATATTGGAAGCAAATATAAATTTGCTGTTTAAAAAGTCTTACATTGTTTCTAGCTTTGGATATTTGATAAAAGCAAATATGTTGTTTACATGTGTTGACAATTTAGAGACTTAATTTGAAATAGTATAGAAAAATTCAAAGAAAAGCTCTGAATAAAAGATGATTTAAAATATTTATTACATATATTACTCATATAAACAAACTCAGTAGGTAACCCATTTTTTCTTCGCCAGTCACTGAATTTTTAAATCATGTTATATAGACTGCCTTTAAAGTAGAAGTCATTATAAAACATTATTATAAAACAAACAAAAAACCTTTGAATTAAATTCTATCTTAACTTTCCCATAACGTCCTACTTTTGAGTCAAAACCTCACTCAAAATTGAATTTCTGGAAAATCTTTAATAGCAATTTTGATTAAGCCCCCTGCCTCAAATTTTCATAATACTAATTTATATTTATTAATATGTACTATTTGTAGTCTTTTTGCCCTCCCTGAGATAGTTTATGTCTTCCCTTTTTTTCTGTATTTCATTGAAATATCTACTTGAATAAGTCTTTTTGAGCACTTTAGTTATTACTAGATATTTTTCGAGACCACATTAACAAATTAAAACTAGTAAAGTGATATTTACTAAATTCCTACCTGAGGGACTTGAACCATACAATTCCATCTGAAAGAGAATAAAATTACTTTTGCATTATAACATTCAGAAGCTCTTATTGCCACTTTAAAAGTGTTGATTAACTAGGTGATCTTTATTCTGGAACTTTCTGGAATGTAGATAAATGATGTAGACTTTTAAGTGTTCTTCACTTTTTTCTTGGGAGTTACCACTTAATACAATCATGGAAAGAGCATATTTTTATACAGGTAATTATGCTCATATACCATTGAACCTAATTCCTGGGAATTGAAACACATTTTTTTTCATATAAATATTATATTTGTTCAAGACATTGGAATTTGAGAACAAAATTTGGTGAAATATAATTTATAGTTAAAATGCATTCCTTATTGTGCTGATAATGGAAAAGTAGGAGAGTTTCCTCCTCTTGCTAAAATCGTGAGAATTCTAGTCATACACCCTGCTCATTATGTGCCTTTGTTATTAAACTGTGATTACTGAAGAACTTGTGTTTGAAGCAGGGCACTTTATAAGTGAATAGCAATGGGTATATTACATGTGTCCTGTCTTTGATGTTGATCCCAATCCCTCTGAGGATGGGGCTGTGTTATGAACAGGTAGATTCAGAATTCGACATCCTAATGCAGTGAAAACTTAATCACATTCATGTAAGATGGAGATGTTCCAAGAACTTTACGATCAGTTATGTGGAAGTTTGAGTTCTTGGCCGTAATATCCAGGACACTCTGCAGAACAGAGCAGCAGACAGATCATCTCTCTGTAGAATTCATTGTCAGGAACTGGAACATTATTAGTTGGATAGTGACACCAAGTTCTGATCTTGCACAAAACTGAAGCAATTTCCTCAGCACGATGTGGCGTTTCCATGAGTCTGTCTTTAAGATTCATTCTGCAGCATCAAGATGAGACTGGATGAGGTACTTTATGAAAAGCCAAAAAAAAGGAAAAAAAAATGTGTTGAAAAAATTTAAACATACACAGAAAGTATAGAATTGTATTGGAGCACTCATATACTCACCACCTAGATTCTACAGTTAACATTTTTTTATAGTTGCTTTATTATCTGTCTACGCATATTTCTATTCTTCTATCCATATTTTTAATCTATGTTATTTTTATGCATTTCAAAATAAGTTGCACATATCAGCACACTTGCCCACTAGCCATGTCAGCATGCATTTCACTAAAGTTTTATACTTTTCTACCATTTTTCTCTTCTGATGTAAAATTTACTTACAATAAGATGCATAAATCTTAATTGTTCCATTCAAAGAGATTTGACAAACCATACATCTGTGTAACCCAATCCCTTATCAAGATATAGAACATTACCACCACCCCAGAAAGTTCACTAGTGTTTCTTGTCAGTCACTTTCTATCTGCCCCCAGGAGGGCACCACTGTTCTAATTTTCCCACCACAAACATTGTACCTGTTTTAGAACATCACATGAATGGAATCATGCAATACGTACTCTTTTCAGTAAGTCTCTTTCACACTCAGTGAAAAACTTTTGAGACTCATTTTCTTTGTTTGTATCAGTAGTTCATTTTGTAAAATTCCTAGCTAGCATTTCAGTTTATGAATATACGACAGTTTGTTCATTCTTCTATTGATAGACACATGGTCCGTTTCTAGTTTTTGGCTAATACGAATTAATCTATCGTGAACATTCTTGTAAAGTCTTTTGGACCTGTATTTCCATTTCTTTTGAGAAGTACCTACAAGTGAAACTACTAGGTGATAAGGTTTAGTTTTATGAAAAACTGCCAGTTGTTTTTGTTTTTTCCAAAATGGTTATAATATCTTATGCTCCTGCAACAATGCTTGAGAAAGTTCTGGTTGCATCAGATCCTCGTCAATATTTGGTGTTGCCAATCGTTTTAAATTGTAGCCCTTCTGGTTTGTACGTAGTGTTTACTAAGCTGTTTACACAGTTAGTATTGGGTATGAATTAGGTATCACTGGAAGTGTGACAAATAAATTTCCCCAGAAATGACTGGACCTAACAGCATTTTTGGAGTCAAACCTGAGTTTTGCCATCTATGTTAATAAGAACATATCTGCTGCCTTAAAGGATTGTTGTATTAACTGAGGCCAGTATTATAGAGTGCTTTGTAGTGTTAAATAAACGTTAATTTAGTTTTAATATGATTATTTTTGTTTCCTTGTTTATATATTATAGATTTAAAAAATCTAACTTCATAGAGATTTTTATGGCTTATTTTCTCTAAAATTTTGAATTGGGTGTACTGTTCACTTATTTTACTTTTTGCTTATGATTGAAAGCATTTAAGTCTACAATTCAATCTCAGCCCATACATTTTGATTGTCATTTGTCTATTTGTTAACTTTCCACAATTTTTGTTTTAATGACTACTTTGAGAAAGATTGCCATAATAGTATATTTACTCTTTCTTCTGTTATTTATGCTTCCTAGTGATTACCTTAATTTTCTTTCTTTTTTTAATCTTTTGCTAAATATCTTTCTTTTGTTGAGTTTATCACATGGCATACTCTACTTATTGCTCCTGGAAAGGTCCTCCTTTGTTTTATTTTATTTTATTTTTCCTTTCAAAACTTTCATCATTGATCCCCACTTATTCTTTGCAACCCCACACTGACTCTAATGTCTATGATATATGTTTTTGCCTAAACATGTATTTGTGAATTAGAAAGGGATATTTTATGCATGCTAAGTTTTATGTAATGTGTTGTATCATTTATGTGTATGAATGTGCTTTAATTTACACAAATGGCGTATCTTATTCTCTTTCTTACCTTTTTCTAAAACACATTTTCAAAAAATGTATTTATCTTGCTCTATGTACATTTACTTCTGAAACCTGGTGTTATTCCATGCTAGCTGCCAAAATTGAAATATCTGTCATATAGTGATGATACAAACAAGTCCACAAACAATTCTTGTTCTTCTCTCGTAGACTTGCAGGAGAAGTTTTAGGGTATGCTTCCAGAAATGAAATTGCTAGGTTATAGTGAGCACATACCCTTCATTTTGGTGAGTATCATCATTTCATTTAGTGAGTACAGTTCTCCAGAACGTCTATGCCTGTTTACATAACTAGCGGCAGTGCATAAGGGTTCTAGTTTCCCCACATCCTGACCAATGTTTGGTTTTATCTGTGTTCTTATTGCCAATCTGATAATCAGGTGCTCTTTCCTTTTTTATTTTGTTTGAATTTTTGTGAATATTAAAAAGTTTGAAAATTTCTTCAAATACTTGTTAGCTATTTAGGTTTATCCTTTTGTGCATATTCTATATACTTTGTCCATTTTTTTCTAATGTTTCTGTTTTTTTTGTTGGATTTTTTTCAATATTTTAGACTAGGTAATAATCCCTTAATAATTTAGGATTTTAAACATGTCTTCTCCCAGTCTACCACCAGTATGTTAACTTCCTTCATCTTCCTTCCTTCATTATTGCACAGAATCCATCAGTTTAGGGTGTTATGGGCTTTGTGGTTTGTGTTTTGTGGCTCCAGTTTAAGAAACTTTTCTCCATCCAAAGATCACAATCATAATTTCTTAATAATCTACTATTCCCATTCTGGCTGACCTAAGACTTGTAAGTTTTGATCTCCATGAAGTTTGGTTTTCTCTGTAAAGTAAACCAGTTTTCCCAAAGCCATCACTAAATAAGCCACCCTTTCTCCATTGACACTGCCACATTTACTAGGCCCATGTTTGCTCACTATTCACTTCCATTTGTTGTCTGTTCTGAGCCAACACTTAGTAGTAGTCTTATGTCTTTAAAGTACGCCTTACTATCTGGTGGGGCAATAAATCCCAGTTTGCTTCCCCTCCCGCCCCGATATTGCATCAGATCCTAATTTCATTTAGAATTACATATGAATATAGAATAAGTTTGTTGAATTTCTCAAAAAATTTTGGTACAGTTTTCTTGAGAATTGTATGGGACTTGTAGATTAATTTGGGGAAAACTCACAGCTTTAAAATACTGTCATCCTATCCATATACATGGCCATTCTCTCCATTTATCTTCTTTATGTCTTCTTATAGTTTAACTCATTTCTTTAAAGGTATGTGGGTTCTTTTTAGTTTAATTCTTAGATGGAGCTTGTTAATATGGTGAATTGTATTTTCTTTATTTTTAAAATTTTCTTAACTGGTTATTTCTAGTTTAGAAAGATGTTACTGAATTTGAAAGCTGTTCATTCATCTGATCTCTTACTTAATCTGTCACTAGGTTTTATAGCTTATTGATTCTTTGGGGTTTTCCGTGTAGTTGATCATACATCATCTGTATGTAATAACATTTTTCCCTACCAATACTTATATCTCTATTTTCTGTGTGTGACAATAATGTGAAAATATCTATTGCTATGTGTAACAGTACAGATGTGAGTCAATTCCTTTTCTTATTTTGGTCTTCCAGATATTGTATGGAACTTTTGTGCCTTAATGTGATGTCTGTTCTTAGATTTGGTATGATGCTTTTATCAAGTTAAAGGTATTCTTTTCTATACTGATTATCTGAGAATTCATATCAGACATAGAGTGAAATTTATCAAATAATCTTTCTGCATCTATTGGGATAGTCATGTGAGTATATTTTTTTAATATATTAATATGCTGAGTTACACTGACATATTTTTCTGATGTGAAAATATCTCTGCCTTCCTAGGATAAACCTTATTTATCACGATATATTAATACTGTTATTATTATTTATCTCTGGATTATATTTAGCTATTACTTTAATTAGGACTTTGCATCTTTGCCTAGAGTTATGGCTCATATCTTTCTTTTTTTATGTACTCTCATTATCTGGTTTTGAAATCAAGGTTACACTAGTCTTTTAAAATGACTTGGTCAATGTTTCCTTCTCTATTTTCTGAAAGAATTTATAATAAAATATGGATTATATGTGCCTTGCAATGAAAGGTACCTTACAATTTTGATCAGAGTAGAACTCCCTCATCCAGGGGCTCTTTGTTTTAGTGAGGGGTGAGGGGAGTTGATAGATTATTTTGAAATTTAATTGTTATTAGTCTATTCAAGATTATATTATTTTTTTGCTAGTTTTTACATCTTATGCAAAAATTTATCTACCATGTAATTTTCAAATGTGTTGCTTTCTAGTTCTTGATAACATTATATTCTATTTTAAATTGCTACTTTTTCTGTAGTTATTTCTCCTTTATCATTCTTATTTTGAATTGTAGCCTCTCCATGTCTTCTCCATCATCTAGGAGTAAATTCATACAAAGAAACCAGCTTCTGGTGTTATTTTCCTCTTTCTCGCTCTCTCTTTTGGTTTGTTTTGATTACATAGTTTTCTGTCTCTTGCTTCCTGTTTTATTGATATAGACTGTTGCTTTTTTCTGAATTGTTCAGCTAACCATTTACCTAATTTGTTTTTAATCATTATTGCTTTATGATAATTTACTTAGTATTAACTTTTCATCTAATGACTACTTTGTCTTTATCTTTTTTTTTTTTTTTTTTTTACATTTTCTTCTATGCATTTAAAAAACATCTGATTCCTGACCTGGAGAACCAATGTTTCTGTGTTTAGATGAGACAAGAATTAGTTCAAGCAGGCTGGCCTGTTCACTGTGGAGCCGTGTAGCTCTTCTCAGAAAGCTGTGTATCCTGGCACTAAAGATCTACAGAGCAGACAGATGAGCAGGCTTGAGTCCTGGTTTATTCGAAACTCCGCAGTCAGCCGAGGGCTTTGGAGCTGGCTGCAGGATCGCCAAAGAGCATGAGTCTCCTCTGAGACTTGCAGCCAACATGCCTGACCCAGCACTTTGGAATTGCTTTAGCTTTGGGAATTTTTAATATACAGTTACTACTTGTTCATTATAGAAATCTTGGAAAATACTTATGAAATAATAATACATATGTGTATGGGTATATCTCACCCATAAATCCTTCACTCAGTTAACTACCATCAACAAAAACCCTCTAGATTTTTGAGGGTTTATTTGTTGCTTCTTTGTTCATTTTACATACAATAATGAAACAAACTCTCATGTACTACCACTGAGTTACCTTTGAAGTTTCCCAAATGCATTTGCCTTTCTTTCCCCTCTAGAAGTAACAACAACCCTGAATTTTATTTTTAAATTTTTTTTTTTTTTTTTTTTTTGCGGTATACAGGCCTTTCACTGTTGTGGCCTCTCCCGTTGCAGAACACAGGCTCCGGACGCTCAGGCTCAGCGGCCATGGCTCATGGGCCCAGCCGCTCCACGGCACGTGGGATCCTCCCGGACCAGGGCACGAACCCGTGTCCCCTGCATCGGCAGGCGGACTCTCAACCACTGCGCCACCAGGGAAGCCCAACCCTGAATTTTATGTTGGTCAATGCCTTGACTAGTTTTACTTTATAGTTTTGCCACATACATATATAGTTTTTTTAACCTTAATATATTATAAATGAATCCCGTCCTGTCCTTCTGTGAGAATCTACCTTTTGATTTGAGAGTTTCATCCACTGACATTTTCTTTTTCTTTAGCTCTGACAATCAATTCTATTCTATTTATCTATGTATCTACCTACCTACCTACCTACCTATTGCTCTGTATCATTCGATCTCACCTCTCCATCGTCACCACTGTCAGCCTGGGCCAAGGCACCAGCACCTCTCTGCTGCCTTTGGCAATAACCTCTGTACTGCCCTTGTTGCTTCCACAGGTCCTCCACCACAGCCTATCTCAACTCAGAGGCCAGCATGAGTCTATCTAAATGTGAGTCAGATAACATTCATTTTCTACTCAAAACCTTTCTATAGATTCTCATCTCATTCAGAGTAAAAGACAAAAATCTTTACAATAATTTCTCAGACCAGGTGTAATCTGCACCCCTCATAGCTTCTCTAACAGCATTGTCTTGTACTCTCCCCTTGCCCACAAGCCAGGTGACCTCTCTCTCTCTTTCTCTTTTTTTTTTTTTGTCCATGCCACGTGGCATGCGGGATCTTAGCTCCCAGACCAGGGATCGAACCCATGCCCTCTGCAGCAGAAGCCAGGAGTCTTAACCAATGGACTGCCAAAGAAGTCCCAGTGACCTCTCTTTTTTACTGATTAGGCCAGGTTTGTTTCCCTGAGCACCTTTGCACTTCCGTTCTCTCTTCCTGGAGTGCTCTTCCACTGCTATCATAAGGGTTTATTCCCTCACCTCCTCATTTGAGCTTTGACTTAAGTTTCAACTACTCATTGTAAACCAAACCCAGCACCCCTTAACTCCTTCCCTGATTTATTATTTTTCCATAGCACTTATCACTCCTAATATGCCATATACTTTTCTTATTTATTTTATTTATTGTATGTCTCCCTAAGGGCAGTTAATAGACACAAAAAGATTTGCTTAAGTAATGAGCAAATTATAATTACTATTAGGTCAATTTCTGCCATCTTATTTCGTGTTTTCTCCTCACCTTACTTTCTTTTTTACCTTTTCATACCTTTAATAAATAGATTTTTTCTGTTGGATTGAAAGTTATACATTCCATTGATATTCTTCTCCTATTTTTCTCTTAACATTTTTGTATATGAATTTCCTAAGCTGATCAATCTCTATCACTTCCCCAACATAAGAGAAAAACCTCAGCATGACCTTATACCTCTCTGGTCTCCTTCCTCTCCCCATTGGTCCTAATTTTACCATGTTAGAATCATCTGGAATTTTAGCTATGAGTATATTACATTGACAGAAGTGAACTTTGTTTAGTTTTTTACTCGCTTAATTTTTTACACATTTTTAGTGTCTGTCTGAATTTATTTCTCTTTTTATTGAAATACTTCCTCCAAAAATGTTTTCATGGAAAGTTTTTGTGGGCCTGACAATGCCTTTTTGTATGTTCATCTTTCAATAATAATTTAGCTGGATAAAACATTCTAAGTTCAAGGTTCTCTTCATTCAATTCATTGCAGTAATACTCCAGTATCTTCTTGGATTAATGGTACTATTGAACAATCTGATGGTTATTGTTCCCTGTCCATTTGTAGGTAAATTGCTCTTTTTGTCCCTGAAAATGTTCTTAGAATTTTCTCTTCATCTTTATTGTGCACTCTGATATGTCTAATTGTAAGGTTTCGAATTTTTTAAAATGTCATTTTTTTAAAATTCCCTAGGCCTTTTCAATTTAACGTGTTTTCTCAACTTTAATTCTTACTATTACTGATTGTCAATCATTTGACAAGTTGATTCCTCATTTACATTTCTGCTTCTGGAAATTGACATTTTTCTTCCTCTCCTTCTTCTTGCTTAATGTTATAGTTTTGCTGTGCCCCTTCCTGGCTCCTTCTGAGGTAGTTTTTGACCTTATCTTTCATTTTTCTAGTTTCTTCTTCCCTGAATGCTCTCTGCTATTTATGAGACTCATTGAATTTTTATTTACCCTATTTTTCACACCCATTTTTACAACTTTGTTCTTCTTTATAACTTAAATGTTATTAATATCTCCCTACCTATATCTCTTTTAAAGATGTTTATTATTTTTATTTTAAGTTCTTGTGGTACTTTTGGTTAACTAATTCTCCTTTCTCTGTATCATTCAATTTTCATTTTTATTTATTTAATTTATTTTTTTTTACTTTAGTAACACAATTGTGCTTCTCAAATGATTTGTGAGGTTTTTTTCTACTGGGGTTACCTGTAGTGTGACCAGCAATGTTCCTCTATGTAGGGATTGAGAAATTAAAATCCAAGTGGAAGCCTTTGTCCCCTACTGGTAGTTTTAGATATCAATGGGAAGAGAGCCATTGGATTCACAATCCGGATTTGATCATTCCCATTTTTTATCCCCATGATGAGACCTGTCCTCAAAGAACTTTCCTGAACCTCTTCCCTGGACCCCTCCAAGAGCAAGCTCAGAGGCGAGTATACTTGCTATGGTTATTATCCGATTATCTCTGGGCTCTAGAGCAACTCTGATTCCATTCCATGCCCAAGCTAGAACTGAGCTAGTACTGCTGAGTTGGGTGCTATACTGCCATGGAAATTGTGAGGAAACAAAAGGAGCAGAACTAAAGTTCTCTCCCTTACTTTATCAACTGTCTTGGTAGTTGACCCTTCTACATTTGGGTTCAAACTTTGCCCCAGAACCAAACACCTCTCCCTCCAGCTTTTATATTAATTTCTCTTATCCTTCAACTTTCTCTTATCTTTGTGGCATTTCCAGTATTGGGTTTGATTAAAAAGCCAGAAGTCTCTTTCATCTTGTGAGGATCTGGAATTTTTCTAAGTTTTATAAATTAACAAATTAGAAGATATCTAAAAGACTAGAAGTTATATTTTATAGGAATTGCTAGTCTCCTGCCATCATAATTAGGAAACCAGAAGATTGTGTTACTATTTACCATATCAAGTTATAATGATATGTGGAATCTAAGAAACGGATACAAAAGAACTTATTTACAAAACAGAAATAGACCCACAGATATGGAAAACAAACTTATAGTTACCAAAGGGGAAAGGGAGGGAGAGGGGTAAATTAGGAGTTTGGGATTAACAGATACACTACTATATATAAAATAGACAAACAGTAAGGACCTATGGTATAGCACAAGGAACTACATTCAATATCTTGTAATGAAAAGAATCTGAAAAGAATCACTTTGCAGTACACCTGAAACTAGCACAACATTGTATATCAACTATACTTCAATTAAAAGAAAGAGAGTTTAAAGAAAAGATATTTTTAAATCTATAATGATCAGAGCCCCCATTAATTTTGCTTTCCCAAGGATATCTTTCAATTCAGTAAAGGCTTCTCTCCTTCTGAACTTCAATAAGTCTCCCTTGGATAGTGGTATTAGGTACATAGGAAGAGGCATGCTTTCTAAGTATAGCAGCTAGTGGCCCATGTATGGGCCTTAGTCTCCTTGTTTTGAAAGATGTATGCTCCAGGGAGATCAAACAGTGTTGACATATATTCTCATTAAGTGTACAGTTACTTCTTCATTTTGGATTGTGCAAATTCAGTATAATTGAGTGTAATAATTAATGTCTTCTGTTGATATGACATTACCTTCTACTTAAAAAAAAAAAACAGGGCTTCCCTGGTGGCGCAGTGGTTGAGAGTCCGCCTGCCGACGCAGGGGACATGGGTTCGTGCCCCGGTCCGGGAAGATCCCACATGCCGCGGAGCGGTAAGGCCCATGGGCCAAGGCCGCCGAGCCGCTGAGCCTGCACGTCCGGAGCCTGTGCTCCGCAACGGGAGAGGCCACAGCAGTGAGAGGCCCACATACCACAAAAAAAAAAAAAAAAAAAAAAAAAAAAAAAACAACAAACTATCTCTGGTAGCCTCAACCCAGAAAGATAATTAAAAGTAAAATATTTCCTTATGGTTTTCAGTGAAGGAAAAAATGCTGAAAAACCAACTATCTTAATAAAGGGACAACACATTTTTGTCTAGTGTTATAAAATAATTTGAAAAATGAGAATGAATTAGCAAAGAAAAATTTAGGAACAAGAAGCAGGAAGTGAACTATTTTCCTGCTTCTCCTAATTCAGGGCTTCACTATGTAATTTCCAAGTATTTTTTACTCAAGTATTGCAAATTCCCAAATAAGATAACCCAGCACTCAAAAAAAAGTACAAAAATAAAATGTAATCTAAAATATTATTTATTAAGATTGAAAGTTTCTCCCCAAGAGCAGGAACAAGACAAGAATGTCTGCCCTTGTCATTTTTATTCCACACTGTACTACCACTCAACACCTAGTTGGGGCAATTAAGCAAGACAAGGAAATAAAAATGAAAATAGGCAGATTGAAAAGAAAGAAATAAAACTATCTTTATTTGAAGATGACATGACCTTATATGTAGAAAATCTAAAAATGTCCACCCAAAAATATTATAGCTAATAAATGAATCCAGCAAAGTTGCAGGATATAAAATCAATACATAAACCTCAGTTATATTTCTTTGCAATAGAAATGAACACTCTTCAAGTGAAATTAAGACAACAATTCCATTTACAATAGCATGGAAAAGAATAAACACAGATGAATAAATTTAAACAAAAGAGAGCAAAATTATAATGAAAACTACAAAGCATTGTTGAAAGAAATAAAGAAGATCTAAATAAATAGAAAAACAGCTTACATTCATGGATTGGAAGACTTAATATTGTTAAGGTGACTATATTCCCCACATTGATCAAAAGATTCAGCACAATTACCATTAAAATATTAAATACCTTCTTTTTCTGCAGAACTTGAGAAGTTGACCCCAAAATTTATGTGGAAATTCAAGGGACCCAGAAGAGTACAAACAGTCTTGGAAAAAATGGTTGGAGGAATCACACATTCTGCTTTCAAAACTTATTACAGAACTACAGTTTCAAAACAGTGTGGTAGTGGTATAAGGATGGACATACAGATCAATGCAATGGAATTGAGATTCCAAAAATACTTAATATGTCCATAGTCAACTGAATTTTTACAGTGTTCCAGGGTCATGCAATGGGGAAAAAATAATCTTTTCAACATGTGTCATTGGCCAGCTGGCTATTCACCTGCAAATGAACAAAGTTGGACCCCCAAAACACACTATGTTCAAGAATTAACTCCAAATGGATCAAATACCTAAATGTAAGAGCTAAAATTATAAAACACTTAGAATGAAAAGTCAGTGTTAATCGTCATCATCTTGGATTAGGCAATGATTTCTTAGATGTGACACCAAAAGCATGAATAACAACAACAACAAAAATAGATAAATTGGACTTCATTAAATTAAATGTCTTTGTGTTTTAAATGACACTGTCAAGAAAGTGAAAAGACAATCCACAGATAAGGAGAAAATACTTGCAAGTCATATAACTGATAAAAGTCTAGTGTTCAGAATATATAAAGAATGCTTGAGTAGAAGCAAGAACTACAATCCTGTAGCCTATGGAAAAAAACCCACATTCACAGAAAGACAGACAAAATGAAAAGACAGAGGATTATGTACCAGATGAAGGAACAAGATAAAATCCCAGAAAAACAATGAAAAGAAATGGAGATAGGCAACCTTCCAGAAAATGAATTCAGAATAATGATAGTAAAGATGATCCAGTACCTTGGAAAAAAAATGGAGGCAAAGATCCAGAAGATGCAAGAAATGTTTAACAAAGACCTAGAAGAATTAACGAAGACACAAACAGAGATGAACAATACAATCACTGAAATGACAAATACACTAGAAGGAAACAATAGCAGAATAACTGAGGCAGAAGAATGGATAAGTGACCTGGAAGACAAAATGGTGGAATTCACTGCTGCAGAACAGAATAAAGAAAAAAGAATGAAAAGAAATGAAGACAGCCTGAGATCTCTAGGACAACATTAAATTCACCAACATTCACATTATAGGGGTCCCAGAAAGAGAAGAGAAAAAGAAACGACCCGAGAAAATATCTATAGAGATTATAGTCGAAAACTTCCCTAACATGGGAAAGGAAATAGCCACGCAAGCCCAGGAAGTGCAGAAAGTCCCAGACAGGATAAACCCAAGGAGAAACAAGTCAAGACACATAGTAATCACATTGACAAAAATTAAAGACAAAGAAAAATTATTAAAAGCAACAAGGGAAATATGACAAATAACATAAAAGGGAACTCACATAAGGTTAACAGCTGATTCCTCAGGAGAAACTCTACAAGCCAGAAGGGAGTGGCATGATATATTTAAAATGATGAAAGAGAAGAACATACAACCAAGATTACTCTACCTGGCAAGGATCTCAAATAGATCTCAAATCAAAAACTTTACAGAAAAGCAAAAGCTAAGAGAATTCAGCACCACCAAACCAGCTCTACAACAAATACTAAAGGAATTGTCTAAGTGGGAAACACAGAGAAGAAAAGGACCTACAATAAGCAAACACAAAACAATTAAGAAAACTCTAATAGGAACATACATATTAATAATTACCTTAAATGTGAATAGATTCAATCATCCAACAAAAGACACAGGCTCGCTGAATGGATACAAAAACAAGACCCATCTATATGCTGTCTACAAGAGACCTGCTTCAAACCTAGGGACACATACAGACTGAAAGTGAGGGGATGGAAAAAGATATTCCATGCAAATGGAAATCAAAGAAAAATGGCATAACAATACTCATATCAGATAAAAAAGACTTTAAAATAAAGAATGTTATAAGAGACAAGGAAGGACACTACATAATGATCAAGGGATCAATCCAAGAAGATATAACAATTAACAATATATATGCACCCAACATAGGAGCACCTCAATACATAAGGCAAATGCTAACAGCTATAAAAGAGGAAATCAACAGTAACACAATAATAGTGGGGGACTTTAACACCTCACACTAATGGACAGATCTTACAGACAGAAAATTAATAAGGAAACACAAGTTTTAAATGACACAATAGACTAGATAGATTTGGTTGATTTTTATAGGACATCCCATACAAAAACAGCAGATTACACTTTCTTCTCAAGTGCCACATGGAACATTCTCCAGGATAGATCACATTGGGTCACAAATCAAGCCTCAGTAAATTTAAGAAAATTGAAATCATATCAAGCATCTTTTCTGACCACAATGCTATGAGATTAAAAATCAGTTACAGGGAAAAAAATGTAAAAAACACAAACACATGGAGGCTAAACAATATGTTATTAAATAACCAAGAGATCACTGAAGAAATCAAAGAGAAATCAAAAAATACCTAGAGACAAATGACAATGAAAACATGACGATCCAAAACCTATGGGATGCAGCAAAAGCAGTTCTAAGAGGGAAGTTTATAGCAATAGAATCCTACCTCAAGAATTAAGAAAAATCTCAAATAAACAATCTAACCTTACACCTAAAGAAACTAGAGAAGAAGAACAAACAAAACCCAAAGTTAGCAGAAGAAAAGAAATCATAAAGATCAGGGCAGAAATAAATGAAACAGAAACAAAGAAAAAAATAGCAAAGATCAATAAAACTAAAAGCTGGTTCTTTGAGAAGATAAAAGAAATTGATAAACCTTTAGCCAGACTCATCAAGAAAAAGAGGGAGAGGACTCAAGTCAATAAAATTAGAAATGAGAAAGAAGAAGTTACAATGGACACCGTAGAAATACAAAGCATCATAAGAGAGTACTACAAGCAACTCTATGAAAATAAAATGGACAACTTGGAAGAAATGGACAAATTCTTAGAAAGGTATAACCTTCCAAGACTGAACCAGGAAAAATTGAAAATATGAACAGACCAATCACAAGTAATTAAATTGAAACTGTAATTAAAAATCTTCCAACAAACAAAAGTCCCAGACCAGAAGAGCTAGCACCCATCCTTCTCAAACTCTTCCAAAAAATTGCAGAGGAAGAGCCACTACCAAACTCATTCTACAAGGCTGCCATCACCCTGATACCAAAATCACACAAAGATTCTACAAAAAAATAAAATTACAGACGAATATCACTGATGAATATAGATGGAAAAATTCTCAACAAAATACTAGCAAACAGGGGTTTCCCTGATGGTGTAGTGGTTGGGGGTCTACCTGCTGATGCAGGGGACGTGGGTTTGTGCCCCAGTCTGGGGGTATCCCACATGTCGCGGAGCGGCTGGACCCGTGAGCGATGGCCGCTTGGCCTGCGCATCCAGAGTCTGTGCTCTGCAGCGGGAGAGGCCACAACAGTGCGAGGCCCGCGTACTACAATAAAAAATAAATACTAGCAAACAGAATCACACAGCACATTAAAAGGATCATATACCATGATCAAGTGGCATTTATTCCAGGGATGCAAGGATTCTTCAATATATGCAAATCAATCAATATTAACAAACTGAAGAATAAAAACTATATGACCATCTCAATAGCTGCAGAGAAAGCTTTTGACAAAATTCAACACCCATTTATGATAAAAACTCTCCAGAACGTGGGCATAGAGGGAACCTACCTCAACATAACGAAGGCCATATATGACAAACCCACAGCAAACATCATTCTCAATGGTGAAAAACTGAAAGCATTTCTCTAAGATCAGGAACAAGGATGTTCACTCTCACCACTATTATTCAACATAGTTTTGGAAGTCCTAGCCATAGCAATCATAGAAGAAAAAGAAATAAAAGGAATACAAATTGGAAAAGAAGTAGTAAAGCTCTCACTCTTTGCAGATTACATGAAAATCCTAAAGATGCCACCAGAAAACTACTAGAGCTAATCAATGAATTTGGTAAAGTTGCAGGATACAAAATTAATGCACAGAAATCTCTTGCATTCCTATACACTAACAATGAAAGATCAGAAAGAGAAATTAAGGAAACAATCCCATTCACCAGTGCAACAAAAAAATAAAATACCTAGGTATTCCTAGGCATAAGAAGGTAAAATACCTATACTCAGAAAACTATAAGACACTTATGAAAGAAATTAAAGATGACACAAACAGACGGAGAGATAGACCATGTTCTTGGATTGGAAGAATCAATATTGTGGAAATGACTATACTAACCAAAGCAGTCTACAGAGTCAATGCAATCCCTATCAAATTACCAATGGCACTTTTTACAGAACTAGAACAAAAAATCTTAAAATTTTTATGGAGACACAAAAGACCCTGAATAGCTGAGGCAATCTTGAGGGAAAAAAAAACAGAGCTGGAGGAATTAGATTCCCTGACTTCAGAATATACTACAAAGCTACAGTAATCAAGACAATATGGTATTGGCACAAAAACAGAAATATAGATCAATGGAAAAGGATAGAAAGCCCAGAGATAATCCCACACACCTATGGTCAACTAACCTATGACAAAGGAGGTAAGGATACACAATGGAGAAAAGACAGTCTCTTCAATAAGTGGTGCTGGGAAAACTGGAGAGCCACATGTAAGAGAATGAAATTAGAACACTTCCTAACATCATACACAAAAATAGACTCAAAATGGATTAAAAACCTAAATATAAGACAGGACACTATAAAACTCTTAGAGGAAAACATAGGAAGAACACTCTTTGACATAAATCACAGCAAGATCTTTTTTGATCCACCTCCTAGAGTAATGGAAATAAAAATAAACAAATGGGACCTAATGAAACTTAAAACTTTTGCACAGCAAAGGAAACTATAAACAAGACAACAAGAGAACCCTCAGAATGGGAGAAAATATTTGCAAACAAATCAATGGACAGAAGATTAATTTCCAAAATATATAAACAGCTCATGCAGCTCAATATTAAAAAAACAAACAACCCAATCCAAAAAGGGGCAGAAGACCTAAATAGACATTTCTCTAAAGAAGACATACAGATGGTCAAGAAGCACATGAAAAGATGATCAACATCACTAATTATTAGAGAAATGCATATCAAAACTACAATGAGGTATCACCTCACACTGGTTAGAATGTGCATCATCAGAAAATCTACAAACAAGAAATGCTAGAGAGGGTGTGGAGAAAAGGGAACCCTCCTGCACTGTTGGTGGGAATGTAAACTGATACAGCCACTATGGAGAACATTATGAAGCTTCCTTAAAAAACTAAAAACAGAGTTACCATGTGACCCAACAATCCCACTACTGGGCATATACCCAGAGAAAACCCTAATTCAAAAATTCACATGCACCCCAATGTTCACTGCAGCACTATTTACAATAGCCAGGTCATGGAAGCAACCTAAATGTCCATAAACAGATGAATGGATAAAGAAGAAGTGGTACATATACACAATGGAATATTACTCAGCTATAAAAAGGAACGAAATTGGGTCTTTTGTACAGATGTGGATGTTCCTAGAGACTGTCATACAGAATGAAGTAAGTCAGAAAGAGAAAACAAATATCGTATATTAACACATATATGTGGAATCTAGAAAAATGGTACAGATGATCCTGTTTGCAAGGCAGAAATGGAGACACAGATGTAGAAAACAAATGTATGGACACCAAGGGGGAGAAAGCACAGTGGAGGGGTGGGGTAGTGGTGATGGGATGAATTGGGAGATTGGGATTGACAAATATACACTAATATGTATAAAATAGATAACTAATTAGAACCTGCTTTATGAAAAAGAAAAGAATGCTTACAATTCAACAATAAAGAGACAAATAGTCCAATCAAAAGTGGGCAAAGGATTCAAGTAGACATTTTTAAGAAAAAAGATATAAAAAGAGCCAATAAGTATATAATAAGATCAATGTCATTAATCTTTAGGGAAATGCAAATCAAAACTACAATGAGGTATCACTTTACATTCACCAGGTTGGCAATGATAATTTTTTTTTTAAAAGGAAAAGAACAGGCTTTGGTGAGAATGTAGGGAAAGTGGAATGCTAATACACTGCTGGTAGGAATTTAAAATGATGAAGTTACTGTGTAACACAACTTTGTGGTTCTTCAAAAAGTTAAGTAGAATTACCATATACCCCAGCAATTCCACTCTTGGTTATATACCCAAGAGAACTGAAAATATATGTTCACCTAAATACTTGAACACACATGTTCATAATAGCCATAAAGTAGAAGTAACTCAAATGTCTATCAGCTGATGAATGAATAAACAAATGCAGTTTTATCCATGCAATTATTCAACCACAAAAAAGAAGTGAAATACTGTTATATATTACAAATGAATTAGCTTTGAAAACATGCTAAGTAAAAAAATGCCAGACACAAAAAGTCACATATTGAATGATACTATGTATATGTAATGTCTAGCACATAAATCCACACAGAAAATAGATTAGTGGTTGCCTGGGGATTTTGTGTGTGTGTGTGTTGAGGTGGTGATTGGCCTGGATGACTTACAGATACGGGTTTTGTTAGGGGGGTGGGAGGGGGAGAGAGATTGCTGAAAAAACGGTATTTTTTTTCTCACATCTGCTCTTCCGAACTCTTCTACTCATAGCCATGCTGATCCTTTTGGAATCCATCCTACACCCTACAGCTGGAGGGAGCTCTTGAAAACATACACTGATCATTTCTCCCTGCTTAAATCCTTCCATGGCTTCTCCTTGTTCTCAAGATAAAGACCAAAGCTCAGCATTCGTTTGTTCTGTACCTATTTTTCCTGCATCAGTCGAACCTTGGCTCTATGTGCTTCAACCTCACTGACTTTCAAATTTTCAGGTGATTCCTGCTGCTCCCCACCACAGGATAAATACCTGGAATTTATTTTCGTTCATTTAATAAATATCACTTGAGAGTGCCCTTTTCACCTAGTTAATTTCTATTCAGCCTCTAAACCAAAAGTCAAACTTTCTGTGCCATAAACACCTTTTCTTTTTGTTGAGAGCCAATGGGCAACATTTGTGATTTTATGCCTTTCAGTGTGATTTTATGGTTGTGTGTCCCCCTCACTGGCCTGTAAAGCTTTGGGTGCTTTGGAATCACTTCTGTTTATACTTCCTATTGCATGCCCAGTACCAGCACAGTGCCTGGAAACTAATAAATATTCTATTAATATAGCTTAAATAAAATATTCATCAAATAATTCACAGACTATGACTTAGAGGGCTATTATTACAATATATTTCTAAAGTTAAATATATATAGTATAATTCCTTCTTTGTGGTTCCACCTTGTTAAACTTTGTGGTTTATCTCTAGGTCTCTAGAAGTAAATGTTTCCCTGTCATTCATGTTCTCATTCATGCTTCCCTTGCTATATTATATCTTACACTATACTTCTCCGAGAAAGCAATGTGCGAAATCAGGTATCTTGAGTTTATTGAAGTTTCTCAGTTTAAAGCCAATCATCTTAAATCCTTCTATAGACTTCTAAACTGACCTTCCACTAAGAAAAAGGAAGTGCTTATCTGAAAGAAAAAAAATGACAGCTTTCCTATTGAAGATTCTTCATCCAACTTCACATGTAGAAATACTCTCTCTCCTGAATTTTACTTAGTCAAAAGTTTTTAGCTCAAGATTCAATTATAAGAGCTGACAAATATTTAATACTAGGGAAAAAAATGAATGGCTTCTTCCAAATAACACACTGTTCTTTGAGAAAGATCACTTAAAATATCAAATTTATCTCAGCCTCATTATCAATTGTTCTGAAAGTCTCCTTTGCAACATTTATCTTTGTGAGCTTTGTTTTAATCCATATATTGGTATTTAGACAGGTGGGACAGAAGGACAATATCTAACAAAAAATACAGATGTATAAAAATGCACCCATTATGCCCCTACTAAAATATTAATGATAAAGGAACTAAATTTAATGTGTTCATTTTTATAATAACTTTAAAGAATTTATGTTTAATTAAAAGTGATCTATAAATCATGCTGTTTGCTAGCACTATTGACTGTGCCATTCCCATTCTGCCAAACTTAATATAAAATTAATTGTTAATTTTCAGGCTAGCAGTCTGCTCTTCACCAAGACATATACTGATTGTTTAGACATAAGTCAGTGAAATATGAAACTTTATAATTGAGGGCTCTCTTTGTGATGTCTTAAAGTAATTCTCAAGATTTGATATTCTCTCAGTATATGTTTGCCCCTTTTATACATTGAAGTGAGTGTTTTGAAATATAACTTTAGACATGCTATGCATCGTCTATTTCACATTCAGTTGAATGGATACTATTTCTGTAAAGTGCACTTAGCATTAAGAGTAGTGTGACCTTGTAGGGTGGCAAAGAATGGTTTATCTTTTGTGCAATCACACACACAACTGTGGACCAATCTAAACTTTTCTCACTTTATAATACTTGAAGACCTCTGGGTTAGTCTGACCTTACATAAACAAATATAGCATTTCAGCAGCCTATCACATGCTTGTTCCACACAAAACTTCAAGCCAAAATAGCCACGAACTCCAAAATAAGTGATGATTAACTTAGGGAGTACTTGGCTCTATCTTCAGTAGGTTAACATGACCTTGAATGACAAAATTATATTACTTACTTATATTGCATGCATTTCATGGGCTGTTAGGATAATAGCTATTTCACTTTTGGAGGAGGCTGGACTGAAAAATTCAACCAGTAAATGTTTTTGTGACATTGCCATTCTTGAACCAGTCTCCAGACTTATTGAATGATTTTTATTTCTACTATTATTTTTTGCCTAGTATTAAGGCACACCAACTCTTTCATTGAATAGGAATCTGATTCTTTTTCTCTAGGTGAATGAAAAACATATTTCCCAGTATTTTCATCCAATGAATGACAGTACAGAGACCATATCTTTTCATATGTCTACAGCATCTCCACAGAGCATCCCAGCCCATTCAACTAGGCTAGTTCAGGGCCTTCTCTTATGCCAGACACATTCTGGCCTCTGTGCTCCAATTATTCCCATTGCCTGGGATACCGTCTTTCCACCTGACATTTTCCTCTTCCCAATACCTAGATATTCAACACTTTTCATGATTTTCTTTGTACCTCATTATCTTGATGGATAAAGCCTATACTTGGGAAACACCACCATAGCTGCATTTAACCAGAGCTTCTTATGCTTCTTAGAAATTCAGCTCTGCATCTCCCCATGTACTTTTCACTCAAGAAATCAAGTTGGAATATGAGTGAGAATGTAGTTATTATGCGCCATAAGTTCAAGCCATTGTTCTAAATGTAATAATTGAAAAGGTTTCGTAAATTATTTTTTGCAGTAAATTACTTGTGGCCCAAGTAGGATGTCATGACATTTCATTGAGAAACACTGACCCAGTCAAGTTGAATCTCATTTATTTATCAAGGCCCAACTCAAATCCACTGTAATTCAGAATATATTCATTTGTTTATTCATTCACTCAGCAGTTATTTATTGCCAGGGCCAGACACTGCACAAGGTGTTGGGCTATAAAGACAGATGAAAAATTTTCTGTTCTCAAGATGAACATGCTGTACTCCCCAGTTCTTTCTCTGTAACAGATACTTCTGGTACTGAGTTGAGCTTATAGGAAACCCCAGGATTCTCCTGAACACAGCTTTCCAAGCAATTACTACTAATCTATTAAAGATAACATAGAGATAGATATTTCTACTATAGCTCTGCAGACAGACATATAAATAAAAAAACAGTAACAGGTAGGTTGTAGAGTCAGGTAAAAATTATAAAATCAAAACTTTAATGTCTGTTCATTAATTAAAAATGTATAATTTCTGTATAGCACAGTTGGATCCTGAATGAGAATCAAAGAAACAATGTGAAGAGAAAGAATAAAGAATTTAGATATAGTTTCCACACATTATTTCAGTTTTATCTTTTCCAAGTCATTATTTAATCTACTGCACTTTGACTTCTGATCTACACTCCAATCTCAGTCTTACTGGCACTGGCAATCATTTCCTAGTTTCCAGGTACAAAGAACCCCTTGAATCCTGAATTGCATTTGACCATTTCTTAGAATTTGATGGTGTTGATTATGCCTCCTTTGAAAATTGTCTCTCTGTTTCCAAACACTACACTTCTCGTTTTCCTCTTACCTCTCTGACAATTCCCATTCAGACATACATTTTCTTCTTTTCCTTCCTCCACCCCTGATATTTGGTTGTCCCTCATGGCCCTCCAGTCACCTGTCTCTCCTCTTGAAATATTCTATCTGATTTATTTTCTCCAATCTCATGGCAGCTAACTGAACAATTACAGTAGGTACCACTCACCTCACAGTCTAAATGGAGTCCCTAGAATTATACAGGGCAAAATCTGCATGACCAAACACATACTCTCAGACCTATGTTTAGTCTAGGGGCTCAGATCTCCTTCCTTAATTTTGCATCCCTGATTGTTGATTTCATCAGTTGTATAAATTAGCTTCATGGATAATTCCACCTACATAATCACTCCCAAGTCTATAACTGCAGTCCTGAATACTCCAAATTTCCAGATTTATGTTTCTAACTTTCTACTGGACATCTCCACCAGGAACTTGTAGAAGTTCTACCTTGCGTTCCAAGCTGCACTCATCATCCAACTCTTCAAACCTGTTCCCCCTACTTTATTCAATATTTTAGTTATGAAAGTTATTATACATTCAGTTCCCCAAGCTAGAGATTTAGGAGCCAAATTTACTTCTCCCATCTCTCCCATCCAAATCCGATCAGTCATTGTGTCTTGTGAAGTCTAACTGTCACTTCTTATCTATTCTTACATAATTTTATTTGTATAACATATGTGGTCGTCTCCTTTTTTCATGTGACTCAACCTAGCCTTAATATGCTTCAATGCCACAAGCATATTAATGGAATGGACAAAAATGCCTATTCACATTTTTGTCCATTCTATTTCCTGAAAACCTTTGTTCTTTTTCCCTATTGTTTTCTTTAACCAAATGATATTTCTTACTGAACTCTTATTAGAAAAGTAATTTTCAACTCAAAAGTTACTCCCTTTAAAATGTTTGCTAATCCTTTCCTCGTTTAATTCTCTTCCATGAAGAGAATCATGAAATATTACCATGAAATATCACCCTCTTCTGTCTTCAGGTTCTCACAGTTTTTATTCATGTTACTAGTAAAACACCTTTGATAATAATCACTACTTGAAAAATACTTGTTTCCTTTATTAAACTTTAAATTCCTTCAGGTCAGGAATAAGGAGTCCCAGCCATCTACAATCTTTAAAATGTAAATAAGTGATTAGCACATAGAAGATACTCAATAAATTTGAGGTGTTATACTGCACTCTTAGCATCTGAATTGAATATCTAAACAGATTTTTTTAATAGCACTAGGTGATTCTCACCCCAAAAATACATATTTTAATGTAAAGTGTCCAGTAATTCAACTTATGAAAGTAAAGGGAGATCGACAAAAAGATAAAATGTGTGTACAGTTCCTGAAACTCTCAACTACCATTAAGATTTACAATGATTTGAGGTGGTATTACTCACTTTGTCTGTTTGTGACTCAATGAATATAAGGATATTGACTCTTGTGGCTTTTATTGCTTCCACTTTCTATGACCTTCTGCTTTGGCTCCATAATCTTGAAAATGAACTGCTCAATAAATACTATTTATGCCTTAAATATACCTCATAATAAGTAACATTTATGAACCCACACTTATTTTATCAACCCATATGTCTATTTTGTTGCTGAAAATGAATCAGGAGAAATGGACCAACTATCAATTCCGGGTGACTATAGAGTGGAATGCTTTCCTCTCGCTAAATCTAGACTCACCCTTGCTCCCCTCATTCATATTCTCCTGCTTGACATTTGCAGGCTTCCTCAACTCTACCTCTGCTTGCCCCAGTCTTCTGCTTGGTTCATTTCTCATTCTATCTTCAAACTATATTGATACCTTTCACAGTTGATTTCTTTCATTTGGTTTATGCAAGCAGAGTTCAAAGAACAGTGGAAGAAAGACTGAGATCGCAAGATTAGAAAGGATCTGGAAGTCACTTGGGAAGAACATCAGGCCCTTGACATATTGTCTTTCCTCAGATTTCAGAATCAAGCTACCAAAATGGAGCCCTCCCAGTACTCTCATTGACTAAACCCTCTGCTCATGTTATTCCAAATGCATTCATTTATTTTTTATTCATTCATCTACCATATAATAAGTGTATACCTTATATACTTGTAGTCTTGCTCTAGGCTAGAAGGGCACTCAGAGTACAACATAGTTCCTTTTCAAATAGAGCATCCCTTGCACTCTTATGGGAGGATATAGGTAATAAACAAATAGATACATAACATGTCAGTGGGTAAAATATGTTTTGCAGGGAAAAAGCTAACAAGGCAATAGGATAGAGAGAGGTGGAGGAGGTTGTGTTATTTTACTTAGAATAGTCAAGGACTGCCTCTCTACTGGGATGACATTTGAACAGAGGCAGATGTGAGGAAAGGAAATGAGCCATGGGACTATCAAGAAGATGAATGTACCTGGCATGGGTAAGAGTGAATGCAAATGTCTGAGGTCCTGGAGCAGGAGAGTGCTTGGAATTTATATCAGTCAGGGTCTCTGCAGAATAATTTGAGTAGAGTCTCATTGCAAGTCTCTATATAAAGAGCAAAGACAGTGCAAGGAAGTCATTGGAGAAAATACTGTGCCCAGGACTAATAACAGTGGGTCTCTGTTACTGATATTAGGCCTGAAGGTGTGGGGTGCTAGATTAGTTGCAGGAATCCCAAGACAGAGAGGGATGTGTAGAGAGGGCTGCTCTGTAGGATTGGACTCCTTTAATGAGGGATTCCTCCTGCCAGCAGAGAACATGCATTGAGAGAGCTAGCAGATACAAACTCTCTCCTTTCTATCTCCCTCTGCTCTCTTGGCAGTGATCCCCCTTGGCTGAAACCAGAGGGCTGAGACACCATTGATGGAATCCATATCTTTCTTCCTATCAAGGCACAGAAGAGAGGGGAGAAACATGAAGGGTGCATCTTGAGGGACAAATGGGAGGTAGTCATCTTGAGGGACAAACAGCAAACCCTAACCCAAGGACGCCAGAGTGTCTGGAGTCTAGTGAGTAAAAGGGAGAATGGAAATGAAAGCAGGAGGTAGTGGGCCAGATCACATAGGGTCTTGTATCCAGAATGTGGACTTTGCAGTTTATTCTAAGTGATATGTGAAGCCACAGGGTGTTTCTGAGCAGAAGCAGAACATGGATAGAAGTAAGAAGACCATTTGGGAATATTGCAATTGTACAAGTGAGAGATAATGGTTGCTTGGTCTAGGGAAACTGTGGGCATGGTGGTATGAGAAAGGACCAGATTTTGGATGTATTTGGAAATTAGAGCTATTGTAGTTTACTTACACTGGCTTTGAGAGATAGGATTATTAAGGAAGACACCAGGTTTGGGGTAACAGAAAGAATAGAGTTGCCAAGTTGACATTTACTGAGATAAAAAAGGCTTCAGAAAAAGTAGGTTTCATAAGTCCATTAAGCATCTAGGTAGAAGTGTTATATGGGAAGTTGAAAGAGGTGGGGCCTGGGGATATAACTCTGATATTTGTTAGATATGGAAGTTATGTAAAGCTATGGTACCAGATGTGATCAACCAAGAGTTAAGTGTAACTGAAGAACAGTACCCTAGCACTGACTCTTGGGGTGATTCTACCATTTAAATTTCAGCAATGCAGGGAGCATCCAGCAAAGAACACTAAGAAGGACTAGACTATGTTATGGCAGGATTCCTTTAAATGTAACTGGGTGGTATTAGCTGAAAACAAAATAGCAGTAGTACGAAAATAAACAGAATATGAGAACCATTGACATATTTCATGATCTTGGGAAAACTTAAAAGGGACAGATATATAACTGACTACATTATGGTGGTGATTGAGACATAATTTTGATCTTATTATTATATTTTATTATTTAAACATCTTTATTGGAGTATAATTGCTTTACAATGGTGTGTTAGTTTCTGCTTTATAACAAAGTGAATCAGCTATATATATACATATATCCCCATAACTCTTCTCTCTTGTGTCTCCCTCTCTCCAACTGTCCCTATCCCATCACTCTAGGTGGTCACAAAGCACCGAGCTGATCTCCCTGTGCTATGCGGCTGCTTCCCACTAGCTATCTATTTTACATTTGGTAGTAATATGTATGTCCATGGCACTCTCTCACTTTGTCCCAGCTTACCCTTCCCCCTCCTCGTGTCCTCAAGTCCACTCTCTAGTAGGTCTGCTTCTTTATTCTTGTCTTTCCCCTAGGTTCTTCATGATCATTTTTTTTTTTTTAGATTCCATATATATGTGTCAGCATACGGTATTTGTTTTTCTCTTTCTGACTTACATCACTCTGTATGACAGACTCTAGGTCCATCCACCTCACTACAAATAACTCAATTTCGTTTATTTTTATGGCTGAGTAATATTCTATTGTATATATGTGCCACATCTCCTTTATCCATTCATCTGTCGATGGACACATAGGTTGCTTCCATGTAATGACTACTGTAAATAGAGCTGCAATGAACATTGGGGTACATGACTCTTTTTGAATTATGGTTTTCTCAGGGTATATGCCCCATAGTGGGATTGCTGGGTCGTACGGTAGTTCTATTTTCAGTTATTTAAGGAACCTCCATACTGTTCTCGATAGTGGCTGTATCAATTACATTCCCACAAACAGTGCAAGAGGGTTCCCTTTTCTCCACACCCTGTCCAGCAGTTATAGTTTGTAGATTTTTTGGTGATGGCCATTCTGACCAGTGTGAGATGATATCTCTTTTTAGTTTTGATTTGCATTTCTCTAATGATTAATGATGTTGAGTATTCTTTCATGCATTTGTTGGCAATCTGTATATCTTCCTTGGAGAAATGTCTATTTAGGTTTTCTGCCCAATTTTGGATTGGGTTGTTTGTTTTTTTGATATTGAGCTGCATGAGCTACTTGTAAATTTTGGAGATTAATCCTTTGTCAGTTTCTTCATTTGCAAATGTTTTCTCCCATTCTGAGGGTTGTCTTTTTCTCTTGTTTATGGTGTCCTTTGCCGTGCAAAAGCTTTTAAGTTTCATTAGGTCCCATTTGTTTATTTTTGTTTTTATTTCCATTTCTCTAGGAGGTGGGTCAAAAAGGATGTTGCTGTGATTTATGTCATAGTGTTCTGCCTATGTTTTCCTCTAAGAGCTTTATAGTCTCTGGCCTTACATATAGGTATTTAATCCATTTTGAGTTTATTTTTGTGTATGGTGTTAGGGAGTATTCTAATTTCATTCTTTTACATGTAGCTGTCCAGTTTTCCCAGCACCACTTATTGAAGAGGTTGTCTTTTCTCCACTGTATATTCTTGCCTCCTTTATCAAAGGTAAGGTGTACGGTGACCATATGTGAGTGGGTTTATCTCTGGGCTTTCTATCCTGTTCCACTGTTCTATATTTCCATTTTTGTTCCAGTACCATACTGTCTTGATTACTGTAGCTTTGTAGTGTAGCCTGAAATCAGGGAGGACGATTCCCCCAGCACCATTTTTCTTTTTCAAGATTGCTTTGGCTATTCAGGGTGTTTTGTGTTTCGATACAAATTGTGAATTTTTTTGTTCTAGTTCTGTGAAAAATGCCATTGGTGGCTTGATGGGGATTGCATTGAATCTGTAGGTTGCTTTGGATAGTAGAGTCATTTTCACAATGTTGATTCTTCCAATCCAAGAACATGGTATATCTCTCCATCTATTTGTATCATCTTTAATTTCTTTCATCAGTGTCTTATAATTTTCTGCATACAGGTCTTTTGTCTCCTTAGGTAGGTTTATTCCTAGGTATTTTATTCTTTTTCTTCCAATGGTAAATGGGAGTGTTTCCTTAATTCCTCTTTCAGATTTTTCATCATTAGTGTATAGGAATGCAAGAGATTTCTGTGCATGAATTTTGTATCCTGGTATTTTACCAAATTCATTGATTAGCTCTAGTAGTTTCCTGGTAGCATCTTTAGGATTCTCTATATATAGTATCATGTCATCTGCAAACAGTGAGAGCTTTATTTCTTCTTTTCCAATTTGGATTCCATTTATTTCTTTTTCTTCTCCGATTGCTGTGGGTAAAACTTCCAAAACTATGTTGAATAAGAGTGGTGAGAATGGACAACCTTGTCTTGTTCCTGATCTTAGTGGAAATGGTTTCAGTTTTTCACCATTGAGGATGACGTTGGCTGTGGGTTTGTCATATATACCTTCATTATGTTGAGGAAAGTTCCCTCTCCCTCTATTCTTACTTTCTGGAGGGTTTTTATCATAAATCGGTGTTGAATTTTGTTGAATGTTTTCTCTGCATCTATTGAAATGATCTAATGGTTTTTCTCCTTCAATTTGTTAATATGGTTTATCACATTGATTGATTTGTGTATTTTGAAGAATCCTTGCATTACTGGGATAAATCCCACTTGACCATGGTGTATAATCCTTTTAATGTGCTGTTGGATTCTGTTTGCTAGCATTTTGTTGAGGATTTTTGCATCTATGTTCATCAGTGATATTGGCCTGTAGTTATCTTTCTTTGTGACATCATTGTCTGGTTTTGGTACCAGGGTGATGGTGGTCTTATAGAATGAGTTTGGGAGTGTTCTTCCCTCTGCTATATTTTGGAAGAGTTTGAGAAGGATAGGTGTTAGCTCTTCTCTAAATGTTTGAAAGAATTCGCCTGTGAAGCCATCTGGTCCTGTGCTTTTGTTTGTTGGAAGATTTTTAACCACAGTCTCAATTCAGTGCTTATGTTTGTTCTGTTTTTTTTTTTGTTTGTTTGTTTTTTTTGTTTTGTTTTGTTTTGTTTTGTTTTGTTTGCGGTACGCGGGCCTCTCACTGTTGTGGCCTCTCCCATTGCGGAGCACAAGCTCCCGACGCGCAGGCCCAGCGGCCATGGCTCATGGGCCCAGCCGCTCCGCGGCATGTGGGATCCTCCCGGACCGGGGCACGAACCCGTGTCCGCTGCATCGGCAGGCGGACTCTCAACCACTGCGCCACCAGGGAAGCCCTGTTCTGTTTATATTTTCTATTTCTTCCTAGTTCAGTCTCGGAAGGTTGTGCTTTTCTAAAAATGTGCCCATTTCTTCCAGGTTGTCCACTTTATTGGCATATAATTGCTTGTAGTAATCTCCCCTGATCCTTTGTATTTCTGCAGGGTCAGTTGTTACTTCTCCTTTTTAATTCTACTGATTTGTGTTCTCCCTTTTTTTCTTGATGAGTCTGTCTAATGGTTAATCAATTTTGTTTATATTCTCAAAGAACCAGCTTTTAGTTTTATTGATCTTTGCTATCATTTCCTTCATTTCTTATTTATTTATTTCTGATCTGATATTTATGATTTCTTTCCTTCGGCTAACTTTGGGTTTTTTTTTGTTCTTTCTCTAATTGTTTTAGGTGTAATGTTAGGCTGTTTATTTGAGATGTTTCTTAAGGTAGGATTGTATTGCTATAAACTTCCCTCTTAGAATTTCTTTTGCTGCAACCCATAGGTTTGGGTCACCACGTTTTCATTGTCATTTGTTTCTAGGTTTTTTGATTTCCTCTTTAACTTCTTCAGTGATATCTTGGTTATTTACCAGTGTATTGTTTAGCCTCCATGTGTTTGTATTTTTTAGAGATTTTTTTCCTGTAATTGATATCTAGTCTCATAGCATTGTGGTCAGAAAAGATACTTGATATGATTTCAATTTTCTTAAATTTATCTAAGCTTGCTTTGTGACCCAATATATGATCTATCCTGGAGAATGTTCCATGAGCACTTGAGAAGAAAGTGTATTCTGTTGTTTTTGGATGGAATGTCCTATAAATAACAGTTAAGTCCATCTTGTTTAATGTATCATATAAAGCTTGCGTTTCCTTATTTATTTTCATTTTAGATGATCTGTCTTTCTTTTGATTTCCATTTGCATGGAATATCTTTTTCCATCCCCTCACTTTCAGTCTGTATCTGTCCTTAGGTCTGACGTTGATCTCTTGTAGACAGCATGTATATGGGTCTTGTTTTTGTATTCATTCAGCCAGTTTATGTCTTTTGGTTGGAGTATTTATTCCATTTACATTTAAGATAATTATTGATATGTATGTTCTATTACCATTTTCTTAATTGATTTGGGTACATGTTATTGTAGGTCTTTTCCTTCTCTTGTGTTTCCTGCCTAGAGAAGTTCCTTTAGCATTTGTTGTAAAGCTGGTTTAGTGGTGCTGAATTCTCTTAGCTTTTGCTTGTTTGTAAAGGTTTTAATTTCACCATCAAATCTGAATGAGATCCTTGCTGCGTAGAGTAATCTTGGTTGTATGTTTTTCCCTTTCATCACTTTGAATAATATGTCCTGCCACTCCCTTCTGGCTTGCAGAGTTTCTGCTGAAATATCAGCTGTTAACCTTATGGAGATTCTCTTGTATGTTATTTGTTGTTTTTCCCTTGCTGCTTTTTTTTTTTTTTTTTTTTTGTGGTATGTGGGCCTCTCACTGCTGTGGCCTTTCCCGGATGTGTTGTGGCACATCCACAGGCTCTGGATGTGCAGGCTCAGTGGCCATGGCTCACAGGCCTAGCTGCTCTGTGGCATGTGGGGTCTTCCCAGACCAGGGCAGGAACCCATGTCCCCTGAAATGGCAGGCGGTCTCTCAACCACTGTGCCACCAAGGAAGCCCTCCCCTGCTGCTTTTAATGTTTTTCATTGTATTTAATTTTTTATTGTTTGGTTAATATGTGTCTTGGCGTGTTTCTTCTTGGATTTATCCCGTATGAGATTCTCTGTGCTTCCTGGACTTGATTAACTATTTCCTTTCCCACATTAGGGAAGTTTTCAAATATAATCTCTTCAAATATTTTCTCAGTCCCTTTCTTTTTCTCTTCCCCTATAATTCAAATTTGGTGCATTTAATGTTGTCCCAGAAGTCTCTGAGACCATCCTCCATTCTTTTCATTCTTTTTTCTTTATTCTGCTCTGCAGTAATTATTTCCACTATTTTATCTTCCAGGTCACTTATCCACTCTTCTGCCACAGTTATTCTGCCCTTGATTCCTGCTAGAGAATTTTTAATTTCATTTATTGTGTTGTTCATCATTGTTTGTTTGCTCTTTAGTTGGTCTAGGTCCTTGTTAAACGTTTCTATTATTTTCTCCATTCTATTTCCAAGATTTTGGATCATCTTTACTATCATTATTCTGAATTCTTTATCAGGTAGACTGCCTATTTCCTCTTCATTTTTTAGGTCTGGTGGGGTTTTGCCTTGCTCCTTCATCTGCTGTGTGTTTCTCTGTCTTCTCATTTTTCTTAACTTACTGTGTTTGGGGTCTCCTTTTCACAGGCTGCAGGTTCGTATTTCATGTTGTTTATGGTGTCTGCCCCAAGTGGCTAAGGTTGGTTCAGGGATTGTGTAGGCTTCCTAGTGGAAGGGATTAGTGCCTCTGTTCTGGTGGATGAGGCTGGATCTTGTCTTTCTGGTGGGGAGGTCCACATTTGGTGATGTGTTTTGGGGTGTCTGTGACCTTATTATGATTTTAGGCAGCCTCTCTGCTAATGGGTGGGGTTGTTTTCCTGTCTTGCTGGTTTTTTTGGCATAGGGTGTCCAGCACCATAGCCTGCTGGTCATTGAGTGGAGCTGGGTCTTGGTGTTGAGATGGAGATCTCTGGGAGATTTTTACCATTTGATATTACATGGAGCTGGGAGCTCTCTGGTGGACCAATGTCTTGAACTTGGCTCTCCCACCTCAGAGGCACAACTCTGATGCCTGGCCAGAGCACCAAGAGTGTGTTATCCACATGGCTCAGAATGAAAGGGAGAAAAAAAGCAAGAAAGCAAGCAAGCAAGAAAGAAAGAACAAAAGAAGGAAGGAAGGAAGGAAAGAAAGAAATAAAAGAAAGAATGAAAGAAAATGATAAAATAAAATAAAGTTATTAAAATAAAAAATAATTATTAAAAAAATTAAAAAGTAATAAAAAGAAAAGAAAGAAGAGAGCAACCAAACCAAAAAACAAATCCACCTATAATAATAAGCACTAAAAACTATACTAAAAAAAAGAAAAATGAAAAAATAAAAAATCAGACAGACAGAACCCTAGGAGAAATGGTAAAAGCAAAGTCATACAGGCAAAGTCACACACAGAAGCATACACATACACACTCACAAAAAAAGAAAAAGGGAAAAAATATATATATCATTGCTCCCAATGTCCACCTCCTCATTTGGGATGATTCATTGTCTATTCAGGTGTTCCAGTGATGCAGGGTACATCAAGTTGAATGTTGAGATGTAATCTGCTGCTCCTGAGGCTGCACGGAGAAATTTTTCTTTTCTTCGTTCACACAGCTCCTGGGGTTCAGCTTTGGATTTTCCCTGCCTCTGCATGTAGGTCACTGGAGGGTGTCTTTTCTTTGCTCAGACAGGACGGGGTTAAGGGAGCAGCTGATTTGGGGGCTCTGGCTCACTCAGGCTGAGGTGAGGCAAGGGTACGGAGCAGGGGTGAGCTTGCGGCAGCAGAGGCCAGCGTGACATTGCACCAGCCTGAGGCACGCCATGTGTTCTCCTGGGGAGGTTTTCCCTGGATCATGGGACCCTAGCAGTGGCTGGCTGCACAGGCTCCCTGGAAGGGGGTTGTGGATAGTGACCTGTGCTCTCACATAGGCTTCTTGGTGGTGGCAGCAGCAGCCTCAGTGTCTCATGCCCGTCTCTGGGGTCTGCACTGATAGCCGCAGCTCACTCCTGTCTCTGGAGCTCCTTTAAGCAGAGCTCTTAATCCCCTCTCCTCACGCACCAGGAAACAAAGAGGGAAGAAAGAGTCTCTTGCCTCTTCGGCAAGTCCAGACTTTTCCCGGACTCCCTCCCGGCTAGCCATGGTGCATAACCCCCTGCAGGCTGTGTTCACGCCGCCAACCCCAGTCCTCTCCCTGGGATCTGACCTCCAAACCCTGAGCCTCAGCTCCCAGCCCCTGCCTGCCCCAGTGGACGAGCAGACAAGCTTCTCAGGCTGGTGAGAGCTGATCGGCACCGATCCTCCATGCGGGAATCTCTCTGCTCTTCCCTCTGCACCCCTGTTGCTGCTCTGTCCTCTGCGGCTCCGAAGCTCCCCCCATCTGCCACCCACAGTCTCTGCTCACAAAGGGGCTTCCTAGTGTGTGGAAACCTTTCCTCCTTCACAGCTCCCTCCCACTGGTGCAGGTCCCATCCCTATTCTTTTGTCTCTGTTTTTTCTTTTTTCTATTGCCCTACTCAGGTATGTGGGGAGTTTCCTGCCTTTTGGGAAGTCTGAGATCTTCTGCCAGCATTCAGTAGGTGTTCTGTAGGGGTTTTTCCACATGTAGATGTATTTCTGATGTATTTGTGGGGAGGAAGTTGATCTCCATGTCTTACTCTTCTGCCATCTTAAAGCTCCCCTGATATTATTTTTGAAATTGACAGTTTCATCAAGTTATTTGTTAGATCATTTGACACTTTTTACCTAATTTTTCCCATAACAAGCTAATATTTTAAAATAGTCTGGTTAAGAAGATATCTTGAACATAGTCTGATCCAAAAGCTAAATGTATTTAAATTTATTTATTATTCAATTTTACTTCCTACTGCTACTTTGAGAGTGGGAAATTATTTGGACAAATATGGAAAGTTCTAAAGTTGCCCATGTTTATCCCAAAAGCAGGGTCAAGGGTCCAGGTATTTTCTTGTAGGTAACAAAGAGCATTTATATGATTCTGCATTTTTCCAGTGAATTATAGACAGAATAATGGCCCCTAGAGATGTCCACAACCTACTTCTAGGAACCTATGAATATGTTACCTTGTATGGCAAAAATGACTTTTCAGATGTGATTAAGTTAAGGATACTGAGATGAGGGGGAGTATCCTGGATTACCCAGGTGAGCTGTGTACTCAGATGAGTCCTTAAAAATCAGAGAACTTTTCCTGACTGTGGTCAGAGATATAACCTTACTGACTTTGAAGATGGAGGCAGGGGTCACAAGGCAAGGAATGTGGGTGGCTTCTAGAAGCTAGAAAAGGGAAGGAAACAGATTCTCCCCTAGAGCCTCCAGAAAAGAACAAAACCTTGCCAACACCTTGGAGTTAGTCCACTGAGACCAGTGTCAAACTTCTAACCTAGAGAAACACGAGATAATAAATTTGTGCTGTTTTAAGCCACAAAGTTCAAGGTGATTTGTTATAGCAGTAACAGAAAGCTAATACACAATGTCATTTTTTTTTAAATGATCATCTCATTTGAAGGAAGAAACAGCCAAAATGGTGATTTTTTTTTTTTTTTTTTTTTTTTTTTTGTGATACGCGGGCCTCTCACTGTTGTGGCCTCTCCCGTTGAGGAGCACAGGCTCCGGACACGCAGGCTCAGTGGCCATGGCTCACAGGCCCAGCCGCTCCACAGCATGTGGGATCCTCCCGGACCAAGGCACAAACCCGTGTCCCCTGAATCGTCAGGCGGACCTTCAACCACTGCGCCACCAGAGAGGCCCCAAAATGGTGAATTTTAAGATTGTTAAATGAGAAGCAGTTTCCCTCCTCATATTCAAATGCAGGGTGTTTCTAGAACAGCCTAAACTCTTGTCCACTGTATTCTACTATCCTGAGAAAGTGATATTTATATTGTAGATGAAGGAACAGAAGCTCAGAGAGATTGAATACGTTCATATGATTATCCAAATAATCAGAATGTTCCCAATAATAAAACCCATTTTTTCCCCCAACACATTGCCTCAAAGCCTTTCCAACATTCCCTTGTCCATATACGCTTATGAATTCTGAATAAAATTGCAAGTGGAATGATTCTGCACAATTTCCTTTTGGCTGCCTGATTTCCTTTTGGCCTTCTGCACTTAGGAAGTGGGTGCATTTGCATGGTGATCTTAACACAAGAAGGAACAAACCAATATACGTATAGTCTAATCATAGTAGCCTGCTGAAGTTGAAACAAAATTGTCTGATGTCTGAGAGGTACTGTATCTCACCAAAGAAAAGAGCAAAACCAATGGTTTGCTTTTTTAAAAAAAATGCATATATTGGCCATGTTGAAAGATGATAAAACAGAGCCCACTTCTGAGTTTCCTGTCCTTTTAATTTTTTGCTGGTGACAGAGGGGCAATAATTGGGGCATCAGGTGTAGGTTGCTCATTAAACTAATTAACAGTCCTTTGGGAGTTTTAATAGCCTCCCGTTCTTTGTCCAGTTACTGGCAGGAAACTGGGTGACCAGGTGGTTTTCTGGTGCTATAACATTGCCAAGGGCTGCTGGAGATTGGAAAAGGGCTTTAACTTCTCTCTTCTAGATCCTCAATCGCTTAATCTAGGCTTCTCTCTTTCATTTCCACCCTCTTCAGATGGCTATGTTTGATAATGGAGAATCTAGTGAAAGGCAGCATGTCCTTACTACCTCTTGAGCTCCAAGGTTCAAATTCAGTAAGTTAATAACGCAACCTGGCTATCTTACTCTTGCAGTTCATTTTTATGAAAATATAATTTCCTTACTTAGGAGATGCTTGAGGAATTGCAATGATCAACCCAGAGTCCATCTCTTTTTGTTGTGTTGCTTACTGCGTGTTATCCTTGGTGGAAGTGGCTTGTATTTCATTACACAGAGCACTGCAGTGCTGTTTATTTCCTGTATCTACAGAACACAGAAACAGTTCAATGAAAGGAGTAGTTGGGAGGGAGGCCATTTGATGGTAAGGAGATAGGAATATTTGTTTTCTTGGGCTATGAGGCGAGTTCAAAGACGGAGACTTCTGTTTTCTGAAACCATGGTGAGCAGTTCCAGTTTCATGTCAAACATCAGGGTTTCATGCAGGATGTAAACATTTCCTGCTGGCCAAGTCTGTTTCTATAATGGTAACCCCTTAGGTCCTGTGCTACTTGCACTGTAATTGTGCCAAGAGTGCCTGCATGCGACAGGGGAGGTTAAAAGTCAGTCTGGTTTCGCAGCTGCTTTCGGTAAGAATTGGCTTTCCAGCAGCTCTAAAAACATGCAGTTACGCTCCTCAGACAAACATTAATCAGTGGCCATCATCTCACAGGGACACTGTGGAGTTGTCTGGAATGAAACTGGAAATCTGCCTCTCTGTGGACATATGGAATGATGGTGGATAGGGGTGGGTAGGGCATTCATATTAAGTAAGGTCATTGTAGAATTTCATTTATAAATTGTTCAGGTGCAGATTAAGGTGAAAATGAACAGAAACTGAACATTTAAACAGTGGATGTAATTTCCCCTTTTACTTACCGTAGGTTTAGAAATGGTTTATCTTCCTTTTTGATTAATCTCAGTTTGGCACCAATTCCCATCACTGTAGCTTTCCTTTTTTTCTTTTCTCCAGTCTCTCTTTGAAGTAGTTATTGATTTATAAACAAATACTTAAATGCAAGGAAGATGGAGAGAATTTGATTTAAAGCAATCCTGTGGTGAGAAGAAGAATCATTTTGAGATGGAGAGAAACCTCCTCTGATGGATCTGTTTAATAGGTTTGGGTTTTCAAACTTCCAGTATTCTTTAATTGGGGGCTCCCTGTATTTCCTTACAGTTTTGTAACTTGTGCCATAGCAGATATTATGAGCTGTCTTTGATGAACCCATTTTAGAGCTTGCCCTGTGATCTCGGTCACAAAGTTGACAATGAGGACCATGTTCTTTCCTTTGCTAAAGGTAGCCTGAAATGGCAGAACAAACGTAAGAGATTTTGAAAGTCCTTGAAAGGGAAGATACCTCGTGGACTTTTCTGACAATAAGGTGTGCTGTGCATATCTCTTGCCAGGAGGTAGAGGAAAGCTTAAAAGGAGGGTAGACTTCACAAATATTTTAGAGATACCATGACATGCGAAGGACAGCCAAAGCTGCAATTTTTTTTAAAACCTTCATGGAAAGCACAACGTAAGTGGTGAAAGCTGCATTTTTTCAGGGTGAATTATCCAAGTCCCTTGTTTTTTCTGGGAGAACATAAATGAGAAGATGTGCGTGCAAGGGCCCTTTAGGAGAAGTGAGTCAGCTTCAATGTACTCTCCCATACGATCCTCACCCAAAAATTAATGAGGAAAAAAGTATGTAGTTGTATTCACACAGATGAAGGTTTTTAAGTTTTTAACAAGAGATGATAAGAGTAAAAGATTTCATGAAAGTAATGTTTTTCAGATTGCCCGTAGTTCAACAAACACTCCGAAGTCTGATATGTTACAGTCCTTGATGAACACTGATGAAGAGGTATCTTCCCTGGGTTTAAAACATATACTGTTCTTGTTTGTAAACAGCATTTCACATTCATGGCAAAAAAATTAAGACCTTTGTGTATAAAGTGTATCATCTGATGACATGATAAGTCCCTACTCACATGGGGCTACTGAACATTTGAAGTGGGGCTTATCTTGACTGAGATACGCTGTAAATGTGAAATACACGTAGGATTTCAAATCACAAAAAATGTACAAATATCTCAATAATACTTTTATATTGATTACATGTTGAAACGATAATCATTTGGATATACTGGATTAAATACAACTATTGTTAAAATGAATTTGTTTCACTTTTTAACATGGCTATTAGAAAATTTCAAATTACAATTTAATTTAAAATTACACAGATAGCTCACATTATCTTTTTATTGAACAGCACTGATCTAGGGGCCAGCCTTGGATATTCATATCTCTACAACTTCAGGCATTGGAGCAGCTTTTAAAAATAAGGGAACAAAAGAGTTTTCAGCGATAGGGGTGAAATAGGGATGAAGAGACTTTAACTTGGATGTATGCAGAAAAGAGTCAAGACAGAAGAAATGGGGCATTGGAATCAGGGAATCTGAAAGATTGGAGGAATGGGGGTATGAGGGTAAGAGGATGAAACGTGAGTATAGAATAACAAGAATACCAAAGGACACATACACACACACACACACACACACACGCACAGAGCTGCCATACTCATGCTTTGACACCCTGGTCTTCGAGATTCTTTTACTTGATTTCCAAGCAAATTCGGCAAGTCAGTGACTTTGCACCTTTGCTCATGAAATTTCTTTCTGCAACTTTGGGTGGACTCACTTTAACAGTACAGGTTGTTATTATGAAATATATTTCCAGTTTTGTATGTCTACTAAAGTGGTCATTGCCTGTATTTTTATTATTCTTTTCCATTGGCTTCTTCCACATGTTGTGTGTCAGCCAAAAATCTAAGTCTGAAACATCAAAGTGATTTGACAAATCTATAGGCTCATATCTTATCTCGGTCTGAACCTTAAAAGTTATATGGAAAAAATATAATAAAAATTGATTCTACAAAGATACTCAAAGCCCTCACCCACCCTTACACATGGTCAGGAGAATAAAAAGATATATACTGCTCAAAAATAAATTTCCACAGCTCCTTGGCCTTGGGTGAATGAAAAACTATAGTTTTTAGTTTTATGGATCTCCTAGCCTTCACTAAGCACCCAATGTTGAGGAAATTAAACAATTAATCTTTCTTTTAATTGTACAGAAATGTCAGTCAGTGAAGTAAACACAACTCATTCCACTCATGCTCAATGAAAGTTATCTACTGTGAAGGATTAGCTGCCACGTTCAACTATAATGAAGTTCTTGTTTTCCAATAAAGAGGTTAATTGGCTTCAGAAAAAATACATGTACAGAACACATAGGCCTAATATTGGTTTTGCAAAGGCCCTGTGCAAGGAAAGTTAATGTTTCCTGTTTATTAACTGTTTTACAACAATCTGCCCTTGACCAATAATTGTGCTTACATAGCTGATGCTAATATTGTCAGCCCAACAGCTACTTAATGTGTCCTCTACACCTGTGTGAGATTGAGTTTGTCATCATTCCACACCATCCGCAGGGCTTGCTCTTTGGGTGTTATTTCCTGCATCCGAATAGACTGTAGTGCCTTAGGTGGTGGAAATTCCACTGTCCAAAAATGAGGTGCCTTTCCAGGACTTATTTTTTTAAATTCTAAATGTAACCATCTGTTCAGCAGATGTAACTATGTGGTTAACAATTAGAATAACAAAAGTAAAGAACACTTTCTAGACCCAAAGACTTTTCCAAGGAAATTCAGCCAGGTGTCCCACACATATCCACTGGGGAGGTGCTTCTGGAGTTTTAATAGCATACAAATCACTGAGGGTGGGAGGTCTTGTTAAATTGCAGAATCTGACTAGGTAAGTCTGGGGAGGGGCCTGGTAATATGCATTTCCAATGAGCTCCCCCACCCCCAAGTGATGCTGATGATGTTGGTTCATGGAGCAAAGTTTGAGCAGCAAGACGCTGGGCTCCTTCGGACCTCAGTCACCATGCTAATTACTGACTGATATTTACTAAAACAGAGGCAAGTTATTGCTTTTGGATAGCAACCAGGCCTTCTATTTCCATTGAAAAGGCTCATAAAGTTTGGGTACAGTATGACTCTCAACATAGAAATCTCCTGATAAATTTCATGAAGGAATTTTGACCATGAGATGACAATGACTGAGACCAGTTTTGTCACTGAAGATACACAAAGTCACATAGAGTAGCGTTAAAAACAAGACAACAGGCCCAAAATGGAGTTGCTTATGCTAAGCCCCACATCACCAAATCAAAACTTACCTTAATTATGGCTTCAGCTCTCCCAGGTGTGGAATCTTAAACCTATCTGATAGATTCCTGCCACCCCCTAAAAAAGGTAACCTTGTAATAACCAAGCCACTTTTTGGCCTGGTATAACTTCCTTGTTGCTGCTCCCTTCTGCCTATGAAAGCCTCTCATTTTGTAAAGCTCCTCAGGGCTCATTTTTATCTGCTAGGTTGGATGCTGCCTATTCAAATCGACTTTTGTTTAAATAAAACCTCAAATTTTTAAAACATGCCTCAGTTTATCTTTTAATGCCACTATGCACTGAAATAGAAGTTTGAGGAAAGTGATTTAAATAAATATGGCAACGAGAATTCCCAACTGGGGACAATAGATCCGTTAACTCCTTAATTTCCTACCAGTCACCTTATTTTCAATTCTCTTACTCTCCCAGAGAATATTTATTTCCGTTTGCTCAGCACACCTCCTTCTGAGGGCATGCTAACTGGGTTTCAAATAGCTCTTTAAAAACCATCCCATGTCATAAATAGGACACACAAAGCTCATTGATGGTGAGTAACAAGAATCAGGAACAGCAATCATCTCTGAGACTTCGAACATTTTTAGGTAGAAGTAAGTACTCCCCCTTGTTAAATGTTTTGATGGCTATGGGAAATATTCATATTAGTTCCTAAAAAAAATGATGACCAGGATAAAGAGGCTATGTAAAAATAGACTGAAGGACAATCACCAGGCCGATTCTATTTCACCATGCAAGTTTTCAGCGACAGCTCTAAACTAGCAACTTTTCAATTAAATCCAATCTGTCACGGTGGGGAAAACAGTGTGGGGACAGGCCCTGCAAAGAGATTTGGCTGTGAGTGGCCCCGTTAGCACTTTTAACTGAAAATAAGCTATATTTGTTTAAACCATTTCTTAAATAGCGCTGCATATTTTTCTTCCTTGGTAAGCATTTATGCCATTAATTTCTACAGCATACAATTAGACACTGCAAGCTCCGTGTTGGAATCTCCATTTCTCAGTTCTTCTTGTGTCTCTAAGTTTGGCTTGGTAGGTGTAAAGCAGAGTGATAAAATCATCTTTTCTTCCTGTCTTTCTCTCTCTATCACATTGGGAGAAATTTTTGCCCTTGAAAATGTCAAGTGTCCAAATCACCTCTGAGCCCAGTTCACGGTCAGCGCTTGAAGGAAACAGTTTGAGACGGCAGGAGCCTCTTAAACATCTCACCACAAATCTATTGCGATATAAAGAGACGGGAAAGAATGCATCTCTCCCTGCTTCAAACGCCAGTGACATGATGCCACTATGGTGGTATAAAGTACCTTCTTAAGAGCTGTGGAATTGTACGTTTCAAGAGACTTTGCGTTATTAACAAGGTTTATATTCCAGAAAAACACAGAGGTCATAAATTAATTGTATCAGTATTCCCTGGAACTAGACATTAGCTGTGTTTGGTTAGAGACATTCTTACTTATCCTGTTCTGATAAACAGGGCCTCTCTCTCATCATCAGATTTCAGCAGTTCGGATCGGCTCTCTCATTAGTTCAGTAGCACAATACCGGGCCCCGTCAGCCATCTCACCTTCGTCTTCACCTCCGCTTCTTCTCTGTCTCCTCTTTTTGCTCTTTCTTTCTTGTGTTGTGACTTAATTGGGAAACCTTGACCTTTTCTGGTAAACAAGGTTGCGGGCAATCCTAAACTTGCAGGTAGAGCCTGGCTTCCTCTCACTGTCCTCCTTTACTCACTATAATGCAATCAGCCTCAGGAAGGTTGGGGGGCCCACCGACCAATATTTTATTAAGGCAGCTGCCCCACATTCCTTCAACTGTTGGATGTCCCTTGACCTAATTCAGAAGTGCATCAGAGGCTAGCTTTCCTTCCATTTACGGATTTTCAGTTTCAGGAAAGTTTTTAAGTCAACAAGTTTTTTCTTATTTTTCAAGTGCTGGTTATAGAGTGTGTATCTGTTGAAAGTTTAAAAGTCCTTTATGGGGCTCTCAGTGTGTGCTCTCAATCACTTGTGCTTGGAAAATGATCGGAATTTTTATAAATAAAATAGTAACTGGCTAGCCCATGTGGCTGAACACTGCTCCCTGGGACACACTTGTAAGTTAAGCACACGAGTAATACAGAGGAAAAGGAGAGAGAACTCTGTGTTGGTGGTGCTGACTTTCATTAGAGAACAAACTGGTCACCTTACCAAGGCTAACTTGAGCTCTACTATAAACACACAAAACAAGGAAAGTGCATGCTTTGGGGGCATACGTCATAGGACACCATAAGGTCTAGTTCAGGAAACTAACAACAGTGGGTGATGCTAAATGCTACTGAGGAACTTGCAATATTTTGCACATATGGACTGAGTATGTGGTAGCATATATAAATATTTAATTTGTTAATTGTAGTTAGTTATCGGATTGCACATGAACAGACAGAATGACATATGAGAAGTTCCAAGAACACTGTGTAACAGTACATACAGCTGAGATATAGTTTTCTCACACTTGGCAGGCGTTTGAGCTCAGCGAACACAACATTTTCTTTATTCTTTAATTAAGATTAAAATGCTTAAAAATCACCAAATTGAGAACATCATTTTAATGTCGTGTTCAAGGACCAAGGCCAAATGGTAAGTCAGAAACTAGACCTGAAGAGCCATCCGTCTTACAATTTGCTTGATGTTTTTGGGAATCCATTGAGAGTTCAACATCTGACTTGTCCCCAGTTTAGGTAACCAATACCTCTCTTTTTCATTTTGGAACTTAATCGATGAGCTAGTTAGAAAGGTGAAAAAAACAGAAAGTGAAATAATAATTTAAAACATTACAAAATCTCTGAAAATCGAACTGTCAAGTCAACTGTATATAGTTTTCAAAGCAGAAATGAAAGCATTCAGTAATACTTAAAACTGGAAGGGTAGATCATAAAAATAATTGAATACATTTCCTTTTCATGAGGATTTATGCATAAATCTGACATAGATAAAGTGTCTTTGCAAGATCATAAGTCTAGTTTGTCACAGCCAAGACTAGAATTCCTACTTCCTAGATCTCTAGTCTTTCCAGCTTGTTATGCTGTCCTTATCATTAATAGACCTCTTTAGCTTGTCTCTGAAGTATGATCTGGGAGGCAGAGTGGTTTAGTAAGATGAATATGGGTTTTTGAATGAGGGATATGTGAGTTCAAATCCTGGCTCAGTCTCATTTTTTCCATGTAGAAAATAGGTATAATTACACTTCATTTCCAGACATGGTTTAAGGGTTAGCAATGAAATGTAGACAGTTCTACAAACCTTGAGATGTTCAGAAAATAGTAGCTGTTATTGCTATTTCTGTATCCTCAAGGCCTGGGTACTTAGTAACTACTCAACAAATATTTGTGAACATATGAACAAATAGAGGAATAAGTGACAGAGCACATAAAAATGAATAAGTGAACGAATGACAATAAAAATTGTCACTAAAAGATAAATGAAGAAACCTGTGAATATTTTCTTTGGCTTCTTTCAATCTATTAGGAATGCTTTGTTTCCTCTTTGATTTCACTCATTCATCAAGTTTGTTCTCTTGGCTTCCATAGTATTTGAAAACATGACCCAGAAAATTGAAAATCAAAATGCACAAAATCACTCAAAAATGTATATCAGCTCAGTGCAGCTTAAATTGGAAAATCTAATTGAACACCTATTCAAACAGAGTTTTGTAAACGTTGCCTGTACTCACCAGCCAATCTCAAGCAGAAAACCTCTCCTAGGAACAGGCCAATTTAATTAAATTTACTAAGTAGTGGAGGACAACATGGCCTTGTGCCTAGGTATTCCTTTTTATTTTTTTTTTAATTAATGTACACAAAATTACCCTCATACCATTTCAACAACCTGCTTAATCAGACTGCCTGTAAAAGTTGGGAGTCTCCAATATTAACTTTGCTAAAGTGTCCTTAAGACAGGAGGAACAAAGAGAGCAAGGAGAGGTCGACAGTTCCTTGTGGAAATGCTAAAAGAAACACTATCCTTTCTGTTCCAAAGAAGCTGAACTTTTACTATGGAGAGGTCAGGATGAGGCAGCTGAGTGATCATAAACAATCACTCTGCCGAGCTCTTCAGCCCATATAATTCTTTAGCAAATAAAGCATGTGGAGGACCTTGTGTGTGAGGGATTTTTTACCTTAAAACAGCCTGGAGACGGAAAATATGTTAGATGTCCTCCTCTCTAATACTCTTTCAGCGCTTTAATTTTTTTTAGAAAAGCAAAGACTTTACAGGCAGGATGAAATGCAATAGAATAATCTGTACAGAAATTTGTATAAGAGATTTTAAAAATATTAATGCTTTTCTGTTGTAGAAGAAATTCTTGCACATTAAAAAACAATGGGAATGAGTAGAACAAATATAAAGCAAGAGGGAAAAATTCCATACTTTAGTACATCAACACAAAGCTAGTCTTGGTGGGTTTTTTTGTTGGCTTTTTTAAGAAAATTAATATTGTCGAGGCATAATTTGCATACAAGAAAATGTACCCGCTTTAAGTGTACAGTTCAGTGGGTTTTGAGAAACATATACACCAAAGCAACCACCACCAAGGAAAAGGGTTTCTTGGAACTCAAGTCTACACTCCCATCTTTGGCCCTAGGCAATCACCAATATGCTCTCCATCATTATAAATTGGTTTCCATTTTGTAGAATTTAACAAAATAGAATCATTTTCCTTTATGCATACTTCTTTTACTTTTATAATGTTTTTTATATTCACTTATATTGTGACATGTATCAAAGATTTGTTCCTTTTTGATTCTGAGAAGTGTTCCAATGTATGGATATACTATAATGTGTTTATCGATTCATCTCTTGATAGACTTTTGGTTATTAGTTTCTTGCTATTATGAACACAGTTATTATGAACATTTATCACAAGTCTTTATGTAGACAAATGTTTCCATTTCTCCTGGACAAATACCTAGGAGTGGAACTGCAGAGTCTATGATGATGGATGCTTAACCTTATTAAAAAAAAAAAAAATCCGCCCAATTGTTTACCAAAGTGATTTACTTTTCCTATAACAATGATAAAAGTTTCAGTTGCCCCATATCCTTGGCAATGTTTGGCACTGTCTATTATTTCAATTTTAGGTATTCTATTAGACATGTAATGGTATTTTATTGATGCTTTTAATTTGCATTTTCCTCATGACTAATGATGATGAGCATCTTTTCATATGCTTATAGGCCATTTATACATTTTCTTTTGTGAGTTTTCAGTTCAGATCTTCTACTTATTTTAAAAATTGTCTTATTGAGTTCTAAGAGTTCTTAATATATTCTGGACATAAATTATTTGGCAGAATATGTAGTGTTAATATTTTCTTCCAGTCTTTCACTTATCTTTTAATTTCTAAATGGTGTCTTTCAAAGACCAAAAGTTTTTAATTTTGATGAAATCTAATTCATCATTTTTTTCTTTTACGACTCATGTTCTTTGTGCTGTAAGAATTTTTGCTTACCTAGTGATATAAAGATTTTATCCTGTGTTCATTCTAGAAGTTTTGGCAAAAACTCTAAGCAACACTTTAGAACTTAAAACACTCTTAAAATTTGGTATGTTTTCTTTTCATTTATATTCAACTTATATTTTTTGTAGTACACTCTTGATTTCTTCTTTGACTAATAGCTTATGTAACAGTGGGTTTTTAGGCCTCCAAATAATTGGAATTTTCCAGATATCTTCTTTCTCTAGATTTCTAGTTTAATTTTGTTATAGTTGGAAAATATATTCATATGATACTCTATATGGTATCAGACATTTAAAATAGTAAGACATTTTATGTTCCTGTATAGGATCTGTCTTGGTGAATGTTATCCTAGAAGGAAGAGACTAAGAGAAACAGAGAAATCTCATTATTTCTTTGTTTAACCTTCCAGTATGTATAGTTGTTTCAATCTGAAATATTAATTATCAAACAACAGAGCATAACATTAAAATTTCTTCAGGAACAGCCATAATAATTCTAGGAATGAGAAATTGATCAGTAAATCGCATAACATAAATATTTGGAAATTTATCACATTATAATTCCAAGAAATCAACAAAATTAACTTTGCCACATTGAATTTCATATTCAAATTTATTGACTATTTTTCTGTAGGGTATATACCTTCATTCTCACATCTTTTACTAATGATATTAGTTTGCCAAGTCACCTATCTTACATAGAACTCTTTCAAAAAAGTGCTCTGAACCTTTGGCAGAAAATTTAGACACATAAGCCCAAAAGGAAGCTAATCTAATCAGAATAGTTGGGAGCTGGCCAAATAAATAAGTCTATTTCATATAATCTGCACTAAGATTCTTTCTACATCAAGAAAAAATTTGAGGAAAATCAATCACGTAACTGAAAATTTCTACCTCACCAAAATAACCTAAAAGCAACAACAATCTGAGGTTGAGAGAGTGTTCTATTAGTTTCCCAAAAGTTTCAATGACAGAATAGGAAGACAACAGGAAATGATGTGTAGTAAACAGAAGGATGACATTTCTCGAGCAGATTGTAGTCCTCAGTGAACTCTAGAGTGAACAACCAAACAACGTGCTAACCAAAAACTGGAGATGACCACCATGGGAAGTTGGATGAGCAGGGAAAAGAGTTTGGGTGCCATGTTGAGAGAAGACCAACCTTTGTTTGGGTCCAGGCAGCCACCATACATGATTTGTTATTCCAATGAATTAATCAATGATTCCTCTTAAAACTATTGGCAGATTATTTTTTCCCTTTGCATATTCCTTTGGAATGCTCTACTGATGTCATGCAACTATATCTGTTAGGAGTCAGCTATATTAAAAATCTTGTATGGCAAGAGAGAAACGAGAAAAGACTTTACTTTAAAATTCAAATTAACTTTCTCAAACCACAGCTGGAATGGATTATTTTTGACCTTTCTTTAAATCGTAATTTGTATCTTTGCAAATTACCACCATCAAAGTTGTCAGGACAGCAAGAAAAATGTTTCTGTTTCACAAAGTGGAGGACATGATGCCATAAGGATGGTTTGCAATGAATTTGGCTTTCTCTGCTTATAGTTTTTCGAAATCTTCGGGCTGATCCCAATTATGTTCAGCTGGTAAATTTGCCTTGGTTTTTATCTCTTTTATTCTTTTCTTGCCTAACTCCCTATAAATTCTCATTTTTTTTTTCCTGTAGCCAATCTGCTTATTACATAAATGCCTGTAAGCTAATAGTCTACATGGGTTTTAATGTTACCACTTTTCCAGGCACCATGTTCTTTTAACCCTCATAATGACATCAGCAATCTCCTATAACTGATGAGAAAACTCTTAGATAAATTACATTATGTACACAGTCACCCAAATATTAAAGGAAAAAATTATGTCTTGGACCCAGAGCTATTTGATTCCAGTCTGTTAAAAGCAAGATGTGACTAATTCAGTCTTTCATTCACTCATTTCTTCATTCATTCATTCACACTGAGTACCTGTTACATGCCAGCATTACTCAAGATATTCAAGGTATTTAAGGGCATATAAAGATGAATTAGAAAGCAGGCCTTTCCATCAAGGAGTTCACCATCTTTAATTAATTAAATTTTTAAAAATGTTAAGTCAGCCTTGTTCACATGATGAAATCACCTCCTCCTAGTGTTTAATATCCCTGAGTATATTTGTCTAAAACTCTGCTTTTAGCTTACCTTTGCAAATGAGAATTGCTACCTTTTAAAACTAATTCTGTAGGTGGATAGTTACTATAGGAATGATTTCATGTAAATTTTATCTTATCATACCCAGTTAAGCTAGTAATTAGGTGGATTAGACAGATACTCAGAGACATTTCTCTAAAAAATAGACAAAAGAAATACGGGAAGTCAAGTAAGTAGTGGTTACAGTGTTTTTTTAATCCACCAATCAAATGGCCTGGAGTTGACGTCCTGAATTGCTGTGTGGAAGCATGGGGGGAGTGCAGCACAAGAATCCAGGTGAGAGGACAGAAACAAAAATGAACATAAGATGAATGAACATTTAGTGTCCTTTGTATGGAAGAACTATATGCAAAGTCTTTACATCAATAAGGTGTTGAAAAACTCAGAATGCTCTGATCCATCAAAGTCTTTCATCTGGATTTAGGCTCCCAAGCAAGTCAAAGCTTATCAAAGTCTTTTGTACCTTCCATATTACTCACAATAACTTGCATTCTGGGTCCTAAGAGTTGGGAAAGTCGATTGGAAAAAAGAGTTAAGAAGGAGAAGAAAGTTTCTTCTATCTCTTCTGAACGCAGACTTTGCATTTTATTCCTTGTTTTCTAAGTTCTTCTTTATTCCTTTAAGTTTTTTAAATGGATTTATCTAATCATATCCTAAAAGAACCCAATGTAAGATGTCCACAATTAATTAAGCACAATTATGAAATAGAGTATTTAGGTGTAGAGAGCTCTCTCACTTAATAACCTGACCTCAATTCACAGACAAAACGTAATGCATTTTTAGGTAGAGGGTTGGTTTAGCAAAATGCCTGCCTTCAAATTTCAAGTCTCCTAGTATATATGCACTAATATAAAAGGTATGAACACCACTGTCCTAGCTGAAAATATCCTCCCATTTGATTCACTTTCAATGTTTTAGTCCCCTGAATGAAGTCTCTTATATAATGAAAATTTAGAACAGGTTGCTTTTTGTATTTTAGCAAAAGACTTTTTCAGTTTAAACTTTTCATGAATTGAGCAGCTTTCACCTAGCAATCACAATTGGCCTTTTGGGGAAAGAGTTCCATTTGCTCACTGTTTTACAGCGATGCTACTACCTACCTCCTCTCTGACTTGTTTTCCTTGGAGACCATTGACCGTGGTTGAGAAGATCTACAGTGGAATAATCCGATGATCGTGGTGTGGCTGAGGCCTGCCATGTAGGAGTCATTATACACATAGATGGTTCAGCTGCTCTTTTACATTTTTTGAAGGAACTAGGTTGGAAAAAAAATGAAGAAAGAAAGCATGAAATATGTTTTAGATTTGGTCTTTTAAAAATTGGCTTTGTGTGTGTTGGTGATGACACACAGGAAAAGACTAGTCCAGGAAGAACTGTTGTTTCTGTGATTAAAAAGAAGCAGAAGCAAAATAGAAGAGCTATTGTTCAGGCTGGGTTTGAATTACAGTCCATCTTTATCAGCTTTTCTTCCTAGTTATTTTAATGTTTTATTAATCCTGTTCCTCAAAATATCTTCTTCCCTTTACAACCACAGAAAGAATAAATTGTGACAATGTGTTTTCTTTTGTGCTTAGTAGATGGCGTTCTCACAGATGACACTATGGGTCAACATGACCTCAACTTTAGTTTTGTTATATGATATCTACAATGGTGTCGCATCAGTGCCTCCTACTCTTTTGTGTTTATACAATTTTCATAGAATTAATGTGGATCAGAGGGCCTTAACCCTTAGAAGCAGAAAATCAGATTATGAATTCTTAGAAATTATTTGCTTAGACTCTTCACTGAAATTATGAAATAATTAATCACTTTAGGGAGGGAAGGAGATAGAAAGTGAAGGAATTAATTGTTAACTAATAGAGTTAATATGGATTCACTGATCATCACAACTTCAAATACTAAGCCTCTGAACTGCAATTAACTAAGACCCGAATATATCACAACCTTACTATGGAAATCTGTTAGATTGTATTAAGGCGAGCCTAAAGTATTGGAACATATTTACAAACAGACTGTGAAATCTTCTGCTTGGAGATATTTTAAACATGAATACTTTTAACTTCAGTGGTTCTTAGAGTGTGGTCTACAGATCAGAAATAACCTAACCTGGGAATCTATTAGACATGTAAATTCTCTGGCCCTATCCACACTTACACAATCAGTCTCGGGATAGGATCCAGCAATCTCTGTGTTAACAACCTCTCCAAAGGATTCTGCTGTATGAGAGCCACTGATCAGCTCATTGATTTCCAAGCTGGCTTTACATAAGTATCACCTGGGGAGCTTTTAAACCTACCAAGGCCTTGGTTACACCCAAAAACACTTAAATGAAAATTTGGGGGGTTTGGATCAGACATTGGTATTTTTCTAAGCTCCTCAGATTACCCTAATGAACAACCAGGCTAGGGTACAGAAGAGTATTTCTCAGCCCTGGTTTCATTTTATAATCACGTGGGGAACTTCAAGACATACTGAAAATCAGTGGTCCCATTATATACCAGTGAACCAGTTATAAACTTCCAGTTATAAAATAAATTAAATTCTGAGGACGTAATGTGCAGCATGGTGGCTATAGTTAATAATACTGTACTGTCTATTTGAAAGTTGATAAGACAGTAGATCTTAAAAGTTCTCATCACAAGGAGAAAAAATTGGGGAGAATAAAAAGAATTTCTGCAGACTGGATCTGGGAATGGCTATCATTTAGAAACTCCTCATATAACTTCTATGCAGTCGGGGTTGAGAACCACTGCTCTAGCTGAAACCATTTGAATAGATTAAGTGATCTCTCTAGGTCTGTTCTCTTGATGCAGTTTATTTTTTAAAGGCTGTGCTAAAGGGTATAATTTTATGTACAAACTTTTCCACTTACCCTGTTTTAATATAGCTCACATTTTTGTGGCATTTTTACAGTTCCCTGTTGGGGTGATCACATGATGTGAGCCTGTTGCTAATGAATGAGAAGTTGTTGCATTATTGATGAAAGGGAAAGAGTTGGGTTGGACAAACACAAGGGAGGAAAGCCAGCCACAGGAAGAATTTTCAGGTCACATGATAATTGGCATGATGCAGCAAAATCTTTCCTGCTGCAGAAACCATGTCCACATTTAGAGAAAAGGAGGATCTCTTCTGAGTCTGACTCCATGACACAAAAGCAGATAAGGTATAAATAAAATACAAGGAGTTCATGTCTTCCCATTTTGAGTTCATAGGTCGTTAGGTGTCAGGCAAAGCAGATACTTACTCTGTCTCTCTCGAAAAACCAGTCAACACATAGGTCACCTTAAAAATAACATACAGTTTTGTTCTATCTCATTTGTCATGCAGATTTCAGTGAATGCTTTCATGAAGGAAGTTTTCAAAGTTTTTTTGGTGAATGGGATGAATCTTCTGAGTTTGATGTAAACCACTCATCTAGGTCATCCTTGAGTCACTGCTTGTTAATTTCCTGTTTGGAATCTACCACCAAACCCTGTAACTGCTTCCTGAGAACTGCTCTAAGGATTACTATTTCTCCTCTATTCTCATTTGCCACTACTCCATGTCTCTATCACTCACACCATCATTACTCTCATCACCTCCTAACAAGCTGCTTTGCCCCAATGTTTCCTACAGCCGATGCCATCCTGCATACACAACAGCCAGAGAAGATCATACTAAAGCGCTGTCCCATCATGTCACTACCCAGCAAGGGCTCCAAATTTCCTTCAGAATAAAGGGAAAAGTACCTTTGCATATTTCAAATCGTCTCTAAACAGATGCAACCCCTCTGTCCAATTTCTTCTGTGCTGGTTCCCCAAGGTAAACTCTCAGCTCCAATCAGCTGATTATTTCATTCTTTTCCATATATGAAAAATAATATTCATATTGCCATAACATAGCAGCTCATGCTGTCCGTCTCTCTGCCCACCTAATATCTCTGTCTATACAAGTTATGTCCATATGTCAGAGTTCAGATGAAATCTCAAATTCTGGATTGCAGTGTTGGTTACTCCTTAAGGTTCTCTGAGTGCTAAAGTTCTCTACTCCTGCACTCACTGGCCTCTTTCTCCTTTGCAGTCCTGGAATAACTAAAGTCCTTATTATGGAGGTCAGCACTTAATTGTTCTTTCTACAAATAAAGGTGCTCACTCAAGCTCAGTTCTACAGAGCTCTTCCTTCAATTTCAAATTTGTCCATACATCTCCTAAGTAGATTGTAACTTCCAAGATGGCAAGGACCTGCATTTTCATCTAGCGCTAACTTTATGGTAGTCATTTTGCTATGTGTTTTACATGGATTATTTAGATTATTTCACTTAATCATACAATTCTAGGATGTAAATATTATTATTATCTGAACTTAATAGAAAAGGAAAGTGAAACATAGAGGTTTAAAGAAAATGCACTGACGCAAAGTAAACAGCTGTTATGTGGAGAAGCTGGAATTCAGATCCACCTCTTATTCCAAAGCCCACAGTCTTTTCCTGATATCCTCAAAAGCCTTCCAAATCATTCTTTAAAGCTTTATGACTGAGTTGAAATTATTCAGACTTTGAAAAGAAAACACCATTTTTTAAAGGGAGGGGTGTTTCCATCTCAAATCTTTTTAGGAAAATGGAGTGACAGAAGTCAAAAAAAGAAAAGAAAACATGAATTTTATTAAGTAGAACAATTAACTTTCTATTCAATAGAAACGGCTAATGTTGATGATCATGGCATATCGCCAGTGTGTAATGAGTCTGAGAAATCAAAATCTTAGATGTTGAATCAAGCCAAGACCCTGGACTGGCTAAATGATATATTAGGAAGGATACAAGAGAAGCTAAGATGAAGGGTGGGAGTTTTCCAAGGTTAATTACAGAACAAATATCTAGGAACAAGGCAGTGAGAACAAAGATGTATGATATGTGACATATGTTAAGGGCTGGGACCAACACTTTGGAGACCTTGTGCAAGTACAGTTCATTATTTAAGAACACATTACCCTCTGAATTCTCTAAAGGTCAGGGTCAGATTTACACTCAGACTTTATTTTCATTCTTTGTTAATTTACAATTGGTCTGTAAGCCTTTCATTGTATAGTCTATATGCACTCTACTGAATTTATTTGATGGATCTTCCAAATTTCCCAGGCTTGGCATTGTGCTAAGTGATATGGAAAGTGCATAAATATATGATAGAGATATAGAGGTAGATAAAGATAGATAATATATATATAATCTCAAAAGGATTATAAACTGTTTAGGAAATGATAGATACTGTTCATTGAACATCTATTATATTATAACTACTTGTGTATTTTCCTTTTTGGGGGCTTATAGACAGCAATAATTTATCTCTCACAGTTCTGGAGGCTGGGAAGTTCAAGATCAAGGCACTGGCAGATTTGGTATCTGGTAAGAGCCTGCTTTTCCAGTTCATAGACATCTAACTGTGTCCTCTCGTGGTGGAAGGGGCAAAGGATCTCTCAATACACTTGTGTTTTCTATAAACTCATAGTAACTCTGAAAGATAGGTATTAGTTAGTTCTGTATTACAGATGAGGAAACTGAGGTGTTTCTTTACTTCTCAAAAATCACATTGCTGGGGTGCAGTGGTTGAGAATCTGCCTGCCAATGCAGGGGACACGGGTTCGAGCCCTGTTCTGGGAAGATCGCACGTGCCATGGAGCAACTAGGCCCGTGAGCCACAACTACTGAGCCTGCGCGTCTGGAGCCTGTGCTCCGCAACAAGAGAGGCCGCGATAGTGAGAGGACCGTGCACCGCGATGAAGAGTGGCCCCCGCTTGCCGCAACTAGAGAAAGCCCTCGCACAGAAACGAAGACCCAACAGAGCCAAAAATAAAATAATAAATAAATTTAAATTATATTTAGAAAAGCATTTAAAAAAAATCACATTGCTGTTAACTGTCAAATCTAGGATTTGAATTCAGGTGTCTCTCCCTGTTTTTCTTTTCATTGATGGATTGTCTTCCCATTGTAGTACTATGTACTTCAGAATAAATTAGATTATGCTATGGTAACAAGCACCCCCCAAATCTCAGTAGCTTAACCCATCATAAGTTAACTTCTTGTTCACAGAAAGTGCTCTTGGGGTTTGGGCAACTCTCCAGGGAACTGTCCTCAATGTGGAGGCTCAGCATAGTAGGCTGCTTTGCTCTTGGAGTACCGCCACATGTACATGGGCTTCCACAGCCAGGGAAAAGGGAATGTGGAAAAGTGCACATCAGTTCTAATATGCTTTAGCTCAAAAGTGACACACTTCATTTGTGCTCACATTTTGTTGGCCAAAGAAAGTCACATAACCATACGTAACTTCTGAAAGGAAAGGAGAACCAGAAATCTTAGTAAGGATTAGTAATTTCTACAACCACAATAAATATTATATTTCAACTCACAGAGAGCTACTAATTCTTTACTTAGAACGAAACATTCTGCTAAGAACAAAGATGATGGAATCTGGTTCCTGATATGAAGTAACTGAGAGTTTGATAAGGAAAATATATAGTTCCTATAAAAAGGAACTAGCATATTAACACAGCAGGACAAATAATATTTGAACTCAGAGGAGAGAAAGGCAACTTGGATTTGGAAGATTATTGAAGATTTAAGGCATTTACATTGGTCTTTGGAGAATCAGAAGAATTTAATTCAGAAATACAAGGAAGAAAGTCCTAGTTGAAGGAAGAAAAATGCATGAAGGTGTAAGGACATTTTGCCCATGCCACAGACACTACTGGCAGGTAACTGAAGACATCTCCACTCTCCAGAGGCAGATGGATGATGGCAATGGAAGGGGACAGGCAGCAATCCTGGAAGAAGTCCCTGCCCTTTAACTACCTGCTCTGCCTTGTTCTTGCTTTCATACTGCTTCTATTAACATATATATATTTTTTTATCATAGACACCACAAAGGGCATTTTCAATTTTTTTTTTACTTTAAAAGGTACCACTTTTGGAAAATATTCATGGAGAGTGAGAGGACTCCGCAGGCCTGGGGATACATGCCTGCCCTTCCCCCCAACATACTCATTTGCTTTTAGGCTTGGATGCTGCTGAGGTGGACCTCTCATTAACTAACCCGGGAAGCTGAGGCATCACACAAGGGTAAAGGGGTTGAACTTCTAACAAACACTGAGACTCAGGGTCACAAACCATGTTGATGGGATAGAACAGCTTTTGCCCTGAAGCCAGAAGGGACAATGAAGACTCTAGTAGAAAATTTATTATAAGAAATAGAGATTGTGGACCAAAAGTCTGGCCATATCACCAAGACATAGGTGAGGCTCTCTACAGGTATCTGCTCAACAGATACAGAATTTTCTGCAGCTCGGGCCTGAAGGTGATTATAGAGCCTGGGAGAAAAGGTCAATTGTGTGCTTCGAAAGTGCAGAGCCCACACTTACTCAGAAACACTGATAAGTGTCCCATGAAATTTGTGAAACCATTTGAGGGAGGACACCTTCCGGAAAAGACCAGTGAGTCAGCCATACGCCCCAACCATTCAGCTCAAGTGGTCATTCTTCCATCACAGACTTGCCTAACATGGAAACCATTCTCCTCATCCATCCTCCGTGTCTCCTTCCCTCCTGGGCATATTCAGTTGAGACTACACAGTCTCTCATTACAGTCACCCTCTTACAAATGCCTCCTGTGAACTTGTCCAGAAGCTCAGGCCTCTCTCTCCCTCACTACAGATAACAACTTGAATTTACCATTACCTTGGCAATGTTTTTAATACTATTTTTTAATACTATTACTACTTATGCATGCATATCTAAACAATAGATAGTATCATTCTTCATGTTCTATATCTGAATGGTATAATACACTATATACCATTAGGCTTATCCATGTTTTGAGGCTTATCCATGTTGATCCATGTTGAAATTTTTGTTCACTCGCAGGCTCATTTTCAGTGGGTAGGATTTTGTGTGTGCGATTTTTGTTTTGTTTTCCTTTTCTCTCTCCATTTACCCTTGCTTAATTTATTCACTCAATGAATATTTGAGATCTTCTAATTGACAGTATCCTAGGCACTTAAGGCTATTACAGTGAATGAAAGAGATTTAAAAAAACAAAACAAAAACATCCTTGTCTCATGCAGTTTATTTTCTGGTGATTGGGAGACCCATTATATGTGAATACATGTGTGCCATAGTTAATTTGTCAAGTGATAGTGCTATGGAGAAAAATAAGCCAAGAAAGGGAGGAGAGCGTGTCTATGGCAGGGTTTACAATTTCAAATAGAATCGGAAAAGGGATCATTGAAAGGTAACATCTGAAAAAAAAGCTAAAGGAGGAGAGAGGGTAAGACCTGTGGCTTCTTTAGGAGAATATTACAGTCAGAGGGAAAAGTAAATGTGACTCCCGAGACAGTAACATGCATGTCTGTGTTCAAGGAACATCAAAGAGAGTAGGGAGGCTGGGGTGGAGTGAGTAAGGGGCAAGGCTGGCCTAAAGAGGTCAGAGAGGCAACAGATTGTGTAGGGTGTTATAGTTTGGACTTTACTCTGGAGCAATGGGAAACTTTTCAAACATTTTGAGCCATGGTGTGATAGGACATGACTGGTATACATCAAGGGCTCCCTCAGGCTGCCATATTAAGATTAGACAATAGGAGGGCAGCAGTACAGCGAGGGGGACCACAAAGGAATTGCAGTAACCCACGTGAGAGATGATGGTAGTGTGAACCAGGGTGACGATTACAGAGATCATGAGAGGTGCTTAGATTTTAGATATGTTTTGAAGGTGGAGCTGTCAGGATTTGCTAGCAGGTTGAATGTAGGATAAAAGAAAAAGCAGAGCTGAAGATTACACTAAAGTTCTCAGTCTCATCGATGGAAAGGGTAGAGTTTCCATTAACTGAGATGGGGAAGACTATGAAAGGAGCAAAGTTTTGGGGTTGAAATTAGGAACTGTGTTTTGAGATATCAAATAGGCCATTAGACGTGTGACTCTGAAGTTCAGGGGAAAGGTCTAAGCTGGAAATGTAAACTTAAGAGTCATCAGCATATGGATGGTATTCAGAAACATGAGCCGGGACTGTGTCACCAAAGAGTGACTATCGCTGGAGAAGAGGTTGGAAGACTGGACCCTGGGGCAGTCCAGTGCTTGAAAGTCCACCCAGCTCCTGCAAGTCAGGTTTCATAGTGGCAGACAGAGTTTTCTGCCCCATAGTAAGGTGTTGGTTTAAATCTTAGTCACACCACTATGTCTTTGTCCTTGTACAACCCTAGATTAAAAGATATAAGTCATAGTCCCAGACAATGAGAGTGAGTAATATTTTCAATCCCATCCCTGCTCCTGACTTAAGGGAGCCTGACCAGTCTTCTAAACCCTCAGACCATGTCACACAAGCACTCAGACATTCAGCCCCACTGCCTACTCATGGCTTTAGCACCACTAACCACATCTTGCATTTATATTCATGGGAATATTTTTTATGTTGTTTGTAAGCCTGACTGTGTAATTATTTTTCATTTAATATTTTATCTGTGTATGTTCTTGAATCAGAAGAGGTATGTCAGAGAGTAAACTTACTACTCCATGTTGACTCCTTGGCTTCTACCTCATCCTTTTGTGAACATTCAGTATAGTTGTCTTCTCCTTTCTTGCTGATACTTCCCTGACATTAGCTTCCATTACATTCACTCTCCTGATTTTCTCCTGCCTCTTTGACTCTTTATTTGGTCCTTTGCAAGTTCATCTTCTTCTCCTAAACAGTAAGTATAACCCTGAGAAAACCAAATTCAAAAAGAGTCATGTACCAAAATGTTCATTGCAGCTCTATTTACAATAGCCCAGAGATGGAAACAACCTAAGTGCCCCATCATCGGATGAATGGATAAAGAAGATGTGGCACATATATACAATGGAATATTACTCAGCATAAAAAGAAACGAAATTGAGCTATTTGTAATGAGGTGGATAGACCTAGAGTCTCTCACACAGAGTGAGTAAGTCAGAAAGAAAAGACAAATACCGTATGCTAACACATATATATGGAATTTAAGAAGAAAAAAAATGTCATGAAGAACCTAGGGGTAAGACAGGAATAAAGACACAGACCTACTGGAGAACGGACTTGAGGATATGGGGAGGGGGAAGGGTGAGTTGTGACAGGGCGAGAGAGAGTCATGGACATATACACACTAACAAACGTAAGGTAGATAGCTAGTGGGAAGCAGCCGCATGGCACAGGGATATCGGTTCCGTGCTTTGTGACCGCCTGGAGGGGTGGGATAGGGAGGGTTGGAGGGAGGGAGATGCAAGAGGGAAGAGATATGGGAACATATGTATATGTATAACTGATTCACTTTGTTATAAAGCAGAAACTAACACACCATTGTAAAGCAATTATACCACAATAAAGATGTTAAAAAAAAAACAACAACTGTAAATATAGGAATCTCTTGGGTGCTTAGTCCCAAGTCCCTGTCTTTGCAATCTGCACTCTCTCCCTAGTCAATATCATCAGCATTTTCAGGTTAACATACCAATTATACACGGATAACTTCTATCTTTATATCTCCCTGCCTGATCTCTCTTCTAAAATCTAGGCTTATATATTTAACTGCTTATGTATTTGGTTCTTAGAAGCATCCCAAACTTAAATTGTTCAAAATTAAATTTTTGATTTCTTCCTATAATGTGGTTCTCCTCCATTGCTGCCAATTTAAGCATCAACCCGGTGGTTTATGCCAAGAGCAAGCACTGCGTCTTTAACACTTCCTTTGCCTTCCTTCCCACAATCAGACATCAACAAATCTTGTCAATTCAATCTTCAAAATACAAATTATAAACATTTAAGTAAGGAATGGATCTTAGTGACATCTTTCCCTATTCACTGTCTGTGTAATAAAAAACTAAAGATCAGAAGATAAATATTCTCATTAATATTCCCACAATTAGTAGTGAAAGGTTTTAGGACTAGCTCCTGTATCTCCTAATTTAGTACGGTGTGCTTTCACAGAGCCATGTCGCAGGAAGTTATGTCTGGGCTCTGAGGCTACTTCTTTACAAATAATGTTTTTTGATATCCATTATTTATAAAAAATAAGACAAACTGGTTGTGTAGAAATTTTCAGCTCTGTAGTAGTAGTTGTAAATTTAACTTTTGTTTTAGCATAAACATGGTTTTATTTATGAAACAACTGATCTTAAAACAAACAAACAGGGCTTTCCCTGGTGGCGCAGTGGTTGAGAGTCCACCTGCCGATTTAGGGGACACGGGTTCGTGCCCCAGTCCGGGAAGATCCCACATGCCACGGAGCGGCTGGGCCCGTGAGCCATGGCTGCTGAGCCTGCACGTCCGGAGCCTGTGCTCCGCAACGGGAGAGGACGCAACAGTGAGAGGCCCGCGTACAGTAAAAACAAGCAAACAAATTAACAAAGAACCTGGCTTAAATACAGCTCAGTTTGCAAATAATGCAATTATTTGTGGTTTAAAGATATTTAGATATTTGTGCAAGGTCTAAGATTTTAGAAGAAAACTTCTGGAAGAGCAATGGCCTTTTGTCATCTCCACCTCACCCCTCCCGAGATCTATTCCTGCTTTCAGAACTATTCTGCTATAAGCTTCAAAGTCTTGAGATTATCATCCTTTATTTGATAGGGAAGATAATCCTGTTGATGTTTGTGTAACCTAGTTGTCTCCAAACCCGATCCACTTAAAATAAAATATGGTAAAATAAATTGTGCTTTGCAGTCTCTGAAGAATCTGATAATAGACGAAACAAAATGTAATTGAGGCAATTTGAGAAAAGATTAAGGCAGTTGATGACAAAATTATTCTCTTACAGAATAGAGTTGTGTTTATGAGTGAAATCTCGAATTTTCCTCTCTTTACCTGAGTTGAATCCTATTATTACTTTAGTTCAAGTAGATCCTTGCAATTGAACTGCCATTGATAGAAAACTACCTGAGTGAAATCTTTCATTATCTTTAAATGCTAAGCATGAAATTTTAGATAAATAATACTTATCATAGGAATGGGACTAAAAACCTTTTGTAATAAGAACAGCAAAATCAAGTCTATTTATTTCATCCAAGGTGAAATTGTCCGAGAATATTTGCTTAACTGACATCTAACTTCTGTACTTTGGCAAAAGAAGAATCATTGAAACAAATACTGTTTATATTGCCAAATGTCTAATTTTGGCTGCATGTTTTTAAATCATACGGTATGAGTAGTCAGGGTTAAGGCCATAGATTTTAGGTTCAGGAAGATCTGATTTAAAATCCTGCCTCAATCACTTCCTCACAACATTAAGCCAATTACTTAAAATACAGATGCAAATGCCTAGCACTTAACATTAACTGAGGTCATCACGTTCCCTCAGATTTCCACATCAGTGTACCTGATGCCCCCCTTTCTGTCGACTGAAAAAAAGTCTGCACAACCTAAAAGTTAAGAATTATGTTTTATTCAGTGGACTTTCTAGGGACTTAAGTCTGGGACACAGCCTCTCAGATAGCTCTGAGGACTGCTTTTGAAAAGGTAAGGGAAGAGCCAGGATATATACAGGAGTTTTTACAACAAAAACCAGGGAGTCAGAACATCAAAACACTACTTACTATTAATTAAAGAAAAACCAGGACATCTCAAGTTAATGAATTAGCAGTTTTCTGTGTATGGGAAGATGCAAGAGTCTGGGCTTGTTGAAATTATTCCTTTGATATGCACCTTAACTATTCTAGGGCCAGTATCCTGTTTTTCTCCATCCTGAATCCTCCCAGGGTACACAGCTGGTGGTGGCTACAGTGGCTACTGGCTTGATGGCTGCAGTATCCTTTGGTTACTGATATGGCAAATGACATTTTTTTGTCCATATTTCTCAGTCTTCTGAATGCCTTCATCACCTCTACCCCTTCATTGTCTAGCTAACTGCTTATCTGTTAAGATCCAGTTACTGTGTTATCTCTTCCAGGAGTTCTTTCTGACCCACTAACATTTAGGTTTGGACTTGGCCTATCTCAGTCTTAAGCCTTCTTAAACTCTCTTTCAATCCTCCGGTTCATCATCGTCTTGTCTATGAACTCCTTCAAAGCAAGGACCTTGACATTTACTTTTGCATTTTCAGTACCTAGCATGAGGAGTGGCCCACAGTTGGTGTGTAATGTATTTTGGTACATTAAAAAAAAAAAAAAGAAAGAAAGAAGGTTGGAAATGGAGTGGAGCCATGAAAGTTAATGAAAATTACTTAAAGTTGGAAAGCTCTTGATTTCTAGTGGGTGCTGATAAATGCCAATAGATCCACAGTTACCTAGCCTCAGCAAGTATTAGGAGAACAAGGCAAAGATGAAATGATAGAAGTTGCAGGTTACTCCTTTCTGTTCATATTCTGGTCCCTTGCCTGGCAAAGCCCAGAGTTATCTATCCCAGCTGTCCCCAACCGTTTTGGCACCAGGGACCAATTTTATGGAAGACAATTTTTTCTATGTACTGGGGTCGGGGGAGGGGTGGTTTTGAGATGATTCAAGCACCTTACATTATTGTGCACTTTATTTCTATTATTATTACATTGTAATTATAATGAGATAATTATACAACTCACCATAATTTTGACAAGATGCGGAGCTCAGGCAGTAATGCGAGCGATGGGAGCGGCTGTAAATACAGATGAGCTTCACTCACTCGCCCACCACTCACCTCCTGTTGTGCAGTCCGGTTCCTAACGGGCCATGGACCAGTACCAGTCCGTGGCCTGGGGGTTGAGGACCCCTGATCTATCCAACTTCTCCTTTGGGATTAATTCTCAGGCCTATCTCATGGTCAGTTTCTCTTCTTTCTCCAGGCATGTCTTAGAGTGACACAAAAATGTAACAGGTTGCAAAATACCTGACACTTCAACTCTTATTTCTCCTCTTTTTCATCGTAAGCCACTGGAAAATGTTAACTCTCTACGGGTAGCAGAACTGAATAACCAGATATCTGACTCCAACATCAGATCTAATCTTAATCATTACAGAAAGAAGCAGAGAGTTTATGAGACAAGTTTAGTTGGGTAAATAAAGGGTCTGTGAAGGAAAAGCAAGTATTAGCCATCAACTGTTCTGTCTTAGACACCAAAAATGTTTATAGCTACTCCTGGGCTGCAGAACCCACCACAGCCCTGTGAAACATTACATGGCAATAAGGAGACACTTTGGTGGAACTGCTATCTCTATTAAAAACTGCCTGAGGTAAAGTTACTTACCAAGGTTTTCCTACACTTTAGCCCTTGGGAAATCAGTTTTTAAAAGTTAACTAAGATAAAGTAGATTGAAGGAAATCACTGTTTCAAAATGTAAATGCCTGACATTTAGCATCTGCATTTTTTTAATGAGTGAGAATTATGTTTCACAATGTTCTGTGAATGTTGTTATGCAAATTAGCGCAGACTTAGGAACTGAAAGAAATAAGGCGTAGCCTAAAGAAATGAATTAGAAAACAATTAAAACAAACTGTCAGAACTAAGCTATGAAGCCCACTGCCCCCAGACTGGTCGTTATTAGAAACAAAGAGGTGAACATGTTTTCCAAGACAATGTATCTTTAACTTGACTATAACACATTTATTAAGTAAGATTAAACCTAATTTTAGAATAAAATCAAAGTGCTGATATCTCATTATTAGGATAAAATCAAGCATTAAATAATATCAGGACCATAAAGTACCCCTGATCTTCAGATATGTTCACTGACTTTTTGTTTTTAATTAATTTATTTATTTTTGGCTGCGTTTGGTCTTCGTTGCTGCGCAGGGGTTTCTCTAGTTGTGGCGAGCAGGGGCTACTCTTCGTGGTGGCACGCGGGCTTCTCATTGCAGTGGCTTCTCTTGTTGCAGAGCACGGGCTCTAGGTGCTCGGGCTTCAGTAGTTGTGGTGCATGGGCTTAGTTGCTCCGTGGCATGTGGAATCTTCCCAGACCAGGGCTCGAACCAGTGTCCCCTGCATTGTCAAGTGGATTCTTAAGCACTGTGCCACCAGGGAAGTCCCCTCACTGACTTTTAGAGGCTGAAATTTTATGTCTAATTTTACTCTTAAAGTTATCAATTGGAAATGGAACCATATACTTCAATAAAATTATACTTTCCTCCCTGTCTTCTAGTTCCCATTTCCCAATTAATGAAGCCATTATCTACTTGTCCTGTGGCTTTATTTGAAAACATAGTGAGGAGTAGTGTTTTCTATGTCATAGAGCTATGTAAAGGCTCTTTTCATTAGTCCTAGGATTGTAACCAACCAGGACCCTATGGCACCTCCCTAGGACAAACCCCTTACCCCATGTCCTCTGCTTTAGTTCCTCTCTGAAGTACCTACATAACAGCATCTGTTGCACATCTTCTGAGCTGTTTTACAGATGTTAAAACCCCCACTAAATGGAAGAAGTTAACTACTTGATGATGATGAGCACATAGCTCCCAGACCGACTGGAGCCTGAGGATTGATAATGTGACACCATCCTGTTACCTTACCATCAACCAATCAGAGAATTGTGTACAAGCTGATCACATACCCTGCAAATCCCCTCCCTCACAGGGCCTTTAAAAATGCTTTCCTGAAACCCATCAGGGAGTTTGGATGTTTTGAGCACTAGTTCCCCTGACTTCCTTGCTTGGCGCCCTGCAATAGATGGTGCACTTACCTGCACCACAACCTGGTGTCAGTAGATTGGCTTTACTAAGCACCGGCGAGTGGACCCAAGTTTGGCTTGGTAACAGGGTATTCTGAAAGATGCCAACTACAAAGACTGTTTGCCAAAGCTGAGTGATCCTTTGATCAAATTAGGCGTATCTGATTCAAGCTAAGAGTGCAGGAGGGCTTTAAGGGCAATTTTCTTCTGAGATTTCAAGTCTTGGCGCATATATTGGTACATAAAGGCAGGGAGAATACAGTAAAGCAGTTGTCTTTCTTCCTTACTTGCTCACTCTTGTGGAGTAAGTCAGAGAGTATGGGCATGCTCAGTCTGGAGGAGAGCTGGTTCTGGGAACGTGATGCTGTCTTCAACTATTTGTAGGACCATTCAGTGGAAGAGAGAGTAGACCTACTGAACTGAGAGATAAAATAAGGATGAGGTAGAAGTTACAGGGAGACAGAGTTCTGCTCATTATAAAGAAGGCTCTCCTACCAGCCTAGGATGTAAGTCTACCTTGGGAATAGTGGCCTCATCATTACTGGAGATGATTAAGTATAGTCCAGACAGCAATTTGCTAGATATTTAGAAAAGGAAATTCAAATCTCATGGGAGTGGGGTGGGTTAGTCTCTTGCTGATCCTTGAGATTTTTTTTCCTAACCATGATAGTCTCTTTTTCTTTGAATAGTAAAGTGCTATGCAGAGAACTTTTGCTTCTGACCATGATGGATTAACTAGTACGGGACTAGCTCTTCCGATACAAACAATTAAGAGTAGACAAAATATATGAAACAATTGCATTTAGACTTTGGACAAAAAAATAGATATATTGTAAGACTGTGGCCTCTGAAAGAAGGGAAACAAATGAGAGGAGCCCTATGATTTCTCAAGGTTTCTTCTTGATGGCAATTTCTGGGCTGTGGTACAGGGAAGGGGAGTCCATTGCAGAACACAGTGGACACCTTGAATGGAAGAAATACAGGTTAGAACTTGAGGAGGATTAGGTAATTAACATCTGTGTGGTTGAGTGGAAAGAAGGGAACTACTCAGAGAAAGATCCCCAGAAATCTGCATAAGGGTTCCCTTCAATCTTTGGTTTAAAGTTGCACTGTGTAGGATGAGATGCTACAAGGCAGAACAAAGAACTCCTGGAGAAAGAAAAAATATTAGGTAATATTAGTATTAGGTAAAATATTAGGTAATGATAAACTGATCGTCTTAGTCCATTTGTGTTGCTATAACAAAATACTAGCAACTGGGTAGCTTATAAATAATGATAGTTTATTTCTTACAATTCTAAAGGCCGAAAGTCCAGGATCAGAAAACCAACATGGTCTGGTGAGGTCCACTTCCATATCACAGAAGTGTCCTTGTATTTTTAATTGGCAGAAGGGACTAGGAACCTCCCTCAGGCCTCTTTCATAAAAGCATAAATCTCATTCACGAAGGCTGCTCCATCATGACCTAATCCCCTCCCAAAGGTCCCACCTCTCAATACCATTGCATTGGGCACTAGGTTTTCACCATATGAATTGGGGTGTGGGATTTGACATAAACTTTCAGATCATAGCATCCCACCTTTCACCACCCCCAAAATTCATGTCCTTCTTGCATGCAAATGTAAAAGTTAATAAACAGAAACCTCAAATAAAACAGAATCTGGAGGCCAGAAGGGAAAGCTCTCATGCCATATGATGATAGCTGAGTCCATCAGGAAGAAGAAAGACTTCCTCTTCTCACCTGGCAAGAGCTCAGCCGATGAGAGACAACTAGAGCTGAAAAATACAATACTTGAAATGAAAATATTCCTAAATATGCTGAAAAACAAATTATATACTGCAAGAGAAAAGATGAGAGACCTTGATATGACAATAGAAACTAATCTGAGCAAATAAAAAAAAGAGATACTGAAGAAGAAACAAACAAACAAAAACAAGCTGAACTTCACTTCTCTGTAGGATAATATAAACAGTCTAATGAAAATAAAATTGGATCCCATGAAGGATTAAAGGGTCAGAAAATATGAAAAATATCAACATATGGATCCAAGAAGCTCACTGAGCAACAAGAAAATAAACATAAGAAAAAGCCCAAGGCATATCTTAATCAAATTTATTAAAACAATGATGAAGAGAAAAATCTTAAAAGTAACAGAGAAAAAGAGACAGATTACAGAAGGAAAAAGAAAAAGAATTACAACCTATTTCTCACCAGAAACAATGCAAACTAGGAAATGATGGAATATTTTTAAAGTGTTAAAAAGAAAAAAATAATCATTACAATTAAATACGATATCCAAAAATATGTTCTTCAAATATAAAAACTTTTGGGCTTCCCTGGTGGCGCAGTGGTTGAGAGTCTGCCTGCTGATGCAGGGGATGCAGGTTCGTGCCCCGGTCCGAGAAGATCCCGCATGCCGCGGAGTGGCTAGGCCCGTGAGCCATGGCCGCTGAGCCTGCGCATCCGGAGCCTGTGCTCCGCAATGGGAGAGGCCACAACAGTGAGAGGCCCGCGTACCACAAAATATATATATATATAAAAACTTTTTAAATTTTGAGGAAAAAACAGATAAATGAATTCTAAATAACTCATGGGTCAAAGGTAAAATCACAAGAAAGATTAGAAAATATTCTCAACTGCAAGATAATAAAAACAATGCAAACTTTGTGAAATGCATCTAACAGTTCGTAGAGGTAAATTTATAGCTTTAATCCTGTGTTAGTAAAGAAAAGGCTAAATAATCCAAGCTTCCATTTTAACCTAGAAAAAGAAACATAAGGTAAGGAGAATGAAGGAAACAATAAAAATAACAACAGTGGAAAAAAATAGAAAAAAACAATATAATAGAGTAAGTCATCAAAAGCAAAAGTTCTTACAATTCTTCCCCTCTCTCTCAATATTTAGGAATAAACTTAATAAGAAACGGGCAAAACATATACGTTGAAAACTTGAAAGCACTTCTGATAAAGGCAAAGACCTAAAGAAATGGAAGGAGATACCTGTTCTTGCACAGGATGATTCAACATCATAAAGATTTTCTTCAATTTTGTGTATAAATTCAGTGCAAGCCCTATACAAATAACAAGATTTTTTCCCCTGAATCAGATAAGTTGTTTTGAAGACCATATGAAAAAAACATGGAAGAGTAGCTTGGAAATTCCTGGAAAAGAAGAGGAATAAGGGAGAACTAGCCCTACCAGACATTAAAATATACAATCAAGCCTTGATTTTAAAAGTGTGGTACTGGCACACAAATAGATATACTAATGAAACCTAGTAGAAAGCCTAGAAATAAACCCAAGTGTATATGAAAATTTCATATAAGTAATATTGCAAAAAACTGGGGAAAACATGGACATTTTATAAATTGGGGACAGCTGGTTAGCTATTTGGAAAAAAGATAAAATTGGATTTATACCTCACACAATGCACCAGAAAAAATTCCAATTAGTCTGAAATGTAAGAGCAAATAATGAGACCATATGACTATTAGCAGAAAATATGGGTAAGTTTTCTATAATCTGAGGGTGGGGAAAGCCTTTTTAGCTAGATTCAAAATCCAGTTACCATAAAAGAAAAGACTGGTAAATTTTACTAAATAGAAACAAATTTTATAACAAAGAAACCATAAGTAAAATCTAAAGAAGATGACACTGTGTAAAAATAGATGAAATGTCTTGATAAAAGGCTGATTTTTTTTAATACAGAATTGTGTACTATCAAAGGGGAAAAATATCAAAATCTGTTAGAAGAAATGGGCAAAACCATGAATATACAATTCCATAAAAAGATTTACATCTAGTATATAAATATGAGAAAAAAACTCCACTCATAATAAGAGAAATGCCAATTAAATCTACTGTGTGATATGACTTCTTAACTGTCAAAAATTTAAAAACCTAACAATCCACTCTGTGGTGAGGCAATGGAGAAACCTACACTCACAAATTGCTGGTGGGAGTGCAAACTGGTCCAATCCCATTGGAAGGGAATTTTTCACTGCCTCACAAAACTATGTGTTCATTTACCCTATGACCCTTTGATACAGCAAACCCACTTCTAGGAATTTGCCTGAAGATGTAGTCCCACAAATACAAACCAAAGTTATAAATGCATCATTATATATAATAGCAATTTATAGAAAATAACCGAAATAACCATTCTGTCATAGGACACTGAATAAATTATAGTATAATCATAAAATGAAGTACTGTGAAACCATCTAGAGAGAGACACCCACGGTGAGAGAGAGACAGAGAGAGAGAGAAGTTGATATGGAGTTATTTTAAAGATTCGTGGACAAAAACAAAGTACAGGGTAATATGTTTCTTTCATTGTAAGAAAGAGACAATAAGAATATGTATGTGTATGCTTATTTTAGCTAAAAGGAGCACAGAAAGGATAAACCATAAATTAATGAAAATGAGTGGGGACATAGGTGAAGGGAGAAATCAGATATGGAGAAAACTATAGATGGAGCTAGAGATTGATGTTTACCAAGGATCAAGCCAGTCCTTGTTTGTTGTGTGTTTGTTTGTAACACTTTCTGTTTTATTTGCTATTTTCTGACTATGATTCTCAAATTGCTACTTAACTAGGTTCCTGATTCCTGCCCTAACTGCCCACACAGAAAAGGATACGTTTTTTGTTGTTGTTGTTTGGACTTTAAAAATAAGGTTGTGACATTTTCTTCCCCCAGGTGAATTATGCTTCAAGATTATCAAATCAATTTTCCCCTTTACCTTCAGCTCTGTTTCCTGCAAATTTATGTGTGTTGAGAAACACAGAGACTTTCTCCTGTCATGAAGGAAACAAACCTACCATAGCTTTTATTGAAACCTAGTTGGGGTGGTGGGGATAGCATCTGTAGTTTTTTTTTACTGGGTAGTGATAAGATGCTAACACTAAATGGTTGAACTAGGTAGGAGACAACAAACCTAATTTCTTTTCCTATGAATATCCCATGTGTGTTTCCACATGGGCAAAATGCATTTGAAGAACGATCAGCAAATTCAGCTATTTCTACATAAGCTCAAAGAAGTTTTGCTGTTTGAATCATGCAAGCATGTTGACTGTGGCAAATTGCTGGTGTGGTAGGAAGTATTCTATGGGAAAGGAAAAATCGCTGGCAGGGATAGGGCCTGAATGGAGGACTCTTGACAAATTGTCGTCAGCCAGAAATGGGCTACCAGCAGCTCACCTGGTGAGCAGGCCCTTAGTGGGAGCATATTTCTCTACCAAGGACCATCCTATGCAGGGGAAAGTGGTGGCTCCTCAAGCCCTTACATAAACCCAAAGCCTACAAAGCCTTACACGACCCAGCTCTGCTCCTGTCTCTGATGCCATCTTGTGCCACCATGTAACTGCGTTCTCCTACACATCACACTCATCACTACTGGAGGCCTGGGCAATGGCTGTTTCCTCTGCCTGAAATGTTCTTCTCACACATCTTGATATGGCTAGTGGCCTCTTCCAATTTGAGTCACAGCTTCAACAGCTTCATCTTAGAAGCCATCCCATCCCAACTCCAGTCATCACACTAATCCATTTTTTTCCAGATTTCTTATAAATCTATTGAAATTTGAAATTAAACGTATCTCTATATCTATTTACTTACCTGTTTTGTGTCTAGCCTTATTAGAAGTAAACTCCATGAGAGTGAAAACCAGACCTGTCATTATTCACTGTTGGCTGAAATGCCGGCTTCTAGAACAGCAGAAAGTTGTCTCGGCTCGCAGCACTTGGTGGTCGCTCAGTAAATTCTTGTTGAGTGGGTGACTGAATGCATCACAAAGAACTGTGGTAGGCAGAATAAAGACTCCCATAAAATGTACATGTCCTCATCCCTGGGACCTGTGAATCTGTTATTTCACATGACGAAACGGACATTGCAGATGTGACTGAACTAAAGACTTTGAGGGAGATGACCCTGGATTATCCAGGTGAGCCCAAAGTAACCACAAGGGTTCTTATAAGAGAGAAACAGAAGAGTCAGACTCAGAGACAAATTGGAAGACACCATACTGCAGGCTTTGAAAAGGGAGGGAGTCGCCATGCGCCAAGGAATGCAGGTGACTTCCAGAGCTGGAGAAAGCAAGGGACGGATTCTTTCCTAGAGCCTCCAGAAGGAAGGCAGACATTGTTAACACTTTCATTTTAGCCCAGTAGTAGACACCTGTAGTAGACTTCTGAGCTCTAAAACTACATGATAATAAATTTATGCTGTTTTAATCCACTAAATTTATGGATTTGTTACAGCAGCAATGGGAAACTAATACAAGGACTAAGTTGGCTCTTCCAGATATACTAGTACCACATCCACATTAGTATGTGTATTACTCACAGTTCTCCAAAAAGACAGAACTAATAGCGTGTGTGTGTGTGTGTGCACGAGTGTATGTGTGTATTTGTGTGTGAGTGTGTATATGTTGAGAGAGAGATTTATTGTAAGGAGTTGGCTCACGTGACTGTGGAGCCTGGCAAGTCCAAACTCTGCAGGGCACACCGGCAAGGTGGAAACCTAGGGAGGAGTTGATGCTGCAGCTTGGGTCCAAAAATACTCTGTAGGTACAAGTCCTCCTTCCCAGGAGAACCTCTGCCATTTTCCCTTACAGCCTTCAACTGACTGGATGAAGATCACCCACATTATGGATGGTAATCTGCTGGACTCAAAGTCTACCAATTTAAATCTTCATCTCATTTAAATAAATACCTTCAGGCAACATCCAGACCAGTGTTTGAACCAATATCTGGGGATTGTGGACCAGCCAATTTGATACATCAAATTCATTATCACAGCATGTCAGCTAGAGGCGCTACGTAGTCATTGTCATCTTAGTCACTGTGTTGTGCTGCTCTGATGTAAATGTCCATTCTTCGGGTTCTCAGGGACAAATGTACTCACAGGATCAAAGTCAACAGTACAACTTATTTAGGCAATACTTTTCCTGCGCTGCACCCTCTGCTGGGCTTGTGAGATCTGGGTTAGAGTACACATTTTCTATGACTCAGTATCCCGTACAAGGAATCCAGGCTTACAGGCTTCTTCCCAAATGGGGAATATGAGGAAACACCAGGAATCTTCAATTTTCCACCCACATGTTAAGTAGATTTGTATGGTGAGATGTGTGTGAGTGTGTGTACACTAAGAATTTGTTCCCTTTTCTTATAGGAAAATTATCTTCCTTTGCTTCAGAGGAGCAAGACCTCCAAGGGATTATACTGGTGTGGGTTTGAGGCAACTTGTGGCTACCACATGGACTCCAACAGAACATCAATAGATGGGGCCTGGAGCACATCTGAAAACTAGTTCCACCTAAAGTTGATGCTATCCCCGGACTTCCACATAATAATTTCTCTCTTTTGCTTAAGCCAGTTTGAATTGAGTGTTTTTTTAAAATCATTTTCAAGTAAAAGGGTACTAAATATATTAAAATTAATTCCTGGAACACAGGGCTAAAATAAAAATTCTTCTTGCTTCATTTTGCAAATCAGTTCAATTTTCTTACCCTTATTCTTTTTCCTTTAGGACCGGGACTTCTCTTATCCCATCAGAAATGATCAGTAAGACCTTTCGTTAAACAAAGGCAACATTTAAGGTCTTAAAATTATAGTCTCACCTTAAACGTCAAATTCTTAGGCATGGCCTGCATTCCCATCAGTTTTTGTAAGTGAAAGAAAATTTATTCTTCTACTAACATGAATGATTATAGCTCATGACAAAAGGCAGAAGTGTTGTCACTTTTTTCATTTTAAATAGAAAATTTCCTTTATATGAGAACCTTATATATAGTAACCGATAAAATTATATTCTGTAATAATTTCTTAACAATGATATTTTAATCTTTATTCCAATAATAATATTAATCTGTTGTGTATAGAGCTCCTGGAAGGTACCAAGTGCTGTTCTAACACTTGGCATCCTTCATTCATTTAATCTTCACAAGAACCTTATAAGGTAAGTCTTACTGTTTCCATTTTACTTATGAGAGGATTGAGAATCATAAAGAATAAGTATTGGAATAAACCCAGTGTTACTGTAGTCTTTTGTGTTCTTTGAGGCAGTGAGATGGCTTGTACTGCTTTATCCTGCGGAGTCTTTCCGGGATCTCTGTAACAGTCTAGCTGTCCTTTAGTCCACGGCAGCTCGCAGAGTGCAAATCCTTTACCAGTCTTCAGCTTTAGGTTATTGTAAATGTTAAGCTTGACTGCACGCTACTCAGCCCACACTCAACAGTCAGCCTTTTTCTGAGAAAGGATTAAGTCAAAAATTTCTGACCTGTTTACACCATCTTCCACCCCATGAGATATAAACCTCCCAGGTACAGCCGAGATGAACTATTCAGTCAAGTAAAGGGGAACTGACAGCTGTCCTTTTCTCAGCTTCCCAGAACCACATTCCATCCCATGCGGATGCCATATTCTGGGGCTGTCCTGGTAGGAGTATACATTTTTACTACCCCCAGGAGCTTCCATGAAAGCTCGTTAACAAGACAAGAATTATCATTTTCATTCAATATATCCTCCCTTTGGAAATGCTTTATGACTGACTTGAGCATTTCCCCTAGCAACCCATTCTCACTTTTAGGGATATGGAGATAAAATATTTGACATTTACTTCATAGATTCAGAATAATATTCGGGCAAATTCTGAGACCTGTCTCAAACTGGTTGGAAGAAACAGGGAACGTGGAACGGACATATTTCTCCCCCAGTGACTGGTCTGGATGCAGGCTTTGTCCCGACATATTGGCAGAACTATACTGTGGGGCTGCGCTCTGTATTCCCCTAAACAGAGACACCAAATGGATATAGTCTGGAGAAGAATAGAAAAAGCTGGTTAACATACGGCAAGAGCACATATAATTACCTACAAATAATAAACCTCAGTTCTCTTAGAACCTAACCAAGGTTGAACTGACTTGGCTACATTTTTTGCTGCTCTGGTAGACCCTTGACCCCTTTATGATTCCTGCTCCTTCAAATCACAACACTCTTCCTGGATAAAAAAAGAGGGAAAAAAGCATTTCTTAGGTCATTTTATGTACATCTAGTTTAACACAATTCTAAGATTTCTCATTCTCTCCAATTAAAAAAATGTTTGCAATTAAATTAAAAACAAACAAACAAACTTTGAGACTGATTTAGCAAAACAAAGGAGAGATAGCTGGACAGTATTGAGTAGATTAGATGCCAAACTACATTAAGGTATAGGCATACCCGACTTAACATTCCTACTTAAATATTTTATAGTCTTTGTAAACGCAATATGTTCAAAATCCAACTCATGACCACGTGTCCAGACTATCCCCTTTTCATTTTGTCTCTATAACTTCACTACCATCCATCTGGTTGTATGCCTAGAAAACTGGAAGTCTCTTAGCATCTTCTTTCCCATCTGCAGTATTCAAGCCACCATCAAGTCCTTTGATTTAACATCTAAATATTGCTTGCTGGGGTTTACACACTTTTGTCATCTTCATAGGCTTGCCATAGCCAAGGGAGTCCACTGTGCTCCTCCACTGTTGCCCTGTTTAAATCTATATCCACGCTGCAGGCAAAATAACCTTTGAAGACAGCAAATATGACTGTGTATTTTCTGGCTTAAAATCCATCAAAGACTTCCCATTGCTCTTAGGACAAATATCAAAGTCCTTATCATACTCTTATGGCCCAGCTGGTCTAGACCTTGCTTACCGCTAAAGCCTCATCTTAAGCCAATTTCCTGCCGGTCTGTTAAAGTGTTGTCTGTGTGTGTATCTGTGTGTGTTTGTGTTCACGAGTGTGTATGTGTTTGTGTACCTTAGAGAATCATTATAGCAGCAAAAGGGAATTATCATCTTTCCTTTCACACTAGATCTGTGTTGTTGCCCCACTTGCTGTGTCTTAATACCAGAGACGACTTAATGTCACTGAGAATTAACAACCATCCTTTGGTGTCCTGCCAGAACCCTTCAGGTCCATGATCCAGAAGCAGCAGGGTCCAGCCCAGTGGCACACAAGCCATTTTGGCTTCCACTGTCCACTGTGCACCCTTCTGAGGAGCAACCTTCTTGCCTAGAGTTTTAGCTTCGGGAAAGTGCTTATTAATAATTTCAGTTGCAGTTCCTAAGCTGGTGCTTGTTGTTGGGTGCTGAGGGCTGTTTCTCAAGGGTAATAGCCCTCAACCTGTTAAGGAATCCTCCTCCTCCCTTTTCATGTCCTGTCACAGGATTAATAGTCCTAACATGATGTCACATGCAAACACCTTGATAAGATCTTACTTAATGGAAAGCAAGCAGAGACTTTCTTGGAGAACATATGTCTTTGGAGAAATTCAAAGCAAATTGGAGATAACATGTAAAATGTCTCAGGAAAAGAAAAAAGTTCGAAATGAGAACATTTATCATTATCATAGATTCATGCGGGCTGTCAAGACACAATAAAGAATTTAACTCATTTTGTCTCTGACAGCCTTTTCCACAAGGACCTTCATTAACAATAGTCCTTGCTTGGCTGTTTCTGTTCAGCCACATTGCCCACTGTGGAGGACAGGGTGTGAAATATATCTTTTCAAATGGATGTCATTGATTTTAATATACTTTTAATAATATTGCAGCTCAGTGTTTTAATTACTCACACTTTTTGGTACTTCAGCCCTCCGGCAATTTTATCTAATAAATCTGATAAGCTCAGTGGACTCTGACACCCAGATGTTAGTTGTACAGCGTATACTGTGGGGAGACCATTTTCTCTGTGGTGGACTCAGAGACGGGTCAAAGGTGTGCCCAGAGGATCCCAGTCATTCTGGCCTGCTGTCTACAGATGAGGGAGGCTTTTACATGCTCAGGTGTAGTGAGACATTCTTCTCTGTGCTGTGGCAGCATCACCAGGAGAATCCTTGACTCACTGTTCATATGACAGCTTCTTTCTGCCATGAGTCAACCCTGCCTAGTTTACCTCAATCATAATACAACACTTCTCTGTGCTTTACTCATCCTTAGCACTTATCGTTAGTATTTAGCTTCTCATATTTTATTCTATTTAATTCTATTTGTAGATATTTTGCCCACTCCTACAGGATGAACTGTCTTCCCCCAAAATTCATGTGTTGAAATCCTAACCCCCACTCTCTCAGAATATGTTATTTGGAAATAAGGTTGTGACTGATGCAATTAGCTAAGTTAAGATGAGGTCATACTGGAGCAGTTAGGCCTTTAATCCAGTATGATAGGTTTCCTTGTTAAAAGAGAAAAAATACAGAGGGAAGATAATGTGAAGACACAGAGAGAACACCATCTACAAGCCAAGGAGCACCCAAGGTTACCAGAAGCCAGGGGAGAGGCAAAGAACAGATTGTCCCTACAGACCTTAGAAGGAGTCACCTCTGCCAACACCTTGATTTCAGAACTAGCCACCAGAACTGTGAGACAATGAATTTCTGTTGCTCTAAACTACCCAGTTTGTGGTACTTTGTTAAGGCAACCCTAGGAAACTAATACGTCCACTAAAGTATGAATTTCTTAAGGACAAAGATCTAACTTTCTTCATCTTAGTATCAACCTGAAATAGTACCAACATGGGGTCATATTCAATAAATGGTTTATTGAACTTAGTTACATGAAAGGTGAAGAATGACAAGGCACAAAGCTGATTTGTTGGAGAGCAAAGACCAACGATGGTAAAGGATGGACTCATCCATTACTGGGATAAATGAGGTGGGAGGAGATGATACCAAGGGACAGATATTTTAGCAAGGATGGCTCAGGCCCACAGCCATGAATGGCAAGCAGTTGCCCAAGCACCCCTTAGACGCAGGCAAGCAGGTTCAAGGAAATCCTGCAAGGCTGAACATTAGGTTCTAGTTTGCATTTATTCAGCTAGCTTACATTGGGACAATAAACTCCAATCCATAGTGGTGTGGCTCAGGGAAACAGTGTTCTGTAGATAAAAGTTCTTGCAAAAACTGGAAGGCAAATCACAGGCGAGACTGTGGGACACAAAAGAAAGGATTGATACCGAGCAACTAGGATTCTTCAGAAAATCTCATATATATGAGACCAACACAGGGAGTCCCTAGGAAGCCTGATGATGACCTGGTGCTGATCTGAAGCCTAGGATCCAGTTTGCATTTGCAGGTCTGGATAAAGACAGATCTGTCTGCAGGTGGTCTCTAAAAAGCACTAGTTTCTATATAGGATTATAATAGACTTGCTTGCGTCTGAGATAAAGTAACTTGACACAGCCCATCTATTTTTGGTATCAGTTCACATCTAATTGAAGTGAATAACTATAACTGTAAACCAGTGATTGACTCAAGGAGAAGTTGCAAAGTAGCTGTTCCAATTATGCAAGCAGCCTATGGGGGTTTTCTCTTAGGCCTGTATATTTGGCCCAGTTTCCCTTTCTTCAAAGTTGGAATTAGTTGCCAGAATGACCACTTGGGAGCATTAGTCGAGGTGTTGCTGGCCTGGCCCCTGCCATCATTTATGGCCTGATTCTGGACTTAGAGTTTGGCATGGAACAAAGTGATTAAATCCCTCTAGTTTTCCTTAACACTTTAAAAATTCTTTTCAAGTAGCATATAGAATAATGTTGGCCTAAATTGCTTTCATTTACATATATCTAAATGCAAATTCTTGGACTGGATTCTAGAGAAAAAATCATAGCTGTCCTACTTGTAACAAACATTTGCAGTGTAAAAATGTCTAGATGAAAATAAAGCATGAGTAAGCCAGATGGATGGTGAAGTGACATAACTAATAAGAGTTTTTAAAAAGTAATTGGTTTTATGATTTTGTAAGGAACAAGTGACAATCATAGAAAACTTGAAAATACAGAAAATGATAAAGAAAAAAATAACCCATGATTCCACCACCTAAAGAGAACAACAGTTGAGGTTTTCCTGTGTCTTTTCTCTACCTAGAATGTCGTGTTCCTTTCAATCTTCAAATCAAATTTAATCTAAGGTCTCACCAGCAGAGTTGGAGGAAAGGTTCAATCATTATTAACCCCTATACTGCATGGAAATTGAGTGAAGGGATGTCTTCCCAAAAATGTTATGTGCTCTTTTGCAGTCTCAAGAACATTCTGGAAAGGGACTTTTTTTCTTCATTCTGTACTGGTCACTACAGGTATCTAACTTTTTAAAGCCAGGCATAGGGATCCTTGATATGGCCTCCCAGTGCATGGTTTTTACTACTTAGCCCCTGCCTCCCCTCTTTCCCCCAATCCTTCACCATATGTTTGCACTATCCCTCCAAGTCATATTACTAGTGGGCTAGGTGTCACCATGGGTGTGGGGACTGGTCTCCATTCACTGAGGAACCTGGGGAAAAAAGCCCAGCTACTTCCCAGGGATGGGAGAAGTTCCCTATACCTCTGGTCAGTTCTCCTGTTTCCACCTCCCCTCCTCCAAAAACACTCACCTCCTGGCCACCACATCTCACAACCCGGCATAATCTCCTCCAGGAGGCTGGGTGCAGGTGGGTGTCAGATCTGCTGACTGTCTGGCCACTTTTGCTTTTGCCCACCCTCCCACCAAATCTCAGGTGAATTAAGAGAACACAGAGACTTGGTGACCTTTTCTAAATGGCAAGGGAAAAAACACCCATCAACAGGAGAAACAAATGTGTGCTTGAGGAGCCGGCCTCTTTCCCAATTCCTAAAGTGCCACCCACTTTCTGTTGTTTGAAGAGTAAAGTTAACGTGAAGAACTAGACTGTGGTGTAAATCAGGGTGAAAATGTTTAATTTGCTTTTGTTTCTACTCATATTTTTTATACAACCTTCCTTAAAGAAAGTAGACTTCAAAAAAGTGAATTTCTTACTAAAATTTTTTCGACCATCTATTGGATATAATTAGGATCATACCATATATATGATTCTGAATTCCATTATTTTATTTACATTATAAGGAAGCATTTTTCATTGTTGTTCAAACCTCTAAGCAACCATGATTAAGAGCTGCATAGTTGTTAAGCATGAGTGTGCATCAGTGCACATAATATTGGGTTGGACAGTGTAACGTAGAAGTTAAGAGATGAAGCAATGCAACCAGACTGTCTGGATTCCAATCCCAGCTCTGGCACTTATTACCAGCATAATCTAGGGTAAATTAATTAACCTCACTGAGCCTCAGTATCCACATCTGTAAAATGGGGGCTGATAACACTACATATTCGTGTTGTTGCCAACATTAAATCAGTCAAAATATGTAAAGCCCTAGGAGGAGTGTCTTGAACACTGGGGCAACGCCGACTATTATTTCAGTACATTGTCATGCTGTGTCATTAAACTATGGGCTCTCCACAGCCACTCCTCTGAATTTGAGCTCTATCATCTATCATCTCTGACCTTGGGTAAATCACCTAGCTTCTCTGAACTTCAGTTTTCTCACCTGTAGAACAAAGAGTAGTACACCTCTTCAGGGTTGTTGTGCTGATTAAATCCAAAATTAAAGGTAAATTCCTCAGCACAAGTCCTGGCATAAGTTAAGTGCTCAATATATTATAACCTAATCTTTTCATATCCCCTGTACCTGAAACAAAGCCTTCTGAATAGTAAGTGCTCAAAAAATATTTGTTGAAAAGCTGTTTATTCATCAAAGAGCTGGGTCACAATGTACTTATGTCAGTGTAAATGTTTGTAAAAGACCCAGAATGGTACACACTAAGCTGATTATAGAAAATGCCCATGTGGAATGAGATTGGGGAGAGTTAAGGAGATTTCGCTTTTACTTAAAGTTTACAATGAAAATAAATTCACGTTTTAATTTTATTATTCAAAACTATTTAAAAATAATTAAAGTGGGGGGTGGAAGGTAAGAACAGAGTCTTGTAGTGTTCTGGGTTTAGTGGATGGTCACAATGATACAAGTAGCATGAGGGAAGAAGCAGGGTGGCATATATATTCCAGATCTTTCCAAGAAGCTTCAGATCGCACTTTCTTTGACCTTCCTTTTGAGCCTGAATCTAACAGCCTACCCAACAGAGTCAGAATTGGGTTTTTTTCTGAACGAGTAGCCTCCATATATATATACAAAAGATTTTCTTATAAATTGGGCTAAATTTTTTTAAGATTATTTTTATATCACCATTCAAGGGACACAAATCTGTCTTGAAGTAATATCTCGTTGTGACACATTCTTCTCCAAGTGAAATGCTTTTATTGTAATATAGTTCCTTAAATGCTTCTTTGTGTTGAGATGAAGTGGTAAAAGTTGCCTTGCGTTTCTACAGAGAAAGAGCTTAGCTTCATTGGCAAGATCATAAATTTCCCAGGGTTTGATATTACTCTGTGTGATGACGGTTGCCCAGGTCTTGTTAATGGCCCCACCCATATGTGCACCTGGTAAAGAGGTGATTGGTTTGCTCTATAGCAGACTCTGTTTGGTGGGGGTGGGGGGGGGTGGGCAGGCAGGCCATCTCCAAGCAGCATTTGGCAGCAGCTGTTCACAGATGTAGACACGGTGCCCGAAGCAGAACGTGATATCCATGGAAGGGGCTGGCAACTCATTCCACCTGTCAGTACATGGATGGAATGAGTTGACCATTGGGTGCACTCTCTTTCTGCTAGGACCCAGTTCAGACTAGCTTGGAGTTCAGCCTATCTCTTCTGCCTTGTACCTCATTCCTTTCTGTAGAGGAACTGTCACTTAGCTGGAAGTGTATTTGAAATTGTGGTCTGAAGCCTGGGGCGTTCACAAGTCACAGAGAAAGGAGAGGCCCTCAGGTGCCAGGCTAGCAGGAAGCCCTGTGGTCTTTGGCAAAGTGTTTGTGGATCTGAGATTTCAGAGAAAATGGCGCAAGTTAGGGCACACACCGCAGGAAGAAAGGAAGAAAAGAAAAGACTTGGGCTTAATGGAATAAATCCTGGACAAAAAACCCATTTAAATGACAGCCAACTCGTGCAAGATTGGAAGTAATTAAAATGTCACCTGATTGTCTTCTGTCCCTTCCTGGTTGTTTCCCTCCCTCTGAAGCCTTGTTATGGCAGAGAGCGCTCAGGACTGGAGATCAAGCAGACATTTGTTTGAATCCTGGCATTTCAATTTACTAGGGGTCTGACTTTGGCTATGTTCTTTATCCTAGAAGACCCTCAGCTTCCTCATCTGTAAAAAGTGGATTAAAATATCTATCTCACAGGAATGTGGGGAAAGATCAATGGCATAAAGCAGTTAGCTTCTGGTAGACATGTGATATTAATAACCATGGTTGTAGGTGCCTTTTATGTACATTCAGAAGATAGGACCTGCCCAGTCGCAGGCCCTTAACAACCTGATGTCTGCAAGCTGTCAACTGACTTTTTGATTTAGTAACAGAATTGTAGTATTTTTTCACAGGTATTATAGTTTAATAAAAGATATTTATGACAGTCTTCTCATTAATTGAAAATTTCTGAGCAGGTCGAACCACAATGGGATACAATTTTGCACTTACTACCATGGCTACATTCAAAATAATGGAAAATAACAAGTGTTAGCGACAGTGTAGAGAAATTGGAATCCTTGTACGGTGCTGGTGGAATGTAAAAGGTGCAGCCATGGTGGAAAACAGCTTGGTGGTTTCTTGAAAAGTTAAACTCAGAATTACCAAATAACTTAACAATTCCACTCTTAGGTGTATAGCCAAAAGAGTTGAAAGCAAGGACTCAAACAGATATTTTTACTCTAATGTTCATTACAGCATTAATCATAATAGACAAACGGAAGAAACAACCTTAGTGTCCATCAACAGATGAATGGATAAGAAAATGTGTTTTATGCATATAGTGGAATATTATTCAGTCATAAAAAGAAATGAAGTTCTGATACATGGTACAACATGCATAAACCTTGAAGACATCATGCTAAGTGAAATAAACTGGACACAAAAAGACAAATATTATATGATTCCACTGATATGAAATTTCTAGAATAGGCAAAGTCATAGAGATGGAAAGAAGACTTGAGGTAACTAGAGGCTGGGGGAAGGGAGAATGGAAAGTTACTGCTTAATTGTTAAGAGTTTCTGTTTGGGGTGATGAAAATGTTCTGGAAGTTGACAATACTGAGGGTTGTACAATATTGTGAATGTAATTAATGCCACTGAATTGTATGCTTAAAAATAGTGAAAGTGGCAGATTTTAAGCTGTATATATTTTACCACAATAAAAAATGCTTTACAAAATAAATACTTAAATACATAAATATACTGTCTCTAAAAAAATTTAGTAGGTTACACATGGTTCAAAAATAAAAGCAGTAAACACTGATAATTCTTATTCCTTTCCCTGACCCCATCCATCTTGTTCCTTTCCACAGGTAACCACTGTTATTAATTTCTTAAGTATCCTTTCAGTATATCTTTATGCAAATACGAAGCAAGAATAAAGATGAATTCTTATTCCCTTTTTCCATATAAACATATATTGCTATATATGAACTGCTCTGTGTCTTCATTTATCCATTTAAAGATACAACCTAGTGCACACTTGGGCAGCACATATACTAAAATTGGAACGATACAGAGAAGATTAGCATGGCCCCTGCGCAAGGATGACATGCAAATTCGTGAAGCGTTCATATTTTTTTTTTGTTATAAAGCAGAAATTGACACACCATTGTAAAGCAATTATACTCTAATAAAGATGTTAAAAAAAAAGATACAACCTAGAGATACTTCCATATCAGTATATAATGAGCTTCCCCATTCTCTTATACTGCTGTATAATATTCCATTGGGTGAATATCTCATAGTTAATTTAACCAGTCCCTTATTGATGGAACTTGAGTTGTTTTGAAGTCGTGATATTTAGAGTTTTTCAATGTATAACTGTATATATTTTTCATTCATATGTGCAATTTTTACTGAAGGATCAGTTCCCAAGATTGGGATTGCTAAAACCAAAGGGTAATTGCACTTATAAGTTTGATAGCTCTTCCTAATTCTCCTCCATCAGGACAGCACCCACCAACAATGCTAAGAGGATTCCTGTTTGTTCAAAGGGTCACCAAAAAAAATGTGTTAAATTTTGGTATTGCTAATCTCATTAGTAAAAAATTATATCTGAGTATATTTTTAATTTATATTGCCCTTATTATGAGACCAGTTTGGCATCTTTTTATATATTTAGAGGTCATTTATATTTCTTTTTCTATTGATCAAACAGTTTTCAGAATCCAAAGGAATGAAAGGCTAATAGCAGTTTTTCAGACTGGGGCAAGTGGAAGGTCCATCTAATTCTCCTTACTCTCATTCCCATGATACACATACCTGCTTTCAGGTATCCTGGGAGTGGGTGGAAAGAGCATTGCTTTTGGCTGGAGGGGGATGAGGTCTGGAGGAGAAGACAGTCTGTCCTCTAAGCACACTGGGTCACAATTTGCATGAAAAGTGAGCTTTCAGTCAATAAGCCTAATAAAACCACTTTGTCTAATGTCCTACCAACATTTTCTTGCAATTTCCAAAGAGCTTCCTGTGAAAATCTCCTCAAGAAAGATGATCACCTGAGCTTGCAGATTTCATACTATATAGCTCCACAGTTTCTTGGGAGAAACAACAAAGCCATTCAATCATTCCCTTTGAGATGAGAATAAATAACAACAATGCCACATAAATAGCATCAGTTGGCTGTAGGGGCAAGCTGTCATTTCCAGGAGCGGGATGTGCTTTTATATCCAAGGGTACAGCATATAATCATATTAAAAAATTCCAAGGAGAGTGGAAATTCAATCAGGTCAGTTTTGTCATGAAGCAGTCTGCAGGTGTTCCATTTAGATCAGATGCTACATTTGCAAGCCAGAAGGAAAGAAGTGGGCTTTGGCTTAATTCATGGAATCTCAGAAGAAAATGAACATTTTTTTTTTCCCATGACAAACTGGAATTTGCCTCAGACGAGCTTGACATATTGCTGGCCTGTGGTCTAAATTTGTCTGAGACTGTCACGTCACTCTTCCAAAGTTGCCAGGATCAGAGGCCAGAAGGAAAAAGAATGGGGCTTTTCTAAGGCTGCTGAATGATAACTTCCCCACAATCTGTCCTGATGTGTCACGGAAAGTGTCTGTGTGACTAAGGTCAGAGAGGAAAACAAAAAGAGAGACATTCTTGAGCCCAGAAGTGGCTTCTGGTAAAATAAAATAACCAAGGGACAGGATGGGTTTAAGACATCTATAACTAATCTGGGCTGGATCAGCATTTCTAAGATTTTAACCAAGAAATATTGATTTATGTTTATTATGCTTTATGGAACTTTAGAGCAATTTATAACACTTACATCAAGCAACGGATGGGCTGGGAGAAAAGCCAATATGGTCATGAAGAAAGATGAAGCGCTGTCAGGAAGAGCAACTTTCAAGTATCAGGTGTAATTTCTTGCTTTTGCATTTTATCTGAACTATTTAACATGAAGCAAGAAAATGATTATTGATTTTTAAGTTACACAAACAAAAGAAAATGAAAGAAGTTGAATAAACCTAAAGGAATTCTTAAAATACACACACACACATACATACATATATCCTCAACAGTTACAACAAAAAAAGCAAAAATAAAGCCCTTCTCTATAGGCTTATTTTAAAACTACACTTGAGTAGTGCCACTATGTAAAATAAAGGAAACAAATAGTACTGTATAAAATATGAGTTTTAATTTTAAATGAGTTAGTTTAATAAAATGCAAACACTGCAGTGAAATACTATGGATATTTGCCAGAATAGTCACTTTTCTTCTCTAATGAATTTTGATGAAGCAGGAAAGACTTCAGAGACCAGAGACACTTTCCTTATATGTGTCCCACAAAAGCAGTTCCAGCATTTAGCATCAAGTAAACAAATGAAAGTATGCAAAGTAGTCTCAAGAGACCATAGTAATGGGCACTGAAAAATAGTTTTACAGATATAGAAGTCACTCATGCTTTTCATGCTTATCGATTAGTATCATCAATAGTTATTGTTAGGAAACACTTTCAGAGCTAGAAAGTTGCCAAAAGCATTTAATCTAATTAAGTACTGTTATCATTAGCAATTTTAAATAGTGAGACATTTACTTGGGTAAACTCTACATCTCCTTAAAAACACAGCCCTGGTTCAAAGAAGACCCCAGGCTACGTAAGAATAAAATAGAAGGTGGGAGTGATGTGGGTCACAGTGAAATTTTGGGGGATGAATATAATTTTCAATCATTTTAATTTAGGATTTTTCCTTTAGGAGAATGCCCTAAAGGATTCTGCAGAATCTGCAGTTTTGAGTTGAGTTTGCAAAGTCTCAAGGAAAGTGATTTGATGATATAAGGAGATACAGGTCTAAGAAAGTGAGGAAAACATCAGATAGAAAGTTTGGGTTTGGTGAATGAGAGATGGAATAAGGAATGTCTGATAAAATTGATAATAATAGTAGAAAGTAGGTGTGATTTTAGCAGGCAAAGTAACACTAGCATGGAACAGTGAAGACAATATTAAATATGACTTCATTGTATATGAACGAACAAACAAAAAATTTAGAAGGGAGAAAGCTGAGTATAAGGATAAAGGAAAGAATATGAAAGAGTAGACCTCCATAGAAATTGGTTCAGTTTGATTTGGGGAAAATTTGGTCCATAATAGGGAAATGAGTGGGCCCATGGAAGAATATATTTCCCAATTATTTAACATCATGACCTTACTCAGTCCAATAACGATGCTGAATTCCACTTACTCGTTTGTACTGTAGGATTTAGGTGGGCAGTTAGGGCCCTTCAAAGTGTGGTCCTAATATAAAGCTCCAATGATAGTTCCCTAAACTCTCTATCAGTCCAGGCAATCTATTCCATATGTCCTCAAACCCACAAAGGGCCTCCACTTATGGCGGAGTGTATTCCTTGGCTATTAATGGATAATTGGATGCTTCATTCAACTGTCAGCTTCCCATTCCCTCTCTCAGTCCCTGGAACCATAGCACTTCATCACACATAGATTCTCTTTTTTAGGGTCTTGTTGCTCTTTAAGCAGCCCTCTTGGTTAAGATTCCTTCAGAATGGCTCAAGGCCAACTCCATATGTCCCATGGGGAAACTGAGCCTATTGGGGAAAGTCCCACCTCCTTCCCAGGACCCCCCTTTCTCTGTCTCCCAGTGGGCAGCTTTAGTTACTCCTGTTGCCTTTAAATTTTTTAAGTTTGTATCTGGCCTCATTCCTTATTCCTATGCCTCCCTCCAGTTCCAGGAATACAAATCAAGCTATTCACTCCAAGCTCAGACTTGGCTTGAGAAGGTGGAGCAGGACACTCTGATTACCCCTTCCTCTTCAACAATTCTCTTTTCCTGGCTGCTATGGCAATTCCCTATGCTGGCAGAATCAGTTTCATACACTTAGCATGTCCTTTTCAGGTGAGTCTGTCCCCCTCACCTCACTTGGGTATGTTTACTCTCAGCCTTTGGTGCTTCATACAAAACTGAGTTTAATGTCCAGTTACACTTAAGTATTTAACTGTATTTAATATCTTGTTCTTATATAATATTAAAGGTAGAAAGACTCTTTGGTGCTCTCTCATTTATCTCTTTCCAAAGAATGTCTTATTGTGTTAATCATTCCTCCTTGACTTAAATATATTTACTCGTGTTCAGTTCATTACTTCTGTGGCAGCCAGCTCATTGCAAGATACCCCACATAGCTAGATTTTCCTTTTATTAAGATACCATTTCTCTCACTGTAACTTTGCCTTACCTGTCCTGGTTCTGTTCTTCAGAGCATACACTTCTTTTTCAGTGTTAGCTCCTAGGATTGTTTCAGAATTCAGTGCTGTGTAAAGATGGCTGGGTGGTCAGTAGAGAGAAAATGGCAGAGATTGGAAGTAGTGACTTAATTAACTGAACCCAAGGAAAAATGGTGGCCAAGAATCCTATCATCAAGATACAGCAAAGGCAATACAGTTGCAAGCAAGAATTAGGGCTAAAAGACAGAGTGATATTTTTTGTGAGCATGTTTGTGTGTATCAATGGCTTGCTTAATTCAGGGTCAACAGCATGAGGACATGCCTGTGGATGTACAGACAAAAGACTGTAATAGGACATCTGAATGAAGTTTCCAAAAAATGAATTGAGGTTAGCTTACAGCATTGTGTACTTGAGTAGGAAGTGGGGGGCGATATAGGTAGAGCAAAAAGTTTAAAAATTAAGATATTTTATATTGCAATGCCTCTTTAGGCAGTCAATGTATAATCATCCTCTTCTAACAAGAAAACAGGAGCTTACGGGAGCTGACTTGGCCATGATGGCAGTGTGGGAGTGAAAGTTGGTGCCCTGTGAAGCCAAAAGTTGCAGAGAAATATCCCTGCTGAAATCCCAAGAATTTAGCAAGAGCTTGATGTTAAAAGAAAAATCATTAAAGAAGTTCCAATGGAGTGCTAAAATAGCAAGAGACCTTAAAGCCAGGATTTGGGGGATGAAAAGTACTGGAAGATTAAAGAGCTGAGCGTAGCAGGTCACGCAGGAAAGCCTAAGGGTGATAGCCAAATATCTGAGAGGAGTCTGATGGTCATAGTTGCATTCTATGATCTCTGAACCATGTTGAGTGATCAGTTTCATTTAAAAACCCTAATTATCAGTTGTTTTTCTGAGTCATTTCATTCAGCATAGCTAGAAGTTGTAGGGACAGAAAATTTCTGGAATTGGAGTAATCCCAATGTCCTGAATAGTTCACCTTGATAGACATGATATTTTCTTTGTTGGGTGCTTCTAATTTATCTGATGGGGTGGTGAAATACACCAAACCATTGACCTGATCCCTTGAAACCTGAGTTTATAAGTCTGTTTTGAACTCTTCCAAGAGGTGGCAGTCTAGGTGACCAAAGGAGGTCTTATCATTGAAAGGTTTTCTCCAGAGTTAGGTGATTGACTTTGGTCAGTGTCATTTCCTTAAGACGTCAATGCTGGGAATTTCCTACTTCCTTCAAAGTCAGAGGTCTTGGTGTCTATTTACATAGGGTAGAGTAGATCAGGAACACAGTAAATGTTAATCCAGACTTTAAATGTCAGAAAATTACAGATGTGAAGAACCAGGCAAATTCTTTCCTTTCCCAGAGAAGTTGTTTCTACCATAAATGTGAAAAAGTGGAGAACAAGTCAATGGTAATCAGCAGTGGACCCTATAAATTACTGCGTATCTCTAATCATCTTCAGGGACATTCCACCAGTACGTAGTTCTGTATCATACCATCATACTGCCCAGAAAAAAACATGGCCCAGAAACTCCATTTGGGTTCTTGAGCACACATTTTTTAAGGTTGGTCCTGGGGTGGTGCTCTTGCTTGGCCTGAGGTTCTTGTAAGACTAGCTTCATTAAACACATCAGGATCTTGTCTAGACAAATGATGATGAGTCCTTGATCAAAGGCACCTTGCTGGAGGAAGGACACCAGTCTAATGGCATTCAGAGTTGCTAAGGGATGTCTGGGTGTCTGCCTTTCATTCAATGCCCTTCCAGACCCACACAAGGTTTCAGGTGCCCCGAATCTCCAATAATTCATCCACCAGAGAAGCAGGAAGAGGCTATAGCACATGCATGGTGTTTCTAATCTGGCTTGGTCTAAGGTAATGGAGAAGAGAGAAGAGGAGGTAAAGTTCTAGAGAAAGGGTAATGATTTCTGCCCATGCACTGAAAACCAGGTGTGGAGAAATCACAACCAGTATCATATGGCCACAGCACGAGACCCTGGCAAGGTCCAAGGATGGCTCATCTGAGTGTAGCAACCTGGGCTCAGGTCACAGAGGGAGGATGGCTGCCACAAAAAGGGATGATGACAGGAGATGAGAAATGACTTTGGAGTAGCCAGAGAGAAGGCATCTGACAGGTAGAGGAGCATCTCACCAGGCTTATTTAACAGGGGTCAAGGACGTGACTGTATCTGCCAAGTAAACTGAAAGTGAGAGAGAATACAGATCATGCATAAGCCCCTGAGAACAGAATGGAACTGCAGAGGTGATTCCAGGGGTGATACTTCTAGGGGGTCACAGCAACCAGAGAACATTCTTTTACCACCAGGAATGATCTCAGTTCTTTCCATTACTCATGTATAGTCTTCCCATGCTATCAGCAAGAGGAAAGTTTTCCCTGTTTTGAACAATAAAAATTGTGTTTAACTTAAGCTAGTTTTTTATCTGTCTTACTGGAACACTTTGTTTATTAACAGGATTCCACCCCCCTCCCCTAGTAGTACTAGTTGCTTCTCTTTGTTTTCATCTTTGTACCCAGAGACTCATTTTAGTCAAGATCTCAATGTGTACCAAAGAATGCTAATTTCTGACTTCTTTGCCAAAAAAATTCTTGTCAAGTGGAGATCAGTTTTGAAAAACCAAAGAGAAATGTACACATCTTAAAGGTTTAATTGTATTATTTCCCTCTTTATACTTTGATTACTTTGAGAGCTGGGACCTTCACAATATACTCATTGTTCAGCTGGAAACCCCGTGAAGTGGTAACCTGAACTCTTTATCCTGAGGCCACTCAAAGGCATCTCCATCCAATGGTGTCTGTGGACCCCAACAGAGAGGTGGGGAAAGAGTCATTAAGTCCCTTGAAATTGCTTTTAGTGCACTGAAAAGTGGTTGGGCCATTTCAGGCCATTGCAGTGTGGCAGAATGCCCACTGCTTACGTCAAGCAGTGTTTATAAATTAGAAATTACCAGCCATTTGGTTCCTTGCTGATCATTCAGAGTCCTGGAAGACTGTGCCGATGTGCCCGGGGCAGGGTTGTTACTGGACCAAACAAAGCGTAGCTCTTGGTTAATCAGTCATGATTTCTGTATCTGGTGGTGTGACTGGAAATGACTTGAAAGTGTATGTCTCTTCAATTGCAGTGTTATGTGGCTAATTATTCCAACTAAAAGTAACTATGAAAAGAGTTCTTTGACAGTTCTGTTGCCAAGCATAGAAACTGACCATAAAAGTCAGAGACAAAGATAGTCCTATATGATTGTCTCCAGATATATTTTACTCATCTGGTCAAAAACGGTCTGTTTAATACTTACTATGTGTCCAACATGAAGCACGATTGAACACCCCTACACACCATTTTTTTTTTTTTTGAGTCATTACTAAGTACTTGAAACTATTTTAAGCCTTTTATGTGTATTAACAGATTTAATCTTTACAACAACCCTGGGAGGAAGATATGCCTACTGATCCTATTTTACAATTGAAAAAAACAGGCTCAGAGGTTAAGCAAGCTTTCTGAGGTGGGGCCCACACCTAGCAAATCCTGGAGCTGTGACAGGAATGCAGCGGAGAGCTCTGGAGACCAGTCTTACCTTTTGTTTCTTTAGATGTCTTGACTGCATGTCCACGGGTGGTGAAACTGGGAGCTAGTGACAATGATGGCCTCTGGATTCACTTGGGTATCTGAGAAGCTCCTGTGACCAAGTCCAGATGATTCCTATAGGCCTGCCTTTTCCTCTCCAGGAAACTAGAGCAACTGGAAACAAGTAGCTGCCCATCCTCAGCCCAGGCCAATATCCCCTGAGTCTGATCCATGCCTGCAGCCTAGGCTGAGCATGGATGGATGTCCCTGAATTCCGGCCACCTACCTCACTTTCTCCCTCACACCCTGTCATCTTGAAAACCAGTCCTGCTATGACTGTCCCATCCACTTTACAGCTCTGTAGCAGACTACAGACACTGCTTTGGTGTCATTGGAGGCTGGGAAGAATAAAGTGAGAAGAAGAGAAAATATTTTGACCAAAGGGCAAATGGTCTGAAAGAAACAATGAAACAGACTTTAATTAAATGTGGCAGATTGAACACATACGCTTATCTCCCAAAAGCCCCTGAAGGACAAAATCCAAGAGAAGAGCAGGTATAAAAGCAGAGGAGTCATGGGCAAGTGATAACTCAAAGAGATTTGACCTTTCTGGAAATTTACACCCCTGATGGACAGAAGCCAAGAGCGACAACAGAACCCTAAAGACTCAGGCAGCTCAGAAAGCGGAGGTGGGAAGGAGGCTAACCCCAGATGAATCGATTGAAAACTTGTAGGGAATAGTTGTATCCCCTGATTGCCTTTTCTCATTTACACAGCTGATCAGCTGTCCCTCCTGACTGCAGAAGAAATGAGGTTATCATCAAGAGTCCCATCAAAGTGAGGCTCTGGACTGGTGGACACCAGACACAGTGACCACAGAAGGGAGGCCAACACTGAAAATGAAGGCATTAAGTGATCATCTGCATTCTAAATTGTGATGCTGCTGGGCCACACTTTCTCCTCCCTTCTCCCAGAGGTCCCAGATTGAGGCTGCCAGACTTATATCCTACTTGGCAGGAGAATGGAAGACTAGTTTTAGCAGAATTTACTAGTCTGAGAGAAGACACTTGCAATCCATAAACCTGGATTTCTCTAGAAACTGAGAAAATAGGAAATGGAGGGTAGGAAATAATAAAAGAAAATGTCATAGAGCTCCTTACATGAATGCTAAATATATGAATGCATATAGTGAGCACTTAAATGTCTGGAATACATATTCTAAAGAATTCATGTATATACAATGTAATGAATGAAAAGGACCCTTATAAAGGGAGTATTTTAAAAGCTTGAAGAGAAGTATCAGCATCAAAATGGTCTTGGACTTCCCAATAGCCACCCTGGAAGCTAGAAGTTAATGAGCAAAATTTTCACAATTTTAAGGGAAGATGATTAAAAACATAGAATTCTACACCCAACCAAATTATCAATCAAGTATTAGATAGAATAAAGACATGTTCAGACACACAACAAAATTTAAAAATAATTATCTATTCTCTCCTTCCACACATACCTCCTCACCCCATAGAGCCCAGACACAATCACTTTCTTGGGAGGATACAGGTATATGTGCTCCAAATCAAGGGCACAAATCGTGGAAGACAAATTATTCAGGAAATGGGATCCAATGAGAGAGAAGAGCTAAGGGAATTCCTGAGATGAAGTTAAAGGAAAGTCCCAGGAAAATAACTGTGCTGAGAATAACAGAGTGATCAGTACACATCAGAATGGGAAAACAGAGGCTTCTAGGAGGGGTTTCACCATGAAAACCATAAACCCAGTATGCCCAGTTGCATTCATAAGAGTTTAGAGCTCAATTGGACAGAATATGGTACATTAATGACAGATTCAAGCAAGTAAATGGGGCAATTGTTAAATTCAGGAAAAACTAAAAGTTACTCAAGTAAGGATGTGTAACTATATATACAGTGTACATACTGGTATATAACCACAAGTCTTAAAGTGAACAAAAATTTAACTTAAACATGATGATGCAAACATCCAATGTTGATTTTAAAAAGTATGCTGTAACTGTCATGGAAAGATGGGGGAAATGGAAGTACATAGGCCGGCATTGACATAAGACTACTAAATCCTAATGCTTTTTTAGAAGGAAGTAAACTGAAAATTCATAAAATTGGGGAAAAAATCTAGAAATAGTTTTAGTTAAACGAATACCACTTGACTTTTTAAACTAAGTACACATATTAGATGGAAATAAAAGATTAGAAATAAAGAGCAAGAGGAGAAGGGAGAAAGAGAGAAAATGAAGGAGGAAAGTGAAGGATGAAGGAGGAAGGGAGGGAAGAAGAAGGAGGAAGAGGAAAGATGGGAAGAACATAGCTTCTCATTAGAAAAGTTCCCAATGAACTGGTACTGAATGCTTTGGGCTTTTTCAAAGTAGAAAGGGATGAGTACACCAGGGCAGTCAGGGCAGGTGTGATTTAGACAAGTGGTGAGGACAGTGGAGAGAGGGATTATGTAGCTGGGAGGCACAGTATGAGACAGCTGTTGAAGCAAGTTTACATACAGTGCATTCATTCAAGGCTTCTGGTAGCCTATTGAAGAATGCCTTGATACGAAATGAAAAGATATCTGCCAAGATTAGGTAATTGTTTAAGGTCAGTGATGGTACACAGGAGTACTATCTTTATGATGCTGAAAATTTCCTAGTTTAAAAAGAATAGTAAATGGTACTGTCTTGAAGGAGATGCAGTCCCACCCATGGATGAAAGTATTGTGAACGGATGGTGATCATCTGCAGATGTGAAGGGTGCCTCTTTTTCCCAATGGACACAGTCCATACCAGGGCATGTGGGTTGGTGAGAAGAATGTGAGTAGAATGTCAGTCCCTTCATGCCTTCTTGGCTGAGTGATTTCAAATTCCCCTTCCAGGTCTCTGATCCACATTCCTCAGTCTGATCTGGGAGGGATCAGAAACCATGGCTAATGAGTAAGCTGAAGTGGGGGAGGTATCTGCCCACCCCTTCCCTGCTACAGGTGTCCAGGCACAATACAGCATTGAGCTGTGAGAGGGAATAAGCAGTAACTAGGCTTGAATCTAGAACTTTGAGTCTGACCCTGCACTAGACATTTGACTTGATAAAATGAGATTATATTTGTAGCTAAAAGTGATTGGATGAGTTTTTGTTATGGAATTCTCAAGATATCATCCAAGTGGCAAGTAGGCCAGGCCTAAGAGGACAGTGGACAAGAAATCAAAGTCGTTTTCTGTGTCCAGCTGGTGCATTACAATCGTTATGAAACAATCTTATTATGTTAATGGAGGTTTATCTATTACCATCAGTTAGAAGAATGGGATATCCGTATATTACTGTAATTGTTGGGTATGATGCCTTAATACTTAAATATTGTCCAGCAAAACAGTACCACAACTTTACATACCTAAAGAACAATTCAGAAGATGTTATAAAAATTTAACATGATAAATGGAGAAAGTCAAATAACTCTTCAGTGGTGGTATATTACTTTAACAAATTTAATTTTGAGTTTCCTCAATGCAGTTTCACTTAAATCAAAAAAGTAGTTTAATTTTTACATCAGGATGTTTTGAATTCATGCATACATACATTTCTTAAAATATCAGTAAATATCATAATGTCAATAAATATCAAAAGGATCTCAGAAGTGCAATGAGTTTTTGTCTTTTGACCATCTTTTGATAAGCGTGCATGGGCCCCCATATGCTTTTGGTTTTTTAAAAACATTTTTACTGAGATGTAATTCACATATCATACAATTCACCAAATTAAATGGTTTTAATATATTCAGAGAGTTGAGTAACCATCACCACAATCTAAGTTTAGAATATTTTCATCACCCCCCCAAAAAATCCTTTGCCAGTTAGGAGTCATTCTCCAGCAGCTGCCCATCCTCAGCCCAGGCCAGTTATACCTGAGTGTGATCCATCCCACAGCCTAGGCACTCCGATCTATATTCTGGCACTATAGAGTTGCATATTCTGGACTTTCACATAAATAGAATTGTAATAGGGAAGAATAAGATTCCATATTGGATCTGCTTCTTTTACTTTAGCCTTTGTATTCTATTCCTTTTGCTACAAGCTAGTCACTAAAGGGATGTTGCCTACAGCTTAAAGTACACATAATGGCCAATCTCTGGGGACCCTGCTTTCCATGCTTGAGCGTTAAGCTAAAATACCTTTGTTGGGACTTTCCTGGTGGCGCAGTGGTTGAGAGTCCGCCTGCCAATGGAGGGGACAAGGGTTCGAGCCCTGGTCCGGGAAGATCTCATGTGCTGTGGAGCAACTAAGCCCGTGTGCCACAACTACTGAGCCTGCGTTCTAGAGCCCGTGCTCTAGAGCCCACGAGCCACAACTACTGAGTCCATGTGCCACAACTACTGAAGCCCACGTGCCTAGAGCCCGTGATCCACAACAAGAGAAGCCACTGCAGTGAGAAACCCATGCACCGCAACGAAGAGTAGCCCCCGCTCCAAGCAACTAAAGAAAGCCCACATGCAGCAACGAAGATCCAATGCGGCCATAAAAAAAAATAATAATAATATAAAATACCTTTGTTTAAGCTCACAGGAAATATCCTGACCAGGCCCACATGTGAATGGCTGCAGGAAAGAAGACATTAACAAATCCCCTCTGGAGTCTGGCCAGAACCAGGAAATATTTGCAACAACTTATCACCTTTTTTTTGCTTTACCTCCTCACCTCTCCCTCTTTGTTCTGTGAAAGAAAACAGCATCCAAACCTGGGCAAGATGGTTCTTTGGGACACCAGTCCACCATCTTCTTGGTCTTCTGGTTTCTGAATAAAGTCACTATTCCTTGTCCCAATAACTCATCTCTCAATTTATTGACCTGTCCTGCTTGGACTCAGTAACAGAATCACACAATATGTGATCTTTGGTGATTGCCTTCTTTCACTCAGTATGATGTTTTCAAGGTTTATCCCTGTAGTAGCATGTATTAGTAATTTATTCATTTTTATTACTCAATAATATTCTGCTGTATGGATATAACATATTTTCATCAGTAGATGAATATTTGGGCAATTTCCTCTTTTTGGCTATATTAATAATGCTTGTATGAACATTCATGTACATGTTTCCGTGGGGATATATGTTTTCATTTCTCTTGGACATATACCTAGAAATGAAATTGCTGGGTCATAGTAAAGTTAAACATGGTATCTCTATGTTTAACTTTTTGAAGAACTTCTAAATTATTTCCATAGTGGCTGTGTGATTTTATTTTTCCACCAGCAACGTATGAGGGTTCCAATTTTCTTCTTTCTTCTTTTGTTTTCCTTCTTTCCTCCTTCCCTTCCTCCTCCCTCCCTTCCTTCCTTCCTCTCTCTGTCCCTCCATCCTTGTTTCCCTCACTCCCTCCCTTCATTCCTTTCATCTTCTTTTTTTTTTTTTTTTTTTTTTTTTTTTGATTGTAGCCATCCTAGTGGATGTGGAGTGCTGTCTTATTGTGGTTTTCATTTGCATTTCCCTAATGGGTAATGATGTTGAGAATTTTTCATGTGCTTCTTGGCAATTTGCACAGCTTCTTTGCATGGCTATTCAGATCCTTTTTAAATAGGATTTTAAAAACATATTTTTAAACTGAATTATTTGTCCTCTTATTGATTTGTGAGAGTTCTTTATGATCTCGGGTGTCCTCAGCCTTCACTGGCTTGAAGCAGGATTTCGGTTCCTGCCCAGAGATTGAAGTCAGGCCGTGGCAGTGAGAGCGCTGAATCCTAACCACTAGACCAGCGGCCAGTGACAAGGTCCTGGTCCTTCATCTTTGTAGCAATGAATTCCCACAAAGACGGAAAGTAGTGAAACAAGTAAAGTGTTTATTAGGAGGAAAAATAGTACATGTGAATAGGCATGTACATGGGTGGGCTCAGAGGGAGAGTTGTGCCCTTGTGTTAGTTTGAATCACTTATATGAGACATTTCTTCCAGGTTTCCTTTGGCCAATCATCTTGCTTTGCCTGGCTCTGAGTCCGTATTTGGTATATCTCAAGGTCCTCCCATGTGTGCGTGTGCATCCCTTAGCCAAGGTAGATTCTGGTGAAGATGTCTATGGGTAGGTTGACATCACCTACTGTGTGCCCCCCCCTCCACTTTTTGAACTCCAAGGAGCTCTTCTGCACACGTGTAGTCGGGAAACACTCCTGGAATTCGAGAATGAAGAATATGTAGTCTTTTATTTCTTATCTGGGCAGGGCTCAGCTTCTCCTCCTTCCTGCTATTTTGGAGTATCTGTCCATAGGGGACGAACTCCAACTGTTCAGCCTGGGGCCCATCTATCTCCTGCCTCATTATATACTCTAAATACCAGTAATTTATCAGATACATGATTTATAAATATTTTATCCATCTCATTCTATGGGTTGTCTTTTCACTTTCTTTACGGTAACATTTGTGAAACAAAAGTTTTTCATTTTGATGCAGTCCAACGTATCTGCTTTTTCCTTTCTTATTTATTCCTGTGTTTTTAAATCAACAATCACTTAATTTTCGTCTGATTAAAGGTGCCCTCAAAAGAAAGATAACTTGTAAATTTTTTTTAAAAAAAGAGGAAAATGAAATTAACCTCAAAAAAAAAAAAGAAAGAAAGAAAAAGAAAGACACTTTGGGATAGCTGTCAGAAATTGCCTTAGAATATGTCAGGAAATCTCTATTCTGGTCGCTTCTGCACTCTGACTTATTGATGGCCTTGGTTGATTGAATGATTACCCTCTCAGAGGATGCGTTCCTCTGTATTTAAAGTGGGAAAAATAATAATATAAGGACATACTATACAGGAATCAACAAATGTTTACTGACTTATTTAGTGTGTGTGAAGTTCTCTGTTAATGCTGGTCTTAGAAGGACCAGGGTATGCTGGAGAGGTTCAATGCTGAGCATATACTACCAGGGATGATATATCTAGTGTGATAAAATTATAAAGAAAATGTTACTCAAGCTTGGTCATTTCATTTAAGACATATTTCCTCCACTCTTCTTGCTTGGCTAACACTACACATTCTTCACATTTCAGATGGCACCTCATTGCTCTAGGAAGTCTTCTCTTCCAGGGACTTATTCTCCCCTGTGTTTTCATAGCACCCAGATGTCACCTGCCATTTTGTTCTTACAATAACACTATCATAGTGGTATTATCATCCAGTTTTAAAGATGAGGAAACTGGCAACAGCTATAGTTATGAATTGAACAACTACTATGTGTCAGGGTGTATACTATGTGCCCTGCATGAATTCTATCACCACCTCACAACGTCATTATGAAATACTAGCATTACTCACGATCTTAACAGATGAGGAAGCTGAGACTCTGAAATGGCAAGCAATTTCCCCAAATTTATACAAGCAATGGGTCTTGGAGACAATATTTGAATGCAAGTCTGACTCCAAAGCCATGGACTTTAATGTTCTTTACTATATTGTTAACAGGTTTATAAGCAGGTCATGGTTTTTAAAAGGAGATGATAACCCCTTACGCTGTACGTGCGTTATACTGCTTCATCCACAAAGGGTCTGCATGTGACTGTTCAAGCTAATAAATTATGTTTCACGCATAATAGATGCAATTGTTAAAGCTTTTCGGGAGACTCACTGGGAAATTACAATGAGAGTGAGACGAAGGCTGTCTTTTGGTTTAAGTATATTCTTGATGAGTACCCCATAGTAAAGTGCTTCGTCGTGCAACTCTTACCAACTTTCCTCGGAAGATTCATGTCTGAGAATTAAATATACAAAAGTTGCATGGTGACAGAAAACATCTTTAAGAATACGATGAGGCTTCCCTGGTGGCCCAGTGGTTGAGAGTCCGCCTGCCGATGCAGGGGACACGGGTTCGTGCCCCCGTCCGGGAAGATCCCAGGTGCCGCGGAACGGCTGGGCCCGTGAGCCATGGCCACTGAGCCTGCGCGTCCGGGGCCTGTGCCCCGCAACCGGAGAGGCCACAACAGTGAGAGGCCCGCGTACCGCCAAAAAAAAAAAAAAAAAAAAAAGAATATGATGACTTTTATCATAGATAAGAGGCAAATATCGAAAAGTAGACATGGGTCTCTGGAACTGGAATTAAAAGATAATAGAAGATTTTATATTAACTCTATTTATATTTGAAAAATAATGCATAAAACATAATGCGTACAAACATAAAACATATTAAAGAATAGGAAGTTGACTGTATTGAGGTCATAGCAATAAAGCATGCTATCTTTATGAATCTACCCTCTCAAAATGAGACTATGATTGTCACGTTACTTCAGTCGGTAAGTACTTTTCTAGTATATCATAATGATGAAAAGTTAAGACCATTTAATTATTAATTTCTCACAAGAAGCATCAGAAAACTGCCTCTCAGGGAGCATGAACTTGGTCTAGATTATCGGCAAGCAGTAAGAAAAGTCAATACGTTTCGTGTGCCTAAAAGTCCTGGTGCATAGAATATGTGATCTAAAATAAAGATCACAATGACTCTGCAAGGCAAGTGTTACCCTTCTTCTACAGATTGAGTAACTGAGGCTAAGAGAGAGAGTTTAAATGGCTGCAGGTTCAGAGCTAGTGAGGTGGCAAAGTGAGATTCAAGTTTAAATCATGCCCCATCACCCATGCTTTTTCTACTAGACTGTTTCCAGTCTCAGAATTCCTGGCCTCCAGCCCTTCACTTAAGACACTGGTTCAAGCCACCTTTAGATGAGAAGATAATGTGTTAAGACACTGAAGGCTTCCTAGGAGATTTTAGTCTCTTCAGTAAGAATCAATTTATCAAAAACTGGAACAAGCTCAAAAGCTCCATTTTTGGATGTTACGAGTGTAATCACCAAGAGTGACTCCTCCTTAAATAGTGATAATTGCCAAAATAGTAAAGGCCTCTTGTTCTGATTATTTCTTTGGAATAATATTCTACCCTGCATTCATTAAGAAGTCATGTGACATGTCTTCTGACCTCTGACACCAATCTCTGACTTTTTCATGGACTCTTTGGGGAACACCCAGTGACACTGAACATTTTCTTCTGCACTGTTCCATGTTCTCTGGCTCTTCAACAAGAAAAGATAGTGTGATGTCCTCTGTAAAACCTAAGAAATCAAACTGACATGTTATTCACTTTGTCCTAAAATAATGTACATGTTTTTAGTGTGACAGAAGTGTGTCTGGTGACAAGAAGGCAAACATAGCCTGCAAAGTTTCCTGTAAGAATCTGGAGGAAAACTGAAATCTGGGAGCAATCTAGAAGCCAAGTTTGTGGCCATAAATGTAGCATGCCACTTGATGGGAATTGAGTACCTTCCCTGAGAGAGTCCTAAACAGAAACTTGGGGTGACAGGAGACCAGCCAGAGACTTTTCTGAGGTTGACGTTTCCTAAAGTCCTTCCAGATGAATCCCAGCCATTAAAACATCATGGTCTCTTGGGACCTACATATTTAGACAGTTTCCTCAGAAAACACTGATATATGCCTGTATTCATGTTTCTTGCTGTGGTCCTTTTAATATGCGTTTCCTCATACTTCAGCAGTAAATGAGGTTTCTGAAAATAGATTACCCAGTGCCTTGTCTTTCTCTACATCACCTCCCCTCCTCAAGACTCCCCTCCCCGAGCACAGTCCAGACCCCCATTATTGGTAAGTGGAGAGAAGCTGATCTGTGATGATAGAGGCCAACTAAAGCCTTAGGTATCCTGGAAGGGAGCTCTGAAGAGGGGATTACCTGTTTCTGTCCCCTTTGTGGCCCGAGTGGCTGGGTCTTTATACTTCCACACCTTCGTTCATCACTGGACACAGGTAACCTGGGGAAGACAGGACCTTGGGTGCAGGGGCCACACTCTGCAGCTGAGGTTGACCCTGACAGGGCTGCCAGCAGGAGGCTCTGTGCTGACCACGTGCCCAGCAGCTGGGCAGCATGTCCTTCCCTGAAAGAGAAGCAGGGTGGCACATCTGGGTGACTACCACACTCCTCACACCACCCCACAAAAGGTACTCCTCCTTACCACACACAGATGCCTACTGAAATTTCACCTTCCAGGCATTCGTTTTAATGCAAATATTTCTGAAATGTAACCCTTAAGTTGGTACAATCTATTGATTTCTTAGTGAAACAGCTTCCAACTCTTCCCCAAAGAAGCTTTAGGAAGGATCAAGTATGCATGAGACACAGGAGCCAAAGAGCACGGTGGAGTGGCAGACGGGAGGGCATAAACCAGTGGCATTATTTGTGTCAAGCCATCTCCTCATTTTGCGGATGAGGAGACCAAGGCCCCAAGAAGGGAGGCGACTCAGACAAGGCCTTCCAGCTGGTGGGACCAGAGCTCAGCTGCTGCTCCGAGCTCTTCCTCTGACCTCTTCTCACCCAAACATATTGACAGTAGTTAGGGATTCTGCCAGCAGAGACAGAGTATGTCTCTTTAATGTACCAAATGGTACCTGCAGCCTGAAATAATCATTCCTTTGGCTTCACTCGTAAACAGAATAGAGCCGTGTGTTCAGGAGAGTGAACTCATTGCTATGCGTGCATAGACTATGAGGAATAATGGTTTACTAATGTGGGAAACACACAAAACAAGCATTCTCCAATCTCCCTAAATCTTATTTCTTCATTGCTCAGGTGGGGATAATGAATCCTGCTTGCTTATTTCCCAGTGTGGCTGTGAAATTTTAAGAAGAGGCAGTGGAGTGTACAGTATATTCTTATTTAACAAGAGTCAGGCACTTATTTTAGAAGTTCCTTTAGATCTGGTAATAATTAAAATATTAAAGAACCAAAACTGCCTGGGTTTCAACAAATCTGAAAGAAATCCAGCTGTAAATTCTGATCTAGCTGTCCCATCAACATCTACTGGGTGAAAACTAGACTTACCTTTAGGGTTAAGATCACTTCCCAAATCCCTCCCCACCCCTTTACCTTCATTGATATATTTGCTGGAGTGTGTTTGTCTTATTGAAGTCCACTGGGCTTAGAAATTACTTTGGACTATTGTGAAGGAATGCTTTGTGTTTGCCTATTGGATTTATTTTATTAAGAACAATTCCTATTTATTGGGCTTTTTTTTTTTTTTTTTTTTGTGGTGCGCGGACCTCTCACTGTTGTGGCCTCTCCCGTTGCGGAGCACAGGCTGTGGACGCGCAGGCTCAGCGACCATGGCTCTCGGGCCCAGCCGCTCCGCGGCATGTGGGATCTTCCCGGACCAGGGCACGAACCTGTGTCCCCTGCATCGGCAGGCGGACTCTCAACCACTGTGCCACCAGGGAAGCCCTTTATTGGGCTTTTAATAAATGATGTTCCTCCCAGGGTTGTCAATCCCATTTCCTATTGAGCATCTGATATACTTCAGATACTTACAGGTTTAAAATTATTTTTAGCACATAAACATTTAGAACAAAAAAATGCTCTAATAAAGATAACAATGACAACAAAAGCAACAACAGTGGCAACAAAACAGCAGGTTAAATGTAAAGCAGGTGGCAAAGAGAACTGGCACTGCAATAGCACATGGCCCAGGAATCTCAAGAGAAGCCCAGACTATTGGCATTGGATGTTGATTCTTCAGTAATTACGGAGCTCAGTGACCTGAGAAAGAATCGGCAGTGAACAAGCTTACCTCAGTCATGATTCCCACCCCTGTGCTCATGCCAGTGGGGGGCACTGGGCTGGTTTAAGCTCTAGCAAGAATCTCATACCAGTGCAAACATTTACATAATAAAGGCTATTTATCTTGGCTCCAAAGAGATGCAATCATCTTTCAGAGTTCACGTGACATCAAAAACACGTTTCAACTTGGGCTATCAGTCTGCTCAAATTACCCCATAGTAATGCATTTGCGGTGATTCCGGATTTTTTTTTTTGGAAACAGTGATTCCCCACTTCTAACATCTCATTCATTCTTCTACATTTACTGAATAGGAAGTAGGGTGGGGAGGAGGAATAACTCGAAGGCCGGGTCTTCCTTTATGCCTCCCTTGATCACACCTCTATGGCATCAAGTGCTGACCTGCCAGGAATTATCATCATGCTGTCCTTCCTATAAAAAAAGTGATGCTAATGACTTGAGAGTAGGACCTACGCAGTGACTTGCTTTCTCAGGGGTGCTGAGTTCTGCTACTCTCTCCTGACCCCTCAATGAGAGCAATGAAAGAAGTTAAGAGGCCAGAGTGCAGCTACAGAGAGAAAGTGCATTGCATTGCTCTGGCCTCATTAACACTGCGCTCAAACCAAGTGAGTCAAACCCTTTTAGAGAAACAATTCCCTTCTCAGCTCTCAGGTAAAGTGAATCTGTGAAAATTGCCTATGGACTTTGTGCCAAATTAGGTAAACAATAAGAACACAGAGCTAGTTCCTCATCCCTGAAAGATGAAAAGTCCCAAATTGAGCGGGGAGGGAGGAAGTCTTAAGTTTTTAAAAGTAATTTCCAAACTTCTGAAATTTATAAAAATTGAGTGAATGTGATGTTGAATATGTAGACAAAAGTGCTGTGACGGTCAGTAAAATCTTTCAACTCTAAAAATTGTATGATTCTAAAACAGAGTCTATGCAAAGATATATTTTCTTTCTGAAACCTGTAGTCCTTTCACTTATGTAGAAAAGAAGTGTTCTTCTTTTTTAGACACAGGCATTCATCCTTCATTCATTCATTCTCCAGACATTTATGGAGCAGGACATTGCTGGTATGTGAAAATAAGTAAATTGTAGCTGTTTCCTGCCCTCAAGGGACTTACCATGCAGGCAAGAATGGATCGTTAATTAACTCATCAATATGACTTATGGAAAGTTTAACAAATGGACATGCATTCTCTAGTTTATCATCACACCAAGATGAGATGTCACAAAGAACTATGAAGGATCAGGCTCAATCTTCATTTCCAGCACAGACTGAACACATTTCTTTTCAGAATGATGACATATTTCCATGATGTATGTGTTTTTATGAATGTAGCTTATCGCTACATAAGGTTCCTTGACATCTATAAATGTTCCAGCACCACAATAAAAAGTATAATTTTCTTTTTTGGCAGAGTCTATACTATAATCAGTAGAGCATAGAATGGCTTATCATTTAGAAAATATGTAAGTCATGTTTATGGAGGGTTAAAACAAAATGTCTTGGTCATTTTCAAGTAATATAAGTGTTAAAGTACACACTGAGTAATTCCAGGAGGGTTTTTTGTTGTGGTGATGGTGGGTTTTTTCGGTAACTGTATAACTCAAATGATTCTTAATTTTAAAATGTCGTTTTGGCCAAGACATTTAATGTTGAAAAGTGGCTATTCAGCATGCAAGAGACCATAAGTATATTTCATAACAATTTTTATTATAAAGCAGCATGCATTTTAAAACTTGTTATTTACACAGAAGGCCCTAATGGATATAATACCTTGTCAGATCAATAATCAATTGTTCTTAAAAGTCACTTAATTCAAATTTATGTAATCTGCATTATGAAAAGATCTTATATACATATTTACATCATAACTCCTAGTGGTTTCTTGATAGCTATTTCTGTCCCTAATGTCATCTTATGTACCATGATGATGGAAATATTTTTTAAGACCAGCACTACTAGAATATCAAAAGATGTTATTGCCTAAACAAGTACATTGGAAGTCACCTAAGACTGTGATAATGTCACTAAAATTAAAATATTCAGTTGTCGCCTTTCTTGTAAATTTCCTAATTATGACCTCTAATGGATTAACCATGTTGTGATGAGAAGAAGAAGATTCAAAGAAAATTGGAAAAGAGTTCACAACAAAATATGTCTAGTATCTTAGGTGTCTGTCAAAACAATGTATATGGCCTTTGTTAGTCATTATACAGATAGAAGGAAATAAAAGACATCATGGCAACCTGAAATTTTCCTAGAATCTGTGGACACATGAGTCAACTGTGTGCTTTTCAGTATTTACAGAGTCAACTATCACCTATCAGTCTTATAAAACTCATACCTTGGGCTTCCCTGGTGGCGCAGTGGTTGGGGGTCCGCCTGCTGATGCAGGGGACGTGGGTTCGGGCCCTGGTCCGGGAGGATCCCGCATGCTGCGGAGCGGCTGGGCCCGTGCACCACAACTACTGAGCCTGTGCTCTAGAGCCCGCGAGCCGCAACTACTGAAGCCCGCGTGCCTAGAGCCTGTGCTCTGCAACAGGGGAGGCCACCACCATGAGAAGCCCGCGTACCACAACGAAGAGTAGCCCCCCCTCGCCGCAATTAGAGAAAGCCCGTGCGCAGCCACAAAAACCCAACACGGCCAAAAATAAATAAATTAAAAAAAAAAAACTCATACCAGTTCAATATGGCACACATATCAAGAGCTTTTGGGGAAAACAAAGAACTCATTAGATCTACCCCCAAATCTCCAATTTATATTCCTCTTCAGATTTTGTGTTGTCCTTTGGGTTTTGAAAGAAGCAAATATCAAAACCTACTTCTTTTCTTGGTTCATCTTTGAGATGTGTTTTTACGTCTCCATGTTGTTCACCTAATTATTGCTCGTTTTTCCTAAAATAAGCCCAAGGGCAATTTGATGCAGCCAGCATCTTTGAGTTTCCCATAACCATATATATATATTGATATTTGTACCGAAGTGTAATAAATTCATGCCCTCCTCTGCCCACCCCCAACCTATCCACAGGTAACCCCTGAGAAGCAACTCTAAACCTTAAGAAATCTCTGGTTTCGGGTTACAGTCTCTTTAAGGATTATATAAAACTTGGAATTCATTATCTGCTTTTTTCTTTTCTGTTCTTCAAAAATAAACTCCAGGGCTTCCCTGGTGGTGCAGTGGTTGGGAGTCCACCTGCCGATGCAGGGGACGCGGGTTCGTGCCCCGGTCCGGGAGGATCCCACATGCTGCGGAGCGGCTGGGCCTGTGGGCCATGGCCGCTGGGCCTGTGCGTCTGGAGCCTGTGCTCTGTGATGGGAGAGGCAGTGAGAGGCCCGCGTACCGCAAAAAAAAAAAAAAAAAAAAAAACAACCTCCAGTGAATGATATCACACACACACAAAAAAAGAACAAAATGTAAACAATTTTGATGGCCTTCTTAGAAATGTTATATTATCAGTTCCTTCTCCTTCTCATTTGCTTCTTCCTTTTCATTCCTTCAAGAGCCCTGTAAATCATATGATTAACTTTCAAACCAAGACTGGTTGATGTGAGTGAAAGAAATCTAATTGGAACACAATCGCCCCCCAAATGCTCTTAACATTCTTTTGCGCATCTAAATGTGATCTGAATTTCAGATATGGTATTCTATTTGACATTTATTTTCCTCCAGCATATATGTTCTACATCTTTACCTAAATTGGGTTGTTATCTTTTTCTGCCCTTTTGAACTTAACACTATAAATTAACTATTATCCTGCTGAAATAAATCCCTTTGCAGATTTTATGTATATAGAGGGTATTTCAATTTCATTCAAGAATGAATATTGTTATTATGACCCATAGAATAATTTATTGATCATTGAGAGTAAAAACTACCAGTACACTATTAAAAAGATTTTATTGTCAATTTCAGAAATAATATTTTAAAGTACTTTCTTCACTTAAGGGAATATATGATCACTATAAGAAATCAGTTGAATTTGAAATAATAAAAATCTCATATTCAAAATACATTATTATTAATTTTAAGATAAAAGTAAAGAGATCCATTAGCAAAATACAGTGAATTTTGCTAGTTCCTGGGACTGCTGTTTGACTAGACATGGTCTAGAAATTCAATCCATTTGTTTCTCTCCAGCTTCCATTACAAAATCACTTCTCCCAGCTCAAAGTTAAGTAATCATTTATCTTGGAATTAATGGGTCCAAAATAAAGGAATCATTAAGTATTTTTATACTTAAAAATTAAAATAAATCCTTACTACAAGGGAGAAAAGAAGTATGTACTTTCAAATCAATAATAATATAGAAATATCTATGGTATCTAAACTGCTTCTTAAGAAACAGCAGGGAATTTCAGTGAAATTAGCAAGAATTATAATATATCTCAACTGCAAGATGAAAAAGAGACAAAGTGATAATTGCATAAAGCACTATAGGAAAAATGGTTTTATCATATATAATCAGACAACCCATAGGATATTAGTTTTTTGTTGTTGTTTTTAACTGTATAACACTAAAAATGAGTTACTTCATTTTGCTATTATAGAGTCCCCATTTCCCCATTTGGAGTGTTGACTTTTGGAATTTATACTAGTTCCAATAGTACAGAAAACATGGCTAAATTTGAGAGCTTAGGTACCAGAAGACCCCGACATTAACCGGGTTAGGGTTAGCCAGGCAAGAGTAATTCTTCTATTACTTGCGTGCACATTTCTGGTGCTTAAGAAAACAGATGCTGAAAAACTGTACTTGACCAAGGAGGTAGATTTATGGCTCCTTAGGAATCTACCACATGGGAGCATGGGGCCTTTGTGGTTAAAGACATCTAAATAACAATAAGGCAGTATCACAAAGCAGGAAACAGACCTTGGCTCTCTTCAGTTTTGGGTTATTGGGGTTTGGAGAGAGAAACTTATGTCTCCTGCCAGACACAATTTTTAAATATTTATAACTTGGTCACCCGTTATCACTTTAAACCATTTTGTCCATGAAGGGTGACACTTGTATAGCAAGTCATATTTCATTATTAGGTGAAAACTTTTTTTGAACAAGTGAAAACATTTGTCTTTAATGGTGATTAAATGCCTGACAAGTTAGAATCTTTACAGAGAACAAAATGAGCTAAGTGCAAAAACAGGTTTCCAAAAATAAATAACAAATGAATAAAGGAGATTAATGCATCAAGTATTTCCAAATCAGGGAAACCAAAACATCTTTAAAGTAAATTTAATCATTTCTTTATAAACCCCTACAAAATAACAGAATAAAGATATCCTTATAACGTAATGTATGTAATTATCAACATATCAGGCACTTCTTTGCTTTTTTTGTTTGTTTGTTTTCTGTAGTAGCTTCCTTTCACTGAATATTTTTATCCTGGCAACAGTTCTATTCTGCATACACTCTGTTTATTAATCAGTGCTTCAGTTCAATACAGGACCTATGAAATGTTTTTAACTTGGTCCTTTATTGTGTTAAATCTATTTAAATAGGAACAAAGTAGCAGTTAAACCTCTAGGAGATGATCATATTTGCACAGTGCAAATCACAAGATACATTCTCAAAGTAATTTTCATGGCTTTCTTCTAAATCTATGAAACATATCATTGTTTAAAAAAAGGTAAAAGATTGTTTAAGTTGGCAGTAGGATGCAGAAGAAATGAAAACAAAAATTTGCTAAGAAAATACTGAATATGGTGAGGGCTGAAACTCATGAGTAAACATGTAGCCATTCTGGAGGTATCCTACATTTCTTTCCCTTTCCATTTCCTGGTCACATTAATTCAGTGAGCTTAATCTCACAGTTTAATTTCTGCCCCTCTAGTTGACTTTGTAGCCAGGAAACTCTAACTTAGGAGTTTAAACATGTGTTGTTGTTGTTTGAGAAGTAGGAGTTCTGGCTTTGGCATTAGGTCCAACTTTTACCCCACAGGAGATGATGGATCTAAATCTAATTATTTGTCAAGCTTCCTTAGTTGATTGGTGGATGACAAAGCAAAATGTACTAATTAGGCAAAAGTCAGTGGCATGAGAAATGAATTTTACAGACAAACAAAAATTTTACCTGTGAATGAAATTTTCGAATTCTTTGAAGAGAGCTTAAAACAGGCAAAACACAATTGATTGAAGGGTGTTTCTACTTTTTATTTTTTGTAGAACTCCTGTAGAACTTTATTTCTTATAGCACTCAGAAATTTCAGTGTGCTCTACTGTTTTTTCTCTTCTACCAGTTTGCATCTCCCTTGAAGATCATAACCATGTCTAATTTATATTTTATCTCCATGCATCTAGAAGTCTCTATTTAAGGTAGCCATTCAAATATTTGTTAAATGCACAGCCCCTATGGCACCCTTTTGCAAAGTAGGATTGAAAGAATGTTTCCTCTAGGAAGATGCCAGTCTGTATCAGGATGGTTGATGGGCAAGTATGTTTAGTTTTGAAACAACCATGATCTTTGAAGCATTTACCTCTCTTGCATTCTTTTTGAAATTAATCCCATTAATACAGGAAAGAGAGAGGATGGTTTTAAGGTAGGTCCTTTGGAAGAAAGTAATACTCTGTGTCAATGTTTCTTAAATTCAGGCTCAAACAATGGACCGAATCACAAGTGGGAAAAGTCTCATGCCACTCAAGGTCTTATTTTTTTAGTATACTCAAAAGTATAGTACAATATAGTATAATTATTTTTTTCTTCAAGTGTATGGAAATGAAATTAGGAGGGCATGATAGTTTGGGAGTGACAAGCTTTTCTTTATCTGAATGTGCATAGTCAGAGGGCCCTGTGTTTTTGCTGAAGACTATGTATTTTTTTACTGTACTTATAATAACCCTCAAGTCACTCATTATCAACATCTCAACAGCTTGCCTTGGAAAGTTATGAAAGCTCAGAGTTAATGGCCGTGCTAAATTTTGGCCAAGCAACCCAAACTCTCACCTGCAGTTTTTTATGGTGCTGGATCTATTCTAGAGGTAATTATATGAGGTGAGACTTTGAGCAAAATACAAGCAGACACATGTTATATAAAAGGGATAATTATTATTTACTTTGTTATTTTTTAAAGTGGAAATATACATTGTTTTGTTGAAAAGTGGGTATCAGATGTCATAAATTATTTAGTAGCATATTTGAGATAAAAAGTATTGTCAGTATATCTAAATTCTTACACATAAATGCCCTCAAGTCTGAAATTCCAAATCTAGCTTAAGCAATTTATGACCATTATTTCATCAATGCTCAAATTTATTTTCCTTCTCCACACTCAGTACCCATTGTTCACATTCATATACTAATAAATATACATATTTAAATTAGTATAACATTAAATCTATAAGAATAATCAAGATTTATTAAAATATATGATAAAATATACAAAACTTTTATTTAGAAATGGAACTCTTTCAAAGATCCAACTAGAACTTTTCTATATAAAACATAAATGGCAAACTTTTCAGTTTATTTTGTCACGTTACCTTTCAATATGTTTTATTCATTGTCTAAATATAAAAGCTTTGGCATTATTATCTACGGAAATGTCATTAGTTGGAAGAAGATAGAAACAAACAAGTAGCTTCACTCTCTGTACCAAATGTCTTAAATTTCAGAAAAACCTAGTGTTCAAAGGCCAAAATCATCCCCAAATCAATGAACAGAAAATACTAAGGCTTAGTCGTATATAGTACAGTGGCTTGTCTGCAGGAAAGGGATTAGAAACAGCATAAAGAGAGATACTGGCCATCTTATCTTAGCCCAGTCCCTACTCACCCCCCTTCACCTAGGCCAGTACATGCCAAACAAGCACCAAAAACAACCAATAAATGAAAGGAAACTCAAAGGTCACTAGGGGTCATTATTTTCACATACCTTTGAATAATGAGAGCATCACATGTCAGCTAGAGGAGAACAAAATGTCACATTCTCCAGCTAAAGGTCGGCCTCGGTCAAAGGTCACAGAAGGGAGGCCAGGAAATAACCTAAGAGGTTAAGCCGGGTGCACAAAGAAAGGTCACCAAATGTCAATGAAAGCATGCAGCTGTTGTGAGATGAAAACAACTGAGGCACCCTTTCGTGCTGACATCGGCCAGAAAAAATGTCTCTGCTGACATTTTTTTTTAGCTGGCAGTTTTATAGGACATTGACATTAATTTACCCAACCCTGAATCAGCCTTTTAAGAGCAACAGTTTGAAAGTTAAGTGCAGCAGTTTCCAAAGAATCATAACCACGACATTTTTATTTCAAAAGATTAATACAGCAATGGACTTCTAACACCAAGTTTAGATTTCATCGGAGCTCTTTCATGGTGACAATGTATTAGAACTAGGCCTGAAGACAGGTAGCAATCAGTAATCAGTATTTTCATATTTTTGAGAACTATTATTATGCTCTTAACTAAAAGGTATCAGAAGACTCAGCCTGTTAAAGGACTGGAAGATATGAATGATTTCCCATTTTACTGAGCTTGACAGTTAGAAGTTCTTGATCTAGTAATAAAAGCCATTCAAAGGAAAGAAAAAAGACTGACACACTTGCAACTCCATTTTAAAGGAATTTGTGCAAAACACTTGCAGGAAAAAATCCTTATCTATCTGAGTATCAACCCCTGTTTCAAAATAATGATTTCCATTTTAAAAATGGAAAATTTCCATTTTAATTTCTGAAAGAAATTCAGAGAAAACAAGTACCTTGAATTATTCAGCTACTTAACTTATGGTTGCTCCCTACTAGCTGCTTCAGTTTCCTGTGGATATGTGGGTCTATTTTATAAACACACACATACACCTGATACTGATCCAGCATTAGCAGCTGTTTCCAGACAACATTAGAACATTCCTTGTCTATAAACATCCTTTACTGATTCACAGGCACAAGACTATGTTTTAAAGGCAAGATGTACTTTTCCATCCTCAGGCTTCCAACAAGTGGCCCCAGTTTATGACTTGGGCAGCTCCACTTTTTTTTCCCAAATCTTTCTGAAACATCTGCGCCACCTTCTTAATCACCTTTGTTCCAATTCTACGTGTTCTTAAAAGGGAGAACGTTGTGTATTTATAAAATAAAAATAATAAAGATAAAAGTTCCCATAGAAGGAAAACTGTAAAGACTATTTCAAAAGCCAGGGAAAACTCTGCCTTGATTCTATATTCCAGAAGATTCTTTTCTTGTTTGTTCCTTTATAAACTCCCAGGGAGACTGCCAAACAATAATACTCACCCCAGGATTACTTCAGGACTCACCCAGAATTTAAAACTACCTTCCTACTTAATGGACCTTAGATGTATGAGGACTGTCAGGGAACACCGTAAATCGTGGAGATGAGAAGGGAGGGGGTGGGGAGAGCTACCCAAACACTCTGCACTTAGGAGAAAGAGTTATTTAACACATCAGGAAAACATCAGGAAAGTGCATTTAATAAATGAAGTCAGGGACTTGAACATGTCATATTCAATCTATACAGAGGTGGCTGAACTTTCTTTAAAAAGCCATTTTTATGCTGGTTGCTTTTCTTATGAAATTTTCTACACCTCCAGTGTATGAAATGGATATGTAAGCAGCTGATTGAGAAATAGCTAAGGTCAAAGTTAATAAGGAAAGCAGAAGGTCTAAAAGCAGGTTGTCTTTTTTTCCCCTTAGAGTTCAAGAGAATCCATATGATTTGGGCATGACATATTAATGTTTCTGACACAAGGCTTTTAAAAAAAAATCTGTTCTCAACTGATACTTGGGCAGTAACAAACGTAGGAGGTATTCCATTGCTGGAACTACAAAGATGAACTTTCCCCTTCTAATTTCATTCATGGGCCAGTCTTTTATCTTTAAAGGTAGAATGAGGGAGGAGCTAGTCTGGGGACAAATAAAATGATAATCAAAGACTTGGAGGGGGCTTCCCTGGTGGCGCAGTTGTTGAGAGTCCGCCTGCCGATGCAAGGGACACGGGTTCGTGCCCTGGTCCGGGAAGATCCCACATGCCGTGGAGCAGCTGGGCCCGTGAGCCATGGCCACTGAGCCTGCATGTCCGGAGCCTGTGCTCCACAACGGGAGAGGCCACAACAGTGAAAGGGCCGCGTACCGCAAAAAACAACAACAACAACAACAAAAGACTTGGAGGGATCAAATATTGCCTTAAAATGTCAGGACCATAGAAGTCACAGGATGTAGAAGCTGGTGAACATCAAAGTAAAAAGTAAGAGTGTACAATTAGATGCCCCTCTTGGAAAAAAGAAAAAGGAAAATATTCAACAAGTATATCAACAAATAACAAACTGCACGGCCATTTTGGAAAATGTTTTGTATCCCCTCAGTCTTTCTTGATCCCTTACATTTTAAGTTGTAAGCACCTCTGAGTTATTTTGTCACACAAGAGTATAACACCTCCACCAAATCAGCAAATGGGTTTGGTGCCCCATAAGGGATTTAATTGAAACTTGGAACACACACAGGGAAGCTCATCAGAAGAACATGTGCCAAACTTAAGATTAATATCTACTCTAAACTGGATACTATAGCTTCTCTGAAAAACTATCCCCTCATCTTCAGACACAGTGAAGTTTATATGATGCTCTTGAACTTGGAAACAAAAACCACACTTGGCAAAAAAACAAGCAAACAAACCAAAATCCCTGAATATTGCAAAGGAAAAAAAAATCTCACTTGATTTTAGAAGGCTTGGAAAAGTCACACTCATCTTACTTCATGTATATGGTACTCAATGATGATAGAAAAAAAAAAAAGAGAAATCCCAATACCTGAAAACTTGTGTATTTGCACACTTACGTGCAAATTATTCTCTAAATGCCTTGAAATAGTTGATTCTTCTGCTCTATATTAACTTGACGTATTTTTTTTGTCAAGTCATGGTTCTTTTTCTAGCATCTGAAAATGTGCCAAACTAAATGCCAGTGCCTCCATAAGGAAGATTTAGTGTTCCTTTTGGAGCAGATAGAAGCCTCAAATGACAAACATGCTTATTCTGAACGTCCCTCCTGCAGGTGTGACTTACCCCAGAGCAAGGTCGGAGAAGGCAGCAGAGAGAGCTACAATTTGTTTGACTTGACATTCCCGAGTATTTCCGTTTGTTATCCCCGGATCATCATTCTGTGGCAGAGGAAGAGGGCAAGCCAAGCTCCTGCTTTCAGGTGTATCTGGCTGGTTAGTCCTACATACAGACAGCAGCTGCAGATTTCGCGTTATGAAAAGCTTCCATCTGAGTTTAATACTGTTAAAGCATTGCAGGGCCAAGTTTTGAAGTCTTTCCTCAGGCCAAACTCTGGGTGAAGAGGTTGCCCTATCCTCCTCCTTATCTAGCCTTTCAGCCAAACTTGAGTGACCACACACTGCCACAGAGTGGCTGGAGTGGCACAGGAGAGGTGGGCGGTCCAGGCAAGGCCCAGGCTCCTTAAGTCCATCAATTCTAAGATAAGTCTGGGGGATGAAAGGACAGAAGAAGTCAGCCATGGGAATGTTTTAGCACTCAGTCAACCTTTAGTGTTTACCTATTAGAGGGCAAAGGCAGTTCTGGGCATTAGGAATACAAAGTCATGAAGTCATGTTTCCAATATTCAAGGTGTTTAATAGAGGGTTAGAACACTCTACCCTGGACGTCCCAGTGACACTACCTGCTATTAGATTTGGCTTCCCTCCTGGGTCGCCACTACCCTGGGGACCAAGAGGACAAGGCCTTTATCTCAGTGAAAAGCAGTTTCCTCCCTCCCTGACTCATTGCCCTCTCCTGCCTTGACCTCATGCAGTGTCACACACTGATGACGTGGGGGCATAACTAAGGCAGCACTGGGGAATTTAAGGGTATAATGTCTTATATTATATGAATAGTATACGTTTATTTTCAGATTTTCAATGAACTTAGAAGTTTCAGAGCCGGTCTCATTTTTATCTTATTGAATTCTTCTACTGTGTGAAAAAAGGACTGTCTCCCAAACTGTTCTCAGTCTTAACAATGAGACCTGTCACCACAGAGAATTTCCTGCCCTGTCCTTTCGTTCCCCTCTTTAGATCTCCTTCCTTGACCTTTATTTCACAGCATCTGAACCTACTTGTACCTGTCCACTGTCCACTTGTATGGCTTTTCTGCTGGGGGCTATTCCTAGTCTTCTTTCCAACCTACTGTTTTTGACTTTTGTGACCTACCTCTGCATTTACCAAGCAATCCCAACAGATTTCCACCACGCATTTCCAACACTGAGAGTGACATTGATCTCAAAACTCAGCTACATCGCTTAGAGAAACTCCCTGAATACACCCAGTCACCCAATTTAAGGAAGTAAGACTTCGCTAACAAAGTGAGAGGGGAATGACCTATTTTAAACTAAAATACTGAAAAATTCTTATTCTCAATCCAAAGGTGAAAAAGTGAAAAAAATGAGTCATAAAGAAAATGAATGATCTCTTGTAACCCTTCCATTAGAGAAATGGACAATACTTGGGTAATGATGTTCAATTTATTCATAAGAAGACAAAGGGGCATTTTTATTTTTTGCTGTATGGTTCCCTTGGGAGAGGGCTTTTGGCAAGTGAGGATTTTCTGAAGGTGTCTGGGACATTTTCTTTATGCAGGTCTGCAAGGGCCCTTTCACTCCTAGCATTTCCCCCTATCCATTTTCAGCTTTCCCTTCTAAATGCAATGGATGTCTATGCACATACTTTTTATGCCAAATACAGAAGTGGAACGGCATGTAGGTCCCTTGTTATCTGATCTTTAAATTGAAAACAATCTTTAAGCAAGGCTGGTGGAGTCCTGGGTCCTAGCAAGATATAGAATTCACTCTGCATAGGGCTTAAATGAGACATTAATGACAGAATCCTTACAAAGTTGTAGGCAGGGTTTCAGGAAAAATAAGGGCTAGTGAGTCACACAGGGGTTAGCGACATTACTACTTCTTAGGCTGAAAGGACAAGGAGAAGAAATGGTGTTAGCAGAACCCAGTGAGAACTACAAACATGGAGGAAGAACTGCCCAATTAGAGCTGTAGTTTTGGAGGAACACAGCAGTTGCCCAAAATGTGATACTAAAGCAGAGGAGGGGCAGGGAAGAAATAAACTGGCTTTTCTCTCCTCCAATCTATTGATCTTTTTGCCAGTGCATCCTACGGGCTGAAATAAATCAGTAATCTGCCAGCAAATAGAGCTGCTGCAGAGGTTGACCCGAGGCACAGAGCAGAGAAAAAATGGGTGCAAAATGAATTTGTAGTAAGGAGTAAGGAGTAACTAGCACCAAACTTTCCCTTTAAATATTTCAGGAATACAGTGGATTCATCATAGGGTCTATAAAGAACTTTCAGGAATTTAGAGAAAACTACTATATGGAAGGCTTGTACTATAGACTGAATTATGCTCTCCCACGCCCCCAATTCATATGTTAACATCCTTAACCTCAATGTGACTATATCCAAAGATAGGATATTTAGGAGATAATTTAGGTTAGATGGGGGTCACAAGGATGGGGCCCTAATCTGATAGGACTGTGGCCTTATAGAAAGAGGAAAAGAGAGAGAGAAATTTCTCTTTCTTCCTTGTGAGGACACAGTGAGAACGTGGCTGTCTACAAGCCAGAAAGAGAGTTCTCACCAGAAACTGAATCAGCCAGCACCTTGATCTTGGACTTCCCAGCTTCCAGAACTGTGAGAAAATAAATTTCTGTTGTTTAATGACACCCAGTCTATGGTATTTTGTTATGGCAGCTTGAGCAGACTAATACAGCTGGGCCACAATTAAATATATAGTGCTAGAGAATACAGGCTTTGAGTCCTACAGACCAGGATATTAAGAGTGACTCTCTCACTTACTTATTGTAGATTTTGGGAAATACTCTGAACCTCAGTTTTCTGGTTTGAATAATGTGTACACTAATTTTTACATTATTTGGCTTTAAAAAAAAAATCACATATATTTTCCTTCTAGTGCATTTTCCTTTTTTCTGAAATACACCCTTTAGAATACTCTTTAGTGAGAGATTGTCAACAATATTGACAATTTTCCAGCCATTATTTCTTTCTATACTGACCTTTCTCCATTCTCTATACTCTTTTGTAAAATTCTGACTGGGTACAAGCTCGGCCTTCTAACTTTACTCTAATGCCCTTTAACCTCCATTTCACGTTTTCCAAATCTTTAACCATGTTGCATTTAGAGTCATTTCTTCTGCTCTACTTTCCAATTGTAAATTACCTCTTCAACTGTGTCTGCTATGCTGTTAAAACTTTACATTGTTTTCAATTGCAATAATTATATTTTTCACTTCTAGAAATTCTTTTTTATCATACCTGCTTGATCAATTTCATAGTCTCTTATTCTTTATTCACGTGTTGGGTGATATTTTTTCTTTAGTTTAAACATATTGAACATTGTTAATTTTTATATTGTAAATTCAATAATTCCAATATCTGAGGTTGTTATGGATCTGATTCTGCTCTGTTGTTTATGTTATTTCTTTGTCTTGGTGCTTTATTTTCTGTTGTTTTTTGTCTGCTGTTGTTGTTATTGTTGTGAGTTCAGGCTTGATGAAACTCTTTCTGTGACACTATTCTGAGTTCTAGGTTGAGAATATATTCCTCCAGAAAATATTTGCATTTCCTTATGTCATCCTTCAGTAGGCACTACCAATAAGGGGATGATGTAAATTCAGAAAGCAAGCCCATATTGGGCCTGACTTTGCTTATGAATCCCAAGAGGTGGTATTCTTTTGTTTTGTTTAATATTTCTTTATTAAGGTAAATTTCACAGATTATAAAATGTATTTTAAAGTGGACATTCAGTGGCATCTAGTACATTTACAACATTGTGCAATCATCACCGCTGTCTAGTTCCAAAACATTTCAGCACCCCAAAAGGAAACCCTATATCCACTAAGCAATCACTCCCCATTTGTCCCTCTCTCCACCCTATAGAAACCACTAATTTACTTTATGTATCTATAGATTTACTTTTCTGGATATGTTACACAAATGGAACCATAAGTATGTGATATTTGGTTTCTGCCTTCTTCCATTTAGAATATTTTCCAGGTTCATGCAACAGGATTATGCCTTTTTATGGATGAATTCTATTGTATGTGCCCCACCTCTAAATCTCATCATGTTGGGGGTTAGAATTTCAACACATGAATTCCATAACAACATCAATTGAGTCAGAACTATGTGACAGGTCCCATCAAATGCTTTTTGTAAACATATCCCTTTTAATTCCCACAAAAATTTGGTTGTGAGGGAAGAGCCCTCATGAATGGGATTAGTACCCTTTTAAGAAAAGACCAGAGAGCTAGCTCACTTTCTCTGCCATGTGAGGACCCAGAAGACTGCTGGCTTTGAACCAAGAAGCTAGTCCTCACCAGACACTGAATCTGCTGGCACCTTGATCTTGGACTTCCCAGTCTCCAGAACTGTTAGAAATAAGTCTGTGGTTTAAGCCATTCTGTCTATGGTAGATTTCTTATAGCAGCTCAAATTAACTAAGATAGATAATATTTCACTGCTATATATATATATTATTACAGAATGTGCAACAGATGGATAATGATGTATCACAGGTTATTTTAGCTTTGCAATACAATGAGTAACTAAAACTACTATTGTAGGAAATTCAATGTAAACTTGAATATTGCTTGAGATGTATGACTTTACTTAAAGTTTTCCTTCAAAGCTCACTGCAACATTACTCCTTTCTAGGTTCCTACCATGAAAAGTTTCACTGACATGCATGATAACAAAAATGGTAACAAAAGGGGGGACCTTCAAAATGGCAGAGGAGTAAGACATAGAGATCCCAAACAAGAGATCACCTTCCTCCCCACAAATACATCAAAAATACATCTACATGTGGAACAACTCCTATAGAACACTTACTGAATGCTGACAGAAGACCTCAGATTTCCCAAAGGGCAAGAAAATCCCCACATACCTGGGTAGGGCAAAAGGAAAAAGAAAAAACAGAGACAAACGAATAGGGATGGAACTGCACCTCTGGAGGGAGCTGTGAAGAAGGAAAAGTTTCCACACACTAGGAAGCTCCTTCACTGGTGGAGATGGGGGCTGGGCGGGGGGAAAGCTTCTGAGCCACGGAGGACAGCACAAGAACAGGGGTGCAGAGGGCAAAGTGGAGAGAGTCCCGCCCAGAGGATCAGTGCCAACCAGCTCTCACCAGCCTGAGAGGATTGCCTGTTTGCCTGCTGGGCTGGGAAGGGGTTGGGAGCTGAGGCTCAGGCCTCGTAGGTCAGACCCCAGGGAGAGGACTGAGGTTGGCTGCATGAAGAAAGTCTGAGGGGGCTGTTGCACCACAGCTAGCCGGGAGGGAGTCCAGGAAAATGACACCATTGTTTCGAGGTGCCCGAGGAGAGGGGATTCCTTCCCTGTGTGCCCATAGAAGGCAGAGCACTGCCTAAGCGAGCTCCGGAGTGCCTAAGTGAGCCATGGCTATCAGGTTGGACCCCAGAGATGGGCATGAAACGCTAACACTGCTGCTGCTTCTGCCACCAAGAATCCTGTATGCAAGCACAGGTCACTATCCACACACCACCCAGGAGCCTGTGCAGCCCACCACTGCCAGGGTCCCATGATCCAAGGACTACTTCCCTGGGAGAACACACGGCATGCCTCAGGCTGTTGCAATGTCACGCTGGCCGCTGCTGTCACAGGCTCACGCCGCATTCCAGTTATGACTACCGTACCCTTCCCAATGCCGGCCTGAATGAACAAGAGTGCCCTAATCAGCTGCTGCTTTAACTCTCTCCTGTCTGGGAGGGGAACAGATGCCTAAGGGCGACCTACACGCAGAGGTAGGGCCAAAACCAAAACTGAACTCCAGGAGCTGTGTGAACAAAGAAGAGAAAGGGAAATTTCTCTTGCAGACTCAGAAGCAGCAGATTAAATCCCCACAATCAACTGGATGTACCCTGAATCTGTGGAATACCTGAATAAACAATGAATCATCCCAACATCGAGGTGGTGGACTTGGGGAGCAACTGTAGACTTCGTGTTTGATGTCTGTGACTGATCAGTATCTGATTTTTATGTTTATCTTAGTTTAGTTTTTAGAACTTGTTGTCATTGGTGAATTTGTTTATTGGTTTGGTGCTCTCTCCTTTTTATTATTATTATATTTTATTTTTAATACATTTTTAATTTTTATTTTCATTTTATTTATTTGTTTATTTGTTTTTTCTTTCTTTTTTTTCTCCATTGTCTTCTGAGCCATGTGGCTGACAGGGTTGTGGTGCACTGGCCTGGTATCAGACCTGAGCCCCCAAGGTGGGAGAGCCTAGTTCAGTACATTACCACCAGAGACCTCTCGGGTTCATGTAATATCAATTGGTGAGAGCTCTCCCAGAGATCTCCATCCCAACACAAACACCCAGCTCCACCCAACAGCCAGCAAGCTCCAGTGATTCGTGCCTCATGCAAATAAACTAGCAAGACAGGAACACAATCTCACCCATTAACAGAGAGGCTACCTAAAATCATACTAAGTTCACAGACACCCCAAAACACACTGCCAGACATAGCCCTGCCCACCAGAAAGAAAAGATCCAGCCCTACCCATGAGAAAACAGGCACCAGCCCCCTCCACCAGGAAGCCTACACAAGCTGTTGAACAAAACTCACCCATGCGGGGCAGACACCATAAACAACAGGAACTATGAACCAGCAGCCTGTGAAAAGGAGACCCCAAACACAGTAAGTTAAACAAAATGAGAAGACAGAGAAATATGTAACAGATGAAGGAGCAAGGTAAAAACCCACCAGACCAAACAAATGAAGAGGGAGTAGACAGTCGACCTGAAAAAGAAATCAGAATAATGATAGTAAAGATGATCCAAAATCTCAGAAAAAGAATGGAGAAAATACAAGAAACATTTAACAAAGACCTAGAAGAACTAAAGAGCAAACAAACAATGACGAACAATGCAAAAAGTGAAAGTAAAAATATTCTGGAAGGAATCATAGCAGAAAAACTGAAGCAGAAGAACAGCTAAGTGACCTGGAAGATAAATTACTGGAAATAACTACCGCAGAGCAGAATAAAGAATAAAAAGAATTGAGGACAGTCTCAGAGACCTGTGGGACAACATTAAACGCACTAACATTCAAATAATAGGGGTCCCAGAAGACGAAGAGAAAAAGAAATGGTCTGAGAAAATATTTGAAGAGATTATAGTTGAAAACTTCCCTAACATGGGAAAGGAAATAATCAATTCCAGGAAGTGCAGAGAGTCACATACAGGATAAATCCAAGGAGAAAAACACCAAGACACATATAAATCATACTATCAAAAACTGAATACAGGGCTTCCCTGGTGGCGCAGTGGTTGAGAGTCCACCTGCCGATGCAGGGGACACGGGTTCGTGCCCCGGTCTGGGAGGATCCCACATGCCGCGGAGTGGCTGGGCCCGTGAGCCATGGCCGCTGAGCCTGCGCGTCCGGAGCCTGTCCTCCGCAACGGGAGAGGCCACAACAGTGAGAGGCCCGCGTAACGCATAAAAAAAAAAAAACTGAATACAAAAAAAAAGCATTAAATGCAGCAAGGGAAAAGCAACAAATAAAATACAAAGGAATCCTCAAAAGTTAACAACTGATCTTTGAGCAAAACTCTGTGAGCAGAAGGGAGTGGCAGGACATTTTTAAAGTGAAGAAAGGGAAAAAACCTACAACCAAGATTACTCTACCCAGCAAGCATCTCATTTAGATTCAAAGGAGAAATTAAAACCTTAACAGACAAGCAAAAGTTAAGAGAATTCAGCACCACCAAACCAGCTTTACCACAAATGCTAAAAGAACTTCTCTAGGCAGGAAACACAATAGAAGGAAAAGACATAGAATAACAAACCCCAAACAATTAAGAAAATGGTAATAGGAACATACATATCAATAATTACCTTAAATGTAAATGGATTAAATGCTCCAACCAAAAGACACAGACTGGCGGAGGATACAAAAACAAGTCCCATATATATGCTGTCTACAAGAGACCCACTTTAGACCGAGGGACACGTTCAGACTGAAAGTGAGGGGGTGGAAAAAAGATATTCGATGCAAATGGAAATCAAAAGAAAGCTGGAATAGCAGTTCTCATCTCAGACAAAATAGACTTTAAAATAAACACTATTACAAGAGACAAAGAAGGACACTACATAATGATCAAGGGATCAATCCAAGAAGAAGATAGAACAATTGTAAATATTTATGCACCCAACATAGGAGCAAATCAATACATAAGGCAAATGTTAACAGCCATAAAAGGGGAAATAGACAGTAACACAATAATATTCGGGGACTTTAACACCCCACATTCACCAATGGACAGATCATCCAAAATGAAAATAAATAAGGAAACACAAGCTTTAAACAACACATTACACAATATGGACTTAATTGATATTTTTGGACATTCCATCCAAAAATGACAGAATACACTTTCTTATCAAGAACTCATGGAATATGTTCAAGGATAGATCATATCTTGGGTCACAAATGAAACCTCGGTAAATTAAGAAAATTGAAATCCTTATCAAGCATCATTTCCAACCACAATGCTATGAGACTAGATATCAATTACAGGAAAAAAAAATGTTAAAAAACACAAACACATGTTCAAAAATTCAAAAAAACCCCACAAAACACATGGAGGCTTAACAATACACTACTAAATAACCAAGAGATCACTGAAAAAATCAAAGAGGAAATCAGAAAATACCTACAGACAAATGACAATGAGAACACGATGATCCCAAACCTATGGGATTCAGCAAAAGCAGTTACACTTTACACCTAAAACCTTACACCTAAAAGAACTAGAGAAGAGGAACAAAATAGACCCAAAGTTAGTAGAAGGAAAGAAATCATAAAGATCAAAGCAGAAATAAATGAAAAAGAAATGAAGGAAACAATTGCAAAGATCAATAAAACTAAAAGCTGGTCCTTTGAGAAATAAACAAAATTGATAAACCATTAGCCAGACTCATCAAGAAAAAAAGGGAGAAGACTCAAATCAACAGAATTATAAATGAAAAGGGAAAAGTAACAACTGACACTGTAGAATTACAGAGGATTATGAGAGATTACTACAAGCAACTATATGCCAATAAAATGGACAACCTGGAAGAAATGGACAAATTCTTAGAAAATTTGTCTGAATTTCAGGAAGACTGAACCAGGAAGAAATAGAAAATATAAAAAGACGAATCACAAGCACTGAAACTGAAACTGTGATTAAAAATCTTCCAACAAACAAAAGGTCAGGACCAGATGGCTTCACAGGTGAATTCTACCAAACATTTAGAGAAGACCTAACACCTATCCTTCTCAAACTCTTCCAAATTATAGCATTGGGAGGAACACTCCCAAACTCATTCTACGAGGCCGCTATGGCCCTGATACCCAAACCAGACAAAGATGTCACACAAAAAAGAAAACTACAGGCCAATATCACAGATGAACATAGATGCAAAATCCTCAACAAAATACTAGTAAACAGAATCCAACAGCACATTAAAAGGGTCATACACCATGATCAAGTGGGGTTTATCCCAGGAATGCAAGGATTCTTCAATATACACAGATCAATCAATGTGATACACCATATTAGCAAAATGAAGGATAAAAACCATATGATAATCTCAATAGATTCAGAAGAAGCTTTTGACAAAATTCAATGCCAATTTACTGTAAAAAAAAAAAATCCCCAGAAAGTAGGAATAGACGGAACCTACCTCAACATAATAAAGGCCATATATGACAAACCCACAGCCAACATCGTTCTCAGTAGTGAAAAACTGAAACCATTTTCTCTAAGATCAGAAAAAAGACAAGGTTGTTCACTCTCACCACTATTATTCAACATAGTTTTGAAAGTCTTAGCCACGGTAATCAGAGAAGAAAAAGAAATAAAAGGAATCCAAATCAGAAAAGAAGTAAAACTGTCAGTGTTTGCAGATGACATGATACTATACTTAAGGAATCCTAAAGATGCTACCAGAAAACTACTAGAGCTAATCAGTGAGTTTGGTAAAGTAACAGGATACAAATCAATGGACAGAAATCTCTTGCATTCCTATACCACTAATGATAAAAAATCTGAAAGAGAAATTAAGAACACTCCCATTTACCAAGGCAACAAAATCAATAGAATGCCCTGGAATAAACCTTCTAAGGAGACAAAAGACCTGTATGCAGAAAACAGTAAGACTCTGATGAAAAAAATCAAAGACTATACAAACAGATGGAAAGATATACCACGTTCTTGGATTGGAAGAATCAACATTGTGAAAATGACTATAGTACCCAAAGCAATCTACAGATTCAATGCAATTCCTATCAAACTACTAATGGCATTTTTCTCAGAACTATAACAAAAAATTTCAGTTTCTATGGAAACACAAAATACCGCGAATGGCCAAAGCAATCTTGAGGGAAAAAAGTGGAGCTGAAGGAATCAGGCTCCCTGAGTTCAGGCTATACTACAAAGTTACAGTAATCAAGACAGTATGATACTGGCACAAAAACAGAAATATAGATCAATGGAACAGGATAGAAAGCCCAGAGATAAACCCACGCACATATGGTCATCTTATTTTTGACAAAGGAGGCAAGAATATACAATGGAGAAAGGCAACCTCTTCAACAAGTAGTGCTGGAAAAACTGGACAGGTACATGTAAAAGAATGAAATTAGAACACTTCCTAACACCATACACAAAAATAAACTCCAAATGGATTAAAGACCTAAATGTAAGTCCAGACACTATAAAACTCTTAGAGGACAACATAGGCACAACACTCTATGACATGAATCATAGCAAGATTCTTTTTGACCCACCTCCCAGAATAATGGAAATAAAAACAAAAATGAACAAATGGAACCTAATGAAACATAAAATCTTTTGCACAGCAAAGGAAACCATAAACAAGATGAAAAGGCAGCCCTCAGAATGGGAGAAAATATTTGCATATTTGCAAACAAAGCAACTGACAAAGGATTAATCTCCAAACTATACAAGCAGCTCGTGTAGCTCAATATCAAGAAAAACAAACAATTCAATCCAAAAATGGGCAGAAGACCTAAATAGACATTTTTCTAAAAAAATATGCAGATTGCCAACAAACACATGGAAGGATGCTCAACATCTTTAATCATTAGAGAAATACAAATCAAAACTACAATGAGGTGTCACCCCACACTGGTCAGAATAGCCATCGTCAACAAAATCTACAAACAGTAAATGCTGGAGAGGGTGTGGAGAAAAGGGAACACTCTTGCGCTGTTGGTGGGAATGTAAGTTGATACAGCCACTATGGAGAACAGTATGGAGGTTCCTTAAAAATCTAAAAAAAGAACTACCATATGACCCAGTAATCCCACTACTGGGCATATACCCTGAGAAAACCATAATTCAAAAAGAGACAGGTACCACAATGATCATTGCAGCACTATTTACAATAGCCAGGACATGGAAGTAACCTAAGTGTCTAACAACAGATGAATGGATAAAGAAGATGTGGCACATATATAAAATGGAATATTACTCAGCCATAAAAAGGAATGAATTTGATCTATTTGTAGTGAGGTGGATGGACCTAGAGTCTGTCATACAGAGTGTTGAAATCCAAAAGGGATAAACAAATACCACATGGTAATACATGTGTATGGAATCTAAAAAAAAAAAAGGAGTTCTGATAAACCTAGGGGCAGAACAGAAATAAAGAAGCAGATTTAGACAATGGACTTGAGGACACAGGGAGGGGGAAGGGTAAGCTGGGATGAAGTGGGAGTAGTACTGACATATATACACTACCAAATGTAAAATAGATAGCTGGTGGGAAGCAGCTGCATTGCACAGGGAGATCAGCTCGGTGCTCTGTGACCACCTAGAGGGGTGGGATAAGGAGGGTGGAAGGGAGACACAAGAGGGAGGGGAGATGGGGATATATGTATACATATAGCTGATTCACTTTGTTATACAGCAGAAACTAACACAACATTGTAAAGCAATTATACTCCAATAAAGATCTTTAAAAAATAAATGGTAACAAGAACATTTGATTATTTTTGTTGTACCTTCTAGAAATGAGCATTCTGATTTACCATTCTCAATTTATGTATTTTACTGTTGTCCATCAATTATTGTTGAGGTAAAACCAACTAGAATAACCTGAAGCTATGTTCAGATATTTTACTCTGCTGGATTCCTATGTATAAAAGCATGGGGATTTTAAAGAAGAGCAGAAAAATTAAGTTCCAAGGAAACTCACACAGGGGATCTATAATAGGCAAGCTCAGCCTAAACCAACAGAGTGAAAGTCCAGGAGAGATATAATTTCATTATGAAAATGGCTAAAATGGGACTTTAAAGTGAATTGAACATATATTCTTCAAAGTAATGATACTGTTAAAAGCAAACTGCAGGTGCCAGTTACTTATTGATCCAACCCAAGCACTGATTATCTTGTGTGTGTTCAATCCCCAGATTTCTACCTTCTGCAAGTTTGAGAAAGATGTTTTTATAGCTAAAATTCTAGCTATTCAGAATAGCTAGCTGGTCAACTATTAACTACATGCTTTATATACAATAAGTTTTAAAATGTGTTGAGACATGTTTATCAAATACATCAATTAGATCTTATACTGACAAAAGTAATTTTTGTTTGATGTCTGATAAAATGCTCATATAAAATTCACACCATTCTTTACCAATTTTAGGCATGAACTTGTTCTGTCTACTGACTGCTATTTGTCCCTTTAGCAGCAAACTTCATCATGCCCTTTGCGTTTGAGACATTTAGGGCTTTGTTCTACTTTCAAACTTCTTGCTATTATTACAGTTTGGGTCAGGCTTACTGTACATGAATGCAACAGTTATATCATTATATTATAAGAAGCTAATTGTATTGCTTGTGCTAATGAATTATTCATGGTATAATCACATAAATTCACTCCACGCTGATGCTTTATTTTGCATGCTAATTTGAACATGGTGCATGTTTCACATTTTGATCTAGAATGATCTTGTATAATGACCTGTTTGTGGATAGAGGGTTTTACATTGACCTCAATATTCCTCTTTTCTCTAAACATTGCTCCATGATGTGTATATTTCACTGGGGAATTATAGGTCATTCAGCAGCAGGGCCCTGCTAATAATTTTAAGGTCCTCCAATGATTACTTATTAACGGGATTTCCAAGAGAGTTTCCTCAACAGAAAGCATGTGTTACCCAGGACCTTCCAAATAGCAGACATTCCATCTTCTGTCTTCTCCTTCTAACTCACATTTCCCAAACTCATCACTCTCCTTAGTCTTGCTCAGTCCCTGAATTGTTCATGTAATTTCCCTTCTCTAACTTGCACTCTTATCCATTCGTGCCAACAAATCACTTACAGAGAATCCTGATGTTTTACATATGGAAAAATGACTCTCTGTTGACCAGTGGCCATGTATGCTAACTATTTTCCCTGACTTGTCCTTCTCTCCTCAAACCCTCACACAGTTATCAGATTAATTCTTCTACAACCACTGATGATAGCATGTGCTTCTTCGAAGCATCAGAATCTGCCATGGTTTATTACTCACTAGCCATGGTAAAATGTGTCTGCTTAGCACTATTCACAACAGCCAAGACATGGAAACATCCTAACTGTCCTTCCACAGATGAGTGAATAAAGAAGATGTGGTACATATATACAATGGAGTACTACTTAGCCATAAAAATGAATGAAATAATGCCATTTGCAGCAACATGGATGGACCTAGAGATTATCATACTTAGTGAAGTAAGTCAGATAAAGACAAATATCATATGATATCACTTATATGTGGAGTCTAAAATATGACACAGATGAACTACGAAACAGAAACAGATTCACAGACACAGAGAACAGACTTGTGTTTGCAAATGGAAAGGGGGTGGGGAGGGAAGGATTGGGAATTTGGGATTATCAGATGTAAACTGTTATATACAGAATGGATAAACATCAAGGTCCTACTGTATAGCACAGAGAACTATATTCAATATCCTGTGATAAACCATAATGGAAAAGAATATGAAAAAGAATGTGTATATATATATATATATATATGAATCACTTCACTGTACAGCAGAAATTAGCACAACGTTGTAAATCAACTATACTTCATTAAATAAATTTTTAAGAAAAGTTTTTGCTTAGCTTTCAAGTCCTCCCTAAAGCACCTACTCTTTCAAGTGATCTTATCTCATCTTTTATTCTAGTTCGATCAGTCTATTTATTGCTCCAGAAGCACAGCAAGTTCATACCACTCCCTACACCTTGTTTACCCCACCTGCAATTTCCTAAGTTTACTTGTACCTATGAAATATCAATACTTGCCATTTTCTCAAGGCTCAGGACAAATGCAATCTAGGCTGTGAAGAGTTCTTGAACTATTGCTACTTTCAATGATTTTACCTGATTCTCCTTAGCACCTGCCATACTCTGTTATTTTATTGTATGCTTTTTTCAATATTTACTCTTTATTTTTGCTTTTTTTCCCCTTGTTCACCATTGTTTTATGTGTTTTACTTTTATCTTCTGAATAAAATCATAAAATTTTTGAGAGTCTGAACCATACCATATATTAATTCTACTTCCCCCTTTGAAGGGATGGATAAATTCTTGCTGCCCAGTAGAATCTAACACATCATAAATGTTAATACCCATTTATTTTATTTGACTGATTCTTAATTCCTGTCATGGCAGGTGTTGACATGTACATAGTACCATTAAGGAGGATCCAAATGACCAAGCTATATTTCAGATTGTAGGTAGTACTCTAAGCAAACATATTTATCATAAAATGGAATAGTGATTTTTTATTTATGAGAGTCTGGAGTTGGAAAATTATTTGCCCTATCTTTCCTGAATTGGAAATGTCTAACATCAGCCTTTTGGATGGGAGGATGATTTGGCTGCACTGTTATTCATTTGATTGCTGAGGTGGATTTAGTTCATCTGGCTGGCTGGCCAGGTGTCCCTTTCATTCCTGCATGTGAAAGTTGTGAGATAGAATCTAGAGGCTGAGCATCTCACTTGGAGGAGAAGGACCATTTTACAGACGAGAGTATAAATGAAACTGTACTGCCTCACTACCATATTATAGAAAACAATAGCAACCATCAGTATTTCTATACACTAAATGTAGCATCCATGCCTAGCTATTTATTATATATACTTGCAAGGTTTCTATTTTAGTCCTTGGATTTCAATGCCTTAAATTAATGAAAAGATTATTTTAAAACAGTAAAGTTTCCTTGGAGATATACAAGAGCTAAACTAAAAATTTCATAAAGGGAAGTTAGAGGCCACGTCTATTGTATTTCTGCTGTGTGCCCTAAGTACAACACAGTGTTTAACACCTAGTAGATGTGCAATAATATTTCTTTGAGACATCAATAAATAAACATGTGGGAATATAAATTCAAATGTAACTCAAGTATTGTGGATTCCATCCACCAGTATGTACAGAGATATTCTCATTGGTATTAATATTATACATTTATTTTCCTGAACTATCCTTCTGCCTAACTCTTGGGAAGTCAAGCGCTTTGTAGATTTTCCCTCCTCAAATATTTCTAACATCTCCAGGGACACTTATTATTTGCTGCTTGCTGCCATGGCTAGAAAGTCAGAACTTTCTGGTCTTTGGCCCTCGGATCCATGGAAGAAATGATTTAAGGTTAAAATACTGTTTCCATAACCACCTCTGTCATGGCCACCAGGAAAATCTCTCCATGCAATGTCAGTGAAGTTGGGTCTAAGCCTCTGTGACTGAAAGTGGAGGGTCATTGAGTGGTATAAAAGATGTCTATCTGTGTTAGACTTAGCTAGGGCTTTACCAATTCTGCTTGTACCTTAAGGGTTAGGGCATTCAGCACCCCAGGACTCTCATTCATCCCCATATAACTAGAGACCCAGGATGCCAATATTCCAGGACCAAACACCAAAACCACTTATAGGCTAAGACTCTGCTCCCAGCAGCATCCTTCCCACCTGTGCTACACGGGCTATCTTGTATTCCCAATGTTGGTGAAACTGGATCAGGCATCGCCTAAAATGCAAGATTTTTCTTCTATCTGGAAATCTGCTGTGCTTAGAATGTGATTCAAAGACAAACCCCTCACTGCAAAATGAGAGTTAAAATGTTCCTTCTCTGGTATACTCAACCTGGGGTCCTGGAACAAGGCAGCATGAGTTCCAAAGTTTTAGTTTGATGGATCATTCAATTAACATGTGAATTAGAGTTGTTTGGTCCACTTCCCATAATTAGCTAGCATACTACACCCAGAGTCATTAACCCCCTCTTCCCCGCCCCCAGGCCCTATTGCTAGCTCCAGAGTGCTGGATTAAACCAAACCTCTTCTTCTCTTTCCTTTGGTTTCTGAGATCACTCCCTCCCACACCAGTCAGAATGGCTGAACTCTCCTGTCGGATGGATCTAAGTCTTTCTTTTCTTCTCCCAGTTCCTATGCAGAGAAGTGGTCACAAATGTGAGTGAAATTATTGCAGGAAGGGGGACCTCTTCCAGGGCCCAAGAGTGGGTCTTGTCACACTCAGAAATGAATTGTCTGAGAAGACACACGAGCTGACAAAGCAAGAGACTTTATTGGAAAGGGGTGCCCAGGAGGAGAGCAGCAGGGTAAGGGAACCCAGGAAAACTGCTCTGCCACGTGGCTCGCAGTCTCAGGTTTTATGGTAATGGGGTTAGTTTCTGGATTGTCTCTGGCCAATCATTCTGACTCAGGGCCCTTCCTGGTGACACGCGCATCGGTCAGCCAAGATGGATTGCAGCGTGATGGATTCTGGGAGGTTGGTTGTCTCCTCCCCCTTTAGGCCCCTCCCACATTCTCCTGGTTAGTTTTCAGCAGCACCACCATGTTCCTTATCTGGACCTCCTGTTATGAGACAACTCAGGCAAGCAGTTATCGCCATGCCTGGCCAAGGAGGGTGGTTCCGGTCAATGGTTCCCTAACAAAATGATGCCTTATATAAAATGCCAGAGTGCCACTATTTTAAAAGTCATTATGAAGCAAAATGTACAAGACACTTCATAATGTGCAGTTTCATTGTTCAAGACTAACTCAAACAGAAGAGAAAACTGGTGAGAACTTAAGTGATGTATGCTGCTGTTCACTGAAAAACATGTCCCAGTGTTTCCTGCATTTCATTGGAGAAGTGGATGCCGGAAGAGCCAGGAAGCCTGTAGACCTACTCATTTGACCTTTAATATAAGCAAAACCTTATATGAAACCTTTATAAAGTTGGCTGAATTTTATGTGATAAGAGGCTTTAATACTTTTCTTTCATCAAGAATGTAAAAAAAAAATTAGTAGATGCATGCTTTTCAGAGGAAAAGTGAAATTCTACAAAATTTCAGTGCCCTAGATGCAAGATCTCTGTCCTATTAGCTGTCAGGTAATGTAATAGATTAGCAGCAGAAGAGAAAAATATCCTCTACATATGGCTTTGGCATTTGGCAAGAAGTGAAAGGGACGTTATAACATGGACTACAAATTAACTTTACACATGTTATGATACGTAGAAGAAAGGGAAAAGAGGGAAGGAGGGCTTGAATTATGCAGTCCAAGATTTATCACCAGAAGCAGCGATCAGCTGTGGAAACTTATACCCCTCTAATTGCCAGATATTTTAGTGACTAACAGCAATTATATCCCCCAAAGAACTGAAAGACATTTACTGGGTACCCACTGTTTAAGGCCAGATACTTTCATAGATATTACCCCATCTTGTCTTCATAAATCCCCAATATTGCTACCCCATTGTTCAGATACTCGGGTTGGAGCTCAAAGCATTTAAGTGATTTCTCCAATCTAGTAAGTAAAGATCAGAGGTAGAATTCTAATCCATGCCTTTTTTGGCCTTAATATAAGAGAATAACTCAGAATTTTAAACATTAAATAAGAAAACACCCCTGAGTTTCTAATTCTCAAAACAGCATTTTCTAAAAAGCATCATCATCGTCATCATCAGGAAGAAAAGTAGATCAATCACCTCAAGGCACTTGGCTTAGTGTTAGCAGTAGCTTTAAAGGAATAGATTCATTCCTTTGACTATGGTTTTAGAATCTCTAAAAAGGCATTGGAAAAAAAGAGTTTATTTTTTCGGTAACTTCCCCCATAACTTTGAAACTCAACTTTCACTGGAAATGTCCAAAACTTTCCGTTCAAATCTTTATGATTTAGATTATGAGATTAAAATGGAAAATAATTTCTCTTTTAAAATTTCAATGGTTGCACGTGCGTGCGCACACAAACACACTTACACACACACACACACATACTTTCACCTTGATTTAACTATTTTAGGATGGGGCTCTGTATTTATGTTAATGCATTTCTTTTATTTAAAAGATATTGTTCCGTCAACAAATGTGTTTAAGCTGTATGTTTAAACTGCTTGAAATATAACCAAATAAAAAGCGAAGTCAGCTCCACTCAACTGAGCCTTTCTGGCTAGTCTTGTGAGTAAGGAAAAAGAAGGAAAAGAGGGAGAAGGGTCTGATTATGGTGATTGGGTACTTAGAGACGATGGAGGTGGAGTTGCCAAATGTAGCAAATAAAAGGACAAGACACTCAGATCTGAATTTCAGATAAATTATATATATATATAAGTGTGTCCCAATTATTGCATGGGACATACTTATACTAAAAAAAATACCAATTCAAATTCAAATTTAACTGGGTGCCCTATATTTTATCTGGCAACCCTAGATGAAGGCAAATATAATTAGTATCAGGTTCCAGTTGCCCAGATTGTCAAGCTCCTCCTGGGCTGAAGTAGAGGCTTAAAATTGAGGCCATTTTTGCTCACTGCTTAATAGTGACAAGCTATTGATAGTCAGGCATTGCCAAATTCTCATTAGTTTCTAAAAGTCAGGAACTACGTTTAGAATAAAGCAGCTCGCTTATGGAGAGGTCATCTATCCAATAACCTTAAGTACCAGGAACACAGCTGAAACCCAGGAAACGAGGGGAAAAAAAGACCTCTGAGGATCCAAAATAGAAACCATGTGCTAAAGCTCATGCTCTTTTCTCTGAGAAGAGGCCCTCAGACCTGCACCCAGTGTAATTTACTATTCTTTTGGACACCATCTGAACAAGTTTGGTTGTCTGATTTCCCAGCCAATAGTGATAAAAAGCAGGAATTTATGAGGTGGGCAGGACAGGTAGGTAGACTAGAGGTCAGCTGCATCATGATAACCTGGAGAAAAAGAACACACCAATTATATAAACAATCTCCATAATAATTCAGAAGAAAGTATATCCACAAGTCATGAGTGGTTAGGACTCAATAATGAGCTTACAAGTGGTTTTATTTTCTCCTTTACACTTTTTCATATTTTGTAAATCTTTCCACTGTATGTTTACAATCACAAAGAGCAATACAGATATTTTCAATAAAATAAAATACTAAGAATTATTCCTTGACTCCCCCAGGAAAGTTCTATTCCTGTGTGTGTTAGGAGCATTTACTAAAGGTAATTATAAACTACATCTTTATTTGTCACTCTTTCCCACTAGATTGTAAGCTTTTAGAGGGGAGGGTTAATGTCTTTGCAGCCTTGTGGTTCTAGTAATTAGCATAATATCTAGTATAATAAATGCTCAGTAAGTGTGTGTTGAGTAAATGGCTAAAGTCAAAATGCATAGTGCTTCTGTGAGTATTTAGACACAGTTCTCCACATTTCAGTCTCCCCAGGGCAGGGCCATGCTACAGGCTGCTTCAATCATTGATTATTATAATGTTAACTACGCGTCCGTTACAGTTAGAATTATGGTTGCAGAAAGCACTGTGGAGTATAATTCATTCCTGCAAAATTTCTATTGAAATGGTTAACATCTTTTAAAGTTTTGGCTTAAAAGAATAAATCTCAGTAGTTTTGAAAGTTCTCTTAATGGAACCCTTCATTTACTCTGAGGCCTGGTTATTTCTGTTAATTAAGAGCATGGGCTACGCAGAGAGGACACTGCTACTCAAGAGTCTCACTATAGAGCAAAGCACCATCTGTGCTCTATTATATTAGAGGCAGAAGAAGGAATGATGGACCTCTATATGGGATGCTTTCTGTGGCAGCTATGTTGCATATACATCTTTGCAAATTAATGAAACGATGACACATGCCAAAGCTCAGTTTTCTTTGTAACCTGTTCTTTTAAAGACCCCTTCTCAGTACAGCACAGAAGGACTGAATAAGATCTTACAACTCTACTCTTTTCCAGTTAGCATTTGTAAATGGAATCCAATCATTTCTCTCTCTTCTTCTTCTTTTTTTTTTTTTTTTTTGCGGTACGCGGGCCTCTCACTGTTGTGGCCTCTCCCGTTGCGGAGCACAGGCTCTGGACGTGCAGGCTCAGCAGCCACGGCTCACGGGCCCAGCCGCTCCGTGGCATGTGGGGTATTCCCGGACCGGGGCACGAACCCATGTCACCTGCATCGGCAGGCGGACTCTCAACCACTGCGCCACCAGCGAAGCCCTTCTCTCTCTTCTTGATGAGTCGGATTAATCTTTGTTTGTGTTAAAACTATGGCTATTTAACCAGAAAGAAATTTATGAGTTACTGCCCAGTGGATTTTGTGGCAGAGGTATCTGCCAAGAATAGTATGATTCAGCATGTATTATTTTTGTTTTGCAAATGATTTCAAAGCACATTTTGGTAACTTGGAACTCTCAAAGAGGGGCAACAGTGCTGCTTTCGCACCATCGAATTTTCGGGAAGCGGTTTTCCCAGCTTGCCCACAGATGCACCCAGGGCTTGCCAGCAGAGTGCCTTAACCCCAAGAAGCAGCTATTCAAAATAAAACTGCACATTAGGACATTTTTCACTACAATCAACTCGAGTGTCAGCACTAATGAGCAGCAGGGCTAGCGTGGGTAAATCAAGCCAGAGATAACTTTCTATTCTAGCCATTAAATTTGATCGTCTCCATATCTTTAGATTCAGTGGTAAAGTTACCTGGTTTGTCTTTCAGTTTTATTCTCTTTCCACTCCTTGAAGCTAGTGATAAAAAAACAGCAAGTTAAGTCCAAAGCAGGGAGAATGAGGAAGAGGAAAAAGGTGGTATATGAATGATTGATCCCTGGATAATTTAGATTTAATGGTGAATAGGGGCTACTTTCAGCTAATGAAAGAAAAATACCCTGTAGGCAGCAAACCTAAGATACTTCACTACAAGAGCTGATAAGATTGTAAGGATACATAACTATAGGAGAGGCTTAGGATACTGTTTTGACTTTTTAAATATGTGGACCAATGAGTTTTTAAAAAGTAAAAATTATGGAATATATTCCTAACATTTCGATAAAGTTGGTGAAGACTTCCTAAAGCACAACACTTTTGTGTCCCTGCCAAAGACATAATAATGCTTTTGTATCCCACATGAAAACTGTTATCTATGAAGTGACTAAACTGTACTGCTTCTGCCCAAATCACCACTGAACTCTGAAGGCTGATAAGCGGACACCCAGGAGACAGATAATTTTGTTAAACGGGAAGCATCATGGCACCCAAGATTTCACCAACGGTGAATCTGTTTGCTAATCACTTTCTGAGCAAGAAGTAACTTTCCCACCAAAAAGGTTTTAAAGCACCTTTTCCACACCACTCCAGAGATAAGAATGCTAATCCAACAGCCACCAAATAAAGTATGCGTAGCACTGAGTATTCATCTCAGCCCCACCCAGAAGTCTCTAAGAAATAGTGAAGAAAAACAAATTCTCAGTAAAAATCAAGTAAATTGATACATACTTAAAAATTGCATTTGGAATAAGGGTATATGATGAGTATGTTAGATTAGTAATGAGGTCTTTAAAGAAAGGAGCACATATCTCAAGACTGATTTTGTAAGGCAAAGAATAATAGAATGAAACACTCTTCTTTCAGCCATGGTTGAAGATTATTTCAACCATGAAATATTATTATTTCAGCCTGGTTGAAGATTATTACCAGCTTCTTATGCCACAGGAAATGGAGTGCCAATCTCCAATATCCATATTGGTATAGAATTCCTCATGTCCAAGAAGGCATGATCAACTTGATATGGCTCTCATTATTGATCTTCAGGTCAGCAAATCCACTTGTCCACTTCATAAAGTCCTGAGTTAAAAAACCCACACTGGGTTTCCATAGATAGATATCTAGAACAAGACTCAATGGATATTTGCTGAATGAATGAATCTTGGACTTAGTAGGCACTCCATACTAGACTCATAATTCTTGTGTTCTAAAAAGAGGAAAACAGGTAAAAGGTAATCCTTAAAGAATTCTCTTTGCAATAGGGCTTATTTTTGTCTGGGCGTGCTACAAACTATGCTATGTTCTTTTCACATTCAAGATGAAATAAAGGCCATTGGGTAAATGTCCTAACAAATTTCACCTCTCTGGCCTTGACCTTTTAAGTGTATTTTGGTTCTGGTCTTGGCTTTTGGACAAGTGTCTATATAGGGCTCATCTCTCATGGCCAGTTCAGTCTGGCAGAACACAATGTCCAGTAGAGGGCTCCCAGAGAGAGACTGATTTGGCTTAGCAGTCATTTTGGCCCATTCTACTGGCAGGGTTAAAGAGTTCTGATAGGTCTACTCTGATCTTTTCAACTATGCTAGACCTCTTGTGTCCATGAAGTAGTCTTTTTCTTTTTTTATTCTTTCACAGTTCTGGAGTCCACAGTCTGAAATCCAAGGTGTCAGCAGGGCTGTGCTCCTTTAGCAGACTAGGAGAGAATACTTCCTTGCCTATCCCAGCTTCTGGGGACTCCAAGCCTTCCTTGGCTTGTGGCTACATAATTCCAATTTCTACCTTTGTCTTCATGGAGATTTCTCTCCTGAGCTTTGACCTCTTCTGTGTTATTAGGACATCTATCATTGAATTTAGGGGCAACACAGATAATTCAGGGTGATCTCATTTCAGGATTCTTGATTTAATTACATCTATAAAGATTTTTTTTTTTTTCCCAAATAATGTCACATCCACAGGATCCAGGTGGACATATCTTTTGGGGCACGACCATTCAACTCACTACAGTAGGTGATTTAGAACTACTCATCCTCTCTGTGTCCTAAATGAATCTTGAATGTTGAAGAGGTAAGCAATCTCTGATATAACATTTGGTATTCTAAAAACTTATTTTAAAAATTACCTACTTACCTTCATTTTGTGTCTATATCCTCATGTAATCATTTTAACTTACTATTTTTATTATCTTCATTAGCAGTTCATCTACTCCAAGGTTTCTTAGCCTTGACACTATTGACATTTTGGGCTGGATATCCTATTCATTGTAGGATGTTTAGCAGCATCCCTGGCCTCTACCCTCTAGATGCCAGTAGCACTCCCCTCAGTTCTGACAATAAAACAGGTCTCTAGACATGGCCATGTGTCCTCAGGGTCAAGGAATTGTGTTTAGTTGACAACCACTGGTCTACATCAAACATTGCTAGATGGGACTCTTAAAAATTACACTGAATCACCACTAAACATTATCTAAGTCATACCTTTGATTTCTTTGGCTAACACAGGTGCCCTGAAAATATTATTTTAAAATGTTTTATTTCATTTCAGCTTAGAATAAGGAATAAATGGAACACTTTCCTAGTGTATATACAATTTTAGATTGCCCCGCCTACATCACCATACCAAGTGTCAAGAAAGAATATAGCTCAGAACGTGCTTTGCAATTTGCTTATCGGTTATTCAAGAATAGGCAGGAGTTTGCACATTTCAACCAGAAAGGAGGAATTGAGTTCCTTTGTAACAGAGTTTGACAGAGAAATGTATATGATATCCATAAATGAAGTTAAATTACAGAAAAAAATCTCTGTCTTATACTGAATAGTATAAACAACAGTGATTAACCATTTATTAGACCAAGACTTCTTAGAGAAGTATCATGATGAAATTGCTTTCCTCCAAAAGGGGAAAATCATTTTAGAATTCGAAGTAGTCATCAAAACAACCCACCAAGAGAAATAAAAGACCCTTTGACGTCTTTTATTTCTTCTGTCTCTGACATTCTGGAAACACTGATCATTTGTACCTATTGAATCAACTACCACCTTCCTTATGGGCGAAATCTCTGACTTGCATTGGTAAAATTCACGGTGCACCTCCATCAAGATTCAGATAGATTTCTCAAAATTTCTTCCTAGAATTAATTAATACCCTATAAGGAAAGAAGCCCTTCAAGGCATAAAGCCCACAATAGAAGACTACAGGGCTCAAGACCTCATTCTCCCTTGTACTAGCCCCTGTAACACTCCCATTTTACCACTGAGAAAACCTAAGGGCTGAGGGTGGAGGTTTTTCCAGAACCTCCGAAAAGTAAGCAACGTTGGTATCCCTCAACACCCTATTGTTCTTAACCCTTACATGTCACTAACATCCATTCCCACCGGAAGCAAATTCTTTACTGTAACTGATTTATGCAGTGCATTCTTTAGTATTCCTGTTGATGAAGCCAGCCAATACCTTTTTACCTTCCTTTGGGAAGAAAAACAATTTACTGGAGCAGTAATGCCTCAGGGTTTTACTTATAGGCCTCTTATTTCTCCCAAATCCTGAAGGCTGATCTGGGTGATGTAAAGTTCCCTAGAGGTTCTACTCTGTTGCCACATGTGGATGATTTGCTCTTTGCTCTCCTTTTCCAGCCTCCTCAGAGAAAGAGAGCATCCAATTGCCTCATAGGGCCATAAGGTCACCAGGGAAAAATTGCAATTTGCCCGAACTCAGGTTTGATATTTAGGGCATCTGATACTAGAACAAGGGCTATTTAGATCTAGATAGACTTCAAGGTGTCCTAAGTTTCCCCAAACCCAAAACTAAGTGCCAACTAGAGGTTTTCTCAGGCTAGCTGGGTATTGATGAAATTAGTTTCCAAATTTCTCTCTTACAGCCAAACTTCTGTATGTTTTACTAAACAATTACAACTCAGAACCAATTTTATGGGAAGAAGAGGATGACATAGTCTTCAAGGCCTTAAAGGAGAATTGATGAACCCACCTGCTCTCAGGCATCCCAATTATCAGATTCCCTTTTTCTTTATTGTATATGAAAAGGAAGGGGATGCCCTTGGTATACTTACCCTAAAACACGGGGACCATCCATCAACCCATAGGGTGTTATAGTCAACGACTGGACCCTGTGGCATGGGGATACCCCCCTTGCCTTAGAGCCATTACAGCACTGCTTTTTTGGTTAACACCACTGGAGAAATTGTTGCGGGGTCCCCTTTTACCATGTTTGTACCTCGGGTAGTAAAGGTTCTTCTGAATTCTCATCACATTCAACATTTCTCAGTCAGTTGCCTCACCTCATATAAAGTCCTTTTGTTCACTGCTACTCTTCTCCCCTCTGTTGCCAACGAAGTTCCTCATGACTGCTTAATGCTGATGGGCCACCTCCTGACTCCTCCTGATGATCTACAGGAAAGTTTTCTGAGTAACGCTGACTTCTCATAGTTCATAAACCGTTCTTCTTTAAAAAGTGACCACTGCACATATGGGGCTGGGTATGCTATTGCAACTCCTTCTGATGTTGTCAAGGCAGCATATTTACCTATGGGTACTTTGGCCCAAAAGGCTGAATTATACGCTTTTACACAGGCTTGTACGTTAGCTAAGGACAAACTTTCAATGTTTATACTGATAGTAGATATACTTTCAGAGCAGCTCATGATTTTAGAATGTTGTGAAAGCAACGTGTCTTCCTTACGTCCAGCGGAAATAAAATTAAAGATGATCCCTATGTTCAGGAATGATTAGATGCAATATTTTACCTGCTGTTTAGCTATTGAGATTCCAGGGCATTTTAAACTTGGTTCTCTGAAAGCTAAGGGAAATCACCTTGCTGACATTTCCATAAGGGGTGCTGCCCTTAAAGGGACCAACAGAAGCCAAACCTCTGTCATGGTCTAAAGTGATATTTCCCCAAATGATAATTTAGAGAAACTGGCCATAGAAGTCCAAAAATTGGCCTCAGAAAAGGAAAAGCAAGATTGGAAATTCAACGATTGTTGATTTGATGAAAAGAGCGAGTTCTGGTTTGGACCAAATAATAATCCAGTTCTACCAGAGACTTTAAATTTCCCACTCCTCACCACTGCACAGGCATTAAACCATTGGTCTACTGGAAAAATGATAGCCTTCATGAACAAATATTGGTGAGAAAACATTAACAAGCCCGCAGAAAGTGCCTACCTCACTTGGCCCTTTTGTCTGAAGTAAAACCCAGGGCAGCCTGTTCATACTGCACGCAGACATTTTAAACTACCTAATGGATCATTCAAGGTCTAGCAAATGGATTTCATACAACTTCCTCTATCTAATGGCTATAGATATGTGTTAGTTATAGTCTGAAGGTACTCATACCTGTCTGAAGTCTTCCCTTGCAGATAAGGTACTGCCTCTTGTGTGGCTAAAGTCCTTTGGGAAAAGATTGAGCCCGCCTGAAGAACTCCTCTCCAACTTCTAAGTGATTGAAGAGCACATTTTACTGGCCACGTTTTACTTGTTTCAACAAGTCTGCACTGTTTAGGTGGTTTTACAACTCTTTCACTGTGCTTACCACCCTCAGTCCTCTGGTTCTGTGGCATACACTAATGGCATTATTAAGACTCAATTGGCAAATTTGTAGAGGTCCTCCAAATACCTTGGCCAAAGGCATTGCCGTTGGTTCTTCTAAATCTCAGATCCACCCCTTTTGAAACTCATAAACTCTCACCCTTTCATATATTTACAGGACACCCAATGCACTTGGCTCCTGTTTCTTTTGACCCATAACTGATAAAAGGAGAGATACTCCAGTATTGCAGAGGGCTAATTACTTCTATTGAAAATAACCATGATTTAGTAGAGCAATCTTTTCACAGTGCACTCTTAGGAGATGAAGACCTTAAGCATCACACCTTGTAACCTGGAGATTTTGTCTATTGGGAAAGACACCTCCACATGAACTTACTTCAACCTCACTGGAGAGGCCCCAAACAGGTACTGTTTACCAGCCCTTATGACACCAAACTCCAAGGATTAGACCCTTGGACTCACCTAAGTGACACACCTAAGAAAGCACTGAACCCCAACTAGACCTGCACAACATCTGGTGACCTGAAAGTAAAGATTTCTTGGAAATGAAGCAGGTGATATATTGAGACAGCTTTCCCAAGATATACAGACCAGACCTGTTGGAAGTTTGTCACCAAACTTTTCATGATGACATAAAGCTTCAGATGATCTCCAATGTCTATGATCTTAATATACGGACAGATATTTTAAAACATATTTTTAGATAAAAAGCACCTGAAAATTCCCCCTCCAACCCTTCCTCATTACCTGAATGTGATCTGAATAGCTTTCCAATCTGTGCACTCTCCCTCTGACATGAGACAGTACACCCAGGAAAGGTCCTTCCTGACACTGAGTGAGAAAAACCTGCTGAAACTATAAAACCTGACTCTTTATCGGTAATGCTTTGAAAGAAAGATGTTGATCAAAAGGGGAAAATGTAAAAAATTAATAAACAGAACCTCAATTTGATTTGGAAGACCAGAAGGATGATAGCAGAGCCCAACAGGAAGAAGAAAAATGCCTCTTTTTTCCTAGCAAGGGCTCAGCCAATAAAAAGCCATGGACTCTTTGTTTACTATAGTCCTCCCAAATTCCTTTTTCCCCTTATAAAAGTTTTCTAATTCCCTCGCTGTGCAGGTACTTGCACACGGCTCATCATAGCTGCAGACCACAAGTTGCAATTCTCTGCCGATCCTGAATAAACCCATGTTTGCTGGAAAAATACCTGGCACTCTATTTATTTTAGGTCAACACACCTAACTTACGAAACATCCTAGCTTAACCTAGCCTGCTTTAAATGTGCTCAGGACGCTTACATTAGATTAAAGTTTAGCAAAATTTTCTAACACAAAGCCTACTGTAATTTATTCAGACTGTAATTTTTCAGACTACTGGACTGAAAGTGAAAAACAGAATGGTTACATGGATACAGAATGGTTGTAATGGTTTCTTACCCTCATGATCTCGTGGCAAAATGGGAGTTGCAGCTCACTGCCACTGCCCAGCATCACAAGAGAGTATCATACTACATGCCTAGTCTGAGAAAAGATAAAATTGAAAGTATGATTTCTACCGAATGTATATCACTTTTGCACCATCATAAAGTTGAAAAATTGTAAATTGAACCATCCTAAGTCAGGGACCGTCTGTAGTTAATATGTGTAAAGCACAAAGAATGAGGCCTGGCATGTAGTAAATGTTCAATAAATTGTGAATATTACTGCTATAAAGCAGTAAAACTGCTACTGCTTTACTTTCCTTATGTCCCTTTTTATCTGATTTGACCCAGCTCCCTAAAGGCTCCAATGTCCTAAACCAAAGAGCCTGCTCATAATTTCTTCTACTCTGTTAAGAAATAAAACACTTGAACTTCAGAGATTCTCCTCAAGCCTTACTTTTCATTTCTTAGTTTGTGTTTATTGGTTTTGGGGATCATAACTTGCTTTTGCATTTTACAAGTTCTATTTCAATCACTATTTACTTTCATTATATATTAAATCATACTGAATTTACATGGAAAAGAATTTTGTTGGCACAGAATAAAGAACTTAAAAAAATCATTGTATGAATAATAGAAATGGAAGGGGGATTATTTTGTGTGATTTGAATCAAGCATGGTGGAAAGAATGCAGTGCTCCCTCATGGAAGCAGGGTTCCATTGAAGGTTTGGTGATATTTAAATTCTATAGAATAAATACTTTTCCTTTGATAATTCTTGACCACTCTCTCTCTCTCTCTCTATATATATATATATTTTAATTCACTGTATTCTTTTTAATACATTTTTAGGGTAGAGTTTTAGTGATTAATTACTTAATCTTAACATCTATCAACTCCAATGAAAGAAATTCTTCATGTCTCAATATTAATAAAAAATAAGTGCAATATAATGTATTAGTGTAAATATTATCAATGACATATTAAAATGAACTTCTCGAGTGGAGTTCTTCCTAACCCAAAAGATAATGAGCAAAAATACATATATTATATGGAAAATTATGATCCAAGAATTAGTCAGAGCTCTTTTGTTAGTCAGTTATTTATCTCAAAGAGTTAATAATTTTCAAACCTAGAGAAAAAACTATAAAAAAAATTTTAAGTTAACATAGAATCTAAGGTTACCAAAATTTTATGAATGAGTTTACAAAGTATCTTTGAGGAAGAAAACTAAACCTGAATGACTCTACTTTCTCATTACCATAAATCATTTTAGTGATGAACCCCTTTAGTGATGAAAAATGCAGGCAAAATTTCCAGAAGACAAGCAGTCTTTTCTATTTACTAAGGTGTTTTTTCCAAGATCTGTCATGATCAAATATAATTTTATTATGCTCTTTATCTGAGAATAACATAAGATGTCAGAGTGGGAGAAAATGCTGAAATCTTGTAATCATACATTCCTACAAAAGATTGCCTATCAAAGCGGTCTTTAAGACACCATGAATTGGGACAGAGTCTTAGAGATTTGGGCATGTGGCTGGATGCTGCCTCAAAGTGGTAGAGAAGAAAAAGGTGATAAAGTTATACCATTGGTACATAAGAAAGCATGAAGTCATGAATATTGCCTCTATGCATTGTTCTTCTCCCCATAGCTCCAGAAAGGCAGAGAGACAAAATTTTCTCATTTTTCTCTCTGATCAGTAGAGGTAGACAGCCAATCTGAGAAAAGAATGAGGAGTATTTTATCTCACCCTTCAGAACATCCTTTCAACCTGAGTTTATCTGATTAAATGATTTTTAAAATGATGCAATAAATACATATCTGGTAAGGGATTTGTGTCTAGAGTACATCCTCTAGGAGACCTAGAACACTATAATTGAATAAGACGATGACAGAAAACCAAATAAAAAATGAGCAAAGGATTTGAATAAACAACCAACCAAAGAAGAGATTTTCTTTTAACATCTTTATTGGAGTATAATTGATTTACAATGGAGTATAATATCTTTATTGGAGTATAAATGCTTTACAATGTTCAGTTAGTTTCTGCTGTATAACAAAGTGAACATATATCCCCATACGCCTCCCTCTTGCACCTCCCTCCCACCCTCCCTATCCCACCACTCTAGGTGGTCACAAAGTACCAAGCTGATCTCCCTGTGCTATGCAGCTGCTTCTCTCTACCTATCTATTTTACATTTGGTAGTGTATATATGTCAATGCTATTCTCTCACTTTGTCCCAGCTTACCCTACTCACTCCCCATGCCCTAAATTCCATTCACTACATCTTCGTCTTTATTCCTGTCTTACCCCTAGGTTCATCAGAACCATTTTCTTTTTTTAGGTTCCATATATATGTATTAGCATACGGTATTGTTTTTCATTTTCTGACTTACTTTACTCTGTATGGCAGACTCTAGATCCATCCACCTCATTACAAAAAACTAAATTTCATTTCTTTTTATGGCTGAGTAATATTCCATTGTATATGGAACATTCTTTATCCATTCATCTGTCGATGGACGCTTAGGTTGCTTCCATGTCCTGGCTATTGTAAATAGTGCTGCAATGAACATTGTGGTACATGTCTCTTTTTGAATTATGGTTTTCTCAGGGTATATGTCAAGTAGTAGGACTGCTAGGTCATATGGTAGTTCTCTTTTTAGTTTTTTAAGGAACCTCCATACTGTTCTCCATAGTGACTCTATCAATTTACATTCCTACCAACAGTGCAAGAGGGTTCCCTTTTCTCCACACCCTCTCCAGCAGTTATTGTTTGTAGATTTTTTTGATGATGGCCATTCTGACCGGTGTGTGAGGTTATACTTCATTGTGGTTTTGATTTGCATTTCTCTAATGATTAGAGATGTTGACCATCCATTCATGTATTTGTTGGCAATCTGTATGTCTTCTTTGGAGAAATGTCTATTTAGGTCTTCTGCCCACTTTTGGATTGGGTGGTTGTTTCTTTGATATTGAGCTACATGAGTTGCTAGTATATTTTGGAGATTAATCCTTTGTCATTTGATTCATTTGCAAATATTTTCTCCCATTCTGAGTGTTGTCTTTTCATCTTGTTTATGGTTTCCTTTGCTGGGCAAAAGCTTTTATGTTTCATTAGATCCCATTTGTTTATTTTTGTTTTTATTTCCATTTCTCTAGGAGGTGGGTCAAAAAAGATCTTGCTGTGATTTATGTCATAGAGTGCTCTGCCTATGTTTTCCTCTAAGAGTTTGATAGTGTCTGGCCTTACATTTAGGTCTTTAATCCATTTTGAATTTATTTTTGTGTATGGTGTCAGGAAGTGTTCTAATTTCTTTCTTTTCCATGTAGCTGTCCAGTTTTCCCAGCACCATTAATTGAAGATGCTGTCTTTTCTCCACTGTATACCCTTGCCTCCTTTTTCAAAGATAAGGTGACTATATGTGTGTAGGTTTACCTCTGGGCTTTCTATCCTGTTTCATTGATCTATATTTCTGTTTTGGTGCCAGTACCATACTGTCTTGATTACTGTAGCTTTGCAGCATAGTCTGAAGTAAGGGAGCCTGATTCCTCAGGCTCCGTTTTTCTTTCTCAAGGTTGCTTTGACTCTTCGGGGTCTTTTGTGTTTCCATAGAAACTGTGAAATTTTTTGTTCTAGTTTTGTGAAAAATGTCATTGGTAGCTTGATAGGGATTGCATTGAATCTGTAGATTGCTTTGGGTAGTAGAGTCATTTTCAAAATGTTGATTCTTCCAATCCAAGAACATGGTGTATCTCTCCATCTGTTTGTATCATCTTTAATTTCTTTTACCTGTGTCTTATAGTTTTCTGCATACAGGTCTTTTGTCTTCTTAGGAAGGTTTATTCCTAGGTATTTTATTCTTTTCATTGCAATGGTAAATGTAAGTGTTTCCTTAATATCTCTTCCAAATTTTTCATCATTAGTGTATAGGAATGCAAGAGACTCTGTGCATTGATTTTGTATCCTGCTACTTTACCAAATTCATTGATTAGCTCTAGTAGTTTTCTGTTAGCATCTTTAGGATTCTCTATGTATAGTATCATGTCATCTTCAAACAGTGACACTTTTACTTCTTCTTTTCTGATTTGGATTGCTTTTATTTCTTTTTCTTCTCTGGTTGCCATGGCTAAAGCTTCCAAAACTATGTTGAATAATAGTGGTGAAAGTGAGCAACCTTGTCTTGTTCCTGATCTTAGAGGAAATGGTTTTAGTTTTTCACCATAGAGAACGATGTTGGCTGTAGGTTTGTCATATATATGCCCTTTATTATGTTGAGTTAGGTTCCCTCTATGCCTACTTTCTGAGGATTCTTTTACAGTAAATCGGCATTGAATCTTGTCAAAAGCTTCTTCTGCAGCTACTGAGTTTATCATATGGTTTTTATTCTTCAATTTGTTAATATGATGTATCACATTGATTGATTTGTGTGTATTGTAGAATTCTTGCATTCCTGGGATAAACCCCATTTGATCATGGTGTATGACCCTTTTAATGTGCTGTTGGATTCTGTTTGCTAGTATTTTGTTGAGGATTTTTGCATCTATGTTCATCTGTGATATTGGCCTGTAGTTTTCTTTGTTATGTGACATCTTTGTCTGGTTTGGTATCAGAGTGATGGAATGAGTTTGGAAGTGTTCCTCCCTCTGCTAAGTTTTGGAAGAGTTTGAGAAGGGTAGGTGTTAACTCTTCTCTAAATGTTTGATAGAATTCACCTGGAAAACCATCTGTTCCTGGCCTTTTGTTTATTGGAAGATTTTTAATCACAGTTTCAATTTCAGTGCTTGTGATTAGTCTGTTTATATTTTCTATTTCTTCCTGGTTCAGTCTCGGAGGGTTGTGTTTTTCTAAGAATTTGTCCATTTATTCCAGGTTGTCCATTTTATTGGCATATAGTTGCTTGTAGTAATCTCTCATAATCCTTTGTAATTCTACAGTGTCAGTTGTTACTTCTCCTTTTTCATTTCTAATTCTGTTGATTTGAGTCTTCTCCCTTTTTTTCTTGATGGGTCTGACTAATGGTTTATCAATTTTTTTTTTCTTCTCAAAGAACCAGCTTTTGGTTTTATTGATCTTTGCTCTTGTTTCCTTCATTTCTTTTTCATTTATTTCTGCTCTGATCTTTATGATTTCTTTCCTTCTACTAATTTTGGGTCTTTCTTGTTCCTCTCCTCTAGTTCCTTTAGGTGTAAGGTTAGATTGTTTATTTGAGACTTTTCTTGTTTCTTGTTTTCTTTCTAGGATTGTATTTCTATAAACTTTCCTCTTAGAACTGCTTTTGCTGCATCCCATAGGTTTGAGATCATTTTCTCTTCATTGTCATTTGTCTGTAGGTATTTTCTGATTTCCTCTTTGATTTCTTCAGTGTTCTCTTAGTTATTTAGTAGCATATTGTTTAGCCTCCATGTGTTTGTATTTTTTACAGTTTTTTTTTTTCCTGTAATTGACATCTGGTCTCATAGTGTTATGGTCAGAATAGGTGCTTGATACAATTTCCATTTTCTTAAATTTACCAAGGCTTGATTTGTGACCCAAGATATGATCTATCCTGGAAAATGTTCTATGACCACTTGAGAAGAAACTGTATTCTGCTGTTTTTGGATGGAATGTCCTATAAATATCCATTAAGTCCTTCTTGTCTAATGTGTCATTTATTGACACATTTTGGATGATCTGTCCAATGATGAAATGGTGAAAGTGGGGTGTTAATGTCCCCAACTATTATTATGTTACTGTCGATTTCCCCTTTTGTGGCTCTAAGCATTTGCTTAGGTATTGAGGTGCTCCTATGTTGGGTGGATAAATATTTACAATTGCTATATCTTCTTCTTGGATTGACCCCCTGATCATTATATAGTATCCTTCTTTGTCTCTTATAATAGTCTTTATTTTAAAGTCTACTTTTTCTGATATGAGACTTGCAACTCCAGCTTTCTTTTGATTTCCATTTGCATGGAATATCTTTTTCCATCCCCTCACTTTCAGTCTGAATGTGTCCCTACATCTGAAGTGGGTTTCTTGTAGACAGCATATATATACGTGTCTTGTTTTTGTATCATTTCAGCCAGTCTGTGTCTTTTGGTTGGAGCATTTAATCCATTTACATTTAAGGTAATTATGTTCCTATTACCATTTTCTTAATTGTTTTGGGTTTGTTATTGTGGGTCTTTTCCTTCTCTTGTGTTTCCTGCCTAGAGAATTTCCTTTAGCCTTTGTGGTAAAGCTGGTTTGGTGGTGCTGAATTCCCTTAAGTTTTGCTTGTCTGTAAAGGTTTTAATTTCTTGCTTGATTTTTAATGAGATCCTTGCTGGATAGAGTAATCTTGGTTGTAGGTTTTTCCCTTTCATCTCTGTAAATATGTCCTGCCACTCCCTCCTGGCTTGCAGAGTTTTTGCTGAAAGATCAGCTCTTAACCTTATGAGGATTCCCTTGTGTGTTATTTGTTGCTTTTCCCTTGCTGCTTTTAATGTGTTTTCTTTGAATTTAATTTTTGATAGTTTGATTAATATGTATCTTGGCATGGTTACCCTTGGGTTTATCCTGTATGGGACTCTATGCACTTCCTGGAATTGATTGACTGTTTCCTTTCCCATGTTAGGGAAGTTTTCAACTATAATCTCTTCAAATATTTTCTTAGACCTTTTCTTTTTCTCTTCTTCTGAGACACCTGTTATTTGAATGTTGGTGCATTTAATGTTGTCCCACAGGTCTCTGACACTCTCCTCAATTCTTTTAATTCTTTTTTCTTTATTCTGTTCTGTGCCAGTCATTTCCACTATTTTATCTTCCAGCTCACTTATCTATTCTTCTGCTTCAGTTATTCTGCTATTGATTCCTTCTTGAGTATTTTTAATTTCACTTATTGTGTTGTTCATCGTTGTTTTTGCTCTTTAGTTCTTCTAGGTCCCTGTTAAACATTTCTTGTATTTTCTCCATTCTATTTCTGACATTTTGGATCATCTTTACTATCATTACTCTGAATTCTTTTTCCACTAGACTGCCTATTCCCTCTTCATTTGTTTGGTCTCTTAGGTTTTTACCTTGTTCCTTCATCTGCTGCATATCTCTCTATCTTCTCATTTTGTTTAACTTACTTTGTTTGGGGTGTACTTTTCACAGGCTGCATGCTCATAGTTCCCGTTGTTTTTGGTGTCTGCCCCCAGTGGGTGAGTTTGATTCAGCAGCTTGTGTAGGCTTCCTGGTAGAGGGGGCTGGTGCCTCTGTTCTGGTGGGTGGGGCTGTACCTTTTTCTTCAGGTGGGCAGGGCTGCATCTGGTGGTGTGTTTTGGAGTGTCTGTGAACTTAGTATGACATTAGGCAGCCTCTCTGCTAATGGGTGGCGTTGTGTTCCTGTCTTGCTAGTTGTTTGGCATGGGGCATCCAGCACTGGAGCTTGCTGGTCGTTGGGTGGACCTGTTCTTAGTGTTGAAATGAAGAACTCTGGGAGAACTCTCTTGATATTACATGGGGCTGTGAGGTTTCTGTTTGTCCAATGTCCTGGACTCCCACCTCGGAGGCTCAGGCCTGACACCTGACTGGAGCACGAAGACCCTGCTGGCCACATGGCTCAGAAGAAAAGGAAGAAAAAAAAAAAAATGTCAGTCAAACAGATAGAACCGTAGGACAAATGGTAAAAGCAAACCAAAGCAGACAAAATCACACAAAGAAGCATACACATACACACAAAAAGAGGAAAAGGAAAAAAAATTTTTTAAATAAAATATATAAAAAACTAGAAAAATAATAAAATTTAAAAAAGGAAGAGAGCAACTAAACCAATAAACAAATCCACCAATGATAATAAGCACTAAAAACTAAACTAAATAAACATAAAACCTGAAACAAATTAGATGCAGAAAGCAAACCCCAAGTCTACAGTTGCTCCCAAAGTCCACTGCCTCAAATTGGGGAACATTCATTGTGTATTCAATTGTTCTTCTGATGCAAAGTTTATCAAGATGTTTGTGGGGATTTAGTCTGCTCCTGAAGCTTCACAGAGAAGTTTCCCTTTCTACTCTTTGTTTGCGCAGCTCCTGGGATTCAGCTTTGGTTTTGGCCCCACCTCTGTATGTAGGCTCCCCTCAGGCATCTGCTCTCTGCCCAGACAGGAGGGGGTTAAAGTAGCAGCTAATTAGGGCTCTCTTGCTCACTTAGGCTGGGGAGATGGAATGGTACTGTAGTAACAATTGGAATGCAGGGTGAGCCTGCAGCAGCGCAGGCCAATGTGACATTGCAACAGCCTGAAATGTACCGTGTGTTCTCCAGGGGAAGTTGTCCCTAGATCACAGGATCCTGGCAGTGGTGTGCTGCACAGGCTCCCGTGGTGGGTGTGGGTCATGACCTGCACTTGCACACAGGATTCTTGGTGGTAGCAGCAGCAAAATTAGTTGTTTGTACCTGTCTCTGGGTTCTGAGTTGATAGCCATGGCTTGCGCCCATCTCTGGAGCTCACTTAGGTGGTGCTCTGCTTTCTGTGCACACACAGGGAAGGAAATTTCTCTCCTCATGCACCCCGAAACAATGGTCTCTTACCTCTTAGGCAGTTCCAGACTTTTTCCCAGACTCTCTCCCAGCCAGCTGTGGCACACTAGCTCCCTTCAGGCTGTCTTCACGCAGCCAACCCCAGTCCTCTCCCTGGGGTCTTGGACCTCTGAAGACTTATCCTCAGCTCTCCAACCCCACCCACTCCAGTGGATGAGCAGAACAGCATCTCAGGTTGGTGAGTGCTGGTCATCACCAATCCTTTGTGTGGGAACCTCTCTACTTTGCTCTCTGCACCCCTGTTGCTGCACTCTCCTTTGTGGCTCTGAATCTTCCTCCCCACCCATCCCCCATCACTGCCAGTGAAGAGGCTCCCTAGTGTGTGAAACATTTTCCTCCTTCACAGCTCCCTCCCAGAAGTGTGGGTCCCATCCTTATTCTTTTGTCTCTGTTTTTTCTTTTTTCTTTGGCCCTACCCAGGTACGTGGGGAGTTTCTTGCCTTTTGGGAGGTCTGAGGTCTTCTGCCAGCGTTCAGTAGGTGTTCTGTAGCAGTTGTTCCACATGTAGATGTATTTCTGATGTATTTGTGGGGAGAAAGATGATCTCCACATCTTACTCCTCCACCATCTTGAAAGTCTCCCCAAGGAAGAGACTTAAATGGTAAGTACCTGGAAAGATGTTCAACACCATTATTCATTAGGGAAAACCTAATTAAAAATTCAGATAAGATACTACCATACACATCCTAGAGTGGATAAAATTGTTAAAACTGATAATACAAAGTGCTGGGGAGGATGTGGAGCATCTGAACCTCTTATACATTTCTCTAGTGGCAATGACAAATACAATACCTTTGAAACATAGTTTTGAAGAATAAACACGCACTTACCTTATGATGAAGCAATACCTCTTCCAAGGATTTACCGAAGAGTAATGAAAACACGTGTTCACACAAAGACCTGTATATAAATGTCCGTGGATTTTTTTATTCATAATCACCCCAAACCAGAAACAACCCAAATATCCATTGGCTGGTGAATTTATAAACAAATTATGATAACTTCATACAATGAAGTACTACTCAGCAGCAAAAAATGGACAAACTACTGATGCAATAACATGGGTGAATCTCAAAAACATTATGCTAGCTAAAAGAAGCCAGATGCGAAAGGTTTATATACTGTGTGATTTCTTTTACATGAATATCTGGAAAGAGCAAAATTAAAGGAACATAAATCAGAGTACTGGTTGAGTGTGGAGGAACAGGATTAATTACAAAGGAGTACAGGGAGAATTTTTAGAGTGATAGCAATAGTCTATTTATACTGTGATGGAAGTAGTGGTTGCACAACTATGTATATTCATCAAGATTATAAAAATACATGCTTTAAAAAGGTGAATTTTACCATATGTGAATTATACCTCAATAAACTTGACTTTAAATAAATGATGCAGTGTACTTGAGATCATCCCCACATACAGGGTAGTTCATTCCAAACCCAAACTCACCTAGGCAGAATCAGGCCACAATCAGGGGAATAGATGTAGGCTATCATCATTTATTTTAGCTTTTTATAATTCTTTAGTATTGGAGGCAACCATCCAAAATCTAATAGTACTGTTGCTCTTGATAAGAAATTAATAATTTCCCTAAAGTTGTTGCATTAAGTAGGATAGACCAGGCCATGCTATGGGAAAAACCCTCATTTTCCATGGTTTAGCACAGCAGACATTTATTTGTTGCTCATGGAAATTCTGCTGTGATTTTCTGATGACTCTCTAGAGCAACTGTTGTCCATGCAATCATTTGGCGGCTTCAGATGAGCTAGTCTCTACCACACTGTAGCTGTATCAGCTGTAACAAGCAGTGTCTTGGTCAATGCAGTGGGGAAGGGGAATGTTCAGAGCAGCAGTTAAATGTTCTGGTCTGGAAACAACAACACATATCTTCTACAATATTTTTCCAGGAACTGGTCACGTGGTTCAGCTTAATTGTATTGGCAGAGAAGTACTAATTCTCCCTTTGTGCCAGGAAGAAGATAACCAGATAAAGGTAAGCACCAGAAGCCTCTAGCACATTTCTTCTTATTTTATTTCATTATATATTTTCTGTTATTTCTTATTCAAATAAATATTCATTCACTCTTATTCTTCTGGACTGTAAAGTAACAATATATTCCCAGGCAAAAGCAGTACGGTAGCACATCCTTGTGCTGAATTACATTATTTGACACTCAACATCGTTGTACTGGGGCAAATGGAGCCTACCAAGGGCTTAATGTTTTCTCCTGGGATTTCCTGGTGAGTTTTGGCATCTTGGGATGGATGGGGATTAGCTTTGCACAGTTCTGCTTAGTCTTCTTGCATTTGGGAATTTGGGAGCAATTAACGTCATCTTTTAATGACAGAGGGAATTAACTCTGTATGTTAATAGAATGTACTCAAAGGTTCAGATGGCAGTCTGAACTTCTGAACTTTGGGGCAGGGGCAAATACATACTCAATTCTTTAGAGACCCCTGAAGACAAAAAGCACTGTTCCAGCACTCTTAGGAAGAGTTTTTACATCACCATGGAATAGGTCTGTGAATCTGTACACTATAGAAAGAGGAGTTAAGTTCAAATCATTGGTAAAGTGGAAGTTTCTATGGAAGTAGGAAAAAACCTGCTGGAAAAGGGGGCAATTGATCAATAGTAGAGTAGGGATGTGGAGCAAACAGACGTTGATCTCAATCCAAAAATGGTGCTTTTGGAAAGCAATAAAAGTTCAGGGGTCCTTGAATCTGTCTCAGTTTATCATTTTTGCATTAGAAAAAAGAATTAACAATTTGTCTTCTGAATCCATTATAAAAGACAACCCTCAGAATGGGAGAAAATATTTGCAACTGAAGCAACTGACAAAGGAGTAATCTCCAAAATATACAAGCAGCTCATGCAGCTCAGTATCAAAAAAAAACACAAACAACCCAATCCAAAAATGGGCAGAAGATCTAAATAGACATTTCTCGAAAGAATATATACAGATTGCCAACAAACACATGAAAGGATGCTCAACTTCACTAATCATTAGAGAAATGAAAATCAAAACTACAATGAGGTATCACCTCACACTGATCAGAATGGCCATCATCAAAAAAGCTACAAACAATACATGCTGGAGAGGATGTGGAGAAAAGGGAGCCCTTTTGCACTGTTGGTGGGAATGTAAATTGATACAGCCACTATGGAGAACAGTATGGAGGTTTCTTAAAAAACTAAAAATAGAACTACCATATGACCCAGCAATCCCACTATTAGGCATATACCTTGAGAAAACCATAATTCAAAAAGAGACATGTACCACAATGTTCACTGCAGCTCTATTTACAACAGCCAAGACATGGAAGCAACCTAAATGTCCATTGACAGATGAATGGATAAAGAACATGTGACACATATATGCAATGGAATACTACTCAGCCATAAAAAGAAATTGAATTGAGTTATTTGTAGTCATGTGGATGGACCTAGAGTCTGTCATACAGAGTGAAGTAAGTCAGAAAGAGAATAACAAATATTGTATGCTAACACATATATATGGAATTTTAAAAAAATGGTTCTGATGAACCTAGGGGCAGGACAGAAATAAAGACACAGATATAGAGAATGGACTTGAGGACACAGGGTGGGGGAAGGGTAAGCTGGGACAAAGTGAGAGTAGTATTGACATATATACACTAACAAATGTAAAATAAATAGCTAGTGGGAAGCAGTTGCATCACACAGGGAACTCAGCTCAGTGCTTTGTGACCACCTAGAGGGGTAGGATAGGGAGGATGGGGGGGAGATGCAAGAGGGAGGGGATATGGGGATATATGTATACATATAGCTGATTCACTTTGTTATACAGCAGAAACTAACACAATATTGTAAAGCAATTATACCCCAATAAAGATGTTAAAAAAAAAAAGAGTGAATGCAACAGATAATATGGCCAAAAGGAAAGTCATTTTTATAGACTGAACTATCATTTTCTTAATAGTGTTGATTCTAGTTAAGACAAAAACAGCAATATCAAAATGTGTATGTAAGCATGTATGAGTGTGTGTGCATGTGTGTGTTATCTGAGCACATGTAACACAAGTATAAGTCAGCATAAAATAGGTAAGCAGAAAAAACTTTTAGAGAGGTAAACAGTTTCCATCACAATGCCACACAGAGAGTTAGAGCATAATTTATAGAAGATGTATGTGATGCTCATCCCACCCCCTTCTCTATTCTGCATACCAATGGCAGACAGTATCAAAAGAGAACAATTTTCTTTCCCATGGCAGTCAGACCAGGCCTCAGTATCTCTTTCAGTCCCACATTAAAAGTACTGTAGTCACGGGGCTTCCCTGGTGGCACAGTGGTTGAGAGTCTGCCTGCCGATGCAGGGGACACGGGTTCGTGCCCCAGTCCGGGAAGATCCCACATGCCTCTGAGCGGCTGGGCCTGTGAGCCATGGCCGCTGGGCCTGCGCGTCCGGAGCCTGTGCTCCGCAACGGGAGAGGCCACAACAGTGAGAGGCCTGCATACCGCCAAAAAAAAAAAAAAAAAAAGTACAGTAGTCACTATAAAAATCGATCAAACAGTCAATCAATCATCAATCTTTGCATTCAGTTTAAAAGTTATTTTCTTTCAAAGATCAGCAAAGGACTTCTGAATTTTGAATGGTGGTGAAGAGTCCTTCAGAGATTTTTTTTCCCACCAAAAGCCTCGAAAGATTATCCACTTCCTTCTTTCATTTCTTTCTTCTGACTTTCCTTTGAACAAACATGTATCAAGCACTTACCACATGCCATGCATCATGCCAGGTGCTAGTGATGCAGTGATGACCAGGAAACTGCAGTAGAGAAACTCTAGGTAACGTTCATCATTTGTAAGCAGTCCCTTCTGGAAAGATTTTCTCCACTTTGCAGAAAGCTACATGGCCCTAGTTTCATCCCACCATTCTGGCCATTCCTATTCCATCTCTGCTGCCACCACTATGGTCTAAACTATCACTCTTACCTGCACTGCTGCAGAAACCACCTTAGTAATTCACTATACTTGCTCTGATCCCATCTAATTCATTCTTCACCCTGGAGCCAGAGCGATTTCACACCAGATCATGTGGTTCCCCTGCTTAAAACCCTCCAGTGGATTTTTCCTGCTCTTAAGACAGAAACAAATGCCTCTAAAATGGTTTCCAAGGTGCTACACAATTTATTCCATTTCTGTTCATGCAGCTTCATCTACTGCTCCTTGCTCTTCACTCAGTGATCCAACCACAGTGCCCTCTACCATTTCATAAACTCACCCTGTTCCTTCCTGCCTTGAGACTTTGAGTGTGTTGCTCTGTAGTCTGGAATGCTCTGTTCTCACTTCTCCCTCTGATTAACTCAGCCACCTTTCAGATTTTAGCTCAGAAGTCACTCTCTCAGAGAATTCTTCTCTGACCACCTGCCTCATTCACAGACTAGATTTAATTAATATCATATTACAGTATACCTTTCCTTCTTTCATCACATTTAATGACTATGCATTTTATCTGTTTGATTATTTGATAAATGTCTGCCTGCCCTATTAGACTACAAGCTCAATGGCTACATAAGGTGTGCAAGAAAAATACTTGATCTGATCCTAAGTGTGTGTGTGATGTATCTTGCACATAGCAGATGCTCAACAAATAGTTGGTGTGTGAAGCCATGAGAAAACAATTAACTCATTGGTTTCATGAATGAATAACTAAAGATAACTTACAATCTAGCAGAGAATAGAAATAAGTAGATAAGCCATTGCAATACAGTTTGATAAACACTGTAAGAGGACAAGTACAATGTGCTATGGGCAAATATAAAATGGGTGTCTAATTCCAATTTTGAGGAGCTACTATAGTAGAGATGAGAAGGAATTGTATAATCAGAGTTACAATTCACAGAAATGAAGCAGTTTCACATTTCCAGCCTTTGCAGGGCTGTGTATAGTAGTAAATAAGAACAGAAATACAAGCTGTGGAGATTCAGCTGAAAAAAAAGGCTATATTTTAAAGTCTGAACTCTAAATGATTGCAAACAGAGAGACAAAGAATTCTTCCAATTAGTACGTTTGTCCATATTCAGGGAAGTGTCTACACTGAGGCCAATCAGAGAACACAGAGCAAGTCAGCCAATGACGAAAATCCAGATCATGACAGAATAGGAGAACCGGGGTCAAAATTGGGGTATGTTTTTTTCTTTAATTGTTCACTGCTAGAAAGGAATAGTAGGAAACACAAGGATCTTATTTTTGTTACATATGAGCCCCCTTTCTAGGTGTTTCATATATGTATGCATAAGATATGATTTATACACAAAATATAATACATTAAATATAATCCATTCTACATTATGGGTTCAGTAGTTCTCAATAGTCTTCTTTGTTGTTGTTATGAAATCTCACTTTTAAAAGAATTCAGTTATGGTTAAACATACATTTGGGCACAAACAAATCCAAACTACATAGGCAGTTGAGCTGATAGCCCAGCCTAGCAGCACACCTGTTAGATGATCAGATGATTGTGCTCGATGAAGATAGTGTTTCTGATGGTAGGTGGGCCATGTAGTGTTCACAGGTAAACATACACTCAAATAGCTTTGCTGTGGATTTGCCATGTAGCTTCCTGGGCTGGGGAAAGGGGGTCCCATGAAAGTCTCTTTATGAAGATGCAGCCCAGCAACACTAGGACAGAATGTAAATGGTAAGTCACAGAACTCATTTTTCCCTCACTGTGATCAAGCAGGTTTTGCCGTAGGGTAGCAAATAACTTCAGTGTCCGGTGGGAGAAGCCAAACAGCTGTCACTACCTTGAAAAAATGGAAGTCAGAAAGCATTCAGCAATGTCATACTGCCATGGTCATGTTAGAAGCTGCCCCAGAGACTTCATCTTCCTCTTCATTCTCAGCAAAGGAAATTAAATATCATTGGTGAACAGGGAACTTCCCTGATTTCACCATGATCTTCTCATTTCCAAGGTGTGTTATGTCTTTTCTTAAAGTACGAAAAATGTCTAGCTATATCTAGAAATAATGTTTGTTTCTTGCACAAAGAATTTTGCTCTTTGGAAAGTTTCACTCATTCTTTCTAAATTAATATTTGCAAGGCAATTGGACATTTTAGGACAAAAATCAGATTATATATCAAGTTTAGTCTTTGTGAAATTAACTTAATATTTATAAGAGGTATATGTCTTTGATTAAAAGCATGATAATAAATAATGATAAATATGTGTTATTTAATATATGCCATACGATTGGAGAGCACCATAGGTAAGTACAGAGTAAAAACAAATAGACTTATATTCAGAATCACTGGCTCTAATCCATCTAGCTATGTGTCCTTAAATAAACCACTTAACTACTGTGTGCAGTGGGTGTCTTACATGTAAAATAGTAGTAGTAGCCAGAGTCTTAACTACATTAAAGGGTTGATATATTTAAAATATTGTGAGTTAAGTTTGGGAAACTTTAAGGCACTAAATATGTTAGATATTATTATGATTAGAAGTTAGAAAAATAAATAAGATTATCTTCAGAATCTTCAGATACATATTTAGACTTTATACATTCATTCTCTTTCTTGGTTTGGAGTACTTAAAGTTTTTCTAAATTGAGCTTTATAGTGCATTGGTTCTCAGGAATGACAGTTTACTGGAGTGCTGTTTTTGTTTTATTTTATTTTATTTTAATTTTTTGTGGCCTAGTTTTATTGTTTTTTATTTTATTTTTTCTGATTTTTAAAAGACTTGAAGTATAGTTGATTTACAATGTGTCTGTTTCAGGTGTATAGCACAGTGATTCAGTTTTATATATATATATATATATATATATATATATATATATATATATATATTCTTTTTCAGATTCTTTTCCCTTATAGGTTATTACAAATATTGAGTATAGTTCCCTGTGCTATACAGCAGGTCCTTGTTGGTTATCTACTTTATATAAACTAGAGTGTATATGTTTGTTTTATCCCATGTTAGAGTAAACTTCTGAGACTTTATACATTTGTGAGTTCACTAGGTCACCACAACTTGTGCAAGATGGTGCTGCATTTGTATCAGGTGGTCTCAGAACTTTCCTGCAGGGAATATTTTCCCGCTGTTGTTAGCTTTCAGCATTTACAGATGGGCCCTAGGCATCTTGCTGACCATCACCATACATCCCAGGTGAGCCCTGGTCTTTGTGTAGGTACACCAATGCCCTCTGCTGGACAGACTACACAGGTAGCTTCAGAGTCCCTGCTCACGATCTGTGTCATCAGATCTGCATGTATAAGTACAATCCTCATTAGGGGTACAGTGAAGTTCATAATTACAGAGGTTTGTGTATGTCAGAAAGATGCTTTGAGTAAAACAATAAACAGGCATATGACTTTTTAACTTGAGAGGAAATTTCAACAACACTCATTACAAACTGACTTATATTCATGTTTTGAAACACCCATGCTTTCCATTGATTCAGCATCTTTGCTGGGTCATCCTCACATCCTCAAGTCAGAAAACCAATTTATCTCATATGAATTAGAAGAGATGATACCTAACAGTTCAGAATGATCTTCCAGGGAGATGCATCTTCTCCTTCTGAGTTAATTAGACAGATTGGTAGGCTATATTCTCAGTTATTCAGTTATCAAATATTTATTGAAAATCTACTATGTATTCAGAAATATTTTAAATGCCAGGGCTACAACAATCAATAAAATATTTTTATGAAGTTATTACCAATTGCCTTGTATCTATTTCAGATCTGCTGAAATAGAAGTTCTAATAAGAATTCAACTGGGGTGACCAACTATACTGTGTTTGTCAGGACTGAAGGGTTTTTAAGGATGCAGGACTTTCAGTGCTTAAATAGGTCCTAGGCAAACTGGAATGAGTTAGCCACTCTTACATACATTTTCCATCATAGATGATTGTAACTTGTAGTATTTATTGAAAAATAACCTCTCAGTAGCATTAGATTCATCACTAATACTATTATTCTGAACAGTTTCTTCTCATTAAAAAGTTGTCACTTATGTACATTCTACTTACGAATCAATCTATTGAATTGCCATTTACAAGGCATTTTCTTATATAGAAAAGATGCTGAGCAAACCTAAAATCACAAATACAAATTTGCATTGTGAAAGCCAAAGAAAATAAACACAGGAAAGCCAAGTTCAACCTTGCAAGATGCAGAAAGAGCTTAAGTTATATAGGATGAATGACCATAGAACAAAAAGGGAAATTAAAACCAGGAAGATATTTATTAATGAAATCTATGAGAAAGACAAACAATATTCATTAGTAAACAAGAAATGTAAAAATCACAAAAGCTTAAAACTGAAAAGATCTAAAATTCACCCAGCTCCTTCTGCCCAAACATAAAAGTTTCTCCTGGATTTTGATATCATTTATCTCCTGATATGTTTTTCTAAAAAAATTATTCTCTTTCTTACTGATAAAAGTTACCTGTACTTTATTTAAATATGATCTTAATTCCCATCATTTTACTTTAAGATAAAAGATATTCATATATCCATGTGTTGTAAGGACTGAAAATAAGGTTCAATATTATTTGCTGTTTGACATCTACTAAAATTGAGAGGGTCTTGGAATGGCTTAGCAGCAACCTCCCCTCCCAACTCTGCTCCTGTAAATAAGGTCCCCTTGTCAAACAACCCCTTATATTGAGGGGACCAGGCACATTTTTTGCTTATCTCTGAGTATCAGGTTTCAGTTCCTTGCCAGACGGTGGATTATCCCAACAAGCCAGTTATATCCTACTATAGGATAAAGAGTACCTCACTCTCTTGGTGCAACAAAGCTTCCCTCTCACAGCTTCTGATTGTTCACTCTGCTCTCAGGTGCACCCCACATGTCAATGGCATGTAGCGTCCTCCTCCCCCAGGCTATGAGTATATGTGACTAATAAACTGCTGACTATCTCATCTGTCCACCGTTGGATATTATGTGTTTGGCCATCCCCATAACCCTTGAATGGGAATCCCTCATTCACCAATGGGGTGAAGGAGAGGCAATTAAAACAGTCCATACCTATGAATTCTTATCCAACACTATACAATTCTTCTCAGTCTTCTTTTCTCCAGTGATTTCTGCCTTTATCCCATAAAACTCACTGCTTGGGTGAATCTAACAAATCATTCAAGAATAACAAGACACTGGAATTGATGAGCTTTTTGACTGGGTGCAAATGAGGATGTCATAATCACACTTGAGAGATAAATGAACAGAAAGCTTTTTTTTTTTGCGGTACTTGGGTCTCTCACTGTTGTGGTTTCTCCCATTGCGGAGCACAGGCTCCGGACGCGCAGGCCCAGCGGCCATGGCTCACAGGCCCAGTCACTCCGCGAACAGAAAGCTTTTAAAAAACTAGTTGCTTCATGAGAACTAGAATGAGTAATGACTGCATGGAGACAACTCAGAAATACTGTAGCCAAAGAAGAGTTGAAAGAAAAATATGTATCTGTTTAGCAAGATTCAATGACAAAGAGTATCCAATTATAAATTTCCCATGAAAAATTAGAAGATGCATGTAAATTCACAAATCCACAGATAATTAATTTCCTTTTCTATTTTCATTTATGGTTTAATTCTTCTTTCAAACTTAACCTTGCATGCCAGACATTATAAGAAAAAAATGACCAACTGAATTTTTTATACCTTTACCTTGCACCTGCTCCCTCCAGAAATTGATGAGCAAATGCACTGGATATAAGTGGACATTAAAGATGATTCATAGAATGTCAGCAGTGGAAAGGCTTTAAGAAACTGCCTAGTGCAACCATCTACTTCTCACTGAATTAATGGATGTGAAAATGAAGTTCAGTAAACTGTCTGTGGGGAGTGTCAGATGTCAGTGTCAGGCTTTCTAACTCTCAGTCCGGTTCTCTTTCCCCCAAATACATCCCACGAAATTAACTGAAAATGGACTCTATAGCTTGACTAGATTCCTTATGTGGTAGCTTAGCATATTCATTGAATGACAAGGTAATGCATTAAGAAAGCATTTTCCTTGTTACTCTGGGTCAGACAATGTTTCTTGGAGAGTCTGGAAAAGCAATACAAATTACAAGTATTAAGAAGACTCCAGAATTCATAACATTTATAAATTAACTGATCAATAATGCTATTTGGTATCTTTTAAAGTTAACAAAATTTGAAATGATCTGACAGTTAATTACACAAAATATCAAACTTCTGTAAGATCAGCCCAGACCAGGATTTTTCCTGTGTATTACCTGCATGCATGTGATGCTGTAAACTACAAAAAAGAATAAAGTCAACAGCATGAGTTGCAAGCCAAAATTGAACTGAAAATGGAACCCTAGGAAACAGAGCCTTCAGAGGTAAGAAGCTGCTCTACAAGGATGATCCAAAGTTGAGAAGGGGATTCTTTGCAAGTCTAGACTGGATCAGAACAACCAGCATAATCAGCAAAAAGAAACTGAATTAAAGAAGGGCATACCAAATAGCTAGGAGCATTACAAACACACACACATACACACACACACACATCTCTTTTAAAAATATGCAACACCAAAAATGCATCTCTAAATGATAGGTACAGGAGATGAAGGAGACAGAGGTTTTGTGGATCCTATTGCCACCTCGAGAAAATGTTGAAAAAGGAAGTTGAGAAGTTCAGCTATTTTCTATCAAGTAGATATTTGCCTTTTTCAAAATTCATGTTTTATCATGAAATTCTACTCTTTGGAGGATTTTCCTGAAAAAAGAATCACATATATGTGTATGAAAACTACCAAAATGTCTGAAATAAAGTAGTTAATAATTCTTCTAATAGATATAAGTCTATATGAAGAGTTGACAATGTTAAGAAGTTTTTGCTGGGATTCTAATTATGAAAATAGAGTAATCTTACATACCTTCAACCCAGATGAAGTCTCACCTTGAAAAACTAAACAGTGAAGAAAACGATTGAGCAGACAGGCTTCCACAAATGGGAGGCTCTCCCAGCCAAATTTCAGAGACAGCCAAAAAGACTAGGCCATTTCCAAAAGACTAACTCACAAATTAATGGTGATTTATTACTTAGGGACCTGACATTAATTAAAGGAAATTTAACAGTATCCTTATCACTTCAAGTTGATGTTATTGCACTTGGCTGGAAAGAGACTACAAATTACTCAGGCAAAGGCTGCCAATCATGTCCTCCTAAAATGCCTTTGTACTCCAGTCGAGATGTTTCTAGAACTCTAGAACCCCCAAATTAAATTATGTTGGAAGGACCCTAGCCTAGCAGTCCTCTTCATTTTGGCCATCTGTACTCTTCCCAAATGCATGACTTAGCTTTTTAAAAAAATTCCACAAGAAAATGTGTGATGAAAAGAGAAATGGCCAGAAAAAGGGTTTGAGGGTAAAAATGTGTTTGGATTGTATAGCTCCACTTACGAGAATACCATAAACTTGATTTAACACTTACTGAATCGTAATTATAGATATAAGCTTTTAATAGGTAATATTTTAATTAACATATTAGAGGAAGATGATGATCTGATAAATACAATAAACTTTATTTGCTTTTGTGACAAATGTGAATCCTAACTTACAATTCTTGGATGCCTAAAGAATCCACAGGGCAAAACTAACAACAGGGGAAGATATTAAGTTCTTTTTATCCATCTTCTAATTACTACCCATATCGACCTCCAACTTCCGCCTACCTTCCAGATGGGATGCCTACACCATAAGAGCTTAGTGCATCTGTTCAGTTTTACAATTATACTTTACACATTTTGGTGCTGAAGAGGTAACTGAGCACTCAATTGCAGAATTTTTTTTTTTTTTTCAAATTTCTGAATTATTTGTTCAGAGAATAGCATCTTCAACTAGTAGTCACATCAGACATCATCACCAAAGAAGTGACTCGCTCAGCTTGGAGAATCCTGCTGCCACTTCTATTTCCACACAGTCCCCAGGCCTGTGTCAGTGAGCATTAAGATGCATTGAGCTCTTGCTATGTGGTCCTACTAGGGATTAATTCATTGTATTGTTTCTCACAACAACCTTGTAAAGTAGGTACTACTATTATACCCAAGTTTACAAGTAACTAAATCAAGGCACAAAAAACTTCACTAACTTACAAACAATCACACTACAACCAAGGAGTGAAGTGGAGATGTAAGCCCAGGTGTACCAGTTGTCTTCTACTGCTTGAGAAATTATCCTAAAACAAAGTAGCTTGAAACACTGATCTCATAGTTTCCATGAATCAGGCCACCTTGTGGCTTAGCTGGGTCCTCTGGCTCTGGATTTCTCATACGGAGGGAATTACAGGAAATTCTCAACATTCAACTGAAGGTGGATTCACTTGGTTGTTGGCAGGATTCTGTTTCTCACTGGCTACTGGTCTGAAGGCCTTGGTTCCTTGCAGGCTGTGACCTGGAGGCTGCCCTGTAGGGCAGGTCTCTCCACAAGGTGGCTTAGAATAGCAGCCGGCTTCCAGGATGAGCCCCAGAAAGGATGTGAGCAAAATGGAAGTCACTGTCTTTCACAACTTAATGTGGGAAGTGACAAAAGGATAGAGATTAAAAGCAACAGACAGAAGGAAGAGTCCCATAAGGCAGGACTGGGAGACACCAAGGTGCAGAGCTTCTGGTTGTCTCCTCCATGGGGAGTGGTGGGAACAGTGCCTACTTCTCTTAGCAATGATGTGTGACAATATACATGGAGTATTGCCAGCTAGGGAAGCTCACCTAAGCCTTAACATCCTGAATTTTATTGGGGCTTTGACACATTGGACATGATTGACCTTCCACGTGGCCAACCTTAGAATCCAGTCGCCCCATGGGTTGAAGTGATACCATAGTGCCTAAGGTCCTACACCATGATCACATTGTTAGTCTTGACTATCTGGCATGGCCCAAAGCCTCCAAGTAAGCAAACATACTCATATGACGCAGACATTCCAAAGACTTGGAGATTACTTCCCAGAAGTGAGGACGAAGGTCAATCCTCTCTTTGGGCAAGATTCATTCTTTATTGCATACCAGCCAGGATCGTTTTTGTTCCAGGGATGTACTTCTTGGGATTCTTCAAATACTCCATCAGTGTCTCCTATTCTCCGGTGATGCCTTTGCTCCTGTTGGCATCTGTGTAAAAGAATCTAAGGTCTGACCTGTCTTTCACTCTAAAAGACCATGCAGACTTAGCTCAGTTTTAGGCTTGCCTCTCTTTTCCATGGTGTGGCACTAGTTACACTCCTGAAAAAAAAAAACCCTAACACTTCTCGACATCACCCATTTTTAGTTCATTCTTTTGTTGCATGTACAATGAGGTTCCCACTTGGAAGCTAGATGCTCCACTCTCTCCTGAGCATGTTTTTGACCACTACATAATTGCCTTAGCTTGAGTTGTCCCCAAAGTAGCACTTGATCTAAGATCTTTTTTGTAAGTATTCATCTGGAAGATGATTCCAGGAAACAAGAGTGATGTTGCAGGAAACGTGGGATGGATAAAGGGAAAAGTCCAAAATGAGAGTGTGATTTTGAGGTTGCTGCTGTGGAGAATGATTCCACTGGGACCTCCTGAGAAGTCCACAGGGTGCCTCTCAGAATTGTCCACTTGAGGATGCACAGACAGCATTGATCCATTGGCTTGCATCTCCCATTGGTCAAGCACCACCCTGCTGAAACTCCTTCCAGCCACAAACTTGGCACGGGAGGAGACCTGGGGCAGAAGTCAAAGATGTCACAGACAGCTGGGGTGCACCCTAGAACTCTCTACTCCGGCAGTGGCTCGAGCTAGAGGATAAACTTCAGCCATGTCTGCTGCAGCTGTATTATCTATACCAGTGGTTCACACATGCTGAAGTTTATCTGAATCACCTGGAGAACTAACAAAGAACACAGAGGCCCAGATTCATAGAAGAGAGATAGGGCGTGTGCCTTTGTATTCTTACCAAGTTCCCTGGGTGATTCTGATACACTGATGTTTGGATACCACTTATGGTACTCTATAGGGACCCTCCAGGGAGAGGACAGCCTTACCAGAAGTTGATTTGAAGTTAATTTTTCTACTATTAACCTGAACTCACGGCAGATCCCTCACACCTTACTTATCCTGAGTTGTATTGGCTCAGCCCATGTAATTATTGTTCCTGCCTGTTCAGCTAGTATCTTGACACTCTAACTCTCCCCAACTCTCTTCCTCAAAGGAAAGGAAAATTACATTTAATGAACATCTCCTATGAAACAGCCAGTTTCATAGACATTTTAGAGCTATAACTTCCTTTAATTCCGGCAACACTGAGGTAAGTGATATTGTTCCTACATTTCAGATGAAAAAATTAAATAGCTCAAAGAGATGTAAAGTCATATATCTATTAGCGACTGGATTAAAAAACAAGTCTACTCAACTGCAAGGTCCTTGCCAATCTATCACACTCTTGTCATTGTCGAGAAATAGTGATAAAGTCTGCATTAGCTTCACCCAGAACATATCTATGCCCTCTTGAATTTTGAAGAGGCAAACACTTTAAGTTGTAGAGGTCATACCAATAGTTCTATGTGAAAAGCAGTACCTGACCACACTTTGATTGAATGGGTTTATGTAATGCAGAAGGCAGGTACTGAGCACCTACTATGCACCAGGCACAGTAATAGGTGCTTTGCATACGATATCTCTTTCCTTTACCATGCATAGTAATAACGGGACATCACCATCTCCTTCCCGATTTCTAAGAATAACATGTGTAACATCCTGCAACAAATAAGTCCTAGCGGTTTTATTAATCAGAAAACAGACCCTCAGAAAACATAAAGGTGATAAAATGTCACAAATTCCATTCATATTTCTTGCTGGTTTTATCAGACCTGTTTAATTTCTTTGAGAGACCAGAATAAAACATCACTTATTTTTGAAGTTTGAAAATTAGGACTAAACTTCACTTATTTATTATTTACACACTTTGAAAGAATTTTTAATTGTAAGTTTAAATGCACTGTAAAATGTTTAAGAAGGAGTTAAAATATATCTTAGTATTTAATGGCAGTTTGGGCCATATCTTCTAATATTTATTTTCATTCTGTATATTCTAACTGGTTTATTCTCATTTTCCATTAGCTTTTATTAGCAAAGGATAGTCCAATGAGCATAATATAGCATGTCTAACATTTAGCGCTTTCTGTCCCCAAAACAGTTATTCCATCCACTCCAACATTCACATGTCCATGCCAAATTGCTAATGTTTTTCAGAGCTGTTCCAGAAATTCTTCAAAGCAAATGTATTTGGTATACTACTTCATATTCCTTGAACAGACAGCAACATAGTTTTTGACAGCTTATTTTCAACAACTAAGCATGAAGTCAGTCTAAGCAGTAAGACAGTCTAAAGGCATTTAGTCTGGTGTTAATGATCTGTTTTGACTCTTTCTTGTCTACATGTCTGATATTTCTATTTCAACTTCTGCTGCTGAAGATAAGATGACATTTGATAGTTGGGTTCATCCCATGAAAAGTTTAATTTAATTACAGAAGGGCCTGATTTGCTAGATAAAAAGGTCAAGTATCATAAAATTCATTTGGGGGGCAGAAACAGTACAAAGTTCAGACAGTCAGATGGGAGCAACGCAAGGTAGAAACAGGCAAAGTTAAAAACCAGTGACTATTCTCATTGGAGGAGAGACGTTCAAATACAGACAAAGGGTTAAACCTAATACTTATCCTTTATTGTGAGTGCTGTTTTTTGGCTTTTTGAGAGTTTTGCATCAGGATGATTTGCAAAAAAATAAATGGTGGATTTAAAGAGCTAGGCTAGAACTGTTTTTGTTTTAAAATAGCACAAGACTCTGAGAACTATTAAAATGACAGTACTCCTAGATAGCACAGGCAAGAACTCCACAACTCTGCCCCTGCCCACCAACACACAAAATCTGCTAGATTTTTATTGAGATTAAATGTCTTAAGACCTGAAACAATGGCAGTGAATTCCAGAGAACTGCGTTTGCTCCCAGCCCAGTGAAAAAGGTGAAGACAATGAGGGACCACAGGAGCCAAGGCTTCTGAACAATTTCAAGAAAGCGAAGCGCCTGAGTAATGAGGCTTTGCCCATGGCTCCGGGGTCGACTTGACCAGCTGATTTTAAAACAGTTTGCAACAGCCGAGTGACCACGTTGGACCAAAGAACAAAGAACTGCAGAGGTGCAGCTGGTTAGAAATGAGTTTAGGGCTGCGGGAACGTTAATAACTGAGCGCAGGAGGGAGAGAGAGGGATGCGGAGCCAGGGAGAGGGAGTCTGATGCGCTCTCATAATTTGGCTTCGTTCCAAGCATCAAATGTTGATGAAAGGATAAAAGAGGATCAAAAATGACTCAGAGATTCCTGGCTGGAGCCGCTGAAAAAGGGGCCACTTCATTAGACAATATGGTGCGAGGAAAGCGAGGAGCAGCTGGCATTTCAGTTCCATTTTAAAAAATCCTCCACTTTATCATAGGTATTAAATTCGCGCCGGCGTCAATACCTGAACACATGAATTGTCACTGGCTGGTGAGACAGTGCAGGAAGATCATGCTGGAGAAACACGATCTCCTCCCTACCCCCACTTAAAAAAATATCTCATTACAAAATCACTGGATGAAGGAAACATGTAATATGCCTGGACCTCCGGAATCCACTGACTGCAGTGCCTTGCGAAATCTGACTTGAAAAATTAATACAAATTGATTTGGACAGAAGTGCTGTCGCATGGATTGAAAACTGGCTCAAAGACTGTAAACAAAGAATAATGACAAATGGCAGGGCAATCAAGGAGCAGTAGCCAAGGTTTCCATAAGACCAGACCGTCCAGGGGGCCTCTGTGAGTCAGGATTTGAGTTCATTTTTGGTCACTACGGGTATTATCTACAAAGGAATGAAGAACATATGAATGAAATCGCAACAGACTCACTATAGGGAGGAGGGTAAACATTAATAAAAGGGGAATCAAATTGGGTCAGAGAAATGCTGGAATGATAGAAGGAGAAAATAGACTAAAACTTATTATAAAGGTGAGAAAATGACAGGGAGACATCCCTCCCAAACTCAGAAGATTTGGAACACACATGAAGATAAATTCAAATGATTCAGTTTCCCTGATATTTTATCCTCTCCTAAATTTTCTGTTGATACTCCAATATTTATTTGAACAAAATAACGATAGACTTCAGGGTAGTAAATATTCTTAAATTTGAAAAACTTTATAAAAACGTTTCTTTATCCCCAGCCCTCCTGCTTTCAGGACCCACATCTTTGGGTGCAGGTTAATTTGCATGCTGATTTACCAGCTGAAAAATCAGAAAGAGTAAAAGCTTGGAAACATTTGTAGCCAGGCAACCAAAGTAAAACATAAAGAGAAAAAAATGATAACGCCAAGTATGGCTTGTATTATTTGTACCTGGAGCTTACTTATAACAACTCGTTACATTTTAATGTTTCCTGCCAGTATGAAATGAATCAATTGATTACATATTGATTGCACTTCTATTATGTGTTGAGTCCTTTACTAGAAGGTTTTGTTTCACATACAAGAAAAGAGTTGTTCCAAAGTAAATTTAGAAAAATAAGGAAAGCACATTTCCTTATCTCAAGAAGTTTTGCTCAAGTAGATTCTTAGAATTTCAGTGCTAAAAGGGACCTAAGGGCTCATTGATTCTGACTCCCTTCATTCTGGACAAGAACTGGACCTTTTAGGGAAATAAGACTCCCTCGCCCATGGTGATGTAGCGAGGCAGAGGACGTGTGGGAGTGTCTGCTCAGATGCCTCTACATAACTGTGCACCCATGAGACTCTGTGGAATCTTTCACTTTCCATATGCTCCCATCATGCCTGCACCGTCCTTCCAGCCAAGCTGGGCCAAGCTCAACAGAAGCACAGATCACTTTTCCGAGGCATCCATTTTGGCACCCTAACCGAGCCTGCTGACTGGGTTGGGCCACTGACAGTAGCACCGGTCATGTCTCTCTTTGTGCCAGGGTGAACACCACTCTAAGCCAGAGGCTTTCAGAACCTTGGGGCCACTTAATCCTACAAAGCTTTTCATTCCTGCCATCCCTGGCCTCTACCCAAAATGCATGCTCCAACCGTCCTCTGCCCTCTCACACCCTAATCCTCATCCTACTCTTTGTTCCTCTCCCATGACTCATCTTCCCATTCTCACTCCATTTTCCTGCCAAACTCCTAGCCTGTGCTCATATCGCTCCCTCTGCCTGTCCTGCCTTTCCCTACATGTTCCATCTGGTGAATACCTACTCTTCTTTCAAGACTCGTCTCAATCTTTATACCCTTCTTTGCAAAGGAGAATCTCCACCTGCCTCCTCCTATCTGCCTTTCCCCGTAACATTGACATATCCTTCCATGTTTGCTTCCTATGGAGGGCTTAATAGAAACAAAGATGGAAGAACTTATCAATTCTGTGGGGCAAGGCAGCTATCATAGCTCTATAAATGGTTAAAGAATTTCTTTGTGTGCATGTCTTCTTCTACTGGAATACAATCTCTCCGAGGACCTAGACCTTGTTTTGTACCTCCTACTGTACCCTCAGTGCTTGGAACAGTGTCTCCAAGCACATAGTAGGTTCTTATTAAATATTTGTTACCTAGATGAGTATCTCTACTGGACGATTATCTTCTTCGAGGCAGGAACAAAGTCTTCTCTCCTCACCACCCTGCAGTTTCTAGCACATATGCCTAGAGAGTCATATTAAATTCTTCCCACAGTGCCATATAGAACCGACATTCTACTATAAATAAATGTCCCTTTTCATTCAAGCACTTCACCAGCTCCCCCTCAGTCTAACTACTATGTCTTAACCCTGGTTCTCCCTTAAGATGAGACATCTATTTTGGTCCTCTTGAAAAGAGGCTGCTCATCCACATAGCCCCTTTTACCTAAGAGCTGACTTCTAGATTCTCATTTCAACTCAGTATCTTTCCTCACAAACAAAAGCATTGAAAGTGTAGTTAATACCCCTGTTACTAATCAGCCTGCAGTCCCATCTCCACTGAAATGGTTCTTAATGGGGTCAAATGCAATGGACAATTCTTAAGCCTATTTCTGCTATTTCCAATTCTTAGCTCATGAGGTTCTCAACTTCTCTGTAATATCTGACACTTTCAACAAGAAGCATTTTCCTCCCTCATCTGCTTCTTTTCCACCTTCTTCTCTGCTCTAACTTTCGTAGACTTTTGGAAACTCTTTGTCTTCTATCTTATTCTTTATCTTGCATTTTTCCCTCAGACCTCTGAGCCCTATTCTCTGGTTGGACTATCACCTTTACAATGATGAATCGCAAGTCCACTCTTCTTCTAAGGCACAGTCTCATTTCTCCATCTGTACCTGGAGAGCTTTTCTTAGGTAATCTAAAACACTTTAAAATCAACCTTTACAAAGCTGAATTCATCGTGTACCCTCTAACTCTTCTCCCGTGACATTCTCTTGCTTAGTCAAAAGTACCTCCCAATGATCTCATTTCCTAGCTAGAGACATGGAGAGTATTTCTGGACAAGCTCCACTTTTCCCCCTCAGTACTTTATCTCTGTTATTCCACACCCAATTTCCCTCACTCTAGTTCCATTATTACTTTGATATCCATCCCTCTTCTCTACCTCTAAGACCACTATGAGAGAATAGTCGCTAATCACTTTTCTACTGTTTAACAAAGATAAAAATGATTTATGTGTATTTGCAGTATGTCCTCTTCTCCTTTGCAAGAAATACTTACGAACCATCTGCTATGCACATAGTGATAATGGGTTAAAATAATTGAGAGTTGGAAATAACCAGAAACAGAACTAAGGGAGAGAAAAAGGTAATGGGAAGAAAGAACACATCCAGGAAGGCAGGGAGATGAGTGAAAAGAAATCCTGGAGCCCACACTTGAATTGAGGATGGAAGAAAGTTTTTGGTGTAGTTCTAGGGTTGGAGGGATATAGAAAGATGGGTAAAAAAAGGATTCTTACACTGTTCCTGAAATTCTAATAAAGTCTTACATTGCATTTAAATATACTTGCCACAAAATTTGTGTTTATTTGATTATGACATCACAAAGAAACTAGACTACATGAAGACCAAGGTTATGATCTACACATGGATTATTGTGGTAGCCTGCTACATAATGTCCTATATGCCTCCTTCAAACATCAGAATGACATTTTAAGGGTGAAACTTGATCATGACAATACCTTGTTTAAAATTTTTTGGTGATTTATCCAAAGGGTCATAAAATGTTCAAGCTTCTAATTTTGGCATGACTGCCTTTTATACTGTGACTCTCACCCAAGCATTCAGCTAAAGCTTTAGATATTCCCCAGAGCTTAAACCATCCTGAATAGCAGTTCTTTGAAGACATATCACCTTGATTATGATTTTTTTCTTCTACTTCAAATGTTCTCCTTTCCTTCTTCATATCACTAATTTCTATGTGTCTTCAAATTCTATACAAATTACTGCTCTTAAAATGCTTTTCCCCAACATCCAAATCTGAGTCACACAACTGACCCCATCACCCTAGTAATCATGCCCTTTCCATTCCACAACCATCACCCCTTCACCCTCCTTGAGAAAGCCAACATGATCAGTTTGATGTTTGCCTGCAGAATTTTTTTCAGAGCATTATAAACACTGTATGCAATGTGTACATAAAATATGCATGTATAGTTTACAAAATTGAATTACATATATTATAAAGTTGATCAGCAAGAATATAGGTAGGACAATAACCAGGATTTTTTTGAGCAAAATGATGAATGAAGAAAACGTGCTATAATGGATAGTAAAATATGCTATTTCCAAATGTAAACTGACTATTGTGGACATATATAAGGTTTCCTACAGACCAGTGGATCTGTGTAGAGTCCATGAATGGTACAGGGAATTAGAAATACTCTAAAGTCAGTACAGTACTTAAAATCGGTGAATAAAAATGAGGTATTCAATAAATGGATCAGAAAAGCTAGCAAATGCTTAAAAAAGAGAACTAAAAACAAACAAAATAAACTCTAGAATGTAAAATTAAAATTATAAACATACTTAAGAATATAGAAAATTATTTTTATTATTTTAGAGTAAAAAAAATCCTTTCTTAGTGTAACCTGAAGATTAGGTAATCTAAAAGAAAGCACTAAAGAGTTTGTTTGTAAAACAGTATTTTTTTCATGGTAGTTGTTTCTTTTAAATGTTGTGAAATATAACTTTTCTGCTTTGCCTCTGGCCTTTCCTCAGTAAAAATAACATGAGAGCTATTGCTTCAACCATACATTTCAAGGAAATTTTATACGTCATCAACATTGTCTGCTGATTTTAAGCTTTAGTACCTACTGAATATCCCAAGATACTGAGATTTACCTTGTTTATAGAATTTTTCCACCTTGAAAATTTGTGATTCTTGACAACATTTTTCATACTGTTTTAGCCCAATCCTCGTGTTTACTAAGTTTGTTCACATCCATCTCTCTGTGATTATACAAAATAACTGATTCTCTTTCTCCATATGGCACATATTTGTAGAATTTCAGAATTTAGCAACCTTAATTTTCTGCTTGCCCTTTCTCCTTGAGACTAAGTAATTCTGGTTCCTATGGTTTTCCTCTAATGACCTGTTAAACACATCAAAATGCTATCTGGGTCCTTTATTACTCACTGTCTCTTGTGTGGTTGGGGAACAGAACAGAAAGGGCAGCCTGAGACGGGAATCTAAAAATCAGAATTTGAAACAGTAATTGAAGTTTAAGGCTTAAGAATAAAGACCAAGAGCCAGCATCTTGGCACCCAGCCATGGAGGGCAAAGTAGCTCAGAGAATCACAGAATACATCCAGGCCAAACCAGCAGACAAGTGCACCCAACCACAGTCTGAAGAGAGAAGATCAATTTAGGAGAGAAAGTAAAGTCAGAAGGTCGTGAGAGAAAAATCAACATTTCTGTTGACAGTAAGAGCTCAAGGAAGACTCACGTGTCTCAGGTACTTAGTGAGAAGACTTAGTAGAGAACAGAGGGATAATATGGGGACATGTGTGTGGCCAGAATGAGCAGCTAATGTGGCCAATATTCTTTCTGTCTTGTCCTGGTCAATTTGTACTAACTACTCACAGCCAGAAAACTCTGAAATTTTTCCAAGTTCTCCCTCCCTATTAAATGATAGAAGGGAACATGAGGTTAATTTCAGTGTACTGAAATATAAAGAACTGCCTCAATTTTTTATTTGTCTATAACAGGAGGTCAGCAAATTTTTTTCTGTAAAGGGCCAGATAGTACATATTTTAGGTTTGCAGGTCATACAGTCTCTGTCACAGCTATTAAACTCTACTGTTGTAGCACAAAAACAGTTACAGACAACACACAAAGGAATGGACACGTGTATGCTCCAAATATTTTATTTACAAAAAGAGGCAACAAATTTGCTAACTCCTGGTCTAGAATTTAGTTGTATTAGATATTCTTGCTTACAATTATTAGATCACAAGCTAAGGTTTGGAAATATTTTTATTATACACAAATTTTTATTATAAAGATATTTTAGAAAGCATTTGATCTATGATGTTTCAATAAGGCTTTACTTATTTCAATAAGTCTTTGTACTTTCCTTAAGTACAAAGGAATTTGATTTTGATTTTTATAATCTACTTTATCATTTAAAATTTAGAGAATAATGTGTTCTTTCTTTTCTTTTTTTCATTATCATCATGGCTTTATTTTACTATAACATTATGAGATCTCTGAAAGGCAACCTGTATAGGTTAAATACTGAGGATTTTGTTTAATGGAAAAGATGATGAAAAACAATATGTATATGGGAAATATTTAAACATGAGATAATATATAAGTATAGTTTTCATCATAATGTGAAAGCTAACTACAAAGCTAATTCTAAGGTGAAGCACTAAAAACACAGAGGTTAAAAAAAAGGATGTAATTGGCAGTGAATTTACTTACTGTAGTAATCATTTCATAGTATACACATATATCGAATCATTATATTGTACAACTGAAACTAACACGATGTTATGTGTGAATTATATCTCAATAATTTAAAAAATCCCCAAATGTGCCTCTTCTATTTCTAATCTGTGATTTGATGTTAATGCTGATATGAAGAGCAACAGAAAGGGTGAGTTGACAAGCATCTTTCCCCCCTGAGACAAAGAAGATCAGTAAAATATGTTTTTAAAAATTTATGTTGGAAAGTGTCTTTTGCTGGTCATCTGTTTTATCTTGCACTGTGGCCAAAATAAGAAGCATTTACTCTTATTTTTTTTGCATGGTTTCCCATAAGAAATTGCTCTCCAATTCCATCACTCCTTTCAGGATGCTAAGTAAACCTGTGGAGACACACTCCATGGAGGAGTTCAAGAGGCCAAGCGATCAATTATTTGCCAAAGGAGCAGAATATTGCTTACTCTCCTATAGTCCTTTTAAGAAAACAAGAAAAATTAACGAGGGAAGAACAGTGAAAAAAAGCAAAGAAATTGAAAAGGTCCCAGGGTGTATGAAGCATCTACAAAACAATTTAATTTTCTCAGTCAAGATGTTGCAAATGGTAATGAATAAATCATGTCCCCATTTGTTAATATGCTTCATCAGGTTCTTGTTTTGAGGGAAAGCAAGGACTCTGCAGCTAGAGTGTTTTTCTTTATGCAGTAGTAAAACTTTTCATAATTTTTACTTACTTATTAATACTTTGTTATGAGTGGTCATGTTTTGAGAGCTGAAAGGGCAAATCAATTTAAGTTGTTCACAATTTAGTGCAATGAATATTTAACGAGCACTTACTATGCACCTGGTAATGGTCTAGGTGATTGAGATATAACAGTGAACAAAACAAAGATCTCATGGATCTCATGGAGCTTACTGTCCAATGGTGAAAGATAATAAACCGTAAATGTGACAAATAATAAGGCAATATTTAGTAGATTAGAAGATGATAAGTGATGGTGAACCCTGAAGGCTGGGGCAGGATGTGGGGAGTTAGAATATTTGGTAAAGGTCAAAATAGGTTTCTTTGAGGAGGTGAAATTGTGATCAAGACCTGAAAGAGGTAATAAGCTAGCCAAGAGCATATCTGGGCAAAGTTCAGGCAGAGGCTATAACTAGAGCAAAGGCCCTAAAGTGGGAGTGTCCCTGGAAAATGCGATTAAAGATCAGGGTGTGGCTGAAGGGAGATGGGGCCTGGTCTTTTGGTAAAGAGTTCATGGATTATAGGATTAAAAGATTGGGACTAGGGGACAATTTAGGGTACTCTAATGTCTTTTACTCTGAGTAGAATGAAGAGCCATTGAAGGGTATTGAACAGAAGAAAGACATGGTCTGATCTATGTTTTAACAGAATCAGTCATTCTGGCTTCTGTGTTACAAATAGACTGAAGAGAAGTAAGTGTAGAAGGATGACAACCAATTAGGAAGCTATTAACATAATCCTGGTAAGTAATAATAGTGCTTCTTGAGGACGAGAAATAAGTTCACAATAGGGACCAAAGAATTCATTCTGTTGTTGATTGATGTATTTGAGGACCCAACCACCAAATGAATTGTCTTTATTAACTACACCACTTAAACACCTTTTGCTCATAAATATGTACTGTTTTATCCTGATATTCTTAAAGAATTGGAAGCAGACTGGAAAAATATATGTTCTAATTCAGATTGAGGAAAGAAAAAAAAAGAGAGAGAGATTATTAAGAACATTAAAAAGATGATAAACAAGGCTAAAATAATGTGGCTGATTAGATAAGGCTGAACATGCATGATCCAAACATCAGAAGCTAGATCATCATAACAGTATAGGAACTGGGACAAGGGAAAAGGATAGAAACTATGCCAAAGATGTATGTATGTATGTATGTAGGTAGCTTTACCTAAAAATGTATGAAAAGTTTATGCAAAACATTACTTTTAACAGTTTATTATATTTGATACATTCAATAATGTATTCATTATTTATCACTGTATAACAAATTATCCCCCAATTCACCAGCTTTAAACAAGAGATATTTATTATCTCATAGCTTCTGTGGATTAGATATCTAGGCACAGCTTATCAGGGTGCCTCTAAGTCAGGGCCTGACAGGGTCTCTCGTAAGATGAAATCCGGGGGGACCTTCAAGATGGTGGAGGAGTAAGATGTGGAGATCACCTTCCTCTCCACAAATACAACAAAAATACATCTACATGTGTAACAACTCCTACAGAACACCTACTGAACGCTGGCAGAAGACCTCAGACCTCCCAAAAGGCAAGAAAATCCTCATGTACCTGGGTAGGGCAAAAGAAAAAACAGAGACAAAAGAATAGGGATGGGACCTACACCTCTGGGAGGGAGCTATGAAGGAGGAAAAGTTTCCACACACTAAGAAGTCCCTTCTCTGGTGGAGACAGGGTTTGGACTTCAAAGCCATGCAAGAGAACGCAACAACAGGGGTGCAGAGGGCAAAGTGGAGAGATTCCCGCACAGAGGATAAGTGCCAACCAAGACTCACCAGCCCTAGAGGCTTGTCTGCTCACCCGCCGGGGCTGACTGGGGCTGGGAGCTGAGGCTCAGGCTTAGGAGGTCAGACGCCAGGGAGAGGACTGGGGTTGGCTGTGTGAAGACAGTCTTAGGTAGATAGTGCACCACAGCTAGCCAGGAGGGAGTCCGGGAAAAGGTCTGGACCTGCTGAAGAGCCAAGAGACCATTATTTTAGGGTGGGTGAGGAGAGGGGATTCCTTCCCCCTGTGTACACAGAAGGCAGAGCACTGCTTAAGCGATCTCCTGAGACGGGCACAAGCCGCAGGCATCAGGTTGGACCCCAGAAACAGGCATGAAACGTTAGTGCTGCTGCAGCCACCAAGAAGCCTCTGTGCAAGCACAGGTCACTATCCACAGCCCCGCCCCCACCCAAGGAGCCTGTGCAGCCCAACACTGCCAGGACCCCATGATCCAGGGACAACTTCCCCAGGAGAACACAAGGCGCACCTCAGGTTTTTGCAACACCATGCCAGCCTCTGCCGCCAGAGGCTTACGCCACATTCCAATTATAACTACTGTACCCCTCCCTCCCCCTGACCTGAATGAGCAAGAGCCACATAATCAGCCGCTGCTTTAACCACCTCCTGTCTGGGCGGGGTAAAGAGGCCTGAGGGCAACTTACATGCAGCGGCAGGGCCAAAATGAAAGCTGAACCCCAGGAGCTGTGCGAACAAAGAAGAGAAAGGGAAATCTCTCCCAGCAGCCTCAGGAGCAGTGGATTAAATCCCCACAACTTGATGTACCCAGCATCTGTGGAATACCTGAATAGACAATGAATCATCAAAATATTGAGGCAATGGATTTTGGGAGCAACTGTAGACTTGGGGTTTGCTGTCTGTGACTGATTTGCTTCTGATTTTTATGTTTATCTTAGTTTAGTTTTTAGCACTTGTTATGATTGGTGGATTTGTTTACTGGTTTGGTTGCTCTCCTCCATTTTTATTATTACTATTAATTTTTTTAAAATAAATTTTAATTTTTTTCCTTTCTTTATTTTTCTTCTGAGGCCTGTGGCTGATAGGGTCTTGGTGCTCTGGCCTGGTATCAGGTCTGAGGCTCTGAGGTGGGAGAGCTGAGTTCAGTATATTGGACCACCAGATACCTCCCAACCTCATGTAATATCAATTGTCAAAAGCTCTCCCAGAGATCTCTGTCTCAACGCTAAGACCCAGCTCCACCCAACAGCCAGCCAGATCCAGTGCTGGCCGCCCCATGCCAAACAACTAGCAAGACAGGAACACAACCCCACCCATTAGCAGAGAGGCTGCCTAAAGTCATACTAAGTTCACAGACACCCCAAAACACTGCCAGACATATAGGTCTGCCCACTAGAAAGACAAGATCAAGCCCCACCCACCAGAGCACAGACACCAGCCCACCCCACCAGGAAGCCTACACAAGCCACTGAACCAAAGTCACCCACTGCAGGCAGACACCAAAAACAATGGGAACTATGAACCTCCAGTCTATGAAAAGGAGACCCCAAACAAGGTAAGCTAAACAAAATGAGAAGACAGAGAAATATGCAACAGATGAAGGAGCAAGGTAAAAACCCATCAGACCAAACAAATGAAGAGGAAATAGGCAGTCTACCTGAAAAAGAATTCAGAATAATGATAGTAAAGGTGATCCAAAATCTTGGAAATAGAATTGAGAAAATACAAGAAACATTTAACAAGGACCTAGAAAATTAAAGAGCAAATAAACAATGATGAACAACACAGCAAATGAAATTATAAACTCTCTAGGAGGAATCAATAGCAGAATAACTGAGGCAGAAGAACGGATAATGACCTGGAAGATAGAATAGTGGAAATAACTACCACAGAGCAGGATGAAGAAAAAAGAATGAAAATAATTGAGAACACTCTCAGAGACCTGTGGGACAACATTAACTGCACTAACATTCAAATAATAGGGGTCCCAGAAGAAGAAGAGAAAAAGAAATGGTCTGAGAAAATATTTGAAGAGATTATAGTTGAAAACTTCCATAACATGGGAAAAGAAATAGTCAATCAAGTCCAGGAAGTGAAGAGAGTCCCATACAGGATAAATCAAAAGAGAAACATGCCAAGACACATATTAATCAAACTATCAAAAATTAAATACAAATAAAAAATATTAAAAGCAGCAAGAAAAAAGCAACAAATAACATACAAGGAAATCCCCAAAAGGTTAACAGCTGATCTTTCAGCAAAAACAATGTAAGCCAGAAGAAAGTGGCAGGACATATTTAAAGTGATGAAAGGGAAAAGCCTACAACCAAGATTGCTCTACCCAGAAAGGATCTCATTCAAATCCAATGGGGAAATTAAAACCTTTACAGACAAGCAAAAGCTAAGAGAATTCAGTACCAACAAACCAGCTTTACAATAAATGCTAAAGGAACTTCTCTAGGCAGGAAACACAATAGAAGGAAAAGACTGACAAACAAACCCTAAACAATTAATAAAATGGTAATAGGAGCATACAAAATGATAATTACCTTAAATGTAAATGGATTAAATGCTCCATCCAAAAGACATAGACTGGCTGAATGGATACAAAAACAAGACCTGTATATATGCTGTCTAGAAGGGAACCATTTCAGACCTAGGGAAACATGCAGGCTCAAAGTAAGGGGATGGAAAAAGATATTCCATGCAAATGGAAATCAAAAGAAAGCTGGAGTAGCAATTTTTATATCAGACAAAACAAACTCTAAAGTAAAGACTATTATAAGAGACAAAGAAGGACACTACATAATGATCAAGGGATCAATCCAAGAAGAAGATAGAACAATTGTAAATACTTATGCCTCCAACATAGGAGCACCTCAATACATAAGGCAAATGCTAACAGCCATAAAAGAGGAAATCGACACTAACACAATAATAGCCGGGGACTTTAACACCCCACTTTCACCAATGTACACATCATCCAAAATGAAAATAAATAAGGAAAAACAAGCTTTAAGCAACACATTACACAAGATGGACTTAGTTGATATTTAGAGGACATTCCATCCAAAAACAACAGAATACAGTTTCTTCTCAAGTGGTCACGGAACATTCTCCAGGATAGATCATATCTTGGTTAACAAATCAAGCCTTGGTAAAGTTAACAAAATTGAAATTTTATCAAGTATCTTTTCCAACCACAGCACTATGAGACTAGATATCAGTTACAGGAAAAAAAAAAAAAACTGTAAAAAACACATGGAGGCTAAACAATACACTACTAAACAACCAAGATCACTGAAGAAATCGAAGAGGATATCAAAAAATACCTGGAGACAATGAAAACACGAAGACCCAAAACCTATGGGATGCAGCAAAAGCAGTTCTATGAAGGAAGTTTATAGCAATATAATCCTACCTCAAGAAACAAGAAAAATCTCAAATAAACAACCTAACCTGACAACTAAAACAAATAGAGAAAGAAGAACAAAAAATACCCCAAAGTTAGCAGAAGGAAAGAAATCATAAATAACAGATCAAAAATCAATGAAAAAGAAATGAAGGAGACAGTAGCAAAGGTCAATAAAACTAAAAGCTGGTTCTTTGAGAAGATAAACAAAATTGATAAAAAATTAGCCAGACTCACCAATAAAAAAAGGGAGAAAACTCAAATCAATAGAATTAGAAATGCAAAAGGAGAAGTAACAGCTGACACTGCAGAAATACAAAGGATCATGAAAGATTACTAAAAGCAACTGTAGGCCAATAAAATGGGCAGCCTGGAAGAAATGGATAAACTCTTACAAATGCACAACCTTCCAAGAATGCATCAGGAAGAAATAGAAAATATAAACAGACCAATCGCAAGCACTGAAATTGAAACTGTTATTAAAAATCTTCCAACAAACAAAAGCCCAGGACCAGAGGGCTTCCCAGGTGAATTCTATCAAACATTTAGAGAAGAGCTAACACCTATCCTTTTCAAACTCTTCCAAAATATAGCAGAGGGAGGAACACTCCCAAACTCATGTTATGAGGCCACCATCACCCTGATACAAAACCAGACAAAGATGTCACAAAGAATGAAAACTACAGGCCAATATCACTGATTAACATAGATGCAAAAATCCTCAACAAAATACTAGTAAACAGAATCCAACAGCCCATTAAAAGGATCATACACCTAGATCAAGTGGGGTTTATCCCAGGAATGCAAGGATTCTTCAAAATACTCAGATCAATCAATGTGATAAACCATATTAACAAATTGAAGGAGAAAAACAATTAGATCATTTCAGTAGATGCAGAGAACGCTTTCGACAAAATTCAACACTCATTTATGAAGAAAACCCTCCAGAAAGTAGGCATAGAGGGAACTTACCTCAACAAAATAGAGGCCATATATGACACACCCACAACCAACATCATCCTCAATGGTGAAAAACTGAAACCATTTCCACTAAGATCAGAAACAAGACAAGGCTGTCCACTCTCACCACTATTATTCAATATAGTTTTGGAAGTTTTAGCCACAGCAATCATAGAAGAAAAAGAAATAAAAGGAATCCAAATTGGAAAAGAAGTTAAGCTGTCACTGTTTGCAGATGACATGATACTATACATAGAGAATCCTAAAAATGCTATCAGAAAACTACTAGATCTAATCAATGAATTTGGTAAAGTAGTGGGATACAAAATTAATACACAGAAATCACTGGCATTCCTTTACACGAATGATGAAAAATCTGAAAAAGAAATTAAGGAAACACTCCCATTTGTTGCACTTCCATTGTAAAAAAGAGATTAAACCTACCTAAGGAGACAAAGGACATATATGCAGAAAATTATAAGACACTGATGAAAGAAATTAAAGGTGATACAGACAGATGGAGAGATATACCATGTTCTTGGATTGGAAGAATCAACATTGTGAAAATGACTATACTACCCAAAGCAATGTACAGATTCAGTGCAATCCTTATCAAGCTACCAATAGTATTTTTCACAGAACTAGAATGAAAAATTTCACAATTAGTATGGAAACACAAAAGACCATGAATAGCCAAAACAATTTTGAGAAAGAAAAATGGAGCTGGAGGAATCAGGCTCCCTGACTTCAGCCTAGACTACAAAGCTACTGTAATGAAGACAATAGGGTACTGACACAAAAACAGAAATATACATCAATGGAACATGTTAGAAAGCCCAGAGATAAACCCACGCACATATGGTCACCTTATTTTTGATAAAGGAGGCAAGAATATAGAATGGAGAAAAGACAGCCTCTTCAATAACTCTTCAATAACATGTAGACAGCTACATGTAAAAGAATGAAATTGGGACACTCCCTAACACCATACACAAAAATAAACTCAAAATGGATTAAAGACCTAAATGTAAGACCGGACATTATAATACTCCTAGAAGAAAACATAGGAAGAACACTCTTTGACATAAATCACAGCAAGATCTCTTTTGACCCACCTCCTAGAATAATGGAAATAAAAACAAAAATAAACAAATGAGAATTAATGAAATTTAACAGCTTTTGCACAACAAAGGAAACCATAAATGAGACAAAAATACAACCCTCAGAATGGGAAAAATTATTTTCAAATGAAGCAACTCACAAAGGGTTAATATCTAAAATTTACAAGCAGCACATGCAGCTCAATATCAAATAAACAAACAACCCAGTCCAAAAATGGGCAGAAGGCCTAAATAGATGTTTCTCCAAAGAAGATATACAGATTGCCGACAAACACATGAAAGGATGCTCAACATTACTAATCATTAGAAATATGCAAATCAAAGCTACAGTGAAGTATCACCTCACACCAGTCAGAATGGCCATCATCAAAAATGTTACAAACAATACATGCTGGAGAGGATGTGGAGAAAAGGGAGCCCTCTTGCACTGTTGGTGGGAATGTAAATTATTACAGCCACTATGGAGAACAATATGGAGGTTCCTTAAGAAATTAAAATAGAACTACCATATGACCTAGTAATCCTACTACTGGGTATATACCCTGAGAAAACCATAATTCAAAAAGAGTCATGTACCAAAATGTTCATTGCAGCTCTATTTACAATAGCCAGGACATGGAAGCAACCTAAGTGTCCATCGACAGATGAATGGATACAGAAGATGTGGCACATATATACAATGGAATATTACTTAACCATAATAGAAACGAAATTAAATTATTTGTAGTGGGGTGGATGGACCTAGAGCCTCTCATACAGAGTGAAGTAAGTCAGAAAGAGAAAAACAAATACTGTATGCTAACACATATATAGAGAATGTAAAAAATAATAATGGCTCTGAAGAACCTAGGGACAGGACAGGAATAAAGACACAGATGTAGAGAACGGACTTGAGGACACGGGGAATGGGAAGGGTAAGCTGGGACAAAGTGAGAGAGTGGCATGGACTTATATATACTATCAAATGTAAAATAGATAGTGGGAAGCAGCAGCATAGCACAGGGAGATCAGCTCGGTGCTTTGTGACCACCTAGAGGGGTGGGATAAGGATGGTGGGAGGGAGGTGCAAGAGGGAAGGGATATGGGGATATATGTTTATGTATAGCTGATTCACATTTTTGTACACCAGAAAGTAACACAATATAGTAAAACAATTATATTCCAATAAACATGTTAAATAAATAAATAAAGTGGGAAAGACAGTATTTGGATGAAGCCAAAGGATGGAGGCTCTCTAAAGAGATAAATGAAAGTCTTTAGAAAGCAATGAAACGTTATTATAGGATAGGCCAAGAGACATTTAATGATATATTTTTTCTAACATTCTCTTTATAATTGTTTCTATTGACATTGCCAAACACACCTATCTCCCCTAATTTTCAGCAGAGCATGTATTTTGGAGTCTATGTCCATGGAAATCAAGTAAAGAGATGATTTTTCCTATCTCTGGTAACATGGCATACAAGAGGGACCCTGTTCATTGCTTGGTGATCTAATCCATTTACTGAACTAAAATAATGAATATTGTGGCTTGTACATGGGAAGAACCTTTAAAAACAGGAACCACTGCCTCCCCCAGAAGCTCTTTCTCCCTATGCCCTACTGCTAGTTTTAATAGGTGATTACACTGTAAATTATATAATAACTTTTTCCCTTAACAATAAAATTTATTTAAAATCTCAAAAAAAAAAAAGAAAAAAGATGCAATCAGATGTTGGCTGGGACTAAATTCAACTGAACTCAGAGTCTTCTCAGATCCACTTCTGAGTTCACTCACATGGCTTTTGATCCTCATTGCTTGTTATCTCCAGATACCACTTCCTTTTCATGTGGGCTTCTCCATAGGGTTATTCACAATACTGCAGCTTGTTTCCCCTGAGAAAGGGCAGAGAGAAACAGAGAGAGAGAGAAAGAGAAAGACAGATACAGAGAGACAAAGAGACAGAGAAATAAGGCAACCAAGATGGAAGCCTATTCTTTTAACCTATTTAGGAAGTGACATCTTATCATTTCTGCTATATTCTATTCATTAGAAGCCCACACTCGAGGGAAGGAGATTTCATGAACATAAAAAACAGGAGTCCAAGAACACTGGGGCCATCTTGAGCTTGTTTACTATAGACATTTTGTAGCACAAGAATTAAGGTGATAGGCACCTGCATAGTAGCTACAGTGATTCATGCAAATCTTAGATAATTTGTATTCTCTGACACTAAGTGAACCTTAAGGTTCACTCTGCCCATATGGTTGACTAGTCAATTCCCATTAATTGTTCTAAGTGCACTCACCCCTTCAATGCTAGAGTGCGATTACTATAGAATTCCATAATTTCTAGAAAACAAATATTGGAGTAAATATGGCTATAATGCTGAAAAATATATGTACAATGCATCTCAAGTAATATATTACTTTTATTTTGTGAATACTGTAATGGAATATTATCACAATCTTTTGCATCACTTATAACAGGTATACAGTAGTGCAGTTTTTTAGAAAATGATAAATCAGTTAAATTACTTACTTACTGAAATTCTATAAGGAGAAGCAAAGGATATGTTTCTCCTCCAAAAAAATTTTATGGAGGAGTGGAGACTAGGGAATGTTTAATTCATTTTTAGTATCCATGCAATTTGTTGATATCTACATGCTATTTTTATCTTTAATAGGAAAGCATGCTGATAACCATTCTGGAAATCCTTAAAAATATTTTAAATTATGTTATTTAACTTTAATACATGTAAAATACATGTAACATAAAATTTCCCATCAAAACTATTTTTAAGTGTATAGTTTAGTACATTCACATTGTTGCGCAGCCAATTTTCAGAACTCTTCATTTTGCAAAACTGACCCTCTATACCCATTAAACAACAAACATCCATTTCCCTTCCACCCTCCCATCAACCCTTGGCAACCACCATTCTACTTTCTTTCTCTATGAATTTGACTATTCTAGGTACTTCATATAAATGGAAACATACAGTATTTTTCTTTTAGTGGCTGGATTATTTCACTTAGCATAATGTCTTCACAGTTCATTCATATTGTAGCATGTGTCAGAATTTCCATCCTTTTTAAGGCTGAATAATATTCAATTGTGTGTATATATCTCATCCATCAATGAAAATTGTATTGCTCCAGCTTTTGACTATTGTGAAGAATGCTGTTATGAATGTGGGTGTTCAAATATGTTTCTGAGATCTTGCTTTCAATTTTCTCGGATCTTATGATAATTCTATTTAAAATTTTCAGGCAAATATTGTACTGTTTTTCATATCAGATATATCATTTTACATTCCCTTCAACCGTGCATGTATAATTTAGCCAGAGGAAGCATGTAATGGAGTGTGTGTGTGTGTGTGTGTGTGTGTGTGTACGTGTGTGTGTATAGTGAAAAATTCAAGACAGAAGGAAGAGGATGTGCAAGGGCCTGGAAAAAAGAGAGAGACAGCAGATGGGGGAAGGAGGAGAATGGGGAAAGGAGGAGAGGAGAACAGAAGAGAGATATTTTAAATCCTAAATGGTTGGCATATTAAGAAGCAAAAGGAAGAATGGTCAAGACAGCCCAGAAGATAATGGATCATGTGAAGCATATTTTAAAATTTGGACTTTACCTTCAGTGTAATAAACAGCGATTGATCAGGGAAGTACAAATCAAAACCACAATATCACCTCCCACCTGTTAGAATGGCTATTATCAAAATGACAAGAAATAATAAGTGTTAGTGAGGGTGTGGAGAAAAGGGAGCCCTCATGCACTGTCGGTGAGAATGTAAACTGGGGTGCAGCCACTGTGAGAACAGTATGAAGGCTCCTCAAAAAATTACAAATAGAACTACAATATGATCCAGCAATTCCACTTCTGGGTATCTATCCAAAGAAAGTGAAAACACCAACTCAAAAAGATATATGCACCCCCATGTTCATTGTAGCATTGTTTACAATAGCCAAGATGTGGAAGCAGCCTAAGTGTCCATCAATGGATGAATGAATAAAGAAAATGTGGTATTTATATACAATGAAATATGTCATAAAAAATAATGAAATCTTGCCATATGTGACTTTGAGGGCATTATTTTAAGTGAAATAAGTTGGACAGAGAAAGATAAATACCATATGATCTCAATTTATATGAGAAATCTAGAGAAAAATTAGCTCATATGTAGATACAGAGAGAACAGATTGGTGGTTGTCAGAGGCAAGGGTGAGTGAAATGGGTGAAGAGGATCAAAAGGTACAAATTTTCAGTTATAAAATAAATCATGGGTTGTAATGTACAGCATGGAGATTATAGTTATAAAAAAAAAAGAGTTAGTGAGTACTTTTAAGCATAGTAGTGATACATGCATATGATTTGCATTTTAGAAAAATCATTGTCTGCACTATGGAGAGTAAGTTGAAGGGACATCTGCCCAGAGAAAAGGAAACCCCTTATGAGGCTACTGAAAATAAGATGATAGACTGAATTAGGTGTCATAAAGGGGGTAGAGAAAGCAGAGATGGATTGACTCATACATAGGAATCCTAAAGTAAAGAAAAATGTGCCATCAAGGATGATACTCAGATTCCCAATTTTCACCAGTGGGTGAAAAGTGAGATGGAAGAGGTTAATAGAAAAGATGAGCTCAGTTTTGCAATTGTTGACTTTGATGGGTTCATGGAACATCCAAGAGCCATCTTATAGGAAGGAGGAATTCTACACCTAAAATTCAGGAGAATTTTTGCCTCTGAAAAGATGAACTTTGGGGCCATCAACATATAGATAGAAGATTATTAAAGCCACAATAGGAAATGTTGGAGACATTTCCTAGAAATATGAAAATTGAAATGAGAAGACAATCTAAGATAGAACTCTGAAAAATATCAAAATTTCAAGATTCTACAAAGAAATATGAGATTTCAATCAATGAGATGAAGTGGAACGAGTTTGGTGTTAAGGAACCAAAGAGGGTGGTCGACAGTGGAAAAAGGAGCAGAGAGGACAAACAAGGAAAGATCTCAGTGATTTAGCCACAAGGAAGCCTGTTGTTGCTGGCTTTGACAAGAACCGGAGTGGCAAGAACAAAAGCTAAATTTACAAGGTTTGGAGAATGAGTGAAGTTGTACTAGAAGCAGTAAATATAGACAACGCCTTCAAAGGATTTAGTTGCAAAGCAGTGGTCATAAAGAACAGTGCTTGGTGGAAGGTACAGACACTTATTCTCACAGTTCTGGAGGCTCGGAAGTCAAGATCACGGTGCTGGTAGATCTGGTATTTGGTGCTACTTCCTAGCTTTCATACAACCTTCTTGCTGTGTCCTCATATGGTAGAGAGAAGCTCTCCTCATCTCATAAGGGCATTAATCTCATCATGGGGGCCCTAGACTCGTGATCTCATCTAAACCTCATTACCTTCCAAAGGCCCCACCTCCTATTACCATCACACTGGATATTAGTTCTTCAACATATGAATTCAAGAGGGACACAAACATTCAGTCCATAGCAAGTATTCTAGGAAGGCAAGAGATAGGATCATGAATACAGATACAGGAGTTAATCTTTTTTTTTTTAATTAATTAATTAATTAATTAATTTTTTGGCTGTATTGGGTCTTCGTTTCTGTGCAAGGGCTTTCTCTAGTTGTGGCAAGCGGGGGTCACTCTTCATCGCGGTGCACGGGCCTCTCACTATCTCGGCCTCTCTTGCTGCGGAGCACAGGCTCCAGACACGCAGGCTCAGTAGCTGTGGCTCATGGGCCTAGTTGCTCCACGGCATGTGGGATCTTCCCAGACCAGGGCTCGAACCCATGTCCCCTGCATTGGCAGGCAGATTCTCAACCACTGCGCCACCAGGGAAGCCCCAGGAGTTAATCTTTAAGGAGGGAAATAACTTCTCTTCCCAGGGACATCTCTTTGTAGATTTGGTGGTAGGAAGATGGAGTTATAATTTCTCTCTGAACAAATAGGCAAGATTATCAGTCAGTTGTGAGTACAGCAGAATGAAAAATTTGAGGAGAGAGTGGAGAAAGCTCACTAGGGAAACAGAAAATATTGAAGGTCTAGTTGAGTTTGGGCATCAACGTGTACAGTTATGGGATCATCTTCATTGATACTCAGCTGTCTAGGTTAGATGTAGGGAAATGGAACCCTTGGACTGAGCATTTGCCAAAGGAATAGATAGAAAGGCAATGTGACTAGGATGTAAAAAAGTGGGCAAAAGAATGGTTGAAATGAGGTCCCATGACATCAAAGCAAGACAGAAAGGAAAAGAAGGTAAGATGGGACCAACAGAGCAAGGTAGAGGGATCACAGGCTGCCAGCCCCACATAGAGAGGGGTGGTGAGGACAACTGAGTGAGAAGGCTTGTGGGAGGAGAGCTGTGGTCAGAGTGGGGTATTCAGATTTAATGTTTCAGAAGTGGTAGAGTCCCAAGTGATGACCACGTTAGGTGTATTAGATTATGAGAGGTGTAGATGAACATGGCTGGAGATGAAGTAATCAAGGAATAAAGCAGTTAAGGGTCAAACACAGCATGAAGTAGAGAGTATAAAAAATGAGTTAGATGCTAAATCATTGATGGCATGAGGGTGAGTGTCAGAAGATCAGTCCATGCCAGTAACATTCAATGTTAGAGGATGATGTTACCTGAAGGAATAATCTCAAAATAGTGGGGTTTTTACATAAGGCTAATGCAATGATGTTCTGCAAGCAGCTTGGGGATAGAGGAGGATGGTTGACATAAGTGGAATGGGGGAAGAAGTAGCCTCAACCTGAAAAGTCATGTTCTTATGGAAGAACACTTACAGATTTTTGTTTACACTGGATAGGACATTGTGAAAGTCAGTCGGCATTTTGGATCAGGGGAAAAAATGAGCCAAAAATAGGAAGAAGGGAATAGGAGAGAAGTGATGAAGGATGACAAGGATGGTAGGCAGGATGCAAAGTTTTCAAAAACACATCCTGGCAGTTCCTGGTGGTCTGCTACCTGGTCTCTCGAGACTGAGGATGACTGGGACAGAGGTTTTGGGGCTTGGCAGCTGATCTGTAGATAGTAAATGTTTCTCAAATTTCTTGTTAAAATGTATCCATTGCCTCATCCCCTGGCATGTGACTATGAACTACTGAAATATTCTTTTGGTGCACATGCCCGTACTTCTGACTTCAACTTGATAAAACTACTTTAGTTCCCAATTATTTGCAGTTTTGTTTGCTTCTCTTGACATGATATTCACTCCAACAACTTAGTGTGCTGACCTTTCTCCTGACATACTCCGTTGATATTTGTCTGTAAGCTAATCTATGACCAAGAAGTTTACTAAGAGTAGAATTCTTCTACTACCATTTCCATCAACAATATCCTATAAATGTTTATTATTACAGAAGTAAAATGCTCCCTACAGGCTTGGTTTCAATTCTGGACTTCACAAGACTAAATTTTAAAAATTCTTCCAAAATGTATGAAGACATTCCATACACAGAATATATTTATTTTATAAAATAACAAAGAAAACATAAAGAAACAGAAATTTTTTTTCAGAGATTCTGATTTTTCCCCTAGCTTTATTGAGATATAATTGAGATATAACATTGTGTGAATTAAGGCTTACAACATGTTGATTTGATACACTCATATATTACAAAATGATTACCACCATAGAATTACCTAACATCTCTATTACCTCATATAATTACCATGTCTTTTTGGTGGTAAGAATATTTAAGATCTACTTTCTCAGCAACTTTCAAGTATATAATACAATATTGTTCACTATAGTTATTATGCACTAGATCTCCAGAATTTATTCATTTTAAACTGAAAGTTTTCACTCTTTGACCAATACATCTCCATTCCCCCACCCAGGCCCTTGGAACCACCATTCTACTTACTGAAAAAACAGAAATTTATAATACTCGAAGGCCTAAATATTTAGGATTATTCAGAACTTTGAAGAAAGATATAAGCACTTTTTTCCCAAAGTAGTTTAATCCAGTATCTACTAAACTATCCATGGCACAAGATTTATTTCTAATTTCTTATCCATCAAAGACCAGTACTTATGCAAAAAAAAAAAGTTACTTGAAAAAATGAGCTAAAAGATATATTAAAAAGTCTCATTTTTTTTACAAGTAAACTCAATAGGTAAAAAAAATTTACTCTGTCAAATTGCTACAAAAATTTCTAAATGTTTATTATCAATGTTTATACTTACTGCAACTCGGTAATAGTCCAGGGACAGGCACCTGGCTGTGAACCACATTGTGAGTAGCACTGGCTTAGTGGTCTTTATCCAACATATTTCTACGAGGTCACTCCTAATTTCTATAGAGACCTTCGTTTTGCAGCAGGAATGATAAAACTAAAGTGCAGATGAAATCACTGCTTCCCTCTTAAAAGCAGAAATCTTGTTTATATACATCTTTCCTTTATACTGTATTAGCTTCTTGTACCAGATAATTTTTCTGGGTCTCCAGGAGAAGAAAGTACAAGTAATGACAGAATGAAAAAGAAAGGAATGCTAGGAGTTATGCTATATCATTGATTTATAATCACATGTAATATTTGCACCCCATTTTCTATCTATTCATTCTAAGCAAGCACATTTCTTACTAGCGATCAGTATCCTGATAGTCAAACAGTTGGAAATATTTCCTTTGGAGCAGGAATGTCCTTTTTCCTTAATTTCAAATGATAGGCCATTAATTCTCTAAGGGATGCCAAAAACTATTATAGAATTTAAGGTTAAACCAATAGTGTTAACAATAAGTGTAAGATTATTATAGTGACTTATTCCAAAATTTGAGATAATCTGATTTGCTTCTGACAATTAAAAGAGGCTGAAGTGGTTAATATCATGTCTCACAGTGGCGGCCCAGGATTACCCCCTGATATTTTGACATTCTAGGGTGTGTTTCTTCATGGAGGTCACTGTCACCTCCCTTCATTCCTAGTCATTGTAATGTTGTGCAGCTTACTTGCTCTCTACCCTTTCCCACAAGCCTTCTCTCACTTGGCAGCTGTCCTTCCATGTACATAGATGGGATGGTTTGGAATCCTTCTCTTTTCTCTCATCCTCTGAATCAGTTATCATCTTCCTAATTAAAGCACCTCTTTCATTAGCTTATGATGAACTGTGCAGAGGAGTGTAGGGCACTTTGTATTAAAAGTCCCATTAATGGCTATCATATTAACATAAACAAGACTGTCTCCCAGTATGTGTCTCTCCTTCTGTCTCTCTCTCTCTCTGTCCCTAATGCCCTAGCCCTCTAGCTCTCTCTCTTTTTGTTCTTTTTAGGACATTTTTACGTGGAGCTGGGGAGTGGATGCAGTTCACAGCTTTTCCATATTTACAGTCAACTTGAACTAGGGAAATGAGGTATGGAAAATAATGAAACGATTAACTTGTTAATATTTTTCTATACTAGGCTCATGCAACTAGAGTATAATGAGATGATCAAGCCGTAATTTTTTTCAATCTTATTTCCTACCTTGTGCTACATAGATTTTATTTTCTAACAACAAAGAAAAAATCAAAGTTGAAAAAAGATATACAATGTGTGGTGAAGAAAATAATAGAAATAGAAATACTCCAATGGAAATAGTCATAGATAATGTTGTATTTGTTCATTTAAAAATATTTATTGAGCACTTACTATGTTCTAAGCTGGGGATACAGTAGTTCATAAAACAGATAAACTTCTAGAGAATTTGTGCAAAGGGTACTATTAAATAATTCAGAATAGCATGTACAGTTTAATAATATAATTTCAGGCCCAACATATTAAAAACAGAATGATTTTGTAAAATATCATTAATATTACTTGACTACTCAGTAAATCGGAGTGTTTCTGCTTGAAATATAAGAAAGCTATGGCATTCTGCAGCATGCTAGCTAGCTTCCTATTGGGGGAAAGAGTATAATTTGACAATTTTGTGCTTAATATTTTTAGGAATATATATTCTCTTTAATTCCCTCAATGTGCTTCTAAGTCTCTAGGACTACAAATCATAATAAGAAAATGCCAGAATCTGAGCATGGCATAATCATTATCTTTAGACTAAATTTTTATGTATTGTCTATTTAAATGTCTTATTCCTTAAGCAAGTATTTATTAAGGAAGGCTTGTTTATAAGTAAAATACAACCACAAATTAAGACATAGTGGTTTTAATCATGTATGAGGTTACTTCATAATGTCTATTAGATAATCACTATACCGTATATCATCAACAGAAATGCAAGAACATTATTCAAGTGAGCACATTACTTCTGATCAGATATGTATGTGAAGCCGGCAGATTTCTATACCAGGGATTGTATTCTTCTGGCCACCTCGGGAGATAAGCAGCTAGGAAAATCTGGCTTGGGCTGGAAGAAGACTAATATTTATTTTTGAAAGCATCGTATATTCTGCTCTTCCAGGAATTACAGCAGTAAAGATTTCACTGCAGAGTACATGAGGTGAACATAGAAACTGGATTGTTTTCGTATGTGGAATTGCCGAAACCTACCACTGAATAAAGGTTAAAGACTTTTTCTCTAATTTTAAAAACAAATTTTTTATGATTTCACTAATTTTTGAGTTAAGATAGATGCCTTTTAGCAGGCAATATATTGTTACATAAGCAGATTTCTTAATATGCTAAAAGAGTGTTTGCTGAACTTTTTGAAAATTAAGCAAGATAGACATTAACAGTCTTCACATCTACTAGAAATGAAAGGGCTCAGATAGTTTAATTTAGCACTTCTCATCTTCCAAAGAAGATTATTCATGTGAATATCCTTGGTGAGCTCATTGTTGTCTGCAATAGAAGGCCTACATTTTCTTTTAGAGCTATAGAATCAAATGGCCCAACAAACTGATTAATAAGATTTTAATCTAGCAGCTAGCATGCTAATTAACTTGTCAAGTATGTACACAAATTCTCCACACAAGTTATTTTTAAAAGTCTTTGCTTGTGTGTATGTACGATAGTAAATGCATGGAATACTTTGAAGCAATACACAAGAACGTCGGAAAGAACAATGGCTGGCTGCCTTGAGGGAGAAGAAGCGGGCAGCTGAGGAGCAAAGGATTCAGAAGAGAGACTTTTTTATTATGTACTTTTTGTATTTTGAGTTCTGTGCCATGAGCATATATTAACTCTTCAAAACAGATTTTCAAAAATTAAGTCATTTTCTTGGGCAAGTACTAAAGCTCCCATTCCTCTTGTTTCCAACCACACAGGGCTCATGGTTGTTCATTCATGCTGGGATTCTGTCTCAGTGTTTTTCAGATCACAAATCCACCCTAAAATCAAGGGAACTATGTTAAGATGAAACAAAATTAGTTATTTCAGTCATGCTAAAAAAAAGTTATCTTTGCACAAGATCCAACAAAGGGAAGTCAGAAAGGAGAAGGTAAAAGAAGGACAGGAAAGGAAAGGGGAACAAAAGAGAGCATTTGAGAAGGAAGGATGAGAGAAGAAAAGTAGGGAAAGATAAGCATTCTATCACTGTCCTATTGCTACGAGACTACTCTGGTCTGAAATCTCCTTTTCTTCCTACCCTTCTCCCACAAGGTCTGGATCTAGTTCAAGTCATTGTTGTCTCTCACCTGGTTGATGACCACAGACGTCTTTCTGTCTTTTTTGACTCCAGTGTTATCTGCTCAAACCTATCCTTCACCCGCCTGCCCCACCTTAAAACCCTTCAGAGCCTCTACACCATCTACACAATTCAGTTCCCTGCCTGCCTCTCCACCCCTAATTGTCATTTCCTCCTACTTTGTGCTTGAACCTCTAGCAACACTCAACCACTGGTTTTTCCTTCAACAGTATATGCTATTTCTTATTCATCATGCTATTGCTTGTGCTGTTCACACACACACACACACACACACACAATGCCACAGCTTTCCCTCTTATTAGTGACATTATTTTATAATCAGCTGTTTGTGTAAGTGGTTTCCTCTCTCAACTGCAATATGCCTTATTCACATTGGTGTGATCAGGGACCACTATTTGACCTGGCACGTTGAAGATGCTCAATATATATTGGCTGACTTGAAAAAGAGAACGCTCTTGACTGAACTCTCTGTGATCCTAAGAAAGACATTTCACCTGCTACTTCCCTATTTGTTAAGTGGAAGAGCAAACTATACCTAAAGAACTTCTCTCTCCTGAGATTATCCATTAGTTATGACTTGCATTGTATTTAGAACCCAAAGATGTTAGTATCCATATCATAATATAATCATCGACTTCCTCACATTTTTATTATGGAAATTTTCAAACATACTCAAAAGTACAGAGAATAATTCAGTGAACCTTAGGTGTCAACATCTTGTCAATTTTATTTCATGTATCCTCTTAATCACGCATGTTTAAAGCAAATCTCAATCATGGTAACATTTTTCCTGTAAACACTTCATTATGCTTATCTAATACATACAGACTTTTTAATATAACAACCATAACAATTATGACAATGAGTGACATTTATCTGTGATATTATAATCTATCTTAACATTTTTAATAATTGTATGAGGAAGTCAAAATCCCAAAACCATTTTCAGTATGTTTAAATAATTGGTGCATCCTTCTAGTTTGTGAACATTTCTCCTGACAGTAACTGGCCAGTGTTCAGTGAAGATTAACAGTCTGCATTCTTGCAGAGGGCCAAGGACTGGGTGTTCAGGTCCAGCCTGAAGGGTATTAAAAGAACTTGGGGGAGGAAGTTTCAAACATCTTAGTTTGAACTAATGCTGCTAATCCCCCTACTCTCATAGCACTAAATTCCTATCTATATTTTATGGGCAATATTATTCTTTCTACTTAAATTATCAAAAATAACCTCAGAGCAATAAAACTGTTCTGTCAAAACTATCATGCTTACCATGATTGTCACAATAATCCTTTTCTAAATACATGTAAGTTGTGTCAAATGGCTCAGGACACCCAGAGTCAATATTAGTTCAGTGCACGAACTTTAAAAAAAAAGGAAAGTTGAAGTCAATGGATCTAATCATGGACAACCTACTTCCCAGGATGAGCCTTAGACACAGCAGTTCCACTTTTGGAGTTACCTGCAACTCCCTGGAAGAATATTTTTGACTACCCGAGGAATATTAGCTAAAACCACCAAACAGGTGAAAGCTCTGTTGAGGCTGAACAGACAATTTTCCTTACAGAGAGGTAAAATAATAGAAGACAGTAAAGGAAATAAACACATTTCCTTAAAAAAAAAAATAGTGGGTTTGCTTATATAGTTGACACTTGAACAACACAGGTTTGAACTGGCCTGTCCACTTACACACAGATTTTTTCCAATAAACATATTGGAAAATTTTTTGAAGATTTGCAATAATTTAAAAAATACTCGCAGATGAGCCACGTAGCCTAGAAATAACAAAAAAAAATTAAGAAAAAGGTAGATATCGGGCTTCCCTGGTGGCGCAGTGGTTGAGAGTCTGCCTGCCGATGCAGGGGACACGGGTTCGTGACCCGGTCCGGGAAGATCCCACATGCCGTGGAACGGCTGGGCCCGTGAGCCATGGCCGCTGAGCCTGCGCGCCCGGAGCCTGTGCTCTGCAACAGGAGAGGCCACAACAGTGAGAGGCCCGCATACCGAAAAAAAAAAAAAAAAAAGACAAAGAAAAGAAAAAGGTAGATATGTCATGAATGTATAAAATATATGTATATAACATACAAAATATATGTTAATTTGACTGTTTATATTAATCGGTAAGGTTTCCAGTCAATAGTGAGCTATTAGTAGTTAAGTTTTAGGGGAATCAGAAGTTATAGGTGGATTTTCAACTGTGTGGGGAGTCAGAGGAGAGTGGTGTTGGTGCCCCTAACCCCTGCATTGCTCAAGGGTCAACTGTATATATGAAAGACTGAGTACATGTAAGAAGAAAATGAATGCCAACAGTCCAGCTGAATTCATCAACCATCAAAAAAAAATTGTACAATTTTCCACTGCTTCAAATCTGCAGATTTGTTCTGGTTACTCAGATTCTCTTTAGAGAATCTTAAAAAAAAAGTGTTAATGATGATAATTAACCCTAGTTAAAAAAAAAACAGAAACTAAAATAATACCCTTGTACTTTGCTAATAGCCCCTAAAGAAAATAGCAACAGCTAATCTGTCTTTGTTTTGTTTTTACTTTGAGTATGTCAATATTGTTAACCACGCAAGTGTTCTGCTTGGTTTGTCACCAATGGATGCTAATCATTTTTCACTTTAGCAATAATGTTTTATATACACATACAAACATATATGCAAGTTGGCATGAAAAGAGAGGCAGTAATTAAATACTTTAAACTGCTTACACTTTGGAAGAAACATTAATGAACTATGGCTATGGTAATAATTTTGACTGTTTTTACATAATTTTCAAATTTGTTATTTTTGAAAGTCTACCTTTGAGAGATTCAATCTGCTCAGAGTTAAGCCATCAGGCTTTGTAAGTTTGTATACAATAAGAAAAACAAAGTGTGAAAGAACAATCTCTGGATTAGGGGAAATCTTTCATAACTATTACTATGGCCACAGCAAAGCTTTCTCTTTTTAGGTAGGATTTTGTAATTTTCCAATGACATTTTAACTTATTTCATTCGGCTTCACAATTACCTACGAGTTGGGAAAAGCCCATTATCACCCATTGTTCTTTTCTGGGTTGCTGGGAATGCTGTACACCTTGATCAGACTTGTGGTTCCATGAATGTATACACGTGCAAAGTTCCATCCAGCTATACACTTACAATTTATGCAAGCTATACCTTAATAACAATATTTTAAAAGAATATGGTCAAAAGAATATTGGTCTAGTTCACCCAAATTGGGTGAACTAGAGAAGTTTTCATGTGTAACAGTGTTTAAGTTCTATTAAGGAAGTGGTCAGTAGACCCTTCTTGCTGAAATAATATGGCTATTCAGTTAGATAAATAAATAAACTTTCCCTAAAGTGGTAAGAAATTTTATTGGCTACACCTTAGTAAATAAAGTGCAAGATAATTTCCTAGTCTAGCAGTCAATGTCCACATCCCATTTAGGAGTAAGATAATGCACAAAGTGATCTCACTCTTTAAGGCAATACCCAATTATGTAAGTAGCTGCTCAATTAATAAATAGAACCAAATTAGTTGTTCCTTTTTTTCTTTGGGATTTAGCCATTCCAACTCTTGCTCCCATGGACCACAAATTTGATCATGAATCAACACAATTATTTTGCTTACTTAAATTGCATGAATTTATCACTCAGTTATTCAGAATTAAACTGGAGAAATTTATGGGGTGTGTTGGGTCACAGTATAATGAGATATCCATAGCTTTATGGTAGGGGGTTAAGTGGAGAGGGTTGACAGACATTTCAACATTGATTTGTCTTGTCCTTACAGGTCAGAGGATATTGAAAACTCAAATCACTTCTCCAGTGACAATATATGTGCCCAATATTTACTACAGCTCTCTATTTAGCAAAACATTACCTCAATAACTTGAGTGTAGAGAAAGATTTCAGAGAGATTACATAAGTACCTGCTATGGCTGACATAGGTTATCATAGCAAAGTGTATTCCAGCCACATCTAAAGTATAGAAGAGTCACATAAAATCATACCTCATATGTACCAATGCTTACAGATCTCATAGGCCTTGGGCACAGGAGCTTATGTATTTTTGACCAGAGTTAGCAATACTCTAAGACAAAAAGGCACAAGTCTTTATAAATTGCATCTCCTTATGCATAACACCTTTAAAAGAGTATTGGTAGTATATTCAGACACAAAATGCCTCTCTGTCCCAAGAGAATTCAGGAAGAAGGAGCCTACCTTGGGATTCTAAAAGGAATCTTAATCCAAATGACTTCTAGTCCTCTTGACTAGACTGTAAAAAATTCATCTTATGGTAATATAAGTGCAGAATTACCTATTGAGTCCTCATTGATATTTCATTAGGAATTTCTCATAGGCTGAAATACAACATCTGAAAGTTATTGGGCTTCTTGATTTTTTTATTAATAATTCTAGATACCAACAATCAGAGAGCAGAATAAAATTATGGTCTTTTTTATTGTCCACTCATACTGTCAGTTTCATGTTGGTTGGTGTGATTTAAAATAATTTTAATGAAATAAATCAGGCTTGCCCACAGTTCTTTCACTTCTAATAACAACAAAAAGAAATGAAAGACATTTTTATTAGTTATTCCTTTATAGAATGGTTGAGATGTTAGAATCTACAGAAATAATTTTGTGCTAGAGAGAGGAAGCAGGGCAAGATGCGAGTCACTTACATGGCTACGAGCCACTGCCAGTGTCACAGTCACCTGTGACTTGATTTATTCTATGTGTGTGTGTGTGTGTGTGTGTGTGTGCATGTGTGTGTGTGCACGTGCGTGAACAAACAATATAGTTTTGTCTCATTATGACCCTATCAGATATCCTTTTTTGAGTCTCACTGAGTTTTTGTTGAAGCATCCACACATTTCAAGGGTATATCAACTAAAAGAGGATTAGATGAGTTGAATTAAATATGAGTTGTATACAGTGTTGGCATCTGAATCAACTCTCTTGGGCATTTATTTTTTATGAAACATCATGACTGTAACCTCTCTGCTTAGTTTTTCATTTCACATATGCTTATGTAAAGTTTAGCAAGAATCAGAAAATTGTTTCTAACAGAACTTCAGAATGATAAAAACTGTAATATACAGTTAGAAATATTATTTTCTCCAAGGTAGAAAAAAAATTCTGGCACAAACTCAAAAGCTGCATTTCCTTGGCTTTTGTCTTAAAGTAGATCTGGCAGCCATGAGTTAAGGAAATAATTACGGGAAGGGATGCACAGGAATATAAACCAAGAGAGAAGAGACATGTAATACCTATGAATTACAACTGTGTATGGTCAGCATTTTTATTTGTAGAGACAGTCTGACTATGCATTATCTGTATACAAATAAATATGGTCACAGTATATGTAAAATATTTTAAAATTACTTGTCAGGTGCAAGTACTTATTTATATTTTATGTTTATTGCTCCTATCACTACACAATCGAGGCACTTTAAGGAAGTTAAAAACACAAGTTAGTTTTAGCTGTATCTGTAATAAATTCAACTTCATAAAAGTAATTAATCCTACATCTGAAGTATAATTTTGGTAGATTGACTTCCTTTTTAAATAATGAATAAAAGTAACCACTGAAATATTGTTTACAAGTATCCAGGTTAAGATGGCAGAATACAATTGTATCATTTAATTTCCCTCGCATAAAATTTAGCAAAATGAGTGAAAACAAAAACCCACCAATAAAAGCAAATCAAAAAATGTTCACCAACAGTCACAAAACAAGAACAAGAGAATAACATAATGCAATTTAATAAACCCATCCAAAGAAAGAAACAAATGTTTCTGGAGGGGAAGGAAGAAGTGAACAAAACATGCTCTCAACAATGTCGTCAGCCTCAGAGAGAGCTTGTCAATGCTCCCTAACACAGTATAAGTGGAGTAAAGAAAATTCAACTGTTATTTTTTCTTTTGATTGAACACTACTGGAAAGTCTCCAGGGGAAAAGTGGGTGAAGTCAGGAAAAATGAACAACAGGATACCTCTGATAGAAGTAAAGTCTCCAGGGTTTCACAGGGAAAGAATCCTACTTGACAGGGTCTCCCAGAGTGGAGTGACCCTGGACTAGGACACAGGGCAGAGGGCAGAGGAGAGAGTACAACCCTGAGTTCTAAGAAGGATTGCGTGCCACTTTATCAGAGCTCTCCGACGTGTACAACCATCTCCACTCCTCCCAATTCTCTGGCTACACAAAATCATCTAGAACAAAAAATATTCAACTTTTAGAATCTAGCTTGGAGGTGCAAAAAAATGGATCCTGAAAATGCAATGTGGTGTCGACCACTATAATTTTTAAAGGAAAATAAAAATGTGAACCCAGCCTCTCACATATTAGCAAGATGAAAAGGTGTGAGTCCATCTTAGAGGAAAATATGAATACATCAATTAAAACCAGAAGAACATTCCTCACAGTTGCTACACTCTGTAAAATGACTCAGGAAAAGCACGAATCCAGTAAATCAGGCACTTAAAGACAAGTCTTCTTTTCAGCTCTAAGACCTGCCATCACATTGAAGGAGCTGAGTGCACGTGTGGGCCAGCTTAGCTCCACTCCTCTGTACATTTCTATACTGAATCACCGCCCACCTCCAGATTCTGATGTTTTAATATAATATTTCAGATCACAACAACCATAACCAACCAGAGGTTTTTGTCTCCTATCCCCAATATTAGTCTTGTATCTCCACAGGACTTCTTGTCACTTGGCCTCTGCATTTTCTCTAATCTATCAGCCCCTCTTGTTCAACTCCCTACCCCATCCAGTTTAGATTCCGCGAACCTAGAAATATTTTCTCTCTTGGTTTCTGAGTCCACTTTTTCTTGGTTTTCCTCTGTGGTATCTTCTGCCCTAGAACATTCTCCTACTATTATTTTAGAAGCGAGTCTTCCCTAAGGTTTTATTTCTGCCCTCTTCTATCCTCTCCATACATGTTAGTTTCCTTTTGTCGCTGTAACAAATGACCACAAACTTAAACCAACATAAATTTATTCTTTTACAGTTCTGGGGAGGTTTGAAGTCCAAAATGAGCTTCATTGAGCTGAAGTCAAGGGGTCAGCAGGGTTGTTTTTTTCTGGATTTTCTGAGGGAAGAAGCAGTTTCCTTTCCTTTTCCAGCTTCTATTGGCCACCTGTGTTTCTTAGCTTGTGGCCCCTTCCTCTACCTACAAAGAGTAGCACTTGAGTCTCTGTGTCCATCATCACATTGCATCCTCCTCTGACTTTGATCCCTCCTAGTCTGCCTTATAAGGAGCATTATATTACAGTACATTAGACCTGCCCACATAACCCAGGATAATCTTAATTTTAAAGGTTCATAATTTAATCACATCCACAAAATCCTTTTTGCATATTAACTAACAGTCACAGGTTCCAGGGATTGAGATGTAAACATATTGGGGAGGGACTTTATTCAGCCCACTGTTTAAAGGAAAATGAATGCATGTATTCAATGCATTCACAGTGCATTGTTTTTGAGGTCTTGACTTCAAAGTTTTTAACTATAACTCTTATACTAAAGATTCTGCGGTTGGGACTTTTCTGCAAAGCATCAGCCCTGTCTATCCAATTCTTCCATATAAATATCCCATAAACACCTCAAACTCTAAAATATTCAGTGACATGTCTATCTTTTTGCATTTTATCTTAAAACTGTTTTCTTCTTTTTTGTATATTTAGGCTTTTCCTTCAATCTGCATCAATTTCATTAGAATGTAGCCAGGGTTAAGGGTCCCCCTTCTCCCACTTCTGCCTGCTTCCTTGAAGAAGCCTTTCTGATGTCCTCTTAGTAGGTTAAACTTCTCTATATTATGCTTTCATAAAAGAGTGCTTTCATAGCACCGTAAGCCATTCCATCTCTAGTACTTAACACAGTATAATTTTACACAGTTATAGTTTTACATAAATTGATTGGTATGAATATTTTATTCATCTGTTTCCTCCACTAGACAATAAGCTCCATTCAGGAATAAATGGTCTTATGCAATACTGTATTTCACTAACTTTACACAGATCCCGGGGCATAGAAAATGTTCAGCAAATATTTGTTAAATGAATGAATGAATAAGTGGTTGCACTCTGCCAGGAACTGTGCCAGGTGTTTGAGAAAAAATAATAAACCACACAAACACAAGCAGGTCCTCCTATTTTTCAAGCCCCTTTTAAAAAGAGTTTTGGGTTGATAATTTCGATTATCAGAGAGGTTATTGTAATACTTTAGTGTCTAAGAAATTAGTGCATAAACAAGAGTAGTATTTTTTCCTGTTCAGTTTCTTTGCTAAAGAATGCAAATGTACACTTCTCTTCATAGGGCATGCAAATATGGCCTTAGATTGAGTAAGACAATCTTTGCTCCTGAGCCAACACTTCCATATTTTAAGGAGAAAAAGGACATCAAAAACAATGTCTTTACAGTAAATGTTGCTTTTTACTACCATATGACCCAGCAACCCCACTACTGGGCATATACCCTGAGAAAATCATAATTCAAAAAGGGTCATGTACCACAATGTTCATTGCAGCTCTATTGACAATAGCCAGGACATGGAAGCAACCTAAGTGTCCATCGACAGATTAATGGATAAAGAAGATATGGTACATATATACAATAGAATATTACTCAGCCATAAAAAGAAACGAAATTGAGTTATTTGTAGTGAGGTGGATGGACCTAAAGTCTGTCATACAGAGTGAAGTAAGTCAGAAAGAGAAAAACAAATACTGTATGCTAACACATATATATGGAATCTGAAAAAAAAAAAAAAAAGGTCATGAAGAACCTAAGGGCAGGATGGGAATAAAGACACAGACCTACTAGAAGATGGACTTGAGGATATGGGGAAGGGGAAGGGTAAGCGGGGACGAAGTGAGAGAGTGGCATGGACATATATATACTACCAGACGTAAAATAGCTAGTGGGAAGCAGCCTCATAGCACAGGGAGATCAGCTCAGTGCTTTGTGACCACCTAGAGGGGTGGGATAGGGAGGGTTGGAGGGAGACGCAGGAGGGAGGGGAGATGGGGATATATGTATAGCTGATTCACTCTTATAAAGCAGAAAGTAACACACCACTGTAAAGCAATTATCCTCCAATAAAGATGTTTTTTAAAAATGTTGCTTTTTGATAATTTATGGAATCCTTAATCTCAGTGCTTCAAGGTTTCCCAGAGCTGGAGTTGTGATTAGCAATAGTCTAGCCATTTTTTGATGATCACCTGACTTTGTAATAGGGAACCAGGAAGAGACAGGTGGTCTTCATGATCACTCTGCCTTCCGGTAACCCCACAAATGTGGCATGAGGTCTTCTAATTTAGTTATAAAAATAACACAAATAGAAAGAAAAGCTACTGCCCCCAACCTGAATAGCTTCAGTTCAAATAACCTTCATGATCATTAAGAAAATACAAGGCTCCAGAACACAATCACAGTCTTTTATAAGAACACTTGTTGATAACTTTGATATCCTATCTTCATTCAGCCTTTTGAATAATAAAATTTTGAAAGGAAATTTCATTTATCATTTTTTTTTGAAAATTAGCTAGCAATAGATAAATTAGAAAAGATCCTGTCAGTGAAAGAAAATGCAGACATCAGAAACTTATAAAGTTGGAAAAAACACATTTCTGAAATCAGATTTCATTATAAAAAATGTCCTACAATGCAAACAGAGTTGTTTCTAATAATGAATCTGTCAATGGCAGTTACTGACAATAATTTGCAAAACCCTTATTTGCCTATTTTATACATAACAGCTCCTTGAGTAAAGAGCCTTCATTTTCCTAAGAGGAAAATCAATCGAATCTACAGATTGAACTTATGTTTTCTGTTTTGGGGTGCAATTCATCCTCAGCTTCTGTAACGTCTTTGGTACAATACATAATCTTGATCAGTTGGTGGTGATTAACATATAATAATTACATTCGAAAACATCTATGTGCTCTGAATGGGGCCTTGTCAACAGCTGATGGAACTTTTAACAGCTGGTAGAACCCAGCCAGCTACAGGACTTTCCCATCTACAAGGCCTGCTAATCTTCAGCTTCCAAGATTGTATACCTCGGGGCCTCTTTATGGTTTCACTACTTCTAGGTACTTGAAGAACGTGGTCAAGATTTACTTACTGGAAATGGGGAGCTGCTTGACTTTGACTGTAATGTAGGGCTTACTGCCCTCTTCCTACTTACTAGACTAAGAATTCAACAAACGGCCATTGCATCCTTGGTAAGTCTAGTCAAACCCTCTCCATTCTCTCATAAGGCAGTAAGATTTCACTCTAAGACCTGCCTCAGCTTCCCATTGATAAATACTCTTCTTTGAATTGGAGAAACTCACAAGGCACAGGGGCACTTTTTGTTTTCAATTTCTAACTCACATGAACATTTGACAATATTTTTCTAAAGATAATAAGGTTATACTTTTTTTCTGGCTTTTCAAATTGAAATTAATAAATGATGTCTTTACTTGATTAAATCTTAAAACCAATTAATACCAAATAGTTCTTGTGAAATTAGTCAGATTCCATAATTGGAAAGAAACTTGTACGTGTGATAGCACAATTCAATATTTATGAAGATTTTTTTCTATGACTAAAGAGATACCTGTTAATGGGTTTCTAAAAATAAGGAGATTCAGTAATTATCACTTAAAAAACTCATTATCTGTTTCAGAATTTTACCAGTCAAGCTCTTTATCATTTCTAATTCAGAATTAGAGGAGGGTGGAGAGAAATTGTAGTCACTTTTCATAAAAGTGGCCCACAACCCGATGTGAGTTTTCCAAAGGTATGATGGAGTAACGATGGAGGTTGTTTTTGCTTTTGCAAAAAAAGCCTTCATTTAAATTACCTAAGCCAGTACCAAATTTTTTTCAATGCTATTTTAGTCCTTTCCCTTGCTGCCACCTCACTGTTTTACAAGTAATGATAAATGTGATAGTGACTAATGACATCTATTCATGGAAAATGTGAAAGGTCTGAAGTTACAGGACTTTTCATTAGGAAAATGTGTCTCTAGCAGAGGCAGGCACCTTGACTTAATCAACCCAGCTCCAATTCTGTAAAAGAAATAAATTTTCTTTAAATTTTATTGAGTCCCCATTTCTTCCTCCCCCGCTCCTTACCACTTCAGTCCTATTAACTACACACACTTTTTCACGGTAGTTTAAATGTAAAGAAATGTTTCAACTCTTATTTTTATCCATTAAAATGCAAATGATGCAGGGCTTTCTGATTGTTTAATCCCCTGGGAGCTTTTGGCTATGCAACATTGAGTACATGTTTTCAAAGTGAATTCTTCTATATCCTTCATCTTCTCCCTTCCAATATGCAGAACATAATGAATGATTAGTGTTGAGCCAGGAAAGCAAGATGTATGTAGAGATTAAAAATGACCTTGCTTTCTTGGTCTCCATTTGAGAATAGCTGTATGATGCACAGAGGCCATTTTACAAACTTGAGGTTGCACAGGTTATTTCTATAGTCCTCCCATATCAGGATTTCAAAATTATTTATCTCTAAACTGACATTGGTAGTAGACTTGAACTCCAGCTAAGAAACTAATACCTGTGTAATTAATGTAAGAAAAATGATCCACCATAAAAGTCTGTTGGTTTTAGAAATATAAAAATATAGTTTTATATGGGCTTCCCTGGTGGCGCAGTGGTTGAGAGTATGCCTGCCGATGCAGGGGACACGGGTTCGTGCCCCGGTCCGGGAAGATCCCACATGCCGCCGAGTGGCTAGGCCCGTGAGCCATGGCCGCTGAGCCTGCACGTCCGGAGCCTGTGCTCCACAATGGGAGAGGCCACAACAGTGAGAGGCCCGCGTACCGCAAAAAATAAATAAATAAATAAATAAAAATAAATAAATATATATATATAGTTTTATGAAATAAAATTCACATGTTATAGCAAGACAAGAAAAATTTTTCTCTGCCTTTGGCCTCCTCTCTCCCTCCTGTTTTGCATTGTCTATCAATTATAAAGAACAACATTCTCCTGCCATCAAGACAATTCCTTAAAGATAACATTCCTTTGTGATCTTGTAAGGGCCCATGATGACACTTAGATCTGGTTTAGGTAAACTGTCAATAATATGTCATTTAATATACAGCCTTCAGTCTCAAAAAACTTATGTAACTGTGCCTTGACTTCTAACAGGCGGAACAGATCTCAGAGCTTTCTGAGATGCTGTTCCTAGGTTATAAGCTTCAATTTGGCTTGAATACAGTTTTCCATTTCTTTCTTAGAATGACTGATTAATTTTTTTGTTGACAATTCTTTGTCAGAGGTTTACTGGAAATAAAAAAGAGTTATTAAACATTTGAATGCCAAGCATTTACTCTTAAAAATATCTATATAATACCAATATTATAGCATAATATTCAAAATATAAAATACTAATAATATCAAAATAAAATTTAAATTGCTCCAAAAGGAATGGAATTAATTTATTTATATCACAAAGATAGGTAACAATCTTTTTTAGACACAAATACATTTTTTTTTTCTCAATGAGCTTCTTAACTTTCACTGAGTAATATCAACATGCCTTTTTAAGGTGACTTACCTTTATCCAAATATCCCTTTCTGCAGACTCCCAGCAAAACAGTACACTATCCATCAACAGTATCTTCCCTTTCTCCTCTCTCTTCCAGGAATACTTAACACCCAGGCCACAATGTGCCATCTAGACTTAGCTCATTCCATACTCCATCAAAATATATCTACTTTGTATCTCATATCTTCAAGTCTCCAGTCAGTATAATAAACTAATCTACTTCTGAAATTAATATTTGCATAGATAAACATATTACTCCATAAAACATATAGAGGGAAGATGGTTAAAAACCATAAATCCACTCTCATGGTAAGAATGTCAGGGAGGCTAATGTGAGAGGTATTGATATTTAGTACCTTAATGAACTCTTTTTCTGCTTCTGGAATTGCCTGCTGTAATTAGCTTTCTACTCTCCCAGAAAGAAAGATCCATTCTGAAATGTGGTTATTCAAGAACCATATTCCCAAAGCAATGGCAATAGCCAAACCAGTAGGCATATTATCCATCATGACTCTTTTTGTGAAAATCATATCAAACATGGGTTCTTGGATCTGCCTAAGATATTTCATTTTCCCTGAACTTGTTTTCATTTTAACTATTAACTATCAAAAACAAGATAAAGTTCCACCTAACTTACTTTTGAGCATAAAATTCATTTTTTACTCCCTACAAGTAACACTTCAGCATAACCATGATCAACACACTCCTCTTTTCTGATCTCTGGACCTGATTACAAAAAAGCTTTTTCTCTTCAGACCCATGTGACCATCTTGTAATTATTGTATTCCCAGTAAATAGATATTAACCTCAGTGTTTACCTAAATAAGTTTGTGGCCACTTGCAGAACCTATTATGTAAAGATCTCCACAATTCTCTGCTTGTCTAAAAATTACACTTCAAAGGCTTTTGGTTCAATCAGCTCCAAAACATTACTTCTAACTTCAAAATTCATCCCTTCTTTTTGGAGGGAGAAGATGATAAGATAGGTTCTTTCTATTTCTGCGAGTCAAAAGATTTATTTGGCCATTTGACAAAGGTAACAGAATGTTGCTCCCTATTTGAAAATAGGGAGGAATTTTGCAAAAGCATTGGAAATTTCAATTAATTAAAATCTCTTTTAATCTAAAAAGATTTTAATTCAAATAAAATAACTGATTAAATAACACAAATTTAATTCCTCCTATAGTTTGAAAAGCACTGTTTTTATATGCTAAGTACTTTAAAGCAGTTCACATTATAAAGCATTCAAAGGCTTAAAGCAAAGACTAAATGGAGCATGTCTGTAAAAGCAGCAACTGGCCTTGAATATAAATGTGGTCTTAAATAAAATTATGTTATATGCTGCAAATTGAGAAATATTAAATATTCACATAAAATTATATAATCTATTTTTTTACTTATTTTCTTCCTTATATAGTTTACCAATTCAGATTTTTTTAGAAGCCCAATTTAACTCTACACCTATGTCATTTTATTATGAAAAGGAGGCTACATGAAACAAATAAGTGAAACAAGTTTCTGTTCTTCATACACAAACAAGAGCTTTCATAATACACTGGAACCCTCTAGAAACAAATTATGCCTTTCCTGTTTAAGATGCAAGGATGAAGAGTAAAGTGAAGGTTCCTAAAAATGAGTCTTTATATCTTATATACCTAGAAGTGTGATCCAATATTCTATCCACAAGAGATATGTAGAGGATTCATAATAGAGACACAGAAAGCCAAGCACTTAAAAAAAATTTAACATGTCAAAATTAAGTGCCCTTCTGACACTTAACCAGGGCCATAGGAGTGATGCATTTACAGACACTATACATTCAGAATCTGAAGAAATTCAGTAATACTACATGGATTTCTGATGTATTAAAATTTTCCCTTTGCTAAGGCTTTAAGGTTAATTAATGCACGTTAGGTTTGTTGCCTGAGCTTGTAGCCCTATTGCTCTCCCATCTATATTTAATTGGACTTTGAACTAGAAGCTAAATTGGTTTTGTAATTTTGCACAATTTGCTTTACTGTGTATATATGATCTCCCTAAAACATATGAGTGTACTGATGGCTGGGATGGTATCTTTCGGGTTTTTGGCACTAGCCAATTGCATTAGAACCATACAGCGCTCCTGGTGCAGGCATCATGGTGATTCATCAAGACTAAATCAGGAAACTAAGCCATTAATTGGCTCCATGACCCTGGACCAGTCATCTCACCTTTCAAGGCTCCTGGTGCTTCTAACATAAAATGAGATGATCACACTCTTTCTAAGAAACTTTCCAGGTATAAAATCCCATGATGCTTAATTAAGGAAGCAAGTACAGGAAGGGATAATATGAATGTGTGGGAAGGAACTCCTAGTTCAAAATTTGGGAGTGAAACCCAAATTCAAAGGATAAACTGTCAAATCCTTGGCAAAACTATTCAAGCATTTGAAAACCAGAGAGAGCATTGTAGAAAACCAAGCTGAAAGCAGAGAGAAATCTACTCTCTAAAGGTAGAATGGTGTGGATCTGGATTCGTAAATTGGATGCTTCTCTTGAGTGAATGCATTCTCCAACCATGTGCAGTCTGGCAAAAAGCCTGATGTGTCAAACAGTAAGACAAACTGGAGAGAACAGCTGAAAACTAGGAAAATGCCTAGAAATACGAAAACAACAGAGAGATGATCCTAATCTCTTCCTAGATCCTCATCTCCAAATTTGGCAGACATAGAGGAAACCAACAGGGGCATAGTCTGGAAAAGCAGCAGTAGGAAGGCGTAAGAACAGGGTAGATAGATAAGCAGCTGTATATCATGAGGAACAGGAAGTGGAAAAGTTTGCAGATTGATCCAGGCAACTAAACACCATAGTAGAACAAAAATCTAATTTCATAAGAATATGATGAATCGAGAGTGGCTACAATGTATTATCTATGACATGCATATTTCAACCTCAAATTAATCTATATACAGAAAACCAGGGAAGTATAAAGCTATACTCAGGAAAAAAAGTCAGACAATAAAACAGACTCTGGTCTCAGATGTTAAATTAACAGGCAGATTTCAAAGTATCTACTATAAATATATTCAAAAATAGAAAATATGCTTAAATAACTGAATAAAAATGCTATCAATGACTAAACAGTTAATCTAAGCAGAGAAATTATAGAGCTGAAAATTAGTTATTAAAATAAAAACTTCTTTAGATAGACTCAATAGCAAATTAGACATAGCAGAAGAAAGAATAAGTGAACCTGAAAATAGATCAATATAAGTTTCCTGCTTTGAAGAATAGAAAGAAAAGGGCTTCCCTGGTGGTGCAGTGGTTGAGAGTCCACCTGCCGATGCAGGGGACACGGAATTGTGCCCTGGTCCGGGAGGATCCCACATGCCGCAAAAAAAGAATAGAAAGAAAAAAGATTAAAGAAACTCAAAATACCATCTATCCTGTAGAATGTTCTGTGTGCATTTGAGAAGAATGTGTATTCTGCTGCTGCTGGATAGAATACTCTGTATATGTCTATTGGGCTTATTTGATCTAAATTATGGTTTAGATATAAGTCCAATATTTTCCTGTTTTTCTGTCTGTATGATCTACCTATTATTGAAAGTGGGTTATTGAAGTCCCCTACTATTATTGTATTGTTGTGTACTTCTCCCTTCAAATCTGCTGGTATTTGCTTAATATACTTATGTGCTCTAATGTTGAGTGCATATATATTTATAACTGTTATATCCTCTTGATGAATTGACCCCTTTATCATTATATAATTACACTCTTTGTCACTTGTTACCATTTTTGACTTAAAGTCTATATTGTCTGATATGAATAGCTGCCTTTGCTCTCCTGGTTTCCACATGCATAGACTATCTTTTGCTTTCTCTTCACTTTTAGCTATGTGTATCCTCAAAGCTTGAGTTGCTTGTAGGTAGCATACAGTTGGGTCTTGTTTTTAATCCATCCAGTCCATCTATGTCTTTTGATTGGATAATTCAATACATTTACATTTAGAGAATTATTGATAGGTAGGAATGTACTAATGTTATCAATTGTTTTCCATCTGTTTTGTAGTTCCCTTGTTCCCTTCTTCCTCTCTTGCTGCCTTCATCTCTGAATTGATGATTTTCTGTAGTTGTATGCCCTCTTTATCTTTTATGAATCTATTGTAGGTTTTTGCTTTGTGGTTATTATTTGGCTTACATCTTATAATATAGTCTATTTTACGCTGATAACAGCTGAACTTTGCATACAAAACTTTATACTTTTGCTTCCTCCTTTTATATTTTTGATGCCACAATTTACTTCTTTTCATATTGTGTATTCATTAACAACTTATTGTAGCTGTAGTTATTTTTAATACTCTCACCTTTTAACCTTTATACTAGAGTTAAGTGTTTAACATTTTACCATATTACAGTATTAGAGTATTCTGAGTTTGCCTATAAACTTACCTTTACCAGTGTGTTGTATATTTTCATATATTTTCATGTTACTAATTTCAGGGGATCCATGGCTGAGGTGTTACCAGTGGCTCATGGATGGGCTTCTTGATGGAGTCCATGCAGTTAGTGGGATCTATGTCCATTTAATGCCCTCCAAAAGAGTCCTAATTGCTGCTCTCCCAGCCTCTTCCAGCCCCCCAGTCATGCAGCTCATAATTCAGTAATCTGGATGGGGAGAGAAAGAAATGAGCTCCTTTGGCAGCATCCCACACAGCTGGGGAAGCCAGGTGCTCTCTCACATGCTCCCTCTTTCCCCTGTGAGAGAAAACATGGGCCAATTAGATCTTTCTTGGCCTGAGCTGTGTTGCCTTGGGGTAAGAGGGCTGTGAGTAAAGTCAAGCTATTCCTTTTACCCAATCTTATGTGTCCAGACTTGTAACTTTTTGCTCCACCAATGCACTGGAACTTCTCCTCTGGAAAGCTGGACTTCTACAAAGACTCTCTCGTCTGTGGGTGATTGTCTAAGACAGTGTTTTCCAGGGGCTCCTGGACCACAGCTGAGGGGCTAGAGTTGGTTCAAAGGTCACTACAGGATCCACAACCAGGACAAAGATCTATCTGTCTATTGCCCAATGCATGGGTCAGCAAGACTCTGCCTAGGTCCCTTGGCATATGGTGCTGGATCCCAGAAGCCCCACAAAGGCACTTTTGTCAATGGATAGATGCCAAACTTTTGTTGTTGAGTTAGGGGACAAAAATGAGGGATGTTTTATGCCTCCATGATGCTGATGTCACTCTGAGTTCAGGGTTTTCATTGGGGGCTGGATACATTGGCACTTTCTCCCTGCACAATTAGCTATGATTTCCAAACTCCCAGAAGAATAGCAGGTATTTACTATAAATCTCATTGTTTGCACAATCTAGGTAAACTGGTACAGCCAGGTTTAGTGCCCTAGGCACATAAAACAGCATTATTATTTAGTAACTTGGGGAAAATTCCAGTCAAGTTTTTATGTGACACCCTCAACTAGCAAGCCCTTCAAAGAGCAACATCAGACCTACTGTCTTAACTCTTTCCTACACAGTCACCCTGACACTGCTTCTAAACCCCAGCTGTGGTATTTTCTTCCATAGCTTCAGTTACATCGTGTTTGAATTTCCCCTAAAACTCACAGATATAGCCTCATCACATCCTCTGCAGAGAAACCAGGCATCAGCAAACCAGCTCCATCTCCTGAGATGTCTGAGTTTCACCTCCACAAGTCTCTTTCTTAAAGCTTTTAAAATTTAGTAATTCCAACCTCTTCTTTGTTCACCTAGACCTAGAAGTGGTCACTGCTTCCTGCAATTGCTATTTTCATAACTTTGTTTTTGGCAGTTTCTTTTATTTTCTTTTGAGTTAATTAACAACTTCATGCTTAGCTTAAAAATCTTTATATGAAATTATATCTGTTCAGATACCTGCTGTGGCTTTTGTTAAACCCTGGCTGATAGAAGAGCAGAGACCATCTTCCTTTGGCAGATGCGGTTAACAAGCAAGAACCAACAGAATTTGTTGATTCATTACTCATTATTTTTCTTTTTTGGCACCTGGTTTGTGGTGAGGCAGCTGTGGCAATGGTAGCAAAAACAGTAGTAGCTGCAAATTTACTGACCTCTGATGACACCGGTGGTGGGTGAACTTGAAACCAAATTTCAGCATCAACCCCCTCCTCCCTGCCCCTAATCCTGTCCTCCAACCCTTCCAATAATTTTTCAAGTGCCTATTAGGTTTATTCCTCCTTGTAATGTCTAAAGTGATTTCTGTACTAAATTCTGATAGATATAGGCTATTTATTAAAAGACTACAGGAAACAGTATATTCAATAGTGAAACTTTTAAAATATTCCCCATAAAATCAGGCATGAAATGAATATGCTCACTCTGATCATTTCAATTCAACATTGTGTAGGAGGTATTAGACCCAAAGAATTAAGTGGAAAATAATTAGTAAGAATGACACAAAACCAATTATTTGCAATTGATACAACTAGTTACATAAAATCCTCAAATCTAGCTTATACGGAAAATTTAAATGTACCAAAAATATCACTGTAGCCATATTGCATTTGACACTACATTGTATCTACTTTTATAAGACAGAAAAATGTTTTTGAAATATTTTGGTGACTTTTTTTCAAAACTAGATGAAATTCATAATAATCAATAACTTAGGAAATCCAGTAAGAGTTTATTCTTAAATGGTTAGAGTTGATGGGACAGAGCCTTGAACTAATTGCACAAAAGGAATTGTACCTATAAATTTGTCAGCTAGCTTGATTCACTAGAACACAGTTAGAAAACAGTTTTCCAACTACTTTGATTTTCAGAACAACTATGATCTTGGCCCTTAAGACTTAGTTAACGTAGTTGAGCTTTAATGGATAACTTGAAATTGTAGAACCATAAAATTTTATAGAAACTGAGTATCAAAAGAGAAGAATCTGTTATGATCACAGTCCCTGCACATAGGAATTTTAACTCAATGCTGAAATCTTTCTTTCAGCCACAGCTTACATATATGGCCACTGCAAATGTGCACCTCCATGACATTTTCCTGAATTCCCTCAAATAGGAGTTTCTGAGGTTATTCTCTTTAGGTAATTGCAGCTTCCAGAATAACCTCAGGTCACTGAAATGCCCTGCTTCTGCAAACAACCCATTATTAGTCAGATTCCATCATGAAAATCCATCCTGCTACAGCTGTGGAGATGTGACTTTATGATTTTGGAGGAAAAAATGCAAAGAGGTATCCAGTGGCTCTCCGTGGTGAAAGTGATGCTGTATGGGCACATTTTATAAACCGCACTTATTAAAAATTGCCTTCACCCCTTGGTTCCCTTCATCCTCCTCTGCCTCATGAAACTCTTCTAGGGAGTCACATATATGTTGGGTGACAATAAATGAATAACTTTTGTTCTTAAAAAATGTAAACTTCTACTGTTCTTCTATGACCATTGTCTCCATCAAGGTCCAGTAAGGGGATAAAAAAATATACCAGTCATTGAACAGAGATAATTTAATATTAGGAATCATCAACTAGGTATAAAGTTGTGAACTAAGTAACTGAAAAATAGAAAGAAAGAAAGAGGCAGCAACTGCAGGAAGCAGATACTATCCCTATGGCTGAAAGAACAAAAGGAAAAGGTTAAACTTACTAAAATTTAGAAACTTAGGTGTGGGATGGGGGAGTCCTGAAGAGCTGAAACTCAGACTTTTGAAGGGAGGTTCTGGTTTAGTTACTCAATGGGTACTAGTGTCTCTGAGCTTAGGGGAGAGACCCCAAGTGGCTGGGGCCTGAACCTCAGAGGTTGGGACTCTGTTCGTTGATGGTGGTGACTGTAATAATGACCCAATGAGGCTCGTTCCACGGGTGTTGAAAGAGTGCAGACTGAACTCAGCTGCTGATACCCAGGGAAGAACTGCCTGCTGCTGCTCGATGAAGAAGCATTGCCAAGGTTATGCTCAGGGAACTGAGAGTAGACAGGAAGCCAACAGGAAGTACACAGAAGGGCAGAGTCCCTGTTTTCTTCTCCAGCTTTAGTCTCCTTCCTCTGCCCACTGTGGTAGAGTCTAACAGCGAGTCAGCTGGTGAGTAGAAATAAGGTTTGCAGAGTTCCAGCTTCAGCATCACGAAGCAAGTACAGAAGGGTGATTTGGAGCTGAGAGACAATTGCTTAGTAACTGGCACAACCATCCACAGAAGACACTTCCGAAATAACTGCAAATTAACTCATGATCACAGTCACACTGTGGTTAATGGATAAACTGCTTATGAAGTTTAGTAGCTTGCTAAGAAGTTACATTAACTCAACATAGCCTCACAGTTTTAACAGTAGAGAAAGAAATAAAAATTCAAATTCCAATCCCTGTTTATTATGTGATACAAGAAGATTCACTACGCATCTGGATGTCTATTTCTGATTTTTGTTTGAAGGATACTGAACCAGTCTATGACTTCTAAGAGTAAAAACTATAAAATGAATTTGACAAATACTTATCAAACATGAAAAAACCTGAGGAGTTGTGGTCCTTTAAGCCAGACCAAATAAAGTTAGTCTCAGATGATGTTTGTTAAAAATGTACTCACTCCCAACCCTCTCCCCAGACCGAAAATAAACTAAATAACTACTAGAATTTCTCACTTCTGCCTACGTCAAAAAATCAAACCTGGATCTGGTCAGTGTGTGAAAATTTATGTTGCTGTATCCTGTTGGTGAGAATTTCATTCACATTTCTATGCAGGGGGACAGTTTGACTATTATGCATCACATTCCTCTAAAATACGCTTTATTCTTTTTGACAGAAAACTCATTTCTAAAAATTTACTCCAAGGAGATAATCACATGCGTATAAAATAGATTTAGCCCAACATTGTTCTTATCAGTGTTGTTTAAAATAACATAGAACTGAAAATAAGCCTAAACATTTATCCATAGGAGAATGGTTGAGTAAATTATACAAGTAATGAAATACTATGCAATCTATAAATATGACTAGCTAAAAAGGTATAGTTTTATAAACATAGAAAGAACAAGTTATAAAATATTCATTCATTCAACACCTGAGTATACTTATATCAAAAATTATATAAAGTATACATAAAGTCTCATCCCCACAAGGAGGGCACAACATGAAAATACTCAGTTTCAAGATCTGAAAACCTTGAATAAGCAAAAATAGAAGTGACAAGGAGTGAAAGACTTGTGTTTCTAGTAAGGATGGAAAAGAGGAAGATTTTCCCATAGTCAGACTGTTTTAAATATGTTTTTGTGCTGAAGTTAGAAAATGGAAAGCTTTTACCAAAAGGGCAGGGGGAGGGGGAGTTCTGCCTTCTGTATCCATTCTTCCTTAGGCCCGATAAGCAGAGTGAGAGACGCCTCAGTCAGTGGTGGGGCTGTTTTTCAGTACTTTCATATAAGATGAATTAACACCATTTCTCTTCTTGTATCTGTTTAGTTTGTTGAACTAAAATCTGAAGCAAGTTCAGGCAAGGAATTCAGTAATGGGAGTCTTAGGGAATAAATAAATATGTATTTTTTAATGCAGTGAAACCTCAGAAAACTCAATCAGTTTTTCTGGGATAGAGAAAGTTTCACCTAATTGAATATCAAGTATTTATGTTTCATTCACCACCTATTAAAGGCTGCCTATGTGCTAGAATAGATGCCACGTCTAGTCTGGTTTCTGCCTTTAAGGAGCTCATAGTTTAGCGTATTTCACTCTACTCTCCAGCAACAGTAAAACTAGTGTATGAAAGATTATTGAACCTTTCTTTAAAGAATCAGACTTTTGTCGCCATCATTACTATTAGTTGTCTTTATAATACATAGTATATTTCTTAGTTTGTAGTGTCTCCAGGACATACTCAGTATTACTTTTGGAGGAAAAAAAAAATTGTACTATCAGGTGTCATTTGTCTAATTCTGCTAAAGTGAAAATGTTGAAAAATTCCAGGTAGCAGTTTTGGTTATATAGGCTCTAATTACTATAATTTTTTTTAATGTAGTTGTTTACTTTTCTTTTTGTCTGACTAAAAAAAAAAAAATGTCTAAACCAAAAGAAAAAAAAAAAAAAAAAAAAATCCTGAGTACCTGAATTGGCCAATAAACCAAACACTGACAAGGTCCTTGCCCATAAAAAGCCCCCATTTGTGTAAAACTTTGCATATACTCATATGGACACATGCACATATATATACATACACATACACAAATATCAGGCAGGATATCCTTAAAAATATTGAGTCATTAGTTAAAAAAAAACATGTTTTTCTCTCAGTGGTGGGACTGTAGCTGATTTCTACTTCTGTCTTTGTGCTTTTTTGTACTTTAAAAACTCCTACACTTATTCAAAATCTAAGGCACTAAACCTTAGCAGAGTTCTCAGTTGAATGTTATTTCTCTTTAGCTCAGAATTACTTTATCATTCAGTTTATGTCATTCTTGGGGACCTTGTATTCCATTCTGAATTATAATTAGTTTTGTACTTGTCATCTCTCTTTATAAGATTAAAAGTATCTTGAGGACAGTGACACCACCATGTGTAACTTTCTGTCCCACATAACATCTAAAATAGAGCTTGGCATTTAGCGTGTGCTCAATAAATATTGTGTTTCATTCCTAATTTCACTCGCCATCAAATTGCACTGGGCATTAATCAGAATAACTGCTTCACTCATATAGTTTATAGGTAATCAAGCACTACTTATAGCCCATGCTGAAGAACGGCCTTAGCAAGCTATGTTTTGTAATATATAACCTCAATCCTCCAGACACAGCTGACTGTACTAAGGGTGGACAGTTGACCCAAAGACAGCCAGTCCAAAGACTGACCACAGACATGATCTGGAATGAAAACTTGATTAATAGGCTATTCACAAGAGCAAAAAAATCCAATGGTTATAAACATAGGAAATGGTTCTCAGCTTTATTAATAATCATGAAAATGCACACTAAAACAAAACAGAGACATGATTTCATTACCACTGGATTATTTAAAATAAGAAGACAATGTCCTGTGTTGAAAAGAATAAAGAGAAATGGTCACTTCCATACACCATGGGTGGCAATGTAAATTTAGCCTTTTTGGAAGAAAATTTGAAGGCAAATTTTGGAAGGCAGCATCTATCAACATTTACATTGTGCTCATCTTTTGATGTAGTTATTCTGCTCCAGGAATACAACTTGCAGAAATATTCCCTTGTGCACGGAGATGAGCAAAGGGTGGTCTTTATAATCTTTTATAAGAAACACTTAAAACATTCCCTTCGTTAGAAAAGAAGAGTTAAGTAAGCTATGTTACATCCATACTGTAGTAAAAGAGGCAGGGATTCAGTAAAGTTAATCAAATCCAATTCAATGTCCTTACCAAGACCCACAGTCCTGTGTAATCTGGCCTCTGCCTCTGTGAACTCATCTCCTCCCTCTTCCCTCATCACTTGCCCTGTTTCAAAATCATATGGGCATTTGCACTTTCATATTCCTCTACTTGTATTATTCTTTCTCCAGACATTCTCTTGGCTGGTTCATCCTCTTCAAAAGCTCTGCTTGAATGTCACCCTGTATCATCCTCTTCAAAAGCTCTGCTTGAATGTCACCCTGTATCATCCTTCTCTACATTTTATCCCTCTTTATTTTTCTTCATAAAATGTACTAGCTCCTGACATTAAACACTGAGCTACATATTAATTATCCATCTCCTTCACTAGAACCCAAACATCTGTGGGCAAATAATTTATCTGTTTGTTACTATCAAATCACTAGTGTCTAGAACAATATCTTGTAATGAATAAATATGTTAGATTAATTAATTAATTAAAAGGTATGTGGTGGAATTATGCATTTTAACATGGAAAGATATCTAAGGTATATTAATGTTGCCAAAAAATACAAATGATATGGTCCCTTTTATGTAAAGAATAAGTGTATATGCATGTATATATATATCAGTTTATATATGGATGTGTTTGTGTGTGTGTGTATTTGATACACAATTGCATGCAGATATTTAGACAAAGAACTAAAATTATACACATCAAATTGTTATCTCTGTTAAGGAGAGTGTCAGTGGGAGGCAAGGAAAATGCAAAATTGCAAGTTATTTGAAATAGAATGAAAGAAAAGGAAGATATTAGCTCCTGTCCTATGGTGCTCAGCTAGCTCTTCCAGAGTCCCTAAAATTCCTTGGCCAGAGTATTCAGCTTTTTCTGGACTTCTATGCATGTATCCAAACACAAACCCTGTGATACACTGTGACTTGAGTGAAGCTCTATTCTTTGCTTAAATCATATAAATTTCATATAAGAATGTATGTATGTTCTTGACCTAGAGAAATAGTGCCATGTGTCAGAAAAGTGCCATGTAATGAACTCCATTTGTCTTTTAAAGAGGAGAAATAATCAAATTAAGCTCAATATTGGGCAACAAAGCATGGACGCTTTCCAAGGGGTCATCAAAGCAATCTATATGGTTTTCTGTGTATGTTTATTTTTATGTACTAACTTCTTTCTTCCTATCTTTCTTTCTTTCTTTCTATCTTTCTTTTCTTTCTTTCTTTCTATCTTTCTTTTCTTTCTTTCTTTCTTTTTCTTTCTTTCTTTCTTTCTTTCGTTTGCTTATTTGATTAGCCATTTGCTGTTTTTAATCCTGCAGTTAGGTGTAACCTAATTGAGTGAATGTAAGGCAAATTATATTTTTTAAAAGCACAAAGGAACTAGAACAATACAAGAGAAAATGTTATAAAAACAGATGTTTCATGTTAAATTAAAATGCTTCCTCCTTCTGAACTTTCTTACTCAGCACGTCAATGTATCATGACAGCTTACATTATGCACTGCATTTTATTCTCTTTAGAGCTTCTCTATGTGATGGAAGAGAGATTATGAGTAAGCATTTCAGAGAGACATGGTATTGGTGTCCTTCTATCTCTTTAGTCATTAAAAGAATAGACCATTTATTTTTATTAAAAAAATATGAAATCAGGGCTTCCCTGGTGGCGCAGTGGTTGAGAGCCCTCCTGCCGATGCAGGGGACACGGGTTCGTGCCCCGGTCCGGGAAGATCCCACATGCCACGGAGCGGCTGGGCCCGTGAGCCATGGCCGCTGAGCCTGCGCGTCGAGAGCCTGTGCTCCGCAATGGGAGAGGCCGCAACAGCGAGAGGCCCACACACCGCAAAAAAAAAAAAAAAAAAAAAAAAAAAAAAAAATCATACCTGTAGTCCTATCATGGGATTTTATCATCTTTAAGGTTTTATGTGGGATCTAAATGAGACTGATCATTGTAGTCACTATAATCTTCTAATTTAAAAAACTGTGTTAAGTTTATCTATAAATGATCCCTGAATATGTTCACACAGTCCAACCACTGGTGTTACATTACGGAGAATACCAGTTTACTAAAAATTTCAAGATCGCTTTGTGGTTTTTCTGCTTCAGAGCATGAGGTTTATCAGTTGTGAATCAGCATAAATCTGAGCACATATGATTACAAATGCACACATGGCAAATCTTGGCTTTCACAATTCAAAGTGTCTACAAATAAAGAACTGCTCTTTTAAGTGCAAACTGAAAAAACAAAAAATTAAGGTATCACATCTCATTTGTAGATTGTGTTCCTTCCTCTGAAAGACACTGAAAGATGAGGTCACGCTGTTCTATTAAAGCATATTCCCTTTTACACTGAGGCAAAGATATGATTTCAGAGTTTGTTCATCACTATAGCCATGCCTTTCATCCTGTGAGCTATTGAAAAATAAATACACTGCTAATTCTTTGCAACTACTAGACTATAACTCAAACATGCCACTTAGTAAATGACCCTTATTCCTCATTTCTGTTTCTTAGTAAAGATTACTAGCTATTTGTGGCTACTACAAGAAAACATAGGTTTTGGGGGAAATGTTTTCGCCTATCATTCCCCTAAGGCAGCTTGCATTGTTTTGAAGCTCTCTCTGTAATTAAACAAACAGCTAGTTGAAAGGTGAAAATTTTAGTCAAACAATTTTTATAGGGTTTATATTTTTATTCTTTCCATAAGATGCTAAGTGATGTATGTGAATGATTTTTTTTCCTGCTGAATTCACTAATTGTTTTGATGGTAGGTAATCAGAGACACAAATTCATGAAGAAAAGAAATGGTCAGACAAACTGAGGATTCATTGAGATAATTCATCTTGGAAAAAAAATTTAGCAGTAACAATTAAAAAATTAATTCAGCCCAAGCATAATAATAACTTCTGTTTACTGACTATTTGCTGTTTACTGGCCACTAACCAGAATTTAGCACCTCTGGCCAGCTCAGAGCTGAGAGCCCACTAGATTTAGCAATAAGCAAGTCACTGTTGTCTTTGCCAAGATCAGTTTCTGAATCAGTTTCAGTGGGGATGGAAGACAGGTTTCAGTGGATTAAGGAAGAGTGGGCGAGAAGGAAATAGAAATAACTGCCATGGAAACAAAATTATTCATAATAGGAAAAATAGAGACATAGCCCCAAAAAGCTGGTAGAAACCTGGACTTTAAGAAACGATTTTTTGATTTTTTTTTTAAGATAAAGGCGAACTGAGCAGATGCAAATGAAACCTGGGATAATAGTTTGAAGGTACAGAAGAGAGACGTAGTAATCCACCGAACGAGGCAACTGAGGGATCAGAAAGAGAAGGAGGGTTTCAGGAGACGATATCCCTTCTGTGTTCAGATTCTGTCAGATCCTACTGCACATCTATCCTCGGGTATCCCACGAGCGACTCAAACTCAGCATTTCCATCCCATCCCCAAACTTGTTCATCTGTTTCTGCTTCCTTTCTTAACAAATGGCAACTTTATCCACCTACATTCCCAAACCAAAAATCTGGACATGATGCTGAATCATGCCTTTTCTTTATCCTCTCATCCTATTGCCAAGTTCTGTTTATCTTTTAAAAATAGGAATATTACATTTCTCCTGAGAATCTGTCCCTGAGAACCCAAGTCCAGGTTAGGTGCCCTACTATATCAGTCAGGATCCCATCAGAAAAACAGAAATTACAGCAGATATTACAGGAGAGGGGATTTAACACAAGGAATTAATTACACAGAGAAAGAACTGAGGAGTTGAGGTAACTGAGGACACGGGGAGGGGGTAGGGTAAGCTGGGACAAAGTGAGAGAGTAGCACTGACGTATATACACTACCAAATGTAAAATAGATAGCTAGTGGGAAGCTGCTGCGTAGCACAGGGAGATCAGCTTGGTGCTTTGTGACCACCTGGAGGGGTGGGATAGGGAGGGTGGGAGGGAGACGCAAGAGGGAGGAGATATGGGGATATATGTATACATATGGCTGATCCACTTTGTTATAAAGCAGAAACTAACACACCATTGTAAAGCAATTATACTCCAATAAAGATGTTTAAAAAAAATTAAAAAAAAAAAAGAATAACAACAGAAAGCCAACTACCACCTCTAGAGATTGAGCAATGACTCAGAAAGATGGCTTTACTAGCACTTTGGCTTCTCCAATTCTGCCACCTTCCATCCTCTCTTCAGTGCCTCTCTTTGACCAAACCCAGCCATATTCCAGCTTAGCCTGGGAAATGCAGCCCAAAAGTTCAGATCTCCTCAGATACAGAGCAGAGCTGAGAAAGGCTAGGGATAGATATAAGAAGAGGTGAGTAAAAGACTCCTGGGGCACTTTCACCTTCATTAAATCTGGTCTATAAGCTCTCAGAGGACAGGCACCACTGCATAGCTCAGAGTCTGGCATTCCATAATTATCAAATATTTTACCGAATAAGTGAATGATTGATTAGCAAATGTAATGTCAGCATTTAATAAGCAGAAAACCTGTGCCTCTTTGTGTATATATAACTTGCTGTCAAATAGTCACATTTATTGATATAGTGGAGCTATAACTTGGCAAAATAGTATATACAAGTGTTATATTGCTTGACTTTTTAAAAATTCCCATTAGTACCTTAGATCTTTGATTCCATCTCATACAACTTGCTGGAAAACTGAAAGTTTTGCTTGATCTAATGACCCTTGTTGTTTAAAACTCTCCACATTATTTACAAATCTGTGTTTTAGCAATTACCATTAACCTAGTATATTCTACAAGTTTCTCTCTCCATCTAGCTCTGGCAACTCCAAAGCCTTTAGTTAAAATCTTCATCTCTATTGCTAGTCCCTGCCAATGGACCAACTGTTTCAATTTCCACCAGTCTTCTGCCTGGTCCAACTTCTATTTCTAACCACTTTCAACAGAGTCAAATATATCTCATCTGAAGGACTTTCTATAGTAGAATTTTCCTGTGGATCTTATCTCTGTGGTGCCTCTGTTTCACGTGGCTACTTCTGTTCAAATATGTGTTTAGGATGATTTGTAAGTCTTGTCAAAGTTAAACAAATCTGGACACTAAAGTGTAAAGGACAGAACTTAATTGGTAATATGCTACTGCAATAGGGAAATGAGTCTGGAGTAAACCGAACTCAGCTCTGATTAGTACAGCGGTGACTGGACATTTTAGAGGAAGAATGAGGGGGTAGGGAGAGGCGTGAGCAGGGGCTCAACAGAGTCAGGGAAGAGAAAATTTACAAAAATTAGGAAAAAGAGGTTGGTGCATGTGAAACCCATCTGGGTTTATTAACCGGTGCTTATGGAGAAGTCAGGTGCCACACACCCACAGAGGATGGGAGGCAGAGGCCCTGTCTTCAGGTGTTGGTTGAGACAAATAGTAAAGTCTTAGGGCAGCCTTGAGTTCTCTCCTGCAGGCACTTTAAGGGTGGGGGTGTTGGGGGTGGGTGGGAGAGGGACTAGGGTCATTGCTCTTCAAAACTGTGTTAATGTTTTATTCAAGTCTTTATAGGCCAAGGTTAGGCTTAATCCAGAAGAGTGCTCATAGGAGCCTGGCTCGAGTTTGGCCAAGGAGAACATTTTTGTCAGTCTTATGCCAAAAAACATCCTCAGCTATTCACTCTCACCAGACACCCTCTCCACTGGAAAGGCAGGAGGAGGTCATTACAGTTACATGTCTCCCCTCCCCATTTCTCACAGCACAAACTTTCTAAGAGCAGGCACTAAGTGGGGTTCCTTTTTGAACTACTTCTCCTGTGAATTTACCCATTTTTCTCCACATTCACTGTCACCCAGGGGTGGACCAAGTGGTTGGTGAGGTCTTCCTCAGGTGCAGTCATTTAAGGGGTATATAGTATCTACTGAGAATTTTAAAACCTTTGCTTTTCATTATTGCCATTCTTAATAATGTCAGTGACAAAAGTATTCCTCCTCCCTGGAATCTTTCGTGGATCTAAATTCTAAGTAATTTCTCTGGCTACTGTTAAGTTTTAACAATACTATACATAAGCTACAAGTTAGCACACTTTTACTACTTATCCTTCAATAAATATTGTATTTTTACAGGGAAGCTAATTTGGAGAATTCCCAGTTGTAAGCTCAGCTTTTAACACTTGTGGATTCAGCATATGATAAGCTTTCATTGAAAAACAACTTTGTAACGGTTCAGAAATCAGTTGAGCTCCTTTGGATGCTGTAGGTATTCTTTCATTTAAACAGTAGATTCAAAATATATGATGAAAGCACATTGACTGTAAAAGATAAAGAAGCAGAACTTGAGTTACTTCAATTCTGTCATTCTGTGTGACCATTTAGAGTCTACATTTGTGTTAAAAACATTAAAAAAGTGAAATAGAAGGTGAACCATGAGGTACAACATTCCATTTCCTAAGTACAATTTTTAATTTATACATATTGAATAGCATCATTGAAATTGAAATTTATTCTTTTTAAATTAGTAATCATTTTAAAACTCAAAAATGGATCAAGAAAACAAAATGTTCCATCAGTTTTGTCACTGAGTTGCTGCCTACATTTTGGTTTTAAGAAAATTCCCTTACTAATTGTCAGGAAATTATTTATATAAGATATTATTATAGAATTATAATCAGATGATTAAAGTTTAAACTGTTAAATAGATATAAAAACAACTGAATGAGTAGCTGTGCATTTATCCATTTTGGTGCAACATTATTTTATCTTTCAATTATTTTTTATTGGTGTGACACAAAGTTCAGTGAAAGAAAGTCTTCCTTGCCTGTATTTCTTTTCTAGCCATTATCATTATAAGCTGCCTGTTTCATTTGATGATTATTTCTGAAAATAATTTTGTCACTTGGGGAGATATTTTTAAAATGAGACATTCCAGCGTTAAATGCACTAGGTCTACCCCTGCTGACACCCGCCCTAATCACCCGCTGTCCTCTCTCAAACCACAGTGCCTGATTCCTATCTGCACTTCTTCATACAGGAGTCATAATGACCTTTTCAAAATACAGATCTGATCATACCCACTCCCTTCTCTTTAAACACTTTCATGGCTGCGAAATGGTCTTAGGATAAAGACACAGATCCTTATCGTGGCCCCACAAGTTCTACCCCTTACCCATTACCTTTACCCTTACATCAATCACCTTACCTTTGCCCTTACTCCAGCCTCTCATCACTCTCTGCTCCACTCACAATGGCCTCACTCTCAGTCTCTTCTACTTCCACACTTGCTCTCTTCACAAGACCTTTGCAGATGCTGTTCCCTTTGGCAAAAAGTCTAGCCCCTCTGCTTCTATTCTGGTTCTTACTCATCCTGCAGCGTTTCATTAATTGTTAGCTCTGCAAAGACATATTCTCTGATCTCCCTTCGCTAGGTGAAAACCCAACAGTTACAGCCTCACATAGCATCGTGTGCCTCTCCTTCTAGCACATGTCAGAGTTGCAGTTTTACTGGTGTTTGTATTGATTAATGTTTGTTCTCCTGTTAGACTCTCCTGTTTGCTCATCATAATATATCAAATGAAAGAAGGAAGTCAAATGAAAGAAGGGAAGGAGGGAGGAAGGAGGAAAGGAAGAAAGAAGGAGAGAGAGAGAAGGGAGGGAGGGAGAGAGGGAGAGAGGGAAGAAGGAAGGAAGGAGAGAAGGGAGGGAGGGAGGGAGGAAGAAAGGGAGGGAGGGAGGAAGGAAGGGAGAGAGGGAGGGAGGGAAGGAAGGAAAGAAGGGAGAGAGAAGGAAGGGAGGGAGGAAGGAAGGAGGGAAGAAAGAAAGGAAGGAAGGAAGAAAGAAAGAGAGGACGGGAGGGAGAAATTGAAAAACTCAGAGGAGAGAAAAAGGGAGGAAAGTGTGACAAAGAATAAAAAAAGGACATAGACAATTAGACAAAACGATAACTACTCAGTGTTGGAATGATGTGAGATAATTTGCAAACTTGAACATTTTATAGTAAATCTTTCGTAAAGTATATAGGAAAGGTTAATTCACTCAATACTTATTTAATATAATCTCTCATACAAATCCCTTCTCCAATAATTACTTTGTAGGGTCTTTATTTTATAAAGATATGGTCAGAAGAAATGCATGAGAACACGAAAACAAAATAAAATGACAAAAACTGAAAAAATATATTTTCAAATTATATCACAGACAAAGTGTTAATTTCCCTCATATGAAAGACCTTCTGAAAAATGAAAAGCAAAAGACCCACAGCCCTATAGGAAAGTAGACAAAAGATATGAGGAAAGAATTCACAAATAAACACAAAAAATTGCTCACATAACAGAATGTAATTAAAACTACACAGATGAGATTGGCATAAAACCAAAAGTTTGACAACATACTTTGTTTGGGTGGTTATAGGGAAATGGGATCTCTTATATTTTGTTGGTAAGAAGGATCTACAAAGATATAATCCTGATGAGGGAAATTTAGTATTAACTAGCAAAATTACATATGTATTTACCTTTAGGTCACCCTCCAATAAAAACCTTGTCTAAGCATCTATTTCAAAAATACTCTGGGGAAAGGCATATGGGGTGAAGGGTTCAAGGCGTTCCATTTTACTCCTCTCTCTACTTTTGTTACTTGTAAATATCCTCAGTGGAAAGGTTTTAAAAATTAGTATCTACTGGTGTTTTCTTTTGACTGCAGTATTCTAATGTGTATTCTAATGCCTTAGCTTGGGTTTTCCCCAAAAAACAAAGCCTAAAATAAAAGCTGCTGCATGAATGGACCATTCAGAAATGCGATGGGGTGGGGATGGTAAACAGGGAAGAAGGGAGGGTCCTGACAAAGGTTCATTGTTGAGTTGGCCACCACAAGAGGTTGCTCAAATGGAGGGACTTTGAGAGAGCCTAATGGAATAAACCTCAGGAGCAGACGCTCTCAGCCTCAGGGAGACCCCAGGGCAGAAGGGGAACAGCAACACACGTGCATTACCCGAGCCCACGCCCTGTTAGGGTATCCCTATGAGAAGTCCAGCCTGTGTAGAAACAGTTCCTCATCTGTGACTGGACAAAGAGAATTCTGTATGGTGCACAAGAGGTATGCACTACCAGGAAAAGGGATTATTCCCACTGCTAGAGGAGTTTTAAAACTTGACTTTGAATTGGTAGAGTGAAATGAATAATATGATTACTTTTAAAAGTTTTGGCATTAAACCATCAAAACCCCAAATAGATCATCTTATTATTTCCAGTTTTACCAAGATATGCAGCTTTCTTAGGAAAGAATAATACATCTTAAAGTTAGAGGAGTATATTATAGATGTTAAGAGTTCAAATATGTACCAATCTATAAGAATAAGCCAGTTGTAAATGGTTTTCAGTGAAGCAGGCCTAAATATTTAGCATATTTAACATATTAAATATGCTCACGAGGGTGAGAGAGCATTTTTTATATATACAATACAATATAACATGTGTACATATATTGATTTTGAAGGGAATGTAAGCTGGCATACCGTATGCTCCATAAGCATTATTGAGGCAATGATAGAACAGCCAAGCGCTCATTTTGAAATGCTGATTATTTCTCTGTGCCAGACAGAAGTGGGAATCAAAATGATTTACTCTAAGAACTTTGACTGTATTACTGTGAAATCATTTATACACTATTAAATGATTTGAATACTCACCAAGTCTATAAGTCCCAAAGCTTGTTCCTTCACATTTCTCTGCATTTCTTCCACCAAAGCCAGATATTATGTGAAATAATGAGTCTGGAATTCATAAGCTGATAAAATTTTTACTGGCTTCAATCATGTGGGCCAGTTAAAAGTTTGCAATCTTCTCAGTATGGTCTTCCCATCTGTACTAACTTCTCATTGCTGTTGTGACAGGATCACCACAACTTCAGTGGCTTAAAACAACAGAAATTTATGTTCTCAGAGTTCTGAAAGCCAAAGTCCAAAATCGAGGTGTCAGCGGAGCTGTGCTTCCTGCTGAGGCTCTTGGAGAGAATCCATCCCTTGCCTCTTCTATCTTCTGGTGGCAGCTGATATTCCTTGGCGTTCCTTCATTGTGGGTTCTTTCACTCCAATGTCGCCTCTGTCTCCACATTGCCTTCTCCTCTGTGTGTATATCAAATCCCCCTCTACCTCTTTTGTATAAGGCCACTCATGACAGTATTTAGGGCCCATCAGGATAATCCAGAATTAGCTCTTCATCTTAATTATTCTCAGCTTATTCACATCGGCAAAGACCCTTTTTCCAAACAATGTAACATTTATAGGTTCAAGAGATAAAACCTGCCATTCAGCCCATTACACCAACCATGAGTTAATCAACTGAAGTAATTTCTGTCTTACTTACGGCTGCTGTAGAATAACAATTGAAAAGGAAATTCTGCTCTCCCCATATTAATCCCCATCCCCGCCCTCAGATTTAGCCATATTTTGTTTCTAAGGTAGAGGTCATCACACTTTCTTTGCAAAGTCTCAGATAGTAAATATTTAAGGATTTGCGGGCCATGTGGTCTCTGCTGCAACTATTTAACTTTGCCTTTATAGTATGAAAGCAGCCATAAACAATATGCAAATGAATGTGTTCCAATAAAACTTTATTTTCAAAAACAACCATCAGCCAGATTTGGCCTGTGGACTAAGGTTTGCTGACTCTTACAAGGTCTAAGCTTTTCTTGGGGAAAATGAAAATATTTCTGTATTTCAGGGTCTGTACAGAAATATCCCTGTGCTTCTGGAAGTGCCCTGAAAGAGGGAAGGGTGAATATGTTGAAACTGAGATAGGAGGAAGGCAAACTGTGTCAGGCATGCAGGTGTGAGTGAAGCAACCCACGTCCAGGGGAAAGAGATGTGGCAGCTCCAGGAGTACATCAGGTTCCTGTTGCTGCTGTAGGAAATGACCATGAGCTTATGGTTTAAACCTACAAATATATTATCTTACAGTTCTGTAGGTTAGAAGCCCAACAGAGGTCTCACTGGATTAAAATCAAGATGTCAGCAGGAATACGCTCTTTCAGGAGACTCTAGGGGAAAGTCCATTTCCTTGCCTTCACCAGCTTCTAGAAGCTGCCCACATGCCATGGTTCATGGTCCTCTTACTCCATCTTCAAAACCAAGAACAGCAGGTTGAGTCTTTCTCACATCAGATCACTCCAATCTTCTTTTCTGCCTCCCTTTTCCACTTTTAAAGATGCTTATGATAACACTGGGCCCACTCAGAAAATCCTAAAGTCAGTTGATTAGAAACAATCATTTCTGCAACCTTAATTCCCCTTTTCCATATAATGTAACAGTCATAAATTCTGGGAACTAGGATTAACATCTTTGTGGGACGATTATTCTGCCTCTCACAGGGCATGTGCAAAACCTGTATTCTACTCCAAGCAAAGCTCAGGAAGTGGCAGAACTTCTAATGAGGATGACTGTAGAGATACAAAGAGGCTGAAAAACACACTGTGGCCCTGAGAGCAACTACAAATTTCTTGTGTCAAAGAAGACCATATGAAAAGGCATCTTTGGAACCCAACCAGAGCATCTCTGCAGCTCTCAATAGACTTGCCCAGCATTAAAATGAACAAAACAATGGTGGCCATCATGCACTAAAGACCAGGGACCTCTTCCATTTTCACAGAATAATGTGAGCCCCAGCTTCTTAGATGAAAGTAAAGAATAAGTTCTAATAATGACTGATACTGGATGTCCTGCCAGTCAGATGGTTGGAAACACAGAAAAGGTTAAGTTTAGCTAGAAAAATAGAAGAATATGACATCCCTATTATCTCTATTTTCTCACAGAACTTACTCATAGTTACTACATTATCTTCCAAAGTATAGATGTTCAATAATATGTTTCCCTTCTTTCTTCCTCTAACTTCCTAACATTTCAACCCAGCTACTCAAAAGCCTTTAAAGATTCAGCAATTCTGAGCCTGGCTTTAAAGATCCCTCCACTAATATCTGATACAATGCTACCTTTGCAAATTCATTACCAAATACTAACTTTTACACATCATGGTTTCCAACATTTTAATATTTTGTGTTTCCTGTTAACGAGTATTTTTATAGTGCTTTCATGCCTTGAAAAGCTTTTTCCATCCCATCTTTACACTTCTAAAGCCATATTCAAGGTCATTTACAAGTGCTACTTTTAAGCATAACTCCTTCCTTGATCTTTCCAAAAGAATTATTGGAGACCTCAACTCTATTTGCATAAACCTTTAACTGCTAGAGTCTCCTAACGGTGTCAGTCAGACGCTTCAGAAAACAATAAGTATTGCAGCAAAAAGATTTAGTATAGAAGCTGGTTATACAGGTTTGAGGGCTGACAGAGCAACAGAAAACACTGAAGATTACCCAGAGATAACATGCAAGCTACTACACATAAAGCTTGGGGAATAAAAAGGAGGAGGTTAAATTATTAGAATTTAGGATCCCAAAGCAGGGGCCTTGCAGATCTGGGACTCAGACCTCTAAGGAGGGGGCAATGCCTGGTTGCACTTGGTACTTATGAAGGAGAGCAATCAACTAGCTTTAGAATTCAAAGAAGCCGGAAATTGAAACCAGATGCCATTGTTAAGACAGACTGTTCCTACTGGGGTGAAATGTCACTGCTGCATGAATTGTCATGCTAAGGTGATAGCAGCTGGAACAGCAAATAGGAATAAGGAAGTCCTTGTCTCCTTCTTGTGTTCCCGTCACTCTAGTGCTTCTTGGCAGAACCTAACAGGAAGCCAGCTGGCAAACAAGTCTGGGAAATACAGTTTGCTGTATCTTAGCCCCAGATTGGTAAGGCAGATGTACAAATGTGGAATTGAAATCAGACAGGGCAGGCATTCTGGAAGACTAGTGAGGGAGATAATTTGCAGAAACAATTATTTCAGTACCTTTAAATTGTACCATATAACGGTTGACCATGTGGTCAACACATTGGGCTGGTCCAAATTCCAGTAATAACTCTTAGTTTTCCACCACGAAGCTTCCTTTTACAATTATCCCTTTCCATCGGTAGCACTAAGAGTATCTCCAGACACAAAAACCAAAGATCTTGTAATCCACCAAAGCTGTCCTCCTTCTCACGTAATACTCATCCACTACCAAATCTTATTCACTTTCTTTATGATGTCTTTGCCATCCTTATTACCATCACTCATTTCCCATCACTTTATATTTGGAAGGCTGCAAATTACCCAGTTGGTCTTGTTTCTTCCAATCTCAACAAGTCTTTGTTGAACAAGCACTCTGCAAAACAATATGGTAGTCACAGAAATAATTATATTGGAGAGATAATACTAACACATGTTTAAAAATTACATAATCAGTGATATAATACTACCAGTGAATATTTTGGAATTCATAAACAAGAGGAAGCATTGAGACTAAAGGTAGAGCAAGACAAGAGATAGACATTGAGGAATTGTATAAATTGGTTAAGCAGAAGAGACAGGAGAAAAACCAAGGGAAGAGGACACTCCCGATTGAAGGACAATGTAAGAAAAAGCAAGAGGCAAAAATGATCATGTTGATAATTGGAAGGACACAAGGAGGTAGGACTAATCAGACCTCAGGATGCATGCAGGCAGTATCAGAAGGTCCTTGCTGGGATGTTAGCCACTTTGTGAATAGGTACAGATGAACTGTTGAGGACACATATCCAAGTTACTCTGGAAGTACTAGTAAATATATTCCTATTTCATAGAGTCTAACCAGGACAGATGCATCAGTGTCTCCAGTGTCTGAGCACTATTCCTGATTCTGAGATCACAGGCTGATAGCGTTAGTTTCTCTAATGTCCAAACAATTTTGTTTACTTCTATTGACCCTAGTTTGCTTTACTCTTTGTTAAAACACTAAGTATTTCTATAACAACTTTAAGTCACGTCTTTCTCATTTTGTACAGGACTTTTCTTTTTAAAATAAAATGATCACTTGAGTATCAGTTAGGATGTTTTTGACAGCAAGGAAGAGAAGACTCGAAAGATGACTGGAGGGAATTCCCTGATGGTCCAGTGGTTAAGAATCTGCCTTCCAATGCCGGAGACACAGATTCTATCCCTGGTTGGGGAACTAAGATCTCACATGCCATGGGGCAACTAAGCCTGCATGCCACAACAAGAGAGCATGCACACCACAACTACTGATCCCCATGCTCTGGAGCCCTAACACCACAACTAGAGAGAAACCTGCACACCACAACTACAGAAGCCTGTGCACCGCAATAAAGAGCCAATGTGCTGCCACGAAAGATCCTGTATGCCGCAACTAAGACCCTACGCAGCCATATAAATAGATTAATTAATTTAATTTATTTTTTAAAAAAAGATGACTGGAACAAATAAGGAAAATACGGTCTGCATGACAAGAAGACCCAAGGAGGCATTTCCACAGTTAGTTATTTCAGAGAGCTTTTTATATCACTACAATGATCCCTTTCAGTGTGTCTCTCTTTTTTCCCTCATTGCAATTTCGTGACTACTTTGTCAAAATTTCACTTCTGTGATTCTTCTAGACTTTTAAATCTCTACATATAAAACTATTAATTTTTTCTCTGAACTTCCTTACATCTGTTTTTCAGAAGTTTATATTATATGACTATCTTCTGTGTTATATTTCTGAGCTATCAGATACTTAACATAGGACACTTTCTTCCAAAATTCTGTTTTTTAACACAGGAAACTTAAGTAAAAGAAAAATCTGAACTGAGTTAAAATTTTGGCTTTTTTACTTAGTAGTTGAAGAAATGACTTAACTTCCCCAAGTCTGATTCTATGTATGTAAAATGAGAATACAAATATCTCCTTCATAAATTGTGAGAATTAAGTGATGATGTGTGTGTCTGTGTATATGAGTGTGTGTCTGTGTCTATGTGTGTGTGTCACCTCGCTCTCATTCTTTTCAAATGTCTAAAGTGTTGAAATGTCAAAATGTGAAGTTCTTCAAAACTACCATAAAATAAGAGTTACAAATTCCACAGGAGCTTGTGGCAATTGGCCTTCATGATCTGAACTATCGCTGTCCTTTCTTCAGCCTGTAGCTTTCTTTCTTCAAGATTTCATTGAAGTCCCCTCAAGCAGTTCAAAGCATATTTATGTGACAGAGTCCATCTCTGCCATATCTCTCTCAGGACCTTGGAAAGGTCGGACTCCCCAGGGGCAGGACCCTTCTGCAGACACTGAAACATCTTTGAAAACTGCAATAGTTAATTTGCAGTCCTGCTTGCCTCTTTCCTGTGTCATTTCAAGTTCACAGTTTATTATACAATTTAGATAACTGTTTTCCTTTCCAAAGAAGAGAGATCCCTCTAGTGGTTCAAGTGAGCCTCTACTTTTCAGTGACCAAATGAGAACAGGGAGAGAGAGCTCATTTAATTTCTAAGAGAGATGAGAGTTGATGAGCTGGGAGAAGAGAGGTGAGCTGCAACGTTAGTTAGGAGACCCAAAGAAGCATGATTTGATGGGATATCTTTCTTTGCTATGTTGCCAGCAAGCAAGGAGTTTTATGGACCTTTGGAGACTTGTTAGATCCTTGCCACTGATTTTATCTTTCTGATTATCATTTGTGATTTATTACCATTTTCTCATTTCTGTTATTTCAGCTCATTTCTCTCCTATCTGCTTCGCTTTTAGAAGATGTAAATTCCTCTCATATAACTGCCAAGCCCATATACTGCATCCCGTGCATAACTCTATATGGAATTAGTTGAGGACAAAGAGTTGCTTATCATTCTTATGTTTGTATTAAAATAAATAGTCAAGAAAATCCATGTGCATTTCCGGTTTTGTGACTTTTACCTCATTAGAAAGAGAGGGGAGGGCCATGGGGTCATTTTTTTCTCCCTTCAGTTCTAGTGAAGCAGTTAGAAAGATTTTTTAAAAAATCATTCTCCATAGTCAAAACCATTTAAAAGAGAAGTGCTAGTAACCTGCACATTACAAAAACAATGCCTGAGATTTAATTGGATCAATAAAATCTTACTATCTTACAATAATATTTTACCCAATTATTCTACTGTGGACATTTTGCCAAAGTAATTCACATGCTTGGTATTCAGCCTTTGAATGGTCTGGTCACTTGGTTTACCTTGAGTGTGCACTTCTGTCTCCTGCAACTATACCTCCCCTCCAACAGTGATCAAGTGGAAGATATAAGAATGAAAGACACATCCACCATCCTGGGGTCGGTTCCTGAAGTGACCCTGGCAAGTAAAAAAGAAAAATATCCCATGTTCATGGGGACTTTGTGTCCCAGAGATTAAGGGACTGAGCGGTACTCATGCCAATGATCACTTATCTAAAAACTACTGTCACTGGTTACAGAGCATTGTTTAGATGCTAAGGCAATAAATCTTTTTTTTTTTTCGGTACGCGGGCCTCTCACTGCTGTGGCCTCTCCCGTTGCAAAGCACAGGCTCTGGACGCACAGGCCCAGCGGCCATGGCTCATGGGCCCCGCCGCTCCGCGGCACGTGGGATCCTCCCGGACCGGGGCACAAACTCGTGTCCCCTGCATCGGCAGGCGGACTCCCAACCACTGCACCACCAGGGAAGCCCAATAAATCATTTTTGAGAGTTAATGTGTTGAAACATATATTGTCCTTCAATATAGTAATCAACAGCAATGGTGGGTTTTGTTCCACTTCAAACTACTGGTCCCTGGGAAATTGAGAGAACACAATGTCTCAATGTCACAGTATATTAGGTGTTTCAGAAATTCCCACTACTCTCTCTTCAGTTCATGTTGAATGAGTGAAAAAGCAATCAGTAGATGGAAGAGGCAAAATCAAAACCAAAAAAAGTGAACTGGCTAATTTCACAAACCAGGTAATCTGTAATCACATTAATTTCAGGATGAATGTGAAACAAAGACCACCACTACTTGATATTCTTCTTTGTCAATCTTCTATATTTTAGCTGCATTATAAATTAACCCTATAGCTAGTGCTCATGATTCAATCTTCTTTTTGAAGCATTATATCTCATATGTTTGATTCATCCCTATTATTTTAGTTATAAATACCAACCTCATGATAAAATTTTAATGCCCTCAAAGTCCACCAGGGAATACTGATACATGAAGCTCCTAGACTAGATGCTAAGTGGGTTCTTTGGGTCCTTTCCATTCTAGGAGAAGGATCATGACACTGTGATGATGTTACTAGCTTTGGTATCACTTATTCAGCAAACCATGTTGAGTGCCTGTAGTGGATTCATATTGTGTCAGTTGAGTTAAGATGGAACCACATTTCCAAGAATTCTCTTCACTGTGTAATTCCAAGTTATTGTGGGCCACAAGTGATATCTGCATAATACCTGAGAGGTGGAAGTGAAATAGCAGCCTTGTTTTTTCTTTAATACTTGGAAGACCTGTGCAGGTTCTCTGCTAGGCACTATTGCAACTCACACACATGGTGCCCCCTGCTGGCTCACCTTGTTGGTGGAGGGCAGATCCCTGTCCACTGCTCCCCCTGCTCCCCCTCTCAGCTTCTCCAACTCCTGGGACAGGTGAATGCTTAGTTCTGTGACAAAGGACTCAAGCTTCCATTACAGGTCACCTGCAATATTGAAATTGGAGATGTGGACAGACCAATAGGGGTTCTAGTCCATTCTTATGAGTTCCAGTCTCATCCACAGGGGTTCTAGTCCCTCCTTGCTCTTCATCTTTTCTTCCCTGGTGCCTCCCTTCCTAACTCAGATATAAAGACAACAGACTTTGATAGGCTCTTTAACAAGCTCCCACAATCATATAAGGTCAACTCCCTACAATAAATTCCTTGTGATATATCATTCCTAGTGGGTCTGTTTCTCTGACTGAACCCTGATGATACAGTGCCCACCATGAACACCACTACAACTGGTAGCAGGGATTTCAAAAATGAATGAGTCATTGTGGTGAAGAAGACTGTTTGTTAGGGCTACCATAGCAAAATATCACAGACTAAGTGGCTTAAACAACAGAAATTTGTTTTCTCACAGTTCTAGAGGTTAGAAATCCAAGATCAAGATGACAGCAGGTTTAGTTTCTCCTGAGGCTTCTCTCCTTGGCTTGTGGATGGCTGCCTTCTTGCTGTGGCTTCACCTGGTCTTTCCTTTGTGTGCATGCATCTCGAGTGTGTCCTCCTCTTATCATAAGGGCACCAGTCCTATTAGATTAGGGCCCCACCCTTATGACCTTGTTAACCTTAATTACCTCTTTAAAGGCCCTATCCCCAGATACAGTCACATTGGGATTTAGGGCTTCAATATATGAATTTGGGAGGAACATTAGTCAATCCATAACAAAGATAAACAAGTAAATGGGATACTGTAATTGCATGTGAAAATGTTAGGTGCAGTCACAGAATGCCATAGAAAGCCACAAGAGAGGTATAACACAGTTCTGGAATTGTGGGTTCAGAGATACGAGATTAAACAATGTATCATCGGGCTTCCCTGGTGGCGCAGTGGTTGGGAGTCCGCCTGCCGATGCAGGGGACGCGGGTTCGTGCCCCGGTCTGGGAGGATCCCACATGCCGCGGAGCGGCTGGGCCCGTGAGCCATGGCCGCTGAGCCTGCGCGTCCGGAGCCTGTCCTCCGCAACGGGAGAGGCCACAACAGTGAGAGGCCCGCGTAACGCATAAAAAAAAAAAAAAAAAAAAAAAAAAAAAAAAAAAAAAAAACAATGTATCATCCAAAATGGGACCTTTGTGAGAGTGAAAGGAGGCATTAAAAATAGACATTAATTGACAGATCTTCATCAGGCATATTCTAGAACTGTCCCAGGGAAACTAGGAGACATAGGTACCCTGTTCAGAGAAGACCCTGTAGAGAAAATAATATCTAGGGTAAGACCTAAGGAGGAACAGAAGTCAAGGAGACAAAGGTGAGAGGTGGGCAGTACTCCAGGTGATCAGGCAGAAACAGTATAATGAGCAAAAAACAATAAGCTGGAGGAACAGTGGCAAGTTTGAGGAACTACAAGATTCTATGTGGCTGAAGTTTAGCAAGAGCAAGGTAAGCAGGATTCAGAAGATAAAGTAGCCCTTTAAGGAGTTTAGAGTTGGTTCTGATGGGAGATATGGACCATTACAAGTTTCAGTCATGGAAATGACATAATTTTGTTTACATTTTAGAAACGTCTTTCAGAAATTAGATCAATGGAATATTACTCGGCCATAAAAAGAAACAAAATTGAGCTATTTGTAATGAGGTGGATGGACCTAGAGTCTGTCATACAGAGTGAAGTAAGTCAGAAAGAGAAAGACAAATACCGTATGCTAACATATATATATGGAATCTAAGAAAAAAAAATGTCATGAAGAACCTAGGGGTAAGACAGGAATAAAGACACAGACCTACTAGAGAATGGACTTGAGGATATGGGGAGGGGGAAGGGTAAGCTGTGACAAAGTGAGAGAGTGACATGGACATATATACACTACCAAACGTAAAATAGATAGCTAGTGGGAAGCAGCTGCATAGCACAGGGAGATCAGCTCTGTGCTTTGTGACCACCTAGAGGGGTGGGATAGGGAGGGTGGGAGGGAGAGAGATGCAAGAGGGAAGAGATATGGGAACATATGTATATGTATAACTGATTCACTTTGTTATAAAGCAGAAACCAACACACCATTGTAAAGCAATTATACTTCAATAAAGATGTAAAAAAAAAAAAAAGACATGGTGACTATAGCTTATAACACTGTATTCTATAATTAAAATCTGCTAAGAGAGTAATATTGAAAGGTTCTCACCAAAAAAAAAAAAAAAGACGAATATGTGAGGTGATAGATGTGTTAATTAACTAGATGAGGAAAATCCCTTCACAATGTTTAGATATTAATTAAATCTCCACAATGCACACTTTAAATATCTTGCAATGTTGTTTGTCAATTATACCTAAATCAACTGAAATTTTAAGGAAAAAAAGAGAGAAATTAGATTAAGAGAGCAAACTCGCATTTCTTGACTCTTTTCTCTGATACCTCTTTTCCCCCTAGGACAAAAGGATATTGTTTTAAAGACCAAATAAGTAACAGCCTCAGGAAAAATAAGGACTTCCATCTACAAAACATAAATATGGACGATCTGCAAAAATCAAACAGGATCAGACAGACAAAGAAACCACTGTCCAATATATGAACCCCCAACATCTGGAGAGACTAAGGAGCCAAGTTCAAAAGGTTCTCATTCACCAAGGAGGGGACAATTGGAGTGTCAATAATGACAACAACTAAAAGGAATAAAACACATCAAATAAGTTTCAGTCTATAAGTCTATAATGATATTTTAATAAACTAATTGGTTGCCACTTTAGAGTAACTGTAAATTATTTTGAAAACTGTTAAATAACGAGAAAGAGTAAAGCATTTTTCTTGCCTTTCCTATATGAACTGTACCAAGAGGTAACCAATACTAAATGAGAAAAAGTTTATCTTTATAGAAATAAACCAGCTAATAAATGAGGAAGAAATTATTTAATTAGTACCTCACCATTTGAGTTAATGGAGGTAGGTATTGATCAGCAATAGCTGCTAAAACCACAAAGAAAAACAAAAAACCTTTAGGTGCCTCTTGATAGAAGAACAGAACATGCCCTGTGAATTAATTTTGCTAAAAAAGATTGAATTTGAATCTAATTAAACCTCTAATCAAACCTTCAGAACAATTACTAATGTATAAGATGTTTAGAACAACACAGGTTACAATCAGCAAAATCAACCTACATTAAAAAAGAAATAGAAGAAGACAGTAGACTGGAAGTATGTTCAGCAACATACCTACCAGTCACAATGTGTAGATTTTATTTATATCCTGATTCAAAGAAATAAACTGTAAACCAAAGTTGTGTTATTAATGCCAGAGTTGCAAATCTAAATATTGACCAAATATGTGACGACTAAACATTTTGAGTTTGGGGATAGATGAGACGATATTTCTAGGGAGCAGTTGCATCCGTAAGTCCAAAGCTCTTATTAGACATCTGGACTAAAAACATAAATGTGGGAATTGGAATCATCTGTGTGTTTTCGCTGGACACATGGAAGTTAATGAGATATTAGGTTATGTATAGAGTAGAGTTTCTCATTTTTGGCACTGTTGAGATTTGAGGTCAGAGAATTCTTTGTTGTGGAAGGCTATGCTCTGCCTTACAGAATATCTAGCTGCATCCATGGCCTCTACGCAACTAGATGCCAGTAGTTTTCCTCCATCCAGTTGCCATAACCAAAAATGTCTCCAGACATGGCTCCAAATTGCCTCCCATTGAGAATCACTGATGTAGAGTGAAAAGAGAAGAGGAGGAAGGATGAAGACTTGAAGAATCAAAAGGACCTGTAATCAAGTTACATCTCCACCATTGCTAACTCTGACCCTCTCTCCAGGCCTTCCTCTTCTCATCCCTAAAATGCAAATGACATCGTCTCATCCGCTAAGTAGCTGTGGCAATTATTTAACATGGAGAACACTTACTTCATAATGAGAACACCTGTGACATGCCTCCCTTCAAAGCTGCCCATTGCTATTGATTTCCTATTCTTTCCTTTCTCCCTCAAAGTTCTTGGTCCAGTTTAGCTCAAAAAAACTCCAGAACACAATTTCTTTTTCTCTCATGGCCAAGAAACCTGAAGTTTGACTTTATAGCTATTGTCAAGCTGCTTAAGGATCCCTCAGAAACTGACTGTAAACATCCACCTTCACCCTCTTCCCAACCCTCCACATGAAGGTCCTTTGCAGGAAGAGAGATAAGTAAATAACCTCAAACAGCAAAGATGAGTTACTGTCGTCTCTGGAGTCCAAGATCAAAGCTCACACGTACACCTCCCAGAGAGCTCCCTAAATCTGACTAAGAGACAGCATAGACTCACTAAAGCTCTTTAGATCAAAAACTAAAGAAAAATGTATTTTTTCAGTGAATGAAAAAGATTTCACCAGGGGCAAGTCACTTTGTCATAAATGAGGCTCCATGTCTTACTTGGGCTTTGAGAAAAGGGTCTTATGTTCATGCTTTACCTCTATTTACCCAACATGATTTCCTTTTAGCAGTAATTAGTTCTATTTATTAACAGCTTTACTGGGATATAATTCACATACCATACAATTCACCCATTTTTAGTATATTCACAGAGACAGGCAACAACCACCCCAGCAATTTTAGAACATTTTATCACCACAGAGAGAAATCCCATACCACTTAGTTATCAGCTCCCTATCCCCAATTCCCTTAACGCTAAATGACATTTTTCTGTTTTATATTTCAGTAATCCATTTCTGTCTCTATAGATTTGCCTATTCTGGAAATTTCATGTAAATGGAATTATGTAGCCTGTAGTCTTTTGTATCTGGCTTCTTTCACTTATGAAATTATGAAAATACAATATTTTTAAGATTCATCCGTGTGGTAGCTTATATCAGAGTTTCATTCATTCCTTTCTAAGGTGGAATAATATTCCATTGTATAAACAAGACACATTTTGTTTTTCTGTTCATCAGTTCATAACCATTTGAGTCATTTCCATCTTTTGGCTATGGTGAATAATGCCGCTATAAACATTCATGTACAAGTTTTTATTTGAGCACCTGTTTGCAATTCTTTTGGGTATATGCCTAAGAGTGGAATTGCTGAGTCATACGAGGAACAGCCAAACTGATTTCCACATCAGTTAACTCTTACCTGAAAAATAATTTTAGAAAGTAGGATAACATTTCTCACTCCAAAACAGGATATCCCTGCTCAGTTTGGTTGAGTACCTAAGTCAAGTCTCCATAGAGGAGAGATGGTAGACATGTAAGGCAGACACGCCAACATTTTGAACTATTCTGCATTTATACCAAATATAAATTCATTTACATTTTAAATATAAATGTGTTTATTCTGCATTATGATGTTTTTGTTAAAGAGTTTGTAAGGTGACTTAGTAACCAAAACATTACCTGAAACCTTGTTTCTAGGGAGAAATGTATTATGAGTTAAAATTTGTGTTCTAGGAAAATGCATTTTCCTGGTCACACACGGCACCTGGGGCCACCTGACCAGGAAGGCTCACCCTCCCTATCTCATCCAGCAGCTTCAAAGGACATTTAACATCTAACATGGGACTCTACCAATCCTGGAATTTCAAGGCTGACTAGGTAGAAGGGAGCTCTTCTTTTCTCATTTTCTTCACAATCTAACAGGCTCTGGCTACCCATCAAGCATTTATGTGGGAGTTTATACGTGCACATCTGATTCTGGAGGGATTTCCATTTCTCTTTCTTCTCCCTTTTGCCTGGGATCACAGATCTTGCACATATCTAAGATATTCATCAGGCAAGTACTCAACAATAAGAGAGCATCTTGACTCCAGGTGAATTCCCTGGCTTGAGATTATTCTAGTGGGGAAATTGGCCAAGTACAAGCGGCCAAGTAAAGTCTCCAACCAAAGCAGCCAAGAGCAGCCCAGGCCTTGAGGAATCTCAAGTGGTGACAAAGGAGCTTAAGGCCAAGGATTAGGAGTATAGTGAAAGCATAAATAAAATACGGGTTTTGACTTTGTAAAAATCAAAAATAAGTTGTGGTTAGAATGCAAAGTGGGTCAGGGTATGTGGATTAAGGCAGACTAAGGCTATAAATACTAGGGTGCCTGTGGTTGGCAGCTTTCTAAGATCGTTACCCCAAATCCCTATACTCTGGTTTACATGCCTTGTATAATTTTCTCCTGGAGTGCAGTCAGAATCTGTAATCAGGACGACATATCAATCTCGTGATTAGGTTCCATTGTATGGCAAAGGTGAATGGATTTTACAGATATAATTAAAGTCCCTAATCAGTTGGCTTTGAGTTAATTAACAGGGAAATTATCATGGTTGGGCCTGACCTAATCAAGTGAAGCCTTAAGGCTGGCCTTGAAGAAGTAAGCTGCTGTGTTGTGGAAGCCTATAGAAGGAGCCATTGGGCAATGGAAAGCAGCCTTTAGTTGCTGAGAGTGACCCTGGCCAACAGCTTGAAAGAGAATGGGGATCTCAGTTATACAGCTGCAAGAATGGATTCTACCGAAAACTTAAAGGAGCTTGGAAGTGGATTTTCCCAGTCGAGTCTCCAGATGACAATGCAGCCAGCAAGACCTTGATTTCACCCATGTGAGGCACTGAGCAAAGAACCAAACTAAAACATGCCAGATTCCTGACCCATTGGAACTGTGAGATAATAAATCAATTTTGTGGTAAGCTGCTCAATCTATGCAATTTTTTATGTGGCAACAGAAAACTAACACAGGGCCAAAGGTCACAGTGTGTGTGTGTGTGTGTGCATACTGTGTGCCCTAGGAGAGCGCAATGGCTTTGAAACATTGGGCAGATCCTCACATGTATTCTTGCTGTTGTTCTATATGCCTTTTGTGCAGTTATCCTTGACTTTAGTTTTATGTCTAAATTGCTCTTTTCCTACCTATTCTATATGCACACCTTCTATAATTAAATTTAATAAATGTTTTCTGTTCTTGTCTTAATGCAATGAACTACACAAAGGATTTGCATTTAATGTCTTTTGTACTCATAGGTGGAGTTCTAAACCCCTAAACCCCACAAATGCTTTTCTGCTTTGAATCCCAAGTTGCACTTATAAACAGAATAAGAAGGAGAAGAAATTAGAGGCTGGCTACAGTGAGATTTAAAGTTCCTAGGGGAGTAGTAAACTGAATAGAAAACCTGCAGTTTGTGTGTGTAATCACACAGACCATTGAGATATGGGTGTTATTGTTTAGTTAGCCCAGAATTATATAGAAGCCTTAGCAATTTTATTTGGGTGATTTCAGAGCACAGAGTGGTATATATCTGTATCATGAGATTGCAGTTTGAATAAAAATACACCACAAGATAGACTCAGAACTCTGTATTACATTGCTTGTAGTGCTATCACCAAAGTCTCCCATTTCATACAAAGACAGATGGACAATAAATGTCCTTCTGTTCTTGGTACAGAGCTCAAATTGAATGGGATTTATCAGGATGTCACATCTAATCCCTCTTCTTAAGGTGCTCTGACTGTTAGTTTTGGCTGGCAAGAGAAGGGGAACCAAATGATTAAGTGCCGGACGGCAGAGTTCCTAGGTTAAAAAAGTTTTATAATAAGTTCTATTTTCTTGTATTTTCATATGCCTTTCTAAGCATAAACATTTCTAATTGATATCAGTGGATCTGACTTATGAATTAATCTAAATAGCCAACCCTTTCTCCAAATAAAACCAGAAAGTGTCAACTAGATCTTTAGTAATAGGTGTATCTATGCTTGTTACTCTAGAGAATAAAGCCAGTATTGAAATTTCTAAGTAACACCAATAAAAATGTATTCATGAAGTAGAACATTTTTTATTTTTAAATTCTTATAAAATGCCTTCCCTCCTGGCATGGAACACTCTGCTCATGAAAGTACTTGCAAAGCCCAGCTGTTCCTCTTCGTTTTTCTCCCATCAATTCCAACTATCATCTTAAAAACATACAATAGGATTTTCCTAAATAATCACCAATACATGATGAAATTACTTCTCCAGATCTAAAAGCTCCAGCAAGGAATTTGTAGGGGATTACTATCTCATTTTCAAATAGTGCCCTATTCAGATGTAGCTGCAATCACCCTACAGTTAGAGCAATAATTTCTTGTTGCCACACACCAGGGGGTCTCCAGTTATCTTAACAACTGTCATGAAATTCTAAAAGAAAAATTAATTTACATTTGCTCTCATTAAAAAAAAAGACTAAAATGTACTCTGTTAGAATCTCCTAGGTGGAATTTGAATTTGAGAATTCAAATTGAGAATGGAATTTGAGAATTTCCATTCATAAAGCAATCCCCAGGTATTTCCAATGCAGCTAGTCTGTAGACCAGAGTTTAGAATCACAAAAATTAGGAGCTATGTCAACCTCTCATGGATTTGCTAGAGTGTTAATTGTGATATAATTCTTGAAAATAAGCTACTTTAACTAAAAACTAAAAAGACAGTCTTTTGGTCTGAATCCTTGTATTTAACATCTCATTCTCCCAAATTCCTAATGAAATGTCCAAAGGAATTCAGAAATTGTGGAAAATCTGAATCAGCTCTGAAAATCAGGGAAGGAAACCTAACTATTGGGGGAAAAGTCAAGAAATTTCTGCAGAATATATTGCTGTATTGGGACCCTATTGGGAGAATTGCTGGCCAACTCACAATTCATAAACTGACCCTAAGTACAGAGCAGCAGGGCCTGAAGTGAAAATGGACATTATGACAGTGGTAGGAGGCTTGGGGAGGAGGTTGCAAATCTAGAGGTAACAAGAGTGAGATGACTCGGCATAATTTGCTCCCAGTTTACACTTGAAATATAGAGCAAGCCAAGTAGAATGGGGGCAGTGCCACAGCTGGCCTCTAAGGAAAAAGGCCTTACCAGTTAGAGAATAGGGACGTTATCCCAGCAAACAAAGAGGGAATAGACTATCTTTGGCATAGGGGCAAAACTACCTGGTGTGGCTGCCCTTGGCTTTAATTCACACCCTACTCTTCAGTGGTAATGCCCCTATAATTTGACAATGTAAAACCACAGTAGAGCTAATCCTACCTTCATTTTTTTCTTCTTCTTTCCTTCCTTTTTCTCTCTCTCTTTTTCTTTTTCCCTCTCTCCTCTCTTCCTTGTTCTCCCTTCCATTTTGGTTAAAATCAAAACAACCTTTCAAAAACAAAATCACATAAAACTCCAAATATGGACAAGCTTACAGTTTCTATCACCAATTATTTATCCAATCACTGTCTCATTCTCCATCCCTCCCATGTATGCTTACTTGTCAGAATAAGCAAAGAGAAAATTATAAAAATTCAGTAGTTCAAAAAAAGGGAATTAAGCTGAACAGGCAGAAAAAAATATTCCCTTAAAATGGCTTTATTAATAAAAGCCAGGAAAAACTATAGAAAATCTCTAATATGTATTTCCTAAAAGATTCAAGAGGATACTCTGTCTATTAAGTATAAAAGCATGAAGTCATATAAAAGATATAATATGAGAGCAGGAAAAGTTGCTTTAAGATGAAAAATATGACCATTAAATGTTCTAATGCAATGGAATTCATAAAGAGAAGATGAGATTCTGTAGAATTAGAATCAATAGATTAGAAAAATAAGCTAGAGAAATCCTTCCAGAACTTCTAGAGAAAATAGACAATGTTGCCAAAGCAATTTAAAATTTTGTAAGACAAATCCAGTAAATCTAAAATAAGTTTTATAAGAAGTCTAGAAGTTCTGGAAGGATTTCTTCCAGCAGATGGAACAGCAAAAAGAAAAGGGAAAAAATGATGGGTGAAGGTTGGTCAAAACAAACTTCCACTTATAAAATAAGTAAATTTGGGGGATGTAATGTACAGCATGGTGACTACAGTAAATAATACTCTACTGTATATTTGAAAGTTGCCAAGAGAGTGGATCTTAAAAGTTCTTACAAGCTGATACATGTACAAGAGAGTGGATCTTAAAAGTTCTCATCACAAGAAAAAAATTAGAAAGTATGTTATGTAGACTTATTGTGGTGGTCATTCTGCAATATATTTGTATATCAAATCATTATGTTGTACACCTGAAACCAATATAATGTTATGCGTCCAAAGAAAATCATGTAATTCCAAATATAAAGGACATATTTAATTAAAACATATTTAAACCTGATATATCCTGGTGAAACATTTAAATTGCAGGACTAGAGAAAAAATTTTACATGCATCAACATGGTGCAGGGGGGGCGGATGCCAGGGGCGGGGTGCAGATAAGTAATTTACAAAAGGAAAATGTAAACTTTCAAGTTGGCTTCAAGCTTTTCTGCAATACTAAATGTCAGAGGTTCATGGAGCAATGTCTTCAGAGTTTCAGAAAATCATTCTATGATCCAAGAATTCCATATCCAATCAAGCTGATACATGTACAAGAGAGAAGAAAATACAAAGCAGAATACCTATGTAGACTTCCAGAAAAATTACAAAAAGAAAGTGACAGCTCATGGAGACAAAATCAAGATCAGAAAGCTGAGAAGAGAGAAGACAGAAGAAGATAATAATCAGAAACAGTGATTTCAGAGTGGTTACCATGTGCCAAATACTTTATATTTGTTTTTACAGGTAAAATCCATAATGAATTTGTGAAAGGTGTGTGCTTTTATGTGCTATATACCAAGGCACTACCAAAAAAAACCCAAAAAACATACAGCAAAATCTAATGGAAGAATGTAAAATTGATTAAAAAGTAATCACAGTAAGAAACATTTAACATTTTCTCAGTTTTTGGTCATTCAAGACAAAAGTTTAGTATGTAAAACAATTGATATAGTTAATATGTTTATTTAGTAGGTGAAAATATGAAAATAATAATATAGTAATATAGAACTATGTACAAAGGAAAGTGGTTAAGGACATTGCCTAAAGAGCTGTACAACCTGGGTACCAAATGTGTTTCCCCCACTTAGCTAGCTGGATTTGGGGCAATATACTTGCCATCTCTCTGCCTCAGTTTTCTCATTACAAAGTGAAGGATATAATTGTGTGATGATTAAATAAATTTATACATATGAAATACTCAAGACATAATAAGCACCTATTTAGTACTCAGTCAATATTAACTGCTATAATAACAACTAATGATGATATATACAGAATTTTTAACTTTACCTGTAGAGAATATTCTTTCTTTTCAAATGCCTTGGGGATATTTACAAGAAAATAATAATATAATATGCCACAAAAATTCAGTAAATTATTGAAGGTAGAAATTGTGTGAACTACATAGATGTGCACAAAAATTTTACAAGTAAAAAGTAAAGATGCAAAAAAAAATTAGACTACAAAGAAACTTTAAAACACCCTCCTAATTAACTCCTGAGTTAAAAGAAGAAATTGAAGTGCACCTTTAAATTCTCTAGAATATAACCAAGTATATATCTATATATCAAACCTAAGTGATCATGGTAAAACAATAAAACTTTTAGAATACAACAATGAAGAACATCTTTGTGGCTTTAGAATAAGCAAAGATTTTTAAACAAGAAATAAAAACACCTCTTCAAAGGAAAAAAAGTGACTAGACAATATTCAGATTAAGAACTGTGTGCGTCAAAAAGATACCATTGAGAGAGTGAATAAAAACCTACAGAGAGGGCTTCCCTGGTGGCGCAGTGGTTGAGAGTCTGCCTGCCGATGCAGGGGACACGGGTTCGTGCCCCAGTCCGGGAAGATCCCACATGCTGCGGAGTGGCTAGGCCCGTGAGCCATGGCCGCTGAGCCTGCGTGTCTGGAGCCTGTGCAAAACCTACAGACAGGGAGGTTTTTGTTATGTAACAAAAACTTCATATACAGAAAAAACTTTTAAAAATCAGTAAGAGAATACAAACAAAAAAATGGACAGTCACTTCACAAAAGAAGGTATCTAAATGGCCAAGAATCTATGAAAAAATACTAACTTTGTTAGTCAACAGAAAAATGCAAATTAAATCTATAATGTGAAACCACTGCACCCTTACCAGAATGGCTAAAATTAAAAAGAACAATCAATGCCAAATTTAGGCAAAGATATGGAGTAACCAAATATCCCACCCATTGCGGTCAGAGTAAAACTGGTAAAACACGTTTGGATAACTGGCAGTATCTAGTAATGCTGAATATATATATTCCAGGTATATTCCTAACAGACATGCATGTATGCTCACCAAAACATGTCTACTAGAATGTTCATAGCAGCACTATTTATGATACCCTATAATTAGAAATGACCCAAATGTCCCGAATGGATAAACTAATTATGAGGTATTCACAGAATGAAATACTGTATAGCAATAAGAATGAATAAATTATAACTACACATAGCAATACAGCTGAAGCTCATAAATAATGTTGAGCCAAAGAGGTCACCTAAAATACTACAAACTGCATATTCCATTTATATAAAGTACAAGAAAGGAAACTTAATCTATGCTGTTAAGAGTTAAGATTCCAGCTCCTCCTGAGAGGGTTGTGACTAGAAGGGAGGGTTCTGAGAAGATGGAATATTCTATTTCTTGATCTGGGCACAGGTCACACAGGTTTACTCAGTTAGGGCTGGTTATATGAGCATATTCAGTTTGTAAAAATTCGTTGAGCTTTATACCCATGGTATGTGCACATTTCTCCAGGTATTATAATTATCCTTCAATAAAATATTTTAAAAATCTTATGGGATCAGGTCAAAAGTATACTCATAGGAAAATACAGAGCATTTTATGCATAACAAAAAATATCACTTGAGTATAAAAAAGAACAAAATGAAACTAGGAAGTAGAAGCAGAAAGAAGAATTAATAGAGATGAAGAACCTTATTTTAATTAATTATAAAATATTAAAATGCAAAATTGATAAATAAATCCAAGCATTAGATCTTTGAAAAGACCAACAAGATAAGCAAAGTTCTGGACAAGTTAAATGGAGGGGAAAAAGAAAGAAAAAGAGGCAAAACCTAAATTTGAAACACACCAAAGGAGACTGTGGGTATTTTACAGATAAGTTTTCTCAACTTTGGCACTGTTTACATTAGGGCCAGATAATTCGTCTCTATATAGCCAAGAGTGTTTTGAAAATGAAGTGTGCTTTGCTCTATTAGATAATAGAAAACTAATTTAAATAGTGTAGAATGAGTACAGGAAGAGCAGGCAGATCAAACAACATAAAACCCAGAAAAAGACTCAAATATTTATAGAAATTTAATACATGTTAAAAGTTACCTTTCAATTCCAGTAGAGAAAAGAAGGATTCTTCGATAAATATTTGAAGATTTAGGTACAAGAAATGTTTGTTGAAATACTATTCGCACATGAAAAACAGGAAGCAAGTAAAGTGCCTAAGATTTTAAAATTTGTTCTATAACTTATGATACATTTATGCAATTAATATGTTCAGCCATTTAATGTTACTGTAGAAGAGTATTTAAATCTACAGCAAAATGATCATTATATAATGTTAATCAAAAATGAAACATTTTACCCAATAATAAGTACTGTGAGGTTTTATTTTTGTATTCTGTCTGGCATGTGAGTAAGAGTGGAGAGAAGACCAGAAGGATATACACTAACTGAAATATTAAGATTAGTTATCTCTATATAGTAGAATTTCCATTGATTTTTATTTTCTTCTGTGAATTCTCCATATTTCCTAACTGTTCAATATAAAAATATATCATTTTCTTAATAACCAAAAACAAAGAAATAGAGAAGGCAAAGCATACACAAAAAATTAATCTGTAACACTAAACCTCCTGAAAAACATTGATGAGTGCCTTCTGATGACCATTTTCATCAGTAGCACTAGCCAACTTACCCACCTGGACAAAAGCTCTGTTTTCTGACTAGTGTTGATCCCTGTATATGGAACCTTCCCTCCACCCCTAAGCACCAGCTGTCAACATCCCATTCAAAAACTCAAAAGCCAGTGAAAAGGAAGATACACCAGTAGTTGATAAGTACATGAAAAAAATGTAACTTAAAACACAGTAAAATAATACAATATACAAACTAGTATATTTAAAATTAATAAAACTGGCAACACCAAAAACTGGTGAGGATATAGGGCCTCCAGAATCCTTATATACTGCTGATGGCGGGATAAAATGGTACTTTAGGAAAATATTAGGCAATTTCTGATAAAGTTAACACATCTGACCTATGACCCAACAGTTCCACCGGGTATTACCCAAAAGAATTGAAAGCATACTGTTTGATTCCACTTATACAAGGTAGCTAGAATAGTCAAATTCATAGAGTCAGAAAGTACATTGGTAGATGTCAGGGGCCAGGGGGCAGGGAGCTGAGGAGGGGGAATGGGGAGTTAGTGTTTAAAGGGGACAGTTTCAGTTTAGGAAGGTGAAAAATTCAGGGGATGGATGATGGTGAGAGTTGCACAACAATGTGAATGTATTTAATGCCACCAAACTGTACAGTTAAATACGGTTAAAATAGTATGTTTTATATTATGTGACTTTTACCACAATAAAAAAAATTTTTAAAGCATATTGTACAAAAGGATTTGTACAAGAATGCTTACAGCACCTAGATTCACTCATGTTAAAAATCAGAAACCGTTAAACGTCCATCAACAAGATAATAGATAAATAAAGTGTGATACATTAATAAAATGGAATACTATTCAGGAATAAAAAGGAATGAACTACTGATATACACAACAATGTGGATGAACCTCAAGAACATTCTGCTGAGCAAAAGAAGACAGACACAAGAGAGTATTGGCTGTATTATTCCATTCAGGTGAAGTTCAAGACCAGACAAAACTCATCTACAGTGAAAGAAATTGAAAGAGCAGTTTCTTCTGGTAGGAGGTACGAAGGTGGCCTGGGAAGGAGCCCAAGAACTTCCTAGGTGACGGCAGCGTTCTATAAGTGTGTGGGTTACATAATGTGATTCATGCATGTGTCAAAATACATTGAACTGTAACACTTAAGCTCTTCTTATTTATCTTTATGTAAAATACACCTCAATAAAAATAAATATTAAGAGGTAAAGAGAAAAAGGCCAATAACATCCTGACGCCTTTCCTGATTCCCACTTGGGATTTGATCTTTCTCCTATAAGGCTCCGTATCTAAGCTCTTCCCTTGTCCTTCTCTCCCACATTAGTTTAAATGCTTTCTTCAGGCAGGAACTGGGTCTTGATTCCTTTTTTTTTAATCCAATGTATGTCTAGCATGGTATTTTACACATTGGAACTTAATAAATATTTTTGGATGATCTCAGTGATCCAATGAAGAGAGGAATGTGACAGCACTTACTAGTAGTGGCTCAAACATTTCTCAACTTTCACCGTTCAAAGTGAATACATTCATACCAGTCCTGAGCTACAAGCATCCTCAAGACGGCATTGCATTCCAGGGATCTACAGGTTTTTCTGGAGACTGTGCTTTTGGATGGAGAAAGCCACTGTTGTTCAGACACACATGCACACACCAAATGATTCTCTTCCACGTTGCAGTCTGCTGAACCCATGAAAAATCCTCTATTACCCTGTGAATTCCCTTATCTCCTAGACTGATGGTGGACAGCAGAGCATATTCACCAAACTGGGGCAGGGGCAAGGCACTGAAGCAGTTCAGAACATGACCCTGCAAATATGCTGCTTTGTCACGTTGATTATTTTGAGTTAAAGACACTTGAAAAAACAGCAAATACAAGAATAATTATCTGACTTTTAAGAAAAAAAGCAGGAGATGAAATCCCCATGTGAAAGATGTCCTCCTGGTACCAGAAAGAAAGTAATGTTCTTATCATCAAGGATAAGAAGTTGAGACCTGGAGAGTTCTATACAAATAGACTTTGTTAAAATACTTCTCTTCCTTTAGCTTCCCCACATAATTCAGTCACTTTTCCACAATTGCCTCTCTTTGTTGAACCTATTACAAAAGCAACCTAATACAAAAGCAAGCAGCAAACACCCATTTCTTCGTGTTTTCATTCCTTATGAAGGCTGCCACGTCATGTAAAATTTGCATTAAATAAATTTGTACACATTTCTCCTGTTGATCTATCTTATGTCAATTTAACTCTCGGGACCAGCCAAAAAAACCCCAAGAGTGTAAGAGTGTAGAGATAAAATTCACCTATCCTACAGCGCTATTATTCCTGCCCCTCCCACACCTAGATGCTGGCATATACTACTGCAGGCCCAGGCGACACCCAACTGGTAGAGTAAACACACTGTTCACAACGTGTGGATCTGATAGGTTCTGTAAATGCTACCATACGGTGAATTTTTATATTGGAACTTCTTAAATTATTTCCCAGTAAAATTTGGAGAAATCGTTTTATTTGAAAACATTCAGCTCCCAAACAAATATACAATCAACAATTTCTACTGAAGCATGTAACTGAAGAAAAATAACTACTTTATTAATGATATGTCATTAATATTAAAAATAACTTCAAAATAGAAACTTAAGTGTAAAAATAATAGGAACTAATGGCAATTTTGAGAGATAGTTCTGTGGAAAAAGCAGAGGTAAGCCTCAAATTTTTCAGCCTTTGGTTGCTTATACTAACCTTCTAATGCCCTAATACTTCTAAATGTTTGTCCCACATCATTGTTTTAAAGGATCTTACTGTATTCCACTTAGTAAAATTCCCTTTCATTGTCAAATCTCTGATATAATGAGATCAAACTCAAAATGTTTACATAATCTATTACTTCAATCAAATTTTGATGTTTTTATTTCCCATCACTTCCTTCCCTTCTGCTTTGTGACCCTGTAGCCTCAATGAGTTTTAATTCGCCTTCCTTGTTCTTTCCTATTTTCATTCACTAAATTAGAAACAATTCTGAAAAGCATTTTAGAAGTTATTGCTTATGAAAAGAAACTATTAGAACATGACCCCCATTTTTATTGCTATTGGTACCAAGAGCCAGAAAATTCTTTTGACTCTCTCCACTGCCTCAACACCCATGTCCCAACTTGGCAGCCCTAATTCTGCAATATGTTCAGGATCCACTACTTGCTCTGCTCTAACCCTGCTGGGATTGCTACTCCGGCCTTCATTGCTCTTTTCAGGGGCTTCTATAACTTACCCATGGACCTCCTTGCTAGTAGGCTCCTTCTCAGTCCAATCCAAACCTCAGCCTGAATGACATTTCTAGAACACTCATCGATCATCCCATTCATCCACCTACAGAAGAAAGTTAGAAATCCTGAGAATCACCTTCAAAGCCTGTGACCCCAGCCTAACCTTCCAACCTTACTTGAGTTTGCCACTCCCTGCCTGCCACACCAAACCCCATCCATCTCAGAAAACAGAGGACATTTTGAAGAAGTGCTTCTGATGAAACCACTTAAGCAGCCGGGACATTTGTCAACTGTTGTTTTGATACTACTGCAAATGTTACAATGATACCACATTTTCCACCCATTTGTTTTTCATCCCAATATCTCTGACCTTTTTAAGTAATAGCAAATCTTTCAACTGTAATTTCTTTTTAAACACCAAGGAGTATTAAATCTCCTTCATGCAAACACATTATCATCTTTGTAACTTGTGTGGCCCGCATCCCATCCTTATCCTCTTGAAGAGAAACGTGGTCTCACTCTTATTTCATCTGTTTAATATGTCCTACACTGTTAAATAGAGTTCTTCTTCCAAATGACCTGTATGCTTTCATACATTTCTTTTTTTGCTTATGATATTATCTCTGCTTGAGAATTCCTTGATAGTCTTCTCCACCTAACTGAATCCTATAGTTTATTCAAGGTGAAGAATACCATTATATTCTATCTCAAAATATGTCTCTTTGGCATATGGATTATTTGGAACTCAAGACAGTTGAGAACCAGCAGACACAGAGAAAGCTCTTTGCCTCCCCCTAACTTCTAGAAAAAATAAAGTATGAACTTCCCCTTTTGTAAAGGAAATTTACATTTATAAAGGAAATTTCTGTTTGTAGAGATGTCTCCAAACCAGAAAGAGAGCTACTTCCAGGAGAAAACTCACCACCCCAGAGACTCTTATCTGCATAAAAATAGGCCCCTTATTTACCAGACATCTCCCCCACTCCCCTCCTCATAACTTGCCTCCCTCACCAGCAGCCCCAAACCCTTCTTCCTTTGTTTAACCTAAGTTGGTATATAAGCCTTAAGCATCTGACAGCCTCCTAGAGCCAAATTTGTCTTTGTGAATTCTCATGCACCTAGAGGTATTTAAAACTATTTTTTCTTGTTAGTCTGTGTTTAATCAGTTTGCTCCTTTGGGCCCCAGGAACCTAGGAAGGTGGAAGAAGGATTTTTCTCCCCACAAAGGCCCACCCCAAACATGTCTTCTTCTTCAAAATGCTTTCTTCTTGATGTTCCTAGCACACCACTTCACACATGAGTAGGAAGTTGAATATACTTAATCTGTTCACAATTACCACTAATAGAGGTTCAAAAGTGAAGCTATGTTAAGACTCTAGAAGTAAAAGTATTAAGGTTAAATAGTCCACTTTTGTTCCCAATTTGTAAAGTACTCAAGTTTTCATCCGCTCTTTCTTTACATCCCTATTGCCCTTAGTGGCTGCTCCCTTGAAACATCTAACATATATCTCGTCTCTCACCTTACACAAAAGCAGGTATAATCCATTTGTGCTTTTCAGGCCCTGGATAATAATCATTAAGGGTTGTTGAACAGTGAAGGAAGGAAGGAAGCATAACCGAGAAGGAACCTATGGGGACTTTCCAGGACAGACCCCTCCCCCATATCCTCTGCTTTAGCTCCTCTCTGAAGTACCTAGATAATAGTACCTGATGCACATTTTCTGAGTTGTTTTAGAGATGCTAAAACCCCCACTAAATGGAAGAAATTAACAACTTGAAAACCAAGAGCAAGTAGCCCCCAGACCTACTGGAGCCTACGGATTGATCATGTTAACCCCTTTGACACTGCCCTGTTACCTCACCATCAACCAATCAGAGAACTGTGTGAGCTGATCTCACACCCTGGGACCCCACTCCCTCACCTTGCCCTTAAAAATGTTTTCCTGAAACCCATCAGGGAGTTTGGGTTTTTGGAGCACTAGCTGTTCTGACTCCTTATAGGCGCCACAGCTGCACTTTCCTTCATCACAACCCGGTGTCTGCAGATTGGCTTTACTGCATGCTGGTGAGCTGACATGACCCAAGTTTGGTTCAGTAACAGAAGGAAGGAAGGAAGGGAGGAAGGGAGGGAGGAAGGGAGGGAGGGAGGGAGGGAGGGAGGGAGGGAGGAAGAAATTGTAAAAGAAAAATGGAGAAACTGTTGGGGAGGAGAAAGTGTCCCTCCACCCTCTCAGGGTCTCTGGCTGGGTCTGAAAATTAAACTGACCAAGACAGATTAACAGGAGAAAAAGATACAAATGTATGTAACCTAAGTTTGACATCACATGGGATCCTTCATGACAAGAAGAAGACTCAAAGAAACAGACCTGAGTATTTCATGCTAGGTTTTACCAAGAGTAGACAGTCATACAGGAGTATGATGGGTTAGGGGAGGTCAGATGACCTTCCTGCTTCTCTTGTTTTCTCAAACTCCTTCGGTTTGAAATATTCACTATTCCAATAGGCTTCTGTTGGCTACATTGCAGCAAGCATTTGTATATGGAATTGCTCTTTAAAAGCAGGAAATCTGCTTCTTTACCAACACAGGTTTGTAGATTCTCTTTCATTTTCTTGCCTAAAACGTCAGCTCTGTAAATTGCTGTAGCAGCTTAATAAACAAATACTAAGTTGTGAGCCCCCTGAGGACACCTATGTCTTATTCAGTGATATTTCTCAAGAACTTCATGACTACTGGGTAGGCAAGCTGGCCTACATTTAATTGAGAATATATTGCTATCAATTCTCTTAGGACCAGTGGAGCCCTTGCTCTCTGTGTCCATCCACATGGCAAAACTGTGGGAAGAATAACAATCAGAGAGATCTGAAAATTGCTCATTTGATGTATTTTACTGGTACATGAAAGGACAAAAGCCTAGGAAATCACTCTCTCCATTGAATGCCATTTGCCTCAGATCAATAATATGCAGAAAATGCAATCACAGGATAAATGAGAATTGTCTCACCTCCAAACTACAGCACAAAAGGAAAAAAGATATACTGTAATAAGATAACTTTTGTCAGTCACAATGCACTGCTTTCAGAAGGCTGTTTTCCATGCCTCCTTAGTTGTTCCTATTACATTCTAGTAACTGCTAAGATTGAGATGTACCAAAGTTAGGTTGAATGTTTAGGAAACACGGACTTAGGTGGCCTTATGATATGTTAAATTATTAAAAGGCATGTTATTTCCTGGACAAACTAAATGAGAACACTGACATCTCCTTATATTTTTAAAGTTCTGTGGTTCATTTGTCAAACTGTAGTACATACCAGACTCAGAACCTCCCTCACTTCTTGCTTACCCCATGCCTGGTTTTAATCTCAGATTTAAGTTTAAATGGTGAATTGCCTTAGAAGGCTGGTAAATTCGTTTTAATGTTTATTAAACACCAAATACGAGTGGATCATTCTGCTAGATGCTTTACGTATTCTACCCAATTTAGCCCTTAAACAACCATTCTGAGGCCTATGTTTTTGTTTCTATTTATACTTGAGGAAACTAAATATTAAGCAACCCAGTAACCACGGGCCCACCTCACTTACCCCCATCAGCCCCGCCAAACAAATCTGAGGTTGCCTATTAGAAGCCCCATCAGAGTTCATGATCTTTCCACTGTTCCAGACCTTTCCATTGTATCCAACCCATGGCAGTTTTAAATGGCATCCTCTTTATAAAACAGGGTCAGACTAGGTTTTCTCCACCTACCCGCCCCATCCCCGAAAAAATTGTACAATCTGAAAGCAATTTTTCTTATTCCTTCAATCTCCCAGATGAACCAACCTCAAAATAGGTCCAACTAAGAGCCACTTGGTCTAGTGAAAAGTTTGGTGCCAGCTGAGGAATTACAGGATCTGAGTTCCCTCCACCCCTGACTCTAACTGGCCGTGTAACCTGTGCCCAATTAGTCAACTCCTCTAAGCCTCACATTCCTCATCTTTAAATAAGAAGGTTAACCATCCAGTTCCACAGGATATTTTCGTCTGATTTATAATGGAATTTCTAAGAGAATAGGTATATTTTATGTTTCTTTTAAATTAGCATTTAATCAGTAAACTGCAAAGTAGGGACGTTGCCCACAACCTTAAAAGAAGACAGCACAGTCTCTCAACCACACTCTAATGTCATTTGGATTATGTCCTCCCACAAATCCCTTTTTTTAAAAAGAATGAAATAGAGACACAGATGTAGAGAACAAATGTATGGACACCAAAGGGGGAAAGTGGCAGGTGGTGATGGGATGAAATTGGGAAATTGGGATTGACATATATACACTAATATGTATAAAATACGTAACTAATAAGAACCTGCTATATAAAAATAAATAAATAAAATTTTTTAAAAAAAGACTGCAATGATTTAAAAAACTCATTAATGTGTTTTTGTTTATTATTTGACATTTCAAATGTGCTGTTCCTATATTGAAATACCAATATCCAAAGCCTACTGAAAGAGAGTGGATTCTTTGAGATGTTCCAAATCGAGCAGCACCTTAATGATCAGACAGTAATAAGTCGGGATGACAGCGCTGCCCATGGTGCATTTCATGGTGCGAATGGTACTGACTTAGCAGAGTCCCATTAAATTAATGAGAAGCCCTGGCCTCTTTGGCCAGCAGGAGTGAGCAACAGAATGGAGCTATCCAAACACCTTTTCATCCCTGAGAACGAAAGGCGAGATTGAAAGGACAACCAGTTCAGTTATGTGTTTGACTTTCTACACAATTTATCCCCTAGATCAGGCTGTTACTCCATTATTCCCTCAGTTGGGTTTTCAAGATCAGCAGCTGCTAAAATAGCCTTTTTAAGGTATTTTAGGTTGTTGACACCCTTGTCTCCTGAATACATAATAAATAAAAGGACCAGGAATCCCTCCAGAACTCTAGCACTGTCCAGTGAAGGTGTCCTTTGAATTGGGATTCATAAAGTGGGCTTTCACTTGATGTTCTGCTTGTTTTTACCATCAGCAAACAAAGGGTCTGCTATAAAAAGGGAGGCATCTCGATTAGTTAAAGGTAAATAAATAAATGAAATGGGAATCTAATTTTGCTTGAGGCAGAATGCCAAAATGGGAGAAACGCTGGATTAGGAATTAGGCGAGTTGTGCTACCAAGAACCTGCGCAGCCAGGAACAACTGGTGGCCTCTCTCAAGACCTCAGTCTCTTCGTTGATAAAAGAATTGGTTTGACAATATGATGCATAAATTTTTCCAACATTTTGAAATATATGGCTCTCTTTGAAAATGAAGAGAAATATGGTCAATGAGTAGGTAGCAGATGCTGTTGTTGAAAATAAATATCCCAGGATTTATCTTTTCTTGGGCATAGATCTTCTTCTGTAAATGGGAATAGTATTCTACACTATTTTCCTCTCAGTGAACACACAGACTCGAATCCATGGAAATTTTATTTATGTATTAAGGGTAGGCACACAGAACATTTTTCATATTGCCACTATTAGTATTCTTTACCATGACTCATATCACCTGTTAGACAACATTGATCAACTAGTCTTGACACAATTTGTTTTTCTACTTTCTTTAGTCCATAATTTAATTCTCTTAACCACCAGGAACAAATTGTCAGACATCACTTTGAAAGAGTTCATGTCTTATAATCTTTTTCAACATAGATCATTCAGTGACTGCGTTTCCATTTAGTGAATTAATCCTCTATGTCTTTTCTGATTCCTAATACTGCCTTGCCTCATCATCCCAATACTCATTAACATCTTACTCAGAGAATAGAAGTTTAAAGAAAACTGTTGAAGATCAAAGATAATTTATGGGTTTGAATAAAAGTTTTAAATTACAGAAACCAGTAACATTAACATTTACATGAAGAAACATATAAGGGATTTCTGGATCTGTATGTTTTACAGACTTCTGACAGAGCTAAAGCCCCAGGAAAATAATAAGATCAAAATTTAATATGCAGTTTCTTTGTAGGTTTTTATAAAACTCTGCTAAGAAGAGAAATAACAAACTTGAATATGTATTATCTGTCAAGCACTTTACCTGTATTAGCTTGTTTTATCTCATATTAGCCCTAAAAGTATTATATTATGAGTTCTGATTTACAAATAACAAAACTGAGACTAAGTGAGGTAAAGTAATGAATGCATAGTCTTATAGCTGGGAAACAGCAGAATCAGTATCCCAACTCTGGTCTTGAGTACTCTAAAAATGATATGTTTTTTTTTTCACAGTATGTCACTGCAAGAGCATTTGTGTGTGTGTGTGTGTGTGTATTCTGTATTTTTCAAGAGAATTGCAAAAACCTATTGGATTGTCCCTTTTTTCTCTTTGGTTTTCTTACTTTTCTTTCTCTCTTCCTCCTTAAGTTCAAAGTGAAGACTTTTTATTTCAATTCTTTCCAAACTGCCAAGATCCTGAACCTAATAATAAAATATTATTTATATATTCATATTAAAGTGTAGTTGATTTATTACCAATAATAATAATAAATTATCTTATTCCATTATTATAGCTAGCATATATTGAGAACAATATAGCCTAAACCCTTGGCAAGCATCCTCTCACTTAATGCACGATAAGGATAGGTGCTATAATAAATGTTTACACTTGAAAACAAAAGTTTAAGGAGACTTAGAAGCTTACCTAAAATAAAAATTCTTGGTTGTTTCTAAAGAAAAAAAAAATCTCATATCTGTTTAATTATAAAGCTTGTATTCTTGACCACTATGAAGAAATCTAGAACTGAGAAAGGAAATATATGGTAATTTTTTAATTGCAAGTAGATGGGATTTAATTATACTCAGTTATATTTTTTAAAAAATTTTGGTTGTTGATCTTTATTCTAAAAAGTCCCTTTAACTTTTTGCTCTTCAAAAAACTGCTTGTTCTACACTTAGGAAAGATAAAAACAGAAAGAATAACCAACCCAACCAAACAAAATGATGCTGATATTATGATATAGCACTGCCATCCAGTGGCCTTTAAGGGAAACACACAGCAAATGCTTCATGGCTGCAAATGATCATCAGTGCAATTATTTAAATATAAAATAAAATGCTGAGTTGAAAAGAAATATTTGAGTAGTAAAGTTCAATTTTATTATTTACCCTGGACCTGAGGCATCTCAAAGTGAATAAACTAACCCTGTCTGTGTCATGATGTAAATGTTAGTGCTAGAGGTCTTTAAACAGTTTTAAAACGCAAATAAAAGAAAATGAAGACATTTGTGCAATTGGGAATTTCTCTTTAAATTTTGTAAATGTTTTAGTTCAACACAATTTTTATTAGCATATATGTTGCAAAACCATGTTGAAATTGCCCATGTAAATGCAGTGCTGGGCTTGGTGATTGATGTGTACAAAGAGCAAAACCAACTGGTTTTTGGTTCTTAGGGCGTAGATGCTACTATTGAACACAGCCTCTTGAATTTTTTTTATTGCATGTAGATTAATGTGAATTCTTCATTTTTCATTATTTGTTTGTTTTGTTTTGTTTGTTTCTATGTTCGTTCAAACAATTTTTTCTTTATTTATCGGTTTATTTAAACCACTGGTGCCAAAGACATCTGTCCATAATGAAAGGCAAAATCCAGAGCTCTTGGATTCAAAACTGTCTCAAATCATGAATTGGAAGGAGCTTTGATTACTCATTTAGAAAACATTTATTAAGATTTGGTGAGGTGCTACACATACAGTAAATACGGCATAGTCTTGCCTTCAAAGTAATTACTGTTCACTTCAGAAAACAAAAACACAAATATACAAAGCAACATTCACAATGTGAGGAACAGGCATGGAATCCAGTCTTCTTGTTCATAGGAATTATCTCAAGAAGCCAGCGAGTGCTTCACACATGGTAAAGACCCAATTGTTGCTGGATGAATAAATGGAGCAGTATAATTGAGGTAAGTATGAGGTGTAACATGACACCCACTCACAATCTGAGAGGTTGCGGTAGGTTGTCTAGAGCAGGAAACTAGGTTAAGTTGTGATTGGGGGTAAGTAGTCAAGAGTCATACTAAGTGAGGTGAGTCAGAAAAAGAAAGACAAATACCATATGATATCACTTACATGTGGAATCTAAAATATGACACAAATGAACATATCTATGAAACAGAAACAGATAGACGTAAAGAACAGACTTGTGGTTGCCAAGGGTAGGTGGAGTGGGGGAGGGACGGATTGGGAGTTTGAGGTAAGCAGATGCAAACTAGTGTATACAGAATGGATAAACAACAGGTTCTTACTGTATAGCACAGGGAACCATATTTAATACCCTGTGATAAGCCATAATGGAAAAGAATACATATGTATAACTGAATTACTCTGCTGTACAGCAGAAATTAACACAACATTGTAAATCAACTATACTTCAAATAAAATTTAAAAATAAACAAGATAAAATACAGGAATGAGAAAACAGGGGAGTGTACAAACTAAAAAAGAAAGAAAAGAGAGAGAGAGAGACAGAGGGAGAGAGAGAGACAGAAAGATGGAGTAATGTGTTTCAGGCAGAGATCAGTAGGCGGAAAGGTCTGGGGGTGACCCTAGAATTATTTAAGTCAGGTCATTTGAATAGTAAAGAAACTGTAAGTAAATGACTTGCTGAAAGTCACATCATGAGCAGTGTCACAATCAAGTTTAGACTGGGTCTTCCGATTCCCTCTCTAATCTACTTTGATTTACTAGTGCAACAGTGAATGAACTTTTCTAAGGGGAAAAAAAGAATGGGCTTCAAATGTGACGGTAGTGAAAACGGGATTAAAGGAGCCAATGAGAAAGACACTGTAAGGAACGGCACCAAAGACGGAGGAGAGCTTAAACAAGCTTTATTTGGGAACGCTCCCTGGCGAGGTTCACTGCTCCGAGAGAAAGGGGCCAGAGAAGTCGCGCCGGGGCGACGGTTTGGGCAGAATTTATACGGGAAGAAGGGAAAGGGGTGTGGTGAATCCGCGAGGGCGCAGGGTAGTCCTTATTCTCTTCGGGTATCGTGGCAATATCTGGTGCCGGTTGCATCAGTCTTGGGACCGGTAGTCCTGCCCCTCGAAAGGCGGGAAGGCTGGGCTGGGTGGAAAGTCCCCAGGTCAGTTCCTGGAACTGGGTGGGTGGGAGCTCCAGGTCAATTCTGAGAACTGGGTGTGTGGATGCAACCTGTGAGTCTGATTGCGTTCCCCTGCCTCGGGTCATTTGGCCTTACAGACACGTGGTGGAAAGAATCTGCAGTACTCAGCTAATGATTGGACAGAGATGGACTCTGAGGATGGTCAGCTTACAAGGGACAAAAAATGAGAAGCAAAAGCAAACCATCTGCTGAAGCTTGAGAGCATTTCCTCTGTTAACTACATACCCATTCATTAATGCTGCTACCGTTAATAAGAATAAGAACCATGCAGGAAGGGAACAGCCCTGGAGGGCAATGTTGCCAAATGGTTGACGAACAGCCTCTGAGGCCTAATAACATTGTAGGCAGTATATACACAAGACACATTTACTGAGGGCTGACAGCATAATGCCACTACGGGGAAGCCAAGGAAAATGGAAGAAATGATTCCCTTTCACTAGTAACTTACACTCAATTGGAGGGCTTTTTACAAAACTTTGCAGAAATGGGCAATTAAAAACATCCCAGGGCAGCAATAGCACAATGGGGAGACATCATGGTGCACGTGCAGTGGTCTGAATCTAAAAAAAGCCCATGTTCTCACCCCAGCTCTGCAGATCAGGGCTGTTGCAGACTCCATGCTGGTCATGCTGTGCTGTGCACTGTTGTCATACATTTCTATAGTTGTGGTGAAAATGTCTGGCTAGGGGAAGTAAAGTATCCTGAATAAGATAGGTCTTATCTTATCTTAAAATTCTAACAAAATAGTCAGTGTGGCCAGTGGGAGGGCTGCCATCACTTGAGCTCTCTGTGTTTCATGTTCCTTGCATCTAAAATTGAGTGAGTTGGTCTTTCAAGGACCCCTGTCAGTCCTCTTCCTACTCACTGTGTTAGTGTAGTGCACGCTTTACTTGGCTGTTGAGAGAAGGTCGAATGGAGAAGCAGAACAGCATGCTTTTTGTAGCCCCTTCATCAGGCCATAGGCTGGTCTTTGAAGCCACACCCCCAGTCAGATGCGGCCACTCATCATCCACACTGAGCTCTCCCAGCCAGCCTCTGCCTTGAGCCCTGGTAACTGGTTAAACAAAGCACTTCAGAGGCTACTCCTCCCTGATCCATGACTTATAACTAGCATCTAAAATCCTAACTTGTGATTTGGCTTTTACTTTATATGTCCTTCCTCTGAAATTGCTAGCCTGCTCTCCTAAGGAAAATACACTACGAAGTCACTAGCTTTCTTTGAAAACTTGATGTTGGAGAAGACTTAAAGGGACTGGAGTTGGGCCCAGAAGAAACTATTGGACTAAACTGGTTGAGAGAATATCTTGTTCGCAGATGGCATAAGGGGCTTTTCTTGGCTGAATGTAGGGAATTTTTAGAAAAAAATAATGTGGATATTAAGTATAGGACAAAGAGTTAAAATTTACTTAATATACAGTTTTGACCCTCAGTAGATATTTTTAGTGCAGTCAGACCTCAGAGAGATTGCAGGTTTGGTTCCAGACCACCGCAGTAAGGCAAATATGGCAAGAAAATGAGTCACACAATTTTGGGCTATAAGTGCATATAAAAGTTATGTTTACACTATACTGTAATCTATTAAGTGTGCCATAGCATTATGTCTAAAAAACAATGTACAGACCTTAATTTAAAAATACTTTATTATTAAACAATGCTAAGCATCATCTGAGCCTTCCACAAGTCACAGTCTTTTGGCTGGTGGAGGGTCTTGCCTCAGTGTTCATGCTGCTGACTGATCATGGTGGTAGTTGCTGAAGACTGGGGTGGCCTGTGGCGATTTCTTAAAATAAGACAATAATGACGTTTGCCTCACTGATTGGCTCTTCCTTTTAGGAATGATTTCTCTGTAGCATGCAACGCTGTTTGATAGCATTTTACCCACAGTAGAACTTCTTTCAAAGTTGGGGTCAATCCTCTCAAATGCAGCCTTTGCTTTATCAACTAAGTTTATGTAATATTCTAAATCCTTTGTTGTCATTTTGACAATCGATGAAGTCCGCCCTCTCACATGGGCACGGTTCATGGAGCCCCAAAACAATTACAATAGTAACAGCAAAGATCAATGATCACAGATCACCATAACAAATATCATAATGATGAAAAAGTTTGAATTTTTGCTAAAATTACCAAAATGTGACACAGAGACACAAAGCGAGAAAATGCTGCTCAAAAAATGGTACCAATAGGCTTGCTCGACACAGGGTTGCCACAAACCTTCAATTTGTAAAAATGCAATTATCTGTGAAGTGCAATAAAGCAAAGTGCAGTAAAACAAGGTATGCCTGTAATGACTAAGGGATTTTGTGATGATCACACACCCCATTCAAGATGGTGTATGCAAGATGTGCTAAAATGTAAGAATGCTATACAACAGAACTACCAGTTGAAGGGTTTTGCCCTGAAGAAGTTTTACAATATGACAGTCAGTAACAACCGAAAATTAGGAGAGCTCTATACAGTAAGCAGTAAGCCAGACTTGGTGACTTTACGCAGACAAGAATTCAAAACAACCCCAAAATTGCAAATCTGAACACTTGTAAATGATGGTATGAATAACAGAAACAAAAGGGGATCTTTTAGAAATGATGATGATCATCTCAGTTTTAGAATTTAGAAATTTTCAGGTGAGAGAAAGGCAATATCCTGTCCTGGAATCTGATCTCAGAAAGGCTTTAGGTGTCAAATATAGCGAGAGGTAGAAGATTCAAGACAAATACATATATATATATATATATATTCTTGTGTATAACTTTGGAGAGAAGTCCATTGTTGGTGACCATGCATAGTAAGTCTTCTACATAGTGGAGCATTCCAGAGACTAACTCAAGACTAAGTATTATAAGAAAGTCCACATGGTGGGACTTGAAAGGTAAAACAGGGATTAGTTTGGAGGTGTCAATGAAAAAAATGTTGTCTGCCATATCAGTAAGCAAAGGATGTTGCAGCCATCAAGCCATCACATTACAGCCACCCTGACCGTGAGCCCTGAGGAAACTCAGGATGGAAACAGGATGCCTGCCATCAAGCCAGCAGCCTCTGCAGTCACCCCCAATGATGCACCCTGAGGAGACTCAGGATGAGAAAGCATAGGTTACTGGCCCCAGAGAGCCGAGGTGCATATCAAAGGAATGATTTTAGTGAGCCCAGACTCTTGCATCTTCCCATACATAGAAAAGCACTAAATCCCTTAACTTGAGATGTCTGGTTTTCTTTAACAGTAATCTTTTGATGTTCTGACTACCTGGTCTTTGTTGCAAAAACTCCTATATATCCTGGCTCCCCTCCCTTGTCTCTTCAGAGCAGTCTCTCAGAGCTATCTGAGATGCTGTGTCCCAGGCTTAAGTCCTCAGTTTTGTCTGCTGAATAAAACATAACTATCAACTTTTAGGTTGTGCATTTCTTTCAGATGACAGAGGGTAGAAATCACTACCATCCTCATCAAATACTTAAAGAGCACCTTCTGTGTGCTGGACAATGTAGTGAACACCGGGAAGAGAAAAGGATTAACCATGATCCACTCTCAACTGCTAACATCTGGTTCTGGTGTCTGGGTGTCTTCTTCAACACAAATTATATCAACTTTAGCTAACATTTATTAAGGGATCATTCTGAGTCAGTCAGAGTTCTACATGTTTTACATAGATTATCTCATTTAATCTTTATAACAACCATATAAAATAGGTCCTCTTTACCATTTTACAGATAAAGGAAACAGAAAGGAGGTGTAGGAAATAGCTGACATAACAGGCCTGACTGTTACCCTTTGAATTGCATGCTTACACAGTCGGCCCTTAGCTGGCATCTGAAACTTGAATTGGGGGAGTGTTCCCACCATTCCCCAAACTGATAAGAGTGGCCCATCATGCCTAACTGCTTATACAAACAATGGTTTATTATGAGCACCTGATTTCTTTCTGGGAGTCTGGAATTTTGGTAGATGCTAGACAGAGGGTGCCTACATGATCAGCCCCCAGTAAAAACCCTGAGCAATGGGTCTCTAATGAGCTTCCCTGGTTGACAACACTTCACTTGTATTGTTGCAACTAGTTGCTACCAGAATTGAGTGCATCCTGGGTGGCTCCCCTGGGAGAGGACTTTGGAAGTTTGTACCTGGTTTCCTCCATACTTGGCTCCAGATGCCTTTTCTCTTTGCTGATTGTGCTTTGCATCCTTTCACTGCAATAAATCATAACTGTGAGTACAATTATTTGCTGAATCCTGTAAGCCCTTCGGGAGAAATGACATCACAGTAGTTCATCATCCTTCAAGTCTGGGGTGCTAAGAATGACTTGTTTGGTTGGAAGAGAGAAAGAGCAAGTGGTAAGGGATTAGGTGAAGGTATATAACCTGACTCCTCACTGAAACAGAACTCTTCTTCCCTCACAAATTCAGTTTTGCTCTCAGTATTGCCTTTTGAGAGGGGAATGAGAAACTGGTTGCTCTAGGGCATTGGTCTTACAAAGGAAAAGTATCACCTAGTGCAGTGATTCTCAAACTTTATCATGCATATAAATCACCTGAAGGGCTTAAGTCACTGCTGGGTCCCACCCCCTGGTTTCTGATTCAGTAGGTCTTAGGTGGGCCCACAAATTCACAGATCTAACAAGAATTTGCTGATAATGATATTGGTAGAGCCACAGATCTACTAATTCACTAGCATCTCTAAGCACATATGGGCAAGGAAATAATACTCTGCTTTGGGAGAAGAAATGTTCAAATCACAGGATGCTTCTTGGAATACAAACACAGAACAACTGATTCTAGAACAGTTACATAAGAAATTGTTTATCTGTTTTTTTTTTTTTAATCAGACTTCTAGCTCTTTTAACTCAAGAAACTTTTCCAGAATCATTTCCAGATTGCAACATTTGTATGTGAGGAGAACTTCTAGGAATAAGAATAGATCAAGAAAATTCTGTGATTCTTTATTTGATGTGGATTACTATAAATTTTGTATATGAAAATTTGCATGTGTGGGCTATTTAATCATTTAAATTTCAAGCATCAACAGAACTGGTTCTCAAATCTGTAACATTCATTCTCACTTTCAGTATGAAATCTAATGATTTAGAATTTGAGCAAAGGCACTTTAAAGTAGAATGTTTAAAATTGGAATACTTTTCCCAGTTTTTAGTTCTAATGTCTTAAAATTTATAATTGAAAGTAAACTGTTTTGTGTCTATTTCCCTAGTAGTAAATTCAGAGGCCATGACAGCTGACTTGCCTACCTTAAAGAAGCTGCTTAGGCCCAATTTCCAGGGCCCATGAACCAACCTCGATTCTATCTGATTGAATCTGGGGTGAGTGATATGTTAAGTCACACTTACAGAGACTAAAGTTGTTTCTTATTTAAAAAAAAAGTTGTTTAATGAGAAAACTTTAATGTATCCTGTAAGTTGAACTGACCCCAATTCTTCTAACAGTAAGAATTACCCAGCTGGATTCCTATCTCTGATTTGAGGTCTTAATGTCAGACCCCTTAAAGTGATGTAATTTATCACTTAATGCAGGCTGAGTAAATGACTTCAGACATAGCCTTTTTCTTCTTTTTGTTCCCTAGGTGCAGGAAGTTGCTTTGATTACATTGCTCAGTTCAGGGCACATTTCATTTTTGTAAAACCCCTCTTGCTTTTTATTCTTTTTTCCTTCCCATCACTATTCTCATTTCCACCATGGAAATTAGTAAGTGCTACACCCAAACTTTTTTTTCCTATCTTTTTTCTCTTTTGGAGATCTGATTTGTAAACATTTATCAGCACATCACTGGTTCCAATTTTATGTGTGGTTACTTGTATCTTTAGAATAACTCTATAGTTCACCAGATCTCAAATCTTCATTTGAAGAATGAGAAATGTGAGGAGTAATTTTGTGTGTCAACTTGACGGGCCACAGGGGCCTCAATACTTTGTCAAACATTATTCTAGGTGTTTTGGTAGGGGTGATTTAGATGAGGTTAACATTTAAATTTGCAGACTGAGTAAAGTAGATTGCTCTCCATAAAGTAGGTGGGCCTCATACAGTCAATTGAAAGCCTGAACAAAACAAAATGCTGACCCTTCCCCCAGTAAGAGAGAATTCTCCTACCTACGAGCCTTCAAATTGGCCCATCGACTCTTCTTGCCTGATGGTCTTTGAACTGGACATTACCTCTGAAGATTTTGGACTCATCAGCTTCCAGAATCATGTGAGCCAATTCCATATAATACATTCATTTATATTGGTTTTGTTTCTCTGGAGAATGCTGATGAATACAAGGAATATGAACTTAGGTGGTCCAAATCTTTGAAGGATGTGGTTCTAAATAATTCTGACCAGAGAAGAATATACTATTTTTCTTTTAAAGATCCCTTCCAGTCTTGAGGTTCTAGTTTATATTGATATTCAAATTTGCAGTCTCAAAATGCAACATACATCTAAGAAAACTTCAGTTAATAGGAACACAGGATAGTTCTGGAAAGACATATCTGCAATTGAAAAAAAAAGATAAAACAGAAGCAATTATTTTAAAAATTAAGAGGAAAAGGATAACCATCTTGGGAAGGTTACTATGTTTAACCTAGTTTCAACACTGATGGAAATATTTACAAAATGGAAAAATTCAACAAAATGAATACTACAGAGCAGTTGAACCTGGCTCAACAAGTGTAAATTGATGTAGCTGTAGTCAAAGTCAAATCTCTGCCCCTATTTTCATAGAAGTGACTTTGGACCCCACATACAAAGACAAAGGAGAAGCTACAATGAGTTGGTAGGAGGGGTGCAATCATAATAAAATCAAATCCCATAACATCTGGGTGGATGACTCACAAACTAGAGAACAATTATACCACAGAAGTCCACCCACTGGAGTGAAGGTTCTGAGCCCCACATCAGGCTTCCAAACCTGGGGTCCAGCAATGGGAGGAGGAATTCCCAGAGAATCAGACTTTGAAGGCTAGCAGGATTTGACTGCAGGACTTTGACAGGACTGAGGGAAACAGAGACTCCACTCTTGGAGGACACATATAAAGTGATGTGTGCATCAGGACCCAGAGGGAAGGAGCATTGACTCCATAGGAGACTGAATCAGACTTACCTGCTAGTGTTGGAAGGTCTCCTACAGAGGTAGGAGACAGCTGTGGCTCACCGTGAGGACAAGGACACTGACAGCAGAAGTTCTGGTAAATACTCCTTGGCATGAGCCCTCCTGGAGTCTGCCATTAGCCCCACCAAAGAGCCTGTAGCCTCCAGTACTGGGTCGCTTCAGGCCAAACAAGCAACAGGGAGGGAACTCAGCCCCACCCATCAGGATACAAGCAGATTAAAATTTTACTGAGCTCTGCCCACCAGAACAACACCCAGCTTTACTCATCATCAGTCCCTCCCATCAGGAAGTTGGCACAAGCCTCTTAGATAACCTCATCCACCAGAGAGAAGACAGCAGAAGCAAGAAGATTTACAATCCTGCAGCCTGTGGAACGAAAACCACATTCACAGAAAGATAGACAAGATGAAAAGGGAGAGGGCTATGTACCAGTTGAAGGAACAAGATAAAACCCCAGAAAAACAACTAAATGAAGTGGAGATAGGCAACCTTCCAGAAGAATAATTCAGAATAATGATAGTGAAGATGATCCAGGACCTCGGAAGAAGAATGGAGGAAAAGATTAAGAAGATGTGAGAAATGTTTAACAAAGATTTAGAAGAATTAAAGAGCAAACAAACAGAGATGCATAATACAATAACTAAAATGAAAAATACACTAGAAGGAATCAATAACAGAATAACTAAGGCAGAAGAACAGATAGGTGACCTGGAAGACAGAATGGTGAAAATCACAGCTGAGAAACAGAATAAGGAAATAAAATGAAAAGAAATGAAGACAGCCTAAGAGACCTCTGGAACAACATTAAATGCACCAAAATTCACATTATAGGGGTCCCAAAAGGAGAAGAAAGAGACAAAGGACCCAAGAAAATATTTGAAGAAATTATAGTTGAAAAATTCCTTAACATGGGAAAGGAAATAGCTACCCAAGTCCAGGAAGCGCAGAGAGTCCCAGGCAGGATAAACCCAAGGAGAAACACACCGAAACACATAGCAATCAAACTGACAAAAATTAAACACAAAGAAAAATTATTAAAAGCAAGAAGGGAAACATGACAAATAACATACAAGGGAACTCTCATAAGGTTAACAGCTGATTTCACAGCAGAAACTCTAAAAGCCAGAAGGGAGTGGCATGATATATTTAAAGTGATGAAAGCGAAGAACCGACAACCAAGATTACTCCACCTGGCAAGGATCTCATTCAGATTCAACAGAGAAATCAAAAGCTTTACAGACAATCAAAAGCTTTACACACAAGCAAAAGCTAAGGGAATTCAGCGCCAACAAACCAGGTCTACAACAAATGCTAAAGGAACTTCTCTAAGTGGGAAACACAAGAGAAGAAAAGGACCTACAAAAACAAACTCAAAACAATTAAGAAAATAGTAATAGGAACACACATAGTGATAATTACCTTAAATGTGAATGGATTAAATTCTTCAACCAAAAGACACAGGCTTGCTGAATGGATACAAAAACAAGACCCATCTATATGCTGTCTACAAGACACCCACTTCAGACCTAGGGACACATACAGGCTGAAACTGAGGGGATGGAAAAAGATATTCCATGCAAATGGAAATCAAAGGAAAGCTGGAGTAGCAATACTCATATCAGATAAAATAGACTTTAAAATAAAGAATGTTACAAGAGACAAGGAAGGACACTACCTAATGGTCAAGGGATCAATCCAAGAAGAAGATATAACAATTATAAATATATATGCACCCAACATAGGAGCACCTAAATACATAAGGCAAATACTAACAGCTATAAAAGAGGAAATTGACAGTAACACAATAATAGTGAGGGACTTTAACACCTCACTTACACCAATGGAAAGATCATCCAGACAGAAAATTAATAAGGAAAGAAAAGCTTTAAATGACACATTAAACAAGATGGACTTAATTGATATTTATAGGACAATCCATCCAAAAACAGAAGATTACACTTTCTTCTCATGTGCACATGGAACATTCTCCAGGATACATAATATTTGGGTCACAAATCAAGCCTTGGTAAATTTAAAAAAACTGAAATCATATCAAGCATCTTTTCCGAACACAGTGCTATGAGATTACAAATCAATTACAGGGGAAAAAAATGTAAAAAACACAAACACATAGAGACTAAACAATACATTACTAAATAACCAGAGATCACAGAAGAAATCAAAGAGGAAATCAGAAAATACCTAGAGAAAAATGACAATGAAAACACAATGATCTAAAGCCTATGGGATGCAGCAAAAGCAGTTCTAAGATAGAAGTTTATAACAATAAAATCCTACGTCAAGAAACAAGAAAAATCTCAAATAAACAATATAACATTACACCTAAAGGAGCTAGAGAAAGAAGAACAAACAAAACCCAAAGTTAATAGAAGGAAAGCAATCATAAAGATCAGAGCAGAAATAAATGAAATAGAAACAAAGAAAACAATAACAAAGATCAATAAAACTAAAAGCTGGTTCTCTGAGAAATAAACAAAACTGATAAACCTTTAGCCAGATTCATCAAGAAAAAGAGGGAGAGGATTCAAATCAATAAAATTAGAAATTAAAAAGGGGAAGTTACAACAGATCCCACAGAAATTCAAAGCATCATAAGAGATTACTACAAGTAACTCTATGTCAATAAAATGGACAACCTGGAAGAAATGGACAAATTCTTAGAAAGGTATAACTTTCCAAGACTGAACCAGGAAGAAATAGAAAATATGAACGGACCAATCATAAGCACTGAAACTGAAAGTGATTAAAAATCTTCCAACAGGGCTTCCCTGGTGGTGCAGTTGTTGAGAGTCCACCGGCCGATGCAGGGGACGCGGGTTCGTGCCCTGGTCCAGGAAGATCCCACATGCCACGGAGTGGCTGGGCCCGTGAGCCATGGCCACTGAGCCTGTGTGTCCAGAGCCTGTGCTCTGCAACAGGAGAGACCACAACAGTGAGAGGCCCGTGTACCGCAAAAAAAAAAAAAATCTTCTAACAAACAAAAGTCCAGGACCAGATGGCTTCACAGGTGAATTCTATCAAACATTTAGAAAAGAAATAACACCCATCCTTCTCAAACTCTTCCAAAAAATTGCAGAGGGAGTAACACTCCCAAACTCATTCTACGAGGCCACCATCACCCTGATACCAAAACCACACAAAGATACAACAAAAAAAGAAAATTACAGACCAAACTCACTGATGAATATAGATGCAAAAATCTTCAACAAAATACTAGCAAACAGAATTCAACAACACATTGAAAGGATCATACACCATGATCAAGTGGAATTTATCTCAGGGATGCAAGGATTCTTCAATATACACAAATCAATCAATGTGATACACCATATTAACAAACTGAAGAATAAAAACCATATGATCATCTCAATAGATGCAGAAAAAGGTTTTGACAAAATTCAACACCCATTTATGATAAAAACTCTCCAGAAAGTGGGCACTGAGGGGACCTACTTCAACATAATAAAGGCCATATATGACAAACCCACAGCAGATATCGTTATCGATGGTGAAAAATTGAAAGCATTTGGTCTAAGATCAGGAACAAGACGAGGTTGCCCACTTTCACCAATATTATTCAACATAGTTTTCAAAGTCCTAGCCATGGCAATTAGAGAAGAAAAAGAAATAAAAGGAATACAAATTGGAAAAGAAGAAGTAACACAGTCACTGTTTGCAGATGACATGATACTATACATAGAGAATCCTAAAAATGCCACCAGAAAATTACTAGAGCTAATCAATGAATTTAGTAAAGTTGCAGGATACAAAATTAATGCACAGAAATCTCCGGCATTGCTTTACACTAACAGCAGAAGATCAGAAAGAGAAATTAAGGAAACAATTCCATTCACCATTGCAACCAAGTAATAAAATACCTTGGAATAAACTTACCTAAGGAGATAAAAGGCCTGTACTTAGAAAGCTACAAGACATTGATGAAAGAAATCAAAGACGACACAAACTGATGGAGAGATATACCGTGTTCTTGGATTGAAAGAATCAATATTGTGAAAATGACTATAATACCCAAAGCAATCTACAGATACAATGCAATCCCTATAAAATTACCAGTGGCATTTTTTACAGAACTAGAACAAAAAATCTTAAAATTTGTATGGAGACACAAAAGACCCCGAATAGCCAAAGCAATCTTGAGGGAAAAAAACCGAGCTGGAGGAATCAGACACCCTGACTTCAGACTACACTACAAAGCTGCAGTAATCAAGACAACATGGTACTCACACAAAAACAGATATATAGTTCAATGGAACAGGATAGAAAGCCCAGAGATAAACCCATGCACCTATGGTCACCTTATTTTTAATAACAGAGGCAAGAATATAAAATGGAGAAAAGACAGTCTCTTCAATAAGTGGTGCTAGGAAAACTGGACAGTTACATGTAAAAGAATGAAATTAGAACACTCCTTAACACCATACACAAAAATAAACTCAAAACGGATTAAAGACCTAAATGTAAGACCAGACACTATAAAATGCTTAGAGGAAAACATAGGAAGAATGCTCTGCCGTAAATCACAGTAGGATTTTTTTTGACCCACCACCCAGGAAATAGAAACAAAAATAAACAAATGGAACCTAATGAAACTCAAAAGCTTTTGCACAGCAAAGGAAACCGTAAGCAAGATGAAAAGACAACCCTCAGAATGGGAGAAAATATTTTCAAACACGTCAACAGACAAAGGATTAATCTCCAAAATATATAAACAGCTCATGCAGCGCAATATTAAAAAAACAAACAACCCAGTCAAAATATGGGCAGAAGACCTAGATAGACATTTCTCCAAAGAAGACATACAGATGGCCAAGAAGCACATGAAAAGATGCTCAACATCACTAATTATTACAGAAATGCAAACCAAAACTACAATGAGGTATCACCTACACCAGTTAGAATGGGCATCATCAGAAAATCTACAAAAAGCAAATGCTGGAGAGGGTGTGGAGAAAAGGGAATCCTCTTGCACTGTTGGTGGGAATGTAAATTGATACAGCCACTATGGAGAACAGTATGGAGGTTCCTTTAAAACCTAAAAATATAATTACCATATGACCCAGCAATACCACTACTGGGCATATACCCAGAGAAAAACATAACACAAAAAGAGACATGTACCACCATGTTCACTGCAGCACTATATACAATAGCCAGGACATGGAAGCAACCTAAATGCCCATTGACAGACAAATGTATAAAGATGCGGTACATGTATACAATGGAATATTACTCAACCATAAAAATGAATGAAATTGGGTCATTTGTAGAGACGTGGATGGACCTAGAGACTGTCATACAGAGTGAAGTAAGTCAGAAAGAGGAAAACAAATATCGAATATTAACGAATATATGTGGAATCTAGAAAAATGGTACAGGTGAACCTGTTTGCAAGACAGAAATAGAGACACAGATATAGAAAACAAACGTATAGACACCAAGGGAGAAAGCAGGAATGGTGGTGGTGGTGGGATGAATTGGGAGATTGGGATTGATATATATACACTAATATGTATAAAATAGTTAACTAATAACCTGCTGTATAAAATAAAAAAATAAAATTCAAGAAAAAAAAGAAGTGATATCGGAAGAAGAGAGCTCAGATCAGTTTAATGTCAGTGTGTTTTGGGGTATATTATAGACTGAATTATTTGTGTCCTCCAAGTGCATATGTTGAAATCCTAACCCCCAATGTAATGATGTTAGGAGGTGGGCATTGAGAGGTAAGTAGATTATGAGGGTGGAGCCCTCATGAATGGGATGAGTGCTCTTACAAAGGAGATCCCAGAGAGCTCTCCAGCCCTCTTTCCACCATGTGAGGACACAGCAAGAGAACAGTCGGCAATCAGAAAAAGGAACTTCAGCAGAACCTGACCATGCTGGCAACCTAATCTCAGACTTCCAGTCCCTAGAACTGTGAGAAATAAATTTCTGTTGTTTATAAGCCACCCATTCTATGGTATTTTGTTACAGCAACCCAAATGGACTATGACAGGATGGTTGGAGAAATGTGTCAACCAGGCAAGAGTATGAGTACCTGCAGGTACTCAGTGTCTAAGAAGCAACAAGCTGCCTGGGAGGAAGTAACTACTATTTTTTGTATAAGTATTGATACCAGATACTTTATGTATAATGTCTTAAATCTCTTTTAAAAATGATATCATTCTCATTTATAGAGGAAGAAACTGAGACTCATAGATAGAGTAACTCACCTAAGGCCACAGAGGAAATAGTGAAGCCAGGACACCAACCAGAACCATCTGGCTCCAAACTCAATCCTCCTCCCTTTCCACATCATTCTGAAAAATAGATATAGGACCTCCTTCAAGAAAATTGATCTGGTTAAAGAGAGAAACAATAGTTCAAATCTTTAAAAGCAGAAGGTATTGGGCTACTGACCAATCATAGTTGGATTTAAAACTTTTAAGCAATTAAAGAGGTTAGCGAATATTTATTAAGGCAATTTTGACTGGAATGCTTCCCTCCCTTTGATGCTCTCTTTTACACCTCATTCATTTTCCTTCCCTACCTATCCACTGCTTTAGAGTCTAGAGTAACGGTAAGGAAAGGTATTTGGAAGAGGATTCCACAAGGAAAAAAAGTAGAACAAATAGACTCTGAGGTTTACTTATTTGAATTACAATGGAAAGAAAGAATGTCTCAATCTGTTGTTCTCCCACAGACTGTTCTGGAAATGATTCTGAATCATGCTCTATTATGAAATACATATCAAAAGATCAAAGACTATAATTTGTAAAGTACATAAATCAGTGTTTCTCAAATTTTGGTCATGCTCTGAATTCATTATCCATTGTCACAATAATACCTCTTAACAAAACCTCAATAGCATATGATAATAATTTTTTTTTCCTGCTCCTGAGTCTGTGGGTCAGCTGGATGATTTTGTTGATTTGAGCCAGTTGCAGCTGATCTTGGCTGGCTCACTTATGCATTTGTAGCTGATTAGGGGATGCCAGGGAGCTGGTTGACTTAGGAGGTCCACAGATGTGAAGACCCAACTCTGCTTCATTTGTTCCCATATCATCTAACACACTAGCCTCTGCTTGTTCTAATTGCTCAGCAAGGTTGCAAGGGAGCAACAATGTATACAAGGCTTCTGAAGCCTAGGCTTGGAACTAGCATCTTGTCATCCCTGCCACGTTCTGTTGGCCCAAACAAGTTGAAAGGCCAGCCCAGAGTCAAAAGATGGGGGAAAGAACACCTTGGGAGGAGCTGCCAAGTCACACTGTGAGCAGATGGGAATTATTTTTGCAATCAGCCTACCACATTTACCTACCATCTTTAGGAATTTTGCAAGTTCCCTTTATGTGCTCATTAACATGCCTGTTATTTAAGATGTCCATATTACCACACCATATTTGTGAAATCATAGGCTTCAAGTTTTATTTTGTATATGCATTAAAAGTCATAACTAATAAAACCTGGAAAAAATACCACATACCAGTTGATATTCTCTCAGCGAGACACACTGAATTAAGGTAATGTTCAGAAGCTTCTATGAGACCCAAAGAGATGGAAAATCTCTAACTTGCAGTGAGATAGTCAAAGTGTCTCTCTAACAAGTGCTGGATTCCCTATTGTATCTGAAGTACTCAAATAAATTCAGAAGAAGATACTAAGAGCTTAAACCCTGTCTCTGGAAAGTTTGCAATCCAGGGTGGCAAACAAGATCATCTTGTCCAGCAAACTTGCTAACCCTTCGTGAGCAGAAACCCTACGTGTATCACACAGAGAATAAGTAAAATAGTATTTCAAATTAGGAGGTGATCGAGGAGAGAGGAGAGGTAGAAGAAGGCATGGATGGAATTGATTTTGAGCTGGACTTTCTCATATAGGGAGGAGAAGAATAGGCAACCTTGAGGTAGGGAGGCTTTTTAAATTGAAAGAAAGCCCCAGCCAGAGGCTCAAAGGCAATCAATAAACAAGCACAATTAGGGCTCAGCAAAATTAGATAAAGTTAAAACCAATATTATCCACATTACAGTAAATAAATTAGATTATGTACACTTTGGCTTTGGACTTCCATATGGTGGTCATTGTGCACATCTGAATTTAAGAGAGACAAGGAAGAGTACTAAAGACTTGAGAAACGGGATGGACTATACTTCTGGTAAGTAGGGCTGCAAATTTTGAACCCACATTGCTACTAAAGGAGAAAAGCTGGACATAATATAAAAACCATTAGCTAGATTGCACTGGAAAGCTCACAAGATAGTGAAGAATTATCAGGTCAATACCCAGGAGAAGATAAAAGTCTAGAAAGGTGACCCCAGATTTGGGGACAGATTTTCCTCTGGAGACGTTAGCTTCTGAGAGCCTGACCAGCACTTTTGACAACCTCTCAGGCATAAAGTCATCGAAGGTGGAGTCCAGGGTCATGCTTTAGTTTGGGGCCCTAATAGCTACATCCGGAGTCAAGTTCAGGTAAAACTGCCCATCCGCAGACTACAGCTCAGCTTCAGAGCAGCTAAATCTCTGAAATAGATATGTGTCCCCGGGCTACTACCATTTTAGAAATTTTGTTTTCTAAGTCTATTTCATTTTCATTTAGCTGAGTGTTCCTTCTACTGGACATAGACAGAATCTCAAAGAGAAAAGACATTCGTGAAACTACTAAGGAAATATAAAATGATGTGTGATGCAAAAGGGAATTTTAGTTATCACACTAAAGAATTCAGAGCAAAATATTGCATCTTTATTCATTATCAAAACAAAAGCAAACAAAAGTAAAACTTTTTTATTGGAACCCAAACATGGGTTATTCGTATATTTGGCTTTCTATTGCTATCTTCTTTACTTGGTATCTGTTGAGACGACTTTTTTTCATTGTACGTGGAGATTGATTGCAAGATGTAGAACAAAAATTATTCTGAGTGGCACACGAATTATCAAGTCATATAGGAGAGAAGCAGACCCAATTTCTGAAGGTACAATACAGGTAGCCTTTGCCATTAGTTTTGGTGGAGTTTTTTCTTAATGATGCTTTCAGAAATTCTTAACATATAATCTCCAGATATAACTAAGAGTAGGCTCTGCTAAGCAACAGAAGTGGATTGTAACACACGACAGTTAGTATGTAGGCTTATAATCTGCTACTCTACTTAAAATATCCTGGTATGTCTTCCTATTTAATTCATTTTTCTGATTCTCAATATGTCAGAACAAAATGTTCTCATTCTTTCATTTTTGAAGACACAATTGTTATTTGTATAATTTTAATTAGCACTTGTCTACTCTGTTCTTTACACTGTTTTATATGTGGGAGGCTGTGTTAAATGAGTAAGCAAAGCATGAGTCACCAGATGCTGACTTGCAGAAATGAATAGGCCTAATGTATCCAAGTATGTTCAGTGGTAAAATTTGCCATGGCTGAACATTCTAGTACAATGTACTAAACAGGAGTCTTTATCTAAGATATTCAAAATCATTTCAAATATTTAGTAAAATCAATTGCAAACAATGGCCCTAAAAGAAACTACTGCAAGCAATTATAACCAGATTAGATACAAGTGTTCTTCCCCTCCAAAGCTTCTATGATGATTACTTTTAAGTGTCAACTTGGCTAGACTATGGTGCCCAGTTGTTTGGTCCAGCAGAAGTCTAGATGTTGCTGTGAAGGTACGTTTTAAATGTAATTAACATTTGAGTCAGTAGACTTTGAGTAAACTTTGAGTTTATCCTCCAGAATGTGGGTGAACCTCATCCAATTAGTTGAAGACCTTAAAAGAGAAGACTGAGGTTTCCCAAAATAGAAGGAATTCTGTCTCTGAACAGCAATATAGAACTTCTACCTGAATTTCCAATCTTTAGACTCAAGATTGCAACATCAACTCTTAGCTGAATTTCCAACTTTTCAGTCCGCCCTATGAATTTCGGACTTGCTAGCTCCCACGATCATATGAGTCAATTCCTGAAAATAAATCTTTTCCTCTATATATATATATATATATATATCCTACTGATTCTGTTTCTCTGGACATCTCTGATAAATACAGCTTCCAAATTATAGAATGAAGGTGCATGCAATAAATTTCCCATAGTCATTTGTAATACTTTGTATAAATTTATCAGATGTATCTAACATGCATTCTTAGAATGATATTTTAATATTGTGTCTTGTATTTTTTAAAACAAGTGAATAGTAGCCATGAACCACAACCCATTTACCATATATAATTTTTTTTAGATTGTCCAGGAGAATATGTTCTATTGACCCTCTCCTAGGTTTCCTTTCTCAGACTTATCCTACTGTTGCTTCCATACTAATTCTTAAAGAACATTAAAATTATTTTTTCCACCCTGAGTAAATTTTAAAATTGTAATTGTGTATCTTATGGCCCTCTATAGATTTCATGTCAGTGTTTTTTCTTTTTTCCTTTCATGAAAACAACTAATACTATTACTTTTCTCTATTTTTAAAAAAATTAAATTGTCATCTATTAAAATCTGTGGAAAGAAATGCTGCTGTTCTCTAAAACGGTTCCCAGAGAATTATTATCAAGGGCAGTTTATCTAAAATATGAGTGTTAGGGCCATTGCAAGTGCAACTTTTAGTGGTGGGAGGGAACAAAAATAAGTTATTGGAAAAGAAAAGTGAGTTAGGAATGGAGAAGTCAGAAGAGAAGTGTTTAATGGGTATATGAAGGCAGGTTTTGATATTTTCATTCTCAACTCTCTCTTCTTGCTGTGGCCAGGTGGAAGGAAAGACTTGGGTTTCAGAGAAGAGGATGGAAGAATTCTAAAAGGTACATATAAGGCTGTTCCTTAATCTTTTCCCATGACCTAGTGAGACTGAATATATCACTTTTAGTTGTGATGGAAAATAAAACCAAGTGTAGGCAGCTAAGGGGAGGAGACGGAGGGACTGAAAAGAGAACAGTTGACAAAATGTCCAAAATTACAAAATCCATTAAACTAGTAATTTTTCAAATATGCTTCTTTATATAGTCACTTGGAGATAATGATTAACTATATTAGCTTCTTCAAAACATGCCTGAGTAAGTTTTAACAAAGTTATGTAAGAACCCATGTTCACAGGATGGCAAGAGAGAATTTTATCTTAGCAACTGGTACAAGTGATCTAAAAATGTTTCAGTCTTATATGAGCACCCTAAAATCTGTTTTTATACGTCCTCCAGATTTTTTCCAATATAAATTGACAAGTCTTTGATTCCTTGTCATGTATATGACCCCAAGCTAACTTACAAGGTTTTATTTGTAATTTATCTCCTTTGCTATACTGACACCTAACTCTAGTAGCAGGTTTGAATGAGGTAGGGATAGGGAGAGACATGAGGTACTTCCTCTTCAAGGAAATCTCTAAGGTGACATGGTAAGAGAATAATCTTATTCTGATGGGAATCAGGAAAGCAGAGGGAATCTGTTTCTGAGGGCAAGGGATGCTTAGTGGAAGGTGGGGGAAAAAACACCTAAATATCCTATTTCTAGTTCTCAAATTTAGATATTTGAATTTGTAATTCCCTTTCTTCAAATCATCTAATTCTATCAAAAAGATCTATGCCACCACGCAGCCTTGAATTCCTGCTACCATACTTTGGTGGCAGCAATGCTGTCTCCCAGAGCTTGTTCCCAAGTGAACACAGAGGATGATGGAATTAGCAGTTTCACAACTTTTTGCGTGGATTACTAAATTCCCATGTCAGAATATTATAGGACTTTTAACTGCATACATCTAGACGAGATTATCAATCCCATTTCTCCACATTTCCCCTGGGATATTTTGCATGTGCTGATCTACACTCTTCATCAATTAGGACATTGTTTTACAATAGGTAACAGAAATATCTAGTGGCTAGCTTAAGGCAATAGATTGATTGATTGATAGGTATTTAAGGATAGAGACATATTTAAGAATGCATATGTATTTAAGGATACATATATATTGAAGGATATATATATTTAAGAATACCTATATCTATCTAAATATATGATATCAGGAGCTAACTACCTTGATAGAAGGCTCTTCTGAAAGGGCATCTCTTAGCATCTCACTCGTCTGGCTCAGATGTGGGCACTGATGATCTGAATAAATTGCTTCTATCCTGTTTGAATCACAAAATACAGAGACCAGGTCACGTATGAAAAATCCAACTGAAGGGATTAAACCATTATCACTACTGACAATCAGGCTGTACCCTGTTCTCTTTGATCTATAGAGCAGGAAATAAGACATTGTCTACCAACAAGATCACACATTGTGGGAAATCATCCCCAGATAGGACACTAGACAGCCTTAAAATGCAAGTGAGTACTAAAACTTTTGGTATCTTTTCTGCCCAGCGTAGTGCCCACATTGAGTAAAACTCACTGTCGTGTTGCTAACTTGTACATGTTTCTGAGACAACCCTGAATTACTTCCACCCGGACATGTCTTGGCCTTTTTTTCCCCATTAGCAAGGATTGAAAGCAAGTTTTTTTTCACTGTAATTATTCAGTCATCATGAACATATTAACTTGTGTTGATTTGCAAGGGAGCAGTCAAATGGCTGTTACAATAGCAAAGCCAAGTGTCCTTTGATCATAGAAACATCAGTAATATTCATTCACTGTCTCTGGCACATGACAATTACTTTTCTACCAGAGAAAGGCCATCTCAATTGAACTTGTATTTCCTGTTTCCCAGGCACTTTAAGTAGGAGGAGGGCAGATCTTCTCCACCATCTAATGCAATGGTTTGCATCCACTTAATTTGGTTGGAGTCTTAAACATCCTAAATCCTGATTGCCTACATTCCAAGCTGTGGGGTGTGGCAGACAGCCCAGTTGTTTTAATTCCAGAAACTGCTCGATGAAGTTTGGTTAAACCTCTCTAATGTATACACCCTCATGAAGGGTGGGAAAAGTTTGAACTCTGGGCTTCCATTCATGTGTTATATTTATTGAATATGTAAGTGATTGAAGCACGTTTATTTTCTTGGTTTTGACGTTTCCAGCCACTTAGTGATAGTTTTCTCAGCACGCCTAGAGAGAATACCAAGCAAATCTTATTCATCACTTGTTCCCAATAAAGTCGAAAAAACAAATGTTTGAGATATTAAGGGATAATAAAAGATCATTTGGTAAGTAGCAAATGAGCGGTACAGGCAGCAATAGGAGTAAGAAAGAATTTTGTTGCTGTTGGTGGTGGTAATGGTGAACTATTCCCCTCTGTCAAGTTCTGCTTCAGAGAGAACAGCTTTTATTTTCTTTCTTATGTGTTCAGGTATAAATTAACTCCAAATTATTTTGATTTGTGATACTTTCAGATAAATGTTTCTGCCTTCATTACCAAAGAGGAAGATACTGTTGTTACCAGAAACATCTGTTCAAATCTGTTCAAATGTATTCAAATCCAACTTTGAATAAAGACAGCCCTGAAGCTGTTGCAAGTGGTCCCTTGGTTATCAGCCTTCAATATGTATAACTTGGCATTGAATCCCAGGTTAAGACCTTGAGAAAGAAAAATCTCTGAATTGCTATATCCAGAGGAAAATGTCTGATAATGTGACATGGAGCATTAAGACTTTTGGACCAAAGACTGAGAGGAAGTGTTTGCAGATCATACCTCCATCTGCAAGTTAATAATCCTTATAAAATAGATTATGTTGTGGGACTATCTGTGTCCATGGCTTAAGCAGAACTGTAGAGTTATACAAATAGGAAAATAAGTATTTTTAATAAACCGGTGTTACAGAATTCTCCAGTACGAACTCCAGGATACCCACCCTCCCTATAGCCCTCTGGATCAGTTTTACAAGTGTAAAAGAATAAACAAGATAGTCTTGCTGGACTGGTTCAAGGTTCTTCTCCAGCACCTAATATGTTGTTTGGTATACACTAACACTTGAGGATTCCTAAGTGTCAAGAGCCACACTAAACAGATTATGAACATATGGGTATGGAAAGAAAGGGAATTCTTCAACATATTTTTTGCAAATCCTGCATGCCTCTAATGGTTTAGGAACTCTCTTCTTTTTTTTTTTTTTTTTTTTTTTTTTTTGCGGTACGCGGGCCTCTCACTGTTGTGGCCTCTCCCGTTGCGGAGCGCAGGCTCAGCGGCCATGGCTCACGGGCCCAGCCGCTCCGCGGCATGTGGGATCTTCCCTGACCAGGGCACGAACCCGCATCCCCTGCATCGGCAGGCGGACTCTCAACCACTGCGCCACCAGGGAAGCCCCAGGAACTCTCTTCTTAAATTACAACTTTACCAAAAGCTTCTGGAATCCTACAAAACAGTGCCACCACTGCATTTTTTTTCTTTTAAGTCCATAATACAATGAAGACTTGCCCTTAAACTATAAAATATCAGATGAGTAACAAAGTGGAGAAAACTAAATTCCACAGAGTTTCTGGTGCTATTTCCTGATGGAGACAGCAGTAAGAAGAGAAGCCTACACTATATTTCCATTGTCCTTGATTGTCATGGGAAAGGCCGCCAGATAGTAATGTGATCTTTTGGAAGAATATGAAGGGAGGGGTCAGTAACAACAATAAAAGAGGCATGATTCATGGTGTGATCTCACCCCTCTCAGATAATTAGGTATTTGAAGGGGCTCAGGAATGCCAAATGACACTGAATCACCCAGATATTTCTAGTTACTTACTCCTAATACACTGCTTAATAAAATTAATAGAAAAAATAATCTGTTGTAGGATACTTCTGCTTCTGGTCTGGCATGTAAGAAGCTTAGAAGTTGCCACTCCATCCTAACAAGTAAAAGCTGAGGGCTTCCCTGGTGGCGCAGTGGTTGGGATTCCGCCTGCCGATGCAGGGGACACGGGTTCGTGCCCCGGTCTGGGAGGATCCCACATGCAGCGAAGCGGCTGGGCCCGTGAGCCATGGCCGCTGGGCCTGTGCTCCGCAATGGGAGAGGCCACAACAGTGAGAGGCCCTTGTACTGCAAAAAAATAAAAAAAGTAAAAGCTGAATAAACTGAAAAATCAGCAACTCTTCTTAGATCCCTAAGAGAAGTAAGGCCACAGAGCAAACTGCTGACTCCAAAACTGGAGAGACAGACAAACAAATACAAAGAATCACAACTTACCAGAGCAGAACCCTCCATGGGAATCAGTGCTCCAGGGTAGGAAAACCTGGACTATAACTGATGAATTGCTGGAAGGTTAATGTGGACAATTCTGGGAGATAAAAACTCCAGAGGGACCCAATCATCAGTGGGCCCCTACAATCTTGTGAGTTTTATCTCCTGGAGCTCCACCAGGTTCTCACAGTAAGTAGAGAAAAATCTCCTCGTGCTGCCGGGGGGGTAAGGGAAAAAGGAGCCATCATGAAATAAAGCACATCATTCTTTTCTTCTTAATAAGGTTTGCCCTCCGGAAGAACTATTTAACCAGAGCCCACCTGCTTTGGTTTTATAAGGGCGTAACTGACCTGGGGGAAGGGAAATACCCAATTCCAGTCTACCCTAGCTATCCTGTCACACATAAGGGGTGGGTGGGGTGTGACTTCTGAGAAGTGCTTACGAAGTTCACAGTCCAGTACATAGTCTCACTAAAAGACTGAGACCTAATCATATGACTATAGAACATTTCCACTCTCCTCACACTTTCCCATCACATTACTAAAGTCTGGTTCACTGCAGTTTCTTTAACCTCGCACATCATATCCAGCTATTGAGAAAAATTACAAGGCATATCAAAAGATTAAAAAAACATAGTTTTAGGGAATTTCCTGGAGGTCCAGTAGTAAGGACCCTACATTTCCATTGCAGGGAGCACGGGTTTGATCCCTGGTGGGGGAACTAAGATCCCACAAGCTATGTGGCATGGCATAGAATAGAGTAGAATAGAATAGAATAGAATAGAATAGAATAGAATAGAATAGAATAGAATAAATAAAATAAAATAAAATGCCTTCCTGGAACTCACTGGGGAGTTCAGATTTAAAAACCAAACAAACAAAAAACAACACAAGCAAACAAACTCCGCAGTTTTAAAAGGCAGAACAAGCATCAGAACCAGACTCAGATATGGCAGAAATGTTGGAATTATCAGACCAAGAATTTAAAACAACTATGATTAATATTAAAGGCTTTAATGGATAAAGTAGACAGCATCCAGTAGTACACCCTGACAATGGAATACTATTCTGGGCTAAAAAGAAATGAGTTATCAAGTCATGAAAGGACATGGAAGAATCTGATGAAAACTACTGACCATCTCTCCAGAACAAATGCATTTGCATATTTTACACATCCACCGAAATCCATCAAGGGGCCCCAGGTTAAGAATCCTCATGTAAAGTTTGTGGAGTGCTTCACAACCCTTTTTCACATTATGAAATCTATAGAAATAATGATATTTTTACAGCACACTGGGATAAATTAAAGGGGATTTGAAGGCAATTATATAGGGTTTAGTGGGAAAAAAATGCTTTTTAATGCTATCTCATTATAATGAGAAAAATAAAATAAACATATTAAGGATGATATGAAATACTGTGTTTGTATAAGCTTCCAAATAAAATCTTCTCAAAAATAAATTAGTAGAAGACATAGGGGAAACTTAAATGCATATTACTGTGTGAAATAAGCCAATCTGAAAATGCTACACACTGTATGACTCCAACTCTGGAAAAGGCAAAACTATGAAGACAGTAGAAAGATCAGTAATTGTCAGGAGAGATGAATAGGTTGAACACAACAGATTTTTGTGACAGTGAAACTACTCTGTATGATACTATAATTTTGGATAAATGTCATTACACATTTGTCCAAATGCATAGAATGTACAACACCAAGAGTGAATCCTAATGCAAACTACAGACTTTGGAAGAAATGATGTATCAATGTAGGTTCATCCATGGCAACAAATGTACCACTCTGTGTGAGATGTTGATAATGCAGGAGGCTATGCACGTGTGTGGGCAAGTGGTATATGAGAAATCTCTGGACCTTCCACTCAATTTTACTGTGAACCTAAAAATACTCTAAAAAAATAAAGTCTAATAAGAAAATTCGAAATCTATTTTCTACTGTGAACCACAGACCTGGGTCCTTTAAAAACTTAAGATTTTTAAAAAATCAACTCTGCAGTTGTATACTAACTTTATGATAAAACTCAATTACTTGAACTACTTTGTCTATCTCCTCATATCTACACTTCTTCTTACATAAATGTTTCTAAAGTTTCATTCAGTAACTGAAATGTGAAGAGAATAAGAAAGGGGAGGAGAAAAGATATGAGTTAAAGTGTTAGTAGCATAAGATGCCTGGAGAAGTTGAGAAGGATTCTCTCCACTTCTTAGTGAGTTTTTACATAAAAGGACTGAGAACTGAGCCAAACATACAGCGTTGCTCCTGAGTGGCTTAAACTTCTTGGAAAGGGTTTTCACAGTGTGAAACAGAAGAGCTTTATAGCCGTGAGCTATAGACAAAAGCCTGGGGAAGGTTATACAGGTAAGGTGTCTCAGAAGTTTAGTTCCTCAAGTTGACTTCCACTTGAGACAGCATCTCGGGCATAGTAATGAAATTCAGTGGTGACTGAAACAAGTCAGAGAGTAGTATCTGAATTCACAGGAAACTTGTGGAGCCTTGGAGGTCTTCTGGGGCATTGAAAGTATTAGGAGGCGTGGCAGGTAGGGGGAAATAAAGATGAGAAGAGAAAACTACTAAAATCATCTTTCCTATTATTTTACCCTCTGACAATAGTTAATCCAAAGGTGAAATAGGTTTAGTCTCTCTCTCAATTGTGTCTCATCAATTTTGTCTAAACGTTTTGAAATAGCCTCTACTCTTTGCCGTTTCTGGCCTGTCTTCTATATTGCTGTCTGAAATTATTCTAATTCATGAATAGGATTAGCGACTGGAAATAATAAGCACTCAAATATTTGTTGAGTAAATGAAGTTTCCTTTCATGATTAAAACCCTACCAAGGGGGCTTCCCTGGTGGCGCAGTGGTTGAGAGTCCACCTGCCGATGCAGGGGACACGGGTTCGTGTCCCGGTCCGGGAAGATCCCACATGCCGCGGAGCGGCTGGGCCCGTGAGCCACGGCCACTGAGCCTGCGCGTCCGGAGCCTGTGATACTCCGGATACTCCAGGCATCCTCTTCTTTCCTAGGTACTTAATCGCACGTACCTCCTCGTGACTTCCTGACTTTGAGATGTTTTCTTATATTTCAAATGATTTACATATGCTATTTCCCCTGCTGTCATGCCCTACTTCCCATTTCGTCTTGAATGCATCTATGCCTCCTCAGGCCTGTTCCTCAACAAAATCTTCCCTGAGGTTTTGAGATAGACTAAGTTGATCTCATCAAAAAGTTCCCATGCTACAAACTTTCAGTTAGAAGATGAAAGAGTCCTGAAGATCTAATGCACAGCATACTAATTATAGTCAACAATATTCTATACTTCAAAGCTGCTAAGACACTAGGTCTGAAGTGTTCTCACCACAAAAAAGAAATATTTACATGATGTGATAGAAGTTTTACCTAACACTACAGTGGTAATCATATTGCAACATATAAATGTATCAAATTAACGTGTTATACACCTTAAACTTACACAATGCTATGTGTCAATTGTAGCTCTGTAAAAAAATAACAATAAAACAATTTTCTTAAAGTTCCCATGAAACTAGTAAAACTTATCCTGCTTTTCAAGTGTATTATAAATGGTTGTTAATGTTTGCTTCTCCATTTAGATGGCATTTTTTGAGGGCAGAGATCTCAGCCTAATTGTCTATGTCAAGGCATGGAATATGGTGGAACAAATAAAGCAGTGATATTAGGCAAACCTAGATTACACTTCTGGCTTCCCCTGTCTAGTTGTATGACCTTAGTAAAATTAATTTCTCAGAAGTTTGGTTTTCTGCTCTAAAAATACAAAAGAAAAGTACCTTGGCTAGGTCAGCACCTGGGAGAAAAAATTTCTATTTCTGAATTAAATGTAGTGGGATATAAGCAGTGTGTGTGTGTGTGTGTGTGTGTGTGTGTGTGTGTGTGTGTGTGTGTGTAATTATCAGGTTTCCAAAGGATTATTTTAATATTTAATGATTTTTAGATTACTTTTTTATCCAAACCCTTAATCCCATTCAAAACTTGTAACAAATGCCGCCTTGACAAAGTCTATTCTAATTATAAATATTTGAAGTACCTGTATTTCTTTGTGGAAATGAAAAGCTGAAACTTATGAAATATGCTTTTAGTTTTACTTCAAAATAGCATTTCTGAAGTGTTTTCCTTTTATCATCTGACAAGTTACCTACTTAACTTGAGTTTTAGAATCAGTAAGTAGTTCTTATTCACAGAACCTACTAATATATTGTAGCATCAGAGTAAGTGAATACACTAAGAGAGTAACATAGGTGTGAATTAACAAATGAATGTCAAAATATAAAACTATACATAGGCCAAAAGTTAGAATTGCAGCTCTTACATGTGAGCCCAACTTATAACTGGTCTATATGGAAAAATTGATTAAAAGCTCATCTAGTTCCTAGGATTTCATATTTATTCCAAGCCATCCTGGTATATTCATGTTTGCTTTTTTGATTCTTAAGTGTGGAAGTGAGGATAACTGGAGAGAAGATGAGTGAGCTATTGTGATCAAAGATTTAAAACTAAAACTGGCATGAAAGGCCATGGAAATCCAAAGCCATTCTCAAAGAGGAAATGTGTGGCCAGGCCTGTGGAAAAGGGTATTTCAGCCTGAATTCAGTATGTGGTATCTCTTTGTTGTAAAGTAATTGCAAATCAATGCACTTTGAGTATTAAGTTTTGAAAATGTACCTTGGATCAAATGTAAAATTTATCCTCATTAGATTCTTTACCTTTAAGGATTTGAATTTCCTCTTACCCTATGCATGCCAAAAAACCCAAAAAACAAAGGAATAAAATCAAAGCTCCCATTTTAAAAAAACACCTCCACAATGTGAAATTTGGTTGTTCTCAAAGAGTAAAATTTCTGCCACATGGATGACAAGGTGTTGTCAAGGCATAATGGAAAGTTTCTGTGGGAGTATGCGAGGCATTAATGCACAGAAGTTGTATCACATTTTGAGCTCACATACTCTTTGAAACAGAAAGAATCTAAATTTCAAAGCTTTTACTAACGTTTCTCAACAACTGTAGCATTTATTCATAGATGTCCAATATAATCTTGTAGCATTAATCCTATAAATAAAAATATTAACTTTTTAAAGAAATATTAAAATTATTTTCAATGCCTTTTTACCTTGTTACTTTCTTGGAAATCTAAAATAACTCAATATGTCAAAGAAATAAAAACATACTTATCTTACAGATTAATAAAATATAGTTCCCAAATATTAAGATAATAAGAAGAATATAAACCAAGACTTCATGAGCAGACTGTGTCCAATGACCAAGATTCTTTGCTTGACCAAACTTTATTCAGGCTCCTGAAACTTCTCCTCAGCCCACCTGTGCACTTCCTTGTAAAATCTAATTTTAGCAAGATCCCTCCTAGGTTATTTTAGCAAGAGTTCCCCATCCTCTATTTCTGTTCACCCTCAATATCTCATTGGGTTTCTCATCCTCCATCATCCCGCAGGTAATGTCTGATCACCATGGCCTATCTTTAGCAAAGATTCTGTCAGGTGAGTCTAGCTAGAATCTCTCTTACCCCTGATGTTTCAGTAATTTTCCATACACTTACCCCTAAACTGCTTCTTGGCTATAAATTCCCATACTGTTGCCCATACTGTTTTTGGAATTGAGCCCAGTTCTATAATGAGGTCTCTTTTCCTTATTGCAATGGTTCTGAATAAAATCTGTTTTTACCACTTTAAACTACTATCCAGGTCTGGTTTTTCTTTGACACCAAGGGTTGTTAAGTCCTTTTGCATACTTTTGTTATTGAATCCTTAGAGCAACTACTATGTATGTTTTACTATTCTCATATCAAGTTTCGAAACTGAAAGGTAGAGGGATTATGATTTATTGAAGATCAAGGAGCTAGTTAGTGGTAGAAACAGAACTCAAACCCAGGGGTTTTGTGGATTTTTAAAAGTCCTACTTATTCCAAAAGTTGTGTCATTTCTAATTTTTACATAGTGTTTCAAATTTTTCTTCAAATATAGAAAACATAGAAGCAGTTAAGCAGGCAGTTTTTACAATATGGGGGATGTAAATAGCTTCCTTTTCTAAGTTATAGTAAATTTATCTTAGCATCAACACATTTTGGAAAGAAGCCATCATCGTTATACGAGGGAGTTCCCAGAAGTGAGCCAAAACAGAACCTTTGAAAATAGAATCATATGAACCTTTCACTTCATATCCTCTGGGGAAGTAAATGAAGAATCTGTATCCCACATGGTAATGCTCCCTGCTGACCATCCCATCTTTGGGAAGGGTCATGCTACATTCCTGGAATGTTTGAGGTCATTTGGAGAGATTGGCTGCATTCCCATCTACACCCATCATTGAGGAAAATAGTGTTCAAATTCAACCAGCTGATGATCGCAAACTTACTCTTTATAACATAGAGCTCTCATCCATTCTTGAACTTACAAAATAGCCTTCAAAGTTACTTTATAACAACAACCTGTTACTTATTTCTAAGGAAACTCATCGTATTTTATTATTAATAATGATTGTTTGTTAATCTCACAATACCCAGATAAAATAATTTAAGAAATTATTTGACTCCCAGGGTTAAGAGTGAGGCATTTTACCTGCAATCTGAAGGAGAAGGATGCCTTCCACATGGAAGTACATCACTGCAAAGTACTTTGCACTACAAGTGCAAAGTACAGCACTTACGGCCTTACATAAGGTTGTAAGTATGTTGACTCATACATGCCTTTCTGGTTTGTTGGGATTTGTGTTTGAGAAATCACGAGAACCCATTCCATGTACTTTGTTAACTAGGGATAGTGATTAGGGATAGATATCACATTTTAACTGTTTAACTCCTTAAACATATGATTCATACATCATATTTAAATAAATGGACACGATAAAGAGCTTGAAACATGGCCAGTATAGAAGAGGAAAAAGAATCCTCCTCTACCCTTTTATGTTCTGCCCTAAGCCTGATAATTAACTGGAAGTAAGACAGAATAACAGGAGAAAAGCATACAATCTTATTTAATATTTTTGTGTGCACCCAGGAGCCATCATAGGGAAAAATGAAGACACAAAAAAGCAATTAGGATTGAGAGTTTATATACTTTTTTAACAAAATATCATAAATTTGTGGGGAAATGACAAGACAAAGGAAGAGGACTTAACTTAAGCTTTTAGAGGCAGTAAATTGTAGGGAAGTGACTAGAAAGAATATGAGGGAAATTAATGGAAAGCTAGGGTTATTTTAGTAAGTTTGTTTGTACAGATCCATTTAGGAATTGATAACCAGTCTCCAGTGGTAAGAATGTTCTCTTACTGGTATAGGCAGGGTAACTTTTTCATGGGAAATATGACATGCTTTTAGGTAGAAAGTGGGAAGTCAGAGAGCCCTTCCTGTATCTAGTGTTTCTTAAGTGACTTAAGCTCAATATTATCAATATACCAAAAAGGTATGTTTTGGGCTGGCATGCTCTGAACACCTTCACCATCATTAGCAGTAAAGGAAATGTGTACTTTTAGCTTTGGAACTTCAGTAAATAGAACACCTGAGGGAATGCTGTTAAGAGTCCATTTAATTCACACTCACCATAAAGTAACACAGAAGTCACTAAAAGAAAAGCTGGGGGAAAGCACTAGCCTCCAATTTAGTAGTAGTTTAGTTCAAACAAGTGAATTGCAGTACATACAACTGACAAAGGAGAACTTGCCAGAGAGAAGACATATCCAATAGCAAAAAGAAGAAAAAGAATTTGTTTTCACATGATTCCCAACCCTCATATTAACTACTTTACACCACAGCTCTAAATTTTCTGAATTAACTAGGCAGTTACCATACTCTAGAGCTATTTGCTGGTTTACTCGCGAGCCTGTAAGTAACCTCTACCAAGGCAGGGGTAAACTGATGTGAAAAGCTTGATTCTATCACACTTACCCTAGGACCACCAGTCAGAGCACTATAGAGCACCTATTTGGTTAAAGGCGAGGGGGGAGGAGATGAAAAGATGACAAAGATGCTCTAGGGAACTGGACTTCATATGGAAAATTGAGCACAACTGAAGGAATGAATATGGTAAGTGTTGTAATTAGTACAGTTGGGGTGTTATATCGATTCTAACAAACAGGATTGGAGAAGACACTTGGAGGCAGACCACTATACACTGAAGTCTTCTTGAATCCCAATTCCAAACTGAGACCACAAATGTGAACCTTGAGTAGTTGCCAATACATCATCTATTAAGTGGTCAAAGCACATAATTTGCTACATGATATGTGAAGTTCTTCTTCTTCCCCTGGCAGTATCTAATTTTAAAAATTCCAAGAATCCATTTTAAGGAAAGAAAGTTCGATGGGCAGATAAGGCATTTGAATACCTAATGGAATATGATAAAGAAAGCAACATTATTAAATAAGTTGTTCATATAATATGTTATACAGCACTGAAGAAATGCAGCCAAGAAAATGGCTAGAGTCGGAGACACTTGATTCAAATACAGATGTTTTAAAATCAATGCAATCAAATGTGGAGTCCTGAAGCTAAAATTAAGATAATTGTCTTATCTGATTATTGATTCATGTAAACGTTACTGGGAATTATCTCCTTGATCATGTTTTAAGGGAGCAGTTTACCAACACAAGTTGAGTTAAAGGGTGTCAGAAAATCTTTTCACAGGAAGCAGAGGTATCCCCCAGCACTTGTACCTCAATTTTCTCCACTAAAAGGGATCTATCAACAAATTATGAATGAACTTTTAACATACTGTTTTCCCAAGTCTCTAAGCCTTCAGTTGATCCCATTAGGGTTGGTGTGAAGAAGCATCCATATGACCATACAGAGCCAAGGACAGGCCATGGCCCACCATCTGTCCATCAGAAATGGACTGGGAGGTTGTCATCACTGATGAGGCATGTCTTGGCACTAAGAGCAGAAATTGGTCATCTTCTGAACAAAGCAGTTTATGTCGGATACAAGAAGTCCTTTTCACACTGAAGTATAATAGATCGTCTACAGGTGGCCATTTTGAATAGAGACTGCCACTTCTTGACCATGTAGTGCTTATTACAGACTATGAAGGGCGATTGCCATTAAATCGCCAATGTGTTTGACTTCATCTTAGGGTCTCAAAGCTCATTTCTGTCTTTTGCTACAGGTCCTGGAGCCTCTCTGCTTTGTATGAGAGAAAAAGCTTTATATAAATTAACCAAATTCAAAGAAGTCTCGTGTGTATTCTAGATAGTAATACAGTAAACTTGACTTTAACAAGACCTATGTGCCAACACTTTAGAAAATCCCCCAAACACAGACAAATACATATTTATGCAGTCTCTTAGTTTTCTCAGAAATCTCATTTTTTCAAGAATCATAGCATTTCTGCTTATTATAATGTTTACTTTACATCCAAGTTTTAACTCTCCCTTGAGGGCCATATTTCATAACATCAACAGTATTTGGCCCTCCTTGAAAGCTACAGCAAGAAGTAGAAAATAAGAAAGAAATCAAAAAGGTAGAGATGGGAGTGCTGGGTCGTGACCTAGAATCCTTCACCAGGTAAGGGACTGTCTCAACTCACGTTGTGTGATCAAATTCATGCTTCAGCCAAATTAAAGATGACTGTGTTTAGGTACGTGTGGAATAGTCAAAATCATCTTCATTGCTGATACTTCACTTGACAAGCATCCACACTGGAAAACAGATAAGACATTCTTGCCACTTTACATGCTGGCCTGACATCAATATGAAGCATTATCAGAGTGTCTTCCATGTTGTTGGAATCCTACTTGTTTCACGTGATCTTTCTTTCTCCTGGCTAACAAATCTTTGGTTCTATGTCCTGACCCAATGTTCTCAAACTTACTATCTTTATTTTAGTTCTCTCTAGTGGTTTAGGCCAACAGTGTTTATTGTGTGCATGGTGTCTCCTAATCTCCCAACATGAATGTCTAACTTTCTGTATTTTATACTTGCCACTGCTGTCTGTGGCCCTCCAAGATGACAATGGATTGATTCATGGAATAGACAGAAACATCATTCTAGTTGATTGGAAAGATCAGATGATAAAAGGCTTTCTTTGCTCACAAGTTAAAAGATTTGGTTTAAGACAACAGCAGAACACTGGGGTTCTGGGAATAGCAGTGGAAATGATACCTACCCTATTTACTCTGGAGAAGAGATATGGGCAGGATGGGATGATACCAACATTCACTAAATCTGAGGGAAGGTATTTTTCAGGAAAGGGGGCCTTAGTTATCTTCTCAGATTAAACATCAGTTCTTCAGACCTTCCTACATGTCCTGGCTAGCAAACTTCCTTCCTGGTATAAGTGTACCAGGAAAGGCAATTGCTAGAGAAGCCCAACTTAAGAAAGAAAATAACAGTTTTTTAAAAGATATTGTATTTGTTTTGATAGAACTTAATTCAGAATCATTATTCTGATTTAGTCACACTCATTCATCAAAACTAAACTAACCTCTGACAATTATCTTGCTTTTACTTTCTCCGTATTCCATGTTGGGAAGAAAGTTAATTTTTAATATTACTCTTATGGACCTCACACTTAGTCTATTGGAATATTTTAATTATATAAATACCCGATTCATATTCACTCTATCTTTCTGATTTCCCATATCCACTTTTACATCATTAATATGTCTTTGCTGCCTTCCAAAAGAGTTTGAAATTCCCTATGTTCATTAGTATTTTGTACAGATGAAGAAACAGGGCACAGAGGAGGAAGCTTTATTTGTGAACTCGCTGGTCTCTCTTGAATAACCAAAGCTCTTTCTACTGGTATCTTTGGGGAAAAAATATTCTAAGTATAAAGGAGAATCTGGGTAGTTACGCTCTTTGGTTGGTAGACCTTATTTGCAAGAGCACTTTACTGGACTCAGATTAGAGCCTTCAGGTAGAATGAGTCATGTGGACAATGTCATAGCAGATACTCTTCCAAATGTTATGCAAATAATGGTATCAATTTGAAATTCCTATTATTTGTGGACCAAAAAAAAAAAAAAAACTGATTGACTCACCATATGATAGGTAGTCAGGCATTGGAAGTCTCCAGATAACATTTAGGGGGCCTGTGTAAACAAATAGAGAGGCCCATGGATTTAAAACAGTATCAGATAACCTAGGTTACAGATAACCAAAAAAAAAAAAAAAAAAAGAAAGGCAGTAGTGCTGTGATAATCTATTCTTCCCAGCATGTTTCTCATGCCAATTGCCTTTTATTTTAGACAAAACCCATTTTCCTATCTGTTTTTGGGATACCAGTGTGGAACATAGTATGATAATAATAGTACCTCCCATTTTTTGAACGCCTGCAGTGTACTGGATGCTAAGTGTTTGTCTCTTTTTACTTTTATGGCAGCCTGGCAAAGAAAGCGTTATTATTCATATTTTACAGATGAGAAATCTAAAGATCAGAGAGGTTAAAAGACTTGCTTAGCGTCTCAGAGGTCATAGGGATTGGAGATGGGATATGAACGCAAGTCCGAATCAAAATCCCTTGTTTCTTCCCGTATGTTTCTTTCTACACTACGTTTCCTGTTATGTGATGGAAATCAATGTGTAAAATACTAATGCCAATATTTTTCAAATAAATAATTTATTTCGGCAAACACTTGTCAGGTTTTGCTGAGCTAGCTTTAGCTTTACTATTTGTATATATGTGGTCAAATGGGAAGTACTTCTCCCTGTCACCTCTTACCCCATTCCCCACTCTCAATTTCCATGGATATACAGAAGTAAATCCTGATGTTGGTAACTAGGGCCAAATATTTAGGCAAGAGTTTCAATAATTAGTTCCCATTAATTCATTCTGTGACATTTCCTTGAATCCCAAGACAGTACTGACCTTTCCAAAGGAAATATCAAGCTTTCATATTACAAGTTTGATATATAATTACGAATAGCCCTTTCGATGTTTTGGAAAAGATGCTTGTGTGGCCTCCTTTCTATTCTACTGGTAACATTGATAAGTAGTTTCTGTAGTTAACAGAGTCAAATAAAATATTTCAGGGAGGTGCAAGCACTTACAAACACACAATAATCTATATGGAATGGCCATGATAACTATGGGAGCTATAATCTGGTATATTTCCAAAGGAAAAGCTTCAGACTGAAATCTGTAGATAGTTTTTCCAACTTTCCAATTCCCCCTAATTTTCAGTTAATATTCTGTAATTGGGGTTAAAATTAATCAAAACAGTAAAATAACAGGAGAATAGCATAAGTCTCCTAGACAGGTTTCTTTAGCACTGATTTATAGAATATATTTTAACATGCCCAATCTCTGTGATAATATTGGAGCTGCAAACATGATTAAGAAAGAACTAAAAAAAACTCATTTTGAATGATTTGGGGAGGGTTAAATAAATGATGGTGTATTTACTTGATGGAATAGTATGCAGACATTAGAACTGATGTTTTCAAAGACATGAAATTATGAGGAACTGTTTGATATCATATTAAGGTGGAAGGGAACAGGAGGTACTTATATGTATAGTAAGATTACTGATTTTTTTTTAACAGTTCTACACTGGAAAAACCTACATCATGATAAACCAAAACATCAATAATGATTTTTTATAAGTAATGGAATCATGGGTGATTTTGCTTCTCTTCTTTTATATTTATCAACTTTATGAAAACATTATAAGAAGAAATAATAGATTTTCTGGAGGCATGGACAGAACTCTTAGCAAGAGCATGGGATAGAGACACTAACCCTGCCTAAGGAAGTTAGCCAGATATCACAAGAATATTCAGTTGGTATTTAAGGAAAGGTTGGTTGAGCAAAGGGAGAGGAAAGGATATTCCAGGCATGGAAGAGTAAAACTACCTGGTATATTCAGGAGCAGTGGTAGTGTGTACTGAACTTGGCCTAAGCATACCATGATTAATATGCCTGAGCATTATTAGGTCATAATCAAGGCAAGTCTCTCCAAAAGTAGACCTTAAGTAAGCAAACAGGAATTTAGGTAAGAATAAAAAGAACTGCATGAGATATTACAATGGATGGAACTGATTTCAAGGAATATTGATAATTCTATTATGCTTCAATAGCTATAATCTCCTATCATCCTCTCACCTGCGATATTGTAGGGTTACCTGTCCTTAGTCCTATGCAACGTTCAGTGATTGTAAAGAAGCGGGGCAACAAGATGAGGATGGAGAGAGATAGGTGAAGCCAGATGACATTCTGTCCTACAATCAATTAAGAATAAAGGCTCTTTGTAAGTCCAGAAATAAATTCACACATACACAGTCAACTGATCTTTGACAAGGCAGACAGGAATACACCAAGGGAAAAAGATAGTCTCCAAAAAACGGTGCTGGAAAAACTGAATACCCATATGCAAAAGAATGAAATTTCGACCCTTATCTTACACCATATACAAAAGTAAACTGAAAATGGATTAAAGACTTAAATGGAAGAACAGAAACTATAAACCTCCTAAAAGAAAACATAGGAGAGGGCTTCCCTGGTGGCGCAGTGGTTGAGAGTCCGCCTGCCGATGCAGGGGACACGGGTTCGTGCCCCGGTCTGGGAGGATCCCACATGCCGCGGAGCGGCTGGGCCCGTGAGCCATGGCCGCTGAGCCTGCGCGTCCGGAGCCTGTCCTCCGCAACGGGAGAGGCCACAACAGTGAGAGGCCCGCGTAACGCATAAAAAAAAAAAAAAAAAAAAAAAAGAAAACATAGGAGAAAGATCATTAACATTGGTCTTGGTAATGATTTTGATGAAATAAAATTTGTATTTTAAGGCAGGACAAAAAAAGTACACATACAATTATGTCTCTGTGTCCTTTTGGGCCTCCTCCATCCCTCCCTTATATGCAGTGTGCGTCTGCATTACACACTAACCAGAGCTCCTTAAAGATGTGAGTGCCTGCTCAACCATAAATTTCCATTTTTTTCCCTTTCTTCTGATGCTAGTAATGTAAATTCTTTAATGAATAGTGTTCTTTCACAGCTCTGTAGGGGGTCATAATGACTTGTTTCTTGCTTTGCACATGCTTACCTGGACTATGTATCTTTGACGAGCTTTATGTAAAACTTCAGTATGTTATCTTGATGTACAATCTTTATTTTGACTTCTAACAGGTGGAACAGTTCTCAGAACTTTCTGGGAGTCTGTCTCCTGGATAAAATCCTCAGTTTGGCTCAAATAAACTTCCCTTTTTTCTTCTTAACTTGATTGAACTTTCTTCTACAATTTCTTGGACATTACATCAAAAGCACAGGCAACAAAAGCAAAAAGTAAGTAAGTGGGACTACATTAAAAATCTTCTGGGGCTTCCCTGGTGGTGCAGTGGTTGGGAGTCCGCCTGCTGATGCAGGGGACACGGGTTCGTGCCCTGGTCCGGGAGGATCCCATATGCCGCGGAGCGGCTGGGCCTGTGAGCCATGGCCGCTGAGCCTGCGCGTCCGGAGCCTGTGCTCCGCAACGGGAGAGGCCACAACAGTGAGAGGCCCGCGTACCGCAAAAAAAAAAAAAAAAATCTTCTGCACAACAGAGGAAACAATCAACAAAACGAAAAAGCAACCTATGGAATAGGAGAAAATATTTGCAAATCCATATCTGATGAGGGGTTAATAACCAAAATATTAATATATAAGGAGCTCCTACAACTCAATAGCAAAATCAAAACAAAACAAATATCTCCATTAAAAAATGGTCAAAGGGGCTTCCCTGGTGGTGCAGTGGTTGAGAATCTGCCTGCTAAGACAGGGGACACGGGTTCGAGCCCTGGTCTGGGAAGATCCCACATGCTGCGGAGCAACTGGGCCCGTGAGCCACAACTACTGAGCCTGCGCGTCTGGAGCCTGTGCTCCACAGCAAGAGAGGTCGAGATAGTGAGAGGCCCGCGCACCGTGATGAAGAGTGGCCCCAGATTGCCACAACTAGAGAAAGCCCTCGCACAGAAACGAAGACCCAACACTGCCAAAAATAAAAAAAAATTTTAAAAAAGGTCAAATAACTTGAATAGATGTTTCTCCAAAGGAGACATATGATGTTAGATGACGACCAAAGTATTTCAAAAGGTCCACAACACCTTTAATCATCAGGGATATGCAAATCAAAATGGCAATGTGATATCACCTCACACCTGTTAGGATGGCTACTATAAAAAAGAAAATAACAAGTGCTGGCAAGTATGTGGAGAAATTGGAACTCTTTTACACTGTTGGAGGGAATGTAAACTGATGCAGCCACTGTGGAAAAAAGTATGGTGATTCCTCAAAAAATTAAAATAGAACTACTATATCATCTAGCAATTTCACTTCTGGGTATATACCCAAAAGAACTGAAATCAGAGACTTGAAATGCAGAGTACCTGCACTCCCATGTTGGGATGGGATGCACTCCCATCCTCCCATGGATGGACCTGGAGGACATTATGCTAAGTGAAACAAGCCAGCCACAGAAGGACAAGCACTGCATGATTCCATTTATATGAAATGTCTAAAATAGTCAAAATATTAGAATGGTGGTTTCCAGGAGTTGGGGGATGGGGAAATGAGGAATTGTTCAACAGGTATAAAATTTCAGTTATGCAAGATGATTAAGTTCTAGAGATCTGCTGTACAACACAGCGCCTATAGTTAAAATACTGTATTATATTCTTGAAATTTTGTTAAAAGGGTAGATCTCATGTTGAGTTTTCTTGCCACAATTTAAAAAAAGAGGAGACAGGAGAGCTCTTTATGAGAAGGGGAGATGCAGAAGCAGATTTATTTCTGTAAGTAGATCATTCTTGTAGCTGTATAAAGGATGCCCTGGATTAGGAGAGAAACTGGGGGCAGGAAGCTCAGAGAGAGAGCTGGGGAATGGTTCCAGGGCAACACGGTAGAGTGGAGAGGCAGTGATTGTGAAAAATGGCCAAATTAAAGTTTCTTCGGTTAAATGACTCCCTAACTCCGTGATCTGAGATAAGCCTCTTTACTTCTCTTTCTTCACTTGTAAATTGAGAGTGATGGACCTTCTTCAAAATATCATTGTGAAAATTAATATATGAGAAAGTACTTTATACATTGCTAAACCCTATAAAACTACACGGTTTTAGTAGCTGTATTGTTATTAGTAATAAGAATATTAGTATCATACTATTGCACCATCCTAACAAGGCATTTATTTTGAAAACATATACCAAAGGCAAACAAGGAAAACAGGTGAGAATTTCTGCTTATAATAAAATTTCTGGGAAACAAATATGCTATAGCAGTCATATGGCTGCATTTTATAATGCAAGACTTTAGTACTGGTCTAAAATCAGATTTGAAGTTAACATTTTTTATTTAAAAATATGTGGTTAAAAAAGAATCACTGGCTTATATCATCTACTTTTTTGATATTGGAAAACCACCAAATAAAATGTTTATTTTCAAAAATGTATATTTTATCTGGCTAACTCTAGTGTTAATACAGCTTGAATGTGTGGGCTCTTTCCATCTTTTCCCAAGACTACTTATTCTCTTAGCTGAAATTTCTTCTTAATAGTTTTTAGAATTAAAGAAAGGAAATATATCCTTTTGTTTGCAAAAGCATTTTTTCTCAATCTTGAATAACATTTGGATTCAATTTTTGAAAAATGCTTCGACTAAATTCCTTTGGATATAATGTTAAATACAAATAAAACTAAGAATACTTTATAGCATAAGTACAAACATACAACCAAACAATTTTTTCAAGTTAAGTAGTACAGCCAAGCAAAACATTTATAATATCTAAATTAATAATGACAGATGATATCAATTTAATAGAAAGATGAAACCTTAGATCTAATCCTAGATTTGATCTCTCTCTGTAGTTTTACATAAATCCTGCAAAGGTAAGAACTGCTTATTCACATATGCGTACTATAGGAAGCTGAACAGTTTCAAAACTTCACTAGCTCAGAATAATGACAATTTACCTAACAAACAGTCTTCAAGTGTCAACCTAACACATGAATAAGGAACAAAGCTATGTTTACTTAAAGTTCAGGTTAGCATTGTAGTTTGTTGAAATCAACGTTAAATATTTTCTATTTTATTGATTGCTAAAATTGAAAGCAGCAAATATCTTCACTGCATATTTAGTGCCCACTTACTGTTGCTGAATTATTGCATGTCAGTATCAGAAACATTCCCATAAAGCAGACATTTCCTACGTGAAAAAGGTGTGTATGTATCCATCGACTCACAACTTGTTTATTTCAAGTGCTTTGAAAACTTTGCACAGTGATTCAGCTTCCACTTTTCAAACACACTATCATACCCCAATACAGACTTGGGGACTCATTTAATTGGGTGTTCCATTATAAGGTGGATATCTGGATGAAGCAGAATTCGTGGGAAGCAGTTTGAAAACCTTAAGAAGTCACCATTTGCTGACTTCTATCTGAGGTACTGTGGTCTAAAGTAAATTCCAGTCTGTGCTTATTTGTGAGAAAAATATATATAGTCCTAAACTATAGTTTCATTTTACTATAGGATTAAAATTATGGCTAAGACTGTTGTTTTCTTTTTCCTTAGAAAAAGAATACAATTAATTAACCTAGACTTACTAGAGTAAGAGATAATAGCTGGGGTGTGGACTACATGCAATTTAGATAAACATGAGAAAACTGACAGGTTGGTCTGTAGTTAGGATGTGGAGTTGAGGCAGGAAAGAAGTTGTAATGAGGTTACTGGAGAGGTTAAGAAAGTATGCACACATATATTTTGATAACTCTCCTGGTTTGTTCAGAGGTAAACAGGTTGTTGGGGAAAAGAATATAGAAAAAAGAAAACAAAAAGTTCTTTCCCTCACCCCTGAGGGAATAAGTCAACCCCTGGGAATTATCTCACAGTTGACAGAATAATTCAGCATGTGGAGACATGTTCCCTTTAGAATACATCCCAATGAAAACTTAAGGTGCTAGGTCTTCAGGCAAGCTGTATGTTTGTACTGCCACAAACATGACACAGCCATATCACCATTAATCACCTTATGTTTACTAATTCAGTCCTAATGACCTTTGAGAAATGGCTCAGGAATGAGCTGGCACTCTTTTTATAACCATCTCTCATCCAAGCGACTATACTAACTGGCAAAATGGTATGACCCAGAGAATGAAGTAGGGCCCCTTATGTCACATGTTTTTTGTTTTTGATTTTTTTTTTTTTTTTTTTTTTTTGCGGTGTGTGGGCCTCTCGCTGTTGTGGCCTCTCCCGTTGCGGAGCACAGGCTCCGGACACGCAGGCTCAGCGGCCATCGCTCACGGGCCCAGCCGCTCGGCGGCATGTGGGATCTTCCCGGACCGGGGCGCGAACCCGTGTCCCCTGCATCAGCAGGCGGACTCTCAACCACTGCGCCACCAGGGAAGCCCACATGTTTGCTTTTTGAAATACTTATTGTCAATACAAAATTATTATTTTGGAGTTGTGCATTTTTCCCAGTGATTAAATAACCGGGTCAAGGTCTGAGGCGTATGATATTTATGTTTTTGTAAATTGGCTATTTTTAAGACCTAATTTCTTGGGTTTTTTAAAAAATCAACATATAAAAGTGTCAACTCTCATGTCTGAGGTGATTATTTTCTCAGTATGCCTTTTAGTTTTACTTGTAGTTTTTCTGAATAATGATCTTTTTGGGTAATAATATCTTTTTCTTTTTGTATTAGAGAGCCATTCCAATCCAGATATCTGAAAATTAATTATTGAAACTTTCTTAAGGTTTTCTTTTTTAGTTTTAAATCTACTTTATCTGAATTTACAGTTGCATGAGGTGCAGATCTGAATCCTGTTTTAACATCTCTCTCTTCCATCTTGGAACTCGTTTGACCCCTAAGTCCCCTATTTTACCACAAGAGCTCATATCTGACACCTGGTTTATTTCAGCTGATAATGATATCAATTCTGTGTGCTTTAGCTTTCAACAGGGATTGCTGGAACACCAAAATCCTTTCAGACTCAAAGGCCTGGGTATATTTTTTAAATAATTTATTTAAATTACAAACAATAATTAAATGTCTCCATATATCTGGACTGAAGCTCCTACCTAGAACTCCTAAAATCCTACCAACTAGTCCTCAGCCAATTTGTAAACATGCTATTTATTTTTTCTCATATGGACTTTTCCTAAAAATATACATTTTTTAAAACTCTTACATGCAATATATTAGTATATGGAGCCTACTCATAGCCCTAACTCTGATTTAAACAATGGCAAACATTAGGTATTTTAAATCAAAAGTCTTAGAAGTGACCGACCCAAGTAGAAAATGAGACAACCTCATAATTTACTTACTCCATTGCATTCTTGAAATCTACCAATGTGGAAGATCTGCAGATAGCCAGTTACCTAAAAGTACAGGATTATTTCCACCTTCTTCACTGAGTGGTTTGTGTGTGTGTGTGTGTGTGTGTGTGTGTGTGTGTGAGAGAGAGAGAGAGAGAGAGAGAGAGAGAGAGAGATAGGGGGAGCTGTTCAACTTCATCCATTGGACCAGGTATTTGATTAAGTCTGATTAAATCTTTATCTAAAAATAATTAAAGCACAATGCAATAGACTCAAACTATCATGAGGTCTTTGAAACTGTCTCTTTTTTTATTGAGGTATAGTTGATTTTCAATATTATATTAGCTTCAGGTGTATAGCATAGTATTCAGTATTTTTATAAGTTATACTCCATTAAAAGTTATTACAAAATAATGGCTATAATTCCCTGTGCTGTCTAATATATCCTTGCTGCTTATCTATTTTATACAGAGTAATTTGTAGTAATTTGTATCTCTTAATCCCATACCCCTATATTGTCCCTCCCTCCTTTCCTCTTGCCACTGGTAACCACTAGACTGTTTTCTATAACTGAGTCTGTTTCTGTTTTGCTATATACACTTACTTGTTTTACTTTTTAGATTCCACATATGAGATATCATATAGTATTTGTCTTTGTCTGACTTATTTCACTTAGCATAATATTCTTTAGGTCCATTGATTTTGCTGCAAATGGCAGAAATTCATTCTTTTTATGGTTGAGTAATAATATTCCATCGTCTCTCTCTATATATATATATATATAAAATCTTCTTTATCCAGTCATCTGTTGATGGACCCTGGGTTGCTTCCATATCTTGGCTATTGTAAATAGTGCTGCTATGAACGGGGGGAGGGGTGCATATATCTTTTCCAATTAGTGTTTTTTTCTTTTTCAGATATATACCCAGGAATGGAATTGCTGGATCATATGGCAGTTCTCTTTTTAGTTGTTTGAGGAACCTCCATACTGTTTTTGAAATTGTCTTTTTTCCTAAAAATCTGGAATTCCAAAAGACAGGGTACAGCTCCAGAACACTTCAGCACCTCTCCTGTATTTAAGCAACACATGACTAGACGTGAAGTGACTATAAAACAAATGGATTTGAACACTGTCCAGGTTCAGAGGTAAATTTCTAGGAATTCAGATACAGTACATCCAAGAAGTATGAATAATAGCAACTAAAAATAAATCTGTTTCAGAATCTGTTTCTTGACCTAAATTAAGATTTCAGATAAAGTAGTCATTTTGTTTGAAAATGCAAGTAGGAATCAAATGGAAAAAATTACAAAAATAATAAAAAATACCTATAATCAGTTGAAAGTGTGTACCAATTCTGCAGAATGTATGGATGATAGAGTTTGCAATCAAAATGTGCTTACTTTCGTCTAGTCTATGTGGAAAACTCTGTCCTGAGTATAACTGATTATAACCATGACCAATTCAACTGTATATCATTCTGTTAAAATAAATATTCAATCAAGAAAATAAAAAACAGGTAAATTAGACTGCATAAAAATTAAAAACTTCTGTGCATTAAAGGACACTATCAGTAGAGTGAAAAAACAACCCATGGAATGGGAGAAAACATCTGCAAATCACATATCTGTTAAGGCGTTAATATCCAGAATATATAAAGAAAACTCAACAACAGGAAAACCAAACAACCCAGTTTAAAAAATGGGCAAAGAACTTGAATCTACATTCCTCAAAAAAAGATATAAAAACTCTCAATAAACACATAAAAAGATGCTCAACTTCACTAATTACTAAGGAAATGCAAATCAAAACCATAGTGTTGTACCATTCAGTTAGGATAGTTATTATTAAAAGAAAACAACAACAGAAAATAATAAGTGTTGGCAAGGATGTGGGGAAATTGGAACCTTGTACATTGTCAGGGGTATATAGAATGAGTCAGATGCTGTGGAAAATAGTATGGTGGTTCCTCAGAAAATTTAACGTAGAATTGCTATGTTCCAAAGTTCCATTTCTTGGTATATCTATACCCAAAGGGAATGAAAGCAGGGACTTGAACAGATATTTGTACACCCACCTTCATATTAGCATTATTCACAACAGCCAAAATGTGAAAGCAACTTAAGTGCCTATGGACAGATGAATGGAGAGACAATATGTGGTATATACATACAAGGGAATATTATTCAGCCTTAAAAAGGAGAAAATTCTGACACATGCTACAACATGGATTACCCTCGAAGGCATTATGTTAAGTGAAATAAGCCAGTAACAAAAGAATAAATACTGTATGATACCACAAATATGAGGTACCTAAAATAGTCAAACTCAAAGAGACAGAAAGTAGAATGGTGGATGCCAGGGCCAGGAGGGGTGAATGGGGAGTGATTTTTTAGTGGGTACAAAGTTTCAGTTTTGTAAGATGAAAAAAGTGTTTGAGATGGATGGTGGTGATGATTCACAAAAAAGTGAATTTAATGCACTAAACTACACTTAAAAGTGGTTAAAACGGTAAATTTTACATTGTGCATATTTTACCACATTTTAAAAATAAACAGGGCTTCCCTGGTGGCGCATTGGTTGAGAGTCCGCCTGCCGATGCAGGGGATACGGGTTCGTCTCCCGGTCCAGGAGGATACCACATGCCGCGGAGCGGCTGGGCCTGTGAGCCGTGGCCGCTGGGCCTACACGTCCGGAGCCTGTGCTCCATGGCGGGAGAGGCCACAACAGTGAGAGGCCCACGTACCGCAAAAAAAAAAAAAAAAGAAAAAAGAAATAAAATAGAAAATTTTAAAATGTATTAAAAAAATAAACAAATAGTAAAATAATTAAAAATAAAATGAATATTGGGAACAAGATTTGGACTTTATAAAATGCCTTTGTTTCCATGATAGTGGTTCTTAATGTCTCGCGTAGAGAACTCTTTAACATATTCTTGTTTTGTAGAATGAGATAGTGATATTTGTGCCATTTCTGCCCCTTCCAAAATTTATATTTTGTATTTCTGATTACTCAGGGTTTATAATTTACTGAAATCTTCCATTTGAGAAGGTAACTCTGAGCAGATTTGAGTTTCACCATCTAAAGATGGCTTATGAAAACTATTTTTAGCCTTCAAAATGTTTATTTCTATCTCAAAAACTTTTTCATGCAATGCAGGAATTTCACCAGGTGGTAAAATGTCTTTATGACATGTTGAGAGAAGATTTGTGCCATTCTAGATGTGATGATTCTCTTCCTAACCACTCATAGATTTACTTTTTTTCATTAAAATCATATTTTCTTTGTTACAGAGGCTGAAATCAAGCAAACATCAAATCAAGCAAACACCCAAACATTTAGGTATTGGTATAGGCAAAACTAGAAAATACATCCTCATCTCTGTCCATTTTCTGCTAATAGTAACAATATTGGCTACTAGTAGATTCTACTAATAATAGCAACATTTATTGGCTGCTTTCTTATGCAAGTACATGCAAAGCACTTCATATTTTTCTACACTTCTTAATATTTTTATTCCAGTATACAATAGTTTATCGAGTCAAATTACGAATATTTCATTTTAAGGAACACATTTTGTGATGATATCTGTAGGCTTTGAAGCAAATTCCTTCTGTATTTTAAAACCATCCTTATTTCCAGCCAGCCAAATAATGAGATGAAAGTATCAGCTTACTCTTGAGAGAGAATTCTTCGTGAATACAACGCTTCTGGTAATAGAAAGTTTTTATATCATTTTACTCCAAAAAAAAAGAAAAAACCAAACAAACAAATAAAAGAAAAGAAAGAAAGAAAAAAGAAGTCTCTTGACATCTTAGTCTGAGAGTTGCTAGAGCACTCTGCATGTAGAGAAATGTTCTACTATGAGGAAGCCCTAGATGAGGGATAATTAAAAAGATCTGGGAACCTATATTAAATGTTCAAGCTAAGAAGTCCAGGAAGAGAGTGAATAAGCTTAACGTCACCACTTTAGTCTGGAAGTTTCTCCCTTCTTATTTCTCTAGGTGATGAGTCTTTGACTAATTATTGCTTCTGGCCAATCCTTTGACTTCAGAATGTTTTATAGTTGCCTTTCATGTGTCAGGTCTAGTTTTGTACTAGAGATAAGTATTCTTCATTGCGGTTTTTAGAATCTATGCAATCCTAGCTTAGCGTTGATGTCACATTTTTGGGAGGATGTGAATGGCTCCATGCAATGTTCAAGATACTTAGACTTTGAGAGTGTCTTGATATGACTGGAAGTTTTCAAATACTGATGATGATGCGTACCTGGCACAGCAAGAACTCAGGAAGTCATCAAATGGGATTCTCAAAGATAAATACCAATACCAACTTTTTCAGTCTCCCTGAGAACACTATAACTACTTATGGGACACGAGTTACTTAAGTGACCAGAAGAGGAACAACCAAGCAGGGATTCATTAAAGAATTTGCATGTTGGGGAAGTCCTTAGCCTAGTTAAGGTTTATAAAAACTCACTTCTTTGAGATGGACTTAAAGTATAGCATCCCATGTTGCCATGACACTGGCATGACTCACGGGATCAATAATCTCTTAGACCCAGATTGGTCTTTGTTTTCACCAAAAAGTCATGACTACCATAGGGAGGGGACAATAACACCAGTGATAACATTTATTAAATTGTGTATGAATAAGAGAGAATTGCTTTAGAAATGTACTTCTTTTAATATGTTTTAAATGGTAAATTTTTGGCAAAATGTTCTAGTAAGGCTCACTCTCCATGTATTGGAGGTCTTAATTCAGAATTATATGGGCCTTTTAAAAGTCCTTAAGCCCAATTTCACACTCTGTGTGGTTATGTCTTCTCAAGCATCCTCTACAAATGTAATGGAAACTCCACTTGAATACCTACAAAGATACAGCATGTAGCCTTCCAAGAAAACACATTATAAATAAGTAAAATGTATAGCCATTGTTTTCAGACATGTTTTGTTGTTATACCTACCTATGATATCCATCTTAACTAAAATTTCCAAGCTTACAAGAAGTACTCCTTGCTTGTGGAAGAGGATTACTACATGATGATACTTTGTCTTTAAAAAAGTAAAAAAGAAATAGAGGGAGAGAAGATGGGGAAATCTACTTCTCTAGTTGTTTCCCTTTTTTTCTCCACAAATGTGCCACCAAAAGGTTAGCAAACACTTTTAGCAATTAAAATAAACCTAATAAACACTTCCAAACAGCTTTATTGACATATAATTTATATACCATAAAATTCACCCTTTTAAAGTATACAATTCGGTGCTTTTAATATTTTCACCAAGTGGTGCAACTATCATCACAATCCAATTTAAGAACATTTTTATTGTCCCAGCATACATACGTTTTTATTTTATTTATCTATTTATTTTATTTATTTATTTTTTTGGCTGCATCGGGTCTCAATTTCAGCACACGGGATCTTCACTGAGGCATGCGGGACCTTTCATTGAGACCCAGGCCTCTCTCTAGTTGTGGCATGCGGGTTTTCTCTCTCTAGTTGTAGCACACAGGATCCAGGGTACGTGAGCTCTCTAGTTGTGGCACGTGGGCTCCAGAGCACATGGGCTCTGTAGTTTGCAGCACACAGGCTCTCTAGTTGAGGTGCGCGAGCTCACTAGTTTTGGTGCATGGGCTTAGTTGGCCCGAAGCTCGTGGGATCTTAGTTCCCTGACCAGGGCACAAACCCGCATCCCCTGCACTGGAAGGCAGAGTCTTTACCAGTGGACCACAAGGGAGGTCCCCATACATACTTTTTTAGTTCATTTTGTTTTTTGTTGTTTTTATTCTTTTTTTATATATTTATATATACAATTTTAAAGGCTACGTTTTATTTACAATTGTTACAAAATAGTAACTATATACACTATTGATACTATGTATAAAATAGATAACTAGTGAGAACCTATTGTATAGCACAGGGAACTCTACTTAGTGCTCTGTGGTGACCTAAATGGGAAGGAAAACCAAAAAAGAGGGGATATAGGTATAAATATAGCTGATTCACTTTGCTGTACAGTAGAAACTAACACAACATTGTAAAGCAATTATTCTCCAATAAAAATTTTTTAAAAATCAAAAATAAATAAAACAGTGTTTCTCAACCTCTGTACTATTGAAAAATATATATATATTGACTATATTCCCCATGTTGGACAATACATCCTTGAACCTATCTTATACCCAATAGTTTGTACCTCCTACTCCCCCCACCTCTATATTGCCCCTCCTGTCCCACTGGTAACCACTAGTTTGTTCTCTATATCTGTGAGTCTGCTTATTTTTTGTTATATTCACTAGTTTGTTGTATTTTTTAGATTCCACATATAAGTGATATTATATAATATTTGTCTTTCTCTGTCTGACTTATTTCACTTAGCATAATGCCCTCCAGGCCCAGCCATGCTGCTGCAAATGACAGAATTTCATTCATTTTTTATGGCTGAGTAGTATTCCAATGTATATGTATATCATATCTTCTTTATCCATTTGTCTTTTGATGGACACTTAGGCTGCTTCCATATCTTGGCAATTGTAGATAATGCTGCTATGAACATTGGGGTGAATGTGTCTTTTCAAATTAGTGTTTTTGTTTTTTTGGATATATACCCAGAAGTAGAATTGCTGGGTCATGTGGTAGTTCTAGTTTTAGTTTTTTGACAAACCTCCATGCTGTTTTCCACGGTGGCTGAACCAATTTACATTCCTATCAACATTGTAAAGGGTTCCCTTTTCTCCACATCCTCGTCAACTTTTGTTATTTGTGCTCTTTTTGATGATAACCATTCTGACAGGTGTGAGGTGATATCTGTGGTTTTGATTTGCATTTTTCTAATGATTAGCAATGTTGAGCATCTTTTCATGTGCCTGTTGGTCATTTGCGTTTTCTCTTTGGAAAAATGTGTGTTCAGTTCTCATGCCCATTTTTTCATTGGGTTGTTTGTTTTAATGTTGACTTGTATGAGCTGTTTATATATGTTGGATATTAATCCCGTATCGGTCATATTATTTGCAAATATTTTCTCCCATTCAGTAGGTTGTCTTTTCACTTTGTCGATGGTGTTCTTTGCTGTACAAAAGCTTTTAAGTTTAATTGGGTTCCATTTACTTACTTTTGTTTTTATTTCCTTTACTTTAGGAGACAGATCTTGTATTTCTGGGTAAACATAAGAGGTATTTTTATTAATTTGGCAATGGCTGTGTCAAATCTAAAATGAAGGAAAAAATAGGTGAAAATTTAGACAGTTGGCAAGAAGAAGATAATACAAAATAACTCTTCTATTCATTGTCTTTAGAAATGTGAAGATTTCTGAGAAGAATCCTCAAATCTGAATTTTCAGTAAAGGAAATTCTGGAAAGTAAAATGTGCCAAGCACCAGATGTTATCATTCAAATTCTTTTAAGCAATAATAGATTGTATTTGTTAGGTAAATTTCTACCTCAGATTACAAAGATGTAGTTATAGATCCCTTTTGAAGAATGCGTACTATTTTAAGGAGAAAACAAAACCACTCAGATTTAATCCTAGCTTCTGGCTCTGTCAATGCATGAAATATATTATCACGTGATTACACAGTAATAAGAGTTTTTATAGTGCTTATTCATATACAAAATATTCTTTGTGGTCCTGTGGAAACTACTAAAGACCAGATAGATGCTATGTTATAGCATCTAGCTAGAAAAAAACAGGTGTACATTCATTTTATGTTTACAAGTCTTATACAATTCTTACTAATTTGTGTGTTTTATTTTAAGTTTGCACTGCATGAGTTGAAAGAGAGCTCAATGGTCAAGTATTTGGGGGGATTAGCCATTATTCTTTATCAGGTCATTGTTGCACTGGGTTCAGTTGTCTTTGATAATTTTCTTCCAAATGTGACTTAATGTGCTTACCAAATCAATAATAAAATTGCTTTTTAACTATTCTGTCACCCCAATTTTCAGATATTACAAAATTTTTCTGCTTTTCCTATGTTGCCTCCTCCCCCCAAAAAACACACATTTTACTTACTTATTTATTTATTTTGCGGTACGCGGGCCTCTCACTGTTGTGGCCTCTCCCGTTGCGGAGCACAGGCTCCGGTCGCTCAGGCTCAGCGGCCATGGCTCACGGGCCCAGCTTCTACGCGGCATGTGGGATCCTCCCAGACCGGGGCACGAACCCGTGTCCTCTGCATCGGTAGGCGGACTCTCAACCACTGCGCCACCAGGGAAGCCCTATTTATTTATTTTTGACTGTGTTGGGTCTTCATTGTGGCGAGCAGGCATTCTCTAGGTGTGGCGAGCGGGGACTACTCTTTGTTGCGGTGCGCGGGCTTCTCATTGCAGTGGCTTCTCTTGCTGCGGAGCACGGGCTCTAGGCGTGCGGCTTCAGTAGTTGTGGCTCACGGACTCTAAGCACATAGGCTTCAGTCGTTGTGGCTCACGGGCTCTAAAGCGCAGGCTCAGTAGTTGTGGCTCACGGGTTTAGCTGCTCTGCGGCATGTGGGATCTTCCCCGACTAGGGCTCGAACTCATGTCCCCTGCATTGGCAGGAGGATTCATAACCATTGCACCACCAGGGAAGTCCCCAAAGCACACCTTTTAGAAGAATTTTTAAAACACATTTTAAAACTTTTTCAAAATATACGAAAATATTTTAAAATAGAAATATTTGGGTCAGTCTTGCTTATCGAAACAGAATCTCTGGGCCTTACAGGCTGAGAATCTAAACTTTTTAAAACATCCCAGGTGGTTCTTTATGAAGTTGTCTTATTCCTTTCTGAGAGAAAGAATTTGGGAAACACTGGGAAAATATAGTGCAGCAGAATTTGGGAAGCAACTTGTTCAAAATTGTGGGCTATGATATTTCAGGACAAATTCATGAGGATGAAAGTATCGTGAAAGGCAGGTACCTTCTCTGCCTTGTTCTCCACTCTTTGTAACAGTTACTACCACATTGCACACCCACAAATATTCGTTAAATGAAAGAATTTTCTTTATGGGCAGATCTCAAGTTAAATTTGAAGTCACTTCAGAAAAATGTAGGCCTGGGGACAAAGGAATCCAGAATGAAATGAATATTTCATATAACTATTTTTAAAAAGACCTCTGGTTATTTTAGAGTCAAGAAAATTCTAGACATTTTAGTGAAAACTGCACCCTGATTTGATCCACCTTTCTGGATGTCCGTTAAATCAGAAGAAAATGGACAGAAACTGAGAAGTATGGCAGAAGTCTTTCCTACACCCTGAAATACTTATTTGAAAAATCAGTTTTTTTAGAATATTTAATAGAATGACAGAAGGCTATCCTTGATTGCAACGCTTTGCCTTTGTTGTGTATTTCAGGGGATGTTTTACAACCTCTTACTCACCAACAATTTTACCTGTTGACTCTCAGTTGTTTGGAGGCACAGCTTCACTCCGTCTGGAGAAGAACAGAGAGAAAATAAAAGGAACAGCACAGCTGGTTCCTCAGGCAGCATGACTGGAATTCTTTCTCAGCTTTTGTGTTCACTTAGAAATGTTATCTTAATCTCAACTGACAAGAGTGTTCTTAAAACAAAACTCAGAGGTAGAAGGCTAGAGGAATGCTTCAGAGTCATCCAAGAAGAACAAAATGAATAGGATCTGCACAGCAATTACATTTAGAAGCTGAAACTTACTACCCACAATTTAGACACTAGATGGAAAGACAAATTGTTCCTTTCTATTTTGGGGTGAAGATTATAATAGACCATAATAGTGGCTTTTCACATTAAATAATGTTTTTCCATTTCTGTAAAAATGCCTTAATGTCAAAAAGGAAGGAAAATCACTTAGACTAGAGAGGAAAAATAAGCTATGCAGTGGCAATAATTCATTTGTTCTTCTATCCAGCAATTATTAAACACCTACTGTGTACCTGATTTTGTTCTAAGCAGAGAAAGAGATAATTATCATAAGGGCTCTAAGAGAGAATCTCTTTAACTAGGGGGCACCTCCAAACAAAAACCAGGGATGAGGGAAGGCTTCTTAGAAGAATTGTAAGTAAGCAATATGGAGATTTTAGAAACTGAAATTTGAAATATTTTAAAGCAGTATCATAAAATTGTCTTTCTACATAAATGTAGCTATTATTATTATTGAAATCTCTGTGTGTCCTAAGCATATACAACTCACAGAAGGAGAAAAAGCATCTCCGTGCCATATGTAGGAGGGAGGTATTAGATTTAAACATTTCTGATAATCCAGTCTCCATTAAAAATAACTAATGATGTTCACATGATTCAGACATTATGCTAAAAACTGAAATTAGGAGAGAAGAATTTTTTCAGGAGTAACTGAAGTGAGCAAACTTGAATCGTAAAGCTTTGTTTCTTTATTTTTAATTTTTATTCATCATTGTGGGAAGGATTCATTTTATTCTCCAGGGACCCAAGGACACTTTTTTTCCTTTCCTCCCTCCCTTCTTCCTCCCTCCTTCCCTTCTTCCCTTTCTTCCTTCCTCTGTCAACTGAAAAAAAACAAAAACAGAACAAAAACAAAAAATGCACAGCCTGAAAGTTGAGAATTATGTTTTATTCAGGGAACTTACTGAGGACTATAGCTGAGAAGACAGCCTCTCAGATAGCTCTGAAGAACTGTTCCAAAGAGGTAAGGGAGGAACAAGGATATATCCAAGTTTTGCTGACAAAAACAAAAAACAAAAGCCAAAAAGCCACCACGTAGTCAAACATCAAAAGAATTACTGCTAATCACCAAAACCAGACATCCCAAGTTAATGATTTTAGCGCTTTTCTATGTATGGGAAGATGCAAGAGTCTGGGCTCATTGAAATTATCCCTTTGACGTGAATTCTAACTATCCAGGGACAGTATCCTGTTTTTCTCCATCCTGAATTCCCCTTAGGGTGCGCTTTCAGGAGTGGGCACAATGTCTCATGGCTTGATGGTGGGCAACATTGATTGTTTACTGAAACGGCAGACAACATTCTTTGTCCACACATTTTCACTCTTTCTCTGTCTTTTCCTTTTTGGATACCTCAGACCTCTAAGATAGATGTGATACAATTATTTTCAGTTGCTCTTTTGTATCCACTCTAAAAGTTCCAGGACTCTTGTAGAGTGTGCAGAAAAATGCACAATCACTTAGGCATTCAGTGAGGATTGGGGAGGGACAGAGATAAGGGCTGTTATGCAGGAAGCTAATTGTAGTCATCACAGAAGGGAATCTGAGGAATGAGAGGGGAGAGGGAAGAAAAGATATATTAAACATCATGTTTTCAGTACTGTTGATGTTGCCTTCTATCCTTTCTCATAAGATGCAAGATTTAAAATAATAAATAACGAAGGAATGATAGTAATATTTCTAAGCCCTTTTATGCCCGTTCTCTACTCTCAGTCCTTATGATACTACCAGAGTCAGGAGAAATTTTAGGTCATAGGCTAAGAGGAAAACAATAGTCAAGGAGAAGAATTCCAGGTGTGGTGAAATGGAAAATGCTATAGTTTTCAGAGCAATGATCAGGACACCTTGCCTTCCACTTCCAAGTATGGGGCTGGGGAGGGAGAAAGGAGATAAGCCTGCAGCAGATCTGATGGGATCACTGCTGCACTCTTGACATCGTTCCCCCACTTTCAGCCAGTGTTCTCAAACTGCAGTGCTTATGGAATGGCAAGGGTGCTTGTTGAAAATGCAGAAAACTAAACTCCATGTAAGTGTTTCTTACAGCATACCTCTTTCTGAGACACACAGGCTAAGTGATAAGTTGCTACAAGTTCCTTGGAACACAGTGTAAAGTCTGTTGGGGAACTAAAAGAAGCCAAGTTGACCGTTTAACAATTATCAGGTTCTTTGGGCAAATATTGACAGCTCCCAGTGATTAGAGGGAGGTGTTGGCTGACGATCACATAACTTTGCTACCTCACGGTATGTTATGAAAACAAGCTTTAGATTGAGGCCTGTCTAACGTTTTCTAACAAGCCAGCACAGTCACATAAACTGTGCTTCTAAGCTTGTGGTATCAAGGCTAAGATGTTCTGAAAGCAGATTAGCGAAACTTCTGGTTTGGGTCAAGCAAAAGTGTCCCCTCTGAAACGAAGGTGCATTGCCAAAGGGAGCCGTGGACCTCCCAGGCTGCTCCAAAGATATTAGCTGCAGCCATTCTTGCCATATCCTGACTCCATCTTCATCCGTGGGTATTGGTGCTTGTTGCCTCTTTGTATCAATCACACAACTCAAACACAACTCATTTTACTATTTTAAAAAGTCATCCTTAATATTTCTTATGAACTAAAAACTCTGGTATAGACTTCCAAAATGATATTTGAAGTTTTTATACTGCTACGTCTGAAGTATGATTACCTGTTTAAGGTACTATAAATGTTAAAATGATCTTAGAGCAACGAATATAGGAAGCATTCAGATGTTAACTAATACTGTTTTTCTTGCAGTTACCATGGTTGTCATTTTCCTCTCTGTTATAGCATATGACATGTTCAACTATTTCTACGTCTAGCTTACAAAACTAGTGTTTTTCAAACCCATTAGAAGGTTATAAAATCAATTTAATAGTTTCTATGTAGCATTTTTGAATAAAATACACAGAAGAGAATAAAAAATATTAGAGTATATCAGCCTTTGGTTCAGTCATAGGTGTATAAAGTGAGTAGCAATAGAAAATCTATTTTCTACTATAGGTCATGGTCAAAGAGAAAAACCCTATACTAGATTGTATGCCTCAAAATAAGGGAATAACAGCCACTGTCTTATTTATGTTTCTATCCTCAAGGTTTAGCATATGTGTAGCTGCACAGTAAATGTATGAAGGCATGGATTCTTTTTTTTTTTTTCTGCTAAGATGAATTTCACTGTAAAATGGAACCAAAGATATTTAAACCTTTTGCATAATCTGAAACTGAGTGTAAGTAAGTGAGCATTTGTAATTGATATTTGTAGAACCAAACAGTAAAAGCATTCTCTGATGCTCTGGCTTGAAGAGAACTGTAATTATTTCTCTAGAAATCTTTATAGCTCACTTTTTCTTATATCATAGGGCTCTGCTTTTTAAAAAAATTACTTATTTCTGTGAAATGCATGCCTGTGTCCTTTATACTAGTTTCCTGTGGTTGCTGTAACAAATTACCACAAACACAGCAACTTAACACAAATTTATTATCTTACATTTGTACAGAATAGACATCTGACATGAGTCTCACTGGGCTAAAATCAAGATATCCACACGGCTGCATTTTTTTTTTTTTTTCAGGAGAATCTGATTCCTTAACTTTTCCAGCTTAGGGCTTTCCCAGGCTCATGGCTCTTTGCTCCATCTTCAAAGCCAACAGTACAGCACAGACTTCTGTTTCGATGGTCACAACTTCTCTGACTTTGACACACCTGCTTCCCTCTTTCATTTATAAGGACCCTTCATTTATAAGAACTGCCCCAGGGAACAATCTTCCCAAAGCATTTGAGATAATTTTCTTTCTACTTGATTTAATGACATCACCATCTGGGTAATTTCTTTTTTTTTTTTTTTTTTTTTTTTTTTTTGCGGTACGCGGGCTTCTCACTGTTGTGGCCTCTCCCATTGCGGAGCACAGGCTCCAGACGGGCAGGCTCAGCGGCCATGGCTCACAGGCCTAGCCGCTCCGCGGCATGTGGGATCCTCCCAGACCAGGGCACGAACCCATGTCCCCTGCATCGGCAGGCGGACTCTCAACCACTGCGCCACCAGGGAAGCCCTGGGTAATTTCTTAAAAGACTTTTTTTTTTTTTTATCCACACCTGTAATTTTATTTTATTTTTTTCTAGATTATATTTTCCCTTATAACTCAACTCTCAGAGAAGTTAGAAACTTTTTTTAACTTCATCATTTTTAACCAAAATTATAGACCGCAATGTTATGTGTGGCCTTTTTTGTTCTTGGCTAGGATGTGACAAGGGAAGGGTTTTAAAGGGGACGTAAAGGGAAGTCACAGAAATAGTATTAAACAAAGAAATATAAATGTACGTGCATCATAAGAAATTAAGACCAATATTCTTTTTTAACATAGGAGGCATTTTGGGTAACAAACTATTTTTAAAGGTCTAATTAAAGAGTATACATTCTTTAATTAGTTAATAAAATGCAGTAGCCATGTGTTCAAAAACAAATGCAAGAACCACTTATGTAATAGAATGATAATGCTTTTTGATATAACATTTGTAACACTGAAACTTGTCTACTTAGTAGCCAAAAGTAAAAACATGAATTGGAAAAATATAGTTATTAATACAAAGCTCAGACCTAATACATGTTTTTCTGATCTTTAATTATTATTCCCTTCCTGTGAATGCATCATGGTGATGCTAGGTTTCAAATGCATTAGTTTTTATAAATAAACTGTATTACTCCGTATGTTGAAAATATGTTCACACCATGCTTTTTCAAAAAATTTCATATGACTTTGGGGATAAGGGTGGATACAGTAACATCTTACTATCTGCGATTTTAGCATCCTTAGTTTGACAATTTGCTGAAGTTTGTGTAACAATTCTAAATTTTATGTTGAAATTTTAAAAATATATAATTTTTAACATCTGTATGGTTTAGTTAATAGCCTGAAAAGAAAAAAATTATAGAAATAAACATACAAGGCACAAAATCCTAAACCAGTGAAAGTGGTTTGTTAGTTTACAAAGATGCATAATCTGCCTAAATCTGCATAACACAAAACTTTGGGGAAAGAATATGGCTGTCCAGAAGAAAGGCATTGCAGTGTTTCCTGAACAATTGAGGAAAGTGATTCCTAAGAGCAGCTACCTATTGGCAGAATGTTCTAACCCTGTCTACTCTGGTTTCTTTTGGAAGCCAATGCCTTCTAATACTCTTTTTTTTTTTTAATTGAAGTATAATTGATTTACAATATTATGTTAGTTTTAGGTATACAGCATAGTGTTTCAGTAATTTTGCAGATTATACTCCATTATAGGTTATTACAAGATAATGGCTATAATTCCCTGTGCTATACAGTATATCTTTTTTGCTTATCTATTTTATACATAGTAGTTTGTATCGATTAATCCCATACCCTAATTTGTCCCTCTCCCTTTCCCTCTCCCCTTTGGTAACCACAGGTTTTTTTTCTGTATCTGTGAGTCTGTTCCTGTTTTGCATATACATTCATTTGTATTACTTTTTAGATTCTAGATATCAGTGATACCATACTGCATTTGTCTTTCTCCATCTGACTTATTTCACTGAGTAATACTATCTAGGTCCATTTTCAGTAACCACATTTCAATTTTTTTCTGCATGTCCCTATTTTCTATGAGAATTTGGATTTCCAATCAGATTTTTGCTATTTATGGGATTTATCAGCAGCACAGATCCTTGGCCAGGAATTATGTCACTTTACCTAAAAATTTTATGGCTCCTTTTAAAATAAAATGTGCTCTGCACAGCAAATTTTAAAATCAAACATCTCTCAAAGGATTACATATTTCTTATTACCTTGAAGATGTTAAATTGCTCTTATAAATTAGTTTCCAATCTTCTTTTTCCAGTCTTACCTTAATTCTCCATGGTTTTAATAGCAAGGTGAACTTGCTGGTTTCTCTTGGTTTATTGCTTTCCCTAAAAATAATCTTAATAGCTTAAGTAGGTTTGTAAATTTGATTCTTTCTAATAGTTTCATTTATAAGTGGTCACGTTTTCTCTCTCAAGCACAAGTTAATATTTCCATAAACAATTGAGTTTGTTTGGTTTTGAAATTATGCATACATTTCAGTTTGAAACTACTATTGTTCCTAACCAGTATTAGCTGAGGCAGATATAGCACAACTTACCTTAATAGTAAATGTTTCTTGGAGTGTTTACACTAAGGATTCAATGAAAATTGGTTTGAGTCAAAAAGATTAAGTTGTAAAGCAAGCAGAGTCCTTACTGGAAGAAGTCAACTGTAAACTTTGAAGTCAAAACCAGCTTTGAATCTGGCTTTACCACTGATTAGCTGTGACTTGGAGTACATTACTTGTCCTCTGTGAACCTCAGTTTTCTCATCTGTGCAATCTGGAAAGCACCTATATTGTTACTATTACCTTGAATGTTTTGCTTTGGCTTTTAAAGAAGTTCCAACTATTCTTAAAAGATTTTTAATTGATGCATGCTATAAACTGTTTTTAACATCACAAGGAATACACAACATACCAAATAGACAAAGATCACAAAAAAATTCAAATTAAAAAAATTCAATCTACCAAAACTAAATCAAATAATTTTTTAAATGTTAGATTGACAATATTTTTTTAAACATAACCTTTTTATGAATAGACTGGCATTGCAGATAAGTATGTGTATGTGGGAGGGTGAGGGATGAATTTTTCTATTAAGCTGCTGAGACAATTAGTTATCTGTATATAAAAGAATAAAACTGGTCCCTTACCTCACACCATTGAAATACCAATTCCAAGTAGACAAAAGACTTAAATGTAAATGAAAAACTGCAAGACTAAACCAAAGTACAAAATAAATATACATGAATATATACTAAATGTACATAAATATATACATGAATAAAGATAAATGGTTGCATAAATAAATATATTGGGAAGAGGAGACAAATCTTTCTTACAGAAGATTAAAGTTAACATTCCCAGTGATGTCTTGTAGATATCATGCACCCCTTGATATTCTGGGATGAGAATACCACTTATGTAGTATTTTTTTTCAAAACACCCTTAACCCCACTCTGATCATGAGAAAAAACATCTGAAAATTTAGATTCAAGGACTTTCTACAGTTACCTGGGCAGTACTCCTTAAGATTGTGAAGGTCAAGAAAAAGAAAAGACTGAGAAATTGTCACAAATTAGCAGAAGTGACAAAGAAATGCAATCTTACCCAGGACTGGATCCTGGAATAGAAAGGTGAAAAACTGGTGAAACCCAAATAAAATTGGAGTTCAATTAACAACAATGTACTAATGTTGGTTTCTTAGACTTTTTTTCTTTTTTTTTTTTTGCGGTACACAGGCTTCTCACCGCTGCGGCCCCTCACGTGGCGGAGCACAGGCTCCGGACACACAGGCTCAGTGGCCATGGCTCACGGGCCCAGCCGCTCCGCGTCATGTGGGATCTTTCCGAACCAGGACACGAACCCGTGTTCACTGCATCGCCAGACGGACTCTCAACCACTGCACCACCAGGGAAGCCTAGTTTCTTGGTTTTGACAAGTGTACTATTGTAATGCAAGATGCTAACAAAGGATGGAACTGAGGGAAGAATATATGGGAACTCTGTACTATTGATGAAACCTTTCTGTAAACCTAAAATTATTCCAAAATAAAAAGTATACTAAAGAAAGACTGTAAGACTTAGGAAATAATATGAAGAAATATCTTTACATATTTACGATATAGAGGGATTTATTAACCAAGAAAAGAAAGTACATAAAATTGTCGATAAATTTGACTGCATTAAATTCTAGAATGTCTGTTCACCAAACAATGTTGCAAAGAGAGTAAAAATAAAAATCACAGCCTGGGAGAAGATATTTACAGCAAATACATTTCCATGGCAGAGATCTCTTGCAACGCAAATTGAAAAAGGCGAGAAACTCTGTGGAAAAATGAGGAAAAGAGTTAAAAGACACTTCAGAGAAAAGAAAATCTCAAGGATCAATGAATATATAAAGGATATTCAACCTCATTACTATTCAGAAAAAGTCCACAGTGGGATATCATTTCATATTTACCTGACTGGAAATTGTAAAGACTGAGAATGTCAAGTGTTATCAAGTATGTGGAACACCAAACATTTATGCACTGCAGGTGGGAGTGTCAGGCTATATTGTCACTTTGGAAACAATTTGGCTGTATCTAAAGTTGAAGATGTATTTATCCTACGTGTGGCAAAACAATTGCACTCCTACCCTAGAGAAACTTTTCTATATATGAACCAAGAAATATGTACCAAAGTACTCCCAGAAACTCTATTTGTAATAGCAAACAAACAAAACAAAACTAGAAGCAACCCAAATATCTACCACAACACAATTCCATCTAACAATGAAGATAAAATAGTAACAAGCAACAACAAAAATGCATTTTAAGAATATAAGTTGGAGAGAAAAGAGGAAACTGTAGAAGAAGGCATACAGCATGATTTCACTACATAAAATTTAAAAATGTTGAAATAAACATAATTTAGAACTTAGTATTTAGGGTTATGAACATGTGGGAAAGCTATAAAGAAAAGCATGAGAATGGTAAACGTGATTCTTACAGCTGTTACCTCTATGGAGGTAAGCACACAAGAAACTAAAAATTATGCAATATACTCTATATTTAATGGGATGGTGGGTTTATGAGCATCTGTATTGTTATAATTTACCTATTATGAGTAGCATAAAGAGTATTTAATGTCTACCTAATAAAAATAAATGAAAGAGAACGAAAAAGAGAGATGGAGAGAGGAAGAGAAACATGAGAGGAAGAGAGAGGGAGAATGTGGGTTACCACTCCCGCTAACAACCATACCCAGGAAGTATGGTTACCCCAATGTACTAAGGGATTCCCAAGGTTAGAACTAAGTTTGTTAGTTTGGTAGATTTCACTTCCTCTTTTTGTTATCCCATATCTAAGTGCCATTTAAATTAGCTGGGATCAAAGTACAGATGTGAAACTCCATTATCTGTTCCCTCTAGCTCAGCCTCTTGTGACACGCAGTGTCACAGGCCTGGCCCCATGCTTGCTTTGGTAGAATTGCAGTCCTCTTCTTCCTCTTCTCATTGTCACAACAGAAACTCTAAATGTCTCTGTCTACAAACCTGGACTCTTCGATATTGTAATAAGCTGTCCTTCCTGAGGGTTTATCTCCAGAGACTGGACTGCCTTTTCCTTCCTCCCTACAACTTCCTTCAGCCACACTTTGTTCAAATCCATTAATGCAATGGTAACGGAAGAATTTCTAAAGCAAAGCTGGCCGATCATTGCCAGAAACACCTCTTATCTCTTCCTGTTCAAGGAAGCTGTCAGGGATCCTGCGAAAGTAACTTGAGAGAAATGCAGACCTCTTTTTTAAATGAAAGATTTGTATTAGGTTTGAGAATGTCTTGTTTGCTTCCGATGCCAGAAGAAAAACATTGAGCAAGTGTAGAGGTGGGAGACAAATGGACCAGTCCAGATAGAGAAGATGGTCTAAACCAAGGCAGTAGATGTGGCAGAAGTGGAAATAGAAAAGAAAGGACAGATCTGAGAGAGATTTGTCTGAAGCCTTGTTTTTTAGTAGATGAAAAGCTGTCTAGAGGGAATGATGTAAAAGTGAGCCACCCTCTCTATGAAACAACAGTGGATGGAGACTTAAAACTTTAAACCCTAAACTTACTGTCTACAATGACATAAGGAGAAAATGGAATACATACGAAAGCTCAGATCATTGGAGCAAAAGTATTAATGGAGCACCCAGCTTTCTATTTACTGCAGGAAGCAACAGAGAAAACATTATTTGTGACATAGTAAAACCTTATAAAATCAATGATTAATCTTATTCATGACTTGCTGTAATTATTAGTATTATACATGGATTGGACTAATTTTTAGGATTATACATGATTTGCACCATGTCACTTTGACGGTTCTCAACTATTCACATTTATCCTTCTTTGTTCCATGGCAAAGAAAAGTAAACAATATATTGGGAAACATGGAAGTGGTTTATTAAACGCTTTTGGCTGGATAATTTAATCTTTTAATATTTATAATACAAGAGTTTTCTGAGAAAATATTGAAAAACTATTATGAAAATGTTTTAAGAATAATTTATGAATGATGATAAAAGATCTGGAGGAAGGAAAGTGGTTTGCTTAGATCAACACCTCATGCCCTAGACAGAGTTTTTAAAACCAAAAAGAATTCTAGAAAAAAAAAGAGTTCAGCCACATTATTTTTATCAAGGAGACCAAGACAACTATTTAAACTATAGAAAAAGGCATCAGGTAAATGTATTTTATGACTCTGAGTTCATCATTAAAAAAGAGCTTCTAGATCTCAGGTATATATTTTGCTCTCCCATGGGACAAAAATATTTTTATAACATAATTTGGCACATTTTATGACCAAGGTAAAATATGCAAAGAATACACTGTAATATCAATGATAACTCTACAAGCAAACTACAAGGGGGAAGTATTACTCAAATATCAATTAAGTAGAATTCAAGATAAGTGTGGCATTTTTTATCCTCTCTTACATGTAAAATGTTTATGTGCTGTAAGTGTTTAGGGGGAATTAGCTCTAAATGTGTATTCCCTGAACAAGTTTGTTTTTTGATTTTTGTTTTTGTAGGCCTGTATATCTATTTTGCTTGTACTCCAATGGATGCAATATTCCAGGTCACATCTTTTACCATTCCTCTCATTACATTGTACAATTTTTTTTCTTTTTTAGTTTGTTTTCTCCCTTAGAATGTCAGTGCACTGAGACAAAAACTACCATTCTTTATCTGGATTTCTTTAGTTCTTTGCACAGTGCATGGCACACAGTAGATGCTCAATAAATATATAATGAGTTGATTTCTATCAGTGAGTAAACACATGTAATGTTTATTCCAAGATACTTAATTTCCCTAAAAATTGTTATCTCTGAGGATAGAGTTAGATAAGCAATAAAGACATTCTCATCTTTGCAGATGCCTGCTTAGACTCCATAATTATATAAAGTCCTGTAGTAAAAACTTTGTACAAACTCCGCAGTAAAATCTTTGATTCATCCCTCTAAAATACTATGTAAATTTTGTAAACCAAAGAAAAACCTCAGAGTACCTTTTCTCCATGAAATATAATACAATTAAATGGCTTTCTTATATTTTGGAGAGGGACTATCTCATCCAGAAATGTAATAGAAAATCATGAATTTTAACATTTCATAAAATGTAGCATATAGGAGTATGAATCCTCTCTCTGCCCAGGCGTACATATTCAGCTCTGTGGGTTGCTAAGATACACTAAAAAGTACAGAAATGTGATTTGGCTCTTTAAAAATAGGCTAGACAGCTTTCTTATTTCTGACAAATTTAGTCTCTAGGGAATATACACAATCTCAGTACAATCATTTATTTTAGTCACTTTCTGGCCTTAATCAAATTGTGGTTTATAAAGATTTTAATCTTAGGTTTTAATGTAGAAGTCAACGTTATCTTCAAGACTTAACCAAATAAATACTAAAAGGCAGAGCCTTTCGGCTTCCCACTCTTTATTTAGGCAATCTGTAGAGAACAAGCCAGATTCATTCCAGTGAAAATCATTGATTTCAATTTGCACAAGTAGCTAACTCATGTTCTCTGCCATGTCTTCTCCTTTTTGCAGAAAAAGAAAGGTTACACCACAGGACAAAGCCCATTTATTTTGAGGTGAAGTGGTGGAGAAAATGAGTGACGGATATCATGCTGAATTCTTAGGTTATAGCAGACCTTTGGCAAATATATGTTTTCTAGTTGACCCAGATAACAATCATTATGGATATCTTTAAAAGGTTCAAATTATTCCTGTTGTAGAGCCTGACTTCAGAACCTATCACTTGTTTTCAGCTTTCAGTATTTTCCAGCTGAATGACACTCCTGGTCATGCCCCTGACCACAGTCTCATAACCTGTTCTCGGATAAGAAATAAACAGAGATGATTTTTTTTCACAGTATCCTGGTCCTAAGTTGAAGGTATAAAAGGAATCTATATATACATACATACACTAACATGTATATATTATATATACTATATATAAAATATATATCTTGTATCTATGAAAGTTTGAAATATATACATATTTTTAACAATCAATACAGACTTTAAAATCCCACCTATGGGATTTTATGAGATGTCAAATGAGAGCAGAAAAAGGATGGGCAGTAAATTAATCTGCAGATCCAGCAGATGGGAGGCTGGTAAACCGGTGGCCACTGGCATTTCCACCAGATGCTTACTGGAAGGGTAAGAAGTGGTCCTCACAGGCAGGATCTGTCCCAGAGCAACAAGGTATGTAGGCCACCAAGTGATCCAACCCAAAAAAAAAATTATATATATATATATATAATACATTACATATTTTAGACGTTATAGAATTATGGACCTAGAAATAGTAGATGCAGGTCAAAAATCTCTGCCATGTACTATCTCCTAATCCCTAAATTGGCTTCTATTTTTAGTCTTCATGTTATTCACATTCCCTGTGTTTCTTTTACATCACAGCCTCTCTTAATTGTTTGCAGAATTTCATTTCCCTTCCATCTCTCTTTCATATAGCATCTCTTATTTTACCGGCTGCAGAATTCCATCTTTTTCTTTCTTCCTTCCTCACTACACACTCAGTCTAGGTGAACATGTCAATGTCATGCTTCAATTAATATCTACATATAAGTGAATTTAAAATATTTATCTCAAACCCGTTCCTTTCTCATTTTTATGCTCTAAATTCACTTCTCTGAAGGTATGTTTTCGAATTAATACTCATAAAACCAAACTCATTCTTCAGTACTTCATATCTGCCCCTCCTCCTCTGTTCCCCACCTAAAATTCTCATGACTCAGGTATAATACTGCTCTAAGCTAGATTATGATATGTTAAAGATTTATACTATAAACACTAAGGCTACCACAAAGATGCCGAAAAGATAGCATCTCTTTAAACAAGCTTCAAAGAAGCTGCAGAAAATTACTTGGTACGAACAATAAGTCATTGATTTTGGAGAACTATACTCACCTGACTCCACAACAAAATAAAAACAATTACACATAATGGGAATAACTGCCAATATTAACAGCAGAGACCACTGAACTTTTTCTGGAGAGGGGCTCCTCAAGATAAATGGAGGCTTTCAATTTTTAAAAAGCAGACATTGCCTTTGTTCCCCTTTCTCTTTTCTGAAACCAAGTAATAATTTCATAATACAATATCTTTATTTCTTGCTGTCTTCTTAACCTTGATCAAATTTTCCCTGCCCCTGGTTGCCCTACTTCATACATATATATACTTTATACATATATACTAAGTTACGGGGCTAAATGGTTTCATCATTTCCTTAAAGTTGGCATTTCCCTTTCTATGTCTTTATGTTCATTAAATTATTGATTGACTTAAGAAAGGAGAAACAAGGAAGAAACAATGTCTGCTCTTTTAAAGCTTCAAGCACCTATTTCCCCTTCAGGAATTTCTTCACACAAAAAGTTCAAGAGTCTCTACCAGAGATGAGATGTTTGCATTTACTCACAGCTACTATGCTTAATATTTTGTTTTTTCTGCATTCAGGGTACTATGTTTGAAAATCTTTATACCCTTAAAGACTTGAAAGTCTAATTATGCAGGTATAAGGAAAGGGAAAAAAATGATTCTGTGAGTTGTAAAACTAAAAATTGTCCTTTTTTTTTTCTTATACCATCAGTAAACCTTTCCCATATTCCACTAAGCAAAAATAATTATTGCCAAAATCAATTCCCAAAACCCAATTATTAGACTTCAAAAATGTTAAAGAAATAAAATATGCTATGAGAATCTTAGGATACACAGTCAAGGACCGACCTGGGTTGGTGCAATCCTACCTTTTCCTGATGTTTCAGAAATCCAAACAGATTGTTTTAAACCCTCCCCCACCCATAATCTAGATTGTTTTAAACCCTCTCCCACCCATAATCTACATGTAAATAATCTACTTTGTAGGATCATCTGCATTGGCATGCATGTGTTTACATCTCAGACAACATTAATTGTCCCTTCTCTGTGCTATGATAGCACTTATTACTCATGTATCATTATTTCTTTCCACCTGAAACAGATTTTTCAGCCAAGCAGAGGATCTACTGCTATGTGTTGAGTGCTTCCTGTGTCCTGGCACTGTGCTAAATTCTGCACATATTTAACCCTCTGCAATCATTTGGCCCTCACAAAAATCCAATGAAGTAGGTACTATTGCTATCCTATTTTAAAGATGCAGAAATGGAAGCAAACAGAAGCTAAATGACTCGTCCACACAGCAATAAATGATGGAGCCAAGATGAGAACCCAAGCTGTGCAACTCCAGGGCTTATACTCCTAACTAGTACCAAACTAATTCTCTTAATAAGACATATGTAGCCAATGATTTCTTAACCAAAACCATATTGATGAACATTTAAGTTGATTCTAAACTTTTGCTTTTATGATCAGTGTTATAATGAGTATCTGTGTACATACATTATTTTATATGGGAGGGTTTATCTATAGAATGAATGCCTTGAAGTAGAATTTTTAAATCAAAAAGCATGTACATTTTACATTTTGATAAGTATTGCCAAAATGTTCTCCACAAGCGGTAGTAAGAATTTATATTCCCAAGAGCTATAAGTTAGAGTAAAGCAATTATATTTTACAAATTTTAAGTTATTTTTGGAGTGTATCCACCACAGGTTCTTTACTTTACTTTTCCCTCAGTTTCCCTCCTACACTAAAAATCGATGCAATTATCCAAGTATTTAGACCACAAAACATTTTGTTCAAATATTCAAAATCTAGGTAAAAGTATGTCTTTGTTACTTTGAAGGATAGGGAAGGATGAAGTTATCTGGCTAATTATATCTGTTACCCCATTTCAACTGGTATGTTTAAATTTACAGATGTTAAAAAGGGGACCACGTTATAATTAGATTCTCTGTGAATCAAATATCAAGTAGACATGGGAAAACTTGTTTTTCCATACATAAATTATGAAAAATCTGAAGTATGTTCAAAGCAAACTAACCACAAAATGATTTAAGAAAATAAACTTTTTTTTAAAAGAGGGAAATTAAAAGGGAAGATTGCTTCAAAATAAATGTTTGGCAATATTGAAGACTTTTTAATACAAAATTTTTCATCTCACAAATTCAATGTAGAAAACTTTCGTACCTCGATTTTTTCAAATGCCAAATGAAATTTTAATTGAACCTAGTGACAAAAATGAAAAAAGTAGATAATTTTATGAAAAGTTATAGTAATGTTTAAAGAGCCATTATCTTATTTAAATTAAATTATACAAATGGAAGTTTTAAATCAATTTGAGGTTTCAAAATAACTCAGTTGCATTTTAAAATAACTTAACTTGTATTATGATGACATATTTTGAATGTTTTCTAATTGAGTGACTAATAAGAATCAATCACCTTCTCATGTTAGCTCATTTAAGACCTCCAACAGCCAAGTGAGATAGAAATTCTTCATCTCCCTTTTACAGGTAAAACTGGAGTTCCGGTAGGTGATGTGACTTATCCATAGACATGTATAGATAAAGGTAGCCATGCCAGATCTCATGTCCCACAAATATAAGACAGCAGATTCAGTTTTGACTAACAAGAAGATATTTCTGTCTGATTTCTGAATGTCAGCTGAACTAGCAGTGGCTACCTCAGGTTTTGAATATTGATTGTTTTAAGTCCCTACTATTTTGTTTTTAACTGTCCAAAATAAAAGGGAGGAAAATCATTGTTCTTTGCGAGTAAATTACTTAACTCTTTGCACTGCCAAGATCTTCATGCCCAGAGAGACGCAAGGCATAGTCAGTAGCTTTACCAAGACTCCTTTAATATGGTCTTATTAATATTGTTAGTAAAATAGGCAACTTATTATTGAAAACCAACAGAGTAACTTTAAGAAGTCACATATTCAAATGCCTTCAAGAATCTTACAATTCTAGAAGTAAGAATAAGGCTATGGGAAGTAGTAGGTCCAGAGGTTTATGGAAGAGGTACGCTTTTATAAAGGTGTCCAACTTCAAAAATAACCACAATCATAGGGACCAGAGAAACAAAGTGTGCAGATTGGACCTATCTATGGCTTTGGTGTCAGTGTCTTGGTTATTTTATCAAAACTGAACCTGAATAATTGTGGTAACTAGAAATAAAATAAAATAATATTAACAATAATAACAGAAAGATGATTGTAAATTGGATTCCAAAAAATAAACTGCTTGTTAATCATAATGACTGGCAGAATAAAGAATACTGTAAGTATATATTTATTTTCAGCTTTGTTTGGAAAGAAAATACTAGTTTTTTTAACTATGTACATATTTAGGTAGAATAGGCTAAAAACCTTCCCTACACAAATTTTAAATTTAAATAAACTGCTACTCAGATCTAACAACAGAAGCCCAGTTCTAGATCTCAAAAGAGATGTAAGCCACAGATGAGAGAATATGATGCTGCCTACAGTCAGTCACACTCCTCAGTTTGTTACCATCTCTTCTCATTGGGAGGCTCTCCAGTGATAAAAAGGATTTGCAATGACCATGGCTCTGAGGGTGGCTTCTGTCCCCTAAATCTCTGATCCCCTTTCCATGGTACCTTCCCAAGAGAAGAATGAAGTTCTGCATATTTTTATACAGAGAATGATACAACAAGCTAAACCCACTTAAAAAAAGCAAAACCATAAACAACAAGGATTTATTGTATAGCACAGGGAACTATATTCAATATCTTGTAATAACCTATAATGGAAAAGAATATGAAAAAGAATATATATATATATTCTGAATCACTTTGCCATACATCTGAAACTAACACAATATTGTAAATCAGCTATAGTAGAAAACAAACAAACAAAAACCAAAAAAACCCTATGCCATATTGTTGTGCATTCGGTATTCAAGTTCTATAATAGTCTATACTTTCTAAGTGAAGGAATGCTGAATGAATTGTCCATGATATTAGATGTGTCAGAAAAAATGCTTATGGGTTCTAACTAAATATCCAATTGGCTAGAACTTAAGATACCTGACAAAAGATACCCATAGACCCCTATTCATGATCAGGACTGAAAAGTCTCCTGTGACTCAACATATCCACACCCAAACTCATTATCCTTCCCTGATAAAGCTTTTTCTTCATCATACATTTTTTTTATAAGTTATTCAAGGTGCAGCTTAAATAATCATCCATGACATGTGTTGTGAGTACCCTAATCACAAGATCTCTCTTTCTCTCTCTTCTGAAATTCTGCAGTATTTGTCTGCAGTAATCAGATACTTTTATACTCCCATATAAAATAAAAATTAAATTAAAACAGAAAATAAAGACTTATTCATCATTGACAGGCACTAATAGTCCACTCCAAAAGAAGAATATTTTGTTCTTGGAAATGCTACTTGGAATTGAATAGCCAATACAAAATGAATTGTCATCTGCACTAAGTACTTCCAAATTCTCAAAGGACTATCTTCAGAGAGAAAACAGACTAAAAAGATTTAAAAAAAAAAAAAAAGAAGAAGAAGAAAAAGAAAAGGTAGATACACTGAAGGGAACTGTGAACGAGAGGAAATCCTCATTTTCCAGAACAGTCGATTACAATAAAGCAAAATAATTCTTTTCGGTTCTGTTAAAAAAAATCAGGTATTTCATTTTATCATAGCTGTTTGTACATAGTTACCATTTCCAATAACACTGTAGGCTCCAAAAAAATAAGGGTAATATTGTATATCTTAACTATGTTTTAGTAAGAAGATGACTATAATATATGGTCCCAGCTGCCAAGGCACCAGAAGTCTCAATTCTTATTCTTCCACAAATTACCTTACATAAAATAAGTGTTCAGTCAAATTTTTGAAATTCTTTTACTCACTTCCCAAGCCCATAATAATAGCCAGAAAAGAAATGCAGACAAAGAATTTTTTTTTTATTTTATGGGACATCATATGAACATGCCAATTTTTTAAATAGCATAAAAATTACAGTATAAACAGGACAAATTATTTACTTAATACTTTCAGTTTCATTAATGTATTTTGGGAGGAAAAAGGAAACCATAATGAATAATATAATAATATTACATTATATAATAATATTAGTTTCTGTTTTTTGATTTATTCTTTAGTTTTAAAATAATTAAATAAAAAGAACAAATTTTAATTTTATTAATATTTAGATTTAGTAAAATATTTCATATAAACTAAAATAGATATTTATCAAGTAAATATACCACACTTTGAAGTTCATGTTTTTCCACTGTTTTAATGTTTAAATACAAGTACAAACTACAAGTGATCATATAAACCATGACAAAGGAGCCAAGAACATGCAAGAGGGAAAGGATAGTCTCTTCAGTAAATGGTGTTGAGAAAACTTACATGCAAAAGAATGCAACCTGACTACTATCTTACACCATACACAAAAGTTAATTCAAACTGGATTAAAGACTTGAATGTAAGATCTGAGACCATAAAACTCCTAGAAGAAAAAGTAGGTGGTAAGCTCCTTGACATAAGTTTTGGAGATGATTGTTTGGATTAGACACCAAAAGCAAAGGTAACAAAAGCAAAAATAAACAAATGGGACTACATCAAACTGAAAAACTTATGTACAGTGTAGGAAACCATTAACAAAATGAAAAGATAACCTCTGAACAGGAGAAGGTATTTGCAAATCATATATCTGATAAGGAGCTAATATCTAAAATATATAAAGAATATATGCAACTCAATAGCAAATAATCTGTTTTAAAAATGGACAGAGGATATGAATAGACATTTTTCCAAAGAATACATACAGATGGCCAACAGGCATATAAAAATGTGCGCAACTAATCATCAGGGGAATGAAATCAAAAGCACAATGAGATATCACCTCATGTTACAATGGCTATTATCAAAAAGACAAGAAATAACAAGCATTGGTGAGGATGTGGAGAAAAGGGAACCTTTGTGCACAATTGGTAAGAATGTAAACTGGTGCAACTGCTATGAAAAACAGTATGGATGTTACTCAAAAAATTAAGAATAGAACTACCATATGATCCAGCAATTCCATTTCTGGGTTCTTACCTGAAGAAAATGAAAACACTAATTTGAAAAACTATAGGCACCCTCATGTTTATTGCAACATTATTTCTAATAGATAAGACATGGAAACAATCTAAGTGTCCATCAATAGAGGAATGTGTAAAGAAGACATGGTATTTATATACAGTGGAATATTATTAGCCATAAAAAAGAAGGAAATCTTGCCATGTGCAACAAGGTGGATGACCTTGAGGACATTATGTTGAGTGAAATACGTCAAATGGAGAAAGACAAGTAACATATGAACTCTGTTATATGTGTAATCTAAAAACAAACAAAAAGAGTTTATAAGATACACAGAACAGATTGGTGATTACCAGAGGCAAGGTATGGGGAGTGTGTGCAAAATGGCTGAAGGTAGTCAAAAGGTATAAATTTTCAGTTATAAAATAAAAGTCATATAGCTACAGCATGGTGACTATAGTTAATAATACTGTATTGCATATTTGAAACTTGCTAAGAGAGTATATCTTAAAAGTTCTCATCACAAGAAAATAAATCTTATGACTATTAGGGTGACTGGTGGATGTGAAATAGACTTATCATGGTAATTATTTCACAATATATACAAATATGGAATCATTATGTTATACACCTGAAGCTAATGTAATATGTCAATTATACCTCAATAAAAAATATTCCACTTTGAATTTCATACTTTTCCACTGTTTTAAAGTTTAAATAAGTGAAATCTACAAGCAGTAACATAGAATGCTAGAATTAAAGTAAACTGAGTTCTATTTCTTCATATTTTCAGTATGCTCTCATCATTTATTTTGACCCACTGTTTAAACATAGGAACATGTGCTATCATAGGAGTTATAGGAGGAACTGCTCCCAAAGAAAACTCAAATGAGACTAAACTGCTACAAACTTAAACTATGAGAATGAAACTGTGTACCTGAGTCTGTGTGTGTATGTGTGTGTGTGTGTGTGTGTGTGTGTGCGCATGCACTTGTGTGGGGGGAGGCAACTATATCCAAAGAATTTTCCAGAGTTGCTTCCATTTATAAAACAATGTTCATTGAAGGGTAACTAATTTAAAAATGTGCCAGTTTGTAGCTTGCACACAATTATCGAAACACAATAGTTACCACAGCTATTGTTTAGAATTTAGACCAAGAGATCTTTTTCTGGCAGGAGTACTTTAGCACTGACATTGTTTGGAGATGCTGACGCCTGGTGATAATAAAAAGCAGACCAACTTTAGTCAGTTTTATTATTGTTTTTGCAATATTCCCATGCAATGCACTCCTTCATCCCTGTTCTGCCCTTGTTATTCCACTGCCTGAAACCTAACTGAGATAATGAATGTGAAAGTACCTGGCACCAGGTCACGTTATATTATGGTGGTGATTGCAATGGTGAGTGTTAATCATTGGCAGAGTTTATCCTTTGCAAAATACACAGGTGCTTCTTTTTAAACCGCTTTCAAGTTTAGTACACCGACCGTTTTGTCAGTGGAATACTACTATTTCTGGATTTAAAAAAATTGACATCTGAGTCATTTAAGTTTGGGTGACTCATTTTAAGTCAAGGACTTAATTTGTTTAAAAAAAAACCATGGGGACATCTGCATGTCTAGGCTAACTGGTACAAGTGTAAATCTCAATGAGCAGGCATCTTCTGGTGTTATCAAGAGTCAGATGCAAGAAAAATCCTTTTCTAGTCCAAAGAGTTTCAGAACAAGTGAAATATAAATGTGAACAGGGCAGTGCACCAAAATCTCCATCAATGGATAATAAAACTAAAGGAGATCGCAAACCCAAAACGTTTTATTTGAAAAAAACAAACTCAGCTTGACACCAATAAAATTTTACAACCTCTTCAAAAACAATAAGTTGTTCAAAAAACACTTCATAAATTTATCAAATGAGAGACCAGATTGTTGAAGGTGACAGAGGGAAACATTTTGATCAGTTAAAAACAAACTCAGAAAAAAAATAAATAAATAAAATAATAATAAAAAAAAACAAACTCAGTATACCCACCTCATCCCTAACTAGTTTAAACTCAGAACTGGAAATTTTTTTGATGAAAATAAGCTATTATTCAACTATGACACTGATTCATGTTGATTAAAAAATAAATAATATTCAATTTTTAATATATCATGATTACACTGTCCTCATTTTATATAGTGTTGATTTTATTTTTAATGAAACTTTTATTAGTCTTACCTACTAATCAGTTATAATGTATATTGATTATATAATATTAATAATGATGTATTTTTTTTGTTATTAAACCTATGTTATATATAAGCTTTATAAATGTTTATAAAAGTATCTATAAAAATTTTATAAATTTGTACATAAACTGTATTAACTCTCTAGTACTGGTGCTTTATTTTATTAGTTCTAACAGTTCTTAATGAAATATTGGTATTAATAGCAGTATTTAAGCATTTCCCAAGTTAACCATATTACACCGTATCAAGATACAGGTACTACAGTTACTGTATGCATGCTGTCCTAGCTTGCTCTGAAGAAAAGAGAGTATCTTTTTTTTGTTTTCTTATTGACAAATATACACTAATACGTATAAAATAGATAACTAATAAGAACCCACTATATAGCACAGGGAACTCCACTTTGCTGTACAGTAGAAACTAACACAACATTATAAAATAACTATAACCCAATTTTAAAAAAGAGAGAGTATCTAAAATCCATCTTCAGCTTATCTTCAAACTCAACTGACTCAATTTCTGGATAAGCAAAAAACATGTTAGATTAAAGTATGATGATCAGCAATTTCTTTTCTACTCTAACCATTTTTTCTTGCTTTTAGAATTCTGTTCTATAGTTTTCAGTACATTTCATGCAAGATCATTGAGGCAAATTTAAATGTGTCCTGAACATTTACTTATCTCTGCACAAAAAGTCAATCGAATGTCTAGTTTTCTTGTCATTTTGCAAATGAAAATATGTTCTCGAGACTTCCCTGGTGGTCCAGTGGTAAAGAATCTCCCGTAAAATGAGGGTTCGATCCCTGATCAGGGAACTAAGAACCCACATGGCACAGGGCAACTAAGTCAGCATGCCACAAATTACAGAGCTCACGCGCTGTGGAGCCCAGGCGTCGCAACTAGAGAAGGGAAAATCCACATGCCACAAATAGAGAAAAGCCCGCGCACCACAACGAAGAGCCCACATGCTGCAACGAAAGATCCTCCATGCCTCAACAAAGATACCGCATGCCACAATTAAGACCCGATGCAGCCAAAAAAAAAAGAAAAGTTCTAATGTACTGGTGTTGAAGGAAACAAGAAGGGGTTCCTTGGAATGTTTTTGATGTCACCTTGAGGAAATTGTCATACACCATCTGCTAGTTTATTAAGCATACAGAATGGCAATGTTGATGAATTCTTCTTTAATAAATGATATATATTTATATAGTTAGCAGCCATAACCTAATGCCCAGAAGCATGGCCAGGTACTTTGAAATACATCCAGCTTAAATTATCTATAGGTGTTTTGTATTTGTGAAGTGACAGATACTCTAAATAATCTATCTTACTTTGTGCTGCACTTTATTTGTACATGCTGGCAAGTGTGTATTTCAATCCAGCTCACAAATGACAAGGTTAATAATCTTCCCTGTCTTCATTGTCCTTGTGGGTTGTCATCTGAGAATTCTCACCCTGTTAAGAATGTACAGGCTGAGGAAAGTTCAGCCTGGTTGAATGTCAAAAAATATTTCAGGAACTATCCTCTCTGTTTTATTTTCCTTGGATTTAATAACATGAATGGGGGATGGTTACAACTATAGCCTAGAAATGAGAATTCTTTCATAAATCATTCAGTGACTCCCAGGGAAGAAGAAAATTCAATGAAACTTCTTAAGCCTCCCAAAATGTGGGTTATGAGGAGATAGAGATTGCTCATATAATCAATAAATAATAAATAACTAAATTTAAAAATAAAGGAATTATGTGAAAAAAAATCAAGGAATACTTCAGGATCTCAATTCTACAATTTAGTTTATGGAAACACAAGCTGATAGATTTAAGAGAAAATAGAAATGTGCGGTCAATCATTGGATCTCTAGCATTTTGACATTGCTTACGATTAATGGTATTAGTCAGGGTTCAGTTTCGCAGTTGGAATCACTCTAGGTACTTTAAGAAGGAAAGCAATCAAATCAAGGAATTATATAAAATCCTTGGAAGAACTGAAGGTGTGGATTGAAGACTGGGCCTCCATATCTGACTTGCCAGAGTCAGGAAGGCAGGGAAGCAGGAATCACTGATGAAACCACTGAGTTATAAAAATTCATCATTGCCATTCTGCTCCAAGGATTTAAAAAAACCCACTGCCAGAGCAACTCTCACAGCTCCGGGGAAACTGGCGCTGGAACACTGGCCCCCAGAGACCAGCTGCCTTCTCCAGTGCAGTTTCCTCCTGACATCTCTACCGCCACATCTCAAGTATGTCCACCAGCAGAACAGAGTGTAAGCAAGCAGAAGGTGTCTGCAGCTCACTCCCACTTCCTGGGATCTGGCATCTCTGTTGGGGGAACTCATTTTATGAAGGACCCATAGGTGCAAGAGAGACTGGGTGTGATGGATTTTGGTCTTCCAGTCTCTGCAGTACAGAAAGACCCACTAGAAGGAAGTGGGGATGGATATTTTACCCCAATACAGCATATTCAATATATTTACAAAGTGTTTTCGCTGTCAGAGTGATATGTACTCTTTATAAAAACCTACTGAGATAGGTTTATGCCCATAGGTAGTGCTATGCCCATTTAACAGGAAATTTACAGTTTGAAGTTTTTCCATGACTAAAATTACAGATGAATAAGGTGCTAGGAGGAGTAACTTGATAACAGTTTTGCTTTTGAAATCCTTCCCATTAATACCATACTGCCTCTAGAGCGGGTTGCTGAGTGAAGGCATTATTCGTATTTTGTTTATCAGACATCCATGAAAGATTTACTCAGTTAAAACTTAAAAGAGAAAGACCATTCAGCGAGAAATAATAGATACTTCTGTAACAAATATGAAGAAGTTATGTTCTGAAATTGATTCTGTTATCCATTTATTGAATCAAAGAAATGATATGCCTCAAATTGATTACCTGAAGAAGTAGTGATATATCAAAAATCATGATATATTTGGAAATGTTCACTTTTAATAGTTTTTTCAACATCTTTATTGGAGTATAATTGCTTTACAGTGGTGTGTTAGTTTCTGCTTTATAACAAAGTGAATCAGCTATACATATACATATATCCCTGTATCTCCCCCCTCTTGTGTCTCCCTCTCACCTTTAATAGTTTTAAATGACAGAAGTTACGAAATACTGTACAATGTTATCTCAATCCAGAAAATACATATATGAAGACTACATCAAAATCAAATGGCTATCTCTGGATAATGGTAATTTGAGTGTCTTTATATCCTGGAGATTTTACTCCTTTTCCAAATTCAAATTTTAAGCTAACAGAGCAATAAATATCCCTCTTAAGACAAAACAAAAACTTTTAAGAGTACTTAAGCATTAAGAAATAATACACATAGGGCAAGGGTAGGTAGAAGAATGTTAGGCAGGCAAAATTATCAAAATAAAAACAGTTGAAAATAAGTCTTAAAAGGTGTGGTGGGGGGACCTTGAAGATGGCGGAAGAGTAAGACGCGGAGATCGCCTTCCTCCCCACGGATACACCAGAAATACATCCACACGTGGAACAACTCCTACAGAACTCCTACTGAAGGCTGGCAGAAGACCTCAGACCTCCCAAAAGGCAAGAAACTCCCCACGTAACTGGGTAGGGCAAAAGAAAAAACAGAGACAAAAGAATAAGGACGGCACCTGCACCAGTGGGAGGGAGCTGTGAAGGAGGAAAAGTTTCCACACACTAGGAAGCCCCTCCGCGGGAGGAGACTGCGGGAGGCAGAGGGGGGAGTTTCGGGACCGCGGAGTAGTGCACAGCGACGGGTGCGGAGGGCAAAGCGGGGAGATTCCTGCACAGACGATCGGTGCTGACCGGCACTCACCAGCCCGAGTGGCTTGTCTGCTCACCCGCCGGGGCGGGCGGGGCTGCGAGCTGAGGCTCGGGTTTTGGTTTTGGACGGAGCTCAGGGAGAGGACTGGGGTTGGCGGCTTGAACATAGCCTGAAGGGGTTAGTGCACCACGACTAGCCGGGAGGGAGTTCGCGGAAAAGCCTGCACCGGCCGAAGAGGCAAGAGACTTTTTCTTCCCTCTTTGTTTCCTGGTGCGCGAGGAGAGGGGTTTAAGAGCGCTACTTAAAGGAACTCCAGAGACGGGCGCGAGCCGCGGCTAAAAGCGCGAACCCCAGAAACGGGCGCGAGCCGCGGCTGAAGGCGCGAGCCCCCGAGACGGGCGCGAGCCGCGGCTGAAAGCGCAAACCCCAGAGACGGGCGCGAGCCGCAGCTAAAACCGCGGACCCCAGAGACGGGCGGGAGACGCTAAGGCTGCTGCTGCCGCCACCAAGGGGCCTGTGTGCGAGCACAGGTCACTCTCCACACCCCTCTTCCGCGGAGCCTGTGCAGCCCGCCACTGCCAGGTTCCCGGGATCCAGGGACAACTTCCCCGGGAGTACGCACGGCGGGTCTCAGGCTGCTGCAACGTCACGCCGGCCTCTGCCGCAACGTCACGCTGCCTCTGCAGCCGCAGGCCCGCCCCGCACGTAGTGCCCCTCCTACCCCCATCCCCCAACCCCCGGCCTGAGTGAGCCGGAGGCCCCGAATCAGCGGCTCCTTTAACCCCGTCCTGTCTGAGCGAAAAAACAGACGCCCTCCAGCGACCTACACGCAGAGGCAGGGCCAAATCCAAAGCTGAGCTCCTGTGAGCTGTGAGAACAAAGAAGAGAAAGGGAAATCTCTCCCAGCAGCCACAGAAGCAGCGGATTAAAGCTCCACAATCAACTTGATATACCCTGCATCTGTGGAATACCTGAATAGACAAGGAATGATCGCAAATTGAAGAGGTGGAATTTAAGAGCGAGATCTATGATTTTTTTCCCTTTTCCTCTTTTTGTGAATGTGTACGTGTATGCTTCTGTGTGAGATCCTGTCTGTATACTCTTGCTTCCACCATTTGTCCTAGGGCTCTATCCGTCCATGACTTTTTTTAAAAAATTCTTTTTCTTAATAATTAAGTTTAATTGTAATAACTTTATTATACTTTACCTTCGTTCTTTCTTTCTTTCCTTCCTTCCTTCCCTCCTTTAGACAACGAATCACCCCAAATTGAGGAGGTGGTCTCAGGGAGCAGGATTTATGATTTATCCCCCTTTACCTCTTTTTGTGAAGGTGTATGTGTATGCTTCTGTGTAAGATTTTCTCTGTATAGCTTTGCTTCCAACATTTGTCCTAAGGTTCTATCCGTCCCTTTTTTTTTTTTCTAAATATTTTTTAATTCAATAACTATATTATACTTTATTTTATTTTTAATGTATCATCTTTCTTTCTGTCTTTTTTCCTTCTTTCCCTCCTTCCTTCCTTCCTCCCTCCCTCCCTCCCTCCCTCCTTTCTTTCCTTCTTTGCTTCTTTCTTCCTTCCTTCCTTTTCTCCTTTCCTTCTTTCTTTACTCATACTTCTACTAATTCTCCCTACTTTTTCTCTCTTTTATTCTGAGCTGTGTGGATGAAAGGCTCTTGGTGCTCCAGCCAGGAGTCAGGGCTCTGCCTCTGAGGTAGGAGAGCCAACTTCAGGACACTGGTCAACAAGAGACCTCCCAGCTCCACATAATATTAAACGGTGGAAATATCCCAGAGACCTCCATCTTAACACCAGCACCCAGCTTCACTCAACGACCAGCAAGCCACAGTGCTGGACAACCTATGCCAAACAACTAGCAAAACAGGAACACAACCCCACCCATTAGCAGAGAGGCTGCCTAAAATCATAATAAGGCCACAGACACCCCAAAACACACCACCAGACGTGAACCTGCCCACTAGAGAGACAAGATCCAGCCTCATCCAGCACAACACAGGCACTAGTCCCCTCCACCAGGAAGCCTACACAACCCACTGAAACAACCTTAGCCACTGGAGACAGACATCAAAAACAACGGGAACTACGAAAGTGCAGCCTGCAAAAAGGAGACCCCAAACACAGTAAGATAAGCAAAATGAGAAGACAGAAAAACACACAGCAGATGAAGGAGCAAGATAAAAACCCACCAGACCTAACAAATGAAGAGGAAATAGGCAATCTACCTGAAAAAGAATTCAGAATAATGATAGTAAGGATGATCCGAAATCTTGGAAGTAGAATGGACAAAATGCAAGAAACAGTTAACAAGGACCTACAAGAACTAAAGATGAAACAAGCAACGATGAACAATGCAATAAATGAAATTAAAATCACTCTAGATAGGATCAATAGCAGAATAACTGAGGCAGAAGAACGGATAAGTGACCTGGAAGATAAAGTAGTGGAAATAACTACTGCAGAGCAGAATAAAGAAAAAAGAATGAAAAGAACTGAGGACAGTCTCAGAGACCTCTGGGACAACATGAAACGCACCAACATTCGAATTATAGGGGTTCCAGAAGAAGAAGAAAGAAAGAAAGGGACTGAGAAAATATTTGAAGAGATTATAGTTGAAAACTTCCCTAATATGGGAAAGGAAATAGTTAATCAAGTCCAGGAAGCACAGAGGGTCCCATACAGGATAAATACAAGGAGAAACACGCCAAGACACATATTAATCAAACTGTCAAAAATTAAATACAAAGAAAGCATATTAAAAGCAGCAAGGGAAAAACAACAAATAACACACAAGGGAATCCCCATAAGGTTAACAACTGATCTCTCAGCAGAAACCCTACAAGCCAGAAGGGAGTGGCAGGACATACTGAAAGTGATGAAGGAGAATAGCCTGCAACCAAGACTACTCTACCCAGCAAGGATCTCATTCACATTTGATGGAGAAATTAAAACCTTTACAGACAAGCAAAAGCTGAGAGAGTTCAGCACCACCAAACCAGCTTTACAACAAATGCTAAAGGAACTTCTCTAGACACGAAACACAAGAGAAGGAAATGACCTATAGTAGCGAACCCAAAACAATATATAAAATGGAAATAGGAACATACATATCGATAATTACCTTAAATGTAAATGGACTAAATGCTCCCACCAAAAGACACAGATTGGCTGAATGGATACAAAAACAAGACCCTTATATATGCTGTCTACAAGAGACCCACTTCAGAACTAGAGACACATACAGACTGAAAGTAAGGGGATGGAAAAAGATATTCCATGCAAATGGAAACCAAAAGAAAGCTGGAGTAGCAATTCTCATATCAGACAAAATAGACTTTAAAATAAGGACTATTAAAAGGGACAAAGAAGGACACTACATAATGATCAAGGGATCGATCCAAGAAGAAGATATAACAATTGTAAATATTTATGCACCCAACATAGGAGCACCTCAATACATAAGGCAAATACTAACAACCATAAAAGGGGAGATCAACAGTAACACATTCATAGTAGGGGACTTTAACACCCCACTTTCACCCATGGACAGATCATCCAAAATGAAAATAAATAAGGAAACACAAGCTTTAAATGATACATTAAACAAGATGGACTTAATTGATATTTATAGGACACTCCATCCAAAAACAACAGAATACACATTTTTCTCAAGTGCTCATGGAACATTCTCCAGGATAGATCATATCTTGGGTCACAAATCAAGCCTTGGTAAATTTAAGAAAACTGAAATTGTATCAAGTATCTTTTCCGACCACAACGCCATGAGACTAGATATCAATTACAGGAAAAGATCTGTAAAAAATACAAACACATGGAGGCTAAACAATACACTACTTAATAATGAAGTGATCACTGAAGAAATCAAAGAGGAAATAAAAAAATACCTAGAAACAAATGACAATGGAGACACAACGACGCAAAACCTATGGGATGCAGCAAAAGCAGTTCTAAGGGGGAAGTTTATAGCAATACAAGCCCACCTTAAGAAGCAGGAAACATCTCGAATAAACAACCTAACCTTGCACCTCAAGCAATTAGAGAAAGAAGAACAAAAAAACCCCAAAGCTAGCAGAAGGAAAGAAATCATAAAAATCAGATCAGAAATAAATGAAAAAGAAATGAAGGAAACAACAGCAAAGATCAATAAAACTAAAAGCTGGTTCTTTGAGAAGATAAACAAAATAGATAAACCACTAGCCAGACTCATCAAGAAAAAAAGGGAGAAGACTCAAATCAATAGAATTAGAAATGAAAAAGGAGAAGTAACAACTGACACTGCAGAAATAAAAAAAATCATGAGAGATTACTACAAGCAACTCTATGCCAATAAAATGGACAATCTGGAAGAAATGGACAAATTCTTAGAAATGCACAACCTGCCAAGACTGAATCAGGAAGAAATAGAAAATATGAACAGACCAATCACAAGCACTGAAATTGAAACTGTGATTAAAAACCTTCCAACAAACAAAAGCCCAGGACCAGATGGCTTCACAGGTGAATTCTATCAAACGTTTAGAGAAGAGCTAACACCTATCCTTCTCAAACTCTTCCAAAATATAGCAGAGGGAGGAACACTCCCAAATTCCTTCTACGAAGCCACCATCACCTTGATACCAAAACCAGACAAGGATGTCACAAAGAAAGAAAACTACAGGCCAATATCACTGATGAACATAGATGCAAAAATCCTCAACAAAATACTAGCAAACAGAATCCAACAGCACATTAAAAGGATCATACACCATGATCAAGTGGGGTTTATTCCAGGAATGCAAGGATTCTTCAATATACGCAAATCTATCAATGTGATAAACCATATTAACAAATTGAAGGAGAAAAACCATATGATCATCTCAATAGATGCAGAGAAAGCTTTCGACAAAATTCAACACCCATTTATGATAAAAACCCTCCAGAAAGTAGGCATAGAGGGAACTTTCCTAAACATAATAAAAGCCATATATGACAAGCCCACAGCAAACATCATCCTCAATGGTGAAAAACTGAAAGCATTTCCACTAAGATCAGGAACAAGACAAGGTTGCCCACTCTCACCACTCTTATTCAACATAGTTTTGGAAGTTTTAGCCACAGCAATCAGAGAAGAAAAGGAAATAAAAGGAATCCAAATCGGAAAAGAAGAAGTAAAGCTGTCACTGTTTGCAGATGACATGATACTATACATAGAGAATCCTAAAGATGCTACCAGAAAACTACTAGAGCTAATCAATGAATTTGGTAAAGTAGCAGGATACAAAATTAATGCACAGAAATCTCTGGCATTCCTATATACTAATGATGAAAAATCTGAAAGTGAAATCAAGAAAACACTCCCATTTACCATTGCAACAAAAAGAATAAAATATCTAGGAATAAACCTACCTAAGGATACGAAAGACCTGTATGCAGAAAATTATAAGACACTGATGAAAGAAATTAAAGATGATACAAATAGATGGAGAGATATACCATGTTCTTGGATGGGAAGAATCAACATTGTGAAAATGACTCTACTACCCAAAGCAATCTACAGATTCAATGCAATCCCTATCAAACTACCACTGGCATTTTTCACAGAACTAGAACAAAAAATTTCGCAATTTGTATGGAAACACAAAAGACCCCGAATAGCCAAAGCAATCTTGAGAACGAAAAAAGGAGCTGGAGGAATAAGGCTCCCTGACTTCAGACTATATTACAAAGCAACAGTAATCAAGACAGTATGGTACTGGCACAAAAACAGAAAGATAGATCAGTGGAACAGGATAGAAAGCCCAGAGATAAACCCACGCACATATGGACACCTTATCTTTGATAAAGGAGGCAGGAATGTACAGTGGAGAAAGGACAGCCTCTTCAATAAATGGTGCTGGGAAAACTGGACAGGTACATGTAAAAGTATGAGATTAGATCACTCCCTAACACCATACACAAAAATAAGCTCAAAATGGATTAAAGACCTAAATGTAAGGCCAGAAACTATCAAACTCTTAGAAGAAAACATAGGAAGAACACTCTATGACATAAATCACAGCAAGATCCTTTCTGACCCACCTCCTAGAGTAATGGAAATAAAAACAAAAATAAACAAATGGGACCTAATGAAACTTCAAAGCTTTTGCACAGCAAAGGAAACCATAACCAAGACCAAAAGACAACCCTCAGAATGGGAGAAAACATTTGCAAATGAAGCAACTGACAAAGGATTAATCTCCAAAATTTACAAGCAGCTCATGCAGCTCAATAACAAAAAAACAAACAGCCCCATCCAAAAATGGGCAGAAGACCTAAATAGACATTTCTCCAAAGAAGATATACAGAATGCCAACAAACACATGAAAGAATGCTCAACATCATTAATCATTAGAGAAATGCAAATCAAAACTACAATGAGATATCATCTCACACCAGTCAGAATGGCCATCATCAAAAAATCTAGAAACAATAAATGCTGGAGAGGGTGTGGAGAAAAGGGGACACTCTTGCACTGCTGGTGGGAATGTGAATTGGTTCAGCCACTGTGGAGAACAGTATGGAGGTTCCTTAAAAAACTACAGATAGAATTACCATATGACCCAGCAATCCCACTACTTGGCATATACCCTGAGAAAACCAAAATTCAAAAAGAGTCATGTACCAAAATGTTCATTGCAGCTCTATTTACAATAGCCAGGACATGGAAACAACCTAAGCGCCCATCATCGGATGAATGGATAAAGAAGATGTGGCACATATACACAATGGAATATTACTCAGCCTTAAAAAGAAATGAAATTGAGCTATTTGTAATGAGATGGATAGACCTAGAGTCTGTCATACAGAGTGAAGTAAGTCAGAAAAAAAAAGACAAATACCATATGCTAACACATATATATGGAATTTAAGGGAAAAAAATGTCATGAAGAACCTAGGGGTAAGATAGGAATAAAGACGCAGACCTACTGGAGAACGGACTTGAGGGTATGGGGAGGGGGAGGGGTGAGTTTTGATAGGGCGAGAGAGAGTCATGGACATATACACACTAACAAACGTAGTAAGGTAGATAGCTGGGGGGAAGCAGCCGCAAGGCACAGGGATATTAGCTCGGTGCTTTGTGACAGCCTGGAAGGGTGGGATGGGGAGAGTGGGAGGGAGGGAGACGCAAGAGGGAAGACATATGGGAACATATGTATATGTATAGCTGATTCACTTTGTTATAAAGCAGAAACTAACACACCATTGTAAAGCAAGTATACCCCAATAAAGATGTTTAAAAAAAAAAAATAATAATACAACAAAAAAAAAAAAAAAGGTGTGGTGCATGTTAAGAAGGAAAAGAGAAAATGTTCTCAACTTCTTCCCCATATTTTTTAAAACAAAATCATAAGAACATTACAAATTTGGGATCACAGCTAGATTATGTTCTAAATGGATTTATTTTCTTTTTAAAAATAAATCATAAAGCATCACTCACATACATTATTTTTAAAATCCTTTTTTTATAAATGCAAATTTTCTTATAATAAAACTAAAGCTGTATATCAGCAAGAGTGTTTGTTCTCAGCATCATCTCTGAGTATCTTAAGTGACATTCTTATTTCCTTAACTCATTTGATATATAATCATTCAGACAAGTTTTAAACCTTATTCACTATTTTACGTTAGTCAACATAGCGTCGTTCCAAATAATTTCATTTTTTTCTATAAATTGCAACTTTAAGAAGAAAGTGAATACTGTGAAAATCTCATAACAACTGTGAAAATAAGGTTTTGCCTACCTTGATCTCTAAAACGGACAATAGAAAATAATCTTCAAGCATATCAAGTCATCTAATTAGAAGAAAAGAGTGACAGTGTATAGAAGACCTGGAGTCTAGTGCCTACAATGTCTTAGTCTCAAAGAGGTAATGTGAGGCTAAAATAATAATATATATAGAAATGAGCTTTCAAATTATAGAATGCAACATATATGTATATATATGATAGAATGACTGAGCTCTTTATTTAAAAAAAAAAATTATTGCTAACCCAACATTTTAACAATGGACCATAATCTATACTTCTACATTTCAACTAATGGAATGAAAAATCAAATAGAAAGGCTTTTTCCTAAATACTCTTCATAGCTGAGTAATTTTAAAAATATCTGCCTGGGGCTTCCCTGGTGGCACAGTGGTTGAGAGTCCGCCTGCCGATGCGGGGGACACGGGTTTGTGCCCCGGTCCGGGAGGATCCCGCATGCCGCAGAGCGGCTGGGCCAGTGAGCCATGGCCACTGAGCCTGCGCTCCGGAGCCTGTGCTCCACAACGGGAGAGGCCACAATAGTGAGAGGCCGCGTACCGAAAAAAAAAAAAAAAAAAAATCTGCCTGGAGTGGGAGGACTATAATTCAGCTTCCCTTTGTACCCCAAGCCCATTGAAATTTAGTTTCTAAAATAAAAAGAAACCTTCAAAATAAATCTGAGCAAGTAATCAGTATTGCTTAACTGAAAAATTATTGACCAAAATTAGTTATTGAACAAGTTTTCTTTTTTGCTGTTTTTGTTTGTCTTGGGTTTAACTCTCTGGACGAGGTTATTTGGTAAAGCAAATATGATTTTGAAGTTTTTACAATGGTGGTGATTCACTTTCTTTTTAAACTGAGAATCTCCCATTTAATTTGCATTTGATGTTATAATGTGTTCAAAGATGAATCAGTGAAAATGACTTCTTTGCTTGTGTTTTAATTTCAAAAAAAAAAGATAATTACATAACAGTCTAAAAGGAATCTAGAAATAATTATTATTGAATTAATATGCCTCTGTATTGCCAGTGATTATGATTTATGTATAATCTAGTTAAAACTTTATATGTTTTCCCCATCTCTCTTCAAATATTGTTTTTGAAATAAAACCTTAAATGCTGAAGTTCATTATTAAATTAAAGTAAAATCATACATTTGAAACAGAAGTTTATCTTAAATACTTAGAAATGGGTAACTTTACTTTTTATCCCAATAAACTAGTACTAGGATAACACATTTTTCCTTCTGGGACCTTGAAACACTGCATGCACACACACACACACACACACACACACATAAATAGCTCTGGTTCAGATAATATGATTTTTAAAAGCATGTCAACTTAGTTGTGAATTATTACCCCAATGAGATATAATTAGCCAATCATTTATTTCCCTCATGAGTTTACTGAGAATTAATAATGCTATTCCTGAAATGACCTTTCAGACTTCACCTCTGGACTGTAGCACACACATGCTTAGCTTCATGTTATTAATACCCTTGTACTGAATTAATTCCAGCTATTGGAGTTAAGGTGTCTTTGAAGAAATCAGCATATACTGTACATTCATACAAACCTGAATATTCATGGATAATTTATAGCTTCCTACGTCAAACGTTGATGGAAAGCATTTGAGAATAGATTGTGGATTATGCAGGGATGAAATTTCAAGAGGATTGAATGGGGATTAGCTGCTACTGTTTTGGAATCTCAGGCCTATGGAATGCTAGACTGCCAGGCCTCTCGACTCAGATATGCTAGCGCAACAGATTTCATAGTTATTAGTGCCACTCACCCCAATAGCTTATGTCATCTCCTGTGACACATCATGTCTGTTTCCTAATTGTTCACTTTTTCTTCCCCAAATATGTATTTGATCCCTTTCAGGAATAATTCTTATGCTCTCCCAAGCCCGGCAGTCTCCTCTCTGACTTCTCCATTCCGAAATGGACATCAGCCAAGACATTTTCAGGAGATGATTTGCTGTCTCCAGTGCTACTCTACTGACAGCTTTGAAAACCTAGATGGGGTCAGAAGACACTCCAATGGTGATCACACTCTAGTCAACACTGCATCGATATCAACATGGCTTATTCATTTTGCTTAACTGTTAAGGCTCATTTTTTCCTGTCACTCTCCCCACTCACCCACTCCACTGCCTGTGTTGTGAACTACCTGTGTTTTCAAGTAGTCCTTGTGTGTTTAGAAAATGCAAACACATTGGACTATCAGCCCAAATAAAATATTATAATATTAACCTATAAAGTCCTGCTATGACCGGCCCAGAGAATACAGGGATTTATTTATTCTTTATTTGGGGGAAAACATATTTTCTTAGAATCATGAAATTTTTAAATTGGGAAAATGTTGCTCCTTTATGTGGTAATAAGTAAAAGAGTTTGGTGTTGACAGGACTGAACAGAGGAACTTGAATCAGATGGGGTGTGTGGGTAGATGTGTGCTAAAGAATTCAATTTCAGTAAAAAGTGAAGCCAGAGATATATGCGTCCATAGATCTCACTAAGCACATCTTCCTCACTTTTTCCCTTGTTCTTTGCCCCATTCATTTAACTCCTGCTACCTTAAGCACCCTAAGTGGCTATTGGAATGTGGGTAGGGAAAGGTGAGGTGGGGGAAGAGGAAGGAGAGAGAGTAGAGGAGGACAGAATTTTGAGGATTTTAAGGAGGGGTTGAAGGACCGGCGTTTCCACTGTCACTGGCCAAGTCAGACTGGAGAAGTAGCAGCAGCTTCTGCTGTGAGCTGAGTAGCTGGTGATTTCATTCCAAAGGCAGCCACACAGAGCTCTTTCCAAAGAGGGAATCAGTAACTGTTTATATAAAGGGCAGAATTGCCCAACTGCAATCCTAAGGGAGTTACATTACCTGTTTGTGAGATAAGTGTCAAAATACTTGGGGATACCTCCCACTAATTCCATTTACAGAGAACAGGCTAGCATTGTCGGGGGAGGTTTGGGGAGAGGTGTTTGACACTCACCTCCCCACACCTTTCTAAGAGGGACAAAGCAGTTTTTACCCCAGTAATGTGGAAGAACTGTCATGTTCCTTAAAGAAATCAGCTAAGTCAAACAGAAGCCTGAAGTTGCCGTTGCATTTGCTTATTAACGGTGTGAACTTTTCATTGAAAAATCTCAGTATAGCATATACCAACCTACAAATGCTGTTAGCACTTTGATCCAAGGATGGTGTAAAAATATTTAACAACTGGTATAGCACGGGAAATGACCAGTTAAGAAGGACACAAGCCAGGGCTTCCCTGGTGGCGCAGTGGTTGAGAGTCCGCCTGCCGATGCAGGGGATACGGGTTCGTGCCCCGGTCCGGGAGGATCCCACATGCCGCGGAGCGGCTGGGCCCTTGAGCCATGGCGGCTGAGCCTGTGCGTCCGGAGCCTGTGCTCCGCAACGGGAGAGGCCACAACAGTGAGAGGCCCGCTACCGCAAAAAAAAAGGACACAAGCCAGAGCATTGGCAAAGAGCCCTAGAAGATCTGGGGGTTCAGAGGAAGGACTAGGGTGACCAAGGCATTACAAGTTTTTCATTACTTAAGTGACATGTACCAGGCAAGCAATGTACCACCTGAATTTCAGCCCCACCTTGATATAATTCAGCTGTAGATGACATACCATTCATGGTCTTTAGCTGACTGATGTGATTCTGCCAAAAAGAACTTGCTAGTTCACAGTGGCACATACCTTGGCATCCTGTACAATATAAATACATGTTTTACTTCACTGAGTGTTTTAACATCGACTAATTATGGTTTCCTTACCAAAAATCTGACTCACATGAAAATAATGTCAAAACAAATTCTGTTGCTTTTCACAAAAATTCTAAGAGTTTGGCTGCTGTATTAATCAAGGGCACTAATGTGTGAAATAATGGATTAATTCATCAGATGTTCAGTCAGTGTACAGCTAATACAATATAAATAATAACAAAGTTTCACATCAGGAATCTGCAGCAAAATTTACCAATAAAGGACAAAAGGTCAAAATAAAGCTTGAATGTTTAAAGAATATTGGTATTACATTTCCATTTCTTAGATCACTTTATAAATGTCTGATTCTACATACGCAAAATGTTTAGGTATGTTTTCTCAAGTTCAGTTAGGTATGATTTTTTTTTTTTTTTTTTTTTTTTTTTGGTGGTACGCGGGCCTCTCACTGCTGCGGCCTCTCCCGTTGTGGAGCACAGGCTCCGGACGCGCAGGCTCAGCGGCCATGGCTCACGGGCCCAGCCGCTCTGTGGCATGTGGGATCTTCCCGGACCGGGGCACGAACCCACATCCCCTGCATCGGCAGGCGGACTCTCAACCACTGCGCCACCAGGGAAGCCCAAGGTATGATTTTTATGTGATTACTTCAGCCAACTTACTGTTAAACATAGTGATCGTGGTAAAAAATATACCTATTAATTTATCAAATTATTAATGTCAAGTTTCCAGAAATCCTTGGCACCCCTGGGCATGGAGCTGCATCACCCCCAGCTCTGCTTCCATCATCACATGGCTTCCCCTCTGTGTCTGTGTCCAGATTTCCCTCTTCTTATAAGGACACCAGATGTTGGATTTAGGGCTCTCCATAATCCAGTATGTCATTTTAAGTACATCTGTAAAGACCCTGTTTCCAAAATAAGGCCTCATTCTGGGTTCAGAATGGATATAAATTTGGAGGGACGCTACTGAACCCACAGCAGTGGGTGAGGTGCTGGAGGATGAAGGGAACGAGAAGTGCCCACCATTGAGACTGAAAAACGAGGCAGGCAGCTCATGTAATCAATGGATCGGTTTATTTAAAAAAAAAAAAAAAGTGGGTAAGTATTTATAAGAATTATGTTTATTTTTTAATGCTTACTGAACCTCTTTGACATTAAGGCTAGAATTCCACATATTGCTATACTGAACACCTTCAACTCTTCTGAACTTAAGAAAGTGCATAAAATGGCTTATGAGAGTTTTATGCCTTCCTAAGTATTTTTATGTAATTTAAATTTTAAAAAGTAAAAGCATAAATAATGAGGAACTGTTTGGGGGAACACTGAGATGAAATCTAAGTAAAATAGAAATCAAATGGACTAAAAAACAGGAGTAAACTCTTTCCCATCTAAGATGGAAATACTACTCTGAAAGAAGCAGAGAGCAGTTAAATATCACAACCCAGTTACCACAGGATGAGTCAATATGGAGGAATATAACAGACTATAACAAATACAACAAAGGAGAGGTGTTCCTACCAAAAGTACTAGTATCAGTTAGAATACTTCATTTGCAAATAATAGTTTTTCTCAGTTAGATTAGGCTCCAAAAGAAGAGAGAGAGAGAGAGGGAAGAAAGGAAGGGAGGGAAAGAAGGAGAGAGAAAGGGAGGGAGGGAGGGAGGAAGGAAGAAAAAACCTGGCTCCTTTAATTTCTAAAGCCTTGAAAATAAGTTTCCTTCAGAATGTAGAAAAAGACTTCATTTTCTGCTCACTTAAATGTACTCTTCAAATACTAGAACTTCAAAAAAAACAAAAGAAAAAATATTTTCCCACTTATGCTTTATATCATAATAATAATTGAAGAGTTATAAAAGTGTTTTCATCAGTATTTTTGCTACAAATATATCTTGAAAAAGCCTCGTATTAAATAGGCTTTGTAGGCCAGCCTGGGAACTAGAATGTTTACAATAAAGCAACATTTTCTTTGTTCCAAACAACTTAGAAGTCTGCTTTTGAAACACAGCTAACTCATATGCTAACTGCTTATATCAATATACAGTTGTAAAAGGGATACATTTATTACCACATTTATAGTGCTTAGTAACATTGATCATTCTGACACATTAAATTAAAGTCAGACTTTGTTTACTTATTGTAGATATTTTTAGCTGATCAACTCTCACTAGCACTACTTTGTTTTTTCTAGATTAAATTAAATCAAAGGCACAACAAAATATTTTGGAATATATGAGTTTTACTTATGTCTGAATAAAAATATTTTTCCCCTTTAGAGTATCCGTTGATGCCTGCCTCTGACATCTAGCCCATTCTTTTATCTCAAAAGCACTGAAATATTCACAAAGGAGTGATTCTGTATCCTTCATGTTACAGATTCCCCTAGAGGTACCAGCTAAAGAAATAAAATTTGAGTCCATTTCTGTTTTTCGTAAATTAAGCTGGGTCATGTTTCACTCATGATCCATTTTTGTTTCCTATTCAAAGATGATAATTCAATCAAAGGATCTTCTAACACACATGGATATCATGTGTGTTATCCTGTGTTTATCAACGACAGGGAGCAGTTTTCCTTTTGTATTCATCTGTAGTTGGATTTAACCACTGCTATCAGGCTGTCTTGAATACAACTGAATGAAATCCTTTCACTGCTTATGGGATCTTAGCTTCCTGACCAGGGATCGAACCTGAACCCCCTGCATTGGAAGGCAAAGTATCAACCACTGGACCGCCAGGGAAGTCCTGACTCCTGAGTGTTTTTTGTTTGTTTGTTTGTTTTTTGCTGTACACGGGCCTCTCACTGTTGTGGCCTCTCCCGTTGCGGAGCACAGGCTCCGGACGCGCAGGCTCAGCCGCCATGGCTCACGGGCCCAGCCGCTCCGCGGCATGTGGGATCTTCCCGGACCGGGGCACGAACCTGTGTTCCCTGCATCAGCAGGCAGACTCTCAACCACTGCACCACCAGGGAAGCCCCTGGGTGTTTTTTGAACTGATGTCTCTATACTGTAACAAGAAGTTTAGTAATTTAGGGGTAAACTGGTTTCATTAACACCAATAGTGAATGAAGATTTTCAACAATTTTTTTTCCCATCTTGATAGGAAGAGGAGAAAGTAAAATTCCAGATTAGTTCATTTAGGTCTTATATTTATTGATATTTTAAGGGGGTGTGTGTTAGTTTCCTAGGGCTGTCATAACAAAAGTACCAGAAAGTAGGTAGTTTAAATCAATAGAAATTTGTTGTTCACACTTTTGAGACAAGAAGCCTGAAATCAAGGTACTGGCAGGGCCATGCTCCCTCTGAAGCCTCTAGAGAAGGACCCTTGTTTGCCTCTTCCAGATTCTGGTAATCCGGGTACCCCTCGGTGTGTGGCAACTCCAGTCTCTGCGCCCACCTTCACGTCATCAACTTCCCTGTGGGTCTCTTTTCTCTTATGAAGACACCAGTCATATTGAATTAAGGGCCCGCCCTGCCCCGGCATGACCTCATTTTAACTTAACTATATAAACCTGCAATGACCCTATTTCCAAGCAAGTTTACATTCTGAGGTACTGGGAGTTAGGACCTCAGCACATCCTTCTGGGGGTGGGGTGGGACAATTCAACCCATAACAGGGAGTTACCAACATAACACATTTGTTTCCTACATGAGTTCTGAACTAATTGCGAAGTAAATCTGAAGAGAAGGTGAATGGTGAGTACAATATCACTTGTATTGATGATAAAGCTCATTTTCTGACATACCTGAGAGCATCTGAGCTTCCTAGTTCCAAGACACTGAAATTACATTACTTACTTATTCGTTCATGGACAGCCTTGGGTTGCTGCAGCTCCTTCATATGACTGCTTGCCCCTGAAGGATGTATAACATAGGAGCAGAGCAAAATACATCTTTTCTGCACACAGGTGCACTGACCCACCACTCCACCCCCCCAAAAAATAGAAAGGGAAAGCCTTAAGCATGTCATGTTATTAGAACTCCCTCCGCAGAAAAGTTTCTGTTTCATCAGAAACAGGGAAGGAGTTTCCGCACTGCAATAACTGAATATGCTTATCTAGACATTTTCATTACTGTTAATACCATCAGTAAGGCTCAGAACATTTCTTCTGGAGCTTGATTTTAAAGATGTTTTCTTAATATTTTTATTATAAATGCATATATAGTTTATTGTATATGTTCTGCAGAACTTAATGTTCCGTTTTACAGAATTTTAGCCTAAGTTTAAGGTAGAATATTAAGATAGAATGTAAGTCTACAATATTTTGTGTGATAGTAAATACTTTAGAACCACACAACATTAAACCCATCCAATGTTGAATAAAATAGGGCTTGTCACAAAGCGGGCTACCAGGAGGGTCATTTGTCTAGAATTGCATGTTCATGAAGGGTGTCAAACGTTGACTTTTAAAATATTCTCCAAAAAGAGTAACATAAAATCGTATAGGATTGAAAGAATGTGTTTCACAACTTTAATTTGTATCCTAATACCAGACCATACCAGTTTTTATAAATTCTGGAGTTATCTTGTAAATAGAAAAATTATATTTTCATCCTAAAAGGATTAATTTGTTTAATATAAACAAGAAAGTTAAACTACAATTTTATTAACTTTTTTTAGATAGCTTTATTTCTAATATGTTAGAAGTTTCAAAAATAAGAAGAGAGCTGTGCCTCTCCAAAACTCTCAGCGCCTAATTGAGGCTTCCCTTGAGACTGCAGCCCCAGCCAACAGCTTGACTACAACCTCATGAGAAACTTTGACCTAGAGGCACCAAGTTGAGCAAGACCCAGGGGCCCTGATCCACAAAAACTGTGAGATAATAAATGTTCGTTGTTTTAAGCCTTTAAGGCACTTATTGTATAGGAATTTGTTATGCAACCATAGATAACTAATGCAGGAAAGGGGAAAGGCCAAAGATTCTATTGTAATATAGTGTTAAGATCATGGTTTTAGAAGTCAGTTTTTCCAATAACTTGGAAACATTTCATTTAAGTAATATATAATGCTTTCTTGATCAAAAAATATCAAATACTAAAGGGGTGTAAAGAGTAAAATTCAGTCTCTCATCTCCCTAAATTCCATGTCCCTCCCGTAAATTAATCATTACATTATTTTTCCCAGACCCTTTTCTCTGCATTAACATTTTCATCTGTAATGTTTCCTTCCACAGAAATAATATGGACTATCCTGCACATTTTTTTTTTTTTTACTTAACCTGTCTTAAAGATTTTCTCACAGCCGCACATAGATATCTAACTTATTCTTTTACCTTCTCTAGTACTCTACAGCACACCCATAACACAATTTTATTTAACCTGCCCTGTTCTGATGCATATTTGAGTTGCTTCTAGTATTTTACCCTGACCAAAACTGTCATAATTAATAGACTTGTATTTATCTCTTTGTGCTCATGAACTAGCATATTCCTAATGTAGACTTGTACATGCGGAGTGTCAAAGGGCATGGGCTGTTTTTTTCTTTTATAGATTTCCCAAGCTGTCCTTTATAACAGTAACAATTTACACTGCCCCTGCAGTGTATTAGAACACTGTTTCCCCCACATCTATGTCAATACGAGATATTTCCCATCTTTTGAACACATTCCACACTCTTCTTCCACCCCGCTGATAAGTGATGCTTTGTATTTCTTCTAATTTCTATAGTTTTGTTTTTAAATTGTTTAGATGTTTAAATCAACTATTAGTTTTTGAATAATGTTTAATTAACTTACAGATCAAATTGGAGAAGATGACAAGAAGAAAACTTTTCCAAATCTGAAATAATATTTTTCAATTGACTTTAAATGTAAACCCTGTTGAATCGCTTATTTCCTTCTTATTAGAATATCCTGCAGTTTTTCTATATAGTTAAGACTCAATGATTGAATTGAATTGATTAAATTATCTTGAGGTTTCATGTCAACTGCCGTTAAATTGTACAGTGGGTACCTATAGCCCAGACCTTGGTTTCTAAATACCATCCTCCACGAAAAAATAATTGGGGTTCCTTAGAAAAATGAATTAGTTCACAGCTGGGGCAGGGAAAGTACAAGATAAGCCTGGAACATCTTGTAACAGAAAGTATGGAAGTACTCAAGCTATGATGGGGACGTGCCAGAAGGACACAGGAGCTGGCTTGAAGGGCCTCCAACTGGTCACATTAGAACAATTTAGCCATAAACCTGAATAACAATAGTAATTGACTACAGCCTATTGAATAAAATAAGAACCCATGAGTTTATGCTGATATAAATAAATATATGAAAAAATAAATGAAGAAGAAAGGAAAGTTTTTCCTTAGAAGGCCAACTAAATGAGGGGATGACAGAAAATTACCATTCAGCAATCATCATAGCAATGCTTGATTCAGGCAGGAATCATCAGTGAATGCTGAACCTAGTGAGCAAAAGTCTTATGAGGAATGGATTGTATAAGTCAGAGATCTCCAGAGAAGCAGAGCCAATAGGAAATTTATAATATATATATATATATAGAGAGAGTACATCTCTCTCTCCCTCTCTTCTTTGTATAAAGCCCTATAAAGATATATAATCTATTGTTTATAATATATATCATATTTATATACATATACACAGTTCTAAAAACATCCCAGGTTTTCAGATGGTAACTAGACTTGTGGTGATCATTACATAATGTATAAAGATATTAAATCACTATGTAAAACACCTGAAACTAATATGATATTGTAAGGCAATTATACTTCAATAAAAATTTTAATAATAAAAATTATTATTATAAAAAATAATAAAAATTTTAAAACTCAGATTTTCCTTCTACGGTCTTCAACTGATTGGATGAGGCTCACCCACATTATTGACAGTAATCTTTTTTTTTTTTTAACATCTTTATTGGAGTATAATTGCTTTCCAATGATGTGTTAGTTTCTGCTTTATAACAAAGTGAATCAGCTATCCATATACATATATCTCCATATCCCCTCCCTCTTGCATCTCCCTCCCACCCTCCCTATCCCACCTCTCTAGGTGGTCACAAAACACCGAGCTGATCTCCCTGTGCTGTGTGGCTGCTTCCCACTAGCTATCTATTTTACATTTGGGAGTGTATATATGTCCATGCCACTCTCTCACTTCGTCCCAGCTTACTCTTCCCCCTCCCCTTGTCCTCAAGTCCATTCTCTACATCTGCATCTTTATTCCTGGCCTGCCCCAAGGTTCTTCAGAACCTTCTTTTTCTTTTTTTTTTAAGATTCCATAAATGTGTTAGCATACGGTATTTGTTTTTCTCTTTCTGACTTACTTCACTCCGTATGACAGATTCTAGGTCCATCCACCTCACTACAAATAACTCAATTTTGTTTCTTTTTATGGCTGAGTAATAGTCCATTGTATACATGTGCCACATCTTCTTTATCTATTCATCTGTCGATGGACACTTAGGTTGCTTCCATGTCCTGGCTATTGTAAATAGTGCTGCAGTGAACATTGTGGTACATGACTCTTTCTGAATTATGGTTTCCTCAGGGTATATGCCCAGTACTGGGTTTGCTGTATCATATGGTAGTTCTATTTTTAGTTTCTTAAGGAACCTCCATACTGTTCTCCATAGTGGCTGTATCAATTTACATTCCCACCAACAGTGCAAGAGGGTTCCCTATTCTCCACATCCTCTCCAGCATTTATTGTTTGTAGATTTTTTGATGATGGCCATTCTGATTGGTGTGAGGCGATACCTCACTGTAGTTTTGATTTGCATTTCTCTAACGATTAGTGATGTTGAGCATCCTTTCATGTGTTTGTTGGCAATCTGTATATCTTCTTTGGAGAAATGTCTATTTAGGTCTTCTGCCCATTGTTGGATTGGGTTGTTTGTTTCTTTGATATTGAGCTGCATGAGCTGCTTATAAATTTTGGAGATGAATCCTTTGTTAGTTGTTTCATTTGCAAATATTTTCTCTCATTCTGAGAGTTGTCTTTTCCTCTTGTTTATGTTTTCCTTTGCTGTGCAAAAGCTTTTAAGTTTCATTAGGTCCCATTTGTTTATTTTTGTTTTTATTTCCATTTCTCTAGGAGGTGGGTCAAAAAGGATCTTGCTGTGATTTATGTCATAGAGTGTTCCGCCTATGTTTTCCTCTAAGAGTATTATAATGTCCAGTCTTACATTTAGGTCTTTAATCCATTTGGAGTTTATTTTTGTGTATGGCATTAGGTAGTGTTCTAATTTCATTCTTTTACATGTAGCTGTCCAGTTTTCCCAGCACCACTTATTGAAGAGGCTGTCTTTTCTCCATTGTATGTTCTTGCCTCCTTTATCAAAAATAAGGTGACCATATGTGTGTGGGTTTATTTCTGGGCTTTCTATCCTGTTCCATTGATCTATATTTATGTTTTTGTGCCAGTACCATGCTGTCTTGATTACTGTAGCTGTGTAATATAGTCTGAAGTCTTGGAGCCTGATTCCTCCAGCTCCGTTTGACAGTAATCTTTATTCAAAGTCAACAAATCATAAATGTAAACATCTACAAAATATCTTCACAGCAACATCTAGATTAGTGTTTGTCCAAACAACCGGGCACAAGAACCTAACCAAGTTGACACATAAAATTAACTATCACAAAGATATTTTTATAATCTCTAAATAACTCACCACAAACTTATTGATTTTAAAGGGAAAGGTAGTAACTTCATAAACACCACCCTATTCATTTGGTCAAACTTAACATCATCAGTAATGGGAAAAATCCTCATTGGATAGGAATCCTCATATTCCTATCCAAAATGTCTAATATTATGTAACTATGGGAAAACATCAGAGACACTCAAATTGGGGGATGTTTTACAAAATAATTGACCTGTACTCTTAGATAATGTTAAGGTCATGAAACAAGATGGAAAAACAGTTCAAGATTTAAAGAGACTAAAGAGATGTGCCCACGAAATGCAATATGCGATCCTGGGTTGGATTCTAGACAGAGGGCGGATCACAGGCGGAGGGCAAACAGGGCTTTAAAGGATATTAGTCATTAATGGAACAACTTGATGAAACTTTTAAAAGGAATATGTGTAGCTAATAATGTCAAATCCATATGGATTTTCCTGATTTTAATAATTATACTGTGATCTTTTAAGAGCATGTCCTTGTTCTTAGAAAATATATGTTGTTATTTAGGGATCAAGCTGCAAGATGTCTACACTTATTCTCAAAAGGTCAGAAAAAGTTGATAGAGAGATAGAGAGAGAGAATGATAAAGTAAATGGTGCTAGTTATAAACAGTTGTTCAGTCTGGGTCAAGAATATACGGGAGTTATTCATAAGAGTCTTATAACTTTACACTGTTTGAAATTATATCAAAATATAATTTGCCCAGAAAAGCAATGTTTAGGATTTGTTTCCCATACTATTGATAATCGATGTTCTCTAAAAGTGGAAATTTTTTCTCAGAGAATTTGGCTATAGTTCTCTCTCTTAGTTACTGAGTTCAACACAAACTCCACTTTTAATTCTCTAAGGAATTTGGGAGCTCTTTCCCACAGTTAGATTTTCATTTGGTACTATAATTACTATGAAACCTATGATTTATAGGTTTCAAATTGCTGCAAATCACGAAGCAACGCAAAATCAATTGAAAAGTGTGCAGAATCAGGAAACTAGGCTAATAGTCTACAGGCATGAGTTTTATTTGGAAATTAGCCCTCCTTTACTCATGAATACTGTGGCTCTTAGTGTTCATGAACTATTTTATATACTCAACTATTTTTAATTAAAATTGTCATTGCATATGTTGAGTTTTAATACAGAAAAGAGAATGAGACTCTAATCCAGGAGGTAATTATGTACTCCTTTCGGAGGTATAGATTCACTTAGGAATATTTTTAATTATAAGAAAAACAGAAAGAGAATAGCCCTTACTAGTCCACACACTGACTAGCCTTCATTGAAAACTCTTTGTTTTTATGTCTAGTAAAACTCAGAAAATAATTGGGGAGAAATAACACATTTTTTTCAAATATTAGTTTCACTTTTCATTCCTGGTTCAAATGTGGAAAATTTAAACCAGAAATATTATTTGTTCAATACTGTTAATTAAAACATTCTGTGTCCGTGAGTTACACTTTCTGTGAGTTACAGTTTCAGAGACCAAAAATAACAATGGATAAAGAGAGTATATTTTCAGGAATGTAGAGTTTGTTATTTAAAAACAAGAGCAGAAATTTTGACATATTTTTGAAAATGGATAGATCATACTATTTGAAATTATATGGTTATGGTTCTGAATATGAATGCAATTTCTTACATATAAAAATAGTTGTTTCCCTATAAATATTAAGTAAACTGAATTTGTAATTAAAAGACTCCCCAAAAAGAAATCTCCAGTACCAGATGGTTTTACAGAATCCTACCAAACATTAAAGGAAGAAGTAACTCAAAATTTATACAATCTCTTCCAAAAACTAAAAAAGGAGGGGACACTTCCCAACTTCCTTTAAGATGCTAGTATTACTCTGATATCAAACAAGAAAATAAAAACCCAGTTCAAACAAAGAAAATTACAGGCCAATATCTCTCATGAATATACATATAAAAATCCTCAACAGATATTAGCAAATAGAATTCAGCAATAAATAGAATAATTATACATCACGATCAAGTGTTTATTCCAAGGATGTAAGGCAGTTTCAATATTTGAAATGAGACAAGGATGCCCACTATCACTACGTCTGTTCAACATTTTATTGGAGGTCCTAGCCAGCAAAATAAAACAACAACAACAAAATGAGATGCTTAAGAATTGTAAAAAGAGAAGTAAAGTTGAATTATTTGCAGTAATATGATTGCTAACAGAAAACACAAAACAATTTATAAATTATTAGACATCATTGTATTGCATCATTGGATAATTTAGCAAGATAATAAAGTCAGTTGCATTTCTATAAACACACAGCAAACAACTGGAAAGTTAATTAAAGACAAGATGCCATTTGTAATACGGTCAGAGAATATCATGTATCTAGAAATGAATCTAACAATAGATGAGCAAGACTTCTACAGGAAATTATAAATCCTCATTAAGAGCTATTAAAGCAAACAAACATAAATGAAGAGGTATATCATGTTTATCAGTAGGAAGAGCTATTATTGTAAAGATGATATATTCTCCACATTGATCCTATAAAGTTAATGCAAGTTCAATAAAGTCCTAAAATGGATTTTCATGAAAAATAATAAAATACTCCTAAAATTTATGTGAAAGAATAAAAAGTCAAAAGTATCCAGGTAACTTCTGCAGAAGGAGGGAGAGGAGATATGTCCTATCAGATATCAGGACTTAGTATAAAGTTATAGTAATTAAGACACTGTTGGTAGCAATGGTGTACCCAAGTCAACGAATAGAATAGGATAGATGCATGGATACACCTAAGAATGTATAAAACTTTGGAATTTGATAGACATGGCAAATGAGATAAGTGGAGAAAGACAGGGCTATCCAATAAATGGAACTGAAAAAATAGTTACTTCTTGCCAAAAAGATACTTAATACAAAAATGGTTCCAAATGAATTAAGAACTTAAATTTAAACATTTGAAGCCTTAGAAGAAAAAAATTAATTGAATATCTTTTACACCTTAAGCTAAGACAAGATTTATTCAACAGTACAGAAAAACTGATTATAAAAGGAAATATTAATAAATTTACACACAGAATTAAAAACTTTGGTTTATTAAATAAATCTTAGAGATAATGAGCAGTAAGCAATTACAGACTGGATGAAGATATTTGTAATAAACACAACAAATAAGGATTTAATATCAAGAATATGAAATTAAGCCTAAAATCAATAACAAACTGCAAAGAATTTGATAGTAAAATGGGAAAAAGACAGGAGCAGTCATTTTACATATGAAAAAACACTTATGTCCATTAAATGTATGAAGAGATGTTCAATATCTTTCCTCATCAGGGAAATGAAAATACCCAGATATTAATTAGATAAATCTTTATATCACTTTTATTGACACAGTAGAAAAATCTGACAATACCAAGTGTTGGAGAGGATGTAAATCCACAGGGTCTGTTATTTTTCACTGGTGGGAATGTGAATTGATTCAACTACTTTAGAAAACAGTTTGGTATTTTTTTTCTTAAAGTTGAATATTTACATTCCTTAGGATCCAACAATTCCTCTCCTAGGTATTTATCCAAGAACAACTTTCGCACATGTACAAGGACACATAGTTTATTCTCCAAACAGCAAAAATCTGAAAATAACCCAAATGTCCATTAACAAGAGAGTGTATGAATATACAGTAATATTTGCAGAATGGAATATTTTAGTCAATATGAATAAACTGTAGTGACATGCATCAATACGGATGAATGTTAGCAATATATTAAATGAAAAACTCAGTTCCAAAATATTTACAAAGTAGTTATAAAGTGAAAACAATGAAAATTAAAATATGTTTTAAAAAAATAGTTGTTTCATGAAGAATTACACTTTAGTAGAAAACATGATTTGGAAATTATTATTCTTTAAATATCATTTACTGCTACTAAAGGAACTTCCAATTTTCTTTAATAGTCTTAAAAATTCAGTCCCATCTAGCACAATGGTGATGTAAAATTTTATTTATTTCATAAATTCTAATTTAAGAAATCAACAAAGTATTGTGTGTTATACTCTGGTGATTAACAACCTTAATGTCTTTGGCCATGGAAGTAAAATGGGCTCTAATCAAAGCCTAGCATGAAAGGATTAACCATGTTATACAGGTGATTGTTGTACATTGGAGCATCGGGTTTTCCAACGTAAAAAAAGCAGGTACAGGGCTTCCCTGGTGGTGCAGTGGTTGAGAGTCCGCCTGCCGAAGCAGGGGACACGGGTTCATGCCCCGGTCTGAGAGGATCCCGCATGCCACGGAGCGGCTGGGCCGGTGGGCCATGGCCGCTGGGTCTGTGCGTCCGGAGCCTGTGCTCCGCAACAGGAGAGGTCACAGTGGTGAGAGGCCTGCATACTGCAAAAAAAAAAAAAAAGCAGGTACAGTTGTCTACAAGTATTTTGGACAATGGGGTGAAATAACTAGAAAGCTATTCTGTTTTTTAAGTATTATTTATTTGGTAGTATTTGTATTTACAGAGTACATTCCAAATTTAAAAATACTCCAGGTCCTAAATAAGTTTTAGTTGTCTTTCCATTCTCTGATTAGGAGATTAATCTTGTCAATGTATGAAGTTACCACTTCTTTTACTAAAATGAGTGCCTTGATGAGGCATTTTTGTCATATTTCATTAATTGTAGGGTATCTGTTTTCAAAAAGTTGATAATATTCATCCCTTTTCAATACCATGACCTATTTATAACTAAAGGCAAATATTGGAAAGATGGCTGACTGAATCCAACATACTGGCTGAACTCAAAGTACTGTTTGTTAACTGAACCTGTATATGAATAAGCCATTACTTTAGCCACAGCTATAGCATGCTTTCTTAAAATGGCCTGTGGAGAATGGCAGTTGTCTTATGGAGAAATTTCCTATGTAAGATACCTGCTCAACTAGAATTTATTTGCAGTGTTTGTGTATAGAGTTACGTTTTGAGTCCAAGAACTTCACTCCAGTTTTATGGCTACTGCTCTGATTCAAGCTATCACCAGCTCTTCCTTGGTCTAATGCAATAACCAAACTGATCTCTCCCTCCTTCTTCTCTTGTTCAACTATACTTTATTTCCTATTACCTCCAGAGTAACTTTTTAAACTTTACATCATTCCTGCTTGAAATTCTCCTGTGATTTCCAATTGTAATTAGAAATCAAACCCGCATGATCTGGGCACTGTCTCCCTCTTTGGCTTTGGGCCATCTGACTCTGTTCCTCTGAGATGCCACCATGGTTTCTGCTGTAAGTCTTCTGCATCCTTGTCTCTCTGTCCTTCCTCCAGCTCTTTGCAAGGCATTCTTCTGCTCAGGATTCAAGTTTCAGCTCAAATATTTCCTTTCCAAATCAATTCCCGTAACTCTATCTTGATTCACCCTGCATTGTCTTCAAAATATTTATCACTATCTATCATTATCTTGCTAGTTTCCCCTAATGAAAACATTAGTTCCCTGAGTATAAAGACATTTGTCTCTAAGAAGATACTTGGAGTAAAAGCAGAACTCAATAAATATTTGTTTTATGAATAAATCTTCAAAATCAGCATCATTTTTTTTTTCTTCTGGCTAGGAACTGTTCCTTTTGGTGAAGCCCTGAAGTTTCGTAAACTGCCTCTTGGCTCTACATAAACAAAAACTTCTTTAAAACTAAGATGGGAATCATCAGATTTTTTTAATGTTTATATTTTTATTCCTTTTAAAATTAAAAAATATAGAGGTACAATTCTGTTTTGTGAGTTTACGGAAAACATCAAAATGTCTGCTTTGTGTTCAAATATAGCTGCAATGGAAATGCGATTGCTCTAGTGTTATGAAGTGTGTAGTGTTATTTTTCTTTAAGCATTTACGTAACAGAGATTCTGATCATTGTTGAATTTGCAAACAACACTTAGTGGAGAGGAGGAGATGGCAAAAGGCTATGTCTTGCTTCATTGCAGTGGAATAATATTAGCCACTGTGTTGTTTTAAAACATAGAGCAGGCAGCTCATACAGGTCTTCATCTGGAAAATGACATGAGTCAGATTCTAACCATGCCCTGATTGCACAGTTTCCATTGTAATCATAGGTTTAGACAAAACTGAAAACTGTGCACAAGCCTCTTTCAGGTCATTTGAGCATTGCACAATCAACAGGGAGTATGTGCTAGACTCAGCTGCCCAAGGAGAGGGGCCCAGCTAGATTCATATCTATATTCCCAATACCTTGCATAGCCCTGGTGATGGATAAGAAATGAACAAATAAACGGATCATATAGGTAAGAACTGATCAGCCTAACATATTATCTGTCATCCATGAATTTAGTTGTTCTAAATTTTCATTTCCAAGTCAGCCATTTTTCTATTTGCAAATATATCCCTCATTCTGATGTTAGCTAAGTTGGCTCATTAAAAAAGAAATTTTGCACTTATCCCTTCATCAATATTTATTAAATGATTTCTACTATGCTAAGCAATATAGGTATAATAGAGGGAGCGGGGGGACAGACAGACCTGCCCTCATGGGACATATGATCATTTAGGAAGAAAAAGTGTGATCAACAATCACCCAAGTATATAATTATGAGCTGTGATAAGTGCATTTAAAGATGCTTATGAGAGTGTGTGGCAAGGACACATGACTTAGTCTGAGGCCTCAAAGAAGGCTTTGACAAGAAAGTGACTTTTGAGTTGAGATTGGAAAAATGGTTAAGCATCAAAAGTGAGGAGTTCGGGGAGAGTAGTATTTATAGGGAGAGAAGATCATGAACACAGGCCTGAGGTAGAAGGGAAAATGGAATATTGAAAGAAATGAGATAATAGCTGTGTGGCTGGAGATGACACAAAGAAGGAGAGAGACTGGCGTAAAATGGGACTGGAGAGCAAGCCAGGAGATAGATCACGGGGGAGGTGGGATTAGGAGGAATTGTTAACAGACATTGGTAAGTTTTATATCTAGATAACAGGATCAGATTTGTGGTACTGTTATTCCTGCAACGTGTTGGAAGTGGGACCAAATGCAAGGCTTCTACTGGAGACTTGGAACATCTCTCAGGCAATGGCAGTGGTGGCAAAGGGAACTAGCTAATGGCATCTGACCTCTTAATCCTACCATTTCCTGGCACACAGATGAACAGGCTCTTACAGTAAGCTAGCAGAAACCTATGCTTAATATAAACCATTGGGTCTGGGGTTAGTGGGGGGAGGTGGAACACAGAGTTTGCCATGATTACACCATCACTGAAAAAGAATTGTTTAATGATGCTATAAACAATTGTAAATGAAATTCATAATGTTAAGGTCTTGTCATAAAATGATTTTCAACTCCAAATAATACTTTTATAGAATTTTCTCTTTGCTACATAAACAGATTTAGTGAGTGTATAGTTTTGATATGTTTAATTTATAGAAGCATAGAATTCAAGCATTTGATTTTACTGTGACCCTCAATGTCCTCCATGACTTTACTACTTGAAATGTGGTCCAGGGGCCAACTGCATCATCATCATCATCTAGGAGCATTAGAAAGTCAGAACCTCGGAATCTCAGCCCCCGCCCAGACCCTACTGAATTAGAGTCTGCATTTTAAAAAAATCTCCATGTGATTTGTTTACACATTAAAGTTTGGGAAGGATTGCTTTAGAACTTCATTCATGTCCAGTGTAGGAAACTCTATTTGAATAATTGAAAGGGTTAAGTTGTACGACTTTTTTTTCAAGTTCATTAAACTTTAATATTCTGCTCTTTCAATAAGGAGCTATTTAACACTGAGTTGTCAGAGTCAAACTGGAAGAGTTTGGCAAATCAAACTTTTAAAATTCCTATTCCTCAAGCTTTTCTCCTCCTTTCTCTTCGATAAGCACGTTATTTATATATCCCTATTTAAAATGAATAGTGTGAGATACACAAACATATTTTAATGCCTTCCTGGTAGAGGAATAATGTTATTTCTGGAGTCATACTTTGAACAATGTATTTGTGATAGAAATAAAAAATGTCATAAGTATGATAAGAGGGCTTGAGCATGAGAGGGTTCTTTTCCATTCATTTTAGGGTTAGATAACTATTTTGTATAAGCAAAGTTTGTTAATGTTCCTTTGATTTGGCAAAGCAAAGTCCCAGAGCTTGGACTAGAGCAGATGTTGAGTCAAAAGAATTAAGATATTTCACATCAAAATGAATTTGGATTTGTTATCTTGGTGCTTGTATTTGTGCTCTCTTTGTTGCTGTGAAAATTATTACAAACTTAATGGTTGGCAATAACACAACTCTATTATCTTATAGTTCTGTAACTTAGAAAGCCAACACGGGTCAGCATGAGGGCTCAGTCCCTTTCTGGAGGCTCCAGGGAAGAATACATCTTCTTGCCCTTTCCAGCATCTAGGGGCCTCCAGCATTCCTTGGTTGTGGCCCCTTTCATCTTCAAAGCCAGTAATGATCATTGGAGTCTTACTGACATTGCTGTCTCCCTCTTCACTTTTAAAGAGCCTTGTGGTTACATTTGGATCCACCCGGATAATCCAGGCTACTCTCCCTGCTTTAAGGTCAGCTGAGTTGCAACCCTTAATTCCCTTTGCCACATAACATATTCACAGGTTTTGAGGATTAAGACATGGACACATTGGAGAGACCATTATTCTGCCTACCATGATCCCTGTAGGGAGGAGTGAGTGGCACAACCTGGGGAGAAAAGTAGAGAAGGAATTCCGGAGAGAGGTAAGGATTGGGCATCTCCTGGAAAGAGTGGTAGGTCATGTTCTCAGGAGAAAGATATCCAGTCAGAGTTTCCCTATAGAAGGAATTGATTGTCAATGAGACTTTCAGCTGTTTTTTATGATGGTCTTTAATACCTCACGTTGCATTGATTGTTTTGCCGCATATTTCTGAATTTCTCCATTAAACCCTTACGTGGAATGAAAAATCTGTTGCTTAGGGTGACTTTTTGGAATGGAGAAGGAGGGTCGGGAAGCCATGGTCAGTGGAGCCTGGGGTGAGGCTAAGCTCAGAGGGAAGAAGAGCTACAGGGAGAAGATGATAAGAAGGAATTGTGAGTCAAGCCAAAAGCAGAAATTCACAGCAAGAGAGTACAGGAAGCTCACCTCCATTCCCACGCCCTGCCACTCACAGTGTTCAGAGGAGGTGTGTTCATGACAGTTCATTTCATCTAAGTAGAAGGGATCATTGATTTAACAAATTCAGACGAAGTTCCTCAAATGCGTTAGGCTCTGAGATACAAAGGCACATAAAATATGCCTCTACCTTCAAAGTGTTTGCAGTCCAAAGGAGAAGACTGACAAGTAAACGTCTATTATAAGGCAAAGTATGCATAGAGCAATGCGCGGGGAGCATCTGAGAGCACGAGGAGAAACTTCCAGAGCAGATTGCACTTGCCAGGGAAGGCTTTCCAGAAACCACGTTTGAGCTATGTATGGCAATATGGCTAGGAGATGTGTGTACATGGAGGGAGGATGTTGGGCCTTTCAGAAACAGCAAATAGCAATGTGTACAAATGTGCACTCCGAATATAGATACTAAGGATAGACTCCAATCTTATCTTTGTCACCCATTAATTCTTTCTCACTTCTATTGCAATGGTGTAGAGTTTCTCTTCCTGTAAAAAAGTATCCCATCTGATCCTATCCACTCCTGCCATCTAAGGGTCTCTGGGATACATGGGTTATCCTCTTTCCTACTTGAGTCGTCATTCTTTCTCTGGACTCTTTTTTTCTGTTCTTAAACTAGTTCTCTAATGTCTCCCATGTTTAATAATTTTGCAATCTCTATCCCAGCCCCACATCTTTATTCTGCTGCTTCCTCCTCTCTCTTTCTTTCCCTGTCAAACTTCATGAAAGGACTCTGCACTAGAGTTTTCTACTTTCTAACATCTTGTTTACCTCCAACTCTTAGCTAGCTGAGTTCCAAATGCTCCCTGCTAAAACTGCTTCCATCGAAGATACCAACTTTTTTGTTGAAATCAAATGGTGTTTTTTAGTCACTGATTTTCTGAACTCTGACACATTTGACACTGTGACAGACTTCCTTCTGGGAGCACTCTCTTCCTTTCTCTTCAGGGATGACAAGATTCTGATCCCCCACTTCGCTGGCCAAGCCCGCCTCCCCTTGTCAGTTTCCTTTTCTTCCACTTCTCCACTAAGAATCGGTGTTCTAATGTACATTTATATACTTTTTTATTTTAAAGTTTATTCAATCAAATAGATTCCTTGTTGAAAAAATGTCTTAGAATTCAGTTTAGTAGGACTCAACTTTAAAAGTATGCTTCAAATAGACAAGTATTGCTTCAGAGATTTGACATTGTAATTAGAAAAATAAGTGAAGTCCGCAAAGATTACAAATAGCTTTGTTATAAGGAATAGAGTGTGGGAAATATGATGACTTGTGCTTGTTCCCAGACACATTTTCTCCCAGACGTTTCTGTTACTGCTATTGAAGGAAAGCAAATATGCCAACTTGACTTGAAAAATTCTGTTCAAGAGTGTAGGAACAGGACAGTGCAGTTGAGAGAAGAGGGTAGAAAGTAATTGTGGTTTTGAACTTCACTTTGAAATAATTAATGAGTGGCATAAGAATAATCAATAGTAATGAGCTAACAGTATGTACATACAACTTCTATTTCATGATTTTTTTTAATTGGGGCAATTTTTCAGAAGAATAAATTAAATTATCAGCATCAAATAAACTGCCATCTCATTCCCTCTTCAATGACTGCGGTTAATTTTTTTTAATTGAAAACATCCTTTAAAAAAGTCAAGAGTATTTTTCTGGTGTTGAGAAATGTTTTACTACTTACAAGGCTCTACCACAGCCCTCTGCCCACAAAAGAGTGGTTTTGAAATAAGAGTTTGTTTTCTTAAGAAAAACAAAGTGTTTATACAGAGCTGGCCAAAGCAAGTCTCTACAGGTTGAATAGATTAAAAGGTCGGAGCTATTGGAAACCCAGAGTGCCTTGCACAGGGAATCAAGTGGGAAGGAATGGAGAGCCTGGGCTTGGGAAATGCAGCAATGCTCTATGATGGTTAGAGAGTTATTCCACATATCCTATAGAAACCTGATTATGTAGACACATCTCTGTAGATGGAGACACAATAGTCAAATGGTATAATAGTGTTTACATTTTGACTTAAATTCTACAGAAATGTAGCAGTCACACTAAAGATAAATGGTATTTTACCTAATCTAAGTATTCCCAAAAATGTGTTGGTACCTTACAACTATTTTGTAAAAAGTCATCATTTTTTAAAGTTCGGGATAAGTTCAATATTTTCTGAAAATATTGGCTCTTTTGAAGTCGAATAATTATATACTAACTTATTTTGTAAGTATGAATTATTTTTATGTCTGGCTTAGACTGTCTTTTTTCTGTGATTTATTGTGGAATCAAATTTTAGGGGAAGGCTTCGTTCTGGAGAATTATTTATAAAATACATGTGACAAAGGGTTAATAAAGTGCCTTTATAAGTCAGTAAGAGTACGTATTACTAGTGCTATCATTTATTGATGTGAAGAAATCTTGGATATAATTAGGTTTGGGAGGAAAACTAAGAATTTTTTTCAGAGAGTTCTCGATTTGAGTTACCTGTACAACATATGTTATGTATATAATTATATATCATATTTACATAACTAAAAGGGCATTCAAAAGTTTTTTTTTGCTTATTAAGATTTTACCTTTAATATGCCATGAAAGTCTTAACTTTATATTTTTCAAAATATGTTCCCAGGTGCATCTCTCAGGCCTCCAAAGATTGACCCCATCTTCTTAATGCAATAAAAAGATGCTGGATATATAACAGATTACTGTACAGTTACTTAAAGTTGTAGTTCTAAGTAACTTATAACAATATGGGAAATACATGTGATATAATTCAAGTGAAAAGCAAGATATATTTTATATAAAGTATGATCACAACTAAGTAAAAAAATGTATAGAAATAAATATTTGGAAATAAATATGCCAGAATGCTAATTAAAAAAATATGTTGGATATAGCTCTATCCTCCTTCTCTTTGTCAAAGTTATTATAATGTCAATGACTTTATTTGTCACACATCTTTATCTAACAAAGGAAAAAAGTTTATAAATGTTAGAAACCTGGGACTTCCCTGGTGGTCCAGCGGTTAAGAATCCACCTTCCAGTGCAGGGGGCATGGGTTCAACCCCTGGGGGGGGAAATAAGATCCCACATGCCATGGGGCAACTAAGCCCTGGCGCCGCAACTACTGGGCCCACACGCTCTGGAGCTCGTGAACTACAACTAGAGAGAAGCCCGCGTACTGCAACTAAGACCCGATGCAGCCAAAAGTAAATAAATAAATAAATATTTTTAAAAAAGAAATGCAATTTTTAAAAAATGTCAGAAACATGGTTTTGAAACATTTCCATTAGTTTTTTAATTCAATAAAGATTTTGTGGGTTTAAAAAAGAAAGGCAGCTGTTTGAACTCATAGCTTGCTGGTAAACACATTTCTGCTGAGGGAAAGGTAAGAGAGTGAAAGTGACCTTTGCATGTCTTCATTAGCTTCAAAAGTTACATTACCCCAAAGGACACATCGAAATCAAACCCACAGTGATTATTTTGAAACCCAGACAACTACCAATTTTTACCCAAAACAAGCAAAAAATGTGAACACGAAACTATGTTTTTGTATAGTAAGTATACACTGTAACTGTACAGCTTCTCAAATAATCTAAGAATTGTCTTACATTCAATGGTCAAGAAATTTTTTTTAATTGGTAATTATTTTCATTTAAAGAGAGTGTTTCCTTTCTCTTTACATACAAATACTGTAAGATTTCACCTGAGCATGGAATCCCCAACAAACAAGAGAAATGAACAAACATAATTTTTCTGTAAACCTAAAACTGCTCTTAAAAATAAAGCTTATCAGTCATCTTTTTTAAATATTTGGTAAATTAAAAAATACTTCACTGCTCTATCAGGGGTGTTGAAACCAGATCATTGACATGATCTCATTACCATATTCTCATAAGACCAACCTGTCACAAGTGCTCTCTGCATCTTCAAAAAGATTTTTTGCTAAGACTCTTCCAATGTGCTGTCAGTGGGTAGTGGGCTAGTAGTCACAGGTGTCCCCACTGGCTTTTGTGCAGGCTTCTCTTGTTTAGTTTCAGTAGTAGGTGCATGTTCAGAAGATGGAATCCTTGATGCTGGAGCGACGGGTACAGGCGCAGAGGTGGGAGCCAAAGCAGGGACAGAGGTTGGCGCTTGAGCCAAAACTGCTGCTGTGGCTGAACCACTGCAGCAGTGGTGGCTGGATTTGATCTCTGGGCCGCATGTATCGGGGCCTGCTGTTTCACTGCTTTGGGTTTCGTCACCATAGCCATCAGGACATTTTCCTCATTATGATTATATTCTTTGTAGATAGTATCATTGTTAAAGATTTTGTCTGCAGAAATGAATTTTTGTCCCACTACCCACAATGCATTGCTCCCCTTCAGTGCTTTTACTGCAAGGCTGCAGCCAACTCCGAAGGGTCCAGTCAGCTGCACTAAGCTGAATTCTGGAACCCAGGCCCTCACTGAGCCTGGAGCCTGCAGCCTAGATCACATTCCCAGGGCCAGACTCCTGCCCCCTTCCCCAGCTCCCCATGTCACAGTGCACTGTCCAGGTCTCTGGAAAGCTCTCTTTTCCTCAGACCCACTGACACGTGTGGCCCAAATTATCTTTAAATGATGAAATAGAATCAGGGTTTCTTGGTTTAAAAAGAAAAAGGGAGAAAACAGTCCTATACTGGTTAGTTCTCTTTACCTTAAAGTAAGCTAAAGAGGCATAGTTCACGCTGGAGAGATTATATCACACTATTTTTAAAAAACAAATTTTAACTATTAAAAATGATTTTAAAACCACCTTTCTGTTTTTGGCATTTGGTACCCGGCAAATAATAACACCCAAATGTATACAGTGAAGAGGCTTGTGGAGGAACAGATTTAATCAAGGGTTCAATTTTGAACAGTCTATGTGTGAGGAACTTGTCAATATCCATGTGGAATTGTTTGTTGAGTAGACAGATATTAATTTTAGACAGCTATGGGACCAAATAACATTATCTGAAAAGTGAATATACGCAGAAAAAAATTCTCTGGGGCAGAGCGATGTAGAGACTGTCAAGGTAAGGCAGAACCAAGTTCCTCAAAGGAGGCTGGGAGGGAGTGGTCAGAGAGATAGAAGAAAAATCAAGAGCAAGAAAGGTCTTGACATGAAGTGAAGAAAAGTGTTTCAGGGAGGAAAGGATGATCATTTGCTAAAAAAAAAAAGCTGTTCGTGGGCCAAAAGCTGTTTATAGGTAAGGCTATATCAGGACTGAGAAGTGACTATTGGGTTTGGCTGCATGGAGGTAACCGGTGACCTTGAATAAACAGTTCTTGTGGAGAAAAGGAGACAGGAGGCAGATTGGAATAGGTTCAAGGGAGCGTGGGAAAACTGGAATTGTAGACAATGGGTAGAGACAATTGTTTTTAAGAGCTTTGGCTCTAAGTGGGAGCAGAGAAATGGAAAATGTAGGAATCAAGGTGAATTTGCTGTCCTTTTTTTTTTTTTCCTTCTTTTTTTATGGAAAAGAGGGGAAAACTGCCGGAGTGAAGTCTGAGCAGGTGAGAGGAGATGAGAGGCAGTACACAAGAGGAGGAGTTGACCTTAGGACCAGGGACGGTCCATCATGTTTAACTACAAAAGGGAATATAGGATATATGAGTACAGATGCAGGTTGGAAGGTTGGTATTTTTTCTATGACATAAGAAACAAGGCCATCAGTTTAAAATGATGGGAGGAGGTGCTGGAGGTTTTTGTAGAGAGGAGAATGTGTGAAATAGTTATGAGAGAGTGGGAGATTGAACTGACTTGGGGAGATCTCACAAACTCTCCTCTTAGGCAAGTCAGATACCTATACAGGGAATTCAGACTGATAAAATAGTTTGGGGCCTTTTCGTAAATTTCATTTCATTGAAAAATTGAGAAATCCCAACTAGTTTCCATTCTTCATGAACTGCATACAGAAGTACTAGGCTTCAAAATTTACCTTCTTGGGCTTCCCTGGTGGCGCAATGGTTGAGAGTCCACCTGCCAATGCAGGGCACACGGGTTCGTGCCCCAGTCTGGGAAGATCCCACATGGCGTGGAGCGGCTGGGCCCGTGAGTCATGGCCGCTGAGCCTGCACGTCCGGAGCCTGTGCTCCGCAACGGGAGAGGCCACAACAGTGAGAGGCTCGCATACCGCAAAAAAAAAAATTTACCTTCTTCATTGTCCCACAGAATTTCAGGGTTTCAGTTTACTTCAACTAAGAATACAGCCCCATTTAAATTTATTTCTATTTAAGTCTATAATTATAGAGCAATTCAAGAAACCACAAAGGTGTTTGAGTTATACAGAGGTACCCTGCTTCCGAGGATTGGCTGATTGAAACCACAGCCTTAGACAAAGGGTCACATCCCTGACCCACAGTTGGCCTGACATGTAAGACAAGATATCAGATTATCACAGAGCCCCTCGAATGAGGAATCCTTCATTATAATATACCAAAACAATGATCATTTAAACTTCGGTAATGTTAATGGTTTGTTACAACATCTGTCAGTGACCACCTACAATACTAACAAAAAACAAGAGACAAAAATAAAACTTTCTCTATTTATAATGTTTGGAAGAAAAAATATCACTTTCCTTTACCTTTCAGGTTGTTGGCTGGACCTCTGTAACAAAAGACAGATTAATTAGAGAAAAACATATAAATTTATTTAACATCAGTTTTGTGTGACACAGGAGCCTTCAAAAGGAAGTAAAGACCAAAGAAGCAGTTAAACCTAAGTGTTTTTATGCTGGGTTTGATGAAGAGTGGAAAGATGAGAAAAGATATGACAGGACAAAGGGTATGAGGTAACTGTAGTCAAATGGGGGAAACTTAGCAAGACCTGTACATTCACATTCAGAGATAAGGCTGCTCCTTTCCTCCCTGCTATAGAAAGGGCACCTCTCACTTGAGGGCCTTATGCCTTGCTTCAGGGGAGAAGGGGGTGGACAGTCCTTCCAGCACCTTCCATTTCTCAAATTCCATCAATTTAAAATATTCAATATACAACAGTGCCATATTTGGAGTTAGCACGTTCTAAACCCCATCAGTAATAATACTTTCCCTTTATTCCAGAAGAGCTTCAATAATCAAAATAATCCTGAGACTTCTCCCTGGTGGCGCAGTGGTTAAGAATCTGCCTGCCAATGCAGGGGACATGGGTTTGAGCCCTGGTCCAGGAAGATCGCACATGTCTTAGAGCAACTAAGCCCTTGTGCCACAACTACTGAGCCTGCACTGTAGAGCCCATGAGCCACAACTACTGAGCACAAGTGCCACAACTACTGAAGCCCATATGCCTATAGCCCATGCTCCGCAACAAGAGAAGCCACCGCAATGAGAAGCCCACACACCACAATGAAGAGTAGCCCCGGCTCGCTGCAACTAGAGAAAGCCCATGCCCAGCAAATGGCTTGGTTGCAAAGACCCAACACAGCCAAAATGAATTAATTCATTAAAAGAAAAAAAAAACTCTGTAGGAGGTGCTGTTAACCTATTTACAAAAAAAAAAAAAAAAAAAATTCCTGAGATTGTGACACAAAATGTGATTTTTTAAAAGTATTTTAGGTTAGAACCAGAGCAAGTAGTTTCATAAATACAGTGAAATGCTTGAACTTGATCAAAGTTTCCAGATACTGTAAGTTATTTAAATAAATATATTAATACCCAAAATAGGCAGAATAAAATAAGACCAAACATTACTCTTGATTAATGGGGGTATAAATAAGGTAACCTCTGAGGAAGATTTCGTGAAATAGCAGTGACTGCTATTACTATGTTTATTAATTGAGAAGCAACAGTTTCATAAATTAAATAACTAAAAGCAATGTTCACTACGTCAACAGTGAAAACTGACAAAAATTAAAATATTAAGTGTCAACAAATACTAAACACTGACAGTTTTTTTTAAATTAAGTTTTACAATATACTTAAATGACAAGATATTTAGTTCCGATAGAATATTTTTAAATCTTGCATTTAACTATTATGTGTGCCTACAAGTTTAGAAACATACAATTAGAAATAATTTGATTAGACTTCTGGGTTCAGCTCTGACAGACAAAAAATTTGGAAGTTGTCACTGCTGTCCTTACAATAAGAAAAGGCTGGATCAACTGAAAATCCATGACTATTCTTGAAGACGTCAGAGAACTGAGGTCGCAGGGCAAATTACCAGGCAGAAATCTGAAGAGACAAGTTCATGCAGAGACACACAGGTGAGACTTGCTGACCTGAAGCAGAAGCTGCTGGAGCCATAAACTGGTAGGAACACAAACAGTAATTTTGGTGAATTTCTGGCTGGAAGCAGAACGTGGATTAAGATAAGAGCGAGAGACTTCTTGGGCTGCAGTCTTAAGAGGGTCCCTACATTTTCATGGGCTTTGTTTCTGGTGCCTCCACTAGGTTCTCACCATGAAGATCCAAGAAAGATCCCTGTGGTTCTCAGGGAGAAGGGAAGAGTAATCATTGTGAAATAAACCAACAGTTGAACCATAATGAAGGATACTCTCCTGGCAAAAGGACTTTTTCAGAGCCTTATCGCAGCTGGTGGAAGGGAACCCCTCCCATTCCACCCCCCTCCAGGCTTCCTGTTTCACCTGAAGAGGGAAAACAAAAACAGAAAACAAAAGCATAGTCAACAGGGATCAGAGGTTCAAGGAAATAGATTGGGAAGGCTGCAGCCAGGGAAGGGAGTGCAGGGTGGTGGGTAGGGGAAGCTGTACCATGGAGAAACACCTGTGAAGGTCACAGTCCAAGATCAAGGTCGATTAAAACACTGAAATTTAATTGAAAAATTATAGAACTCTCCCCCAACAGGGCTACAGTAAAACAGATTACACCTCTAAGTCCTACAAGAAGCAGACTCTCTCTGAGGAGGCATTCTCAGGAAAGCCCAATGTCAAGAGGAAAAACAAAGCAAGGACACTAGAGGAATTTGAATCTTCTAGAACCTATTGCTACAGCAAAAGTTAATATAAATCTTCATACTAAAACCCTATTTACCTCATTCTAATTATTTGTACATATCATATTCACCTTTTTTTTTTTTTTTTTTTTTGCGGTACACGGGCCTCTCACTGTTGTGGCCTCTCCCGTTGTGGAGCACAGGCTCTGGACACGCAGGCTCAGCGGCCATGGCTCACGGGCCCAGCCGCTCCGTGGCATGTGGGATCTTCCCGGACCGGGGCACAAACCCGTGTCCCCTGCATCGGCAGGCGGACTCTCAACCACTGCGCCACCAAGGAAGCCCCATATTTACCTTTCAACCAAAAATTACAAGGCCTGCCAAAGGCAAGAAAAAACAGACTGAAGTGACAGAGAAAGCATTAGAACCAGACTTAGATGTGACACAGATTTGGGGATTATCAGACAGAGAATTGAAAATAGCTGTGATTAGCCTTTATGTGCTACCCAGAGAGGGGTCCATACAGCATTGTTCTGGGTTCTTTTGTAACTTAGAGGGAAACTTTCACAATGTCCAGAGCCCTCAATGTCCTGCAAATAAAGAGGAAGAGTTCCTTAAATTCCTTGCAGCAGGAACACACTTAGGTGGTACCAACCTTGACTTCTAAATGGAATAGTCCATCACCAAAGGTAAAGTGATAGCATCTACATCATAAATCTGAAGAAAATCTGAGAGAAGCTTCTGCCAGCAGCTGGTGCCATTGTTGCCTTTGAAAACCCAGCTGATGTCAGTGTCATGTCATCCGGGAATATTGGCCAGTGAGCTGAGCTGAAGTTTTCTGCTCTGTTGCTAGCTGCCTTACTCCTAGAACTTGGAAATAGATCCCGGAAGCCTTACTGGAGCCGAGACTTTTGGTGGTTACTGATCCCAGGGCTGACAACCAGCCTCTCACAGGGGCATCTCCTGCCTACTATTGCTCTGTGTGACACAGACTCTCCTCTGTGCTATGTGGACATTGCCACCCATACAAGGGAGCTCGCTCAGCTGGTCTGATGTGATGGATGCTGTCCCAGAAGTTCTACGTGTGCATGGCACCATCTCCCAGGAACACTTATGGAAGGTCATGCTTGATCTCTACTTCTACAGAAATCCTAAAGAGATTGAAAAGGAAGAGGAGGGTGCTGCTGTAAAAGCTGTGACCAAGGAGAAATTTCAGAGTGAATGCACTGCTCCAGCTCCTGAGTTTACTGTTACTCAACCCGAGGTCTCAGGCTGGGCTGAAGGCATGAAGGTTCCTCCTGTGCCTTTTCAGAAGTTTACTGCTGAAGAATAGTTGCAGCTCCCACTGCTCAGTCCATTGGACATATAGGAGCAACCACTGAGTGTTCTTAAGCTGTTCGTCTACAGATTCTTAAACAGAAAATGGAAATAAGGTTGTTGGAAAATAAACAGTTTCTGAAAAATTTTTTAATAAAACAAAATATGATTAATATGGTAAGGGCCCTAATGAAAAAAAAAAGGACAACATGCAAGAACAGAGAGGTAGTATAAGCAGAGAGATGAAAAATCTAAGAGAGAATCAAAAAGAAATGTAAGAAGTCAAAAAACACTGTAACAGAAATGAAGACTGCTTTCTGTGGCCTTATCAGTAGATGTAACATGGCCGAGGAAAGAATCAGTGAGCTTGAAGATAGATCAGTAGAAGTAGTTTAGTTAAAGAATCTAAAGGTTGGAAGAGACATTAAAAGTTATCTAATATATCTTCTCATTTTCCTTCTGAAAATTTGGATTAAAAATACATTCTCTTTTCTGATGGTATGCCAATGATGTAAATAATTATCTAACTCTTGCCATCAAGACTATTGCAAATAGAAGCGTATCATTTAGACACAACTAACACAGATGTAACAACTTTAGGCATTTAAATACCATTTGCCTGTAAAGAACCATGCAACACAAAAGTTATAAACATTTATGATTTAATTTGGAAAATTAGAACAGGATTTATCCCACTATTGCTTATTATCATGAACGATTCTTTTTAACATCTTTATACTGTCATTCTTTTACTAAATGCCCTACATTTTTCATGCTTTATTTTTTATACTTGTCTACTGCTACTTTGATCCTATCTGGCATTAAGGATCAGTTGTCAAACATTGGGACTAAAAGCTTTTATCTATGGCCTTGCCTCCTTGGATTCCAGTATTCAACATCACTCAGTCCGTGTTCGACTTCAGTCCAGCTGTTCATGTTTGCACATTTAGGTAACTTGCTTCCAAATATTCATGACAGTGAACTACTGAAAGTCAAGTTACTGCTGAGTGGACTTTTTTATATATTGTAATATCAGAAGAATAGTGCAGTAGTTTCTTAAGATTATTAGCTTTTCCGGGTTTCATTAAATGAAATTGGTGTTTAAGCTCGTATTCACATATCTCATGTACTCATATGTGAAATTCTGTGCTAGTGTAGAGGTGGCTAAGAAGAGGTGGCCCCTGCCTTCAAGACATGATCAAGCTAGAACTGTAGTATTAGAATCAACTTGGAAGATTTTTAAAATTCTGTCATTCAGCATTGTTTGAGTTGAAGTCCAGACATATAATATTTCTTAAGAACGTCTCAGATAATTTTAATATGCCACCAGGATTAGAATTACTGAACTATATTGATAAAAATATCATGCAAGTAGATTTGAAAGTGATAGATAAGGATGTTACACACACATACACACACACATGCATGCAAGTGATAGATAAGGATGTTACACACACATACACACACACACATGCATGCACTCGTGAGATTTCAGAGGGCAGGGAGTTCATGTTCAATGGAGAGAGGGCAACAAATGTTTCTGAGCTTAAAGGGCTGTAAAGATTTTGGAGAGGAATACCTGACTGAGTGGAGTTGCATTTCTGGCAGGGGGACGCTAATAATGAAAGGAAACAAAGAAATGCACTTGACAATGACCTTTTTGAATGATATAGAGAGGAGCCAGACCCAGAAGAGAATACTGCAAGGAACTGTGGGAAGTAAGATAAGACAGAGAGCAGGGTCCCACACTGAGAAGACCTTAAAAACTTGAATTTCAGGGTGATGTCATTATAAAGCATTTCTTTTTTTTTTTTTTTTGCATTATTTAACTATCAGGTCACTTAAATCCATGATCCTGTTACCCAGCTTAAGTATTAAACTTTATAAATGCAGTTGATATCCCTTCCCTAATCATAACTGTCCCACCCTCTGCAGAGGTAATCCTCATCCTAAATTTGGTGTTTATTATTCTCATACATTTCTTAATACTTAGATACATAGGGACTTATTTTCCCAAACAAAACCAATTTTTCAAGTTAAAAATTTATTGTAAAGAATTGAAGGGAATAAATATGGCACTGAGTTTACAGACAAAGGAATGGATATCAAGGAATGGGAAGGAAATTTAGCACCTTAAATATAGAGAATGAGGAAACAATGAGTCAGACAGAGGTACTGGGCTTTGACCTGAGAGATTAGAATCACGATGTGGTGTTGACAGGTTCAATGAATCATGGAGGGAGAACTGGTTCCTGGCAGTGTAGACACTGTTTTGTGGAATTTGGCTCTATTGACCATTCCCTCCTTGATGAAGCACTCGCCTCATGGCTTTCTGCCATAACTCTCTTTCGACTTTGTTTCTCCCTCTCCCGTTGTTCTTTCTCAGTCTCCCTCATGGCTTCCATTTTGTGTTACAGCTCACACTTCCCTGGATAGACTCATTCCCTTCCAAGGCCTTAACACACAAATGCTGATGACTTCCAAATCTGTCTGGTCAACATGTATGTCTCCTCAGTTCTAGACCTGGATATCTAATTGCTTGTGGTTATCTAGCTCCACAGTCACTTTCAATGTGTCCCAAATTAGTCCTATTACCATCTTATTCTCCTTCTGTTTTATTCATTTTTTTAATGACATATTCCCTCTCCCTTTACTCTCTATCTTTGCAAATCACTCCCAAGATCTATCTTCTTACCCAAGCTAGAAAACTTTCCCATGCTTTTCCCTAAACATCAGCTGTGCCCGCTAATTAATGCTATGTCAAGTCAACTTCCTTAGTTGTGCTTGTATTGACCCCTCCCCAACTCTCTCCACTACCCGAATCTCAAGTTCATTTTGTCTCTTCCCTGGTCAGTTATGACAGTCTGTAACCTTATCTCCCCAGCCCCAGTTTTGTCCAGCTCCTGCTGTCTCCCATCTGCTCTCAGAGCAATTTTCTTAAATATAAATATCATTTCCTGCCCTTACATAGTAAAAAAAAAAAGAACCCATTACCTTCTGCAGAGGCTTCCCATTTTGCTCTTCTGAACCCTAATTAGGATTCTACAGAGCTGACTCAAAGGCAACCAATGGTACAAATTTAGAGGCTGAAAGGGCAGATGACTCTTTTGGGGAGACATAAAAGAGTTTTAGATCTGTGTCCTAAGGCAAAAGAAATAAATGCAAAAATAAACAAATGGGGCCCAATTAAACTTAAAAGCTTTTGCACAGCAAAGGAATCCATTGACAAAATGAAAAGACAACCTATGGAATGGAAGAAAATATTTGCAAATGATATGACAGATAAGGGGTTAATATCCAAAATATATAAACAGCTCTTACAACTCAATATCAAAAAAATAAACAACCCAATCAAAAAATGGGAGAAGACCTGAATAGACACTTTTCCAAAGACAACATACAGGTGGCTAACAGGCACATGAAAGGATGCTCAACATCACTAATTAAAACAGAAATGTAAATCAAAACAACAATGAGATATCACCTCACACCTGTCAGAAAGGGTATCATCAAAAAGAACACAAATAACAAATGCTGGAGAGAATGTGGAGAAACGGGGACACGTACACTGTTGCTGGGAATGTAAATTGGTGCAGTCACTATAAAAAACAATATGAATCTTTCTCAAAAAACTGAAAATAGAACTGCTATATGATCCAGCTATTCCACCCCTGGGTATACCTCCAGAAAAAATGAAAACACTAATTCGAAAAGATACATGAACCCAATGTTCATAGCAGCACTATTTACAATAGCCAAGATATGGAAGCAACCCAAATACCCATCAATGGATAAATGGATAAAGAGACGTGATACATATATATATATACACACAATGAAATATTACTTATATATGGAATATAAAAAATAATATAAATGAATGTATATGCGAAACAGACTCAGATATAGATAACAAGCTGGAGGTTATCAAAGGGGAGGGGGCAAATTTGGGGTGTGAGATTAAGAAGTACAAACTATGTATAAAATAGGTAAGCAACAAGGACATATTATATAGCACAGGGAATTATAGCCACTATCTTGTAATAACTTTTAATGGAGTATAATCTGTAAAAATACTGAAACATTATGCTGTATACCTAAAACTAATATAATATTGTAAATCAATTATACTTCAATAAAGCTTTTTTTAAATGTGATATTTTCACTATCATTATTTTTTCCAAAAAAAAGAAGAGTTGGGGGAATTCCCCGGTGGTCCAGTGGTTAGAACTCCATGCTGTCACTGCCAAGGGCCTGAGTTGCATCCCTGGTTGGGGAACTAAAAATCCCACAAGCTGTGCAGCACAGCCAAAAAAAACAGAGTTGGGTTCAAAAGCCACAGGTCCTTTCCTCAGCTTCTATCCTTCTGTTAAGTAATTCATTTCCCTAGTATTTATTGAGCACCTACCATGTGCCAGATATTCTTCTCAGTGCTGTTATACATGAACTCTTTTAACTTTCACAACAACTCATGGATGTAGGTAATATTTTTAATCCCACCTTACAGATAAGGAAATGAGTCATATAGATGTTAAATTACCCAACATCACTCAGCTTGGTGGAGTCAAGAACCAAGACTTGAATCCAGATAATTTGACTCTAGAATTTTGCTACTCAAAGTAGGATACATGACCAGCAGAATTGTATCACTGGTCATATTATTAAAAATTCAGACCTTCTGCCTCCATCCCAAACCTACTCAATCAGAATATGACTTTCTACAGGATTCCCAGGTGATGTGTATGTCCATTCATTTTTGAAAAGCACGGAGTTCTTAACTATTATATTGCCCCCATATATCAGTAATTCACTTCCTCTTTCTTCTTTAGACACATGGGCTGGCTCTTCTTTTTTATGGGCCTGTCAGAAGCAAAATACAAACCCAGAATCTTTCTTCTTTACATTTCACTGAAGGGATGATAACAAGAGGAACCTCATTTGTAATATATGAACGTGAGCTCCCAGTAGTGAGCTGAGCCTTCCTGAACACTCCTCCTTTTATGGCTGTTACATCATTTGTCTTGAAACTGGCATCTGATAATCTCAGCATAGTGAAGACAGGAAATTAAGAAGCTAGAACTTTTCTGGTCAAGGGAAGTATAAACCAGTTATACTAATAGTTATTATTCTAACCAGTTCTTGGTGTAGGTGAATTTTACAGCTCCTGAAGAGGAAGTAAGGGACTGATGTTCAGAATGAACCCTGGCTGTCCAAACACTTGATATTAATTTAGTACCACTGGCTAAGCAGGCAGGAGGAAGGGGTGAAAGCTGCTATGGCTTAGAGACCAAGTAGCAGGGAAAGTTGGAGATCAGATGCCGTTACAACCCTAATTGACATCATAATCACACATCACAATCTTGACAGAGAATTTAGGCGACACGTATCTTCTAAGTTAATACGGGAGGAGCAGGTGGGTTTCAGGATATACTGTAAACCATTCATGTTTACGAAACTCACTCACAGGGACTTTTCAGGCCAGCCCCAGCCTTGGCTCCTAAGTCACCTGGAGATTGTCGCCAGCACTTTGCTGGGTGTCTCACAGAGTGCTCAAAACCCAGCCAAACAGTAATGATAAATGGATGGTTTACAGAGATGGTTCGGAGAGATGGAGAATGTGCCACGTCACACACAATGTGGCAGAAACTTAAGCAAAATCCTCATTAGACATGAGGATTCTTCATGTCTTTCTTTCCTAAGTGCTTTCTTCCCAATCTAGCTTTTTTCGCCTTTTCTTTCTTTCCTCCTTTCTTTTTTCACACAGTATCTAGCTAACTGCTGTATCGTTACAAGCATGAACTCTAATTCTAAGTTAAATGACTTAAGCAAAACATAGAGTGGAGAGTTCAAAAAAGAGTAATTCATTTTCTAGCTAGTTTTACTATCTACAGCATCCATTCAGGGTCCTTATTCTCAGGATCCTGCCAAACAAAAGCAGGTTTCTTCCTAGCTGGGGGTAGGGATATCTATTGTTAAGAAGATAACAATAGTTTCTCCATACTGCTATATTCTCCTCTGTTGTAGTACTTCTTCATGGTTATTTTATATATATATATATATATATATATATATATATATAGAACTAAGACTAAAATCCTTTACCCTATTGGCAAAGGTCTGAGTGGACATGCCATTCTCAACATACACAAGACAAGGTGCTTGCTTGTTGGAAGGACGTATTTATGTGAAAAGCATTTTAAACAGGTCTTTGTGTACTTCAGTGACTCTGGGTACCTCACACACACCTAATCAGAGAGGCCCGACTTATATGTATTTTTATACATTGGATTTCCACATGATATTTCTTAGGAAAAGGAGCTCCAATTCAAGAAGCAGTTTTTAAAATATCAAAAACAAGTGACAGACAACATAAAGTCTTACAAGTGCAAACTTATTTGTGTGGTGCAGGACTCTACATTATCTGGCCTCTGCCAGCCTTCCCAGCCTTAACTCCTGCTGTTCTCTTCTTCCCCCACCAAGCCCTGATGCTGCCAACCAAAACTCTTGGGGTTCCCAGAAAGCACACGATGCTTCAAGCTTCTGTGCTTTCGCTTGTGCGGCTCTATCCATTTACCTGGGGAACACTTATATCCATTTTGAGACACAATTTGTGTTACTGTGGCAATGAAGACGTTCTGGCTGCTGTAACAAAGCACCATAGACTGGGGGGCATAAACCACCTAGTGGTTTCTTTGCTCACAGTCCCAGAGGCTGGAAGTCCAAGATCAGGGTGGCAGCATGGTTGCGTTCTGGTGAGGGCACTCCTCCAGGGTACAGGCTGCTGACTTCTCATTGTGTCCTCGTATGGGGGAAAGAGGGCGAGAGAGCTCTCTGGGGTCCCTTTTATAAGGACACTAATCCATTCGTGAGGGTTAGTTAATTCTTGAGGGCTCTGCCCTCAAGACCTAATTACTTCCCAAAGGCCAACCTCCTAAAATCACTACATAAGGGATTAGGATTTCCGCATATGGATTTCACTGGGGGACACAAGCATTCAGTCCATTGCACTGATCTTCCCCATTAGAGGTGATCACATCTGTTCTTGTTACCCTGAACATCCTCATATCACTGTACCTATATCACTTGTATTAACATGTGTTTTAGCTTTTATAGACAATAAGCTTTTTGACAGCAAGGACTCTTTTTCTTATTTGTCCTTGAACATCAGCCAGTGTCTGACTAATGTAAATATCCTTTGAATCTTTGAATGGGAATTCATTTGAACGGTTATTTCTAATCTTAAACAACAACAGACTTTGATGCAAGAGAAGTTGCATAGGTGTACAGTCTGCATTAAGGCATAATTCTTCTTGAGAAGAGTTAATATGCCATGGATCTTTTTTTTCACTCTTGTATTTGTTTTCAAAGTGTTTCAGGTAAATATACAACATTAATAGTTTAGTCAGAACCAGTATCAATAGTGCATTACAAGATAAAGGTGTAATTTTCAACTACTTCATAAAGTCTGAAAGGGCTCTCTAAAGTCTCAACAACAACAACAACAAAAAACCCCCCAAAAAACCCAATTGTGAATGAATCTTAATTTTTAAAAAATTTCTAAAATTTTGTCAAATTCTGTTGACAGATTTTTTCCTAAGAATAATTCCATAATTTCATATATCCCCAACTGCTGTGTCTGCTTATTAAGAAAATAAACTTATAAAAATAAACATTTTCAGAAAGTTTGCAATATATATATTTGCATATATGTGTGTGTGTATATATATATGTATATATATAAGTATATATGTATATATATATATATATATGACATGATACTTAGCAGGTAGTGATTGTCTTCTAGAATTGTTATTAGATACCTAGAAAAATTGCAAAGCAATAAGAAACATTTACAAATTAATTTTCATTCTAAAAAGTAAGGCATACATTTGTGGTTGAATGTGTGTCAATAAGATGGGCTGCCTGACAGCACAAGAATATTGTGAAAAACTATCACTATGTTTTAAAAATGAGAAGTCAGAGTTAGGGCAAGAAATTAATGTAGACCAAATCACTTATACCTTGGAATTAGCATAGACTTGAATTAAAACTGAGATTGTTAAGAGTTCTTTTCTAATTGCACTGTAATAGAAAAAATCTATTTCTAGCCCTGTAATTTATTCATATTCATTCTATGACTCACATTTATGATTAAATATGGACACTGCCTGGATATTCATCTAGATATAAAGGAAAGAAAAAAGCTGTTTATCACCTTAAGAATAGAATTAGTAAAAAAACACATTAAGGTGTGAAAAATGAGCAACTATTAGTATGATATTTTATCCAAAATATGAAAGGCAACTACTTAACCTTCTAAATTCAATAAATCCTGTTATATAGGCAAAATATTCTCTTTTCAAATGCCAACTTTATGTTCAGAAAAAAACAAATACCAAAAAAAAAAAAAAACCCCACCAAAATCTGAAGAATCTTTTTATCTCCAAAAAAGGGAAGACAATAATTCCCAACTGTGTACATATTACTTGCATTCCTCAACAACTTAGTCCAAGAATAAGAAAGTATCTTAGGTTTTCATTTAGCTGAATTGAGGAATAAGAATGTATAAATTTCCCTAGATTTTTAGTTATTAATAAACAGAATATAAATATAATTTTTGGCTTTGAGGACATCCCTGAGTACAATTTTTTGTCATTAAGTTTTCTTTTTGTCAGTTGTTCCCAAAGAGAATATCAATGTTGAAACTCAGAAGCCAATTCCAATTTGTTTTAGTGCACGTCTAGTATTTGAGAGGTCTTCTATTTAATATTTAAACACGTTAATAAATATTTAAACAGCAAGTACTCGTGCTGGGTAAATTCTAACCACAGTAGAATGGAAACTACTTTACTGTTCCCAATTACCTTAAGTTGGTAATTCTCAGATATGAGGCTTTTTGATGTGTGATTGTGTATGTGTGTGAGTGTGTGTCTATGTATGTGTAATCACTTTCAGTCTATTCAATGTAAAGTAATTTCCGGATTAATTTTGGGCCAAGTTGAATAAGCAACAAAGCTAGTTGGAAGATTAAAATGACTCTTCTTAAACTTTTTAGTATATGCTTTTGAACAAAATGAAAGTTTTAAGAGGAAACCAAAATTCTTTTCTTTTTCTTCCTCTTATCTATTTATTATTATTATTATCCAATAATAATTATTTAGCAAGAGATTTACCCTGTTAGCAATTTTTAATGTGTACAGTATTATTAACTATAGGCACTATGTTGTACAGTAGTTTCTAAGATGTATTTTTCTTGCATAACCAAAACTTTGTACCATTTGACTAATACCTTCTCATTTCCCCTGCCCCATCCTTTTGGGGGTTGAGGTTATTTGTTTTCCTTCCATCTTTGTCCGTGGAAAATATGAGATAATAAAAGTGAGTTATTTTAAGCCTCTGAGTTTGTGGTAATTTATTATGCAGCATAGAAAACTAATATGCAAGCCTATGGAATATTACAGGTAACTCTGGTAGCCTTTTACCATTATAATACGTTTTTACATGTCTATATTCTCATACACTTCGTGAGAGCTGGACTCCTCTTTGGTTCTCTTTGTGTCTCTCTTCACTTAGTGCTTAAACATTCCTTGAATGTTCTTTGAATGAATAAATTAACGGATGAATTCCTTTTTGTTGTACTCTGGTTCTTTTTCAGTTCAATCTTTCTGCTAAGAAACTGCCCTTCCCATCTCCTCATTTTATTCCTTCCTCTGACTGTTCTCAACTGGAGAAATGGTTATATCCAATAACCAGCCATTTCTGGTTATAATTAGCAAGCATTACCATTGCCAAATATAGTGAAAGTTTATCCCCTTGGGTTTGGGTGTCCATGTGAGCTACTCAAATTAATGTATTGATATCTTTCTTCATATTCAATCATAAAGACATTTTTCCATTGGCATATCATCAGCTGTCACTTAACAATTATTAGGACCTTCTTAAAATGGATTTCCCATAAAAGTTGTCCAATTAGAAATACTACAAGATACAATTACTCTATACATTCTGTTACTTAGGAAAAACTGTGTCAGTCAGGGTTCATTGTGACAGAAATCAATTCTGCCTTTAAGAAAAAAGTATTGGAAAAAAAAAAAAAAGAAAAAAGTGTTGGAAACCTACTTGGCAGTTGACAGGATAAAAAGAATGATAGAGAATTTAGATTGGAAAAATAGGTCGGAACCAGGGGAAGATGGAAAGTTAGAACCCAAGCTAAAGTGATGACCTTCATGCTGTCAGTGCAGCGTGTTGCTACATTCTTGGCTTGACGCTGGACATCACTCATGAAGCCCTCATCACCACCATTCTCTCACTTGACCCCCACTCCCACCACCAGAAATAATTCTCAATTGTCTCTTTTTTTGCCTCACTAGCTAAAGATTCAGTGGACTGGGGAAGCATCTGATTGGCAGAGTATTCTATGGATCTGAGAGAGCAAGTATCTGGCATTTTGGTTTCTGTGGCAATAGGTGGAACCCTACCTCTCACCAAGACACTATGGCCATTTGTCCAAACATGGGGTTTAGAGAGTGGGCTGCCTCCACCCAAAAACACAACCCCTGATATTTCCAGTACAAAGTGTTGGTGTTTTTCTTAAAATAGGCTTAGTTGGATGGAATTGTTGAAGGAAAACAGATAAGAGTTTCCAGAAAGACTTGAAACAAGGACAGAGAAATCTGGAACATTAGAGTAAGATTATTTAATGGCCAAGTATACAGCCACTTTTGGCAATAGTTACATAAAGAAGGAGATAACCCCAAATGGTTCTGGAGAATTCTTGTCTTCCCAGAAATTGCCATTCATATGCACAGCTGTGGATAATTCCATTTAAGTGAATGAGGATTCTGCAACGTTCAAAAAATGTGATTGCCATACTGAAGAGTGTTTTTTTTTCACCCAGTGTCTCCTACTCACCAGCTAACTGTTATAGAGATTCTGGCTACGAGGTTTCCTGCCCATCTCCAGGTAATTGGTTCAAAACAAATACAATAGGTTCATGATCATTTACTTCAAGTTTCTGTGAACCAAAAGTAAAGGAAAGTTCAAGTTTTTAGTACTTTTATTCAGTAGGCTGGGACACGAGACCTGTGCTGTCAACTACTTCTACTTCATTCTTTCTCCACCAAGGCCTATATCAAATGTCATGCTCTCTATGAAACCTTGCTTTATTTTCTTAGATTAAGTCCATTTTTCCTTCCTTTGACTTCCAGTAATTTGTAAATAAATTTGCTTATTAACGTCTCTTATTTTGTTGTTTATATTCTTGATTCTCCTACCAGATTGTGAACTGTGTCAGAGTAAATACCATCTTCTTTAGGAAGAGTTAGGTGCTCCTTATTCCTGGTTTCCTCATTACCTGGTACACTATGACATTGTTTCTGTAGCTGACTCCCCAGCAGGCTGTAGGCTTTTGGGGGTTGAGGTTATTTGTTTTCCTTCCGTCTTTGTCCATGGTACTGAAATTCAAGAGTCAATAGGGTGGGATCATTGGTTTGTCGTAAGTGGACTGGTCATAAACAAGATATAATAAACTTCCATTTATTTGGCAAAATTATCATATTTTTGGAATTCCAGTGAAATTCATGTGTGTGTGTGTGTGTGTGTGTGTGTGTGTGTGTGTGCGTGTGTTTCTGTTTTTTGGAAGTTAATCCTAACATGCCATGTGAAAAAGAGTTAGCATTACATCACTTACTCTTTGAAGATAGAAAAAAATAAAATTGAGGATTGAGTATAAGCCCTTAATATAAGAAAGCATATCTTCTTCATCTGTTATTGCTCTCCTGACAAAGATCTGCATAAGTGAGTGGTAAGTCAATACCACAATGTACCTTTTTGAATTCATTTTGAATAATGTTGGCAAATGAGGCAGTGTTGCAAAATATATTATCTTCTTAAATCAGCATATGTCAGAGCTAATACACTGGACTAAGAGTCAGATCTGATTTCTTTATTTTTTTATTTAATAAATATTTGCTGAGGTATTACGCTAGGTACAAGGTTTAACATGACCATACACTTGCTGTGTACTGTTGGCAAGTCACTCAACCGCCCTGAGACTAGGCTTCCATATTTGTAGAATGGATATAGAGTATGTCCTGCCTCATAGCATAATTAGTGAGGGTCAAATGAGACACCATATATTCAAGTGATTAATATATGGTAAAGCACTTAAATATAAAGTTATAATACTTACTATGTTCTGTTATTTATAACATGTATAATATAGCTACAAATTATATTAGCTAGTGCAATAAAACTATATTAATTAAATAGCACTATAGCTAGCTCTCAAAACCAATTCCTAATTTCCATAATTTCATACTATCACCATATTATAATAACTTATAACAGTACCATACCTTTGAATTGTCCTCTACCATTTTCAGAGTACTTTGAAGTAAGTCTTCTTTGATCCTTTCAACAACAGAGAAAGTAAAGTCACCTACCCTGCTTTATTTTTTCATTCACATATTTCTAGGGATCTACTTTTCTACATGATAATTTCTAAATCTAGAGCTAAACTGACTTTTGAATGGTACTTAAGTAAGCAAAAAATTTTGGTTCAATTTATTTCTACCTCAGTTTCTCAAAGGATCACCATAGTGATACATGATACCTGAGAGACATAAAGAATTGTCAGATCAGTTTTATTTCTAGTTCTTGCAAAATGCCTGATGACAATGGAAGTCTACAGTAGTGGGTTTCAACCTTTTTTAAATGGACTGCATTTTTTCTAGGACTGCTTTACACACTGAAAAATTAGTGAGGACCCCAATGAGATTTTAAGTCTGTAGGCTGTATACCCTTCATATTGGAAGTTACAGCTGAGAAATTTCAAAAATATTTATTCATTATTTCATTTAAAAACAAGAAATGCATTACATTTTAATATAAATATTACTTTTATGAAAAGTGACCACCTTTTCCAAAACAATAAAGATAAGCGAGAAGGATGACATTGTTTTACATTTTTGGAAATCTCTGATATCTGGTTTAACAGAAGACAACAGAAATCTCTAATTTGCTTCTACATTCTATCTGTTACCATATATTGCTTGTGTTGAAGTATAAGAGGAAAATCTGGTCTCACACAGATATATAGTTGGAAAAAGAAGCATCTTGCAGACCCCCTGAAAGGGTTTTGAGGACCTCCAGGATCCATTAACCACACTTGAAAAATGGCTGGTCTACAGTGTAGAGGGTTTAAATGCCAAAGCTTTGAAGTCAGACAGACCTTCTACCTGAATTCAATCCAGTTTAATATGTTTTGTTGTGTGTTCTTGGATAACTTACTTAAATGATAAGTCACAACTTCTTCCTCTGTGAAAAGAGTGTAATAATTCCAACTTCATGAGGTTGTGGTAAAGATTAAATTGCTCGGATTGTGAAGTGCTTAGCATAGGTCCTGGCCCACAGTTAAGTGTATGGAAAACAGTAGCTGGCTCTAACGTATCATAGACTGTTTCTCGTACCCTGTGCAAAATGGAAGGCTTAGAATAGTCAACCTAACTCATCTGACAATAAGGACAGTCTTAGATGGAAGGTTCTGAAATTGAAACCAATAGGATCTAATTTTAAAATATGCTATCCTATTTTCACTTATACAAGATTTATTCTCAGTTAATATTGCCACACAACTGCAGGTGTTTATGATAGCCCAAACTAAAGCTATGGTAGATTTGAACAGAACCATTTAACTAACTTTCACATAAAAAAATTCCATGCGTTGTTGTTCATGCAAAACAGACCAAACTGTTAGACTGAGAAATTAGTAGATTACTGTATATACATCTCATTTTATAAGATGGTAGTAGGTATTCTAAATATACTAAAAACAGTTTCTGAAAGCCTAGAAAGTAGGAAAGGGGATTTTTAAAATTTGGTTTTATTCATTTATTTATTAAATTTATTTATTTTATTTTTGGCTGCGTTGGGTCTTCGTCGTTGCACACGGGTTTTCTCTAGTTGCAGTGAGCGGGAGCTCCTCTTCGTTGCGGTGCATGGGCTTCGCATTGCAGTGGCTTCTCTTGTTGCGAAGCACCACTCTAGGCGCATGGGCTTCGGTAGTTGTGGCACACAGGCTCAGTAGTTGTGGCTCGTGGGCTCTAGAGTGCAGGCTCAATAGTTGTGGTGCACGGGCTTTGTTGCTCCACAGCATGTGGGATCTTCCCGGACCAGGGCTCAAACCCATGTCCCCTGCACTGGCAGGTGGATTCTTAACCACTATGCCATGAGGGAAGCCCTAAATTTGGTTTTATTTTTGTTTATAAATTCATTTTAATTACACTTATTGAGCACCTATTTAGCATAAACATTGTGCAGAATCCAAAAATGAGTAGCACTTCTGCCTAATATTTAAGGTTTTTTTCCTTTTGTTCTGTTTCTACTTCCTAATAGCTTTGTTTGCCCAAAAATAAATTTCTGACTTGCCATATCTTTAGTATGTATTTTTAAAAATTAAAGACACTTATATCTGAACTTTGTGTCCTTTTTACTATCCAAGAGAGAACACAAATGATCATCAAGGGTCTGAAATTAGTGGTAAAGTAGTTGCCCAGGAATAACTAAACTAATTCTTTTGTACATTATATGATATATGAAACTATTACAGAAATGTCAGTAGAACAGTCCCTTCTTAGACTATCAGATTTTGTAAACTGATCTCACTTAACTCTGCTACTTGTATTGTTTTCCTGGACTCAGAATATTCAAACCCAGCTGAATAATTCTTCTTGGTGTTCATCTAATGGTTTTAACTTCTCAATTTATAGGTCATGTGGAATCCCTAATAATAATCATAGCAAGAACTTGCTCACGTTTATTATGTATTTACTTTGTGCCTCATGGTGTTCTAAATACTTTACATGTACTTAACCATGTAATCATCAAAGTAACCCTATATTATTATTCTCATTTTATAGATTACTGAGACCCAGAGAACATATGACAGTAAAGGTCATGTCAGAAAAACACAATACTCTCTGAATATTTAAATCAAGGTATAATTCAAAGGATTGGTTACAAAGGTAAGGGAGGAGTACACCAAAGAGGGACAGTGAGTTAATCAGAGTTTAGCAACAGCAAGAAATTATTATGACTCTTAATTTGGAGAGGTGATGGAAGGAGGCAAAGTTTCCAGAGCTCAGGGACTTGCTTCACCAGGAGAACCTTGAACCAGGGTAGGCCAATCTGGTGAAAAGTGGAACCACCGGAGAGACATAGCTCAAAGAGATGCCCCCAAGGGGAGAGGGAGAAGGAGAAAGCAGAATGGCCTGGCTTCTCCCTTTCTCTCACATTCTAATAGCCCACCTATCCCTTTCATTGGCCAATCCATTCTGAAGCCAGCTGAGCTGAGAGCATGGGATATGCATGGGTAGTTCTTTCTGTGATTCAGAGCAGAGCAATAGAAGTGCAAGGAATGTTCCTGATAGCAAATAGGCAAGGAATATGCAGAAGGCTTTAGGAAGCTGGCCAAGATAAATGAGCTATCAGTCTTTCAGTGGCTCTTTGGGATTTGGACATACGTAGTAATCATATCCCCTGAATAAGGGAGATAGAGGTTTCGAAAAGTGACATTAGTCACTTTCTGATGTGTATGTCATAGGATAATTTCGGGGAAATGTTTGCCTACCACTATAGCAGGGGAAGAGAGGTAAGAAATGAGAAAGGGTCTGGGATTCTAAACCACTTTCAGTGTCAGAGTATGCCTTTGAGCATGTTCAAGGTAAGAAGAACAAGTGATTCATGCAAGAAATCTCCACTTTATTGTACTGTCTCTCAGTTGATGAAGTATAGCTTTTTCTCCACGTAGATCTTGCTTTCAAAGTAGACCTTGCAAAGATATAGTTCACATTCAACTAGAATCTGTTTTCAGTTTTTCAAAACTATTCTAATTGGAAGTGTCAATATTGGCAGAAAATGTGGAGATACTATCTTTTAATGTGTTAATGCATCCCTTGACAATCTAAGAGGTTATGGGATGGGGCAGGAAAACAGGATATTTGACATCACATAGGCATGAAGTATAGGATTATAAGTAAAGTAGGCTAAATATAACTGCTATGAGCTGAATTTTGTTCCCTTAAAGTTCATAGTTTGTCCCAACCCCTAGTACCTCAGAATATAACCATATTTGGAGATAAGATCTTTAAGGAGGGATTAAGTTAAAATGAGGCTGTTAGAGTGGGGCCCTAATCCAATATGATTGGTCCTTATAAAAAGAGAAAGAGACACCAGGGGAGTGTGTATACAGAGGGTCAACCAAATATGCAGAGGCAGCATCTGCAAGCCCAGGAAAGAGGCAGCAGGAGAAACCAACCCTGCTGGTACCTTGATCTTTGACTTCCAGCCTCCAGAACTGTGAGAAAATAAATTTCTGTTGTTTAAGCCACTCAGTCCATGGTATTTTGTCATGGCTGCCCTAGCAAACTAATATGCTGACCAAAGAAGCAACATCTGGAGACTCTCAGTGTGGGAGGCATTATTGATGGCTGGAGATCCTAATAGTGATATATTTATAAAACAATATGGCCGCCAGGACCACAAAGCTGTCCGATTGGAATGAGAAGTTAGAGTTAGACACACACTGTAAAAGTGTAAATAAACCTGTTTTTCTCTCCTTCATGGCTGCCCATTTAATTCAATATGCATTTTATTGTGCATGTATTAGTCAGGAAGTGCTCTTACAGGTTCCAATCTCTGAATGCTCTATTGCTGAGTGGTGCTATTGTGACATCATAGAAACCTCCTCTTTGAATGATTGCTTATGGTTCCCTTATTGGTGGAAACAAAATTGTCCCAGAATGTCAATACACCTTAAGAAGAAAAATAATTCCAATCCTCTTCAAAGTAGATTTAAAAAACACCCTTTTGTTTTGGCAATTGTTCGAATCTACCCTGTGAACTGAATGTTTCTCACTTGTTCATATCTTACAGATGTGCTTTGGCAACATATTAGACTTCGGGTGTCCAGAAACAGATTTTCAAACCCTTTCTAGATGAAAAGAAAGAAAGAGTCAGGATAGAATAATACCAATGTCCTTGATTCATATATAAGCTATAATATTAAATATTGTTAGAAACATCATTTTGATCCACAATAGAAAAACAGACTTTGTGTTAAAATCTAAACATTTAAACAACCTAAATATCCATCGACAGATGAATGGATAAAGAAGATGTGGTACATATATACAATGGAATACTACTCAGCCATAAGAAAGAATGAAATAATGCCATTTGCAGCAACATGGATGCAACTAGAGACTATCATACTAAGTGAAGTAAATCAGAAAGAGAAAGACAAATACCATATGATATCACTTATATGTGGAATCTAAAATATGGCACAAATGAACCTATCTATGAAACAGAAACAGACAGACATAGAGAACAGACTTGTGGTTGCCAAGGGGGAGCAGGGATGGGGGAGGGATGGATTGGGAGTTTGGGGTTAGTAGATGCAAACGATTACATATAGAATGACTAAGCAACAAGGTCCTACTGTATAGCACAGGGAACTATATTCAATATCCTGGGATAAGCCATAATAGAAAAGAGTTTAAAAAAGAATGCATATATGTGCGTAACTGAGTCATTTTGCTGTACAGCAGAAAGTAACACAACATTGTAAATCAACTATACTTCAATAAAAATAAATTTAAAAAACTAAACATTAAATTTTATATGAAATTTATCACCTTACTTGCTTACCTAAGTGTCAACAATCCAGAGCAATGCAATAATTTAGGAATTATTAAATAATATAATGGGGATATATAATTCCAGCAACCATCCATATTAAGGCTGACGCATGAACAGCAAAACTGATATTGGGGCACATTTTAAAAATGATTTAGGATATCTGGCAATGCGTCTTATGTGCAAATTTATCTCAAATTCTCACATTTTTATCCTCTACTCATTCCGATTGTATGCTTTCTGAAAAAAAAAAAAAATACCTATAAGGAAACATGAAATTTACTTCTCAAAGTTCTACAAAACCACAATTAAGATTTAAAGAAAATTAAATAGGAAACCATCAAAAGTGATTAGGGTACAAACTACCCTATAAAGAGCTTTATTTGGTAATAATATAGTAAGCACTGGTAAGATAATTTTTTGTGGAACTAAAATCTAACTCAGGGGTGGGATAGGGAGGGTGGGAAGGAGGGAGATGCGAGAGGGAAGAAATATGGGGTTATATGTATATGTATAGCTGATTCACTTTGTTATAAAGCAGAAACTAACACACCATTGTAAAGCAATTATACTCCAATAAAGATGTTTAAAAAACTAAAAATAAAAAACTAAAAAATAAAATCTAACTCAGAGGAACATTTATTGCCAAATTCTAGAAACTAAACTTTAGTATCTGGCAATATCCTTATAAAACCACAGTACCAGATTTGTATGTTAAATTTAACTTTCTTAAATTCAAATGTCATGAACTGGATAGATTTAAAAAAAAAATCTGTAACACAGACAAACTTGGAGTTGATATGTGGAAAGAATTTTCATCTATAAATGAGGAAAAATGGGCTGTAGTAAGCTTTTGTTGACAAGTCACCCTCTTTGGGTCTCAGTGTTATAAAAAATGTGTGCATTCTATCAGAACTGTTGCATTGTTCCTTAAAATTCTGGGTTTCCAACCACTTCAAAACCTTTCAAATTCTTCTGTTAAAGATGTAAAAAAAAATTTGTCAAAATCTGTCAAAATCAAATGAGCAAATAAACATGAAGACTCAAGAGAAAGACCTCAAAAGCGATTGAAGACATCTAAGGGTGCAGAGCAAAGACAGCTTGTAAAGGGCACAGATTGATTACAAAACCTTAGGAGTTACTGTAATCCATGATTATTAAATAAAACCTGATATTTCAATGATCGCGTACCAAACTTGCTTTTCTTGCCATCAGATTAAAAACTATATCCAGATTTGCATATGTGTGCATTGTATTTGTGACAATACGCACTGATTATTCCCCCTCTCCCGCCACACCATCACCCCTCACGTCCCTATTTGCTTCCTATCCCCAGATTAGCTCCTGAAACTTAAGATATTTTTGAGGCTACAGATTGCTTTCTCAATATTAGGTTTTCCTTACAATGCCCCATATAGTCAAGTATTCCAAGCAGGGTGATTAACAGATAATTGTTTGGCAACTGGGATATTAGGTGATGTACCATCTAGGCAGTGAAACTTTTGTAATATTGTCTGTTGTATATACCGTATTTCATTTATATCAAACCTTTGGAAAATATACCTTATTTCTCCAGAGCCTAGCAGTGACTGGCACGTTTGACTGAAAGAAGTAGACAGAGAATATCAATATTCATTTACGTAATGATTAGTTAAGGATTAAAGTACATTCCAGCATAAGGGCTTCTGACAACCTTTTGCTTAAACCACACTTGACTTTTCCTTTCGGGCGAGTATACTGCTTGTGAAATTCCTAGAAAGGCCAGAGACATAGAAAGGAGCTGGGATTCGGGAGCCAAAGCGGTTTGGGGACGTTATGCGGCCTGGAGAGAAATGTTTTGTCTTGGAGGAGTTCGGAAAGCCAGCGATCTAACAAATTCTGGGCACAGAGAGAAACGCTGCCCTCCCGCCTCGGCTAGGAGCATCGCGGAGCCAAGGGCAGGCGTCGCGCAACCTGCCGCAGGGGCGGCTCCGAGGCCCGGCCCACGTGGCGCTCCCTCGCTCCACCCCCGGGAGCGCGGGTACGGGGGGTGGGGCTCCGGGGCGGCTCAGTCCCGCCCCGCCGCCCCGCGGGTCATAATGTAGGGTTAGGGCGGCCGGCGGGCGGGGCTCGGCGCGGGAGGAGCCGCCGGGCGGGGGCGGTGACGACTGTTGGGGGAGGGGAGGGGAGGAGGAGTCGCGGTGGGAGGAGGAGGACAGCGCCATTCCGGCCGCTCCCTCTGTCCCTTCTTCCTTCCCTGCAGTGGCCCGCGAGGCGCCAGTGAAGGAGCGCGTGAGTGACGCGTCCGGAATTGCTCGCGCCCTCTCGCGCCGAGTGTCCGCCGCCCGCTCATGGCCCGGGCCGCGGCCGACGAGCCGTGCTGAGGCGGGCCGCGCGGAGTCGTGGGACCGCCGCCGTGGCCCTCGCTGTCTGCGCCTCGCCGCCAGCCCGGGGTGCCCGCGCACGCCGGCCGCCATCGCCTTCGCGCCTGGCTGGCGGGGGCGCTGTCCTCCCCGGCCGTCCGCGCCGCTCCCTGGAGCTCGGCGGAGCGTGGCAGTCAGGGCCGGCGGAGGCTCGAGGAGCCGGACGCCGCCGCCGGTGTCGCCGCCGGCGCTGCGGGGGCCATGACCGTGGAGCAGAACGTGCTGCAGCAGAGCGCGGCGCAGAAGGTGAGGCGAAGCCGCGAGCCGGTGCGGCCCGGCCCCGCTCCTCCTTCTGACATGCCGCCCTCACCCGCCTCGGCCGGGACTTCCCCGGCCTCCCCCGCCGCCGCCCGGGCCTCCGCTGCCCTGGGCTTCCCCCTTGCTGCCCCCCGCCCCTACCCGCTTTAGGGGCGTCGCGCCCAGTTCGGGCTGCGTGTGGAAAGCGGGGTGTAGTTAGCGTGTTTCAGTCCACTTCCTTCTTGCCGATTGTTTTCCTGTAACAGACGGTGCCGGGTATTGGTTGAGCGCGACCTCACATTCCTACACTCCTCTATATGGCTTCTTAATTAAACTTTATCTTCCTCCTCTTTTTTAAAAAAGGAATAGCCGGTTGTCATCCCTTCTGAACCCAGTTTTTATTTCCAAGGTAAAAGCATTCCAGGCCTGCTATTTTGCAAAAGGGTCTCCACCAGAATTGAATAGTCGGCCTGGCGGGACAGGTACATTAACCAGGTAGACTCGGTGTAAAAGTAGAGGATTTGGTTGGTTCCTTTTCCTTTCTTTCTCCCTCCCTCCCTTCCCTCCCTTCCTTCCCTTCGTTCCTTTCCTTCCTCCCTTCCTTCCTTCCTTCCGTTTCTTTTTCTTTTCTTTTTTTTATTTTTTGAATATAGAAACTGTCCCTTAAGGAAACCTTCCTGGCCATGTTTATTCCAGGAATCCTTTGTCCCCTAAGTTTGACCTTGTTCCATCGTTCACCCTTTACTCTTGCCTCAGTCACACATTCGAATGGTCACTCACTTAAGAAAAAAATCTGCGTTTGTGAAGTTTCAGATCTTTTACGTTAAGTAATGAGAGATGCTACTTTTTTTCTAGATTTTGCTTTCAGAATCTCAAGTGCACTATCACGGCTTGCACCATATCCTGAAAAGTAGTTGGCTATGACTTAATTTTTTTGGGGGGGGTGGTCATTGGTGTGAAAAGCATTTTGGGCAAAAGGAAAACATTGCTTTACTCGTCTTGGAATTATGGGGGTAACCAGCGTTTACAGAGAGCAGCTACCAAAAGTATATTTGATTTTTCTGGGAGAGTAGTGAATGCCCCACCCTGTTGTAGTTTTGGCATTGTTATATCCTACCTGTGCTTGATTTTAGAATAAGGGCTGCTGTCCTGCTGACTATGTGTATACACTCAGCTTGCTAAGTTTTTGCTTTGAGATTATTTTTAGAGTTTTATTATAGTACTTGAGGTAATTGAAAATGCTCAAGAATTTTGGAAAGCAAGGATAGTGCATTTTTAGTTTAGGTGCTTTGGGAAACTTGTCTTTGGAACTCTTGTGTGCTGTACTGGTTAATGTAGAAGACTATTGCAGACTGCAGTTTATTTACAGTGAAATGATTCTAGATTTAATAATGGGAGTTTAGAACAGTTTATCTCCTAATCCCCTCCATTCTGTTTGGAATACCTTAAACTTTAGTTTTTGATGTTGAGTATGACAAAGTCTTAACACTTAGAGAAGGATCTTGTGGTCATATGTATACTAAGCAATATTTAATCGGTTTGGTGTCGCTTCTGTTTATAGTTCTCTCCAAAGTTGAATATTAAAGGCTATGTGTTTCAAAGTGGGAAATATAACTCATATTTTTCACATCTCTTAAATTTGAACATTGGCAAGAAATTTGTGAGTTTTTAAAATTGATTTTGGACTAAAGTACTTCTTTAGCATAAAATTAGGTAATGCAGATCTGCCCAATTCAGAGGTTTATGCATAAAATTGTGAATCAAGAATCAAATTACTGAAAGTGGTCCTGGCCACCAAGTCCAGTTTCCTAGTTTACTGAGTCCCCTCCTTAAACAAAGGGAGTAGTTGTTAGTCTAAAATATTACCATTATGATGCCGTTTTTAGTGTGTGTCTGTCAGATCATCTCATTGATACTGTGGACATTTTTTTAGAGCAATACAATTGCATTTATTTTTATACTTCCATCATGGTGTTTATGTATTATTTTTAAAAGAAACATGTAATGTGTTTGCTTTCTATATCAATATACTATTACTTTGTTACTCAGAACTATTTAAAAATATTCGTATAGGTTCAAATACCTTAAACCATCCACTTAAAATGAATTGACAATTTAAATCCACCATGCTAGTAACTAGGAAGTAGACTTCAAGCTAGTAACTAGGAAGTGGACTACTTTAGAAGAAACAAAAGTGAAACTCTTTGCTTTTAAATTAGAAACTTTATGAATTATTAGTAAAACGAGAATTGTCTAGTGCATATTGCATAACCAAAATCTTAGCCTGTTTTCTGTTCTCCTTTAAAAAATTGTGTGTTGTATGCTCATGTATAATATTAGTTTTATATAAAAAGCCATATTTTGGTAGTTGGAACAATTTTCTATTTTTCAAGATTTTTTTTTCTTCCAGAAGGATGTATGATTAAAAAAAAAAGCACAACACTCATATGTCTTTTGTCACCTACAGAGTAGCTTGTCACAGGGTAACATAAGGCAAGGGCTGTCTTTTCCTCTGATGTGTTCTTTGCTTGATTGCTCAAGTTTAGCCATGGCAGGGAGTTATGAGATTACTTGTAACTGCAGAGAGCTGTTTTTTTGAGGTTTAAGATGATACAGGTGAGGTGGAGTTGGCAACAGATTAGCTACAGTTAAAATCTGTCATAATTTTGTTCTTGAACATGTGTATTCAGCCTTTGTGCTTGATATTTACCTAAGCGTAGGATCCTTGCATCTCAGAAATTTGATTCATAGATTCGGGTCCCAAATAAGGATTTAAAAAAAAAAAAAACATCTTTATTGGAGTATAATTGCTTCACAATGCTTTGTTAGTTTCTGTTGTACAACAAAGTGAATCAGCCCTATGCATACATATATCCCCATATCCTGTCTTGAGCCTCCCTCCCACCCTCCTTATCCCACCCCTCTAGGTGGTCGCAAAGCACCAAGCTGATCTTCCTGTGCTATGCTGCTGAGTAGCATTGACATATATACACTACCAAATAAGGATTCTTTAGGGCAGCAATATAGTAGCCTTCCTCTCAGGGACCAAATTAATTTGTAGAGTTAAGTGAGCTGGATACTATTTTCATTAAATGTATTCTCCTGAGTTAAATAAAACATAAGGTTCATAAGGGAAGGTATTTTGCCTATTTCGTTTCACCCTAGGGCTTAGAACAGCTCCATGCACTTAGTAGGTTTCAGTAAATATTTGATGAATGAGTGTTTTCTAAAAGGAATGCAAGCGCAGGGGTTATTTTAGTTCCCTAACTGAATCTCACGATTTAACATTATTGAGAAACGATGAAAGCTCGAGAAACTGTGGACAACTGTTAGAATAAAGGCGGTGTAGTGAAAAGACTAGGATGTGGGTTGATCTAAATCACCTTTCTATGACCTTGGGCAAGTCATTAAATGCCTCTGAATCTTCTTTTAAAGCCTTAAAGTTAGTATGATTAGACATGAGCAACTTTTTAAGATCTGAGTGTTTAGTGTAGCAAAGCATACATTTATTCCAGATAGGGAGGATAAAAAAGAAATAGTAGAGGATGGAGGCAGAAGGAATCTTATGGATCAACAGTCAACTTTCACTTAGTTATACTGGGGGTTAGGTGGGAAGGATGTCACAGATTAACCAAATTAAGAGTTAAGACAAAACTTGCAAAACAATACAAGCTGAATTCAGGGTAAATTTCTTAGTTAAAATAATGTAGTATTTTCTAATTTAGGTATTATCTAAAGTTATAAAAATATAATACAACATTTCAAGGGACAGTTAACATTATATAAATCACTCTAAATATTATATAAAATGGATATTCTTTAGTATGAAATAGTTGGTTATCTTGGTATTAGCATAAGACTTGGTTTGCAGAGAGAAAGGGATCCAGCTGCTTATTCCCTTTTTACTTCTATCTTTTCTCACCTAATTTTGATTTGTTATACTAACATTGTATCCAGCTGCCTCAATGAATTTTCATTAGTTCTAATATTCTGTTGATATTCTTCAATATTCTTTGTATGGAGGCCATATCATTTGCAAATAATTATCATCTGACCTCCTCTTTGTCAATCTTTACACCTCTTTACTCATAAACTGTTTTATTGTTTTAGCTAAGATTACAGAATACTACTAGGGTTAATACTAGTTTCTGTTATGTATTGTTTCATTGTAATATGAAATGTCCTTACAGTTACACGTTTTTAAAATGCTTTGAAATCAGATTTAGATGTTGACTCTTTATCACATGTCTTTTGTTTTGTTTTGTTTTGTTTTGCGGTACGCGGGCCTCTCACTGTTGTGGCCTCTCCTGTTGCGGAGCACAGGCTCCGGACGCGCAGGCTCAGCGGCCATGGCTTACGGGCCCAGCCACTCCGCAGCATGTGGGATCTTCCCGGACCGGGGCACGAACCCGTGTTCCCTGCATCGGCAGGCGGACTCTCAACCACTGCACCACCAGGGTAGCTCGTCTTTGTTTTTTTTTTTGCAACAACTGATAATATTTTATATGTCAGTAATAAGAACGATTGTAACAGAAGGAATATTTACTAGGTACTATGTTAAGAAATTGTGCTAAGAGTTTTATAACTTATTTTCATTTAATCTTCCCAACCACTTTTTTAGGTGGAGACTTTTTTTTTTACCTTCATGTCCCGGTTGAGGAAACAGTAATAGAAAAGTTAAGAACTAAAGCAACATTTCATTGTTAGTATATGTTAAGAGTGGGATTTAAACTCTGGGCCACGCAACTCAGGGGCTTCTGCTGTTAACCATTATTCTGTATTGCTTTCTGGCAAAATCGCATTCAGTCGTGATGCCTCCAAATTCAGTATACTAAATTAAAAAAAAAATAGAATCTTTGTTTTTAAATGAGATTGGTTCCAAGGTTTGCTTTTATATGTATATGGGCTATTAAGGTTAGCTCATAAAAGCATTAGAAAGCTTTTTGTTTTTTTCCTACACTTTTGGAATTGTTTAGTGTAGCATTAGGTTAAACCATTCAAAATTTGTAGCTTTCAACTGTTTTTGATCTTTCAAACTAAGTACTTGTTACTTTGAAGTTTTGATGAATAGGACTATATTAGGCTTACCATTTTATTTAGAGCAAGTTTTAGTTACGCTTTACAAATTTTGACTAGTATCTTTAAAATTTTTTCTTTCATTGTTTAAAAATATTTTTTGTTTTGCTTTTTTTGTTGCATTTTTAAAATTGTGGATTCTTAGTTTCACCACAGTTGAAACAGTGCGTTTAGAGAATATGATCTGTAATAGTTTTAGAAATTTATTAAGAATTTCTTACAACTAAGTACATGAGTTTTTTTTTTTTTTTTTTTTTTTTTTTTTTTTTTGCGGTACGTGGGCCTCTCACTGTTGTGGCCTCTTGCACTGCGGAGCACAGGCTCTGGACGCACAGGCTCAGCGGCCATGGCTCACGGGCCCAGCTGCTCCGCGGCATGTGGGATCTTCCTAGACCAGGGCACGAACCTGCGTCCCCTGCATTGGCAGGCGGACTCTCAACCACTGCGCCACCAGGGAAGCCCTGTACATGAGGTTTTAATGATCATATGAAAAGGATATGTATTTTTTGAGAGTTATAGAGTTCTATATTTATATATTAAATGAACACTTATAGTGTCATTTGAATATTTCATGTTTTTTTCTTTATGTCTTAAATTCTGAGAGATACTGACGTCTCTACTTTTAATGTAATTTCATCAAATTATCTTTGTATTTCTAATGGATCTAATCCAAACTTGTGTTTTTGCTGGTCTTTTAGTAAGATTTCATCGTTTCCATATATAGTGATAACAAATTTAATCCTTTTATTGCCCTCTGACTTTGATTTATTTAAAGAGCCTTTTCTGCTCTTTTAATTCTAAACGAACATATTTAAGCATGTTTTTTCTGTAAATAATTAATAGTTTTCTCTCCTTCCCTGTGCCCTCAATAAGATAAGACTGTTTAGCATATTTTTACTTATAGCATTCTTGATTTTGTTGGGATAATATGGAATTCTAATTTAAATGATGATATTTAAAATTTTTTACAATATACCTTTCATCAAAATATTACTTAATTGTGTTACATGTTAGTAGCTAATAAGTTTTTAAAAAATAGGTGTTTAATTTTAACTATGTTTTTCTGTGTAGTTTAATACCGTTTGATTTTTTTTTTTGGTAGATAAGTTGTTAACCCTCTGTATAAGCTTACAAGATTTCTTCTTTGGTTTTAGAGTGCAGAAATTTCACACGTGTGTGTGTGTGTGTATTTTTAACCATCCTGGCGAGGATTTTTGATTTGAAAACTTTAGTGTTCTTCTCAGGGAAAATATATATATTTAAGAATTATTACTTCTACTCTATTCCTTTTTTCTTTCTCCTTCTGAAACGACATTATTTGAATATTAGATACCATTCATCTCTCTACCTTGCTTCAAATTTCATTTTATAATTTCTTTCCCTTTTTGCTCTATGTGCTAGGATAACTTTTAACTTTGTCTACATTATTATTTTTGTAATGCCAATGCTGCATTTACTCCCTCCACAGGTGGTGAGATATTTTTTTGTGGGTTTGTTTTAATAATGTATACACTAGTTGGTTCTGAAGTACACGGAATTGAATTAATCATAAACGTTGGATCATGATTAGCTCTCTATGCAAATATGTTTTTATTTACTTATGAAATAGCATATTAATCTTTAATGATAAGCACACATTGAATGCACTACTTAAAACACAAGTGAGAACTTTGAAAGTAACCTATATCTAACTGTATAGTCCCCTCATCGCATCTCTCCATTTTCATTTGAGATTGTAATCAGCTTGAATCCTGTTTTCATTTTCCCCTTGAGTTCCTTTTTATTGCCACTCTGAATTCCTGAAGGTATATGTTTTTAATTTTAGTTGTTTTAACTTTGGAAACTTTTTTCACCTTGATATATAAATGAAATTCATCTATATAGTAGTAAGAATTTTAAAATTATGTTTGTAACATCTAGACCTTATTCTGTCTGTACTTAATATTTTGTACCTGGTGTGAGGTAGGGATCCAATTTAATTTTTATTTTGTATATGATTTTTTGTTGTTGTTAATCTTACCTTACTGAAAAGTTAATGCTCTCCCCCACTGAACTGACATACCATCTCTGTCATATATAAAAGCTTTATGGAAAATGCTTCTTTTCACCCTCTGCTGTTTTGTTCCGTCATTTGTTTTGTGAATACCGTCCTGTCTTTGTTGCTTTGTCTTCATAGTAATCTCTAGTACTGAAAAAATAAGTTTGCCCCTCTTCTGCCAAAGTATTATGATACTTTATCTTCCTTAGAAAGTTTAGAATAATTTTACCAAGTTCTTTGAAAAACCCTGTTTGAGTTTTTTAGTAATTTTATTGAATCTATATACCAATTTGGGATCATTAACACCTTTATGATATTGAGTCTTTCTATCCATGAACAGAGTATACTTCTTTTTATTTAGGTCTTCTTTAATTTTTTTTTTTTTTTAGTTTATAATTTTAACAGTAGAATTCTTACACATTGTTTGTCCTATGTAGTTGATACTTTCTGATAACAATAATATGTGGTGCTTTAAAATGTTTGTTATTTGTTACTGGTGTATATGAATGCAGCTAGCTTTTGGATAGTGATCTTATATTTAGCCAATATATTTATATATTTAGCCAATATATATTATATTGTTAAACTTTATTCTGATACTTTCATAGATAATTTTGGAATGTCTACATAAAAGATATCATAAATAAATCATGACAGTTTTATTTATTTGCAATTTCTATGCCTATAATTTCATTTTTTCTTATACTAGGTAAGACATATGATAAATGTTGTTTAGAAGTGATGATAGTGGATGTTTTTGTTTTATTGCTGCTTTTATTTACTTTTTTAAAATTTATTTATTTTTTTCGGCTTCACCCCCCAACAAATGAACAAATGGTTTGGTTTATTTTCTTTCTTGTTTTTTACTCTTGTGGACTAAAACATGCCAGTCTACTCTGGGACACTGATAGTGTAAGATCACACCCTTAAATGTAATAATTTCTAAGCTAATGTCACCCTAGGAGACCTTTATAAACAGCTATCCAGAGTTTTCTTGCTACACCCTGATCTTGTCATAGTGAAACAGAGCAGGACCCTATGGTCCTTGCCCCCCACCCCCCCACCATGTCCTTAGCCTGCCTTTGTAAAAAATTAATTTATTTATTGGCTGCATTGGCTCTTTGTTGCTACGCGGGCTTTCTCTAGTTGTGGCGAGTGGGGCTACTCTTTGTTGTGGTGCGCGGGCTTCTCATTGGAGTGGCTTCTCCTGTTGCGTAGCACAGGCTCTGTGTGTGTGGGCTTCAGTAGTTGCGGCATGTGGGCTCAATAGTTGTGGCTCGTGGGCTCTAGAGCACAGGTTCAGTAGTTGTGGTGCACGGGCTTAGTCGCTCTGCGGCATGTGGGACCTTCCTGGACGAGGGATTGAACCCGTGTCCCATGCATTGGCAGGCAGATTCTTAACCACTGCACCACCAAGGAAGTCCCAGCCTGCCTTTTGTCTGTGGAAAAACTTATCGATGACTTCATTTTAATCCTCCTCCCTTATTTTCCCCATGATTTCTCCATCCAGTTTTAGTAATGTTTTATGGTATCTCTGTTCACTGCCTCACATCCTTTTTTATTGCTGTTTTTAAAGGACAGTTTGTTACTTTGTTACCTGATGTAGTTCTAAAGTATTTCTCTTGGATAAATACATAGGAGTGGAATTGTTGTAAGATATGGCTAAATGGTTATTCAAAATGGTTGTACCATTGTACCTTCCCATCAGCAATGTATGAGAGTTCCAGTTGGTCTATATCTTTGTTAACACTTGGTATTGTCAATTTTTATATTTTAGCCATTTTAATGAGTATGTAGTGGTACCTCATTGTGGTGTCAATATGTATTTCCCTAATGACTAATGGTTTTGGACATCTTTTCATGTGCTTATTGGCTATTTTTGGATGACTTTTAAGTATTGTTTCTCATTTATTATTCAGGTTTACATTCTCACAGGATCAGCAATAACAAAAGCTACTTATTTTTCCAAGTCTGAAAATGGCAAAAAAGTTAAAGATGTTCCTAGAGGTAAAACACTTAGGAGCATGTACTGATATGCTTACAAAACAAAATGAAATTGCACAATTTTTCCTTCATTTTATATTTTTTAGAGTAATACCTTATAAAGAATGCTCACTACTGAGGAATGAAAAGCCTTTTCTTCTTCATGCCTCAGACTAACATTAATCACTTTAATAATTAATAGCACACACAAGAATAATCTTTATGATGTGTATTTTTCCCCACAGGATACAAAAGTACTTTCACATTGTAGTTAGCTTGGAAGTTTGGAAAGAACTTGGGGGACCAATGATGGGGTGGGATGAACTGTGGACAGGTAAACAATTGAGCAGAGAAAGACTTTTCTTACGGTTTTTGGTCCATGTGAGAATAAGACAGAAGAATAGCTTGTTTTGAACTAGAAACTTATTATTTGTTGGGTTTTTGTTGGTGGTGTTCAGCCTGGAAGTGGCTCTGTTGGGGTGAGTGGCACTAACTTTGAGGACAGGTTTGGCTGCAGAGCTGAGAGCTAGGTCCTTAGTGAAGAGGAAAGATGTGGGGGGAGGAGTATAGAGAGAGGGACCAGGAATGAAGAACCATTAGTGGCCGGGATCTGATGCTGTGCTTGCACTAATGTGAGAACCAACCATACACCTGCATATACAAAAGTTTATGCATCATAATTTGAGCCAGAATACATGCAAGCTTGGGCTGGAGGTGTGGGGCTTGCTGTATCCTCCACTGAGGCCTTTGAGCTGGTCTTGGTGTGTTAGAAAGAGGGCCCCTAATGTCTTCCCATGAGACCTTAGAGAAAGGCTTTGGGTCAGGACAGGGCCGAGGAAGTGGGTTGAAAGGAAATTAGCAGCAGTCCACTGCCTCAGGTCTAAAATTTCCAGCGTTTGGAGGGAAGAAGGAGCTCTCTGCACAGGCCTCCTGGGGTCATGGACACTCTTTGTGCCTGTTCTAGTTGTACCATACATATTCTCAGAACTGACTTCCGGGCTTCCACAGTGGGGCCGGGACTTCAAGTTGGTAATAAGCCTGCAGAACTAATAGAACTGATGATATTTCCATTTTTGCTTGTGGCATCAGAGGGAGGGCACCCAGGGTATCTGAGCATGTGAAGCTTTGGTGGGATAGAGAAGGAAGCATATGAGCATATGTGGTGGTTATTTATACTTATCGTTACACAAGAACTTAACCATTCTGGTGTTGATAACCAATTGGTTATCTTTTTATATGTTTATGGACCATTAAGGTTTTTTTCCCCTGCGAAATTCACATTTGTTTCTGTTTTTTTTTTCTTGGGGGGGAGATTGTTTTACCTTTTTTGATTTGAAGGAGTTCTTTATAGTTTATATACTACTTTTTTTTTTCCAACTTACATATTCTGCAAATATCTTTTTCCGTTTATCAGTATGTCTTTTTACTCCCTTTATGTTGTTCTTTCATGAATAGGAGTCCATTTTGATTTAGTCTTATATGTAATTAGTTTCCTTTATTTTGATCTTTCATACCTGTTTCATAAAGATACTCTCTTTTATTGCCGTGTAATCTTTTTCTTGTTTTGCTTTTGGTATTTAAGTCTTATTCCAATTGGATTTGAATTTTGCATGTCTAAGTAGGTGTCCGAGTTGATTTTTCTCATCTGGGGAACCAGCAGCTTTATTGAAAAGTTTCTCCTTCCCATTAATACTCCACTTGATGGCAGTATTTTTTTATCCTTGAGTTAGGACTGTTTTAAAGGAAGACAGGAAAGGAGGTTTCTGGAACTCTTTCTTGAACTAAAGTATTTTTATTATAGTTTTACTGAAGCTTGCATAAATATAAAATAGATATACATTTATTATGTTCTATTGTGTAGCTTTTATGCACTGAAACCAAAAACCAACTGTTAACTCAGTTGTAACCAAAATTAAAAAAACAATAACAAGGTTAGCTTAATTTGACAGATGGTAGTGTTTTACAGAAGCTAACTTGGCAGTTGCAGCTTCAGCCAAGGAAAGTAATATATGTATATCAGGATATTCTTGTAAAATATCTTTATTAAACATTCGGAATAGATTTTATTGCTGCTGTCATCCACATTCCATCTGTGACCCTGGTACTTATTTGATAGCCTTTGTCTTAAGAGTAGTGTTCTCAGCCTTTTTGTTGTCAAATCTTCAGAGATGTGCCACCAAGTATGATCAGTTTAAAACTTTTTTTTTTGCTATAGCTTAGTAAATGTATTGTAATTATTCTAGTATCTCTTAAGCAGAATGTTGAACTGAACAGGTTTTGTGATTTAGTGTAGAGTGGAATACACTTGCTGTGAATAAGAGGTAACAATTATAGCTTACTTTTAATTTTAAGTTAGTGCCATATAAATATTATGTATTGGAACTTGTCAATATTTTGCCTGTGAGCATGTCTTAGTGCCTGGATAATCAAGAGGGTGAGATACTACTGTGCAGTGTGATAACTCCTTTTGCAGATACCATGCAACAGTATTGTTGTACTGGAATAACAATTGTGTTGTAATTATTACCGCTTCCTTTAGGAGTTGTTGAATTTTGTTGTGGTGAAAGTTTTAAACCTTTTCAAGTATGCTGCCAAAAATATTTAATATTTGAACAAGTACTACAAACACAGAGAAGTTGAGAATTGATGGGTAAGAAGACAGACAGTAGCAAGTAGGCCTAGCTATGGGCAAGATTTTTGTAAGCTTGTCAGCTTTTGCTGTGTACTTTCAGTACATATATTTAAACTATTTACGTTTGGGCAATACAGCATGGTAAAATTTGGCTGTTAATACCATATACTGTGTGTCTACTTAACTGTAGGAGTTTTTGAAGGTTTAGTCTTTGATTTTCTGCTTTCTTCTTTGCAAGCTTTGAGAGATTATGTAGTTTCTCAGTCATATATGTTCATTACTACCAAGTTTGTATTTTCAAACTAAAATTTTCACCCTCACATAAACTCTTGTTTCAGGTTTTCAATTCCCGTTGTACATTTCTGCTTAGATACCCAGTCGACTCTCATTATCATGTCCATCCATTCATTTATTCTTTGTCTTAAGCGGATAGAGAAATAAATAATACACTATAAAAAAACTTATAGTTTGGTGGGAGGGAGCCAGAAATGCATACATTATATTAGAAGTTAAGTGAAGTATATACAGGATATATTGGTAGGACCAAGGAGAGGATCTAAGAACAGGAAAGGCCTCATAGAGGAGGTAATATTGAAGATGTATGGGGAGATTGAAGGTAGCATTCTAAACGAAGAGAAGTCCATGAGCAAGGACAAAGAAACCAAACAATTTGGTGCCTTCTGTTATCTGCAAGTAGCTGTACGAGGCTACGCGTGGTAAAATAAAAAGTAAATGTTTAGTCTTTTCTCCTGGTTTCTGCCACAGAAATTTACTGTCTTTTGGATGCTAATGAGATAACTCCTGGTTGGGGGACTAGATAGTTTCAGAATGGGGGCTGTGCCTCAGAAAAACCAACCACTATGATTAGCGAGTTAGAACTTTCAGCCCACTCCCCAGTTCAAGGAGGGGAGAGGGACTAGAGATTGAGCTCAGTCACCAATGGCCAGTGATTTAATTGATCATGCCCACATAATGAAATCTCTGGTGCCTTACACACTTTTAATAAGTGCTCAGTAAGCGGTGGTTCTTGGATAGCACTTACCACATATGGTTAATTTTCCTCTTCCTATTGTTTTTGAGACTTATTCTCTTAAAAGTACAGAATTGCATCATTAACATAGTATTAGAATACAAAAATTACTTTTAAGGAAGTTGTATGAGTAAGAGTCCAGTTAGGACACAGCAAGTACACAGTAATTTGAACTAGTAATAGATGATTGGCTACTAAAGTGCAAAGAGAACTCTAAAGAATAAAGGAAGGAATACATTTGGGAGAGGTCTTACTAAGCCCCAGCACTGAGATTCAGTTCTTACTGGAGAGGTTGTGATTGAAGCCCACTGGATGGAAGACAAGTTTGCTGAGGTGCTGGAGGCTGAAGGCTTCTGCAAATGGCTCTTTTATGGGTCCGGGCAAGAAAGCTTTATTAAACCTAACATTATATCTAGAAGAATGGAGTTCCTAATAGTCAGTAGGATGTATTATTAATGTAATTAGTGTGACCAAATACTATTGTATTTGCTTTAAGGAATTGTTTGTGACACATATAGCTGCTAGGAATTATGTAGTATTCTAGTCTGAAAGTTCTACGTAAAGCATACTTATTTTATTAGTATAAGGGATTTTATTTTTGGACTGAAAGTTAATTATGAAAATTTAAGTACAGAAACCAAGAGACACATAAAGATTTAATTGGACACAAAGATTTTATATATCTTAGAGAGGTATATTAGGAATCAGCCAGATCATTAGCATCAAAAACAAGTTAAATATATACTTTATTTAAACTGAAAACGTTGCAGTTCAAGGATATGATTTGATTCACAGAAGTTTTGTTTACCCACATATTCCATAATATAGGCATTCTAATTTAAAAACACAGTTCCAAAAGATTTTGCAAGTTGGGTTTTTGGAACTCTAAATGCATATTGCCATAGAAACCATGTTTCATGATATTAGGTTCTTATTTGGCCAAGATATGTATTTAACTTTGTGTGAACTTAGCTTATAGCGCTGTGTAACAGTATATTTGGGGAAAATTGTGTTTAGAGTTTCTACTTCTGATGCATGCCTTATATCTGCCAGTTATAGGGATGGGAGATTCTATTAGGGGCATGGACATCATGCAGATGTTAGATTGGTTGAAGGGCTGGAGTGGAAGGTAAGGAGGGTATGAACTCTTAGGTGAGGAAGGATGGAAACAAACATTTATTGAGGGCGAACAAAGTATCTCATTTCTTCACTTCTTATTTTTTTTGGGGGGATTACATAATGCTTAAGGTTGTAGCTCTGGATTCAATAAAAAGGTGGGAAAAGACTTTAAATTCAGAATTTCTAGCATTTTTAAGGCTAAATGTAAATAGTGAAGAATAAAAAAGCATACTTTTAGATTTATACATCCATAGAGGTATGTGATTAATTTATTTGAATAAATAAAAAATAAAGTGCTGTTAACCCAGCAAGATTGAGATAAACCTTAACTCTCTGGCAGTAGAAAATACAGGATACCCCAACTCTTCTTGAGATTAGTATGTAAATTATTTGCAGTTGGGAATTTGAACAATATTGTACTGTACACTCCCCTTCAGGCAGGATTGATAGGACCAGAACTAGGTTATAAAGTGTTCTGTGAACTTCTAGGTGCAATGTAGGAAAGTGTAGAAAATTTGCTAAGCGGCGTGATTTACGCATGCTTCTTGTTCCCATCTCTAATAATTAGTTTGTACCTCCTTCCTGTGGATGAGTTCAAGCCCTGTGATCTGACTTACTCCAGTTCACCTCTGCAAACTCTGCTATATTCATTTATTCAGTCAATATTTATTGAGTTCCTACTGTGTGCCAGGCACTGTACTAGTTAGTTATCAGGAACACAGTGATGAGCGAAATAGACAGTCTTGTGCTCTCTTCGATTTAGAGTCTGGTGATTAACATAGTATGTTATTACAATCTGTGGTAAGTGTCAGGGGAACCTCTAACCTTAACAGAAAGGTTAGACCTTTGAATTAGGAAGTTGAATAGTATTTTGTAGACCCTAATGAAAGAGGGAAGAGGAAGAAGGGGAAAGTAGTGCAGGGTGAAGCTAGAGATAGCTGGGGCATGCAGAGGGCCCTTTAAGTCATGAGAAGGGTTGTACTGTAGGAAAATTCCTCAGAGAGGTCATAGATTATTACATATGAAGGGAAATGAAAGGTCATCATGTTGTCCTCCTTAAAATTACGAATAAAAATAAAAAAGACTAATGAAATGAAGTTTTTTTTTTTCCTTATATATCTGGTTAGAGGCAGGTTTGGATCTTACAAAGATGTACTTGAAGGATATGTTATGTACTTGAAATTATCTGTCAATGAAGTTTGGGAACTTTTTGTTATGGTAAGAGATAACATGAAGTAAGGCAGTTCAGTGTTAATTAGGTATATGCAGAAGGTATTTGTAAAAATAGATATATGTATGGTTATGTACCTTAAAGGCAGTAGTATAGTTAATCCTTTCATTGATAGGCAACTTTGAAATGTTTACCATTTGGTGCCTAGCAATGCTGATTCTGAAGTTTAGGGCATGTGATTTTGAAGTTTATGAATACTTTGGGATTTTCTATCAAATTGGGTTTTTTTCTTCTTTTCTTAGAGATTTTGAGGTTTTTTTTTAGAGGTTATTCTAAGAGTTACCGTATTTTCCCCTGAAGATGGAAACCTTTGTCTTTCTTTCTTTTGCACTAAACCAAGTTTTATTTATATTTAGAAATTCAGTCAAAGGAACCAAGGACTGACTTAAGAGTCACTCACCCCTTAACACAGAAAGCTTTCCTGCCTTGTGGTCATCATTACTCCAGTTTTCTTGTACCATTATCTAAGTATTTTATGTCAGCATAGTAATGGATTTTTGGGCTGAGTTTTCAGTTTTCACTGAATCTTTAATCTGCAAAATCAGATACCATAGAGAAAATGTGGAAGAGACATGGGCTGTGGAAGTTGAAAAATTAGTCAGTCATTTCTGTCTCTGTACTTATTAGTCTCTTAAATATTCTGTTAGTTATAAAATGAGAGTAACTTTCTAGAGGGTTTATGTGTGTGCACGTGCACATGTATTAAATGAGATTATACACCGGAAGCACTTAAAACAGTCTGGCATACAGCAGGAGCATAATAAATGCTTGTCTTCTACTTTGGCTTAGGCCAGTGATCATTTTTTGCATTCTCAAGCAGTTACACCAATGTTAAATATGCTGTAGTCTTACTTAAACAGATTTAAAACAGACCCAGCATTACATAGGATGAATGGCAGGGGGTGGGGTGGGGAGATGGAATTTCTGTGAAACACTCTGATCCTTACTTTATATTGAAATTACTGATGCCTTCTTCTCCCTGAAGTGCATAGTACTGGATTTTGCACGTAGTAGGTACTTAAGGATGTCATCACTCAGTAAAGATTACATCGAGGAAGGAATCTGAAGGCCTGTAGATAGTCTTGGTTTGTTTGCTTATTGATTTTTGTGGTGTTTGCAAGCCATTGAATCTCTTTGAACATTGTGTCTTGCTCTTCTTGGTCCAGCAGTGTGAACATGTTGCACCCACCTCCTTACACTGTAGTAGATAAGAAATCCATACAAGGAAGACCTCAGAGCTCAGAAAAGGAATTCTAGAAATGATAGTGGGTTAGATCCACCTTGGATCCAAAATCGCTAGTCAAGGAGGAGAGAACCATATGCAGGACGTTTTTAGTTGAGGATCAGGGTGTATCAGACCAGAAGTTTGGTAAATAAGAAGGTGCAGACCTTGAAAGAAGACCAGGGTCTTAATCACAACAGAAATAATAGCAACAAAAACATATAATTGTAGGAAATGAAGGTGCAAATTTTCAAAGACAGGAAAAGCACAGCTGGAAGATGCCAGTAACAAAGGGGAAAACTTGACAAATGAGGTGGCTTCTCTACCATAAACTTAGAATTTTTCTCATAGCTCGCCTCTTTCGATCTCGGCCCCGGTTCTTCCTAATTTAGTTAAGAAAATACATTTACTTTTTCTCCTTCCCACTCTGCCTTCTTCCCCACCCTCATCCTTTTCTCTTTATTGTTTCATTTTTCAGTCAAAATTCATGAGATGAAGAACCATGCACCTGAATTATTTTATTAGGATATTTAGCTGACATTATTGTGAAAGATGAACAAAATACTAAGTGAAAACAAAGTCTTAGGACTTCCCTGGCGGCGCAGTGGTTAAGAATCTGCCTGCCAATGCAGGGGACACGGGTTCGAGCCCTGGTCCGGGAAGATCCCACATGCCACAGAGCAACTAAGCCCGTGCGCCACAACTACTGAGCCTGCGCTCTATAGAGCCCATGAGCCTCAACTGCTGAGCCTTTGTGCTACGACTACTGAAGCCCATGTGCCTACAGCCCATGCTCCACAACAAGAGAAGCCACCACAATGAGGAGCCCACACAACACAATGAAGAGTAGCCCCCGCTTGCAGCAACTAGAGAAAGCCTGCGCACAGCGAGGACCCAACACAGCCAAAGATAGATAGATGAATTAATTAATTAAAAAAAGTTTTAGACGTTGCTTCTCTTCATAAAATACTCAGTAGTCTTATAATACTCTCTAGCAGTCAACTATCAGTGTAACAGACCACACCAAAAGTTAGTGGCATACCAAAATATTGTCATCGTGTTCAGATTGGTTGGTTGGGGAGGCTCTTCTCATATGCCCCATTCTTCTGGGGCAACAGGTGGGCTCCCCAGCTTATGTTCTTCTTGAGGAAGTTGCAGAAGTTCAATAGGGCAAGCCCAACCATGCAAGCACATTTCATGTCTGCTTGCATACTGTTTGCTAATATGCCATTGATGAAAGCTTGTCACATGGCCAAGCCTATCATCAGTACAACAAGGAAATATATCGTGTTTCTAGTGAGAGGAGGTGAGAAGTGGCAAAGGGTATGGGTACAGAGATGGGAGAAGAATTGGGAGTCTAATGCAATGCAGGCTCTGTAAACTTTTCTGGGTTTTACATTCTTTTTTACATCTTACCTTGTACTTATTAACATATACACACAAAATTTTGTATTTTACCACTTTAGCTTAATATGATTTTGTAAAGATTAACTGCTATATAGATTATATATTTGCTATTTAAAAATATACAGTTGTTTGCTTAAATCAAATTGTGCTTCTAGGTTCATTTATATCAAAATCATTTGAGATGCTTCCTAAAATTGCAGATCCCCTAACAGATCCCCTAGCAGATCCAGATGGCTCTGGAATCACAATTTCTGGGTGTGGCGCCTGGGAATCTCCTTTATTGACAAATTTATCAAGGCATTCTTTTGCACATTACAGTTTAGAACCTCTTCCTTAGTGGAAGGACATTTGCATTGTTTCCATTTTTCCAGCATTATAAATAATAGCGAGCATCATTTGTACACATGACTGATTTCTTTGGGGTATTCAATAGTCTTTTCCTAATACACGATTGAATAATTGCAGTTGAGGAAAATTATATTCTGTGTAAAGAATGGAGTTTGGAGTGCTGGTAGGGGTGATTACAAACAAGCTTGTAAAATCTTCGAAATATTTTATGTTCACTAAAATAAGACATTGCAATTAGATAAGGAGAATTTCTATAAAATTTGTATATATCTTTAATTTGTAATGTTGCGTATTGTGTAAGTCGTGGTTCCGTTGCTAGCTAATAGTAATTTTTAAAATGAAAGTAGAAAAGTTGACAGGTCTAAAGAGAATTTTATTTTTCTCATGTTTCAGCACTGTGAATTTGGCAGTTCAGTTCTTTTATTCAACTATTTTGATTCATTTTGGCATTTTATATGACCTTTGTTTATATACTTTATTATGTAATTTATTTTTAGTCTCGGTTATCTCAGCTTTTAATAAGATGTTTATGGAAATTAAAATTCATTGATGGCATGGCAGATACTGCCAATGCCTGTTTGGTACATTCTTTTCTTTTTCCTTAGCAACAGATTTGCAGAAAAGCTTTTTGCCTAGCTGAAAAATACATTTCCCAACCTCCTTTGCAAGTATGAGTGGCCACATGACGTGACTTTGTTCTGCTTAGTGAGGCCTTAAGTGGAAGTTACTAGATAGGGCTTATTAAAGAACGCAGAGTCATTTAGCAGACACCCTTTGTCCTTTGCCCTTTATCCTACCTAGAACTTGGACAGGATGCTAGAGGAGGAAACACTGAGTGACATTTAGTGAATGTCACATACGAATGTTTAGTGGGAAGACAGAAGATTTCAGCAGATCCTTTTATTCTAGTGGTGACTTGTTTTCCATGTCATATCCATTGAGCTTTCTTTATTTCATGGTGCCATCTTACAGTTTTGGGGAACTTGTTTTAAGAAATGCAGAGATGGGGCTTCCCTGGTGGCGCAGTGGTTGAGAGTCCGCCTGCCGATGCAGGGGACACTGGTTCGTGCCCCGGTCCGGAGATCCCACATGCCGCGGAGCGGCTAGGTGCGTGAGCCATGGCCGCTGAGCCTGCGCGTCTGGAGCCTGTGCTCCGCAACCGGAGAGTCCACAACAGTGAGAGGCCCGCGTACTGCAAAAAAAAAAAAAAAAAGAAAAAGAAATGCAGAGATGTAGGGAGGAGCATGGTTCTTAATTAGGGAAGTTTAGGGAAGGGTTTTGGTAGTAGAATCTTATCCTACCTCTTTTTCTCTCCAGTAGAGTATAGTCGATTATATAGATCAATAGAGTATAAACAGATTTAAAGCAAATGGGGGCAAGTGATCAATTTTACTTCGGATCTTTTATGACAGATTGGAAAATGGAGATGATCCTGTTTTTCCTTGAATAGGGTAGAATCCCCGTGGTGTAATATATCCACCTAGTGCTTGGCCTGCCAAAGGCATGTTTTTTCCAAACATCCTAGGTGCCTCAATGCTGGTTGACTTAAGGTAGAGGGAGCGATTAGTAGGGCTGCCTGGATTTCATTCTCTGGTCTCATCCCCTAGTTAAAGTAGCCCAATGAATACCTGTTTTCCTTAGTTCTTCTTAAGTTTAGCCATCAGGCAGATCACTTCTTTTCTTGTTGGGAGGCATAAATTAGGTAGTGAAGAATGGGCTTTTAGAAACATGAGAATGGAATAAGGGCTACCACAGTATGGTTCATTCTTCCTAAAAGAATGAAATTTATTCAGTCGTTGTCAAGTTTTATTGTTTTTTTGTTTTTCACTCTAGTTTATTTTGTGTTTTCTGTTTTTTTCCCCAAAGGTCATTTATTTTCTTGTCCTTGTATATTTTCAGATTTCATAGATAACACTTTTGGTTTTTCCCTTCCTCTAGCACCAGCAGACGTTTTTGAACCAGCTGAGAGAAATTACTGGGATTAATGATGCCCAGATACTACAGCAAGCCTTGAAGGTATGGCCTCTGTTTCGCGACATACAGTTTCTAGTACACCCTCATCTCCACTGCCTACCATATTTGAAACTTGAGTTTTTAAGTTATACCATGGGTAGTAGTAGAGATATAGGAAAGAACTTTTATAAAGTAAGAACCTTACTTAACATAACATAGTGCAACTTCAAGTATGTTAGCTTTTAGCAGCCTAATGTTCCAAGATACCTTGGAGTGAAAGAAGACCTCTCCATGTGAAACACTTCATGCAAAAAGGTGGGAAGTGAATCTAAGTGCTAATGGCTGGTTTTACTCAAGAGACATGATTTTAGAGTTTAATTGGGGGTGGGGGGTAGGGTGGGGTAGAGGAGGAGGAGGAAGAGGAAGTGGGAGAAAATAGAGTATCAGAAGTTAACGTTTTGTTCTTCCAAGAAGGAGAAATATAAATTGGCTAACATTCAATTAATTGCACCTTAAGAACATTCAACATCAAACTGCTCTATTATGCGCTAAATGAAGGGCCTGATTTTTGTTATATTTTACAAAGTTATGCTCATTTCCACACAGTGGCACCCAGATGAGTCAAATCATATGGATATGCACATTGAAAGAGAGCAAGTGAATGAAAGATGTTCAAGAACTAGAACTGCATTTTAAGTTTATTTAAAAGGCTAACAGCAGTACAGCATTTTTGCGACTATAGGCATACACATAGCTTCAGTCCTTTGCAAGTTGCTCTGAGAGACAACATTAATTATATCATTTTTGATTTTGTGCCAAAAGTTCTTCATTTGTTTCTAGAAATAATTTATCTTTTGGATGATTGTAATCATAACTGTAGTGATAATAACTAGCACTTATTAAGCACTCACAGTGCTATTCTAAGTACTTTATGTGGCTAACTCATCCTCCTAATAACTATGACGTAGGTATTATTTTTATCCCCTTTTTAAAAGATAAGGAAACAGAGAAGTTAAAGTGACTTGCTGAAGATCACATAGTATGTGGAGGAGCTTGGAATAGAAACCAAGCAGCCTGATCCCAGTGCCACACATAATTTCTCCTTTCACTGGAAGCTTTTTTTTTTTTTTTTTTTTTTGCGGTACGCGGGCCTCTCACTGTTGTGGCCTCTCCTGTTGCGGCGGACACGCAGGCTCAACGGCCATGGCTCACGGGCCCAGTCGCTCTGCGGCATGTGGGATCTTCCCAGACCGGGGCACGAACTCGTGTCCCCTGCATCGGCAGGTGGACTCTCAACCACTGTGCCACCAGGGAAGCCCTTACTGGAAGCTTTGCTTCAGCTGTTTTCCCCAATCAGGAAAACGATGAAACAGTACTGTTAGGAGCATTTTAATGCATGGTTATGAAGCCACTGTAAGTATTTGGAGAGGAAGCAAAAGTGTTGTGCCTCAATTTTTATGATTATGACATTTAGATGATTGCCAGTCCTTTCTTTATTCTGCTAAATATGATTAAATCATTCCATGTCTATTTTCAGAAATTGCCTTTCCCGTTCTGTTATCACTGAGTGTGGGGCTACACCCATTACTTTTCAGGGCAAATTTGGGGAATTCACTTATTTATTTTTTTTAACTTGGGAAACGTGTAGTATATGCTAAATTAAGTAAATGTAAAGAATTAAATTATTGTCCACATTTCCTTTGAGGTAGGTTGTGTGACCATGGTTTTTTTTTTTTTCAACTTTTGTTTCAGTTATCAGTATCTGGGGAGGCAAACAGTGTACTTAAACCTTAACTGTTGCTCAGTATAAATTTTAAGATGTTTAATAATGAGTTGACTCTCAGCAATATACTGACAAGGAGTCTACTTTTGGGAGCCACAATGTCATTGATCGATTTTAGCACTTTTACTGTATTTCATTTTGAGAATTTATTTATACCTCCAAAGTGAGTGTAGATCCCTGCTGCATTCAGTTTATTATTATTGTATGAGAGAGTATATGGAAAGCCCTTAGCACATTTCTTGGCACATAGTCAGTGTTCAATAAATGTTAGCCATTGTTATTACAATTATTTTACGACTAGTTTACTTATCTAACCATAGACTATGCTAAACCCATATTTTGGATGATTCATTTAAGAATCTTATAACGGTTGTGACAGATAACAAAGTTTAAAACAGTGGAGCTTTTCAGACTGCACTCTTACTTTTTTCTCTCCTCAAAGGCTGCTAGAATTGGAGTTAGGATGGCTTGGAGACTTCATTCTTCCAGTTGCTCAGGCCTCAAATCTTGGAATCATCCTGTTCTTTCTCCTTTTATCCCTCCCCACATTTAATATGATAGCAAATAATGTTGGACTCTCTGCTTGTACCCATTCTCTCCTATAGTCTATTCCCAGCATACAGCCAGAGTAATCCTTTTAAAATGTAAATCATACCATGTCATTTCTGTCCAAAACCTTCCACTGGCTTCCTATTATGCTTCGTGTGTATGCTAAACTTCTAAAGGCCTACGTAGTATTACGGGTTATGGCCTTCTGTTACAAAGATAACTTCATTACTAATATCTGGATTTCATAATGTGGTTTCAGTTAGCTGTCATAGTGTTATATTTATTGTTAGTTAGCTGTCATATTGTTATATTTATTGTTAACTGTGGAGAGAATATAGAGATAAGTGGGCAAGTCTCTTCTCATTTTGCTATTTTAAAAATTCTTAGTTTTTTAACATCTGTTTTCTTCTAAATTAACTTTAGAATAATTTTGTCCAGGTATACTTTTTCTTTTTTTTTAACATCTTTATTGGAGTGTAATTGCTTTACAATGATGTGTTAGTTTCTGCTTTATAACAAAGTGTCCAGGTATACTTTTGATGAGAACTACATACAATTTATATATTTAATTTGGGTAGGATTTTCATCTTGATAGTATTGAGTATTTCTAGGAGTTCTGTGTGTCTCTCTCTCAAGCTTCAGACCATTTTGCTGTTTTCTTCTTATGAGTCTTTGATATTTGCTTGTTAGTTTGCCTCTAGGTAGGCATTCAGCATACATACTAAAGGGAATATCTTTTATTGTCCTTGTTTGCTGAAGTACTATTTTAAATATTTATTTTTCACCCTTTTATGTGGTCAGTTCCAGAAAACATTTTTTAGTTTGTTCATTTGTTTAGGAGTGTAAGTTATGATTGGATAATTAGTTATAGAATTGATTTTACATTATATTAGTAGTTTTAATTAGTAGAAAAAGGAATTACTATAGTCTACTTTGTTTACAGTGAATTTATACTGTAAAATTAAGAATCACATAGAATAATTTTAAATCTGAAAATGATTTTTACTATTAGTATTAGTTGTTATGGAGAAAATTACATAATCATATGAGAATGTATAGAGTTATTCCAAAAGATTTGATGTTCTGTTCTTAATATTTGAAGGATAGTAACGGAAACTTGGAACTAGCAGTGGCTTTCCTTACTGCGAAGAATGCTAAGACCCCTCAGCAGGAGGAGACAACTTACTACCAAACAGCGTTACCTGGCAATGATAGATACATCAGTGTGGGAAGCCAAGCAGATACGAGTAAGTGTACTTCTCTTTCTTAATATTTTAATTAAAATGTAATGAGAAAATTTTCTTGGAGCTGTGTTTTGTTTAAACAGAGGTGAAGAACAAAAACGGAACAACTTCAGCTTTGGTTCTTTTTGGTGTAGTGGAAAGGCGCATATGTTTTTATTAGCTGCTATATTTGTTTTCAGTTTAGGAGTAAAAGATTATATTTAAGTTGTATATCCTTTTATAAAACATTTCATATTGTATTTATTGTTTTGAAATATGGAACATCTAAAGGTCTTACTCATTAAAGAAACAAAAGTTTCTGGAATTTTAAATGGGGCACAGTCATTTGTTTTATTGATGTTAAGTGTTGGTAGAGATCTTAGTATTATTTTTGAAGATAAAGTATTGTTTCTAATTACTGACAGATTTACTGTTTAACAGAATTTTCCTTCCCTTAACTCCAACCCCTCTCCAGAATAAAGATCTTGGAAGAAGGCTTACTACAACATAACAAAATAAATAAATACACATACATACATATGGAAAATTTTACACGGGACTCTAATTTTTCTTTATAATGTGAATAATTTATGCTTGTCTCATTATGGTGTAATAACTGCATTATATAAAATGTAGGTATTTCTGTGCATTCTGGATTTGAGAAGTTTGATTACTAACTCGTACTTAAAGAGAATTTTTGATTTTGTTTTATAGACTTTCTCAAAGTTAGGAAACAACCAGGAAGATCCCATTCACATAGATGTTTATAACTATTGATTGACATTAAATGCTATTTAATGTTCATTTATAAAATATTTTAATTTCAAAATTTCAAGGTAATCTTAGTGTTTTTCCTCCAAAAATGGTCTTATGTCAGCCAAAGCTAGGATACTCCTATCTCACACATGTAATAGGTGATGGGAGAAGCTTTATGTATGTAAGACAGACTCAGTTGCTGTGTCCAAGTTCAAGACAAAGTGTGGTTTGGCCCCTATCTACATCTCTACCTTCATTTTCTACTCTTTTCCTCCTCTCACTTTACGCTGTGATAATGCAGAATAGATCGGAAGTTCTCATTCACCCAGTGCTATTTAATTTCTTCTGTCTTTACACTTGTTGTTCCTTCTGTCTGGAATCCCCTCCAGCCTTTATCCCTAGCCTAATTTCTTCTGATGTTATAAGACATAGCTTAAGAGCTGCTGGCTCTAGAATGTTTCCTCTAGCCCCTAGAGTGAACCAAGGGCTTTTCTGACACCCAGAGCATACTTCTGTCTTAACGAGTACTGTGCTATTTTGAAATTATTTGCTGTGCCTTTATTGCTTACCAAACTAAACTAAACTTAAAAGAGACCATTGGTAGTCCCACCATTATAATAGGATGTTATTGTTTCTCAAAAAGTGTTTGTTGAGTTGTTTTTGATAATATGTGTAAAAAAGCTGTTTTGAAACCAATGAAAGTTCTCTTGAACAGGGTTGAGAAACTTGTTATAAGTAGTTGGAAAAAAGAGAAGTGGTATAAATAGAGGAGGAATTAGTATGTGAGAATAACATATCTTTCAAGGTTCTGAGACTTGGGAGGAAAATGAAATTAGGTAGAAAAAGAAAAAAAGATTTTGACTGAAGACAGCTCGTTAAAATGAAGGAGACAAAACTGAGTAAACATGGTTCAGTGTTCTGGTTGAAAGGATGGAAAGATTTTAGAATGATAGCTGTGAACTCAATATAGATGGTAGACTTTGAGACGTGGGGCAGCATATATAGATTTGCAGGGGAGAATTAGGATTATAAGACTGTCATTAAAGATGATGTCTTATTTGCTGTGTGAAATTTAGAAAATATTGTTTAAGTCACATATTAACACCTGTTCAAGACTTTTGACAAGGAATAGTGAAAATGTTGTGGACAAAAAGAGAGATTTGAATAGGTGCTCTTAGGGAGGAAGCAGCCTGATTTCAGAAAGCATGTGTCCCATTTGTTGATAATTGAAAAAAGTTTTTTGTGTGTATGTGTGTAGCTCTCGGAAAATATGCACTAAGTACTTTCATATTCCACTTGAAAGAAATGGTAGAGAGATGGAGTTTCTGGTTTCATCTTACTGATTATCTTATTGAGCAAATTGCTCGTTGTTGTGGTTTCTTTATTGATAAAATGAGCTGTCCTAACCAGGATGCTAATTCATATTTAATAATTGAATATTTGGATAGTGCATTCATAAAGTTGGTTTGAGATTATTGAGAAAAAAACTTGTAGAAATATAGTGGGGTGATTGTATTATAATAGTATTAGTATTAAACAGAAAAATATAGCTGATGAGGTGACAATAGTTATTTTCTATTTAACAGATTTGTACCACCTTTCATAAAGTTCTAAGAAGTACAGCTGCCTTTAGGAAATAGTCTTTGTTCAGCATTTAAATTTAGTAGTGTCATAATAATACTACAAGTGTTATGACACTTGTATAATACCAAGTGTTACAAGGTTTAAAACTGAGAAAGTAAGTAGATGTCATGCATTCAGCAGATTCTTTAAATTACTATGCTGTAATTGCTGAGTAGAAATGAAATCTCTGTGTATTTTTAATTCTTGGATGGGGTGGTAAAACGTGGGAAGGATAGGAAATAATTATAAATGAATATATATATTCAAACGCAGGCCTCTTGGGGAATACTCTGTAAGTGCTGAAGGAGTGTGGAGTATTAGAGTGATCAGAGTGTGAGGAAGTTTTCAAGGGATTGTTCTAGATATAAAACCCTTTTTGAGCATTTTCTCAATTTTATGTGAAAATCACTGTTACTTGAAAATTGACCATAGTCGAACTTAATTCTTGCAAATATGGTAAGGGTTTTTATTTTTTCAATTTCTTTTTTTTTTTTTAAGTATAAAGTCTGTTACAACCAGGCTAAAGCATAAACAAAGCCTTGCTAACTTTAAGTGTGTCATCTGTTGTAGTGTTGACAAAACATCTATATTTTGAGATCAAAGTCTCTAATGCTAAATATATAATGGTTCTTTATTGTTATAAGCTAGAATATAGCTTATAACTGAAGGTCTCTTTTAGAAGATCTAAAAATACATGTTTTTTTGATGACTAGAAAAATTTAGCTTTCAAACTAATATCCCATAGAAGCCACTTCTGGGGTTGCTGGGAAATTTTCATATACCCAAGTATATCAGAAGAGAAAGCAAATTATGTCACTTGATTAGGAGAGCATATATTTGTGAGCTTTAATATTGAAGGAGTAATTACATTTTCAATTGTTGGCCTTCTCAGTGTATTTTTACCTTTCATTTTTGAGAGAAAAAAGGAAACATTTCAAGGAAAGCTTGTACTCTGCATAGTAAGGAATTAAGAAGTATTGCTTTGGTAACATTCCATACTGTAATATAACACTCTGTTGAATTCTGGGAAAAGACCCAAACCATTTTGTAGTACTGTTAGCAAAAATTTGAGGCACCTTTTTAAATTACTTACATCTCCTGTCTAGATTAGATATTGTGAATTGTCAAATGAATGCCTCCTACCTCTCGCTTAAATGAGAAATAAAATTACTGTGTTAGGAGTTTTGAAGTTAAAAATGCAAAGAGAACTAGGAAACAATGCAAGATATAGAGATATCATAGGTGTATTTAATAATCAGAGAAGAGATTGTGTGAAGTCTTTGTGTCATGGCAAACTCTGTCATAGACATGGCCATATAAGGCTTTTGCCCAATTTGAAATCAAATAATAATATTCTTTCTTTCATGATCATTAAATTCTTTTGAACTTTTTTAAAACGGGAAAAAAATGGTATATACCCGCCAGAACGAGATGTGCTACAATTGAGCAATCAAAGTATGGATCAAAAGATAAGAGGGATTTGGGTAGGTAATTTTAACACAGAAAATAATGCCGCATATTGGCTTAAGTTTTAGAGAAACTAGTATAACACATTGGAGTGAGTGTTAAGTGGTAGACTCTTCACAAATTTAAAATCACTATTTTTTTTTTTTAAGACACACTGTGTTTTTTTTTTTATCCTCCAAAAGAACTTGAATTATTTGGTAAGGATTGCATAGAAAGAAAAATGTTGAAGTTCTGTCCTAGAACTCTAATCTTGGTCATATTGCTTGGCTAGCCTAAAAGTGATTTAAAGCACAAATGATAAATAGATCCCAGTCTAGTGCTCTCACCCCTGCTGAGGGCAAATCACTTATGTTAAACAGTTTAGGATTTTATTAATTGAATACTGATATTTTTCCCATTCACCAAATTTGTTAAACAAGCATCTGCAGATAGAAAAAAAAAATTAGTGGAATGGAAGTTAAATCTCTTTCTGTAGAGATTTCTAATGCATAAAACTATTTTGATGATTCACCAGAAGTCAATGTTAAGCTTAAAAATGAGATGCTACAATGGTACGAAAATTACTTGTAACTGATTGGATGCAATTAGACTTACATTCTATATTAGACATACACTGTAGAGTTACTTGTATAACTTTATGAATTTTCTTTAACTTTAGGACAGAATGATAGCCATGGGCCTTTGCACTTTTTGTTGACTAATATAGAATGTTAACTTTTAATTTTTTTCCAAGTTGGAAAACACAGTAAAACAGATGACAAAAATCAAGAATGGCTCCTTTAGTATTACTTTCCTTACTTAGTAATGCTGCCATTATAAATTTAGCAGCTATTATTAAAAACAGAGCAAGACCATTTAGAGCTGAGCTGTTCAATACAGTTGCCAATAGTTACATGTGGAGACTTAACTTTAAACATAAAGTTAAGTAATACTGAAACTCAGTTTTTTCCATTGCCATAGATACAGTTAAAATGGTCAATAGTAGTCATATGTGACTAGTGGCTACCTTACTGGACAGTACGGATAATAGTACATTTCCATCATCACGGAAAGTTCTATTGGACGTCACTGTTTTGGAGAATGTGAGTTTAGCAATGAGAGGATTGGAAAAGTAGGAACATCTTAAGAGGACTGACTGACGGCAGGGGAGAATGGGAGAGTGGGATGAGCAACACAATTTACATTGCTTTTGTCTTCTTGATTTTAAATATTCTTTTAACGTGATACTTTATTATGCTACTTGTCCTTTTACTAGAAAAAATTTTGGATAAGGTATATATTCTCAAGTATTCTAACTAGTGCCACTGTGGAGATGACTCATTAATTTTTATTTCTATTCCATAGTCTAGATATTAACCTTTATTTGCTTAACAAATATTTATTGATTGTCTAATATGTGTCAGGCTTTTAGGCCATTAAAAAATCAAAAAGTGTCTCCGTTTACATAGGGGGAAGACAGACAGTAAACAATAAATAAGTATTGTCAGATAATAGTAAGTTCATGAAGAACAATAGAGCAGGGTAGAGGGACAGAGGCCGGCAGGGATGAGGTTGTAGTTCAGACATGGGGTATGCTATTTTAGATGGAAGGTTGGTTGGGAAATGTCTCATTTATACAGAGACCTGAGGAAGTGAAGGTGTGAACCTCAAGGATGTCTTAGGGAGGTGTGTCCCAGGCTGGGGTCTTGAGGTAGGAGTATGTTTTTGGCTCAGGAGGTGAATGGTGAGGACAACAACCGTGGTTGAAGCAGAGTGAGAGTGAGAATGGTATTTTTCTCATTTCCAGTCGGCTGACCATCTCTTTCTTCATATTTGCTTTTTACTCTTAAGGGTATCCCTGTCCTTTTGGTGGGCCAGAGATTTTTTCTGCTCTGGTACCTACTCTTATTACAACTCTTCTCAAACTCTTGTTCAGCACTTTTAACTTCTCTAACTCCCAAAACAGTTATTTCTACTCATATCACTCCCCTGCCTAGAAATCTTTGCTGGTGGTAAATATAAGCTTGGCTTATTAAAAATAAAAACATGTTTCCCCTAGGTTTAGCCTTATGTAGGTAAGGAAAATAATGAAAGAACTATTTTTTTCTAAAATAAAAATCTTTGCATATATTCAATTGATTATGGGCTAAATTGGCTCTTGTGAACTAACTTGGAAGCCTCATGTCATTTTATATACCATTTTCATGAGGAAAAAATGAGTGATAAACAATTCATACATTTGAAGTCTAATTTATTGTTAAGTTGATGACTTTCTGTGTTTTGGAGTTAGCAGAGAAATGTTTGGTAGTTGGTGTGTAAGTTTTTGGAGAGTGGAAGATTTATTGGGGTGGATGTTATGTTTTGGTATATATATTTCTGACTTTACAGGAAAAAATGTTTTATTTTGGTCTATCTTGAAATGTTGTAGATTACTGTTCATAGGCTTTTGTAACGTGATTTTCTGCAGTGTTATTCAGCTGACACTAACACACTTGTGCCCTTGAATTCTGTTCACACTAATGCTAATACTAATACTGGAGGGAGGATTGGTTCAAACAAAGTTTGGTGTTTTACCAAGGTCCTCCCTTGGCATTGACAGAAAAGTATTCACAGTACTTTGGTATTTGGATGGAATTTTTACAAAGGCTAAGTTTTTATAGTTGACTTTTGCCAATTAGAAATTGTTTACTGCTAAGCTTATTCTCTATTCCTTTTTGAATAAACACATAAGAAAATCACAGAGGGCTATTTTTCATTGTGAAATTGATAGTTTATTACATATTTTACAGAAATCATTCTATTAAACTCCAGAAAAATAAATTTAGGATTAACCATTCTATTAAAATAAAGTTTTATTTTCTTAATATCTGTTCTTAAAATCATATGTATTTGGTATGTGAGTAGATTATAATAATTCAAGATTTCTGTATTGTTCTAAAATGACCTACAGAAAGAAGAAGCTTTATGAAGTAATGGGAACATCATGGAGAAAATTATTGTAATTATAGTGAAACTACAAATAATAAATAAACCTTCTCCATCACTTAAAGGAACAAGTCCCAGCTTTTCAGTTAAGAACTGATAGTCTGTGGTCAGCTAACCTTTCTAGCGCTAAAGACTATAATTGCTTGTTTCTTCCTCTGCTCATACTTATAATACTTCTGACACCAGATATGTGAGTTTTTTCCCCCCACACACGACCAGTTCTCCAACACCAGCTGGGTGTTCTACAATTCTGATACCATCTACCTGGAGTTAGCATCAGACCCCACAGGCTAAATGCTCAGTCCCATAAGATTGCCCCTACCTTAGACACCAATGACAAGTAGTGGGTCCCCAGGTTACCCACATTCTGTCTGACTTGGCTACAACAAATTGGGGTTCTCAAGACCCCCTCAAGTTTGATCATTTGCTATAATGGCTCATAACTCAGGGAAACACTTACTTTTACTGGTTTATTATATAATAAAGGCTATGATAAAGTATGTACAGCCAGATGGAGAGGTATATAGAGCAAGGTCTGGAAGGGTCCCAAGCCAGGAGTTTCTGTTATGTGGAGTTGGGGTGCACCACCCTCCTAACATGTAGATATGTTCACCAACCTGGAAGCTCCCCAAACCTTGTATTTTAGGGATTTTTATGGAGGTTTCATCAGGTAGGCCTGATCGATTATTAACTTAATCTCCAGTCCTTATGTCTCCCTGGAGGATGGGAGGTAGGGCTCAAAGTTCCAAGCTTCTCATCATGGCTTAGTCTTTCTGATGACCAGTGGCCCATCCTGAAGCTATTTAGGAACCCCCCAGAGTCAGCTCCTTAGAGCAAAATATGTTCCTGTCAAGCTAGGAAATGCCCAGTGATATAGGAACTCTGTCAGGAACTGTGTCAGAGACCAAATATTAGAACAAAAGATGCTCCTAGTGTCTTATCTTGCTCTTTGAATGGATTGTTTATCCATGCATGATTTAATAACACAGCGCATTGGTAATTTGGAAAAGGTTTCCTTCCAAATGTTGGAAGAAAGTCTACATTATAAAACAAATAGAAATTGTTAATATCACTCGATTTCACCAGAAAAGCCTTTTAAGTATTGGGAAGATGTCAAGCTCATAGTGGTAGAAACAAGTTTTCTGAAGTTTCAGTTTTTGCTTGAAAATTCCATGCTAATCATTGGCAACAAATACTCTTCATTTGTTCTTCAAGTGACAGGCTCACTTTATTTTTCAGAAAATGTCTGCCAAATACTGATGTCTGAATAATCATAGTTTGTAGTTTGTCACTTGTTCTTTCAAGTAAAAATAGTGCTCCATGAAAAAAAAATCAGTTCAGCTTGCAACTCAAGCAGTGTTCTAGTGTTTTTCTTTACCAACAGAATACTTTGGATATACAGCAGAAGTACTATGCATGCTTTCTATTTTGTCACATAGAATTAAAAGAACATGTAAAACAATGTTTGAGATTTAATAAAATTAGTTACCTCATTTTATGAAGAATTTAAGAGAGACTGGCTTTTTTTTTTTTTTTTTGAATAATGGGTGTGCATAGTTGTAATATAATTAACTTGATGCTACTGCCTTGATTTGTGCTAAGATGCTGTGGTTTTATGCACTGTTGTTTTGCATAATCACTGCAAATGTGACCCCAGTAGGAAAGGCAAATAACATCTTAGTATTATTATGAGAGTATTTTTTATTTAAGGAACCCCTTCCTTCATAGGGTCATTGGGGATCCCAAGGATCCATGGATTACACTTGGATACTGCTAGTATGGAGGAAAGACCACTGGACTTAATAATTTGAAGACTTAAAGTTGAAGCCTGTGTATCATTCTTTATTCTTATACTATTAGACTTCATTTCTTGCAACTTCATTATCTCATTTATGAAATAGGGTTAAAAGCATCTTGCCTAGTTTTTTGCTTTTGTGTTGCTTGAGTTACGATTGCCAAATTGTGAAAAGTTCTAAGTATAACTTGTTGCCATTTCTAGGTGAGTTCTGCTCTAGCCAGTTTGGTTTACTTGTCAGTCATGAAACAGTAAACACTCTAGATAGTTCCAAAGAAGAAATTTAATACAGGGAACTAGGTTCTTAAAAAAATCAGTGGAAGCAATGGAGGAAGGATCTCTAGCTCAGCTTTCTGAAATGACTCCTAGATTCTTGCAGGACTGGCCAGCCAGGGAAGCCATTCCGTCTGCCACAGTCAGGAAGATAGTGAATCAGGAGACTGCCTTTGGGACTACAGGGTTCAAGAGCGTACATATCTCTATAGCTACTGCCCAGGGAACAAGCAGCCAGGATTAGGTAACTGCCACTGAGCTGTGCCTGGGCATTGGAGTGCAGAGTCTGGTTACCACTTCTACTCTATCTCTTGACATACCTGAAGCTGTAAATTGGATACTGGATTGCTACTGTGGAACAGCCCACATTTCTTCAGTCATGCTGGAGAAAAACAGCCAAAAGCAGCAGGATAGTGGCTTCCCCCCTCAAGTCTGCCTTCCAAATCTCATGCTGATGCATCCGATTGGTGGAACCTAAATTTTATCCAGAACCATAACTGCAGGTGAATCAGGAAAATAGGTTTTAATCTTTTCAGCTTCTGTAGTTGTAGAAGGCACACAAGGAGGATGAGAGATTGGAGTCTGAGGGCTAATTGATCGTGTCCCCAAAACTGCTTCTTTGTGATTTTCAGGTTTATTTTCTTTACCTCCATTATTCTCTCTTTACTCACCCAAGTTCTAGTCATCATTTAATGATCATGATAGTTCTCATTCTTATGAGGCCACTTCATGCCTCTCCAGTCCTAGCTTCTTTATCAATATTTCAGCTGGACTGAATGACTACACCCAGGTGATATCCATCTACAGCTGTGGTTTGGTGGACTCGGAATTTGTAAACCAGAATTAGGAAACCTTTGGCCTGCTGACGTACGTATGCATGCTCCATCATTTCACTTGCTCTATAACTCTGTTCCACGTTTTACTTGACTGAGTTTTTTGGACCTTACTTACTGCATTTTTGTGAGGTTTTGTTATACTCTCTAAGAACATTAAAAAAATCTTCCGTGGCCAACTGTTGTTTTTAATATTCTCATAAGCTGCTGTTTGGAGAAAAAAGTGTATATAACAATAGAAGTAGACTTTTGAAACTATCAATATACTTTATTTTTTATTAAGTGCAAAATATTTTTTTTCTAGTAGTTATATATAACCCTGTAGCCAGATGGTAAAATGAAGACACTTTATCTCCCATCCCCAACCCTTTTGTTTGTTTCTCTCTTATAATATTCTAAGATTACAAAGAAAAAAATTAATTTTAACATGTCTCGAATACAAATAAACAAAGTGATTATAAAACTTGTCCAGGATACCAACCAGCATAATCCCAACTATGCAAAGATAAGGTATTGACAGCTATACTTCTTTCTCTTTCTCATCCCATTATTTTGTAATATCCTACTTAGTAACATGTTATGGTCTGTCATTGTTTAAATGATAATAGGAGTATAATTGACATCTTTTGAGGTAAGGAAATAAATTGATGTATTTTGGGAAATTGGATTAAAAATCAGTTTTTTTGAATGTGGTAATAGTTGTAGACTTTATTCTTTGGAAGAAGAACACTTACAGCATCTAGACTACTTTATTTTATTCTAACAAAAGAAAACCTGTCATTTACTTGCATATTTTTCTTTTTTGTGAAATGAAAACTTTTTTTTTAATTAAAAGGAGTGCATAGAACATTAAATAGAAAGTGAAGGATCCTTATACTTCCTTCTCCCCATAACCCTCCTCATCAAAATTAACCACTGTTAACAGCTTCATACATTCATCCAGACTTTAAAAGTGTATATAAACATAGATATATATGGTCAATTAGTTTCTGAAACTTAGCTTTTGAGAGCTCATTTAATTATTATACTTTAATAAATGTCTAGGTAGTATAGCCGACTGTAATGTTTGTGTATTTGGGTTGACTTCAGAAAGCGTAAATATAAATGTTTAATTATGTTGGATTCAGTTTTTGTTGTTAAAGAACCTGTTTTTAGCAGTCTTTCTGCTTATTAGCTTTTAATCAGAGACTTCATAGTAAATATTGAGATTCCTCTGTAATGAAAAATATTTATACTCTTAATTGCTTTAGGTATATTTTATAGAGAAGAACATTAAATTTCAAAGTATAACCAATTTAAAAAGTGTTTGCATTCTCTTCAGAGAGGCTCTTATACAGAATTAAGTTGGTGCTGACTTTGATTGGAAAGGGTATATTGGGTATAAAATCTCCGTTATAAGAATTACCTTTCATTTTGTTTGACTTTTAATTTTGAGAAAGATAGTTTTGCTTTTCAGATGTGATTGATCTCACTGGAGATGATAAAGATGATCTTCAGAGAGCAATTGCCTTGAGTTTGGCGGAATCAAACAGGGCATTCAGGGAGACTGGAATAACTGATGAGGAGCAAGCCATTAGCAGGTAAAAATATAATTTGTATAAAGTAGATATAAATACTATTTATAATAGGAATAATAATTGACTTTAATTCGAAGAGGCACAAAGATATACTTTGCAATTCTAAATAAACTATTAATAAACTTAGTATTGTTTTTATATTTTATGTAACCCAGATTTTCTTATTCTAGATCCAATTGCATTTGAAACTTAGATTGTTTTTAGGATTTTGGAGTGGCATTGTGGGGCATTAAATTTAGGTATATATTTTAATATTTCTTTGATTTTTTTCTTTCTTCCCCTAATTCCTTTTGGATACATTGTCCAATTCAATTTATAGTCATTTATGGCCAGGGTCAACAAACTTTTTTCTGTAACGTGCCAGTGGTAAATATTTTAGGCTTTGTCAGCCATCTGGTTTCTCTTGCAGTTGCTCAACTCAAGTGTTGTAGTGTAAAAGCAGCCATCGATAATGCATAATTTAATGAGTATGGCTGTGTTCCAGTAAATCTCGATTTACAAAAACAGAGGGCCAGCTGGATTTGGCCCATGGGCCATAGTTTGCCAACTTCTGATCTATAATATGATAGTATATTTATAGGTTTTTTTTTTTTTTTTTTTTTAAGAAATAAGATTCCAAGATGTGTGATGGAATGCTTTTTTTTTTTTTTTTTTTTTTTTTTTGTGGTACGCGGGCCTCTCACTGTTGTGGCCTCTCCCGTTGCGGGGCACAGGCTCCGGACGCGTAGGCTCAGCGGCCATGGCTCACGGGCCCAGCCGCTCTGCGGCATGTGGGATCTTTGCAGACGGGGGCACGAATCTGCGTCCCCTGCATCGGCAGGCGGACTCTCAACCACTGCGCCACCAGGGAAGCCCTGGAATGCATATTTTGATTTAATTACCAAAACTTTTTAGTTTGAAAAAATTTGATCCACCAAAGGATTAAATAAGTTTGATTTAAAAAATAAAACTTTAAATTATAACTAAACATAATCTTCTAAACAACTCTTTGGACCCAACGGTAAGTTTATCTTACTGAAGAAGAAATTTGTCTTTTAAGAGGTTAAATGATTTTCCAAAGGTACACAGCTAAGATGGGTCTTATGGCTCCAATGTTCTTTTCCCCTGTTAACAGAGTTGTTTGGTAGCAGAATGTACCAGCTTTCTTAGATAATTTCCCTTGGCACAATATTAATAGTACATTTCTTTCTGAGTAATCTGAGATTACCGTAGGAGATGCCTCAAAATGCTATGTTTAGCAAAGGCACATAATTTTTTGTAGTAATACTTTTTAATGTCTTTGTTACTTTGGAAACTGCTTTATATAATAAGATATCAAGATGGCAAGCCTTAATTAAAATTCATTATCCTCTTTAGTTGTGGCTAATATCATTTAATACCAGTAATTTTAAATGAAAACCAAAAGTACATGTGCTATTTTTAGACATTTTATTTAGGCTTATTTTTTGAAGGATTTGGAGAAATTATAAAGTTAGATTTTGTCTTATAAAAATGAATTGGAATGAAATATTTGTCTTGAATAATTATAAAATTTGAAAATACTTAAGCTTTATGAGAAATATTTTAAACATGAAATACAGCAGTTGCAATTCATATTTAAGGGGAATGATAATCTAGTATGTGAAAAAGAGATTATAAAATAGAATATATACTATGATACAAATATTTTTAAATGTATATATATTGTTATATATATTAATTTATATTAGTATATAAATAGAAAAAAGTCTGGAGGATTATATACCAAGTAGTGTCAGTAGTTTTGTATCCTGTGTTTTCTAATTAAAATAACATAATTAGATAATCAGTAAAAATAAATAAATAAAAGTTAAGAAATTTAGATTATTCCTAATCTCTATTACGTACAATATATGTTATATATTCTTTAAGATACTAATTTTTGTCCAAATGGAAAAAAAAACTCTTTAAGTTAATGCCCTTTTTTTCCCTTGATCTTTTAATTTTAGTATACTCTTAAAATAGTAAATACTTTGCAAGTATTTTTATTGTAGATAACATTGCAGAAAATTGGTATAGTATAATATAACAAAATTTTATGTAAAATTATACTCAGAAGTAAAAAAAAAATAATTTACTGTTGCAAAATGTAATTTTATCCTTGATGTGCATAGATTTTATAATATATAGTTAACAAAAAAAGTTAACTGCAACATTCAGTAAATAAGCACATTTATAAATCATATTGTATTAGAAATAAGGGAATATGAGAATTCTAGTTAAGCATTTGACAAATATAACATTGCAGTGAGTTTTATTAAGGCTTAGACTCTAAATTCAAAAGGGAAAATGGTGAATTTTTTAAGGAAAACATTTATATATTATGCTTAAAAGTAAATTTATTTTTTCATTACCTAGTAAGTTCAGATGACAAAATCTTGCCAAGTAAAATCCTAGAATCATTTGACTATGGTTGTATTTCAGTATACATACTTTAATATGAATTCACACATTTGGAATACTGCATTATTGTGTACAACTAGATGAGATAAAACCTTTTTACATCTTACCATCTTGTGTTCAGGCACCCATAAATTTCATGGTAAAATTTCTTAAGTTAAACATTTTACAAGTGTACTTCTTAATATAATTACTTCTTAATGTCAGGATTGGATGCATTTATTATAATTATCTTAGTTATCAGTGCACAGACAGGGAACAAGTAGAGTATGGATAGTAGAAATTTGTTAATAAACTGCATTGTGGCTAGTTTGTGTCTAGCATATTTGTTGTGAAAATGGCTTGCCTCATGAGATGACTTTGAATAAGTTGGGTAGAAGGTAGGGCTAGGTTCTAGTTAAAATTGTTACAAAGAGCACAACTTCAACAGTTTCAGGAAACATGGTAGACTAAAACAGATATTCTAGTGGAGACAACCAGAATGTGTTGTTTCTGTTGGATGTAAAATATTTTAAGGTCTCTTCAAAGTATTATAGAATTGTTAAGATAGTAAGGGCTATAATCAGACTAAATCAAAGTGAAAGGTGGAGGGCTTCCCTGGTGGCGCAGTGGTTGAGAGTCCGCCTGCCGATGCAGGGGACACGGGTTCGTGCCCCGGTCCGGGAAGATCCCACATGCCGCGGGGCGGCTGGGCCCGTGAGCCATGGCCGCTGAGCCTGCGCGTCCGGAGCCTGTGCTCCACAACGGGAGAGGCCACAACAGTGAGAGGCCCGCGTAACGCATTAAAAAAAAAAAAAAAAAAAAAAAAGTGAAAGGTGGAACCCAAAGAAGGAAGTTCGGAATGCTGAAAGTCACTTTTTGACATGATGACATTTGCTTGTGTGTATAAATTTGAATTTCAGTTTTGATATCCTTGTTGAATGTGGGAAAAAGAAGTTAAAGGCCATTGTCTATATTAGGTGGGAAGTTTTAATAAGAAATCATTCCCCTCGTAAAGTTATGTCAATGGATGACATATTCACAAATAAGGGTAAATCAGAACTATCCCCCCCTCTGAAACCCCTATAATACTACAAAGACAGTTGCCTTAGCTATGAGGAATGTTGTTGGAGGGGATGAGATTTGCTCCTGAGAAGTTGTACCATGGTTGTACAGCTGAAATTTGTGTCACTTTAATGATTCAATAAATCTCTACTTGAAAAAGTACTGTGAAAATATCTTCTAGAAATGAAAATAAGAATTACTAAATTAAAAAAAAAAAGGAAAAGAAAAAACAGCACAGGTTTAATAGCAGATTAGAAATAGCTGAAGAATGTATTAGTAGACTAAGCTATATGAGAAGAAATTATCCAGTGTGTAACAGATAGCTAAAAAGTTAAATAATATGGAGAAAGGTTGAATGACACGGAGAATGAAATGAGTAGGTCTAACATACATTAATTGGTGTTACAGAAGAAGAGGAGGGAGTGAGTCAGAGGCAAAATTTAAAGTGATAATCACAGAACTTTTTAGAAGTGAAGAGATAACTTGTAATTTCATGAGCCAGCAAATCCCAATCAGAAAAATGAAAAGAAACCCACACATAAATTCATTACATTGACACTCCAGAATACTTAAGACTGGGAAAATCTTAAAATTACTCAGAGGAAAAAGGTAGAATTATCCTAAAAATAGTACCAGTGAAAGTGACAAATGACACAAATTTACATAGCAGTTAGACACATGAAAATAAGTTCGACAAGTTAAAAGTGGACAAGTTGCCATGTTGGGTATGATGATAGATTATAGCAGTGGTGGTAATCTTTGTGGTACAAGTTTTATGAGTCACTTCATTGGAGAACAGCCACCACTGTATATCCAACACAATGGCTAAAATTAAAAAGACTGACAATATCAAATGTTGGCAAGCATGTAGAGCGATTGGAAGTGTCATATATTGTTCGTAAGAATGTATAATGGTACAGCCACTTTGGAAAACTGGATATTTCTAGTGTATTTCAACATATATTATGCTAGGACTTAGCATAGTCCACATTTCTACTTCTAGGTATAGACCCTTGAGAAAGAAGCACATAGTGCCTTTATTGATAATAACTAAAAACTGTAAACAACCAAATATCTGTAAGAGCAGAATAGTTAACAGTGGTTGTATATTCACACCATGGAATACTAAGCAATGTAATGGAAAACATTTTCCTGGTAATTTAAAAAATGTGGAGGAATCCACAAAGTAACATGTTGAGTGAAAGAAACTTGACACAAAAGAGTAACTGCTGTGTGATTCCATTTATGTGATGTTTAAGGACAAGCAGAACTAGTTTATTGTGGTAGAAGTCAGATTGGTGATTATCTGAGAATTAGAGAGACACTATTGATTGGGAAAGGGCATGACAGAATTTTGGGGAATAATAGAAATTTTCTATATCTTGGTCTGGGTGGTGGTTACATGCCGGGGTGGTATTCATTGGTATACATACTTAACTATACATTTAAACTATTCACTGAACTATACATTTAAGGTTTGTGTTTCTTATTATATGTAAATCACCTCAATAAAATACTCTTACCAAGAAAAGATGTATTTAGCCCTGTTGGTTGATAATCAGTATACAAAAGGTTATGTTTTTATGTATAAGAAAGAATGATAAGGAGAAAATTTAAAAAGCTACCATTTATAACACATAAAACTATTAGAGACCAGGAATAAATCTAATAAGTGTGCAAGAACTTCTAAGAAGAAAACTATTAAATAACACTGAGACATATTAATAAATATGGAAGTAATTGGAAATGTATTCTGTTTCACAAATTGGAAGACTGAATACTGTAAAACTGGTCAGTTCTCCTTAAATTAACTTATGGGTTTAGTGTGATCACAATCAAAATACCAATAGATTTTTTTTTAAGGAACTGTAGAAGATGAATACTCCCTTCGTCTCTTCCTCCCTCCCTTCTTCCCTCCCTCCCTTCCTTCCTCCTTCTCTTCCTTCCTTCCTTCCACTTTCTTTTTTCTTTTCTTTTTGGTTGATCTGTATAGCTTAAATGATATGCATGTTTTCCAGTGAGTATGTTGCTTGCTTGAAATAGACTTAGATGATCCAAAGTGGAATATTTTCTATAATGCAGTTTAAATAACAATACAAAAGAAAACAAGCCAAAAAAAAAAGCCCTCAAAATCAGTACAATAAAATTCTACTAGGAACATGAACACTCACCATAAGTAAGTGCTTTAAAGATTCATTCAATATAGTGTGTAGAAGGAAAAGAGACAGCAAAACATTTTGTCATCTTTTTATATTGTTGAATGCCATGGTCATGACTAGTGTTGAGAAGATAAGGTGATTGTAGTTGGGGTTGGTATTTGTGGCTTTTGGGCTTGCCTTTTTCAGTATGCTACATTTTGTTCTAAGCTATTTCTGAGCTCTGAGATTTGCAGTGTTATTTTTTTATTCTCTCTCTCTACTTACAGCCTTAATATCTGAAATGTAGCTATTGGCATACTTTATACTTTAAAGCCTGGGTAGAGTCATTGGCTTTACTTTGTTTGGTAAGGCCAGGGAAGGAACCCTTATGAGGACTTGCCTTTATATAAAGCTTATATTAATATGCCAGGACTGGACTATAGCAAAGGACAAGGGCTTGGGAATGGAGGGCTCATATTTGGGCTAGAGGTTGGGCTTTTGCCAAAAAAAAAAAAAAAGAGATAGCAATATCTAATATTTTAATCTTCCATCTACTTCAAACACTTGTTTAGCCCGTCTTATTTTTGGGTTTTTTTTTTGTTTTTTTTTTTTTGTGGTACGCGGGCCTCTCACTGTTGTGGCCTCTCCCATTGCGGAGCACAGGCTCTGGACGCGCAGGCTCAGCGGCCATTGCACACGGGCCCAGCTGCTCCGCGGCATGTGGGATCTTCCCGGACCGGGGCACGAACCCGTGTCCCCTGCATCAGCAGGCGGACTCTCAACCACTGCGCCACCAGGGAAGCCCTAGCCCCTGTTTTTTGTTTTTGTTTTTTTTAATCATGTACGCTCTAGGGATGAAACAAATCCATGTTTCTATCCTCTGGTTGCTGGTGGGAGAGACTGGTTGATTAATAATTTTGTGCAGTGTAATAAATGTATTTATAAAGTCTTTTAGGATCCAGGAGGAAGTGGTAGGAGGAAACCTAACTGGAGCCATGTTGTAAGTCCTTGGTGATTAAAAAACTAAATGTGTTATAAGCTCTAAGTGAAGATCACAAAGTCATGGCATTCTTTCATCTACTATTTTTAGTACCATAATTCTACCATATTACCATATGCTTAAGGAATATTATAATAAATCTACTTCTTTAAAACTCATGCTTTTATTATAATGAATGATGATCTCTACCATATGACTGAATTGAGTTATATGAATATTTAATTATATACATTTAAGTATGTATACCCACCCACCAAAAATAAATGTGGTTTAGAAATGGATACTTTAAAAAATTTTTATATCTTTAGGTCACTTTGAGAAACAGTGAACATGTATGTCTTAAGCTCTACTCAGTTATTACAGTTTGTATGTAATTTTACCTCTGTAAAAAGTTTTATGGGAATGCTGGAGAGATGGTATCTTCAGTTTATATCCTTGACTTTCTTTCCCTCCTCTTGTAACAAAAAGTGCAGGTAAGCTCCTTGGTCCTAGAAAGTACATTTGAGGCCATACATTCTCCCAAAAGTAGGCAAGGGAACTAAAAAGCTTATGTTATCTTATCACGTTAATGTTTTCATACAATGTGAAAATCGAGAGATGTATTTTCTTGGTGGGAGGGGGCTGAAGAGGAGGGTACCTGAACTGACTGTATCGAACCATTAAAGAAATACTTTCTGGTTTTTAGTTTTTAGTAATCTTAACTAGATCTGGAATTAGAAGAATGTCATTATCTCAGGGGAGTCTAGATTGTAGATTTGGGATGGGTTGTTGACACTTGTGGGGAACAGGAGACTTAGTTTTACTCAATATGGTCTTGAGGCTGAGTTTCATTTTGTTATTAACTACATGTGACTTATTTTTATTTTTTCAATTTTTAATATTTATTTTTTTAACCTCTTTATTGGAGTACATGTGACTTATTTTTAGGCTTTAATTTTTGTAGACGGCACATTTTATAGGAATCAGGTCTTCTCAAGTTTTCCATGACTGTTGTCTGTGTGACCCGTTTCCTGGTCATTATGATACAAATGATCTGGTGTGTTGGCATTGAAAAGGGTTATTTCTAATTAGTATTTTATTATAATTAGAAGTTTAAAAATATGTAATGGTAGAGTATCATCCACCTTGAAGATTTAGGAATGAGTGTAGTTCTCCTTGTTCTCCTTCACTTTTGATCAGTTTATGCTTTTGGGATATAATGTAGAATCCTCTTTTTTAATGGTTATTGTACGTGCCCACTGGTGCTAATCAACTGCTTTATGTCTCTTCTGTCTCTTATATATGACCGCTGGTGCTAATTCTTCTTTCCTGTTTGTGTTATTGTTGCTACTTCACCCAGAATCCATTGCTTGTTTTTTAGTTCATTCATTTCTAATTACCAATGTAGAATTAAGGTTCCTTTATTTATACTTCTGGATATACATATGTTATAAAAGGAGCAAACTTTTCAAATGAAAACATTCCCATTTATAAAAGTCAATAAATAATTAAATATACCTTGTTATAAAATAGACTTTGGTGTTGTATTTACCTTTTGTATACCATGTGTTAGCTTTTCTCTTTTGAAGTAGTCGCCTTGTACAAATTTAATTTTTCCAGTTGATTATTCTTATTCTTGTATTACATTATGTTGAATTGTACAACTTGAACAGTAGGAATTCTCTCAAGTTGGCTCTTTGACTTACCTCCCCCTTATTTTCTTTAAAACTTATTTCTGATAAGAGTGGGATGTTCTAGATAAATGCTGATTTTCTTATGCCCCAATTCATCTAACTAAATACCTTCCAAGGAGTTCTGCTACCTTTTAGTGGTCAATAGTTTAAGAGAAAAAGCTTGTATGGGCTGAGGTTGCATGGAGAGTTGATATTTGGGCAGAGTACTGCTGCTAATGTTGGACCACTCTTAAAAGTGTATACTGTTTATTTTTAAATATGTGAGTTTACTTTGATCTTTACATTGTAATGTATCATGTTGTTTTATTTTTTAATTAATTAATTTATGGCTGCGTCGGGTGTTTGTTGCTACACACAGGCTTTCTCTAGTTGTGGCGAGCAGGGACCTTTGTTGCGGTGTGCGGGCTTCTCATTGTGGTTGGTTTCTCTTGTGGAGCACGGGCTCTAGGCGTGTGGGCTTCAGTAGTTGTGGCATACGGGCTCAGTAGTTGTGGCTCGCGGGCTTAGTTGCTCTGTGGCATGTGGGATCTTTCCAGACCAGGGCTTGAACCCGTGTCCCCTGCATTGGCAGGCGGATTCTTAACCACTGTGCCACCAGGGAAGTCCCTATCATGTTTTCTGCTTTCTTTTTTTCAGTATGTGGTTTTACTGATTCCCAAAGAAGACTCTATCCTACATTCATATAAGTTATTTTAAGTAATACTAGTTTGGAATCTAATACATTGTATCTAATGTCATGTTGTAAGGTTAGAGACAAAAGAATAATTTACTTTTTCTGCATAATTAAGATAGCTATATTATTTTGACATTAATCTGATAGAGCAAAATCTTTAGGAGGAAAATAGTGTAGCATGAATGAGATCTTCTCAAGAAGCCAAAAAAGTTGAAAAAACTTACTCTTGCTGAGGTTTTGTAATGAATACAAAATGCGTTAACATATTTAGCTATTATTTATGCTTATTTAGAATAGTAAGTAACACATGTCTTGAGCAGGCAAAAATGCATGGTTAGTTTATATGTGAGGATTAGGGTTTTCCAGCATGTTGTTACATGTTTAAGAGTAAGAAGAACACCATTAAGCAAAGTAGCATTACTCTTAGCCGTGTTTAGATATTTTAGATATAATTTTAGGTATTGTGTAAGTGCATTTATTTTGAAGAGGTTAATCTTTTATTATTCTGAAATGTAGATATTTATTCCAGTAGATTTCTCCCTAGGCAAACTTTTGGGTAAAGAAGTGAACACATAAATATTCTCTCCCTTTATTTAGCTCTTGTAGAATCATGGATCTCTAGAACTGAAAGGAACCCTAGAATTTACTTTACCCTTTTTATAATAGAAAAGGAAATTAATGGTCAGAGGAATAAAAGTACAGTTTTTTTCAATTTTTAGTTTTCTTGATTCAAAGTAATTCTTATAAAAATAGTCATTATGTTATATTGTAAATATGTATTTCAATACAGTGACTTTTCAGAAAACTTATCTAGGTACTGTATCCCTGGTACTAAGCCTCTAATTTGTTGAAATATAATTTAATATATTTCCTATTACATAATGCTGTCTTTTTGTGTTTGAAGTTTCCTTTTTCTGAGAAAAATAGGCTGCATGTCTCTTGATGTGTTGGCATTGCCACAGCTATGTTCTTAAAACTAGCCTCCGCTTGAGTAAATTTAGTTTTAAATATTTCTTCCCCAGATGGATTGTCTAGAGCTTAATCTATTAAAATCCTTAGTTTATAGTATGCTATTTTCTAGGGTACAGCACTAAATTAATACTGTACTTTTTTTCCCCATCATCTTCTTCCCATTGTTTAAGAGTTCTTGAAGCCAGCATAGCAGAAAATAAAGCATGTTTGAAGAGGACACCTACTGAAGTTTGGAGAGATTCTCGAAACCCTTACGATAGAAAAAGGCAGGACAAAGCTCCTGTTGGGCTAAAGAATGTTGGCAATACTTGCTGGTTTAGTGCTGTTATTCAGGTAAGAGTCTTTATGCAGATCTTATTTGGTGGGCCTGACAGCAATGGAAAGTGGGTTGGGGTTGTGTTTCTTTTAAGCTGTATACTTTATATATAACTGCAGATCAGGTTTTAGTATGCCTTTCTGTCTACTAACCTAGTTTGGGGATTGCAGTATTCCCCACCCCACTTTGTTCCTCACTCCCAGTATGGAGTTTTAATGATAGAACACTACCTAATGCCTTATTCAGAATTAATTTTTCCTCCTTCCCATTTGTTGGGAATTGTCAGAGTGGAAAGAAAATATTTCTGTATATAAATCCCTGCAAATTTAGGGAAGGATGTAATCAAGGTATGAAACCAAAACTTTTTTTTTTGAGTCAGATCAGAATTATTTATATATAATGGAAAATATCATTCAAGAATTATAGTCATTTAAATACTATTTTTATGTAAGAGAGCATTTTATTTGAGGAGGGAACAGATTGAGAAATAATTCTCAATACATATGTGAGAATGACGTAAAGAATAAATGTTGATAAATAAAGAATAACATATTTTCTTTCTAACTTGGAAAGGCCTTAATGAAATGTTTCTTGAGCTCCTTATTCTAAAATGAAAAATGTTTGTATGCATAGATATCCATCGTCTTCTCAGTTTGGGCTAATTTTCTTTTTTTTTTTTTTAACTTTTATGTGATATGACTTTTGACATAAATCTTTACCATTCTCAGACATTGATAATGTTATCTGTCAAATTGTAAAACGTTAAAGTCTCCTTAAATAAAACAATCTATGAATAACATGCTAATTTTAATTGCCATTTAGGAAAATTAATATTTGTGCTTATTTTCCTAACACAGCTGAATTGTAGCTTATTATTTCTGATGAGTACTTTTTAAATCATTAGATGTCTTCTAATTTACATTCTTTTACATTCAAAATATCTATTCATTTTGTACTTTTCCAAAACTGTATACTGCGTAAACTTTCATATGATATTAATGCAACTCACAGGTTATTAAGTTCATTTCTACAAGGTTGTTAATTGTGTTCTCGAGGCAATTAACCTGTAGTTTTAACTTTTTTTCTACTTTTGTGTTATAATTTCCAACTCTTTTCTGCCTTTCTGGCAAATAATATTATATAATTTGATTTCCTTTGGTTTTCTGGATTTATGCCTCACTTTTTAATAAACTGTGGTATACACTAGTTAATAATATGGTATGTTATTTGTTTTCCAGCCTATTAAAATGTTAAGGAATACCTGGATTAGCATAAAATTGTGATGATACTTTTGTTCTTGGCCTTGAGTATGCATTAATTGTTCACTTACATGCCAACAATATCTCAAACTTTATTTGCTATCTTAATCTCTTAGATCTTCTTAATAGGCTATCTTGCTTTACTTGCACTGTTAGTAAGGGCTTTTTTGCATTTCATTGTTCAATCTAAATTTCATAATTTAGTCATCATTTTAAAATATTAAGCACAGTTTTAAGGCTCTGATCTGAGTGTTTATGAGTATGCTTTGCAGCCTGTATTTGGACAAGTAGATGCTACCTTTACACTATTACAGCCAGTAAATGAGACTCATTGATTAGCTGTTTCTCTTAGAAAACTATAAGAAGTAAGAAAGTGCTTCTAAAGAATCAATAGTTTAGTTAGAATAAATACCTAGGAGAAGTAACCGCTAACCTTGAAAAATTTGGATTATAATAAAGTAACAAGATACTGACTTGGGGATGTGGAAAAACATTAAGCTTCGGAGTTCAGAAAATTGTGGGTGGGAAGAAAAATTTATCTGGAGATAACTTCGTTTTGTTTTTGAATGTAATTTTAAAGTCTCTTAACCCATTTTAAGTACCTTTTACTTTTCTAGTAATTGAAATATTTTATTTTTTCATTTCTTGACATTTGCTTAATTTCACAGACATCTGAAATATAACAGTTTATCATCATAAATGGAACTTTTCACTTATGAAAGAAAATTTGGGTAGGAAATCTGTATTAGTGTTGGAAGTTTTTAAATTGTATTTTCCAAAGCAAGGTGGAACTTGTTCAGGCTGTGACATAAATGTACTGTGAAGTTTCAATTACAAACTTTTCTCAGGGATGGAATTTATTATACTTAGTTGGCAAGACTAGTATGAAACAACAGGGAATTCTTTGTAAGTATTTCTACCAATTATAGTAGTTTACTGGGATTAGCAATCTCTAACTTCAGAGTAGGTAATGAGTATAGGCTACAGAAGGCACAGCTTTGTTATATTTGTTCCTTTAGGTACTGAGACCTAAGTATTTTGGAAGAAAAGGGGAACAGAATATCAGAAAGAGACTGTAAGCAAGGAGAAGGTTGTACAGAGAATGGCTTATATAATCTTTTGGATGCTAATAATATTAGCCTGACTGTCTTTAGATTGGGTATCAACCAGTTATCTAGTCAGGACTATTTTCATCCTGTTCAAAAGGAGCTTTTATGTAGAAAGTACTAATTGGGGCTGCTTTTTCCACTAGGGTGTCAGTGAATTAGGTAGTTACTTATAGGAATATGTTCTCCTCTTTCTCTGGTTTGGGGTGTTAAGTTCAAGTAATCCATGTATTCTCATGATAAACCTTAGCACCATTCCCATTTGGATGCCTCTGAGATGCTCAGAAGTAAGGTGCTCATACTTCTCAGTTTGCCTACTACAGTCCCAGTTTACTCACATTGTACATCTATCAGCACCTATTAATTAGTCTTGAAGCCCTTTTTCATACTCAGAAGGGTTATGGGTTGGATGATAAAGTATATGGTCGCCTTATGCATAAATGACGAAACTCTAAGCTGACTAAAATACACGCATCCTGAGGGCAGAGAGCACATCATCTAGGTTACTGTTCTGTACCAGTGTATAGTAGAGTGTCTGACACGTTGGAGGAACCCTTTAAGTAATTACTGAGTTAGTAAATGAATGAACCATAAAGGAGCATATATTACTTATGGTGGAATTGAAGACTTAAGATGCTTCTACCACTCTAATGTATTAAAAGTATAGTATTGAAAAGGTGCTGCAAGTTTTCAAAACATTTCAGGATATCATTTAACGTGTTTTTCATAGCACTTGCTTTTGTCTCTAATTTTCATCAAAGAACATGAGTACATAGTTCAAAGAGAAAACCAAAATCCCCTAACAATAATAGCCTTGTGAAAAATAACAGTCCTCTGCTCCAAACCACTCTGCCTGAGAAGCATAGTCCTTCTTCTTAAAGGCATCTACAACCAATTCTGTTTCTCTTGCTATCTTTGTTTTTATAAATGACATGCCTTTCTGCAGAGATAGATGAGGACTTAGCTCTTTCATTTCACCTACCTAGAATTGCCTTTCCTTTCATCTCCCAACATAGTTATATCACCAGTTAAAAATAGTCAGTAGTCAGTGTTTACATTTTCTTTGACTTTGTAGACATTATAGTGGTTTACTAAGACTACCCCTCTGTAATTCTTTGTTTTCCTGGAGTTGTCAGTTGCCACCTTTTCTTCTTTCTGTTTTCTGTATACTTATTTATCCTTAAAAATTTCCAGCTGCTTCAACCTCTCTTTTGAGGTATTATCCATAGTGTGTTTCATATACTCAAACATCTCAAACATGTTAACTCTTTTCTTTTCTTTTTTTTATGGTGACGGGAATCCTTTACAACATGAGATTTCTGTGCCTCAAATCCAGACTGGATCCTGATTTTTTTGTGGTTTAAACATGGTTGCTAACTTTCCAAAAGCAGGTCTAGAGAAAGGGAATTGGGGAAGGGACAATTGGGGGTCAATTGGCAGGCTTTTACTTAACCCTATTTGTAGCCCTGAATCTCATCCTACCCTGAAATACACTATGACTGATTTTTATGAACCTGAGTCAGTTAAATTATATTCGAAGTTTAAATTTTCCTGTATTCCACAGGAAGAGAGAGAGAGTACTTGTCTGATGCTTCTCAGTCTGGGAAGGACATAGGGCTTTAATTGCTCTGTATACAGACTTTCAGTTTTTAATCCTGCCAGTCTGTTTCTGTCTCACATTGAAACTTATCTGACACCATTTCATTTTTTGAAAAATCCACCAAGGAGAATTTATGTTGCTTTTCCTTAGTATTTTTCATTATAGACAGTTTATGTCTCCCTTTGCTGTCTTGTCATCACTCTTTTTGTTTTCCATAAATTATGTATTTAAACTCTCATCTTCCATTAGCTCTCTGAAATTAGCAAGAGTTTAACCAAACTCTACTTTAACAAATTTCAAAATTGACACATTAACTTTGGACTGAATGAAAGGATACTTGTTTTCAATGTGTATGACTCACAAACACAATTTAGGCAGTAGTGACAATTACTCTTTCCCACCCCTTTTGAAGGCATGTGTTGACTAATACTACTATGCCTGGTTTATGGTATAGATTGGTACTTAAAATAAATTTCTGTGATTTGTTGTGATAATCCGTGGTCACAAATTCTACTTCGGGTAGTAACATATTAAGTTGTTTTCGGACATCTACCCGCTCATATTTTGCTGGAGTCCAAAACAAAACAAAATAAAAATGAAATCAGCTTTTTGAAGGCATCATAAACCCTAAAGCAGTGAGGAATTTTGAGGCTACACTTTGAGAGAACAAGAATTTCAGAGAGTAAGCTTCACATTTTGGGCTGATTTTATCTTTGAGGCAATTTCAGGAGTGACTGCTGATTGGCTGGGGAGCTAAGCAAAGTTTCACACAGGCTTGGAGCCCTAGGAAACACCTCAGATTTTCAGTTAAATTCTAAAGGGCTACACCCTAGAATTAACTGAGAACTGAAAAATAGGCCAGGCTTTATAATTTGTGAATCCCAGCTTGAGATTTTCTCAGAATTGATTGAGTTAAGATGATCTAGGCTTGCAAGTAGTCCCAGTTTTGCTGCCTGCCAGAAGGAAACGTAAATTCTGTTAGAAGATACTATCATCTCGAACTTAGAATTTTCTCTAGTTTTTTTTTTTTTTTTTTTGCGGTACGCGGGCCTCTCACTGTTGTGGCCTCTCCCGCTGCGGAGCACATGCTCCGGACGCGCAGGCTCAGTGGCCACGGCTCACAGGCCCAGCCACTCGGTGGCATGTGGGGTCTTCCCAGACCGGGGCACGAACTCGCGTCCCCTGCATCGGCAGGTGCACTCTCAACCACTGCGCCACCAGGGAAGCCCCTTTTCTCCAGTTTTTTACATACAGTGTCTAGCACTCAAATCAGTCATAATTAGTTATATGAGAAAATAAGACATGTCCAAAAATTAAGAGAAAATAATAGATAATTAGAAATATACCTACAGGGAAACCTAAAAATCGAATTATTTGTTATGTAACTATTACTATGCTCAAGGAATTAGAAGCATGATTGAGAATTTTGATAGAAAACTAAAAACTATAAAAAGAACAAAATAGAATATTTTGTTCAAAACAAAATATTTCTAAAATAGAAAATTTAGAACTGAAAAATATGATAAATGAAGTTAAGATATCAGTGGAAGAGTTTAGCAGGATACAGACACACTGAAGAGAGAATTAGTCAACTGGACAGTTTGTGGAACATTTTCACACTAAAGCCATGAGATACAGATGAGAGCATATAAGAGATATTTTGGACATGGTGTAAATTGTACTAACACAATTTATTTTTGGTTCCAGAGGGAAACTAAAAGGGAAATAGGATAAAAGCAATATTTGAAGAGATGACAAAGAATATTCCAAGCTTGATGAAAGAGATGAAGCCACAGATTAGGGAAGCAATAGGAGCCAGGTAGTATGAACGTAAAGAATACTACACCAAGGCACATCATAGTAAAACAGAGAAACACTCTAGACAGAGAAAATACTAAAAGTAGCCAGATAGAAAAGGTGTATCACCTCTATGAAGGAGCAAAAATAAGACTAATGGTTGACTTCTCAACAGAAATGCTATCTTTAAAGTTCTGGGAAAAGTTAACTGGCTGTCTAGAATTCTATAACTAGCAAAAATCTTTAAAAAATGAAAAAGGCCCCCACAATTTTCAGTTTAGCAGAAGCTGAAATACTTTGTTACCAGGAGACCCACACCAAAGGAAATTCTAAAGGGTGTTCAGGAAGAAGAAAAAAGTTTTCCAGTGGGAGCTCAGAGCATAGAAGTGGGATTGAGATTCTCCAGATTTGTCAATATTCTCTTTCCTATTTAAATTCCTTTTAAGAACAGTCTGTACTTTGTCCCCCTTACTTTTATCCCATTTCTTCAGGACTCATTGCTGCTATTCAGCCATTCTACCATTCTACTGGAAAGGTGACTTCCCAATTGACAAGTCTAAAGATTATTTTCTTGCCCTTACCTTACTAGAATGTGGCAACCTTCAACCTTTACTAATCTTGTCCTTCATGAAATTTGCCAGTGATTCTTGGATGTACTCCAGAATCTTCTATGGTACTTTATATCTTTGTTGAGAGGTTCCTGACATAGGAATTTTTAAAGCTCTGCAGTTATTCTGATACACAACTATGTTTGAAAGCTTTTTCTACCCCTTTTTCTTCTGTGATCTCATACTCCACACTTCCTTTACTATTTTTATTTTGTCTTTCTTATAGCTCTTTTTCCTCTGGCTTTTAAATGCTGCTTCCTTAAGTTTCTGATTTTGGTCTGTTATTGTACTTATTATTTCTGACTTATAACATCTGCTCTCATTGTTTTAACTTGCAATAACAAGATAGTACAAGGGCAGAGACTTGATATATTTTATTCTCTGCTGCCTGTCTTCCTTGTGTCTGGCATGTAGTAGGTGCTCCATAAATATTTGTTAAATGAAAGAATAACTAAATGAATATGTTCATATTGTTTAATTAAAAAATACTTTAGATCACAGTTATCAGTTTTATGGTTTTACCTTTCATATTTATGTCTTTAATCCACATCTATATCTATATATGACTATTTATATATAGTGGACCAGTTTTCCCAACACCCAGTACTAAACAAAATCTTGTTTTCTTATGGATTTGTGGTGCTATTTTTATTTTCTAGCAAGTTGGCTAACCCATCTTTTACTAAGATTTAATACATTATAACCTCCAGTGCAATGATTTTCAAACTTTATAAACTGTGACTCACAGAAAGGAATACGTTTTACACTGTAAAACACTTTACACATACATATGTATGTAAAAATATCACCAATGAAAATTTTACAAATGATACTCTGGTGAATTGACTGTTTATGACATGTTCTGATATTTTCCATTATATTTTATTTCAGTTTTTTAAATTAATGTTTATCATGATGACATTAATGGGTTACAAGCTATAGCTTAAAAACATAGCTGCAGGAAGCTTTTTCACGAGCATCTTTCACATGCTTTCATTATGCTCTACATGATCAATATTACTGTATTTTTGAGTAACACTGCTATTGTTATAATTAAATATCTGTCTCCTTTCTAGGTTGTGTGTCTCCTTGACCATTAGCGATAATACGTAATTTCTTTGTGTCTCTATCACCTAGCATCTGGCCCATAAATTTATTTGTACTATATTTTTGTAGAATTGATACCTCTAGAAAACTCATACTGAACATAACATGTCTAAAAAGTTCTCAACTTTGCATTTGTGTAGATTTTATTTTGAGGAAACTGCTTAGGCACATAGTAACATAAAGAAAGGAAACTTTTAGTAATATATATTATGTTTTTTTGAGTTGTCCACGTATAATTTTCTCCTTTGCAGTACCGTAAATATTGTTAATGATCAAGAATAATATGTCAAAATAAAAGAAATGTGACTTTTTCTGAGGGAGAAAATAGGCCTTTTTGTGCTAGTGGGAAATATTCTGTATATAAAATAAATCTTTCAGGCCAGTCATATTTTCATAGTTCTGTTAATAGAATTTTCCCTTCTGTTATCTTAAATTGTTGTTCTTTTTCAGTCATTATTCAATCTTTTGGAATTTAGAAGACTAGTTCTGAATTACAAGCCTCCATCAAATGTTCAAGATTTACCCCGAAACCAAAAGGTAAAATTATGAAAAATTTTTAAGCAGCGTATATATGGTTTTCATATTCTTTTATCTGTGTTTGCTTTTTGGAAATTTGCCAAATCAAATCTGAAATAGTGTCAAATTTGAATGTGAACCTATTAATCTCAGCTACAACAATAACTTCCTATTCTTGGTTAGTATATTGTAATTATGAATTTTTCTTCACCTGTGTGTCAGTAATAGGCCAATTTTTTTGTTTCACTTTAGTAATTGCTTTTTTCTTCTTTTTTTTGGATGTCAAATTTCAGTAAATTTTATAGGTTACCATTTACAATTCAAGGCCTTTACTCAGTTGCCTCCTGAAAAATTGTGTGGAAATCAAAAATTTATCAGTTATTTCTGTAGCTGAGCTCTTTAAAATGTTAGTTTTGCACTGGTTGTCTTTGCAGTGCGAATCTGTAACTTCTAATATTGTTAGGCAATATAATGTGACAGAGAACACAGGCATTAGGACCACATTTCCTGGGTTCTGGCTGTGGACCTGCTTGGTCTAGTTACTGCTCATTTTCCTTATCTGAAAAGCATAAATAATAAAAGCAGTTATTTTATAGAGTTGCTGTGAGAATTAAATGAGATAAAACACATAAAGGACTTAGAAGTACCTGGTACATAGTAAGTACTAGGTGTCAGCTATTGCTAGTTGTTATACTGTTCATATTAGCTTTTCAAAAGATAGGACTGATTTGCATGCAGAAATTCATACTTAATGAAAAAATTAATTATGGAGATGATATCCTTGAGTGTAAGACTTCAGTGATCCTGTCATAAAGAAACTGTAGCCCTAAAGGGGACTGGGTGCAAAGACAAAGAAGTTATAGGTTTTAGTAAAGTGTTGAACTTTGTGTGACCTATTGTTAATAGTAATAATACATTATTAAATTATGTTTTCCTTTTAGTATCTAATTTTGAAAACTGCTTTTCCTGCAAACATGTGAAACATTTATAATGCTAGCTAGTGGGAATATAATTTGATTTATAACCAGCTTTTCAGGCCGTAATCTTTGGCCATAAAGTGTCAGACTGATAAGCCATTTTCAAAAGGGAAGCAAGATCACCTGACCAACTACTCATACTTCCAGAGAAATTAAGCAGACACCTTTAAGTCATTACAGTTTTTACATGAAACTTTTTGGACTGTTGCCTCCCTCTGTCACAATTTGGTTAGTTTGTTGTTCTGATGTCTTGGTTGAAGTATATTTATAATTCACATGATTATTTAGAATTATTACTTACAATTTGAAAGATATCTAGATAATCCCCCTAGTACTTGGAAATTATTTACACCTCTAAATAATCCCAGGAACAAAGAACAAGTCAAAGAAGAAATTTCAGGGTATTCTGAACTGAATAAAAATTAAAACATGATGTATCAAAATTAGAGGGATTTAACTAAAACAGTGGTTAGTGGAAAATACATGAAATAAATGCCTTATTAGAAAATAAGAATTGTTTCAAATTAATGGCATCAGATTGCATCAAAAAATTAGGGGGGGAAATCTTGTTAATTTGAAAGCAGAAGAAAGGAAATAATTAAGTACATAAATCAATGAATTAGACATCAGGAAAACAGTAGAGAAAAATTAATGGAACCACAAGCTGCTTCTTAAGAAAGTTGGTAAAATTGATAACCTTCTAAGTAGACTGAGTAAGAAAAAAGAGAGAAGAAACAAATTACCAAAATAAAGAATGAAAGAGGGGCACATCACTGCATATTCTGTAGACAGTAAGAGAATAGTGGAATATTATACACAACAGGCAAATATTTAAAAAGCTAACAGCTGTTGAAACTGATGAAAAGATAGATAACCTGAGTATCTCTATATTATATTAAAGAAATTGAATTTTTAGTTAAGAACCTACCCACCAAAAAAAAAATCAATAGCAGCAAGGTTTATTGGTGAGTTATACCAAACATTTAAGGAAGAAATAATAGCAATTCTCTACATGTTTTCCCAGAAAATTGAAAAAGAGATAAAACTTCCAAATTTACTCTATGAGACCAACATTACGCTGAAACCAAAAGTAGAAAAATATATTTCAAGAAAAGAAAACTACAGACCAATATTCCTCATGAATAATAGAAGAAGAAATTGTCAGATTTTTGGCAAGTTGGATGCTGTAGTACATATAAAGGATAAAAATATACCTCATTGGCAGGTGGAGTTTATCCAGGACTGAAAGATTGGTTTAGTGTTCAAAAATCAGTATAATTCATCATATTAACATATTAGACAAGAAGAGCCGTATGACTATCTCAGTAGGTGAAGAAAAAGGATTTGAAGAAAGCTAACATATATTTATGGCAAAATCTCACAGAAACTAGGAATAGTAAAAAACTTTTTTATCCTGATAAAACTCATTTATGAGAAACTTACAACTAATTATAATACTTCATGGTGTAAGACTGAACCCTTTTCCTCAAAGATCAGGAACAAACAAGATGTCCCTCACCACTCTTCTATTAAACATTAGACTGGAGTTCTTAACCAGTGCTGTAAGGTAAGAAAAAGAAATAAGCACGCAGATTGGAAAGGAAGAAACAAAGCTGTCTTTTCATTTATATGACTGTCTATTTAGAAAATCCTAAGTACTCTACTAAAAAAAAAAAGATGCTAGAATCAAGAAGTGAGTTCATTCAGCAGCATTACATGATACAAGGCAAACATACAAAAATCAACTGTATTTCTTAATACTAGTAACACACAATTGGGAATTTAAATTAAAAAGTACTTATGTAAGACAGCATAAAATATGGAATATTAGAGATAAAGTAGACAAAAGATATGGAAAACTACAAAAGATTGCTGAGAGAAATTAAAGAAATAAAGAGATATACTATGTTCATGGATCAGGGGATTCAGTTTTTTTAAGATATCAGTTGTCCCCACTTTAATCTGTAGAATCAGTGCAATCCAGTTATAATCCCAGCAGGCATTTTCATAGGAATTGACAAATTGATTGTAAAATCTATATGCAGAATCAAGGGATGTGGAATAGCCATAGCAGTTTTAAAGAGAAAGGCAGTGTTGGAGGAATTAATTATTTGGCTAATGATCAAGACACTGTTATTGGTGAAAAGATAGTCATATAGATCAGTAGTACAGAATAGAGAGTCCAGAAATAGAACAACACATATAGGGGTAATTGGTTTTAATCAGAGTTGCCAAAACAATTCAATGGTCAAAGGAAAATCTTTTAAACCAATGATGTCTTAGACAGAAAAATACTTTCCAACCTTTACAGGACACTATTTATGAAAAAAAAAAATCACAATGAACTGTAGACCTAAAACAAAGAACTAAAACTATAAAAATTCTTGAGGAAAACATAGAAAATTTTAGGGTTCTGGATTAAGAGAAGATTTCTTAAGAAGGACAATAAACAGGCACAAATCATACAAGAAAAAAATTGATATTTTCATCAAAATGAAAAGCTTGTCTTTGAAAAATTCATACAAAATGAAAAGGCAAGCCACAGATTGGGAGAAAATATTAGCAAAACATATATCATACAAAGGAATTGTATCTAAAATATGTACAGAACTTTTACATCTCAATAGTAAGACAAGTAACCTATTACTATATTGGGAAAAATATCTCAACAGATTACAACACCAAAGAAGATACACAGATTGTAAATAACTACATGAAATGATGTTCAATGTTACTAGTCATTAGGCCAAATGCAAATTAAAATGAGGGGTGCCACTAGAAGAACTAAAGTTAAACAATATAGCCCATATCCAGGTGTTTTAGAATGTGGACCTAGAACTCTCATTACACTGCCAGTGAGAATATAAAGTAGTTTAATGCCTTTGGAAAACAGTTTGTTTGTTTCTTAAAAACATCTACCATACAGCCTTGCCATTTCCCTTCAGTTCTTTACTCAAGAGGAATGAAACCATATGTCCACACAGAGCCACATCCAGTAATATCCACTGCAACTGGAACAGGTTAATGGATAAATAAGTTGTGGTCTGTCCACACAATGGAATCCCACTCAGCAATAAAGTGGAATTAATTATTAATGTACATAAACATATGGATGAAGTTCAAAATAATTATGCCGATTGCAGGAAACCATTGACTAAAATGAGTACATAGAATATGATTTGATTTATATAAATTTCTAGAAAGTGTAAAGTAACCATGGTCACCTGGGAATGATTAGGGAGGGGAGTGAGAGATGAAGAAAGTTTTGGGGTTGATGGACAGGTATGTTATTGATTGTGGTGATAGATGTATACATATGTGAAGCTTGTAAAATTGTACACTTTCTAATGTACAGTATATTGTACATCAGTTATATCTTGATAAATCTGTTTAAAAAAAGATAAAGAATTGTGTTTGAATAATTTCTAGATGTGGTGGTATTTTCATAATTTATGCAGTGGCTAGTCTTAACAGCAACCACTCATTTTGCCTTTTGAAATTCAAGATTTTCTAGCCACAGGAATTGGCTGAGAGCAAAAAATGTTTTATTAAAGTATTTAACTTTTCACATATGCGTCTCAGCAGAATTTCACTTGATTTTCAAAAGTCATTTATTTCATTCTTGTCACTTGGCAAGAAATGTCTCAAAAAACTGCCTTGCCTTAGGTACAGTGATAAATGAAGAAATTGATCACAAGAAATTAAGGAGATTTCTGAAAATTATTTTATGGATTAAAGTTTTTAACATTTACACTCTTGAAACCTGTTTATATAGGGCACTTGTTGGGGAATAGTAAGTACCACAGAAAAATCATGGATTAATTTTTTATCTCATTTAAAACTTCTGCATTTCATCTTTATCATCAATGATGGAATTTATTATGCTTAAATAAAATCCATGTTTTCTATAACTTAGCGTTTTTATGTTAGACTTTTTGTACTTTCTGATTGCTGTAATGGGTATGTAGTTTTAAATCAAATAAATATTTGGAATCAGTTTTATTCCTTTACACCTATTTCTTAGGACTGCTCTTTAATATATTGTGGGAGCAACTGTTTCTTTATTAATTGATTATATTATTCTGGGTAACAACTGTACAGACACACACTGCTACAAAACTATGCAAACTTGGAAAATTTTTCTAATATTTAAATAGTATATGTAAGCTTTATCTGTTAAAATTGTTATTTCAGGAGCTAACCATAGTAAGAATTGCCTGTCTGATTTGTTATCATAATGTATTTCACTAAGACATGTGAATTACATTCTTATAAAAAGTTTTCTTATTTTAAAATAAATTGTTTGTGATTGATAATAGTGGGTTGTTTTTGTTCCTTATGGAAGAAGAAAAACAATAGTGAGTTTTCAAAGGAACACTAGAATGATGATACATTAGTCTCATTAGGATCTAGTCTAATTACTTATTAGACTAATGTGTCTGATAATTAGGGATTTTCACATAACAGTGGCAGTAGTGATTCATTGCTGAATGAAAAACATTAATTTCAGTAGATGTGGAGTTTGAAGAGATCATTGACTTGGAGGGGCCTGGGAAGGCTTCATGGAGGAGGGGGATTTTTGCTTAAATGGGTTTATTGAGCGTAAAGTACTTAAGTAGTGCCTGGCACATGGTTAGCACTCATTGAATATTGGCTCTTGTTATTGCTGTCCTCAGCAGCAGCTGGGCTTTGCTGAATGGAAAGGATTATAATAAACAGACTTAAATGAGGATATTCTTGGCTGGGTAATGACATGATTTACTGTGAATATGTGGCATTTATTCTAAAATTGTGAGCTTAGTCTAGGTCCTCTGCTCTTTCCATGTTTGACTTCTTCTTTCAGTCTCCTAGATGACAAGATCACTCTTCCTTTTTTATGATAATAGGAGTGCTAGATTCATCCCTAATCTATATTAGTTAAATTTTTGGTTAATTTTAAAATGAGTATCTCTTTACCAGTAAAGATTTTAATCTTCACTTAAGGATTTTTTCTTTTTTTTCAATAGGAGCATCGGAATTTGCCTTTTATGCGTGAGCTTCGGTATCTGTTTGCACTTCTTGTTGGTACTAAAAGGAAATATGTTGATCCATCAAGAGCAGTTGAAATTCTTAAGGATGCTTTCAAATCAAATGACTCCCAGCAGGTAGCTTTGTTGTGCTTACTAGTTCATTAACTTTTTTATTTAATCTGATCTTTTCTTAAGCAGTTTTTTTCAAAGATAAATGACAAAGGTGTTGTCATTTATCTTTATACAAATAAGCTGGAGCCACTTAAAACATTGTTTGTTTGGAAGATTTACTTTTAAATTAAGAAATAGTGATAATCTTGAAAGTATATGATAAATGAAGCTGTAATTTATATTATAATTAAAATTACTAAATGAAAGCAGTAGGTAAAATTCAGAATGTTCACAAATTTTTAATTAAAAATCTTCACCAAGGTGTGATAACCCAGTGTCAGTATAGTGTACACGCTTTTGATATGCCTCTTTTTGCTGGCAGAAAGTAGTTTTCCATAATTACTCAGAAAAGGTTTCTGAATGACATTAACTTTGTTATTTTATTTTTCTTTTATTGCTCTTTTATTTCCCAATCTTTATGTAGTGCTGTTTGGTTGCTTTTTATCAATTTTTTAGAAAGAATATTGGGAATTTTCCTATAAAAATAGAAAATGTCTATAAACAAACCAACATTTTCACATATAATGTGAGAAGTCAGAGAAATTAAAGAAGGAAAGTGGAAGAGAAGGAAAGAAAGTAACAGAGAATAATAGCAACCGTGTTGGAAAAGATGACAGTGACATAATGGGCAAAAAATAAAGACGATACTTGAGAGGAGATTTAAAAAATCTGCTACGTTTGCAGTGTAGGTGTTGTAGTACTTGGATATATATCTGTTACATGGATGTGTGGAGAGCTGAAAGATGTCTGATTTTGCCACTGCCTTCCCTGTGCTTTTTTTTTTTAATTCACTTTTTATGGCAAAGATAAATGAACAAAAAAGGTGGTCACATCAGAATTTGCTTATATTTGTTGTTTTTCTCCCCTCTAACATTTTCTTCTAAAGAGTATTGGATAAGTAGGAAACCTTTTTGTTTCTTGTCAGATATAACCTTGCAGGGTAAGTAATGTTATAGAAAAGTATGGAAAGTCATTTTAAAGTCTTATATTAGTGTGCTAGGACAGCTGTAACAAATTACCACAATCCGAGTGATTTCAAGACAATAGAAAATGATTCTCTTATAGTTCTAGAAGCCAGAAGTTCAAAATAAAGGTGTTGGCAGGGCCGTGCTCCCTCCGGTGGCTCTCAAGGAGAATCCTTCCTGTTAAGGAAGTTGTCTTTATATGTTAAGTTTAGTTGTCTTTATATGGCTTTGGAGCAATTTATTTAAGCTTCCTAGACCTTAGTTTCAACATTTTAAAGGTAAATAGGTTGGCCCAGATGCTTTTCAAAAAACTTCTATCTGTGAAAATGTATAATAGTAAGATTGTTTTATATTTGGGACTATTTTGATAAAGGCAAATTGCTTACACTTATTTATCTGTCTTTGGGAAGTCATAGTAGGGTTGCTTTATCCCTCCAGCCCACCCCAGCCCACTCCACTCCCCACAAACCTGTTTGCTATGCTCCAGGTCGGAGTGTTGAAAGAATTTTATGGTAGTTGACAAGTACAACTGCCACTGCTTATTCCTGTTTATCTATGTCAGGTAATCTAGGACCGAAGGGATGGCAAAAGGTGAAGATTGTGCTGGTTCTGATTGGAGAATCAGTTCGAAGTTCATGAGGTGGTAGACTTGATAGTTGGGGAGTCAGTGATTAATTAGGCTCAACCTATCCAAATTAACAGATATCTTAGTAAAATCAGATATGGCTTAAAAAGTTGTGCATTAACAGTTGAATTGAAAAAATGAATTGTTTAAAAACACATATTCCTTCTAAGACAGAAACCAGTAATAAATCTTTATATAATGAAGAACTCTTTGGTAACGTGGGTCCTTCATTTTATAAAGATTCATTAGAGAGCTCTTTGTGGGGAGGTAATAACTTTTTAAAAATCTCATTGATAAGTTTGAATTTATACACACACACACACACACACACACACACACACACACACACACACACACACATACATACATATTTTTTTCCCTCCTAAGGTGAAACCCAGTTACATGATTATGAATATAATGCTTGTTTTTCTCAAATATTGATTTTATGCTCTGGTTGAGTTATAAATATTTCTTGCATTTGATGGGAAACATTTCAGTGATACCGTTGTGAGGAGTCAGTTAATTATACATTTGAAAAGACTGGCTGTAAGTTTTATGTTGCAGTATTTAGTGTTTTCATTGGTAGGCTCGAATTTCAACAAGACTTTTTTTTCCCCCCCACAGCAAGACGTGAGTGAGTTTACACACAAATTATTAGATTGGTTAGAAGATGCCTTCCAAATGAAAGCTGAAGAGGAGACGTAAGTTATTGTGAAATTTAGTGATGGAGATAAATTAGGAGATCGATAAATAACACTTTTTTTTTTTTATGTATTCAGTGTCAACAGAGAAATAAGAATCTGAGATAAGTGTGTGGAAACCCAAATGTTATCTGTATTTTTGACAAACTCTTTGGAATTTATGGCCGCAAATGTTGGGTAGCTTTAGATGTCCAATATAAGGTCAATCTAGTGAGAGATATCTAAGAAGTGATCTCTGAAAAAGCTAACCCCACATCCTCAGTTCTTATTCCATGAAGTCATATTCCATGAAGAAGAATGGGTCAGTGGTAGGGAAACATGCCAGGAGTAATAATTCTGATGAAATCTTTTTACATGGAATCGTGAGGACATTCATGATTCCTTCCATGTAAAGTTTCTTTTTAACATTCCCTGGGGCTTTTTATTTTGTGCCCATTTGGTTGAACCACTAAGACTCTGGTCATTTAAAATATATGGGCAGATCTCCTTAAGGGAAGAAGTTCACACACTTTCAGGGTGGTCCTACTCCCACTCTTCTGAGGCCACTCTCCTAACACCAAACATTGGTTCCTTTGTGCATCTTCCTGAAACATTGGTAGACCATTTAGGATTTGCCACCACAGGTTCTGATATGATTCTACAAGATGCATTACGTAAATTAACACCTAGAATACAGGCAAAAATCCAAGGCTGAAAATTCTTTCCTTCTCTTTTTATCTATTTTTGTTCTTATTTGTTCTTCTTCCAGTTTTATTGAGATATAATTGACATAACAGCACTGTGTAAGTTTGAAGTATACAGCATAATTATTTGACTTACATACATCATAAAATGATTACCACAGTAAGTTTAGTGAACATCCATCATCTCATATAGGTAATATAAGAAAAAGAAAAAAATATTTATTCCTTGTGACGAGAGCTCTTAGAATTTATTCTTACAAATTTCAAATATAACATACAGCAGTGTTAATTGTATTAATCATTTCAGTACTTATTTATCTTATGACTGGAAGTTTTTACCTTTTGACCACCTTTGTCATCATACAAAGATATTTGGTTATTATTGACTATATTCCCCATGCTGTACATCCCTGTGACTCACTTATTTTGTAACTAGAAGTTTCTACCTCTTAATTTCCCTCACCTACTTCACTCATCCCCCGCCACCATCCACTTTCCTACTGGCAACCATCTGTTTGTTTTCTGTATCTATGACTCTGTTCTGTTTTTTGTTTGTTCATTTGTTTTTTAGATTCCATATGTGAGTGAAATGATACAATATTTGTCTTCCTCTGACTTATTTCACTTAGCATAATATCCTCTAGGTCTATCCGTGTTGTCACAAATGGCAAGGTTTCATTCTTTTTTTATGGCTGAATAATATTACATGGAATGTGTATATACACACTCACACACACACACACACACACACACAGACACACACATCTTTATCCATTTATCTATCAGTGGACACTTAGGTTGCATCTGTATCTTAGCTATTGTGAATAATGCTGCAATGAACTTACAGGTGCATATATCTTTTTGAATTAGTGTTTTTGTTTTCTTTGGATAAGTATCCAGAAGTGGAATTGCTGGATCATATATGGTAGTTCTGTTTTTAACTTTTTGACAGCCTCCATACTGTTTGGCATAGTGACTGCACCAATTTACATTACCACCAAGAATGCATGAGGGTTCCCTTTTCTCCACATTTTCACCAACGCTTGTTGTTTTCTGTCTTTCTTGTTTGTTTAGCCTCCATATGTTTGTGTTTTTACATTTTTTTCCCTGTAGTTTATTTCTAATCTCATAGTGTTGTGGTCAGAAAAGATGCTTGATATGATTTCAGTTTTCTTAAATTTACTGAGGCTTGATTTGTGACCCAACATGTGATCTATCCTGGAGAATGTTCCACGTGCACTTGAGAAGAAAATGTAATCTGCTGTTTTCAGATGGAATGTCCTATAATATCAATTAAATCTATCTGGTCTGTTGTGTCATTTAAGCTTGTGTTTCCTTATTAATTTTCTGTCTGGATGATCTGTCCATTGGTGTAAATGACATGTTAAAGTCCCCCACTATTATTGTGTTACTGTCGATTTCCTCTTTTATAGTTCTTAGCATTTGCCTTATGTATTGAGGTGCTCCTATGTTGGGTGCATATATATTTATAATTGTTATACGTTCTTCTTGGGTCGATCCCTTGATCATTATGTAATGTCCTTCCTTGTCTCTTGTAACATTCTTTATTTTAAAGTCTATTTTATCTGATATGAGTATTGCTACTCCAGCTTTCTTTTGATTTCCATTTGCATGGAATATCTTTTTCCATCCCCTCACTTTCAGTCTATATGTGTCCCTAGGTCTGAAGTGGGTGTCTTGTAGACAGCATATAGATGGGTCTTGTTTTTGTATCCATTCAGCAAGCCTGTGTCTTTTGGTTGGAGCATTTAATTCATTTCCATTTAAGGTAATTATCGATATGTATGTTCCTATTACCATTTTCTTAATTGTTTTGGGTTTGTTTTTGTAGGTCCTTTTCCTGTGTTTCCCACTTAGAGAAGTTCCTTTAGCATTTGTTGTAGAGGTGGTTTGGTGGTGCTGAATTCTCTTAGCTTTTGCTTGTCGGTAAAGCTTTTGATTTCTCCATTGAATCTGAATGAGATCCTTGCTGGGTAGACTAATCTTTGCTGTAGGTTCTTCCCTTTCATCACTTTAAATATGTCCTGCCACTCCCTTCTGGCTTGTAGAATTTCTGCTGAGAAATCAGCTGTTAACCTTATGGGAGTTCCCTTTTATGTTATTTGTCGTTTTTTCCTTGTTGCTTTTAATAACTTTACTTTGTCTTTAATTTTTGTCAATTTGATTACTATGTGTCTCAGCGTGTTTCTCCTTGGGTTTATCCTGCCTGGGACTCTGTGCTTCCTGGACTTGGGTGGCTATTTCCTTTCCCATGTTAGGGAAGTTTTCAACTATAATCTCTTCAGATATTTTCTCGGGTCCTTTCTAGGTCTCTTCTCCTTCTGGGACCCCTATAATGCGAATGTTGTTGGCGTTTAATGTTGTCCCAGAGGTCTCTTAGGCTGTCTTCATTTCTTTTCATTCCTTCTTCTTTATTCTGTTCCGTGGCAGTGAATTCCATCATTCTGTCTTCCACGTCACTTATCCATTCTTCTGCCTCAGTTATTCTGCTATTGATTCCTTCTAGTGTATTTTTCATTTCAGTCATTGTGTTCTTCATCTCTGTTTGTTTGTTCTTTAATTCTTCTAGGTCTTTGTTAAACATTTCTTGCATCTTCTCAGTCTTCGCCTCCATTCTTTTTCTGAGGTCCTGGATCATCTTCACTATCATTATTCTCAGTTCTTTTTCTGGAAGGTTGCCTATCTCTGCTAAATTTAGTTGTTTTTCTGAGGTTTTATCTTGTTCCTTCATCTGGTACATAGTCCTCTGCCTTTTCATTTTGTCTATCTTTCTGTGAATGTGGTTTTCGTTCCACAGGCTGGAAGATTGTAATTCTTCTTGCTTCTGCTGTCTGCCGTCTCGTGGCTGAGGCTATCTAAGAGGCTGTTGCAAGCTTCCTGCTGGGAGGGACTGGTGGTGGGTAGAGTTGCTTTGCTATCTTTTTGATAATAGCCATTCTGACAGGTGTGAGGTGATATATCATTGTGGTTTTGATTTGCATTTCCCTGATGATTAGTGATGTTGAGCATCTTTTCATGTGCCTGTTGGCCATCTGTATGTCTTCTGAGAAAAGTCTCTATTCAGCTCCTATGCCCATTTTCTTAATTAGGATTTTTTAAATTTATATATATTGAATTATATGAGTTCTTTGTATATTTTGTATATTAACCCCTTATCAGACATACCATTTGCAAATATCTTCTCTCATTTGATAGGTTGCCTTTTCATTTTGATAATAGTTTCCTTTACTCTGCAGAAGCTTTTTAGTTTGATGTAGTCCCATTTGTTTATTTTTGCTTTTGTTTCCTTTGCCTGAGGAGACATATCCAAAAAATTGTTGCTAAGATTGAAGCCACAGAGCCTACTGCCTATGTTTTCTTCTAAGTTTCATGGTTTCAGGTAGTCATTAATAGATTTTAAGTTTATTTTTGTATATGATGTAAGAAAATGGTTTGATTTAATTCTTTTGCATGTAGCTGTCCAGTTTTCCCAATACCATTTACTGAAGAGGTTTCTTTTCCCTATTGTATATTCTTGCCTCCTTTGTTATACATTAATTGAGCATGTAAGTGTGGGCTTATGTTCTGTTCCATTTATCTACCTGTCTGTTTTTGTGCTGGTACTATACTCTTGATTTCCATAGCTGTGTAGTAGTATAGTTTGAAATGAGGAAGCATCATACCCTTGGTTTTAGCTAACAATGTTTTTACATATATCTATTCTTTTTCAGATTCTTTTCCCATATAGGTTATTGGTTAGAGTATTGGTTAGAGTTCCCTGGGCTATACAGTAGGTCCTTGTTGATTATCTATTATATGTATAGTAGTGTGTATATGTTAATCACAGCCTCCTAATTTATCCCTTCCCCTCCACCTTTCCCCTTTGATAACCATAAGTTTGTTACCTATTTCTGTGAGCCTGTTTCTGTTTTTTGAAGTTCATTTGTATCATTTTTTTAGATTCTACATATAAGTGATATTGCATGATACTTGTCTTTGTCTGACTTACTTCACTTCGTATGATAACCTCTACTCCATCCATGTTGTTGCAGATGGCATTATTTCAGTATTTTTTATGGCTGAGTAATATTCCATTGTATATATGTGCCACATGTTCTTTATCCATTCATCTGTCAGTGGATATTTAGGTTGCTTCCATGTCTTGGCTATTGTAAATAGTGCTGCATTGAACACTGGGGTGCATGTATCTTTTCGAAATATGGTTTTCTCCGAATAAATGCCCAGGAGTAGGGTTGCTGGATCATATGATAGCTCTATTTTTAGTTTTTTAAGGAAACTTCATACTGTTCTCCATAGTGTCTGTACCACTTTATATTCCCACCAACAACATAGGAGGGTTCCCTTTTCTTCATGCCCTCTGCAGCATTTGTTGTTTGTAGACTGTTTGATGATGGCCATTCTGTCCAGTGTGAGGTGATACATCATTGTAGTTTTGACTTACATTTCTCTAATAATTAGCAATGTTGAGCATCTTTTCTTGTGTGTGTTGGTCATCTGTATGTTGTCTTTGGAGAAATGTCTATTTAGATCTGCCCATTTTTTTGATGGGGTTATTATTAATTTTGATATTGAGCCGCATGAGCTGTCTCTGTATTTTGGAGATTAACCTCTGGTTGGTCGCATCTTTTACAAATATTTTTTTCCATTCTGTTGGTCGTCTTGTCATTTTGTTTATGGTTTCCTTTGCTATGCAAAGGCTTTTAAATTCAATTAGGTTCCATTTGTTTATTTTTGTTTTTAACTTTAATTACTTTAGGAGATGGATCCAAAAAATATTGCTGTGATTTATGTCAAAGGGTGTTCTGCTTATGTTTCCCTCTAAGAGTTTTATAGTATCTGGTCTTACATTTAGGTCTTTAATCCATTTTGAGTTTATTTTTCTGTATGGTGTTAGCAAATGCTCTAATATCATTCTTTTATATATAGCTGTGCAGTTTTCCCAGCACCACTTATTGAGGAGACTGTTTTTTCTCCATTGTATATTCTTGCCTCCTTTGCCATAGATTAATTGACTGTAGGTGCATGGTTTTATTTCTGGGCTTTCTATCCTGTTCCATTGATCTGGAAGTCACTCTTTGTGCCATTACCATACTGTTTTCATTACTGTAGCTAAAGTCAGGGAGGCTGATTCCTCCAGCTCAGTTTTTCTTTCTCAAAATTGCTTTCGGTATTTGGGGTCTTTTGTTTCCATACAAGTTTTAAGATTTTTTTGTTCTAGATCGGCAAAAAATGCCATTTGTAATTTGGTAGGGATTACATTGAATCTGTAGATTACCTTGGGTAGTATAGTCATTTTGACAGTTGATTCTTCCAATCCAAGAACATGATATATCTTTCCATCTATTTGTATCATCTTCGATTTCTTTCATCAGCAGCTTATAGTTTTCGGAGTTCAGGTCTTTTGCCTCCTTAGGTAGGTTTATTCCTAGGTAATTTATACTTTTTGATGCGATGGCAAATAGGATTGTTTCCTTAATTTCTCTTTCAGATCTTTTGTTATTAGTTTATAGAAATGCAACAGATTTTTGTGTATTAATTTTGAATCCTGCAACTTTACCAAATTCATTGATGAGCTCTAGTAGTTTTCTGATACCATCTTTAGGATCTTCTGTGTATAGTATCATGTCATCTGCAGACAGTGACAGTTTTACTTCCATTCCAATTTGGATTCCTTTTATTTCTTTTTCTTCTCTGATTACCATGGCTAGGCCTTCCAAAACTATGCAGAATAAAAGTGGCTAGAGTAGACATCCTAGTCTTGTTCCTGATCTTAAAGGAAATGCTTTCAGTTTTTCACCATTGAGTATGATGTTAGCTGTGGGTTTTGTCATACATGGCCTTTATTATGTTGAGGTAGGTTCTCTCTATGCCCACTTTCTGGAGAGTGTTTATCATAAATGGGTGTTGAATTTTGATAAAAGTTTTTTCTGCATCTATTGAGATGGTTGTATGGTTTTTAATCTTCAGTTTGTTAATGTGGTGTATCACACTGATTGATTTACAGAGATCGAAAAGTTCTTGCATCTCTGGGATAAATCCCACTTGATCAAGGTGTATAATCCTTTTAATGTGTTTTTGGATTCAGTTTGCTAGTATTTTGTTGAGTATTTTTACATCTATGTTCATTAGTGATTTCTGCCTTTAATTTTCTTTTTTTGTGGTATCTTTGGTATTACTATCAGGGTCATGGTGGCCTCATAGAATGAGTTTGGAGTGTTCCTTCCTCTGCAATTTTTGAAATAGTTTCAGAAGGATACTTGTTAACTAGTCACTAAATGGTTGATAGAATTCACCTGTGAAGCCATCTGGTCCTAGGCTTTTGTTTGTTGGAAGCTTTTATGTCACAGTTTCAATTTTAGTGCTTGTGATTGGTCTGTTCATATTTCCTATTTCTTCCTGGTTCAGTTTTGTGAGATTGTACCTTTCTAAGAATTTGTCCATTTCTTCTAAGTTGTCCATTTTATTGGTATATAATTGCTTATAGTAGTCTTCTATGCTCCTTTTTATTTCTGTGGTGTCAGTTGTAACTTCTCCTTTTTTTTTTTCTAATTTTATTGATTTGAGCCATCACCCTCTTTTTCTTCATGAGTCTGGCTAAAGGTTATCAATTTTGTTTGTCTTTTCAAAGAGCTAGGTTTTAGTTTCATTGATCTTTTTTAATTGTTTTTTTCATCTCTGTTTAATTTATTTCTGTTCTAATCTTTATGATTTATTTCCTTCTGCTAGCTTTGAGTTTTGTTTGTTGTTCTTTCTCTAGTTGCTTTAGGTGTAAGGTTAGGTTGTTTAATTGGGATGTTTCTTCTTTCCTGAGGTAAGATTGTATTGCTATAAACTTCGCTCTTAGAACTGATTTTGCTGTGTACCGTAGGTTTCAGATCGTCATGTTTTCATTTTCATTCACCTCTAGGTATTTTTTGATTTCCTCTTTGACTTCTTCAGTGATCCATTGGTTATTTAGTAGCATATGGTTTAGCCTCCACGTGTTGGTGTTTTTTTAGTTTTTTCTCGTATTTGTTGTCCGATCTCATAGTGTCGTGGTCGGAAAAGATGCTTGATACGATTTCAATCTCAAATTTATAGAGGCTTGCTTTATGGCTCATGATGTGATCTGTGCTGGAGTATGTTCCATGTTCACTTGAAAAGATTGTGTATTCTGCTACTTTCAGATGGAATGCTCTATAAATATCAATTAAGTCTATGTGATTTAGTGTGTCATTTAAGTTCTGTGCTTCCTTATTGATTTTCTGTCTGGATGATCTGTCTATTGATGTAAGTGGGCTGTTAACGTTCTCCACTCTTATTGTTTTACTGTTGATTTCTCCTTTTATGGCTGTTAGCATTTGCCTTCTGTGTTGAGGTGCTCCTATGTTGGATGCATATATATTTACAATTGTTTTCTCTTCTTGTATTTTTCCCTTGATTATTATGTAACGTCCTTCTTTGTCTCTTGTAACAGTCTTTATTTTAAAGTCTATTTTGTCTGATATGGATTTTGCGACTCCAGCTTTCTTTTGATTTCCATTTGTATGAAATACCTTTGTCCATCCCCTCACTTTCAGTCTGTATGTGTCCCTAGATCTGAAGTGGGTCTCTTGTAGACAGCATACATAAGGTTCTTGTTTTTGCTTTTGGTTGGAGCATTTAATCCATTTATGTTTAAGGTCATTACTGATACATACTTATGCCATTTTGTTAATTGTTTTGGGTTTGTTTTTGCAGGTCTTTTTTCTTCCCTTCCTATATTTTTCTCTTCTCTTGTGATTTGATGACTGTCTTTAGTGTTGTGTTTATATTGCTTTTTCTTTTTTGTGTGTGTATCTATTATAGATTTTTGGTTTGTGGTTACCATGAAGTTTTGATATAGCAGTCCATATGTATGTACAAGATTGTTTTAAGTTTCTGGTCTCTTAATTTCAAATGCATTTCCAGTATTCTATATTTGTACTCACTTCTTCTCACAGTTGCTGGTTTTGATACCATATTTATGTATGTATATTTTCCTGCCTTTACTGGTGAGCTTTCCCATTTGTAATTTTCTTGTTTCTAGTTGTGGCCTTTTCTTTTCTGCCTAGAGAAATACCTTTAGCATTTGTTGTAAAGTAGGTTTGGTGTTGCTGAATTCTCTTAGCTTTTGCTGGTCTGTAAAGCTTTTGATTTCTCTTTTGAATCTGAACGAGAGCTTTGCTGGGTAGAGTATAAGAATATACTTGTAGGTTTTTTTCCCTTCATCACTTTAGATATATGTGTTAGTTCATTCTGGCCTGCAGAGTTTCTGCTAAAAAATCAACTGATAACTTTATAGGGATTCCCTTGTATGTTATTTTTTGCTTTTCCTTTGTTGCTTTTAATATTTTCTCTTTGTCTTTAACTTTTGTCAATTTGATTAATATGTGTCTTGGTGTGTTCCTCCTTGGGTTTATCCTGTATGGCATTCTCTGTGCTTCCTGGACTTGGGTGACTGTTTCCTTTCCCATGTTAGGTAAGTTTTCAGCTATTATCTTTTCAAATGTTTTCTCAGGCCCTTTCCTCTCCTTATGGGACCTCTATAATACGAATGTTCGTGCATTTAATGTTGTCCCAGAGATTTCTTAAACTGTCCTCATTTCTTTTATTCTTTTTTCATTATTCTGTTCCACAGCAGTGATTTTCACCATTCTGTCTTCCAGCTTACTTATCCATCCTTCTGCCTCATTTATTCTGCTATTGATTTATTCTAGTGTGTTTTTCATTGCAGATATTGTATTGTTGAACTCTGTTTGTTCTTTAAATCTTCTAGCTCCTTGTTAAACATTCCCTATATCTTCTTGGTCTGTGCCTCCGTTCTTTTTCCAAGATCTTGGATCATCTTTACTATTACTCTGAATTCGTTTTCAGTTAGATTGCCTGTCTGCACTTCACTTAGTTGTTCTTCTGGGGTTTTATCTTGTTACTTCATCTGGAATATGTTCCTCTGCTGTCTCATTTTTTTTTTTTTTTTTTTTTTAACCTGTACGTGGGCCTCTCACTGTTGTGGCCTCTCCTGTTGTGGAGCACAGGCTCTGGATGCGCAGGCTCAGTGGCCATGGCTCACGGGCCCAGCCGCTCCGCGGCATGTGGGATCTTCCCGGACTGGGGCACGAACCTGTGTCCCCTGCATCGGCAGGCGGACTCTCAACCACTGCGCCACCAGGGAAGCCCTGCTGTCTCATTTTATCTAACTTTGTATTTGCAGTGTCACAGGCTGCAGGATTGTAGTTCCTCTTGCTTCTGGTGTCTGACCCCTGGTAGGTGAGGCTGGTCTAAGAGGCTTGTGCAGGCTTCCAGGTGGGAGGGACTGATACCTGCCCACTGGTGGGTGGAGCTGGGTCTTGTCTCTATGGTGAGCAGGGCTCTGTCAAGCAGTATGTTCAGAAGCAGCTGTGGGCTCAGGAAAACTTAAAGCAGCCTGTCTGCTGATGGGTGGGACTGTGTTCCTACCCTATTGGTTGTTTGGCCTGCGGCATGCCAGCACTGGAGCCTAAGGGCTCTTGGGTGGGACCAGGTCTTTGCATCAAAATGGTGGCCTCCAGGACAGCTCACACCAATGAGTAGTACTCACCAGTACCTCTGCCACCAGTGTCCTTGTTCCTGCAGTGAGCCAGAGCTGCCCCCTGCCTCCCCCGGAGACCTTCCAAGACCAGCAGGTAGGTCTGTCCCAGGCTCCTGTGAAATCACTGCTTTTTACCCTGGGTCCCGGTGTGCACAAGACCTTGTGTTCACCCTCCAAGAGTAGCATTTCTGTTTCCCCCAGTCCTGTGGAGTTCCTGTGATCAAGCCCTGCTGGCCTTCAAAGCAAATGCTCTGGGGCTTCTAATGCCAGATGCCCAGACTGGGTAGCCTGATGTGGGCTCAGAACTCTCTTTCCTGTGGGAGAACCTCTGCAGTATAATTATTTTCTAGTTTGTGGGTTCCCCACCCAGCATGTATGGGATTTGATCACGAATATGCCCCTCCTACCTTCTCATTGTGGCTTCTTCCTTGTCTTTGGAACTAGAGTATCCTTTTTTGGTTGGTTTCAGTTATTTTTTGTCATTGGTTGCTCAGCAGGTAGTTGTGATTTTGGTGTTTGTGTGAGAGATGGCTAGCTCAGGTCCTTCTACTCGGCCATCTTGTCTGCTCCTAGATAGCTTAAAGAGCACTGACTTTGATGACGAAAACCAAGTCCTAGCCAATCTGCCAACTAGCTGTGTAAACTTAGACAAGTTGTGTCTTTCTGAGCAATAATTTTCTCATTCTGAGAAAGGAGTTGCACTTACATGTGCTTTCCCACCAGGCACTTAAAACCAAACTCACAGGCCCTGTGCCACCTCAGACCGGTTCCAGCTGGGTTACTAGGGTCAGCTTGATACTTTTGGTTTTGCTCTTTTTTCTCAAGATTGTTTTGTGTATTCAGGGTCTTTTGTGTTTACATACAAATTTTAGAATTATTTGTTCTAGTGTTGTGAAAACTGCCTTTGGTATTTTTATAGAGATACATTGAATCTGTAGATTGCTTTGGGTAGTATGATCATTTTAACAATACTAATTCTTTCAATCCATGAGCACCATATATATTTCCATTTGTTTATGTCTGCAGTTTCTTTCATCAGTTTCCTAGTTTTCTGAGTATAGCTCTTTTAGTTTCTTAGTTAGATGTATCATTTCTTTTTCTATTTTAAAATTATGGCCAGCCTTATTGTCCAAAAAAGGCATAATAACGTAGTCTGCAATGAGATTGAATTAAAGTAAAAATATTCTAATTATATATTGTTAGCAACTAGGAGATGCTTCTAAAATTTTATATAGCCCTCCTCATTTGTTCTCAAATTCTCAGGGGAAAAATAAGTTTCCAAATTATTTCTACTTGATCTTTTAAGGAAAAATCCAAACAAATTATACTTGAAATTCAGATTCTTTTGCCCTTTCATTGCAGTCTAACAAAAAAGAAATCATTTTTGACTTTCTGAGTTTGTTCAGCCTTTACACTACAGGCCTGAATTGAGTTGAATTCTGTGCCTGAATTGAGTTGAGGTTCTTCAGGTGAAGCCTGTATTCTCTTTCACTTGTATGTGTGTAGTTCTTTCAGTCCTTCAAATGTTGAATTTCGTATACCCTAATTTTAGATGTTGAAGGATTATTAGGACACATGATTAACACTGATCTCTTACTTTTGAAATTTTGAAACAAAAGCAGAACTTCAGCCCTTTAACTTTCAGTCCAGCTATAATATTCCTAGATCTTAGTGCAATCCAGACTGAAGTTATTGTTGCTAAAGACTGTAGCAGAAAATCTGGATAATGTCATAAATGGAGGCAATCATCATGGTTTTAGTTCTGCCAAGATGCCTGTCATTAAGGGCCAATTGGTCTTAGACAACTACTTATAAACTTACGTTGGAAGAAATCTCTCAAGATTATGGTGCTAAATCTACAGTATCTGAGGGAAAAAATTCTACTGTTGGGAACTGTCTTGAGAATGTGGCATTGAACAAAGCCGCTTCCTTCTTGGCATGTTTAGAAGTTTATGATGCTAACAGCTCTGGTCAGGTGCCCTTCTTTTCTGTCCACCAAAACTCTTAAGTTACATTTTTCTTAATGAGCTCCAGTTTTCTGGCCCTCAGTGCTGCATTGAATGTAAGCTCTTTCTAATAACATATTTTTGTGCCCAGTAGTTGCTGCCATTGCATTGGTATGGGATTGTTTAGGCCTGTAAAACATGCTTTCTAGGTAGTTTCTTTCTTCTCTTCATGTTAGCTTCATTTGTAAATCTCCCCATCAGATTGCTGAACTGAATCTGCTGTTGATGCTTCTGAAACCTGAGTTCCAGCATCCAGTGAAGATCATCATCTCTATGATATGCTCTTTCCTCAGCTTTTGAAAGTTCTAGGACTTGACTATATTTTTTTCTGCTACTTTTTTTTTTCTGGGCGGGATAGCCCTTTAAGGTTCAGTTACATAGACATTTTTTTCATTCTTCTTTAAGGAAGGCTTGGCTGAATTTTTAATAGTTTAACCTGCTTCTTAGCTTCTGCCTCATTCAGAACCAGCTGTGTTTGATGGACGAGTATCTTCTCTTTTTCTTCTTTTGACTTTGTTTTCTGACCTATAAATTTGTTTTTGTCTAACCTGTTCCTCTGTATTTTCTTGATAGGGCCCTCATAATGAGAGCTAGTGAAATATGAGTTAGGAGTATGCCCAAGTAATTTATTGTTCAAACATGCATTGTCCACCTTCACCTCTTTTGTGTTGCAGAATTCCACCAGGGTTCTGTCCTGTCAGACCAGCAGACAGCCCATGTGTGGACTTGATCTATGATTGTCCACCCTGGCTCCTCTTTAGTAAAACTCACGTTCCTTGTACTTTTCCTTAGAGTTCCAACCCCCAAAATTTACTGAGCGTATTTCCTCAGAATGTGAACAATATCTGTATCCCCATCAATGATTACTGAGTCTCTTTGAAGTTCTCTCAGTAATTCTTTGAATGCTTTACCCTGAAATCCCTAGTTTCTCCTCAAATCTATCCATATTTTCTATAAGCAGCCCATATAGTAACCTATCTGCAACACAACTCCCTGATTACTTTTTATCTCTAGTCTTAGAAGACTGCCACTTGACTGTTTCCTGAATCCTGGTTATTTCTGAAAGGATCATGCTTTTCTGATTTTGGAGATCTTTCCTTATTACCCATTTACTTTTGAAAAATTTCTTTGGGTCCCAGTGTCAACTTTTCTGATCTAGTAACTAACAAGTTCTCTCCCCGTTTCCTAAAACTGTTTTAAAAGAAGCTAGAACTTTCCCATTTCATCTAAAATTCTCTTATTTGAAATATGTCCTTCTCCTCATTCATTTCTCAGTAGTTTTGTTTTTTCTTTACTGTTTATGGAGCTAAAACTTTTTTTTTTTTTTTTTTTTGCGATACGCGGGCCTCTCACTGTTGTGGCCTCTCCCGTCGCGGAGCACAGGCTCCGGACGCGCAGGCTCAGCGGCCATGGCTCACGGGTCCAGCCGCTCTGTGGCGTGTGGGATCCTCCCGGACTGGGGCACGAACCCGTGTCCCCTGCATCAGCAGGCGGACTCTCAACCACTGCGCCACCAGGGAAGCCCCAAGCTAAAACTTTTTGAACCACTATGCTCTGCCTATCTAGAACAGAGCTTTCCAGTTGTTGTGCCATGGTAAGCCAGATTATAGGTATGTGGAGGTATTGATCCTGTTTCTGTGATCATGAGAAAACATGTGGTTTTATTCCAGAGTTCTCTGCATATATTATCTGTGTGCCAGTGACATTAAAAAGATTGGGAAGCACTGAGTAGGTTACTCTATCAGTTGCCCTAGATCTCTGAACTCTTTCTGTGTCGACCTAATTCCCAAGGCTAAAGTGTCCCTGATACAGGTTTTCTTTAGTGATTTCTTTTGCCCTTTGCTATTTGTGTCATTCTAGCTTTTCTTCATGTGAGTGGTGGGTATATAATTTTTGTTTTATCAATAGAAGTCTCACATCTTTTAAATTGCTCTTCACTTGGGTTCCTTACATTTCTGTTGATAACCACAGTGTTAGTCCCTGATGTTCAAAGCTTAAATGCACAGTAAAGAGTAAGACCTCTGAGAGGTTGCAAAGAAGGACAGGGTAAACAATTTCTAGAAGATTGGTCTGTCTGACTCCTTAGGGAAGGTCAGTGTGCATACCACAGGTCAGTGGAGAGCAGACCAAAATTCAGATACGAAGATTTGGAAAGAGAATTCAGAATTAGTCGAGCAGCTCTTACCCAGTTTCTTCGGCCAAAGTCACCAACCTGGTATGTCACTGCTCTTTCTATGCAGTATGTATGTGACGGTAAGGAGAGAAACCAGGAATGTTGCTTTTCTACATGGAAATATGACATACTAATATGTCTAAAGATTCATAGACTTTTACATTGAGAGAGACAATCTTTGGATTCTTCCTCTCCCCCATATCAGTCTCAACTCACAGTGTAAAAAATAAGGTGTGAAATAAACTGTTTTCATAGAGTTAAAATGCCCAGAGATTAAGTATGCATAGTGGGAGGATTCATAGGTTTTAGAGGCAGACTTGAGTTTGCTTTTCAGTTTGAGCACTTACTAGTTGTGTGAATTTAGGCAAGTGACTTAGCGTAGTCTACAGTTTTATTACCAGTGCAATAGAGGTAAGAGTGCCACCTGCTGCCATTTAGGGTGGGCTAGATAATCCTTTGGCAACATCCCCCAAACTTCAGAGGTTTATGTCATAGCCTTAGCTATGCCCAATGAGTGTGAGCAAGGGGCTCTGCACATCCATTGACAGGGCCTCACGCTGACAGAGGCTTCATCTCATCACAGGATTCTGGGATTACCACATCAGTGGAAAGTATATTGGCTCTCAAAGTTACAGCCCAGAAAAGGCACACATTACTTCCACTCACATTTCGTTGTGCAGAGCAAGTCATGTGGTTTACTTAACTTCAGAGTTAGTGGGAACACCTCATACCCATTAGGATGGCTGCTGTCAAAAAACAAAAACCAAAAAAACCCTCACCAAACCAAAACCAAAACAAAACAGAAAATAACATGTGTTGATGAAGATATGAAAAAATTGAAACTTTTGTGCACTGTTGATGGGAATGTAAAATGGTGCAGCTGCTGTGGAAAACATGGTGGTTCCTCAAAAAATTAATACTAGTATTATTTGATGGAGGGAATCCTTTCACAGTGTATACATACATATGTCAAATCTTCACATTGTACTTAAATACCTTACAGTTTTGTTGGTCAATTGTATCTATAAAGATGAAAAAAAACAAGAATTAACCAAATGATCCAGCAATTCTACTGCTGAATTTATATCCAAAAGAATTGATAGCAGGGTGAAAGCAACTGATGTGTCCATGGATGAATGGAAATACAAATGTGTTATACACATACAATGGAATATCCTTAACAAGTAAGGAAACTCTGATACATACTACAACATGGATGAACCTTGAAGACATGATGCTAAGTGAAATTAGCCAGTCACAAAAAGACAAACACTGTATGTCACTTATATGATGTGTCGATAGTTGTCAAACTCAAAGAAACAGAAAGTTAAGATGGTGGTTGCCAGGGCCTGGCGGGAGGGAAGAATGTGGAGTTGTTTAATCAGTTTCTCAAGATGAAAAATAGTTCTGGAAGTTGGTTGTACAACAGTGTGAATATACTTAACACTGCCAAACTGTAAACTTAAAATGGTTAAGATGGTAAATTTTATATTGTGTGTATTTTATCACAGTTCAGATTTTTTTCAAATTTCAATAAAAAGTAAATGGGAAAGTGCTTCTTACTATGTACCTAAAAGTAGAGGGACAGAAATCTTTTTGAATAGCACTGATGACCACCACACTACCTCATAGGATTGTTCCAGAGATTAAGTGAAGTACTTCCCACCAATTATTTTATGGTTTAAATGAGGGTGAATGTAACACATGTATCAAGAGACAGATAGTGTCCTTCTCTCTTTTTTAAAATAAATCAGTTTTACTAATTTAAACACAAAATTTATGAAGAAAAAATCTCTCTGCAGTTGTGGACACAACATACTTTTATATAGCAAGGCCAAAATAAACTTTGTGTTTTTAGACCACACGGTGCAAAGCGTTAAAAAAAAGTTTAAAATTGTCAGTTTCTATTTGCTTCAAGCAAAAAAGAAAAACAACAAATTTATATGTTAAAGAATTTGGAAAATTCACAGATGACTAATTTTACCAGCAACATGAAACTTTATGGAGTTTCTCTTTAGCTACCTGGGTTGAAGCTGGTGTTTTTCTCCTTCACTGCTGATGGCTAGTGTTCATTCTTCTAGGTAAATGTGGAAAATGACTTATTAAAATTTTATAGAAATTTATTTTGATTAAAAGTGGCTTTCCCTCCTTCCCAACAAGTCCAGATAAGCATGTATTGTACAGACTAAAAGTTCAAGGTCGAAATGATAATGGAAAGATCAGGCACTTCCTGAATACAGACTCTACTCAGGTCTTCTTATAAGGAGGTCCCACATAGTAATTCATTTTAACCCTTACAACAACCTTGTGAGTTCCATTACTATTACTATCCTCAGTTGACAGGTGAAGAAACGGAAAATAAATTTAAGTACCTTGGCCCAACACTAAGTCGCAGTGCCAAACACATGATAACCACATAAATGTTATTGTCTTGGCATACATTATTGTTCTTTTAATGTTTTCTCTATTATTTACAGTTCTAAAAATTAAGAATTATAACCACATTTATATTTTTAATGTGATTTTTAGGGATGAAGAGAAGCCAAAGAACCCCATGGTAGAGTTGTTCTATGGAAGATTCCTAGCCGTGGGAGTGCTTGAAGGTATAGTTACACGTTTACTTTTTTATTACAATTGAGGTATTATTAGCTTTTAGCTCCTTTGTCATGATAGTGACTTTATTTGTGGAATGTTTTTTAATTTTAATTTGACTTTGTCTAGTAGTTTCTGCTGCATTGCTACTGCTAATCATTTATATAAAAAGCAAAGAATTGAGTGCCTGTAAAGGAAAGTGCAGAGTATATTGTCATATGCTACTTGGTACTTACTTAGTTAATGTTGTCCTGATGTTCTTTGCCTGGGACGGGTTCTGTGATACTGTGAATTGTTAGGATACAGGGATTAATGGGGCAATTGGTGGATCTTTTAAAAATAATACTGGAGTTTAATACTGAGCTTGGTATGATGGTCACTGTTTTTGAGGGTTTCAAGTCTATGCATGTTGAAAGCTGTACTTAGCAATTTAGCATAGTCAGGGTATTGCAGGGTTTCCATTTTGGGGGTGGTTATAAAATTCTTCAGAATATAGTTTTCAAGAAAGAGTTGTACTCTGTCTTCTGAAAAATCAGTTGAGTGATACTATTCCTGTTATGTAAAATCCAGGCCTCACCAGTTACTCTTTGGTTTTCCTAACAAGGGCAGGGAACTGACTCATAAGATATACTTCAAGTAATAATATTACTAAGTCCCAAAGCATACATTTTTGAAAAATTGTTATTCCCAAATGACCCTATACATCAACTTTTGAAAGTTCACCCAAATCACCCAAAGTATAAAATTTGGGAAATTAATTTTTCTTCAGGATCTTAAGTGATGGAGTCCCATGAAGTTTTGTTTGAATGTAGTTTTATATTTGAGATTTGGAAAAAGGTAGACACTAACTCAGGATTTAATCAGACATCCTAAAGGTTATATTGAGGTGTTAGTACATTTTGTTTGCCTCAAATGCTAAATATTCATTATATAAATAGTGGAATATTTTATATAGTGCATTGTATTCCAATTTGGGATGTCCACACTATCATACCAGTTTTTATCTGAAGTAGAACACTGTATATAGCAGAAGGAGGAGCTCTAATCAGGTTGTGACTGGGCACTATTTGTAATACTTCTCATGAGCACTTCTACCTATATTATCTGGATTCTTAAAAGTGATTATTAAAATTTCTCAGTCAGTGAAGTCTTTGTACTTGGTTTTGAAGAGTTGTTTAAAGGCTACTGTGCTGCATAAATGTGATTTTAATACATTTCCAGGTGAACTGTGTGTTTGCTTTGTTAACAATTTATTTTAGAACACTTTATTATTTTTACATATATCTTCTTAATGCCTTTTTTTAGACTAGTGACTCTCAATTAGGGGTGATTTTCAGTTTGTTTACTAAAGTACTCTATTGCAAAACTTCTTCAACTCTTCTAGAATTTCTAGGCCATTGACCCCTCCATTCTGTTCTTCTCAGTCTTTGCTTTACTTCCTTCCTTGTCCATTATGATCATCCTTATACATTTCTAAAACTCTTTCCCCTCATTCCCTTCTGGCACCACCTCTCTGGCTAGTCTCTGACCCTCATGGAACTATTCCTCTTCTCTCTGCATGTACTGAGAACCTGACCATTGCTAGGAGAAAGTCACTCAAATGAGCTAACTGTAATGGATCATAAAGTTGTAGTGACTCTAAGCTTCACTGGTCCCAAGCCTGTAATCCTACCTGGCAGTCATCTTTGTTTAATCACTGTCTTCTTTCCCATTTTCTACAATAACTATTTCCAGTTTTTCTACCTCTAATCTAATTTCTTTGTCTCTTCATTTTCTGAGAAAGATGTTAACTCAAATTTCATGGATTTACCATGAAGTTAATGAAGCCTAACCATGGGTCCTGGCTAAGGCTCTGAATCTAATTTTTTGCTTATAACTTTTTTATCATAGCTCTTAAAAGTGAGTTCCTCATATATATGAGCTTCAGGCTTCCCAACTTGGATCCATTCCAACCTCTACCACATTCTTTTATTTGTCCCTCCAGGTAATAAAGGAATTATTTAGTCTAATATCAATGGCTATTCATTACATGTGCTCAGAATCTCATCCTTTCATGTTTTCACTCAGGCCTTATTCTGTCCGTTATCTTGCTTTTTTTCTGTATCTTTAGCTTCTTCCTTTCATTGTGTCTTTCTCATCAATATTTAGACATGCTCTGGTGTTTCACATCTTTAAAATTAAAAAAAAAATCTCCCTTCACATGCTTTTTTTCAGTCAATCTTATTCAGAAATAAGCTCCTTTAAAGTGAGGAGTTTGTTTTCACCTGCTATCTCTCCAATTATTCTACCTGTCCCACTTTCATTTTCTGTCCCCAGACCTCTTCTCAAAGGGGCTTTTTAAGGTTATTGATTTCTTACACGTGTTAGTCCATCGGCTCCCTCTCAGTTCTTATTGAATTCTTATCAACTATTAATGCTGTTGACTCCACTCTCTCCTTCTCCCCCTTTTCCCCACTCTTTCCTTAAAAACACTTCTCTGGCTTCTATCACACCATATTATCTTGGCTTTCTCATGCCTCTGTGGGTACTTCTTATGAGTTATATTTATAGTTCTTCCTGTATCTAAAGGTAGGAGATCCTTGGGAATTAGCTTAGGTCCTCTTCCTCTTCCTGTCAGATAATTCCTTGGGCAGTCTCATTCACTTCCTTGATTTCCTGCTATCAATAAGCTAGCAATTCTCCAATTTATAGCTTCACACCAGTCTTAGTTACAGACTTATTTATGTCCACCTCTTTTCAACTTGAAATCTTATGGGCCATTCTAAACCAATGATTTTCCCTGCTGCCTTAAAACAAAAGTAAAAAAAAAAATCCTCTACTCTTCCTTCACTGGTGCCCCTTTCAGTACATAAAAATCAATTCAGTTGTTCATGCTAAAAATCTGAGTATCATTCTTGATACCTTCCTTTCTCTTCTGTTCCCCATCCTGCCTATGAGCCATTCAGTCAAGTCCTATCACTGCTCCCTTTTGTATATATTTATAAATGTGTGTATGTCATTTCATCTGTTTTTATACACTTTTACTAACACCCTATTCAATGCTACCTTTATTTTTAGATAGATTCTATAATAGTCTCCTGACAGTCTATCACTCTCTTAACGCGGAAACCGTAAGGATGTTTCAGAGATATAAATCTGAGCCTCTTATTCCTAGATTTAATTATTCATTGACTTTCCATTATATTCAGAATATACTGGAAAAAAAATTCTCAACAAGGGCTACTAGACTTCGTTAAGAATTTGATTTTGATCCCTCACCTAACTCTTCATTGTCATCTCCATCTTGCTCCCTTAAGCTATACTTTCCTTCCCTTAATTCGTTAAAACATGCCAAGTTCTTTGCAGCCTGAAAGTCTTTGCGTGTGCTGTTGCTTGGCCAAGAATACTCTGGCTCCCCGACGTTCTGGCCTGGCCAACTCCCATTCACCTTTACAGTCTCAGCATAAATGTCATTTTGCTATGAAAGTTTTCCCTGCTTCACCCTCCAGCCCTAAAGACTGAGTTTGTTCCCCGTTTTTATACCTTCTCGCAGCACTCTGTCTCACCACCCCTTTTATAACATCTGTAATTATAAACAATTGTTTGTTCATAATTATATGTACAATTAATGTGTATAATGTCTTTTTCCAGAAGAGGATAGGAGTTTCCTCAGCTCAGAGACCATATCTCTTTTGTGCACTGCTATATATATTCTCAATGTTAGCACACTCTCTTACCCTTAGAAGGTACTTTTTAAAAGAATAAACATACATATATATATATATATATATATATATATGTATGTTTATATACATATATACATAATATGTACTTACATATGCATGTATATAATTACATACACACATAGGGGTGTGTAATATCTATAGCATAGCTGGATGTGGATATACATATGTACATGTACAAACCAGTAGGAAAATTGTACCAACTACTACTGTCTGGACCATAAACAGTTATAGTTTTCAGGTTCAGGAGATAATTACTGTATACATCTATTTACTTTTAGTAGCTAAAAGGCCATATTGAGGAATATTAATTTCCCCCCTCTTATAGGTAAAAAATTTGAAAATACTGAAATGTTTGGTCAGTACCCACTTCAGGTCAATGGATTCAAAGATCTACATGAGTGCCTAGAAGCTGCCATGATTGAAGGAGAAATTGAGTCTTTACATTCGGAAAATTCAGGAAAGTCCGGCCAAGAGGTGAGTTTAGCATCTTTATTCCCTTTTCCTTCAGGTCTTTCTTAAAATGTTGTGAAGTGCAATTTAAGGCTCTAAGGATATAGCTACTAATAATTGAGAGAATACTCAGAAAATGTATTTGGATTTAATTATGATAATTTATACATATTTGGGAAACCTGCAGAGTTAATATACTCTATAAGTTAAATTTTCATTTAAAATTTTTCTCAAAATTTGATGTTAAAATCCTCCTTTAGGACACTGTTCAGTCTTTTAAGACTTTTCAGTCATGGTACCGGCCATTACCGCATGCTAGTCCTGGAAGTAAGGAAGAAAAACACTGATGTTAGAGTGGAATTTTATATGACATATAAAATTATGTAAGACATATGTTACTTACATCAAATATTGTTGGAATATGTCCACACCCAAGTAGGCAACACCACACTCCTTTTCTTGTAAAATTACTGTGTGATTGCCTGAAGAGCAGATGAAAAAACTTGCTTTCTCAAGAAAGAAAGAATTAAAAAAATATATTACAAACCTATTTATCTGTCTCCACTGGTCTCTGTCTAATAACCTATCTCCATCTCTCAATTCATCTCTCTAGCTCCATCTGTATATCCTTCCATCCATATATTCTTCTAGAATAATAGAGTAAACGATAAAGGACAGATTATGTACGCCAAAATCAGTCATCATTAAGCAATTGCTGATAGCTGTCTAGATGTAAACTCCGTGCATGAGGGTGGGGGTCTTCATCTGTGCCATTCACTACTGTATCCCTAGGGCAGTGTGGTGACTGCAGATAAAATTACACAATACATATTGACTGACTGAATGAAATGTCTCAGTCATATTAAAAAAGTTGCCAAGGTCTTTATTCTGAATAGGTACTTAATAAATATTAAGTGATGGCATCTCTGTTTATCTAAAAAGGGACTAGGTTCTTGTATTTTTCAGAATAAATTGCTTTTATTTGAGTTGTATGCTTTTTTAAAAAGATATAATTCTAACGCCATCCTCATTTCCTTTTCTTCCCTCACTCAAACAAAAAAGGAAATAAATAATATTTACTATTTTTTGGCTGTTTTTTTGAGAGAGAGAAAATATTTGAAGTAGTTTTTCTCTCTACATCATAGAGCATCTATTTCAGTGATTCTCAACAGATATCTACACCTCACTTCAAAGCTATCGAATCAGAATCTAGGGTAGGGATATGGTATATGGCCACCAGAGCTCCACAGATGACTCTGATATAGACCTTTAATTAAGAATACTTAAATTAAGCATATTTATTTTATTGATTGGGAAACAAATCTGTAAAGATTGGGACTTTCCAAGGATCCCAAAATGGAACAGGTGTGCAGAGCCCCATGAAGTGCAATCTGTTTTCTATTAAACAAAAGAATGATGGGTTTGGGCAGGGAAAAAAGGGATGGCATTTTCCTCACATTGTCAAAGTAGCTTATAAATGAAACACACTATGGTTTATTGTAAATAATTTAATAATTGGTAAATAATCTTTCTCACATATTCCTACCTTTTAAAAATGTTTTTCTTGCATTGACTCTGATTGTCATTATTTATTTTTTTAAAAATCTAGTTTGTCCTCTGTCTTTGGCTTCATACTCTGAACGCCCTATACCACAATATATAATTTCTGCCTAGGTTTTCCCATCTAACCTAAGATACACAGTGGTTTGTTGTCATCTCTGAATTCAGTTTCTAAGCAGTCTCAATAATAGCAAATTTGATTGCCTGTGATTCCTAGTACCAGTTGCCTAGATTTGCTGAACACAGTAGTTTCAATAATAATTCAACCTGGTTTAAGTGACTCTCACCAACTAGAGCAGAATATCTTAAAAGTTTTTAGTAACACCCTTAAATTATAGTCTTATTATGTGCTTCAGAAAAGCTATTTTGTTTCTCTATAAACACCAATGAGTAGCATTTTAGGCTTGTTTCTAAACAAAATTGGCATAATCCCCGATGTTAATACCTTTTATCTCTTACACTATTATTTAATAAAAATTATTGATTTTACTTTGATATAGAAAACATCTTTTTTTTTTTTTTTTTTCTGAAATAGCTGGGGCCAACTAATATAGGAAGATCTCTAGTCTCCAGAATTGCTTATGTTAAAACATCCAGTGGGCTGTAAGAGTTTACATTTCTGTAATGACTACCAAGAGGCAACTGAATAAATTAAAAATGATTATATGTAAGATATTTTTCTAAATCATAAATTTTAATTAAATGGTGTGCCAATTGTAAATGAGTTATACTCTCCAAGAAACCTGGAGCTATTTTTTGATTGCCTGTTGGAGAGAAAGAATTTCAAAGAGTAAACACCTCACTTCTGGTATCGGTATTCACTACCAATAGTATGATGTACATCCTTTTAGACGATTTATATGCACATATAAATATTGTATTTGTCTGTTCATACTGTCCTGAGACTTGCATTTTTTTACTTAGCAGTATATTGTGAGCATCCTTCCATGTCAGTATATAGCTTTACATCATTCTATTTAGAACCTGCATAGTATCATTGTAGCCCGTATTTATAAAATTAAATTGTTGTAATTCTTCTGTGAGACAGTAGTTGGACAAAGAATTATTTCAAAGAATGTCTTCCTGTAAATACCCTTGAGCACTTAGGAATGAAAGATAGTTAGAAGTGGAATCTTTAGGTCACAGGGCATACTCATTTAAAAATGTTAGTACTGCCAAATTTCCCTTCACAAAGTTGTACCAAGTTATAATCAAAGTGCTGAGAGAAATTTTACAGAGCTTTAATTAAAAAGCTAAGTTATAGAAATAATACCTATGTGTACTGTATTAGATATATGGAGATATTATATAGGAAATATATAGGGCAAAGGAGTGAAGGCAATTAAATGACTGAAACTAATTTTTGAATTGGATTTTCTCTTCTCGTGCTTAGATTATATCCTAGCTTTGTTTGGTGTTCTGTGGGGAATTTCCAATGATAGGTCTGTTTTTTCTTGTTCCTCCCCCCCACCCCCCAATATTCATGTAATCTTCCAAAAGCAAGGTAGTTAAAACATATTAATAGAAAAATCAGCTATTTACTCATAAAAATTGCCACATTCTCTCTAGAAAATATTTTAACAGGTCAGATTTATATTTACAGTAAATTCAGGAGTACTGCTGTTGGCATTGCTGATTATCTAAGTTCTTTTTTCATTAACTGCAGAAATCTATTACCCCTGTCCGTTCATTTTATAATGTAGTAATAATAATAGTAATCATATAATGGTATGTGTTTTGAGATATGGAGGATATAAGCATCATTTTTACCTTTAATGACCTGTGTCTCACAGCATGGCATACCAGTTAGATTAGGGATAAAGTATAGAGTTTTACTGAATGGAAAAATATTTTGAAAGAAAAAAGTCTCATTGGTTTATATTATTTGAAATTCTACTTATGTACTGCTGTACTTATGATCTAAAAATCACAGAGCTAGACATACCCATAGTATTTTTGTAAATGAGTTTAGGGAATGGTGTGGCTATCTCTCGTCCTGATCAGCATGATAATGAAAAAGTGAAATCCTTCCACTCCTGTAGTAGGAAAAAACTGTCACTGCTGTTGGAGGAAACAAATCCATATAGAGACATATTACATAATATATTATGAACATTCTTTCATAAGATATGGAACCTATTTCCTGGACTATTTATGGTTTACAGAGAAGCATACCGCCAATTTGGATCATTTCATTTCTGCTGGCCATTGTAGGTTCCCGTGAATTAAAGTATGTTAACTATTTAAAGTTAATACTTAGATTTAATTTTAAATAGTAACATTTAAAGCATTGCAAAAAAATGAAGGTAATAGTACTTGAAATCTACTTGTTTGAGTGTTGTAAAATGGAATAGAGAATATCATCCTAAGGCATCAGACGTTTTCCTTGTGATATGTGTGGGGTATATTTTAATTCTTCATAGTAATTTTAGGTGTGGATTAAAGCTAACTAAAAAAAATTCTTTCCAGTGCCATGGGAGAACAAAGCAAATAAGCAAACTTTGCTCAAGAAATTTTAAAACTTAAGAGTTGTTTCTAATATTAGATCTTCCATAACTTTCCCTAGTCAGTTTCAGGTAATATCCATAAAGCAAATTCCTTAAACTTCAACTTTTAGTAAAAGGTAAACCAAATCCAACTCAGGAAATCTCAATTCAGGTAATCATTAGCATTTTGGGAGGGAGAAATAGTTTTTAATAACCATTTATTTTTATTGATTTTATTTACAGAAAAGTAGCAGCTTTCAAGATCATATTCAGTTTGCCACATGTGCAGCTTCTGCTTTTCTTTTTCTTGAACGTTTGAATTTAAATTAGCATACTCTTAGCTTATTGACATTTATGTGGTGACATTTTGTGGCACTTGAAAATACCATACACAATATAGTATGCAACAGTTTCTTTTTACAGAAGTATACTGCATGGCTTAAAATAAGCACTTCAGAAATACTTGTTACATTATTTTATACTTCTGTATTTGTTAATTCACAAGTTTTTTCCTTTTTCTTTCTCTTTAAATGAATAAGGTTTATGTAAAGCTTGAATCTGTTTATTGAAATAATTTTGAAGTTTTGTTGCATTTCACGCTTAACTGAACAGTTGCCAAAGTGTGTGGAGGAAGTGCCTCATAGCAGTGAGGCATTCAATTCTTTAAGCACTAGTCATTTTTTAAAATATTAAATGTAGTTATCATCAGTATAAAGTCTGTTTTCCTAGTGATAGATCTTTTTCTCAAATTTGTCAAAATTCCAGTGGGAACATTAAATTTAAAAGAGGAAAGTATCAGTTTCTAGTTTTAGCATGAGAATTGTGATCATTTATGCTATAAAATATTTTTTTTCTTTAGTGTACTACCTCTCACATGTTATTTTGTCACAGGTTTTTGACCGTGTGGTTGATTGTATTAAGTATATGTGCCATTCCTGGTAGTAATTGTGACATAATATTGAAGAAGCCAGAAAACTTGAGATACTAAGCCATACTTTTATTCAGTGTCTTTCTCTTTGGGTTAGAAATTCTAATGTAAAGAATTAATCATTGAAGAAGGAGAGTCATTAGAAGATTTTTCTCTTTCCTGGTTTCCTGTTACCCCATTGGAATTTTCAAAAGGTGTGAAAAGCTTTTAGGAGGAAGTTGAGTTTTAACTAAATTGCATACCCAATCAGTTGTTTGTCATGTTCGTATTATTATGGTGCATATAAAAATGCCACTGCTAACTAACATCCTGTGCCTAAAATTGCAATGGAGAAAACAGAAAGGTGATATTAAGGGGTTTTGTTACTGTTTTCTTTCAGCATTGGTTTACTGAACTACCACCTGTGTTAACGTTTGAATTGTCAAGATTTGAATTTAATCAGGCATTGGGAAGACCAGAAAAAATTCACAACAAATTGGAATTTCCTCAAGTTTTATATCTGGACAGGTATGGTTTGGTATACAGCATGACTTAGTTTTGAAACAGTTCAGTATCCAGTTAAGAGTTATTGTGCTTAGAGAAAATTTTGCTTAATTTCCTTAAAATAATTTTTACTTTTTGTGTAATGTATCTAATACTATTTGTCAGGGAAAATGGAGTTCTCTTTTTATTTAGAAAAGAATAGTTACTGGGAATAATGTTATAAGGAAAAATACTAATTTGTATTGTCTGTACGATGTTTTATTATAAAATTTTGGATGAGTTGATCTTCTGTGGTGATGGCTAGACTTAATATTGTGTCTAGTTCTGTATTTGCAAATACTGATAATTGCTGTATTTCTTTTTCCTGATAGATACATGCATAGAAACAGAGAAATAACAAGAATTAAGAGGGAAGAGATCAAGAGACTAAAAGATTACCTCACAGTATTACAACAGAGACTTGAAAGGTATTGAAACTTTAGTGAAATTATGAGCTAACTATAGGAAGTCATATTTTTAGTGACTGTCTAGAGCTTTAATTTAAAATTTGCTTTGAATGATTTGTGATTCTAGGAGTAAATAATCATTCTGGATTGATATTTTGCTTGAATAGTTTAGGCTTGAGTTTCGTTAGAGACTAAAATAATTCATAGTTGGCATTAGAAGATGATTTTATTGTTTAAAATTAAATATTCCTACCATAAAGAGGTAATACGCATGGTACTAAAAATAGATGTAAAGTTAAACTAATCTATGATTGAGATTTCTTCTTGTCTGAGACTAAATATTACTCTTGAGATTCCCCTTAAAACTAACGGTAACTGAGTGTTTCTCCTTAACACAGAAGATACAAACTCAGATGCCTACGAGAGGCTCATGGAGGCTTTATAAAGAAGCGAAGCAAGTCAAGCGTGAGCTGGTGGGCAAAGGGAGTCAGAGAGCACATCCCTGTGGAGAGAGGGTGGCTGCTATCCGCACTAGTAGGCGGTGCCACGCGTGAACATCATCTTCCTATTTGTCTGTAGCTTCGCATTGTTTCCAGAAGAAACCAGAATCTAGAGTATGAAATATTCTGTAGTTCAGACAAAAGTCTACAGGCTGAAATGTGGTCTGAAAGATCCCAGTTTGCAACGTCTGATCTAATCTGTATTCCCTTGTTTTAGTATTAATTTGAAAGTTATAGCCTAAAACTTTCTATACAAAATAATGTTATTTTTCAATAGTTTTAATTCTTAAAAGGTATCAGTAATCATATTGAAAAATAATCCGACATAAACGGTGGGAGGATAATATTAGTCACCATCTTGAGACCAGATAACAGATCTAAAAATAAAAGTCTCAGGAGATGGAAATGTCAGTTTTCATTTTACTATTGGGTTACAACTTAGAGCAGCATCTAAAATTTATAACAGTGTATATACACATTCAGTCTTAATCAGCTTTGGTTTTGTGTTCCTTTGGAGAACATTTAATTTATTTCTTGAGTGTATATTTAGTTTCACCATCTTCATTTGAAAGCAAAATTAATTTCATTGTTGAGGAATATTTATTGAAGTGTTTTTATTATGTTTTATAACAATTATTGAAAAAAAAAAAATGTGCTTTATACACAAATGAAAGCATTCATACATTTTATGGTTAATAGGTATTTAAGCTATGGTTCGGGTCCCAAACGATTCCCCTTGGTAGATGTTCTGCAGTATGCGTTGGAATTTGCCTCAAGTAAACCTGTTTGCACTTCTCCTGTTGATGATATTGATGCTAGTTCCCCATCTAGTGGTTCTGTACCATCACAGACATTACCAAGGTAAAAAGTTTTCTTGATAGAAGAGACAGCTGTGTTACTGTATTACGTAATAACATAATTGATGCCTTTAAAGACGGTTTTATAAAATGCACGTTGTGATTTATTTTAGTGAACTCTAAAAAGGTGACATTCACTTAGAAGGTTGTATGCTTCTGGGGGCTTTCTTATTTCATTGTTTCAATGGATTTTATGGTTGTGGATTGAAATTTTCATCATACTTTTTTCCATTCAGAATTATACTTCAGGTTGTATGTTATATGTATCATCCTTTCATCCATGAAAATACTACTGTTAAATTAGAAAATTTTCTGTAATGTGAGCTGCTAAGTATTAGCAAGGGAAGGTTTTATAATTCTGGTATATGTAAGATTTGTATAAATAAATATGATTAAGCCATTTCTACTATAAAGCCCCAATTTTATAGTAATGTAGTTCCATATATTAAGAATCTCATTAGGTTATTAGATTAATCCACATATTTCTGGGTTTTTTTTTTAAGAAAACTTTTTCTTTTTGAAATTATAAGCCAATTTAATGCTGTTTGTTTGGCACATAATCATTGTCCAGGGCTTCAACTTGAAAAGTTTAATAATGAATATTCTGTACTTTAAAAATACAGCACAACAGACCAGCAGGGAGCTCCTTCTTCAGAACTGCCAAGCACATCACCCGCATCAATAGTTGCCATTTCGTCGAGATCAGTAATACACAAACCATTCACTCAGTCTCGGATACCTCCAGATTTGCCCATGCATCCAGCACCAAGGCACATAACAGAAGAGGAACTCTCTGTGCTAGAAAGCTGTTTACATCGCTGGAGGACAGAAATAGAAAATGACACCAGAGGTAAGAAGTTTCTCATAGCAGAGCTACTCTACCTCAGATGGACATGATTAATGTTAGAATTGAGAAGGGAAGTCACCTATGGATTATGGGTTTCATGTGTAAATACTATTAAAGGTTTTTTTCCCCTACAAAGTGTTTTCTATAAGATAAACTAGTTTGGCTTCCTTTTTTATGATCTTTTTTTTTTTTTTTTTAAACATCTTTATTGGGGTATAATTGCTTTACAATGGTGTGTTAGTTTCTGCTTTATAACAAAGTGAATCAGCTATACATATACATATGTTCCCATATGTCTTCCCTCTTGCGTCTCCCTCCCTCCCACTCTCCCCATCCCACCCTTCCAGGCTGTCACAAAGCACCGAGCTAATATCCCTGTGCCTTGCGGCTGCTTCCCCCCAGCTATCTACCTTACTACGTTTGTTAGTGTGTATATGTCCATGACTCTCTCTCGCCCTGTCAAAACTCACCCCTCCCCCTCCCCATACCCTCAAGTCCGTTCTCCAGTAGGTCTGCGTCTTTATTCCTATCTTACCCCTAGGTTCTTCATGACATTTTTTTCCCTTAAATTCCATATATATGTGTTAGCATACGGTATTTGTCTTTTTCTTTCTGACTTACTTCACTCTGTATGACAGACTCTAGGTCTATCCATCTCATTACAAATAGCTCAATTTCATTTCTTTTTAAGGCTGAGTAATATTCCATTGTGTATATGTGCCACATCTTCTTTATCCATTCATCTGATGATGGGCGCTTAGGTTGTTTCCATGTCCTGGCTATTGTAAATAGAGCTGCAATGAACATTTTGGTACATGACTCTTTTTGAATTTTGGTTTTCTCAGGGTATATGCCAAGTAGTGGGATTGCTGGGTCATATGGTAATTCTATCTGTAGTTTTTTAAGGAACCTCCATACTGTTCTCCACAGTGGCTGAACCAATTCACATTCCCACCAGCAGTGCAAGAGTGTCCCCTTTTCTCCACACCCTCTCCAGCATTTATTGTTTCTAGATTTTTTGATGATGGCCATTCTGACTGGTGTGAGATGATATCTCATTGTAGTTTTGATTTGCATTTCTCTAATGATTAATGATGTTGAGCATTCTTTCATGTGTTTGTTGGCATTCTGTATATCTTCTTTGGAGAAATGTCTATTTAGGTCTTCTGCCCATTTTTGGATGGGGTTGTTTGTTTTTTTGTTATTGAGCTGCATGAGCTGCTTGTAAATTTTGGAGATTAATCCTTTGTCAGTTGCTTCATTTGCAAATGTTTTCTCCCATTCTGAGGGTTGTCTTTTGGTCTTGGTTATGGTTTCCTTTGCTGTGCAAAAGCTTTGAAGTTTCATTAGGTCCCATTTGTTTATTTTTGTTTTTATTTCCATTACTCTAGGAGGTGGGTCAGAAAGGATCTTGCTGTGATTTATGTCATAGAGTGTTCTTCCTATGTTTTCTTCTAAGAGTTTGATAGTTTCTGGCCTTACATTTAGGTCTTTAATCCATTTTGAGCTTATTTTTGTGTATGGTGTTAGGGAGTGATCTAATCTCATACTTTTACATGTACCTGTCCAGTTTTCCCAGCACCATTTATTGAAGAGGCTGTCCTTTCTCCACTGTACATTCCTGCCTCCTTTATCAAAGATAAGGTGTCCATATGTGCGTGGGTTTATCTCTGGGCTTTCTATCCTGTTCCACTGATCTATCTTTCTGTTTTTGTGCCAGTACCATACTGTCTTGATTACTGTTGCTTTGTAATATAGTCTGAATTCAGGGAGCCTTATTCCTCCAGCTCCTTTTTTCGTTCTCAAGATTGCTTTGGCTATTCGGGGTCTTTTGTGTTTCCATACAAATTGCGAAATTTTTTGTTCTAGTTCTGTGAAAAATGCCAGTGGTAGTTTGATAGGGATTGCATTGAATCTGTAGATTGCTTTGGGTAGTAGAGTCATTTTCACAATGTTGATTCTTCCCATCCAAGAACATGGTATATCTCTCCATCTATTTGTATCATCTTTAATTTCTTTCATCAGTGTCTTATAATTTTCTGCATACAGGTCTTTCGTATCCTTAGGTAGGTTTATTCCTAGATATTTTATTCTTTTTGTTGCAATGGTAAATGGGAGTGTTTTCTTGATTTCACTTTCAGATTTTTCATCATTAGTATATAGGAATGCCAGAGATTTCTGTGCATTAATTTTGTATCCTGCTACTTTACCAAATTCATTGATTAGCTCTAGTAGTTTTCTGGTAGCATCTTTAGGATTCTCTATGTATAGTATCATGTCATCTGCAAACAGTGACAGCTTTACTTCTTCTTTTCCGATTTGGATTCCTTTTATTTCCTTTTCTTCTCTGATTGCTGTGGCTAAAACTTCCAAAACTATGTTGAATAAGAGTGGTGAGAGTGGGCAACCTTGTCTTGTTCCTGATCTTAGTGGAAATGCTTTCAGTTTTTCACCATTGAGGATGATGTTTGCTGTGGGCTTGTCATATATGGCTTTTATTATGTTTAGGAAAGTTCCCTCTATGCCTACTTTCTGGAGGGTTTTTATCATAAATGGGTGTTGAATTTTGTCGAAAGCTTTCTCTGCATCTATTGAGATGATCATATGGTTTTTCTCCTTCAATTTGTTAATATGGTTTATCACATTGATAGATTTGCGTATATTGAAGAATCCTTGCATTCCTGGAATAAACCCCACTTGATCATGGTGTATGATCCTTTTAATGTGCTGTTGGATTCTGTTTGCTAGTATTTTGTTGAGGATTTTTGCATCTATGTTCATCAGTGATATTGGCCTGTAGTTTTCTTTCTTTGTGACATCCTTGTCTGGTTTTGGTATCAAGGTGATGGTGGCTTCGTAGAAGGAATTTGGGAGTGTTCCTCCCTCTGCTATATTTTGGAAGAGTTTGAGAAGGATAGGTGTTAGCTCTTCTCTAAACGTTTGATAGAATTCACCTGTGAAGCCATCTGGTCCTGGGCTTTTGTTTGTTGGAAGGTTTTTAATCACAGTTTCAATTTCAGTGCTTGTGATTGGTCTGTTCATATTTTCTATTTCTTCCTGATTCAGTCTTGGCAGGTTGTGCATTTCTAAGAATTTGTCCATTTCTTCCAGATTGTCCATTTTATTGGCATAGAGTTGCTTGTAGTAATCTCTCATGATTTTTTTTATTTCTGCAGTGTCAGTTGTTACTTCTCCTTTTTCATTTCTAATTCTATTGATTTGAGTCTTCTCCCTTTTTTTCTTGATGAGTCTGGCTAGTGGTTTATCTATTTTGTTTATCTTCTCAAAGAACCAGCTTTTAGTTTTATTGATCTTTGCTGTTGTTTCCTTCATTTCTTTTTCATTTATTTCTGATCTGATTTTTATGATTTCTTTCCTTCTGCTAGCTTTGGGGTTTTTTTGTTCTTCTTTCTCTAATTGCTTGAGGTGCAAGGTTAGGTTGTTTATTCGAGATGTTTCCTGCTTCTTAAGGTGGGCTTGTATTGCTATAAACTTCCCCCTTAGAACTGCTTTTGCTGCATCCCATAGGTTTTGCGTCGTTGTGTCTCCATTGTCATTTGTTTCTAGGTATTTTTTTATTTCCTCTTTGATTTCTTCAGTGATCACTTCATTATTAAGTAGTGTATTGTTTAGCCTCCATGTGTTTGTATTTTTTACAGATCTTTTCCTGTAATTGATATCTAGTCTCATGGCGTTGTGGTCGGAAAAGATACTTGATACAATTTCAGTTTTCTTAAATTTACCAAGGCTTGATTTGTGACCCAAGATATGATCTATCCTGGAGAATGTTCCATGAGCACTTGAGAAAAATGTGTATTCTGTTGTTTTTGGATGGAGTGTCCTATAAATATCAATTAAGTCCATCTTGTTTAATGTATCATTTAAAGCTTGTGTTTCCTTATTTATTTTCATTTTGGATGATCTGTCCATGGGTGAAAGTGGGGTGTTAAAGTCCCCTACTATGAATGTGTTACTGTTGATCTCCCCTTTTATGGTTGTTAGTATTTGCCTTATGTATTGAGGTGCTCCTATGTTGGGTGCATAAATATTTACAATTGTTATATCTTCTTCTTGGATCGATCCCTTGATCATTATGTAGTGTCCTTCTTTGTCCCTTTTAATAGTCCTTATTTTAAAGTCTATTTTGTCTGATATGAGAATTGCTACTCCAGCTTTCTTTTGGTTTCCATTTGCATGGAATATCTTTTTCCATCCCCTTACTTTCAGTCTGTATGTGTCTCTAGTTCTGAAGTGGGTCTCTTGTAGACAGCATATATAAGGGTCTTGTTTTTGTATCCATTCAGCCAATCTGTGTCTTTTGGTGGGAGCATTTAGTCCATTTACATTTAAGGTAATTATCGATATGTATGTTCCTATTTCCATTTTATATATTGTTTTGGGTTCGCTACTATAGGTCATTTCCTTCTCTTGTGTTTCGTGTCTAGAGAAGTTCCTTTAGCATTTGTTGTAAAGCTGGTTTGGTGGTGCTGAACTCTCTCAGCTTTTGCTTGTCTGTAAAGGTTTTAATTTCTCCATCAAATGTGAATGAGATCCTTGCTGGGTAGAGTAGTCTTGGTTGCAGGCTATTCTCCTTCATCACTTTCAGTATGTCCTGCCACTCCCTTCTGGCTTGTAGGGTTTCTGCTGAGAGATCAGCTGTTAACCTTATGGGGATTCCCTTGTGTGTTATTTGTTGTTTTTCCCTTGCTGCTTTTAATATGCTTTCTTTGTATTTAATTTTTGACAGTTTGATTAATATGTGTCTTGGCGTGTTTCTCCTTGTATTTATCCTGTATGGGACCCTCTGTGCTTCCTGGACTTGATTAACTATTTCCTTTCCCATATTAGGGAAGTTTTCAACTATAATCTCTTCAAATATTTTCTCAGTCCCTTTCTTTCTTTCTTCTTCTTCTGGAACCCCTATAATTCGAATGTTGGTGCGTTTCATGTTGTCCCAGAGGTCTCTGAGACTGTCCTCAGTTCTTTTCATTCTTTTTTCTTTATTCTGCTCTGCAGTAGTTATTTCCACTACTTTATCTTCCAGGTCACTTATCCGTTCTTCTGCCTCAGTTATTCTGCTATTGATCCTATCTAGAGTGATTTTAATTTCATTTATTGCATTGTTCATCGTTGCTTGTTTTCATCTTTAGTTCTTGTAGGTCCTTGTTAACTGTTTTCTTGCATTTTGTCCATTCTACTTCCAAGATTTCGGATCATCCTTACTATCATTATTCTGAATTCTTTTTCAGGTAGATTGCCTATTTCCTCTTCATTTGTTAGGTCTGGTGGGTTTTTTATCTTGCTCCTTCATCTGCTGTGTGTTTTTCTGTCTTCTCATTTTGCTTATCTTACTGTGTTTGGGGTCTCCTTTTTGCAGGCTGCACTTTCGTAGTTCCCGTTGTTTTTGATGTCTGTCTCCAGTGGCTAAGGTTGGTTTCAGTGGGTTGTGTAGGCTTCCTGGTGGAGGGGACTAGTGCCTGTGTTGTGCTGGATGAGGCTGGATCTTGTCTCTCTAGTGGGCAGGTTCACGTCTGGTGGTGTGTTTTGGGGTGTCTGTGGCCTTATTATGATTTTAGGCAGCCTCTCTGCTAATGGGTGGGGTTGTGTTCCTGTTTTGCTAGTTGTTTGGCATAGGTTTGTCCAGCACTGTGGCTTGCTGGTCGTTGAGTGAAGCTGGGTGCTGGTGTTAAGATGGAGGTCTCTGGGATATTTCCACCGTTTAATATTATGTGGAGCTGGGAGGTCTCTTGTTGACCAGTGTCCTGAAGTTGGCTCTCCTACCTCAGAGGCAGAGCCCTGACTCCTGGCTGGAGCACCAAGAGCCTTTCATCCACACAGCTCAGAATAAAAGGGAGAAAAAGTAGGGAGAATTAGTAGAAGTATGAGTAAAGAAAGAAGGAAAGGAGGAAAGGAAGGAAGGAAGAAAGAAGCAAAGAAGGAAAGAAAGTAGGGAGGGAGGGAGGGAGGAAGGAAGGAAGGAAGGAGGGAAAGAAGGAAAAAAGACAGAAAGAAAGATGATACAGTAAAAATAAAATAAAGTATAATATAGTTATTGAATTAAAAAATATTTAGAAAAAAAAAAAAAAGGTACGGATAGAACCTTAGGACAAATGTTGGAAGCAAAGCTATACAGAGAAAATCTTACACAGAAGCATACACATACACCTTCACAAAAAGAGGTAAAGGGGATAAATCATAAATCCTGCTTCCCTGAGACCACCTCCTCAATTTGGGGTGATTCGTTGTCTAAAGGAGGGAAGGAAGGAAGGAAAGAAAGAAAGAACGAAGGTAAAGTATAATAAAGTTATTACAATTAAACTTAATTATTAAGAAAAAGAATTTTTAAAAAAAATGTCATGGACGGATAGAGCCCTAGGACAAATGGTGGAAGAAAGAGTATACAGACAGGATCTCACACAGAAGCATACACGTACACATTCACAAAAAGAGGAAAAGGGAAAAAAATCATAGATCTCGCTCCTAAATTCCACCTCTTCAATTTGGGATCATTCCTTGTCTATTCAGGTATTCCACAGATGCAGGGTATATCAAGTTGATTGTGGAGCTTTAATCCGCTGCTTCTGTGGCTGCTGGGAGAGATTTCCCTTTCTCTTCTTTGTTCTCACAGCTCACAGGAGCTCAGCTTTGGATTTGGCCTGCCTCTGCGTGTAGGTCGCTGGAGGGCGTCTGTTTTTTCGCTCAGACAGGACGGGGTTAAAGGAGCCGCTGATTCGGGGCCCTCCGGCTCACTCGGGCGGGGGTTGGGGGGTGGGGGGTGGGCGGGGCACTACGTGCGGGGCGGGCCTGCGGCTGCAGAGGCAGCGTGACGTTGCGGCAGAGGCCGGCGTGATGTTGCACCAGCCTGAGAACCCGCCGTGCGTACTCCCGGGGAAGTTGTCCCTGGAATCCCGGGAACCCGGCAGTGGCGGGCTGCACAGGCTCCGCGGAAGAGGGGTGTGGAGAGTGACCTGTGCTCGCACACAGGCCCCTTGGTCGGCGGCAGCAGCAGCCTTAGCGTCTCCCGCCCGTCTCTGGGGTCCGCGGTTTTTAGCCGCGGGTCGCGCCCGTCTCTGGGGTTCGCGCTTCCCGCCGCGGCTCGCGCCCGTCTCGGGGGCTCGCGCCCTCAGCCGCGGCTCGCGCCCGTCTCTGGGGTTCGCGCTTTTAGCCGCGGCTCGCGCCCGTCTCTGGAGTTCCTTTAAGCAGCGCTCTTAAACCCCTCTCCTCGCGCACCAGGAAACAAAGAGGGAAGAAAAAGTCTCTTGCCTCTTCGGCCGGTGCAGGCTTTTTCCCCGAACTCCCTCCCGGCTAGTCGTGGTGCACTAACCCCTTCAGGCTATGTTCAAGCCGCCAACCCCCAGTCCTCTCCCTGAGCTCCGTCCAAAACCAAAACCCGAGCCTCAGCTCGCAGCCCCGCCCGCCCCGGCGGGGTGAGCAGACAAGCCACTCGGGCTGGTGAGTGCCGGTCAGCACCGATCGTCTGTGCAGAAATCTCCCGCTTTGTCCTCCGCACCCCGTCGCTGGTGCACTACTCCGCGGGTCCCGAAACTCCCCCCTCTGCCTCCCGCAGTCTCCGCCCGCGGAGGGGCTTCCTAGTGTGTGGAAACTTTTCCTCCTTCACAGCTCCCTCCCACTGGTGCAGGTGCCGTCCTTATTCTTTTGTCTCTGTTTTTTTCTTTTGCCCTACCCAGTTACGTGGGGAGTTTCTTGCCTTTTGGGAGGTCTGAGGTCTTCTGCCAGCCTTCAGTAGGAGTTCTGTAGGAGTTGTTCCACGTGTGGATGTATTTCTGGTGTATCCGTGGGGAGGAAGGCGATCTCCGCCTCTTACTCTTCCGCCATCTTCAGGGTCCCCCTTTTTTATGATCTTAATATCAGGTTTAGAGAGACCAAAAGATTTCCCCTGTATTACTTAGCTAATTAATGACCTAACAGATGGTCTGATTTTCTGGTTTAGGGCTCTAAATTTATATCAAACTGGTATTCACAGGTACTCCATTGGTGAAACATCACACAGCATCAGATTTTGTACTTAATCAGTTATGTACCTCCCTTGATATTTGTGCAGTGAGTTCAAATGATACAATATTTTCTTTAGGTTGAAGAATTAGAAATGTGAATTTTAATATTCAGTCTTCTCTAGTAGGTTTCCAAATATGATCTATTAGCTCAGTGCCAGTCTATAACGAGTTTTAACTGGCATGTAGTAAAATCAGAAAAGTAAGGACAGTGCTCTGTGGGGGGGGGGTGTGTGTGTGTTAGTGTTAAGTTGCCATCTGTCCATGCTTGGAAGGAACTCTCCTTTATTCTGAAATTATCTCCCTTTACTTTTATCCTACTTTACTGTTGTTAAATCTCCTTTTTCTTAAAATGAAGTGATATTAATATTTTATGGTTAGTTTTATCATAATATTTTTTGCATGTCAAAATATTAATAACCTATTATTGGCTCCCTAGTTTTATCCTAATTTTATTGATCTATGAAAAAAACATCTAGGAGTTACTCTTTTTATACCAAAAGGTTGGACTTGTACTAAACAATATCACTTGTTAGATTTTAAATGCCCAACTAGATGCTTTATAGACAATATGGAAATAAAGAGCAGTCTGTATTTAATAGGGAGTAAATAGGGTGTGGTGGTAACTAACAGCGTTAGTAACTAAAGATTTTCCTTAGTATTTTTCATATATAAGGAAATTTTTTGTATTTGAAATCATTAGTAAACATTAATTAAGCACATAGTTTTTCCTGAATACTGTGCTAGGTGTTGGATAATTTTCTAGTGGACTTGGCAGATTGTGTTTGTTTTCATAAGATACATTCAGAAGACTGAAAGCTAAGAACCTTTTTTGACCACCAAGGTCGTAGCATTGAGGGAGGAAAGAAATGACTTCGGTATATTCTTTGATGTGGGTCATTGACAAGAGGGAAGGCGGGGGGGAGGATCAAGGATGATTCCCTTAGTTGTTCATAGTGATATGTATGACTACATAGATGGAATGCACTTTGGAAATGAGCAAACTGGTGGGGAGCAGGCCCTCACCTTGGGGGAGGAAGTAGGAATATGATGAGTCCACTTCTGGCCATTTTAAGTTAGAGGAACTTGAGAGACATGTCGTAAGGTTTTGGACCTATAATACTATGCATCAAGTATTAAAGATTTTCCTTGGAATATTTGTTTTCTCTCTTTTATCCCTGATGATATTTGCTGTTAGCATTATTTTTTAAACTGTTACATAGTATTCCAGTATATGAATATGATATAATTTATTCAATTTCTGTGTTGTTACTAACTACCAATAAAGCTGGCCTTCCGCATACATATTAGCATACTTTGTGAGTTGAGTATATTAAAAATGCCATTTCTGATCCAAAGTGTATATACTTAACATTTTGACTATTTTAAAATTTCCCTCCCAAAAACAATGAGGCAGTTTACATTCCCAATAATTTTGTGTGAGAGAACCTGTTTCCCCAGTACTCTCCCTAGCTCTGGGCACTTTTTAATTTGTGGTAGTCTGATAGTTGAAATGAAAATGGTATTTCAGTGTCTTGATTTGCATTTCATTAATTATGAGTGAAATTCTATTTTTCTCTAAATTGGTGACCTTTGCCCATTTTTTATATTGAACTATTTGTCTTTCTCTTATTGCTTAATAGAAACTTTAATGTTATGGGTATTAACCTGTTGCCTGTAGTGTATGCTGCAGATAATATTTTTCCAGTTTGTCATTTGATTTTCTTTATGTTGGCTTTTGTTTTCTTTCTATAATAACAGATTTTCTTAAATTGGGGGGAGGGAGTCTTTTCATTTATGGTTACTGGATTTTCTCACAAGCTGTAAAAGGCCTTTCCCTAGTGAAAAGTTCCTAATTTTCTTTGGTAGTCTTTGGTGTTTTTTTCCTGATTCTGTTTAACAGCTTCATAGTATAGTGTGGTTATACTATAATTTAACCATTTCCCTATTGACAAATATTTAGGTTGTCTCCACTTTTTAAAAAACAATTATAGGCAATATAACTGAAACATCCCTACCTCTAAATAATTTTGTAGGATAGATTTCTACTGGAAGTAGAAATAATGAGTAATGGGAGTCTCATAACTTTATTTCAGTTGGTGATTAAAGTGGATTTATTTATCCAGTTACTTCTGTACATATACATATATGTATGTGTGTGTGTGTGTGTGATGTGTGGTGAAGTTATTTTATTTCACTCTAAAGGTTTTCGTATAGGTTATAGCTCCCCTTTTCCACTTATGTGCCCTAATTTCCTCTGGCTCCAAAGTTACATATTTTGACACAGTGGGAAACTTCATCAAGATAAAGAACTTATTCTGATTTAGGGCAAATAAAAGAATCAAACTACAGGAAAAAAATAAAGTTTTTCCTGTTTTATACAAATACGTAGGGGGGGTTAGTTTTAATTTTCATTGGAAACTTCCTTTATAAATTTGAACGAAGTTCAGTTTTATTGGCTCTGCACATTTTTAAAATAAACCATATTTGTTTTCATTTTTCGTTTGTGCTATATCTTTTATAAAGAACTAAATTTCATTTTATGCAAATTCTGAATAGTAAGTTTTAGAACAGTTGTTTTAGAAACTTTTTCTTATTCCTCTAACATATTGGTAGGAAAACCCTTATTCCCTACCTTATAAGTCTCAGTAGAAACATACTTGATGTTAATCATTAAATGGCATCTTCTATCCTTAGATTTGCAGGAAAGCATATCTAGAATCCATCGCACAATTGAACTAATGTACTCTGACAAATCTATGATACAAGTAAGTTGAATTTTGAGCTAGTAAGCATTATCAAAATTATTTACATATTTTAATTTATCTTTATGTTATTTATCATAATTCTCATACTTTTTGTTATAAAATTGTTGAACTTTAAGATTTTTATATTAATATTTTCCTCATTCAGTTGTATTCTCATACTGTATTTATTAGCCTACCTTTTTATTCTTTTATAATAAAATTTATCAAAAATTTCTAAAAGGCCTTAGCATTAAAAAAAAAAATTCTATGGGAAAATTACATGGTTGTTTAACGATATTAAGATTATGGGAGTGGGGCTTCCCTGGTGGTGCAGTGGTTATGAATCCACCTGCCAATGCAGGGGACACGGGTTCAAGCCCTGGGCCGGGAAGATCCTACATGCTGTGGAGCAACTAAGCCCGTGCACCACAACTACTGAGCCTGCGCTCTAGAGTACGTGAGCCACAACTACTGAAGCCCGCGCACCTAGAACCCGTGCTCTGCAACAAGAGAAGCCACCGCAATGAGAAGCCCACGCACCACCATGAAGAGTAGTCCCCCACTCACCGCAACTAGAGAAAGCCCGCGTGCAGCAACAAAGACCCCGCGCAGCGAAAAATAAATAAATAAACAAACAACTAAATAAATAAAAGATTATGGGAGAAGGTAAAGGGCTCAGTTACATTTTAACTTCTGAGGCTCATATAATGGCTTATTATATAAGCCATTTTGCTGAACTCATCCATCAATTTATAACTGTGAATATTTAAACAAATCATGTGCTGTATATAAAAGTGTTCATCATAAGTTCTTTATTCGAAAGAAGTAAATAGATCAACAGATATACTTCCAAAGTTTTGAAAATCATCTTATTTACATACCTGTCTGCTTTACATGTCTTTAGTTTGCTTATCCTCTCCGCCCCCTGCCTTCTTTTATTTCATAGTTTAATTTTTTCAAAACTTTAATTCCAGCCAATTTACTCTTGTTAAAAAACATATGCTCCTATGGGATCCTCCAGTCAGATGGTTTGTGGGTTTCATGGGATGTGGTGTAATAGACTACATAACTACAGTTTAACTCTTCTTTTTCATATTTAGGTTCCTTATCGCTTACATGCTGTTTTAGTTCATGAAGGCCAAGCTAATGCCGGGCACTACTGGGCATACATTTTTGATCATCGTGAAAACAGGTGGATGAAGTACAATGATATTGCTGTAACAAAATCATCATGGGAAGAGCTAGTGAGGGACTCTTTTGGTGGTTATAGAAATGCCAGTGCATACTGTTTAATGTACATAAGTGATAAGCCACAATTCTTAATACAAGGTAAGAATATGAAATATATAGGGTGGTATATATTTTTAAATAAGTAACCCTTTTATGTGACTCTGGTCTCTGGTGTGATTAGTTAAGTGTAGTTTATAAAGAGTGTGATGAATATGATTAGGAAATGCTGCTGGGTTATTGTAGGTGAGAAAACTGGAATTGAAAAGTAATGTGACCAGGGCTGAAAACTGGAATATATTTTGTATTCAAAGTTAGCTATTTAGTAACTATTATAAAATGTAAATCGGACTTTTTTCTCCTTGTTAAAATCCTTTTAATGACTGTGTCACACATTGACTCATATTCAAGCTCCTTAACCTAACATAAAAAGCCTCCATTTTCTGGCCTCTGATTGTCCCTCCAGCTTCATTTATAACCATTGTTCATTTCAAACTTTATGTACTTTACTAATATTTGAACTTCTTTGGCTCACACCAAATCATTTCACACATTTATATCTATATGTTCTTATGTTTTCTGTTTTTATCTTTTGCCAGTAATGATCTTATTTCTTTCCTCTTTTGCCTAATTCTTTCTCATCTCTCAGGGTTCAATTCAGATGTCATCTGCTCTGCCAAGTTTTCCTTGACCTGCCACAAAGTATCCCTCCTTGTTTTCTCATAGCATACCTCTATTGGGCACTTATTATGTGTTGGAATTGTATGTTGACTTGTCTTTCGCACTTCACTCTGGTCTGCTCAAAGCCAGGGAGCATTTCATACTGTGTCTTAATCTTTTTATTTCTCATATTCTAATATAGGCTTTGCATATAAAAAGCACTTAATAAAGGTTTGTTGAGACTGATAAGACTAAACTTTCCTTTTGTATTTAACCATTTAGCAAAACTAGTTAGGCAGTTCATTTATGACTGAAAGCTAAAATTTATTTTGTGTGTGTGTGGTAGAGGTTGAGTAACGCTTTTAAGTACTACTTATGTGATGTTGAAAGAAATCTTGCTATATTGATTGATTAGTTTTCAAATTGCATATAAGTATATTACTATACTTAACTGCTTCAGATGAAAAAGAATTTTAGTTCTATTTTGAGCTTTCGAGGTTATGAGTTATTTCTTCTCATTTTGTGGTTTTACTTCGTGAATAATCAAACATCTGGTATTTTATAATAGAAAAAGTAGCACTATGTCAGTGTTTGAAAAGTAGCAAACAATTTTGGCCTTATGTCTTGTTCCATTTTTTTACTCTTCAGCCTAAAAGTAAAAGCTGAGAACATTACCTATAATGGATTATCAAATATTTGCATCATTGTTTTTCTGAGCATTTGTTTGAGTTTTCTTTTAATATATAGGTAATATTGATTCGCCAAGTGGTAATAATTTGTACTTTAAATACATTTGAAACACCTTCTATTTTGAGCTTTGCATTTTTCCTTTAATCCTTAATTTTATAATAGTTTTTGAAATATGATTTGCAGAGGAATTTAATAAAGAAACTGGGCAGGCCCTTGTTGGAATAGAAACACTACCACCAGACTTAAGAGATTTTGTTGAGGAAGACAACCAGCGATTTGAGAAAGAGCTAGAAGAATGGGATGCACAACTTGCCCAGAAAGCTTTGCAGGAAAAACTTTTAGCATCTCAGAAATTGAGAGAGTCAGAGTCTTCTGTGACAACAGGTTAGTCTGCTTTTATTGCATTTTATTATCAATATCATGTTTATTATTGATATTTTATTATAAAAATAAGATATGCTCATTGAAAAAGCAAAAACAACATAAAACGTTAGTTATCCTAAAATATGAAGACTCCAGTAAAAATCGTCTGAAATTCCATCACTCAGAGATAATAAAAGGCAACAATTTAGTTTACTCCTTTGCCAGATAACACTGTATGTACATATATATCGTTTTCAAGTTAGATGATTCTGCTAACTCTCCCTCTACCTATTCTGCCTACTTTGATTGACTTTTTTTGGCAAGATGCTTAGAAAAACTGTGAAACTGCAGGTAACCCAAGCCAATTCACTAAAGCTATCAAAGGAATGAACTCTAATAATTTCATATTTGAGCAAAATAACACTACTGGTAAATAGTATTAATTCATATAGAGTATTTATTTGATTTGTTTTCAGAATTCTTAAAGTTAAAAACAAAATTAGCAGGAACTAAATATTTAATATATTCCAAGCAAAAATCTGTATAGATCTGTAAAACAAATGAGAAGATAAGTGTATAAAAATATAAATATTAAACATTCTACAATTATTAGGTGATAAAATCAATAAAATATTAAGAATAACACTGTGCAAAAGTATCTTCTAGCAAAGCTGAAAATACAATGTCTAATGATTTTTTTTAAGATTAATCTCATCACTAAGTTGTCAAAATATTTTAGGATGACATTTTGTACTGTAGGAAAGGTCCTCTTTCTGTTTAGTGGTTGGGGAAATGAGAAGAGATAAATTAAATAGATAACTTCCTTAACCCCATTTGTCTCTTTCTCTTTTTTTTTTTTTTAAATAACTCTGAGTGGATCATTTTGAATCACCCTTTTTTTTTGTAAGATCTGTGTGTTTTGTTTTTATTTTTTAAGAAAGCATTTTAGGTGTTTGTTTAATTTCATCTTTTATAGACAGATTCCCATGTAGCTTTACCTAGGTAGTTTTCAGCATTATCATCTGAACTTTAGAAGGAATTATTCTTTCAATGAGAGATTTGTAATACCACAATATGGTATGGTGACTGATGTAGGCATGCACAGATCTTTCCAGACTTGGAACTTGTTCTCATATGAATTGAATAGTTGAGTCCTTGATCTTGATTTTAAGTGACATCGATTCAGAATTTTTAAAAGACCAAGATAATGGTATTATACCAACAAAGGTACCAACATATTGATACAGAAATGCAGTACAGTATATCTGGATACCACCATTGTAGTCTCTGGTGAGCTCTACCAGACGAGGACTGTACTTTCTTCCTGTACATCAAGGGCCACTGTTTAGAACAGGTGAAACTCTATAGTTCACAACAATGCAGTTTCATTATAGTAACTTTGTCCATATTAGTAGGAAGTAAAATAGCTCAGTAGATATCAAGAGGTTTCTGAGTTCAAATCACAGTGTAGTAACTGTGTTACAGTTCCTTTCATTTTTGAGTCAGTTCCATCTCTTTGTGATTTCATCCCTTGTCTTCTGTACATATCCTTTCCAAATTACTCCCTAGAACTTGCCCCAAGATGGAGCTTCTCTGTTATTCTTTGCTTAATTTTTAAGTGCTCCAGTTGCACATGGCTCTTCTTATCTTATTAGTGGGAGGACAGGGCTGCACAATTGGCATGATAGTGGCACCTAAGCACTCAGATGAAGGTGAGTGCTCCAGTCATTGGTTAAGCTCCAACCCTATTATTCTTGGCTCAGTTATATTTTGTAACATCAAAATATTAAATTCTATACTCTTTTCCATCTTTTCTGTTTCTCACAAGACTATCTAAATTTACAGACTTAACACATTTTATTTTTACTAAATCAGACTAATACATATTCCCCACTAATATTCCTGTCTGACAGGACTAGCCAACTTTTCCCCATCATTTACATTTGTCATCTTATATTCCCTTGCTATGAAAAGGCCACATGTGTGTATGCTCCACACCCTTTTTATCCTGATCAATACTTCCTATTGTACACTTTATATGGTGTTTTGTAAGTTTTAAAAAATTCAGCAGTAGGTATTGGGCATATATGTTCATGTCCCTCTTTAGTATTTAAAAAAAAAAAACTTGAAGAGAAATACAGATGTATTTCTGAAAAGAGCCAGAATAACTAAAAAATAAAGAGATGGAAAGGTCAATTCATATGTAATTACTATGATAGTTATCTTCCAGACTGGGTTTTCAGAAAGCAGTGACAATACTGCCTCAGTAGAAAACATTGTGTCCTGTATAGGATTGCTAGAAATATGCATTTTGAGTTAGTAGAAATAGAATGTTCTAAATCTATAAATTTAGGGGTGAGATTATTGTTTAAAAGATTGGTTTCTATTACTGTATTATCTTACATATCATATTAAGAAATCCATCTTCTGTTACAGGAGAATTTAACATACCACAGTTGAATAAGGGAATCTATTATAGTGTTCATTGGAATCACTTAACATCCTATCATAAGTAGAGAAATTTTACTTTAATGCCTATGCCATCTTTTTCCTGTTTCTCCTCACAGTTTTCAAAGTAATTTGTTTAATTTGGTATAATACTTTCAGACTGTCAAAGAGAACCTGTGTTTAAATCTCTCAGGTGTGCACTAGGATTATGAGTGACTAGTGGAAGTAATACAAGGAAATCCTGTTTATAAAATCCATCAGAGTGATTTTTTTTTATCTCCCTGCAAATCTTTTCAGTAAAGCTGTAACCTAAGAACCATTAAAATCCAATTTCTTAAGGGTGATATTCCAAATAAGAATATTAATTTATATAGTATTAATTAAATGAGTATTTGTTCCTCTTCTTTAACAGGTGACGAAGAAATCCATAGGCATCACTTGTCCCACACGATTCATTGTCTTACTGAAACTAAATAATAAATGATAGAAAAGTATTCTTTAGTCCATCTCACACTACCTCCCTAACCTACCTACTGCAAAAGAAAACTTACCTTAACACTTATGTTTAGAGATTTAGCCAACGGTTCTTTACCACGGTATATATCGATACATCAGAATTACCTGGGGGACTTTTTCTGAGTATAAACAGGACATACCGCCTAAGATTTACTGGGCTCAGAATCAGTGGAGGAAGGGTCCAGAATATATATTTTTAAAAAGATGTTCAGATAATTCTGAGGTGTACCTGTGGTTAAGCAGCATGGCTCTAGGCTGTATATATAAAACAAATTATTCTGAAGGAGAGAGAGCTTTGCCTGTTTTGCTTGTGTTACCCATATCTTACTCAAAAACTATTTGAAGTCCTTACAATATATATAACATACTTGGATTTTAAAAACAAAAAGAAAGGAGCTGAAACCAAAAAATGACCTCATTTTTGACAAAAATGACCTTATTTTTGACTTGTAGACCAAATGGTCTACAAGTCAAAAATAAGCTGATATTCCAGGAAAGTACAGCTGGTTCCTGAGAGTCAGACCTGGTAGAATGAACAATATCCTCAATATTTTCAAGTTCCTTTAAAACAGGGACCAGGTGATGTTCTTATTTAAATCTCCAGAATCTAGCATAATAAATGACAAATGGTTGATGCCCCTTGAATATTTTCTGATTTGATTTCATTCCCTATGGAAATTGCAATAATGAGTTTCCTAGGGGTGATCCTCAGTGTATGGGAATGCAACCATTTAAAAAGGATAGCCAGTGTAAAATAGATAGCTAGTGGGAAGCTGCTGCATAGCACTGGGAGATCAGCTTGGTGCTTTGTGACCACCTAGAGGTGTGGGATTGGGAGGGAGGCTTAAGAGGGAGGGAATATGGGGATATATGTATGCATATAGCTGATTCACTTTGTTGTACAGCAGAAACTAACACAACATTGTAAAGCAGTTATACTCCAGTAAAGATGTATATGTAAAAAAAAAAGGATAGCCCAAATAACTATACATTAGGGAAGAAGGCTAAAAGTATGTTGTGCAGATATAGCTCTATCCTGGATAATTTTTAGGTTTAACTTTGGTTCCTAAGCCTCTACTCCCCACATTGCTGAGAATTCTGTTTGTGGTGCCACCTAGGAATCTGAAGTCTTAAAATTGTTTCTGTGATGATTCTATGCAGCCAGCTTAGCATGGCTCTTTATAGGCTGTTTTTGGGGAATCATTGATTTTAAATACATTTCTGTAAGAAAAATGGACAGCTATTCTTTGATGCAGTACTCTTTAAATATTGTTCTAAATGTTCATGTAATAAGTATGACTCATTAGTAAGTTAAGGTATGAAATACTTCTGAAAGATATGAGTTGTTGTTCTTTTTTTAAATAGTTGATTAGAGAGCAGATCCTTATGCTTTAACAGAAAGTCAATTGCTTGTCAAGTTGACTCTTAAAATGCTAGAGACCATAACCAGGAAACAGGCATAGAACACCCCCAAGGTCCTCCCAACCCCTTACTTCAACATGGAGGTGGACTAAAGGAGCAAGTTCTGAGTACTCTCAGAATGTTGGATTTTATATAACAGCCAAATAGGTGAATGAATAAGTTCTATTATCAACATAGAACATGGCTGGAAAATATCTTATGTGGCTGGAAAATATCTTATGTGGAGGATAGCCATCCAAAAATCTCAGTGAAGCATCCATAAACTAAATAAATGATTAGAAAGATACTCCAGGTACAGGGACATTTTATACCTCTACAGAGAACTAGTCATTCACGGTGAAATGAGTGTGTTTAGGAGTTTGTAGCTGCAGGTAGGTAACCAAAGAAGACTTCCAGGAATTAAGAGTAACAAATGTCACATAAGTAATCACCAGCCGTATTTCAAGGTGAAGCCTGAACAATAACACTAATAACTGTGGGACCAGTTAGTACATAAAATGCCAGTTAGTGCATAAAGGAAACAGCGTGGTCTCTGTTTATTGAGCTCTTACCATTTATATAGGCTAGCAGGGATGAGACTTCTATAGGGATACAGGATGAACAAAAACTGTTGCGTGAGACTTCTATAGGGTTACAGGATGAACAAAAACTATTGTGTGTGCAAAAAACATAAAAGAGCCAGATGTTTTGTCCTAATGTTGTTTTTAACAAAGAAATGGAAATTGCCTAAATGTATGGTAAAATATTAGTTGTATGAGCCCTTTATACAGAAGAACACGGTATAACCAGTAAAAATTGTATCGACAGGAAGAATGTTTGTTATATTAAGTTAAAAACAGCATATTCAGAATAACTTTTTGTTTAAAAAAATTTGGGTAGGTAAAATCTGGAATATATAATACTAAAAATATTAATAGTGCTTATGTCTAGGTAGTGGAAAGAGCCTTTTATTTTCCTCCTTTGGTTATTTGTTTGTTCTAGTGAACATGTTTTCTACTCTTCTGGTTTGACAAAATGAAGCTAAAACCTCTTTCCTTTTTTATGAAGACCCTCTATTATAATCTGACTCCCTTGTAATTCTTCCAAGACTACTATTCTATGTTTCATCTAAGCCAGGGTATTCCCCATTATTCTTGCTTGTAGGTTATTTTCCTGTCATTAAGGCTTTGCTCATGAAGTATCCTTCATTTGGAAAATGTCCTCTTATCCTCACTATTCTTGAAATTTTATCCATTTTAAGACTTTCCTCATATCCCCAAATCTTTATGAATCCCCCTAATTACCCCTGTAGCAATTATTACCTTTTTTCCTCTATTCTAGTCCCAATCTGTTCTCACTACCAAATTTATGTTATATTTCATCTTGATTACCAGTGTAAAGGCTCATTAATAGCAAGGATTTTATTAATCTTTTATCTGTCCTTACAGTGCCTTTGCATATGCTATTCCTTCTGCCTGGAATCATCTTGTTTCTCATCAAGATAATTTTCTCTACAAATCCTTCAAGACTCAGCTCAGTTGACATTCCTCCTTTCTTAGCCTGCAGCATCATTCCAAGTGTGTGTATTAGGTCCACGATGCTTCTGTAGGACCTTGTGCATAAGTCTGTTATTGCATTCAGTACTTCGTGTTGTAATGGAGTATACATTTATCTGATTTTGTTGAGAGTTCCTTAAAGTGAGTAAAGTTTCTGTCTTTTTTTTTTTTTTTTTTTACCATTGTTAATACCTAGCTCGGTACTAAAAATGACATATGCTCAACAAACATGTTGGGAATGAAGTTTGGGTTTTTGTTTCCAAACTCCCAGAACTCAAATCCTTATAGGTTTACCTACTGTGATTACAGTACCACTCAAATAAGTTCCCTGGAAGATATTTACACAGGGAAAATTCTAGAGGAAATAGTTTTATATGACATTTAGGCAGAATCATTCAGCATCACATAAGGTTTTTGGACTCAAATCCCTATGTGGAAGGAAACCTTGACGCTGGGGACCTAAGGTGTATCTGACTGTGTCGATCAGATAAAATTACTTTTTCTCTTAAGGACTTAATTTACATACATTGTCCAGGTTTCCCTGGCTTACATGTGTCACACCAGATGGATTTCTTGGCCCTCATTGCATTAAGCTCACATCCTACTATCAACTACTGATGTTTTATCTATTACAGTGAGAAGAGACAAAGGGGGAAAACACAAGTAATGAAAGCTTTATCAACAAGAAGTCTCTCTCTGTTAATCCCTAGAGCAGCTGACTTAAGCCACTTACACGAAAGCTTCCAGAAGCAGAAGACTTGCTAAGCTGGAGTTGTAGTGGTTAAGATTTTCTTAACCTTGTCCATCATACAGGGACACTGAAAGAACATTGCAGTCCAAAGTCAGGAAATACAGAAATGAGGACATTTAACATTTTTTAACTTCTTTACCTATCACACACATTGTAAGCATTTCTTCCTTTAGTTTTCCTTGTCATAGTATATTTCACTCCCATTATCCTAATTACTCATACCCAAAATTTAAGTCATCTTCACATCAGTCTCCAAACATTTATGTCTAAAATGCATCTTGAATCTAACCAATTCTCTCTTTCTTGCTGTCTCTGTTATCCAAAAGAATAGTCTTTTCTTGCTCGTATTGCTGTAGTACCTTTTAGTACTTTCATTGACTTCTAGTTTTACTTTCCTCTCTAATCTGTTCTTTGCAGTGTGGTCAGAATAATGTTCTTTAAACTTGACATGTTGCCATTGTATTTAAAATGTTTATTCACTTGCTTTGCCCTTCAAAACTTTTGTGACTCAAAGGCCTCCGTTTTGTCCCTATCTGCATCATCTCTTGCCACCTCTCCCCTCTTGTAATACTATAATCCAGCCACACTAGACGCCTTTTGGATTGAGCTTATGCTCACTTCATGGGCTGTTCATTCTTCCATTTTCAAACCTAATCCGTTTAACTTCAGCTAAAAAGTCAGTTTATCTCATATCCCATAACCTTAATTACCCTTGCCCCATTTTATTCCTATAATGTATTATTATGATATTGTCACAATTCATATGCGTGATTCTTTGGTTAATAACTTTCTCCATAGTTGACTATAAATTCCATGGGGGTAGGGGCTGGCTGCTTTGTTCACACTCAGAGTCCCAGTGCCTGGCACATAGTTAGACACTTAATTAGAATTCATTGGATAAATGAATGCTCGTGCATCTATGTTGAAATTACATTATTTCTTTTTGAATAATATTTCACTTTGAGAAAAGTTTTAAATTAGTAAAATATTGGAAAGGTTGACAGTAATCCTGTCGTGTCCCACCAATTGATTGAGCAAGGACTCATCCTATCCCAGTAACGCTGTAGAATATTTTAGTGTACTTTCTTATTTCTTTTTATCCATTCATTAGCTTATTAATTCATTTGTTCCATTAAGTTATTGTGTGCTTATTATATGCTAGGTATTGAAGAAATAGCAATACAAAAGGGAGATAGCATCACTGCTCTATGGATTCTTACAGTCTAGCAGGGGATATGGGCTTGAAACAAATACTTAACAAAAATAATGAAGTTACAGTTGTGGTAAGTGCTATTAAAAAGAAAGTATACGTTTACTCTAGAGCAGTTATTCTCACCTGAGAGTGATTTTGTCCCTCAGACGGCATTTGACAATACTGGAGACATTTCTGGTTGTCACACCTGCGGAGACAGTACAACTGGCATCTAGTGGGTAGATGCCTGGGTACACAGGACAATCCTCCACACCAAAGGATCATCTGAACCAAAATGTCAGTAGTGTTGAGGAGGAGCAACCCTGCTTTAAGAAATGGGGTTATCAGGAATACTTCCATAAGGAAGTGATATTCAAACAAAAGGATATATAGAAGTTATTAGATGGGGGGGGATGAGAATTGGTGAACACACAGGCAAAGGGAAGAAAATGAGGAAAGATACAAAAGTTGGGAGGTAAACCTCTTCTCTGATGTATTAGATAAGCTGAAAAAAGTCTGGTATGTGTTCCTTTTTGAGTAAAGGGCAAAGGACACCTGGCGATGTTGGAGAGATAGGCAGAGACCCATTTATATAATGCCTTGTAGGTCGTATAAGGATTTTGGGGTAGTCTGTTAAATACCCAGTGGACATTCAGAGTACATTGTCGCATCTGTGGGTTTCGAACTCAGAACATAGGCAGTAGATATAACTTTAGGAGTTCTTCACAGAAGTAGTATTTGAAGTCTTGAATTTACATTGGTACCAGTTTGGCAAGTTGTAATTGTTTTTCTCTGACAACACTCAGCTACCAGGAACAGGTTCAGAAAAGATAGAAGGTTGGGTTCATTCAGGGTTAGGATTTTGTTAGGTAAGTATGAAAAAGGATACTGTGTCCAGGAAAACAGCTACTGTGCTCCCTACAGAAACTCAGACCAGGATTGTTGTACAAACCGCCCCCCACTACCTCTTTTTTTTTTCTTTTTTTTTGGTAGAATGCTCATGATTTTCCCAAGTTAGACTTTGATACTTATCATGACAAAGAAATTTACTATGAATTTTTTAGCATAAACTATAATGAGTGCTTTCTTCAGTAATTATTTGACTAATCTGAGATCTGATTCTTTCTTTTGGTAAATTCTGGGGGAAGTGCTGTATATTGAAGCATGTATTACTTTAAATTGAGTAAGTAAAGTAAAATTAATTATTGTATAACTTCAAATGAGAAATAAATAACAGATATATCTCAGTATAGACTCACTGATTTATATTAGATATACAATTGATTCTTTTCTCATGAAGCACAAGCAGGAGAACCAGAATATCTAGAGCAGCCATCAAGAAGTGATTTCTCAAAGCACTTGAAAGAAGAAACTATTCGAATAATTACCAAGGCATCACATGAGCATGAAGATAAAAGTCCTGAAACAGTTTTACAGTCGGTAAGAATTTTTCTTTTAGCTCTCTGAACATACCCATCAGTGTTCACGAGGTTTCCTAGCAGTATAAGGAGAATGACCTGTCTGGGAGTCAGGAGAGACCAGGCCAAAGGATGGCTTTGCTTGAACATGATGAATGATATTAGGTGTCACCTAACTGCCAGGCTGTAATTTCCTCAGCTGTAATTTTTAAAATGCTTCTTTTTAAAAAAATAAGTTTCTATCTTCCTGTTAGAGATTATGAAAAATTATAATCATAGACTAAACTAGTCATTTGATTTGGAACTTAAAAAAGAGAAGTACAAAATTTAGCATTATTTTTCTTTTCTTTCAACCCCTCCTCCCATCTTTAGTCTTACTACATTGCAATAGTTGGTAATATAAGGTATAAATTTCATTGTTTCATGGACTGTGTTTAACAAAATACTAGATAGTCTAGGTTAGAGTATTATTAGTAGAATAAATATATTATAAAACACTTTATGCATATTTTGTGTTCTGTATAAAATTGTCATTATAAGCCTCCTTTATTGTTAATTTTCAAGTATTCAAGTGTGTCTTTTTATAACAGTAAGTTGAGCACATTGGTACTGCATTACGTTTCAATGAATATGATATTCTGAGAGATGTTGTTTCAAGAGTTTCATACTGCAAAACTATTCAGTTGCTATAGTCATTTATTTTTTATTTTATTAGTGAGCACAAGCAACTCTAATACAAGTTTCGTGATAGCTAATTTTAGGATTTGAAGATTCCACTCCTAGAGTGCTAAAGCGAACAGGGCACGTAATTTTTCAACACATAATTTTCCACTGAGTGAATTTAATCTCAACAATAGCCTGCTAATTACAGTGATGTCTTTAATATGATAAGATCTTGATTAACCAAAATGTTCAATTAATGTTGAATGTCCAAAAAATGTTAATTATGTTTTGATGAACAAAGTAATCAGAAGTTATTTTTTAATTTAATTTCCTTTTTGAAAAAGTTTGATTATATATCATCTTACCATTAAAAAACGTATTAATATAGAGTTTTTTTGATCATTTCAAATTTTGCAAATGTCCCTAGAGACTAAAAAACTTGAGATGAGGAACTGCTAACTCTAAAGCACTTCCTGAAAAATGCTTCTTTTAATAGATCTGGGATTTCTACTTCTTGGGGGATGGTAGAAGAAACCCTAGGGAGGGAGAAAAAACACAGGAGTAGATAACAAGGGAGAAACATTTTTGCCTGATATAAAAAAAATAATTTGCCAGGACTTTTGCTAATTAAGATTTTTATTTGTTAGAGCCTACATTATGGTTAATAAGTATCATTCTTTTAACTGGTATCAGAAAGCTGGAAGCATTAGTTAGCTTAATGTAGAATCATGATTTTTTTTTTTTTTAGATTGGCTAATCATGTGTAATTTAAATTTGTAGAAATCAGCACTTCAATTTTGATTGATTAGTTTATTCGTATGGATATCATCTTATAAGCTAGCAATCTGCTGCTTCACCTTTACTTGAAAAAAGATGGCATTGAGGGAATATGATAGCTAGCATAAATATTTTTCTACCTGGCATATCTTCTGGAGTAGCACCAATAGTTGGCCACGTTGTCTGTGTAAATTCTGCAGCGTATCTGAGAATATATTAATCATGACTGTCTGACCAGTGGTTCCTGGTCTCATGGTCAGTTGCTTAGGATCATGGTAACCACCTACTGGGTTTTCTCATTTAAAGGTATACCTTAGAAACTAAATTTCAGAGTCTTCAGATTTGGGGATTAAATAGTCCTGGGTTTTTGAATATTAATTTTACTTCTTGCTAGCTATGCAAACTTGAATAAGTTGCTTAATTTTTCTAAACCTTAGTTTTCTTTTATATAAAATGCAGGTGATTGTCGGATGAATTAAGATCATTTTTTTGAGTGCCTAGCATGTAGTGTAGGCCCTAAGTCTCTCTTTATTTCCTTCTGTTACTTAAATCCTAAACATTTCACAAATACACAATAAAGTTCCAACCTTAGTAGAAGAAGAATTTCCTGGAAAGCTTAGAATCACAGAAACCATAGAGAGATACTCTCCAAATGTTTAGACAGCTTGCTTTTTAGAAGAATGTCTTTCATTTTAAGTGAAATATTTTAGAAAATTTAAAAATTCAAAAAAGTAGACTCTAAGAAAGAATCATGCATGCATATTTCCACTACCCAAAGTTAATCACTTAATAAGTTGGTATGTTTTCTTTCATTCTTATTTTTATATACAGATTTGGGATTTATTTTTGTAATTGAGTTACTACTGTATATAAAATTTTATATCTTAACTTTTCTTCTTTTAATCACTGAACATAACCATTTCCCCATGTTACAAACTAAAAAACATTTAATGGTTGAATAATATTCCATTAAGTGATTAAATTCTTACTTATTCCCCCTTATCTATTGATTTCTACTTTTACATTATTATAAATAGGCTGTTAAAAATAAAACTTTTCCCATATTTCTGGTTATTTCTTTAGACTAGATTCCCCATAAGTTAGTAGGTTAAAATGGTATGAGCATATTAAGGGAGCCAAAGGGGTTGAAGATATATAGCTTTCTAATCACCCTTTTATGGGACCACCTTTTTAAAAAATCATGTATTTAATAGATTCAGGCAATTAATAAAAATCTTTGTGTTCTAATTATTTTTACAACTTATTAACTGAGGAACTTATCTTTAATCTCTTTCAAGTTCAGCCTTTGTTAAGGTGTTCATACGGGACCTGACAGTAAAAGGAAAAGATAAATGTACTTCAGTGAACCCTAAAATTCTTTATATGAAAATTTTTTATGGTACTTTAGGATATCTAACCTTGATGGACACAGAATAACTACATATGCCCAAAATTTCTTCCCTTTCTTAACTTTCACCCAAATAATTAATTAGTGTTATTGCTGTTGAAACTCTTCTGTGGCAACTGGAAAGGATTGTAGAACATTTATTTTTCCTAAGTGCAGTTATTTTTCAAAGGAAACATGTCATTTTTTAAGGATAAGTATTCTAAGGAATACATTTTCTGGTTGCTAGTTGCCTTAAATTTGTATTTTTTCTTCTTAATATAGTATTGTTTTGGGTTGGTTTGCTTATGAGAAATTTTTCACCAAAAGTTAAGACAAATTTCTTAGTTTACCTGCTTATATTTCACTCTTGTGAATGGAGACGTAGGACAATTCTTCCTCTCTCAAATGCTGGAAGGATTAAAAATCCTTAATTAAATGTCATAGACCAAGCTTATCTCTGTAAGTAGTAATATTGGGTTAGGATTATTCCGGTATAAGCAATTTCAAGAAGCATAATAGTATAATATTTGTAATACCTATCATTTATAGAACAACAATTAATGTGTCAGGTTTTGGGTTAGCTGAATATTAGCTCTCAAGATCATGACAACCATGCAGGTTGGTTGCTTCCTCTTGAAAAATTGAGGACTCAAACAGAACGAGGAAAGCTTTTCTGAAAATGTTATGGTTAAAAATAACATATCTTTTAAAGGAAGCAATGCCGGTCTTGGCCATTATTCTTGTTTTATTGTTCAGTTAAACTTTTTCTGCATATGTACTTTGGAATATTCAGAAAATCTTCACATCACTAAAATTTACCTGTATTTTAAACTGCCGTAAAACCACTCTGTTTTTATTAAAATTTTCTGTTTATTTGATGTCAAAAGTAAAGTTCATCTTTGCTTAGGGAAATTTTTATGGTGCAATTTGAAATTACTTAAGCAAGCTGCTTTCAAGCACCTTAAGTACTTCTGAAATTTGTTTGTAGGTAAATAGTGAATATGCTAGTTATAAATCCATTCAGTAAAGTAAGATCCTTGTGAAATCTGAACAGTGTTTTGAATGAACCATATTAGTGTCTTTTTTTTTTTTTTTTTTTTTTTTTTTTTTTTTTTGTGGTACACAGGCCTCTCACTGTTGTGGCCCCTCCCGTTGAGGAGCACAGGCTCCAGACACGCAGGCTTAGAGGCCATGGCTCACGGGCCCAGCCGCTCCGTGGCATGTGGGATCTTCCCGGACCAGGGTATGAACTCGTGTGCCCTGCATCGGCGGGCGGACTCTCAACCACTGCGCCACCAGAGAAGCCCCGTATTAGTGTCTTTGAGTGAACTTTCTGTATTTCACACTGGCTTCCATTCCATTAGTTTGGGTTAGTGAAATTCTTAGAATTTGTTAACAAAGAAAAGAAGAAGAATCTGAGTTTTTAAAAATGGATATCACTTTCTAGCAGCTTTCCCCAAAACAAGAATTCACTGGACACTCATGATGTAAATATATTGTACTAGGTCTCATAGGCTGCAACCGAGTGGGTTTAAACACAGTAGAGTGTGGATATTAAGTGGCTATACAATCGATTATTAGAAAGGATAGAAAGGTAAAATCATAAGAAAGAAAACTTATAGACTCTCCTGGATTCAGAGGAGGTCATAGCTTATTTTGATGGAGATATCTAGAAAGGCTTTGTGGAGTTATTAGAATTTAAAAAAGTAAATAAGGGCTTCCCTGGTGGCGCAGTGGTTGAGAGTCTGCCTGCCAATGCAGGGGACACGGGTTTGTGTCCCGGTCCGGGAAGATCCCACATGCCGCGGAGCGGCTGGGCCCGTGAGCCATGGCCAGTGAGCTGCGCGTCCGGAGCCTGTGCTCCGCAACGGGAGAGGCCACAAAAGTGAGAGGCCCGCATACAGGAAAAAAAATAAAAAAGTAAATAAAACTTTCACCTGTAGAGACAGCAGTAGGAAATACAACTTCAGTATTAACTATTTTCAAGAATTTGAAGATGCTTTGTGGGAAAAAAAATTAAAATTTAATATAGTGTTTGAGATGCAAAGTGAAAGCTGGAAATCTTGTATTATTACCTGATTAATGCATTTGCTTTAGTGTTCAGTTTTAGATGTTTTCATTTCATGCTAAAAAAATGCAGGTATTTTTAAAAGGATCAAGAGTCTATGCACTTAAACTGAGTGCTTCCATTGTGCTCTTTTCTAATGTTCACACTAATGATTTTCTTCTGCAGAAACCTGAAAATACCACAAGCCAACCACCTTCTAACCAGCAAGTTGTAGAGGTGGCGATTCCTCATGTAGGGAAATTTATGATTGAGTCAAAGGAGGGGGGTTATGATGACGAGGTACCTTTATTATAGCCCTCTGCACTGTTTCCACTTGTTTTTTGCTATTTAATGCAAGCACTTTGGGCATGCCTGCACCCTTACATTGTCTGTTGCTGCATAACATACAGCTTTGCCACCCACAGTCTGAAATTACCTTACCAATTGCTGACAGTACTTCGAATTTCAAATGAAAATTTAAGTAGAAAGCTTATGGATTTGTCAAAAGAATAATTTTATGTTGCTAGAGTTAATTCTTTTGTGCAGACATAGGATTTGTTTACTCTAGGGTTGATAGGTTTTGATAAGGTTTGTTTAATTAAATAGCAGAAATTTTGAGCACTTAAAAATACTTTCCTTTCCTACTTTCCTTGAATTATGGATTATAATACTTTGTCCACCATTTCCTACCAGAAGATCCTACAATCTGATTAGATATAGATTAGATACAGATTAGTGTATAGATAACTGTTTTGTTTTTTTTTCTTCTGCACCCTCTGTGTGACTGAATTGAATGATTCATCAACATAGTCGAATGCCTACCAGTGTTGTATACACTGGGCACCTCCATCTTATCTCTTCTTACTGCTCCACTGTTAATTCTCATCTACTTAGTTTTCTAACAGTATGGAGGCATTTTTGTTTCCCATGATATGGTTCTTGGGAATCCAGATGAAAATTGCTGTTGTCCTGATCCCATCAGATATTTTTTCCCCTTTACCACGTTTTTCTTTACACTGTTCAGTTTTGATCTTTTCTGTATTTGAGAGGGGGCCAGTAAAGCTGTTTCTGAATAGTAACAACAGAAAAGACAGACCCTGGATTCTATCATTTGTTAGTTTTTACTGGCATGGATGAGAATTGAATATATTGAATAGCTTTTTCCAAGTAATGTTTTTTTCAGACTTACTTTAAGGTTATAATTAAACTCTTATATGAGTTAATCAGCAAAATCAGAAGTGTCATAAAGACATTACTATTACTGTGCTACTGTAAGAAAGCATGGGCCGTAAAGAGAATAAGAAGCAGGTTTGTGAGTCAGGAACTGGCCAGAAGGATTTTCTGAAGCAGTTAATGTTAGGTATATTGCAACTGTCAGTGTGTACTCCAAAATAAATACTATGGGTAATAGATTCAGTGAATCAAAGGTATTGGATGCAGTCTCTTTATTGCTCTAATATGATAGCTTCATAGTGTCTTGAGTTGTTTCACTTTGCAGATATTTTAAAATACAAACATTTAAGAATACAGTCATCTCTTGGTATCCACGGTGGCTTGGTTCCAGTACCCTCCCTGTCCCCAGCAGATACGAAAGTCCACAGTTGCCCAAGTCCATTATACAAAATGGCATAGTACATAATAAACTATTATGAAGACAAAGAAATACTTAAATATTTAGTACTTAATAGCAGTACGTTTTTCTGTTTAACTGTTCCCATGTTGGTGCTTGCAGATGATGGAAACTGGCATGTTTTTAGTAAAAATGTTAATTTGTTGATCAGGCACCTTAGTGCTTGTTTTAGGGTGAGCCTTCTGGCATTTAGAAAAGTAGAATTGTGATTAATCATTTAACACTACCTTTTGTGCAAGTGCTTATGCTCTTGGCGGAGTTTTGTGTATATGTTTGTTTTAATTCGTTGGAGTGGTAGTTTAACAGTGCATGTGCCTTGTAACTTTTAAAAAGAAGTCATATGGGTACAGGGCTGCTGCTTAGATATTTAGACTGTATGGTTATGCAGGCAGGGGTGCCGGGCCAACTGGCAGAAGTGGAGTTGGAATTGAGCTAATGCTGAGTTCCCCGAGCCTTAAAGAAGAGGCATCTTTTTTAATAAAAAGTGTTGCTTTTTCTAAATGGTGCTCTTAGAGAGCAGCACATTTTTCTAAATTGTCTGTCAAGAAGGGGGTGCCTTTTTAAAAAATTCTTCAGTTCAGACAGTATGCCTTTTTGCACTTCGTACAAAGGCACGATGTCAGCTAACTGTGGCCCTGTATGGAAGATTTCAAGATACTTATATGCATATCAGATCACATTTGCTACAAAAAAGTGCAACGTTTGATTTATAAATAGTGAAAAACAAAGGACTTTTAACATGCATGTAAAAACAAAGGACTTTTAACTTGCATGTAAAGGAATTATTTTGGTTTTTTGATTTTTTTTTTTATGATAACCATTCAAAAGTTCTTACTTTAAATCCCTTGTGGCAGATCATGATGACACCGAACATGCAAGGTATTATCATGGCGATAGGTAAATCCAGGAATGTATATGACAGGTGTGGCCCTGAAGCAGGGTTCTTTAAGGTACAATGAACATTTTCATTTTATTTATTTATTTTTTAAATAAACTTCTTAAAACGTTTTATTTCCTTGAATTAAATTTGTTTTCCTGTATACCTTCTCTCTTCCTATCCATGGCTGATCATGGCCACATAATGTTCTAGGGGTTTCTTTTATGCATGAATCTAAGACTGATTGTTCTTTTTAGAGTCAGATAATTAAAAACAAAGCAATTTACCTGAGTTATCCTAATAGTACACCTCTGATTTGTTAGCAGAAATTTATTGTATTTGTATTTGAAGCAAATAAAGGGTATTGATGGGCAAAAATAGGAACTGAATAAATGCTTCTGGTAATAGTTTATTTTCTCCTCTGGTAATACTGTTAGTCAATATTACAATATTTTTCTTTACTTTTATTATCATTTCATACTAAATTGATTTCTTCATTTAGTTGTTTCTAAAATGATGCATTCATTTATTATCTTATATTTCTTGTTTTCTCCATAATTAATTTTAATATCCTTGTCATTTCAAGACTTGAGACCATCGAGCTGATGCATTATTCCATGACTAAATCTTTATTCCCTCTAATACCAGATCTAATATTTTGATTACATTATTATTTGTTCTTATATATTTGAAGGATGAAAACGCTGTGTTTGGTTTGTCACTTTCTTTAGGTTAACCAAAGCCAATTCATTACTTTACCATCCCCCCGGCCCCTTTTAGTGTTTGTTATTAAAAAAAAAAAAAAAAAAAAAAACAGCTTTATTGAGGTATAGTTCACTTCAACAAAGCTACATGTTCCCTTTCTTGACATTTAAAATCTAAAATTTTCCCTTAATGTTCTATACCACCATTCACTGCAGTCTTTAAGAAACTGCTTGTTTTCAGTGTTTCTTTCGGTATATAGTATAAACAAAGGCCTTGTGACTAGTAGCCTTATATCAATAAACACTTTTGAACTGGTTAGAATTAGAGTGACCAATCATCCTGGTATGCCTGGGACTGAAGGGTTTCCTGGGATATAGGACTTAGGTGCTAAACTGTTGAAGTTCTGGCAGGCTGGTCCCAAGATGAGTTGTTCACTCTGTTAAGATCCCATGAGAGAGGTTGAAAACTACTCTTATCAAAAAAAAAGAAAGAAAGAAAAGAAAAACAACTTTTATGTTTAAAAATTAATCCTTATTCCCGGGCAGTCTACATTTCTTTTCTTAGAAAACACTAAATATGTGTGTTCAAAAGTTTTCTTCTGTTTCTTATGGAAGAGTTATCTGTCATTGATAGTACCATTGTCATCTTTGTCAAGTTGGGTATCTTTATCTATTTTCCAGTTGAACTGGAAACTTAACTTTTATTAAATTAATACCTGCATATATTTTAAAGAGCCAACTAATTATACATACTATAAACAACAGTAGTCACATCATATCCCTCCCACCCCCAGCTCTGGTAACAGCTTTCAGTTATTTCATCAAATCCTTTTGGCATTAATTCTATATCTTTAAGTAGAGTGCTTGTGATTTTGTGATTCTTAGTTTACACATTTCCTGTTGAATTCCCTACCATGGGACGTGAATGATGAGCCCTCTTTATTCTCCTGCCCCATATACACGCACCAGCACATACAGTTTTCATCCCTCCATCAACATACACACACACACGCAATATGTGTATAAGAATCTTGTCATTTGATTAATTCAGAATTCTCAGCTTGTATTATTATTTCTTGTGTGCTACTCAGGGTTGAACTAAGTCATACATATTATTACTTTTACTTCTTTTCCCTCATCTTTCATTTTCCTTGGAATTGGTTGTTCTGTTTTTTTTTGCTTAGCTTTTTGCTCTGTTCTTTATCAGCTTTATTTTCTTGTGGAATTCTATTCTGGAGCTTTATGACCTGCTCCAGTTTGCATTGGTTTTCCTTTATTCCTGGTATATAACTGATGTCTTGGGATCTCCTTTCATCATCACTTTGGGGATGCCCTTTGCATCTTATCCTTTGTGTATTTTCTGTATCTCATATATTTGTCTTTTTAAATATACCCTCTGATTTTGAAGCAGCACAAAATCTCTGAAGTTTATATTTGTGTATATTTTCATCTATCTGTAATTGAGGAATATGTAGGTGAACATTATCAGTTTATAATTAATGTATACTTTTGGTATAGGTAAATGATTAGCATTTGGAAAGTTCTAGCTGATAATATAAAATTTGAGAAAATTTGTCATATAAATAACAAAAATAACGTATACAAATGCAATCATTCAGTGATATAGAGGTGTCTTAAGTAAAACTAATAACAACAGTCTGCTTCTGCCCTGTTGTAACCACTTCTAACATTTGTATAACCTTTCTGGTTTTTTCCTTTTGTTTTTAAAAACATGCATATATAGAGAAATTTTTTAACTTTTACTCTTCATATTATTTTGTAACTTATATCACTCAGAAATATATTGTGGGTATTCTTAAAGTTAAGACAATATATCTACCACATTATCTACACCACCTGCATTTAGTATTCTATGGTATAGATGTACATATTACTCTCTCTGTGGATGTACGTCCTGTATTTTTTCCCAGTCTGCCATTTCTGTTTGAATTTAGTTTATGGTACCTTTTTCCATAAAGAAGTTTTAAAAATACTGTGATATCTATACTGTCTTTCTTCTCCTTTCTGGATTCTGGAGTTTCACTGCTATACAAAAAGTCTTCTTCAACCTAAGGTATTATAAATTTTCTGGAATATTTTCTTAAAATACTTTTCTTAATAAATTTTTATTTCATGAATTTAAAAATACCCTATTTACATTTAACTCAGTAGCTTTTTATTTGGGCTTTCTGCATTCTATATTAATAAAAAAATTGCTCTAAGTTTTTATTTGGGGGCTGTCTTCCTCAGGTTTGATGTCATGCTTATTAAGTTCATTTACTAAATTCATTTAGTAAATGGATTTGAGCTCTCCTGTTTTTCTTTAACTCTAGTGTAGTTTACATAGGAGTTAACTGTTCCATAAGAGTAAACTAGAACTCACTCGTAAAACCATAGTGAGCTTAGCCCCTTTTTTGGTTATAGGTCTTTTGACAGACTTTTGGTTCCTTTTACAGCAGTTGACCTTTTGATTGTTCCATATGTTCTTGGCAATTGACTCTAATCATTATCGATGTTCAGTATTTAAATCACAAAATATATACATAGCACAGAATCTAACATATGATTCCTTTTGTCTTCCTATGTTCCCTAAATCAGATATAATATAGTTTTAATTTTCTTCCTTTTTAATGCTTAGTTTATTATAAGTTGAGGGAAAGAGTTTTGTTTTTATTTTCTTCTATCCTGTCACATTACCCAAAAAAACTTTGTTGGGTTTATTTTATATTAGCTTTTTGGCTGTGAGAAGAAGTTTTTCAACTCTGCATGTTTAAGTACTTCTGTATATGGATTTCCTTATGCATTATTATCAACAATTTTTAAAATGTTATGTATGTTTGCTAGTAGTAAAACCATGTGATGAAAATGTTCTCTTTGTTACTGATAAAAAGATAAGTTGGGAAATGAAACTTACATCTAGCTGGGTAAGTGGATTTGCTAAGAATTAACTTTTAAATTAGGAAGGGTTACCAACCCAGTCAGTCACAGTTCCTATTTCAACCACAGGCCCTCCCACATGGGAGTCTGCCCCTGTACACAGAATATTAAAGAGTTAATAGGCAGGCAGATCTGGAAAAACAAATGAGAAAAGACATTTACCTAAGTCCTTTTCCCAAGTTGTGACTCTATTTATTAAGATTAGTTTTCACTGTTAACAGAAAGTCCCCAAATCATAGCGGCTTAAAGGCAGAAGTTTCTGTCATGTAAAAACAAAATCCAGGGAAAGTCAGTACAAGGCTACTGTGATGAGCAAAAAATAAAAGCCAGAAGGAAAAAAAGGAATAATATTCTCAAAGTACTAGTTGCCTGTATGTATATGTACAGGGGTGGGAGTGGGAGGGTCACATCATAATTATAATCATGGGATTAGTATAACTTTTTTCATTTACTTTCAAAGACATTAAAATTTCTTTTTTGTATTTTTTTTTTTTTTGTCTGTACCTATTAAAGTGCCCTTAGGATTTTAATGAAGCAGTAACACTTCTGTATTATGAAACTTTTTTTCCTTACTGGTTATTTCATTGCTTCATAACAATTGTTCCCAGTTGACATAACTTTATTAGTTTGTTTTTTACTTTAAAAATGCCTATTATTATTACCCCTCTGTTTATTCAGTAGTTATAAAAATATTTTTATTAAGTTGTAAAACATGCTGAAAAGAACACAGTTCTTGAGTTTACAGCTCTGTGAATTATCACAGAGTGCACATACTCATGTAACTATCAACCAGGCCAAGAAATAGAACATTATAGTATTCTAGAAATTACCTTTGTTTCTTCTTTCTATGAATTACACTTTCCCCCTATCCAAAAGTAGATGTTATCTGAACTTCTAACAATGTAAGTTTGTTGAACTTTGTATACCTAGAATCTTTTACTATAGGTACTTTTGTGTCTGGCTGCTTTTACTGAGGAACATGATTGGAGCTTCATATATATTATTGGATATAGTTAGAATTTGTTCATTCTCTTATGGTATTCTGTTGTATGACTACACTATTTTTTTTTCCATTCTGTTGATGGGCATATTCAAAAGGTATTACCTGCTTATATCAAGGTACTGTACTAAATCCAATGAATATAGCTGGGGAAATGATGGACTGAGTTCCTGCCTTAATGAAGCTTATTTTCTAGGGGGAAGCAAACACTAATTAGAGTCATAATTAGTATGTTAAAGGAGCAGTTTGTGGAAAGAGACCTTATAATGGAAAAACAGAGCTGTTATCTAGAGGGCTTCTTAGAGAAAGCGATGTTTAAACTAATAAAATATACATATACCAAAACATAGAATGAAAACATTTCTCTCTCACTTTTTAATTTTCACTCCACAGTTAGCTTCCATTGATTATTTCTTGTATATGCTCTTAGGTAGATAAATGAGACTGACATTCAGTACTCATCCGTACATTATAATTTAAATAAAAATAGAAGTATGCTCTTTCTATCTTTTCTTTTTCTAGTTTTTTTTTTCATGTAATGTGGTAGATGATTATTCATGTCATGATTTGTAGATGTATTGTTTTTCATAAGTACATTTTATTTCCTGTTGAGCTTACCAAAATTTATTTAAACATTTTTTTAGAGCAGGGCATTCCAGTTTTTTCCTTGTTATGACAAACATGGATGGATCTAGTGATGGATCTGGCCACCGTAAAGGCTGATGGGATTAATATCTCAGAATTCTTACAGCTTATTCATGGCCTAGGTTAGAAAGTTCTGTCCCAGGCGAGCTGTTACTAGCAAAGGCTCTATGTTCAGATGCCTGGGTTTAAATTCTAGCTTTATCACTTAATAATTGTGTGATCTTAGGCAATTTACTGACATTATCATGGCCATTGTTTTTTATTTATAAATGAGAAGTTATCTTGAGAATTAAATGAGATAATCCATGTAGACATCATTGGACAGTGTCTATCACATAAAGTGTCAGTGTCACATAAAGAACACTCACAAATTGTAACTTTTATTAAATTCATCATTACCATTTTTGTTGCTGGTTTAGGTCATTTCCAGTATTTTTTTTTTTATGATTTTTTTTTTTTTTTTGTGGTACGCGGGCCTCTCACTGTTGCGGCCTCTCCCGTTGCGCACAGGTTCCGGACGCGCAGGCCCAGTGGCCATGGGTCACGGGCCCAGCCGCTCCACGGCATGTGGGATCCTCCCGGGCCGGGGCACGAACCCGCGTCCCCTGCATCGGCAGGCGGACTCTCAACCACTGCGCCACCAGGGAAGCCATTTCCAGTATTTTTGTGAACATTCTTGTACATATATCATTTGAAAACTCATGTGAACATAGCGTAGTGGAATTTCCAATGTACTGTCATTGATGCTTAGCTGACAAAATGATATAAAAAGGGTAATCCCATTATTTTATGTATCTTTGATCTTTAGTTAGGCTAAGTATCTTTCTGTAAATTTTTTGGCAGTTGGTATTTCTTATGTTAACTGCCTGTCCATTTTTTGCACACTTTTTTTGTTTTTATCTTTTTTTAACTTAAATGAGCATCTGATCTGCTAAGAAATTTGATTCATCTATAATTTGAAAATTGTATTTTGTGGTTTGTCATTTATCGTTAAATTTGTTTTTGGTGTCTTAACTGTACATAATGTTTTTAATCTTATAAAATATAGCAATATTTCCTTAATGGATTTGAGACTATATGATCACTTCTAAAATTATGCAAATCTTTGTTACTTTAATGATTTTTATTGTTTGATTCCCAGATACGAGATTTCAGTTTTCTCCAAATAGAGAAATATCCAAAAAGTCCAAACGTATCATGACTAATAACACTTTGCCTAATGCATTCTTTGCACACTGACTTAAAACACTGTATTGTATATTAAATCCCATTTATAAATGGGTCTCTTTGGGTCTCTCTGTTCCATTGATCATTTTTCTATTTTTGAACATTACACTTATTTACATTATGGACCATTTATTTGTAATATATTTTGTAGTAGAAACACCTCTTAATTTTTTTTCTTTTATAAATGGAAAGTTTGGCAAGTTTCATTTTTTATTTTTTGATAATTTTTAACCAACTGCAACTTGTCTCCTTAAATCCTTTCAGAATTTGATTGTACTTGCATTATATTAAGTTACAGTGAGGTGGATAATTATATTTTTCAGTATTTTTAGTCTTCTCAGAAAGGAACATGATATGAATCTTCAGTTTTTTGGTCCTCTCTTATGTCCTTAAGTAAGGTTTTATAGTTTTACTTCATAATGGTCTTATACATTCTTTTTTAATCTAATCTTAGATATATAAAAATTATTTCTGTGAATTGAGTTGTTTATCCTCACTTTTAATACCAAATTATTGGTAGGGTAGGTGGTGGAAAAACTAATTACTTTTATGTATTTATATTGTATCCAATTATTTTATTGAACCCTTTATATTTTCTAATAATTTTTTGGTTGATTCTTTTGATTATTTCAGTAAACTGCCTCCCAATAACTATCTCATTATTGGGATAATTTCCATTATACTTATTTCTTATTTCTGGTTTTATTATGTTACCAGCCTTTTCAGAATATAAATAACAAAATAATGGTAGTAAACTCCTTTGTTTAGTTCCTGAGTGTAATGTGAATGTTTCTAGTGTTTTATTATTAAATAGAATGTGTAGTATTGGTTTTTTACAGATCCTCTCATAAATTTAAAAGCACTTTCTTAAATTTACAGTTAAGAGTTTTCTTTTAAACTGGCTGGTATTGGAATTTAGATAATTTTTTAATGCATCTATTTGAGATGCTGAACAGATTTCTCCTTAATCCTTGCAAAGTAAGGATCTTAGCATTCGTCTATCTTTTTTTTAATCATTGTAAACACTATCTGTTCCTATATATTCTTTATGTACACAAGGTAGTTTTTTTTTATGTACACAAGCTCCCCTAAGATGTGGGTCTTGGCATCTATGTTTACTGACAAAATTGATCTATACTTCCTTTTTTAAAAAATATTTGTCAATTTTTGATATCAGATTATACTAGTTGTATATAATCATTAAGGAGGCTTTCCCCTTTTTCAGGTTCAGAGCAGTTTAGCTATAGGAATCATCTTGTCTTTGAAGATCTGACATGACAGCACAGCTCTGAAACAGAATGGGCCTGATTTCTTTATTGGGCATAAATCTTAGGCAACCTTTTCAATTATCTATATTTTTTCTGCATCTGTTCAGTTTTTCTGCCTCTTAAAGTAATTCTGATAACTTATAGTTTTCTAGATGATCATCTGTTTAATGAAATGTTATAGTTTATTGGCATAAAGTTATGTATTATTCTTTTATAGATTTTAAAACTTTTTCCTGTATTTTTGGTATTATCACCTTCCTTATTTCTGCTGTTGATTTCTCCATTTTTTGGTCTTCCATTCAGCTTTTTGGAAAGAAAATGCCTTTGATGGTCTTTATCTAATTGCCACATTATTTAATTTCTTCTACTTTATTTTGGTTTATTTTCTTTTTCTAGCTTCTTGAAGTAAATGTTATTCTGTATTGCTTAAGCTGGAATTTTCCTTTACCAATCTGGCTGTGTCCTTTAGGTTTTGAGATCTCATATTCCCAGTATTAATATAATTTTGATTCCTTTGGTCCAAGAATAATTTAGAACAGTATTTTAAAATTCCTAAGTGTTTAATTTGGGCATTATCTTTATTTTTAATTCCTATTTATATTACATTGTGCTCAAAGAATGTAACCTATATGATTCTGACCCTCTGGAATTTGAAGTAGTTTTTCTTCATCTCGTAGTACACTATCAGTTTTTAAAATAAACAATTTTAAAAATAAAATGATATACCTAGCTTTCTGAATTTTACTCCAGCTGATTTTCCCTTAGATCTTACTGCCTCCAGAGTATACTGTATGTTTGTATTTTTGACATTTTCTAGTGTATACATATACTTACATCAAAATGGTCTGTAAGAAGTTATAAATTTAGAATATGTTTTATCGTATGATTTAGAAAAGTCAAAAAAAGTCTGAGTAGAAATCGTTTGAGAGAAGATTTCAAAAGAGAGAGACTTTAACTAGTCTCATTGAATGAGTCATGTGTGGCTAGATGGGGAATGATCAAGGACATCATGCATGTAGAGAACTTAAGGAGCAAAGACGTGTGCATTTGTGGGGAGTCGAACCTGATCTGGGTAGAAGAGTAACAGGAAATAAAGCTAAATAGGTTAACACTGAGCCTGATTAGTAGGACCATGTTAAATGTTAACGGTAGATTGTGTACAGCTCTCCTAAATATACCAGTGTGGAACACCTTGTTGAAACTCTGAAGGAATACGTATGGTTGCAGTATACTGTAGAAGTCAGGAAATTTCTTGAGAAGGAAGTTCATAAACAAAAAAAATAGTTGATAAATTAATTTATGCTGATAAAATGTGGTATTTTGTGGTTGAAAAATTGCTCCTAGATATTTAGAAGTACCTTTCTACCTCTACTGGTTTAATAAAACACCTATAGATTATAACTTTGGCATTTACTCATTAAAATTGGGAGAATCTTAAATAGAGAAAAATCAAGAGATAAACATAATCGTAGAGTTAAAGGCGATGTATATTCTAGCTCTAATAGAAATCTATTTACTATTTATAAAAAAAATCACAGGCTGTGTTTTGAAGGCGGCGGGGGGGAATGGATAATCATTTAGTGTTGTAATTCCTTATGTCTAAACCTATAATACTATTTAAGAGACAAATTTATTTTATTCTGGTCATACTAATTTAGGCCAAAAGATGACATCTGAAATATTTAAATATCCAAAAACCTTCTAATAGCCTATGGCAATCATTGTCTAAGGGCCATAATAAGGAAGAACAGTTATTTGTTTTTCTTTTACACTTATTCTCAAATTCCGTATAGTTCAGTTATTAAATGATCATGTGCCTTTGTTTCAAATTGGAAAAATTTTTAATCTCAAATTGGGAAGATTAAAGAGTTTATAAGCAAAACATGCAGTAAAGTGAGCCATGATAGTCTTACATGACTAAATATAGTTAATTTTCATGGCTGTTTTTAAGCACAGTAGTAACACTTTAGAATGACATGTATATTGAAAATAAAATTGGAATAATTTATTTTAGCTATAGAGTAATTATCTTACTCTATTTGTAATGCTAAGCTATATATCAATAGAAAGGACTTATTAGCTCCCCTAAGAATATATAACTAGAATATTTCATTTACTGTTTTTCAGTTACGTTTTCTCAATTCTATAAAATACAGCCCCATAGGTGGTAGTTTCTGGATGGCCAAGAATTGCTTAAGAAAGGCATGCATTTAAAAGAAAAGAGAAAAACCCTTTCCAGTAGAATGGACTTTTTGTAAAATATATTTTTGCATGTAGCCCCAAATGTTTTATGGTTAGCAGAGTTAGAATTTAGATGTGTCTAATAATAAATGAATATTTTTAAAGTGTTTGTTAGTTTAACTATATGGGCTTCTTATTTACAGTAGTATTTTATATATAACTGTACACATTTCTTTATGAGCAGATATTTTTCAAATCACTTGCTTATGTGTGGGAACATGCATTAGCATTTATTGTTTCCCATTATAATATGAATTCTAAGGTGGTTTGTAAAGAAAAGTAAGCTCACGTATCAAGGTAGTAATAGTGATATGCATTAATAATCATTACACTGATAAAATGCAAATATTTTTGAAACAATGAAAATTTTATTTTATGGTAAATAAAAACTTGCTTTTCATCCCTCTATTGTCAGCTCTGCAGTTGAAGTTAATTGTGGTGATGTTATGCATTTTAAGAGCCAGCCATTTTCTTTCAGATATGGGTATTCTAGGGAACTGCAGTTCAGCCCTAGAATTTGAAACATTAGAGGGGTACATCAAACTGAGCGTAGGTTATGGTGATATACCTAAGTATCTCTGTCTTATGCCTCTGAATAGACCTTTGACCAGGCTCTGATAGTTTTACGAAGTTACTCACATGGTAAGCTTAAGATGTATTTAAACTATGGAACATGGGACAATATTCTTAGATGTACTACTACCTTATTTGGTAATATTTTAAAAGGGAAAAAGCATATTTCACTGTAAGGATAATTAAGTTATAAATATCTGAAAGATTTTAATTATTATACATTAACCAAGATTGACATTGTCTTGTATTTCTAGGCAATTAAGTGGAATATTCAAGGTTGGTTAATTGGCCCAAGAAGATACCCCACCAGAAACAGGACTATCGATTAATCATGTAGTAGTCTACTTTATCCAGAATCAGGCTCCAAAGAAAATCATTGAGAAAACATTGCTAGAACAATTATGGAGATAGAAATTTGAGTTTGATGAAAGGTAATTTGAAATGTTTAATATCTTTATTTGTATGCTCAAATTGTCCTTGTCTTTTTTATAGTTCCCAGTGCAATTTTTGTATGTTTATGTTTAACACTACCAGACATATTCAATAATGCAGTACAAATTTGACTTCACTTAATGTGAACAATTGCTTTGTATTTATTTGAGATTATAATCATGACCTTTTAAAAAGTTTGAATGTAAAAGATATTTAGATCGCTTCAGTACATTTTAATTGTGAACTAGGTACTAAGCTAGCAATTGTAAGATACACAGAAGAGGTATAATATAATTATCACTGCCCTTTTGGGACTTAATATTGAATTCTCAACCTCTCCACTATGTATTGGGGGCAAATAATTTTTTGTTTGGAGGGGGCTGTCCTGTAATTTGTAGGATATTTAGTATGGTTCCTGGCCTCTACCCAAAATGCCAGTAGTACTCTCCAACTGTGACAACCCATACTGTCTCCAAATCCTGCAAATATCCCCTGAGGGAGCAAATCACCCTTGTGTAAGAACCACTGGAGAAAAGTAATTATATGTTACAACATAAAGTAATAACATCTCCTGACATAAAGAGAAGGCTTAGAATGGTTAAATTAATTTTGGTTTCCCAAAAACTGTTTTCTCTTAGAAACTCCTATAAAAAACTATTTACTAATGTTAAAAATTTAACTTAATCTAGTTAGAATGAATACTATTTAAAAAAATTTAGGCCTTAGGTAAAGATCCAAAGTACTGAAAAGTTATTTTAGAATACAGAAACATTTATACTATCTTGGAGTTTCATTGTAACCACATTTTAATTCTGAAGTAAATGATTAATCCTTTTATGAATGTCTCAAAATACTGATTAAAATATGTGAGTAGAGAAGAGTATGAGGGAGAACAAAGCATCCAGGTTTAATTTCTGCTCACCATGTGTCTGCTGTGAAATTTAGGATTAAGTGAAATAATACAGGTAAATGGTTTGAGCATTATCTGGTAGACAGTAAATGCTCATGAGTATTGGCTATTATATTTTTATTAGTAGTAAGGTTGGCATCACTTATTTTGTTACATATAACTGTGAAGAGCTCAGAAGCTATAACCCTCATTATCTGGACTGTCAGTGTACTATGTTCCAATGAGTATATTGCTATTGAATTTGGGAAGATACTTATGGAGTACTCACATTGATTTTTCAGTCTCTTGCAGTTATTTGTCCTGGCAACTAAAAATAGTTTAAGAAATCTAATTTCTCTTGTGCTTGAAAATCCAGAGTAAAAATGGTGTGTGATAACTAAATATATTTTGGGAGATTTCTTTAGCAAGGTTCTATCATAAATCTATTGAAATGTTTCCATTCCTATCTGAAATGATAGGCACATTTTGATTCTTTTTACTATTTATGAATAATACCATTTGGGGGAAAATAAGATTTCATGTCTCGGAGCTTACTTAATAATGCATTATAAATTTTAATTTTTTTACATAATTCCATCTTTATTAATAGAATATAATTTAAAAAGCCATATTATCATAAATATAACATGGTAAATTTGAATTAGAATTATTGCTTCTGTCTTCTTTATATATTTGTTACTATCTGGTATTGTCCAAAAACACATTTTTCACTTAAGTATTTGAAAGTTGTTTGCCTCAAAAAATATTACTCAGTGATAGTGGATTCATTTTCATATTGGTTGGGTAGTCTAGTTTTGTATAACACATGTTTTTCAGTTTTATGGAGTTTGCTTTATGATTTAGAAATACATTTCTTTTATTTGAAGGTGTCATAACCTATGAAGTTGCTCAAGCCAAAATTGAAATGATAAACCTGAAGAAGTAACTTGGAGGAGTATGAGGTAATGTGCCTTTTGAGAGGTTGAACTGTAGATTGAGGATTGTTTAATTCAGTAATCTTTCATTTCAGTACAGCTAAGCATGTGAGAAAATTTGACATAGAGTGTTGAAGTAACTTGCCTAAAGTTCTCATAGCTTCACGTCACAACTTTGTTAACAGAACCTATGTTCTTAAATACTGTACTACAGTGAAGCCATGCTATATTTTTCTTTGCTTCATCAGATATTTTGGGGGGAAGTTAGGAAATTCGTTTTAAATCATTTATGCCATATATATTTGGTCATTATTGGCCCAGTGTTGTGTGAGAGATCTCGAGCACACACATGAGTACGCGTATCATGCCTGTGGTAATTTTTGTGCTAAAAATTCTCTTTGTGTTAAGTTTGGCTTTAAAACTAATATTTTTTTAAGTTACCAATTCAAACACCTAGTATTTTTTCAAGCTTTTAAATTTAACGTTATACATTTGTCTTTCAAAAACTTATAAATTTGGTAAATTTTAACTTGCTTTCATGAGTGCCTTTGATTAATGACTGCTCTCATTTACAAACTTAATTACTTTATATTCCCTTAAACAATTAGTGTAATTCACTACATTAACAGATAAAAGGAAGGGTACAGAAAACAGTCATTTTTTTTTTATAATCGTCGTTTATTTTTCTCCACTCATTTTTTGTTTTGTGTTGTATTTTTTTAATATTTTTATTGGAGTATAATTGCTTTACAATGTTGTGTTAGTTTCTGCTATTCACAAAGTGAATCAGCTATATGTATACATATATCCCCATATCTCCTTCCTCTTGTGTCTCCCTCCCACCCTCCCTATCCCACCCCACTAGGTGGACACAAGCACCAAGCTGATCTCCCTGTGCTATGCGCTGCTTCCCACTAGCTATCTGTTTTACATTTGGTAGGTATATATGTCCATGCCACCTCTCTCACTTCGTCCCAGCTTACCCTTCCCCCTCCCCATGTCCTCAAGTCCATTCTCTACATCTGCATCTTTATACCTGTCCTGCCTTAGGTTCTTGAGAACCTTTTTTTTTTTTTTTAGATTCCATATAGGTGTATTAGCGTACAGTATTTGTTTTTCTCTTTCTGACTTACTTCACTCTGCATGACAGATTCTAGGTCCATCCACCTCACTACAAATAACAATTTCGTTTCTTTTTATGGCTGAGTAATATTCCATGGTATATATGTGCCACATCTTCTTTATCCATTCATCTGTCGATGGACACTTAAGTTGCTTCCATGTCCTGGCTATTGTAAACAGAGCTGCAATGACCATTGTGGTACATGACTCTTTTTGAATTACGGTTTTCTCAGGGTATATGCCCAGTGGTGGGATTGCTGGTTCATATGATAGTACTATTTTTAGTTTTCTAAGGAACCTCCATACTGTTCTCCATAATGACTGTATCAATTTACATTCCCACCAGCAGTGCAAGAGGGTTCCCTTTTCTCCACACCCTCTCCAGCATTTATTGTTTGTAGATTTTTTGATGATGGCCATTCTGACTGGTGTGAGGTGATACCTCATTGTAGTTTTGATTTGCATTTCTCTAACGATTAGTGATTTAAGCATCCTTTCATGTGCTTCTTGGCAATCTGTATATCTTCTTTGGAGAAACAAGGTAGCTACTTTAATCTACTAAAGAGTGTCTTGAAAAACAAAAACAAATATCATAAAGAAATCTGAACATTGAAAGCTTTCCTTTTGTGATCAAGAAAAAGACAGGCATGTATGCCATTACCACTTCTATTCAGCATTGTACTGGAAATTCAAGGACAGTAAGGCAACAAAAAATAAAGCAAAAAGTAAGAGACTGCAAAAGAAGAAACAAAGTTTTCATTATTTGCAGATTTTATACCTAGAAAATACAAAATCTACAGGTAAATTTATTGGAGATAAATAAAGATAATAAGAGAGCTCTGTAACATACAAGTCTTATGTCAAATATCAGTTTTATTCCTTTATACCAGTAACAAATAATCAGATAGAAATTCTAAAGAATAACAGCATTTTTAGTAGTACCCAAACTGTGGAGTACCTAGAAGCAAATTTAGCAACAATTGTGCATGACTTTAGGAGACATTATAAAGAAGACCTAAACAAATGGATATATGTATCGTATCGTGTTTGGGAAACTTGGTATTGTAAAGATGTCAGTTTTCCCCAAAATGGTTTATTGATACTGTGCAGTTTCTGTCAGACTTCTAGCAAGTTGTTTTATGGAGCTTTAATAAGCTGATTCAAAAATTTTATGGAAATGCAAAGATCTCACTCTAGTCCTGACATTCTTGAAGAAGAACGAAGGTAGGAAGGCTTTTTTACTTGAAATCAATACAAATTATCTTAACCTTTATACTTTATAATAATATTAGCATAAGAATAGGTAAATTCGAGCAGTAAAGCAGAATAGAAAATCTAGGAACACAGCCACAAATAAATGGACACACAATACATGCCAGAGATGGCAGGCAAATTGGTTGCTAACTCTATCCTTGTCTCCAAGATTCAAGTAACATGGGACTTGATTTTTTTTTTTTTTTTTTTCTTTGCGGTATGCGGACCTCTCACCGCTGCGGCCCCTCCCGCCGCCGAGCACAGGCTCCGGACGCGCAGGCCTGGCGGCCACGGCCCAGAGACCCAGCCGCTCTGCGGCATGCGGGATCCTCCCGGACCGGGGCACGAACCCGCGTCCCCTGCATCGGCAGGTGGACCCTCAACCACTGTGCCACCAGGGGATCCCCGGGACTTGATTTTTTAATTGTGATTTGATTCTACAGTCTCTCTACAAGCATGCTTCATCAGATTGGCTTCAGCATATTTTTATTATGAAAACTTCTCATATTTTTTCTAACTGCAGAGCCACTAAGTCTTATAGGTATTTACATGGACATGTATTTCGGATTCTGTATATCCCCACATATCTTTGTCTTGCTCTAAGTCACACATCAGCAGACCTTGCCCACAGACCAAATCCCAGCTCACCACCTGCTTTTTTAAATAAAGTTTTATTGGAACACAAGCCATTTGCTTTAGGTATTAGCATATCAGCACTTTCACACTACAACAGCCAGAGATTGAGTAACTGCAACAGAGACTGCATGGCCTGCAAAGCCTGTAAACATTTATTGTCTAACCCTTTAAAGAAAAGTTTACCTACTTACACAAACTTCTAAGGTGATTCTAATGACAATAGAGTGGCAATTTGAATACTTCCCCCCAGAAAAGTTAACTTTATGCTTGCCAAGACAATTTTACCTTTATTTGTTATTAAGGTCCTACTAATAGTGTGGAAATTATAGCCTTTTAAAATTAAAAATGAAAATGATTCATATTCAAGTAGAATATAGCTGGTCTATAACTGGCCTGTATGTTCTTATTTTCATTTACTTATAATAATATGTATATAAAAGCTTTCACACTTCTATCATCACTATCTCCTTTAGGTTAGTCCTATATTGAATTTCTAGTTATGGTTTTCCTGAATCAATTTTTATTAAGTAAGTTAAGAAAAAAATCTTGATTTTATTGTTTTTAAGTCATTTTTCTAGAGTTATAAGTTGTGAGTTCTGAATCATGTTAGTCACATTACATGCCTAATAATTGTGAGTTGTTTTGGAGGGAAGAGGCTGTTGAAATGTGAAATGCATCTATCTTTTTTCACCATAGCTCAGCTGAAAAGAGTATTCAGCAACCACATTTAAAATTTAACACAAATTTGGGAAAATTAAAAGGTTAATAATTTTATTTATGATGTAACATTTTTTTTTTTCTTTCAGTTCCTTAAAACTGTGCTTCAAATAACAGTCTTCAAGCTTATGCTTCCTATTAGAGGAGTTAGCTTCATTTACCTTCTACCTTCAATGTGATGTAGATCTATAATAATACTTTTAAATTTGAGCGTATTGCTCTACGTTATATTAGTTTCCGGTGTACAGCATAGGTTCAGTCTGTTTACAGATTATACTCCATTAAAAGTTATTACAAGATAATAGCTATAATTTCCCTGTGCTATACAATATGTCCTTGCTGCTTATTCTATTTTTATATATAGTAGTTGTATTTTGTAATCCTGGTACCCCTATCGCACTCCTCCTTTCCCTCTCCCCATGGGTAACAGTATGGAGGTTCCTCAAAAGAATGAAAATAGAACCAATCAATATAATCCAGCAATTCATTCCTCTGTATATGTCTGGAAAAATGAAAACACTAATTTGAAAAGATACATGCACCCCAAATATTCTATAATGATATCTTAATAATAACATTTTACAATGAAGAATTTTTGAGAGAGAGAGATGACCTACCTGATCGATTATCTTGCCTTTTGTATTTCTGTTTTCTTCTAATGAGTCATTGTTGTTTAATTTCTCATCAATGTCTTAATAATTTTCTACATTTATTATTTATACCGATAAATAGTTTTGTATGTAAGGACAGTAAAGTCTTGATTTAGGTCTAGTTATCTTTAATTATGAAACTCTTTGCTTCTGTTAATTCAAACAGTTATTCAAAACAATGTATTTATAAGCAGTTTTCATTGTAGTTTTAATATCTATATACTTTTACTATTTTTCTTTCACCTACAGGAATGCATCAGGATTATAGAAAATTCAGGGAAACAACCATGTATCTCATAATTGGGCTAGAAAATTTTCAGAGAGAAAGGTAAGGCAAGATGGACACACATGAAAAGGAGAGCTTAATTTTTGTATTCTATTCAGATGTGGCCTCATCTATAGAAAAGGTTTTTTTCACAGTGTATATTTTCAATAAATGTTTTATTTTAGAACAGTCTTAGATTTACAGAGAAATTGCAAAATTAATACAAAGAGTTCCCATATACCCCACATACAGTATATTTTCCATTTTAAGCTAAATCTGTTAAAGCTGGCATTATTATCATTGTTTTTTATTCAGCTCTCAAACACTACAATTGAAACTTAGAATGGAATAGGATTAGACTGAAGCCTTAGAAGTTTGCTGGGGACCGAAGAAGCTGGTAGCCCAGCAAATGGGATTCTTTGTATTCTTCAACATCTACCTTCCAGTCACTAGCCTTTTTCCTGTTCTTTCTGAGTTTAATCTTGACTTCAAATTAGAGATAGTGTTCTAATCTGTCTCTTCTCTGAACTTCGAGGTACTATAAAAATATAGCTGTAGAAAACTAATCACTTGTCTCTCTAAATACTGCGACTGTCAATATTTTAGATTACTTCTCATACAAATTACAGATGGTTTTAAAGGAATTTCTCGCTTTTTAAATTGCAATCATTGTTACCGAGAAGAAAAGGATACATATTGATTTATTGACCATTATAGATTATCATTAATGTGTATTTACTTATTATACATGTATTCTCAATTCATATCCTTTAACATTAATTTACTTGACTAAGGATTTTTTTATGTGCTATATTTAAAATACACTGTAATACTGCCGCCAAGTAAAAGGGATATTGATTTCTTTCTTTTTTTTTCCTTTTATTTTTTTATTGTGTAAAGTATAAGAAACCTCCACTTGAGGTAATAATGTTTTTTTAAATGCCAACATGCAGCATTACTTCTAGAGCTATGCTGTCCAACATGGTGGCCACCAGCCACATGCAAAAATTTAAATATAAATTAATTAAAATTTTTAAAGCTAAGAATTCGGTTTCTCAATCATACTAGCCACATTTTGAATGTTCAGTAGTTACGCGTGACTAGTGGCTACTGTTCTTCTGGCCAGCACAGATATTACCACTTCCATTATTGCAGGAAGTTCTGTTGGACAGTGCTGCTCTGTTCGTTGCGACAGTACACAATGCCATCATTCTTACACTTATCAAAATCTTAAAAGTTGTCAACACAAAAGTAAAAAGTAATGTTAATACTTGGATACAAATTATTAAAGTCCTAGTGATTGTTGTACTTTAAGGTAATTTACGTTGGTTACTGAAATAGAAAACTGTTTTGATCAGTAGCTCTATTTTATTAATATTTTGGTCAAAGTTTTATTTAATAGGGATATTCTAATTAGCTTTAGGATTTTGGAGATTAAGTTTTCTGAGAAAAATATTAATATGGTCTTACAATTGAATAGAGTATCTAAAAGGTATTTCCATTTTATAGGTAAAGAAACTGGGCTCCACAGTGCTGCAATAACTTTGTCAAGGTCACACGACTAACTAGGGAGAGAAAAATTGAAATAGAGACCTCTGTATTCTTGTATAATTTAATGAAATCAGAAAAGGACAAAATGTATTCATTATCTCAATAAGAATTAACAAGATGAACCTGTCATTTTCTTGCTCTCTGCATAGCTTCTCCATTAGCTTTTCTGAGTTAACATTTGTTAAAGGACTTTAAGTATAACTTGGAATTATGTTTAAATTTCATAATTTGCTTATTTCTTAAATATGTTCTTGTTGGTAAAGTGAATATTCTTAGCTATAGCAAATGTGAAAGGTCAGCTAGAAAATTAGTAATGGTGACAAATAATATTTATGGAATATTGTAAAAAGCAAATGTTAATTTTACCACCTTAAATATAGCGGTTACCGTTACTAGCAGCGGTATAAAACATTGCCAAAAGGTTCTGTCAAACTTGTTTTAATGAAAACTTAGCACTTGAAAGCCATAAATTGAATTATTTATTTATGGGTCATTATTACTTCTCTGAGTAGTGAAATGAAATCCTGTTTTTAGGAACCATAATTTTACAGCAGTAAAAATGGAAGATAAAGAGAATCTATCAGGCTACATAGTCTTATTTTATCTTAAATAAGAATTTGGTAACTGGACTGCTGAATTTTATTCTGATTACTTGAAATGTAAGCACTTTAAACGTTGATAAAATGGAGGAACGTTTTGTGTACTTCCACTAGAAATTGGAACATGTTCATAGTTTCAGAGCTATTCTCAGAGCGATGACTCAGGTCTAGAAAACCAGATATGGATGTCATTCAGGGGAGACCTTTCAACAGGAAACTTAATAGCTATAAAAGGGAAGGTAGATGTGCCAGCAAACTAATTCAACTTAGTGACGTAAAACAACATTTAATATTATTATCACTCTTTAAACAAAAAGCCTTTAGCTGAGACTATACCCATATTATTTCAAAATAAAATTTCATACCCTAAGTTTTCTCAAAAACAAATTCCTCGGAAAAGCTGTTTTCAAAACATAACTTAAAAGAACTTATTTTTTATGAAGTAGTTTCAGGTGTGTAATTTGATTTGTTATGAATGTGTACATTAATTTCCACATAATTCTACATTTAACATTTGGACTATAGACTTGTTTCTGAGCACCTGAAATTAATAAACAGTAACACTGATTGGCAGTAAACATTGTTTCTGTACAGTATTTCACTTTTTAGGATGTTGCATTTTTCTGAATTTGTGAGAAGATACGTTATGATTGGAAAATCTGACACATAGGAAATATCTTAAAATATCTTTCATATTTCAGTTATACAAATATATAGCTGCATATATTTTTTCCTACAGCATATTAGGAGAAGGATAATCATTTTAGAGACAAATATAGTACTCAAACATTTTTCCCAATATTCCCTTTTTAAAACCTAGTTTGAACTTCTGTTTTTTTTTTTTTTTTTTTTTTTTTTTTTTTTTTTGCTGTACGCGGGCTTCTCACTGTTGTGGGAAGCCCCTAGTTTGAACTTCTTAAGGTCTAGACTTATATCAATAACATATTAATATTAACTTTAAAACAAAGGCCTAACCCTGCCTGCCTTTTATGTTAGTGTTTTCTTTTGTCTGTTTGTATCCCACTAGATTTTCCCAGATTTAGAAGCATTTTTTTTCCCTTCTACTTCACCCATCTCCTTTGGATATTCTCCCCTCTTACATTTTCTCAATGAGTAGAACTGTGCCCTCACATAGAAAAAAACCTGACTAAAAAAGAGTCACTGAATGAATCGAGTGCTGTTCGTTATAAAGGAACAAAGTAAATCTGATCCTTCCCTCAAACAAAAATGACATTATGTTGTTTAAAATGGCACAGTGGCTGAGAGTCCGCCTGCCGATTGCAGGGGAGACGCGGGTTCGTGCCCTGGTCCGGGAAGATCCCACATGCCGCGGAGCGGCTAGCTGAGCCCTGCGCATCTGGAGACTGTATTCTGCAACGGGGGAGGCCGCGGCAGTGAGAGGCCTGCGTACCGCAAAAAAAAAAAAAAAAAAAAAAAAAAAAAACAGATCGTTGACTTTCACATCAGTGTTAATTTTTTTGTTGTTGTTTTTTTCTTTTTGCATCAGTGTTAATTTTGAGTCTAAATGGAAATAAATACCAAGGAAGACAGAAGGAACTCTGAATTCATCAATTATGGCCTTTTTCTCAGTTTTTCTTAATTCCTAGCTCTGTTTTTTGTTTGTTTTACTTTTAAGACAACTATCTGCTGGTTTCAGATGTGGCTGTTACTCAAAAGATGCCTTCAGGCGAACAGTGTATCATCAGATGATACTTTTTATTTTAATGTTGTTTCTGGATAATCAAAATTTAAATGTATACTTAAAATGCTTTAAAATTGTAATTGACCTTTTTTTTACAAAGATAAAATAGTAATGCTATACTTTTTTTTTTTAAGTTATATAGATTCCTTGCTGTTCCTTATCTGTGCTTATCAGAATAACAAAGAACTCTTGTCCAAAGGCCCATACAGAGGACATGATGAAGAATTGATATCACATTATAGAAGAGAATGTTTACTAGTAAGTTGAATGTACATAGTATGTGTTTAACTTTATCATTTTGTCTTACATTGGGGCAGTTATCCAGACTCATATATAAGTGATTGACTATTAATTCTGATGGGTGTCATGATGATGTCTATAATCTGCGTCTATTCCCTTGAAGTGGGAAAATACACTCAATTCTTTATCCCTTCTTCTTTAAGGATCTTAAGTTTTACAGATGATGAACCAGAAATGTTCTTAAAATGAGATCAGAATAATTACATTTTTATATTTAGATTTCTTCTCATTCTGCCATTCCCTCTTGATGACAGAAGAGGGCCTAAATGATGAATTATCATCATTATTATTCCAGAAAAAATAGACTTTTCTGAGTTTTTATAAATAGTATATTTGGTGTACATAATGTTAAAGGATTCATTGTAGTATAATATCGTTTTTTTTACCTAGTCAATGGAATATTTTTCCTCAAATATTTTTACTATCTATGTGCTGAAATATTATTGTTGTTACAAACTTAAGAAATCTTTTTAGCAAGTTGTTTTTTTCCGCCACCAGTTTACTCTCTAGATATCTGGAGTACTTTGTTAATGTTTCTTGAGTCAGCTAACCGTTATGTATAAATTACAATTCCATCTTTATACTTTTTTCTGATTAGATTTTATTTAGCTATTAACATGACTATAGATTGTGAACTTCTAAGTTGCAGTTTTTTTTCTATAAAATATATAAAGGTATTCAAGAGTATGATTTTTGAATCTATATAGGTTACTTGGTTTATGTGTACTTTAAAAAACTTTAAGTAGGTGTACTGGTGAAATGTTTTCTTTCAGTAGAACTACATAGTATATGTTAATTGTAGTCTGCGGTATGTTTTGGGAATTTTGAATGTGAATATTAGAGGCTTGTGATCTTGTTATTTTTCTCTTAGCTGATTTTGCTGCATTTGAGTGTATTTTAAGACTTGAATTGTTGATGGTTTGTATCCATTAAGGATGGTATTCTTAATTTGGGCAGTTTTCAAAAGGTTTTTAATCAACCCCTTGAGAAGGAAGACCTGAATTATATATATTTCAGTTTAAAAAAGTACAGGTTTTATATAAATTATATAAAATTTTTGCATTGAATGAGTTAAAGCAATTTTTAATGTAAAAATGTTACAGTGTTGGGATATTGAAATATTTTGGTAAAACTGTTTTAAACATAAATACAAACCAAAAAACTTGATGGTTATTCTGAGACATTTATAAAATGGTAGAATGTGTTTCTTCTATCATTTTAGGTTAGTAAACCAGCCACAACTTTGTTGTTTCACATAGGGATTTAAATAAAACCTCAGGAGGATTATTTTTAGTGTTCCCTTAAGGTTTTCTTTTTTTTACATTGAGTATTTACTGAGTGTCAGATTCTGAGGGATGCAAAGATAAATAAGACCTATTATTTATCCTAAGAGAATTCAATCTGGTGAGTGATGTACACAGATAATTTTTATATTTCAGAATAAGTATTATTATGAGAAATATGCAAAATAATATGCCTGGAATTGTTGGGGAGAAGCTTAAGAGATAAGATAAACACTGATCTGGATCTTGATGGATAAATAAGAGTTTAATGCCTTGTAGAGAAGAGAGAAAAACATTCCAGACAAAGGAATATCATATGAAAAGGCATGGGAAGTATACAACAGAAAATGAAGATAATCCATTGTGGCTAAGTTATGAGGAAACAGGGTTAGGTGGAAGTGATGAAGCCAACAGGATTTGTTGTTAGACTGTGAAAGAAGCTTATGCACCATTCTAATGCATTGGTACCATTGTAAAGTGATGTAAGTTTGGCTTGATCAGGTTTTGGAAATCATTCTGGCAGTCATATACTAGAAGATGAACTGGAAAGGAGTAAAGATTGAAATGAAGAACGCTAGAGGAGATAGACAGGGAATAGAGGGCGAGAGCCTCAACTAAGGCAGAAGTACAATGAATATGAAAGAGAGGGTATATAAGATGGTAAAAGGAAATGAAATCAAGGACTTGGGATACTATTAGATGAGTGGGAAGAAGGAAATAGAAGCATTAAGGCTGCTGACTTACTAGTTCTATATCTTTGGCTTTCGGGAATCCTTAAGAGAATGAATAAGGTTGGCTTTTGGACATACTATGTTTGAGTTGTTTTCTAGGATAGTTTTTGATTTAGTGAACTTAACATCGAATTTCAGAATAATTATATGTCTTTGAATGCAAATTCTAAAAATTACACTAGATACTTAAAGACTTACCTCATTGTAATCCTCTTAACCACTGTGTAAAGAAGGTAATAGTATCTCATTTTTCATATAAGGACGCTGAAGCTAGGAAGGTACTTGTTTGCTGAAGGTTAAATAATTTGCTTAGTGGCTGAATTGGACTTTCAGCATAAGCCTCTCTACAAAATCAAGATAAATTGCACAAGAATGATATAACATAAACCATAAGAAATAATAAAATTTTTGTATTTGAAGTTCAAGCTTAAACTTTTAAAAATCATATTTATCATTCTGTAAACATAAGACTCAGACATAACACGTCTTATTATACCTGTACCTTTTTTATCTGTCCTCCTATGTCTCTGTTTCTTATCGCATGGATTTCTCTCTTCTACTCAATTAGATGTCAGCACACTTGGCCTGTGCTCCAGCCTACACTTGTTTTTATAAATAAAGTTTTATTGAAACATAGGCAGTGCTCATTCATTTACATATGGTGCCTTTGTGCAGCAACGGCAGAAGATCAGTCATTGCAACGAAAAACGATATAGCCCTCGAGCCTAAGATATTTCCTATCTTGTCCTTTACAGAAAAAGTTTTACTGATACCTGTATTGTAAGGGGATTGTAGCTCAATGAGAGTTTCTGTATTAATCACTTGGGTACCCTGCATCTAGAACAGTTTCTGGCACATGGCATGTACTGAATAAGATTTTTTGAAGGAATAAATGAACTAATAGATTACCTTTATATTTTTGTATCAAGAAATATAACAGTCCCCTGTTGAGTTGACATTTATGGGAAAGAATGAGTTTTTTCCAAAAATTTTCTTCGTTTTTAAATTACTTTTGAGTGCTTGTCAGATTTTAGAATTGGGGGAAAATTCATCTCTGGAGAACAACTTTTAAAATGGTCCCTATAGTGATGATCAAAGTAAAATAAACGAACTAAGCTTTAAAAACATGGCAACATTATTTCTCCCACTTTTTTTTGCTTTTGTTTCTGTTGTTATATGCATAGCCTTTTCTAGAGACTTTTCTTGCTCAATAGGTTGAGGTTGCATTTTGTGACTTTCCATTTTGTTCTAATACTGTCTGCGAACATGCTTGTTGTTATGTTGCCTTCAGTATTAACACTTAAATTTTTATTTAATTAAAAAAGGATAACAAACCTGGTGTTCTTTTTTTCATTGCGTTAAGAATTTAAATGAGCAAGGCTGCAGAACTGTTTGAATCTGGAGAGGATCGAGAAGTAACAATGGTCTGATTATCATGAATGGTTTATTGTCCCATTTTTGCCCTTGTTATTGGTGGATGAAATGGAAGAGAAAGATATACTTGCTGTGGAAGATATGAGAAATCGATGGTGTTCCTATCTTGGACAAGAAATGGAATGTAAGTTTTAAACAATGGCAGGTGGACACCTGGGGTGTTGGGATTAAAGCAGTTAGAATTAGATGTTAAGTTATTATCATTTTTTATATTCTGTAACATGTTTATATTCGCATCAGTTTTTTTTCTTATTTACAAACTAAGCTGTGCACACTACTGTTGCCATTTATGTTTTACTTCTTCCCCCCAAATGGTAATTGATTTTACATGTTTTGAAATGAAACATCAACTGACCACTCCAAATTAATAAATCTTGTTGAAGATAATTTCTCTCCCTGTCGATCTTTAGTTACATCTAATTGTTTATATTTGCAGCAAACCTCCAAGAGAAGCTGACAGATTTTCTGCCAAAACTGCTTGATTGTTCTACGGAGATTAAAGGTTTCCATGAGCCGACCGAAGTTACCTCCGTACTCCACGCATGAACCTCTGTGAGCGATTTGCCCGAATCATGTTGTCCCTCAGTCGGACTCCTGCTGATGGAAGATAAACTGCACATACTTTCCCTAAACACACTGTATAAACTTTATTTTAGTTCTTAACCCTTGCCTTCCTGTTAACAGGGTTTGCTTGTTGCTGCTATAGTTTTTAACTTTTTATTTTAATCACCGCAGAAGACAAAAGGACTCTACAGACTTTAGCCAGACTGCAAACAAAGCTGAGAATCGCATGGCACTCAGACTTTGTTTTAACCAGAACTGATGTATATTACAAATCCAGTTGATTTTATTATGGCAAAACCATGCTTTTGCACCTTGTCTTTACAGTATTACTTTGCTTTTATCTTTTCTTTATCTACAGCTTTCCATTCAGTCTGGATCCTCCATGACTACAGACCATTTAAGTGTTCAGCACTGTGTACAATACATAATATTTGGTAGCTTGTAAATGAAATTAAAGAATAAAGTTTTATTTATGGCTACCTATGTGTTTGGAAGCAGGTATATTATATATTAGTGTATTTTTTTTAGTTAATATAAAGGAACTTTGGGGATTGTTTAAGATTGGGTGATAAATAGATTAATACACACTTTTAATTTTGCTCTAATGTATCACATTAGAAATTTACTGAGTACTTGACACTTAAATATAATCTGTATTTTTGACTAAGTTGTTAAACTTAGTATGGGCACTCTAAACCTGTTTTTGAATTCAAATCAGGTTTTCACTGAAGTGAGGGCCTGCTGATATTTAAGTCAACCACACTGAAACTTTTAACCTTTTCTTAGATTAACCTTTTATTTTTTTATGTATTTACATATAATATAGCAAGGTGATTATTTCAAGAGATACCAGAAAAAAGTACTTGAATAAGGGCTATTTAATAGTGAAACTTATAAGAAATATGTATATGTATATATACATACATACACACATGTATACACACACATATTCTTCATAATGGAGGACAGTGTTTGCATTATATAATCATTCTATTTTGTAATTGTTACTACTTTATTTGAAAATGTTCTCTACTAATCAGTGCTGTGAAATGAAGTTGATATTGTTTGAACTAGAAGTTATGAGTATCTTACCTGCATTTATTTACCTCCTTTTCAAAAAGGAAAAAGCTGTAGAACATTTTGTAGATGGAACTGCTGTTTAAGATTAATGAAGTAATATTGTGAATGAAATTCAATGCTTTAAAGGTAATCATTGTTACGCAACAACCTATTTTTGAATTTATAAAAATTCTTTATAAGTGATACTTTGTTAGTGTAGTAAAATATATCATTATACTACGTGTATGTTTCTTATAGCGTCGCCAAAGCTAGTGCTCTTCATAAGTGCCTCTCATAAAAGATGCTGGGTGGAAGAGGAACAAGAAAATATTAAACTGTTATATAATACTGCTTATAAAGGTATCAATATACTGCTAAGGTATTAATGACAAAGAATTGGTACTATTTCTGTTGTAAAGTTAGATTTTGCATATTATAGCCATCAGAATGTGTTTTGGTTTAGATTTCAAGTTCTCTGCTGAGCAGAACTAGTGCTCTGCATCGGTTTTCAAGTCCTATTGCAAGTTTAGAAACTTCATATGTATCATCAAAGCATTTATAAAGTATCTTCAGTATTTTATGATATTCTACCATAATGGTAAAGTTGTTTGTGTTTATGTGTATAATTGACCACTGAGACACAAACTGCTAAACACCATATGGAAATTACTCCTTTTACAAGGCACATCCAGGTAAGTATTATTATCATATTTACTCTGTACTTAAAAGCCAGTTTATTCATTCCTAGTTATGAATCTGCAGTTCTTATTTTAGAAAGGGACCTTTTTCAAGACCTAGGGAAACAACTTGTTTTTATATCAGCTTTTAATCTACTCTTAAGATTTAGGTTAGTGAATTTTTCTTAACATTATTTACTGGATTAAATACAACTTATGACTAGTAATTTAAAAATTGAAACCTCATAGAACTGTTGTCCATGGCAGATTTCACTTTTTTTTTTTTTTTTTTTTTTTACGGTACGCGGGCCTCTCACTGCTGTGGCCTCTCCCGTTGCGGAGCACAGGCTCCGGACGCGCAGGCCCAGCAGCCGTGGCTCACGGGCCCAGCCGCTCCGCGGCACGTGGGATCCTCCCGGACCGGGGCACGAACCCGTGCCCCCCGCATCGGCAGGCGGACCCCCAACCACTGCGCCACCAGGGAAGCCCAGATTTCACTTTAATGACTCTCATTTTGATTACTATAGTACTCCCTTCCCACTCCCCCAAAATTACATTTTGAAATAATTTAGGGTAGAATTCAAATAGATAGAGAAGATTTTTAGGAACTTGTTACAAACATCTTGTATAAGGAGACTGTAGCCATGAGTGAACCTGTGAGATCCCATAATACTTTGCAGATTCGTTGAAATACAATACACTAAATACATTAAATAAGTAGTTCTCAAAGTGTGGTCTCCAGACAAGCAGCTTTTCAGCATCATCTGGGGACATGTTAGAACTGAAAATTCTTGAGCCCCATATCAGAACTATTGACTAACACATGTTAAAACTTGAAGAGTTAACAAGTTTCAACAAGTCCTTCAGAAGATTCTGATATCTGTTGAAGGTTGAGAACTACAGCACTAAATAAAACTATCAGTAGCATTTTATGTACCTTAAATTGATGTTTAATTTCTGTTTACTTTTGAACCCTCATTTCTTGGAAACTTTTCATTATTTCCCTCACTGGCAATTTCAAAGAAGTGACTAAAAATTATTTTGCTTAGTTTTAGATTTATTGAGACTAAGGTGGATTCTCTCCTCCTATATCTAATTCTCCAGAAGTTCAGTGTCTTTGTTTTATGATTCAGAATTGTTGACTTTGGCTTCTGAGTCCTATTGTCCTCCCTCTGAAGTACAATCACACAGCATACTTGGGAAGAGTAAGTAGTGTAATCATTGATGTGTAATCATTTTTTTTTAATTTACTTTACATTGTTAAGCAGATTAAATATTATTTTTTGTGCCAGTGATAACCTCATCCAAAGCATGTATATTTTTCTGCTAGGACTGCCATAATAAACACCACAGACTGGACGGCTTTAAAAACACAAGTTTATTTTCTCACAGTTCTAGAGGCTGGAAGTCCAAGATCAAGATGTTGGCAGGTTTAGTTTCTCCTGAGGCCTCTCTCTTTGGCTTGCAGAAAGTAGCCTTCTCACTTTGTCCTCACATGACCTTTTCTCTGTGCATGTGTGCATCTCATGTCTCTTCCTCTCCTCTTCTTATAAGGACACCAGTCATACTGGATTAGTGCTCCACCCTTATGACCTCATTTAATCTTAATTATCTCTTTAAAGGTCCTGTCTCCAAATACAGTCACGTTTGGGGGTAAGGGCTTCAACAAATGAATTTGGGGGTGGGAGACACAATTCAGTCCACAGTATGTGATGGCCCAGTTTATATACCTCCTTTGCAGACACAAAAGTATTGTAGTTACAAGATCACTGTGCAAATATCTGTAGTTCTATTCTTTCATCTGCTTTTCTTTTACTTTATTCTAAAAACCATATCAAAGTTATAGCAAACCAAGTTAGAAATTGCTCACAATGCATCCACCTAATCATTTCAGTATGTTTTCATTGAACAAATTTTTGCTGAATGAATGAAATAATTCATATTGACTTGCCCTTGTTCATGTTTATTTTATTAGTTTCACTTAACATTATACCATAGATCTCTTTCTGTTTTGCTGGTGTTTTTATTCTTACCTACTTTATATCCCTATTCCCCAGCCAGTACTGGAGGCACTGGTGTTAACCATTGTGGACACATATTTTTCCATGTTTGGATAATGTTATGCGGTGCATACATATAAGCATTGGTGGGGTTTTTTTGCGGGGGGTTGGAGGGTGGAAGGGGAGAGGGTCATTGCTTTTAAAAAATGAAAAAACAGTCTATTTTACATATGCTTTCCCCTACCCCCTCCTGTACTTTCTAGCCTCCAATTCCTTCTTTTTCTAATTAGCCATTTGATAGAGGTGACTTACAGTAATCAAATAATAAGTACTATAATATTACTAATAAAAGTAAATGAGTCATGATTGAGAGAACTACATACGCAATTGAATGCACACAGACATACACACCAGAATTTCAAATATCCTTGCTCCATGCAAAGTTCTTTCACACCTTCACTACCATTCTCAACCTCCTAGTCAATGCAGCTCCAGTAAAATAGGATGATCTCACCTTTACCAAGAAAGTTGGGGAGCTTGGATATGAACCCCTTCAACTTTTCACCTCCACACTTGTAAATTTACAGTTAATTATTAACCAGGATGTGACAAGGGATAGATATTTTTGATAACCCAATGTTACGAGGAAGATAAAATCAAATTCAGTATAAAATGAATTTATAAACTTAGTTAAAAGTATGTTCGTTATTTGGGAGACATATTTGCTCTACTACAAAAGTAGCTCACTGTTTTGCTTTGTATTAGCCCAGAGCCTGTACAATGTCAGTTTGTCCTTTAGCAAATGGTTCTTTTTCAATAATCTGGAACTAGATTAGTATCCTTAACCTTAGGTGTGCATCAAAAGGGTGAGCTTTCTTTATAAAAGGTGTCTAGGTCCTATCTATCATGTGGATTCTTAAAAGCCTTTTAAAGTGAGAACTATTTTGAGAACATTTGGTAGGTGCTTGTCCAACTTTAATTTTTCTAAGGATTACCTCTGGCCCTCCCCTCAGAGACTAATTGAGCCTGACTAAAGTAGGGTGGAGAAATGTGCTTTTTGCATTATTGTATGTCACGTGAAAAGGCAGGGGGTATAAATTTGCTGATGCCCCCCTCAGCCATACTGCATGCGCATTTTAGTCTGCGGTCCAGCTGAAGCTGCACTCAAATGTTCTTCAGTCCTTAACTTGCTGGACTTCTTTCTCTCTTCTGAGTGGTAAGAGTGTAGGCTCTAGAACCACACTGCCTGTGTCCAGATCTTGGCTCAGCTCCTCACTGTCGTGTTGATCTTGAGTGCACTCTTCAACTCTTCTGTGCCTACATTTCTTCATCTGTAAAATAGGATTACAGTAAAAACTGCCTTATATCATTTTTTTAAAAGATTAAATGGGTTTCTGTATTAAAAAAAACTCTTAGAAAATGTCTGCCACAAAGTAAGTGTTCAGTAATCATCAGCCATTTTATAGTTCGTCACTATTGGCTTCTGCTCATGATTTTCAGAATCTCTGCCTTCCTGAGACAAGCTGCTTTGGACTACTCTCATTCCTATCTGCATTCTTTGTTTTCTTTTCTTTCTACTCCTTAAATATCAGTGTTGGCAAGGTCTGTACTTGGCCCTCTTCTAACTCTTCACCCTTCCTGGATGGTGTGTCTGCTAGTTTGTCTTCCTCTGCTGCCTACATACTTAGGTTTCACAAGTTTGTGTTCCTAACCAAACCTCCCTTGTGCATTTTAGATCTGTACGTATGTCCAATTATCTGTTCAACATAGAGACTTGGATGCTTCACAGGCACTTTAAACTCTGTACATCCAAAACTGAATTCACTACTTCTTCCCAAACCTGATTCTCTTACATTCTTTTGGTGAATGATATAATGATTCAGAAATAAGGAATTATTCTCAGTTTTGCATTTATTTCCCATTGATTACTAGGTGTTGACAGGTCAGATTTTTAATACCTTGCTCATGCATCCCTTCACTACTACTGTTGATGAGGTTTCTCATCTTTTAATTTGGACAATTGGATTTGGCCTTGAGTGGCCTATCTTTGCCCTTGCCCCTTTAATCCATCTTATATACTGTTGGCAGAATAATCTTTCGAAGAGGTTTTGCATATCTGTCTTCCATCGCTGGACTGAACTCCTTTAGAGGGCAATAGTATCTCCTGGTTTTGTAACCCTAGTACCTGTTAAAATATCTGGCAATTTAATAAAGGTGCAGTCTTGCAGGTTGTCTGGTCCTCCGATCACCTTAGACCTGCGTGGTCTAGTATGATAGCCACTAGTCACCTGTGGCTATTTAAACTTAAACCAAATATTAGTCATCCTAGCCATATTTCAGGTTCTCAATAGCCACATGTGACTGTTGGCTGCCGTATTGGACAATACATTTTAGAACATTTCTCTTATTGCAGAAAGTTTCATTGGACAGAGCTACCTCAGACCTTTACTGATATGGACATCTTCCTCTATTAACACCCCTGGAACATTCAAACACCCTCCAAAGTGCTAACCTGAGCAAATTGGCCATCAGCATTTACATCTCCTTATCTTGATCCTGCCATTAACCACTTTACTACATCTGCTCTTCAGAGAGCATCTCTACCATCATATATCCAGTCAGGAGCGCCCACACAAGGTATTTCAACAGAGGAGATGCGGTAGAGGCATTAGAGAGTAACCCAGAGAGCCTAACTGCAGGATGCAGCTACTATTCCTAGGGGTAGGGAAACAAAAGGAAAAGTTGGGGTTACCAGAACCTTGGAGCTCCAAAAAAAGGGTCCCCATGGAGTTGGTGCTCAAACCTCTGAGAAGGTTCACCACCTAAGTGCTCTTGCTACTTCTGAGGGATGCAATGAAGATGGCTCTAGAAGTTCTAAAGTTGAAGCGCTAAGTTCCAGTTGAAGACTGGAATCAATTGAAATTATTAGGTCACCGGTAGGATTGGCAAGCAAAGACAAAGAAGTAAGTCTTGTTTTCCTCTTTCTACTTTCCAACTTTTCTCTAGTACTTCATATTGACAGAACCTAAATCGAGTGCAGCGAAGAGGTCAGGAAAATGCACTTTGCAGAGTCCCAGCCGCAGCATCACAGAGCAGGGCATAAACGGGTGGATGGAACTGGAGCTGAGAGACAATAGGTATAGAACCTACACACTAGTCTCCGCTCAAAGATTTCATTTTATCCAAATATGTTAATCACTAAAACACTAAATATTCAGAAATGTATCTATGGATTATCTCTGGGACCTCAAGAGTATCTCTGGGACCTCAAGAGTAAATGCACTAGTTCTGATTGAAATCCTGTTGCTCTTTTTTTATCAAATGAAACTTTTTAATGATGCTATTTAATGCTTTATTTTTAAAGTCAGCAGTGGAAGGATGTATATATAATATGAATTCATGCCCATTCACACGTTTTGCTTGTGTGCCATATGCCACAGTATCTGCCAGGTAGTATGTTTATAAAACAAACAGTGATTAGACAAAAGTAATAATCCCCCCCCCCCAAATTCATCTATCTACCCAGAGTTAGACACTTAACATTTTTGCGTTGATCCCCCTGGACATCTTTCTGTGCATGTGCACATATACATGGACACATACAACTATATCTAAATGATTTTCATAAAAATTTAAATATAATAGATGTAGACATATTTCCAAGGAAGTGTATATATATCTCACTGCTCTACAGTACTTGATTATAAGAAAGATGTACAATATTCATGGATATACAATGTAGGCTGCTATTTATGTCTCTTTGTGTACTACTTTTATCTCTTTTGTCTTTCTGCTGAATTTGTAGATGTATAACTTCTGTCTGAGTTACGGAGTATACAGATACAAAATTTTGAGCTAAATTGTCAAACTTTACCAAACTTCCTGTTTATACTGCCACCACTAGTGCATGAGAGTGTGTTTCTTCACAGGTTCAAGAACATAGAATATTATCAGTCTTTAATATTTTTCAGGGACAGCCGAAAATTTATTGTATTTTTAAAATTTTTAATGAGAGTGAATATGTTTCAATGTGTTAATGGCCGCTTGTACTTGCTTATGACCTTTGCACTTTTTCTGTTGGATGTTCACGTCTATAAATTTGCAATAGCTCACATTAGGAATCATTCTTTACTACTACACACACTGCAAATTTTTACCTTCTGTCATTTACTTTAAGCTTGCTTATAATATTACTGTCTTATGACTTTATTTTTATGTAATCAAATCTGTTGACCTGCTTTATAATTTTCACCTTTGATACCATGTTTAGAAAGGATTTTCCCTGTTCAAGATTATAAAAATACTCACCCATATTTTCTTCTGATTTTTTTATAATTTTGTTTTTTATGTCTTTAGTGCAGTTGGAAATTATATTAAAGGGTGAGGTAAAAATTCACAAATTTTGCCAAGATTATCTAGTTGTCTATAAAATATTATTTTTCCTTACTGATCTAAAATGTAATCTGCACTAGGTAATAAATTTTTATATTTGAAATTTATGAACACTCTCTTCAGTTGCACTTAATGTTTTTGTCTATTCAGCTACCATTACTAATTTAATGACTTGTTTTAACATTGATTTAAAATATTTATTTTATAACTAATACACATTTTCCTAGTAGCTAATATGTTGCGTTACTACCCAACAGAGACACGCTTAATACTCATTTTTTTCCATAATTTTCTGTACTCTTTTACAGATAAACTTAGAATTATTCAATCTTCTTTCAAATAAAAATCCTACTGGCATTTTGATTGTACTTACATTGGCTTACATAGATTGGCATATAGAGAAATCATTGAGCCTTTACAATGATGAGTCTTCCTATCCAAAAACAATATTGTCTATCCTTTCATTAGATTCATGTCTTTCAGAAGAGTTTAATTTTTTAAAATTTTTCTTTAAGTATCTTAGTGTGTTTTAATGTTTTTGTGGTGTTTATGAATTGAATTCTAATTGAATATTACTGGTAGAGAACAGCAGGTCTCCAACTTTTTGGTCTCAGGACCTCTTCACACAAAAATTTTTGAGAACCTAAAAGAGCTTTTGTTTGAGCAGGTTATATCTATTGATATTTCTGCCACTTTAGAAATTGAGTAAAACAATATAAATTTAAAAATGATAAAAATATCAGCATAACATGTTAACCAAAATAATATATTTTAAGTGAAAAATAGTTAAATTTTCTGCCTTCTTTTTCTTGTGGAGTTTGGTGTGCTTAAATCACAAACCTGAGGCTTGAAAGGAAATTAAGTGCTGATTATAACTGCTGCATCCCTTACATTAATTATGAAAATTATGCTGTTCTCACACTTCCACATGACACATAGAATTAGCTTAAACTTTGGACTAGCAAGCACAATTATTTTAAAGATAGATAGGAATCACTTTTCAAAGTAGTCATGTAATTTCTTAGAAAAATAAAAATCATCTAACAGTTTCAAACTTCAGTGCGCCTTCCATAGTCCTGGAAATTTCGCCAAATAAGATACCTGCTCTTTGCTTGGTTTGCACTTCCCATACCCCATATTTTGAAAATGTCTCCAGGAAGAAAGCTTATCTGGTGTTCTACACTGCCCTCGAGTATTGCAGCCTTGCATGTCCATTTTCCAAACACTGAAAAGAGTTACTTCATATTTTTTAAACTGTTCCATGATGGCTAAATCACAGAAGTCTATAAATCTTTTAGAAGATAGTATATGGGGAGTGTCTTTAAGATCTTGGAATAACAAAGGATTTCTTAACACAGAAAAAGAATTAAACATGAAGGAGATTTTTGATAAATTTAACCACATGAAATTAAGAATTCTGTCCATCAAAGGATTCCCGGAAGAGAGTGAAAAGACAAGGCAATGTAGTGAGAGAGGATATTAGCAATTTGCAAGATGGCAGTGCAGTAATAAAAATAAAGAATGGACTTACGGCTTGGGTGAGATAATCATGATAACATACTTTCTAAAATGTTCCCAGATTCTTTTTTCATTAAGAAAAGGATAGTTAAAGAAAAACAGGATTTTTCAACAAAATGAAGTGACAGGAATTCTTATAAGCTACAAAATACAAGTGGATGGAGCCAAACTACACACAACTACAATATTTTGGCAAGACTTTGACAGGTTTAGCAGATGTGAGGAGTTATCAGTAAAAAGCAAGCAAACGACAACAACAACAACAAAAAAAAAAAAAACAGGAAATTCTGTATGTCCTAAGACCCTCAGAAAACAGAAATTGCCAATAAATACCATAAAGTGAGAAGACCTCAATCGAAATCTTCTGCAAATAGTTCTGAGAACGATAAGCAAAACAGGGAGAAGGCTCCACTGGCTTCAGTTTGTGGCTGAGTACAAAAGGATGTGGACAAAAATATCGGAGGGGTCTGAGGCAGTCTAATCCTCAAGGAAATAAAAAAAATGCCCAAAATCAGAATTGCTTCAGAAGGGCAGACATCATCCTGGAGAAAATGCTGGGAATAGAACCTAGTTGAGATAGGCCTAACCCAAAACTCTTAATATCTGACCTGCATGAACTCCTGCTCTTGCTGGTGTACCATAATGACATTCCTGCAGCCCCAGGAATTATGTCCATCATACCTGAAATGCTTGATTATATCCTTTTCCCCAGTGCACAGACACCTTAATAACTGGGGACTTTCTCAAGGAGACTGAATCTCCTCTTCGTTCAAGTGGCTCTGCGGCTGCAAACTGGCTTGTCTTGGAATTGGTTGAGGGGCCACGACTTTTCATTTGCTGATCCAAGTGAAATTTCTATTCAACAGATTTATAAGCTTTTCTTCTTTAATAGTCTACCTATCTATTTTAGTCCTAGGACACCATGACAATTAGACGTTGCCAAAAATCAAGACTTCCAGTTATTTTTGGCTGTGCTGCCATTAAAGTAACCATATCTACCTTGTCTCTACTAGTTCAGTGATGCTACATGAGCCCTACCTCTCTGGGATCGTATTATTTCCATTGAATTCTGGCAAGTTTGAGGGCAGCACTTCCCATTGTCATTTCTAGTGCACAGAGAATAGCTACAAGAGCTCTCTTAAAGGATGCTGGTGATCACGTCACCAGTATATTTCCCAAGGATTTGATGAAGGGAGTATCTTCTGGCCTCTCCAGTGGACACAGCAGGGATACATAATCCACTCCAGCATTGCAGTTTCTGTAAACTTTTGGGCAATTCCATATGCAGTGTACCAAGGAAGTTCTGGCATCTCAACTTTGTTCAGTTTTGGCCATATTCGAGTCCAATTTCAGTCACCCAACCAAGAAAACTCTTAGAGCTGCTGCTAGCCGTTGAAGCCAAATATTGAATCCAAGGTCTCTGCTTAGTGCTTTCATATCAATCAATTTAGCATTATATTCGATGTATATTCCCTCACTCTTATAAAACATCTATTCTCACACATTGTCCTCAGGTCCCCCTCAATATAAATTGGCAGAATTTTGCATTATTTTTAATGTACATAGTGTCTCTTCTTGGGTCACACTTTAAGTTTAACCCTGGGGCCTGCTAGAATTTGAATCTGAATATAGGCCTACAAACAATGAGAGGTGGTGTGAATATTGAAGAGGATCAGCAGGTCCCTGCTAGACAGCCACCTCAGGTGAGGCCATTACAAGTTTTTCAGGCAAGGGAAATCCAAACTCAATACAGGGGAAGAAGGCTGCTCTTATTGACAAGGTTCAACAGAACTTTGGGGTTTAAGGTCCTCAGCTTCACTGGAAACTTCCCATGTGTCCCTGTTCCAATTTTCAGGGTCCCACTCTTTCCCAATCAATGACCTGACTTTAACATAAGAGATCCTCTGTAATGCTGTGAACTCAATTTGCTTTTTAATTCAGCCTTGCACAGAATTAAACTTTGGGTATGGTTTTAGAAAAGACCTTGTGGCTATAGGAGACAAGGGTTTCATTTAAAATAGTTGCAGTTTTCTTGTCCTTTACTCAGACTTTGAGATGAGAATTATTTAAGCCCCTGAGCTCATCATTTTCTTTCTTCAAATTCTTCAGTGCACTTTGATGTAACCAATCAATCTGTTAATACAACAAATTTTCACAAAAAATGGCAGCAGCTACTTAGTCACTCCAAGTCTTTCCTTCTACGAGTGATTTCATGTGATAATTTAAGTCACGGTTTTGCCACTGCAATTCACGGCCTACCAGCATCACCTTTATGATAGGCAATGTTAATTCATTTTAATCTAATTGGATTGGAGATAAACATGATAGATTAATGTACTCAAGATTCAGTTACCCTGGAACCACTTCTGATACCAATATCTACATTTATGAGGTTAAATGAGGGAAGCAGAGCTACTATGAGTTGTGAGATAAGATACTTATAATAATTAAAACTTACACAATTATGGCAGGATCTGGGAAGTGACATTCTAGGAGAGAAGTTGGCAAATCAGAGGAGGTATCACTGACCAGTAAACCTGGGGAGCCAAGCATGCCCAGCTGCTGAAGTGGGACTCTGAAGAGAAGGCTCCTAGATCTATGAGAAGGTATGCTCTGTATAGCTTCCAACTCTGCAATGATAATGGGCCTGGGGCAACTGCTGGTCAATAGAGTTAGCGGCCAAAGAAAGCTGGGTGTGGAGTGGAGGAGAGCAGGTTCAAGCTAGAACCTACTGGCACCTCTGCATTTGCCAGTCACCACATCTAACTAATGACCTTCGGAAAACAAGGCTCATTCACTTCTGCTTGCCCAGTCTTGCAATTCTTTTGGCCAGTGCTAACTAGGACCATACAGGAAGGAGATTCTAGATAGGGACTCACAACTTTCATTGTCGACACAGTTCAGGCTACCATAGTTCAGACTATGATGAAGACATAGAAGAAAAACATAGCCACAAAGAAAAAGAATTATATGTATATATAATACAAAAATGCCTGAGAATCCAATAAAAACCTGAACTTGAATAGAGGCTTTACAAAAAAAAAAAAAAAAAAATCCAAATGACTGATAACCAGAAAAGTGTTCAACCTCATAAATAATCAGGAAAATGGGAATTAAAATCACAATGAGATACCACCAAACACCCACAAGATTGGCAAAAAACAAACAAACAAATATTGGTGGGGATGTGTATGTAGCAATAGGAACACCCAAATTATACTGGTTGGTGTATAAATTAATGCAACCTCTTTGGAAAAGCGTTTAGCATTATTTTAAAACATCTGAAGTTATGAGTACATTATTCAGTAATTCCTAAGTATTTTTCCTAAAGATAGTTAGGTACATGTATATCAGTTTACCCATACAAAAATGTTCTTGGAAGCATTGTTTATACTAGCAAAAACTAGAAACAACCCAAATATCCATCAACGATAAACTGACAAATTGTAGTATGTTCATATAATGGAATACTGTACAGCAATAAAAAGAAGGTCACAGCTGCATATATCAACATGGGTGCATCTTATAAAGATATGGCTGACTAAAAGAAACCAGACAAAAGCATATACAGTAAAATTCCATTTATTTAACATTAAAAAACCTAGGTAAAATAAAAATATATAGGAATGCATTAATGAATGGCAAAACTGAAAAAAAAATTAAAAGACAAGAAAGGATTACCATGTAAGTCCAGATAATAGTTGCTCCAGGAAGGAGGATAAATGTGTGATTGGAAAGAGACACGTGGGAGGCCTCTGGACTTGCTTCCAATTTCATAGCATTTAGTACGTTTTAATTTTCTGTTTCTATGCAAGTTTGCCATTGGAGTTCTAAGTCTGGAGCTTGGTAGAGGATTATCCTCTAGAGGCATAAATTTGAGAATCATCACGTCTGAGATGCAGCTAGTCAAGGGAATTCATGTTATGTGATAAGATGATGTAGACAGAAGAGAGGAGGGCCCAGGACTGAGTTCTGAGGAGCATTAAAAGGTGTTATGTTGGAGGGAAAACCAGCTAAGGAAATAGAGACTCTCCAATGAAGTAGGAAGATCTGGTGTCTCTTACTCCAAGACAGAAGAATTTTTCTAAAGGTAGGAAATGGTCACCTATGATAAGTGTTTCTGGGTAAAATCAGGACAGAAGAGTAGGTGATTTTGACAAGGGTCTTTTCAGTGGAGTGGTGGAGACAGAAAGCATGTTGGATCGGCTTCAAGAATTTAACAACACGGCTGAATTGATAATTTAAAAAATGCTTGATGACAGGATGGTTACACTGAAATAACTTGATTGTTGTCTTCTAAATTCCCAGTAGGTGGTGTCATAATACTGTATTTAGAGAATAGTTTGTTTTTTTTTCTTTTTAAAAAAGTAGAAAAAGAAGAAAATGCTAATATACTTGCTTAAACATATGTACTTTCATTTTAAAAGCTTCTTTACTTTTTCCTCTAAGATGACACTATGATAAGCACCTTAATTCTTTATGATGATTCTTTAATTCACATTTTTACAAGAAAGTGTGTACTACGTGATGGCTTTTTATTCTTTTATTCTCTATAGCTATACAATATTACATAATCAGTCAAAAGAATGAGATGGTTAAAATGTCCTACCCCAAGTTTCCCAGGATCTTTTTTTACTCTTTTGTCTTAGACATATGAAGAAAGAAACTGTTTTCGTCCTGGAAGTCAAACAGGAATGCAGGACCTGTCATTATAACCATTATAAGCTTTATTTTGCCCTCAAAATATTGTCTACTTTTAGATACTCTTTTGAATTATCGATATCATAAATGATTGACTTTGTGGAAATCCAGCTATTTCTAGTTGAATTCAATGTACTCTTAATCTTCCTACCTTACATTTCAGTAATCCTTACATTTGCTTTGGCCATACAATATATGCAGTGAGATAGTTATAACTTGGAGGGTAGTATGGCCTCTGTGTGAGGATGACTCTCAACAGCTATGTAACAATCCATGTTTTTAGGGTCTCCTTAGATTATATACCCTTGGAGGATCAGTCCAATGGATTTATGGGTGGTTTTGTTTTTGTTTTTGATTTTCATAACCACCACAATGCCCTTTTTAAACTATGCAAAACTGTATAGTAGATGTTTGTGTTTATTAAATAAATGTGCTGCTATCTACATATAAACAATTCTCCTTGAAATTTTCCTACATCCTAGAGATATGGTGTCTACACTGTGAGCTCTATTACTTTGATAATTTCATACTTGTGACGCTTCAGTAGTCAGGAATCTGAAGATGTATGCTCTCCATGGGGTTAGTGTTTGATGGAATAATGTAAATTCTTTTGAAAAAGTTATAATTATTTCACTTACTTTTTAAAGTCTGTTAAAGAAGTTAAAGCATTTTTAACTTTCTATTGTTTTCTGAAAATTAAGATATTAAAATAAGATAATTTTAAGTTAAAAAAGATAGTTTTTGAAAAATACTGAGAATCTCGTTACATTCAAGGAAAGGTTGAACACCCAGGCCTTCGAAAGAGCAGAAAATATGACCATTTCAGGGACTTAATAAGAATCCATTGACGTTCCCGGGGCAAGTTGTGTCTTTACTTTATCACTGAGTGTATTGGTATGAAGAGCCATTTCCTGAAGTCTCTGTAAGAGTTCTCTCGGTCTGAATCTAAATTGTTAGAAATAATGAAATTTCTCCTTGAGAGCCAAGATCCATCACCCCAGGTGTTATGGGCTGAATTGTGTTCCCTTAAATTTTGTATGTTGAAATCTTAAAACCTAGTACCTTAAAATGTTACTGTATTTGTAGATAGTGTCTTTAGAAAAGTAATTAAGTTAAAATGAGGTGGACCCTCATTCAATATGATGGGTGACTTCATAAGTCTGTACATGGACATGTAAAGGTAGAAGACCATGTGAAGACACAGGGAGAAGATAGCCATCTACAAGCCAAGGAGAAGGGCCTCAGAAGCCAATCCTGTCAGCACCCTGATCTTGAACTTACAGCCTCCAGAATTGTGAGAAAACAAATTTCTATTTTTTAAGCCACTCAATCTGTGATATTTTGTTATGGCAGCCCTAGCAAACTAATATACCAGCCAATGTTGGTATGATCCTTTTGGTTTCTTCCTTTGGTACAAATCCTCTCAAATCTCTCCTTTGCTTAAAAATGAAAGAGAAACTTCATAGAATGCAAATCTGAGCACTACACACAGAGGTCAGTAGGCCTGATTCTAATTAAGGTGGTCTTTAGCAGCGTGAGGAGGCCAACATTCTCTTCTTTGAATTCCATTCATCCTGGTAAGTGACTCTTTCTTGGGAAAAAAAAGAAAAAAAGAAAAACACCAAATAGATTCAGAAACCTAAGGTCAAGAGCTAAACTTTTGAGTGGAGCTTTTATTTCTGAGAATGGTACAATCAATTGCTTCAGAGAAATCTTCCCTGTTTTAAAAAAAAAAAAAAACTGCACAAAATAAAGTACATATATCTATGTGAAGGCACTGGAGAACTACCTAAGTAATGAAGATTGAGGATTTGTGCACACTTGAATCCAGAAAAGAACGAGAGCAGATAACAAGCCCAGCATCAGGTGCTTCTTTTCTCTTCAATATATTTACCGATTCCTAACGAGGCAGCTCAGAGGTGGGGAGGCTGGGAAGCACTTAGGCTGACTCACGGGGCAGCAGGGATTGGACTTCAGGACCCATATATAAGAAAAACCCAGCGCCTAGAATGGTTACACACTAAAGACACTAAAGAACAAAAGCAAACAGAAAAAGGCCCTCAGAGGGACTAAAGCCCAGATTTGACTCATTTCAGTGGCTGATAAAATTAATGTCAATTGGAGCTGCTAGCACCCTTAACTGAGTTGCCTGACAGAAATAAAAGTAAATCCTCTGTAGGTAAATATATATATCATCCAGAACCTGATATGATCCCTTTGAACTTTATATATAATCTGTACTCAAGCGAATCAAATAAGATGAAGCAAACGTATACAACGAAAACTAGAGAAGACATGAATCTGAATTTAAATGACAAGCAAAAAGTAATTAGGAAAAAATATATGGAAGATTCAGATCACAGAATGATCATACAAGGGCTTTAAAATAAGTGTCATAAATAGAATTTATTCAAGGAATTTAAAGGAGCTCAAGGAACTTAAAATAGAAAATTTCAAATGGCAGTAAGAGAGGTAAGAAAGAATGAATAGCAAAAGAAAAAGTATATATATGGAAGAAGGAAAATATGTAATGGTGGAGTAAGGACCTCTGAAAATATATTCCTCTATAAAAACTATGAGAACATTAGAAAAATTATCAAAGCCACTTTATTTCGGAAATCTGGAAAATTTTCAAAGGATTGTGACAATCTGAAGAGCGTTATTCGTGAAAAACAAAAACCTTTTTTTAAAATATCTTTATTGGAGTATAATTGCTTTACAATGGTGTGTTAGTTTCTGCTTTATAACAAAGTGAATCAGTTATACATATACATATGTTCCCATATCTCTTCCCTCTTGCATCTCTCTCCCTCCCACCCTCCCAATCCCAACCCTCTAGGTGGTCACAAAGCACCGGGCTGATCTCCCTGTGCTATGTGGCTGCTTCCCACTAGCTATCTATTTTACGTTTGGTTGTGTATATATGTCCATTCCACTCTCTCACCTTGTCATAACTTACCCTTCCCACTCCACATATCCTCAAGTCCATTCTCTAGTAGGTCTGTGACTTTATTCCCATCTTGCCCCTAGGTTCTTCATGACCTTTTTTTTTCTTTCTTTCTTAGATTCTATAAATATGTGTTAGCATACAGTATTTGTTTTTCTCTTTTTGACTTACTTCACTCTATATGACAGACTCTAAGTCCAACCACCTAACTGCAAATAACTCAATTTAGTTTCTTTTTATGGCTGAGTAATATTCCATTGTATATATGTGCCACATCTTTATCCATTCATCTGTTGATGGACACTTAGGTTGTTTCCATATCCTGGCTATTGTAAATAGAGCTGCAATGAATATTGTGGTACATGACTCTTTTTGAATTATGGTTTTCCCAGGGTATACACCCAGTAGTGGGATTGCTTGGTCATATGGTAGTTCTCTTTTTAGATTTTTAAGGAACCTCCATACTGTTCTCCATAGTGGCTGTATCAATTTACATTCCCACCAACAATGCAAGAGGGGTCCCTTTTCTCCACACCCTCTCCAGCATTTATTGTTTGTAGACTTTTTGATGATGGCCATTCTGACTGGTGTGAGATGATATCTCATTGTAGTTTTGATTTGCATTTCTCTAATGATTAATGATGTTGAGCATTCTTTCATGGGTTTGTTGGAAATCTGTATATTTTCTTTGGAGAAATGTCTATTTAGGCCTTCTGCCCATTTTTGGATTGGGTTGTTTGTTTTTTGATATTGAGTTGCATGAGCTGCTTGTAAATTTTGCAGATTAATCCTTTTTCAGTTGCTTCCTTTGCAAATATTTTCTCCCATTCTGAGGGTTATCTTTTCGTCTTGTTTATGGTTTCCTTTGCTGCGCAAAAGCTTTTAAGTTTCATTACATCCCATTTGTTTATTTTTGTTTTTATTTCCATTTCTTTAGGAGGTGGGTCTAAAAGGATCTTGCTGTGATTTATGTCATAGTGTTCTGCAGATGTTTTCCTCTAAGAGATTGATAGTTTCTGGCCTTACATTTAGGTCTTTAATCCATTTTGAGTTTATTTTTGTGTATGGTGTTAAGAAGTGTTCTAATTTCATACTTTTACATGTACCTGTCCAGTTTTCCCAGAACCACTTATTGAAGAGGCTCTCTTTTCTCCACTGTATATTCTTGCCTCCTTTATCAAAGATAAGGTGACCATATGTGCGTGGGTTTATCTCTGGGCTTTCTATCCTGTTCCATTGATCTATCTTTCTGTTTTTGTGCCAGTACCATACTGTCTTGATTACTGCAGCTTTGTAGTATAGTCTGAAGTCAGGGAGCCTGATTCCTCTGGCTGCATTTTTCTTTCTCAAGATTACTTTGGCTACTCGGGGTCTTTTGCGTTTCAATACAAACTGTGAAATTTTTTGTACTAGTTCTGTGAAAAATGCCAGTGGTAGTTTGATAGGGATTGCATTGAATCTGTAGATTGCTTTGAGTAGTAGAGTCATTTTCACAATGTTTCACAGTGCTGATTCTCCCAATCCAAGAACATGGTATATCTCTCCATCTATTTGTATCATCTTTAATTTCTTTCATCAGTGTCTTATAATTTCCTGCATACAGGTCTTTTGCCTCCTTAGGTAGGTTTATTCCTAGATATTTCATTCTTTTTGTTGCAATTGTAAATGGGAGTGTTTTCTTAATTTGACTTTCAGATTTTTCATCATTAATGTATAGGTATGCAAGAGATTTCTGTGCATTAACTTTGTATCCTGCTACTTTACCAAATTCATTGATTAGTTCTAGTAGTTTTCTGGTAGCATCTTTAGGATTCTCTATGTATAGTATCATGTCATCTGCAAACAGTGACAGCTTTATTTTTTCTTTTCCGATTTGGATTCCTTTTATTTCTTTTTCTTCTCTGATTGCTGTGGCTAAAACTTCCAAAACTATGTTGAATAATAGTGATGAGAGTGGGTAACCTTGTCTTGTTCCTGATCTTAGTGGAAATGGTTTCAGTTTTTCACCATTGTGGGCAATGTTGTCTGTGGGTTTGTCATATATGGCTTTTATTATGTTGAGGAAAGTTCCCTCTATGCCTACTTTCTGCAGGGTTTTTATCATAAATTGGTGTTGAATTTTGTCAAAAGCTTTCTCTGCATCGATTGAGATGACCATATGGATTTTCTCCTTCAATTTGTTAATATGGTATATCACGTTGATTGATTTGTGTATATTGAAGAATCCTTGCATTCCTGGGATAAACCACACTTGATCATGGTGTATGACCCTTTTAATGTGCTGTTGGATTCTGTTTGCTAGTATTTTGTTGAGGATTTTTGCATCTATGTTCATCAGTGATGTTGGCCTGTAGTTTTCTTTGTGACATCTTTGTCTGGTTTTGGTATCAGGGTGATGGTGGCTTCGTAGAATGAGTTTGGGAGTGTACCTCCCTCTGCTATATTTTGGAAGAGTTTGAGAAGGATAGGTGTTAGCTCTTCTCTAAATGTTTGATAGAATTTGCCTGTGAAGCCATCTGGTCCTGGGCTTTTGTTTGTTGGAAGATTTTTCATCACAGTTTCAACTTCAGTGCTTGTGATTGGTCTGTTCATGTTTTCTATTTCTTCCTGGTTCAATCTCGGAAGTTGTGCATTTCTAAGAATTTGTCCATTTCTTTCAGGTTTTCCATTTTATTGGCATATAGTTGCTTGTAGTAATCTCTCATGATCCTTTGTATTTCTGCAGTGTCAGCTGTTACTTCTCCTTTTTCATTTCTAATTCTATTGATTTGAGTCTTCTCCCTTTTTTTCTTGATGAGTCTGGCTAATGGTTTATCAATTTTTTTTATCCTCTCAAAGAACCAGCTTTTAGTTTTATTGATCTTTGCTATCGTTTCCTTCATTTCTTTTTCATTTATTTCTGATCTGATATTTATGATTTCTTTCCTTCTGCTAACTTTGGGGTTTTTTTGTTCTTTCTCTAATTGCTTTAGTTGTAAGGTTAGGTTGTTTATTTGAGATGTTTCTTGTTTCTTAAGGTAGGATTGTATTGCTATAAACTTCCTTCTTAGAACTACTTTTGCTGCATCCCATAGGTATTGGGTCACTGTGTTTTCATTGTCATTTGTTCCTAGGTATTTTTTGATTTCCTATTTGATTTCTTCAGTGATCTCTTAGTTATTAAGTAGTGTATTGTTTAGTCTCCATGTGCTTGTATTTTTTATGGATTTTTTTTTCCCCTGTAATTGATATCTAGTCTCATAGCATTGTGGTCAGAAAAGATGCTTGATATGATTTCAATTTTCTTAAATGTACCAAGGCTTGATTTGTTACCCAAGATAGGATCTATCTTGGAGGATGTTCCATGAGCACTTGAGAAGAATGTGTATTCTGTTGTTTTTGGATGGAATGTCCTATAAATATCAGTTAAGTCCATTTTGTTTAATGTATCATTTAAAGCTTGTGTTTCCTTATTTATTTTCATTTTGGATGATCTGTCCATTGGTGAAAGTGCGGTGTTAAAGTCCCCTACTATGATTGTGTTACTGTTGATTTCCCCTTTTATGGCTGTTAGCATTTGCCTTATGTATTGAGGTGCTCCTATGTTGGGTGCATAAATATTTATAATTGTTATATCTTCTTCTTGGATTGATCCCTTGATCATTATTTAGTGTCCTTTTTGTCTCTAGCAATAGTCTTTATTTTAAAGTCTATTTTGTCTGATATGAGACTTGCTACTCCAGCTTTCTTTTCATTTCCATTTGCATAGAGTATCTTTTTCCATCCCCTCACTTTCAGTCTGTATATGTCCCTAGGTCTGAAGTGAGTCTCTTGTAGACAGCATGTATACGGGTCCTTTTTTTGTATCCATTCAGCCAGTCTATGTCTTTTGGTTGGAGCATTTAATCCATTTACATTTAAGGTAATTATCGATATGTATGTTCCTATTCCCATTTTCTTAATTGTTTTGGGTTCGTTATTGTAGGTCTTTTCCTTCTCTTGTGTTTCCTGCCTGAGAAGTTCCTTTAGCATTATTGTAAAGCTGGTTTGGTGGTGCTGAATTCTCTTAGCTTTTGCTTGTCTGTAAAGGTTTTAATTTCTCAGTCAAATCTGAATAAGATCCTTTCTGGGTAGAGTAATCTTGGTTGTACGTTTTTCTCCTTCATCACTTTAAATATGTCCTGCCACTCCCTTTTGGCTTGCAGAGTTTCTGCTGAAAGATCAGCTGTTAACCTTATGGGGATTCCCTTGTGTGTTATTTGTTTTTCCCTTGCTGCTTTTAATATGCTTTCTTTGTATTTAATTTTTGATAGTTTCATTAATATGTCTTGGCATGTTTCTCCTTGGATTTATCCTGTATGGGACTCTCTGTGCTTCCTGGACTTGATTAACTATTTCCTTTCCCATATTAGGGAAGTTTTCAACTATAATCTCTTCAAATATTTTCTCAGTCCCTTTCTTTTTCTCTTCATCTTCTGGGATCCCTATAATTCGAATGTTGGTGCATTTAATGTTGTCCCAGAGGTTCTGAGACTGTCCTCAGTTCTTTTCATTCTTTTTTCTTTATTCTGCTCTGCAGTAGTTATTTCCACTATTTTATCTTCCAGGCCACTTGTCCGTTCTTCTGCCTCAGTTATTCTGCTATTGATCCCTTCTAGAGAATCTTTAATTTCATTTATTGTGTTGTTCATCATTGTTTGTTTGCTCTTTAGTTCTTCTACTTCCTTGTGAAACGTTTCTTGTATTTTCTCTTTTCTATTTCCAAGATTTTGAATCACCTTTACTATCATTATTCTGAATTCTTTTTCCGGTAGACTGCCTATTTCCTCTTCATTTGTTACATCTGGTAGGTTTTTACCTTGCTCCTTTATCTGCTGTGTGTTTTTCTGTCTTCTCATTTTGCTTAGCTTACTGTGTTTTGGGTCTCCTTTTCGCAGGCTGCGCATTCCTAGTTTCCGTTGTTTTTGGTGTGTGTCTCCAGTGGCTAAGGTTGGTTCAGTGAGTTGTGTAGGCTTCCTGGTGGAGGGGACTAGTGCCTGTGTTCTGGTGGACGAGGCTAGATCTTGTCTTTCTTGTGGGCATATTCACGTCTGGTGGTGTGTTTTGGGGTGTCTGTGGCCTTATTATGATTTTAGGCAGCCTCTCTGCTAATGAATGGGGTTGTTTTCCTCTCTTGCTAGTTGTCTGGCATAGGGTGTCCAGCACTGTAGCTTGCTGGTCGTTGAGTGAAGCTGGGTCTTGGCGTTGAGATGGAGATCTCTGGGAGATTTTTGCCATTTGATATTATGTGGAGCTGGGAGGTCTCTTGTGGAGCAGTGTCCTGAACTTGGCTCTCCCACCTCAGAGGCACAGCACTGACTCCTGGCTGGAGCTCCAACAGCCTTTCATCCACAGTGCTCAGAATAAAAGGGAGAAAAAAAATAGAAAGAAAGAAGATAAAATAAAATAAAATAGTTATTAAAATAATTATTATTAAGAAAAAATTTTTAAAAAGTAAAAAAAAAAAAAACGCATGGACAGAACCCTAGGACAAATGGTAAAAGCAAAGCTATACAGACAAAATCACACACAGAAGCACACACATACACACTCACAAAAAGAGGAAAAGGGGGAAAAGAAATATATCTTTGCTCCCAATGTCCACCTCCTCAATTTGGGATGATTCGTTGTCTATTCAGGTATTCCACAGATGCAGGGTACATCAACTTGACTGTGGAGATTTAATCTGCTGCTCCTGAGGCTGCTGGGAGAAATTTCCCTTTCTCTTCTTTGTTGGCACAGCTCCCGGGGTTCAGCTTTGGATTTGGCCCTGCCTCTGTGTGTAGTTCGCCGGAGGGCGTCTGTTCTCTGCTCAGACAGGACGGGGTTAAAGGAGCCGCTGATTGGGTGGCTCTGGCTCACTCAGGCCGGGGGGAGGGAGGGGTGAGGATGCGGGGTGAGCCTGCGGTGGCAGAGGCCAGCGTGACATTGCAAGAGCCTGAGGTGCGTCGTGCGTTCTCCCGGGGAAGTTGTCCCTGGATCATGGGACCCTGGCAGTGGCGGGCTGCACAGGCTCCGGGAGGCGAGGTGTGGATAGTGAGCTGTGCTCGCACACAGGCTTCTTGGTGGTGGCAGCAGCAGCCTTAGCGTCTCATGTCCGTCTCTGGGGTCCGTGCTTTTAGCCGTGGCTCGCGCCCGTCTCTGGAGCTCCTTTAAGCGGCGCTCTCAATCCCCTCTCCTCGTGCACCAGGAAACAGAGGCAAGAAAAAGTCTCTTGCCTCTTCGGCAGGTCAAGACTTTTCCCCCGACTCCCTCCTGGCTAGCCGTGGCGCACTAGCCCCCTTCAGGCTGTGTTCACGCCGCCAACTCCAGTCCTCTCCTGGCGCTCTGACCGAAGCCCAAGCCTCAGCTCCCAGCCCTGCCTGTCCCCGCAGGTGAGCAGACAAGCCTCTCGGGCTGGTGAGTGCCGGTCGGCACCCATCCTCTGTGCGGGAAACTCTCTGCTTTGCCCTCCGCACCGCTGTGGCTGTGCTCTCCTCTGCGGCCCCGAAGCTTCTCCCTGCCACCGCCACCCAGAGTCTCCACCCACGAAGGGGATTCCTAGTGTGTGGAAACCTTTCCTTCTTCACAGCTCCCTCCCACTGGTGCAGGTCCCGTCCCTATTCTTTTGTCTCTATTCTTTTTTCTTTTTCCCTACCCAGGTACGTGGGGATTTTCTTGCCTTTGGGGAGGTCTGAGGTCTTCTGCAAGCGTTCAGTAGGTGTTCTGTGGGAGTTGTTCCACGTGTAGATGTATTTCTGATGTATCTGTGGGGAGGAATGTGATCTCCACGTCTTACTCTTCCGCCATCTTGAAGCTCCTCCAACAACGACAATCTTGGTAAGAAGAATGAGTGCTGTGTCATTTTAACTTTCCTTCTTCCCATCTCCTCCCCCAGTTCCATGATAGCCTTGCAAACCAGCAACTTAGTAACCACTGAAGGGGACAGAATGGATTTTGGACTCTCCAAAAATCTCCATCCCCAGATAGTGGTTACTACCTCACCTCTCTGGCAGCTTCATGGAAAAGTCCACTTCAAAGGGCTTGCTGTATTTAAACTGACTCAGAACTTGCTCAGTGGGAAAGATACTACACCCAGAGCATTTGTGAAATACAATCAGCAGGTAGCTGAGGTAGCAATATCAGTTGGGGCAAACAAGAGGCTGGCCCAAAATCATAAAAGAAATATTTGGAGAATAAAATGTCCATATAGGGTTTTTTAAAGCTCTGATATATTCCTGAACCTAGAAGGTCACACACACTGAAAGGGCTGTGATGTGTCTAGGCCAGGAAGGACCTAATAAATACTTCTCTCTCACAGAAAGTAGACCAAGAAGAGTATGGTGGTCTTGCTAAGTTGAGAAGACAGAGATTAGGGTACACAGAGTCTATGTCTGGAATTTATGTAGCAGGATACTTGAAAGGTCATTCTGAGTCTGTTCTGAGGTTCAAGATGTGGATTTTATGTTTTATCTCTGGCTCTTTCCCTTCCAGGGTCTTTCTTCACTTCAGTGGTATTTTTCTGGCATCAGTTTTCTGGCTCCCCAACCCAGAAACACAGTGTGATTTTTCACAAGTGCCCCCCCCCCCACCCACACACACTGGGTGGCCTCAAAGATTCCAATTAACTTTAGGCTAAAAGTCGTAGAAATAGGTGCTTACTGCTCCACTACCTTCCCTTGAGGGTATATGCCACATCTAAGTCTGCTTTAGTTTCCTCTTCAGTGCCTTAGTGCAAGTTTTACAGTTGTTTCCTAGGAGGTGAGTCCTCTGATAGGACATTATTCCACTATTAATGGAAACTTTCTGATTGGTTAATCTCCATAGTTCTGAAAAGTTGATACTAATAAATACCTAATAAACACTTAACTTGTAAACAAGTAACATCGGTCGTATACACTCTATTTACTCTGAGTCTAAAGGGACAGATAAGGTTGATGTTAATTTGAACCAATAGAATGTAAGACATATCAAATATGCCCAGGTCCCTAGTTAGCATAAAGTGACTAGCCTGCCACTCAACAGAAAAGAACAACACTGTACTCTCTCCCTCTCTCTGGAGTACACTGATCTTGCAGCAGTTACATGAGGTTACTATGACCACTTAGTGCTGCTTGGATGGAGAATACTTATGAACAAAGGATCAGCTGGGAATAAATAACAGCCAAAGGAAGTAGAGTTTTGGCTAAGTAATAGGCATAAGTTAGTACATCCCTTCCTGATCTATCATCTGTTATGGCTTGTTTGCTTAATTGATTGATTGCTTAATTAGGTTGTTGAATGAAAATAAATATATTTTGTAATAATAAGTAGTTTTCTTGGTTATTTCTCTCAATCAACATCCTCAGCCAGGTCTTTGCTTTAACCTGAGGTAGAATCTAAAGTCAGAGTATACACTCAAATTTAACAGTTGGTTCAGATACAACAGCCTTGCGACTCACATGCTCTAGCTACCCAGAAATTAAGTTTTATTCTTTTTTTTTAACTTTCAAAATTATATATTGTCATTAATAACTTATACAGACAAGTTGTTTTATATTTACAGACCCATTAATCATTTTGTTTGTTCAATATTTCTTATGTTCCAGCTGTCGTCCTATAATCAGTTTTCTTCTTATGGAGGTCCATCTGAGGTTCCTTTAGTTAAGGTGATAAACATTCAAAGGTTTAGGTTTCTAAAATGCCTTTATTTCATCCCTGTTCTAGTAATAAAGTTTGGCTGGATACACTGTTCTTGGTTGATATGTATTTCCTCTCAACACTTTAAGGTCTTCCCACTGTCTTCTGGCTTCCCTTGTTACCGTTGAAAATTCTATCAAAAGTCTTTCTATCATCAATCAATCAATCATGCCTTTGTAGGTGGTTTGCCTTTTATCTCTGCTATTTTAAGATCTTCTTTATTTGTCAGATGCTTGCATTTTCACCACGATGTTTCTATGTGGATGTTTCTTTGTATTTATCCTGTTTCAGATATATTGGCAGATACCTTTCTTCCACACAATCATTGAGGGACTCCGGTTTTTCCTTTCTGTGTCTCAGTAATTTACTTTTCATAGTCTTATCCAGCCAGAAGAAGGGAAAAGAGACTATTGTGGAGGGACACTAGCTTCTTAATATCATTGGCCTGGAATGACAAACATAAATTTCTTCCACTCACTTTTCATTGGACAGTCACTATTCACATGGCTACGTCTAGAAGCTAGTAGGGCAGCTGCTTCATAATCCACCTTTTTCTTTCCAAGCATAGAACACATTTACCTCCTCTCCGAGGAAGATAGCCCAAAGTCATTTGGCTATTACATCCAGACAAAAGTCAAAGCACTTTGGTGCTCAACGTACTAGGCTGAATAATGGCCACCCAGTGAAAGCTACAAATCCTGGAAGCATCCCTTCAAGCTACAAATGCTACCTTATAAAGAAACAAGGTCTTTGCATATGTGATTAAATTAAGGATCTTGCTATTGGAGATTATCCTGGATTGTGTGAATGAGCTTTAGATGCAGTAGCAAGTGTCTTTATAAGAGGGAGGCAAAAGGAAATTTAAGATAGATAGAAGAGAAGAAAACAGAAAAGGAGAAGGCTATGTAAAGATGGATGCAGAGATTGGAGTGATGTGGTCACAGCAAGGGAATACCAGCAAGCACCCACAGCTGGAAGAAGCAAGGAATGAATTCTCCCCTAGAGACTCCAGAGGGAACACAGCCTTGCCGACACCTCGATTTTGGCCCAGGGAAACTAATATTGTACTGGCCTCCAGAACTGTGAGAGAATTTCTGTTGTTTGAAGCTGCCAAGTTCATGGTAATTTTTACGGTAACCACAGGAAACTGATATACTCGGATGAGGACTCTTTGTAATCATGTGAACAACATTTTTTGAGTGGGTCCTAAGGACAGGGAAGGAGGTTAAGCAGTCACCAGAACTTTATTTTCCTTCTTGGAGAAAGAAGAACATTTTAGCTGTGGATACCACATTACCATCTCTGAGATTTTTGGTTTGATGGGATAAAGTTTGATAGCAGTTCACCAGGAGAAATGTTTTGGGGAGCATGCAAAGTAGATCTGCCTCTTCAGTGTTCTTTGGAGTGACCTTGCTCCTCTTTTAATATGCAGACAGCCCACAGGAGACTAAAGTTACCAGACTTTCAACTATTACAATCACTGTTTGATTGTATTTCATCTATCACTTACCTGTTAGCTGTGGTGTTTAAGGAACGAGAGACTTGATCTCAGTGGTCTGTGTAGTGAAAAAAGTGTTTGGACTTTCCAGTATTCTTTCACCCTACTTTAGCTAATATCATCCTGACTTCCACAGAGTTAATTAACTCTCCCAATTTGTGCGATTTTGGTGAGACTGAAAATCACAATGCTTTCTCTTTGATCCATGTGCTGTAAAATGCCAACATTAGTGATAGGGAGTAGCCTTCCATTCAGGTAAGTTCAGAGGTACTTTAAATTATGTCATCTAACATGTACAGACGGTCCCCAACTTAGATGCTTCGACTTACGATTTTTCGACTTTATGTTGGTGCCACAGCGATAAGAATTCAATAGAAAGTAAACTTCACATTTTTAAATTTTGATCTTTTCCAAGGCTAGTGGTATGTGATACGATATTTTCTCATGATGCTGGGCAGTGGCAGTGAGCTGCAGCTCCCATTCAGCCACGTGATCACGAGGGTGAACAACTAATATGCTTACAACCATTCTGTACCCAATACAGCCATTGTTCTTCACTCTTAGTACAGTTTTCAAAAACTTACATGAGATATTCAACAATTTCGACTTTGTGCTAAATGCGTTTGCCCACCTGTAGTCTAATGTAAGTGTTCTGAGCACATTTAAGGCAGGCTAGGCTAAGCTAGGATGTTTGGTAGGTTAGGTGTATTAAATGCATTTTTGACAAGATATATTGAATATCTTACGATAGGTTTATTGGGACATAACCCCATCAGAAGTCAAGATCTGTATACAAATCAACTTCTTTTAAAAAGTACGTAGTTGATCTCATTTCATTTGGTATTTTTACTGATGCATGCCTGTGTAAATATTTCAGCAGCTTTTCCACTAAAGGGAATTTCCTTTCAAACATCAATTATAAGCAAATTGGTTTGATAATATTTATTCTATTAGGTGGTTTATTTATGTTGACAGTAAGTGGATACTTTAAATATAATGTCTACTGAAAGAAAAATTGTGGGATCATATGTTTTTAAGATAGTGTTTTAGATTTCCTATGTTATTATACCATGATTTTTTGGAAAAAAATTTGTACCTGTATCGTCAGTTACTATTAAATTTAAAACTGTTTGAAAGTACATGTCACTCAGGATCCAATCGGGAGATGGAAATCACATTACAGTTTTAACAAAGAAAGTTTAATTCAAAGAATTAATAAGTATAACCAATTACTTAGCAACAGAAAAACTCTAAAAAATAATCGAATTGAAGAACACATCTAGGGAGAAGCCACTATCTCTAGGGCTGAGTCAGAGCACCAAGAGAAAGACCAAATCTGGAAGAGGTACTCTTCCCCACCAATGGAGAGGGTGTGGCCATGACCATGGCCCATTGGATGGTGTCCTCTGAGATATATTACCAGCTGAAATTGCCAGGAAGCTGCCTTCTGGGTGCTTGGAAAACTGTCCATAGGAAAGTGTTGCTTCATGGAATTTGCTGGGGAGCCGCCCTCTGAAGTGCCAGAGGAACGTGCCATTGTGGAGGTGCCATTCAGCAGAACACACTGTTGTCCTATGCACTGCTGGATGCTGTGCACCACAGTAGCATGTGGAGAAAAACACACTGAAACAAAGCCTCCTTTTCCAGCAGTGTTCTCTAGCGCCATCTGCTGACAATACTTACCATTTTGTCCTCTGGGAAAAGAGAAATGTTTTCAGGGTCCAGCTCCAGGATCATCAGCAGGGCAATGGTGAGTGGATTTGGAGATGAGAGGTAATCACTTGGTAACTGACACAAGGTAAGTGAAATTGATCTTTTTTCCTAAGTGAAAGCAAGGGATTTTGCAAGACTTGGCCTTCCATTGGTTTAATCTGATAAGGAAAATCAGTCCTTGAATAGAATTTTACATAGGGTTCCATATAGGTATTTAAACTGCAAAAACAAGAAAATAGCTCATATTTTGTTTTTGGAGTATTTCTTTGAAATATCTAGGTACACTTATGCAGTGAAAATACTGGAATTCTCAGTTTTAGCCTGTGAAAATGCTCCGTTAGAAAATAATTTTCTTATAAAGAGACAGACTGCCCACAAACAGTCTATTCCCTAAGGGGAAAATCTGTGGTTTCTTAAAAATTGAGTTCAGATTGTATTTGCATGGTGAGGGCCAAGCTGATTTTTATGTACTGATGAATCATCTAAGACATGGAACTGTATTCCATCCAACATAATTGGATGGGAATAAATAGGCCATCGGCTGAGGTTGCATGTACAACACATTGTAAACTATAAAGTTGTATGTAAAAGCTGTTCCAGAAGGATTTCTGTTTTGAGTCTGCTCTTTCTAATGTCATTTAACTCCCATAAAATTTTTCCAAATACTTGCAGAAAAAATTCTTTTTTTTTTTTTTTTTGGTACGCTGGCCTCTCACTGTTGTGGCCTCTCCCGTTGCGGAGGACAGGCTCCGGACGCACAGGCTCAGCGGCCATGGCTCACGGGCCCAGCTGCTCCACGGCATGTGGGATCTTCCGGACTGGTATAAGAACCCGAGTCCCCTACATCAGCAGGCGGACTCTCAACCACTGCACCACCAGGGAAGCCCCAGAAAAAATTTTTAAAAACTGTTGAAGTGACAAGGCAGAGCTCAACAGGTGGGCCAAATTTACAATTTACTCTTTGTAATGCTCTGTGACTATTGGAGTTTACTATAAAATAACAGATTCTAGATATCTTCTATAGAAAAACTAACTCCATCCCAAGTGGGTCTGAACATTATTAGAACTTCAGACAACTGCTACCCACCCCCTAAGCTTTTCTCCAGAAATTCTGACATTTCATACTATCCTTGTAATGTTCTAAATCCTTATTGTCTAGAGTTTGTTTTGGGATGGCTGCAGAACCAATCAGAGAAGAACTAAATTGGAGCAAGAATTTGCTATTTCCCAGGATAGGACACAGAAATGTGACCAAATCCTGAAAATCAGGAAGAATGTTTTATACAGTTGAGCTAAACTTTTGTGCTCAGATTCCTAGAGTTTACCTACTAACATAAGGATTAACCATATCTCAAAGTTGATTTGCCCACAAGCACGTGGACCACAGACTGGTTGGAACCAGAAGGTCGATGATGCTGACTCACCATCAACCAGTCAGAAGAATGTCCACGAGCTGATGACGCCCTCTTTGAACCATTACTATAAAACTCCTCACTAACCCCTCCAAGTTGGGACACACAGTTTTTTTTGTTGTTGTTGTTATTTTTTGTTTGGTTGTTTGTTTATAATTGTATTTATTTATTTATTTGGCTGCATTAGGTCTTCGTTGCTGGGTGCGGGCTTTCTCTAGTTGTGGCGGGCTGGGGATACTCTTCATTGTGATGTGCAGACTTCTCATTGCAGTGGCTTCCCTTGTTGTGAAGCACTGGCTCTAGGTGTGTGGGCTTCAGTAGTTGCGGCTCACAGGCCCTAGAACACATGGGCTTCCATAGTTGCAGCGTGTGGGCTCAGTAGTTGCGGCGCATGGGCTTTGTTGCTCCACAGCATGTGGGATCTTCCTGGACCAGGGATCGAACCTGTGTCCCCTGAACTGGAAGGTGGATTCTTAACCACTGCGCCACGAGGGAAGTCTGAGATACAGTTTTGAGGGCATTAGCCTGCTGTGACCCCCTTTGCCTGGCAAAGCAATAAAGCTATTCCTTTCTACTTCACACCCCCCAAAAAAGGTTTAAGAGTTTCTAAATATCATTAACATGTTCTCCAATCATGCACAATCAATTGTAATCTAAGCAAAAAGTAAAATACAGCATGGGTAAAGCTAAAATGTTTGCATCTCATATTTCCATCTAAACTGTAGAGCTGAAAGGTGGGTGTCTTGGATACTAGAGAGTGGGGCATGGGCTGCTTACCACATACTGTGTTTGTAAAATTTCTATAACAGCGTCTTTGTCTAATTAAGTAGTGTAGATTCTCCTCCTCCTTAAATTAATTCCTCCCAAACTCCACATCTCTTAATTATTATAAATACTGGTTTCATTTTGCTTGCAAATAATTTTCTGCTTCCTACATTTTTGTGGTTTACAAATTTGGAAAGAATTATAGCCAGTGTGCTCTACTTCAGATAACTCTGCAGTACTACAGAGTCCTGGGTGAAAAGTTCCATTTTCTGAGTCTTGGGGAATTTTCAAGCACTCATTCACATCACAGTCAAATGGATTTTTAGGATAAGGAAAAATCCCCTACAAATATGATCACATGTTAGAGAAGTTGCATAAAAGAAGGACTCCCTCCTTCCCTTCCTTCCATCCTTCTTTTATTTTATATTCAAATTAAATACCATCTCTTTTTTCCCCGTAACAGGACCCATCCCTGAGATTCACAAACCTCCAGATAAAACCAGTAAAAGTGGAAAATGATAAATTTATCTTTTTTATCTTTTATCTTTTTATATTTTCATTTGTATTTGTTTAAATGGAAAAGTTAGTCCTCCACAATTTTTTTCTCTTGACATTAAAACCAGGTGAAAGATATCATGTAAAGACAAATGACCATGCAATTAAAGATGTCTCATAGTTTTGAGATCCTAGCGGAGTCTGCCAACTCTTGCTTTTAAGAGTGAAGAGGTTTATGAGAACTTTTAGAGTCTTATCTCAGAGGGAAGAAAGTTCTACAAGAAGCCTTGTATTGCTTCTGGATCATGGCATTATCTCATAAATAAAGACTTAATAAAATTTGACTATAAAGAGAGAGAAGAAAGAGCATTTGCAATGAAATGATATCTTAAAGACTTATCAGATTCAGTAAAATAATTTTGGGTTTGTTTTTTCAAGGAACTAGGCACTGAGAACTCTTTAAGGAAGGAAAGTAGTTCAGAGCAAATAGGAAATTAATTACTTAACTTAAAGTTTGATGCGCCATTTGCCTTTTGTGATATATATCCACTTGACTGGAATATGGGGTGACCAGATATTTGGCTAAATGTTATTTCTGGGTGTGTCTGTGAGAATGGTTCTGGATGACATCATCATTCGAATCAGTGGACTCAGTAAAGCAGATTGCCCCCCGCCCCCCATGTTGATAAGCATCATCCAATCTGCTGAGTAGAACAAAGTGGGCTGAGAAGGGAATTTGCCCTTTCTGCCTGACTGTAGAACTGGGACACCCATTTCTCCTGCCCCTAGACTGGGACTTAGAGCACAGAATCCCCTGGTGCTCTGGCCTTTAGACTCCCACTAAACTACATCATCATCTTTCCTGGGTCTCCAGCTTGCAGACGGCAGATTGTGGGACTTCTCAGCCTCTGTAATGGTGTGAGCTAATTCTTCATAATAAATCAATCTCTCTCTCTCAATATATAGATATAGGTAGATAGAGATGTAGATACAAGTATAGACATACTATCTACCTACCTATCTATAGATGTATATATAGATATCTACACAGATAGATATATACATCTATAGATAGGTATGTGTGTGTATATATATATATATATATATATATATATATATATATAATTGGTTCTGTTTCTCTGGTGAACCTTGACTAATACATCTTCACTAGTTTCCATTATTGCAAATAATATTTATAATTATGTTTGATTATATTTGAGTAATTCTAATTTATAAGCAATCAGGTATGCAGGCACTCCTAAGTGATTGTGGAGTGTATGTGTAGAGATTGGGAAGGATGGTGAAGGATACATGGAGATAAATGTTTGTAGACAAATGAACCCCAATCCATAGCTCAGTTATAATGGTTTCAATTATAACCTGCATGGATTAAATAGAATGCGGGCACTTTTTTCTTGATTCTTAATCTATATTCCAATCTCATTTTTTAACAAGCCATCATTAATTACATCAGTAATAACAAGCTGTCATTACTTCTTTATGGTTGTTGGTGCTGAGTGACCATTTGCACAAATACATTTCATTAAATGTGAATTATAATTCATTACATCTATTTTAATCGGGATGCCCACTTCATTGAGAAACTACAGTGAATCTGCTAAAGAAGAATTCTATTAAATTCTTTGTCAGATAATGTCAACCTCTGTGTCATCTTGGTGGTGGCTCTGTTGATTGTCTTTTCTGGCTCGAGTTGAGATTTTCCTGGTTCTTGGTATGTGTGATTGTATCCTGGACATTTTGAATATTTTGTCATGAAACTGGGTTTCATCTAAATCATATTTTAGCAGGCCTCCTCTGAAGCTGGCAAAGGATTGGGAGCATCTCTTCATTACTGCTAGGACATGGTGGAAGGCTAGGTTTCCCCACCTCTGTTAACCCCACAGTGCGGGCAGGGGGTTGTTGATGGGTACCTCGTTACTTCTTGGTTGGGGATGAGAATTCAGGCTTCAGTCTAGCCCTTCACGGATACCTCCCTGGCTAGAATGGCTGCTTATTGCACACAGGTGTCCTCCACTGATATGTGGGGCAGGGATAGGGTGGCAGTGGTAGAAGTTCTGACCTTCTGCCAGTTTTCATCTGATACTGCTGAAATATGGGGGGAGAGGAGGGAGGGGAGCTTTATTACCACAGTGCAGGGGTACAAATCCAGATTCCCCATGTGGTATCTGCTGACACCAGGGTAGGGTGGGATGCATTACAGCTTGATGGAGATGGACTTTCCAAGCCCTCACTCAGCCTTCTCTGACACCATGCCAGCAGAAGTGGAGGCAGGAGCGGGGTCATGAGACAGCAGTTTTCTCTGTGGTATTTGTTTGGAGCTGAGTTGTTATTGTCTAGGCCGACTCTTTCCTAGTCCTCTGGGTAGAGAAAAATAGACTTTCATTGAGGCTTAATTGTCTATGCCCATTAGTATTTTCTGCTTGCTGGTTTCTTCGGCTCTAAGTCTGAGGTATATGAGATAAAAAGAAAACCCAGGTATTTCACCGTGGTGTCATTCCTCGGGTCCACAGTTTAGCCAGTCTGTGTAGCCAACCTGTCCTCTTGTCTCCACCATTCAGAGCCTTCTTTTGTTTTATATATAGTGTTCAGGATATCCAGCTGTACTTAGCGACAGAAATAGGCAAATGTGCCTCCCGTCAGTCTTTCCAAACTAAGAATGACTTTTTGAGTGATCAGTAGTAAAGGTACTGAAAAAAAAAAAAAAGGGCATGAGCTACATGGGAGTGGGATGGAAGGAAGTTACTAAAATAACCAAAAGAAGTGGGAGAGAGGAGACAGGGATTAATTTAACTGAATATGGCGAAAAACACTTTAGCTGTTTGTAACCAGCATGTTCCCACAAAGGTATTTCCCAACCATGGTCATACTATCCACAAATATGCAGATTTACCCCTATGCCCTCTCCCAGGACGATGGGACGTGAATACCCAAATCTTTGGGGAGAAACTGGATGAAGCAATAGTAGTGGCTCTGTGAACCTTTCTCCAGGATTCTTGCTTGAGTGCTGGGCAGATCGGGCACCAGTGTGACTGTTTGCTTGGTGATGTGAGAAACGAGTGTCCTTTGTTTACTTTCTCTTTTCTCTACCCATATGAAAACTTGACTCCTCTCATTGTGGTTTCAGGTGAAAGCAATGCAAAGTTTGGCACCAGAAATTCCATTCAAGACAGAATTTTGTGGTTTTACCAGACTTGTGAGCCCTGAGACTTTATTTTAACCCACAGTTTGTAACCTCAAAATATCCCAACCCATGCAAGTCATTTTTAGAAGAAGAAATTTCTCCAGAAACTAAAAATCCCCTGTCCTTCAGTTCTCCAATGTTCCATCATTGAAGTCACAATTCCTGTATTTATTACGTGAGAATCATATCTGATTTTCATTTCTTGCTCTCAGTTTAGGCAGCTGGGGTGAGACTTTGTACAATATGGATTGACTCATGACTGAGATAGATAGAATAAGAGAGAATCACAATTGAGAACTGGTAAAAAAAAATTATTTTAGGAAACTTAACACCCAGCATGTCACCTGGGACCCCATGTTCGAATTTACTCTGCATATTTAATCAGGAAACTGCAGTTTATCCAAGCATGTGTCAAGGATAAAGTTTGAATATGTGCTCCTTTACTCTAGATTGTGGAGTGAGGCTGGCCCCAGAAGAATTTGAGGCAGTTGGCAATTTTCTTAGATTTCTGAGTTCAACATCACAAAATCCTGTGAGTACTTTCTGCAGAGGGTAGGGAGATAAGGAAAAGTATCTCAAGTCAAGAACTGGACTCAAGGGGCCCATGGCACTAACTGCTTTCTAGAAGCAACGCAAGGGGAACTACACTCATTTACTCATATATCAGCACTCCTAGATGTTTCCAGGGTCACATGAGTAACTACATGAAAACATTTGTGGATTATTACAAAACCTTGATGTAGTCTCTGTCTCACTCTACCATCTCAGTATGGGTCATGCTTGAAGCAGGCAAAGGTGGATGGGGAGTCCCTCTGTTGGGTACTTGTATCTTGAGAGAAAATCCTTGGTCCTTCACTACAAGGATTTGTACTTCTAGAGATTTCAGTATGCAGAACAGTAACCAGCATATGTAGCAAGTACTCAATAAACACTTCTGCTTTGACCAAATTCCTCACTATCAAGAAATATTAATCATTTTCAAGTGTCACAGTTCCCCAGGTTCTGGTTAGGACTCAAGCTAATGACTGAGACCCTGAGAGATAATGCAGTTCTTGGGTATGTGATCCATTTGACAGAGGATTACAAATATTGTAGCATAATATTTAGGCATATTTACGATGATTCCCCCACCTTTGCTTTTCTTTGTACTCTTTGATGTCTCTCAATTAATCAGCTAGAACATTACTTATTCATTTCCCTACTTATTTGCAAAATACTCCATTAATGATATTTTAATCTCTTCAACATGGTTAAAAAAGGGGTAATTGATGAGTAACACAAAACTTGCTGCCTCCCACTGAAATAATAGATTCTTAGAGCTGGGGTAAGAGGAGAGTAAGATGGAGAAGCAATGAGTAGTACATATTGAACATACTTTATAAAAGGGAGATGACCCTTCTCTTGGATGAACTAGGGGTCATTCAGACACTCCAGATAAATTGGGGAGATTGGAGTGAAAGTGGTGCCTCTCTTCCCTTCTGAAAGTACAGCCATGGAGGCACATCAATATTACAGAACAGAAACCACTGTTTAAGATATCTAATCATATGGGTCTGTGTATTAGTTAGGATAAGCCAGCCTGCGGTAAGAAACACACTTAATCTGGTAATGGCTAGACAAAAACAGGAGTTTATTTATTGATCAATAACAGTCCTGGTGGGTGTTTCAGATTACAACTCTCTGCTCTATCATTCAGGAAGCAAGGTCCTTTGCAGCTTGTACAGCTTGTATCTTTTCAGCCTTTAGAGATTCAGTTGTCTGTGTCATGACAACAGAGGAGGAATGAACATAAAGGAGCATATGTCAAAGGCTTGGGGGCCAGGCTGCAAGTGACTCATATTATTTCTGCTCATATCCTATTGGTTAAAACCCAGTTACGTGGCCACACCTCCCAGCAAGGGAGGATGGAATACTGGCTCAGGAAAAAGACAAAATGGATTTAGGTGGACAAACATCTCTGATCAACTTATGGTAACATTTTTCTCATATGCCAAGTTGATGCCTGATAAGTATAAATATCGCCTGAAACTAAGAGGAGCAAGGAAGTAATGAGAGATCATAGGCAGCCTCTCATCCTGTAAATCTCACTGGACTTGTGTGATTAAGAACAACAGGATAATCCTACATACTCTAAAAGAACATGGGACATAGCCTAGACAGAACATGCCCGCAGGAACCTTTCGGATGACTTAGCAGTGACCTGTTTCGACAGAAATTCATGGACTGAAATGAATTATGAATTCCTCAGCTGACCTCAGGAGATGCCAGAATATACAGATTGTAAGACAAAAGCCAGATGCCCATCAACTCCCACCCACCCAGCATTTAGAACCCAGTGATAAGACAAACGGATATTTAAAGGATATTAAATTTTTATGATCTATTTGGAAGCTTGTGACAGAAAATAAACTGAGTAATAGAAAAATAAAATTGTATTCTGTGAACACCTAATTTTTATACTGCATTTTGTGCCTACTCTACATAATAAATTATTTAAATCATATTGCAAAAGAAATTAAGGATCTGACAAATCTTTGAATACACTAGTCTTCCAGATGTCTTCATTGGCTTCTGAAAAACTTAACTGACATAAATAGCCCTGAAAATTATGTAAAGTAGTGATGTACATTAAAGTACACTCTTTATTGTGTAATGGGTTAGAGTGTAGGCTACCATGTTCTGCTCAGGTTCAATTCCTAGGCCTACTATGGAATAAATAGCTTTGTGACTTTGGGCAAGTTACAACATCTGCTCCTGTCTTCTCATCTGTAAAATGACAATACTGAAGTATCTAAATCTTAGGATTGCTGTGAGAATGGAATGAGGTAGTATATTAATGACAGTGCCTACTAGAGAGTATGCATCCTGTAAATATTACTTATACTTACTTGTCCTTCTAGAGATTTACGTGTGCTCTAGCTACTGCCTAGAATGCTTCCACTCCCACCTCCACTCCCACCTCAGGGTTCCTTCCCCCTGAACTTATTCCTCTTCTTGCAAACCCATACCAATATCACTTTCTTCTCAAAATGACAACCATTCTCTCATGTCTGTTCATAGAACTACTTATTTTATTGGGAATAATGATGTTGGTGAAATGAAAATTACAACTATTTTTGTTTCTATCATTGTGATTTTTACTCTATCATGAATCTTCAAACTCCCCCGTACTCTTTCAGAGTATATTTTATTGTTTGCATTTTATGGATAAAAGAACTGAAACTCTGAGAGGGTAAGTAATTTATCCAGCATTATATTGCAAGTAAGCAATGAACCTAAAATACAAGTCTAGTTTATTTGATCTCTATGTACTGCATTACTATTATTTCTTACCTGAATGTCTCCTTTAGTAAACCATGATCCCCTTGATATTAGGAGGAATATAGTCATCTTTAAATCCCTAAAGTATAAGTCAAAAAAGATTGAGTGACTATGAAACTAATTTATGTGACATTTATTATCTTGAAGAATTTTATGTCAGTGATGTATATGCATGTGTGTATGTGTTTCTATGTGAATGCTGGAAGAAAAAGAGTACCAGACCTGTTATTAGTAGACTGGTATTTAGTTCCCAGTGGATTATATTAGTTATATGATCATTAGTTATATTAAAAACAAAACCTTTAATTTTTTCATGTCACATTTTCTCCATCTCCATCTCCACATCTGTAAAATGAGATCTAGGAATTGCCAAAAAATAAGACCACTACTCAGTACCTGCAATGTAAATGCCAAAATTACAGCATAAGCAAGGGAGAGCTCTGATGACTAAGCTTAATCTTGTAGAGCAAAGCATATTGACAGTCTTTTAAAAAAAAATTTATTGGAGCATAATTGCTTTACAATGTTGTGTTAGTTTCTGCTGTACATAAAAGTAAATCAGTTATACATATATCCCCTCTTTTTTAGATTCCCTTCCCATTTAGGTCACCACAGATCATTGAGTAGAGTTCCCTGTGCTATACGGTAGGTTCTCATTAGTTAACTATTTTATACATAGTAGTTTATATATGTCAATCCCAATCTCCCAATTCATCCCACGCCCCCCGCTTCCACCCTTGGTATCCATAAGTTTGTTCTCTACATCTGTGTCTTTATTTCTGCTTTGCAAATAAGTTCATCTGTACCATTTTTCTAGATTCCACATATAAGTGATATTATATGAAATTGGTTTTTCTCTTTCTGACTTACTTCACTCTGTACGACAGTCTCTAGGTCTATCCACATGTCTGCAAATGGCACTATTTCATTTTTATGGCTTTAAGAAGACTTCATTTGGGGTCATGCTAGTTATAGAGGAAGGAGTGTGTTGAAGTCAATCTTAGAAGCATGTTTTGTGTTGCAAATAGAAGCAGAAGTAGGGTGATGTTTTGTCTTAGTTGCAGAGGTACGTACGCTGAAGTGAATTGTCCCTGAACAAGTAGACAGATTTAAAATCCCTTCTGCTGTTACCATTGCCAAATAACTGTCATTGATATTTTAGACAGATTTAAAACCAGTTCTGGTAGTTATATGTTCCTATGACTCTGGGATAATCCGGATTTCCTTTGGAGTTTCAGGCTTTTTATCCTCAAACCCTCTTTTTGTTCTTCCTAAGCCAAAGCTGCAGAAGAAAACGCTCGTATGTAGAGTTCAACAGGTCCTCACCATTATTGTTGATTTGCCTTGAAGGTGGGGTATAAAAATATTTAGGCTCTGGAAAACTGGTGATAAAACAATTGTAATGAAACATTCTATACGAGGGGACTGAAAGGCACTATGGAAATTTATTCAGCTGTTTCGGTTTTTTAAATAGACTTTATTGAGGAATAATCTACATACAATAAAATGCACTTATATAAAACATATGGGTTTGTGACTTTTGACAAACATATACCTATGCAAACAGCAATCAAATAAAGATATAAAACATTTTCATTATTCAAAAAAGTTCCCTTCTGTCCCTTCGCAGTTAATTCCCTCCTGACCACCCCCAATCACCGGCAATCACAGATCTGCTCTCTGCCACTATAGATTAGTTTTGCCTGTTCATATGAATAAGATCATACAGTACATATACTTTTCTATCTGGATACTTTTGAGAACATAGTATTTTTGAGATTCATCCATTTTGTTGTGCATATAAGCAATCTGATTCTTTTCATTTCCGAGTGGTATTCTATTATATTCATATACCATTATTTGTTTATCCATTCAGCAATTGATGACCATTTGAATTTTTCAAGCTATTATTTTCTGTTTTTAAATATTTTTTAACATCTTTATTGGAGTATAATTGCTTTATAATGTTGTGTTACTTTCTGCTGTATAACAAAATGAATCAGCTATATGTATACATATAACGCGATATCCCCTCCCTCTTGCATCTCCCTCCCACGCTCCCTATCCCACCCCTCTAGGTGGTCACAAAGCACTGAGCTGATATCCCTGTGCGATGCAGCTGCTTCCCACTAGCTATCTATTTTACATTTGGTAGTGTATATGTGTCAATTTTACTCTCTCACTTTTTCCCAGCTTACCCTTCCCTCTCCCTGTGTCCTCAAGTCCATTCTCTATGTCTGCGTCTCTATTCCTGTCCTGCCTAGGTTCATCAGAAAAAAATATTTTTAGATTCCATATATATGTGTTAGTGTACGGTATTTGTTTTTCTCTTTCTGACTTACTTCACTCTGTATGACAGACTCTAGGTCCATCCACCTCACTACGAATAACTCAATTTCATTTCTTTGTATGGCTGAGTAATATTCCATTGTGTATATGTGCCACATCTTCTTTATCCATTCATCTGTCGATGGATATTTAGGTTGCTTCCATGTCCTGGCTATTATAAATAGAGCTGCAATGAACATTATGGTACATGTCTCTTTTTGAATTATGGTTTTCTCAGGGTATTTGCCCAGTAGTGGGATTGCTGGGTCATACGGTAGTTCTATTTTTAGATTTTTAAGGAACCTCCATACTGTTCTCCGTAGTGGCTGTATCAATTTACATTCCCACCAACAGAGCAAGAGGGTTCCCTTTTCTCCACACCCTCTCCAGCATTTATTGTTTGTAGGTTTTTTTAATGATGGCCATTCTGACAGGTGTGAGGTGACAACTTATTGTGGTTTTGAGTTACATTTCTCTAATGATTAGTGATGTTGAGCATCCTTTCATGTGTTTGTTGGCAATCAGTATATCTTCTCTGGAGAAATGTCTATTTAAGACTTCTGCCCATTTTTGATTGTGTTGTTTGTTTGTTTTTTTGATATTGAGCTGCATGAGCTGCTTGTATAATTGGGAGATTAATCCTTGGCCAGTTGTTTCATTGGCAAATATTTTCTCCCATTCTGAGGGTTGTCTTTTCATCTTGTTTATGGTTTCCTTTGCTGTGCAAAAGCTTTTAAGTTTCATTAGGTCCCCTTTGTTTATTTTTGTTTTTATTTCCATTTCTCTAGGAGGTGGATCAAAAAGGATCTTGCTGTGATTTGTGTCATAGAGTGTTCTACCTATGTTTTCCTCTAAGAGTTTCATAGTGTCTGGCCTTACATTTAGGTCTTTAATCTATTTTGAGTTCATTATTGTGTATGGTGTTAGGATGTGCTCTAATTTCATGCTTTTACATGTAGCTGTCTAGTTTTCCCAGCACCAATTATTGAAGAGGCTGTCTTTTCTCCATTGTGTATTCTTCCCTTCTTTGTCAAAGATAAGATGACCACACGTACGTGGCTTTATCTCCGTGCTTTGTATCCTGTTCCATTGATCTATGTTTCTGTTTTTGTGCCAGTACCATACTGTCTTGATTACTGTAGCTTTGTAGTATAGTCTGAAGTCAGTGAGCTTGATTCTTCCAGCTCCATTTTGCATTCTCAAGATTGCTTTGGTAATTCGGGGTCTTTTCTGTTTTCATAAAATTGTGAATTTTTTTGTTCTAGTTCTGTGAAAAATGCCTTTGGTAGTTTGATAGAGATTACATTGAATCTGTAGATTGCTTTGGGTAGTAGAGTCATTTTCACAATGTTGATTCTTCCAATCCAAGAACATGGTATATCTCTCCTTCTGTTTGTGTTGTCTTGGATTTCTTTCATCAGTGTCTTATAGTTTTCTGCATACAGGTCTTCTATCCCCTTAGGTAGGTTTATTCCCAGGTATTTTATTATTTTTGTTGCAATGGTAAATGGGAATGTTTCCTTAATTTCTCTTCCAGATTTTTTGTCGTTAGTGTATAGTAATGCAAGAGATTTCTGTGCATTAATTTTGTGTCCTGATACTTTACCAAATTCATTGATTAGCTCTAGTAGTTTTCTGGTAGCATCTTTAGGATTCTCTATGTATAGTATCATGTCATCTGCAAACAGTGACAATTTTACTTCTTCTTTTCTAATTTGGACTCCTTTTATTTCTTTTTCTTCTCTGACTGCCGTGACTAAAACTTCCAAAACTATGTTGAATAATAGTGGTGAACGTGGGCAACCTTGTCTTGTTCCTGATCTTAGAGGAAATGGTGTCAGTTTTTCACCATTGAGAATGATGTTGGCTGTGGGTTTGTCATATATGGCCTTTATTATGTTGAGGTAGGTTCCCTCGATGCCTACTTTCTGGAGATTGTTTATCAGAAATCGGTGCTGAATTTGTCAAAAGCTTTTTCTGCATCTATTGGTATGATCATATGGTTTTTATTCCTCAGTTTGTTAATATGGTGTATCACATGATTGCTTTGCATACATTGAAGAATCCTTGTTTTCCTGGGATAAACCCCACTTGACAATGATGTATGACCCTTTCAATGTGCTGTTGGATTCTGTTTGGTAGTATTTTGTTGAGGATTTTTACATCTATGTTCATCAGTGATATTGGCCTGTAGTTTTCCTTTTTTGTGACATGTTTGTCTGGTTTTGGTAAGAGGGTGATGGTGGCCTTATAGAATAAGTTTGGGAGTGTTCCTGCCTCTGCTATATTTTGGAAGAGTTTGAGAAGGATAGATGTTAGCTCTTCTCTAAATGTTTGATAGAATTCACTTATGAAGCCATCTGGCCCTGAGCTTTTGCTTGTTGGAAGATTTTTAATCACAGTTTCGATTTCAGTGCTTGTGATTTGTTTGTTCATATTTTCTAATTCTTCCTGGTTCAGTCTTGGAATGTTGTGCTTTTCTAACAATTTGTTCATTTCTTCCAAGTTGTCCATTTTATTGGCATATAGTTGCTTGTAGTAATCTCTCATAATCCTTTTTATTTCTGCAGTGTTAGTTGTTACTTTTCCTTTTTCATTTCTAAGTCTGTTGATTTGAGTCTTCTTTTTTTCTTGATGAGTATGGCTAATGGTTTATCAATTTTATCTTCTCAAAGAACAAGCATTTAGTTTTATTGATCTTTGTTATTATTTCCTTCATTTCTTTTTCATTGATTTCTGATCTGATCTTTATGATTTCTTTCTTTTGGCTAATTTTGGGTTGTGTTTGTTCTTCTTTCTGTAATCGCTTTGGTGTAAGGTTAAGTTGTTTATTTGAGATTTTTCTTGTTTCTTAAGATAGGATTGTGTTGCTATAAACTTGGCTCTTAGAACTTCTTTTGCTGCATCCCATAGATTTTGGTCACTGTGTTCTCATTGTCATTTGTTTCTAGGTATTTTTTGATTTCCTCTTTGATTTTCTCAGTGATCTCTTGGTTATCTAATAGCATATTCTTTAGCCTCCATGTATTTGTATTTTTTTACAGATTTTTTCTTGTAATTGGTATCTAGTCTCATAGCATTGTGGTTGGAAAAGATGCTTGATATGATTTCAATTTTCTTAAATTTACCAAGGCTTGATTTGTGACCCAAGATATGATCTATCCTGGAGAATGTTCCATGACCACTTGAGAAGAAAATGTATTCTGTTGTTTTTGGATAGAATGTTCTGTAAATATCAATTAAGTCCATTTTGTTTAATGTGTCATCTAAAGCTTGTGTTTTCTTAGTTATTTTCATTTTGGATGATCTTTCCATTGGTGAAAGTGGGGTGTTAAAGTCCTCTACTATGATTGTGTTAGTGTCGATATCCCTTTTTATGGCTGTTAGCATTTGCCTTATGTATTGAGGTGCTCCTATGTTGTGTGTATAAATATTTACATTTGTTATATCTTCTTCTTGGATCGATCTCTTGATCATTATGTAGTGTCCTTCTTGTCTCTTGTAATAGTCTTTATTTTAAAGTCTATTTTGTCTGATATGAGAATTGCTACTCCAGCTTTCTTTTGATTTCCATTTGCATGGAATATCTTTTTCCATCCCTTCACTTTCAGTCTGTATGTGTCCCTAGGTCTGAAGTGGGTCTCTTGTAGACAGCATGTATACAGGTCTTCTTTCTGTTTCCATTCAACCAGTCTATGTCTTTTGGTTGGAGCATTTAATCCATTTACATTTAAGGAAATTATCAATATGTATGTTCCTATTACCATTTTCTTGTGTTTTGGGTTTGTTTTTGTAGGTTTTTTCCTTCTCTTGTGTTTCCTGCCTAGAGAAGTTCCTTTAGCATTTGTTGTAAAGCTGGTTTGGTGGTGCTGAATTCTCTTTACTTTTGCTTGTCTTAAACGTTTTAATTTTTCAGTCAAATCTGAATGAGATCCTTGCTTTGTAGAGTAATCTTGATGGTAGGTTTTTTACTTTCATCACTTTAAATATGTCCTGCCACTCCCTTCTGGCTTGCAGTGCTTCTGCTGAAAGATCAACTGTTTACCTTATGGAGATCCCCTTGAATGTTATTTCTTGCTTTTCCCTTGCTGCTTTTAATATTTTTTCATTGTATTTAATTGTTGATAATTTGATTAATATGTGTCTTGACATGTTTCTCCTTGGATTTATCCTGTATAGGAGTCTCTGTGCTTTCTGGACTTGATTGACAATTTCTTTTCCCATGTTAGGGAAGTTTTCAACTATAATCTCTTCAAATATTGTCTCAGACCCTTTCTTTGTCTCTTCTTCTTCTGGAACCCCCCCCCCCCCATAATTTAAATGTCTGTGTGTTTAATGTTGTCTCAGATGTCTCTGAGACTGTCCTTAATCCTTTTCATTCTTTTCTCTTTATTCTGCTCTGTGGCAGTTATTTCCACTCTTTTAACTTCCAGGTCACTTATCCGTTCTTCTGCCTCAGTTATTCTGCTATTGATTCCTCCTAGAGAATTTTTAATTTCATTTATTGTGTTGTTCATCATTGTTTGTTTGCTCTTTAGTTCTTCTAGGTCCTTGTTAAATGTTTCTTGTATTTTCTGCATTCTATTTCCAAGATTTTGGATCATCTTCCTATCATTACTCTGAATTCTTTTTCAGGTAGACTGCCTATTTCCTCTTCATTTGTTTCGTCTGGTTGGTTTTCACTTTGCTCCTTCATCTGCTGTGTATTTCTCTGTCTTCTTATTTTGCTTAACTTACTGTATTTGGGGTCTCCTTTTCACAAGCTGCAGGTTCTTAGTGCCCGTTGTTTTTGGTGTCTGCCCACAGTGTGTGAGGTTGCTTCAGTGGCTCTTGTAGGTTTCCTGCTGGAGGGGACTGGTGCCTATGTTCTGGTGGGTGGGGCTGGATCTTGTCATTCTGGCAGGCAGGGCTGTGTCCAGTGGTGTGTTTTGGGCTGTCTGTGAACTTAGTATGATTTTAGGCAGGCTCTCTGCTAATGGGTGTGGTTGTTTTCCTGTCTTGCTAGTTGTTTGACATGGGGTGTCCACCACTGGAACTTGTTTGCCATTGGGTGTAGCTGGGTCTTAGTGTTGAGATGGAGATCTCTGGAGGAGCTCTCACCAATTGACATTACATGGGACCAGAAGGTCTCTGGTGGTCCAGTGTTCTGGGCTTGGCTCTCTCACCACAGAGGCTCAGGCCTGATACCAGGGCAGACCACTGAGACCCTGTCAGCCACACAACTCAGAAGAAAAGGAAGAGAAAAAATAAAATAGAGTACAAAAACAATAAGAAGAAGAAAAAAAAAAGGAGCAACCAAATCAATAAACAAATCCACCAAAGATAATAAGTACTTAAAACTAAACTAAGATAAATATAAAAATCAGAAACAAAAACAAATCAGTCACAGACTGATTGTGTAGAATCCCCAAGTCTACAGTTGCTCCCAAAGTCCACGGCTTTAATTTTGGGAACATTCATTGTCTGTTCAGGTATTCCACAGACACAGGGTTCATCAAGTTGATTGTGGGGATTTAATCCGCTGCTCCTGAGGGTGCACGGAGAAATTTCCCTTTCTCTTCTTTGTTCGCACAGCTCCTGGTGTTCAGATTTGGTTTTGGCCCTGGCTCTGTGTGTAGGTCACCCTCAGGAATCTGTTCCCAGCCCAGACAGGAGGGGGTTAAAGCAGCGGCTGATTAGGTCTGTCTTTCTTTCTCAGGCCAGGGAGAAGGAGGGGTACAGTAGTCATAATTGGAATGTGGGTTGAGCCTGCGGTTGCATTGGCTGGCGTAACATTGCAACAGCCTGAGGCATGCCATGTGTTCTCCTGGGGAAGTTGTCACTGGATCTTGGGACCCTGGCAGTGGTGTGCTGCGTAGGGTCCTGTGGGGGGTGTGGGTAGTGACCTGAGCTTGCACACAGGATTTTTGGTGGCAGCGGCAACAGCATTAGCATTTCATGCCCATCTCTGGGGTCCTAGCTGATAGTCACGGCTCATGCCTGTCTATAGAGCTTTCTTAGTTGGTGCTCTGCCTTCTGTGGGCACATGGGGAAGTAATCCCCTCTTCTCCTGCACCCCAAAACAATGGTCTCTTGCCTCTTAGGCAAGTCCATACTTTTCCCCTTACTTCCTCCTGGCTAGTTGTGGTGCACTAGCCCCCTTCAGGCTGTCTTCATGCGGCCAACCCCAGCCCTCTCCCTGGTGTCTGATCTCTGAAGCCCAAGCCTCAGCTCCCAGACCCGACCTGCCCTGGCAGGCAAGCAGACAAGCCTCTCAGGCTGGTGAGTGCTAGTCGGCACTGATCCTCTGTGCAGGAATCTCTCCGCTTTGCCCTCTGCACCCCTGTTGCTGTGCTGTCCTCCATGGCTCTGAAGCTCCCCCCATGCCCACCCCCCATCTCCGGCAGTGAAGGGGCTTCCTAGTGTGTGGAAACTTTTCTTCCTTCACAGATCCCTCCCAGAGGGACAGGTCCCATCCCTATTCTTTTGTCTCTGTTTTTTCTTTTCTTCTTTTGCCCTACCCAGGTACGTGGGGGTTTTCTTGCATTTGGGAAGTCTGAGGTCTTCTGCCAGCATTCAGTAGGTGTTTTGTAAGAGTTGTTCCACATGTAGATGTATTTTTGATGTATTTGTGGGAAGGAAGGTAATCTCCTCATCTTACTCCTCTGCCACCTTGAAGGTCCCCCCCCAAGCTATTATTTTCAATAAAACTGTTATAAACTTTCATTTAGAAGTCTTTTTTGAACATCTGTTTTTTGTGTTTATTATTGACTAACATGGTAAGTGATTTTTAACTTTATGAGAAGTTGCCAAACAGTTCAAAACTGTACAACTTTACACTTTTACCAGCAATGTCTGAGACTTCCATTGTTCTACCTCCTTGACAACAGTTGATATTGTCTGCCTTTTAAATTTCACCTACAGTAAGTCCCCTACATATGAACGAGTTTTGTTCTGAGAGTGCATTCTTAGGTCCAATTTGTTTGTAAGTCCAACAAAGTTAGCCTAGGTACCCAACTAACACAATAGGCTATATAGTACTGTACTGTAATAGGTTTATAATACTTTTCACACAAATAATACATATAAAGAAACAAACACAAAAAATAAAGTAAAAGTTTTTAATCTTACAGTACAGTACCTTGAAAAGTACAGTAGTACAGTGCAAAAGCTGGCATACAGGGACTGGCATCGAGTGAACAGACAAGAAGAGTTACTGACTAGAGGAGGGAGAGGAGGTGGGAAATGGTAGAGCTGAAGTATCCTCAGCAATAGGAGACAGAGGACAAGCTGCAACTTTACTCACGCCTGACATTGATGGCACAGGTTCTGGTTCCTTGCTAGAACCAGATGCACATTTGCATCTTTGAAAGTTCACAACTTGAAGGTTTGTATGTAGGAGACTTGCTGTATTTTATAGGAAGTGTAGGGATATTGGAGTTTCCATTTGTACTTCTTTGATAATTAATCATTTTTAGCATCTTTTCATGTGTTTATTCAGCTACTCATATCTTTATTTATGAAGTATTTATGAAAAAATCTCGCGTTTTAAAATATTTTATTTTACTTTTGAGTTGTAAGAGCTCTTTATATATTCAGGATACATGTGCTTTTCTATATATGTAAATTGCAGATATTTCCTCCTAGGCTGTGACTTGTATTTTCCTTTTCATAGTGGTGATTTTTGGGCCTCCCTGGTGGCACAGTGGTTGAGAGTCCACCTGCTGATGCAGAGGACACGGGTTTGTGCCCCGGTCTGGGAAGATCCCACATGCCGTGGAGTGGCTGGGCCCGTGAGCCATGGCTGCTGAGCCTGCGTCCGGAGCCTGTGCTCCGTGACGGCAGAGGCCACAACAGTGAGAAGCCCGTGTACCACAAAAAACAAAAAAAACATAGTGGTGTTTTTCTAAGAGCAAATTTTTTTTTTTTGGCTTCATTGGGTCTTTGTTGCTATGCATAGGCTTTCTCTAGCTGCGGTGAGCAGGGACTACTATTCGTTGTGGTGCATAGGCTTCTCACTGCAGTGGCTTCTCTTGTTGCAGAGCATGGGCTCCAAGCATGCAGGCTTCAGTAGTTGTGGCTCATGGGCTCTAGAGCACAGGCTCAGTAGTTGCGGTGCACGGGCTTTGTTACTCCATGGCATGTGGGATCTTTCTGGACCAGGGCTTGAACCTGTGTGCCCTGCATTGGCAGGCATATTCTTAACCACTGCACCACCAGGGAAACCCAGAGCAAATGCTTTTAAATTTGTTGAGATCTTTTTACGTTTATATCTATGATTCATTTTAAGTCCATTTTTCTGGACAGTATGATGTGAGCATTGATGATAGTTTGTCATAAAATGATACTCAGTTGTTTCAGCATTGTCTGTTGAAAAGAATATTTTTTTCTTATTGAAATACCTTGGTTATCTTTCTTGAAAAATCAATTCATCATATATATGTAGGTCTATTTGTACACTTTCTAGTCTACTACATTGATCTATTTATCTGTTTTTACTCTCAGCACCAACACTGTCTTAATTACTGTGGCTTTCTAGTGAGTCCTAAAATCAGGTAGTTTAAACATCACATAAATTCAGTATTATATTGGTTTCTGTTTTCTCATTATTCTGTACAAGGAAGGTGATATCACTAGAGCTTACATATAAAGAAATGCAAGCATCAAGACCAGAAGGCAGTATTTGTGCTCAAGCAATTAATTAATGTTTCTTTAGGTTACTATCAATATGATAAAACAACAAATAAAAGAATTTTAAAAATATTCTAGAGAACTCAAAGGGCCTCTGTTGTTGAAAACAGATTTAGATTACACTTGTATCAATAGAACATCATTTCAAAAGGTAGTTATCCATATGGAATGGTTAGTCCTTCCTTGCACCGATCTGATTCTGCAATATGCTAATTGCTTTGTAAATCTTCTGCTCACCCTTATTAGATGGTCTGACATGTAGTATGAAAATCATTCACAAATTTGAAAAAAATACAGAAAAAAAATACCACTTTATAATTTTTTATCATACTTTCTCAGTATTTGCCATAAAATTTCTATGAACTAAATGAATTTGAATCACTACCCTATCATTTACTTAGAAAATTGCTTGTGTGTCTCTGTTTCCTTATTTGTAAAATAAAAATAATAAACCTGGCTCATAAGATTGTTGTAAGGACTAAAGGAGAAAGCATTTGAAAATTTCTGTAAGTAGAAGATGCCAGAAACATTAGTTTCCTTCCTTCCTTGACACCAGTGAGGAATAGAAAAGATGCTTTAGCTAATTTTGATTAGAAATAATCATGATTTTGTCTCTACAGATTCATAAATGGATGCACTTTAAAGTTTCATTTAAAAATATTATTTTAAAGTCTTTATTAATTTAATGGCATGATAGAAACATCTCACAGATATAAGCTCTGATTTTGGTATTCAACCCTTTGGTACTGTATCAAACACTTTCCAAAGTACCATTTAACTCACTCAGTGGAGGTAGATTGCATGAATAGCCTGCTGTGGGTTTTTCTTCTTTTCATATAGTTAACATTGATTGGGAATAAGTGCTTCAGATAGTTTGGATGATGTAGTGTAAGACAGAATAGTAATCATTTAACTACGGCATAAATTCAATTATTATTGTGTCTTATATCATAAGGTGTAATTAGGCAAAAATTAGCTTATGATTTCAGTTGATATAATTACTGTGGTAAAGGAAATATTATAATGTGTGAGTTAAATATGGCAATTGTTTTTTCTGGATTTCTATGTTTCGATTCTCTGTTATCGTTTCTACTTCCCATAAGCAGTTTTCAGTCCCCTCCTGCCTTTTAAAGTCACAATACAAACTTTTTCATGCAATTTTACATAATTTTATTTTCTATGAAAGAGCAAACGGCTCAGGAAGGAAAAGAGAGCTGCAATATCAGCCTTCAGATGGTGTGGGCAAAACCAACAGGCACTTTCTTTTCAGCTGTACTTTGACTTCAAATCACTTAAATTCTTCCTGAAAATAATTTTTTTCAACATACCTATATAACGTGAGCACAATCTATATCGAAAATGTTGAAGCCTAATGTAGTTAGGAGAATAAAACTCCTTAAGTAGTTAGGAGAATAAAACAAGTTAATGTTTCTGATCATTTATTATTAATATTCAAAAAATATTCATAAGGAATAGCCAATAGGTAGATGGCATTTTGTAGTCTTTGATTAAGAAAAGAGGCAGATGGGTTGAAAGTATTTGCGTTGCATTTCTAAGCTTCCTCAGATAGTGTTCTTAACTCCTACTGATTTTAAGTGTTGGAATTGCCAGCACATATAAAGATAAGTGTTTTAAGCTGCTGATTTGCTAGAGTCATTTAATATCTAGAGTTTGAAAAATGACAAAGGAAATTATCTAATATTAGTTAACAGGTATTTTTGGTTTAAACGTAATTGCTACATGTTTTAGTGGCATCTTTTAAAAGCCTTCTCTTGTTTATTTAATACAGTTTTCAATGTATTACTACAAACTTTAAATACCAGAAACACAGCATAAAATATGTTCTATGTTTGTCTGTCTTGAAATTCCAATCACATCTGAATAAACACTTTCTCTTTTTCTAAAATCATTTGATGGAATGCAATCCACTGAGTTCTGATTCACTTCAATGTATTATCACAACCTTGTTTTTAGAGGTTGATGTCCAAGAATTAATGTCCCTTAAGAAGCTCTTTTATTTATTTTTTGGCAACTGTTTTCCTATTGGATAAAACGTTGAAACTCTTGACTAAAGGACATTTGTTATAGACTAAAAAACTATTTGGTTCCTATTCAAACCTAAGAAAATTAATTATGAGGTCAGACCTAATTCTGTTATTTATTTGGCAATAATAATAATACATCAAATGAATACACCCTTTATTTGGATTTTAATGTACTTTTGGAAATATTCCATTTTTAAAAAGTTTGCACATTCCCTTTTTTGTTGTTGTGATTTTGGCCATTTTGTGATAAAGAAATGAAAGCGTTGAGTTGTTTGTGGTCACATAGTCTCGATTAGTGGAAAACTGTCCAGGTCTTCTGATTCTCAACTCGCCTTTTTCCACAAGACTTCACTGCCAGTTCTGACCTTCACTCATTTTAGTTGCATGGTTTCCTTTTCATGTCCTCAAGTAAGCAAGGGTAATGCAGCTCTCTGTGTTATTGCAGCTGAGGGAAGTGAAGTGAAGGGGTCACCGGGGTCGAGATGACAGCGGAACTCTTACCGTTTGCTCACCAGGCTGCTGCTCAGCCCTTCCCTTCCTGCTGCCTTTGAAAACACACTTCTTGAAAGTAACTCCTTCTATTTCAAGTGTTCAAAGGTGGGCAAATCTTGTGGATTTTTATCAAACATAAAAGGATCATCAGCTTCATATGAGCAGTTTGCAAAGGGTAGTGAGAGAAAAGAATGTGAATTAATGTGTCTCTTACGGGCACTCAGGATGTGGTGACAGTCCATGAAATGATCACACGTAATTAATAAATAGCTACATAGGTGAGGGAGTTAACTAATGGATAAGCGGGTGATTAGTGGTTACCCCATTTTCCACTGTCTGAACTATTGATAAAAATGGTGTCTCCATAAATACAATGTGAGAGTGTATTAAAATTCCTCCACAATCCCTTTCAACTCTAAAACTGTATTGTTAGGGAATTGTTTTAGAAAACCAATAAAAATCAAAATGAGTTGACAAAATTGACTTATTTAGAATGAACACTACAAGGACTTGTAAAAGAAATGTATGTTATTCTGAAACTGAAGCTTTGACAAAAGATAAACTAAGAATCATCAAAGGGAAAAAAATGTTGTCTCAACCAAAAATGAGTCACTTCCCATAACCTTGTCTATTGGATTTTAGAACTGGGGGGGTCTCTCACTTTTGGGTGGCAATATAGAAAGCAGCAATTTTGTCCCAAGTGATTTCTTTTCCAGAAAAATACAATTCAAATATGTTTGCCTAATAAAATCACTGCTGATAAGAGTATAATATACCATACCATTGTAGTATTTAATAAAATTATGTTTTACTAACACTCTAGAAAATCTCAATAACTAAACACTCATGTGCAGTATCCTTTACAATTGAAGTCCTGTAACTTTGAACTTAGGCATGTTTAATACAATTCAAGCAAAAAGTATTGCTTTTACAAAGAACAACATCTCTGTACACATTCATGGTACTTTGCAATTTAATTTTTTCCATATGTAATATTTAATTATTTATTGAAGTATAGTTGACTTACAATATTATAGTAATTTTAGATATATAACACAGGGATTTGATATTTTTATAGATTATGCTCCATATAAAGTTATTTTAAAATATTGACCATATTCCCTGTTTTGTATATTACATCCTTATACCTTACTTATTTTGTCTAGTCGCTTGTATCTCCTAATCTCCTACCCTTGTCTTGCCTCTTCCCCACCTCTCCCCTTTGGTAAACACTAGTTTGTTCTCTGTATCTGTGAGGCTGTTTCTGTTTTGTTATATTTATTCCTTTGTTTTATTTTTTAGATTCCACGTATAAGTGAAAAATACACTATTTGTCTTTCTCTGTCGGACTTATTTCTTATATAATATTTTACCAAAGTATTAGAATATAAGTGCTGTGGAAAACAGACATTTATTAAATTCACTGCACAATCCAAAGTAAAACTCACTTTTCTTCCTGCCCACTCCCCCATATCTATATTTTTGTCTAACTCATTCAAATAAAAATATTCAGGCTGAACTGAAGTTAAACAAGAAATGTAGATTGGGGAGGGCTGACAACAAGCAGCCTCTGTCTCGGCATCATTCCTCACATTGAACTTTGTGCTCTACACTTCATTCAGATAAATGCCCAAAGGTGCAATTTCTAAGTTGTATGGTAGTTACATGGTTAGTTTCATAAGAACACTGCCAAATTGTTTTAATGAGTGGCTGTATTATTTATATGCCTACCAGCAATGTCTGGGTGATTGTTTCCCAGATCCTCATGAGCATGTTGCCAATATTTTTAATTTTAGCCATTCTGATAGGTAAGTAGTCATATCTCATTTTGGTTTGAATTTGCATTTCCCTAATTGCTAATGATGCTGAACATCTTTATGTCTTATTTGCTGTCTGTATATGCTCTTCAGTGAAATGTCTGTTCAGGTCTTTTGTCCATATTCTAATTGGATTGTTTTATTACTGTTGTTTGAGAGTTCTTTATAGATCCTAGCTATTAATCCTTCGCTGGATATGTGTTTTGCACATATTTGGGCTCAATCTGTAGCATGTCTTTTCATAAAGGTGTTTGATCACACAAAAAGTGTTTAATTTTGATATGGTCTAATTTATCAGTTTCTATATTTATGCATAATGCTTTCGGTATCATGTCTTAGAATTCTTTGTCTACCCCTAGATTCTAAAGATTTTCTCCTGTGTTCTTTTCCCAAAAGTTTTATAATTTTACATTTAAGTTTGTGAGCCATTCTAACTTAATTTTGGTACAAGACATAAAGTTCAGGTTTGAGGTTTGAATTATTTTACCTTGGACGTCTTATTGTTCTAGAACTATTTGTTGAAAAGTCCTCCTCCATTGAATTGTTTTTGCATCTTTGCAAAAAATCAGTTGGCAGAATAATATTCCATGGTATGGATATATCGTATTTATTTATCTATTCATCATTTGATGGAAACTTGAGTTGTTTCTGCATTTTGGTTACCAGTAATGATTCTGCTATGAACATTGGTGTGCAACTGTTTGTGTGGACATATCTTTTCATTTCTCTTGGATATATTCTTAGGAGTGGAATTAATGGGTCTCATGGCAACTCTATGTTTAATATTTTGAGGAACTGCCAAAAAGTTTTCCAAAGTAGCTGTACCATTTTACATTTTGATGAGCAATGTATGAGGATGCCAATTTCTCCACATCTTTACCAATGCTTGTTATCTGTCTTTTTTCATAACAGCTATCCTAATGGATGTGAAGTAATATCTCATTATGGTTTTTATTTGCATGTTCCTAATGAGCATCTTTTCATGTTCTTATTGGTCATTTGTGTATCTTCTTTGAAAAAATGTCTATTCAGATCCTTCACCCATTCTTTTTCTTCTATTCATTGTTCTGGTTTGTTTCTTAAAATTTATTTTTTATTTTATTATTAATTTTTTAATATTTTTATTGGAGTATTTTGCTTTACAATGGTGTTTTAGTTTCTGCTGTATAACAAAGTGAATCAACTATATGTATACATATATCCCCATATTCTCTCCCTCTTGAGCCTCCCTCCCACTCTCCTTATCCCACTCCTCTAGGTCATCACAAAGAAATGAGCTGATCTCCCTGTGCTATGTGGCTGCTTACCACTAGCCATCCATTTTACATTTGGTAGTGTATATGTCAATGCTACTCTCTCACTTCATCCCAGCTTTCCCTTCCCCCTGCCCATGTCCTCAAGTCCATTCTTTACATCTGTGTCTTTATTTCTGCCTGCCCCTAGGATCATCAGTATTGTTTTTTTAGATTCCATATAGGGGTATTAGTATACAGTATTTGTTTTGCACTTTCTGACTTACTTCACTCTGTATGACAGACTCTAGGTCCATCCACCTCATTACAAATAACTCAATTTCATTCCTTTTTATGGCTAAGTAATATTCCATTGTATATATGTGCCACATCTTCTTTATCCATTCATCTGTCGATGGACATTTAGGTTGCTTCCATGTCCTAGCTATTGTATATAGTGCTGCTATGAATATTGTGGTACATGTCTCTTTTTGAATTATGGTTATCTTATGGTATATGCCCAGTAGTGGGATTGCTAGGTCATATGGTAGTTCTATTTTTATTTTTTTAAGGAACCTCCATACTGTTCTCCATAGTGGCTGTATCAATTTACATTCCTACCAACACTGCAGGAGAGTTCCCTATTCTCCACACCCTCTCCAGCATTTATTATTTGTAGCTTTTTGATGATGGCCATTCTGACTGGTGTGAGGTTATACCTCATTGTAGTTTTGACATGCTTTTCTCTAATGATTAATGATGTTGAGCATCTTTTCATGTGTTTGTAGGCAATCTGTATGTATTCTTTGGAGAAATGTCTATTTAGGCCTTCTGCACAATTTTGGATTAGGTTGGTTGTTTTTTTCATATTGAGCTGCATGAGCTGCTTGTATATTTTGGAGATTAACCCTCTGTCAGTTGCTTCGTTTGCAAATATTTTCTCCCATTCTGAGGGTTGTCTTTTCGTCTTGTTCATGGTTTCCTTTGCTGTGCAAAAGCTTTTAAGTTTCATTAGGTCCCCTTTGTTTATTTTTGTTTTTATTTCCATTTCTCTAGGAGGCGGGTCAAAAAGGAACTTGATGTGATTTATGTCATAGAGTGTTCTCTCTATGTTTTCCTCTAAGAATTTTATAGTGTCTGGCCTTACATTTAGGTCTTTAATACATTTAGAGCTTATTATTGTGTATGGTGTTAGGAAGTGCTCTAATTTCTTTCTTTTACATGTAGCTGTCCAGTTTTACCAGCACCACTTATTGAAGAGGCTGTCTTTTCTCCACTGTATATTCTTGCCTCCTTCATCAAAGATAAGGTGACCATATGTGTGTGGGTTTATCTCTGGGCTTTCTATCCTGTTCCATTGATCTATATTTCTCTTTTTGTGCCAGCACCATACTGTCTTTTTTTTTTTTTTTTTTTTTAACATCTTTATTGGGGTATAATTGCTTTACAATGGTGTGTTAGTTTCTGCTTTATAACAAAGTGAATCAGCTATACATATACATATGCTCCCATGTGTCTTCCCTCTTGCGTCTCCCTCCCTCCCACTCTCCCCATCCCACCCCTCCAGGCTGTCCCAAAGCCCTGAGCTAAAATCCCTGTGCCTTGTGGCTGCTTCCCCCTAGCTATCTACCTTACTACGTTTGTTAGTGTGTATATGTCCATGACTCTCTCTCGCCCTGTCAAAACTCACCCTTCCCCCTCCCCATATCCTCAAGTCCGTTCTCCAGTAGGTCTGCGCCTCTATTCCTGTCTTATCCCTAGGTTCTTCCACCATACTGTCTTGATCACTGTAGCTTTGTAGTATAATCTAAAGTCCAGGAGCCTGATTCCTCCAGCTCCATTTTTCTTTCTCAAGTTTGCTTTGGTTATTCGGGGTCTTTTGTGTTTCCATACAAATTGTAAAATTTTTTGTTCCAGTTCTGTGAAAAATGCCATTGGTAATTTCATAGGGATTGCATTGAATCTGTAGATTGCTTTGGGTAGTGTAGTCATTTTCACGATGTTGATTATTCCAAACCAAGAAAATGGTATATCTTTCCATCTCTTTGTATCGTCTTTGATTTCTTTCATCAGTGTCATAGTTTTCTGCATACAGGTCTTTTGCCTCCTTAGGTAGGTTTATTCCTAGGTATTTTATTCTTTTTGTTGCAGTGGTAAATGGGAGTGTTTCCTTAATTTCACTTTCAGATTTTTCATCATTAGTGTATAGGAATGCAAGCGATTTCTGTGCATTAATTTTGTGTCCTGCTACTTTACCAAATTCATTGATTAGCTCTAGTCGTTTTCTGGTGATATCTTTAGGATTTTCTATGTATAGTATCATGTCATCTCCAAACAGTGACAGTTTTACTTCTATTCCAATTTGGATACCTTTTATTTCTTTTTCTTCTCTGATTGCCATTGCTAAAACTTCCAAAAGTATGTTGAATAATAGTGCTATGGTTGGGCACTCTTGTCTTCTTCCTGATCTTCGAGGGAATGCTTTCAGTTTTTCACCATTGAGAATGATGTAGCCAGACTCATCAGGAAAAAAAAGGGGAGAAGACTCAAATCAATTAGAATTAGAAATGAAAAAGGAGAAGTAACAACTGATGCCGTGGAATTACAAAGGATCATGAGAGACTACTACAAGCAACTATAGGCCAATAAAATGGACTACCTGGAGGAAGTGGACAAATTCTTAGAAAAGTACAACCTTCCAAGACTGATCCAGGAAGAAATAGAAAATAGGAACAAACCAATCACAAGCGATGAAATTGAAACAGTGATTAAAAATCTTCCAACAGGGCTTCCCTGGTGGCGCAGTGGTTGAGAGTCCGCCTGCCAATGCAGGGGACACGTGTTTGTGCCCTGGTCCAGGAAGATCCCACATGCCGTGGAGCTGGTAGGCCCATGAGCCATGGCTGCTGAGCTGCGCGTCCGGAGCCTGTGCTCCACAATGTGAGAGGCCACAACAGTGAGAGGCCTGTGTACAGCAAAAAAAAAAAAAAAAAACTTCCAACAAGCAAAAGCCCAGGGCCAGATGGATTCACAGGAGAATTCTATCAAACTTTTAGAGAAGAGCTAACACCTATCCTTCTCAAACTCTTCCAAAATATAGCAGAGGGAGGAATACTTCCAAGCTCATTCTATGAGACCACCATCACCCTGATACCAAAACCAGACAAAGATGTCACAAAAAAAGAAAACTACAGACCAATATCACTGATGAACATAGATGCAAAAATCCTCAACAAAATACGAGCGAACAGAATACAACAGCACATTAAAAGGTTCATACACCATGATCTAGTGGGGTTTATCCCAGGAATGCAAGGATTCTCAATATATGCAAATTAATCAGCGTGATACACCACATTAATAAACTGAAAGAGAAAAACCATATGATCATCTCAATAGATGTAGAAAAAGTTTTTGACAAAATTCAACACCCATTTATGATAACAACTCTCCAGAAAGTGAGCATAGAGGGATTCTACCTCAACATAATAAAAGCCATATATGACAAACCCTTTGCCCATTTTTAAAACTTGGGTTATTTGTCCTTTTATTATTGAGTTGTAACAGTTCTTTACATGTTTTGTATCCATTTCCTTTATCAGATATATTATTTCCAGTTATTTTCTCCCATTTGTGGATTATCTTTTTGTGCTCTTAATGATATAGTTCACAGCAGAAATAGTTTTTATTTTTGATGAAGCTCAATTTATCTAATACTTCTTCTATCTCTTGTGCTTTGGTGTCATATCTCTGAAGTCTTTGCATTATCAAGGTCATGAAAATTTACTCTATATTTTTTTAAAGAGCTTTATAGTTTAGCTCTAACATTTAGGTCCATAATCATTTTGAGTTAATTTTTATTTATGGCATAAAAAAGGGTTCCAAATTCCCTTTTTTTCTCTTCTTTTTGCATGTGGCTATCCGGATTTTTCAGAACCATTTATTGTAAAGACTCTTTTTTCTCCATTGAATGTCTTGGCACCGTTTTTGAAAATCAATGGACCATAAATGTAAGGGTTTATTTCTGGGCTCTCAATTCTATTCCATTGATCTAAGTGTCTACCCTTAAGCCAGTACCACACTGTTGATTGCAGCAGTTTTGTAGTAAGTATTAGAATTGGGAAGTGTGATTCCTCCAACTTTGTTCTCTGTTCTCAGAATTGTTTTGGATATTCTGGATTCCTTTCAGTTATATGTAATTTTATGATCTGCTTGCCAAATTTCAAAAAAAAGAATAAAACAACTGGGATGTTGATAAAGATTGTGTTGAATATGTATATCAATTTTTGGAGTATTGTCTTCTTAACAATATTAAGTCTTTGCCAATTGAATTTTTTAAATTAATTAATTAATTAATTTTTTTGCTGCATTGGGTCTTTCTCACTGCATGCGGGCTTTCTCTGGTTGTGGTGAGTGGGGGCTACTTTTCGTTGTGGTGTGCGGGCTTCTCATTGCAGTGGCTTGTCTTGTTGTGCAGGCTCTAGGCGTGCGGGCTTCAGTAGTTGTGACATGCGGGCTCAGTAGTTGTGGCTCACGGGCTCTAGAGCGCAGACTCAGTAGCTGTGGTGCATGGGCTTACTTGCTCCATGGCATGTGGGATCTTCCTGGACCAGGAATCGAACCTATGTCCCCTGCATTAGCAGGTGGATTCTCAACCACTGCACCACTAGGGAAGCCCACCAATTGAATTTTGACAAATGTGCCAAGGTAATCCAACTAGGAAAGTCTGGTCTTCTCAATAAGTAGTGCTGGACCATAGACCTAAATGCAATAGGGAAAACAATGACACTTCTAGAATAAAACACAAGAGAAAATCTTCATTACGTTAGGTTAAGCAAATATTCCCTAAATATTATATCAAAAGCATAATTTGTAACTTAGACTTGAAAAAATTAATCGACCTTTAAATGACACCATTAAGAAGTTGAAAAGACCTACACATAGGGAATACTACATGGACTTTTTTCTTTTTAACATCTTTATTGGAGTATAATTGCTTTACAGTGGTGTGTTAGTTTCTGCTTTATAACAAAGTGAATCAGTTATACATATACATATATCCCCATATCTCTATCTCTTCCCTCTTGTGTCTCCCTCCCTCCTGCCCTCCCTATCCCACCCTTCTAGGTGGTCACAAAGCACCGAGCTGATCTCCCTGTGCGATGTGGCTGATTCCCACTAGCTATCTATTTTACATTTGGTAGTGTATATATGTCCATGCCACTCTCTCACTTTGTCCCAGCTTACCCTTCCCCCTCCCCGTGTCCTCAAGTCCACTCTCTAGTAGGTCTGCGTCTTTATTCCCGTCTTGCCCCCAGGTTCTCCATGACCATTTTCTTTTGTTTGTTTGTTTAGATTCCATGTATATCTGTTAGCATACGGTATTTGTTTTTCTCTTTCTGACTTACTTCACTCTGTACGACAGACTCTAGGTCCATCCACCTCCCTACAAATAACTCAATTTCGTTTCTTTTTATGGCTGAGTAATATTCCATGGTATATATATGCCACATCTTCTTTATCCATTCATCTGTCGATGGACACTTAAGTTGCTTCCATGTCCTGGCTATTGTAAATAGAGCTGCAATGAACATTGTGGTACATGACTCTTTTTGAATTATGGTTTTCTCAGGGTATTTGCCCAGTAGTGGGATTGCTGGGTCGTATCGTAGTTCTATTTTTATTTTTTTAAGGAACCTCCATACTGTTCTCCATAGTGGCTCTATCACTTTACCTTCCCACCAACAGTGCAGGAGAGTTCCCTATTCTCCACACTCTCTCCAGCATTCATTGTTTGTAGATTTTTTTGATGATGGCCATTCTGACTGGTGTGAGAGGATATCTCTTTGTAGTTTTGATTTGCATTTCTCTAATGATTAATGATGTTGAGCATTCTTTCATGTGTCTCTTGGCAATCTGTATATCTTCTTTGGAGAAATGTCTATTTAGGTCTTCTGCCCATTGTTGGATTGGGTTGTTTGTTTTTTGGATATTGAACTGCATGAGCTGCTTGTAAATTTTGGAGATTAATCCTTTGTCAGTTGCTTCCTTTGCAAATATTTTCTCCCATTCTGAGGGTTGTCTTTTTGTCTTGTTTATGGTTTCCTTTGCTGTGCAAAAGCTTTGAAGTTTCATTAGGTCCCATTTGTTTATTTTATTTCCATTTCTCTAGGAGGTGGGTCAAAAAGGATCTTGCTGTGATTTACGTCATAGAGTGTTCTCCCTATGTTTTCCTCAAAGAGTTTTATAGTGTCTGGCCTTACATTTAGGTCTTTAATCCATTTTGAGTTTATTTTTGTGTATGGTGTTAGGGAGTGTTCTAATTTCATTCTTTTACATGTAGCTATCCAGTTTTCCCAGCACCAATTATTGAAGAGGCTGTCTTTTCTCCACTGTATATTCTTGCCTCCTTCATCAAAGATAAGGTGACCATATGTGTGTGGGTTTATCTCTGGGCTTTCTATCCTGTTCCATTGATCTATATTTCTCTTTTTGTGCCAGTACCATACTGTCTTGATTACTGTAGCTTTGTAGTATAGTCTGAAGTCAGGGAGTCTGATTCCTCCAGCTCCATTTGTCTTTCTCAAGATTGCTTTGGTTTTTCGGGTTTTTTTGTGTTTCCATACAAATTGTGAAATTTTTTTGTTCTAGTTCTGTGAAAAATGCCACTGGTAGTTTGATAGCTATTGCATTGAATCTGTAGATTGCTTTGGGTAGTAGAGGCATTTTCACAATGTTGATTCTTCCAATCAAAGAACATGGTATATCTCTTCATCTGTTTGTATCATTTTAAATTTATTTCATCAGTGTCTTATAATTTCCTGCATACAGGTGTTTTGTCTCCTTAGGTAGGTTTATTCCTAGGTATTTTATTCTTTTTCTTGCAATGGGAAATGGGAGTGTTTTCTTAATTTGACTTTCCGATTTTTCATCATTAGTGTATAGGAATGCAAGAGATTTCTGTGCATTAATTTTGTGTCCTGCTACTTTACCTAATTAATTGAATAGCCCTAGTAGTTTTCTGGTAGCATCTTTAGGATTCTCTATGTATATAGATACTGACTTTTTATCTGTTTTCTCGAATAGATGCCATGTATATCTCTGAGTCAACAGAATACTGGTTCCTTTGTGGTGCCTGTTTTTTAACTCTCTCATTATTCTGTGTTTTAGTCATTGCTATGCTTCAGTTGATCCTGCATCTATATATTCTTGGTTGACTCTTTCTTGCCCATCAGTTCCCTTAACACAGATTAATTCTTATTAATGTTTAAACAATGTTCAACACAGCTATATTCTAGCCCCTTATAATAAGTATATTCTATTTTCCTCTCATTTTTGTAATGATGGGCATGGTTTGAGTGGGAAGTGTGATCTGTATGTTCATATAGGATTAATAAGGCCAATTTTCACAGGTGTCTGTTATGCTTTGGATTATAACTGTAGTCTTTTTCCAAACACCTGTCATTACAGTCACTACCCAAGTATCCATCACAATTGGAACATGCCTCCTGGGTACATATTTTGCCTGATGGCTTTGCTTAAAAATGCAGCTCAATAAAATTTCTTATGGCCACAGGACATTCAGTTCTTTTGGCAACGGTGATTTTCCACCTATTATGTATTGCTTATGACTGAGTTTAAGTGAATCTCTACATGTTTTTTTCCTCTTTAGTTACACCATTCCATTTTTATCCTCAGTACTACAAGTAAATTTATTCTACTGCTAGTATTTTTATATGTTCAAATCCATAGTAGTTGCTTATTTTGTAATGGAAGACATTTTACAATAGTAGACTAGTAATGATAGTGTTCAAGGATACTGAATAAGTCATAGAGGAAGAGGCGTCAATATAACATTTTTCTTTTCAATAAGCAATATAAAATAAAAAATATATAAATTGTTTCTTTCATTGTATTCTTATATTCTTAAAGTTTAAGTTACTTTTATGACATAATTTTTTAAAGTCTTAGCTGAATTTTACTGTCTGTTATATCTAATTTTGGATATTATTTCTTAAGAGGCCAACCTTACATGGCAGGAGGACACCATAGCCATGACTTAAGGTAAAGGTGAGATTAAAAATGGTGGCTCCTGGTTATAGTTTATTTGTTACAGCCAGGATGATGTCAATAATGTTGATGATGATGATGACTTTGTTGTGGGGTGATTGTGAACATGTTGCTCTTGAATGCCAACCTGGAAACTCTTTTTCAGAATTACAGAGGTTAAAACAATATTCTGGAAACACATCTATAAAATAGACATCACCAATCACCAGAATAATTAATTGCATGCTGTATATTAAAAGTTTAATGTTTTCAGATGACAACATTTTGGATATGCTTTTATATACCTCTCTATTTACTAAAGTTAGCTAAATTAAATTTTCATCAGCTACTTTTCTTAAATCAATAGGCAATTCCATCCTACCAGGTCTGATATGAGGTCATTTCATTACAGTGTGTACCTCATCAGAAAGAGAGGAGAGTTGTAAATTTAGTCATTATTAGTTTATGATACTATGCTGGTAAATGCTAACTTTATCTCCCCACTTTGCTGTGCACCATTCTGGGGTCTGAGGGTTATGGGTGGTTGTTTCTACTGGCTGTACTGTCATCCAACCACTGTATTGTTACATCTCTCTTAAAACATATCTTGGTAGTGACTACAAAAACTTCAGTGTTTGCTCAACAAAGAGAAAGTATGAAGTAAAAAGAAAAGCCTTATGATATGGCATTTTTTTGTATGGAACCCTTACATGTAACAAATAGTTGGATATTTCTTTTTTATTATTATTATTTTAAATAGATCTTTATTGGAGTATAATTACTTCAGAATACTGTACTGGTTTCTATTGCACAACAAAGCAAATCAGCCATATGCAGACACATGTCCCCATATCCCCTTCCTCTTGAGCCTCCCTCCCACCCTCCCTATCCCACCCCTCTAGGTCATTGCAAAGCACAGAGCCGATCTCCCTGTGCTATGCTGCTGTTTCCCACCAGCCAACTGTTTTACATTCAGTAGTCTATATATGTTGATGCTACTTTCACTTCACCCCAGCTTTGCCCTCCCACCCCATGTCATCAAGTCCATTCTCTCTCTACCTCTTTATTCCTGCCCTGTAACTAGGTTCATCAGTACCATTTTTTTTTTTAAGATTCATATATATGCGTTAGCATACAGTATTTGTTTCTCTCCTTCTGACTTACTTCACTCTGTATGACAGACTCTATGTCCATCCACCTCACTAAAATAAAGAAATTTCGTTTCTTTTTATGGCTGATAATATTCCACTGTATATATGGGCCACATCTTCTTTATCCATTCATCTGTCAATGGACATTTATGTTGGTTCCACGTCCTGGCTATTGTAAATAGTGCTGCAGTGAACATTGTGGTACATGTGTCTTTTTGAATTATGGTTTTCTCAGGGTATATGCCCAGTAGTGAGATTGCTGGGTCATATGGTAACTCTATTTTTAGCTTTTTAAGGAACTCCATACTGTTTTCCATAGTGGTTGTATAAATTTACATTCCCACCAACAGTAGAAGAGGGTTCCCTTTTCACCACACCATTTCCAGCATTTATTTTTTCTAGCTTTTTTGATGACCGGTGTGAGGTGATACCTCATTGTAGTTTTGATTTGCATTTCTCTAATAATTAGTGATGTTGAGCATCTTTTCGTGTGTCTCTTGTCCATTTGGATGGCTTCCTTAGTGAAATGTCTATTTACGTCTTCCACCCATATTTTAACTGGATTGTTTGTTTATTTGATATTGAGCTGCATGAGCTGTTTGTATATTTTGGAGATTAATCCTTTGTCTGTTGTTTCATTTGCAAATATTTTCTCCCATTCTGACGGTTGTCTTTTCATCTTGTTTATGGTTTCCTTTGCTGTGCAAAGGCTTTTAAGTTTAATTAAGTCCCATTTGTTTATTTTTCTTTTTATTTCTGTTACTCTAGGAAGTGGTTCACAAAAGGTCTTGCTGTGGTTTATGTCAAATTGTTTGACATACGTTTTCCCTATGTTTTCCCTAAAATTTTATAGTGTTTGGTCTTACATTTAGGTCTTTAATCCATCTGGAGTTTATTTTTGTGTATGGTGTTAGGTAGTGTTCTAATTTCATTCTTTTACCTGTAGTTGTCCTGTTTTCCCTGTACCACTTATTGAGGAGGCTGTCTTTTCTCCATTGTATGTTCTTACCTGTTTTGTCATAAACTAGGTGCCCATATGTGCATGGGTTTATCTCTGGGCATTTTATCCTGTACCATTAATCTATATTTGTGTTTTCATGCCAGCCCCATACTGTCTTGATTACTGTAGCTTTGTGGTATAGTTTGAAGTCGGGGAGCCTGATTCCTCCAACTCCACTTTTCTTTCTCAAGATTGCTTTGGCTATTCAGGGTCTTTTGTGTTTCCATACTAATTGTAAGATTTTTTGTTATAATTCTGTGAAGAATGACATTGGTGTAAGTGTCATGTTAAAGTCTGCTACTATTATTGTGTTACTGCTGATTTCTCCTTTCATGGTTGTTAGTATTTGCCTTATGTATTGAGGTGCTCTTATGTTGGGTGCATAAACATTTATAATTGTTATATCTTCTTCTTGGATTGATCCTTTGATCATTATGTAATGCCCCTCCTTCTCTCTTGTAACTGTCTTTATTTTAAAGTCTATTTTATCTGATATGAGTATTGCTACTCTGACTTTCTTTTGATTTCCATTTACATGGACTATCTTTTTCCATCCCTTCACTTTCAGTCTGTATGTGTCCCTAGGTCTGAAGTGGGTCTCTTGCACACATCATATATATGGGTCTTGTTTTTGTATCTATTCAGCCAGTCTGTGTCCTTTGGTTGGGCATTTAATCCATTTACATTCAAGGTTATTATCGATATGTATGTTCCTATTACCATTTTCTTAATTGTTTTGGGTTTGTTTTTGTGGGTCTTTTTCTTTTCTTGTGTTTTCCGCTTAGAGAAGTTTCTTCAGCCTTTGTTGTAAAGCTGCTTTGGTGGTGCTGAATTCTCTTAGCTTTTGTTTGTCTGAAAAGCTTGTGACTTCTCCATAGAATCTGAATGATATCCTTGCTGAGTAGAGTAATCTTGGTTGTATGTTTTTCTCTTTCATCACTTTAAGTATATCCTGCCAATCCCTTCTAGCCTACAGAGTTTCCACTGAAAAATCTGCTGATAACCTTATGGGGCTTTGTATGTTATTTTTTGCTTTTCCCTTGCTGTTTTTAATATTTTTTCTTTGAATTTAATTTTTGTTAGTTTGAGTAATATGTGTCTTGGTGTGTTTTTCCTAGGGTTTATCCTGTATGGGACCCTCTGTGCTTCCTGGACTTTGGTGACTACTTCATTTCCCATGTTAAGGAAGTTTTCCACTATAATCTCTTCAAATATTTTCTCAGACCCTTTCTTTTTCTCTTCTTCTTCTGGGACCCCTATAATTCGAATGTTGGTGCATTTAGTGTTTTCCCAGAGGTCTCTGATATTGTCTTCAAGTCTTTTCATTCTTTTTTCTTTATTCTGCTCCTTGGCTGTTATTTCCACCATATTGTCCTCCAGCTCACTTATTCATTCTTCTGCCTCAGTTATTCTGTTATTGATTCCCTCTAGTGTAGTTTTCATTTCAGTTATTGTGTTGTTCCTCTCTGTTAGTTTGTTCTTTACTTCTTCTAGATCTTTGTTAAACATTTCTTGTGTTTTCTTAATCCATTCTTCCATTCTATTTCTGAGGTTCTGGATCATCTTTACTATTATTGTTGTGAATTCTTTTTGAGGTAGATTGCCTATTTCCTCTTCCTTTATTTGGTCTTGTAGGTTTTTACCCTGCTCCTTCATCTGTGACATATTTTTTTGCTGTCTCTCTCTCTCTTTTTTTTTTTTTTTAGTGGAATTGTGTTTCTGTCTTACTGGTTGTTTGGCCTGAGGCTTCCAACACTGGAGTTTTTAGGCTATTGAGTAGAGCTGGGTCTTGGAGCTGAGATGAGGACCTCCATGAGACCCCACTCTGATAATATTCCCTGGGGTCTGAGGTTCTCTGTTTGTCCAGTGGTTCAGACTCGGAGCTCCCATTGCAGGAGCTTTAGCCCAACCCTGGGCTTATGAACCAATATCCCACAACCCACATGGGGTGGCAAAAAAAAGAAAAGAACAATAGCAAAGTAAAAAATACAATTAGACTAGGCAACCAACAGATATGTTAGAAAGAATGTAAAAAGTATATATAGGTGAATCAACAACCAGGAGGTACATCAGTACCACAGTAGTGAAAAAGAGGAGGAGAGAAAAGAAAAATAGAAAAAAGAAAAGGGGGCGGAAGGCTGTGGCTGTGGAGGGTGAGGCCTAAGCAAGGACAAGGTTTGGGTGGTGGGCGGGGCCAATGCTCAGGACCCACAGGGCTGGAATAGGCCCTGGGAATTGTGGAGGTGGGACTTAGGCTCAAGGAACAGAAGGGCCCAGGCATGCTCCCCACCCTGGTCTCAGAGGGTAAGGGACCTCACCTGGGAGCCCAGCAGGCTTCCTGGGCTTGACTGAGCAATGCAAACACCTTCCTCTCCTCTCCTGCTCCTCCGATCTGGGGTCTGAGAGGGCCCCTCCTGCCTGCCTCTTCTGATCTCCCCAGCCTCCTTCCTATGCCCCCAAGGACCCACTTGGCCTGGAGGGGGGTTTGAAGGGCAGAGGACAGGCCTGAGAGCTCAGCAGGCTCTCCATGCTCGAGTGGGTGGGGCAGTCGCCCCCTGCTCCTCCTAGTTGGATATTTTGAACCCTTATTAATAGTTGAATACATTGTTTTTAACTAAGATCAAAAGTCATACATTAAATTTAATATAAACGGAGATGGACTGTACTCAAGTATATTATAAAATTCTGTTTTTTATTAAAGGGATACCAAATAGAACCATGGATTTTCTACTCTGTTTAAAAAGTCTGCTTTTAGTTAAAACAATTAGTTTCATGAGACCCCCTCCCTTATGTTGGTGAGAATGCTGGACAGTTGAACTAGTGCTGGGATTTGCATCCCAGAACTAAACAGCCTGAGTCTTGCATTTATTCACAGTCGATGATGTTGACAGTACTGATGCCTCATAACACAGTCTAGAGTAGCAGAATAAAGTTAGAGTGAAAAAGTATAATATTAGTCAATACAATGAATAATTAGTGGAAAATATTTGTATTTGACCACAAAAATTATACTGCAGTATTTTAATCACGAACACAGTTATTCCTCTACCACGTAGGATTGAGGTATAATTTGAGTTCCATTATATACATATTTATTTCTTTAGCAACTTGTTGCTATGAGAATGGGTTAAACCAATAAATGATGAGGCTTGAGAACTTGACTTCCTTAAACCACAAATATATAGTATACAATAAATTTTGAACAGTCATATTTCATAACTTGAATACTTTGTCTTATCACAAAAATATTCATTGTAGAATATTTAGGAAAAAAAATTAAGCAAAAAAAAATCCCTGAAATCACTCATAATTCTACTACCCAGAGATAAACACTGTTAACCTTGTCTTCTATGTCATTAAAGTTTTGAAATATGCACCCAAACTCCTCTAACACAACTGGAATTGTTGTGTAAATGTTATTACATCCTACTTTTTAAAAAATTTGATTAAGTTTAAGTATCTCTGCACCTCCTTGGTCTTTGGGTAGAGATGTGGGTATAGTAACCTCTCCAATCTTTCTGGCTTTGGCCTTCACTTTCTTCATAGAACCTTAAGTCTAGGTCAAATTGTTATGTCTGAATATTCTATTGGTGACTCCCTTTGTTCCTAAGATGATCTTCTGCATTCCTTGCCGCATGGTTCCTTGTATCACCACGTCCTGCTTGTACTATCGTCGTATCCCACCAACCTGTTGGAGAAATTACTGTGCCCATCAGGCTTCTCTGTTGTTCCACTGGGCATTGCCACTGATGTCATGGGGTCTCATGGGGCAAATTATATGCGAAATTCAATGGTGCAGCATGAAAACCTGCCTTTGCCCTCTTTACGTTATGGTCTGTTAGAGGATATTAAATGAAAACTGCAATACCCCAGTGTTGCAAGAGGGAAATAGTAAAACAAACTACTAAAAATAAAATAGTAAACATAATAAAACAAATAGTAAAAGAGTAAAATGCAAACAGATACTTAAAACGACTATGTTTTAGTGTACTATTAAATGGTACATGATACAAATCACATGTATAATCAGGCCTTGTGGAGTTGGAGGCACCTGCTGCTCCAAGGTGCTCGAGGCTCTGGCTCAACACAACAAACGATTGTGAACAGACCACACTGTGTGATGTGAAGAGAGTGACTGTATGTGAAGACAAGAAGATGACACAGGAGGATTTGCCTCAATTCAGTTCTTCCTATAAAATCTCCCCCTGTCCTCCAACACTGTAGCCCAGATGTCTGAGGATGTCGTCTTGCTCTTGACCTTTTTCACGTGGCCTTTTCCTTGGGGGTTTGATGAGAATATTAGGGGGAACTTGAGCTTCCTCTAGAGTGTGCCTCAGTTAATGTAGACCTTAAACCTTACCTGGAAAAGGCTCAAGTGGTGATTTGGAGGCCTGCTTAAATAACATTTTGTTCTTAAGTGCTTCCCATGGATATCTGCTAAAACCTGTATATAGTTACTTGCATTTCTCCTTCCAGGAGACCAGGTTCCTGATGATAAAGATTATTGTGTTCCTGTTTAAAAATACGTTTCCCAAGCTTTTCCCCAGAGATTGGCATGCAACAGGTTTTAAGAAGCATTCCAGGAGACACGGATCATCAGGCAAGTGTGTAAAACATTTTTCTCACAATTCTTATTACTTTCCTTTTGTTTGTAGACCTCCTCAGTTTACAGTCCTGGCTGGATTTTAAAATCACCTAGACCTTGCTCCCAGATATTCTAGTTTAATTGGTCAAAAGTTGGACCTGGTCACTGAATTTTTTAAAAAAATTCTTCATGTGATTCTAATAGTATTGCCAACCATTACCTTAGGAAATGCAAATGTCAGATGCTTTGTAGCCATAGAAATCGTTCTACTGTGAGTATTCTTTGAAATATCTAATATAGATTTTTTAGACTGTGGAGATTGCCTTTAAAGTTGAAATTTCTCAGGCATATTGGAAGTTCTTTAAAAAAATGATTTTCATCATTTTTCAAAAAATAAATTGCTGTTTTCTTCATCCCTCATACCTAAACATGTTGGGTTTCAAATTATCTTTGTTTATCTGCTATGCCTCCAGTTTTAAAGGAAAATTGGTCATGTTTGCTTGTTGTGTTTTTAAGTATGAAACTATGTGATTAGATCCATTTTAGGATTTGGGAGACAAAAACATTTTTGAAATAGCTGCTATTTAGGTTGCAGGAGGCATAACTTAAAACAGGCAAACCCACAATGAGGTGAATTGAGGACTGAGTTTTTCCACTTGCTGTTGTTGGGACCAAGTCAGCATCTGTCCAGTTTGAATGAGCCCCATGGATGTATTTGCTCTGGCATTGCTAGCCAAACTAAGTCTACCACTTTGGCCAAGAAGCTCACTACATTTATTCTTACTCACTACATTTATTCTTACTGGTTGACAGTTTTATTTGTGATCCCTATTTAAAATGGAGAAATTGAGCCCAGCCCTTAAGACTTTGGCTTTGGTAAAACTGCTTGGGCAAGATACAGAAGGCTAAAGAAGGAGAGACTGAAACTTTTCCTTCGTAAACCTTTCCTCTGTAAAGTTGGCATGCTGTAACCTACTAAATGGTGGGTGAGTTCAAGCACCGTGTTCAGTGCCAGCATGAGCTAGAATTTCTTTACCAGGGAGCACACTGGCTCCTTGTCACTCATGGTGTCAGTACTTTTCAATCACATGTCCCAGGAGAACCTTCTTAAACTTTTGAAGTTTTATAAATATCAATTTGTGGCTTTGGTTTATGTGTTGGGAGCCACATGTGGCTTCATAGGTGCTTGTAGCTGTTTGCAAACTTTTTGTCTTATAGGACAACTTCGAGTCAGCAATTATAAAATGTTAAAGAATAACCTCAAAGGGAGCAACTTGTATTTGTAATGAGAGAGAAAATGTTTTCTCTAATCTTTACAATTTTCATCCTTACATTTCTGGTATATGAATACCGAGGTTAAAACAGTTTTAAAAAAAGGACAAGGGGAAAAATGTCAATCATGGATTGAAAGGTTTATCGAAAAGGAGACTGACAGCCAATAAGAATGGCAGTAGAGAAGTAATAAATATTGCATTTAATTAAGCATTAATTTTTATGTCTTTATTGAAACATAAAAGGACAGTTGGGAAAAGGAATTTGTGAGTGAGACTCATAAACTATCCTGTTCTCTTTCAAGAATTTGAAAGATATTCATTCTTGGTAGCATCCTATATATGTAAGGTGGACCTTTATTTCACCAAAACCTATCTAACAATGCTTCCCTTACTTCTGGATCAGTCCTAGAAGAATGTTGGGCATACCAGACACTTGACTATTGTGAAGTCCTAGTCCCTGATCACTTCCTGATCTTAGCAAGGTGACCTGTGGACCTGTCAGTTCTCCACTTTTCGTGGACATCAACCGGGCTCTCCCAAAGTGCACCCTACAAATAACTATTGAAAATATGTGCTCTTGGTTTTCAGCATTCCCCTTCCCCTCTGGAACCTCCTATTGGCAGAGTCTGTACAGGTGCCAGGTGGCAAAGCAGAGATGCGGTGAGAGTCTCCGCTCCAGCATCACAGAGTTTAGAAGGGTGGGAAAGGAGTCGGAGACAGCTCAAAACCTGGCAGATGACCTCGATTTTTAAAAGCATTGGTTCTCATGGAACTGTGCAAGGGCAAGGAAGTCAGAGGCTGATCAGCTTTTCTCTATCAGGATTTAAAACGAGAAATAACTAGAAAGATCGATCATAGAATTGCCTTCTCAGGAAAATTTCAAGACTACAGTAGACATATCAAAGCAAGACTGGTGATGCAAATGCTTTACTTCTCAAATCTGTTTGTGATAATTAAACCTCTGTCACCTGGGGCAGCCTTAGTTCTCAGAGCTCCTGGTACAAGCCTCTTCCCTTGGGTGGATTCTTGGCTTTTCTCCCAGACTGGTTTTGGCCCCCAAAACCAGTCTTCACTTCCACCCCAAGCAAAGAAACTGAAGAAACTGAGACTGACTCCTGCCTCCAGGCCAGAGGAAACGTCTGCTTCTCTGAAGTTGCCGAAGGAAGAAAAAGAACAGCAAGAAGAAATTGAACATATTGATGAAGTACAAAATGAAACAGACAGAGTTAATGAACAAGCCAGTGAGGAGATTTTGAAAGTAGAACAGAAATATAACAAACTCCGCCAACCATTTTTTCAGAAGAGGTCAGAATTGATCGCCCAAAGCCCAGATTTTGGGGTAACAACATTTGTTAACCATCCACAAGTGTCTGCACTGCTTGGGGAGGAGAATGAAGAGGCGCTGCATTATTTGACAAGAGTCAAAGTGACAGAGTTTGAAGATATTAAATCAGGTTACAGAATAGATTTTTATTTTGATGAAAACCCTCACTTGGAAGATAAAGTTCTCTCCAAAGAATTTCATCTGAATGAGAGTGGTGATCCATCTTCGAAGTCCACTGAAATCAAATGGAAATCCAGAAAGGATCCGACAAAATGCAGAATAAAGCCAGCAGGAAGAGACAGCATGAGGAACCAGAAAGCTTCTTCACCTGGCTTACTGATCATTCTGATGCAGGTGCAGATGAGTTACGAGAGGTTATCAAAGATGCTATGTGGCCAAATCCATTACAGTACTACTTGGTTCCAGACATGGATGATGAGGAAGGGAAAGAAGAAGATGACGATGAAGAGGAAGAAGGATTGGAAGATATTGATAAAGAAGGGGATGTGGATGAAGGTGAAGAAGATGATGATGAGGGGGAGGGAGGAGAGGAAGATGAAGGAGAAGATGACTCATGGAACACTGATGGATTCTAACCTTCTTTTTAAAATTTTCTCCAGTCCCTGGGAGCAAGTTACAGTCTTTTTTTTTTTTTTTTTTCTCCTCCTCTTGTGCTCAGTCACCCTGTTTTTGAGGTCTCTTTTCTCTTTTATACCATGGCTCACAACTTATTTTGGGGGGAAATACCTTGAGCAGAATTCAGTGGGAAAAGAATCTCTATCCTTTTCTGTTCCAAATTCTTTTTTACCCCTTCCTGTCTCAACAAAAACTTTGTGGAATCAACACCACCATGCTCTGTGGGAAAAAAGAAGACCCTTCTGCTCCCTTAGGTCTGCTGGAAGCTGAAGGGTGCTAGGCCCCTGTGTAGTAGTGTATAGAATTTTAGCTTTTTCCTCCTTTCTCTGTATTTTGGGCTCAGAGATTACTCTGTGTCTCTATGTGAATATGGACAGTTAGCATTTACTAGCATGTATCTGTCTACTTTCTCTTGTTTAAAAAAAGAAAGAAAAAACTTTAAAAAATGGAGTTATAGAAGGTCAGTAAAGGTTGGGTCTGAGAGGTTTGGGTGGGTTAAGTGGGCATTTTGACAACATGGCTTCTCCTTTGGCATATTTAATTGTGATGTTTAATGGACATCCTTGCAGTTTCAGATGACAATTTTAAAATAAAATTCTCTCCTAATGATGACTTGAGCCCTGCCATTCGATGGGAGAAGCAGCAGAACCTGTAGGATCTTATTTGCAATTGACATTCTCTGTTGTAATTTTATTCCTGTTTATTTAAAAATTTTTCTTTTTGTTTCGCTGGAAAGGAAATGTGATGCTCACTTTAAGCGTTAGAAGTGTACAGGTTGCTTTGTTACGATAAAACTAAATGCGTACACAAAGGAAAAAAAATCTGTTTGTATGTTCAGTTTTTACCACTTCTTGGGGATAATAAATTTCCTGTGTAACTACTGGAAAAAAAAAAGAAAAGATTCATTCAATGATCTATCACTATTTATAAAGGGTCTGTTTATTGTGAGTGAGGCAGTGTTCTGGGTGCTAGGGATAACTCAGTGAACATGACAGCTAAAAAGTCACTTTCTTGTGGACATTATATTTTATTAAGGAAAGAGAGAGAGAACACCCAATGAATATAATAAATGAATAATATAGTACGTTGGAGGTTGCTAAGTGTTATGAAATAGAAATTGTGCAGGGATAAGGCCAATTGAGATTGTGGAGGTGAAGGTAGTTTGCAATGTTCAATAGAGTGGTCAGGATAGGGGTATTTTAAATAATAAGATGCGGCAAAGACTTGAAGAAGGTGAGTGAGAGAGACATCTGGCTATCTGGGGGAGGAGTCTTCCAGACAGAGGGAAAAGCCACCCTGAGGTAATGGAACTGTAAATTCCAAGTTTCAAAGGCATGAAAAGAAATCAGAGGTTTAGAAAAAGGCTGGTGTCATGTCTGGCTGGATCATAAGGGGAAGGAGAGAATTATAGGTAGAAGGTAGACGATTGAACACTGTATGCTGTGTTGAGCTGGTTAGGCTTTGTCCTGTAGGGGTCAGCCCATCTTCCATACAAGGATGAGACCATAGGCAGGGATTCTTTATATCTGCCAAAGACCTTTGGACAGAGGAGACACTCAATAAATGTCTAATGAATGAAGACATGTTTGGTGACAAAACGCTTCTACAAGTAAAGTCGTGGGAGAACTATGAGAAATATAAGCTCACAACTGTGTATAAAAAAGAATATTGATGTTAACCTTAACCAGAGGTGTCTTTTTCCTAAGAATTGTTTTTCTTTTTCACAAAATAAATTATATGAGTGAATTGAACATCTGTAAGTAGTTTCCTATTGCTGTCAAAACAAATTACCATAAAGTCAATGGATTAAAACAATACAAATTTATGGTCTCACTGTTCTACAGATGGCTTAATTGGTTTCTTTGATCTGTGTTTTGTCTCACAAAACTGAAATCAAGATGTCAGTGATCTGGGATCTTATCTGGAACTTCTGGGAAAGAATCCACTTCTAAGATCTTTTAGGTTGTTGGCAGACTCCAGTTCCTGTGGTTATAGATCCGAGGTCTCCACTCTCTTGCCAAGTGTCAGCTGGGGGTTTGCCTATAGCTCCTAGAGACCCTTCTCAGTCCTTGCACATGGGCCCTACATCTGAGCCAGGACCAATGTGCAGTTGAACCCTTCTCCTGCTTAGAATTTCTCTGACTTCCTCTTTCTGCTGTATCTCTCTTCTTCCTCTTCTAATGTATTTTCAAGCTTACCCTTTAACATTTTCCTTCATAGGATTATATGGAGTCCACCCTGATAAACCAGGATAATCTTCTTGCTTGAAGGTCAACTGATTAATAAGCTTTTTTACATATGCTAACAGTGCCTAGATAAATGATTGAATATTCAGGAAATGAGAATCTTGTTGGGGGGTTGGTGCATCTTTAGAATCCTGCCTACCACAATATCGCATTCTGGGTTGATTCATGCCAAGTACTGACTGTCTTTCTAGAGCAGGACACAGCCAAAAACTTGCCCACACAGGTTTAGGTGATATCACAAAACCTGTTCTGTGGTGAAGAACTGACACAGAGGAAGTAACTCAATATAGATGCTGATGGGAAATGGGTGATAAATTGGGGGGCTTAATTTTTGAGGAATGTTGCAGTCTAATTTGCAATGCAGAAAAAGATCATTTTCTAGTTACATCAGAAAACAGGGAATATTGTGAGCCAAGGAGACAGTGGTCGTCATTGCACAACTGACCTGTCTGTAGGCAGAGGTCCCCCTGGGTAGGGTTCAGGACAGGGCTTTGTTCCATAGATGGTGGAAGACTACCAGAGTAGACATGGAGTACTAGGCAGGGAACAGGTCAAAACTAAATTATAGGGCCAATTACAGAATGAGAAGACAGAGGAAGCAGAGATGTAATTCCAGCAATTTAGGGACAGAGAGCTGGCTGTGTGCAACCTTAGAGGGCACCAATTTCTGACTCTTACTTTAAGTAAGTCATTTTCCCAAAAAAGCCCAACACTTCTTCAATGGTGCCCTATGAATACAAATGTCCAGTCTAAATCCTTCTGTCTCTAGGAAATATACATTTTCTCCTCTTGTAAATGCAGTGACATATTTGATTTAATATATAACAAGGTAGATATCCTACTGTGTTTTAGAGGTATAAGAGGGCAGCATCTCTCAACCAGCTTTTATTGTATTGACTTTAAAATATTTTATGCCTGGTTGTTTATTTTACCATGCATTTTCAAGAGTTTTAGAAGACAAAATATAAATGCAAACAGACATTTGCAGAGACAGAATAGAAGAACTTGGAACTTTTTCCCCTTCTTAGCTGTAATTACTTTAAAACATTTCTTTTTGTCTGAAAAAAGAGAATATCTCTGGTAATCTAGTAGGGTTCTTGGATTTGGGAGGAAAATCTTAATTTGTCCTTTGGGGAAGACATCATTGATACACCTCAGAAGCAAAGTGAAGATTTTCAAAGCATCTGCTTTTAGAGCTCTTTCCTGGGCCACATTTCCTGGACTCTGTCTTGTGACCAAAGACTTTCATACCATATATCCATTCGTTATTAGATGTGTGTGCTGGGGGCATGGAGCAGCTGGGGGAAAAGGTGATAATTACAAAATAGTATTACTCTGTTTTTAGTCAACTTGCTCCTCTATAATGAGCAAGTTTCTGCTTCACATTTTTTCTGCAGCTAGCTAACCTGGCCAAAACTTAATCTAGCAGATGATTGAATGTGGCATTAGCCAACACCATACTGCTTCTAGCGTGCTGTCCTGGGCCTCCCCTCCTGGGTTTATTATATTTCAAGTCTGGTTCTCCTCCAGCTGGCTCACTATCCCAAATATTGCTTTGATTGTGATATGGACAGGCCATAATGTGAGTTAAGTTTCAGGAACATCAGAAACCCTTCCCTTTATCCATTCACTAAACAGTCTCTGTAAGTTACTTAATGACCTGTATTCGAATCTGTATATCTGTACCAGGCACAGGGAAAACAAATGCCTTAATTAGTGTTAACTAAACTTTTAGGTAATCGTACAGACATAAAATGCTGTGTGTTTTGCTATAGATTATTGGAATTTCTGCTAAGACATATACGAATCGATGTAACAATGGTTATGATTAGTGTAGCTGATAGTCCAAGTAGAAGAAAAACAACAGGAAGAAGGCAATAATTAAATTTTAAGAATACATGGGGGAATAAGAAGCTGTATTGTCTCATTGATATGTTGCTAGCATTTCGCAGAAATCTAGGTCTTCCCTGGCAGCCAAGTGAGGCTTCCTTACTGGATAATGTCTGGGACGGTAACCCGATGAGTTGGCAGTAGGTACTAAGAAAGCTAGAGATTCGTTCTCCTGTAGAAGAATCATAGATTTTACCTTTACTCCCAAAATTGAGTTTCACTTATATTCTATTGGTAAAAGCTATGTATCGGTGATTCAGCAGAATCTACCTCAAATTCTGGAGGTATTACTAGATACCTTTCATTAAGAGTAGATTAGTGACACAATTTTCATATTCAGAGGACAGTGCAGGATAATGGGCTTGAAAGAGCAGGGAAGAGGTGTACAGCCAGCACAAGGCAGCTAGCCCTCTGGAAGTTTTCTGATGGGGTCACCATGTTCTGGTTTGTAGGACCAGAATACATATATATTGTCAGTTATCTAAACTACACCAAATTCACAGGAGTCTAAGGCATAGACAGGAATGCCATTTTTTGTTTGTTTTTAAAAGATAAATGTTATTTCCATATAGACTAGCTATGAGGTTTGTAGGCTATAATGTTCTCTACCGATTGGCACCTCAAGGCAAATAATAAAATTGGAATTTTTCTAAGTGAGTATAGAGTTAGAATAAGTGATTTATCCTGGACAAGAGAACTTTGAGTACTCCTCTCCCCTGTAGACAAGGCCTTGCTGATATATGCCCCTAATGTTGTGTCTGAAGGACAGATTCTACTAAGGAGTGTGGGGTAACTCTGGGTCAGGCCCAATGTCTATTACCCAAGTCTTTAAAATTTTTCTTTTCTATTTTGAGAAATTCCTTTATTTGTAACTTTAAAATTATGTTAATAATATTGTCTATTTTCAACTCAAATTTGGTAGTAGGACTCATCTCTTGATTAGAACATTGTTGTTTGGTGAATTCCTCAGTCATCCATTTATAAATTGTTGCTTAGTTTAATTAATTAACATATGGCCAACTTTAGTCATTATATGTTGATTAGATTAGATTAATTCAGAGTGGTGAGATACATTACTATCACCCATATACTTAAGGCTATAAGTGAATGAAAGATCTTACCTTAAAAAACTTAATGTAGTTTCTCTGTGAACATGCTTTTCACCTTTAGAGCTGTGTAGAGACTTTAAAAAGAAAATCAGGCCTCCCATGCTTTACCTAATTGCTCCCAGCAATAATAATACTAGGCAGAGAAGCCTTTATTTTTTTCAAAGATTTTTAGCATATTAAAAACTGTATAAATAGTGATAATAACTTATTCATTTGCTGTTTTCTAGTATGATTGTTAAGTACTAGAAAATTATCTTTCCATTAGCTGTAATAGCTCCCAAAGAAATGGGATATATCAAATCATGGAGTTACCTGAGAGTTAAAGGGATTTAACTAAATAAAAATGATGAGATTGTAAAATATGAGGTTTCTCATTTAATTTGTTTTTCCACGTGATTCCTGTAACTTTATATAATGATTTTTTTTTCCTATGGAATGACTTTTTGAAGATGTGGTGAAGAGAGCATAACATCTTATTTCCTATTTCTTAGTATACTTGCTTCATCTGGTGGCTGTCATACTGAGATTTCCTGGTGAATGTGGGAGAGGTGGTATTTCTGTGGTCTCTTGATTCCTTATCAAAAATCAGTGTCAGTGCCTTTCTGCCATTTGTGAGACTCACCTTAATCTTACAATAGCACATTTTTTTCCCCCTTCTTATTCTTTCTTCTTCTTCTTTTTTTTTTTTTTTTTTTTGCGGTACGTGGGCCTCTCACTGTTGTGGCCTCTCCCGTTGCAGAGCCCAGGCTCTGGACGCGCAGGCTCAGCGGCCATGGCTCACGCGCCCAGCCGCTCTGCGACATGTGGGATCTTCCCGGACCAGGGCACGAACCTGTGTCCCCTGAATTGGCAGGTGGACTCTCAACCACTGCACCACCAGGGAAGCCCTCCCCTTCTTATTCTTTTGGAGTAAAAAATGAGAGTTATTTTTTACAGTGCTTATAATTCAATCTCATCACTGTTACTAAGAGGTCCTCTTACCTTCCACCAGAATATATAGACATTGTATTTTATGCGTAGCTATATATCCATTACCACGTTTTCACTTGGTTAAATGTAAGAAATAACTGCTGTTCATATTCCAAATATGGAATAGATGGCCTTGGTAGATAGTCACCAAAGGCTTGGCAATTTCTTTGATGAAATTGATGAACATTTGTTTAATAAGAACTTTCTACTCTATCACTGTTCCTTAGGGTTTCATCCTGTTAGAAAAATTTTACCACGTTTCATAAATTTCATGAAAGTATTACATAATATACTGAAGAAATAAAATGTGAGAACACTGGTATTCATCCATAAAGAACAATATATAACTTTCTATTTTTTCTTCTTTTCTATGAGTTTTAACATTAAGTTTTTTCACAATGAGTAATTTGTAGTCACTGACTAGGAAACATAGTGGTTTATGGAGTATCTATTTCTACCTTCTTCCTTGCTACTAGAACCCCCCAACTTGTGGAGGATGGCAATGTTTTCATGTGATAAAATGTTCTCATGTGGTAAAATATCATTGCTCTAAACCACACGTGGCATCCTGATCCTCTTTGCAGTATACTGGACTTTTAGGCTGTATTGTACCTAAAAGAGACCCTGTGACCATATTTCAGCAAATGAGATAGAAGGAAAACCCATTGGTGGATTTGCGAAAGATTTTGTTGAAAGCGGCACCCTGAAGTGGAAAGCCTCATATCCCCAACCAACAGTGAGACCAAGACTCCTCCATCTCCACTGCATACTGGCAGACACCTAATGGAGAAGAAAAAACCTTTGAAAATGAATGACAGGAGGCTGTGAAATTTACAAGATACACAAAGAGAATAGGAATTTAGTCACTGTTTCAGGATGCAATTGGGCATTCCAGGAGAATGTGTGGTACGCGATACCCAGGTATCTGCATCAAATTGTTTTTGCTAATCAAATTCCCATTCTTGGACTCTGTATAGTTTTGCATAAAGAATAGCTTAATCTGTCCTTGGGATATAATGTGAATTCTCTTTAGGAAAGATGGATGAGGAGGTATTAAGAACATGCAGAGGAGAAGTATCTCCTTTCCTTCCTGGTCAGCTAACATCATCATCATCATCACCATCATCAAACACCCACATTGTGAGTGTGGTAATGAGTATATGCCTATAGTTTGAGAAATCACAAGGTCAATCCTTTTTACTGTTTCCTGTCCAAGTGTGTATAGACTCCTTGTATAGGGATAGGATACAGCCCTAGGTAACCTGGATTACAGTAGCTTTTATAATTATAGAAATTTTATAGAGAAAATCGTATACTCAGGGGAGATCCAGGTTTTAATTAGGGTAAGAAGAGAGAGTTTATGTAAACTGCTTAAACATGTAGGAGCACTTGATTTTAGAAGTGAAGGGTAAGGAAGTGCAGTTGTAAGTGAGGGCACCTTTGATGATGGGTGAGACAGAAATAGGGCATGATGGATGTGGGACAGCAGGATAGGATAAAATGGAGTAGGTGTAGCTGAAGGAGGTTGTATTCCATTGAATGATGCAGGACTCAAGGATAAACAGTATATTTGGGTGGCCCTGGAATGCTACAATATAATTTGAGTGTTAAATGTTTTGCGTGATATCTCTCACATTGTTAAGTAAATGGTGACGTACAATAATTTGACAAGCAACAGCAGAAAAGGGGTGTTTTTAGCACAGATCTTCCTCTACTGATGATGGGGTTATGTTCCAATAAACCTATCATAAGATGAAAATATCATTAAGTCGAAAATGCACTTAATACACCTAACCTACTGAACAGCATAGCGTAGCCTAGCCTACCCTAAACATGCTCAGAACACTTACACTAGCCTACGCTTGGGCAAAATCATCTAACACAAAGCCTATTTTATAACAAAGTGTTGAATATCTCATGTACTTTATTGACTACTGTACTGAAAGTGAAAAAAAAGGAGGTTGTCTGGATACAGAATGGTTTTAAGTACATTAAATGGTTTTAAGTACATTAAGTACATTACCCTTGTGATTGCGTGACTGACTGGGAGTTGCAGCTATGGATATGAGAGTATTGTACCTTTTACCACTAGCCCAGGGAAAAGACCAAAATTCAACATTTGAAGTACAGTTTCTACTGAATGTGTTATCTCTTTTGAACCGCTGTAAAGTCGTAAAATCACAGGCCAATCCATCAGAATTTGGGGATGATCTGTATAGTGTCTGTATTTTAACAAGTTCAAAGTTGGGGCAAGTGATTTAAAATTCTGCTTTTGCGAGTTCTTAATTTTTAAAAAATTTAGGTCACTTTGCTAAAGGAGTTTATTTCTATTCAATTTCAAATTTGTATTTTTATTCACATTAGAATTTGTGTTTTACTCAAAATAACTTCATTCAGTGGAGAAATGAGATATAATGAATAATTAAACTTTCAAGAGAAGATTTGATTAGTAAGGGCACATTCCAGCTCTAAAAATTCTATTATTTCCTAGCTGACCCTGTAAATATTAGCATCATTTAGATTTCTTTGGTGGATAAACTTTTCCCCCTAAATGTTTAGAAATCTCTATATATATATGTTCACAAAACAATGTAACTTTTAATTACTAGTTTTATGCAATCTTTATAAGGTTATTGTCCTTTTTTAGATATAGAAAATATAAGTCATTTAGCTGAATCTACTCTGTCATACATGCATACCCTGAACTTCCTTTCTGTTTACATTCCTCATTTGAACTTAGTTGAACTTCCTGTTTTTCATCATTAATGGACAGAACGTCTGGCTGTGATGTGTGAGCAGTGTAGATAGTTAACTGAAGCAAAGGCTGAAGCAACCTTTACTTAGGTTGCATATTTATTTATTTATTTATTTATTAGTTTATTTTAAAGTTCTGTCTTTTTAAAAAATAATTTATATTAACCTTATTTATTTATTTATTTATTTTTGGCTGCATTTTGTCTTCGTTGCTGCATGCGGGCTTTCTCTACTTGCGGTGAGTGGGGGCTACTCTTCGTTGTGATGCATGGGCTTTTCATTGCAGTGGCCTCCCTTGTTGTGGAACACAGGCTCTAGGTGCATGGGCTTCAGTAGTTGTGGCACACAGGCTCAGTATTAGTGGTGCACAGGCTTAGTTACTCCTCGGCATGTGGGATCTTCCTGGACCAGTGCTAGAACCCATGTCCCCTGCATTGGCAGGAGGATTCTTAACCACTGCGCCACGAGGGAAGCCCAGGTTGCATTTTTAGAATCAGAAAATTATGATCGTCACTCAGTGTCCTTTGACATTTACCAGCATAGTACTTTTTTTAGCAAAAGTAATTGCTTCAATCACTTAATCAACCTCACTAGCTTCAAATTAAAGGAGGTATAAATCATCATACTGTAATCTTTCAGGAGTTGTTCTGTAAAGAAAATGAGAAGTCAGGTTTCCCTCTGAAAGTACAGGCAGTGGCTGCCCTTGTCTCTTCCTTGTCTCCTGGGATCACTGTGATTCTGGTACTTCAGAGGGCCTGATTTCTAAATCTTACTCTCCAGGGATAAAAGTGTGAACTACTGGATCATCTTACTCATAAGTCAAAAGTTAGTTTCTATGAAACTAATCTCTTCACTTGATAGTTTGAATAAAAATCGGAAAAGTCATATAAATAATAGATCATATTTATCTACATTTTAAGAGGGTTCCATCTTCATTTTCACATTTGCAGTGGTAACTTGAATGTGATCTTTCATTGCATAATTTAACCTGTAAAGTCCTTTATCATTGTTAGCTTTTTTTCAGATGGAAACAGAGCAAAACTACAGATAGAATCCAATTTTACCAAATATAAGCATCTTGAAAAAAATCAGCATCATTAATGATATATGAAGGAGTATGTCTAATTAAAGATAAAAACCTATATTATTATTTTCTTTTTCACAGTGTGTAATCTCAGAGGACAAAGTTTAAAAAAGGCACCTCTGGACACAAAATTACAATTTAAAGAGGTTTATTCATCCCCAATTCCAGATATCTTCCCTTGCCACTCCTGGTTTCTCATTTAGTTTGGGGTTAGTTCAACAAAGTGGACTCTACAATCCACATGAAAGGGAGTGTCAGCCTTGGGTATGGTGCCAACAGAATGCTGCAGAGAGGTTCTGGCCTTTAAGCACTTTCTCTTCATAATACAGAGGGAGTTTACAAGTCTCTCTTGTAGGTGATGATGTGCCTCAGTCACATGTACTGTTTTGGAAGGTGTGATGCCTAGTAAGGTGTCTTATCTACAGCTTACAGGGAAAATTACTCTCAAAGATGTTCAGAGTTCCTCCCCAGATTTATAATTCTCTAGAGGCTGAGATCTGAGCAAGGCACTCTATTTCTGGAAGACTGTTATTTGATGAGAAGTACTGATAAACATTTCCTTCAGACATCTTATCCCTTAGCAGATTCCAATCACACCTTTACATTCTCTACAAATATATAAATGCCGTTCATTGATATATTTTTATTTATTCTCTGAATTGGCATCAATTCATTTTAATAACAATATTGATAATTATTATTAATAATCAGCTTTATAAAAATGATTATAATTACCTATATAACTATAGTTCTCTAAATACTAACTTTGATTATTAATAATTTAATGTTATCTAACACATTGCTAAATTGTTTCAATATAATTTTATTCCATATGCTAAATCTTATAAGAAAATGTCACTTCGGGAATAGAAAAACATTTTATTAATATAGTCACATTTTTTAAATTAATAAACTTTTTCTGAGAGATTCTAATTTTATGAGGGAAAATAATGATCGTGTCATCACTAAATTCTATTGCTGGAAACAAACTAAGTCCATTTAGTCCCAAAAGCCCTTTATTACAGATGAAGGGACTTAGGTGACTGACTCCTTATTTATTAATGAAACTATTAATAGGAAATGCAATTTTGAAGGAAAGCACAGACGGAAGACACAAAAATCTTTCCGAGAGGTCAGACTTCACAAATAATCAAATGCTAATTATTTGTAGTCACTAAAATTTGGTTAATATTTAAAGGGTAAATTTTATGATCCTTTTAGGAGGAATTTTAATAAAGGAATTAGGGCCATAATCGCCCCGAATGAACTTTGTATAGAGTGGGCCTGTAGGCCCAGTCTGTTACAGCAGGGACTGTGTTTAGAGAAATGTATTTGCTGTGAAGTGGAAAGAACACAGAATTTAGAAGTAGGATATCTAGCTTTTGGTTCTGCATTCACCTCTCTGCGTGCAGTGGAAATGATTAAAACGTGCACGTATGGGACCAGGGGTTATGGATAGGGAATATCTTTGTACCTACACTCAATTTTGCTATGAAACAAACTGATCTAAAAAATAAAGTCTATTAAAAAGAAAAAAATCAGTCATTGCCAAGGGTTAGGGAAGAGGCAGAATGAATAGGCAGAACACAAAGGATTATTTGAGCAGTGAAACTATTCTATACGATTCTATAATTGTGGATATGAGTCATCACCTATTTGTTAAAACCTATAGAAAGTACCACACCAAGGGTAAGCCCTAAGGTAAACTATGGACTTTGTGTGGTAATGATGTGTCAATGTAGGTCCATCAACTGCAATAGATGTATCATCTGGTGCAGGATTCTGATAGTGGGGAGGCTTGCGTGTATGTGGGGCAGGAGGTATATAGGAAATCTCTGTACCTTCTGCTCAATTTTACTGTAAATTGCTCTAAATATGTCTATTTTTTTTCAAAAACAGAGAAAAGTAGGAAAAAACTCATAAGCTTTGTTATTATTTTAAATTCTAAGGAGGACATGAAATCTTTATTAAATAGTTTCCATCACATGATAGGTTTCTATTTCCATTGTGGAGAAAAGATGAGAACTTTTCTATGAGTAGAATTTAGATTAAATATGAATCCAAATGTTTAATTGAACTTTGGCATATAATAACAAAATACGTTATAGGTTACCCTTTGCAGCGTATATATTTAAAATAATTTAGATGCTTAAAGTGCTTTGGGAGAAGACTGTAGAAGTCAGGCTGAGAAAATAAAAGAATGGATGGATCATTTTATGTCACATCCTACTCTATCGCTCCATACTTTCTATGGTTATGAGGGTAGTCTTTGGTTAAATAAGGTTTTGTAATTAAAAAATGACTTATTTTAAAGTCATTTTTAAAATATGAAGTGTTTTATTGAATAATGGAATATTCCAGGACTTTAATCCCTTTAATGAAGTGTTTATTGAATAATGGAATATTCCAGGACTTCCCAGATTCTGAGGCAAAAAGAGGTGATGACTCAGTCTTTGCCCTTAATATCTATCTTATTGTGTCAAAAAAGCAAGTCAGTGATTCAAAAATATGAAGAGAGGACCAATATGATCCAAGGTCTGATCAGGGCTGAAAGTAAGGACTTGAATTAAAGGGACTTGCTGTATATTAAGGCTCTGCCATTACAAAGAACATTACTACCAGGATCAGAAACAAAATCATGAGAGGCAGCCACTTTGGGGGAAAAATGAAGTCTATTTTAGACACACTGAATGTGAGGTGATGACAGGAAAAAAAAAAAAGAGCAAGTCAAGTACACAGTTAAAATACAGTCTAAGTGCTGTAATACAGAGCAGTACTATAATGAAGATTCTGAAGAAACAGTTGTATGCCAGACAAGAGGTACGATAAAAATGTTTCCTACTTCTGAATAGACAGGGATATTTATGACTTAGGACAGATAAATGCATAGATCTCACTCATGGTACCTGAACCCATGTGTGTTTCCCTTGTTAATGTGCAAACTCCTTAGAATGAAGACCTGTTTTCTTCTTCTATAGGATCTAGCACAGTGCTTTGCACAGAGTAAACATATACACAAAATAATGATACACATATATTGCTTTCCCATTACGCCTGATATATGGAAGATGGTCAATAACAGTTCAGTTTCTTTTCACTTGAGAAGTGGTGTATAAATTTTAGCATGCATAATTTCATGTCTTTGTATGATTTTATTTCTTTGTTTTGTTTATTTCTAAAAAGAGTAAATCATGAGGAATTTCTTGTACTTGCTGGTTTTAATAATACAGTGAGCCCTTTGTATTTGTGGATTCTGCATCCTTGGGTTCAACCAACCAACAGCAGATCAAAAACATTTGGGGGGAAAAAAACTCCAGAAAGTTCCAAAAAGCAAAACTTGAATTTGCTGAGTGATGGTAACTATTTACATAGCATTTACATTATGCTAGGTATTATAAGTAATCTAGAGATGATTTAACATATACAGGAGGATGTGCATTGGTTAGGTGTTGGTATCCATAGGGTTCTGGAACCAATCCCCCATGAATACCGAGGGACGACACTATTAATAATGTAGTGAGATTTGTTTGGTATTGAATCTAAAAGTAGATTGTTTTTAACTTACATAAAATTCAAATTACATAAGCCTTGGCAGAATAATGATAGTATAAAATAGTGTCTGAAATTGCAACCTGTTCTTTTATCAGATTCGTGAACATTAATTAATATGGCCTTATCCACTAGAATGCCATATAGAAACACATTCACCTGTCAAAACTCTGACTATGCTTTTCATTTTCAAAAGCTGCCTACAATACTATTTTCTCTAGACAATCACCCTAGAAGTAAATGTTTCTTTATGTGAACCACCACAATTCCCTGATTATTCTGTGCTTGAGTTACTTATATTTATTTTGCTTATTTGTATATTTATACGTACCACTAGTGTCTAACCTAGATTGTAAATTCTTTGTAAAGCTAAAATGTGTCTCATTCACTTTGTATCTCCTGTGGTGCCCATCTCAGGGCATGTTATAGGTCTTCACCAAAGGTACTGAGTAAATAAAGGATGAGATATTGGGGGATTTCCTTAGGTAAAATTCCATATATGAAGCTCCAATGAGCCTCTTTCTTGGGTCTCTCCTTCCTTTCCGTGTCCAGGGGTTGGTTTCAGATTTCACCAGATCATCTCCCAAGCTTGCAAACCAGAAGTTCTCCATATCCCACCCTGGGCACATCCAGGAATCAGCTGAGATTTTTGGTGGGGGTTATACACAGTTTTGTGGGTTTTTTTTAAATTGTAAAGCAACAACAAAACTAAGCACATTTATTATCACACAATGTTATGTGTATACCTACCAGATATGCACAATCTCTATGTCAAAGCATTATTTTCAAAAAGTTAAAAACACAGTAATACAAATGTAGAACAAATGCATGCCAAAGATTTATAAACCCGTTAATGACTGATCCAGTAAAAGAGCATTTTGAGAAACTAGGAACTTACAGGCAATTATAGAAGAACGTTAGAATGAGATTGCTAGGTTATGTAAAAACTGATCAATTTCCTACAGGGCAATAAAACTTTTGTAGTTACCATATGTACCTGAAATAAAAAGAAATCATCAATTTCAGGGTCTAAACTCTAATCAAATAGTAAATGGGTTCATACTTCTAGATAATTAAACAATCATGTGGGCCTATTAAACAATGTTCCTGAATAATGTCAAAAGGTCAAACTATAAAAACCTCTTTAAAAATTTTTTTATATTGGAGTATAATTGATTTACAATGTTGTGTTCATTTTTACAGTATTTACAAGTTGTGTATAATTTTTCTTAGCACACAGATTTTAATCTTATGCCACAGAACTCGAACTGGGAAAAACAAGTATGATATTTTGAAGGAACATACTACATAGGTCTAATGCCTTTCAAAATAGGCAGACGTAAATAATTCAGGTTTTTTTTTTTAACATCTTTATCGGAGTATAATTGCTTTACAATGTTGTGTTAGTTTCTGCTGTATAACAGAGTGAATCAGATATATGTATACATATATCCCCATATCCCCTCCCTCTTTTGTCTCCCTCCCATGCTCTCTATCCCACCCCTCTAGGTGGTCACAAAGCGCTGAGCTGATTTCCCTGTGCAATGCAGCTGCTTCCCCACTAGCTATTTTACATTTGGTAGTGTATACATGTCAGTGTTACTCTTTCACTTTGTCCCAGCTTACCATTCCCTCTCCCCGTGTCCTCAAGTCCATTCTCTACATCTACATCATTATTCCTCTCCTGCCCCTAGGTTTGTCAGAATCTTTTTTTTTTTAGATTCCATATATATGTGTTAGCATACGGTATTGGTTTTCTCTTTCTGACTTACTTCACTCTGTATGACAGACTCTAGGTCCATCCACCTCACTACAAATAACTCAATTTTGTTTCATTTTATGGCTAATATTCCATTGTATATATATGCCACATCTTCTTTATCCATTCATGTGTTGATGAACACTTAGGTTGCTTCCATGTCCTGGCTACTGTAAATAGTGCTGCAGTGAACATTGTGGTACTTGACTCTTTTTGATTTAAGGTTTTCTCAGGCTATATGCCCAGTAGTGGGATTGCTGGGTCATATGGTAGTTCTATTTTTAGTTTTTTAAGGAACTTCCATACTATTCTCCATAGTGGCTGTATCAATTTATATTCCTACCAACAGTGCAGCAGGGTTCCCTTTTCTCCACACCCTCTCCAGCATTTATTGTTTGTAGATTTTTTGATGATGGCCATTCTGACTGGTGTGAGGTGATACCTCATTGTAGTTTTGATTTGCATTTCTCTAATGATTAGTGATGTTGAGCATCCTTTCATGTGTTTGTTGGCAATCTGTATATCTACTTTGGAGAAATGTCTATTTAGGTCTTCTCCCCATTTTTGAATTGAGTTGTTTGTTTTTTTCATATTGAGCTGCATAAGCTGAGTGTATATTTTGGAGATTAATCCTTTGTCAGTTTCTTCGTTGGCAAATATTTTCTCCCATTCTGAGGGTTGTCTTTTTGTCTTCTTTATGGTTTCCTTTGCTGTGCAAAAGCTTGGAAGTTTCATTAGGTCCCATTTGTTTATTTTTGTTTTTATTTCCATTTCTCTAGGAGGTGGGTCAAAAAGGATCTTGCTGTGATTTACATCATAGAGTGTTCTGCCTATGTTTTCCTCTAAGAGTTTGATAGTGTCTGGCCTTACATTTAGGTCTTTAATCCATTTTGAGTTTATTTTTGTATACGGTGTTAGGGAGTGTCCCAATTTCATTCTTTTACATGCAGCTGTCCAGTTTTCCCAGCACCACTTATTGAAGAGCCTATCCTTTCTCTATTGTATATTCTTGCCTCCTTTATCAAAAAAAAGGTGATCATAGGTGAGTGAGTTTATCTCTAGGCTTTCTAGCCTGTTCTATTGATCTACATTTCTATTTTTGTGCCAGTACCATACTGTCTTGATTACTGTAGCTTTGTAGTATAGTCTGAAGTCAGGGAGCCTGATTCCTCCAGCTCCATTTTTTTTCTCAAGATTGCTTTGGCTATTTGGAGTCTTTTGTGTTTCCATACAAATTGTGAAATTTTTTTGTTCTAGTTCTGTGAAAAATGCCGGTGGTAGATTGATAGGGATTGCATTGAATCTGTAGATTGCTTTGGGTAGTAGGGTCATTTTCACAATGTTAATTCTTCCAATCCAAGAAAATGGTATATCTCCCCATCTGTTTGTGTCATCTTTAATTTCTTTCATCAGTGTCTTATAGTTTTCTGCATACAGGTCTTTTGTCTCCTTAGATAGATTTATTCCCAGGTATTTTACTCTTTTTGTTGCAATGGTAAATGGGAATGTTTCCTTAATTTCTCTTCCAAATTTTTTGTCATTAGTGTGTAGTAATGCAAGAGATTTCTGTGCATTAATTTTCTATCCTGCTACTTTACCAAATTCATTGATTAGCTTTAGTAGTTTTCTGGTAGCATCTTTAGGATTCTCTATGTATAGTATCATATCATCTGCAAACAGTGACAGTTTTACCCTTTTTTTCTGATTTGGATTCCTTTTATTTCTTTTTCTTCTCTGATTGCTGTGGCTAAAACTTCCAATACTATGTTGAATAATAGTGGTGAGAGTGGGCAACCTTGTCTTCTTCCTGATCTTAGTGGAAATGGTGTCAGTTTTTCACCATTGAGAATGATGTTGGCTGTCAGTTTGTCATATATGGCCCTAATTATGTTGAGGTAGGTTCCCTCTATGCCTACTTACTGGAGAGCTTTTTATCATAAATGGGTGTTGAATTTTGTCAAAAGCTTTTTCTGCATCTATTGAGATTATCATATGGTTTTTATCCTTCAGTTTGTTAATATGGTGTATCACATTGATTGATCTGAATATTCTGAAGAATCCTTGCATTCCTGGGATAAACCCCACTTGATCCTGGTGTATGATCCTTTTAATGTGCTGTTGGATGTTGTTTGTTACTATTTTGTTGAGGATATTTGCATCTATGTTCATCAGTGATATTGGCCTGTAGTTTTCTTTTTTTGTGACATCTTTGTCTGGTTTTGGTGTCAGGGTGATGGTGGCCTTGTAGAATGAGTTTGGGAGTGTTCCTGCATCTGCTATATTTTGGAAGAGTTTGGGAAGGATAGGTGTTAGCTCTTCTCTAAATGTTTGATAGAATTCACCTGTGAAGCCATCTGGTCCTGGGCTTTTGTTTGTTGGTACATTTTAATCACAGTTTCCATTTCAGTGCTTGTGATTGGTCTGTTTATATTTTCTATTTCTTCCTGGTTCCGTCTGAGAAGGTTGTGCTTTTTTAAGAATTTGTCCATTTCTTCCAGGTTGTCCATTTTATTGGCATATAGTTGCTTGTAGTAATCTCTCATGATCCTTTGTATTTCTGCAGTGTCAGTTGTTACTTCTCCTTTTTCATTTCTAATCCTGTTGATTTGAGTTTTCTCCCTTTTTTTCTTGATGAGTCTGGCTAATGGTTTATCTATTTTGTTTATCTTCACAAAGAACCAGCTTAGTTTTATTGATCTTTGCCATTGTTTCCTTCTTTTCTTTTTCATTGATTTCAGATCTGATTTTTTTGATTTCTTTCCTTCTTCTAACTTTCAGTTATTTTTGTTCTTCTTTCTCTAATTGCTTTAGGTGTAAGTTTAGGTTGTTTATTTGAGATTTTTCTTGTTTCTTGAGGTAGGATTGTATTGCTATAAAATTCCCGCTTAGAACTTCTTTTGCTGCATCCCGTAGGTTTTGGGCCATTGTGTTTTCATTGTCATTTGTTTCTAGGTATTTTTTGATTTCCTCTTTGATTTCTTCAGTGATCTCTTGATTAGTGTATTGTTTAGCCTCCATGAGTCTGTATTTTATACCATTTTTTTCCTGTAATTGATATCTAGTCTCATAGCGCTGTGGTTGGAAAAGATACTTGATATGATTTCAATTTTCTTAAATTTACCAAGGCTTGATTTGTGACCCAAATATTATGTATCCTGGAGAATGTTCCACGAGCACTTGAGAAGAAAGTGTACTCTGTTGTTTTTGTATAGAATGTCATATAAATATCAATTAAGTTCATCTTGTTTAATGTGTCATTTAAAGCTTATGTTTTCTCATTTATTTTCATTTTGGATGATCTGTCCATTGGTGAAAGTGGCATGTTAAAGTCCCCTACTATTATTGTGTTAGTGTCGATTTCCCCTTTTATGGCTGTTAGCATTTGCCTTATGTATTGTGGTGCTCCTATGTTGGGTGTATAAAATTTTATAATTGCTATATCTTCTTCTTGGATCGATCCCTTGATCATTATGTAGTGTCCTTCTTGGTCTCTTGTAATAGTCTTTATTTTTAAAGTCTATTTTGTCTGATATGAGAATTGCTACTCCAGCTTTCTTTTGATTTCCATTTGCATGGAATATCTTTTTCCATCCCCTCACTTTCAGTCTGTATGTGTCCCTAGGTCTGAAGTGGGTCTCTTGTAAACAACATATATACAGGTCTTGTTTCCGTATCCATTCAGCCGATCTATGTCTTTTGGTTGAAGCCTTTAATCCATTTACATTTTAATGTAATTATCAATATGTACGTTCCTATTATCATTTTTTAAATTGTTTTGTGTTTGTTTTTGAGGGTCTTTTCCTTCTTTTGCGTTTCCTGCCTAGAGAAGTTTCTTTAGCATTTGTTATAAAGCTGGTTTGGTGGTGCTGAATTCTCTTAGCTTTTGCTTGTCTGTAAAGATTTTAATTTCTCTGTCGAATCTGAATAAGATCCTTGCTCAGTAATCTTGGTTGTAGGTTTTTCCACTTTCATCACTTTAAATATGTCCTGGTACTCCCTTCTGGCTTGCAGAGTTTTTAATGAAAAGTCAGCTGTTAACCTTGTGGGGATTCCCTTGTATGTTATTTGTTGCTTTTCCCTTGCTGCTTTTAATATTTTTTCATTTTATTTAATTTTTGATAGTTCGATTAATATGTGTCTTGGTGTGTTTCTCATTCAATTTATCTTGTATGGGATTCTCTGTGCTTCCTGGAGTTGACTATTTCCTTTCCCTTGTTTGGGAAGTTTTCAACTATAATCTCTTCAAATATTTTCTCAGACCCTTTCTTTTTCTCTTCTTCTTCTGGAACTCCTATAATTTGAATGTTGATGTGTTTAATGTTGTCCCAGAGGTCTCTGAGCCTGACCTCAATTCTTTTCATTCTTTTTTCTTTATTCTGATTGTGGTAGTTATTTCCAGTATTTTATCTTCCGGGTCACTTATCTATTCTTCTATCTCAGTTATTCTGCTATTGGTTCCTTCTAGAGAATTTTAATTTCATTTATTGTGTTGTTCATCATTGTTTGTTTGCTTTTTAGTTCTTCTTGGTCCTTGTTAAATGTATCTTTTATTTTCTCCATTCTATTTCTATTATTTTGGATCATCTTCACTATCATTACTCTGAATTCTTTTTCAGGTAGACTGCCTATTTCCTCTTCATTTATTTGGTCTGGTGGGTTTTTACCTTGCTCCATCATCTAATGTATATTTCTCTGTGTTCTCATTTCATTTAACTTACTGTGTTTGGGGTCTCCTTTTTGCAGGCTGCAGGTTCCTAGTGCTCTTTGTTTTTGGTGTCTCCCCCCAGTGGGTGAGGTTGGTTCAGTGCCTTGTGTGGTCTTCCTGTTGGAGGGGACTGGTGCCTGTCTTCCTGTGGGTGGGGCTGGATCTTGTCTTTCTGCTGGGCATGGCCACGTCTGGTGGTATGTTTTGGGGTGTCTGTGAACTTAGTATGATTTTAGGCAGCCTCTCTGCTAATGGGTTGTGTTGTGTTCCTGTGTTGCTAGTTGTTTGACATGGGTTGTCCAGCACTGGAGCTTGCTGGCCTTTGGGTGGAGCTGGGTCTTAATGTTCAGAGATAAATCTCTGGGAGAGCTCTCACTTATTAATATTACATGGAGCTGGGAGGTCTCTGGTGGTCCAATGTCCTGAACTCAGCACTCCCACCTCAGAGGCTCACAGCTGACACCAGGGCAGAGCACCAAGACCCTGTCAGCCACACAGCAAGAAGAAAAGGGAGGAAAAAAAGAAAGAAAAAATAAAGGAACAAATGAAAAAAAATTATTAAAATACAAAAATAATAAGAATTAAAAAAAAAGAGAGCAACCAAACCAAGAAACAAATCTACCAGTGATAACAAGCACTAAAAACTATACTAAGATAAATATAAAAATCAGAAAAAAAACAGTTGCAGACATCAAACCCCAAGTCTACAGTTGCTCCCAAAGTCCACTGCCTCAATTTTAGGATGATTTCTTGTCTATTCAGGTATTCCACAATGCAGTGTACATCAAGTTGATTGTGGTGATTTAATCGCTGCTCCTGAGGCTGCTGGGAGAAATTTCCTTTTCTCTTCGCATAACTCCCGGGGTTCAGCTTTGGTTTTGGCCCCACCTCTGAGTGTAGGTTGCCCTTCCTCTTGGGAAGTCTGAGCTCTTCTGCGAGTGTTCAGTAGGTGTTCTTTAGGACTTGTTCTACGTGTAGATGTATTTTTTATGTATTTGTGGGGAGGAAGGTGATCTCCATGTCTCACTCCTCCATCATCTTGAAGTGAATCCCAATAATTCAGTTTTTAAAAAGTATTCAGTAGCTCTGAAAAACAATATCAAATATTCCCTGCTGCTAATGTACTCCAAGTCTGGGCGGAGAAGAAGAGCATCCTGAGAAAGGCTCCTGCAACAGGGTCCAAGTTCACAGTAGCTGGGGCACACCCACTCCCAAACCCAAGGTGTCCAGACAGCTTCTCTGAGCTGGGGTCTGCCTTCTCCCTCTGGGTAATCAGCGCTCCCTCTAACTTGCTCTGCGAACCTGCATACTGTATGCAGTTTTGAGGACCGCCCTCACTGTGGTCTTTTTAATTTGATTTTCTCCTCTCAATTTTCAGCCATTTAGCATCCCAAACTTCCTTCTATGACTTTTGAAGCCAGCAAGTCTGAGCCTTTGCTTGAGCGTCAGCCCACTTCATCCCCCTCCCCAGGTGTTACCTGGTGGGCGTCCTCAGTGAAAAGCCTTGGAAACAAGGATTTCACCTGGTGCAGCTCCTTTCTTTCCTGAAAGAGTCAAATGCCCTCCAGTTTCTTTCTGCTTTTGCTCACTCTCCAGGATTTCCTCAGAGTTACTTTTTATATTTTGTTTGGCATTTTGAATAGTTATAGGTTCAATATAAGTGACTCCATCATTCTCATAGAATAAATTTAATTATGAAGGTTCATATTGTGCTACATCCTTGAAAGAGAAATCTGAAACAAAGAGAGTAAAATAGATTCAACTCTGAGAGTGGCTTTATTATCAGGGGAGGTATAGAATTAACCCAGGAGAAAGAGTCTGCTTTCTCTGAGGGGAATTTAATTTTATTGTATAATGGTATATAAATTGAAATTTAATTATTTATTTGATCAATTTTATTAACATATGTAAAAAATAATTGAATATTTTATTAAAGATAAGGAAGAAAGAAGCAGTAAATCAATTTAATAAGCATTTACTGAACACATCCTTGGTCCTTAAAAAAATCACATTCCAGTTCATAAAGAGAAAGCAGAAATGTTCCTAATCTTTCCAGGTTCTCTTCATTATTCAGTTAAAAAAAATTAACTCGATTTTGGGAAGATGGAGGCAGTGGCCTAAATTTCAGTTCTTCGTGAATCCACAAATGCAGAGAAAGAAAGCCAGCTGGAAAGGATGGCAATCTGAAAAGAGTAGGCATAGCCGGAGGGGTTCTCAGGATCAAATTTACTGGTTAGTGCGTGGAGACTTCTGTGAGGTCTGGACCCTAAAAACTTTTGATGCTCTCTTTCAGGTCAGTCTTGCTTGAACCAGGAGAAAAGTCTGGGAGTAGAATCCTAACTGAACAGAACAATGACAAGTTCAAAAGAAAATATTGACCTAGGACTCGGGATGGCAAACTTTTTTTTTAAAGGGCCAGCTTTATTTTGGGGCACCTGCGTCTCTGTGCATCATCTTCTTTCATTCTTTCCTTCCTTCCTTTCTTTTCTTTTCTTTTAAATGTTTTAAAAATGTGGAAAACATTCTTAGCTTGAAGGCAGTACAAAAACAAGCCAGAGGTCCATATGCGGTCGTTTGTCTCCCTTGATCTAGGTGAAAATGAAAAAGGGAAGCAAAGGAAGCCCATCTCAGAAAGCAGGACTCTGTATTATTTCAGTCACTTTGAGAAAACAACAAAAGAGGGAGCTCTAGAGCCATGAAGTTAGAAAAGATAGCAGGGCTCATTCCTCCTTTCAAAAAAGACCCAAACACTCATTTTACTTAAAATTGAGCAATAGAAAAAGGTGAGTTGAACGTCATATCCATTTAAAATAGGAAAAGGGAGAGTAAGGAGCACAAGAACTTCCATACAGATTAGGAGAATTCTCAAGAGATGTGCCCTCAGAGATATGAAAACTGTAACCTAATATTTCAAATCAAAATACATTAAAATCATAATAGAGAATATGGATAAACAACATAAACTTGAATGATGAAAATGAAGAAATACACTACTCTGAAGAAAACTGTTAGTAAAATGTTTTTGAATATATATGTAAACTGTTGAATGATGATTTCAAGTCTAATAATGTGGGCATAACAGTAACCTCCCTCTCTAGTACCTTATACCTTAGGAGGGGTCTCTGGTTTTATGAAAGATATAATTTAATACTGCCTTAATTCTCTGTTCCTTCTCTTTCAGACAATCTTCTTATCTTCTTTGAAGCCATCCAACGATTGGGGTATGTATTAAAATGGTAAGAATTTATTTTGTGAGGAATTTTATTGAATAGATCATGCTAATAGAAATAATGTTTATAATTTCAGAAGTTAGAATAAATAAGCAAATTATATGTGTGAGATGGATGTTATTTGTTACTTTATTGCTGTTTTGATCAAATCTCAGGGGTGATTAAATCTACTGAAATTTATCAAATTTATCATTTATCTGAAAGATGACCTTTTCTAAACTACCTCGTGCACTTAATCCATTATACGAATGTACACTATTCCGGGAGGAGAGGATTTCCATTTTTCTAATATTACCCTTCTTGCAATCAATGCTATTCTCAAGAGGATTTTTGTTTCATGGACTGGATGTTCTTTGTAAATTCTCAACATGACCTGATATAAAAATCAATGCATCTTTAGGTAAGTTCATTTCTATTATTAGATCTCACTGTAGCTTCACGCTAACGTGTTTCGAAATATAAGCAGTGCCCTACCACAGGGTATGGCTTTTTTCTGGTAACGCATTAAATTTCATTATGGTAAAAACCATTATAGCAACAATAAAATCCACCACAGGTTTAAAAAAAGTCTCTCAACTCCAGCCGATTGCCAATAATATTTGTGCTTTAATGGTCTAATTACAATACTGGTCTTAATTAAGTTAAAACGTGCTTATTGTCCAGGTTATATCTCTATTTGTGATCTGCCCCCGTGATAACGAAGGCAGATTTTCTAGCTCAGTAAGGACTAAAGGAAGTGCTTTCTGTGAAGAGAGGTAAACAGCTTCTCTGGAATCCCACAGCAAAAGAGGAAAGCAAAGCAGTGCACATAGCATTGCTTACAGGATAAATCTGCATGAGCAATTTATTTCATGGAATAAAGAGAGGATGATTAATTCTGCATTTTGCATATTCATGAAGTAAACTTACCCAAATTAAAGAAAAGGTGCCAAAAGATGTCCGGGGGCATTTGAGGTCTGTTTTATTTCAGTCCGATTCTGATGGAGGAGGTGGTTAATTATCCTGCAACTTGGTTTTTCTAGCCATAGTAATTAGAACATTCCAGCACAAGGAAAGAATTTAGACACTTTGAAGTGGCTGTAGAAGGCTCTGCCCTGGACTATAATTTTTCTAGAGTCTAGAGTACACAGAACACTTCAGTGATTATATTTTCTATTGATCTTACTCTCCCATCAGAGCCCAACTCTTCATAACTCACATGTATTTGGAGCTGTGTGGCTTTCTATTGATCACCTCCTCTTTTCATTATCCATTAAAAAAAATTTCATGTTCATGGTCTAGACTTCTTAATGATGTACTTGATTGAAATAGTCATCTTACGCTTTTCAAGTTTAGCATAGCAAGAAGAGAGATGCTTTTGAAGCAAAACCATTATTATACATATTCAAAAGACATGTGAGTCAGCAAGGTTGCAGCAATTCTTTGGGCCTGATCACAATGCCAGTCAAGTGTTCTCATGATAAGTTAGAAAGTGTTGTAGAGGCATTTATGGGACACGATGGAGAAAATAAAGCTTTATGGTAAAATTTCAATACCTAGTTTGAAGTATTTCCAGAAAATTATATATGCACAAAGTAACTACATATAAGAATGGTCTGAAAGACAAGTAAGTCATGGTTGGGTTGTCCACCAATTTGGACAATAAGAGCTCCTGTGTCCTTTGATGAGCACTATTTACAGTTTTAGGCCACTGTTGAAAACATATTTTTTTTCTCAATGGTTAGTGTCCTAACCTTACAATTTTGTAACATCAGTTTGAATCTTAAAAACATCCATATACAGAATGTGCCTTACATTTCCATTATTGGATGCAATGAGCAGCTTTTTAACATTTCATATTCTGTTGTTTAAGGCAAAAGCATTGTGAAAATCATAACCTTAACGTTAATTACTCATGGGAGACATGGTGCAATATTTTTTATACTCCAACATGGCTGTTTAAAATAAGGAAGAAAATTCCCATGGCTGTCACAGGAGGAATGTGAGGCTCCTTATGAGAAAGTGGAGTGAAAGTGGAAAGAAGCTCTTTCAATATCTTCATGAGTCCTTTGTTTTAAGGCTTCTTTCTCCGAGGAGTAGTGGAGATTTCAATGATTGTCCCTTTTTGTATTCTCTAGCTTTGCATCAGAATGGCTAGCAAATTCTCCAGTATGGTACAATTCGTCTTGACCCTCATGAACAAATAAATGAGCAATAGCAAAGATTATTGAAATCTATTACAAATCTACAGAGCCTGAAAACTTGAGGACTATAGTCCCTTCAACGAGAGAGCTAGATGCTACGGGGCCTTCAGTAGCTATCTATTTGAGGGGACCTTTTTTTAAGGAGAAAGGAGATAGGAGTAAGTTTCAGGAGCCTAGTGGTTTTAATCCCAATTTGCCTATTACCAATGATATAACTTCGGGAAAGACCCTCAACATTTTCAGGTTTCTATTACATAAAGGGTCAAACAAGGGAATTTCTCAGGCCACTTTCATGATAACATTCTGAGTGGTTTTTATTTGTTATATTGTTAGAAGATTTGTATATTTTAGTTTATAAGAAAAGATCACATTTTTATTTTATGCAATTCACCTACGGAAATTGATAAAGGGATGAAGACACAGCCTAAAATAATTCTAGAGAGTTAGGCCATTTCCCTCCATGTCTCTTCTGGATTCTTTATAGATGTATTTAAGAGATTAAAGAGAGAAGACCAAGCAAGATACATCTTTCAGTATCAAAGAATTATTTAACATTTTGAAGACATTTTCCACCAGAATTCTTGACTGGTCATGGAATGTTATAAAAATTCATCATTCTTCTGGAGAAAGAATGACTTTTATGCTAATCAATGTTCTTTGTTCATTTCCTGGACAGAACTCTTAGCTCTTCGATAACAGGCTTTTCTAATTCTGTTTTGTAATTGCAGTAAGGCATCTTTGAGGATTTATCTCTACTGATGCATGCCAGCAGTATGTGGCCTTTTCTTGAACCCATCATAATTGTGACTTTTCTTTGAACTCTCGGCTGCTTGGTGCTACTGACCTTGTTGCTCGTTTATAACTTGGGTGCCATTTATCACTCCCAGACTTACAGATATTATTGTGGAAAGGGACTGAATGCAATCATTCATGCTGTTGCATCTTTCTAGTGGTGCCTTCCAGCTTCCTTCCTTACAGGATAACTGATAGGGAGAGATTAGTGACAAAGCTGTAATTCTATTGAGGGGTTGTGATGTAACTGTATCATAAACCATGAAGTGAGACTCAGGAGGTTTGAGATCACGAATGCAGAGATTAAGTTACAGCAGCCATAGTCAATCTCTGTCAATATGTGTTTTGTGATGGTTTGTAATCTGCCTGTAAGATATTAGCTACCTGTAGAAAAATACCTTTTTTTTCTTCTAGTATTGACTTTATTACACAGCTTCTGCAATTTCAGAGCTTAAAAGAAATATCGATTTTTATTTTTACAAATACATACAGACATTTAACAGGCCATTAAAAAAACTTGCTCTTTGTTTTGGTGATATATGTGGTTTTTTTTTTTTTTAATCGTAGTATAATTGACATAATGTTATATTAGTTTCAGGTATACAACATAGTGATTCGATATTTGTAGTAATATATGTTTTAACTCTGAAACTTTTTGTAGGTTTGTCATACAACACTTGAAATAGTCAGGTTTTGATATTTTGAAATTGAACTTTTTATACACGTATGAAATTTTAAAAGATAATTTATTGAGGCTGAAATTCACCTAATGGAACCATTTTGATGTAAATAATTCAATGACATTTAGTACATTGATAGTACTGTGTCACCACCACATCTATCTAGTTCAAAACACTTCTATCACCCAAGGTAAAACTCCATACCTATTCAGCAGTTTCTCCCCACTCTCCCCAGCTCTATGTATAAAAATTTTTAACGAAAAAGAAATGAATTGACATTTTGTTTGCTTAACACTCAGAAGGAATTTAAGCCATTATTTTGGAATCCATATCATTTCAGTTAACTTGTGCCTTGAGCAGCACTTTTTTTTTTTTTGCGGTACGCGAGCCTCTCACTGCTGTGGCCTCTCCCGTTGCGGAGCACAGGCTCCGGATGCGCAGGCTCAGCGGCCATGGCTCACGGGCCCAGCCGCTCCGCGGCATGTGGGATCTTCCCGGACGCGGGCACAAACTCGTGTCCCCTGCATCGGCAGGCGGACTCTCAACCACTGCGCCACCAGGGAAGCCCTGAACAGCACTTTTGTAAGTTATTTTGGGGAATGGAGTTTGTCCAGGTGACACAAGTCTGTGGGAGTATTAACAGATGTTTATTTAGGATGCCAAAGAACCTGGTTAAGTTAGTATACATAGATTTCCTTCCTGCAGGATGTTTTAGAAACCTTTTGCTTATTAATAAACTCTGCTTCTCTTTAGTCTAGAGCAATAGTATACAGCATTACCTGAATTATGTGCCTCATTTTTCCTGGAGCATTCTGAGTCTACTGTTGAGAACCACTCTTTGTCAAACAGTAATCTATGTCTAATTGTGATATTGTTAGAGGAGAGTATCAAGAAATAGGAGGGTTTTTTTTTTTTTTAAGAAATAGGTTTTTACTAAGGGAATTTTTAAAAAATGAATCAGATTTTTAAAGCTTATGCTGACATCCTACTCTTAGTTAGAAAGAGCAAAGAGCTGGGATTTAGGATTTCTGGAATTTCTTCTAGTAAAGAAAAATAAGAGTTAACATTTTAAAAACATTTTTATATATTAGCTGTATTTCTATCAATAACCCTGAAAGCTAGGTATTATTGCCCTAATTTTATAGATGGATAAGCTGAAGTTCATGGTTAAATTATTTAACTTTAGTCACATCAAAATATCTTCTTCTGGGATTAAATGATTTGCCCAATATATCATAATTATAAAAGGCAGAGTAGTGATTTGAATTCAGAAGTCTGGGCTTCCAAATCCTGCAGCCTTTTTTACTCTGCAGCATCACTGTCTAAACATGAGCTTTAGACTCTGGTTTCCTGGGCCTTGGTTTTCATATTTATGATAATGAAGAGACTGATGATCTCTAAGTTCTGTCCTAGCTTTGAAATCTGTTGCTTAAATCCTGTACTATTTCCTAGCCTGTCTAAAGATTTAGTAAAAAGGAAATTTTATATCCCTACATCAGAAATCCCAAGATCTCAATATAAATGTTAAAATACACTCTCAAATAAATGAGCAGTTATGACAGCTGACACTTATACAAACCTCCCAGAACTCAGAATGAGTTATAGAATCAAGGGAGGAACTCTGCCCTGCTTTTATAAATATAGTTAAGACCAATGTAAATATATGATTTGCCTTTAACACTAGGGTGTCTTAGACATAGATTGAGCTTGCAAAGAGGGTATGTGTGTGTTTGCCTTCCCCTGGCCATCCTTGTTCATCAAATAAAGGTGTCAGTTCTGGAGCTGAGGAGGTCTGTATCCAGGTGAGAGAGGAGAGAATGTCAAAATAGATTCACCACCTTTAAATCAGCTCATTTGTTATTTTATTAGAGGAAAAGATTAGAGTAAATAGATTTGGTCCAGCCTCAAATGACCAAATGGAATTTTTTTTCTCTCACCCTTAAATTATTTTTTGCCTGTTTACAAAGACCAGTGTTTCTCTCCCTTTTTCTACACACACGCATTGCAGAAAAAATTCTCAAATTTCCCTTCCTTCTAATTATAATAAAGCTTCTTTAAATCACAGTAGCATATTACCACTTATGAAGATTTTATAAGCTTTAGTTTCTATGGTTTGTGTTAATAACTGTTATGATATGACAAAGTACTTTTTGTTTGCTTTGTAAAATTTAAAATAAATATCATACTGAATATGTTTTTCAAACCATGTGCCCCCCCTTTCCCTCACCCTTCACCCTGATATTCCAGTATCTTCCCTCAACCTTGTTCTATACTGTAAATTACCCCTTTCCAGGATAGAAAGTAAATTTCTGTTCTCATTTCATTTTCATAAGACTCCTCTCCATTTTTAGATGAGAAACTGAAAACAGAGAGTCTGCATAGAGGAGAGGGATTTGGTAAATCAGGTCGTTGTAGGCTAACTGGATCAACATAGGAATAGGGGGAAATGCTCAAAAGATTTAATTCTTTCAACATGTACACCTCCTACAAAATTATAACAGGTTTCAAACATCTTTTGAAGACCAGTGGGCTTTAAAAAAAGCCCACGTTTGACTTTTATGGTTATTAACAGAATTATCATTGGGAAAAAAGTGGTAGCATCATAACTTTTCCCCAAAGCCTCTCTTAATCTTTTGATACTTAGTCATCTGTTTTGGGGTCAATGTCTTTTCTTCAATTGTTTCCGTGCATATAAGTAAAAGCAGTCCTCCAAAACCACTTTCATGGACCTCATGGAATCCCACATCTTTTGCAAAATGTGTAATTTTGCTTAGCTATCAATGTCCACTGTCAGATTTTCATGACTCCTGACAAAGAACTGATAGACTGGTTTCATTAAATGGTTAGTATGATGGGCAGGAATAGAAGTTAGCATCGGGAAAGAAGGAAAGTTTTCATTAGAGCCTAATTTTTAAGTTATAATTTTATGATATATTTAATTATGCTATGTGACTTTATGAAAGTGGTGGGTCAGAAAAGAAAGATCCAGATATCACAGACACCTTTTAAACCACAGATCCTTCTAAAAAATAACTTTTGTGTATGTAAAACAGTTTATTCTTTATATGTGAATATTTTATTCCTAATAAAACTGCTTCTCTCCTTAGATATCTCACCACCATCCAGATTAAGCACTCATTTCCATTTGTGAGCCCATCTAAATTTTTCCCTCATCCATCCCCAAAGAGAGAGGCATCAGAAGTACACAGTTAGGGCCACCAATAACTAGCTCTTGAGTATATCCTAGGGTTCACAGCTTACTGACCATAGAATATGTCAAATACTTCATATAAGTAGCCCTGGATATTGACCTTCCTGTTTAAGGACAGGCAGCACTGCAGCTCAGCAGCACCCGGAGGTCTATGAAACCACTTTAGGGACACGTGGCTGGTTCCGACATAGGGAATGGATCTATGCAAGGACTCATAAAATCTGAATGATTTATCCAAAGCAAACACTAGGATATTGCCCCCTCTGGTCCTTTCAATGTAGGGAAGGGATATAACAAGCTACTCTTGCTTTTCACTAGAGGATGTTCATGAAAATTTTCATGACTTGTTTCATTGCCAAAAAGATTGATTTTTCTCATAGGAACAACTGTAATGGGTGGTAGGTGTCATATTTCTGATCAAGGACCCAACATAAAAGTAATCAGAGCAAAACATCTAACAACTATAAAAATCTACAATAATGCAAACTATCAAAATCTTTCTTGAAATAATAGGGAAAAATATACTGAACACATCAGTTATATTAAAAAAACTATCATTATAGATTTGACTAAAAACATATAGCTAGTTGTGATAAACACTCTCTAAGTGACTTTTATTTGCTTCCTTAGAAATTAGAAAGTATTCTTTGATATGATTTTTTTCAGCTAGCTTTAAAAGCTGTCCAGGGAAATCTGAATGCCTTATTTTCCTTTCCTCACTTTTTTTTCTCTGTAGCAAGCAGATGTGTTTTGCAAAAATAATCTAGAGTTCCTTTTATTTTGCCAAGCCAGTGTATCATTAAATATTGAGTGAGACTTCCAAGGGTGTGAAAATTGAATAAGGATAGTGGTGAAGTTTACCAAAGACACTTAGTTGATGGACAGTGAATGCCTCATATAAAAATATTCAGGGAAAAAAAAATATTCAGGGAAAGTTCCTTGAAGCAAATTTTTGTGCTTCTTAGTGTCATCTTTGTTTATGGCATGTTCAGGTTACCAGAGCCTTCTCTGGAGATGAGGTGGTCTAAGGAGGCTACCAGGATAATGCTTCCCTGTAGATCTCGGCATTCCGCCCCCGCCCCAACCCTCCTTGTAGTTGAGTATGTTGGCACTGGCTCAATATTTACTCTCTCCCCATCTTGGGATGGACTACATAGGGTTCTCTGACTGATCCTCATGAGCCAGAGGCATTCTACTCATCTCTCCCAGCCCTTCACTGCCACACCTTTTCTAAAGCATAAGTATGTTCCTTGCCCAACCCAAGGACCTGGTTTATTCAGTTGAACATACTCATTTTAAAGAAAGAATTAGTGCACAATAAGTGAAGTGCGGAGTGGGAGTTAGCTTCAGAGATTGTTTCACATGTTAAACCACTGAAGTGTGGAAAGAATCAAATGTGAAATTGAAGCCTGGTGTGACGGATAGAACAGTAGACTAGAATTCAGAAAAGGTGTGCTACTGATAGTTCTGCCACTGCTTTGCTGTGTATCTTTGGGAAAATATTTAATCTCACCGTGTTTCATTTTCCTTATCTGTAAAGTGGACCAACTTTAACATCCATAGCTGTATGTTTATAGATGAAATATGTCTTTGTTCCCTTATGCCATACCTCAAATGGCAAATGCCAAATGTACAGACTGGATTAAATATGTATAAATATTAACTTAGACATTCTCTTCTTAGCTATCATATAGAATTCTTCATCTTATTTATATCAGTTGTATTAGTCAAGGTGCTCCAAGAAAACAGAACCAATGGAATCTATCTATCTATCTTCATGTATATATATATATGAAGATATTTATTATATGAAAGTGGCCCATGAGTGATAATGGAGGCTGAGAAGTCCTAAGATCTGCAGTCTGAAGGCTGTAGACCTGGGAGAGCCTCTGGTGTAGTTCAAGTCTAAGACTGAAGGCCTGAGAACTGATAGATAGACTCAAGACTCAAGAAGAGACAATATTTCAGTCTGAGTCTGAAGGCAGAAAAAAACCAATATTCCAGCTCAAGCCATCAAGCAGGAGGAGTTCCCTCTTACTCACAGGAGGGTCAGCCTTTTTATTCTATTAAGGGTTCTTCAACCCCTTGGATGAGGCCCACTCACATAGGGGAGAGTAATCTGCTTTACTCAATCTACTGACTCAAATGTTAGTCTCATCCAAAACACTGCCACAGACACACCTAGAATAATGTTTGACCAAATATCTGGGGACCCCATGGCCTGGTCAAGTTGACACATAAAATTAACCATCACATTAGTGAAAAAGGAAACCATATAGGTAGTATGCATTTGTCTCTAATCTTTGGGATTATCTATTGGATATCTATTTTCTAAAAGGCTTTAAAGATGTTTGAGAAACTAAGAACATCAGAATCATAGGGGTCACCCTAAAAGCTCACCTGACTCCAGAGCATTTGACTTTAATAAGACCCCTTATGTGGAGAGGATGACAGCTCCTTTTTTTGATCTGTATCACAAAGAGTAGAGACTGGAGGCTCTGAAGTATAATTTCCTCTTGATAAAGATCTTTTATCCATGATCTCATTTAAGCTTTCTTGAAGCTCCTAATTTTAATCCTTACCATCTTTCAGGTTGATGAAGCCCACTGAGTGAAAGTGTGCCTTCATTTTCCAAAAATGCCTCCTTCAAGTTTCATGAACATGGTCCCTTACTGGTACACCCTAGACTTGAAAAGAAGCATGCCCTTCATGGTTTCATATTTTTCACATATATCCTTTTCCTGGTCTTTATCTTTTCAAACCAAAAATCTTAAGTTGTCTTTATTCTATTTTCATCTGGAAATTTGTATGTCACATGGCTTAATTGCCCTTGAGTTACAAAAGCCACAATTGCTACTGTACATGAGTAGGTGGAAATTGGGCAACAAGGACACTGGATAGCCAACTGGAAGAGAAGGACAGTGATTTCAGGGTCAGAATCTTGGGTTCATGGTTAGTGTTGTGGGGCTTTGAACTTGAGCACAAATTCTTGCCCACAGTCTTCCCTATCTTGTGAACACTGACTTACTTTGCAAGAGTTAACTCCAGTATTCATGTATATTGTGATGCCTTCCTTCAACTTACCAGGCACAGTTAGTTTTCCTTTCCATATTTCTGTAACACAAATGCATATTTACTGTGAAGCAAAACATAGTTCAACCACAGTTAGTTATGATTTGAGTCTTGTTCCACTCATTGCAGTCACTAGAGCATTTTCAGGATAAGGCTAAGGTGAAGCCATGTTAGCTGTAACAAGGAAATACCTTTTGGAAAGTTTTTCATATAGCAAGTGTATAGACTCCTCTTTGGGACATTTATTTTTTTTAAATGGGAGAAAATTTACATAAAAATTAATGAAATATGCAAACAAAAGCAAAAGAGAAAGGTGAGAAGGAAAATTAATCAAAATTACTTTGGCAATGAGAAGCAAATTGTAACAAAACATGTTCAAAACATATCCAAAATAGAACCTTGTTAAGAGAGAGAGATGTTTTTCCAGGGCAGGGAAATTAATAGCTATAAATTGTTAGATGATCAAATTAGTGAAGAAATGAGTCATATGAATACAGTGGAAAATGACTTAAATTTTTTGCCGTTTGGACAAGATTATTGACTTTGATGAAGATAACATGAAACTCCTAATGACATCAAAGTAATGAAGATATCTGCGACAAACTGGTTAATAAATGTTGTCAACTCAGAGTATGTGAGATAGTCAATATGCAGGAATATTCTAAATGCCTGGAATCTTATTTATATGAAAGAAACTTGATAAGTTTTCTCAAATTGGATAACAATCTAAACATTTTTATAACATTACCAATAACAAGTTGTGAAGATAAAATTTTCTAAAATATCAATACTAAAATAACTTTATTAAATTGTACTAGAGAAAAGACTGAATTTGCCAATCTTGTGAGGTTTATAATATTTTCAGCTTTTTAAATTTTGCAATTTTTTCATGATTTATTTTCTCATTCTAAATACTCACATACTTGCCTAATTTTACATTTGTAAGTTTATATTCTTTTTCATTAAGAAGTTCCCTCAAGAATGTAAATTGGTACAGCCACTATGGAAAACAGTATGGAGGTTCCTCAAAAAACTAAAAATAGAGTTGCTGTATGATCCAGCAATCTTACTCCTGGGCATATATCCAGATTAAACTCTAATTTGAAAAGATACTTGCACCCCTATGTTCATAGCAGCACTATTTACAATAACCAAGATGTGGAAACAAACTTAATGTTCACTGACAGATGAATGGATGAAGATGTAGTATATATATATATATATATATACAATGGAATACTACTCATCCATAAAAAAGGATGAAATAATGCCATTTGCAGCAACATGGATGGACCTAGAGATTATTTTACTAGGTGAAGTAAATCAGAAAGAGAAAGACAAATACCATATGCTATCACTTATATGTGGAATCTAAAATATGACAAAATGAACTTATCTATGAAACAGAAGTGGACTCACAGATATAGAGAACACAAGGGAGGTTTATCCCCCTCCTATATGGGAGGGGGATAAATTGGGAGTTTGGGATTAGCAGATGCAAATTATTATATATAGAATGGATAGACAACAAGGTCCTACTGTATAGCAAAGGGAACTATATTTAATATCCTGTAACAAACCAATGGAAAAGAATATATATATGTATAACAATCACTTTGCTGTACAGCAGAAATTCAACACAACATTGTAAATCAACTATACCTCATTAAAATAAAAAATATTCCCTCAAATTTCAGGCCCTACAAAACTTGAATCATCCTGCATAGAATACTTCACATTCTAGTAAGCATTTATTTTAATTTTGCTTTCCGTCTGTTAATCCTTTATGAAGGAAACAAGGACTTTGATCTTTAAAACCTGTGTACCTAGCACAGTACTTGATACATAATTGTAGAAACTGCTTGATAAAGGATTATGGGATGTTTGAGTGTCTGACAGGGATTGGGTTAGAAACTCAAGGTGATTCTCAGAGTCCTCTGCTTTTACTAGTAAAATGATTGACATATTTAAAGGAAAGCCATTATATGATAGCAATTCATCATTTTGGAAAATTTAGAAAATATTGATTTGAGTAATACAGATAATCAAATCCTCCAATGAAAGCATAGTGTTGTTCAGCTTAGAGAAAACATTTTTAAAGGTATTTGATTTCATCCTTCCCCAGTTGTGATTAAAAACATAAAATTCTATGTCATAAGTAATGATGACTATTTTGAATGTGAAGAGAAATTTCTATTGCAAAAAGACTTTCACCTCAACTTACTTTTGACTGAGTGCAAATTACAAATAAACTCTAATAAGATTCTCCTTTAACTTAAGAACACATTTAGATTTCTTAGCATCGTTACCGACGTTCCCGAGATGGTCCCAAACAAGGGTCCTCCTGTCCGATGTCAGTCACGCCTATAGAAGGAGACTGAGCTCGGCTAAGAAGCAAAGGAAAGCTTAATTCTCTGCTCAGAGAAAGCAGAGGTGTGAGCTGGTTCTAGACCACACGCTCTCAGGACGTGGGCGGGGCTGCGTTATAGGGATCCCTCAGTGAGGAGGGGAGGGAGCGGAGTTCTCGCTAGGCCAGTGCAGCTTTGCTGCTCAGGCTCCCGATTGCAGCGCCAGGTGCAGCGCCTCTGCACACGGTCCGCAGCCGCCGCCGCCGCCATCTTTAATTGCCGTGCTTTTGTGTGCGGCTTCTGCACATGGTCCCAAGCTGAGGTGTTGCCGCAGCCGTTTCACGCCAGGAACTCTGGTCTGAAGGGCCGGTGTGAGGCCTCTGCACGGGCACCCTATGAGCAAGTGAGACTAGACTAAGCACCAAGGAAAAAAACAGGTTAGACCTTATTTTATTACCCAGATTCTATTTTTATTCCCTGGGAATTGTTAATGGACTTTGCTGGTAACAGTGTTATAATCATTATTATTATTTTTAATGTTTGAATATATCTGGAGCAATGAGAGTGAGGCAGTACTTTTGGTTATGGAAAGTTAAAAACAAATATAAACCAAAGAGAACTCTGAGTCTTGCTTCAATGAATGTGAGAGGCACTTTCATTTTCAAAGAGTAGAAAATTCGTACTGCAAATTAGTTTTTTTTTTTGCGGTACGCAGGCCTCTCACAGCTGTGGCCTCTTCCGTTGCGGAGCACAGGCTCCGGACGCGCAGGCTCAGCGGCCATGGCCTAGTCGCTCCGCGGCATGTGGAATCTTCCCGGACCGGGGCACGAACCCATGTCCCCTGTGTTGGCAGGTGGACTCTCAACCGCTGCGCCACCAGGGAAGCCCGCAAATAAGTTTAGTTTATTCTGTATGCATAACAAATAAGTTCTAGAAAAGGAAAAATGATAAAGTCAATTAAACATATTCAAACTTCATTCTTGTAACAGACGATGATATTTTGTACTACAATAATGAGTGAAGTATGAATTCATGTTGTAGATGTACAATTAAACTAAATACATACAGTTTCTTACCATTTCCTTAAGATTAGACGTGATTAAACAAAATTTCTTTAAAATTTATCTTATACAATATTATGTCTTTCTCTTTATTTTATATAAATATCGTGATTTAGAGTATGCAGTTAAAATGCTGTTCAGTGATAGGTATTTCTTCATTTGTTTCTTTTTTAAAAATTGTAATAAAATTTAGAAATGGGGATTTCAGGCAGTATCTATTTCTGAAAGCTTTAGGATTGCTTCTTACTTATCTAGGCAGACTTAGATATGCTTCTGTCCTTTTAAATGAGACTTTCCGTCCAGGAGAGGATATGATGACTTTTGAATGCCCCCAGAAGAAAACATCATAGGAAAGAAAAAAAAATTGCTGCTTGAGTGCTTGGGTTTCAACACTGGGGGATACAGAAAATCTGAAAAAGCTCCTCAGTGACCCACTAGAGAAATATTCCCCTCCAGTTTTCTCCCTTCAGCTAGATGTTTAATAAGATAAGCATTCTCTTTCCCTCTCTCTCCCAAAGCATTATTTTATACAGGTCACACTCACTCAATCAGTAAATATTTACATATTGAAAGCCAAACACTAAGAGTGTCAGATACCATGGTATGTTACAGCAAGCGTATGAAGAAACAGATAAAAACATACCTTGCTCTTGAGTAATTCTTGGTCTAATTTTGGGGAAAATATTATGAAAATGCTAATATTATAAGCAAGAATAGAGTGCTATAAGAGCAGAGGGGGCAATGAACTAACTTGGTTTGAGTGAATCAGGAAAGGAGTCATCAAGCAGGCTGAGCACATGTTTGTGTTAGAGTCATGAAACTTTAGAACTGGAAGGGGATTTATAGATTACCTAACCTACAAATTAGGTATAAATTTTAAAATAAAATATTGAAGTATCCAGTACAAAGTTGAAGCTTTTCATTGATTTATTCAACAAATAAGTATTGAATACCAACTATGTGCCCAGCATATTTCTAGGCATTGGGATTAACACTGTCAAGAAAACAAAAACAAAAGCAAGTTTATTGGACTAAGGTGATCTAGAGGCTCCTAAACTCCCCTCCTCCCAGGGACACACAAAATATACAGGTACACCTAGAGCAACCACCTGAGAAAGACATCCAGAAACTAGCTAAGTGACTCCTACATATCAAGTGAATGAGAAATGCCTATATCAAAATGGGTAGGAGAGGCTGAGAGACACACTCACCATAAACCTCACCCGTGACAGGGTGCCCATGAGAAACATTTCAGCTTTAAGGATACACACAGACTGAAAGTGAAGGGATGAGAAAAGATATCCCATGAAAAACCAAAAGAAAGAAGGGGTAGCTATACTTGTGTCATACAAAACAGGCTTTAAGCCGAAGACTGTAACAAGAGACAAAGAAGGTTATTATATATGATAGAGTGGTCAATTCATAAGAGGAAATAACAGTAAATATTTATGCACCCAACATAGGAGTACCTAAATATATAAAGCAAATATTAACAGACTTGAAGGGAGAAATAGACAGTGATACAATAGTAGGGGATTTCAAAATCCCACTTTTAACAATGGATAGAGATCATCTAGACAAAAATCAATAAGGAAACGTTGGACTTAAACTACACGTTAGACCACATGGACTTACCAGACATTTATAGAACATTTCATCCAATAGCAGAATACACATTCTTCTCAAAGGCACATGGAACATCCTCCAGGAAAGATCATATGTTAGACACGAAATAGGTCTCAATAAATTTATGAAGATTTAAATCATATCAAATATGTTTTTTGACCATAATGGTATGAAACTATAAATCAATTACAAGAAGAAAACTGGAAAATTCACAAATATATGGAGGTTAAGCAACATGCTCCTGAACAACCAATAGGTTAAAGAAGAGAGAAGTCAAAATGTCTTGAGACAAATGAAAATGGAAACACCAATCACATCCAAACTTATGAGATGCAGCAAAAACAGTCTTAAGAGGGAAATTTATAATGATAAATGCCTTCATAAAGGAAAAAGAAAGATCTTAAATAAACAATCTAAATTTACACCTCAAGGAACTAGAAAAAGAATAAACTAAGCCTAAAATTAGTAGACAGAAGGAAATAACAAAGATCAAAATGGAAACAATAGAGACTAAGAAGACAACAGAAAAGATCATTGAAACTATAAGATGGAATTTTGAAAAGATAAGATAGACAAATCTTATATGTGGAATCTTAAAAAAAGTAGAACTCATAGACACAGAGTAGAAAAGTGGTTGCCAGGGGCTGGGGTGAGGGAAATAGGGGGAGGTGGGTAAAAGGGTACAAACTTTCAGTTATGGGAGGATGAGTAAGTTCAGAGGTTCTAATGTATAACATGGTGACTATAGTTTGTTGACTAAAAAAAAATGCACAACGTGAGAGTTGTGAGTTACGCTTTATTTGGGGCAAAATGAGGACTATAGCCTGGGAGGCAGCATTTCAGATAGCTCTGAGAAACTGCTCTAAAGAGGTAGGGGGGAAGGTCAGTATATATGTGATTTTGGTGAAGGGGGAGTACCTGCAATCAAGCACATATTTTTTGCAGAAAGTTGCTGATAGTCTCGTGAAGGTTACTGCTAGTTACGAGGAGCAGACGTCACCATGAAGGATTTTAGTGCTTTTCTAGATACAAGGAGATGCAAGAATTGGTCTCATAAAATCTTCTCTTGAAAATATCTAACTATCTGAAGACCTGTTTTTGCCAGTTTTTCCCAGAACACAGAGTGCCTTATTCCTGATCTCCACCCTGATCTCCTTTCAGGGGGTGTTGAAGGTCAGCAGCTGCAGCAGCTCCTGATTTAATCCTTGTAGAGGTAGATGGCAAGTGCCAGTTTGTAGCTGGCAAGTTGATAACACTGTATTGTACAATTGAAATTTGCTAAGAGATTCTAATTTCATCTCTAATTTAAATGTTTTCACCAATAAAAGCTAAATAGTGAGGTAAAGGATTTGTTAACTTGATGCGGGGAATCCTTTCAAAATGTATACATATATATATATAATCACCATGTGTACACTTTAAATATCTTACAATTTGTCAGTTATGCCTCAGTGAAGCTGAAAAAAATAATTAGAACCTTAAGAAAAGCCAAAAAAACAAAACAAAACCCAAAATTTGTGTCCTCATGGCATTTGCATTTTAATGGGAGTGAGAGTCACACAATTAAACCTACGGTACATCAGATGGAGATAAGTAAATAACTGTTATGGACCAGCTGCACAGAAAAGGAGTATAGAGACTGAGAGAGGTATTATCATTTTAAATAATCTGGCCAAGTAAGACCATTGAGCAAGACCTGGAGGAACTGAGAGAGAAGAGGTCTGGGTGTATTAGAGGGACAGTTGCAAAAGCATTCCTAGCAACAGAAGAGTGCAATATAAAGACCATGATGTGAGATTATATCTTTAGCTTTCAAGAACAGCATGGAGGCCAGTGTGGCTGGAGCATCACATGTGATGGGAAAGCACAGGAAATGAATTTAGACAGGACATAAGGAGTTAAATCACATAGGATCTTGTAAACAATTGTAAATCCTGTCAATTCTACTTTTAGTAAAATGAAATATGAAATTGTTTTGAGTGATGGGAAGACAAAGTATGACATGTATTTTAAAAATGCTTCCTCTGAGGCTTCCCTGGTGGCGCAGTGGTTGAGAGTCCGCCTGCCGATGCAGGGGGCATGGGTTCGTGCCCCGGTCCGGGAGGATCCCACATGCCGCGGAGCGGCTGCGCCCGTGGGCCATGGCCGCTGGGCCTGCGCTCCGGAGCCTGTTGCTCCGCGGCAGGAGAGGCCACAGCGGTGAGAGGCCCGTGTACCGAAAAAAAAAAAGCTTCCTCTGGCTTCTATGTGATTGTGGACAATAAGAGAAGAAATGGGTCATTTAAAAGTTGCTTTCTTGACCCCGATGAGAGATAATGTAAGCTGGATCAGGGAGGAAGCAGTAGAGGTGGTGCGATGTGGTTGAATTCTGGGTACATTTGTAAAGGGAGCATCAACAGGGCTTGCTAAAAGAATGAATGTGGGGTATAAAAGAATGAGTAATCCTAGATGATTCCCAGGTTTTGGGCCTGAAAACTAGAATGATGGTGAAGATGAGATGGTGAAGACTATACAGAGCAAGTCTGGGATAATAATGAATCTTTTTTCATACACATTAAGTTTGAAATGGCTAATAGGTATTCAACTGAGATGTCAAGTAGTCAGTTGAGTATAAGGACACTGAGGAGGAGAGAAGGGCTGGAGATTTAAATTTGTTGCTTCTCAATATATAGATGATATTTAAAGCTCCAAGGCTGATTGAGGACCAGAAAGGGAATGAGCACAGAAAAGAGAAGAGGTCCACTGGTTGAGCACTGAACACACTATCGGTTGGGCATGGTTGGAAAGGAGAAGCCAGTAAAGGGAAGTGAAAAGGAATAACCACTGGGAAAACTTTACCCTAGAAAAGTGAGTGAACTAAGAGTGTAATGAAGGGAGAAGTGATCAAACTATTGCCAGCTGCAGCCAGAACCTGCTAAAGGATCAAGTAGAATGAAGCCTGAGGAATGACCATTTGATCTAGCATCATACAAATTATCAGTGACTTTGAAACAGTTTATACCAAGTGGTAGTAGTGGAGAAAGTCCAAATAGAGTAAGTTCCAGAAAAAAGAAGTTGGAAATAGCCAGTATAAATCCTTTTTTGAGGAGTTTTGCTATCAAGAAAAACAGAAAAATGAAGTGGTTGTGAGAAAGGGTTGTGGAATTAGGAGAGGTTTTTATTTTTAAGTATTTTAAGAAAGGATAAATAATGGTCTCTATGCTGTCCTGAATATTCAAAAGGAAAATTTACTGATGCAGGAATGAGGATAATTACTCTTAAAATATTTTTGATATGGTCATAACTTTCTTTCACTGGAAGTTAAGGATGTAATTTTTATGTCTCTTGACTGAATCAATTTAGAATCTATTGACTAAATTTTGAGTCTCTTAGCTGCCTTTTGATTAGTGGGAAAAGCTAAAGCAGTGGTTCTCAATCTTTTCTGCCCAGTAGAATCACTTAGGGACATAAAAACAATCAATGCCTAAGCCCCAACTCAGGACAGAGAAACGAGGCTTTCTGATTTATCGCATAGTTTGGAAACGTCCCTAGGGGATTCAAATCTAAAACTAGCCTTGAGAACTACAGAAGTAAAGGAACTAGAAAATAATTAATAATGAAGATAATAAAATGCACTAGGGCATGGACTTTTTAAACTAAGCCTCAGGCTAACAAGTAAAAGCAAGACCACTTATCTGAAATATCTATAACATAGCATGTCCTGATTTATTTAATTTCAAAGACAATCTAATAAATATTTGTTTTTATTATGGTAGATTTTAAGATGATATTTGCTGAATCCTTGCAAATCAAAAGAGGTGATTTCTAAAAAAGTGCCAGGCAAGTAAAAAATGAAATCTTCTGGGTTATTTTGCAGCAGGAAAATTAAATGGAAAGATCTTAGAATGGTTGGAAAAAAAGGAGAAACAGATTCATATTACAAATGAGCTCTCCTATGAAAAAGTTTCTTCTAACTCTAAGCAATTATGAAAATATAATGGTACTATAATTGGTTGAGGATTACCTACATTGCTTTGGGGGATCTGATATACAAAGTGTTTCTACATATTTTGTCATTTACTCTTTTTACAGAGTGGTAAAACCTAGACTCAAACACAAAACTTGGTCTTCCAACTCTGAAGTCTATGCTCTTTGCACAGTTGTTGGCTAATCTTACGAATTAAGCATCAGTCAAGGATGTGGAAATTTATAAAGAAAGCCTCTGACAGAGTTATTGAATGAAATGAATAGTTATTCTTATTTCAAGATTTGTGAATCATAAAATATTCTCCATGTTGCACAAAATTTAACATGCCACAGCTTAAAAATTTGCAAGGACACCTTGGTTTTCATCTAGTCTGTAGTTTGGACATAGTTCATCTATCTAATGAATGTCATGGTTAATCTGTGACATTGTTAGTTTTCATATATCTGGGAGGAAAATATTTATGATTGCTTGAAGTTTTCAAACCCTAAAGATCAACCCTAACAATTTTCCATAATTTTTCCTTTTTTCTAGTTAATGATCTTTTCTTCTCTTTGGCCATATCATTTCCAAAGTGCTATGACTCCTTTTCTCTATAATGTTCATCCATTCTTTTCTTTCTCCTATCTCTACCCCATTTCCTTTTTGTCATTCTTTTGCTCTTTCTCCATTTTCTTGAAGGGAATATTTTGTCTCTATTTTTTTCTATTATGCAATGGTTTATGATATAGTACTGAGTTGTATAATCAATTAGCTAGGCCTCAAACAGCATTTTTTAAAAGGAAATAGAAAAGAATATAAAATACCAGACAGTATAGCATGTAGAAGGGTAGGTATTATTTTATGAAACTTTTTTCCATTTTACAATTTCATATAAATATATAAAAATATATGAAGTTTATGTATATATATATAAAGCTATATGTAACATATGTGTACACACATATATAGAGAGAAATATATACGTACATATATAGAGAGAATACATATATATACATATATAGAGAGAAAGATATATACTTGTCCATGATATAAAATATATTTTTTATTGGAAGTCACAGTAAAAAGTTAAAAGGCACTGGAGTAATGAGTGTTAAGGACTTGATAAAATTATGTAGAATGATTTTGAATAGCGTATTTTAAAAACTCAACCAAGTATGGGCCATAAGCCAGGCTTTATGACTGTTTTCCTTATGGTGATTATTTGTTTTAAAATTTTTGTGGTAGCAGAATTTGGCCTTATTAACTTTTGCTATAATGTTCATTTATATTAAGTATATTCAGGTTGGAATGGGTTCAGTTCACAGAACAATCTGGCCCTCAGAAAAGAGGTGAAATGAGGAGAGATTTTTTTTATATTCATACCTAAAAGCCCAGGCAACTTTCTCCTCTGGGAGGTGGCTTCCAACTCATTATTCATATATTCTTACACACAAGGTTTATATTAAAAGCCATTTTTTCCTCATGAAGAATTTCCTTACCAATAATTCATGTACCAACTTACTAAAACTAAATGTTTAACGTGAAAATGATGGATGTGGTTTTGTATTAATAAAGCAAGATTGTTGCCCACACTTATTTTGGAATTAAATGTTTCACTCTTTCCTTTTCTTTACATTTCTTTTCCAGTAATTGCTATGGGAATAAAAGTGAGAAGTATTATTTAACTCCTTTTTTTATATTTAAGAAATTCATTTCAGAGTTTTGTCTGATATAAAGTAGGTAAAAACTCTATGTCCCAAATAATTACTTGGTTATTTTTAAAGTTGGCTTAGATATTAATCAAGAAGTAACTGACAACTTACTGTCTGGGTAGCAGAATTAAGAGTATGATATAATTCCTACAATGTAAAATTTACAGTCTGGGATAAATCATGTTTATTTTGCGTAAATAAAATTAGAGAACTAAATAACACAAGACAATCTGAGTGTAGATATTTTAATATGTGCATCCCTCATTGGCCCTGGTCCACACTTCCCAATTGCTACCAACCTTATACATTCCTTGACATGTTCTGGCAATGAATGAACATGGTCCGTTATTACATGGGGGTACTCAAAAACTTTTGTTGTGAAGGTGGACTTTGTGGGCTCTTGAGACCCAATAAACATCAGCAGGAACCACACAGAAACACAGAATGTGAGAGTATGAAGAGCCTCAGAGATCCCATTTTAGGGATTTGGACACTGTGATTAAAAACCCAGAGGTTCAAGACCTTGCCCACAGCCATGGACTCAGTAGAAGAAGGATCATCAAAACCGGGCCTTCTGTGTCTGGCTGAGGGCTCCTTCTAGTAACGGTTGTTTCAGATGTCTTGAAATATACCAAAATAGGCTGTGATCAAGTACCCCCAAGATAATGCTACAAACACAAGTCAACCATTTAGTCATATATCCATTCACAAAATTTCATACAAATGTGTTATTCTACATAATCTGTCTAAATGTTTCAATTATATACAATTGGGTAAACCTTATGTGCCAGGCAGGTGAGCTGTAGTTTTACTCTGACTTGATGAACACCCGGACCGTCACTACATAACCTCTAAGAGTATGTATATGTACTATCCCTTGCTATCTTAAGGGAGAATAAGATAGTAAGAGAACACAAAGAAAAAGAAAATAGGTCATTTCACTTCATTGCGAGATGATGCTTATTCTGTTGTACTTAAAATAGAACCTCTATTTTCATGTCTCTAATCATGATAACATAGTATCATGTGATGCTTCGTTAATTTGTACAGGATCATGTTACACCAAATTAAATTTTAAACTAGTACAGTACACTTTTAAAAGTATATTTGGTTCATATATCATCTCCTACATAATTTTAGTTGCTGTCTTTTTACTCTGTTTTGATGTCAGAGAACCCAGATATATTTGTATGATTCACCAAATCTCCAATAATCTGCACTTTGAGTAAACTCATCCATCACAGGAGGTGCCTTTTCAAAATTGTACTGACTTGCAACTATCTGTACGAAACTTTTTTTGTAAATCATCACTAATGTTTTTAATAAGTTTTAATTTTTTATGAACTGTTGTTAGTGGCCACCTAGGATTTCAAATAATGCAGGGAGAGCAAAGGAGTTATAATGTGATTGTTAGGGCAAAGAAATAAAACATGTTTTTCAAGGTTCTGTCTATGGTATAATCTCAAGCCAAATCATAAGAGCCTGAGTCTTTTCAAAATGTTTCTGAAGTTAAGTACTCATTTAGTGTGCCCTACTTTTCTACAAGCATAGCATTCATCCCACTTTACTGTACTGGCTTTTTAATTGTTAGTCTCCAGTAAGAGGCTTTACAGTCTATGACCTCAGACCAGGTCCATCTTTTCACTGCTCTATCATTTGCACCTAATATAGCACCAAGCACTTTACAGGTAGAAAACAAATTTTGTTGAATTAATGAGGGATACTCTGAGTAGTGGTAAAATTTCACCTATTTCATTTGTATATTTGTTGGGACATAATATTATTTGAGTAGTACCATATTTAGTAATTGAAAACAATGATACTTTGTTGTATTTTTCCACTTATTTCTTGAATTATCTAAAAGGCTCTGAAAATATCTACAGTGTCCAAAGAATAGAGCTAGCTCTACTACAGAAAGCCTGCCAATGTTAGAGCTTCTTAGACCCTTTATGATACCAGGTGGGACATACATTCCAAAATGTACGTAAAATCTTTTCCATATGTTCTGTTTAAATTTGTTTGTTTAAAAATAAAAATATATTTCACTACTATTTAATGTTAATATTGATAGGAGAACATGCATGTGACTTGCAAATAAGTATAATACATTGCAGAGCACTTCATTTTTTGACAAAAGTATGTGATTTAAAAATTTTTGACCATCACTGTACAAGACCACCATCAATACATATCCAGAATACCAAGGTGACATGAAATACTAAACGGTAATGCATTAATATATTTTCTCTTCATTGACATAAATGAAGATGATGTAAACCATATATACTAAATCTGCATGTATTTTAAACTAACTTTTAGAGATCACATGGTAAGAAAATTCTGAAAACCATAAGAAATGACAAATACACAGGTAAACCAAAGGGAATTGAGGAAGCTACAATACAGGTGAAGTAGAAAGCCAATGACAAAGTGAGATTTCTCAACAAACTGTGTAAAACTCCACAAATTGGCATTGATGAGAGCTTGAGTAGACTGTGAGTTTATGAATATTGGGACAATTTATTGGAAAACTAATTGGAGCCAGAGGCCAATGAAGTATGGAGATGAGTGTTATCAACAACAACAGCAGAAGGTAGAAGACAGGAGAATATTATCTTCAAATAGTGATGGAAAATAATTGTTAATCTGGAATTGTATACCACTGAAGCTTTAAAGGAGAAGGACAAACCGATGATTTCTGCAGACAAAAATGGAGAGCATTTCATACCAGCAGACCTGCTTTAAAGATGAACTAATTTCAAAGGAAGGTCTGAGATGCAGGAAGGAATGGTGAGCAAATAAAATAGAAAATATCTGTGTAACTCTAAGTAAACTTACCATGTGAAATAATTAAAAGATTTTCTAATTGATAAGGGTAAAAATCGAGAGAAATTAGTACAGAACAATAAGAGACTATAAGTTGGGAAATGACTGGTTAGCGTTAGAGCATTCTGAGTACCTTTATTTAGGAGCAGTATAAAAGGGTGGATGAACTTTAATATTTCAGTGAAACATACATGTTAAATTTTCTAAGAAAACAGCTAGTAGAATAGAAACAGAATGTTTAAATACCAAAAAAAAAAAAAAAACTGATGGAGGGAGAAAACTTGGATTTTAAATGAAGTGATTTAACTAATTTAGTTAAACATGCAAAATTATAATACTGACAGTAGAGGGCAGGGTATCCCTGATACTGTGTTGATAATTTCTTGAAAGTGCAAAGCATATCTAATGTTATCCCTGAAATCTTATGTTTTATGTATTGAGCTGCATATTAGAGATTTTATGCTTAAAAATACTAATGACACAATTTAAGTTTTAATTAAAAACAGAAATCCTGAAATGACCTGTGTAATATTGACAGCTTCTAGGTGAGGAAATGTCATATTTATTATTAGTCTTTGGATTTAGGAAATCTGTTGAATTTTGCTAGTGCATTTTGAGAGTTATTTCTTTTTTCCTTGAAAATAATTTTGAACTTTCTTGGTTAAAAAATAGAAAAAGAAAAAACTGATTGTAAAATAAGATGGTGAGAGCCCTAATTTCTAGGCTTGTAGATAATCCCTAAATGATGGCCAGTATTGTTTCTGGATGTGATTCTCTGGTTTTATGTCTTTCTATCCTATAAATAACTTGAAAAATTATTGCAGTCTGAATCCCTTACACCATCTTTGTGGTTTAGTGAGACAAAACTTGGTTTTTATATCCTGTTGTAACTGTTCACATATAGGAAGCACTGGAATGCTTGTTTCTTTCTTAATAAATGAGATTTTATGTTGCTGCCATGTTTCTGTTCATTATTCTAATTGTCAACATACAGAGTATAACTGGACTTTTGCATTCTTGTAATTAGTCACTTAGGATAGCCTAGGTAATCCTGTGGTAGCAAATGACTTAAAGTATCAGTGACTAACAGGAACAAAATTTTACTTTTCACTCACTACATGGTGTCACGGGTTGGTCTTAGTGCTGTTTTATGTTGTCTTCATTTGGACCCCAGAATGTTGGAGCAGCCCTTATCTGGAATATTCTGGTCTTGTAGCATAGGAGAAAACAGAACCTGGCAAACAACATAGTGGCTTTTAAAATTTCAGCATGCAGGTGACATGGGTCACTTCTGCTCACGTTACAAGAGTCATACAACCAAGGCTGATAGTAGTGGAGTAGGAGGGTATAAACCTTCCAGAGAGATGGGCTGCAAATATTTGTGAAAAATAACACAATCTAATATTACAGTGTCCTTATGATATTTCTTAGAAATTTAACCAAAATTTTAGTAGATTTATTTGTGCAAGCTACCTTTTACAAGTAACTTGGTTCAATAAGTACTATTATTGTTTAGTTTTTAGTCACTGAGATTTCTAAAGAAAATGTGTAGGAATCTAATAGACTGAATATTTAGAAGTGTTGGTGATTACTAATGGTAAGGAAAATTTTAAAGGTCCTAAAAAATAAAACAGTAGTAGAATTATGGCTTTACTTTGTTTTTTCACAATGAGGGGCTGGCAAAAATTCTGAACTCTGGGTCTCTTCTGTTTCTGGTGAAAGGGATTATAGATCTGTGAAAGAAGGAAAAACATAAAAGTATTTTCCTTTGTAAAAACAGATTGTATTATAAACCTTAGATGTCTACCTTAATGAATATAGCATTTTAAATTTATAAGATAACTAGAATTTTTTTTCATATAACTTTCACAATGATCCTGGTATGGTAACAGATGATATAATTACCATTTTTCTAAAGAAGATGCAGAATTGGCTGAAGGTCGTATGACTGGTCCATAGTAACATTAAGACTGAAGTATAAATTTTCTGACCATTCTCCTGCCCAGAGAGCTTGTTACATCTCCATTATTTAAGGAATGTTATGTCATCTTGACTCATTCTGTCATGGATGTGGCTCTCAAATTCTGGTGAAGATCTACTACTAAAAAATCAAACAACTGACTCAATCTGTTGATTAATTTTCATTGCTACTTTATAATTTATAAACACAAGAAAAACTAGATATGATTAAAATATCTTTCCTCATGACTTTGAATTTTAAACAACTTAAAATGGATATAGCTATATTGCCCAATATTATTGTACTTATGAGACAAATTCACAGATAATAATTTTGAAATTAAGAAAAAAATATAGAGACTTGTTAAACTAAGTATTGCTATATTTTAAAAGAACCCAGAGTCATCTTCTTCTTTTCCATTTTAGGAGGCTGAGTACTGCCCAAATTTCAGATCTGCACATCTATCCTAACATAATGTTGTTAAATCCACATTCTGTTAGGTGAGCTACCTACCTTGTTTATGCTCTCTGGGCATCCAAATCTTTCTGCTCACCAAATCCCAATAAGTGACAATTCCTATTAACTGGTTAGATTCTTTAGAACAAAACTGTATAGAGAGGCAAAGAATATTTGGAAATTACTGAACCCATGTTATGGGAGGAGAACCACATTTATTTCATTTTCTCTTATTGTATGGCAGTTTGGTTATTAAAGGCATAGAGTTGAGTTTGAATCTTGCTTTACTACGTTCTATATCAGAGGTTGGCAAACCACAGCCAGCGGACCCACCACCCATTTGTGTAACATAGCCACATTGACTCCTTGAAACATTGTCTATGCGTGCTTTTGTACTACACAGCAGAGTTGAGTAGCTGTGACCGAGACCTTGTGACTGGCAAGCATAATGTTTACTCTCTGACCCTTTAACAAAAAGTTTGCTGACCCCTGTTCAAGAAGTATGATCTTGGCCAAGTTATCTAAATTTCTGGGCCTCATTTTTCTAATTGTAAAATATGAATAACAGTCTACCAAGTTGGGTTAGTGAGCACTAAATGAGTTACTCTGTATAAAAAGTTAGCATAGAGTAATAACATGGAAAATAAGTGCATCATAAAGACTGATGAAACTATAATCATATCCAGAAAATATAGCCTGTATTTCCTCCACACTAAGGAACTGGTAAAAATTCTTATGAGAGAATAAATCTCTGGTTATGTTTGGTCAAGAATATGGATTCCTTTTGCGTTGTTTCATTTCTGCTGAGTCTCTTTTCTGTGTCCCGTGTAATTCTAGCCTCCTACAAGCCTGTTCCGGACTGTCACTTCTTGTAGCCGACCCTTCTTTATTATTTGTGGAAAATTCTCCATGTCTACATCTGGAATTGCTCAAAGGTCAGTGTAAGTACTGAATCTTTATTAATGGCTTGTTCCCATCAAAAATGCTTTCCAAAATGCCTGCAGCCAAGGACTTAGAGTTTGTTCGAAGAGGTAGTTTTCTCTCTGTTTTCAGGGATCTCACAGTTTGCTCTTATTTGTTTTATCAGTGGAGAAAAGAAAGGTTTTATCCTGCTTGCTATGAGGCATGAAGATTTTCATGAGTTAAAGCAAGTTCTTTGTGGGGCAAATGTATTTCAGGCCACTACGTTTAAACATTCCAGATTGGAGCACACTAGGAGTTTGCTGTTTTGTAAGTGTACGTCTAACATTAGATGACCTGAAGACTTGTTTCTTTGGCTTTGAGACAGTATTTTCTGAGCATATTATTTATCAGATTGCAAGTAAAATATGCAGAAATTCTAGGAAATTTGACAAATATAGAAGAGCATTAAAGAAGTTTTAAAAATTTAATCTAGTCCTTTCCCTCAGTTTTGACAATTTCTGCCATATATATGTGTGTACATATGTGTATATATTCCTCTCCACATATATAATTTATATAGTAATATATCAATGGTATGCTTTTATCTTATACCTTGTTTTACTTGATACAGTCCTATGCCTAGTTTTCCATGTCATTAATTTTTGCAAAATAGTATTTTAGTCTGTGGAACTACCATAATTTATTTAAACATGGTCATATTGCACACTTAGGGAGAGAGAATAAATTGTTACAACTTTTCTAGAGGGTAATTTATTTATCTTATTTTTTTATTCAGCAGGTTCTTATTAGTTATCTATTTTATATAAGTGTATATATGTCAAGCCCAATCTCCAAATTGATCCCACCACCACCACCTCCTTCCCCCCTTGGTGTCCATATGTTTGTTCTCTACATCTGTGTCACTATTTCTGCATTGCACACCAGTTCATCTGTACCATTTTTCTAGATTCCACATATATGTGTTAATACACAATATTTGTTTTTCTCTTTCTGACTTACTTCACTCTGTATGACAGAAACTAGGTCCATCCACGTCTCTACAAATGACCCAGTTTCCTTCCTTTTTATGGCTGAATAATATTCCATTGTATATATGTACCACTTCTTCTTGATATATGTATCAATTCATCTGGCGATGGGCATTTAGGTCGCTTCCATGACCTGGCCATTGTAAGTAGTGCTGCAATGAACACTGGAGTGCATGTGTCTATTTGCATTATGGTTTTCTGTGGGTATATGCCCAGTAGTGGGATTGCTGGGTCATATGGTAATTCTGTTTTTAGTCTTTTAAGGAACCCCCATACTGTTCTCTATAGCGGCTGTACCAATTTACATTCCCACCAACAGTGCAGGAGGGTTCCCTTTTCTCCACACCCTCTCCAGCATTTGTTGTTTGTAGATTTTCTGATGATGCCCATTCTAACTGGTGTGAGGTGATATCTCATTGTAGTTTTGATTTGCATTTCCCTAATAGTTAGTGATGTTGAGCAGCTTTTCATGTGCTTCTTGGCCATCTGTATGTCTGCTTTGGAGAAATGTCTATTTAGGTCTTCTGACCATTTTTTGATTGGGTTGTTTGTTTTTTTGATATTGAGCTGCATGAACTGTTTATATATTTTGGAGATTAATCCTTTGTCTGTTGATTTGTTGGCAAATATTTTCTCCCATTCTGAGGGTTGTCTTTTCATCTTGTTTATAGTTTCCTTTGCTCTCCAAAAGCTTTTAAGTTTCATTAGGTCCCATTTGTTTATTTTTGTTTTTATTTCCATTACTCTAGGAGGTGGGTCAAAAAAGATCTTGCTGTGATTTATGTCAAAGAGTATTCTTCCTATGTTTTCCTCTAAGAGTTTTATAGTGTCTGGTCTTACATTTAGGTCTTTAATCCATTTTGAGATTATTTTTGTGTATGGTGTTAGGGAGTGTTCCAATTTCATTCTTTTCCATGTAGCTGTCCAGTTTTCCCAGCACCACTTATTGAAGAGACTGTCTTTTCTCCACTGTATATCCTTGCCTTCTTTGTCATAGATTAGTTGACCATAGGTACATGAGTTTAACTCTTGGCTTTCTATCCTGTTCCACTGATCTATATTTCTGTTTTTGTGCCAGTACCATATTGTCTTGATTACTGTAGCTTTGTAGTATAGTCTGAAATCAGGGGGTCTGATTCCTCCAGCTCCATTTTTTTCCCTCAAGATTGTTTTGGCTATTTAGGGTCTTTTGTCTCTCCATACAAATTTTAAGATTTTTTATTCTAGTTGTGTAAAAAATGCCACTGGTAATTTGATAGGGATTGCATTGAATCTGTAGATTGCTTTGGGTAGTACAGTCATTTTCACAATATTGATTCTTCCAATACAAGAATAGGGTATATCTCTCCATCTGTTTTTGTCATCTTTGATTTCTTTCATCAGTATCTTATAGTTTTCTGAGTACAGGTCTTTCACCTCCTTAGGTAGGTTTATTCCTAGGTACTTTATTCTTTTTGTTGTAATGGTGAATAGGATTGTTTCCTTAATTTATCTTTCTGGTCTTTCATTGTTAGTGTATAGGAATACAGGAGATTTCTGTGCATTCATTTTGTATCCTGCAACTTTACCAAATTCATTGATTAGCTCTAGTAGTTTTCTGGTGGCATCTTTCAGATTATCTATGTATAGTATCATGTCATCTGCAAACTATGACAGTTTTATTTCTTCTTTTCCAATTTGTATTCCTTTTCTTTCTTTTTCTTCTCTGATTGCTGTGGCTAGGACTTCCAAAACTTATGAGTAATAAGAGTGGTGAGAGTGGACATCCTTGTCTTGTTCCTGATCTTAGAGGACATGCTTTCAGTTTTTCACCATTGAGAATGATGTTTGCTTTGGGTTTGTCACCTATGGCCTTCATTATGTTGACGTAGGTTCCCTCTATGCCCAGTTTCTGGAGAGTTTTTTTCTCATAAATGGGTGTTGAATTTTGTAAAAAGCTTTCTCTGCATCTGTTGAGATGATCATATGGTTTTTATTCCTCAGTTTATTAATATGGTATATTACATTGATTGATTTGCATATATTGAAGAATCCTTGCATCCCTGGGATAAATAAATCCCACTAGATCATGGTGATGATCCTTTTAATGTGCTGTTGGATTCTGTTTGCTAGTGTTCTGTTGAGGATTTTTGCATCTATATTCATCAGTGATATTGGTCTGTAATTTTCTTTTTCTGTAGTATCTTTGTCTGGTTTTGGTATCAGGGTGATGGTGGCCTCATAGAATGAGTTTGGGAGTGCTCCTTCCTCTGCAATTTTTTGGAAGAGTTTGAGAAGGATGGGTGTTAGTTCTTCTCTAAATGTTTGATAGAATTCACCTATGAAGCCATCTGGTCTTGGACTTTTGTTTGTTGGAAGATTTTTATTTATAGTTTCAATTTCATTACTTGTGATTGATCTGTTCATATTTTCTATTTATTCCTGGTTCAGTCTTGGAAGGCTATACCTTTCTAAGGACTTGTCTGTTTCTTCCAGGTTGTCCATTTTATTGGCATAGAGTTGCTTGTAGTAGTCTCTTAAGGTGCTTTGTATTTCTGCAGTGTCTGTTGTAACTTCCCCTTTTTTATTTCTAATTTTATTGATTTGAGTCCTCTCCCTCTTTTTCTTGATGAGTCTGGCTAAAGGTTTATCAATTTTGTTTATCTTTTCAAAGAGCAACATTTAGTCTTATTGATCTTTGCTACTGTTTTCTTTGTTTCTATTTCATTTATTTCTGCTCTGATCTTTATGATTTCTTTCTTTCTACTAACTTTGTGTTTTGTTCTTCTTTTTCTAGTTACTTTAGGTGTAAGGTTAGATTGTTTATTTGAGAGTTTTCTTGTTTTTTGAGGTAGGATTGTATTGCTGTATATTTCCTTCTTTGAACTGCTTTTGTTGCATCCCATAGGTTTTGGATCATTGTGTTTTCATTGTTGTTTGTCTCTAGGTATTTTTTGATTTCCTCTTTGATTTCTTCAGTGATCTCTTGGTTATTTAGTAATGTATTATTTAGCCTCTATGTGTTTGTGTTTTTTACATGTTTTTTCCTGTAATTGATTTCTAGTCTCATAATGTTGTGGTTGGAAAAGATGCTTGATATGATTTCAGTTTTCTTAAATTTTCCAAGGCTTATTTTGTCACCCAAGATTTGATCTGTCTTGGAGAATATTCTGTGTGCCTTGAGAAGAAAGTGTAATCTGCTGCTTTTGGATGGAATGTCCTATAAATATCAATTAAATCTATCTGGTCTATTTTGTCACTTAAAGCTTGTGTTTCCTTATTAATTTTCTGTCTAGATGATCTGTCCATTGGTGTAAGTGAGGTGTTAAAGTGCTCCACTATTTTTGTCTTATTGTCGATTTCCTCTTTTATAGCTGTTAGTATTTGCCTTATGTATTGAGGTGCTCCTATGTTGGGTACATATATATTTATAATTATTATATCTTCTTGTTGAATTGATCCCTTGATCATTATGTAGTGTTCTTCCTTGTCTCTTGTAACATTCTTTATTTTAAAGTTTGTTTTATCTGATATGAGTATTGCTACTCCAGCTTTACTTTGATTTCCATTTGCATGGAATATCTTTTACCATTCCCTCACTTTCAGTCTATATGTGTCCCCAGGTCTGGAAAGTGGGTCTCTTGTAGGCAGCATATAGATGGGTCTTGTTTTTGTATCCAATCAGCCAACTTGTGTCTTTTGGTTGGAGCATTTAATCCATCCACATTTAAGGTAATTATCGATATGTATGTTCCTATTATCATGTTCTCAGTTGTTTTGGGTTTGTTTTTGTAGGTCCTTTTCTTCTCTGTGTTTCCCACTTAGAGAAGTTCCTTTAGTATTTGTTGCAGAGCTGATTTGGTAGTGCTGAGTTCTCTTAGCTTTTGCTTTTCTGTAAAGCTTTTGACTTCTCCGTTGAAACTGAATGAGATCCTTGCTGGTTAGAGTAATCTTGCTTGTAGGATCTTCCCTTTCGTCACTTTAAATATACCTTGCCACTCCCTTCTGGCTTGTAGAGTTTCGGCTAAGAAATCAGCTGTTAACCTTATGGGAGTTCTGTTGTATGTTGTTTGTCATTTTTTGTTGTTGCTTTAAATAACTTTTCTTTGCTTTTAATTTTTATCCATTTGATTACTATGTGTCTCCGTGTGTTTCTCCTTGGATTTATCCTGCCTGGGACTCTTTGCACTTCTTGGACTTGGGTAGCTATTTCCTTCCCATGTTAGGGAAGTTTTTAACTATAATCTCTTCAGATATTTCCTCGGGTCCTTTCTCTCTCTCTTCTCCTTCTGGGACCCCTATAATGTGAATGTTGGTGCATTTAATGTTGTCCCAGAAATCTCTTAGGCTGTCTTCGCTTCTTTTCATTCTTTTTCCTTTATTCTATTCTGCGGCTGTGTATTCCATCATTCTGCCTTCCAGGTCACTTATCCGTTCTTCTGCCTCAGTTATTCTGCTATTGATTCCTTCTAGTGTATTTTTCAATTCAGTCATTGTATTGTTCATCTCTGTTTGTTTGTTCTTTAATTCTTCTAGTTGTTTTTTCTTTAATTCTTCTAGGTCTTTGTTAAACATTTCTTGCATCATCTCCATCTTTGTCTCCATTCTTTCTCCGAGGTCCTGGATCATCTTCACTATCTTTATTCTGAATTCTTTTCTGGAAGGTTGCTTATCTCCACTTCATTTAGTTGTTTTTCTGGGGTTTTATCTTGTTCCTTCATCTGGTACATAGTCCGCTGTCTTTTCATTTTGTCTGTCTTTCTGTGAATGTTTTCATTCCACAGGCTGCAGGATTGTAATTCTTCTTGCTTCTGCTGTCCACCCTTTCATGGATGAGGCTATCTAAGAGTGTTCTGCAAGCTTCCTGATGGGAGGTACTGGTGGTTGGTAGAGCTGGGTGTTGCTCTGGTGGGCAGAGCTCAGTAAAACTTTAATCCACTTGTCTGCTGATGGGTGGGGCAGTGTTCCCTCCCTGTTGGTTGTTTGGCCTAAGGTGACCCAACACTGGAGGCTACATGCTCTTTGGTGGAGATAATGGTAGACTCTGGAAGTGCTCATGCCAAGAAGTACTTCCCAGAACTTCTGCTGCCAGTGTCCTTGTCCCCACGGTGAGCCACAGCCATCCCCTGTCTCTGCAGGAGACCCTCCAACACTAGCAGGTAGGTCTGGTTCAATCTCTTATGGTGTCACTGCTCCTTCCCTTGGGTCCTGATGTGCACACTACTTTGTGTGTGCCCTCCAGGAGTGGAGTCTCTGTTTCCCCCAGTTCTGTCAAAGTCCTGCAATCAAATCTCGCTAGCCTTCAAAATCTGATTCTCTGGGAATTCCCCCTCCTGTTGCTGGACCTCCAGGTTGGGAAGCCTGACATGGGGCTCAGAACCTTCAGTCCAGTGTGTGGACTTCTGTGGTATAATTGTTCTCCAGTTTGTGAGTCACCCACCTAGTGGTTATGGGATTTGATTTTATTGTGTTTGCACCCCTCTTACCATCTCATTGTGGCTTCTCCTTTGTCTTTTTATGTGGGATATCTTTTTTGGTGAGTTCCAGTGTCTTCCTGTCAATGATTGTTCAGCAGTTAGTTGTGATTCTGGTGCTCTTGCAAGAGGGAGTGAGTGCATGTCCTTCTACCTTGCCATCTTGAACCAATCTCCCCTAGAGCATAATTTGTTAATATAATGTAAAATATAATGTTAAATACTCTTCAACATGAAAAATTGCATTTCTAGGAATTTTTCTAAGGGAAATAATAGTGCAAATGCACTCAAATATGTGTACTGAAATGTTCACATTAGTGTATATGATAGGGAAAATAATTTTGCAACCTAAATTTCCATCAGAAGAAGATTGCATAAATAATTATGGTGCATACTTCCAGTAAAATGCAATGTGGTTAAAAGTGAATGAGCTAATTTTTATTTATGTGCATTTAAATTGTTTATATTGTCTTAAGTAAAATAGAGAAAATTAAAAAAATAGTTTAGCAAATCTTGGTTTGGTAAACACACCAATATATATGAATATAAAAATCGGGGAGAATATACTTCACAATACCTACTGTAGTTATGTCTCATTACTGGCATCATGGGTGACTGTTTCTTTTAAATTTTTTCTTTGTAACATTTGACAGTGAGGCATGGTTACTCTTGTGGTCAGAGAAGAAAAAAAGAGAATTTCAAAAATAAAAATAATGGATTTATTAGATAGAAGACTTCATAAATCTGTGTTTCCATTTTTTTATAATAGTTGAGAGAGTACAGGAAACAAATTTTACTTGTTAGTGAAATCTTCATTTCTGTTGCACCCACAAAACTTTGTAATTATTATACTTACAGTTCAATGGTGCTAGGGAAATATTTTTATGCAAGAATTGTTGGACCCATAGACAGATGGGGGTATTGGGACCCCTCATAGCGGGTGGACAGTCCTATGGCTAGAAGTACATGCTTCTGGCTATTGCTTAATATGATTTCTCCAGAAAGTTGTTCAATCCATGGGATGAAAGGTAATAAAAAGGAGATTGAGTAGGAGACCTCATGTTGCCATTAAGAAATTCTGTAACCAATAAAGAGCTTATATGACTTTTCCCATTTTTTATTATTCAGGTAAATAATGGGGCTAAGAAAGTGCATATATGTTAAGTAAATCATTATTATGGCTACCCAGAAGTAGTTTCATTCCTGATTCATCTGTAAATAGATTTTGGACTAAGAGTTTTAAAATTCAGACCAAACACCACACATCCTTGGTAAAACTTGCTAGTTCTAATTCTATGGTTCATCTCTCTCTCTCTCTTTCTCTTTCTCTCTCTCTCTCTCTCTATATATATATATATATAATATGTGTGTCTATGTATGTATGTATGTATGTATCTATCGACATTTGTATGTATGCATTTCATCTTAAGAAATTTTGTCAAATTTATGCCAGTATGCTTTTCCCCCTTCTAGCCATGTATCATGGTATTTATTTCATAATGTTGTAGGGAAAAATAGAATTTCATTGTTTCCCTTTGTATTTCTTTGATTACTAATATGGTTGAATGTTGTTTTATTTACTCTTTTTGGGACCAGTTTATTTTAAAATTTTTGTTATTATTCTTTGCCCTTTTCTCCTAGAGCAGAGGTTGGCAAACTATGGGCTACAGGCCCGTAGTTATTTTTGTAAATAAAGTTTCATTGAGACACAACCAGACCCATTGATTTCTGTATCCTATTGTCTATTTTTTTTTCTTGCTACAACAGTAGGGGCAAGTAGTTATGATAGGATTGTATGGCCATTAAAAGCTAAAATATGTAATCTCTGACACTCTACAGAAAGAGTTTATGAGTCCCTAGTCATGTTTTCGAGGATAATTTTTAAAATTTTTTTTTGAATTGACTTGAATGAGCTATTTATGTAAGAATTTTTACTCTTGTTTGAAATTTTTCTTGCAAATATTTAATTTCATGTCTTTTGCTTGCTTGATCAGGCCCTGATGGTTTCCATCGCTACTCCCTCTTTCTCTAAAACCCCCTGAGCCTGGGGTGCTGGAATGATGAATAATATAGTGTCCTTTGACTTAGAAGGACTACTACCATCCTTTTTACCATGAATGGTGGATGGGCCAATTTATTATCTTGGTCATCACTTTCTCACCAAAATGTTTATAACTCTCATTCTTGACCTAGATGTTAAGGAATATCCATTTCTGAGAATCATTTAGAACACTTCTATTTCTATTCAGCCTTGATGTCCTAACTATGATAAAGCTTTGAAGCTGTAAGTAAATGCTTTATATGGACTCTTTACTTATTATCTTTTTTAAAAATAATACCTTATGTTCTACAGCATTTTAAATCTTTGCTGGATGTTTTTATGTGGCTTTACTCTTACTTTTCTCCTTTTTATTCATCTCTTTTCCTTCGTATTTCCTGTCCCGCTTCTTAATTGTTTCTTGCTAGTGACTTAGCTTTATTCAAACATTTGTTTTCCATGTGGTATCATTAGTTCCGAGGGACTTTTTTTAAAAATTAAGAGCTAATTATATTGTCACGTAGCTTTCTTGTATAGCTTATTAGTCAACAGGTGTTTTCAAAATTGAAGAAATGGATCAAATTCCTGCTTCCTATTTACACTTATATGATCCAATTATTTTTTTCAACAAATGATTCTCCATTACAGTGGTCAAATAACATTACTGTGACTTATCTATATTTCCATGTTTATCTGAACATTAAAAGTAGAGGAAGATAGACATAACTAGTCTGTACAATATTCAGTTATCCTCTCCTTCCTAAGCACACTTAAAGACTTCCGAGTCTGTCTTGTCATTAGGGCAGGGTCATATGTCTAACTGTGGACTATGGTTGTGAGAAGAAGTGACACATGTCACTTAAAGTCTGAGACGTTTAAGTGTGACTGTAAGTTCCTTTTGACCTGGCAACCTTGACAGCCATGGATTGAGATGGCCAGCTAAAAAACAGTGGCACCACCGATAGCCTGGTTCCCTGAGTGACTATATAGAGGAGTTCCCTTGAAACGTGTGCATTTCACATGAATAAGAAATTAACCTGTGTTATGATAAGATACTTAGATTCTGTGGTTAATTTGCTACCACAAATTAACACACAGTTTTACCTTATCTTTACTCACTAACACAGAAATTAGCTTTAGGAAAGAGGGCTTTACTATAATAAAACAATTGATATGTACTTGTGGACCGGCAGTGGACAGTAAGAAAAATGATCCCAGAGGAGACAGAAAGCAGAAAAGCAGAAAAGCAGACAGAAAGCAGAAAAGCAGAAAAGCAGAAAAGCAGACAGAAAGCAGAAAATGAATGTTGTAGCAGTGAAACATTTGGTGAAACTCTTGTATGTCAGAACTTGGAAGGCAGATCATACGCCTAGGTAACTGTTAGCCCCTAGGTAAGATGTAGAAAACAGAACCATAACAGTGTATGCTAACTGCCATTGGCTATGCTTGACAAGGTATCACAAAAATAAAGATGAACTCAGAAAAGAATTAGCTGGTTTGCAAGCAGAAATGAAGATATAATGAGGGTCTAGAAATAGGGATTCCCTTAGTATTGGAAAAGCCAACTGCTTCTAGACCCAAACTACACTCAGAGGAATTTTACAAAGGCTTTAAGTAACATTCAACAAGACCTTTCAGTTGATTATAGTACTTAAGGCAGAGAAAGTTTTAAAAATCAGGTCTTCTCACCTGTTATTACAGATAAGCTTCAGTTAGCCACTATCAAATTGAGAGAAAAAGACAGGAGGTTGAGAAAACAAAGAGCTACTGGAGATTTGAGAACTAGGTATTTGGAAGTGTGGGTGTGGTTACTGGCATGTGGAGCTGACTGGAAACAAATAGAGAAGAAGCCTCTTAAGTATTTGAGAGAAATGTACTGCCAAAGAAACCACAAGCCTGGACTGAAGGGGCCTTTGACTGTAGAAGCTGAAAATGGCCTTTGTGCGCACAACCTTATGTGAACAAGAAGGAGCCTGAAGAAGCTGTGCAGCCCTGAGACTTATTTCCAGATACAGTCAAAGAAGGGAATGGGAAAAAAAAAAGGAACTGCCATAGGGTGGCTACTGAAGGCACACGCAGGTAGGGAGCCTCCCATGAGTGTCTCAGCAGGACTTCAGGATTTATACGGGCTGCTGATTATGTCTGATTGTCTTCTTTCTAAAAGTGAGTGTGTTACTGTAATTATCCTGGTCCTGTCACTCCTTTGTTTATTGAGAATGAGAGGGAAAGAGAGAATGTGTGTGTGTGTGTGTGTGTGTGTGTGTGTGTGTGTGTGTGTGTGTGTGTGTGTGTAGGGACAGGAAAATTCTGCTTTTAAATTCATAGGTCTCCAGACCAAGAGAAGCCACATCTAGGCTTGGTAACTACTGAACTTTCCCTAGACACGTTGGACTTTGAGATTCTGGCACTGATTGAATGAGATTCAGGCTGTCTCCATTTGAGTTGCTGAATATGTGTTATGTGTGGGAAGAAGAAGGAACTGAATATTTAGAGAATAGAAAGTGATTGAGATTACTAGTCTTCACCATAGTTGACTCTTTTCCCTTTGCTTGAAAATTTCCTAATATCCCTTGAAGTTTATGTTGGGGCCATAACTTGCCAGTGAACTGTGAACAGAAATGAATTACTTCTCTTATGAGCAGCTTTGGGTTTTCTAAGCTCTCTCTTCCTTTGCTGTGGCCAATGCCGAAGCATCACAAGATGCAGCATCACCAGATACTGAAGTCTCTGTCAGCCCAGGTCCCTCAAAACGCTTGCAGGGGAGAAACCTCTGTTAATCCAAGTCAGATATGTATTAGGGTAAGAAGTGACATATACTGTTGTGCTAAGCCAGTGAGATTTGGAGTTAATGACTTTTTTTAAGATGAATTTTATAAAACGTTTTCTGTTTGGAAAAGCTCACCTGGGATTTTTTTCAGTAAACATTGGAGTAGACCACTTAAATAAGAAACCAAAGCTGCTCACAATAAAGACTGTTTAATATAGCTTAAGCTAGGAGAAAGCTGAAAGCTCCTGTTTGCAAATTCTGATCCCCTAAAACTGTATCTCATGCCCTAACAATTGTTCCTAAATCATGAGAGGTAAATTATCTGATTTTAAACACATCACATTTTTAATATTTTGACCATCTCAAAAGACTGATTAAAGTTGTATGTATTTTCTTTTCAGTAAACAATATTGGTTTTTATCTATAATGATGAGCAGGTAGAAAGCTACATAGCACCTGATTTAATTAGGCTGGTCTCATTTTCTAAGTTAATTTATTTTTACCTAAAGACATCAGAGTAACTCAAATATTTTTAAAGGATCTGAACAAACAACAGTGTTTGCATTAGAGAAATAAAGCATTCACTTATTTAAAATGTTCAAAGGACATAAATCTGCAGTTAACACCAGCATAAATTAGGCACAGGTTTAATGTGTGAGGATGAGTCAAGAACCTCTATCCAACACACCACGAGAATATTTATTTTCCTGCTTAATTATTGGCATAAAGTTTAATGAGAAATGAAGTTTCGTAGGAAAGGTAAATAAGAGTGCTAAAAATGGATAGAGTTCACTGAAAGAGAAGTTGGGAAACTGAAACTTAGTTTTATAGGAGCAAAGATAATTTCAACAGATAAAATTGAACTGTGCTACTTAGGAAATACACACACATCATTTTTGTTTACATAAATGATCATTTCTAACTATATTGTATATAGTGGAGATGGTCAAATTTCCATACTTGCAAATTAAAATTTGCACATGAAATTGCCTGTATGATAGACATTCCCCAAGCTTTTCAGTTTAATTTGCTAATGTTGACTCTTATTTTCTTGTTTAAACTCAACTCTTTCTTTAGAGTAGTCTTTCATCTCTCTGTAGCAGGCTCAGATCTTGTGCTCGACCTGCCCACAAATATAAGACAGATGGAAATAAATAACCCACTAGAAAATTCACTTGACATAAGTACTGCATTTTATGTCTTAGAGGACTGGAAATGAGTCTGACTTTGAAGTCATTGACACTTAGAGAAAATAAATCTTTCTTTTTTTCCATTCAGTTGAAGCTCTCTGGCCTTCAAACTCATGCAATAGTAAATTCATTGACACTGCATTTGCAAGGTTGATGTTCCATTTCTAGGGAAAAAAATGTTCACTACAATTAGATAATATGGTTCTCTTTTGGTCAGAGAGGTTTTCTAAAGTGTACTTCACGCAGGAAACAGAAAAGTGAGTATTTCATTTTTAGGAGTAAGTTTGTATTGCTGTTTAGAAATCTGAATTTATTAATGGCTTTATAAATCCAATATTCATGCTAATAAAGATTTTTGTAACAGATGAAAGCAATATTATTTTTTATTACATGAATTACATTAATTGGAAGTGATTTGTATATATTTCCTAGTATGGTAGAATGCTTCTTTCCTTTTCATGGCATCCCACAAATTCTCAATGTAATAATATTACATTAAGAGTAATTCTTTGTTGAGATGATTTAAATGAATTTCTTTGCTATAGTAATCATTAAAGCTTAGTGATCCACAGTTTTTAAGTCATTGAAATCAAAAGCAAAATTATATTGGAATTTGGGACAAATATTCCACAAATCCTTTTCACCCTAAAACTTGAAATTAAAGCAACTGATAACAGCAATTAGTGAGCCTACTAAAGACATATCCCGTGGAGCTAATTTTAGGTAAGAGACAAAGAGTAAGGCAGGCAGATGCTTAGAATAGTAAAATTTCAAAATATTAATATTAACCTTTTAGATTCATCATTGCTGCTTACTTGAGCATTTTTAGGCAGATAATTTATCTGCATCTTTCCATGTTTAATGAGGAACATCTCTATGTTTTTGGTGAAATGCTTGAAATAGTTTGACTTTGAGGGCTATTTTATCCATGCTCCAAACCCCGAATCAGTTAATAGAGTTAACTGATTAATATGAATATTGGAAGCATAAAGACAAATTAAAACTTCTCTCTCTCTGTCTCTCTCAACCAAATTTTTCTAACAAAAATAAGCAAAAGTGTAGAAACACTATGAAAATGAAAATAAGAGAAACAAATGCCAGCTATGCCTTGGACTATAAGCAATTTCTGGAACAATTAATGGAAAAATGATCGGTTTAATAGATTACTTGAGAGGCTCAGAATATATCACTTATGAATTTTTATGTATTTTACATAAATGAGAAATTCTAAAATCGAAGCAGCTAAAAGATGTTTTACCTCAAAACTCTACACCTGTAACTTACTTGAATCACCTGCAGTCTGTTCTTCCTGCCCTTAGATAATGCCATGAGTTAATTGCTCCCACTGCCAAAACATTTTAAAAAATGTATTTTAAATTGTTTTAAAAACTGAATTTATAATAACTTCTTCAGATGCTCAAAATCAAGTACAGGACTGTGTTACATCCTTAAGAGATAGCAGAGTTTTCATAAAAATAACTAAAGAATCAGTAAATAATAATCAGGAAGACAATCTTAGAGATACTTCAATTACTTAAAGAAGAGAAGTTTATGTTGCCAGATGTCACTAAAGGACATTGAGAAGATCTAGGTTGAACATTGAAGAAATCTTTTGATTAAGAAAAGGATTATGAGCAGAGCTGCTCTTCGATAGAGTTATTAGTAGAGGCAGTGGTGATATTAGGGTAGTAGTGTTTCTCGAGCGCTTGCTATGTGCTAAGCACTGCGCTACATGCATTACAAGAATTCACATTTAATTCAGTCCTTTACAGTACTGAACTTCATTTTATCCTCATGTTGCAGATAAGAAAACTGAGTCTTAGAAAACCTCACTTGTCCAGGATCACAAACCTAGAGGGTTATGGAGCTGAGACTAGAGCAGCTGAGCCAGTAAAAGTTGCTTAAATTCTCTAGGTCTTAGATTTTTCCTATGTAGAATGAAGATAATAAGACCCATCTTTTATAATGTTTGTAGTAGAAGATGAGGTAGTAGGTGAAAGCACCTAACTCATGTTTAATGATTATTATTTTTCCTCCTTGATTAAGTAGGATTATACATATCGCTCAAACTCTGTCATTTATAACATTGCATTTAAATTTTGTGCATATCCTATTACTAAGCTATGAACTCTGGGAAAACTTGGCTGGAACCATGTTTTATTCCTTCCATGTATCCTTGTCTTGCACCTAGTACATGTCCCAGGACATAGGAAGCATGCAATATTTGTTGCCTGTATGAAAAACTAATGAGAGATAGGGCAAGGGAGCACATCCATCTACTTACTGCAGTTTGGAAGGCACCTGGAAACATGATTCAGATTTTAAAAGACGCCTGCTGTTTGACTCAGCAAATTTATTTCTAAAAATGTATCCTAAGGAAGCATTGAGATTTTTGTACCAAGATATATTTTCAATTATAGTCATTAAGGCACTGTCTTCAATAGGGAAAAATTAAAAACGTCTTAATTGCCAATTTAAAAATTGTGCAACAGGCATACAATGGAATAGTGTACAAATGCACTTATTAGTGGTGAGAGTCTCATGATATATTTGTTGACAAGTGTAAAAAGCTGGTTATGCAACTATATGATCCTTTTTCTGTAACAGACATACAACAGGCCCCAAACGGAGTTGTGTATGCTAAGCCCCACATCACCAAACTGAGACTTAACTATAGTTTTGGCTCTCCTAGAAATGAAATCTTAAACCAGGTGATCAGGAATCACTTAATCAGTACTAGTTAGGTCATCTGCCTGATAGACTCCTGCCATCCTGTAAAGGAAAGGAACTTTGCAATAACCAACCTGCTTTTTTGCCTGGTATAACTTCCTTGTTCCCCTGCACTTCTGTCTTTCATTTTTTACAGGTCCTCAGAGCTCCTTTCTTATCTGCTAGATTGGATGCTGCCCAATTCAAATCAGTTTTTCCTCAAATAAAAATTTTAATATGCCCTCAGTCTACCTTTTGACAATATATATGCATGCACACATACATATTATAAAAGTATATAAATAAAAAAATTAACAACTGTTATATCTGGGTAAAGGATCATAGGTTATCTTTATTTCCCCATACTTTTCTTTATTCCTATGAGTTATTTTGTAGAAAGCACTTTTTTTAATATTTGAGAAAACAATAATTTATTTTAAGAAACGAGGGGAGCATCATTTTCAATAATGACTTTTGATACTGGACCTCAGCAGCAGACAATGTTTCAGGTTTTTAAAATCTTTAGCAAATCACATTTTTAAAAAAATCGTTCAATATTGTGGAATGATTAAAAGCAACAAGGTCTTTTTGGCTAGTGGCCTCCTTTTTGTTTCTTTGCAAACAACTAAACATAGAAAAGCCTTTCAGTACTTTCTCAGTTTGCCTCTTTTTTACCCTTCGTGCTTACATGAGGTCAGATATACAGAACTTTGAATCACTGAGATGGGATTTGTCTGTGTGGTTTAATAATGGGGAAAGCCACAGGATATGTTTGAAAAACTCTCAGTTAGGTAAAGCAACAGAATCCCAAGGCACTTCATTCTGATTTTTAAAGATAAGAGTGCACATTAATATTAAATGGACAGATTTATTTCTGACTATTTCAGAGAAATATTGACAATGGAACACTTGGTTGTATGCAGGTTGTATGTAAGCCCATGTAGGAAGGAGTTGTGTAATTCAAAGTAAAAAAGACTTCCATGTTCCATCTGTGGGGAGAGTGGAGCCTTGGTAACTGTTGTTTGTCATAGTGGACAGAATGAGATACAGAAAGACAGACCCAAGAAGAGGGGCAGTAAATATGGAAAAGTATGTATATAGTATATGAATATATGAGTAAATGTGATTTCAGAAATCAAAAGTGGGATCAGAATATGAGATTTCAGGAAAACTAGCCTCCTGGGATACCTGTAGAATAATTTTTAAACATTCAGTGTTAACTTGTAGGAGTTTTAAGTAATTATAAGGGCGTCTCCAGTGCAAAGGTTTGGGCAAAATTGAAATCAATTGCCCTGTCCCTTGTCCTTAAAGGGAATTTCTTTCCTGGCTTATTACTGCTTATTATGATCTTTGCAGTTGAGAATTCCAAAATGAAGTGGAGTAACTAGAACACAGAATAACTGTGAATATGACTTGGGAGAATTTTGCAACAGTGGTGGTTATCTTCTATACAATTCTATTTTTCTTGTCAAAGACTATAATTGCCATTTTTATAAAACATTTTTCTCACAGAGAAACTTTCTATATGAAGAATATAAAACTTAGTTTTGAGTATTAGACCTGTGGGATTCAATACTGGAGACCACCAGTTCTTTTTTATTGTGTGAAATAAATGAGATTTGCCTTATAGTAGGGTCTGTAATTATTCAGCTCCTCCAAAAGTAGCTCCTGACTTTGATTTTGCAAAACACATTAATATTAATTTTGTTACTTGAACATTTGCTTTTAATATGACAGAATCCACATGCTTGGTTAAGTCCAACATATGCTGTTTATTATTCAGGTTTGTCTGTTCCTGAAGGTACAGCACATAAATCAAATCTAAATTGAGCCAACGCCACTTCTCCCTTATGCCATGATATCTGGAGATGAGGTTGTTGGCTAAAGAATCATGAGGAAGAGTGAGACACTTCTGTGCATTGAATGTGACACAATATATTTAGAATCCTTTGTGAGATATTCTCATTTCTCTCAATAGTAACACCACTACCAGTCAGGAACTTGAAATATTACCACTATAAGTATTCCTGTGTATGAAGTTATTTTGCTTAGCTTTTGAAATCTGTTTAGTAGTTGCATATGAGCTTACAAGAAACATGGAATTCAAAAATTAATTTGGTTTAGTGAGACTAAATGTTTCACACTTATCGGGTTGATCTTAACATCTGGTATACAAGAATGCAACATTAATAAAATACATGTTTAAAAAGGTTTGGTGGCCATTTTTATTTCTTTGGTCTTCAGTGGAATAAAATTTTGGTTACAGCAACATTCAGGTAGATGTTGGGGCACTTATATAAAAATGTTTTTTTAATCCCAGAACTAAAGAAATATGGGGAGACATCTTTGTTAGCAGTTTCTTAAATTGTCTTTATAATCAAACTACTTATTTTTATATTGAGCTGTTCTGAAGTGAAATTTCTGTGCCAGTTTCTCATGCTTCCATATTCTCTATTCAATGTAGAGATATTTATCGAGCTCATGAATGCAACATACTGTTCATTGGAGACCATAGGCCTGACCTCAAGACTCTCCAACTCTGATCTGAAAGACAGACATATTGGCACAACCAATTTGTCAGGTGGACCAGCTTAGTTTGAATATTACCTTCTCCAGAAAGCTTTCCTCTGTTATTTTGTTTGTTTGTTCACTTGTTCGCTTTCTCTTTCCTGAGTTGACACTTCTCTTCCCTACCTGTCAACTTTCATGATAGCTTTTATTTTTAAGGTTTGGTTGCAAGGAACAGATTCATTCAAGTTACGTAAAAATAAAAGTGAGACTCATACGAATTTTTAAGGCCTGGAAATGGAATCTTCTCAGGAGTAGATCAGGCATTCTGGCTCCTTCTCCAGCTTACCCTGGGCCTCAATGGTTTCTCTACCTGACATTTCTGTCCCTCTCTCCTCTGACTAGCATGGCCTTGGTGACCTGTTTCTCAGTTTCTCTATGTCCTCTCTTCCTGCCCCTGCCCTTACTGCTGGGTTTCTGTTTTTAATTCCCAGTATAAGAATGATCACTTTACTTTCCATGTCAGTTCACCTCCAGGAGTCTCAGAAAGCCCATGGAAGCCTTCACCACAGTTGCCCTGTAGCTTTCACTCATTGCTGACACTCTGGTAAGCGTCTGTAATTAGTGAAGCAAAACCGTAAGATTAGCAAGGCCATAATGCACATTTGGATATTCTGTGAATGCCTAATAAGTGGAAGGTAAATATTTTGTTTATATATAAACAAACGTATTTGTTTATATTTGTTTTTATTTTGTGTATGCATACTAAAAAAGGTGTCCAGGACCTCTGTTTCTGCTAAAGATTGTCAGAAAGCTGGAGAAAAAGAACGTAATGATTAGTCAAAATGGACTTAACATTGGGATTAAAATGCTGTCTACTACTCTTTGAAACAGAAATAAAAATACTTCTGTCTGAATAACTGTCAAGATACTTAATGTATCAGAAGCCATTATGATATTAAAACATGGAGAATTGGTTCATTGAATTCTGTAAAGTCCTCATCATGTCTGACCTCTCTGTATTTGGTGGTATGGGCCACTCTTCTCCTCTAGACCCTTCCTTTTTCCTTGGCTTCAAAAATGTTACTCTGCTCTGTTTCTCTTCTAACCTTTCTAGCTATTTCTTCACAGACTCTTCTGTTGGATTCTCTCTTTCTTTTTTTCTCCACTCTCCAAGGATTTCTGTTATTCAGGCTATTGTTTTAGACATGTTTGCAATTATACAACTGTCCTAACCAACATCCTTCTTTCATCAGCTGTAATCATGAAATCTAGGTTTCTATCTTCAACTTCTACACTGCTAAGTTTCAAATTACAGGACACTTCTAGCTGGCTACTTACAGACACAGGCAGTCCTGTCTTGCCAAATTGAACTCTGTCTCCACCTCTCACCCTGACACCACTTCTGACTTTTGTATTTCTTATGTCAGCATTTCCAATTAGCCATTACGTCGGAAAGAGTGACTGTCTACTTCTTACTCTTAACTCCCAGAGTGGATCCGTAATCATCTTATTTACTTACCACTATGATAGTTTAAAACTTCCTCATACCTTGCGTAACTTTTTTCCTGATTTGAGGGTCATTCTTCTTTATTCTACCATCCTTATTGCTTCTAGAGTGAGTTTACTAGACTATAAATATGTCAAGCTATTCCACTACTTAAAACCCTTCAATGGCTTCCCAGTGCCTACAGAATCAAACTCCCATGCATTTTGTATGGTGTCAAAGATTTTCAGTGATCAGACCATCCTCTCACCTTTGTTCTTCTCCTTCTCTTTCACATATTCTTTCCTTCATCTGTGCCTGATGTAAACATACATAAAGTAAGAAAATCTGGTTTGTACAGAAGTTAAATAGAATACAGTGTTTCAGTATTCCAATGAAGACTGCAAATTAAAATTTCCATTATAAGCTATGTTGAATTTTTGACTTCTGATAAAACATTTAAGAATATTTTTACTAAAGATAACCATACTCTCTGGCTTACAAATAGTAATGCCAACATATACTTTTAGTTGTGAATTGATTATATGACAAAGAAAATGTATGCTGTGATCTATGAAATATATAAGAAGTATAAACTGTTAACTTGAATTGTATGATCATACCTTAATTTACATGTAGTCATATTAACTAAGAATCAAAATTTTTGTAGGTTGCTATTAAAAGAAAGAAGGCACAATATGTTTTAAAGACTAAATAGAATCCAACATTCTAGTGCTGCTTGTACTGATTTTAGAGGCTATTTGGGAACCTAATATACTGACTTATGGCCTGTAAGAAGAATCTGTAAAATGGAAAAATGGGGTTTGGATGAGAAAAATAGTTGTGTTCTAAAATATGTAGGGTTTTGAATTAGATATTTTGTGGGAAAGATCAGAAATTTAATTTAAACTTCTATAAATGCTTTTGTTCTATTTCTACTGTATTATCAAAATATGGTTTTCCTCTTCTATCATGTAAGTCCTGTATAACTACTTGGACAGCGTGATTGCTAAAATTTACCAAATAAATTATTTAAGATTATTTTTTTTCCTATTCAGATTTTGTTCTTTACCTAATTGATAAACTTGAGATTTGGTGTTCTTCTAAACACTTTTTTTAAAAAAAAATTACATTAGTTTTCTTCTTAAGTAAACAAAAAATTTCATAGCAAACAAAAAATTCCTCCTTGGAACATAAAAAACAATCACTAACATTGTTGCAGTAAGAAAAGGTCAATATTTCAATCTTCTTTATTTCAAGTAGCATAAAAATGAATTGGCCAAATTTTCATTTAGAAATAGTGTAATTTATCAAGTTAACTATGTCAAAACCTTTAAAAATGTTCAATGACTAAAGGTGTTTCATGTATTTGATAAAATATGTCTATTTTCAAAAGTCTATCTGATAAAAAAGTGAATTATTATAAGACTGGATATGATCAAAACATAAAGCAGAAATGGAAACAGTGTTCTCCTTTCTCTTGTTTGCTTGTTTTATTTTTTTCATTTTACAATATCTCCTTTGTCCATCATGATGTATATTTTAAGTCTTGTTGCTCTTAGCTATTTTCATTTCCTGAGAAGATTTTTAGTTTGTTTTGTGTCTCTCTGAATTCTAAAGAGTTTTATTATTTTTCTGTCACTCTTCCTTAAGTGTTTTTTCCCATAAATAAAATACATTCAGGGTAATAAAATATAGACAACCCTTTCTAATACATTGCCTCAGGAGGAAATATTACTCTATGTGATTTCAAAATTTGGCCCAGTCCATTCCAAAGGCCTAAACAGAAAATATAGGCAGAAAGATAGAGGATATATATGCACTTCAGTAACCCACAACTAGATATGACTTTTACTATGTGTATTAGTTTCCTATCGTTGCCATAACAAAATACCACAAACCGGTATGATTCTAATGTTCTTAACTATTTATGTCACACTGTTGGAAAGGCTAAAGATTAGGATGGATTAGTTTTTCACAATAACTGTAGTTATCTGGAATTGCAAAGCATCAAGATCAATGCCATTTGTTAAAAAATACCTGTCCAGTTGCAAAGTAGGAGCTGTCAGTTTCTGGTCCAGGGACCTAAGGGGGAATCAATGAGGGAGAACTCACTACAAAGGCAGCATTATGTAATGATTAAATTAAATTAATTCTGGCCTAGAGCCTAATGTTATGTTTACCTGTTTCTAGAACTACCTAAAAGCACTTGACAACTCCTGTCAGAATGAGACAAAATTCCCTAGGAAGAGGTGCTTACCTCTTTATATCCTAGAACTTAATTTAAGTAAGCCAAGCAGTAAATGAGATGTCTCTATAGGACCCAATATTTAGTGAGCCACCATTCAACACAGAATCATCAAATCATAGAAGTTTGATGCTACAAGGAATCTTGTAAGACCATCATCCTAAACATGTACAGAGCATGTAGTTTAGGGAAGAAAAAAAGTCTTGCTCAGAGTCCAACAATGCACTGTAATGGGCACATGGTAGCAAAGTTACAGCTCTACTAGGGTAGGAACACTTATTGTCCTCTGAAGTTCATAACTTATTGAATGTGACTGTGATTATGGACTCTATATACTATTTATATATATATTTGTATTCAACAAGTTATGAAGCATTTATAAAGAATTATTGTCATTCCCACTATGTAGCTTTATAACTCTTAGCTGGATAGCTAAAGGCTTACTTTTCTGTTCCTCTGATCCTTTCTCTGCTACTAATTCATGTAATCTGAGCTGAGCTGAATGAGTGCTTTGGCTTCAGGTCCCTAGTTACTGATGACAAAAGTTTCTTAATCTTTACTATGTACTCCTTCAAAGTAGAACTTGGAGCATCAGCTAATAGCAATGAGGTCTTGCTTACATGTTCAATGAATGCTGTGGTTCTTGTTTAATGAACTTCTCTGCCTTCCTACCCATAAAGCACTATGTCTTCACCTGTGTTCTCTCTGGTTCCTTCAGTCTCATGATGGATTTGGTGTTCTGAATCATGTGGGTCACTTCTTACTTGGGGAAGACATCAAAAAACTCCCTCCCCAGCTCAAAAGTGTGATGTTACTTTCCATGTATCATCTTAAAAATATCTTCTAAAAGAATAGTGGAGGGGATATTATCATGTGATCACTTTGCGTCCAATATCCTGGAGGCTATACTTGCTCAGTGTAGAGAATAATGAAATTCAGGAATATAAGCTAATTAAATACCTATAAGCTTACTCCCTAAACACGTTACTGTGCACAGTTTGATGTATTTCCCCTCAGTGTTTGATTTAACTGTAATCACATTACTTTCATTCAGTTCTGCTTTGTTTTTCAAATTTACAAGTATCCATGCCTTATATTTTTAATATTATCTGCATATTATTCCACAAAATAAACTTTTCATAATGTATATGATCATTTTCCTCAAGAATTGGAAATGCTGTTTCCTCTCATTTTACCTCTATAACCATCTTTGTACATTGAGTGCCCCTAGTCCCCATATTTTTGATAATTGCTTAGAAGATATTGTCAGAGTCTATGTGGTAGTTTGCAAAATTGGCCACAATTCTCAATGCCTCCCTCACCCCCTGCCCCTTTGCAGGGTGATTTTACAGCTTCTTCCATGAAGAAGTGAAATCCGTTCCCCACTACTTGAATCAGAACTTGTGACTTGCTTTGGCCAATAAAATGCATCAGAAGTGACTATCATGCCTGTTCCTAGCCTCGGTCTTAAAAGGCCTTGCAGCTTGTGTTCTGATTCATCGAATCCTAGCTGCCATTAACCGAGCTGCTCGTCCATGAGAGACACGAAACCCATTTGCCGCTGTTGCTCCAGCCAGTTGTCAGTCAATTGCAGAAGCAGAGATGCTTCCCTGAGTGGCTACTGAGGCATATGCACAGAGTGAGCCCAGCATGACCGGAACTATCCAGTTAATAGGCTAATAAATGGTTGTCATTTTACATAGCTAAATCTTGGGGTGTATTTCATAGTAAAGCTAATGTATACAATCTATATTTGGACAAAAAAAATGGACATTTTTAAGCCTTGCAATTCACATTGATAAGTTGTTTTCCAAAACTTTTGTAGCAGTTTGCTACCCTCTTCAGCTAGGTTTATCATTATTGTAAATATTTGCCAGTAGATAAAAGATAATTGGTGTCATTTTAATTTTAAGTGCAACATTTTAAACGCTATTTTTCCTCATTCTGATGATAAAGTCACCATGTTAGCTATCATTTCATTAAAACAAGTCATATTTCAGAGTGAATTGTTTCCCAAATTATTTTCCTAAAATTGAGATATTTATCAAGTTTCTTTCCTCTTAAAAGGTATAGAAATGCAAAACAGATGTTGATTTTCCATTTACTAGATAATAGTTTTTTGAAGTCTCTTAAGGTCTATCATCTTCCCTCCAATATATATATATATATATATATTTTTTTGCGGTACGTGGGCCTCTCACCGCCGCGGCCTCTCCCGTTGCAGAGCACAGGCTCCGGATGCGCAGGCTCAGCAGCCATGGCTCATGGGCCCAGCCGCTCCGCAGCATGTGGGATCCTCCCGGACCGGGGCACGAACCCATGTCCCCTGCATCGGCAGGCGGACTCTCAACCACTGCACCACCAGGGAAGCCCCCTCCAATATTTTTAATTCAGTAACTATCAAACTTATAAAAGTTAAGTTTTATCTGGAGTTTCTGCTGGCCTCATGTGATGTTGTTAGATGTTGATCTCAGTGATTATGACTAAGCTGTTAAAAGTCATGTGATCTTTCTTGTCTCAGAAGAGAAAGCAAGACGTTAAGATATTTATATCCAAATTGGAAAATTGGCTTCTGGGTCAAGCAGATGTGCAGAAAATGTAGACAAATTATTGGCCATTATAGTTGTGGGACTTTGAAGCTTTGCCATCACTCAGTGCTTTCCCATTCTTTCCAGCATAAAAGCACAAATTGCATCATTTATGTTGTCTTTGGCTGTAGGTAACAGAAAACCCACCCAAGCAGTGCTAAATTCTGAGACTCACTGCTTGGCTGATATTTAGCTAATTCACACCAGGATAGTTAGACTAATTTTTAAAACTTAAAGTATGTTTTCATTGGTTGCTAAAAACTATAATAGTAATGGTAATAAGTAGTACAATTAATTAAATAGAAATTAGCTATAAAACTTACACCTGCCATCTATGGCCACAAAAGCTCAGTGGTGTGCAACAATATAATTCATTTAGCTTGTGATTTTCTAAGACTTAGATGATCTCATCTGCTCTTGTGATCTCAGCTGAGAATGTTCACATGGCTGCTGTCAGCTGTGTGTCAGATGGGGTCTTTCTGATGTTGCCTGGCTTTACCACATCTCTCAGGGATGTCCGTGGCTTGCACAACTGGAGTGACTCAGCTCTGTTCCACGCATAGGCCATCCTCTAGAAGGTTAGCCTCGGTTTGTTCTCATGGTAAAGACAGAGGAGCAAACGCATGCCTATCACACACATACTTTCAAACCTCTGCTTGCATCACACTAATATCACACTGCCTAAGCAAGTCACTTGGTGGAGCCCAGAGACAGAATGGGATGGCACTACACAGTTACATGGCAAAAACACACAGATGCAGAGAATGGTGAAGTAGTGAGGCCATTGATAAAATCAAACTACAACAAACTTGTTAATCCAAGTTAATTGTCATAGGATGTCACAATATCTATTGATTTCACAATATTGATTGGTAAATAGTTCTCTTCTTATAGTGAGATCCAAAACATTTGCAGTTCTGACTACTAAATAGATCAGTATCATGTAGCGTGCATTCCCTAAAAGGTACTCTGTGTTTTAGGAGAATCAGCATTGTCCCTGTCTTTTAATTAATTAATCATTATTGCTTTGAAATACAGGTATCTCTTACTGTAAGAATCTATTGGGATGGTGAGAGTTTGTGTAGCAGCAGGTGTTATAAACATGAATCTTTAAAATTTGTAGGAACACAGAAAAGATTTTATGAAATGAAATAATAAACTGCCTCCTGTGACATCTTCTGATGTTAGGGAAAAAATAAAGTCCAGAATGTATTTTGATAATGTCCAAGAATTAATACAAAAGAAAACAAATCATTTGTATTTCTTGAATAAAATGCAACTTGATTATTTCAACAAAAGGTATAAGTAGCGTATCATTGCTTCTGAGCATTAAAAAATGCTAAATTAATCCCACTGGGCATATACCCTGAGAAAACCATAATTCAGAAAGAGTCATGTACCACAATGTTCATTGAAGCTCTATTTACAATAGCCAGGACATGGAAGCAACCTAAGTGTCCATCGACAGATGAATGGAGAAAAGATGTGACACATATATACCATGGAATGTTACTCAGCCGTAAAAAGAAATGAAATTGAGTTATTTTTAGTGAGGTGGATGGACCTAGAGTCTGTCGTACAGAGTGAAGTCAGTCAGAAAGAGAAAAACAAATACCGTATGCTAACACATATATATGGAATGTAAAAAAAAAAAAAAAAATGGTCATGACGAATCTAGGGGCAAGATGGGAATAAAAAGGCAGAGCTACTAGAGAATGGACTTGAGGACCCAGGGAGGGGGAGGGGTAAGCTGGGACAAAGTGAGAGAGTGGTAGTGTATATATGGACATATATACACTCCCAAATGTAAAATAGATAACTAGTGGGAAGCAGTCGCATAGCACAGGGAGATCAGCTCGGTGCTTTGTGACCAGCCAGAAGGGTGGGATAGGGAGGGCGGGAGGGAGGGAAACGCAAGAGAGAAGAGATATGGGGATATATGTATATATATAACTGATTCACTTTGTTATAAAGCAGAAACTAACACACCATTGTAAAGCAATTATACTCCAATAAAAATGTTTAAAAAAGCTGAATTTTCTGCCAGTAAAGGTTGAAAGTGCTAAACACATGTATTTCATCAGAATGTTAATCATGTTTTATTAAAGCTCATGGTTCAAATGGAGAAAATTTGCAAACATCAAAGGGGTAAATCATTACTCAATCATCAGTTCAGTTTCATATAATTTCACATCAAGCATCACATAATAAAACATTTGAAATAATATAAACTGCCAAAAGTATTTTTTCAAAGAGTATCAATAAAGTAAATTAAAATCATTTAGAAAGTATCATCAGAACTTTATCTATTTTGTATTAAAAATATTCAAACGTGTCTAGTTATAAAATATTAATAGCATTTCACAAATAATGATACTAATATGTGCATATTTTTGTAATCCAGATTTATGGCTCCACTTGTGAGGAAACATGTAATTACTTTTGGAAACATACTTGGAACTTTGCCACATTGTTTGAAAAATATGCACAAGACTGGAGAATTTCAATTATCATTGATGAGGCTTCAGTTGTTTCACATAAAAGTGATTAATGATTAACTTAGTAAAGTTAAAGACAGGATAATTTTGTGGTTTTCATTGATTATGGAATTAGAAGGAATATCATCTGGAATAACTTATCAATCTTTATTGTTGGTGCTCAAGAAAAATAAATGAAAAACATCTGCATGAAAATATGCATGATATATTTTCACGTGGTTATATCAATGTAATATGAAGGAGAAAGTTTGGAGTTTAAGTGGAGTTTTTTTTTTTTTTGCGGTACGCAGGCCTCTCACTGCTGTGGCTTCTCCCGTTGCGGAGCACAGGCTCCGGACACACAGGCTCAGCGGCCATGGCTCACGGGCCCAGCCGCTCTGCGGCATGTGGGATCTTCCCGGACCGGGGACGAACCCGTGTCCCCTGCCTCGGCAGGCGGACTCTCAACCGCTGCGCCACCAGGGAAGCCCTAAGTGGAGTTTTTATTAAAATTTCTGATGTTTTAATTTGGCAGTACATTATCACATTCAGTTATTTCTGGGTAAGGCAATAGAATATGTAAATAACACATCATTAAATTCTTTTCTTGATGAACTTTATCTTTATCATCATATATTAGATACACAGCAGGGAGAATTAAATGACTTACTAACTTGCCGGGAATTGAAATCCTGAAAATTGGAAGGGTATTTGTATCTCTGTTGGCAGCCTGTGCCACTAGAGCAGCAAATGTGGTTTGGAAATTTTAAGAAGCTTCTAATAGTCACTTGTAATAGAAATTTTGCAGTGGGAATAATTAAGAACTTGGAAAGTGAACTTTTTTCCCAGAGATCTGAGTTTGAATAATAGTACATCTTTTGCTACTTTGTTTAGTTTTACAAGAAAAAAGTTGTTTTATTAAAGCTGTCTGATTAATTTAATGCATGACAAAATTATTAAATATATAAACTAAAGAAAGAAAACTAGGAAAGAGAATAAGATATAGAAATAAAGGCATGTGATACAACATTTGAAGCAAAATAATTCTAGTAAAAGACTAACATTCATTGATAAATCACATAAAAGTGATACCACAAGTGAAATATTTAATAAACATCTAAGTTCTTTCAATTTATTGAGTTGAATTCTTTTCAAATAATATTACGTTTATTTATGGATTGAAGATTAATGAAAATCAATATAACAAGGCTAAGTAATTAAATATTATATTCCAATAAATAATTTTTATGAATTAGTAATAGACATTTAATATATAAAAACTACAGAGTATATAAGTTAGACATGTTTTGAATATAATTTTTGTTAGTTTGGCAGAAACATGGAGAGGATTCAATATAATGAATTATATTTCTCTATTTAGATTATGTCACATAATTTTATGGGGAATTTTTGGAAGAAGTTTCTTTGGTCAAGTATGACTTAAACAGATGCATCATTTAGTCAGAGGCAGCATATCAAAGAAAAGATCATGACAACACTTCCTAAAAATCAAGAAACAATTTGGAAGTTATTAGAATGATTTTATGACTGATATACATTGTTTTATTTACATTATATATATACACACACATATATATATATCATGGCATACAGGTTGTTTCATGTTTTGAATATTGCTCTGCTTATTGGTTCTTGTACCTTGAAGTCCAGAGACAGGAAGAAATTTGGGACAGGTGTAAGTCAGTTTCTCCAACTGTTTCTCTCTCTTTGGTTCTGCTCTCATCTGTGTGGACTTTATTCTTCAGCAGTAGAGCCCCTAACTGGTGGCAGACTGGTTGAAGCAATACCACATGGTCATCCTCATGCACGACAACCAAAGAATGAGTACCTTGCAGTGGTTCTCTATTGAGATCAAGAAAACTTCATCCCCCTAAGTCCACAGGAAACCCTTGGATCTTGCATCTTTTTCCATACTAGGTCACATACATGTTCTAAGTCAGGTCTCTGGTTAGGGAATGTCATACACAGAATGGCATAAGCTGAGTTCAGCCGATGGCATGCCCCGAGGCCTGATAGGCCCAGCCCTGCACTCTGGGTGTTCGAATGAATAGGAAGTTGGGAACAGCCACCTGTCCTGTACAATGCAAACAACATAGGTTAACATGTAGCACCTTTACATTTCTGTGACTAGGTACCTGCCTGAATCTCTAGCTGCATGTCCTGCTGCATTTCTCTGGGCCCGTTAAACTCTGAACCAAGTATAGTTCCCTGAACCAACAAAGCAGAATAAAGCTTCTGAGTTCTTTTTTCTCAGTCACCTCAATCTGAAATAAGCTTTTCCACTTCCAATCCATCAAAATCCAACTGTTCTCTTTTGTCTTAAAGTTGATTTTGCTTTGTGATCTGAGACTGTATGGACTTAAAACAACAAGGTGGATCTTTTAATTATACAAAGTTAAGTAACTTATTATCTCTTGCCCTTGGAAAAAAAGGAAGGTCACTTAAATTTGCAATCAGGATATTAAGTGCTTAGTTTAGTATATTGTCAGTTGAGCTTTAATTTCAGCTGTTTCCTTGAGTAAGTAAAAAAGTGATTTTCCTGAGAGGGAAGTTGAGATTATACCAAATGTGCCTAATGTGGGTTATTGAAGGTGGAACACCTGCAACTTTGAGGAATATACTGTGAACTCGAGGTTTCTTTGACATTTCACTTGGTTGTGCTGCTTGGGTAGTTGTCAAGGAAAGGACTGTGTCCACTCTTGGAATTAATGAGTCAGGAAGTGGATGGGGATTTATTTCTGGGCACAGTGCAGTTGATGCTATTGTCTGGTATCAGGTTATTCACGATAAATCTCTGAATGAATGCCCTGCAAAATATAGGTAAAATGTTTATCCTTTCCCTCTGCCTACATACACAGCATCGAATATGGTGTTCCACTTCCTCTTTCCTTCGTAATCAGACAAAACCACATTGCCTCGGATTCTTTAATCTTGGGTGAAGTTCAGCGCCCCACCCCCAGTCCAAGTCCAGGTTTGAAGGATTGAGAGACAAGAGTCAAATTTCAAGGAACTAAGAGTAGGGCTGGACAAAGCCTGTAGGCCCTCCCTCTGTTAACCATCTTCACTGCTACTCGGTTCTCCTGCAGTTAACTGCTTAACAAGTTAAGATGTAAAGCTAAAAGGCCTTCTGTGAAAATAAAACAGTGAGAATCTGAGGTTCTAAAATTTGTATTAGCAAAGGGTCTAAAACTCCTTTGTTTTATATGGTCTTAAAATCATTAAAGAATCCAACAACTCTAGAGAATGTTTGCCCAGGGCAAGTCTATATTTTTGGCAAGCTAAAAAATGTTGAATATAAATGAAAATCACCCCTAATCCAAGCATATGCATCTCTACATTGTTATTTCCTTCCAGACTTTTCCCACATTTATACTTTTAAAACATATTTAACATAATACTAAAATTATGTATCTCGAGTTTTCTATACATATGCATGTTTCACAATTTTCCTCTTGGTTGCTATGATCTTCATAATGACTATTAAATGTAACCAATTTTCCAAAGAACACCCTTCAGGTTCTTACTGCTTAATAACTTTGCAATAAACAAATTAATTAATTAGATTTTTTTTCTCCTTTTGGATGTATTTCCTTAGACTAAATTTCCAGAAATAGTATTACTGAATATGGTTATGAAATGTTTATGGCTCATTATATAAAATGCCAAACTTCTTTATAAAAAGGGTTTTTAAAAATTTAAATCTCTTAATACAGCATATATATTAGTTTTATTTCTAACATTATGTATTAATTGTAATTCCATCTAACATTTATTGTTATTTTTACAGTCCCACTTCTAGTCTCACAGAAAATCATATGCTCCTAGAGACATAAGTCTATGTATTTATTGCTCAACTTTTAATTTTCTGTAGCACTAGAATAATGCCTAACACATACTAAATAAATGCTAAATGTTTGCTGCATTGATCTGAATTAATAATACAAATCTTTTTCACATTTACAATAAATACCAAATTACTTCATGTTTTGGTGAACTATTTCATTATGATTTTATCATTTTTAAATTAACTGAGACTTGTATTCTGTATTCTTAGTGCATTTTTAAAAAAATGAAATGCTTCATGTTTTTCTGTGTCATTCTTGAAAAGGGACATGTTGACCTTCTCCAGACTGTGCCAAGTTTAAGATATTTTTTGCCAAAGCATGCCTCATTTAATTTTACTAATATAGTAAACAATTATATCACTGACTTCACAATTTACATTTGAAATATAATTGAGGCTAAACATTTTAATTTGTTTACTAAAATAGTATTCTTTATAATTGTTTGCTTGTTGCTTTGCCTATTTGTATCCTGAGTTTAATTTGTAAAACAGGAATTATAATTAAATTTTAATCTATTTCTGTTACTTTTCCTCTAGATTTTTTAAAGACTTTGAAGTTTTATTTATGGCTATAATTCAGAAATTTCAAAATTTTATATATAACTTCACTTGTTTTTCGGGAAGGAAATACGTTTTTTTCTTAGATAGTTCAAAAGTTATTGACTACCACTTCACTTTGCCACTCCACTATGGGCTAAATGTCCAGTTTTATTTTATTTGGGGCATTCTGGATATTGTTAAAGTTTTATATAATGATACATAGTGCATGCCAAAATGTTTAGGGATGAGCTATTATTTTTTGTGATCATCTGAATAGACTTTTTCCCCAAGCATACAAAACTATTATCTTATTAATTCAAAACAGTAAAAATAATTTTGATGTATGGGTTAATTTTTACTTTTCCCAACTTTTCAATATAATGTAATGTGTTGATTTTTGTAGTACACTGTTTTAGTTATTGATTAATGCATATTTTAATATCTAATAAATCTAGTTCCCCCATTACATTTCTTCTGAGACTATTCTGAGATATTCTTTACTAATTAACAGTCCAAGTACAATTTATCATCTGAATGTTTTGGTCCAAGAAAGAGCTTTTGATTTTGATTGAGTTTTTATTAAACATTCATATTATTTTAGAAGAGAACCAGTATTATACATGACTGCATCTTCCTATCTGGGAACGTGTCATTTCTTTACATTTTGTCAAATACAGTTTTCTTCCAATAAAGCTTTCTAGTTTTTTTAAAGCATGTCATATATATTCTCATTCAGATTTATTAATTATAATTTATGTTAGTTAATATTGTGATGAAATACATTTTTATTTTTTTACCATCCTATTTGGTTATTCAGGAATGAGTATTGGATTGTTATCTTATACCATATTAACTGCATGTAATAGTTTTATTTCTTGTTAATGATGTGTCTCTTCCTTTCTTGTACATATGTACATTTCCTTTCAGTATATGATGACAGTTGTTTCAGGATACATTCATTATCATGACAAGTAATTAGATTTTATTTCCATTTTCACTGGTTTATATTTGTAAATAACTGTTGAATTTGAACAAATGTTTTTTAAATGGTATTTACTGGGATTACTATATTTTTGTAAACATTTCTTAGATTGTTGATTGTGATGTCCTTCCATTGAGCAATTACGGAATTTCTCAGCTAAATTTTCTAAATCATGATATTCTACCATTCTACTCAATATCATATACTTTTTTTTTCCTTAATCTGAAAAGAAGGGGAAGGAAAAATAGCTGCAATGAAAGAGGCCTTTCTCAAATATTTAATAACTTAGGCAATCTATTTATGTCTAAGAGTTTTCCAAAATGCTTATGAGAATCTCTATCTGCTTTGGCAAGGCTTGCTGGTTTGTGTTTACTGAAGGGTGGTTAGAAAGGGATGCCCAGTATTCCCCAATATGCTGGTCAGTTTTCTCAACACCTCTTCAGCATGAGATAGTTGTCTGGGTAGTGATGGGGTTTGGAGGGGGTGGTCTCCTAATCAGCATGCAGACTTTCACTTATTCCTTCTTTGGCAATACTCTACCTCATCCTTGTTGTCAGCTGTTTCTCTGCTCTATGACACAGTTTCTCCAGAAATCAACACCTCAGCTGTGGTGAGGGATGATTAATCACAGCCTCAAAAGGGGCATATAAACAATACTTTTTCTTCAGACTTTCTACCAGTCTTTCTGTTTTATGCTTTACCCCCACACCCCTATATCCCTTCCTCTGGGTACCTTTAATTCCTGAGTCTTTCTAGAGTTTTATGACATAAATTGGCTTATTTATCCTGGCTTCTCTCCAAAAAGTCACTTAGATTTCTGTTACTGTTGTTGCATCCATATGCCTCCAAAGTTTTATTGACTTCACTAGAGTGCTTTTATTTCCTTTATCATTTTCTTTGTCCTTGTGGGTTAATGATTTTATTTTTTTAATCTATGTAAGTGCCATTTCAGTCAGGTTTGGGGAGGGAGCAGAGAGAAATGTGTGTCTGTCATGCTTTTCAGGAAGTCTCTGTCATGATATACTCATATATTATCTATGGTGGACAGAGCCAGTTTACCCCCTGGCATCAATTCTCTCTTTACCCATTGTTAACAGGACTTCAGATTTAACAGCTATTTGGTTTTGAAGGAGAAGGCCCTTATTGACCCCAGGTAATCATCACCATGGCTGGGGTGGAGGGTCAAGAATCTTCCAGTTCTTGGCTTCATTTTTCCATATGGAGAGATTTCAGGTGGAGTAACACTCTTCACTCCTCACTCAGTCTTCCCTATGGAAAAAGATAATAGCTGATTGTGAGTTGGAAGGAGAATTCCAGCGTTCTCAACTCAACCTTTTTCTTTCTTGTTAGATAGTCTCCCCCTCAGCAAGGCAGCATGGATAACCTTTGTAGTAGAGGTTTTGCCTTAATGAGGGTCTCCAGAGATCTTTGGTTGAAATGTGAGCAAACCCATTGGGCCCCAGCCCTAGCCATATTCTCCATTCAGTCTATATAAGTAAAAGGATTGACATTTTGCTCTCCATGTGTCTATCCTTTATGTGTTATTTTTCATTTGTTTCTGAACTTGGGAAGGAAATAAAGAGCTATTATTTATTATGTCTACTCTCACCCGTATCCTTGAAACAAACAAACAAAGTAACCCAACAAGCTTAATTCTATCCCCAGTGCAGCAATGTTTGGTTTAGTGATAAACGTGAAGGCTGGGTCTAAACTATTAGTGCATAGCACCCTTTTGACTGGTAACTGTTCAGAGTTGGGTAGCATCTAAGCAACTGTATAGTGAAGACCATGGATTTCATTTGGTATTTTTACTCAAGAAATGTCGACCTTACTCTGGTTGGTTTTATGAAAAGATGTCACACTGGGAACAACTGCAACTATTTTGTACCCATGACAAAACCAGCCAGTACAAAAAAAGGGGAATTTAGATCAGAGAACTAAGACAGACCCAGATGGAATTCCACTTGAAGTTCACACTACTTCTAGACTTTTAATTTATGTAGGCTAATAAATTTCTTTTTATGTTTGAGCCAATTTGAGATGGTTTCTCACCATTAAACGCATTATAGAACTGTTGAATTTGCTTGTCTAGGATTTCTGTAGGATTTTCACATTCGTGAAGAGGTTAGTTCACAGTGTTTCACAGAACATTAGGGTAATGCCCAGTCTGCTTGCGCAGCAGCAGTGCTCTGGGCTTCCAGTTGACTCTTAAATTCGCAAGTCAGAATAAGTTTTATCCAGGTCTAAGTTTTCTTAGCATTAGGACAGGATATGTGGCGGCCAACATATCCTGCAGTAATGGCAACAACAAATCAGAGGTCTTGGGATTCCTAGGTATGTCTTCTGATATCCTTACTTCATTATTGAGATGAATATGGTCACATGAGACAAGATAAGCCAAGTATGAACCACCTCAACTCAGGAAAGTCAGGCTCTGTGAGTTCTTTCAGCTTTTATACCTTGAAGATGTACATGACATCTTCCTCGAATGTACATGACTGGCCCCCGTTCTCCAGTGCAGCAGAATCTCAATACTTTTATGTGTTACTCAATAAACAGTATCAATAATGATGTGCAAGTGTATAGTCTGGAAAATAGTAACCTCAGATAAATTCTTATTAACCTTGGGTCTAGTATACTCCTATGATTCCTTGAGTTTATGTGCAAAGAGGATTTTAACAAAGGTCAATCCCTCAACTGTCCCTGAGGCTAAAAGAGAAACCATAGATCTGTCTTAAACTTTCTCCTTCAAATTAGTATCCTATGAATATTAACAGCAACAACAATAACAACAACAGTATTTGCTGGATACCAAGTAGAGTGATATACATATTGTTGTATAATGTTAAAAGAACAAAAAGCAAGAAACATGGCTGGCCCTTGTTCTTGGGAGGCAATCTCTAATGACATGGAAGTTCCTGAGTGATAGGAGTGTCTTTGTTATTTGTGATGGGTCCTGGTAGTTTATGATATTGATGTGACTTGTGGAGAGCCCCTAGATAATTTGTGCTAAGAAGATGACTCAGGGTAGGAGCTGGCTACTCCAGAAAGACCAACAATGTGATTAGAGGGTTGGGGTTTTGAGCCACATCATATCAGCCTGACCTCCAGGGAGGGGAGGAAGAACTGGAGATTGAGTCTAAGTATATGGCCAATGATTCAATCATTATGCTTACACAATGAAAACCCAATAAAATTTCTGGATATTGATGTTCATATGAGATTCTCTGGTTAGTGATACTCTTTGTGTAGTGTTACTCGTCATGTGCTGGGAGAGTGATGTGTCCTGATTCCATGGGGAGGTGACACTAGAAGCTTCACTTTTTTGTGGGGATGGACCCTCCTAGACTTCCCGCATGTGTCTCTTCTTTGTGAAGGTCCTGATTTGTATCCTTTTTGCTATAATAAAACTGTAATTTTAAGTATAATGCTTTCCTGAATTCTGTGAGTTTCTCTAGAAAATTATTGAACCTGAGGGGGTAGTGGAAACCCCCCAAAGTTTAACCAGTTAGTCAGAAGTGTGGGTGGGTTGGGAACTCTCAGGCTTGTGGCTGGCTTCTGAAGTGAGGGCAGGTGTGTGGAGAACTGCGTCCCTGCCCTGTGAAGTTTGGTCTAACTCCAGTTAGTTAGTGTCAAGTCATTGCACATATACCTATTCAATCTCTTAATATTTCCATGGTGTGGAGATTTTATTCTTGTTTTTATACAGGTTAATAAGGATTCTGGGATCAATAACCTGTTGATAATTGCTAACTATTACATTTCGTCTCTTTTTCATAGCTTATGTAATGAACTCCTTTCTCTGAGAATTTTTACAGCAAAATGCTTATCTGAAGTTTTCTTATGTCTTTTAGAAATGTAAATTATATTGCTTAGTAAAATTTCACTTCCTTCTTAATTTGAATTCTATTTCTTCTAAGTCTAAAACTGTTTGGAAGATTCCAAGGGAGTACAGTAGAATAAATTTAAAGGGTGCCCAAAAGACCTAGATTCAAAACCTAATGACTGTGTTAAGCCAATTTAAAAAATCATTGGAGATCCAATTCCTCATTTCTGAAAATAGAGATAATTATACATATATCAGAACAGTGTTACGAGGAGGTATGAGATGACATATGTAATACATCTAGAAAAAATGTTAGGTCCATTTCCCCTTTAGATTTCAAATAACCTTAGGGTAAGGGCAAGCAATCTACATATTTGTATTAGTATAATCCTTTTATGGATGGTAAAGTTATAGAATGAGATCCACTTCCTTTCCACTCTTCCTCAGGGACTAATGTTTCAGTGGTTGATATAATGTCAGAACAATGTGTGTGTGTGTGTGTGTGTGTGTGTGTGTGTGTGTGTGAGACAGACAGAGAGAGAGAGATGCTTAAACTCATATTTTAAAATAATTTTCTAACAGAAGTTTTTGGAAATACCATTCTAAATTTTTATTAATGCAACTTATTTATTCCTCAGAGCCTTAAATGCTTGGTGACCATGGATTCACAGATCTCCAATCATAGGAAGTATAACTCACTAAGGGCCCTGGCTCCTGCAGAATCTCCTGCATGTTTGTGATAGAGCCCCACTTCCTATGAGCTGTTCCCAGTCAGTGACTGAGAGGACACAAAGTGGATACAAAGTCAGTGTCCTTCCTGGGAGACAGAGGACTCCTCTAATGGCCATTTGGCTCAAGCACTCCACTCTTTTATTCTACTGCTGATTATTTTCTCTTGTAGTTTACTGTGGAAATTGCAAAGAAGAACTTCTTGTTCTTTGAAAGTTAATGATTTACTTGGGCAGAGTTTGGGGAAAACTCTCTTTGAAATCTATTGAATTGGAATTCAGAGTTTTGATTTTTTTTTTTTGTTTTTGTAATCTGTATTTTATGTTTTGGTGGGGAAATGTGGTCAGGAGGAGACAGAAGATGGTCCAAGTCATTCCCTGTCCTGGGTGTTTGCCACAAGCAAATATTTCACATCACATCCCTTTTATATAGGTATATATATTGATTTGTGAGCAGTATTTGTTCTTTTTATAGTTAAAGTGACTCTACTTTCTCACCAGTTATGTCAGATTAATGAATATTTCTGAGATTTAAATATTGCTCCCCCGAGTCTTTCATGCATTTTTCCATGAGATAGGTTTAGGAGTATAGAAATAACCTGCCTTATCTTCTGGTAACGCAGCACAACTGCTACAGATCTGTGTCATCTATTAATGGAAGATGCACAGCCTTTTGATGTTATTGTTGTTCTATAAAGGCTATTTTTACAGATTTTAGTAATATGCTCAAACTTGTATTTAGCAACCTGTCAACTTCAGAAATTAAAAATATTAATTTCCTCTATGGAATTTTAGACAATTAGCACATTTATATTTCCTCTTTTCTTCCCCTCCCTCCCTCAACATCTCAAGTTTTGTTGATATGCTCTGAGATTTGGGCCTCAGTTTATTTAATTAAAATGATCATTTTCACATTGAATTTTATAATATATGGTGTAATATTTTAATGCTGGCATTTTAGAGTATAACCTTTTTTACATGTGTATTACTTTAAAAAACTGAGTTCAATACTTGGTTGCCACTGTAAATATATTTAGTCAGATGGTAAGGCAGAAATAAGACATATCTGTTGAGAGGTATCTGTGATAATTAGATTATAAAGGGAGCAGAGCTGTGGTACAGGCACAGGGCAGGAGGGAAGATGGTCACTGCCACTCTTCTATAAGTCATGGAGTTTTATGACCAGGGGGTGACTACTACTACTGCTACTACTACTACTACCACTACTACTACTACCATTACTCTACTGCTACTACCACCATTACTGCTACTACCATCACTACTACTACCACCGTTATTACCATTACTACCACTACTCTTGTTGCTACTATTGCTACTACTACTTCTTCTTCTTATCATTATTATTATTTAAATAGAGGTTGCCCTCAAGCCATGAAACTATAGACATCCCAGGAAATTATCTCCTGCTGCAAATCACCTGTGGCACAACTACGAAAATATTCAGAATTTGAAGATCAAATTCCCTGGAAGTAAGCTGAAGTTGCATCCTGTGTCTACTAAGATCAAAATTCCCTGGAAGTGAGCTGAAGTTGCAACTGTGTCTACTAAGCTGAAGTAGACACAGTTGCAACAAGCTCATTTTTCTTTCCAACCTCTCCCTAGTGACCCCCTCCCCCACCATTTGATACTACTGAATTAAGTTTTTCTCCATTTATATATAAAACAACATAATTTGTACTAAAGATCTGATTTAATTTACCAAGACTCTTGTCTTAAAATCCAAACTAACAATTCCATGTAGCAAATTATTATAGAAAAAATTTTATATCAACTTCAAAAATCATTAGTTTTATATTTGGACTCATTCTTAGATTTCTTCAGATAGTTTTTTTTTTCCTCCATAGAAAGGAAACAATGCAGATATATAACTTCTAATTTCTTGTATATTTCAATCTTTTTGTTGCTTTATTAAATAAATGTCAACAGGAATGAGAATATAATTCTGGAATCACACCCTGTCATTTATCTCTAGCTGTTAGTTATTTTGTCTTCTGGCATCTAATATAGTGCATGGGGAGGTTTGGCACCTGATTGATTTTTGTTCTTATGAGTGTCTTTTTGTTCTGCCAAGTTTCCAAGGAAACGTAGGTGAACGTAGACTTCTAGTAAGTCATACTGATGAGCAGAAGCTTGTAGAATCCTTAATGTATCCTTAAATTTGAATATTTTACCAGACTCTCTAGATTTTGTATTTTATCAATTTTGCCTACCACATAATGAACGCTTTTGATCTGAAGATTCACATTTTCACTTTCTTCAAGATTTCATCTATTATTTAATGGGCTATTTTTTTCAGTTCCATTTGTCATGTTCTTTTTTTTTTCAAAAACAATCATTGTAGGTTCCATCACCATTATGTCTTTCATTTTCATATCTTCTCATAGAACATTTTTATTTTTTTCATTTTTGTTCCCCTCTGTGTTGTGGAGGATTTCACTCTATGGATTAGGTTTTCTGCAGTATTGACTCTGCATTTTTCCACTTCTATGGCCATTTTCAGTTCTGATACAGGTTTTTTTTTTTTTTTTAACTTAAATTATTTTCTTAAGTGTAAAATCACTCCTGGTTTGTTCTTATTTATAATAACTTCAGCTCACCCCCACATCTTGCCTTTCTAGTTAAGCATGGGTCTTTGACAATCATGGGACAAATCCAGCCTTCTGATGGGATTATGGGTTAGAGGATGGGCACACGCTCAGGTGCCATGGCCTTGGAAGGCTGTTGATCAGTGGTGGGGAATGGGGAGACTTTCTCTCCCATGTCAAGTGTAACATCCCCTTTTCTTGTTTTTCCAAGCTGGGGTGGGGGGGTGAGTAATTAGTGAGATTCATTGGGACTTTCTCCAGTTATTTTATCATAAAATAAAATGCTTTCTTAAGGAAAGGGGGTGTGTTTCAGGTTACATTATTTTTTTTTCAGTTCAGCCCAAATTGTGCTGTATCTGATAAAATTCTGTTTAAGTTTGTGGCATGTGACTTTAATACTTCACTAGGTTCAGTATTGGAGGGGTTTCCCTCTCTTCTAGCTTTTATTTGGTCTTTTCATTTCATTTTTGGCCGAGAGTTTTCTGTCAGCCAGTTCTTAAATTTCTGTTTTTCCCAGAATTCCCTTTCATGAGTTGCCGGGACAATCTTCTGAAACTTGTAACTTGACATGTGTAAATGATGTCTTGTCACAAATGTTTCGTGTTCTTATTTTTTGGTGTCCTTTTTGACCCAGTTTGTTTTGCTGTAATAACTATTTTGCAGTTACTACTAGTTGTAAAAATGAATGAATAGAAATGAAAAAGGTGGAATAAATAAGAAAAAAATATGTGCGATTATCACTTCATTCCTGTACTCTATGGGCAAGACAAAATTTCAGGGTTATCTCTCCCCCAGCACGAGATTATCCCTAATTCCTAATTCTCTCTCTGCTAGTCTGAGATTACTTATTGAACACATAAACCCTCCTGTGGTTTCATTATTGCTGCAAACTATTTTATTTTATTAATTTTTTAAACATCTTTATTGGAGTATAATTGCTTTACAATGGTGTGTTAGTTTCTGCTGTATAACAAAGTGAGTCAGCTATACATATACATATAACCCCATATTCCCTCCCTCTTTCGTCTTCCTCCCATCCTCCCTATCCCACCCCTCTAGTTGGACACAAAGCACTGAGCTGATCTCCCTGTGCTATGTGGCTGCTTCCCACCAGCTATCTTGTTTTACGTTTGGTAGTGTATATATGTTCATGCCACTCTCTCACTTCATCCCAGCTTACCCTTCCCCCTCCCCGTGTCCTCAAGTCCATTCTCTATGTCTGCTACAAACTATTTTCGAGTATATGTTTTATAGTCTGACATATTAGAGAAGTGTCAACCGAACTGCTCCTGGTAAAGAAAATGAAGTACATTTGATTTTGAATATGGTCTTAAAATTTTTTTCCCTTTCCTGCTCACATAGATTGATTTTTGTTGAAATCAATATATGGGATAGGCTAGGCACCATTAGTGACTATTTTCTGTGTTGAAGATCATTGTCTTTTCTGAATACAATATCATGTAATTCCATAGATTTATGAAAGATTAAGTGTAATAGCACAAGGGTTTTTGTATCTTTATTTTATTATTTTCTTATTCTTTATGAACACTAAGGAATTGGGGTTGGAGAAATTTCATTAAAATGAGTCAAAACTTCCTCCTCTTTTTGTGCTATTTTTGTTGTTGTTCCCTTTGTTTTTATTTTGGATCACCTTTCAAAAAGTATCAACCAGGGCTTCCCTGGTGGCGCAGTGGTTGAGTCTGCCTGCCGATGCAGGGGACATGGGTTCGTGCCCCGGTCCGGGAAGATCCCACGTGCAGCGGAGCAGCTGGGCCCGTGAGCCATGGCCGCTGAGCCTGCGCGTTCGGAGCCTGTTGCTCCGCAACGGGAGAGGCCACAACAGTGAGAGGCCCACGTACCGCAAAAACAAAAAAACAAACAAACAAACAAACAAACAAAAAGTATCAACCAATATCTTTTGTCAAAGTCAATGGATATAATCTCTCTCTTAAATTACGGTGTTTTATTATTTGATTTTTTCCCTAAAAGACAACCTTATGCTAACATTGTATAACTTAATATTACAAGAGAACTTTCCTTTTTAGCAGTTTCAGAGTGTTTTTTTGTTAGCGTTGTATTAATTCCCATAATACACTTCTCAAGGAAGCAGTGGAAACAGCCCTTCAGCACAAGATAGTCGTCATCACAGGGCTCCTTTCTGAGAGACCACACCTCACCCACAGCCTAAAAGGGCTTAGCTCCAATGACCTCACCTTCCTGTCCCACAGCAGATTATTTTAGGGTCGGGGCTTGATGCCAATATGACTAATAAAATTTCCTCTCAAGGGAATTTGGAATCAGGTAGTAACTAAGTCCATTAATTATAGCAGATTGGACTAGAATTACACGTTTCCCTTCATTTCAGGGTAGCCATGATATGGTTCATATAAAAGTGTGTAAGTGAGCTGAGAGCTGGTTTGTAGAAAGAAATGGGAAAAATGCAGGAAAAAAGATGTGGAGTTGAGAAAGTAGATAGCCCCAGGGTTGCTGTTTGATAAATTCCTATAGTTTTAAAATATTTTCTGCAATTGTTTCTGTATTTTTTTGCAGTTGTGTTCTCTGTATCCTTATGATATATCTTTTTGAAAATCTAATTTGAGTAAGATTTTTTTCTTTCTGGACCAAGTGGTTTCTGACAAAGATAACGTTACACTAGAAATAAGAAATCATGTATTCTAGTTCCAGCCTTTTCATAAATTTGCTATGGTCTTACTCTGAAGAATTAGGTTTTTCTTTCCTGTTTCCCCTAGTATTATTCATAGCCCTGCTACATTACTTGATACACATACTGTAATTATTGGTTTGAATATGTGTCCCCCTCACAAAAGGGGATGATTTTGTTCTCCTTTTCTTGGTGTCCTCAGCACCTGGTTTTGTGGTTGGCACATAATACATGCTCAACAGCTTTCGTTAATCAATAAACTAACCACCAACTATGTGGAGTACAAGTCACCTTTCAATTCTTGGGTACAGTTTGCACAGAAGGAATCAGAATAGAGAATTCCTGAAGTCCCAACTACTTCTAAAGTTTTCTCATTGTTCTCTAGGTTCTTCCTGTTGATTGGGACATCTGTGGAGTGTTTCCTTTCCTGTCTTTAGTGTTGCTTTCTTGAGTGAGTGCATTCTTGTCTATTAGGAAACTCAACACTTTCAGCATTTTGGATATTCTTTCCTTGTTTCTCTCTCTCACATATGTTTACATATGTTATCACTGGAGGTGGTTTAAATAAATGCTCTAGAGTTGCTTCCTTAAAAAAAAACAACTATTTTATGAGTGATGAGTATATGAGATAGAGAGGAGAATATAAAAACCCTCCTGTACTAATTTCCCAGTTTCCACAATTATTAACACATGGCTAATTTGGTCTTCTCTACTCCTCTCAATTCCCCCACCTTGTTGGATTATTTAAATTGAACAAATCTTAGATGTCATATCAATTTATCTGTAAATATTTCAGTATGCAGCTCTAATATTTAAGGATTTGGTGCTTCCTTTTAAAAAGTCAATTTGGGTTGTAATAATTTAAATATTAGAAAATGAATTTCTAATACTCTTTAGACTTAGGCTAGTATCCTCAGCGATTTCCAAACATAAAAACTAAAATTTAATTGATTTTAGAAAAATGGCAATGATTTGTAGCGAAAAGGCAATTATAATTAAAATGTATCAGATATATTTTTCTTAACCTTTTAGTCACTTCTGTTTCTAGTCTCCTTTTTCTGTGCTTGGCTCAGATCAGTGGAGAGCTGCAACTTGTTTCCACTGCTATGCATTCCATTCTAGTGATTATGGGACAATTCTCCAAAAGTTACGTCGAACTTTAAACTACATAGCAAACCTTATTTCAACATAATATGAATTCATATTTCACAGACCATAGTCCTTACATATTTCCCTGGAACGTCCTGCTTCAGCTGTTTCAAATTATTTTCATTTCATATGTCATGTTTAATAGCAAGGAGGAGACTATTGCTAATGTTTTTTTCTTAGAAATTAATCTGTCAACCTGGTGAAAATACAGAGTTTGAGCAGATGAGCAAGGATCCTTCAATTTAATATCCTAAGCAGATTAATTCACTTAGCAAAAGCATAACAAGATTAAGTAATCGATGAGAATTTCCATTAAGAATGAGAAAATGTAGCACATAGAGAAGGTGATTAACAGCCAGTCAATGTGATGTATTCATAAAATTGTTTAAAAAGATATATTTAGGTTTTAGGTAGTGATGGCTGAATTTTAATGATGTGTCTTGGGGCTGAGGATAGACATATACAGGCAATGTCCAGACTTTAATGTAATATTTCATGATGTAATATTCTGTATCGAGCCTGCATGTGTGACCCTGGAATGGGAGGAGATCTTTCCCTGTCAGCCAGGTGTAAAATAAGCTTTCTGTTTCTCTGATGATAGTCACTGAGAGGATTTTCACAAGTTGCATTATGTCCTTGGATGGATAAATGTATCCAGGACCCAGAATGCTTTTTATTAATAACCATTTGAAGAAATTTTCCTCCATTGTGTGAACATCACAGTTTTTAATCACCCATGCAAGACTGTTATAGAATCAAAGGCAAAGATCATAACAGTCTAACAGTCTTAGAATGTGTAACCTCAGATGGGTTTTGATGTTTCTCTGCCTTTGATTGTTAATGTACTACTTTCTCTAGCATTGAACCTGCTAGATACTTTTTTTCACTTTTGTTTCTCACTCAATTTATTTCCTGTCCTTTTTAGTTCACTCCTCTTTTCAATGTTACATAGCTGTCACACTGCAGGATCAACATAAAAGCTGCCATAAATTATTTGCAATTTTTCTGTACTTTTATTTTCCATAATTTTAATAGTGTGTGAGTGCAAACTCTAAGATTGAAACTTACAGCATTAGAGTTCAGTACAGGTTAGCTTGATTTGTCTCCTGTGAAATATGGATGGTTCTCCAGTGAAGACAGTGGTCATGTTCCTATCTTTCAATCTCCATCTGTAGGAACAGACACTTCCCCTAGCTTTTTTTCCCACCAAATACCTCAAAAACATACTGTATTTTTGGATTATTAGACTTCCCCCTGTAAAGAAATATGAAATAGAATGCTCTTGTTGAAATGGGAAAGAGGCAGATCTTAAGTATCAGAAGGGAAGATGTCATTGTTCTTTCCCATCCTTAGGTGTCAAACCTGGATGTTTATTAATAGATAAAAAGTGAAGTGTTTATTAATACTTAATAAGAATTAGGTAAGAAAAAACTTTTTTCTTCTGCTGAAATAGTAATTCCACTTCTGAATCTAAGGAAGAACAGATGAGGGAGAAAAAGCACAAAATACTTCTTCATTGCAGCATTTTTATGATAACAAGAATTGAAAACCACCCAAATATTACATTACAAGTGAATTGTTAAATAATGGCTAAGTAAATTTTGGGACATACATTCGGTATGCTATTTGTTACTAATTTAAAGTGACAACCAGAGTTATGAAAATTGCTAAATATAATTACTAATATATAAAAATGAGATCTATGGAAGCAAATTTAAGTGTTTAAAATTTTTTAAAACTGTTACTGTGGTTATCTTTGGTGATATAATTATGGATAGTCTATTTCTTCTATTTTCTTTCATTTCCCAGTTTTCTGTAACACTACCCCTTAAACTCTATCTTGGAGAAGGTTAAACAACTTAATGTAAATTAGTGCCATGCTGTAAGCTTAATTCAATTTATGTGACTTAGAACAGCAGCCTGCCATTAGAAGGAAAATGTAATTATTTAATTATTTTGAGATACATGATATAGTGAATATAGTAAATGTTAATGAGAGAATATTGGTGGGGGAGAACACGCTTACTCATTGTAAAATTCTTTCAACTTTGTTGAAACCTTGAAATGTTTTATGGTACAGTGTTAGGGAAAAACAACAAAAACATGCTCTGAGTTTTGGGTTGCCACCTTACAGATAAACTTTTGGAGCATCAATTCTTTGTAAGTTGGTGGATGTGTCAGTGTATGCTCCACTACTATTCATTTTAGAATTCTGTTTTCTCTGGTATAATCTATGTAGATGCAAAATAATCAAATTTTAGGGATTATTCCAGTCAATCTGTAACTTGTAATGGTTTTTTTCTTATGCTTTTGGTCATCTTGACTCTAAGTTTGTTCCTATGAGTTAAATACAATATTTTATTACATTTTCTCCTAAATATCATCTTCTGTATTATTTACTTTTAAAATTTTATTCATATGTAGATGTAACATTTGAAGGATTTATATATAGAGAAGCAAAAGTACAACTTTCACAAATACTATTACTATAAATGTATATATGTATCACATGTATGAAATATATTATGCCTATTATATACAGATATACAAATTAAACATTACTAAGAAGATGGTAACCATCTGCTCTCCCTCCAACGATGCTACAATGAGTAGGAATGGGATAAATGTATGGCAGACAGAATTTCGTTATGCCTTTGTATTTTACTTGGGGATACTACATATTTCAGTGAAGTGTGTGTGTATATACATATACACATACATATATAATTAAATATAGAAGCATATAATTGAATATACGAATAATTGGCTTGAGAAGTTCTATCTGGGAATACATGTGTACTAAGTTGACATGTTCAAATAAATAATTTTTCTTTTTATGAGCTCATAAATTTGAGTGTAAAAGTCTAGAGGCAGTATATATGCAAGATCCCACTAGGTAAAGGGAAGATAAAATATATATATCAGTCCTGGTGTGCTTCTTCTTTTAAAATTTTTTAATCATTGCTTTTTTTTTTTTTTTTTTTTTCCCTAGTACACAGATTAAAAAGATAGATCAGGCTGGTCCTCATCAAGGAGACAGAAGACCTATGCAAAGGCCCTTAAAGGAGTTTTTTTTCAGTTGGCATTGTTCTTTGGTCAGTATTTGTTGCTAGCATTTAGACCAATCATTTGAAGCTATGAATTTGTTAAGATTTTACCGGAAATTCCCTGGCTCCATTGGTTAGGACTTGGCACTTTCACTGCCTTGGCCCAGGTTCAGTCCCTGGTGGGGGAACTAAGATTCTGCAAGCTGTGTGGTGTGGCCTAAAAAAAAAAAAAAGATTTTACTTTACTCATTGTAGTGATAATTAAGTGAACCAATGATATAAATTTATGTTTAATCTTCTAAATCCAACTTTATCTAGAGACTTCCTTTTGGCTCCTTGCATATAAACACATTAGCTGTCATTATGATAAAGTTCCTGTACTTACAAAAAATATTTTGTACACACAGAGCCAATGATATAAGATTTTTAAAATATGAAAGTTTAATACTAGTTTATATAATGCAAAAATACATTTGTATTAGTTAGCATTAAATCTGGGTATAATGGGAAATTTCAAAATGGCTTAAACAGACAGAAATATATTTTTATCTCATATTCAAGAAGTCTAGAAGTGAGTTCAAGCTTGTTTCATTGTTCCAAAAGAGGCTCCAAGTTTTTCAATCTCTTTTTTTTTTTTTTTGCGGTACGTGGGCCTCTCACCGTTGCGGAGCACAGGCTCTGGGCGCACAGGCTCAGTGGCCATGGCTCACGGGCCCAGCCGCTCCGCGGCATGTGGGATCCTCCCAGGCCAGGGCACAAACCCACGTCCCCCGCATCAGCAGGCGGACTCTCAACCACTGCGCCACCAGGGAAGCCCCAAGTTTTTCTATCTTGTTGTTACACTATACATGGCTTCCATTGCAAAGGTTGACTCTTTGATCCAAGATGGCTGCTGATGTTCCAGCCATTGTATTTGTATTCCAGCCATCAGGATGGAGGAAGTCAGAGGGCATACTAATTTCCCTTAGGCAAACTTCCTGAAATTTTCACAGAGCACTTCAGCTTATATCTCATTAGCCAAAACTTAGTCATATAGTCATACCTAATCACAAATGAGACTGTGGTATGTAATCTTTATTGCCTCTAGCCTTGTACTAAGCTAAAAGTCAGGATTATTCTACTGTGCTAGACAGAATACTATCCCCGACCTCCAAATATATTAATGTCCTAATCCCCATAACCTGCAAATATGCTACTTTAGATGATCAAAGAGACTTAGCTGGTATGATTAAGAAACTTCAGATGAGATGATTATCTGGGGTTATCCAGGTGGGCTCAATGTAATCACAATGGTCCTGGAATGTATGCTGCAAGTTCAAAGAAGGAAATGGGTAGTGGAAGCAGAGGTTGAAGTGTTTGAAAATGAATAAGGCGTGAGGACCTAAAGAATGCAGGTGGACTCTGGAACTGGGAAAAGACAAGGAAATAGAATTTCCCTTGGAGCCTCCAGAAGGAACCAGTCGTGCAAACACTTTAAGCCCCTTAAAATTCATGTCAACTTCTGACCTTCAGAACCATAAGAGAATAAATTTGTGTTGTTTTAAGCCACCAAGTTTGTAGTAAATATGTACAGCAGCAAAAGGAAACTACCGTACTTACTAAGGAAAAAGACGGGAATGGATATTAGGTCCATTAGCTGTCTGCCATACATTTTCAGTGACATGTCCATATTTTTGATCCCCGGATCTATCTGAATTCTTTTTATGTTTGGATTCAGCAGTCCATGTCATTGGTAAATGAATAAATATTCTAATCTGGTAGCCTGAATATTTAGGTTAGGATTAAATGTTTGGTAATTAAGTACATCAATTATGCAGCCACTAGTACTGTGGGTAAAGACCTCCCTCAGGTGCTCTGTTTAATATTTGCCTTCACATTCCTGAATCCCAGCATCAGCCAATCAGGTACTAAGACTTAGAATGAGGGCCTGAGAGAGAGCTGTGGCCAGTGAAAGACAAAAGACTTGGGTCTGGTGAGGAAGATGAGGAAGACCGGGGAGTGGCATGGAGTTTGACATCCTGGCCCTTTTTTTTTTTTTTTTTTTTTGTGGTACGCAGGCCTCTCACTGTTGTGGCCTCTTCCGTTGCGGAGCACAGGCTCCGGACGCACAGGTTCAGCGGCCATGGCTCATGGGCCCAGCCGCTCCGCGGCATGTGGGATCCTCCTGGACCGGGGCACGAACCCGTGTCCCCTGCATCGGCAGGCGGACTCTCAACCACTGCGCCACCAGGGAAGCCCCTGGCCCTTTTTATTAGTGGCCGAAGGTCTGCTTCCCAGGCCTCTCCTGCTGCCTGTCTGACTGAACTATCCATTCCCATGCCCATCCCCAGGCTGATGATTTCTGTCTGGTAATCTTACTTCAAATGCTACTCACTCCTTTTTGAGGGGGATTTGGGTTGTTATTTTTGAGCCTAGACTATTCCCCAACCCAGATTTTATATATTTGGTGAGTGTTAATTCTGCATTGTTAATTTAAGACGTGTTCCATGTGGTAGGCAGAATAATGGGCCCCCAAAGGTGTCCATGTCCCAGTTCCCAAAACCTGGAAATATGTTACATTTCCTCACAAAGAGATATTATGATTGCAAATGGAATTGAGGATGCTGATCAACAGATGCTGAGGTTATCCTGGATTATCTGCTTGGACCCAATGTAATTACCAGGGTCCTTAAAAGTGAAGAGGGGGGTAGAAGTTTTCAGATTCTGAAGGATATGTGATTCGGGAAGAATGGTCAGAGAGATACAATATTGTTTGCTGGCTTTGAAAAGGGAGGTAGAGGCCATGAGGCAGGGAATGTGGGTGGGTGGCCTCTAGAAGCTGGAAAAGACAGAAACAGAACAAAACAAAACAAATCCCAGATTCTCCCCTAGAGCCTCCTGGAGAAACAACCCAGCCAGCACCTTGGTTTTAGCTCACTGAGACCCACTTTGAACTTCTCAACTCCAGAACTGCAAGATGATAAATCTGGGTTGTTTTAAGCCACTAAATTTGTGGTAATTTGTGACAGCAGCAATAAGAAATGAATACATTGCCCCATCTATTTAAGAAAAGACTCAAAAGTTTAGAAGTTAAAGCACTGAACAAAAGGAGACATTTAAAGGTACAAATATCCCACTGAGGGAAGCAGAGCAAGTACAAACTACAAAACTGGCAAAACACGTTTTGTTTCACTATTTCTGACATCAAAGGCAAAAAGAGAAACATTTTTGACTACATAGTTTTTATATTCTGATGACAGCATCTAAGTGCATTCGAAGATACAACATTTTACTTTAGACTCTGCTAGCTTTGGGATTTATTGAAGTGACCTTGCTTAGAAGACACTGAGGAATACAGAAGACCAGTCTTTTAACCACGGTTTCAGAAAAGATAAAAAGAGGCTTTTCCCATTGGGTCCTAAGGGAGCAAAGTCTCTGTTGTGGATCATGAAGGCATCCCAGGGAGGTTCCAATATCACGTTTTCAGGGACTTCGCGTTTTGAAAGCCTTACTTAATGTGACGATACCTTCTGGAAAGCATAGCTGAAAGAAAAGTTGATTCAGCTGATGAAAAATCAATGTTTGGTTTAGAAGAGTAAATCAGGTGCTTTCTCCTTTGGAAAAGAAGTCTTTTAGACAGAGACAGCCTTAATGAATGTGAACACCTGCTCTTGGCAAATCCCACTGAGGAAGAAAGGTAAGGGTTCCCCTCCCCCAACAAAGATGAAGGTGCAATTCCTCATCACTTCAGGCAAGGTAGCCTGAACAGCCATTGCCAGGAGTCAGGATGTTGCCCACAACCATGGTTCCTTTTCTATGTGTAGAGTAGGGACAAAACTTTCAGCAGCAAGTCCCAGTGGGTAAAACAAAGCTATAAATTTATCTGCTTTAATATATAATTCTATAGGCTTTATCTACTCTAGGCCGGAATCTGAAGACCTGAAAAAGGCAAGTTGACTTACACAGTGGTGACTTTTGATTAAGACACTTGGATGGGCTGTTACATCAGCAACCTCTTATGAAGATAAAAGGTTAAAAAAATAAGTCCTTGAAGAGTTAATATCATTCTCAAAATTCAGATGTTGATAAGATCATCTTTGTCCAAATTCTACTTTGTTGATTTAAGACACTTGGATGGGCTGTTACATCAGCAACCTCTTATGAAGATAAAAGGTTAAAAAAATAAGTCCTTGAAGAGTTAATATCATTCTCAAAATTCAGATGTTGATAAGATCATCTTTGTCCAAATTCTACTTTGTTGATTCAGGTGAGAATCATTAGTTTTCTCTAAGACTGAAAGGAGGTTCTTAATGTAAGAGCCAGACTGCATCGTTTGCCTGACTACATATGCTTTAGATGAATTCATGGAAGGGACTAATTCATCTCTTCTTTTAACCCTAAAAAGGATTTTAAAATTTTCTGAGCTTTTATCATACTTCTTCACCACCCTGGTATATTTATCTTCAAAATTCTGAATTAGATAAATAGAAAAAATTTATTCTAAAAGCTGTTTGGATTAGGATATCGATTATCAGGGAGACTGAGGGAAATGACATACATCAAGTATATATGTTAGGCTGGACATTAAGGAAGATATTTTAACATATTATTTCATTTAATCATCACAATAACATTCTAAAATAGGTTTATTTTCTCTGTTTTATAGATGAATGTGCCACCTCAAAGCCAACATTCAAACCTATGCTTCCTTCCCATGCCTGTGCTTTTCCCGTTGTTTTACTTTACTATTTATTTTACTTAATTTCCACCTCAGAAATATCATTGCTAATTATTTTAGGGAGAAATAAGTGTAGGTAAATACTCTAATTTCTATACCTCCATATTGAAGGAGGAGGATGCTACAAATTTTAACATTTCTTAAATATTAACTGAGGAAATATCTACATGATCTTAACCATCTGGAAGAATCTGAAAAAAATAGTGAATAAGCCAAGTGTTTCCAAATACCTGTACATTTGGCATCATCTAGTTAAATGATGCATATGCTTATGCTTGGTGTCATTTATTTTTTAATGTTTTACTTGGTTATGTTGTTCTTAAAAATGGTTAATTTTTATATTTTATCCAACTTTATAATTGTTTTCAGCAGGAGCATTGTTCCATGCTAGTTACTCCATCTGTAACCAGAGCTAGAAGTTCCTATCTCAAGTGTTTGGAATTCTGCACTAATATGCTGTGGTGTGAATCCATACTCATGGATTTCTCAGGGAACTCTTTCTGGAGACTCATGTTCTTTAGTTCCAGAATATTTCCTTGAATTATGTCATTGATGAATTTCCCTCTTAATCTTCTTTATTTCTCTTTCCATGGACTCCAATTGTTTGAATTTTGCATTTCCTAAATTTCTCTTCTTTCTCATAGTTTCTCTTCTGTTGTACATTTGTCTTTTTCTCTACTTTATGAAAGCATTTTCTCAAGTTTAATTTCCAACTTTTTTAGCTTTTTATTTTCATGATTATGACATTAATTTAATTTTCAATTAAATTAATTTTTCTGATTATATAGATGTTCTTTTTGTAGCATCTTGTTATTATCTCATGGACATAATAGTTTTTTATATTTTTCTGACAACATTAATGATAGTCCTTTAAAAAGTTTTATTCTTCTTATATAGTCTTATTGCCTCCATTTTGCCTTTTTTCTTGTTACTTGTTTTATTTACTATCTTCCTTGCTATACTTTCAGTGTCCTGTATATTTCTTTTCTGCTTAAGATTAAGAGATAGTGACTATAAAGCTGAAAGAATCTCTGAGTTCAGGAATGAGGCTTATTAACTGTGATTTTCACTATATATAATATGGCTGGTGAAAGTGTGTATATTACTTAGGTATGCTATCTACTGTACCTAGTAAAGCCAAAGTGTTTAATGACTAAAATACACATAAAAATTATTTCTTGCTCATATAACAGTATTGAACACAAAATTATTTTGGAGAACATCCCTTCTCCACACAATTATTTAGTGGCCTATACCAACAGAGTCTTTGCCATTTTTAATACATGCTGTTCAAGGTCACCTTGGAGCTTGTCTATATTTCAACCAGGTCAAAAGAGAAAGGAACATGCAGGAAAGCTACCTGAAAAGGTTTTATGGACCTGCCAGGCCTAGAAGAGGTGCACATTGGTTCCACTCATGTTTCATCACCATCATTTTGCATATACCTTTGTAAGATGATGAGAAATATGACTCTGGCTGGACAGCCCCTTCCCAATGGCAAATCTATGGAAGCAGATGATAATTTTTGTTATATACCTAGTTATCACTTCCACATTGTATGTATATTTTATTTTATTTTATTGCTAAGTCAGATTGCTCAGAAGAGAAGGTATAGAAGCTAGCACTTTGAGACCCAACCTAGTTAGGGAAGAAAATAGTGTGGGAAGAGTCTCAGTCTCTAGAATGTATACATTGACTTAAAGCACCTCCTTAGAGTATGGGAATCCATCCTCAAGTATGTCAACTTTTTTTCACCTTCTTTAGATAATAAGGCTTCAGTCTTATGTGTAGTGAGAAAGGGGAATTTGCGCACAAACATGGAGTAAAGGAAGAGGTATAGAGATTTAACTTGTTTGTAAACATAATCTAACCTTTTTTTTTTAAGCTCTATCCCTATCTGTCCACATTTCCCAAAGCATCTAATGCATCTGCTTCTTTAAAATTTCTTTTGTCTTTATCTACTGCTGGCTTAGGATCTAGTTTTCTCAGATCCTGTACGTCAGTCACCAGTTATCAAACTCTCAAAATTTTGTTCTACTTTGCAAAATTTTGTTTTGTTCTCCTTCTTTATTCTTTTTTTTTAAACATCTTTATTGGAGTATAATTGCTTTACAATGGTGTGTGATATATCCCCATATCTCCTCCCTCTTGCATCTCCCTCCCACCCTCCCTATCCCACCCCTCCAGGTGGTCACAAAGCACCAAGCTGATCTCCCTGTGCTATGTGGCTGCTTCCCACTAGCTCTCTGTTTTACATTTGGTAGTGTATATATGTCCATGCCACTCTCTCACTTCATCCCAGCTTACCCTTTCCCCTCCCCATGTTCTCAAGTCCATTCTCTACATCTGCATCTTTATTCCTCTCCTGCCCCTAGATTTTTCAGAACCGCCCTTCTTTTTTATAGATTCCATATATATGTGTTAGCACACGGTATTTGTTTTTCTTTTTCTGACTTCACTCTGTATGACAGACTCTAGGTCCATCCACCTCACTACAAATAACTCAATTTTGTTTCTTTTTATGGCTGAGTAATATTCCATTGTGTATATGAGCCACATCTTCTTTCTCCATTCATCTGTCGATGGACACTTAGATTGCTTCCCTGTCCTGGCTCTTATTAATTGAGCTGCATTGAACATTGTGGTCCATGACTCCTTTTCAATTATGGTTTTCTCAGGGTATATGCTCAGGAGTGGGATTGCTGGGTCATATGGTAGTTCTATTTATAGTTTTTTAAGGAACCTTCATAGTGTTCTACATAGTGGCTGTATCAATTTACATTCCCAACAAAAGTGCAAGAGGGTTCCCTATTCTCCACACCCTCTCTGGCATTTATTGTTTGTAGATTTTTTGATGATGGCCATTCTGACTGGTGTGAGGTGATACCTCATTGTAGTTTTGATTTGCATTTCTCTAATGATTAGTGACAGTGAGCATCCTATCATGTGTTTGTTGGCAATCTGTATATCTTCTTTGGAGAAATGTCTATTTAGGTCTTCCACCCGTTTTTGGATTGGGTTGTTTGTTTTTTCGATACTGAGCTGCAGGAGCCGCTTGTAAATTTTGGAGATTAATTCTTTGTCAGTTGCTTCCTTTGCAAAATTTTCTCCCATTCTGAGGGTTGTCTTTTCCTCTTGTTTATATTTTCCTTTGCTGTGCAAAAGCTTTTAAGTTTCTTTAGGTCCCATTTGGTTTTTTTTTTTGTTTGTTTTTATTTCCATTTCTCTATGAGATGGGTCAAAAATGATCTTGTTGTGATTTATGTCATAGAGTGTTCGGTCTATGTTTTCCTCCAAGAGTTTTATGGTGTCTGGCCTTACATTTAGGTCTTTAATCCATTTTGAGTTTATTTTTGTGTATGGTGTTAGGGAGTGTTCTAATTTCATTCTTTTATGTGTAGCTGTCCAGTTTTCCCAGCACCACTTATTGAAGAGGCTGTCTTTTCTCCATTGTATATTCTTGCCTCCTTTATCAAAAATAAGGTAACCATGTGTGAGTGGGTTTATCTCTGGGTTTTCTGTCCTGTTCCATTGATCTATATTTCTGTTTTTATGCCACTACCATACTGTCTGGATTACTGTAGCCTTGTAGTAATAGTCTGAAGTCCTGCAGCCTGATTCCTCCAGCTCAGTTTTTCTTTCTCAAGATTGCTTTGGCTATACGGGATCTTTTGTGTTTCCGTACAAATTGTGAAATTTTTTGGTCTAATTCTGTGAAAAATGCCATTGGCAGTTTGACAGGGATTGCATTGAATCTGTAGATTGCTTTGGGTAGTATAGTCATTTTCACAATGTTGATTCTTCCAATCCAAGAACATGGTATATCTCTCCATCTGTTTGTAACATCTTTAATTTCTTTCATCAGTGTCTTATAGTTTACTGCATACAGGTCTTTTGTCTCCTTAGGTAGGTTTATTCCTAGGTATTTTATTCTTTTTGTTGCAATGGTAAATGGGAGTGTTTCTTTAATTTCTCTTTTCGATTTTTCATCATTAGTGTATAGGAATGCAAGAGATTACTGTGCATTCATTTTGTATCCTGCTGCTTTACCAAATTCATTGATTAGCTCTAGTAGTTTTCTGGTAGCATCTTTAGGGTTCTCTATGTATAGTATCATGTCATCTGCAAACAGTGACAGCTTTACTTCTTTTCTGATTTGAATTCCTTTTATTTCTTTTTCTTCTCTGATTGCTGTGGCTAAAGCTTCCAAAATTATGTTGAATAGTAATGGTGACAGTGGACAACCTTGTCTTGTTCCTGATCTTAGAGGAAAGGGTTTCAGTTTTTCACCATGGAGAACGATGTTGGCTGTGGGTTTGTCACATATGGCCTTTATTATGTTGAGGTAAGTTCCCTCTATGCCTGCTTTCTCGAGGGTTGTTATCATAAATGGGTGTTGAATTTTGTCGAAAGCTTTTTCTGCATCTATTGAGATGATCATATGGTTTTTCTCCTTCAGTTTGTTAATATGGTTTATCACATTGATTGATTTGCATATATTGAAGAATCCTTGTATTCCTGGGATAAACCCCACTTGATCTTGGTTTATGATCCTTTTAATGTGCTGTTGGATTCTGTTTTGTAGTATTTTGTTGAGGATTTTTGCATCTATGTTCATCAGTGATATTGGACTATAGTTTTCTTTCTTGTGACAGCTTTCTCTGGTTTTCATATCAGGGTGATGGTGGCCTCACAGAATGAGTTTGGGAGTGTTTCTGCCTCTGCTATATTTTGGAAGAGTTTGAGAAGGATACTCTTCTCTCAATGTGTGGTAGAATTCGCCTGTGAAGCCATCTGGTCCTGGGCTTTTGTTTGTTCGAAGATTTTTAATCACAGTTTCAATTTCAGTGTTTGTGATTGGTCTGTTCATATTTTCTATGTCTTCCTGATTCAGTCTTGGCAGGTTGTACATTTCTAAGAATTTGTCCATTTCTTCTAAGTTGTCCATTTTATTGGCATAGTGTTGCTTGTAGTAATCTCTCATGATCTTTTGTATTTCTGCAGTGTCAGTTGTTAACTTCTCCTTTTTCATTTCTAATTCTATTAAGTCTTCTCCCTGTTTTCCTTGATGAGTCTGGCTAATGGTTTATCAATTTTGTTTATCTTCTCAAAGAACCAGCTTTTAGTTTTATTGATCTTTGCTATCGTTTCCTTCATTTCTTTTTCATTTATTTCTGATCTGATTTTTATGATTTCTTTCCTTCTGCTAAGTTTAGGGTTTTTTTTGTTCTTCTTTCTCTAATTGCTTTAGATGCAAGGTTAGGTTGTTTATTCGAGATGTTTCCTGTGTCTTAAGGTAGGATTGTATTTCTATAAACTTCCCTCTTAGAACTGCTTTTGCTGCATCCCATAGGTTTTCGGTCGTCATGTCTCCATTGTCATTTGTTTCTAGGTATTTTTTGATTTCCTCTTTGATTTCTTCAGTGATCATTTCGTTATTAAGTAGTGTATTGTTTAGCCTCCATGTGTTTGTATTTTTTAACAGGTCTTTTCCTGTAATTGATATCTAGTCTTATAGCGTTGTGGTCAGAAAAGATACTTGATAACAATTTGTTTTCTTAAATTTGCCAAGGCTTCATTTGTGACCCAAGATATGATCTATCCTGGAGAATGTTCCATGAGCACTTGAGAAAAATGTGTATTGTATTGTTTTCGGATGGAGTGTCCTATAAATATCAATTAAGTCCATCTTGTTTAATGTATCATTTAAAGCTTGTGTTTCCTTATTTATTTTCGTTTTGGATGATCTGTCCATTGGTGAAAGTGGGGTGTTAAAGTCCCCTACTATAATTGTGTTACTGTCGATCTCCCCTTTTATGGCTGTTAGTATTTGCCTTATGTATTGTGGTGCTCCTATGTTGGGTGCATAAATATTTACAATTGTTATATCTTCTTCTTGGATCGATCCCTTGATCATTATGTAGTGTCCTTCTTTGTCTCTTGTAATAGTGTTTATTTTAAAGTCTATTTTGTCTGATATGAGAATTGCTACTCCAGCTTTCTTTTGGTTTCCATTTGCATGGTATATCTTTTTCCATCCCCTTACTTTCAGCCTGTATGTGTCTCTAGGTGTGAAGTGGGTCTCTTGTAGACAGAATATATATGGGTCCTTTTTTTTGTATCCATTCAGCCAACCTGTGTCTTTTGGTGGGAGCATTTAGTTCATTTACATTTAAGGTAATTATCGATATGTATGTTCCTATTCCCATTTTCTTAATTGTTTTGGGTTCGTTATTGTAGGTTTTTTCCTTCTCTTGTGTTTCCTGCCTAGAGAGGTTCCTTTAGCATTTGTTGTAAAGCTGGTTTGGTGGTGCTGAACTCTCTCAGCTTCTGCTTGTCTGTAAAGGTTTTAATTTCTCCATCAAATCTGAAGGAGATCCTTGCTGGGTAGAGTAATCTTAGTTGCAGGTTTTTCTCCTTCATCACTTTAAATATGTCCTGCCACTCCCTTCTGGCTTGCAGAGTTTCTGCTGAAAGATCAGCTGTTAACCTTATGGGGATTCCCTTGTGTGTTATTTATTGTTTTTTTCCCTTGCTGCTTTTAATATGTTTTCTTTGTGTTTAATTTTTGACAGTTTGATTAATATGTGTCTTGGTGCATTTCTCCTTGGATTTATCCTGTATGGGACTCTCTGTGCTTCCTGGACTTGATTAACTATTTCCTTTCCCATATTAGGGAAGTTTTCAACTATAATCTCTTCAAACATTTTCTCAGTCCCTTTCTTTTTTCTTCTTCTCCTGGAACCCCTATAATTCGAATGTTGGTGTGTTTAATGTTGTCCCAGAGGTCTGTGAGACTGTCCTCAGTTCTTTTCATTCTTTTTTCTTTATTCTGCTCTTCAGTAGTTATTTCCACTATTTTATCTTCCAGGTCACTTATCCGTTCTTCTCCCTCAGTTATTCTGCTATTGATCCCATCTAGAGTATTTTTAATTTCATTTATTGTGTTGTTCATCATTGCTTGTTTCATCTTTAATTCTTCTAGGTCCTTTTTAAATGTTTCTTGCATTTTGTTTATTCTATTTCCAAGATTTTGGATCATCTGTACTATCATTATTCTGAATTCGTTTTCAGGTAGACTGCCTGTTTCCTCTTCATTTTTTAGGTCTGGTGGGTTTTTGTCTTGCTCCTTCATGTGCTGTGTGTTTTTCTGTCTTCTCATTTTGCTCATCTTACTGTGTTTGGGGTCTCCTTTTTGCAGGCTGCAGGTTCGTAGTTCGCATTGTTTTTGGTGTCTGTCCCCAGTGGCTAAAGTTGGTTCAGTGGGTTGTGTAGGCTTCCTGGTAGAGGGGACTAGTGCCTGTGTTCTGGTGGATGAGGCTGGATCTTGTCTTTCTGGTAGGCAGGTTCACGTCTGGTGGTGTGTTTTGGGGTGTCTGTGGACTCATTATGATTTTTGGCAGCCTCTCTATTAATGGGTGGGGTTGTGTTCCTGTCTTGCTAGTTGTTTGGCATAGGGTGTCCAGCACTGTAGCTTGCTGGTCGTTGAGTGAAGCTGGGTGCTGGTGTTGAGATGGAGATCTCTGGGAGATTTTCGCCGTTTGATATTATTTGGAGCTGGGAGGTCTCTTCTGGACCAGTGTCCTGAAGTTGGCTCTCCCACCTCAGAGGCACAGCACTGACTCCTGGATGCAGCACCAAGAGCCTTTCATTCACATGGCTCAGAATAAAAAGGAGAAAAAGTAAGAAAGAAAGAAAAGAAAGAAAGAAAAAGAAAGGAGAGAGGGAGGGAGGGAGGGGGGAGGAGGGAAGGAAGGAAAAAGGAAAGAAAGAAGATAAAATAATCTAAAATAAAGTTATTAAAATAAAAAATAATTATTAAGAAAAAAAAATTTTTAAACAAACAAAACAAACAAAAAAAACCCCCTAAAACGGACGAATTGAACCCTAGGACAAATGGTGGAAGCAAAGCTATACAGACAAAATCTCACACAGAAGTGTACACATACCCACTCACAAAAAGAAGAAAAGGGGAAAAAATAATAAATTTTGCTCTCAAAGTCCACCTCCTCTATTTGGGATGATTCGTTGTCTGTTTGTGTATTCCACAGATGCAGGGCACATCAAGTTGATTGTGGAGCTTTAATCCGCTGTTCTGGGGCAGCTGGGAGAGATTTCCCTTTCTCTTCTTTGTTCTCACAGCTCCCGGGCTTAGCTTTGGATTTGGCCCTGCCTCTGCGTGTAGGTCGCTGGAGGGCATCTGTTCTTCGCTCAGATAGGATGGGGTTAAAGTAGCAGCTGCTTTGGGGATTCTGGCTCACTCAGGCCGGGGGGAGGGAGGGGCACGGAATGTGGGGCGGCAGAGGCTGGCGGGATGTTGCACCAGTGTGAGGTGAATCGTGCTGCGTTCTCCCGGGGAAGTTGTCCCTGGATCACGGGACCCTGGCAATGGCGGGCTGCACAGGCTCCCAGGAAGGGAGGTGTGGTTAGTGACCTGTGCTTGCACACAGGCTTCTTGGTGGCTGCAGCAGCAGCCTTAGCGTCTCGTGCCCGTCTCTGGGGTCCATGCTGATAGCCGCTGGAGCTTATTTAGGTGGTGCTCTGAATCCCCTCCTCGTGCACCCTGAAACAATGGTTTCTTGCCTCTTAGGCAGGTCCAGACTTCTTCCCGGACTCCCTTCCGGCTAGCTGTGGCACACTAGCCCCTTCAGGCTGTGTTCAGGCAGCCAGCCCCAGTCTTCTCCCTGCGCTCTGACTGAAGCCCGAGCCTCAGCTCCCAGTCCCGCCTGCCCTGGCGGGTGAGCAGACAAGCCTCTCGGGCTGGTGAGTGCCGGTCGGCACCGATCCTCTGTGTGGGAATCTTTCTGCTTTGCCCTCCGCACCCCTGTTGCTGTGCTCTCCCCGTGGCTTCGAAGCTTCCCCCCTCCGCCACCCGCAGTCTTCACCGGTGAAGGGCCTTCCTAGTGTGTGGAAACTTTTCCTCCTTCACAGCTCCCTCCCACTGTTGCAGGTCCCATCCCTATTCTTTGTCTCTGTTTATTTTTTCTTTTGCCCTACCCAGGTAGGTGGGGATTTTCTTGCCTGTTGGGAAGTCTGAGGTCTTCTGCCAGGGTTCAGTAGGTGTTCTGTAAGAGTCGTTCCACATGTAGATGTATTTCTGATGTATGTGTGGGGAGAAAGTTGATCTCCACGTCTTTCTCCTCCGCCATCTTGAAGGTCTCCCCTAGATCACTTTTAAAATGGAGAAATCATGTTTTCTTTGGACATCTGTGCTGTAGTACAAATAATTTTTTTACTTCACTAGATTTATATTATGAGATACAATTTGATACCTTTTTTATTAATGACAGATTAAGCAACCACTGCATAATATAATTTTGGATTTATCTCATGGCTTGAGTGGAACATTTCTTTGTTATTCTTCCTAGATGTTAAAAACAATCTTTACTTAGAAGAAAATCATTATCCAAAGACTGTGAGATAATTCTAGATGCTTGGTGACAACTTCTCAGATGAAAGATTTTCATTTCTCTTTCCAAGACTTCTGCTATTCCTTGTAAATAGAAGCCAAAAAATAATAATTATAAAGCATCATGCTAACAGTTGCTGAAATCTGTGGCTGTTTTTTTTCTAATAGAACATTTCTCTTAGGTGATTAATCTGCTTGAAGCTTTTCTTTTCTTTTGGGTATTTAGATGTCATAATTTGTTGTTTTCTTCATGAAGTGCACCTTAATTCAGAAAGAGTCCAATGTCATTGCAGCTCTATTTACAATAGCCAGGACATGAAAACAGCCTAAAAGTGTCCATCGACAGATGAATGGATAAAGAAGATGTGGCACATATATACAATGGAATATTACTTAGCCATAAAGAGAAACGAAATTGAGTTATTTGTAGTGATGTGGTTGGACCTAGAGACTGTCATACAGAGTGAAGTAAGTCAGAAAAAGAAAAACAAATACTGTATGTTAACACATATAGACAGAATCTAGAAAAAAAAAAAGGTTCTGAAGAACCTAGGGGCAGGACAGGAATAAAGACACAGATGTGGAGAATGGGCTTGAGGACGCGGGGAAGCGGAAGGGTAAGCTGGGACGAAGGGAGAGAGTGGCATGGACATATATACACTCCCAAATGTAAAATAGATAGCTAGTGGGAAGCAGCCACATAGCACAGGGAGATCAGCTCGGTGCTTTGTGACCACCTAGAGGGGTGGGATAGGGAGGGTGGGAGGGAGATGCAAGAGGGAGGGGATATGGGGATATATGTATATGTATAGCTGATTCACTTTGTTATACAGCAGAAACTAACATACCATTGTAAAGCAATTATACTCCAATAAAGATGTTAAAAAAAAAATGGGAATGTTGCAAGAGAAACAAGTTTTAAAAACTGAGGTATTGTTTTCTTCATAGGGTATGCACTGCTAACATTTTTGAGGTCAATATAAACGAGATTAATCATAACTAAGCTCTAAAAAGTATTATTTGGAAACAGATTTATGCACTGCGTGATCCAAAATTGGCACCTTTAAAAATCCGGTGTTTCTCATATCCCATAAAGATGATCATTATTAAAGACTTCAAGAATACTCATTTTGAATCCAGCATATAAACACTGACATTTTAAGTTGTGAGTTTATGGGCACAAAAACAGCCAGATATTTGGAACTATTCTGATGGTTAACTGCATCTTGTTTTGGCATCTGGATGCTTGTCATGTGTAGACAAAGACATAAACAGTGGTTTCTTGACGTTGATTACACTATGAATATTTTCCATACTTATTAAAATGGCTTAATTTTTTTAAAAGAATGAGTCACATCAGGAGTTTGACAAGTTACTTTTTAATGTATTATTTTTGCATCTCTAAGTTGGCTCTGCATATAGAATGTCCTTTATTATTTATAAGGTTAATGTGATTGGCTGCTATTTCACATTCTTACAGCCAATTTGTGCTGAGTTGACTCTCTTGGTGAGATCATTGTGATTATAAGTCTAAGGTTATGCTTTTGATCTTTATAAAGAAGTTAATTCCATTGTCAGAACACAGATAACAGTCATATTCTCCATTCGTTATCTTATAAATGCATGGCTTTGATCTTATGGGAGGATACCATAAATTCCTTATCTTTGGTAAAACTCAACTAATTAAGAATATCCTGACAGCAGGTCAGAACCATATTTTTTTTTTTTTTTTTTTGCGGTACGCGGGCCTCTCACTGTTGTGGCCTCTCACTGTTGTGGCCTCTCCTGTCGCGGAGCACAGGCTCCCGACGCGCAGGCTCAGCGGCCATGGCTCACGGGCCCAGCCGCTCCGCGGCATGTGGGATCCTCCCGGACCGTGGCACGAACCCGTGTCCCTGCATCGGCAGGCAGACTCTCAACCACTGTGCCACCAGGGAAGCCCCAGAACCATATTTTTAATATAGGATGGCAGTGTGATGGGCGGAAATACACTAACTAGTTACTAATTTTCTTTAGTTGTCATGTCTAAAATTAATGGATTCAATGTCTAAGATACAGCTTAGGTCTAAGTTCTCTCATTCAATGATTCCAGATAAGATTTTATTGCAAAATTACTTTGGCTTGGGTAGTATGTTAATATCTCACAGTTACATTTTGTATTTGAAGTATGAGAATAGTAAAGCCTAATACTAAAATATTATAAAAAATGCAACGTTGTCTTCAAATATATCTAGTAACTCAAACCACGACAGAATGTTATAATAGGGAGTAGGAAGCCTTGCGTGGTTTAATGAATTGTGGTACTTAAGAAAGGCCTCTTTTATTTCTAGTGATCATTGTTTGCAAATCCCTATTTATTTAAGGAGGTCAGATATGGATTATCCACTAAACTTGTTAATAAAATTAATATATTCATCAAAATCCTTTGTATAACAGTGAATTTCCAAGTGCATTCTGTGTTAGTAGAATCTAAATGTATGTGATATTATGAGAGCTTCTCCTATGTTTTGATTTTTACTTAGCAAAATGGATAACAAGCAATTAAGTATTACCTTTTTGATTTTTGTAAGCTTTTTTGTGCAATGATAGATCAAAAATTGAGATAACTAGGTAGAAGAATTGCTAATTCTTACAATAAAAGGACAGTCATGATTTTATATATGTGTATTTCTGTGTGTGTGTGTGTGTGTGTGTGTGTGTGTGTGAGAGAGAGAGGTAGGGAGGGAGGGAGAAAGAGAGAGAGGGAGGGAGGGAGAAGGGGACAAGAGAGAGAGGTGTAGATGAGGTTTACATATTTTAATTTGATTACCAGTAAAATTTTCATGATTTACTTGAAGATTTAGAAAAAATGGCTTTTGATATGAAAACCATCAACAAGGTGCGGCAAGTAGCTTCTTAAGTTTTTTTTGCAATCACTTAGAGAAGAAGCAGCTTACTTTATATATCAAGTAATCAAATTACATCTTTGATTTTAGGTGTTTTGATTTCAATGTATGTAGCAATTCAGAATTATAGATGTTGCATTTTCTTATATTGTTTGTGTTTTTTATAATCGAGCCTTGTGATCTCTTACTGGTCTAGTTAGGAATTTGCCTCACTTATCCCTCCTACCAAAACTTGATTTTGGGAAAGTGTAGATAGAAGAGCTGTACTTTAAAAAAAAAACAATAAACCTTATAAAATGCAAAGTCAGCATGAATACATTTTATAATACAAATCTTGCCAACATTAATAATAAGGGGATGATAAATTATAAATTGATAATAATAACATTATTGGGATTCTTTCTAATGTGGGTGAATTATTATACATGTATCTATATGGATATAGGTGAGTTACTGTTTCTCCTAATATACCCACTGTAATTATGAATTCCATTCCTAATTAGAGAATCATGAGCTAAAAATAAAAATATATCAATAAAAATAGGTAAAAATTGGTAAAATTCCATCCTAGAATATAATCAATGCTTAAAGCTTAGCTTTTTGGTATGGAACAAGAAATATGTAAATTATAAAATAATGAGAAAATACAGAGTTGCTGAGCACACATCATTTTAATAATCTATTAAAATTAGTAGGCAGAAAACAAAATGCAATTTTATTTACTTGCAAACACTCAAGCCAGAAATCTCCATTTCAAAATGCTTATTTCTTTACTGTGTGGCTGAATGACCATGAACAATGCAAATTGGTTTTACTTTCTAGGTTCATTATACTTACACATTGTTTGATAGGTTGTCTACCCAGATCCTTTATTATACAATGAGGTAACCCCCCAAATGAAACCCCAAGCATCTTCTCTTCCTGGTCATCATATGCTGCCGTTCTTCCCCTAGAAATTAATACACTCTGTATGCTGAATCCTGCCTTTTCATCTCCTGCTGCAGAATCAGCGGTCATAACAGCTATTCTGTTCATGAATATGTAAATGCAACATGCATTATATATTAAAAAAATCAGCAGGCGTTTCCCACTTCAGACTGTACCCATCTCTGTTCGACTAATACACGAAAAGCAAAGATTTAATTTTTCAAGCATTTGAGTCAGTGTTGTCAAAAATGCTGTAATTATGTAACATGGAAATTCATAAATGAGACATATGCAGATGCTCAAGACAGTTGGACTCCAGATAAATCGGCATCTAGGCACAGCTGTGGTGATGCGTGCAGATACACTTATTATTTCACTCTAATGCCTAGTGATAAGGGGGAAAATGCCTTAGATGCTCAGTAACCTTTTATTTGCTGACTAGGTTCCACTCCCATACCTCACCCCAATAAATGGCTAAAACAGTGTTTAAATTATACGCATATGCATATACACATACACACACATGAATGTATAGGCACACTTTTTTTCTTCTGAAAGGAAGAAGTGATGACTATATCCACTAGAGTGTTCTGGGGGAAGCATTAAGCTCTGGGAAAGAAATAATTGGGGGATTTTATTACTGAAATAAGCAAGCATGTTCAGGCATATTTTTATGGCTCGCATGCCCATGCGCCACTCCGTGCAAACAGTGCTATTGCAGCTCAGGCGCGGTAATTAGGTTGATGTAATTATGGCGAAATAAAGACAGCCTCACTGATAATTTCACAGTGAATATTAAAGACATATGTGCCTTCCAGTGTACAATAAATGAACCTGAACTGCTGTCAGGGGCTAGGAGGACAGTGTGGCCAATGCACCTATTGTGTCCCTGCTGCAGAAAGGAGGCTGCCGATTGGCCACTGTCTGCAGCACATAGCACTGGCTGGTTATAAAGGACTTGTCTAGGGGAGAGCCTGTAGGTACTCCATTGTCTGGTAAAGTTCATATGACTGCATTCTTTTTTGCAAGGGGGGTGGAGGGAGAGTGGGGAAGGTGGGGATGTCAGCTCAACTGTAAAAGCTGCACAGATTTTTTTCCTTTCTCTTTCTCTCTGCCTCTCCATAGATCGTTTCTGTTTCATGCCCTGTCTCATTTCGCATAGCTAAAACAGAATGCTAATTAAGATCCCTTGTCTTAACCTGAAAATAATGACTCGGATATAATTAGAAATCTGATGAGAGTTTAAAATTCTGGGAGAGGACCAAAAACATCAGTTACGGTGCTTAGGAGGGAAATGAAGAATTATTTTTCTGTAATCAAGGTAAACATGGGAGAGGGGGGTTCCCCCTATCTTTTTAAACTAATTTGAACCAATGGTGTTCTACTGCAGATGAGAGGATACTGTATTTCAAAACCTGTTTTAGCCATCAAATTGAAAGGACACAAATCAGTAGCAATAGAAGCCTTCTTAATCCTCCTTAGGATGCAATTCAGATGAAAGAACTGCTTTTTTTTTTTTTATTTTTCTTTTTGTATGTGTGTGTTATAGATGGATCTGAGAACGCTGTCTGGGCTTGGTGCCAAGTGCTGGTATTTCACAGCGGCGACCGCCTCACACGGGCTGTGGGAAGCAGGAGGGAGACTCTCTTAGGGTGCCACTACTATGGAGACACAGCTGGGCTGAACAAGATTTGCTTCAAACGACAACAAGAGAGACAGAAAGTATCTGGTTCAACCGCTGCCCAAGCAGGCAGGCACCAGAAGAGCTAGCAGCCAATCCGGCCATGCTCGAAGCCAGCTTTGCAGCTCAGCCAATCAGTGACATCACTGGTGAGAAACTCATTTACATCATGCAGTAATGAACTTTGTTTAACATAGCCTCCCCCCTTTCCTGTTACCCCCCCCCCCATATTAGGTCCTTCCATTAATTATTCTGCTGGCATAATTTAAACCGCTATGCAAAAATGTGGCTGTATTCTCTCTGACAGCCTCCACGTTTTTTTCCCCCCATTGGTGTCTGCTGTCACTGAAAGTGATTCTGGGTACAATTCTATTTTGTTTTGACCTTGCAATATTACCTTCTTCTAAAAAACCTTAGAAAAACTTAAACCTTCGCTTATTGTATCTGAACCCCACTCCCCCCTTAAGAATAGCATGCTTTCGGCAAGTTGGGATTCAGAATTGTGCAAGGTAATGGAGAATAAGAGGGTGCATTGCCATGGAAGTTGCAATTTTTCCAAGCAATCTGCATCTTAGAGCTTCCTTTAATGTTTCCATGTTTTATGCTGCAGTGGCCATTTTTACATATAGTGTTTTTTCCAAAAAGTGCTTATGTGCATCTGTTCCAGGGAGGAAAGTTCAACTCTTGTTATATTTTATTCTTCACTGCTCTCAGCCAATGTGTCATTTTATTAATGAATAGAACTGAGGTCATTTCTGGACAAATCTCTCTCTTCCCATCTTAGCACAATGCACCTGATTTGCATCCATTTACTAGAAAAACTGAATGCAAGAACCAGTTTGAAAAGAAGTTAAGGGACCAGTTCACATATTATTTCAGAATATATCGCAGCAGTTTGTTTTTCAGAATGCGTAATATGTAACATCTGCCTTAGTGTTTCTCTAAAAATGCTTGATCTCCATTCCCAGTGTAATACCTTTAGCAAATGTATTGCTTTGTTATATAACCAAAATAGACCAAGTGAAATAATATTCAGCAATGAGTTCATATAATCATCAGAAAACCTTTGGAAACACAATTTTGTCTTGTACATTTGTATTTAGTTTGTCAGAGATAAACTCATTTGTTCTATAGATAACTTAAAAAGGCTGGAACATATGACATGTGAAGATTTTCAGGTTGCTTTAGATAATCCCAAAGAGCGGAAACTGGGTCACACTTAAACTTAAATGTGATTTCTCTTAAGTCATGTCTTTATTGCATATTGGCATTAAAGGGATACAGTTTTCTAGCAGAGAAGGTAGTTTCATTGTCTTATTTTTCAAAGAATATTTTGAATATAATTATTCAGAGACATGGAATTTTAAAAACATCGACAAGGGTTTCATAACAGTGCATGATTCGTTTAAGAAGCTTGAAGAGTACCATGATAGGCAGAGACACTTTTTAAAGCATGTGAAGGATTTAGACACTAAACCACGGCCCTTTTAATTCATGAGGCATTCCATCATCCCATCATCAGCATTCAGGGAGCGACTGTCCTGAATCAGTCATGAGCTCCCCTGCTGCAGATCCTGTAATTTGAATCATGTGTAATAATATATTATCCTACTGGGGGCCTTCTTTCAGTAGGAGAATGGTTTATACATTCTGCTGTAAGAGAACTTTTGGCTCCTAGCCGACTCACAGTCATTAGTCTCATAGGCAATCATGATCATCTTCCTTAAGGAATAACATCTGCACGACCTCCTGCGCCAAAACGCTTCAACCTCCCCCATGTTCTGAATTACGATTTCTTGGAATTGGGAACACTTGACAAAACTGAAAGAGAAAAACGGAAGGTTTAGAGGAACGGAGCACAATTTTATTGAGGCTGCCATGTGGCGAAAGCACAGTTCCCTTTCCTTTGAAATGTTGGAGAATGGTGAGGAAAGGGTGCCCCCAAATAGACCTAGATGTGTTCATTTTGTTTTGAGACACAAGCTGAAATGGAATGTGTTTTATGAAGACGTGGCTGTCTCTGTGTTTTTCCCTGGACATCCTAGCAAGGTCCTGCAAAGGGTGTGGCAACACAAGGGAATAAATGGAGGGTGGAGATGGTTGTGAAGACAGAGAAACCTTGTCTTACCTCAGGAAGGAAGCAATTTGATAGAGCAGGAACCATTTGACCCAGGAGTGAAAAGTTCAAGGAGTGGCTCTGATTCTTTCTCTTGTTCTAACCTTGGTCAGATCATGTTAATGTCTCTGTTTTTTCTTATCTGTGAAAATTCAATACACTGCCAGCACAGAGATGTATGGAATACTCCTCCATCACCCCCCCTCCCCCTTCTTTAAACATTTGAAATCCTTCTTTGCTTCAGGGACCAGGTTAAATTTTCCCTCTTCTATGAAATCTTTTCAAATCATTGTGGCCAGAACCTTTCACTTTTCCATCCTTCTCTTTGTGCTTCCATTATTGCATGTGTGGCAGTCAACATTGCTATAGGGCCACATGTGTGCATATCTTTACCACTAGACTGAAAGCCCCTTGGGGACAGAGACCATGTTGAATTCACCCTCCACCTCTAGCTCTAAGAATAACATTATGCTCCTAAGTTTTAAATCAGTGTTCTAATTAATGAGTTAAAAGTGCATTGTAAGTTGTAGAGGGAGGGTTAACAAATTCCAGTTACTATTGTTGTCAACGATAACCACCGTGTTCCAGATGATGTCAGTTTTGCCTTGTCAGTCTTATGTCTTTCATTTCACTGGCCCTTCACTATCAAGCTCAGAGTAAATGGTTGTTGCATTATTTTTCTTAAATAACCAGTTGTAGGGAATTGTAAATTCTTTTATTCATCAAGTGTGGAATTAAGCCAACTTAGCCTGGTGTTTTAAAACTTAAAAATAAATGAAATTGATGTAGATTAATTGTAAAGCAGCTAGGATAAGCAAATTACAGTATCAAGCTCTACTGTTAATGATATGAAAGAATTAATTACTTGGAAGAGGTAAGCAATTAATGTTGAAATGCTCTATAAAGCATAATAAATCAGGAAATATGGAATCCTGAGTCTTAGTGTTATTCTTTGAGATATGTATTTTTAATCTACAAACTAGTATAGTAATCTTTTAAGAGTGTATTTCTATGTGATTTTGATATAATCTGATAACATTATGCCAAAATATGGTTGATTTTATGCTACTCATCTATTTAAGTTTACACTTTTGGCTACTGTACTTACTGCTAAGTGGAAATTAATTTCTTTGCAAACAATGATATTCTTGTTAATATGTTTGCAAGCTGTGTTTAGACTTTAAAAATTATATTTCATAGTGTTTGCCCAGTACATGTTATTAGAAAGGAATGGAATAACTAGAAAATATATACATCTTTGCTTTTTATAACTAGGAAAATAGAAATTTTAGTACTGGAAATCAGCTAAAGTCCATATTTTGTAAAAGTCTTAGAGGGGAAAAATATCTTACCCAAGAGTATGTTCTGTCAGTTTTCTGGGACAGCTGAGACTGGTATCCGGAATTCAGAAAGACTGGTTCAATAATTTTTCCAGTCCACCAAATAATCGGTACTTTTAAAATCAGCCAGATAGGATCATACAATTTTACAGGGCTAACATAAATTAAATTCACTTACGTGATCCAACACTGTGTGTATGTAGGATTCCTATTTTATGGTTGAAAACAAGGGGACTGGACTTAGTGAGGTGTATTTTTTTTCCACTACCCAATAAGGATGTAATCAACTACTAATAAATTATCATTTATGTTAGTATTCTTTAAAATAATTTTGGTTTTGATGAAGAAAAAATGGAAACCTGATATCTGAGTTCACATTGTAGTGGTTTTGAATTTAATTAACACAAATATTGTATCTTAAATTACAGGATTGGTTACATAGATTTGGGTGGGGCCAGTTTGAATTTTTTTTTTTTTTTTTTAGCCAATGTATTGTGCTGTTATAACTGACCAGTTTTTTTCCCTGCTGAAGTCTCCAGTTATCTCAATGATGGTATCTTCTTCTAACCCAGTATTTAAAAAGAGATTTCTGAATCTTACAAATACTGAGAGATGAATTATGCCCACTTAAGGAACAAATGTTTCTCAAATACAGTAAAAATAGTAAGGGTCTGTCCTGCTTCTTCTGTTCAGAAAATGATTTTTAAGAGCTAGAGAGTGAATGAGTAAATGTGGAACATCTTAATTAAAGAAAAAATGTTTCTTTAGCATCATGGTTTGAGACATGGTAACTGAAAGCCATTTGCATCTGAATAACAGTGATAAATTAGATAAAAGCAATGAAGCATTGTCCTTCATGCTGACAATTTTTTGATATCAAATCGTATGATTCTTGTTCCAAATTAGCTCTTGATTAGCAAGTGGGGTTAATATTGGGATCTATTCTTACACAGTAAAGCTATAAGGTTTTGATTGAGAATCACTATTTGTAAAATGGCAAAGGAATAGATGAACACTGGCCTAAAAGTTTTCATATTCTAACATTTTTTTAAACTTAACTCTTAAAACATGCTCAGTATCAAGAGCAATATCAAGTACATTTAGGAACTTAATGAGTATCTTCATAACATTGATGATAATGTGTCTTACTGTTAATGAGCAATGACATGGCTGTATAACTGGTTACTGATACAAAAAGAGGAACAAAATGATGAGGATTAATGGCTAATATTCACTGGGTAATGACTTATATGCCATGTGCTACACTATGCACTATGCAGGCATTATTTCATTTAATCTTCAAATCAATCCTTTGGTATTATTATCTTTATTTTGTCAAAGTCACATGACTAAGAAGGAGCAAAAATGGGATTCAATCCAAAGATTCTGACTTGAGAGCCCATGTTCTTAATCACTGTGCCCAAATTGAATAATCACTACACATGCTATTGCTGTTTGGCTGTAGGAATAGAATGTTTTTCCATATATTATGCCCATAAATAGTTTATCTGGTTCATTTTTTAGATATGCACACATAGTTTTACTTTAGTATTTTATAAATCACTCTGAAAGTTATTGACCTAGCATAATACCTAGATTAATATTTTCCCTATATTTTTCTATTATGTAAACAATACAGATCACTTAAGGTAATGCATGCAAAAGCAATTCTAAAACAGTAAGTACTAATGAATTAAGGTTTTGACATTATTAAAATGCCTTTGTAAGGTGCGAGTCACTAAAAAATTATCTATTAGACTAAATGTTTCTGTTTCTCTATAGGTATATTACTTATTAAATATGTCACCTATTTTATGTGGAAATTAAATGCTTATTGATTTGGCAATTGCAGAATGTTGCTTAACAGTCTCACTAGATCCTACTATCCTGACACTTAAGGCATTTCAGTTTCTTCAGTCTCTGGTTACACATCTCCTGTTTACAACCCACTGAAAGCCATGGGATGCTGAAAGAGAAGGATCTTGCAGCTACTATTTGCTAATAAATCCTGTACCTAATGCTAGATTTTCTAGCTTTTACTTAGTGGTCAGAACTAAGGGACATAGTCAACAAGTTGTTGAATTTACAGAATCAGTTCAGTTTTGGGAAGGCAAAAGAGTAAAAGCAGAAGGATGGTTAATTTTTCCTTTTCGGGATGAGTTATTGTCCAGTTTCTCCTTCATTTTTCTTACTGTTTCTTTCTCAAACACGTGTCGTGCACTTACCATATGCAGACAACAAACCTATCCTCTTGAACTCTAGTTCAACATTGTTATTAATGTTCATTATGGAAATGCTATATATCACTATATACTAGTATAAAATTAGAGTTTAAGTGTTTAGTCTTATTGCATAATGTATGGTCACATCTCCTCAAAAAACCTAGAAAAGCAGTAGTTTTGAGCCCTGTGAGTTTATTCCCCTTTATCTGTGGTGTTACAACCCTGACACCTAGAATTTAAGAGACTGCTCCTTGGAAGGTCTAAGGAACGCAGGCAGAAGCAGGGCTAAATCTGTGCTCTGAAAACACTAGGCCCACTGATGTGGTCTAAAGGCTCATTAGCAGTTTTCAGGGTCACATTGTGATTTCCTATGCCCTGCATTATCCTCCTCTACAGTTAGAACTTGATAATTATTTTTTTCTCCCAAGGTTTCTTTATTTTAATGTTACTAACAATTTTCTTTGTGGGCAAGAATGAAGGTCAATGTAGCAGTCTCTCTCATTGCTTTCTGAACCTGCCCAGAAAGTGTATCACTAGCAAAGTATTTAAGGTGTTTATTTTCAGAATGTTTATTTTTACACAATGAAAAGCAGAGCTAATAATAAGGAAAACTGTCAATTACTACTTAATTATCCCTTAACTCTGTGGGGCAGTTTCGAAGTGGTTAGGAACACAGGGATCTCTGGTCGAATGCCTGGTTCTGAATCTAGATTCCAATTCTTACTATATATATAACCTTGGACAAGTTACGTAACTTCTCTGTGCCTTGGTTTTTCTCATTTGTATAATAGCACCTACCTTATAAGGTTGTGAGGATCCTGTACATTTTTGCAAAGGATGGTGATATAAAGATGGATAAATTCATGGTTTCTATTTTTCAAAGTGCAGAATATAGTTGGGTAGTGTGAGTGAATGAGTATGTGTGTGTATATTTAAGTAAGTAGTAATATGGTGTAGTTCAATATAGTGCAACAGAGATGTGTCCTTGCTTGTGTAAATACTTTTGTTTATTGATTCTACTCCACCTATTCAATTAGCTTTTCCTTTTATTTGAACAAGTTATCAAACTATTGTTATAATTATCAGTTTTATCCCATCAAATATCAGTTTGATTTTAAAAGTTTTTTAAAAGACTGTATAATCTTTTATTGATATTGGTATAATTTTGAAAATCCAGGCAACTAATAATATGTAATTCATGTATTCTACTTTTTCCTTCCTTACTGATTGGAGTTGCCAGAAAAAAAATGTCCTAAGACATGTAAAAATGCATGAAGGCACTTATTTTGACTTTTTTCAGACTGTGATACCCTAGAATGACCAGTGGTAAGTCCCTAATCAACGGCATTCTGTACAGAAACTTAACCCACAGTCCAAGTGTCTAATGTTCATGAATCAGATAATTGATACCTATGGACTTCCCTATAGCAATCTCTGTATTGATCAGGAAGAAAAAAATATTGTAATCAGAAGACCTGGGTTAGAACCCTGTGTAAATTCTCTAAGCCTCACTTTTCTTATTATAAGATAGGGATAGTTATAATGACTACCAAAAAAAAATAATTGTGTGGGTGAAATAAGAAGACCTGTGGAATGATGTTAGGTTTTCTCTTTTTTCTGTAGGTATTGTAAAGCCTGTTCAAGTGTGTGTTTAAATGTCAATAAGAGCAATATGATTTCAATAAATGCCAGCCTCTAAGGAGATCTCTAGTATTATGTGTCCTATAGAACTATAGAATAGAATTCTCTATAGAATAGGGAATAAGATTGCTTTTATTTGCAATTCAAATCAAAACCGCCATTAATTTGGATGATTTGAGGCGATTGTGAGCGCAACTTAATTAAATCAGATTTTTAAAAATCTTAACTTGGGAATGACTGAGACTATACATAGTTGGCATTTTTAAAAGAGGTACAAGAACCTCTCTCTTTCTCCCCCCTCCCAAGGACTTAACATATTTAAGTAGACGAATCAGAAAAGATTTCTGATGATTGAGGCAGAGAGATGTTCAAGGGCATACAGGTTTGGAGTTGCAACCAATTTTCAGGAGTATCATTAAGGTGCAGAAATAATATGCTGTACTCAGTATCATATATGAACTCCTATGTGCCAGTTTTTTGATGTTTTATAACTTCATCTTATCTATTAAGGTTTGTTACTCCTTCCTTCAAGCCCTGTGCATGTTTTTTCATGGTGTCAATAATGATCATGGTGATTGAAAGAACTCTGTCATGGTATCTTGGAAGTATAGTTACTGGTTAAACTATAAGAAGAGCAAAGAAATTACACATTGTTTGGGGTATCTTATAGTAATGTTGTCTTTCAATAATCCCTGTTCCCATTTTTCTTATACACAGCAATTAGCTAACATCCTATTAAACATCACACAAAATAGTCTTGAATGTCAGTGTCATTGTGCATTAGGTTCTATTTGGCTTTTCAGTTCTTGAAAGCTATTCATTTTGCTATGGAGTTAAATTTTGCCAGTACCTTCCCAGCAGTGATGGTCTCAGATTCTTCAAAATTTCTTTAATTATTTTTTACCTTTCTTATTTAATAATCGATTTTCTAGAATTGACTGACTGGGATTTTTACTACTGTAGAAATATGCCCTTTCACGAGGTATAGACTTTAGCGTGGTGTCTGTGAAAGAGACCATACATACTGTTTCCCCAGGGACACTTCAAGTTAATGTCTGATATCCTGGGGTAATTACTAAGGATGTGCTCTTTCATTTCCATAATGACCCATTTTAGATTAGAAATTATGTGGCCCTTCTATAATATAAAGTTAACTCCTGAATTTTTTTGCCAAATTTATATTTTCAGCAACATATTCTGTTGCATTCATAAGGTAATTTGTACTTTGCAGATCATTCAAACTGAGTTTTTGTTTTGAAAGTGTAGTTGCAATAGTGATAGATAATTTTGTTGACATGTGTTGGACACTCAGTGAGTAATTGATGAATTAAATTCTCTCATTCGAACATCAGGTATCATTAATATTCTGGTCTACACTAAGAGCAGGAAGGAGTCCAGGATGTTAATTTTTTTGACAGATATTGGTTAAGTACCATGTATGTGCCAATCTGCTATCAGCACTGAAGGACACAGCAGTAAAACAAGTAGACGAAGTCCCATGCTCTCATGAAGATTTTGTTCTTGAGGTCCTCTACAGGGTAATAATATGTTATACTGATGAGATTCTGCTCTCTGATACAAATTGCTTTGATAAAAGGAAAGCTGTATTTTAAACCCAGCCTGTTCTTAATAAGACTGCTTCATGCTGTAGGCTAACTTTATACAATGAATTCCTACTGGGTACATTCTTCTTTCGTTCACTCAGTAGCTTACCTAACACCTTAGGCCCTCCTGGAGTTGATGGTGCCAGTTGCCTGTGATATTTGTATTATAATTTAATAAAAAGCACAGAAAATCAAATTTCTAGCAGTCTTGATATCTTCTATGTTGTAGCCAACATGTAAATAAATGTACATGGATAATTTATTACTTCATCTGTCTTTGAAAATTTTCAGTTTTCCTTGCTGAGAAGGAGAGACCTTTGTCATTTTCTACCACCATGTATATAATTCATTTTTAAAATGTGTCCTGGAGCTTTTCAAATGTTTTCTCTTTGGAGAAAGCACCTTCTCTTGTTATTTGGTTCTTCATAAAGCCCTTGAATATTTAAAAATTTTATTGACTTATGGGCATAAAAGAAATAATCAGCAGTTTATATAACAACACATACTTATTCAAAATGAGAACAATCATATAGTAAAATCAGAATCATTTAAGTGTTTGAAACAGACTTAAAATGATCTAGCTTAATTCCCTTATTTTTCAAATGGGTGCAGGAAGTACGGCAAGGAAATGGTATTTGACTCGCCCAAGTTCACAGAATAGTTTGTGGTAGACTCGGAAAAAAAATCCAAGAATTTTTTTTTTTTGCTTTTTTAAAAAATTTCTGATTTTAAGAGTAATATATTTTTCTCTAATATATAACATTTCTGATAAGAGTAAAATTATAAATTTGAAAAATTCAAGAAGAATATGGAAAAAAGTAAAATGTCTAGTTAACTTACTGCATGTAAATTACTGTGGTTACACAGACTTGCTATTTAAATAATAAATATTTAAATGAATAATTTACATCTTTTGAATAATATTGAAGTTATTCCTTATAAACAACTTTATATCTTTCTTTTAAATGCTAAAAGACACATGATATTATGTGGTGTCATATGAGGGATGTACATTTGGATTAAAAATAAAGAAGGGGGCTTCCCTGGTGGCGCAGTGGTTGAGAGTCTGCCTGCTGATGCAGGGGACATGGGTTCGTGCCCAGGTCTGGGAAGACCCCACATGCTGCAGAGCGGCTGGGCCCGTGAGCTGTGGCCGCTGAGCCTGCACATCCAGAGCCTGTGCTCTGCTAAGGGAGAGGCCACAACAGTGAGAGGCCCGCGTACCGCAAAAAAAAAAAAAGTAAAACAAAATAAAAAATAAAGAAGGAAGTAGCTTTTAAGATAGATATAGAAAAAAACCCTGTATTTTTGAATTACGAATTTACAAATTATAATGAGATGATATAGGATAGATGTAGAAGTAAATATAAATACATCAACGTATTTGATAAAACTACTTGTTTTGTGGCAAATTCAAGGGAGATATATCAAAGTGACAATGCTACTACAGATGTGGACACTCCATCTCGCTCCTGGAGAGTGGTGTCTCTTCTCTCCACATGCATTCTGGAATATATATATTCTCTTTAAGTCCTCAAGGAGCTTGTGCCGCTGATGATCCTTCTTTCCCTTGTATCATCATTTCCCTTTCAACCAACTCCTTCCCAGCACACAAAAATCCCCAATTTTCACCCATCATAGACAAACAAAACAGTAACGACTGCCTCCCATAAACCTGTCTCCTCTTTATCTCTCACTCTTGCATCCTGTTGCTGGACAGGAAGTCAGGAGAGTGGAGAAACATTGTAACTAACCTGGGACAAGTAATGTAACTTCTCTGCATGCCAGCGGAGTTAATAGTTTTATGTTTTATAAAACCTGACATAATTTTTTAAAAGATGGTTTTATTAAATGATTTGTGATATCTCTTTGACCTCTAAAATTAAATGATTCTAAGGGAGAAGAGAGGCAATACCCCACAGAAGCTACTTATTCATAGTATAACTACAATTTACAGCCATGATTTCATTTGCATTGATGTGTTTTGAGATTCTGTCCCTACTCAGGTTTCTAACGGTGTAAGGGAGGTAGTAGAGTCAAGTTATTTTAAATAAGGATCAAGGAAATACTCTATTTTTAAATGAAATAAGCTCTTTGTGCTACTGAAAAAGAGCACTGGACTTGAAGTCTATTGGACTTGAAGTTACCCCCAAAATTATTTGAATGAGAATAGGAATCAAAATATCTCTGTTCTACTGCTAGCTATGCCACTAGCCATTTGTGTGACATTAGAAAAATAATGGCATATCTATTTATACAATGATGAACATGAGACCAGATAAGGTCTTTCACCATTACTTTTCCTTTTTAGAAGTGAAATCCTTTCTTCAAGTGAAATTGAGTTAGAAGCCCAAAATATAGGATAAAATTGCAGTGCTCTATTGGATTAGAGGTGGAACCTCGGAGCCATAACCTTTCACCCCTCTCACACCTCACGTGGTGCCCAAGGTGCCTTGATGAAGCCTCGGAACTCCATGAGGCTGAAGCCACTGGAGTAGGTAATCATCTAGGTTCCGTGGAGTTTGAACTTAGACTGACAGCAATTTTCATTCTTGTTTGTGCTTTTGTCAGCTGCTAATAAATAAATATAAATAAAATATCCACTAGATGGCAGTAGATCAAATCTTTGTTCTAATAGTTTCAGCTGACAATCTTACAGTCCAATATTTAAGTACATATTTGGATTACTTACAAAACTTTCAGAATAATTCCATTTTATCACAGTTTATATTTTGAAATTCTTCAGCCTCTCAATTTATTTTCACTTGGTGTCCCATTTTCAAGACATTGTAGAATTATTGGTTAGTCCAAACAGTCTTTATGACTTGCTCTGGTCATGGGAATTTTATTTTAATTGCAAAATATTCAAATAAATACATGTCCATGAGCATTTAAAATTTTTTGTAATACCCACTTGATTTTCCAGCTTTCCTAGAAGCCAGTCTTTAACCCAGAATGGTGGTGACCTGGTTGCTCATCTTTCCTGTCTCATACCATCTGCTCCATTGCACAGCACTGAGCTTCCCATGGTAATGGTAGGCTGCGTTGTGTTGTGTACTAATGTTTCACGAAGGAGATGCTGTCAGGTTATACTAGGTGATGGGAGATCACGATAAGGGTAACCAAGCAAGTGAGGTAGCCCAGGACACTGCTCGATGCTTCCAACATTTAAAGTACTGCAGCCTCATGGAAGACAGAACAATGACTCTTTCCTTCAGGATTCAGCCGGTTTTCTCAGACTCAACAGTTCTGGTAACTTCATGCCAACACTGAGCCCCCCAGAAGTTGCTACCTAGTTTTCTTTTTTGGCATCATTTATTTATACTCTCCAGGAGAGAACTGGTTGAGTGAATTTGTTGTAATCTTACATAGTGATAAAGTTAATTTATATATTGGGATCCAAAAAATGGAAGCTGCCCCAGTGGCCCAGCCCACATGAGAAATCTAAACCTAAGTCAGCCTAGAAAACCTAACATACATCAATCACAATCCTCCAGCTCAGCTTTAGCTAGTTCACCTTACCCTAAAAATAAGACCTGCTAGCCTTATAAGGAAATCCTCAACCTGCCAGCTAATCATGCCGTTTTTTGTTGCCTCTTCTGTAACTCTATGAAACCTATAAAACTCACTCTAGCCCTAAATCCCTCAGGAACAGGGCTTCACTGCTTGTGAGGCAATGTTCTCCCCCAATCCATGGATTGTTTTCCCGTGAATAAAGGACATTAAACTTATTACTCTTATTGTTTTCATTTTGTCATTTGACAGTAGAGCACCCCTTATATGCAGGCTCTAAGTTACCTTAAATCTGGTTGGATCCCATTGAAGGCAGTTTATACATAGAATGGTCAAGGGAAAAGATCAAAGTTTCGGCCCGTTTTCTAGGTGAAATTAGTAATAGCTCCCTATTTTACTCCCAGGATTGTCCCACTCAGGATGATAAATTACATGATTACCTGAATACATAGTCATCTTTGTCTTGAGCTAATTCCTGCTCTTTAGGCCAGGGTTATGTGGCATAAGACTTGGCTAATGAGAAAAGCACTGCCTGAGACTACTTACTTAGGAAGCAGCTATGGGGCACAGACATTTAGAGTTGTGTGGACTACCAGTTGTGCAGTCCTTAGAATAAACGAAAAGAGAATTTAAAGAAGAAAGCTAACTTTAAATTCAAGTTTCTATCTCATTAGTTCAATTTTATCTGCTAGATGCAGTCTCTTTCTAATGCACTGTGGAAACAAGAATATGATTTTCATTAATAAGGAAAATTATAAAGCTAGCAAAGAATTTAAGTGGTTTGCCTTAAGTACCTTTGTGATACTTTGCGTGTATTACATTATAAATATCAGAGAAAATTCCAAAATTAGAGCCTTAAAGATGGTGAATTCACAATCTCTCATGCATAAATGGTAGATTAAGTCTTTTAATTATCACTCTTAATAATAATTAACATCACCACTAAATGTATGGGAAGTAGTTATCTTTCCATCTAAGTCATTACCCAAAATTCTCTTTAATAATCATATCTTTAAATACTTTTTCCCTTGCATTACTCCTCTATCATTTTAATTGAATAGATTTAATACAGCAAATCATGCACTGCAAAATCTATTTTTGCCCTCAGAACAGGTTTATAATGAACAAATGCTAAGGGACAGTTTGAAATGTTTTGCCCAAAGAGACTGAGGGGCATTGTTTTTCAAAATGTAAAGAGATGTTTTTTCAGGGAGGGCTGTGATGAGCTTTTTGCTTATCTCCACATAGAACGCAGAAAGAGATTAAATGATAACTTGGGACATGTTGTTTAGAATAACTTCAGGAATCTTTATTTTCCAGCTATCAGAATAGGCCCATAAAGACATTTGTGCAAAGCTTTTTCTCTGAAAGTCATTTATTTCCCTTGTGGTATTTTGGACATTATCATACTGAGTTGAAGGGCAGTGAACATAATGTTCTCACAAATGTTACTGTATTACTTTGAGTAGATAAAGTATAGAAATAGCTATTTGTTGGGTTGAAAATCTCCTATGTCTTTCTGAAAGATTCACTTCTGTTCACCAAATAATCCCATTTCTTTTTCTTCCTCTTGAGTGCAAAGAAAGAGTAAATTCCTTAACCCCTTAGAAGTTAGGTGGCACCGTGTGACTAGTTCTGGCCAATGAAATGTGATCACTTCCTGGAAGAGCCTTGAGGAGCCCACCCTCCTTGTTCTTCCAATCACAGTGGCAGTGGGATCATGTACTGAGACAGCAGAGCCCTAGGGCAGAGACAGCCTGGATTTCCAAGACTCTGATTACAAAGGAGCTATGCAGAAGTAAAATAGAGTGAAGTGAAATATTCTAAATACTAAATGAAAAAGAAATAATTATATGTCATAAGTCTCTGAAATTTCAGGTTTGTTATCACAGTGTAACCCAGCCTGTTTTGACTAACATAGGGCTTATAGGGAAGTTTAGTTTTACAATTTAATTTTTTTTTTTCCTGACTTGGATAGTCTTTGCCATGACTGAGTTTGTTTCAAGCAAGTATTAAGACAAGTCATCACTCTGAAGTAAAGAAAACATGAAATTAGACTTTCATATAAATAATTTTTAATTTAAGTAAAATGTGGGAAATTATCCAAAACATGTAGGATTATTTTAGCCAACAAATATAATCTGTAGGAAGAATCCTTATAAGAAGGGAAGACAAAATCTATAATATTCTATGGTTTGTGGTTTAAAAGATCAATTTATAGTTTTATGGTTCTCAGTTTTTATTTGTAAAGTAATAGTGTTACAGACTAGAAAAATAAAGTTTCTAAGACACATAAACTGGTTCAGCATAAGAACATATAAATGTTCACGTTATAGATATGCAGCTGTGTCCTGCTCTGCTTGGGACAGTCTCAGTTTATGTATGCTGTCTGGTAATTCATAATAGTGTCCTCTTCATTCAAAGATTGTGCTGAATTGGATGATACATTGTATGTATGTCTATGGGACCAGACTCATCAGGGATAGTTTGGAAAACGTGTGTAGTGCAGCTAAATTTTCTTCTTTCTTAGTTCTGTGGAACATATCATTGCATGAAAATAACATTATATGAGATTGTTAGGTGCCCAGGCCAGCCCACAGAATGTTTTAAATTCATAACTGAGCCAAGCCATAGTGATTAGTAAATGCAAAATAAAATTTTATAGGTTCTTGTGGATTGGCTTAGGCTCCTAATCATCATGTATGTAAAACATGGCATTAAATGAAAAATGTGGTCTAGTTTCCAATAACTAACTTACCAAGGAGTTTAGAACATAGCCACTTTTTCATTTGGGCATAAACAGTGGTTTTTATATGCAGCTTTCATTATTAGCAGTATTAATATTTTATTTTTTATCATGGAATATTTTGGAGACACAAAAAGTAAGTAATAGTATAGTAAACCGCTATGCAGCTATTACCCCAGTCCGAACAACCACCAACAAATGGCCAGTGCTATCCTATCCATACCCCCAACTAATTTTTTCCTCCTGTATTATTTTCCAGTAAATCCAGACATCATATCATTTTAGCCTCATACATTTCAACTTTTATCTCCAAATGGTAAGTACTCTTTGATAAACATGGTATTATGTGGTTATCATGTAATAGTATGTGTTTAACAAATGTGTGTCAAAATAGGTTTGGGTTGAAGAGTAACATGTCACCATTTAGCCACATTAAATGGATACTATCTCTTGGACTAACAGTCTCCCCATTTCACCTTTATCAGAACAAATTACCTTTAAACATTCCAAAAGTAAACTCTAAATTTCCCTTTAGACAATTTAGAAGTATATGTACACACTCCAATCCAGAGATCAAGGAGCTGTGAAGATGTGTTCTGCAGCTGTCTCCCTTTGAAGTTCTCTGCTCTGACACTTCAGATAACAGTATAACTCAGGTTTCCAGGGAACTGAGCAGTCTACTCTTCAAAGAAGAGGTGAATACCTTAGCTTGACAGGTTAACTTCAAGAAAGGTAATCCTAATAAATGGAACTTACGGAGTAAATGTTAAGAGGACTGAAAAATGGCTTTTGCTGACCTATTTATTGAGACTAGCAGCATGTTATAAGCAAATCTTATAAAGTAGCAGCATGTTATAAACAAATCTTATTTTCTTTGTGCTAAAACCATTCCTGCATAATCTTTTTATGTACTTTGCAGGATTTGTAGGAAATGAAAATTATTGCCTTTCTGTTTCATATTTCAGGACGTAATTAAGCTGTATTTCTGATTTGTTTAAAAAGAGAAAGCCAAAACAAGTTTTTCCTTTATTTATCAAATATGTAATTAGAAGAAAAAAGAAGGGAATTTATTTGGTACAGATTATATTTTTAGTAAAATTAGAGAAATTTGGCTGACTGCAACAGATTATTTATATATTGTACCAATTTCCTTGACTCATATATATATTTTTGTTTATATGCAAATGATATAAAATGACTAAGAAGATAGAAGTAGTGTTGCTCATTTGTGGGGGGAGGGAGGATTGGAAATAGGGTTCACCTAACTGGATTACTAGTTTTCCTTTTTTCACCTCTTGTATCAATGACATGTAGATGGCATTTACCTTAATTTAAGCATTTGATTTAGATTCCAATGCAGATGTAAGCAGCATATTAAAGGGAACAGTCCTGTTTCTACTATTTAGTAGCCTTATACCCAAGGTCAAACCTTGACTGTCTAATTATGTAATGATAGTAATAACATTTTTAATCTATAAAGGTACTGAAAGGATTAAATGGGGTCATCTATATAGTTTTTTTTTAATTTGGATCTATTTTTGTATTTATATATAATACTAAAATTTTAAGTGTACAATTTGTTTTTTTGACAAACCTATACATTCATGTGACCAACGTCATAATCATGATAGAGAACATTTCCTTCACCTCCAAAAGTTCTCTCATGGCCCTTTATATTCAGTCCTCTCCACTCACCTTCAGCTTCTGTCAACCACTGATCTGTATTCTGTCCTTACAGGTTTGCATTTTCTGAAATTTCATATAAATGGAATCATATGGGTATGTGGTAATTCACATCTGGCTTTTTTTACTGAGCATAGTGCTTTTGAGATTTATCCACTTCGTTAAGGATATGAATAGACCATTCTTATTTATTGCTAAGTACTATTCTGTATTAAATGAATATACAGTCACTTGATGGACATTTGGATTGTTTCCAGTTTGGGACAATTAGGAATAAAGCTTCTGTGAATATTCACTTACAGATATTTATGTGGATATAGTTTTTATTTATCATAGGTAAATGCATAGAAATGACATTGTTGGGTTGTATGGTAAGTCCATAATTAACTTATTAAGTAACTCAAAAGCATTACCTCCTTAAAGTCGCTATACCATTGGCAATCCCTCCAGTAATGAATATATTAACGGCTCCAAATTCTCATTTATACATGGTATTGTCAGTCATTTAAAAAATTTTAGCCCTTGGGCTTCCCTGGTGGCGCAGTGGTTGAGAGTCCGCCTGCCGATGCAGGGGACACGGGTTCGTGCCCCGGTACGGGAAGATCCCACGTGCCGCGGAGTGGCTGGGCCCGTGAGCCATGGCCGCTGAGCCTGCGCGTCCGGAGCCTGTGCTCCGCAACGGGCGAAGCCACAGCGGTGAGAGGCCTGTGTACCGCAAAAAAAAAAAAAAAAAAAAAATTTTAGCCCTTCAAGTGTACGTGTAGTGCTATATCATCATGGTTTTAATTGCATTACTCCAAAGGACTAATATCTTTAGCATACTTCCTTGTGTTTACTGTCCATTTATCTTCTTTTGTTGTGTGTCTGTTAGAATCTTTTGCCCATTTTTATCACATCTTTTCTTCTTCCTGTTGAGGTTTAAGAATTCTTTAAATATACATGATATAAATCCTTTATCATGTATGTTTGCAAACGTTGCTCCCTATCTGAGGCTTGTCTTATTTCCTTACGTGTTTTTTGAAGAATAAGAGATTTTCATGTTGATGAAGTCCAATTAAACAATTTGTATTTTATAGTTTGTATTTTTTTGCGTTGTGAAAATTCTTTGCCTAACCCAGTACCACCAAGACCTTCACTTATATTTTCTTCTAAAAGTTGAATAATTTTAGCTGTTTTATTTAGTTCTGTGAACCATTTCAAGTTAGTTTTTGTGTATGGTGTTAAGTCAGGGTCAAAGTTCATTTTTTTGCACAGATGTATGTATTTGTTCCAGAACCATTTGTTGAAGACAATATTTTCCTGTTGAATAACCTAGGCAGCTTTGTCAAAAATCAATTGATTATATGGACACCCTATTTCCTGTTGAATTAATTTATATGTCAGTTTTAACACCAATACCACAATGTTTGGATAATTGTAACTTTTTAGTAATTCTTGAAATGAAGCAGTGTAAATTGTCCTCTTTTAAAATTAAGGTTATTCTAGGTTCAATGCTTTGCCGTTTAATTTTAGAATCACCTTGTCAATTTCTACATAAATAACTACTTAGTTTTTCGTTGGAGTTCATGGTGCCATAGATATATACAGAGAAAATTAAAACCTCTGTAGTGTTATGTGTTTTGATTCATGAACATGGCATCTCTTCCCATCGTTTTTTCAGCTGTCTTTTAAATCCTCAGCAATATTTTAGAGATTTCAAGATACAGATTTAACATGCATTTTGGTAAATATAATTTGTAGACCTATGTGTTTCATTTTCATTAGTGCTACTGTAAAGAACATTTTAATTTTATTATTTAGTTGTTTGTTACTAGTATATAGAAATATATAACTGATTTTTGTATATTTATCTGGAATCATCTGCCTTTACTACACTCACTTCTTAGTTCCAGTAGCATTTTTTTGCAGATTTCTTTGATTTGTCTACATAAATGATCATGTCATCTGTATATTAAAAGTTTCATTTTTTCCTTTCCAATATATATGACATTTTTAATTTACTTTATTATCAGTTGCACTCTTTTTGCTTCATCGCACTGCAGTGTTGTGCAATGTTTGCACAAAGCTGAACAAAAGGGGTAAGAACAGACTGCTTTGCTCCTGATCTTAGAGGAAAGCATTCAGTCTTTCATAGGAGTGATATCAGTTGCAATGTTTTGGTGGGTATTTTTATCAGATTGATAACAGGGTAACTTCCACTCATAGCTTGAAGGTAATTTTTATTATGGTTGGATTTTGAATGTATCAATTGCTCTATTACACATATGTTAAGATAAGCATACGATCTTTTTTCTATTATTTAATAAATTGATAGATTACTGATATTGAACCAATCTTAACATACTAGAATAATGTGTTTTTCTTTCTATGTATTGTTAGATGTTGTTTGCTAATATTTTGGGTTTTTTTAATTTGTTTATCCAGTCTCCCAATGATAGATATTGTATATTTCCATTTTGTTAACAAAAATTCTGCAATATCTATCATTTCACATATTTTCATGTGCACACCCAAGATTATCTCTAGAGTATATGCTTAGACATGGATATATCTCCAGAGTATATATCTAGAAGTAGGTTATAGAATAAGTTCATCTTCACCTTTATTAGATATTATCAGAGTACCATCCAAAATGTTTGCACAAGCTATGCACTCAACAGCAGTATATTAATCTTCCTTCCTCCTCATAGCCTTACCAATAATCAGAGAAATATTTGTGTTTTGTCCAAATTTTGATGGGTTTGGAAAGCTAACACATTGTTTAATTGCCTTTTCTTGATTAGTAGTGAAAGAAAGCATAAAGGATTTTCTTTGGCAAATTGCTTACAACCTGTTCAAGTGCTTGCTAATATTTTCTTTGAGGTTTTTGCATCTATGTTCAGAAAATTTTTTTAAATTAATTAATTTATTATTGGCTGCATTCGGTCTTTGTTGCCTCACGTGGGCTTTTTCTAGTTGTGGCCAGCGGGGGCTACTCTTCCTTGCAGTGCATGGGCTTCTCATTGCAGTGGCTTCTCTGGTTGGGGAGCATGGGCTCTAGGCGTGCAGGCTCAGTAGTTGTGGTGCATGGGCTTAGTTGCTCCGCGGCATGTGGGATCTTCCTGGACCAGGGACTGAACCTGCGTCCCCTGCATTGACAGGCGGAGTCTTAACCACTGAGCCACCAGGGAAGTCCCCAGAAAGCTTACTGATCTGTTTTATGTATGTATGTATTCACTTATTTAAAAATTATCTTTGCTTTTTATATCAGATAATTTTGGCATCATAAAATGAGTTAGAAAATATTCTCTCCTCCTCTATTTCCTGGAAGAGTTTGTGCAAAATTGGTGTTACTTCTTCCTTACATAAAATTTATTTGGACAATTTACCAATGACATCATCTAGGCATGGAACGTCCTTTGTGAGAAGGATTTTATTATGACTTCAATTTCTTTAATAGTTATAAGGCTACCCAGTTACCTATTCCTTGCTGAGGGAGCTTTGGTTGTTTGTATTTTCAAGGAATTATTCCATTTCATCCAAGATGTTCATAAACGTGTAGTTTGTTCATAATATTCTCTTTTTGTCATTTTAATATCAGCAGGATCTATATGTATGTCTGTATTTTTATTATTGATATGATTATTTCTGTATTTTCTCTTGTTTCCTGATCACTGTGGTTAATGCTATAACTTTATTTCTCTGTTCAAAGAACCAGATTTTGAGTTCATTGATTTCCTGTATGTTTTCTTCTTTCTCTTTTCTTTTTTAAAATATTTTATTTTGAAGTATAGTTGATTTACAAACTTGTGTCAATCTCTGCTGTACAGCAAAGTCACTCAGTTATACACATATATACATTCTTTTTTTATATTCTTTTTTTTTTGCAGTACATGGGCCTCTCACTGTTGTGGCCTCTCCCGTTGCGGAGCACAGGCTTCGGACGCGCAGGCTCAGTGGCCATGGCTCACAGGCCTAGCTGCTCTGCGGCATGTGGGATCTTCCCAGACCGGGGCACGAACCCGTGTCCCCTGCGTCGGCAGGTGGACTCTCAACCACTGCACCACCAGGGAAGCCCTATATTCTTTTTTTCATTATAGTTTATCACAGTATATTGAATATAGTTCCCTGTGCTATATATTAGGACCTTGTTGTTTATCCATTCTAAATGTAACACTCTTTTTCTTGATTTTTGCACATACCTTTATTATTTTCTCCCTTCCATTTACTTTGGGTTTATTTTGCCTGTCTAATTTTTGTTTTGTACAATGGAAGCTTAGATAATTGATTTTAGCTCTTTCTTAATGCTATAAATAATGGATTTTATAGCTTTCTTAATGCTATACATTACCCTGTAAGCACTGCTTTAGCTGCATCCCACAAATTTTTATGTTATGTTTTTGCTTAAAATTTTATCTAGTTTATTTTTTACCCATGGTTTATTTAGTGATGTGTTATTTAATTTCCACATATTTGAAAATTTTAAAAATATTATTTATTTCTAAATTAATTCCATTATTGTCAGAGAACTTTGTATGATATCGGTTTTCTTACATTTATTGAGACTGCTTAATTTGTTATTCAGGAGGGTTTTTAATCTCTTACTGATTTTTCTGCTTGCTTTTTTTTTATTGTTACTGAGGTATATGTGTATATCTCCAAATATGATTTTGGATCTACTTATTTTTCTTTTCATTTCTACATATTATTCTTCATGTATTTCAGTTCTGTTATTAGTCTGTCCACATTTAGGCTTTTATATATATGCTGATGAATTGATCCCTTTATCATTATGAATGACAATCTTTAAGTTACATTCCTTATAAACTCTGCTTTGTGTGTCTCATATGAATATAGCCACTATAACGTCTTTACAATATTTGTCTGCTTGGTATATTTATTTTAATCCTTTTGCTTTAAAACTATATATGTCTTTATATTTAAAGTAGGTTTCTGCTAGACTATACCACAGTCGGGTTTTGGTTTTTGATTCAGTCTGACAATCTGCTTTTTCATTACTTTTAATTGAAGTGTTCAATTTATATTTAGTATAATTTTAATATAATTGGGTTTATATTTGTCATGTTACTATTTGTTTTTCTACTTGTCTCATCTGTTGTTTATTCCTTTTTTCCCTTTTCCTCTTCCTTTATTTGGGTTAAGTAATTGTTGAGAATTATTTTTATTTCCACTATTTGTTTTATCTTTTTGTTTTATTTTTGATTGGTTTCCCTAGGATTTATAATATAAATCTTTACGTTACAACACACTTTGAAATAATATTATACCAGTTTATGTGCATAGTAAGAACCTTGTAACAGTATACTTCTATTCCCCAACTTTATCCTTTGTGCAGTTTGTGTTGAACATTTTCCATCTCCATATGCTATAAACAACACAGTGGACTTTTAAAGCATTGACTTACTTTCTGTAGTAATTGAAAATTAATTAAAATATAAGGAGTTTATATTTACCCACCTGATTGCCATTTCCAATGCTCTTCATTCCTTTGGCCAGTTACAGATTTTTTTCTGATATGATTTTCCTTCTCCCTAAAGGTCATTCTATGACATTTCTTGTAGTATAGTTAGCTGATGATTCATTCCCTTGGTGGTTGTTTCTTTGAAAAAAGTCTTAATTTTACCTCAGTTTTGAAGACATCTTTTCTGGGTAAAGAATTATGGGTTGGGTTAGCAGTTTCTTTTTCTCATTCAGTACTTTAAATATTTCACTCCATTGTGTTTGATTTAAGTAATTTTTGAGGAGAAGTCTGCTATAATTCTTATCTTTGTTCCTCAGTGTGTAAACTGTATTTTTTCTATGGCTGATTTTAAGATTTTCACTTTATCAGTGATTTTCAGTGATTTGATGTTATTATACTAATTTTACTTTTCTTCACTTTTATTCTGTTTGGAATTTGTTGAGCCTTTTGAATCTGTGGTTTGGTAAATATTATCAAATTCAGAAAAGTTTTGGCCTTTATTTCTTCAAAAAGTATTTTCTACTCCCTCTATCTCTTCTCCTGGTACTCCAATTAGATGTAAGGGATACAATATGATGTTTTCTCACCGGCCACTTTTTTGTTCATTTATTTATTTTTTTAGTCTTGTTCCTCTCTGTGCTTCATTTTGTATGGTTTCTATTTCTATGTCCTCAATTTCACTGTTTTCTCTTCTGCAATGTATAATCTGCTGTTAATCACACCCACTGTATTTTCATTTCAGATGTAGTATTTTCCATCTCTAGAATCCCATTCATGTCTTTTTTACATCTTCCACTTCTCTTGTTATAAGGCTTATATTTTCTTTTTCTTTATCTTCTTGAACATACAGAATACGGTTAACCCTTGAACACCACGGGTTTGAATTGTGCAGGTCTACTTATACACAGGTTTATTTTCATAAATACATACTACAGTACTACATGATCTGTAGTTGGTTGAATCCACAGATGTGGAACCGAATATACAGAGGGCTGACTGTAAAGTTATGTTGTTTGTGACTTGATTTTGTTGTAGTTCTTTAAACAGTGTAAATTTTTATTTTCTGTAGAATTAAGTTACTTAGAATCAGTTGGACCCTATCTAGGTATGCTTTTAAGCTGTTATATACTTTATTTCTGGACCAATATTGTCACCACTAAAGTGGTGACAGATATTATTCTGAGAATTTTACCTGGTTCATGTGTATTATAAGGAATGTTGACTCTGACTTGTGGGAACATAATTTATTCCCAGCCCTCTGTGAGCTCCAGAAATTGTTCTGCCTAATCCTTTGTGGTGGTACTTTTTCCTGTCTCTCATAGTTTCCTCTCATGCATGCATGTATCAGTACTTAGCCAAAGATTTAAGGGGATCCCCTCTACACACTCCAGATCTCTCTCTATATATAACTCCTTCCACAAATTTCAGTGTCTGTGATCTCTTCAAATTCAGTTCCTGGCTCCTCAACTCAGAGAAACTGCCAGGCTCTACTTGGATCTACCCTCTTTGCTCCGTGGCCTGGAAACCACCTCAAAGCAGTAAGCTGCAACAATCTTAGGTCTCACCTTGAATGTTTCCCTTCTATATTATATCACACTCTCATATTACCTGTTGTCCAACATATGAAAATTGTTGTATATATTTTTTCTGGCTTTCTAGTTGTTTAATTTGGGGCAGCAAATTAAGTTCCTTTTATCTTGGGCAGAAACTAAAGTCCTGTAAAATAGTTTTATAAACTGTAGACTCCTGTACTATCATCCATATTATACTTTGTGAATGATGCCTTATAAGTGGTATATCCGCATAACCAGGGTTTCGGTTTCCATGTTTCTTCCCTGCAGTCTGTATCCATATAGCTGTAAAAATGGTTTTTTATAAACGCAAATATGGTCATGCCCCTCCCCTGCTTAAAACCTTCCAATGGCTCCATCATTTTGCAATATATACAAAAATAGAATCATTGAACTGTGCACCTGAAACTAACTTAATGTTATATCAATGATACCTTAATTAATTAAAAATAAAAGTTTTTTTTTTAAGAATTCTGGCAGTAATGAATGCTATAGTCTAAGAACCATGGGTCTCCCTACTTCTTGGACCACATAGGGCTGAGATCCTTATATGATCTTATATGAGCACAGAGCATTTGGGGAAAGCCTCAAAAGTGGATTAATATTGAACTTTCCCCAAACTCAGCTACTGTGGTTATGATTTGGAGTTAACGTTATTAAAAAATAATTTATATAAACTGCATTACTTGTTTTGCTGGTATCATAGAACAATTCATACCTGGTAAACCTAGCTGAATATTTTTTAAAGGCACACACATTTTTAGCTTTCTTTCCAGTAGCAGATTCTTGATAAATAATAATTAAATGAACAAATGGCATATTCTATTTTAATCATAATAAAAGCAACTATGACACTAATAATAACAACTAACATTTACTGAATGTTTACTCTAGACAAAGCTCTAGACTCTGTGTTTATGAATGAGCTTCATTTAGTTCTCACAACAAACCATAATGGAGGAATGATTTTTATCCCCATTTTAAAGATAAGGAAACTGAGGCTTAGAAACACTGTCTTGCCCAAGGTCACACAACTAGTCAGAGGATTAACCTAGATAACTTGTCTCCAGAATCCACAGTCCTAATCACTAATTTAGAGTACCTTTATTTTAGCCACGTGAACAAATCAATTTAGTGACCATATTGGTTACAACTCTTGGTACACAGTGTTTGGTTATATAATATGATTGAAGTTTTTTCTTTGATCAGATTGCTTTTCATTAGGATTATCATAGTGATCAGCCTGTTCAATATTTTTCCAGTCATGATGCCTTCCATTTCAAATTCTGCAATGCATAGTCTCAGAGACAAAGAATTGTTTCATAACTGTTAGGCCCAGTCCTTGGAAAGATCACTCCCTCTAATGCTCTGCTTCCTCCCAGTTAGTAAGGCTTGGGTCCTCACATCTCTTTGGATTCTCTTTTCAGAGGCAATAGAAAAGGAAAACGTTTGGGGTTTCATCCAGTACTTTTTTGATTCTTAATGCTCTTGTTTGTAGTGAGGACAATGTGAAAATAGCAGTGATTATTCATATTTTCATTTTTTCTTTCTAACTCTCTTGGGAGCTACATTTTTCATTGTATGGGTTTGTCTGTGATGGAGAAAGCTATGGCAAAAGCTATAGTTATCACTCTCTTTATGTGGAATGGAAGGATAGATATTTTCCATTGTGATCCAAAATAGGTCACTTCTGACAGAGTTGAAAAGAATTCCCTCACTGTGCTTATCCCATAGCTGCTAATTCATACTACATCTCCATAATCAGAGGATGTTTATTGTGGGTGATCTTGATCATAGTCTCACCTAAAAAAGTTGGGAGGTACAGTGATGCTTCCTCTTTTACTTACTATCTTTCTGCTTTCCTCCCCCCTTTCCTTCCTGGGGGATATGTGAGTGTGTGTGTGGGTCTGTGTCTGTGTCATTTTCAGTGTGTGCACATCTCATAACATAGTCCTTTCATCTCAACCTCCCTATTGTAGCTGGAATTTATCCATCTCTTCATCTCTTCTGTCCCTACTTATTTCAGCCTGATGGATAACCTCTTCATTGGTGTTTCCACTTCTGCTCTTGTTTCTGTATCCATCCCCCACACAACATCCAAAGGATGTTTTCAGAATGAAAATCTGATCATGATATTGCCTCCTGCTTAAAAACATTTGATGCCGCCTGAAATTCATAATATGTCTACTTTTCATGACCTTGCTCCTGCAAACATATGCAGTCACATTCATTTACCAGATAAATAGCTTTTGTGTTTTGTGTTTTGATCACAGTAAGAAATGTATTTTGCATCATCATTCAGTACATATGTACACACATAAATACACACACATATGTGCCTAAAACAAAAGTTTCACAAAAAATACTTAGCTTTTCTACACACACACACACACACACATGCACACACACACATACATATGTGGCGTGTACTGTGCATGGGTGACTTTTTTATGTATTCTCCCTTACTGCATGAGACCAGGGAATATATTCTACTTGAGCATTACCTTATGTCCAGTACCTGGAATAGTGCTATATACAGAATAGTTACTCAGGGTATATTTGTTGAGTGAATACATATTAATGTTTGAACTTCATTGAGAAACAATTATCTCCAAAATACTACTTAGTGATGCTGATTTGGTTTATAAGTTCTGATATTTAGGTAAAATAATTGCTAAGTAGAACTTATCAAGAAAAACCATAGAGTTAAATTTATTTCATTCTCTGATGTTTCTATGAATCAAGAATATTTGTTCTGAACTTTGAATTTTGATTTGGTGAAGGTCTTTGTCAAAATGTATCTTAGCAAGCTCACTGTCAGTTGCTTTTGGAATTTGTATAACAAAGTCCATTAGTAGCTTTTATTCTTTCTATTTCATTTTTAAAGAATGTTGTTTGGAATTACAGTTAACATATAAAGAATCTTTTTCCCTAGGGTTTTTTTTTAATAAATTTATTTTTGGCTGTGTTGGGTCATCGTTGCTATGCGTGGGCTTTCCCTAGCTTGGGTGAGCAGGGGCTACTCTTCGTTGCAGTGGGTGGGCTTCTCATTGCGGTGACTTCTCTTGTTGTGGAGCACAGGATCTAGGGTCGCGGGCTTCAGTAGTTGTGGCACTTGTGCTCAGTAGTTTTGGCTCATGGGCTGTAGAGCACAGGGTCAGTAGTTGTGGTGCATGGGCTTAGTTGCTCCGTAGCACGTGGGATCTTCCCGGACCAGGGCTCGAACTCGTGTCCCCTGCATTGGCAGGCGGATTCTTAACCACTGCACCACCAGGGAAGTCCCCCTAGTTTTCAATATTATATTTTAAATAGGAGCTGTAAACTAATGCTATGTCTGTAAAAGCATGTTATAGAAAAGTTTTTTCTGTTGTTTGAAATTAAATAGTTTTCTATAGGAAAAATAAAGCTCAGAAAATATTTCCTGTTTCTACTTATGGATATAACCATTTTATGCATTAACTACAAGGAATTCACACTTGTTATAATTTTCCTTTAAAAATCTGTAATAGTAGCTATTTCAGTGACAGTTTCACATATTAGACATTTTAATGTATACTATAAGATATAGGGAAACAAGTTACATTTAAAAATCTATGTGTTTCTTTGTTTAAAGTAGAACATCACATTTCTTCTGCCTCTAGACAGATGTATATTTTCATTTATTAGATGAGATTCAACATTTTAAAAAGTCTATTAAGCAGTAACTGAGCGTCTAAAAGCTTTAGGTGTTAATAGAAGATGTTTGCAAATCTGAAGAAATGGGGATCCACGCTGAACAGGTAGGGTTTATTAAATTTGAGGACATACTAGAGTCGGCTTTAAGGTAGATTCATCATGATTGTTGATAAAAACATCCAGTATTTGTAATTGGTGTGGGATAGCATAGATAAACTTCCTTCCTAAGATATTTGAGCTGGCTGTTGAACCTTTTAGCTTTCATTGCTGGATATAATTTATATTAGCCTCAAGCACTAAACCAAATGATTCCACATATTAACTATTTGGTGGTCCTAATACAGTCCAGCTTTAGACCAGGACTTGAATGGAGGCAGAAGTACATTAATCTTCAGAGATACCAACACAGCAGATGCTGAGATCGATTTCCTAAAGTCATGTATTATTTGCATTTTTTTTCTCTTTGCGAAGCTCTAATCGCTGTGCTCTGGAAGCACAGATCTGTTTTGAAGTCCTGAGAAACATCTTGTACCAGATGCTGGAAGGGAAGTTTGCGAATCAGGAGTTCAGTGGACTTCTGATAACATCTAATTTCATGGAGTGCCACAGTATCAGGCCTGTAATGATGAGGTTTCTTCACCCCTCCAGAAGAGGGCAGACTCTTATGAGTAGCGTTTGTAGCCAGTTGCTTCTTCCTTGCTTTACCACTGGTCTGTTTGTATCCTTGGTACAGAGACCTACTTAGAGAGCAACTGCGGTGCAGTGGAGGCTGTGAACACAATTGAAAGATGGCTGACACAGAGCCTACCCCCTAACACGCCCAGCACCACTTCTGTGCCCTGCATCAGCCAATCACACGCCATCTATTGCATTTCTTGATACCAGCTGTGGTTATTATCTCTTCTGAGATCACTCAAAAGGAAAACAAGGTTAATTCTTAGTGTTCTTTTTTCTCCCCTTTAAAACAAATATTAGTGCTTTTTATAATTAAAAAAAAAATGGAGAGGGAAACAGACTCAAAAGGTGATAATGGTTGCAGTCCAGTCCTTACATGTTACTATTCAACCCTTGAACTCATATGATTCGATAACGTGTCCTTCTTACAATCACTTATTAGTGAGGTGTCGACCGAGTTGCAGTGGAATTTTAAAATAATTATGAAAATTTTAAAGAATTCTCAATAAAAGATACTTTTAAAAATTTTCTAGGTGAATTGAAAGTGTTTATTGTGTGCTTTTTTAATTTGTTGCCCAGCCTTTAAACTTCTATTTCACAATGATGGTTTTAATCTTTCTTTCTTAGGAATGTATAGGCATGATAATTTTTTTCCAGTCATATTCCTTATATTTATGACCGTCTCCTGGGTTAGACTGTATTGTTAGTGCTATCTTTGGAACCATGTAGAAGTCTTGGCCATTTAGTGTTAGAAGATGAACTTGGGCGAAGTCATTTATAGAAAGGACAAGGCAACTCATAACCTGAAGAAAAAAGGATTCAAAAGCTCAAGTATTGCTATTTGAAGGTATGCAAGACTTTATCTCTGCAGCCAGTGGCTTCAATAAGTAGGATTGGGGCTTCCCTGGTGGCGCAGTGGTTGAGAGTCCGCCTGCCGATGCAGGGGACACGGGATTGTGCCCCGGTCCGGGAGGATCCCACATGCCGCGGAGCGGCTGGGCCCGTGGGCCATGGCCGCTGAGCCTGCGCGTCCGGAGCCTGTGCTCCGCAACGGGAGAGGCCGCGACAGTGAGAGGCCCACGTACCGCAAAAAAAATAAAAATAAATTAAAAAAAAAAAAAAAAAAATAAGTAGGATTGGGCAGTTTCTGGCAAATATCATTGTAGTAGACGTCCATATTTTTCCTATATCTACCACTGTACCTTCTTGTCTTTGAAGTTCCCCCTTCTACTCCTCTCTGTTCATATCGGCATCTTGTTAAAACATAATCTGGCTCTCTATATGGCCTCTATTAATACAGGGGTGAATGTTAATCAGTAATGAGCATCTTACCCAATGAAGTTCATTCTCTTCCATTTTGAAACTGGGATTGTGAGTCAGCTCAATTTTTTCTGAGTGCCTGGGTTGGGACATGTAAAACTGAGGAGCTGTCAAATGCTATAGTTTCTTTTTCTTTTTCTTCCAGTTTTATTGAGATATAATTGACATACAGTACTGTATCAATTTAAGGTGTACAGCATAATGTTTTGACTTGCATACATCATGAAATGTTCACTAAACCACTATAAGTTTAGGGAACAGCCATCAGTTCATATAAATACGAAAATAAAAAAATAGAAAAAAAATTTTTTCCTTGTGATGAGAACTCTTAGGATTTACTCTCTTAATAACTTGCATATATAACATACAGCAATGTTAATTATATTTGTGTTTCATATTACATCCCTAGTACTTTTTAATCTTATAACTAGAAGTTTGTACCTTTTAACTGCCTTCATCCAAACCCCTCTCTCCCCACCCACCCCCGCCTCTGGCAACCACAAATCTGATTTATTTTTCTGTGAGTTTGTTTGTTTGCTTTTGAAGTTTAATTGACCTACAACACTGTTTTAGTTCTGGTTACACAACATAGTGATTTGAGATTTCTATACATTTCAAAATGATGACCATGATGAATCTGGTTACCATGTATCATCCTATAAAGATATTACATAATTATTAGCTATATTCCCCACATTGTACATATCTGTGACTCATTTATTCTGCAACTAGTAGTCTGTACCTCTTAATCTCCCTCACCTATCTCTCTCCTCTGGCAACCATGTGATTTTTCTCTGTATCTATGATTTTCTTGTGTTTTATTATGTTTGTTCGTTTGTTTTGTTTTTTAGATTTCACATGTAAGTGAAACCAGACAATATTTGTCTTTCTCTGTCTGACTTCCTTTACTTAGTATAATACCCTCTATGTCCATCTGTGTTGTCAAAAATGGCAAGATTTCGTTCTTTTTATGACTGAGTAATATTCCAGTGTGTGTGTGTATATGTGTGTGTGTGCGTATGTATGTATATGTATGCATGCACACATACACACACTTAAACAGCACATCTTTATCCATTCATCTATTGACGGACACTTAGGTTGCTTCCGTATCTTGGCAATTGTAAATAATGCTGCAATGACCATAGGGGTGCAAGTATTTTTTCAAATTAGTTTTTGTTTTCTTCAGGTAAATAGCCAGGAGTGAAATTGCTGGATCATGTGGTAGTTCTATTTTTAATTTTTTGAGGAATCTCATACTGGTTTCCACAGTGGCTGCACCAATTTGCAACTAATTCCACCAACAGGGCACGAGGATTCCCTTCTCCCCATGTCCTCCCCAACACTTGTTATTTATTGTCTTTTTGATAGTAACCATTCTGACAGGTGTGAGGTGGTATCTCACTGTGGATTTGATTTGCATTACCCTGATGGTTAGCGATGCTGAGCATCTTTTAATATGCCTGTTGGCCATCTGTATGTCTTCTTCAGAGAAATGTCTATCCAGATCCTCTGCCCATTTTTTAATTGTTTTTTGATATTGAGTTCTGTGAATTTTTGGTATAAGCTATAGTTTCTAGGTGAATTGGGGACAGAAAAGTCATTCTGCAGCAAAAAGGAGCATAAAGCAGATGAGTAGAAAGGAGAAGAAATGAGCAGTATTAAAAATTCAGAAAAGAAGAATGAGTCCCTGGTTGTGATGCAGATAATGTAGTAAATAAGACATGATCTTTAATTCAACAGTAGTAGATGTGGTTTCCTGTTGGTGATGACTGTGATCTTGTCAGTTTATAAATCATGGTGGCTAGCATATTAATGTCAGTGATGATGTAGTTCTGGGGCTAGCTGCTATACTGGAAGCTTTCCAATTTGCCAGGCAGCTTCCCATTGTAGATGCATTAGTTTTCACCGTGGCCTAGTTCTGAATTGTGGCTTTAGGAGTACTTCCTGAAAGTTCAGTTTAGAGTGTTTTCTTTTCCAACCCTCCCAGTAATTCCGTAAGCCATCTAACACCCTGTGATAAGTCATTTGAGGCTCAAAATGCAAAGTGTGGATTCTGTTCCCTGCAACTGAACCAATAACAAATAAGTAAAGAACACTGCTTGTTGCATTGCAAGCACTCAGAATGTATTAGGTGATATTATAAATGTATTCATTCATTTAAATGTGCTTGAGAGTCATTGGTAAACAGACAGAAAGCATGCTCTTATGGAATTTACATGCTAGTGAAAGGAGAAAGACAATAATCAATAAACAGAAAAAAGTAAATACATTTTATACCATGTCAGAGGTGATAAGACCTAAGAGAAAAGAATTGGAGAGGGTGTTTGTAGCATTAAATAGGGTGATCAGGGTGTGTGATATTTGAGTGAAGACTTGAAGAATGTGTCTATTTTTTAAAATATTGTTTTACTATACAAGATTAAAGATGAAGCTAATTTCTCTTTGCTTCTTTACTTATAGTGAGACCTTAAATATAACATTAAAGAAAAAACCCATCTTGCTATCATCTTTGACAAGTGTCATCATTCATCTTCTTCAGATGATAACTGATATATAGGCTTATAACACAAGTCTTTTCCCCAAATTGACCTGCACAGATTGTCAGGTGGTAGGATTTCCCTCTCTTATGTCTCATTTAGATCCAGAGTGATTGAAGAGTGGCTTGAAACTGAACAAAAACTTACTTAGAGGCCATTAGGCTAGAGTTGTAGAAGGAACATTTAAAATTTTGGTGAGTATAATAATAACAATAGAGAATTTTCCACAGGATAAGGATTTCACACAACTGAGTTGCAAGAAACCTCAGAATGCACAAATCTCTCTCTTTTTTTTTTTTTTTTTTTTTTGCGGTACGTGGGCCTCTCACTGTTGTGGCCTCTCCTGTTGCGGAGCACAGGCCCCAGACGTGCAGCCTCAGCGGCCATGGCTCACGGGCCCAGCCGCTCCATGGCATGTGGGATCCTCCCGGACCGGGGCACGAACCTATGTCCCCTGCATCGGCAGGCGGACTCTCAACCACTGCGCCACCAGGGAAGCCCACAAATCTCTTCTATAACAGCAAAGGATCATTCCAATTTGCCAAAATGTCCCAGATTGAACAAATGTTTCCTTTGTGATTTAAAAAGGCCTATGAAATGGAGTTTTTCCCTTCACTATTCTGGCCACTCTAGCTTACATTTTTACTAGATATTTTTGCCCCTTTATCACACATCATGTTATTGACCAATATACAACTTGAAATCCACTAAAAACTCTGTCATTCATGCTCACTCTACTGTGCTCTTCTATACCCTTGCAGTTTTCTTTGTCAAATTCTTATAGCTGAATTTTGCAACTTTTTCTGTTAAATATTATCTTTTTAGATTTGAAGGATTGTTCTGACTGTTGAATCTAAGTATGCCCTGACTCATTAAATAAACAATTTTGGTATCTCCCTTTTCCCTCTTTTTCAAGCTCTCTTTCATTCCTATTTCATGGGACTAATTAATCCTTAAATGTACCAAAAAAGAAGAAGTCTGGCAGTATGCTACTAGCAATGTCTCATTGACTGCCCATTGGTTCTACACTTGTGGGAATGATCATCCAGCCATTTACACATTTGCTGGTATAAAAAGCAGTGTGCGGATTGAGTTAATGAACTGCCATCTGGTTCGCTGTGTGTGTTATCTATAGCTCTTTGGCTTTTGGTCTTTAAAGGAGAATCATATCATGAAGCTTGAAATGCTACTATTAGGATTAAATGTTAGTAAAATGCCTGGTGTATAGTAGTTATTCTGAGTTTTTCCCATCATTTCTTTCTTTGCCTACCTATTTTCTTATTAAGCTCCACCACCAGTGTTGTCCACAAGAATATAATGATTAAGTATCTTCCTGAAATTTAGATCACAATGACTACAATATTCCTTGTCAAACTGAGTTTTTGAAGTCAGGATTTTAACATGATCATCCTTCTGTGCTTGACATCAAGGGTGATACTGGTACACAAAGGCAGTGGATGCAGGATGCTCTAGGGATAGACCTTGTCTCTGAGGTCAGGCAGAGCTAAGTTGAAATCCTGTTTCTATTCCTTTACACTAGTCACTGAACTTCTGTCAGCCTGAATTTCCACACCAATGCATGGGGTTAGTAATAGTTTTCTACTTCAAAGATACAAGCACAATCTTGGGCATATAGTCATAATTATGAAATGAATGAATCTTTCCCTTCTTGAATAACATAAAACCTAAGATGACATAACAGCTTTAGCCAAAAATTCATATTTATTTTATTTCACCAGCTAAAAAGTGGTCAAAATTAGGTCACAGGTAAGAATTTGGGCCATCACTTCCCCCACCTTCTTTAATCATTCTCATTCTACAGTGTAGTGGCCTGTGTTGTCGCAAGGTCTGATTGTTTTCAGTAAATACTCAGTTTAGGAAAGCAGCAAAGTTGACACATCATTTTCTTCATTTGACTTTGTTCTCTCCTCATTTCACAGCTCAGTGACTTCTGATATAAAGGTAAGGGTAAAACTGTAAATTTTTTATTGCATACTTTTTTAATATTTGAGATTTTAATTTTTATAGTATGAGGAAAAACATTTTAAGTATACAGTTTATTTTCTTTTAAAACTTTCTCATCACACACCAGTATTATCTGAAAAAGAATTTAAACACCTAATCTCAAAGCTTTATTTATTTTCTGTTTTATTATTTTTGATTTTTCTTGAAAATTGAATACATGAACAATTAGTCATACAATTAAAATAAATCTCCCTCTTGCTATGGACACTTCTCCTACCAAACTAAAATAAAAATTTATTAGTAGCAGAAAAATGTAGTGGAACACAGAATGTCAGTCTAAAAGTCTTGTCCAGACAACATCAGATATACATATTAGTTTTCAGATCAATTTCCTTCAAACATATAATTAAGAACCCCTTTTGATGATGTTCTCTTTCTGCATGAAGCATGTTAAATCCTGACTACTTTATTTTTTATTCTAAATTTATGAAATAGAACCTCATTTTGTTTGTTTTTTAATAGAACTCAAGAAATTAGGTTGCCTTGATTCTTACAGGGCTTGAAATAAAGATAACAGAAATCAAATCGAAGAGAAGTTAGCTGAGATATGTTTATCAATTTAATTGAAGGGAAGCTACAGTTGGGTTGTTTAACAAAATGGTTTTGGAAATGATAATGTCACAATAAACCATAAGAGAAATCTCATTCTATGCCATCCCTGAAAAATATTTTTTTCCAAAAGTCTAGGGAATTAACTAATTCAGTGAGAAATAGATACTATGTTTATTAATTATGAATACAAACCGAGAGACTCCTTGCTTGACTTACTGGTTATAAGAACAAGTCTGGGGCTTCCCTGGTGGTGCAGTGGTTGGGAGTCCACCTGCCGATGCAGGGGACGCGGGTTCGTGCCCCGGTCCGGGAGGGTCCCACGTGCCGTGGAGCGGCTGGGCCCGTGAGCCATGGCCGCTGGGCCTGCGCGTCCGGAACCTGTGCTCTGCAACAGGAGAGGCCACAACAGTGAAAGGCCAGCGTACCGCAAAAATAAAAAAAAAAAAAAAATTAAAAAAAAAAAAAAAAAAAGTCTGTCAGAAGGAGTGATCCTCCTAAGCAAACAGGAGGATCCCAAAGATTTCAGGTGTGGAATTTTGAAGTGTGTCTGTATTCCATTGGAGATCAAAGAAGTCTAACTAAAAGAATTGTGGGCTGACTCACATGACAGCTGTGGATTGAGCAAAACTTCTTTTTGAAAGGGCTATCTTATCTTGAAGATTACGACTTCGGAGGAGCTAAGGTGATTGGTAGTAGAAAGAATCAGAACATGTGAAATTCCTTAAAAATTTATTGACTTAAATAATTTTGCCTATGTTACACATAATAAAAAAAAAACCCTTTAAAAATAAAAAAAATAAAAAACAGGAAGGGGGAAGAGTGAGGAATATAACGTTTTCAAGTAAAGTCAACTCTATTTGATTTGAAAGTCAAAGCAAAACCTTTCCAACAACTCAGTAAAAAATTTATGGCCAATTTTTCCTGACTTTTAAATTTCTATCTTAACCAGAAATGAATTTAAGTTTGATCTAAACAAAACTGAAAGTGCAAAGTGAATTTAGATAAAAATTTATGAGAGGTTGTGTATTTTCACAACTTTGTATTTTTTCTTTCATCTACATTTTAAATTAATGTAATTAAATGCATCTCATTTCTTCAGTCATTTATGCAACAAATATTTATTAAGCACCCACAATATGCCAGACACTGTTCTAGGCACTGGGAAAACAAATCAGGAAACTCTTTGCCCTCATGGAGCAAAGGGGAGGAAGAACTGTGATCTCCAAATGTACAAGTAAGACATATAATAAATCAGATTCAATAAGTCCTTGGAGAAAACAAAGCAGGAAGTGAGAAGGGAGGTAAGGGTGTGAGGGCTGTTCAAACAGGGGTAGTTTGGAAAGAATTGAGTGAGACTTACAGAGATGAGAGGGAATCATGGACTCTCAGGAGAAAGGCTTTGCAGGCAAAGGAATAGCAAGGACAGAATCTGATACCAGAGGGTACTTGGCAAGTTTAAGTACAGCAGGAGGCCAAGCATGATGACAGGGAAAAGCCACTGGAAATGGGCCAAAGCAAGTAATCAGGGTCCAGTCTCAGAGGCTCCTGTAGGCCATTGGCAGCAAATTGGTCTTCATTCGGAGGGTTCTGAGGGGTGACATTATCTGACATATTTTAGAAGAATCGTGCTGAATATAGACTACAATGGCAGAGGTTTGGGTAAAATTAGGAAGACATATATGTGTGTGTGTGTGTGTGTGTGTGTATATATATATATATATATATATATATATATATAGTTGATCCTCATTATTTGCAGGTTTCCTATTTGTAAATTTGTAAATTTACCTATTGGTAAAATTTATTTGTAAGGCCCAAATCTTCCAAAGACATGTGCATATTCAGAGTGGGTAAAAATTGGAGATGCACAAAGGGCACATTCCCACCTAGAATCCCACAAAGGAAAGCTCTGCTTTCTCATTTCAGCTCTTATACAGTAAACAAGTGTCCTTTTGGTGGTCTGTTTTTTGCATTTTTTTTGCATTTCTGTGCTTTTTGTTAGTGATTTTATTGTTTAAAATGACCTGGATGCATATGCTGAAGTGCTGTCCGTTGTTCCTAAACACAAGAAGGCTGTGATCTGCCTTATAGAGAAAATATGTGTTAGATCAGCTTCGTTCAGGCGTGAGTTATAGTGCTGTTGGTCACAAGTTCAATATTAATGAATCAGCAGTAATAATACATACAGAAAAAAGGAAGAGGCATTTGCCGACCTGTATAGGAGAGAGCTCTGGAAAGCATTAAAGTAACGTCTATAGTGCATGATGAAGCTATGGAAAAGATAGAAAAGTAACTAAATTTGTGGATTCATGAGATGACAGCAATAAAAAAGGCATAGTGGACAGAAATGTTGTGAGGCTAAAGGCTACAGAAATTTACAGTCACGTTACCTGGGGTCAGGAAAATGTTAAACCCTTCTCAGCTAGTGCTGGCTGACGCACACATTTCAAAAGGCAATGTGGTGTGAAAAATATTCAACTTGCAGGCAAGGTAAGTTCTGCAGATCAGGAGGCTTAGGAATTTAAAAGATACCTGTTAAGTGTTATACAGAAAAAAGATTATGTGGAAGCGTAGGTTTTTGGTGCTGATGTGACTGACTGGTTTTACAATGACATTGGCAAACAAACCTGTAATTATTTATAAGAAAAATATGTTAAATAAGGTGTCTTTATATAGAAACACACAAAAAACAAAAGTATGTATTGATCAATTGACAAAAATATGCCAGAGGTTTGCAGGAACATAACCTTGTATTTCCCCTAGGACCAATAGTTTCGTATTTGCTAATTCAGTGTTTAATGGCATTTTTTAGTATATAACTATCACAAAAATGGGAATCAACTCTGTGTGTTTGTTTATTTTGTGTGTGTGTGTGTGTATGTTATGGACTAACTTGTGTCCCCTCAAGATTCATATGCTGAAGTCCTTGCCTCCAGTACCTCAGAATGTGACTGTATTTGGAGCTAGGACCTTTAAAGAGGTAATTAAGTTAATCTAAGGCCATTAGGGTGGGCCCTAATCCAATTTGACTGGTGTCCTAAGAATAGAGGATTTGGACACACAGAAGACACCAGAGAGGCATGTGCATAGGGAAATGACCATGTGTGAAGAGGTGACAAGAGTTTGGCCATCTGCCACCAAGGAGAGTGGTCTTCAAAGAACCTAACCCTGCCAGCATCTGGATCTTAGACTACCAGCCCGCAGGACTGTGAGAAAATGAATCTCTGTTGTTTAAGCCATGTAGTCTGTCATATTTTGTTATGGCAGTCCTGGCAGACTAGTACAATATACATCAGGCAAGTTATGTTAGTAGCTGGAAACAGGCATGTTTTCCAGGTGGTAGCTTGGACTTTTGTGAGACATGGTTGAATTTGGGGTATATTTTGAAGGTCGAGCTGAGACGAATTGCTGGAGAATTAGATATGGCTTATGAGAGAAAGACAGAAGTTTGCCTTCATGGGTAAATATTCCCTTATTTTGTTCTCTCTTACTATTTAAATGTTGTGCCATTTTTTAAGAAAAAAAAATTTTATGGTACGAGAAAAAAGAGACTGTCCTACACCATTGAAATATTTCCAGTGGAATCAGTAAAAATATGATGTTCTTTAGGAAATATGATAGTGCTGTTTGTGATAACGCAGAATGTGAATGTTCAGGGTCCAATTTTTAAAAATTGGATTAGGAAAACTTAGTTTTTAGAGTTAAATAAAGGGGAAAATGATTTATTTCTTTTTCAATATTGTTTTCCATCGCTCTCTGTTAAGCAGAGATCAAAGTTAACTGCCCAAACTGTAATTAAATTCAGGAATGAGTGAGTACAGAATGGGTCTTAAGACTTCCTGGTATATTTACTTTATCCATGACTAAAATTACCTGAAAACTAGTTGGTTATTGTATATTAAGCCTGTTTTAGGGAACAAAGGCATTCCAAATAAATATGTCGAAACTTTCTTTGCATTATGGATTAAGGTTTATTGTTTTTAAGGTCCAAAAAAAAAATTTAAGTGATAATTATATAACTTAGAGAATGAACTTTGAAAAGTAATTTCTGCCCATTTTAATTCTGCCATTAAAGTGTTCAATTTCATTATTTGGATTTGCATTTTAAAGTAATAAAAATATGTTTTTGTTAGATAATATCTTGGGGTGATTTTTAGGAGAAGGTCATTTTCATCTATTTATTCAATTCACATTTTGTTTTTAAATGCAATCTACACATTTCACTTTAACAAGGTACCAAATACAGTCTTAACTTTGCTTTTGTTCTCTCATCTCCAGTGGTCATTGTGACTCTTTTTTATATTAAGAGGATTATGTGGCTATCACATGATTTTCATAATTGCCAGCATTCTAAAGCTGTATTCTTCTCTTCATGTTCATATGTTTTTTTATTTGTTTCATCATATTTATAGTGAGGGAAAAAAATCTGTTGGAATTAACTAAGTCTTTAACCCAGAGTTATCTTGGCTAATTAAATGCAACTACATTTTTAGCTGCAGAATCTTTGTTTCCTGACAGATTTTTCTTTCTTAGTTACATTTAACATGTTATCAAGTAGCTATTAGAGCTCAGCGGCCAAAATTGAAAACAAGAAATGTTGAGAAAAGAACCAAAGAAGCAAGGAAGTGTAAACCAATCTCAGTCCCTTTTTAACCTACCTTCTAAAAGCAACTATGGTATCCCTTCAGGTCATTATGAAATACGCTTTAAGAAGAAAAATGTACCAACAATTGTGGACTTAACTTTTCAGCAGCAAGCATTGAGACACTCTCTCATTAAGTTGGAGAATGTTGGGAGACCCTTAGAGTGGAGTCAACAGTGAAAAGGATGCCTATTTGTCCGTTTAAATGGAACTTGTGAGACTGTGAGGAAGGCTATCACAACAGAGTTATCAGCTTTTAAAACTGTGGGATGAGAAAGGGAGAAGAAGTGGGGAAACATTGGCAGTTATTCCTGGGCTGGGCGACTTGAGTCAGCATCAAGACCGTGTTTATTTGTAGGATCAGAAGCAGTTCCAGAAAGAGTACATGATTTATCCAGAGAGGGAAAGGAACTGCTGGAAAGAACTTTCCTCCAAGTCTTAGAGCAGGATTTTTTAGGGAAGTGCTGGGTTTTCCCAGCAAGTTCCAAACCCCAGAATATTTGTTTGATATTCAATGAAATTGATTAAGATGTCTTTTTTTGTGGTGTGTGATTATGCGGGCCTCTCACTGCTGCGGCCTCTCCCATTGCGGAGCACAGGTTCCGGACGCGCAGGCCCAGCGGCCATGGCTCACGGGCCCAGCCACTCCGCAGCATGTGGGATCCTCCCGGACCAGGGCACGAAACCCGTGTCCCCTGCACCGGCAGGCAGGACTCTCAACACTGCACCACCAGGGAAGCCCAGATTAAGATGTCTTATCCCATGTTATTTAGAGAAACAAGAACTACTTAATTCTATGTAGCTAAAGTTATTTAGAATAAATATATTAATTTTTTTTCTTCTTTTATTATCTAAATTTAGACATTATCTACTTTTCACTCTTAGAGCTGACTTTATTTCTGCTTGTTCTTGTCTTCTGCCAAAGATTCTCTCATTCTACTCTAGAAAGCAACTTGTTCTGATAATTAGACTCATTATCTGTTGAGTTACTATCCATTTCTTTTCTAAGGCTTTGTAGGTTTGATTTATAACACTTTGCAAATTACTTTCATATATATTATTCATTTGAACCTGACTGACTTCAATCCTGTGCAAAAGATAGGAGATATTATCTTCAATATATAGATAAGAGACAGAGGTTCAAAGAGAGTCTATGTCTTGCCTTTGGGCACACTGCTGTTGGGAGTGGGATGGGTAGAGTTAGGACTTACTTGGTTCTTTTGACTTCCAAATCTTTCCCTCTTTCCACTAACATCATATAACCATTTGAAGGTAATTGAAGCTTAGATATCTTGGAATAAGGAATTCTCTCAGACTCTCAGTCTTGAATATAACCATGAATACTATAGTTCTTATAAATGATACTATGTACATTAAAGTAGGTGTATGTGAAAGTGCTTTTATGAATTACATCTCTAAAAACAATAATGTTATATAGTTTAGCAAAATAACATTAAGTATATATAATTTAGAAGTACTTAGTGTATTCAGAATTATTTCAGATCAGCATTTCTTTCTTTTAACATAATATAATTTAGCTTTATCAAAATAATAAATTGCACATCACTTTTAAAAGGCATATAATTTTACAAGATTTATGCATTCAGTAGGATACTGGTTTCACTGCTTTAACATAGACCAAATGGACAATGTAAAACAAGTCAGAAGCCTTATTTCTATTTTTCTCATGAGAAAGTCCAAGATAAGAATCTGTTGTGGTTGCAAGGGAGGGGTTGAGGTGGGAGGTGGGGTGGGAAAAAGGCTGAAGGGAGGGGATGGAGAGAGAAGCTCGGCCCCCCTTGATGTCACCTGGAGTCCCAAGTTCCTTTTGTATTTTTACTTTATCATCTCTTTGAGTGTTTCCCTTGTCTGTATAGGCAAAACTGGCTCACCACTACATCTACACTCTGGCACAAGGGAAAGGAGGAAGAGGGAGTTGAAGACAAGTAGCTTCCTTTCAAGGCTGTGTCCTTTTCTGCTCACATCCACACCATTTCTGCTCATATCCAAGAAGCTGTTTCTTATTTATATGGCTTCTCCTAGCTGTCATGCTTTCAGCTAAATCTTTGGGATTCTGTTACTAAAAGAACAGAATGAGAGGACTGGTTATTGGTTGACAAATCCTCTTGTAGCCAATTGCCCATTTACTCCTGAGCTATATTTAAAATTTTTTGGTACATTTAAAACATACCTTCACCCTTTCCACATAAGATGTTCAAAAGTTTCTTTTAGTTACTGATCCAGCTGAAAGGATGTATAGTTCTCTCCTTGGGCTAGATAAGCTAATTGTGATCTGGCAACCTGTAACTAAAGGAGGAATTATTAATCTCCCCTTTCCTGACTCCACATACAAACTCTTATACAGTGGGTCAGGTTACCACAATAAAGCTTCCTTTTTCAGAAAAGCCAAGAATATTATAGGAACTGAAGTCACTGATTCTTTAGAGTTATTAAATCTTATTAAGCAAGAATTGCTAGATCTTCCTAAATTAATTGCCACTATTCTGCTTTTAGTGGGTAACTACTTTTTTCTGTTGTCCTCCATGCTCCTAGATTTTCCATCTGGGAAGTTTTTTGTTTGTTTTTTGTCCATTATTCCCCATAGTCAAATTTTAGGTGAGTGTTGGAATGTATGCCCTTCTTTGAAAAAAATACAGATTTCACAGCCTATTTCCTGTGAGTGTAGATTCAGAGAACTGAAGGTGGCTTTGACAGTTGAAAAGTCACAGACTTTTTGTGAATCTCCCTGGTGGTTCCTTTGAAAAGACAACTTACGTAAAAATGTAATAGTTGCAGTCAGTTCCATGTGCACATAAGCACAAGCCGAGATTTCATCTCACCATAGATATTAAGCCTGAAATCTTGTATCCATTTACTAGTTTTGTGTGAGCCCCAATCCATAACTGACATTACAGCTACCAGAAAAAGCAAGATAAATTACAAAAATAATATTTGTAAAGGTATAATAGAGCAATAAGAAAAAGGTATCAGAGCAGGCAGAATCATTCTGAAATGATCTGAAAATCACCAGCTGTTTTTAACTCCCTAAGGGCACTGGCCAATTCTGAATAAGGGCAGAGAAACAGCTCAGTCTAAGCAGAGAGCTACTACCAGGGAAAAGGAAATCAACAAAAGTTTTAATTGTCATGGAAAGCTAGAGGGACAAACACTAAACTTGAGAGAGTTCTTACACCAGTGAGTTCTGGTACTACTCAAGAGATTGAGGTGCTAGATCAAAAGGCAGTGTGAAATTTTCTGCAGACTTATGGAGAATAAGGGGAAAAAAAATCACCAAGATAGAGGGTGGTTTACTCAACACACAGTTAATCTCCCATGAACAGCAGTGCCAGGATTGAAGGTCGGGTGGCCGAAGAACTGACCTTGGAACCTGACAGCAGAGCATGATCCCCCAAGTCTTTCTGGGATGAAGAAAGAATTGCCAGACTTTCTGTCAAAAACCAGGGAGGCCATGCCTGAGGAGCAGTAATCAGCCAAGAGCTATATTGAGTCTTACCAAAACTTCAACCCAGCCCTGAAATAATTCAGTCTCTAACTAGTTGAGATATCAGCCCCTCATTAAATGTGTCTAACGAAAAAAGGGGAGAAACCCTTTCTGGTGAAAGATAATATCATTTGGACCCTCTGTGGTTCTTTTATCACAATTTTCAACATACAGTAAAATTTACTAGACATGAAAAGAGGCAGGAAAATATGACTGATAATTAAGAGAAAAAATAGATAATCCAAGTAGATGCACAGATAATCTAGATATTGGCAGCAACTTTAACTGTAATTAAAATGTTTATGAAAACTGAGGAAAAGTTAGAAATAAAATGTGAGGATGTACAATTTCAATACAGAACTGCTCTCTATGAAACAACTCACGTGGACATTCTAGAGCTGAAAAATGAAATTAAAATATCAGTATTTAAAATGTCGAATGGTTTTAACAGGAGATTGGAGAAAATGAGAAAGAGGTAAACTAGAAGACAGGTCAATAGAAAACACCCAAACAAAATCATGGAGAGAAAAAAGAGTGTAAAAATGAAATCAAATAAGTATGTAAGAGATGTGTGTAATATTCAATACATTCAAATAATCAACTTAATTAAAGCTACTCTGAAGCCATCTGAAACAACAGTCATCTGAACAACCTTTTTCAATTGATCTTTCCTGCTCAGAAAACATTGGAATGTGACTGAAAGAGGCCTGAGGGCCCCTTTTCCTGCTGTTTGAGATACAAGAGCTGGTTAGTTTTTCTAAACTAAATGATGCCCAAATTAAGTTATCTTCAGTCAATATAATTTGAAGGTAACAGACTGAATCAGAAGATTTTTAGCAAAGCTGTACTCAGCCCCTTCTTTGAAATGGAGTAACTCTTGCTAAGTTTATTTCTTTTAGGCCTCTTAAAATGAAGGAAGAGCCAACAGCACCCCATTTTGACTTTTTCTAATGACTTTCTCTGGAGCTTCATAGTCCAATGAGGTAGCCACAAACTATATGTGGTTGCTTAACTGTGAATCAATAAAAATTAAACAAAATTTAATATTCAGTACCTCAGTTGCAGTAGCCACATTTCAAATGCTCAGTAGTCACTCAAGGCTAATTTCTATTGCACTAAACAGCACAGATGTAGAAATTTTCCACATTTTCTATATCTATATGAAAGTTCTGTTAGACAGCACTACTCTAAAGCTATCACAGTTTGCCTATGCCTAATTTTTACCAAGTCACTAGCTTTTCAGCTGGCAATATTTGCTAAGTTAAAAGCTTTAATTTAGAATAATTGGCCAAGGATATATCAAGTTTTGTTGAGAGTCAGCTGTGAGAAACTATGCACCATTTCTTGAATGTCAATGTTTTAAAAGATGGATCCTTAGATTTTTTTTTTTTTTTCCTGGTGGTATAAGCAAGGCTACCTCTTTTCTCAAAGCCCAATAAGGAGTGAGATTTGTTACGATGAGGTAAGGGACATGTCTTACCATTCAACAGGTGAAATTTTATTTGATCTCTGTTTTCAGATGACACCCAGGCCTTCTACTGTGTGTGGTGTCTGAGTCTGGTGCCCTTCTGATTCAGCCTTGCTGTAGAGCAATCCTCCATTCTTTTGGGGAAGTTAAGGAGACCTCGTCGCTTGAATGTGTGGATACGGAAGGGGTATCTAGGACTCTCATGGCTTCTCACATAGAGTTTCAACCATGTCAGCTATTTTTCATTTTACGTACTCTTTGCAGGTTTGTGGTGTCACATTTTTGAGGCTTTTCTTGGTATAGAGTGCATATGGATTTGCTTTGGCTTCTTGTGCATTCACATATTTAGTTTTCAGTTTCTCCTGTATGCTGCTTTCAATCACTTGTCTACCTTCTTTCCAGTTTCCTTGTTTTATTGAACTCTCCTATCTGCCACTTTGTTCTTTCCAGTTTTTTGTCTTCTTGGGTAATCCTCCCTCTTTTTTTTTTTTTTAACCCTTTCATAGAAATGGTAATGGAACTTTTAAAGGGAGAGGAGGTAAATAAACATGTTCACTACTTCAGGTTTAACCAGGAACCCTGCATTACTTTATAACTGAGCTGTGAATGATAAGCATGTGCAAAATTTGTATCAGGGAACTGGCATATATTGTGTATTTAATATGTACCAGGAACTTACAGCCTTTTAACATTAGAATAATTCTATGCCATAGTTGGTATTATACATATGAGAAAACCAAAGTTACAATAGGTCACATCCTGGAGTTCCCAGTGTCAATACATAAGTCAAAATCTTAGCTTTTAAACTGTCTGATCTTGTCATGCTCCCTGGAATCGTATAGTGCAGTGATCAAATGCACTGTTTGTCAAGCCTTCCTACTTGGGTTTGAATCCTAGACCTGCAAAGCAATATTTAATTTCAACTTAATTTCTCTGTAACTCACTTTCTTGGTGTGTAAGATGTCGATAATAGTAGTATTTAGTCTCATAGAGTTGTTGAAAGGATTAAATGCATAGATGTATGTAAAAGGTTCTGAGCAGTGCCTGGCATATAGTAAGTCAGTTGTTGCTAATTGTAGTATTTTACTCTTCTATCTCAAAATAAAGAACATCACTTCCTCTTATGGATGGTCTTTTAAATCTAGGAGGAGGTGTGACATTGAAAGTCTTATGTCCATTTGTACTTTTCTTTTCATGTTGTCTTTCTAGAACTTTCTATGCCTAAGGATTGAACATGGAAGAAATGTTACTGAGTGAGCTAATGAAAGAGAAACATACTAATATATTTTACTTTTAAGAGGGAAATAGACCATGTAACCATTGAAGATGGCTATCATGCTACAATTTTTAAAATAAATCCTCTGATTTCAGTGGTTTTCCATGGAATATATCCATTGTATCCATTCCTGTTCCCATAACCCTTCTAATTTCTCTGTTCTCTACCTTTGATTTAATATCCCTAGAAAATACTCTCCCCATAACAAAATTGCTTTAGAACCCTAGTTTTCAAAATGTTGGTACACAGAACATGAGAAGTAGTTGTGGGAACTTTAAAACTATCCTGAAACAACCTCTTCACTTGCTTGGCTTTTATATTTCTAACTAAATCCAGACCACTTCAAGCCTGAGTGCCATGAGCCTTTGACAAAACTGAGTTTCTAGGTTCTATGCAAAAGTGAATCATTTTTTAAACACTCTGATGACCAAGATATAAATCCTTTAGTTTACACAGGTGACCTCATGAATAAAAATATTAAAAATTAAAAAAAAATTTTAAATACCTTAAAAATATTAAAGGTATTGAATATTAAAACTTTTTCTAATCATTGTAACTAGAGGGAGAGAGAGGCTGCAGATCCATTCTCTGTACATGTGTTTTAAGGTTAAGGAGGAAAAGACATGAGAAAATACTTTATAGGCTTTGCTGAAACCAGAGCATGTGGAGCACAGTTTAATACATTTGCCAAATCCCAAATACAGCTGGGCTCTCCCACAGTTCTTTTAATTGGAAACAGATTTCTGTGCTAATTCTGTAATGCAAAGAGAGCTCTAACAGTGTTTCTTTCCTAAAAGTAGGACATTATATTTGCAATGAGCACTTCTAATATCAACAACTCCTTAGCAAAGTTTTTGTTATAATTCAAATAACATCTGACTGAAAATTTTCCAATATTTTTAGTAGAATTATTACCTTACAGTATATTTAATGAATAGATTTTAATTAATAAATATATAAAAAATAAAATTTGTAATCAAGCTTATAGGTAACTTTGTGTTTAGAAAATATAAAAGTAGAATTTATCCAAAGAATTAAAAATATGAATGTGCATATTAAAAAGTAAAGGTTCACATTTGTTTCTAGTTCACACAAAACAAGAAAGAAGTTTACTTCTGTAAGTTTGCAAAGTTTGCCAAATTTTTAACATTTTGACATGATAGCTTAATATAAAGAAAAAAACTGATTATGTTAAAATAAAAATTTGTATATATGCAATACTTATTTTTATATGTAGTATATATGTTATATAGTTGAAAAATATGTATGTATATTCCATTTGAAACTGCTAGCTTGAGTCACCACGTGTGCAAATTCATATTAATAAAATGGAAATACAATTCTTTAAAATGTATCTGTATCTAATACCTACATGTCCACTCTAACGCTCAGTATATTTTGTCCTTAATAACGACTAATAATACAATTAATAATTTCAAAGTACCTCATTACAAAGTTTTATAAACAAAGCATTACTCAGCCATAAAAAGAAACAAAATTGAGTTATTTGTAGTGAGGTGGATGGACCTTGAGTCTGTCATACAGAGTGAAGTAAGTCAGAAAGAGAAAAACAAAAACCGTATGCTAACACACATATATATGGATTCTAAAAAAAATAATAAAATGTTCTGAAGAACCTAGGGGCAGGACAGGAATAAAGACACAGATGTAGAGAATGGACTTGAGGACATCGGGATAGGGAAGGGTAAGCTGGGACGAAGTGAGAGAGTGGCATGGACTTATATATACTACCAAATGTAAAATAGATAGCTAGTGGGAAGCAGGCACATAGCACAGGGAGATCAGCTAGGTGCTTTGTGACCACCTGACCACCTAAAGGGGTGGGATGGGGGAGTGGGAGGGAGACGCAAGAGGGAGGAGATATGGGGATATATGTATATGTATAGCTGATTCACTTTGTTATAAAGCAGAAACTAACACACTATTGTAAAGCAATTATACTCCAATAAAGATGTAAAAAAAAGTTTTTTTAAAGAGTAACGTTGAGACATTATTTCAGGTTGTCTTATAATGGCCGTTAGGTATTGGAAAGAATGCAGCATCTAATTTTTAAAAACAACTTTTTTTTTTGATAAGAATCTAAGCTGTGGATAAAAGATAAAAGCATTTTAAAGATAGTTTTGCGTTCATTGAGCAATTTTTAGGCTGCACTTATAAAGTATACCTTTGTAACAGTAAATATTTGTATAGCAATATTCTATACCAAATAGCATCATGATGATTTTCAAATTTTTCTACCCTTTGAAAATAATATAACTGACGATGCTGTTATAAGTTGGAATATGTAGCTAATTTTAACAGCATAGTGAAAGAGCTCTTTTAGGAAACTGAGCATAATTGACATACTGGCATTTTCTAAGGAGATTCTTTAAAGAAAGTTTTCATTAAGAAACAAAAAAAAAATTCCTTAAAGTATTAGTTTAAGCATTAAACTTTGTTCCAGCAATGTGCTTTGAGAAAGACAGTCCTTCCGTATTACTCTGAAGGGCAGCTAAATAAAGGGTCCATGTATGCATCAGTCTGTTCCCAGGATCTTTGTTCTTTTCTGTTTATCTTTGTGTTGTTCTCAGTGCTAATATCACAGGGCTTAATATAAATATACTTTAAGGTTAGTTTTAATATCAGTTGAAAATCCTCCCCTGCTTTATTTTCATACAGGATAATTATCTATTCATGGCCTTTTTAATTTACTTTAGAATCAGCTGTATAGTCGAAAATTGTATTGTGATGTTGGTTGGTAGTACATTGAATCTGTGGATCAGCTTGTGAAGAATTGACATATTTATGAGTCTTCCAATCCATGTACATGATATATCTTTCCACTTATAGAGGTCATCCTTAATTTCTCTCAGTAAGGTTCTATCATATGCTCCATAGATTTATTGCATATCTTCTCTTAGATTTATTCCTTATTGCCTAGTATTTTTGATGCTGTGATAAGCTATACCTTATAAAAATATTTTTTAATGGCTGATATTTAAAAATAAAAGATTTTGGTATGCTGATTTTATAGAGAATGACCTTGCTAAACTCTTATTCATTCCATCAATTTGTAGATTATTTTCATTTTCTGTGTAAAAAAATTATATTATCTACAAATGTTGACAGTTATCATATAGACATATTGAATAAAAATGGTGATAATGGCTATCTTTCTTTTGTGCTTACTGTTGTAGTTTTAGCATTAAGTATGATGTTTGTGGAAATTTTTATTTTATAGATATCTTTTGTTAAATTGAAGGATGCAGCTTGTGTTTCTAATTTGTTAAAAGTTGATTTTTAAATCATGAAGGAATGTTGAATTTTTTTTTTTAGGGATGTTGAATTTTAATAGTTTTTTTCCTATATTAAATAAGCTAATAATATAATTATTCTCTTTGAAATGTTAATGTGGTAAATTGTACTGATTGATTTTCCAGTGTAAGCCAGCATTGTATACCTGGGATAGACCTAACTTGGTCATGATGTATTTTGCACATTATGCATTGCTGGTTTTGGTTTGTGAAATTTTGTTTTGAATTTTTACATCTATATTCCTGAATGAGAATGACCTAATTTTTACTTTCACATTTTCTTTTTCTGGTTTTGATATCAAGGTATTCTAGGCTTACAAAATGAGATGTAGAGTGTGTTCTTTTTGTCTAATCTCTAGCAGACTTTACATAATATTGGAAATACTTATTCTTTAAATATTTGTTAGAACTCACTAACAAAGTTCTGGGCCATTCTTTGAGCTATTGCTGCCATGCATTTTAACATTTTTAATTCAATATAACTATATATATTCAATATATGTGTGTTTCTTTATGTTCGTGTATGTGTTTGTATGATGTTTATTGACTAGTGAAATAAAATACACATCAGAAAAACACATCATTAAAGTACAGAACAATGAATTGTCACAAAGTGAATGAACTCATGTAACTGTCACGTGTGTTAGAAAACAAAAACAAAAACCCCAGAGAAATAGACATACACCAGAACCCCTCCTTGGTTCCTCATCAGTCATTACCTCTGTCTTCAACCCCAATCCCAAAGGTAACTACTATCCTTACTTCATACATCAAAAGTTAATTTTGCCTGTTTTCCAAGTTTCTTTTGTGCCTGGCTTATTTTATTCAATATTATGTTTGTGAAAGTCATCTATATTCCTGTGTGTAGCAGTAGTTAGTTCATTTTTATGGCTGTTAGGTACTACAAAGTATGTCAATTGTACTGTTTATGCATATTCTAGTTAATGTCTAGTTAAAATAACGTTGTTATTATAAGCACTCTTATAGTGTTATAACAATAAACACTCTTATAGAAGCCTCTTGTTCCACATGTGCATATAATTTGGGGGAGGGTATTTACCTATGAGTAGGAGTAGAAATGCTATTCGTAGTGATCTTCTTAATTAGATAATGTCTGATTATTTGTGTATGAGACTTTCTGTTGCTTCACACCTTAGCCAATGTATTGTATTGGTGGGTGTAATATCTCATTGTTTTTAATTAAAATTTTTCATTGTTATTGAAGATGAGTATCTTGTAGTATGCTTAGTAGCTATTTGGATATCCTGTTTGTAAAGTGCCTATTCAAGTCTCCTGCCCTTTTTTACAAAATTAAGTTGCCTGACTTTTCCATATGGATGTGTACAAGTTTATTATATAACTTATAATTATATATCATTCCAGATATAAGCACTTGCTACTAATATGTATTACAAACTCACATAACTCCCTTTGTGGGCTTGACTTTTCACTTTCTTAAGGAGGTCTTCTGGCAAATATAACTTCTCAATTTTAATGTAATCAAGTTAATCAATCTTTACTTAATAGCTAGTGGCTTTTTGGTACTGTTTAAGAAGCTTTTTCTTACTCTGAGGTCTTGTTGATATCCTCCTATATCTCTTAAAATATTTATTTTGTTTTTGTCTTTTAAACTCATGTAGGTAATTAGTCTGGAACTGATTGTTCTATATAGTCTGAGGTAGGAATGTTTTAGTTTCATATATTTTTATAAACTTCATAAATAACCTTTATTATTGTTTCATAGGGTCAGTGTTTGTTTTACTCACATTTCCATTCTTTTCCTTGTGCTTCTTTTTTCTTGCCTCTGTGAGATTCCATTTGGGCTTATTTTCCTTATGACTGAAATATATCATTCAGAATTTCATTTAGTATCAATCTGTTGGTTGTAAAGTCTTTTAGTTTTGCTTTGAAATATAGATTTTTGACTTTGAGGATTTTGCTTGAATAGTCCTTTTATCACCTTCATTCTTTAAAGACTTTTTTGTTAGATATTAAATCATCAGTTGAAACTTCTCTTATTTTAATACATTGAAAAACCATTCTAATGTTTTCTGGCTTCCGGTTAAGAAGTTGGCCATTAATCCTTGGAAAGTAATTTATCTTTTCTCTCTCTCTCATCTTACATCACTCTCTCTCTCTGTCTGATTTCTTTGTGGTTTTTCTGAGTTTCACTGTGATATGTCTGCTCTTTATCTTTACCCTGCTTGGGTTTCATTACATTTTAAAATTTGTAGAATGATATCTTTTTCAATCCTGGAAAATTCTCACTATCTCTTCAAATATTACTTGTGTCTCATTCACTTTTTGACACCACAGTTAAAAGGATGTTAGATTTTCTTACTGTATCCTTCAGTATAATATCTTTTCTCTCATAATTTAATATTTTTGTCTCTCTGTGCTTCATTCTTGATGGTATCTTATCTATCTTTTAGTTCACAGATCATTTCTTCATTTGGTACTAATTTGCTCTTAAATCTATTGTTTCTTATTTTGGTCCTTATGTTTTTCAGAACTATGCATTCTATTTGGCCCTTTTTAAAATATATTGTTTGAAAATGCTCTGTTGCATTTTTCCAGCTTGGCTTTTGTATTCTTGAAAATTCTAAGCATGGTTATTTTACAATTAAAGTATGATAATTCCAATATGTGAAGTATCTATGGGTCTGTTTCTGTTGAGTTTTGAAAATGGTGTCTTTCTTTTAGGTATCTAGTTATTTTTGACTGTGCACTAGGCACTGTATTTGAAAAAAACATCATAGAAAAGTTTTGAAGCTCAGAATAACATTATCTTCTTACACAGAAAATTTTGGTTTGCTTTTGCTACATGTCTAGAAGTGCTAGAAATCCTAGATTTGCTAATCCAATTTCAAGGCAATATTTTCTGGGCTCTTGATAATGCACAACTGAGCTGTATATCTATCTATCTATCTATCTCTTTATCTGTAAAATCACTGGTTTCTTTTTTGTTCATCCATATTCTGAGGGAGCAGTCCTTTGGGGTTGTAGTATAGGGAGTACTTCTAAGCCCAATGTAGGCAAACCTTTTAGGTCCTTAACTCCAGGTTTTGTATTTTGATCCCTGCAAGGCTGTTAAACTGCAGCTTAGTAACTCAGTTCTTTCTTTTCATTTCCTAAATAGTCCCAATATAAAAGTAGTCTTGGGTGCTGGGTTTTGTTTTATGAGTTCCATCCTCTCCTGGATCTCAGCCTAGTAATTCTTAATGACTTTTTGGTTATTTGATACATTAAAGAAGATTTCTTCTTAATATTTTATCTAGCTATTTTTACTTGTTCTCAACTACATGACTGGTCTGAATTAACTAGTCCATCTCCAGCAGAGGTTCTTGATATTCTGCAGTTTCAGTGTGATTTCACATACACAGAAGTGGTCATTGGAGTTAGAAGGATAGAGCATATTGCCATTTTCTTTAGTCTGCGTACATTAGGGTATAGGCCTAGCCCCACTGATGATAATGAGTTCAGAAAAGACATTAACTTTTGAAATCTCTTTGCTTAAGATCAAATAAAGCTGTTGAACAATCAGTATTCTGCCCACATATGAAAGAGTGAATTTTATATCTTACAGTATTATTCCCAGTAAAATATTTAGAGACTTTTTTTCTGTTTCTCTTGCTTAATGTTTATCATAAAAGCAAAGAACCTTTTATGTGCAAATGCAGTTGGGTTTGTCAAGTACATTACTGTAGAGACTGTTTAGCAATTTTTAATGTATGTAAGGTATTATAAATTGGAAGGTAACTGGTGAAAATTGGTTGGCCACAAGGTACATACAGTGGTAATTGGCTAAAGGCAATATTCTAAATTACCAAAAATTAACTTACCAAATATAATTCACTACAGTGAGAAAGTGATCAGATATATTATTAAAATACTTAGATTGTCAGCAGTTTAAAATTATACACAAAAGTAATAATTTTATGTCCTCAGTTACCAAGAAAGTTCAATTAAGCACATCAAATTATTGATAATAAGCTATACTATATGTCTCAATCATATTTCTTTGCTCCTTCTATTTTGTCAAAAATGTACGTTATCTAACTGCCTGAATGGAAATTTTGCTTTTGATTTTCCCTCAGGACTGTCCTGTTCTATTTTATGTTATTTGGTTTTTAGCACCCTATAATTTTAAAAGTGGCCTGGCAGGAACTGAGGTTCATGGAGTGAAAAATGGTCCTTGGACCTATTCAGTATTATAACACCAAATCTTTTAAATCACTGTTATGATTTATGGCATTTGTATTCTATTCAGCAAATGGCCATATGACTTACTATTCTGCCTGTTGAAACATTGAATAGGTATTCACTTAAGACATGCATTCTTCAGAGGAATAATAAATTTTATACTATTTAATGTGAAATAAGACACATCAAAACACTTGTACTCTTATATATCAAAGCTGAAGACACTTCTTCTCTATCAGTTCTTCTTTGTATAGCTTCAAATATAAAGGGGAATACTAATTCATGAACTAGTTATTTGTAAGCAATCATCTTTTCTACTCCTTATCTTCCAGATATTTGCTGATATCTACTTTATGGTTTCACAATAACTTGCATTTGCATCACTCTTTACATGACTACATTGGAGAAAAGTGTATGTTAAGAGTTGTAATTATTACTCTCATTTTGTAGTAAGAAAACTCCAGTGCAAGAACTTGAGAGTCACATGACTATTCAGATCCAGATCTGGTGCTCCCTCCAGGACCCCTATATTGTTTTTTCCCCAACCTTTACTGATTTATAGCCTTCCCCTGAATTATATTAGAGATTTCAGCTGTTGTGGGATGATTTGTACAAATTATGCATTGACATTTTTGAGAGATTTCCTGAAATTTCTGTTTAATGACTGATATAAATATAGCACATGAGATAAGTTTTAATATCTTAAGTTAATTCTTTAACATCAATTACTTTCTATGACTTGATTCAGCATTTTCTGCCTTACTTGGTGGTCATGGAATAACTCTGTATGTAATAAAGTTGATTTGTAATTTAGCCATTCATGGAACTCTTGGAAGAATATTTTATGTCTAGTTCACATGGCATGGTGACATTTAAAATTTGATTTTAGAGTGCTCTAACCAAATCTCCAACTATAACTAACAGTAAGTCCTTCAGATAACCCAAGGGTTTGTTTGGTTTTGATTAGTTTTACTAGACTTCATTTGGTTTCAATTAAACCTTGAGACAGGGCAGTGACTTTCATGAAAAATGTGGGTTTCTCAAGTTAGAAAATAATTCTTTTGTGTGGAAGAGTGCAATGTTTTCTTCACTGGAATGAATAAATATCAATTCAAAGATAATTTCAGAAGATTTCATAATCAGGATGCATGGAGTGAGATATTTGTATATCAAACAGTTTCATGTTTTTGTATATTGATTCTCTCATGTTCTTAGACGATAAATGAAAATCACTCCATATGCTTCCAAAGCAATAACAAAATATATTTAATTATATAACTATAAAAACTTTTTATAGTTAACCACATATTGTGGAAAGCAATTTGATTTAGAAATAAGCAGCTGTTCTAGTGAATTCAGGGAATGTTTTAATTCATGTGCTTTATAAAAGACTTTATTTCAGTATTACATGATCATAGATTGTGTCTGAGACCATTTACTTAAGTCTTTTATTACCTAGAAGATAATCTACCAGTGTAATATCTCTGGATATTAATTAAAAATAATGCATATTATTCATTTGGGAAGGGAGACAGAACAGCTCATCAAGCTCATCAAGGGAGACATAACACCTTGAGGTTATAATTATATTATTTGCCTTAAAAAAGAGAAATGTGGTCCTTAGAGAAAAACCTTGGTTGTAAGTTCTTTTACATTTTCCAAATATTTATTTCACTCTGAATAAAGTCCTTTGGTCTCCTAAGATTTGATTTTTAAAAACTGTATGTTGAGCAACATAGACAAATACAAAACAAACTCAAAAATAGTGCTATTGGTGATAGAAAATATAAATTTCTCTTTGTTTAAATTTATGGTTCCCTGGGTTCAGATAATATTGATTTCTCCCCAGAGTCAAATTCCCCACCATCTGTTTAAGGTTATGCCAAAAATACTGCAGTTATAAATACAGGGCATAGGAAGAAAAAATGGATGTTAGAAGTTAAGGACATTATCATAATGTTCTTTTATATTCTTACCATCAAATGAAGAAATTAATGAATATATGAATATTCTGCTCATAAACAATATGTCTGTAGAATTTAGAATTGACAAATAAATTTGTTCAAAACTGTAAGAAAATTTAATATTTACCACCTTGAAGCTAAGAGCAAATCACCTCTTGAATAAGTGTCTTCCAATTCTGTGATTCTAACACAGCAAATATTTCATATTTACAAGTTTTTTAAAAAAATTGCACTGTTGAAATATTGGATTCCAAGATTTAAATATCAACAGCCTCCACACATATTTTCGTTGAGAGTTGTTTATTAATACCTTATGTGGTGACATAAATGAAAATTAGTGACATCTGGCATGCATGTGAATAAAGTCTTTACATATTTCATTGTATTTAAATAAATTGCATGGGGGAAAAAAAGCACTAACTTTGTATTCAGACTGCTGAGATTTGGGTTTAAGTTTTGCCATGAATTTACACTGTCTTTCTGTGTTTCACTTTCCTCAAATGAAAGAACTAGAAGTGCTCAATGATTCTTTCCAGGTTGAACATTCTATTAGTTTAGTTTATTTTGGCCAACCTAGAATTATACAAACTTTACATTTGTAGTATGATACCCTGTCAATTTCATAATTATTTTTGACCTTGTAACTTTTTTTTTTTTTTTTTTTACAAGTAATAAACTTTATTAGAAGTTGAGTATCTGTTAATTAGCAGGCAGCTATATAACTTAACTATAAAGCCACTACAATTCAAACATTGTAGCATTACTACATGAATGAACACATATACAAATTAAACAGAAAAGAATATCCACAAATAGTTCTAAGTATGTCTGGGAAGTTTGATTGTGACAAAGTCAAGGTATAATCTTTAAAACTGATGCCTAGAAAACTACACACCCATTTAAAACTAAAGTCTGTACCTCACACTACATACCAAAATAAATTACACCAGTTGCACATGTAAGAAGCTTGCAAGTTGCCACTTTACCCTAGCAAGATGTGTCTTTTACAAATGTTTTCTCCCACTATGTGGCTTGTCTTTTCATTATATTGATAGTGATTTTCACAGAGCAGAAATTTTCTATTTTAATGAAGTCTAGCTTATCAATTCTTTCTTTCATGGAGCGTGCCTTTGGTGTTATATTTTAAAAGTCATTGCCATACCCAAGGTCATCTAGGTTTTCTCCTATGTTATCTTCTGGGAGTTTTACAGTTTTGTGTTTTACATTTAGGTCTGTGGTTTCATTTTGAGTTAATTTTTATGAAGGATATAAAGTGTGTGTCTCGATTTTTTTTTTTTTTTTACTGTGGACATCCAGTTGTTTCAGCAGTATTTGATGAAAAGACTATCTTTCCTCCATTGTATTGTCTTTGTTCTTCTGCCAAAGATCAGTTGATTGTACTTATGTGGGTCTATTTTGGGGCTCTTTATTCTGTTCCATTGATCTATTTGTTCTTTCACCAGTATCACCCTGTCTTGATTACTGCACCTTCATAATAAGTTTTCAAGCTGGGTAGTGTCATTCCCTCAACTTTGTCCTTCAATGAGGTGATAGCTATTCTGGGTCTCTTGCCTCTTCATATGGACTTTAGAATCAGTTTGCCAATATCCATAAAATAACTTGCTGGGATTTTGATTGGGATTGCACTGAATTTCTATAGATTAAGACAGAAAGAACTGACATTTTGATAATGCCGAGTCTTCCTATTCACGAACATGTGATATCTCTCCATTTATTTAGTTATTCTTTGACTTCATTCATCACGGTTTTGTAGTTTCCCTCCTATAGAGGTTGTACATATTTTATTAGATCTATACAGAAGTATTACATTTTTGGCAATGCTAATGTAAATAGTGTCGGTTTGTTTTAAACCTATTCCACTTGTTCATTATTGGTATATAGGAAAGCAATTGCCTTTTGTATATTAACCTTGGATCCTGCAACCTTGCTATAATCATTTATTAGTTACAGGAGTTTTGGGTCAACTCTAAGATTTTCTACATAGATGATCATGTCACCTGTGGACAAAGACAGGTTTATGTCTTCGTTCTCAATCTGTACACCTTTTATTTCCTTTCCTTGCCTTATTGCATTAGCAAGGACTTGCAGCACAATATTGAAAAGTTATAATAAAGGAGGGCATCCTTGCCTTGTGCTTAATCTTAGTGGGAAAGCATTGAGTTTCTCTCCAGTAAGTATGATGTTAGCTATTGATTTTTTTTTTTTTTTTAATGAAGTCTTTTTTTTTTTAATTATAGTTTTTATTTCCTTTTTTTTTTTTTTTTTTTTTTTAAACATCTTTATTGGGGTATAATTGCTTTACAATGGTGTGTTAGTTTCTGCTTTATAACAAAGTGAATCAGCTATACATATACATATGTTCCCATATGTCTTCCCTCTTGCGTCTCCCTCCCTCCCACTCTCCCCATCCCACCCTTCCAGGCTGTCACAAAGCACCGAGCTAATATCCCTGTGCCTTGTGGCTGCTTCCCCCCAGCTATCTACCTTACTACGTTTGTTAGTGTGTATATGTCCATGACTCTCTCTCGCCCTGTCAAAACTCACCCCTCCCCCTCCCCATACCCTCAAGTCCGTTCTCCAGTAGGTCTGCGTCTTTATTCCTATCTTACCCCTAGGTTCTTCATGACATTTTTTTCCCTTAAATTCCATATATATGTGTTAGCATACGGTATTTGTCTTTTTCTTTCTGACTTACTTCACTCTGTATGACAGACTCTAGGTCTATCCATCTCATTACAAATAGCTCAATTTCATTTCTTTTTAAGGCTGAGTAATATTCCATTGTGTATATGTGCCACATCTTCTTTATCCATTCATCCGATGATGGGCGCTTAGGTTGTTTCCATGTCCTGGCTATTGTAAATAGAGCTGCAATGAACATTTTGGTACATGACTCTTTTTGAATTTTGGTTTTCTCAGGGTATATGCCAAGTAGTGGGATTGCTGGGTCATATGGTAATTCTATTTGTAGTTTTTTAAGGAACCTCCATACTGTTCTCCACAGTGGCTGAACCAATTCACATTCCCACCAGCAGTGCAAGAGTGTCCCCTTTTCTCCACACCCTCTCCAGCATTTATTGTTTCTAGATTTTTTGATGATGGCCATTCTGACTGGTGTGAGATGATATCTCATTGTAGTTTTGATTTGCATTTCTCTAATGATTAATGATGTTGAGCATTCTTTCATGTGTTTGTTGGCATTCTGTATATCTTCTTTGGAGAAATGTCTATTTAGGTCTTCTGCCCATTTTTGGATGGGGTTGTTTGTTTTTTTGTTATTGAGCTGCATGAGCTGCTTGTAAATTTTGGAGATTAATCCTTTGTCAGTTGCTTCATTTGCAAATGTTTTCTCCCATTCTGAGGGTTGTCTTTTGGTCTTGGTTATGGTTTCCTTTGCTGTGCAAAAGCTTTGAAGTTTCATTAGGTCCCATTTGTTTATTTTTGTTTTTATTTCCATTACTCTAGGAGGTGGGTCAGAAAGGATCTTGCTGTGATTTATGTCATAGAGTGTTCTTCCTATGTTTTCTTCTAAGAGTTTGATAGTTTCTGGCCTTACATTTAGGTCTTTAATCCATTTTGAGCTTATTTTTGTGTATGGTGTTAGGGAGTGATCTAATCTCATACTTTTACATGTACCTGTCCAGTTTTCCCAGCACCATTTATTGAAGAGGCTGTCCTTTCTCCACTGTACATTCCTGCCTCCTTTATCAAAGATAAGGTGTCCATATGTGCGTGGGTTTACCTCTGGGCTTTCTATCCTGTTCCACTGATCTATCTTTCTGTTTTTGTGCCAGTACCATACTGTCTTGATTACTGAAGCTTTGTAGTATAGTCTGAAGTCAGGGAGCCTGATTCCTCCAGCTCCTTTTTTCGTTCTCAAGATTGCTTTGGCTATTCGGGGTCTTTTGTGTTTCCATACAAATTGCGAAATTTTTTGTTCTAGTTCTGTGAAAAATGCCAGTGGTAGTTTGATAGGGATTGCATTGAATCTGTAGATTGCTTTGGGTAGTAGAGTCATTTTCACAATGTTGATTCTTCCCATCCAAGAACATGGTATATCTCTCCATCTATTTGTATCATCTTTAATTTCTTTCATCAGTGTCTTATAATTTTCTGCATACAGGTCTTTCGTATCCTTAGGTAGGTTTATTCCTAGATATTTTATTCTTTTTGTTGCAATGGTAAATGGGAGTGTTTTCTTGATTTCACTTTCAGATTTTTCATCATTAGTATATAGGAATGCCATAGATTTCTGTGCATTAATTTTGTATCCTGCTACTTTACCAAATTCATTGATTAGCTCTAGTAGTTTTCTGGTAGCATCTTTAGGATTCTCTATGTATAGTATCATGTCATCTGCAAACAGTGACAGCTTTACTTCTTCTTTTCCGATTTGGATTCCTTTTATTTCCTTTTCTTCTCTGATTGCTGTGGCTAAAACTTCCAAAACTATGTTGAATAAGAGTGGTGAGAGTGGGCAACCTTGTCTTGTTCCTGATCTTAGTGGAAATGCTTTCAGTTTTTCACCATTGAGGATGATGTTTGCTGTGGGCTTGTCATATATGGCTTTTATTATGTTTAGGAAAGTTCCCTCTATGCCTACTTTCTGGAGGGTTTTTATCATAAATGGGTGTTGAATTTTGTCGAAAGCTTTCTCTGCATCTATTGAGATGATCATATGGTTTTTCTCCTTCAATTTGTTAATATGGTTTATCACATTGATAGATTTGCGTATATTGAAGAATCCTTGCATTCCTGGAATAAACCCCACTTGATCATGGTGTATGATCCTTTTAATGTGCTGTTGGATTCTGTTTGCTAGTATTTTGTTGAGGATTTTTGCATCTATGTTCATCAGTGATATTGGCCTGTAGTTTTCTTTCTTTGTGACATCCTTGTCTGGTTTTGGTATCAAGGTGATGGTGGCTTCGTAGAAGGAATTTGGGAGTGTTCCTCCCTCTGCTATATTTTGGAAGAGTTTGAGAAGGATAGGTGTTAGCTCTTCTCTAAACGTTTGATAGAATTCACCTGTGAAGCCATCTGGTCCTGGGCTTTTGTTTGTTGGAAGGTTTTTAATCACAGTTTCAATTTCAGTGCTTGTGATTGGTCTGTTCATATTTTCTATTTCTTCCTGATTCAGTCTTGGCAGGTTGTGCATTTCTAAGAATTTGTCCATTTCTTCCAGATTGTCCATTTTATTGGCATAGAGTTGCTTGTAGTAATCTCTCATGATTTTTTTTATTTCTGCAGTGTCAGTTGTTACTTCTCCTTTTTCATTTCTAATTCTATTGATTTGAGTCTTCTCCCTTTTTTTCTTGATGAGTCTGGCTAGTGGTTTATCTATTTTGTTTATCTTCTCAAAGAACCAGCTTTTAGTTTTATTGATCTTTGCTATTGTTTCCTTCATTTCTTTTTCATTTATTTCTGATCTGATTTTTATGATTTCTTTCCTTCTGCTAGCTTTGGGGTTTTTTTGTTCTTCTTTCTCTAATTGCTTGAGGTGCAAGGTTAGGTTGTTTATTCGAGATGTTTCCTGCTTCTTAAGGTGGGCTTGTATTGCTATAAACTTCCCCCTTAGAACTGTTTTTGCTGCATCCCATAGGTTTTGGGTCGTTGTGTCTCCATTGTCATTTGTTTCTAGGTATTTTTTTATTTCCTCTTTGATTTCTTCAGTGATCACTTCATTATTAAGTAGTGTATTGTTTAGCCTCCATGTGTTTGTATTTTTTAAAGATCTTTTCCTGTAATTGATATCTAGTCTCATGGCGTTGTGGTCGGAAAAGATACTTGATACAATTTCAGTTTTCTTAAATTTACCAAGGCTTGATTTGTGACCCAAGATATGATCTATCCTGGAGAATGTTCCATGAGCACTTGAGAAAAATGTGTATTCTGTTGTTTTTGGATGGAGTGTCCTATAAATATCAATTAAGTCCATCTTGTTTAATGTATCATTTAAAGCTTGTGTTTCCTTATTTATTTTCATTTTGGATGATCTGTCCATGGGTGAAAGTGGGGTGTTAAAGTCCCCTACTATGAATGTGTTACTGTTGATCTCCCCTTTTATGGTTGTTAGTATTTGCCTTATGTATTGAGGTGCTCCTATGTTGGGTGCATAAATATTTACAATTGTTATATCTTCTTCTTGGATCGATCCCTTGATCATTATGTAGTGTCCTTCTTTGTCCCTTTTAATAGTCCTTATTTTAAAGTCTATTTTGTCTGATATGAGAATTGCTACTCCAGCTTTCTTTTGGTTTCCATTTGCATGGAATATCTTTTTCCATCCCCTTACTTTCAGTCTGTATGTGTCTCTAGTTCTGAAGTGGGTCTCTTGTAGACAGCATATATAAGGGTCTTGTTTTTGTATCCATTCAGCCAATCTGTGTCTTTTGGTGGGAGCATTTAGTCCATTTACATTTAAGGTAATTATCGATATGTATGTTCCTATTTCCATTTTATATATTGTTTTGGGTTCGCTACTATAGGTCATTTCCTTCTCTTGTGTTTCGTGTCTAGAGAAGTTCCTTTAGCATTTGTTGTAAAGCTGGTTTGGTGGTGCTGAACTCTCTCAGCTTTTGCTTGTCTGTAAAGGTTTTAATTTCTCCATCAAATGTGAATGAGATCCTTGCTGGGTAGAGTAGTCTTGGTTGCAGGCTATTCTCCTTCAGCACTTTCAGTATGTCCTGCCACTCCCTTCTGGCTTGTAGGGTTTCTGCTGAGAGATCAGCTGTTAACCTTATGGGGATTCCCTTGTGTGTTATTTGTTGTTTTTCCCTTGCTGCTTTTAATATGCTTTCTTTGTATTTAATTTTTGACAGTTTGATTAATATGTGTCTTGGCGTGTTTCTCCTTGTATTTATCCTGTATGGGACCCTCTGTGCTTCCTGGACTTGATTAACTATTTCCTTTCCCATATTAGGGAAGTTTTCAACTATAATCTCTTCAAATATTTTCTCAGTCCCTTTCTTTTTCTCTTCTTCTTCTGGAACCCCTATAATTCGAATGTTGGTGCGTTTCATGTTGTCCCAGAGGTCTCTGAGACTGTCCTCAGTTCTTTTCATTCTTTTTTCTTTATTCTGCTCTGCAGTAGTTATTTCCACTACTTTATCTTCCAGGTCACTTATCCGTTCTTCTGCCTCAGTTATTCTGCTATTGATCCTATCTAGAGTGATTTTAATTTCATTTATTGCATTGTTCATCGTTGCTTGTTTCATCTTTAGTTCTTGTAGGTCCTTGTTAACTGTTTCTTGCATTTTGTCCATTCTACTTCCAAGATTTCGGATCATCCTTACTATCATTATTCTGAATTCTTTTTCAGGTAGATTGCCTATTTCCTCTTCATTTGTTAGGTCTGGTGGGTTTTTATCTTGCTCCTTCATCTGCTGTGTGTTTTTCTGTCTTCTCATTTTGCTTATCTTACTGTGTTTGGGGTCTCCTTTTTGCAGGCTGCACTTTCGTAGTTCCCGTTGTTTTTGATGTCTGTCTCCAGTGGCTTAAGTTGTTTCAGTGGGTTGTGTAGGCTTCCTGGTGGAGGGGACTAGTGCCTGTGTTGTGCTGGATGAGGCTGGATCTTGTCTCTCTAGTGGGCAGGTTCACGTCTGGTGGTGTGTTTTGGGGTGTCTGTGGCCTTATTATGATTTTAGGCAGCCTCTCTGCTAATGGGTGGGGTTGTGTTCCTGTTTTGCTAGTTGTTTGGCATAGGTTGTCCAGCACTGTGGCTTGCTGGTCGTTGAGTGAAGCTGGGTGCTGGTGTTAAGATGGAGGTCTCTGGGATATTTCCACCGTTTAATATTATGTGGAGCTGGGAGGTCTCTTGTTGACCAGTGTCCTGAAGTTGGCTCTCCTACCTCAGAGGCAGAGCCCTGACTCCTGGCTGGAGCACCAAGAGCCTTTCATCCACACAGCTCAGAATAAAAGGGAGAAAAAGTAGGGAGAATTAGTAGAAGTATGAGTAAAGAAAGAAGGAAAGGAGGAAAGGAAGGAAGGAAGAAAGAAGCAAAGAAGGAAAGAAAGGAGGGAGGGAGGGATGGAGGGAGGAAGGAAGGAAGGAGGGAAAGAAGGAAAAAAGACAGAAAGAAAGATGATACAGTAAAAATAAAATAAAGTATAATATAGTTATTGAATTAAAAAATATTTAGAAAAAAAAAAAAAAAGGGACGGATAGAACCTTAGGACAAATGTTGGAAGCAAAGCTATACAGAGAAAATCTTACACAGAAGCATACACATACACCTTCACAAAAAGAGGTAAAGGGGGAAAAATCATAAATCCTGCTCCCTGAGACCACCTCCTCAATTTGGGGTGATTCGTTGTCTAAAGGAGGGAAGGAAGGAAGGAAAGAAAGAAAGAACGAAGGTAAAGTATAATAAAGTTATTACAATTAAACTTAATTATTAAGAAAAAGAATTTTTAAAAAAAAGTCATGGACGGATAGAGCCCTAGGACAAATGGTGGAAGCAAGAGTATATAGACAGGATCTCACACAGAAGCATACACGTACACATTCACAAAAAGAGGAAAAGGGAAAAAAATCATAGATCTCGCTCCTAAATTCCACCTCTTCAATTTGGGATCATTCCTTGTCTATTCAGGTATTCCACAGATGCAGGGTATATCAAGTTGATTGTGGAGCTTTAATCCGCTGCTTCTGTGGCTGCTGGGAGAGATTTCCCTTTCTCTTCTTTGTTCTCACAGCTCACAGGAGCTCAGCTTTGGATTTGGCCCTGCCTCTGCGTGTAGGTCGCTGGAGGGCGTCTGTTTTTTCGCTCAGACAGGACGGGGTTAAAGGAGCAGCTGATTCGGGGCCTCCGGCTCACTCAGGCCGGGGGTTGGGGGATGGGGGAAGGAGGGGCACTGCGTGCGGGGCGGGCCTGCGGCGGCAGAGGCGGCGTGACGTTGCGGCAGAGGCCGGCGTGATGTTGCACCAGCCTGAGACCCGCCGTGCGTACTCCCGGGGAAGTTGTCCCTGGATCCCGGGAACCTGGCAGTGGCGGGCTGCACAGGCTCCGCGGAAGAGGGGTGTGGAGAGTGACCTGTGGTCGCACACAGGCCCCTCGGTGGCGGCAGCAGCAGCCTTAGCGTCTCCCGCCCGTCTCTGGGGTCCGCGGTTTTAGCCGCGGCTCGCGCCCGTCTCTGGGGTTTGCGCTTTCAGCCGCGGCTCGCGCCCGTCTCTGGGGTTCGCGCTTTTAGCCGCGGCTCGCGCCCGTCTCTGGAGTTCCTTTAAGCAGCGCTCTTAAACCCCTCTCCTCGCGCACCAGGAAACAAAGAGGGAAGAAAAAGTCTCTTGCCTCTTCGGCCGGTGCAGGCTTTTCCCCGAACTCCCTCCCGGCTAGTCGTGGTGCACTAACCCCTTCAGGCTATGTTCAAGCCGCCAACCCCAGTCCTCTCCCTGAGCTCCGTCCAAAACCAAAACCCGAGCCTCAGCTCGCAGCCCCGCCCGCCCCGGTGGGTGAGCAGCAAGCCTCTCGGGTTGGTGAGTGCCGGTCGGCACCGATCGTCTGTGCAGGAATCTCTCCGCTTTGCCCTCCGCACCCGTCGCTGTGCACTACTCCGCGGTCCCGAAACTCCCCCCTCTGCCTCCCGCAGTCTCCGCCCGCGGAGGGGCTTCCTAGTGTGTGGAAACTTTTCCTCCTTCACAGCTCCCTCCCACTGGTGCAGGTGCCGTCCTTATTCTTTTGTCTCTGTTTTTTCTTTTGCCCTACCCAGTTACGTGGGGAGTTTCTTGCCTTTTGGGAGGTCTGAGGTCTTCTGCCAGCCTTCAGTAGGAGTTCTGTAGGAGTTGTTCCACGTGTGGATGTATTTCTGGTGTATCCGTGGGGAGGAAGGCGATCTCCGCGTCTTACTCTTCCGCCATCTTCAAGGTCCCCCCGACCTTGTAACTTTTAAATTCATCCTGAAGTAAACAAAACTAATTAAACTGGTAAACATGATTCAATATTTTACTATTTCTAAATGAACAGATATTATTTTCTCTATAGGCCAAGGACTGCCTATTAATCCATTAAAGTGTTTTGAGAGCCTCCTGTTTTATTTTCCAGATACTGGTCAAGACCTTAGTGTCCTAGGGATGAGAAATTAAAAAATGAATATGACATGAACTTTGACCCTAAATTCAGTCTTTTAGCTAGAAAGATAAGTAAACAAATAAAATCCAATGCAATAAAACATTTATCAGTTCAAATTTTTGTTAGCAAATCCCAATTTTATTGATATGGAATTTATCTCAGTTTGGTAAAACTAAGTGATAGTACTTCTTTTAGTAAAAATGGAAACATTTTATTTAGAAAATGAACATGTATGCTAGATTTCAGCATGTCTATCAGAAGAGAGATTGATATAACTATTTCTTTTCACATATAGAGAAACAAACTTGAACATGAAAGGCTCACTGTGTATTGAATTTCCTTTTCTTGAAAGAAAAGAAACAAGAAGGTAGTGACCAACATTTCTACTAGCGTGTCAGAGGTGCATCTCATAAACTGCTCACTTGCATGCTGCCTTCAAGAGTTGTAATGATCATCAGGATAAAGAAAATGCACTAGTGAGTAACTGTGAGAAATGAGAGGTGTGGATGAAATGAAATTCACCACAGGTATGCACTCAACCACTTATTTTCCTGGCTGGATTAATGGAAGGATGTAGAATCTGGGTTTTCTAAAAGCAGAAAGTTCCTCCCAACCTACCAGTATAGTGAAATGAAAAGCAACTGCACACTATCATCCTAACCTCTTTTATTCTTGGTTGTAGTTATGTAAAAAGCTTTACTCTTAAAAAAAATTAAAGATTTGGCCAAGTCATGGGCTCAACTCAGGATTTCATTCAAACCCAGATTTTGGATAACCGCATTTTCTTAAAATGTGCAGTAGAATGAATTGCTTCTCTGGCTTCTAACACCAACCACTAATGCCAAGAACACTTGAGTAGAAGCAGGAAGTCACCAAAACACAATAGAATTTATTCCTACATTCTGGTTTTAAAGAAAGGATCTTTAAAATCAAACATCTTAGCATAGAAATCGTCACAAACCTTTTTCAAATATGTCTAGAAAGCTTTGTATTTTGTAGCTCAACATTAGTCCATTCCATTCACACGAGGAGATTCTCAGCTCTAAGGACTCTCACTTGGAGGGGATGGAATATCAAGTAGGTATAGTCTGGATTTTGCCTTTGATAAAATATTTTCGAAGAATGGAATAGAGCTTTTGGAATAATGTGAAACAGTGAATTATAGCCTTTTTGTTAACCTCACTAGAAAGCCAATTAAGGATATATATTTCTGTATTGATTGAAGGAAATTTATTTTTTCCTTTAAGAAATCATAATAAAATACAAGCTATTATAATGAGAAATAACTGTCCCTTTGTCAATTTCAAAGGCTTTGGAGACATTAGTATATCACCCCCACATACTATCTGGAGGGGAGCCTTGAACTAGGAGCTAGAGAGCATGAGTTCCAGTCTTGAATCTGGCATGTGCTGGCATCTTGGTTATACTCATTCAACTCTTCTGGAAGAGATCATTAGTTCTAATCAGATATCCGTGTGCTCACCAACATTTTCTAGCATCCCCTGTGGTGAGGTTGGAGTCGTGGCAAAAGTCAGACATTAATCCAGGAGATGATTGTCACTTCCAATCTGAGGGAGTTTAGTGAACCTGGCTAAGTTTTCAATAATCTCTGTCATCTGCAAAGCAGTAAAAAAAAAGGATTTGAAATGGGAAAGTTGCAAGATAGAAGCAAGGAGATCTCTGAGTTATAAAAAGCAGAGAAAAGCCACTTGCTCATTATGATATGAGCAAGGAGTAAATCTTCGTTGTGTCAGACCACTCCAAACTGGGAGCTGTTTGTTGCCGTAGCACAGCGTATCCTATGCTGATTAGTATCTCTCTAGGAGTCATTGAAAACTGAGGGGTTTGGAGACTTCTAGACTCAATCTGTCCCAGATTGAATTCTGAGATTCTCTTGGGACATATGGCCTTCGTTTTACAAGAGAAGGAATGGAGAGGTTTGGAGAGAATTGACTAAGGTCACGAAGTAAGTTTGGGGCCATATAGCAAAATGTATTTCTCTGAGACCCTGTAGATTCATATTCCCCAGCTGTATTTCCCAACTACTTATGAGCTTAATTATGGGACCATTCAAACTGGTCATTAATAAAATGCCAAATTGACTGTTCCTGTCTAGTAGTTTTTGTTCACTTAGACATGATGTAATTCTGTGATGCGATGGATGATACAGCATTCAAGGTCCTGACTTTCAACCCAGGGACTTCTCTATCAGACTCTACTGTCTGATAGTGTGTATATTATATTGTGTCCATTTTTTTTTTTTTTTTTTTATAAATTTATTTATTTATTTTTGCTGTGTTGGGTCTTCGTTTCTGTGCGTGGGGTTTCTCTGGTTGCGGCGAGCAGGGGCCACTCTTCATCGCGGTGCGCGGGCCTCTCACAGTCGCGAACTTCTCTTGTTGCGGAGCACAGGCTCCAGACGCGCAGGCTCAGTAGCTGTGGTGCACGGGCTTAGTTGCTCCGCGGCATGTGGGATCTTCCCAGACCAGGGCTCGAACCCGCGTCCCCTGCATTGGCAGGCAGATTCTCAACCACTGTGCCACCAGGGAAGCCCATATTGTGTCCATTTTTAACTGGCAAAAATAAAAATCCCATCTCCCTCTTTAGTTCTAAAATAGTGACAAAAACCTTATGATAGACCCCAAAGCTGTTTTTACACCACTTGAATTTAGAAACTCATTACTTTTGTAACTTGTTGGTAGTTTCTTATCTTTGGTAGCCAGAGTGAACGTGACTGTAGTTACAATGGTCAAGCATAAGAATGAGAATTAAATAAGTAAATGTCTGTAAAGTGCTTAGAACAGCCTAGCACAGAATTAACAACAAATAGGTGTTTGTTCAGTAAAACAAATAAATATGATGAAGATGGATCACAGACTCTCAGAGTTAGGATCTAGTTGGCTTCCCATCTAATTTTCCTCTTGTAGAGCCCCAGATAATGTGGTATCCAGTTTCTATTTGACCATTTTTGGTGCTAGGGAATATAGGTGTGTATTATGTAGTAATATCTTTTTATTCAGAACCCATGATTATCCAAATTAAAAATGAAAAAATAGGCTCAGAGGGGTTAAGAGGTTTACCCAAGGTTTCACAGCAAGTAAAACCTAGGCTCTGCCTAGGAAGTTCAGTCTTTCCAATATTACTCTTCCTATTAGTAGTAGGAGGAGTAGCGGTGTGTGATTTGAATGTGGTAGGCTACAAGTTCCAATGTTAATTTCCCACAGGATAGGAATTATTTGAGCCAAGACTGCGGGCTAAGGTTATTCCATCCCACTGAGCAGCATTTTTTATTCAAACTACTGATTCAATTATTTAATAAGCTGTGCAATTATTTTGTCATGGAGTCACATATGTCTTTTTTCTGGCCTTTTTAAAGTGTTTTTCCCGATGGCTAAAGTATGTATTTCTACAGGCATCTCAAAGGCAAGTCCTGATACATATTGAATATTTGTTGGTTGTATAAATGCTAAAGAAAGACAGATAAGAATGAGTTCTATTTAACATTATTAGGACTTCAGTAGATATTCAAATATTTAAAAGCTTTCATCACTACTATATCTTGTCTCTGGGACATTTTGGTTTTCTGTATTAGAAGAGCACCATATCAATTCTATCATTGTGTAGACTGTAATTTGCTCACACAGTTATGTCACTTACGTTCTCACCATTCACTAAAAATCTTACCATTCTGCCTCTCTCTCTTTCACAGTTGAATCTTAATTCCACTTTTTCCTTCTATATTACTTCTCTAAAATCTAATTTTTGGTTTGCTTTTGTGATGCTAATTAAGGTTTTACCTTGTCACCATTGCATTCTAGGCATAATCCCATCTATAGTCTCAGAGATACTCATTAGGTTTTATATTTGCCATATGTTAAAAACTAAAGGCTATGTTTTTTTAAATAACTATGCATTGGCTATTCTTAGCAACCAAGGCCATGTCACTCTTGCCTATTATTTTAAATATATTTTTTTCCCCTGGGACCAAATGATCTCTTTTCATAGGTATATTTTTCTAACCCTGACATGATTATAATTTTCCCCAAACTTTTGCAATTTTTTGTCTCCTTAGGGATAATATAGTGGGATAATGATGTGGAAAAGTGGAAGGCGTGTTGGTTTTGGGCCTGTAAAGAACATGTAAATAAATGGGCATAGCTTTGTCCCAGTAAAACTTTATTTACTAAAAACAGGCTTCAGGCTGTCTTTGGCCTACAAGGCATACTTTGCTGACCTCTGATTTAAGATGACTAACATGCAAATTTGATGGCATCAAGCAGTTATGCCTTTTCTTCCCAAATTATACATACTCAGTCTCTATTGCTCTGTACTTTTGCTTTATTTCCCTTCAGTGATCTGACAAGTTTCTGTTTTCAGTTGTTTGACAAACAAGCTTTCCTAGCTGTGTGCTAGAGAACTCAATCTTATAGTGTTAATTTGGACTTACTGAATAGAATTAACAATGACATTTTAGAATCATACCTGCTCATAATAAAAAGAGCTTCTATAGTTTATCATGATCTCTACTGAGTTTATAATCTTATGATGGCTTTTTCCAAAAAAATGTTTAAATTCTGATTCTTTTCTCCGGGGCCTTGGGCTCCTTCACAGTGCTCTATCATATCAATGCATAGTTCATGTACTATGGAAAATGGTCGATGTGCTGGGTCTTGATTTATTCTTCTTATTGAAATCTTCATATTGACATTAATTTATTGCAGCCCAAATATTGGCTTTAACTTAGATCCATACCATACTTTCTAAGTATTAATCACTAGCCTCTTCAATATACAGTATGTGGAATTTCAGTTGGTGAAACTGAGGACACATTTGCATTCAAAATAAAAACATCTTAAGATTGGCATACATTGTTGTGGTGTGCATGTTCATGTGACTTTAACTAAAAGGGGCATAACTGATCAAGAGGCTCAGCTGCTGTGCCTTGAAATCTATCACTGCTTCTGTATCAGGCTTCCGTAGGCTGCGTGTAGCCAGCGACTGAGTACAGAAGGGATAAAAAGGCATTTCTCCGTTTTCTGGGAGATCTGTAGCTTACCTATCAGTCAACTTCAGGACTCCCCAGTAGACTTTGCCAAACTCTTGGAACTCACACTATTGTGTAAGATACTTCGAACTACTTTCCTTCCCTCTTTGCATTATCTGGAGTCAGACCTATATCATATATGGTGGCTCTTCCCACCTCTTCTGTCTTCCTCATAGGCATTGCCCCTAATAAATCACTTGAACTGCTTGCTAATTTTGGCCTGGGGTCTTCTTCTAGGTAATCTATCAAATGGCAAACCTAAATTAAAAGTATTATTTTGCTATTACTTTTTTGGAATAAGCAAATATTTTTTAAAATAGATAGGACTATTCAAGAGTCCAGATAATACATATGCATGGAAACATATCTTTGGGGAAGCAAGGTAGAATAAGAAGCATATTGTCAAGAAAAATGGAGGATTTCATTAACACTTTGGTTCTAAAAAAATTCATGCAAGAAACTGCAGAGCTTGTGCCTTGTAAGCACTTGTAAGAATTGAAGGATCTCCCCCTCCTTTTCTCATGGAAATTGATCAAAATCAACTGTTTAAAAAGGATTAATTAACATTTGTGGAAATTCTACTATTCACTAGGCACTGTGGACACTGTAGAATATCCTAATGGCATCCCCTCTTTCTAGTCTGCCAATCATGTCTATTTAATTTGAGAAACAGCAGGCTTTTGTTGTATTTCCCAAATCATTCTGTCATTTTTCCTTAGGATATTTATTTATTTTGACAGGTCTTCTAGGTAAGAAAATTCTGATCATTATCCAATAGCTTTACATTTTGGGGGAGAAAAGTTCTTTATACTGTGCTTAAAGTAAAAAAATTAATAGATATAGCAACATGGAAAAGAGTTTATGCTTAAACAAGTGAAAATACAACATACAAAATTGTATGTTCATTATGGTTACTATGTTAGCATGTATTTATGAGTGTACCTACAATATGGAAAGGAAGTTAATAATAAAAATTATTTGTGATATATGGTGGGACTAAATAATATACTTCTCAATTTTTGAAAATTTGTCTTTTATTGACTATTGTGCTTTAAATATTAAACATTAAAACCTAATTGAAACTTAAATATTGGGTGACAATATCTTAAATTATGCATAATAATACATATACATAAGAGTTTACAATTATTTTGAAGGTACAGTTTTTAAATTCAGCCAATAAAATATTTGGCTTTTGTTGATTGGTGATTAGGTAATTAAGAAACAGTAGTTGTTTATATATTTTACTTAAATTTAATTCCTTTTGAAATAAGATAGTAACTTTTCCTCTTATTTGGAAAACTCTATGGTCTCAGTAATTTTAATTATTCTGTAACAAATTTTATTGAAAAATTTAAATTTTAAATATGTTCAATTTCACTCTAATCATTTCTCATTCTCACATTTGCCTTTGAGACAAGATCCCTCAATCGGGTCTTGCTCTAAAAAAGTTTAATAGACTTGACTTATAAATGAAATCTGCAGTTTCTCTTGGCTAATATTTAGTGTAAAAATAACCAAATAACATATTTCATGGTGTTTCACAAAACACTTTCGTTATATTATCTCATTTTATCCTCCCAGGTTTTTTGGCATGCATGGTAGAGTTATTTCCATTTTACCAGATGAGTACACACAATTAAGGTGCAATGAGATCAGGGTTCAATCTTAATCTGACTCCAGGTAAATCAAAATCAATGGCAATCAAAATGTAAACGGAACATTCATATTAGAATGTATATTAGGAATAAACACACTGGGGAGAGTGAAATTTAGCTCAGAGCTATAATCATTTGTTTGTACAATCTTTAGGACCTTATAGTAATTAAATGACTCTCAATTTTTTCTATTAAATTTTTAAAAGTGTAAAGACTATTACAACAGTAGGGAACGTATAAAAGTAGAAACCTTAGCCATAATCCCACCAGTCCAAAGCAAGTATGATCAGTTCTATGTATTTACTTCCTGTTTTTTTTCCTGTAAGCCATGATGACTGTATGAAAGGCATAACACTTTTAACGATAGAACCACACATGTTTGGGAGGAGTAGGAGTGGAATGAGGTGCATAGATCACAGAATGCAAAGCACCAGTGCCTTTTGTCTTTGTAGGTGAGATATATTCAGGGAGTGGGTCTCCTCTCCTTTCTCCTCTTCAATCTAGACTTCATACCTAGCGTAGTACTTCCCACCCCTGTTACAGACAGCAGAGAGAAAACAGCAGTTCCTGGATAACAGTAACTTTGAGGAGAATAAATCTTCTTTGGTTCAAACATTTCACAGATTTGTGAACCAGAAAATTAGGAACAGGCAGTCACTAAAGCTAAGAAATCCAGTTAGAAATTCTGTATTTGAGCAATTACAGACTGAATGAGTATATTTATAGTAAACATATAATTTTGTACTCTTTTATTTATATTGTATCATTTATAACTTATGAAAATTAACTCCATCAAGAGATCTGGAAAAGAGTCAATTCTCTGTTAGCTTAGAGTTTTTTAAATTGTCTTCTGATTTTAAGATAATTAACTTTTAAATGCCCTTGAACTTTATTTTGGTGAAGATTGTGAGTAGTGAGACTCAACAGAGTATTACCATTTTAATATAAGTAATTTCACGATTTATTAAAGAATCCTTTCTATTTCTTTGTCATACCATCTTTGTTAAATATTGCATTCCTATAAATGCCTAGAGTCAAACTATTTTAATTCAGTGACCTGTGGTTCTAGTCTTGTGCCAGGACCACACTTTGGGAAAAAAACCCTACACGAACCCATCACTGTATCATTACTTGCCTCTGCACCATTGACCTTTCCTAACATTGGTATAGAAACAGTGTTTGTGCTCCTATTTAAGACCACCCCTACCTGTACCTATGAATTAAACCTATTCATCTCAGGAATTAAAGGAAAATGCTTCCCAATTGTCCAATATCTCTGCTTCAACCTTAATTTCCCCCTCCCTGATGGATCACTCCCATGGCATAGAAATATTCTGTAGTTTATCCAATCTTACAAAAATTAACAACTCCCCTGACCCCGCATGGCCACCTAGCTACACCATGTCTCTGATCTCCTTTACGACAAGACTAATCAAGTGTCTTTCATACTCTCTGCCTCTTAATTCCTTTCTTCCATTCTCCCTTAAATCCATTCCAAGAAGGATTTTGTCCCCAACATTCTAATGAAATAGTTTGTCAGAGTCACCGGTGACCTCCACATTGCTGAACACGACAGTCAATTCTCAGTTCTCATCCTCCTCAAGCAGCATTTACTAGAGTAAATCAATTTCTCATTCTGGAATCCTTCCTTTGCTTGACTTCTGGGAGTAAACTATCTCTTGCTTTTTCTTCCATCGCACTGACCTCTCCTTTTCTCTTTCCTGACCCCTCTGTGTTCCTGTTTCCTAAGCCACTACTCCAAAACTTTATTACTTTGAACTTGCACTTTGGGCTGTGGTGATTCTTGCACTCCACTGGAACTGACAGGGGTCATTTGATGCCATTCAGCTGGTGGCTGATCTAGTATGAAAGTTTTTGAGGTGACTTCACTCATACACTTGTTGCCTTGGTGAGAATATCTGAAAGGCTGAGCTCAGCAGTGTCCCTCTACCTATCAATTTCTTCCAGTAGTCTCTCCACCAGGGTAATTGGACTTTATTCTTGGAAGTTCTGGCTCCAAGAGATCAAAGCAAAAGCTGCCAGCCCTTTGCAGCCCAGGCCTGGAATTGGTATTGTGTCATCTCTGCTATGTACTCTATTGGTCACTGCAGACACAAATTTAAAGGGAGAGGAAATGGACATGTCAATCATTGGGAGGAATATCAAATAATTCTATGTCATCTTTAACCTTTCACATTCCTCAACACCTTGCCTCATAAAATGCTGGCGTATCTTAGAGCTCAATCCTTAGATATTTTCTCTTCAATCTGCCTATTTTTTATGAACTCATCCAGTCTCTTGGCTTTAAATATCATCTGTTATCTCATGACTCTCAAATAATGCATTTCTGGGGATGGGTGGTGGTGGCGGTGGGATGAATGGGGAGATTGGGATTGACATATATACACTAATATGTATAAAATAGATAACTAATAAGAACCTGCTGTATAAAAAATAATTAAATAAAATTCAAAAAAAAATACATTTCCATATTGGAGTCCAGAAATCAAGACTCCTTAATATGCAACTTTATATCCGATATACTTTCTCAGCTTCTTACTTAGGTCTCTAAATGGACATCTCAAACTTGCCATGTTAAAAAAACTGCTAATTTCCACCCTCAGATCTATCCTCTGATAAGCTTTCTCTTCCTTCTAGTTCTTCAGTCCAAAACCCTTGGGGTCATTCTTGACAGTTCACTTTCTCTCACATTGTACTTCCAGTTCAACAGAAAATTATCTTGGGACTATGTTCAACATATATCCAGATTCTGGTTACTTTTTACAACTTTCACCACCACCACTAAGCATGTGACTATTATCTCTTACCTGTGATTTTGTAGCAGCCTATTAGCTGATCTTTTCTCTTTTTCCTTTCTCTTTTACTATGATATTTTTGCTCATTCATAATATTGGTTAAATTTAGAAACCTTTTTTTTATAGCTTCTAGGATTTGATTAAGACTGACCAGGAAGTATTTCAGCACACTAAGAGCCTAGTATCTGGCCATCATAAGACTGGGTAAGACTGCCTTCCTGGCCACTTACTAGCTATGTGACCTAAGGCAAATGACCTAACTTCTCTCTAAAGCCTTAGCTACACTGTCTTTAAAATGGGGAAAACAATAATACTTACTTCTTATGGATACTATGAATATGTGATGAAGTAATGCACGTAGAACACTTATGTTTGTCTAGAACATAGTAGGCACCTGACAAATGTGGGTTGCTATTTTTTTTAATGTCAAATATCATAATTGGGGGAGAAACAAAATATTTCAACATTTATTATTTTATGCAGTAACTCAGACATTTTTCAACTAGAAATATGCTAAAATATGAAGCTAAATTTAAACCAGATTAGAATCACTTGTTAATAAAGTTATCCTGTTTATACTATTTTCATTTACATTTACTTTATTTCAATATATTCTAGTTGGGTTATATTTTCTTATAGAATGGCTATAATTTTGTTGTGGCTATAATTTTGTTGTATCACGTAGGCCATTTTACTCAACTTTTAAAATAATTTATTTAGTGACTAGCTTTTTAGAACATACCTCTGTCATTAGGATATTATGAAATTTTGTCTTTTCCCCTCAAATATTTATATATTTATTTGTGATAATTCTCTGTACAATTGATTAAAACAAGTTATTTATATTGAACTATACTTTATCATTTTATTATTTAATAATATTGGCTAGTTTTTAAAATATTTTATTGCTTATTTCTTGATAATTAGGTAATATTACACAATTTTTCTAAATTATTATATATAATTTGCATAGTTTGAAATCTTACTTTGCTTTTCAAATTATTTTAAATGAAAAAAGGTCAATTGTAAATGGAATAGAAAATCACATGCCCATTTTAGAGTGCATATTCAGTTGTGTTACAATGAATGACAAGACCCTACAGTAAATACGGTATGTGAAATTTCATAAGGAATATGATTTAATTACTAGCTTTTATTAGTCAGTGGAACCAGGACACCATCTGGCTATATGAACAATAAGGACATTACATATCTTTAATATGAATAAATGTTTTAAAGAAATATTTCCCCACTTCATTAGAACAGTTTTAGATTTTCTCAACTATTGGTTTACATTTAGATACTTTGATATTTCCTATTTACTTTCAGTCTTTGAAAATGGAAAAAAAAAAATCAAGAATATGAAACCCTTCTCTCAGCAGAACTGTATCTTGTCTGTCACCTTCTTTGCCTTGAAAATCTTATTTGTCAGACTGCCAATGGTGACAGTAGCACCCCCAGACACCATGGTAAGCCATCACACCCAAATGCTTTGTTGTGGTCTTTCTTGAATTCTTAGTGATACTGTGAAATCTGATTACATGAATATCGCTTTCATTCTTCAAGTAAAGAAGTTAGTATGTGGTTACTCCTAGTAGAGTGCTTGGCACTTAGTAGGTGCACCAAGACTGTACCTACTGCTAGTTGTACAGTTCTGGGGAGTTGGCTGAGTATCTCATGATCTCAGTTTTCTTGAGCATAAAATGAGGATGAATACCTGCATCCTGGAAATATAGTGCAGAATAAATGAGAATAAATGAGATTATACCTCTCAAGTGCTTAGCACGATGGTGGAGACCAGTAAGCTCTTAAAAACTGTATACTGCTGGTTTTATTTTTTTTACCTTCTCCTTCACTGTTGATCTTTTCTTCTTTTTTTAAAAACGACATTGGTTGTATAAAAGAAACAAAAATAAATCTGCACATAAATTGCATAAATGCTTTATTTTTAAATGTCCTGTGAATGTCCCACTATGGCTAGTTGGTACCTCAATTGTAGGTTGCTCAATAAATGATTTATGTTAGCTTGAGGACAGTTTCATAAGAGATTAAAATCTCAATGTTAATAATAGTGAAAATTTTATATTTTTAAAAAAACTTTTAGAAAAAAGATACTGTGTAACACTTTTAAAGGAATATGCAAGTCATCAAGATAGTGGCATAGGTTATTTAAAACTTTAGTCCCCCTCACAAGAAGACCAACTAGCAGCTATCCATAGACAAGACACCATTGTGGGAAACCCAGAACCCAGGGGTGAGGCTAAAGTACCTCCCCCAGACAACAAAGACTGAGAAAGACCACATTAGAAGGGTAAGAGGAGTGGTTACACTTTGACTGCATCAGCCCTTACACAGGCAAGCACATTGCCAAACTAAGAGGGCCCCTGTGGCCCTGTGATTTTTCCACTCAGATGAAGAGAGCCCAGGGTAGATATCCAGCCTCCCCAGGGTTATGGAATTCTTCCTGGGAGGCTCACTCAGATATTACCTTGCAAGGATCACTGGAGGAACCTGCAAAGTATGAGAAATGGAGATAGATAGAAACAGAGAAGGGGACCAGGGTTTGTAGAAAGCAGTGCTCAGATCTTAGCCAAGTGTGTTTCTGTTTGCAGTGGTGCCTGAACAGAGATCCCAGCCAGCATATCTGCATATCTGCAGAGCCCAGCTGACCTCTCTGTCCATCCAGGGACCTCAGTAAGCAGTTTTGCCTGATTTGGATCCCCAGCCAACGGGTTGTACTGGCTATGAAGCATATTCTATAACCCACCCAGGCAGGAGAGCACAACCCACAATTGCTTATGGGATGTGAAAAAGCAATTTTAAGAAGTTATAGTTTATAGTTATAATTGCTTATGGGACATGAAAAAGTAGTTTTAAGAGGAAAGTTATAGTTCTAAATGCATACATCAAGAAAAAAGAAAGATCTCAAGTAAACAACCTAACATTATACCTCAAGGAGCTAGAGAAAAAGGAAAACTAAGCACAAAATTAGCAAAAGGAAGGAAATAATAAAGATTAGAGGAGATAAATGAAATAGAAAATAGAAAACAAGATAAAAGATTAATAAAAATACGAGTTGGTTCTTTGAAAAGATAAATAAAAATTGATACATCTTTAGCTAGAGTAGCCAACAAAAAAAGATAGATGACCTAAATTAATAAAATTACAAACAAAAGAGGAGACACTGCAACAAATGCTACATAAACATAAAGGATCATAAGAGATTGTTATGAACAATTGTATGTCAACAAATTGGACAACCTAGAAGAATGGACAAATCCCTAGAACATACAACTTACCAAGACTGAATCAGAATAAACAGAACTCCTGAACAAACCAATAACGAGTAAGGAGATTGAATCAGTAATCAAAAGCTTTGCAACCAAGAAAAACCCAGGATCAGATGATTTCACGGGTGAATTCTACCAAATGTTTAAAGAAGAATTATAGCCAATTTTTCATAAACTCTTCCAAAAACTTTAAGAGATGGGAACACCCTTAAACTCATTTCATGAGGCCAGCATTATGCTGATACCAAAGTTAGAAAAGTATACTCCAAACACAAAACTACAGGCCAATGTGCATGATGAGTATAGATACAAAAAATTCTCAACAAAATATTACCAAACTGAATTCAACACTGCATTAAAAGGATCATAAACCATGATCAAGTGGGATTTATTCCAGGGATGCCAGGAAGGTTCAACATCAATAAATCAATTAATGTGATACACCACATTAAAAAAAATAAAATATAAATCGTATGATAATTTCAATAGATAAAGAAAAAACATTTGACAAAATTCAACATCCTTTCATGGTAAAAACTCTCAACAGGTTGGGTATAGAAAGAACATACCCTAACAAAGGCAGTATAAGACACACATACAGCTAACATCATACTCAATGGAGAAATGTTGAAAGGCTTTTTCTGTAAGATCAGGAACAACCACTGCTGTATAATAAATATGAAAACTGTTAAGAGAGTAAATCCTGAGTTCTCATTATAAGTAAAAAAAACAGTTTTTCTCATTTCTTTTTATTGTATCTATATGAGAAGATGGATGTTAACTAAACTTATTCTGGTAATCATTTCATAATATATATGTCAAGCTTTTATGCTGTATACTTGAAAATCATATAATGATTTATGTCAAGTATATCTCAATAAAACTGGGAAAAATATAAAGATCAGGAATGAGTATGCCCACTCTCACCACTCCTATTCAACATATTACTGGAAGTCCTAGACAAAGCAATTGGACAAAATATATATACATATATTTGGATGCCATATATATATATATATATATATATATATATATATATAGTATCCAAATTGGAAAGGAAGACTGGAAATTTTCTCTACAGAGGACATGATCTTAGATAGAAACCCTAAAGAATTCCACACTCACACATACACACACACAAAAAACCTGTTAGAACTAATCACTGAATTCAGTCAAGTTGCAGGATTACAGTATACAAAATCAACATACAAAAATCATTTGTGTTTCTGTACACTGACCTCAAACTATCTGAAAGAGAAATAAAGAAAATCCCACGCACAATAGCATCAAAAATAAAGTGCTTAGGAACAAATTTAATCAAGGAGGTGAAAGATCTGTTAAACAAACAAACAAAACTATAAGACATTGATGAAAAAAATTGAAGAAGACACATAAAATGGAAAGATATCCATGCCCATGGAATGGAAGAAGTAATACTGTTAAAATGTCCATACTATTCAAAGTAACCTACAGATTTAATGCGATCCCTGTTGAAATTTCAGTTTTCACAGAAAAAAAAAAAAATCTTAAAATTTGTATGACCCTGAAAAAGACCTTGAATACTATAGCAATCTTGAGAAAGAAGAATAAGGCTGGAGGCATCATGCTTCCTGTTTTCAAACTATACTACAAAGCTCTAATAATCAAAACAGTATGGTACTGGAATAAAAATTGACACAGACTAAAGCAGAATTGAAAGCCCAGAAATAAACCCATGCATAGAGAGTCAATTAACACTAGACAAGGGAACCAAAAATACTTAATAGGGAAAAGATAGTTTGTTCATAAAATTGTCTTGGGGAAACTGGATGTCTACATGCCAAATAATGAAACTGGACACATCTTACACTACTTCTCAAAATTAACTCAAAATGGATTAAAGATGTAAATGTAAGACCTGGATCATTTGTGAAAAAAAATTTTTTTTAAATGAGTAAATTTGAAGATCTAATTGGCTTTATTAAACACTCATGAATCAGACAGCATCCTATCTAGTAAATTGAAGGGCACTCCAAGGAGTTGTACAACATGAAAGGTTTATATAGGCAGAAGGAAGGTGGAGCAAGGAATTTATTAGTAAATGAAAAGTAAGAATTGTTTCAGACCAAGTTATCTTTTTGCGGGGAGGTGGGGGGGGAGGGAGGGAATGGCAGGGGTCTTATGCAAATTACCTCACTAGTGCTGATCAGGAAATTTCAGATTGTCTCTTTAAAGGTCACATTCCTGGGAGAGCTTGAGACTGCAATTAAGTCTTGGTTTGCTGTCATGGGGGCAAATGACTCCATTTTGTATTTGTTATTTCTTTTAAACAAGTAAAAATCCTAGAAAACAACGGAAAAATTTCCTTCACATTGGTTTTGACAATGTTTTTTCTGGAAATGATAACCAAAAGCACAAGCAACAAAAGCAGAAATAAATAGATGGGACTACATCAGACTAAAAAGCTTCTGCACAGCAAAATGAAGAGGCAACCTATGGAATGGAAGAAAATATTTACAAATCATGTATCTGATATAGGGTTAATATTCAAAATATATAAAGAAGTCATACAACTCATAGCAAAAAAGATCATCATCATCATCATCCAGCTAAAAAATGGACAGGAAAAAGAACCCAAATAGACATTTTTCCAAAGAAGTTGTACAAATGGCCAATAGGTACATGAAAAGGTGCTAACACGACTAGTAAAGGAAATACAAATCAAAGCCATGGTGAGATATCACTTCACATCTGTTAAAATGGCTATTATCATAAAGACAAGAGATAAGTGCTGGCAAGGATGTGCAGAAAAAGGAACCCTTGGGTACTATAAATTGGTATAGCCACTATAGATAGCAGTATGGAGTTTTCTCAAAAAATTACAAATAGAACTACCATATGATCCAGGAATCCCACTTCTGAGTATATATCTGAAGGAATTGAAATCACTATCTTGAAGAGATACTGCATCCCCATGTTCACTGCAGCATTATTTACGATAGCTAAAGACATGGAAACAAATGGATTGAGAAAATGTGATATATGATATTATTCAGCCATAGAAAAGAAGGAAATTCTGCCATTTGAAAAAACATGGATGGATTGGAGGGCATTATACTGAGTGAAATAAGTGAGACAAAGACAAATACTGTATGATCTCACCTTTATGTGGGATATAGAAAAAAAACTAAGAGAAACAGAGTAAGTGTTGCCAAGGGCATGGGTGTGAGAAGCTGATCAAAGGGTACAGACTTCCAGTTATAAGATAAATAGGATCTGGATATCTAATATACAGCATGGGGATCATAGTTAACAATAGTGCAGTGCATACTTGAAAATTGCTGAGAGTAAATCTTAAAAGTTCTCACTTGAACTTTTGAAAAATGAAAAAAATAGTAACTATGTGAGATGATATATGCATTAACTAACTTTATTGTTGTAATCATTTTGCAATATATACATGTATCAATTTATCACATTGTATGCCTTAAAGTTACGTGAAGTTATATGTCAATTATATATCAATAAAGCTGAAAAAAAGTAATACAAAGTATTTAGATGACTGGTTTTTAAAAGTAGTAAACATTTAGTGTTCAGAAAACTAAGACAAAATAATTCTAAAAAATAATAACACAGGTCTATTTCTGTGATATTGTGACTTATTGGAAATATATATTTGATTATTCAGATGACCTTAGTCAACATTTCCTGGCTTCTAGCTCCCCAAACCCTTGGAATTTCCTGAGTGATAAGAACAATAAGAGCATCTTTTGTCATAATATTTGATCTCTTGTCCTAGTTCCTGAAAACACTTCAGAGTCATAAAGGTGAAAAAAGTGTCGTTATTCACAGCAAGCCCCTTTCCACCACTGTTGGGTTTATATAAATGAAGTGACTTTTGGAAAGTACCTGAGGGTGGGGGCTGGTGGTCCCGGGAACCAACGGTGAATAGAGGGTTTGAACTTGGAATCCTACCCCCTGGTTTCTGGGGAGAAAAGGGCCACTGGAGGTTGAATCAATCACCAATGGCCAAGGATTTAATCAATCATGCCTATGTAATGAAGCCTTGATAAAAACGCAAAAGGGCAGGGTTTGAAGAGCTTCTAGCTTGGTGAATACTTGGAGATTTGGGGAGAGTGGTGCACCTGGAGAGGGCACAGAAGTTCTGCACCCCTTTCCATATACCTTGCCCTATGTATCTTTTCAGCTGGCTGCTGATTCGTATCCTTTAGTATCCGTTGTAATAAAACGCTAACTAAAGAGTAAACTGTTGAGTTCTGTGAGCAGCTCTAGCAAATTAATTGAACCCAAGGAGGGGGCTGTGGAAACCTCTGATTTATAGCCAGTCACTCAGAAGTACAGGTAACAACTAGCCAGGAGGTCTGAAGCATAGATAACTTCCTGGGTTTGTGACTGTCATCGCATCTGAAGTGGAAGGTGGTCTTGTGGGACTGAGCCCCGTGGGAACTAATGCTATTTCTGGCTAGGTAGTGTCGGAATTGAGTTTAATTGTAGGACACCGAGCTGGTGTCCCAAGAATTGCCTGGTGGTGTGCGGGGAACCCCCACCCCACCCCTGTGAAATTGGATGTACAGAATCTAAATAATATTCCAATTTATTTAATTTATTCAACATGGAGGAAAAAAGTAAGTAGAGAGTACTTAATAAAATACTTGAATATTAAAATTACCCAGGGGCTTCCCTGGTGGCGCAGTGGTTGAGAGTCCGCCTGCCGATTCAGGGGATACGGGTTCGTGCCCCGGTCCGTGAAGATCCCACATGCCACGGAGCGGCTGGGCCCGTGAGCCATGGCCGCTGAGCCTGCGCGTCCGGAGCCTGTGCTCCGCAACGGGAGAGGCCACAGCAGTGAGAGGCCCGCGTACTGCAAAATATATATATATATATATTACCCAGATTTATAAATTACTTATTTTCCATTCAGAGATAATAGAGACATTTATGAATTAAATTAAAATATAGAAATATGGTTTGCTATAACGAAGATAGTCCTGATCATAATGATTTTAGGTCCCTACAATATGGAATGCATAATCAAAATGGTGGATTTTACTCCAGGTTGAAAAGGCAATTTACAATTGGGATATTTTGTTTTTAGCACCCGTTCCCATTCAAAAGAAAATAGATTAAACCAAGGCTTACTATTAATACCTCACAAATTCTTATTCCTGTTGTTATCCACCTGTCACTGAAAATTTCCCACACTATGTATGCTTATGGGCCTTTCCTTTGGATTTTTGTATTCTAGGGTCTTTCCTCTTTAAAGAAAAGCATCACTCCATTTATTTCCTGGGGACATCTTAGCTCTTTAACAGAGAGATGCATTTCAAATGAAAATTTTGATGGAAGATACTTCAGTGACCTTTGGCAGACGAGGGAATACAAAGTCCATATGAAAACTCAAGGCTTTGAAAAATGTTATTGTTTTTCTGTGGTAACAAGAAATAGTACTACCTAAACAAGAATGAATTGTCAACTCTCAAATCATAATCAGAGTTTATGGATTAGTTCAATTGGCTAATTCTCTAAGGGAAAAAATTATATACTCACTTTTGAAGTTGAATGTGGTCTTCCATTGGTTTTCTGAAAGTTTATTTTATTTATTCATGATTTTGGTATTGGTACCTGGATTTTTCTTATCTTGGCTTAAAATCAAAACTATAATTTTTCTTGTTAAATATTTTAATGTTGACATCAAAAATTTAAAGAACATATGCAAATTATTTTTAGTTAAAATTACAACTATTTTGACTCCATTGTATTTACTAGACAAATGTATTTTGTAAAGAACTCTCAGTTTTCAAAAGGCAACTTTAGAAAAATCACAATATGTCACTTCAAATACACAGTTGTGAGGATACGATAAGTCACTTGGAGGATTCATGCTAAGACAATACCAGTAGCACACATTTTGGAAGATGTTAAGCAGAAATGTTGCAGAAGAAATAGTCTTTCTGTTTAAAAAAAAAAAAAAAAGCTGTTATAATTACTTAGTCCAAATAGGGAAGAAGGTCTAAGTTTGAATTCATGGCATATTGCTGTAATACGCTATTAGCCTAATCCTTCATTTTCTTGTCAATTAAAGACTTATCTTTATTCACTGATTCACTTATCAGTAATTCGCTGGGTATTTTAAAGCTGGTTGTTAAAAATCCCTTTGTTTATGGCAATAAGGCACCATTCATTTTGTGAACTTTATAAAACCAACCTCTGCCAATTTTTCTCTTTGAGAATAGCTCTAAAGATGTGTTCCCACAGTAATTACTTATTCCAGAGATGTTCATTAAAGAATGAAGTAAAGAGGCAAGTGTTTGAAACAATTGTATCCCACCAAAGCCAGCTTTACTAAGCACCTTCCCAGCATCTACAGTATTTATGTACATTAGAAAAAAGAAAAGCCCTTGAGAAACATTATGCAAAATTTGTACTTTTGAGTGTTATTACGTAGAGTGATACTAAATATATAGGGTATTATTTTTGTATATTTATTATGCAAAAATGAGAAATTCAGCAAAAGGTTGGGGGAAAGCTGAGATGCTTTTGAATAGGAGCCCAGCTATCCATCATACACCTGCTGTGACTAGTGTGGGTCATTCTAGTGTCTCTGCTCTCTATTCCCTACTTACCCACAGCCTCCAGGATGTAAAAGGGAAGGAGGGGGATAAACCCCAGTGAAGCCAGCCAAATCTTAATGGAGAAAAAACAAATTAAAAAGATGGCTTTAGAGTTGTATATCTCTTTTAGAATAGGTTTGTTATTGTAGGTGAGTAGGAAGAAGAGTTTCAGTGTTTTATTTCCTTGTTGTTAGAACCTGAAGTGCTAGAATGTGTTCAAGTATTGCATAGTTATCCAACAATTACTGTAAATCCTCCCACTGATCCTTAATGGGCAAAGGAAGAGAGAAAATTTAGAACGAGGAGACATTTTGTGTATCAACCTGTCAGTGACAAATCTGAATTGATAAACCCCTTACATAAATGAAGATTTATTTATTTCTGTTACATAAAATACTACAAGGGACCAAGGGAGGAAATCAGAGAACCTGAGATTGGGTGTGTTTCTTAAACTTGCAGGAGCTAAACAAAGTAGATACCAACCATTTATAGTGAGCACATTCTTTGTTTGAATGCTAGTAACACAACCAAATTGTTTCCTAAGTGCTTGGTAACAGTTTTCCTTTTTCTGGCCTTTAGATTTGATCTATTTTGTCTGCACTGTTTTTTCCCTTTTGGTTAACTCTTATCCATCATTAAGATTTCAAATATAAATGTAGCTTAGTTTCATCAAAATGAGTGCATTTGGTGCCTTGCTGTTTAAATGAATTATTTTGCTCTAAAATTTCATTGTTTTGCCCGATATGCAGAATGATAAAACTAAAGGTCATATGGAGAAGTACTGCAAGGAATAGTGGGGCTTTTCTGGACCATACCTCAAGAAGGGGGGAGATCCTTGTATTGTGGTATCTAGGAATATTTACTCAGGATTCAGGCTGCTAGCATTTGAGAGAGATTACAGAATCTCTCTGGGCCTCATTTTCTTCATCTGTTAAATGGGAATGATAACAATACTTATCTCAACTTTATTTTTGTAAATGTAGATTAAGTGAGATTCACTATGAACAACTCTAAGATCATTGCCTGGCATATAATAAGTGCTTAATAAATGTTAGCTATTATTATTACTCTATACCTATGACTAGAGCACCTTTTCTTTTTTAAAAAAATGATACTTTTATCCTAATTATAAAATAGTTCCTATACCTGTTATCAAAAATTTTGAAAGTTAAGACAGAAAATAAGGATCCAGTGTAATACTACTCTCTGGATGTGTTCACTATTAATATAACTCTCATATGCCTTTATTAAAACAGAATCCCATTCTATATGGTGGTTCTTAACCTTTTTTGTTTGTTTGTTTGTTTTCTCACTGTCAGTTCATGGGCCTCTTTCTGTCTATGAATACAGATGCAGCACTTAATTTTTAGTGTCTGCATCACACTTCATTGTAGACCATAATTTAAGCAGCCATCCCTGGCATCTTAAATGATCTTTGTAGATACAGATGATAAGAAATGCTTTTAATCAGCACATTCTCATTAATTGTCTCTGTCTGTTTGTTAAAAATGATTGGAACCTACTTAATGCTTAGACCTGGATCCCAGCTCTGCCACATACTAGCTATGTGACCTTGGGCAAGTTACATAACTTCACTGTATCTCATGTACTTTTTTTTTCCATTTGTAAAATGGGGATAGGGTATCTGCATAACATTCTGTTGAGCAGAATAAGTTACCTAAGACATGTAAAGCTTTTGCGACTGGTTTTTGGTATGCAGTTAATACTTGACACATATTAGCTTGAGGCCCTGGAGTTCCTCCCAAATCATTAAAGAAAAATTACTTCTATGAATTAGGTAAATTTTATTTGCAAACTTTGCATTTCCCCAAAATATTGATATATGTGTGTATTTTGGGATATTTATATGTAAAAATATGTATTATCCTGCAATAATTTCCAATTTCCAAACCATGTTGGTTAGAAGGGAGCTTAATTAAGTTATTTCTGGGCACACTGCTCACTGAACAATTTGGAAACAATCATCACTGAACGTTAGTAACTAGGTTAATATTTTGCAACTTTTCTTTCTTAATATATCTGAGGAATAGAGGACACCCTTGGCAATGACTCAGTCTTACTACACTTTGTTGATGGGTGCAGGGGTGCAGACATGGGATCAGGAAGCCATCCCTCCTTTTTAAGGACAGATCAGGGTGAGGGTAAAATCTGAAAGGATTCTGAAAAATTGTCCTACCTCAGGTGTTGTGATATGTTACGTCTACTTCTGCAGTGCTTATATATGACATCCTTATCAGGTAATTCTGGAACAAAGTTACCTCAATCTATAAGAGAGTCCCAAATTGCTAAGACCACAGAAAAGGTACAAATACTCTTACATTGACCAACTTCCTCTGCCCCCCAGTGGTCCAGGCAGGGCAGGGCAGCTAGAGCCCTTTGGCCAGGCAATCAGCAGCTTCATTTACTTCCCCCAGAAAGTCCTAAATGAATTTAAGTTTCTCTGTGTGCCTTGATATGAAAAAAGTTGGAACGCATGATTAAGTGCCACTTTGTACTGGCTCTACTTGCTAAAACAATAAGCTACAGACGTATGAGGGAAGATGCTCACATGAACTTTCCTTGTTAGGCAGATTAATTTGCATCTTTGTTATACCATAGTATAGGATTCTGGCATGTAAACCAGTGTTTTTAAAACTTAGAGATTCATGGAGCTTTAGGATACATCTAACGACCCAGTTTGGGAAATACTTCTAAAACTTAACACTATATGGTAATTTAGTGCTCACACAATTAGAAATGCAAATATAAATTCTTGCAACTGAAAACATAAAGAAAAACATGATCGTAACCTAGCCATTGGGATTAAAAATGCAAGTATTAATATGGCTTTAGGAGATGATCAAAATGAAAACAACAAAATTAATAGAGATATGAAATCCTCTAAGAATGTATCTATGTAGCCTACAGGATAATACCATTCTAAAGCAGTGGTTCTCAGTATGGGGTCCCCAGGACAGCATCATCTGGAAACATAGAAAAGCGAGTTCTTGGGACCCACCTCAAATTTACTGAAACAGAAGATCTGGGGGTGGGACTGAGTCATCTTGTGTTTTAACAAGCTCTTCAGGTAATTCTGATGTGCATGAGTTTGAGAACCATGATTAATGAGGCCAACGACTCTCCAATCTTTACACACCAAATAAATGTTGTCTTTTATTTACCTTAGGGCACAATACCCTCATTTGAGTGAGGCTGGTGTTATTTCAGCTCTATTTAAAGAATTTGTCTCAGAGCCAGTTTGTAACTAAGGAGAAATTCAGTTTCATCGTTTTAAAGTCAATCTCATTAAACAGTTACTCAGAGCATCTGTATGAATCTTAGATTTGACTTTGTCCTGCAATGTGAACAAAAATTTGAAAGCTTTTCACATTTGAAGTGATTAGTCTTCAAGGAAGGGCAATCACAATTTTTTTGAAAGCCTAATACTTATTAAAGAGCCCTTAATAGACTACTTTTGTAACTTGTAGGACATTGTCCACCATAATATTGTTTAGCCTTGAATTCTCCCCAGTCGACCTTTGGTCAGGAACATTAACCTGGTGACTACTTCATTTTTTTGACTTTTCTACCTCCCGAGTCACAGTTGGAGTTGGCTTTGGAAGGAAACTGGGCGTCAAGTGCTGGCTGGAGTAGAACCCTTTTCCCTGGGAGAATTCAAAGCCAACAACTTGTGTACCCACCTCATTGCCACAGCTGACGTGGCTACTGATATCTTTGCTGCTATGAAATCCTTTTTCCAAACGCCTAATTCATACGTGGTTCTGAAGTCTCATCTTACCTCAGAGCAGTTATGGTGGCTTGGCTGTCCAGAATGAGAAAAGAAACAAGAGAGCATAAATTCCAGCTGTCAATCCTACTTGCTCCTCCTGTTTCATCCATCACCAGTATTCTATCCTCTTTCACTGCCAATTCAAGTTGATCCATCTTTCATCCCAGGTTTTTTTTTTTTTTTTTTTTTTTTTTTTGCGGTACGCGGGCCTCTCACTGCTGTGGCCTCTCCCGTTGCAGAGCACAGGCTATGGATGCGCAGGCTCAGCGGCCATGGCTCACGGGCCCAGCCGCTCTGCGGCATGTGGGATCCTCCCGGACCGGGGCACGAACCCGGGTCCCCTGCATCGGCAGGCGCACTCTCAACCACTGCGCCACCAGGGAAGCCCCCATCCCAGGTTTTTTAACCTAGAGCTTGTGACAAAATGTCCAGTATAACCATCATTTTTGCAAAAGAAATACACTGTGGAGAAATAATCTAGAGGTTCACATCTGCTTCCTGCAGTTCTCCCTCTAGCACCCCGGTAGCCCAACATTTCTTCCAGAGTTCAAGGGGCAGCCAAGAAAGTGAGGGAACGTTCTGGTCGCTGGAGGAAGAAAAATGCTCAGGGTCATGTTCAGCCTTTAGAACATCCTCCAGAGATGTGGTGGGCAGAACCAGGGTCACTAAGCGAAAAGCACATAAAACTCAATCTATTGCCACACCCAGGGGAAAACCACTGATATTTTTAGTAAACAAATTTGCAGCCATTTATTACTTTGTATGTAACTTTGCTATTTTACTCAAAGTAGATCATATCTTATGCTTGTTTTTTTACCTGCCTTTTTTTTTAAACTTAAAAATTTATCATAAACATCCCTTTTAAGGTCACAAATGTTTCTATTCCAGTATCTTTTTGTAAGATTTCATAGTATTCTCTTGTTGTACAAAAAAATGTGATAAAGCCTTTTTCTATTGTTTAAAATATTTATTGGGTTTCCCTGGTGGTGCAGTGGTTGAGAATCTGCCTGCCAATGCAGGGGACACGGGTTCGAGCCCTGGTCTGGGAAGACCCCACATGCCGCGGAGCAACTAGGCCCGTGAGCCACAACTACTGAGCCTGCGCGTCTGGAGCCTGTGCTCCGCAACAAGAGAGGCCACGATAGTGAGAGGCCCGTGCATCGCGATGAAGAGTGGCCCCCGCTTGCCGCAACTAGAGAAAGCCCTCGCACAGAAACGAAGACCCAACACAGCCAAAAATAAATAATAAATAAATTTAAAAATATATATATATATTTATTGTCTTCATTTTTTTGGGAGTGGACCCTTTTTAATGTCATCTGATGAGTATGTAGAATAAAACCCAAAATATCAGCATGAGCATTCACGTTATTTTATTAGTGAATTTTAATTTATTTTTATAAGACAATTTAAATTGTTCAAAATCAAAACTGTATAAAAATACAAACTAAGTCCTTCTCGCATCATTTTTATTTGTTTATTTTATAGACTTCCAATTTTTAAAAAGAAGAAATGGAGACTTTCTGGAAAAAAGATGATTGTCTTGAGAATGTGGGCTAATTTGTCCCTGATAACCATATTTTTGTATGTATACGTCTGAGAAGCTATGTACTAGAAAGTTCATAGTATTCTAATTTGAAAAGACATGACCCAATAGCTAATGGGATAAGAAAGCATTATTGAGTTGGCCAAAAAGTTTGTTTGACTTTTTCTTGATGTTATGGAAAAACTCAAAGGAACATTTTGGGCAACCCAATATATATGAACTTTGTGGGGAGGATAGGGCTGGATTTCTGTTTCTGGATTTCATTTTCCTATGTCTCTTCTACTACTGAATAAGATAGTAGATAAGAAATAATCATTGGTTTAATTTAGTATCTATGATGTTTTATTATATATTATAAAAGAAAGTGTTTTGTTTTGTTTTTTTCTTAGACTCTTCTTATAAATCTTATAGGCCAGTGATTTCCTCATCTTTGTGAATTGGGTATTTTACCAGAAAGATAATGTCTAAAAGTCTATAAGTTTACAGAGTACTCTTTTTAAGCTCCTGCTTCCTCTAACACTCAGAGTAAGTTTATATTTTCATTACTAAAGAAACATATTTGCAAGGCAGTGTATTGCCTGCTATGACAATTATCCTTTCATTTGGAGGATGTAATGTTTCTGACTTTTGGTTGAAACCTCAAACTGATACCAGTTACAGGACAATAGGTACTGTTACTTTTAATGAATTATATTTAGTAACTGGGTTCTCTTCTTGCAGACTTGAAGCATGCTTTCACCTTTCAAATATTTTGGCCTGTCATTAGGCCAATGATTTCACCCTTTTTGTTCCCCTAGACAGGGTAATTTCATCAAAGTTTTCCCACATGGCCAAAGCCTATATTAGCTATTGGGTGTGCTGTAAATTTAAAAGCCAGTAGTATTCCTCCCACGCCTTATATATACAAAAAACAGATGTAGTGATTACACTGTTATGTTCCAGGCTAAAGTAAATTTAGATGTAAGAATATAGCCTTTACATGTACTGGAGCAAAGTATGTCATTCTTTCTCATTTCACTTAAATGGATGTTTAATAAAATTGCTACTTATCAAAAGAAACTCCAGAGGAAGACTAAATAAATGAGGTGATATTTTAAAAGTTAATGAATGAGGTGCCTTGATCTATGGCTCCATTATACTCTTTTCATTGAGTCACAGAGATCTTAAAACACAAGATGTGATGTAAAGTGTAGGTAAGCTAATTTAAACAGTGCTTTAAAAAGTAGGCAGTGAAACACGTTTACCAAAGGGTTAAGAGTAAAAAGTGCTTTATTCTAAGATATTAAAAGGCAAAATATACTGTTTAAATTAATCTCCTTTTTTCACATAATTAAAAATTAAATTTGAATTGAACTGTGTTTAAAGTGAATAAGGCTATTAAAAATGTCTGGTGAAATGAAATACAATAAAATACTTTTAAAATTTAATTTTTACTCAGATGGTACAACCATATTTGCATTTAACAGAGATTGATTTGTGTTTTATGTTCATGAGCGTAGGTTTTTTTTTTTTAATTGAGGCATAACTGACACTTAACATTAGTTTTAGGTGTATAACATAATGATTTGATATCTGTATGTACTGGAAAATGATCAACACAATTCTAGTTAACATCTGTCACCATACATAGTTACAAAAATTTTTTTTGGCCTTGTGATGGGGACTTTTAAGATTTGCTCTCTCACCAACTTTCAAATATGCGATACAATATTATTAACTATAGTCACCGTGCTGTACATTATATCCATATGGCATTTTTTATGAGCATAGTTTTATAATAAGTAAAGATCATGCTTTTAGTGCCAACTTATTTCACACAGGTGATTTTGAAAGTTCTTTCATTTATTTTGCATGTCTGTATAAATGATTTTTACAGCACTACTAAAATATCTCAGACTTAAGACTCTGTTCACAAGTAAGCCAAATTGAGCTATCATAAGCCAAAAATATAATTATTAAATGGCTGCTGGTTTGTTTTGTGCCATCTAATAGCAAGGAAGTGTCTTGCTCTTTAGCAGAGACTGGAACTGGATCCTTAATGCCTGTTGAAATATTCTCTGTCTTCCATCTCTGCTTCTCCCTATGTACTTGTAATTTTTCCTGTGCCAGACTGCTGATTCCAGTCTTCAAAGAAGCTGGAAGAGGGCCAATATACAGTCATGAGTTTACACTGATCTCCAAGGTCCTGGACTAAGCTAAAAGAATATTTACCAACACCAATTCTAAATTCCTGGGAGACAGAGTTCAATTAAGCCAGGCTGGGTCAAGTGTCCAACTATGTCAAATCAGTTAGGAGAGATAGTATCACTGAACTCCCAGGGACCCAACCCTGTGGGAGGTGAAGATAGTTCCAAGAGATGAGGAACTGACATAACATCCCAAGAAATGTGCATTTCAACCCTGTTAGATAAGTAGGAAGTGTAAATTTAATTTTTTCATTGTGCCAATTAGAGTAGGTACAAGAGAAAGACCACAGTATATAAAATGTAAAATTAAGAAAGTACTTGTTCATTGAAAAACATTCTCTTTTTCTGTATTACCCACTTCATTACATCAGAAAGTCCTTAAATTCTTACAATGGTGTTCTTTAACTTGATCAACTGCTATTTATTTATTTATTTGTTTGTTTATTTTCTTAAGTATGCTTATGGACTGTTTGAGATGAATGAGAAAAGTAAATTTTGGACTTGGATTATCAGGTAAAACTTGTCCTAGTCCCAACATCCATAAAGTAATTTTAAAAAGGTATGAAGTAAACTATGTAATGTATGGTACACAAATGCCATTTTCTCAAATTGTTCACAGTATGAGTATTTAAAAGGTGAATTAGGGGTTTCCAAGTCCAAAACGCCTTTATATACATATATAGTGATACCCAGAAGGGTAAAGTGGGATAAGAAGCCACATCTTCTGATTTTCAACCTTATATTAGTTACTTGTCCTATACTTATATTAAAAACGAATGAACAAATCTGTCATGCTGCTGTCAGTGAGATGCCCCTTTGAGGAAAGAGAATCTTGGGGTTTTAAGAATTAGTGCAGGGGTCTCCCTGGTGGCACAGTGATTGAGAGTCTGCCTGCCGGTGCCGGGGACACGGGTTCGTGCCCCGGTCTGGGAGGGTCCAGCGTGACGCGGAGCGGCTGGGCCCATGGGCCGTGGCTGCTGGGCGTGCGCGTCCGGAGCCTGTGCTCCGCGGCGGGAGAGCCCGCAGCGGTGAGAGGCCCGCGTACCGCAAAAAAAAAAAAAAAAAAAAAAGAGTGCAATGTTTATTTTCATGTTAAAATTTAAACAATTGTCTGTTTTACTGATTCAACAAGTTCCTGATAAGTACTAAAATTGGGAAAGATATATAGAGCTATATTTGGCACACATACCTATCAGAATTTGGAGTCCATGTTTTCAGCTCATTCACAGCTCTCCATTACCTAAGAAAATTATGAGTATGCAGAAATGAGTCCACAGAGTGCCCAAAAGAAGTTTGTTAGTAAAATTCACCCAAATGACCATTTTTTACGGAAAACGGATATAGTAAGAACTATATTTAAAATGTACTTTTCTAGCTGAATTATTAAAATATGAGTTTCTTTTCAGGAATAATAATATTTTTGTTATGATTTAGATATTCGTAATTTCCTTTAACTGGGATTTTAAAGTCTTCCATTGTAGTGAGTTAATGAAGAGAATGAATGTAGCAATATTTTTCCTCACAAAGGTAAAAAATGTTTTCCCATTCATGCTCTTTATTTTGAGCACAAACGATCTGTGACAGTGGCAATGGTTTCCAGTACACACTGGCACTTCAGGGGTGGTATTAACACGTATGGTGGTCAGTAAACATTTTTCCGTAACATCAGTGCTGCTTAGAAATGTGATTTTGTCGATAAAGGTCTTGGACAGGATTTATTCATTTTTACATTTATTTTTAAAACTCAAATTATGCGCATGAGAACATTTAAGTGTCCTCATGTATAGGTAAGAAGCTGCACAGTGGGGAAAACAACAGATTCTTAGTAATATATCTAACTCTCTCTTCTACTACATTTCTATGTGCCACTTAATAAAGTACTTTATTTTCCTAGGCATTATCGGTAAAGTGTAGAGGTTAAGACTCTTAGGTAAGAGACTAAGGTCTCTTCTAGTTCTAACCAATTATGTTTCTATGATAAATATTAATTACATATATAACTATAAATCCCAATTTATTAGATGAAGGTAAAAACTAAGGTCCCATTCTTTTGAAACTTCAAAAAAAAAAGAACAAAAAGAATTGCTTCTGTGAAAACTAAATTGTTTTGGGAAAACTCCATAAAGGAGACTCTAAAAAATGGCTCTGAAGAATTTACCACTCACTACAAAATTATAACAATTATGGGTGTGGTTTATTTAAGAAAATCAAATGGTATAGACTTCCTTAAGAAATGACCTTGGTGTTAAGTCAATGATTAGGGAATTAATGTATAAATCATGCACATTTTAAGTTAAAATAAAATATTAAGGTGTGCATAGTTTAAAAAATAATAAAAGTGAATAGCTGTGTATTCCATTGCCTTCTATTGTAAGCTATCTCTATTCTTTCCTTAGTATCTTTCCTGTTGTGGAATTCCAGGAACTCAAGAAAGATTTTACAAACCAAGGATCCTAGAAACTGTGATGTAATAGCTGCTCAGTTAATATTATATTCACTTCCTTCCCCTACTCATATTCATAGTAATGTTCTAACCTCCAAGCAAGCAGTTTAGAAGATTTGAAATTAAAAAGAAGAGAAAAGAGGAACATGAAACACTATTTTTAACTATGAGGAAGGCCACTATTTTTGAGGAGAAAATAAAGAGCTGACTCCCAACTTTTTAGGGCAGAGATGATCTTCCCCATCCCTCCCCTCCCCCAGCTACTGCCCTTAAGATTTGGTTTTTATGAATGAGTGCATAAGAAATAAGCTAACACTACATGGCATTTTCAGGTTCAGTAATGAAAAGTAAGGCAAGAATGCAATATTGGAATGAACACTCAGGGTTTAGGAGATGGGAATTCCAGATGTGATGCCATCTACCAACTTTCCAGTGATATTTGTTAAATCTCTTTATTTCCCTACCTTTTCTTTCAATATCTGTAAATTAAGGAGTCTGAGCTAAATTTAGCTCACTTTTTAACTATAAACATATTGCTTTTAGATGTATATCCATTATGTACATACAAACAGATATTTTTCTGCAAGTAGTTATTGTTTTTAATCCCCAAAATAGTTTTACCCATTATATTCTGGAATATGCTCAGGGAATGAAAATATTTCAAATATTTGTTTAGGCAAACTATGGGGAGAAATGTAAACTTCCAGGTATTTTTTCTTTCTTGTGTTATTTGCTATCATATTATAAAGCATTATAAGCAAGATTTGCTTTTAAGATTACCACCCCAGTAAGTAAATTTGTACCTGTGAATAATTACAAACAGAGGAACGTTGCACCGTAAAATAAAACAAACAAAAACCATAAAGCCAACAAAAACAAAACAAGAAAACCCCTCATAAAAAAGAAATCGAAGTAAAAATTCGTAATAAGTAAAAGCTGTAACATACACTTACACTCATGCAAAAACGGTAGTACTATATGTCCTAGAGACACACAAGAAGGTGGACCTACATAGTTTATTTATAAATTGTCAGCTCTTTTTTTTTTTTTCTATGCTTTCAATAAAATAAACTGTTCTGCTGAATAAGAGGGTAAAGAAAATGCCTCAGTGAGTCTCTTCAATTTGTTTCCACATTCTGACCAGTCAATAAAGGAATTTATTGCCTCATTAGACAGTTTCAGTAGCTTTCTGGAAATCTGGGTGACCTAAGACAGAAAAGTAACCTGGTAAGATGTTTTAAAAGCAGTTGCAGCTGAATTTGTTTTTGAAATTGTAAGTTGCCAGTTAAACTGGAATGACATAGCGATTTGTTTCAAGAAACGGTGTCAGGCAGTGGGCTGGTTTCAAGGAGGAAACTGTCTGTTTTCAGCAAGTACTAAAAAGTACTGTAAATACTGGTACTAAAACATACAGTAAGATGACAGAACCAGGATGATTGGAAGAGGGCAGTGGTCTCAGCAATGAGATCAAGAGTCAACTTCTGCTAAGTGAAAGCAATGAAATGTGGCCCCTTGAAGACTGGATGTTAGTTAGTATATAGTCATAGCCAGAGATGTAATCATAGGTTGTTGCATCCTGATTTCTGCCCTCCTAAGGTCTTGCCCTTTGTTTAGCTGATATTTAGCTCTAAGTTCAAATGATACTTAAACTCAGACCTCCCTCAGACCAAGGTCTCTGTAACCACTATACTCTGGTTGTGGGCTTCAAAGACTCATAAGTAGTCAAGCGAGGGTAGATTCCTTCCGCACACTTTACACTTGTAATGATCTTTCAGAGTTAGAGGAAACTTCTGTTTAACTGCTTTTAAAACAACTGAGAATTCGATTGGTGGAAGCTAAAGTATTTTTTTCGAACAAAAGAATGTTGAATTCACTTCAAAATGTAAACAACCCAGGAGGCAAAAACTTGTAGAACAAATGATTTATTAGTAAGTAGGACGCAATGACTTGCTTGCCTAAACTAACTTTCTTTTCGTGTGTTTAGCAGATAAACACATTAATCATGATCAGTCTGCACTGTGTCAATAGAGAATTTGATAAATTAATCAAATCAGCCATAAAATAAGGACATTTCAGGGAATTTTCCAGATAAAAAGAGTGGAAATATTTGTCTCCCATAATGAAAAAATAATGTGTGTATATGTATGTGTGTCATATATATGACATTCTATTAACATATTTGTATATCCATAAATTTAGAGAATAATGGAATAAAAAGGAAAATAAAGGTTTAACCTGAACTCTCTTGTTAGTCAAAAATCAATTTTTCAGCATTGTTTTATGTTCTTCCTATAAAAGATTCCAACTTTAGGAGAGATCTTAGGATGTAAAAAGAAGGAAATATTTTCTCCACCATCAAATCTTTCAGTTCTCCCAAGTGACAATTCTCATGTCTGATGACTTGCTACCAGTATTTCATTGAATATCTAGAGAATAAAAGTTAAAAGAGAAAACATATATGATGACAGGATACTGAAAGGGAAACACTGGGAGAAGAGGCCTGTATTCCTCTCCCAGGTCTTCTCATCTCTCTGGACACGGTTCCCTCATCTGTAAAATGTGTATGTTTTGGACTGAATGATTTCAAATTGCCCTTGAAGTTTTAAGAATATATGAGTCTAATTTGGTAATCTGGAGGAGATTAAAATCCACTTAAACTTGAAGGATGGAATTAAAAGCATCAAAATGGTGCCATTCCTCGTTACTCCTTTTCTAATTAACATTATAAAAATTCCAGATCTGAGACCCTGTCAGATTTAAAGGTCTGCTATTTTACATACATTCTTCTACATCTAATTGTTTCTCCCTAAGAAAATATAATATCAGTTATTTTTTAATGATTATTGTTGACTATGATGTTCATTGAGGTTCTCATAGATAGCTCAATTCAGCAAATATTTAATTAATGGTTATTATGTGTTGGGCAGTGAGCAGGCAATAGAGAATACCACCACCACTACCACCATTAGCCTCTTCCCTCCAAAAATGACAAAAAACAAATAGTTCTTGGTCTAGGGAACTTAGAGTGTGCCTGGTACATAATTGTTCAGCAAATATTTGTTTGATGATTGAATGAATGTACTGAAGGAGACATTTAGAGTATAATATTATACTCAATGTATAATTTAGAGTATAATATATATAATATTTATTTAGAGTATAATATATATATATATAGCTATACAGAGGAGTAGGAAAAGTTTGAGGAATCATGGAACTATTTAGGGAGTAGTTGACATTTGAGCTGAGTAGCAATCCACAAATAAGATTTCAAAAGCACATTTTAAACTGAGGTGGCATACCAGTTTATGGAATGTTTGGGATTATTGAACATATGTATTATGGGGAGTGGTCATAGGTTATAGGAAGTGAGGATAGAAAGGCGTCTGGAGCAAAATTGCCAAGATTTTTTAACGCCAGGCTAAGTAGTTAAAACTTCATAGTATTAATAAAGGGTAGCATTTTTTTTGTAAGGGAAGGAACAAGATGACCAAATTGTTTTTGTGACTTGTGATTCTTTGGCATGCCCAGAGGGTCTGGATTAAACATTTCAAGAGCTTCTCCAACTTTTTCACCCATGCTTCAGCAACCAAACAAAGTCAGCTTTTACTTTCTAAAGTAATTTACTTTCCGTAAGTAATTTATGGATGTTTAAACTGTAGCATTGAGCACACTGAGTAGGCCTTTGCAAATGCTACATCCGCTTGCAACTTTCTGGGGATTCTAACATCTTCCATCTCTTCCAGCCCCACCTCCCCCCAACTCCATTTTCTTAGACTTGCAAATATACCATATGGGCCCAGATGCTGTTCATACACTAACACAACCCCTTAAGGGACAGAATTATAACCAATTTTATAAACAATGAAAAATAATATGGAAAGCCAGCAAACATTAACAAACATCTGGTTCAGAACTTGGTTTTGCCACTGACTGGCTGTGACTTGACCAGGTTACTTAAACTCCCTGCAGCTAGGTTTTGGAGGATAATGTCACCTTCTTTTCTAGGGTTGTTTTGAGGACTAAAAGACTTAACACAAAATATGACCTGGCATATAGTAAGTGGTTCATAAATTGCTCTTGATATCGGTGTTGTTACTGTATAGTAGAGGAAGTTGGTACAATCTGTGTTCATCCCTTACAGTGCCTTCTTTCTCTCCCCATGGGTGATGCTCCTGCTTTTTTAGAATGCCCTTGAGTCCTTCTCAATCTCTGCTACAAGAGAACACAGTCTTCTCTTTGCCAATGCCTATATTTCAGTAGGCATCAATACCTGAACCTAAGAACACATTCAAATCACCTCACGTTAAAACACACTTCTTGTTCTAACCAAACTCATTTTTATTTGTATTTATTTATTTTTTATTTATTTTTTTCTAACATCTTTATTGGAGTATAATTGCTTTACAATGGTGTGTTAGTTTCTGCTTTATAACAAAGTGAATCAGCTATACATATACGTATATCCCCATATCTCCTCCCTCTTGTGTCTCCCTCCCACCCTCCCTATCCCACTCCTCTAGGTGGTCACAAAGCACTGAGCTGATCTCCCTGTGCTATGTGGCTGCTTCCCACTAGCTATCTATTTCACATTTGGTAGTGTATATATGTCCATGCCACTCTCTCACTTCGTCCCAGCTTACCCTTCCCTCTCCCCATGTCCTCAAGTCCATTCTCTATGTCTGCGTCTTTATTCCTGTCCTGCCCTTAGGTTCTTCAGAACCATTTTTTTTTTTTTTTTTAGATTCCATATATATGTGTTAGCACATGGTATTTGTTTTTCTCTTTCTGACTTACTTCACTCTGTATGACAGACTCTAGGTCCATCCACCTCACTACAAAGAACTCAATTTCGTTTCTCATTATGGCTGAGTGATATTCCATTGTATATATGTGCCACATCTTCTTTATCCATTCATCCGATGATGGACACTTAGGGTTGCTTCCACGTACTGACTATTGTAAATAGAGCTGCGATGAACCTTGTGGTACATGACTCTTTTTGAATTATGGTTTTCTCAGGGTATATACCCAGTAGTGGGATTGCTGGGTCGAATGGTAGTTCTATTTTTAGTTTTTAAGGAACATCCATAGTGTTCTCCATAGTGGCTGTATCAATTTACATTCCCACCAACAGTGCAAGAGGGGTCCCTTTTCTCCACACCCTCTCCAGCATTTATTGTTTGTAGACTTTTTGATGATGGCCATTCTTACTGGTGTGAGGTGATACCTCATTGTACTTTTGATTTGCATTTCTCTAATGATTAGTGATGTTGGACATCCTTTCATGTGTTTGTTGGCAATCTGTATATTTTCTTTGGAGAAATGTCTATTTAAATCTTCTGCCCATTTTTGGATTGGGTTGTTCGTTTTTTTGATATTGAGCTGCATGAGCTGCTTGTAAATTTTCCAGACTGCATTTTTATTCTATTTTCTTGTGCTTTCTATTCTTAAAATGGTAACTTTTCTCTATCTGCTTCCTGCCCATGCATTCATTCAAGGACCTTTTCTCAGGTTCCTCTTTTATGCTCGGCAGTCATTTCCTTTTCTCAATATACTTCTCAATTTGAAAAAAAAGATCTCTTTTATTAATGCTACTTCACATACCTTATTTTTAGAAGACTTTATTAATTTTTATGGGTCTTTCTTCTTAGACTTAGTTGAGATTTATACTTTCTTTTTAACCTGTGAAGACAAGATTGAGGTTCAGATAAATTAGAGAGATTGGAGCATGGCCTAGAACGTAGAGTCCTAGACTGGGTTGAGAGTTCTAGAAACGATCTTGTCCTCTATTTGCTGGAAAGGGTCATTTTGGAAGCCATTGCCTCATCTACTACAGCAGCTTTCTCCATCACCGACCTTGTCAGTGGTTTCTCTTCAGACCTATTTTGATGATGCATAAAATAAATCTAAAAAGTGCTTTAGAAGAGAAGTCACTGCAAAATGCAAGATTTTCTTGATGTTAGACTAAATTTAAGAATGATCCAGGATTTCAAAATCAAAGTAAGAGTATGACAAAAACAAAACAGTTCTGTGATAGATTTATTATTTATTTTATGGAAGTGCCAAGGTCAACTGGATTTGAAATATTATGAGTAATATTAATATTATATAAAATAATGAGATATTAAGACACTGTTTGTTTTCCTCATTTTATAGAAGTTCTTTGTTTCTCCCCCCAACCCCCTCCACCTTTTCAATAAAACTAAGCAGTCCAGGATATCCTGAATAAATGCAAGAAAGGTGGATTACTATTATTAATTCTTCTGAACTGAGTTTTTAATATTCTTTCATTTAAGTCAGTGAAAGTAAGTTCTGTTTATCTGAGGTTTCGAAAATTAATATCATTCTAGGATTGGGTAGACCCAAGGCACTTTGGTCTTATATTGCTCTGAATACCAAAATTCCTTTTTCTTTTTTTTCAGGATAGTTAAATCATCATTTGAAACAGAGCTGCGAGACTACATATGAGCTATAGATGATAATAGGTATCATACACCAAAAACAGAAAGGCACCATTACCTTAAATAGGGTGAAATTGTGAGATAAGGGGCAAAATAAATAAAATAGCCTGTTTGGAAGGACCTTTTTAAACTGAGTTATTCTTCCTGTAGAAAAATGTTGCAGGTATAAAAAATCAGTTCTTACTGAATAGTAAGTATAATATATGCTATTTATTTTCATTAGAAAGGGTTTTTATTGTATCTGAAGAATTCCACAGAGGACCATTAAAAATCTATTGTAGTGTTTTTAGTTAGTGATCTGCTCTGCTTCCCAAACCATGGTCATTTTATGAGTATTAGAGTTACACATGCATTTTTATTTCTTGCCTGGTCCAAATTCTGCATACTTACAAATAATTACTTGAGAGGGTTTTTGTTGCCTTGTTGGCCATTTCTTAAAAGCACAATATAATTTATTTGAGCAAAATATAGTAATGCTCTTTAGAAAAATTTCTCTTATGTAAAAACTCAATTTAAACTTGAATGAAAGGTAATTTTTTTATTTGCAGTAATTGAAAGAAATGTACATTTCCAAAAGGAAAGGCTTCATAGTTAGAGTAGTAATAATTGAGTTTGATAACAACATTAGCATTTATCTCTGGGAAAATAAGTTCTCTGTGCCATGCTCAGGAGATTTCATTGCCTTTCCAAGATGTCCCCACTCTTCCACTTGGAATTCATGGTCCCATCCTCTTCTTACATTTTTACTTATTTTATACGTAATTAATGTTTTCCACATAAGCCCTTCTTCATCCAGTTTTATCTTTCCACTTATGTGTATTTTCACCTTTACTTATATTTTTACTTTTTGGTAAACACATTTTACTCTCTCTAAACACTTTTTCTGTTGCTGCAATTTTTCTCCTGTCCTAAAGGTCCATTAAATTCCTCCTTTCTCTATAAAACCTTGTCTGGATGTGGCAGTCTTTTTCTTTCCAGTAAGATTAGACTCTGCTGTCTTGAACTAATACATCTTTGGGTAGAGCAGAAAGGGAGCGTACACCTCTTGAATGACCATAGTTTTCCATGGATTTTGCTAGGTGTTCTGTATAATATGTCTCATTTAATTCACATGGCAACCAGGGAATGAGGAACTACTGTACTTGTTGTAAAGGTGAAGAAACTGGGCAGAATGAGTATAAGTAACTTTCCCAAGTTCCCTCTGGTAGAAAGCAACAGAGCATAGATTTATACCTTTCTCTCTTTTGCATCAAAATCTGTATTATTTGCACTCAGGTGTCTTTCCCTATATGTGTGTCTATTTAATTTTTTTATCTTTCTGACAGCAAGGACTGTATAATTTTTATCTACTAGGTAGCTGTCACATAGCTGACCACATAATGAGCCTCAAATCTGTATTTAAGTCCTTATGTAACTCAGTTGTCTTTTACAGTGTTTTTCTTATTTTACTCATTTTAAATGTATAAATTTATAATTGGAAATGGTGTATTTTTTCCCTGTAAGCAAAAAATAATTCATACAAATAATGAGAGCTCTTTCAGAAAGTTTTGCTATAGTATTTTCAAGTTGGTTATGAACATAGAAGAGTTTCTCATGTTTCTCGAGTTTAATTTTTATTTAATATATTTTATTCTGTTCATGGCTGATAATATTTCTTAGTTTATAAGCTTTGTGTTCTCCTAAGACCTATTTTTCTCAGATCATTTGAATATTCATTGAGGAAAAATTAATCTTCAAAAAAGTACTTCAAAAACCATATCTAACTTTGAACTAAACTTAGGTGTGAATTTAGACATGCTTAAGAAAGTCAGTGTTTAATATATTACCTTGAATTTGGTATCATTTAAAAAGCAATTCATTTCTTTAAAATTTAAATGAAATAATATGTCTGAAGTTATTTTTCAGACCCAGCCTGCTCTTGTGTAGAGGGAACAAATTACCAAGAAAGTCTTTACTGAACTCATAAATATCCAGGTAACTTGTAGAATTACTGACAAGCAACTCAGAAGCTGCTTTGTAAATATTATCCATCTATTGTTTATCATTTATTCTAAGCCAAGCTCCTAAATAACTAAAAAAAAAAGCTTTAAGAGAATGGATACTATTTCTTCACAAGGTCTGCATAAATTTCTTTGTAACATGTCTTATAAGACAAGCAGGAGCCATCCAATATTACTTATGCTAAATGAAAAAATTTATGTTGGTTCTTTTGTCAACCATTACATATTAATTATGTAAGATGAAGGCTCGAGCTGTAAGAAATTAAAACAGAAAACAGAAAGCTTTGTTCTTGGTCTAATGGGATTTGCACTGTAACAAAGGAGACAAGGCATTGGCTTAAACAAATGGAGATACACTTAAAACATCTCAAGCTAGCATAAGATAACTGCGGAGAGAGCCTTAGATGAATTCAGTAGAGACTGCCATGATCTAGGATGGTTAGGGAAATAATTTCCAAGGAGGTACAGTTTGAGAGGAGTCTTTAAAGATGGGCAGGATTTTGTTAGATGGAAAGAAGGTGACACAGCAATTTGGGTGAGAAGAAAATTGAAAATCAAATTGCAGAAGTGCCTTAGAATGATGAAAACTTTGTTCAAATAAAAAAAAATTATTTTTTGTTTTTTTTTCTTACCTTGCATCTATCAGTTGACCACTGTTTTTGACTAGTACAGACTACCATGTTTTGATATCTCTTCTCTTTTATTAGTTGTAAGATACAAGCTTTGAATTCTTAGACACAAGTGACCCATTCCTTTGAGGGTCTGACCACTCAACGGGATCCACTGATCTTAGCTGCTAGATGGTTGATCACTTTGCTCACTATGAAACATCATCCTTTCAAGCTATGTCCTCATAACATCAAAACCTTTAGCTTCTTGAGAAGCTAAAGTAGGAACACTACAGCTCACTTCCACGCATTCTCCAGCTGTGCCTGAACAGCTTGATTTCTCATCTATTTCATGGTGAAACAGAAATATTCTCAGACATTCTTTTTCCCTTTGAGCTACCAAGATTTTGGCCTGCCTTTTTATTGGTCATTTCCTGAAAGTGTTGGAGCATTTGACTTTCCTAAATCACTTTTCTTAGAACCAGCACATCCCAAAAATTGTCTGAGGGCTCTCCTTTGATTATTGGTAAGGATCACCTTGAGAGGAGTCAAAGAAGAGACTGGATTGAAACAGGAATCTGTCAGGTTCCCTGTTGCATATTTTTAATTCACACACCCACATGACTACATCCAACAGAGGTGACCTGAATTTTCTCCTTTGATGTCGCATGCCATGAATTCCCATAGCAGGTCAGGAACAAAGAGGGCATTTTAAAGCTTTTTTCTAACATTGCCCTAGCAGATACTGACTGACTGTGTCCCAGGAACATGCTCCTGATTTTAGAATCATAAACAGCAGTAGGACTGAGTTGCTTGTAGAGTGATACAGTGACTTTGATTTCTCTTGGGTGGTCAAAACACAGCATGTGTGATATTTTTACAAACTGTGGTTCACAAAGCACATAGTTCTAGAGCATTTTGTTTTCATTATGTTCGTGTCAATGGAAACAGTTGTGCTTCCTGATGTCTTACTGAGATGACCTTTTTGGTAATTTTAGGCTCCTTTCCCAAGGATACTGCATGTTGCCTGACCCTTATTCCTGAGGAAATAAGTAAGATTTGGACTGACCTGTTGTGGATAATGTACTTTCTCTAAGAATGGCAGAAGGAAAAACATCAGACTAGGATGCTCTCCAGAAATAATAATGGAGAATCTCATCCTGTTTTGTAAACTCTTTGTACTTTGCTCTCTGTGTTTGGTGGGAATATTATTTTTAAAGGGCCATTATACTCTGAAAGACATAATTTTGCATTAAATTTGTTTTAGAGTTAAGAAAGATAAATAAGGCTTATTAACAAGTTTTTAAAATTGGCACAGGTACACCTATAGATGATATGATAATGGGAATGAATAACAATACTTAACTAGTGCTTCTCTTGAAGAAAATATTCTGGAAATCAGGTAAAAATAATACAAATAACTTTAGGAATGCATATTCCCTTTAAAAAAGAAACTTTTCTCTATCAAGTATGCTCTACAGATTCCTTCAAGAACTATATTTAATATCAAATTTAATAAATAATTTGTTTAGAAATATTACACTGTATCTAATATTTCATTTCTTTATGAAGAGCAGAATGTTTTACTAAAGCATACATCATACATTCATTCATTTAATAAAGTTACATTAGTAATATAATTACTTTTGTGGAAATATTTTAAAGAAAATAGAGAACATATTCCTATTTGATTTGACATAATTCTAAACAAAGGAGAGAGGATTAGGTTAAATAAGTTTAATATTTCTTTTAAAAAATAACTTATTTTTATCAAATAAATATATGCACACATATTTAAAATGCAAATAAGTTTAAAGGTAAAAAAATATCTAAAGAAATAAACCGTTTCGCATCAGTGCAAGAGGGAAATCACTTTCAACTTCTTTAAGTTTTATTTTACTTCTGTATTTTTTAAATAATGTGCATAGGTCTGCTTATGATTCCTCAACTTAGATCTTGTTGATTGACTTTTTACTGGTAAACATGAAAATTTAAAGTCTCTTAAAACTCCAAAATTTTTTTCTCTATTCTTCCATTATAGCTACATCACCATTTTAGTTTATTTCTGTTTTTTTAAATATGAAGACTGTACAAATAGAGTTTACTTCTGAGACTGATGATAGGATATAATGATATTCCCCTCATTGTAGAATTTTTGTCTTCCCTTAGATAAGTACTTCATTTATTTTTCTTTTTTGCCCAGTTCCTCCTCCTCCTCTCTGTCTCCCTTCCTCATTCCCGCCCTCCCTCCTTTCCTACCTTCCTTCCTTTCTTCCTTTCTTTTTTTGCTATCTTTCCCAAAGCTTCAAAATCTTTATAAAATGCTTCTCTATTCAATTTTCTATGTAGGCAAGTTGGTTAGATCATCTATAGCATTCAACAAGAATTTTTTCTTATTTTTTCCCTTGAAGTAATCCCTCCTGGGCCCTCTCCTCCCACTTTTATCTTGTCTAGTTGCTCTCTAAAGTATCCTGCAAAAAGACGTCATTCAGGGTTTTTTTGGCTGTCATTCTGAAATTTACTTTTTTCACTTTATGGTGGTGTAGCCTCTTCTTTCTACAAATTATATTCTCCTTTTACTAGTTTTTGGTCTTTTTTTGCTGGAGCTTATGTTCTGGTAATTTTTTTTTTACATATTTATTGGAGTATAATTGCTTTACAATGGTGTGTTAGTTTCTGCTTTATAACAAAATGTATCAGCTGTACATATACATATATCCCCATATCCCCTCCCTCTTACGTCTCCCTCCCACCCTCCTTATCCCACCCCTGTAGGTGGTCACAAAGCACCGAGCTGATCTCCCTGTGCTATGCGGCTGCTTCCCACTAGCTATCTATTTTCTGGTAATGTTTTGAAAGAGGTTCTACAGGTGGTAAATATTTTACAAGCTTGTACGTTGAGAAATGTCTTTATTCTACCTGATACTTCATTGAATCTTTGGGAATAGAATTATAGATCTAAAATAATTTTCGCTCAGAAGTTTAAAAACATTTCTTATTACCTTCAAGCTTTTTATGCTATTGAGAAGACCAATATCATTTTGATCCTGATATTTTATATATCACCTACTTTTCTCACTAATAAAATTTTGAGATCTTTATTTCTGGTGTTATAGATTTTATCAGAATATGTTTTAGTGTGGGTTTTTCTTCATCCCTGGTCTTGGGACACTTGATAGATCCTTTCAATCGGGAGGCTCATGCTGCCAATTATGAGAAATTTCCTGGTATTATGTCCCTAATAATTTCTTCACTAACATTTTCTCTAATCTCCATTTCTTGTATTAACATTTGTGAGTGCTGGATTATCTCCTTTGACTATCTACTTTTAAAAGTCTTTTCTCCCCTCTATTTATTAATTTTTCTTTTTCTGTTTACTGTTCATTATCTTTTAACACTTTTACTAAATTTTACTTGTGATGCTCCTAGGTTAAATTAGTAATCATACTTCTTATTCTTTTCTTGTTTCTTTTATTTTTTTTCTAATTGCATTCTGGCAATATCTTTTCTCATATTTGGGGACATTATTTATTATTTATTATTTCTTTGAAATTTTAGTCTTCTCACTGCACATTCACTATTTCTCTGAGTTCCTTCATTCCTTTCACTTATTTTGTTTCCTGTTTTTTCCTTGATGGATTCCCAGCGATGATTCTTGACTTTCTAATCATATTTTTGAAGGCGGCACTGAAAACCTAATTAGAATTTCGTGCACAGGAGGGATGCTCGTCAGCAGGAAGGCTTCACTTTTGATCCATCAGGTTGGCAGTTAGCTTTTTTGGTGGGCAAGACAGATTAACACCTGTATCTGACGTTATTTTTCTTTTGGCAGTTATTTACTCAAGAGAAGAATTCTTACTCTTTTGTTTGAGTGTATAAACACCTCGGGACTTAGCTAGGGAAGGTTGGGGTTCAGAGTTCTCTGAGTACTTAAACTTTCAAGTAACCTTTCAATTTTTGGTACCATGTCTCTTTGCTGCCTTTTGTGTTATAGATTAGGACCATTCTAGTTCAATTTCTCCAGATACCATTTCTTTCCTTTAGAAGTGAGAAGTTAGTCCTCTGATTCCTTTATAGTGGATGTGTGGCCATAGATAGGTGTCTAACTGCTCCTCTTACCGTTTTTCAAACAGTCAGTCTCTTTTCAAATCCTAGCCTCAACTCCACTTTTGACAATACCTGGATGTTTCAATGTCTGAGCTTTTCTTGAATATTATTGTGTGGGTATGTTTGTTATTTGTAATTAGGATCTGCTATTTACCTTTGGTTTGTCTTTATTCCACTCTGTTAAATAAAATGCCACTATTCCACCCACTTTCTGCCTTTATAGATTGTGGTTTAGAGTTATAAAAGTCCCTAGTCTTAGAAAATATTTGGGTTTGTTTGGTAGACTGATAATGGCTTCCAAAAATATGTCCGTGTCCTTATTCCCAGAATCTGTGAATGTTACCTTGTTGAAGAAAGAGTCTTTGCAGACATAATTAAGTTAAGGAGTTGGAGATGTGGAGACTATCCCAGATTATCCAGGTAGGCCATAAGTGCCATCACAAGTGTTCTTATAAGAGAGAGGCAAAGGGAGATTTGACACACATAGTAGAGAATGTGATATGAAGATAGAGGTAGAGATTGAAGTGATGTGGCTACAAGCCAGGGAATGCCAAGAAATATAGAAGCCACCAGAAGCTAGAAGAAGCAAGGAAAGGATTCTTCTGCAGAACATACAGAGAGAGCATGGCCCTACCAAAAATCTTGATTTTAGCCCAGTGAAATTGATGTTGAACTTCTGGTGTCCAGGACTGTAAGAACATTAATTTCTGTTGTTTTCTGGCACCAAGTTTGTAGGAATTTGTTACCGCAGTCACAGGAAACAAACACTGTTTGTATTAGAGTTTCTTTTTCTCCTTCATGCTTTGTGATGATTATCGAAAGAAGAAAGATGTAGGAAGATATTTATTTCACCTTCTTGAAACTGGAATCCTTTAATTCTTTAAGATAGTTTTATTTCTCATAATTCTATTCCTGCCATAAGGAGTATGCTCACTTTCAGAAGCATTGGAGCTTTCCCAGTTATGGGACTTTTAACAGTGTCTTCATTTATTCCTCTCCTCTTATTACATAGTATCTCCTGTCAAATGGATATTACTCCTTTCCTTCTCTTTTCTTCGCTTCCCTTCCCTTCCCTTCATTGATTGTTTACTTGGTGTTGGGCATTGTGGTAAGCAATTAAATAGCAGTTAGGATCTGAAAAACAGCTCTTTATTGAAAGTTTTAGAACTGGAATCACAGAACTTTATCTCCCTTTGTGTTCAGTAGCCCATTGTATCCTCTTCTAATTGGAAGTTTAGGTTTGGTCACTGGGATTTAGGCTCAAAAACCTCAGGACAGTAGTATGTTGCCAAAGGTTAACTCTTTAGGATTATCTAAATCAATAGTCTAAATGTTAATAACAACCATCAGAGCTTTGGGTACAATATAACAAGGGTTTTAGAAGTTTCATGGAAGACAATTTTTCCATGGACTGGGGATCGGGCAGTGGTTCACGTGGTAATGCGAGTGATGGGGAGCGATGGGGAGCAGCAGGTGAAGCTTCGCTAGCTCGCCCACCACTCACCTCCTGCTGTGCGGCCCTCCAGGGTACCCCTGGTATATAGTAATAACTTGAATTTAGCACCACTAATCCTGGCAGGCTTGCCATTCTTGGCAATATCTCCTAACCCAGAATTTCCCCTGGGGAGTCCCAAATATCCTAGTCTAAAGCCTGATAGTAGTTGTAAAGAGGTGAATGTAATCTTCATGTGTTCTGTATTTTTTTTTGTAAGAGTTTCCACATATAGTCTTTCACCCATATTCGAATTAATGTCTTGGTACTATCGGAATTTTTGACATCAAAATCTCCAAGGAAGAGAAGGACGAACCAAGAAGAGCTACAGGAAAAGATAAGTTCGGGTAGGCTGGCCTTTTCACACCCCTCAAGCTGAAGCATGTTCTTCACGACCTGCTCATGAAAGTTTTGCTCTATCTCAAAGACATTCCTCTGTAAGTTCCCAATAGAGTCTCAACTCTGGCTCTTGCCTGAACTCTGCTACCCTGCATGAGCCCTAATATGCTAGAGCACATCTGCCTAATGCTTCTAATTTCTTTTGCCTGAACTTGCTACTGCTCTAACTTCCTAGGTCTGTTTCTGGGGCCCAGGCAGATTTAGCTGCCAAGAGCTAGAGCAATGATTTGACTGGATGGATTCTACTGACATAAAGGTGCATGGGGACTTCTCAGTATCCCATGTGTGATCCAAGACAATCTGAATAGAAGGACTGCAGTTCAGCCCTGGCCTCACAGAAGATCCTCCCCTGAGGAGCTCAGCACTTGCCCCCTATATATTTTCCCACAGAATCAGACTTCAGCTTTTACCTGTCACTAAGCAAGGCACATGACCCATCCCAATTTGTCCCAATCTGTGACTTTTCTCCATTTCTCTGTAGTTTTTAAATCTGTTTATTTTCTTTGATCGGAATCAAACTCATACTTTCCAGCCACTTAGCTTTCTCAACCCCACCTGCCACTATCTCCAGTCCAATTAGACTATTTTCCACATTCTTTTCTAAAGCCTCTGCATATACTGATACAGCAACACATGTCAGAACCAGTTGCACATGCATTTCATATCACCTCTTCAGGAGCCATGCTTTCTCTTCCTTCCTAGCTCCTATTCTAGTCATTTATTTTTTTCAGATTATACCAGTTCATCTCTTTCTCTGTCTCTCTCTCTTTCTCTCTCTGCTCTTTCTCTGTTTCTCTCTCCCTTTTTTCCTATTTCTAATCTCCATATTTTATTTCCTTTACTTGTTTTACTGTTTTTTTTTTTTGTTTGTTTGTCTGTTTTAACAAGATCTTTAAATGATAGGGCCTAGACTTATTTTTTATATATTTATTGAAGCAACAAAAGTTGTTGAACTGGGTACTTTGGGCCAACCTGGACTCTTTTTCTTCAGCATGAGATTTTGCTTTTATGTTCCAGTACCTCACTCAGCTTTCACTCTACATTAATGACCCATTTTTGTAGCGTTCTCTGTCCTCTTTGTTTCTTCCTTCCTTCCTTCCTCTCTCTCTCTTTCTTTCTTTCTTTCTTTCTTCTTTTACTTTTTCTTGTTAAACAACCTCACTCAGCTCCCTGCTTGCTCACCCATTTTGCTACCCACATCCTAAACTATAGTAAGATTTCTTCTTGCTTTCCTGCTGCTGCCCCAATCCTTTGGGACCCATATAGATAGGGAGGGTCTCAGACACGAGTTATTTTAGATTGTCTGGGAAGATCTAATTAAGGGTCAAAGTAGTAGATGCTGTGAGAGGGCATTTGTCACTGAGTGAAGGAGATGACACTTGCCATATGCTCTCAAAGGAGAAAACAAAGGGTATATACATACATGAATGTGATTTTACATATACTTTTAATTTTTTCCTATAGATTTAAGTAACAGCGTAGAAGCAGTGAGATGGAAGGGAAGGGGTAATTCTTCAATTTATTATCAAAAAGACTCCTTTCAAGTACTAACTGACTATATTTGAGAGAATAAATAATCCAAAATAAGTTGAAAGCTTCAAGGTTTGTGATAAAGGGAATGCTGGAGTATACCTAAGTTAGTAATGCCTGCCTCTCCTTTTGTTTAATTAATATTTATCTTTAATAAAAGAAATACAGTTAAATTAAAATAATTTAGAAAAAAAGCAAAAAGTAAAACAATCCATGATTCTGCTATATAGAAATGACTGTTGTTATCAACATTTCAATACCTGATCCTTTTACTGTATTCAAAAACATTCATCTTACAAAATTGGAATCATATATTATCTGGAGTTTGTTTTATTCCTGCTTTTGTTTACTTAATGTTCACAACTAAATAATAATAATATGAATAACAACTCCTAAAATAATGATTTTAAATGGCTGTATAAAACAAATTGATCTACTCTTATTTCCAGTTTTGCCGGCAGTATAAACAACTTTATACAAAAATGTTGGTCTGTCTCACTTATGACTTTCTTACAAAAGAATCACTGTTATAGTACATCTTTAATACAATGTTACTGAGAATCATGCCTCAGCTCAGAGCCTTTTCACTGGCAGGTGCCTCTCTGGCAATGTTTTCTCCCATATATTATCGTGATAGACCCCTACATTGTGTTCAGGTTACTGCTCTAACATTATCATATCAGAGAGACATTTCCCTGAGCATCTATGTAAAATGTCATGCCAACCATCTCCAAAATCATTCATTATCCCTTTAGCCTGCATTATTTTTCATGTTAGTATTCAACAGTATCTAACATGTTATGTTTACTTGTTTCTTGTCTCTCTTTACCTCTTAGAATCTAAGCTAAATGAGAGCAGAAATTCTATTTTGTTAAACACGTTCTCCCTAGTGCCTCAGACAATGCCTGGCACATAGTAAGTGATCAATAAAATTTGTTCAATAAATAGATAAATAAAAAGAAAAAATGCAAGAATTTTGGTGCATATAAACTAGCTGCTTTCCAGGAAGCTTGCTCCAGTTTATACATTGATAAGCATAGAATAACCCAGAATATTAATTTTAAAATTGTCAAATAATAGGAAAACTTTATACTATATCTCAATGTTGCTTTAGTTGTGTTTTGTTTTTTTTTTTTTTTTTGCGGTACGCGGGCCTCTGACTGTTGTTGCAGAGCACAGGCTCCGGACGCGCAGGCTCAGCGGCCATGGCTCACGGGCCCAGCCGCTCCACGGCATGTGGGATCTTCCTGGACCGGGGCACAAACCCGTGTCCCCTGCATTGGCAGGCAGACTCTCAACCACTGCGCCACCAGGGAAGCCCTGCTTTAGTTTTTATTTCTTTTATTTCTTCTTTGAATTATCTGTTGCTCTTCATTATATTTTTCATTAAGGTTTTGGTTCCTTTAAAATAATGTGTAAGAGCCTACATGCATTGTGTTGTAATTTTTCATATTTTTATAGACCTTTTGTCTCTTCCATAGCATGCTTTCAATTTTTCCTTATGTTTTATGACATCTTAGATAAAATGTGTGGAGTCAAATATTTCAGGATTTCTTCCAGAGAGCTCACCTACACTGTTGCTATAGACTTCAAACTTTTCTCCCTACTTTTTAAAGTTTGTCATCCTTATCACTCCTATGATTTTTTGGAGCATCATTTCTTATTCTCACTTCATTTTTTTCTTTATCCATTATACCCTCTTTTCTTTTTAAGAATTTATATTTCCATTGTATTTTCTTTGTCTTTATTTTAGACCATTTCTTCCTTATAGGGGTCATGTCTTCAATAATTTTATTTAAAATGTCTGTTTTAAAAAATGATGTATTCAGTCATTGCTCTCCTTTTGATAATGTTCTTTTCCCATTTTCTCTATCATATTTTTATATAGGCCTCCACTTTATGTTTGTTTTCTATTTGCTCAACACTAAATTAGCCTAGATCTATCCAATGTCATGTTTACAACCAGATGACACCTGTTGTTTTCTTACCATCCACTTCTTGCTGGTTCAATCCCCTTCTTGTCACCTCAGCTTGGTGACAGGTTGCTGTGCAGATCTCCCAGCTAGTGACCAAGAAGCATACATGAAGTCTAACATTGCTCTCTTAAAAGTAAAGGTGTTCTCCTATGTCTCAAACCTTGTTGTTTCACAAGCAGGAAAAGCCACAGTTCTTAACATGGGCCTTTCTCCACTATCCTCCTACCTCTGCTACCATCTACATTGCTTTAACCAAATTTTGGAAAGAGTAAGGTGTCAAATGCCAGTCTTCTCTCTCCCTTCCAGTTTTCAAATACTAATGCCAAAATAGGAAAAGATGGTGCTGTGAGGATGCTACTCTATTTGTCTCAAGAAGTAGCACTTTCTTTTGATACCCAGTAAAATCATGGTAATCCAGGATTTTGTTAGAAAGAGTCCATGAATCTGAATACAATCAATTAGGAAATGTTGAAATACTTTCTTGACTTTCCAATGAATAGGACTAGTCTGTCTAGTCCTGACACCTGTTTTTTTCTTAGTCCAATATCATTAGCTTTAGAATAATGGTAAAGAAATTCCCTCTATTAATCTTAGTTTTTAGGACTGTTGTAAGAGGTATTTTTCTGTGTAGGTGTTTTAATAGAAAATTGGCTAAAACCACCTTATGCTGGCAGACTGCTAATCAGTTATCTTGGAAAACTGGTAGTTTGATAGTTTTTCAAGGCTTTTATTTTAGTTCATCTCTTCCTCTCTCCAAAAGTGACTACCTTCCAAAGCATTGCAGGGAAAAATGCATAGATATAGAATAGAATTACTGTGGGAAATTTCAACACCACATAATTAGCGACTAATATTTTGTTCTTGTTATATAATGCTTAGAAATTGTCCTCATAACTTTATATAGAAATATTATATCCTATCATTTTTGAATGTTTTTTAATTAATTGAAAGATAATTTAAAACTATTTTCATTTTTATTATGTATTCTAACTTAGTATCTCTAAATACAAATGATAAAGTTTTCGTGTTAAAGTTATCTAAGCTATTAAAATCTTTTACAAATTAGTTGAATTTGGCAAAAATTATCTGCAGTGTTTGATTAAATTGCCATTGCATACAGAGTAGTAGACTTTTTCTCCATAAAATGAAGATGCAACTGAGTAGGGTCAAGTTGACAAACTATTTTCAATAGTATCCTGGTAGTAACTTTTTTACTGTAAGAGACCACACTTTCACAAAGGGGATTCTTTTCCTAACCTGTGTGTAATTCAGAAACGTCTGTGGTTGTCTTAGTCAACTGGCCATAAAAGAAGACATTCTAGACTATGAAATCACCAAAGCTTTCAAATGCTGGTGTATGTTTTATGTTTTATATAGGTTACTAGTGACCCTTCTGCACTTATTAGAAACTCTTTTGTTTTGTGCCTGCAGAAACTCTGTTGCAAACGACACCAGGTCCTTGAGGTGATGACTGCAGACTTCTGCTGTTTAAGGCTGTTGACCTCGTTGACTGTTAGGAGCTAGTGGTTAGGTTTTTAATAAGGGAAAAAGAAAGCAAAACTTGTTCTATAACATATGAAAGTAGAATATAGAATTACAGGGTGGCATTGAATCATAGAAGTTTTGAAGACTAGGTATCTTTCAAGCAGTAATTATAATTCTTTTTTTGCCTTTAGTAATTAGAATTCTTGATTTTCTGCATCTCTATTGCCCACATAGCCCAAAATGCTCTAGAATAATGCTTGTCTTCAGTATATAAAAAAGCTGCAACTGAATCACTAAAAGGTGCCAAGACATTATTATTATTGTTGTTATTACTATTATTACCATCTAACTTTTTGTTTGTTTGTTTGTTTTTGTTTTTGCGGTACGCGGGACTCTCACTGTTGTGGCCTCTCCCGTTGCGGAGCACAGGCTCCGGACGCGCAGGCCCAGCGGCCGTGGCTCACGGGCCCAGCCGCTCCGCGGCACGTGAGATCCTCCCGGACCAGGGCACGAACCCGCGTCCCCTGCATTGGGCAGGCGGACTCCCAACCACTGCGCCACCAGGGAAGCCCACCATCTAACTTTTTATTTAATTTTATTTTTGTTACTACATGGGAGAAGAGTTTTGTGCAAGGTTTGATTTTTTTTGAGATATAGTTGACATATAACATTATATTAGTTTTAGGTATACAACATATAATGATTTGATATTTGTATTAACTTATTTTACTTTTTCAACTTAATTAGAGGCAATGTCAACCCAAACCTATCAATGACTCTTATTGTGTATTGGAAAAAGTGGAAACCCGTTTCTGCCTTAATCCCCACCCAGAACTGATTTTAACATTCTAATTACTACGTTCTTTATTACTACAGTTTTCAAAACTGATCCTGCCCACTAGATACTATTATCTGATCCTGTTTCTCTCACCTGCTTTATTCATTCTTGCATCTTTGGTTTGTTTGTCTTATTTAAGTCAGACAATGTCCAATTTGAAGATAATTCCATTGGTCAACCGAAGGTTAATGGGATGGAAATGCTAAGTTTAGCATCTATATGCTGTATTGCCATTCCTATATAGGGCTGCACCAGATGATGCTTTGTGGCATCACCAAGTAAATAGGGTGAGAAAAAGTGGTGTGGCGAATCCATCTTTGAATCATGGCTATTGGAGGGGGGCTGACTGTCTATAATTACTATAAAATATATGCTCTTTAATTGGATTGTACTATTCAAAAGGATGAATTTGATTTGAGATAAAATTCCCTGATATTTTTGTGTCACTAACTTACTGATAATGATGGTGGCTATTATTTTTAAAGTGTTTTCTTTGAGGAATATGCAAACAGTGTATGAAGTTTAAACAAACCTGTAGTTTTAAAAGATTGCTTTTCTCTTTAGTGTCTCACTTCTTTTCTGTTATTTTGACTCTCATTCTATATATATTTTAAAGACAGGAAGCATTTTGTCTTAACTAGAGAACAAAACAAAATCCTAGTGAAAGTAGTTATGAGAATAAGAGAAATCATGACATTAAGATAATATGTAATCTTGAAAGAGTTTTAAATAACTATTCCTATCTCCCGAAGTGGTAAGATTTCAATTTCCCTAAGCTTAGAGAACTTTGTTTATAGTAGTATAACTTTGCAGTTAGATATAATGTCAGTATCTTTAAAAAAAAGAAACTAAAATAAAACCTAGGAACCAAAGTGATTAAGTGATATCTGTGACTATGTGATGCCTTATTTTGTCATTTCTATATTCCCAGCTTGAAATTTAATATAAAAGAAATGCTTTGCTGCTTTGTTCTAAGTCCTGTTTGATCCAACATGGAAAAAATATATTGTTTTGAATTTCTTAATAGAAAAAAAATAAAATATCTTTGACTGAATTACTAGTTGCTCCTGCAAAAAGAAATTTGGAATTTACCTTTGGTCTATTTCACATCTTTAGCATGTTTTCTTTTAAAAATATTTCTAGATACTAGTGTCTGCTTGATTTTGGTTATCTTAGCTGTAATAAGTAGCCTTGGGACCCCTGAAGGCACACCCCACACACTTATGCTGTGTGACCTAAGGTCACAAGTAATGGCTGCAAGCTAATTGATTGAGAAAGGCTTGTCTGGAGGGGCCTCTTTGCGTCCTCCCTTTACATTCCTAAGTTCTGTGAAAGAGTCACTAGCAGCTCAGCCTAGCAAGGAAGGAAAAAAGAGAGGAAGTTTCTCTGCGTTCTGATTACACTCTGAGTTCCCCTGTAGTGAGCTTACTTCTCTCCACCCACTTCTTACCAAGAACTCTTTCACTTGAAGGTGAACAACTTAAAGCCTGATCTCAGAGTTACCCAAAAAGTGATTTGCGTATTTATTGAACTGAAAGAACAAATTACCTACTTCAGGCTGTGGGAAGCGTATGGAAATTATATTAGAACTTCAGCAAAGTGCACAGCCGCATAAAACAGAAGCCGGGACTCAGACTGACAGGCAAATAAGCCAGCTCGTGGAAGGGGCCTCTGGGTGGCAGCTCTGGGCTATTGGGTGTTGGACAACTATAGGCAAAACTGAAATGGAACAGGGGCAGAAAATAGCACACTGTTACGCTACGCAACCGTTGCTTTCTCATGGTGAGTGCAGATTTAAGATATTATTTAAAGTATACTTTCTATGTTGTAAAACAAGTAAAGAAATCTTTTGTGCTTTGAGGGAAGTTATAGTAAGAGCATTTCTTAAAAGTTCTTAGGCGATTTGGTTTTGTTTCTGCTTGATCTCACATTAAACTTGGCAATGCTAACAGAAATACAATATTTGTATTGTCTTGCGTGTCCTTTTTCTTAAAGTTGTCCTTTTGTTTAAATCATGCTTCTCTTCAACCTGAATAAACATTGTTTTAGGCAAATCATGTGTGGAATAGATAATAAAGGAACAACAGTGTGACAGAATATATGTAAACATTTCATTTAGTCCAACTTTGTGTCACTTCTCCACGACTTCATGTTTTGCCGCCTTATCTCGGGAATATATAGCACAGTCTCTATGAAAAGAGCTTTGTGTGAGAATTCCAGCGAGTTAAAGGGTCAGGGCCTGTGTGTTATCTGACTGCCACCAAGACTCACTGGGGTGTCCTCTATTTTTAACCTAAAATAGGGGAAAAAGTGCATCTTTACATATTAAAAAGTAAGTGTGTTTTGATTCCAGAAGTTGCCTTCTTATAGTTTATGTGTGTTATTCCTGGCAAAGGATTGCTTAAGCTTCTTTTGAGAAGCAGCATGCAAACTTCTTTTGTTTCTTTTTGGCGTGTTTGCTCACATTTCACTGCAGAAACTTTGCACACAGTTTTTTGTTTTATGTTTTTTAACTTTAAATAGCTTGAAACAATACCGAGTAGTTTTTATTTCAGTGCAAATATCTTGGAAGTTAGTAAGCTTGCTTTTTCTGGGAAAAAAAAAATACCTCAGAGAATAAATTGTGCTTAATTCCTAGTTTAGCCATACTTAAAATCCTGTTTTAAATATGCTTCTTCTTAAAAAAATATCAGAGCCTACAAGGAGTATTCCTAGAATGTTATAGAAGAGATTCTTCTGCAAAAACTGCAAATTCAGTATTGTGAATTTAATAAGTGCCAAAATATTATTGCTATTGTTGACTTTGTTTAGAAAGCAGCTTTATTAACAAGGTGACTGCATTAGATGTTACCAAATGAAAGGTGAAAAATATGTCTTCCATACTGCTGATTTGATAGAATACAGAGGTCTGCATTGTTACTGTGTTTCATGCTCACTTAAACTTTTTAAAGAGCACCTCTGTAATACAAATTTTGAATAATAATTTTAAAAATGAAATTTACTAAAGTAAGCTCCTTATATTTTGAGACGTATAGCTTCTGTTTGCTAAAGTAAATTAATAAATGGAAAAAATATATTGGAGTAATTGTGAAGCTGTAAAACTTTACAATAAAAGGAGGAAAGCTTTTAAGAAAAAAAGAATATGTTTTCACTTATGGGACAATTTTGAAGTACTACTTAGCTCTTCTCTTCTAAAGATTTATGGAAAACTTAACTGTTGCAGAACTAAGTAATAGTCTTGACTTTTATACTGTATATAAGAAGGATAATTATTTTTGAGCTCTTCTTATGATTTGATACAAACTTCTTTCAACAATTACAAAATGCGACTGACAAATCCCTTTCTAAGAGAACAAGTTCATTATGTTTGTCACCTGTTACATTCATTCTTTCTTTTGCCTACATACACAGCTCCTAGCTGTTTATTAGTGCTGCAGGAAGGTGAAAACCTTTTTTTTAAGAGAAAAGGTTTAAATATTTATTTGCATGAACATTTTGAGGTTTCTAAAATTATGTTCTCATCAGAATCACCCAGTGTTTTTAATAAGGTCTTTTGTTATGATCTCGATATGAATGGTCAAAACAGGAGATGTAAATTGTTTGAGTTTTTCTTTTAATATGTAAGTAAAGTTAAGGTGTGACTGAGGATTTTTGAAAGGCTTTGCCAAGACATAAGCCTTTTGAAAATTTCTCCCTTTGCTCTAAAGACTGTAAAAAAATGTTTACGCCTTACTTATTCCCTTCAAACCAATCCAGAGACCAAAAATTAAAGAGAACTTCATTATTCTCCTCAGTTATAAACTCTAACAACAACTCAGGAAGTTACCCTGCTTTGGGGAGGGGCTACAAAAGAATGGGGTTCCCTCTAATGGAAGTACCTAAATTGTGATAAACAAAAGATAGAAAGGTCTGCTGCTAAGTTTTACTCACACTTAATCTTAAACTACTATCTTCAGTCTTTTCCATTCATATTTACTTATTGATTGGTTACTGAGGTGAAGACATCTTTTAAAAACTACTAGACCTAGAGTTTGTCATACAGAGTAAAGTAAGTCAGAAAGAGAAGAACAAATACCGTATGCTAACACATATATATGGAATCTAAAAAGAAGTGGTTCTGAAGAACATAGGGGAAGGACAGGAATAAAGATGCAGATGTAGAGAATGGACACAGGGAGGGAAAAGGGTAAGCTGGGATGAAGTGAGAGAGTGGCATGGACATATATACACTACCAAATGAAAATAGAGAGCTAGTGGGAAGCAGCCACATAGCACAGGGAGATCAGCTCAGTGCTTTGTGACCACCTAGAGGGGTGGGATAGGGAGGGTGGGAGGGAGACGCAAGCGGGAAGAGGTATGGGGATATATGTATATGTATAGCTGATTCACTTCATTATAAAGCAGAAACTAACACACCATTGTAAAGCAATTATATTCCAATAAAGATGTTAAAAAAAAACTACAATCAACCATAGCATTATTTAAAAAAAACATGATTTTAAGAAGGTATATATTTTCTTATATAAGGCTTAATTTTCCACAGATGTTTAAATTTTTTATTAGGTTAATAGGAAACAACGGAACTATGTTCACAAATTAATATACAGTTATCTCTCTTATTTCTATATAAAACATATTGGTGATTCATTGTCCTTCCCCTACATTACTATATTACACCAGATTGCAGTGTGTGTGTGTGTGTGTGTGTGTGTGTGTGTGTGTGTGTGTGTGTTTTCACGTTTGCACTTATGAGGTCACAGACAGAGTGACAGAGTAGCCTGGACATATGCTAGGGTTATGACACTCTTTGACTTACTTCCTTAAATCTCATGGTCACTAAATATCAGAGTTTTTGCTGTACCCTGGTAGCAGTAGACATCTGTTGCAGTGAATTTATGCCTTCTCTATTGAGGATGAATATCATATTGGCTGTATTATTGTTTCAATTACATTCATCAATTTGCTTTTAAAGATGAATTATTCTATCAAAATATAGGGCAGAATTTATAGGATTAGATTCTGTCATCTCTGACAAATTATTTGTCCTCAAAGGCTTTCCTAGAGAGTGGCCGTATGGTTTTTATTATTCTCCTTACAGGGAAGAGAGCATAGTGGTTGTTCATTTTTCTAGACACTTTGATCTTAGGACTCACATCTTTCTTAAATTATGGAAATTTTCAAAATTTTCTTTTCAAATATGGCTTCTTTTACCATTAGCTCTAATCTATTTTTCTGGTACATCCTAGTATATATATGTTGAAGCTTCACAATATATCATACATATTTCTTAAATTCTCATTCATAATATATTATAATCTTTCTGTGCTACATTTTTTGTGAATTACTCAAGAGATATCTTCCAATTTACTAATTCTTGTTTTGACTATACCCATTCCAGAATTTTTTTCAGCTGTATTTTTTTTTCCTGGTTATTCTAATTGATTCTTATACCACTTTTATTATTTCATCTCTACTTACTTTTTTGTACATTGTATTGACATTCTGTCTTACTTTGTCTCTTCAAGGCTACTAACATGCTTATATTGAAATTCTGAAATTGACCTATTATTTTCATGTCATCTGGAATGACTTCATTGACTTTTAAAAAAAATTTGCTGGAAATCTTTTTATATGATTTTACATGCCTTGGAATTTTGGTTTTCAAGCTTAACTTGAGTGAGAGGGATTTAAAAATGTTTTTAAAATTTCTCTCTCTCTTTGTTAGACCCACCCCACCCTTATTGTCATAGAGTAGGCCCTGCACACTCTCCATCCCCAGCTCAGAATCTCTGATAATGGGGATATCATGTATCTAGTCACCAAGTCAAATAGTAGTTTGTTCCAGTTGCTGACTGTCAGGTTATGGCTGCTGCCTTTGGCCTCCCTACTAAGCAGCTCTGTGTAAACCATGGGTCCAGGGAGGTAGTCAGTTATTCAGCTTCCTGTTACCTTGCACTCAGGTTTTAATCAGTAAACATGGCACTGATTTTCACTCCCTGTGGGGCAAGTGTGGCACTCTAGTTACCTTACAGATAAGGAAATGCTTGCCTCTTATTCCAACAACCAACTGGTGCATTGCAGCTCACCAGCTGGTGCGTTGCAGCTCACTTTCTATTTCTATTCTATCTCTAGTTCTCAGAAGGATTTGGCTTGGTTTTGATATCACTTTTATATGATCTCATTTATTACCGTTATATGTTGGAAGCAAAGGCAAGAGGTTCAAACCATATCTTGACAAGTTTCCCAACCCATGGGCTTTAGAGTCAGAAAATGTGGGTTCAAATTCTGACTGATTTATTACCTTAGGAAAAGTCTTTAATTTCTTAAAAGTCTCCATTTCTTCCCATCAAAAATATTTATAGCAATGCTTGTCTCATAATGCCATTCTAAGCATTGAATGAGATAATGTATGGAAAGTAGTTAGCCCTGTGCTTAACTATATTAAATATGCAAATTCTAGGGAGTAAAAAAGCAACCAAAGCCAAAATAAAACCAGACTCTACAAATCATGAAGTGAATGAACGACAAAGGAAATGTAATTCTTGTTTCTTGTATTCTGAGTGAATGCAGCGTTATTATTTTTGATAGCTAAAGTTCTAAAGACGAATGTCAAGAGCGTGTCTAACAGATAGGTAAATATTCTGTTACAATATCCACATACTTTAGTAAGTATAAGTGAATATATTTCATAGAATTTCAGTAAAATACAAAGCATTTTGCAAAATGACCTTTTGGTATAGTTATTCTAAATCCAAAATAGAATTATTCTTAAGGACAGTAGAAGAGTGTGAGGTATGTGGCATGGGAACATGTTTTTGGATTGTTCTTTTGACTTTATTAACAGTTATATATAATACATGTTATATATATATGTATACAGTATACAAATTATACATATTATGTATATATATATAAAACAGTTATATATATATTACAGTTTCACCCAAGGATGGGTTTCTATAATAGTGAAAAAAAGAAGGAAGGGGGGGTCTTTTGTAAGGGTTTCAAAGTCTTGTTTTGTAGCTTTGTAGCCGATTCGTAATATTAGTATCTTTTCAAAACATCTGTTTTGATGGATTAGGGTTCAAATTGACTATATTGTCAAAGGGTATGTTTAGCTGGGTGGGAAATGAGTTTCTGAAAATCAAAAGGTTTTAAAAGATGAAGAAAAATGAGAATAAAGACAAGTGAGCCACTTCTTGGAAGTAGTCTTAGATTTTGAAAACAAAGAAAATAAAGACATGTTTCTAAGAAGCTATTGCCAGTATGTCCTCAAGTAGAACATTTATGAAATAAGCATTTTATTTTCCTTTCTTACCACTGTTTTTTCTCTATCATGTTAGTTCTCTCTTTCATTTCCATTTGTAGGAACACCTTCTGCTCATTTCTTAAATATTCATGAGCTTCAGTGCTCCTTCCTGAGCTGGCTTTTCTTTTACTATCCTCTCTTCTTTGTTCTCATCCATCACTATGACTCAGATACCATTACTAGCCAATCTCTAGCCCATTTCTCTCTCCCAAACTGTAAATCAGTATATCCAATTAGCCACAGGCACTTCATATTCAAAACATGTACAAATCTGAATCATCATCTCCCTGCCAGAACCCTTTTTGATCTCAGTCTGTCATACACCTGGTTGCCCAAAACAGAATCAGGATGTGAAAACCTGCCTTCCTTATACTTCTCTCTCCCACACATTTAAGCTTTATAAAATATTGATTCTATTTCTAAGCATTTCTATTTCTGATCATTTCTCTGATAGCACCAACACATTTCCTACCATCTGACTGAGATTGTGAGCCACTTCAGAGTTGTATAACTCAAGGACGAGGAAGCTTGGGTCTGTCTCCAAAATTCTCATCTGGCATTGGTTGAGGGTTACTCCTGAGACCATTAACTCTAGAACTCCAGCACACCTCCTAACAGTTCAAGTATGTTCTTGGCTAGAGAACACCCTCAGGCAGAGAGTTTCAGGTACTTGCAGTAAAATTCCTTCAATGTGTAATGTCAATATGAATGCCAAAGATATATGAGTAGTACAGCAAGAGCTTCTGCGCTGTACACTTAGAGGCAAATGTGTTGCAAATAGCAAATCCAAATGTTTGCTATTTCAAACAGCACTGCACATAACATCATTTGTATATATCCCCTTGTGAGCATGTGGATTTTTCTTAGGGTCTGTATCCAAAAGTGAAATTACCGGGCTGTGAGAGATATGTGGTCTCAATTTTAGGACTCTGCAGATTACTCTCCTAAATAGTAAAATTACTCTCTGAAGTTGCTATACAAATTTCTGCTTCCTTCAGCAGTTATTAGAGTACCCTTTAACCACATTTTTTTCAACCTTTACTATTGCCCAGTGTTTTAATTTTGGATATCTGTTGAGTAAAATGGTATGTTAAACTTCTTCAGTTTGATTTATTTTTATTCCTAATGAGCTCAGAAAGATTTCCAATGAATTTCTGAAAGTAGGTGAGCAATGGAGACCTTGGCTATAAACAGACTACAATACGCTACTCATTTTTTAATGTGAATGCAACTTTATTTATTGACAATTCAAATGCCCTCTTCGGTTAATTGCTTGTTATACCTTTGCCAATTCTTTGTTAGGCTGTTTGTCTTTTTCTTGTAGACTTTCTGGCATTATTTGTTTATTGTATCCCATCTGCTTTACTCCTCCCCACCATAGGTACCTTTGCAGAGTGTCTTTTTGAATGTAAAGCAAATAAAAAACATAGATTTTTGTCCCATCTCATTATACACAGTACTTTAAACCATGCTTTGGTCATGTAATATACTGTGGAGTTATTTCAGGATATGCAAGAAACTGTGATGCAAACTATGAGAGATGAAAACATGAACACAACACACAGTCTATCCATTGAAAACTTGGTCTCACAGGTGACTTTAAGAGAGTTATAAAGTGTTACGGGAATTTAGAGAGAAGATATTTATTTTCCCATTGAAAAATTAATATTTTTCAAAACAGTGGAGAATCATGCATCAGGAGATACAATTTATTCCTACATTTTACCCAGCATCTTATATATCAAGTTTTCTACAGCTGTGGAAAGTTTGCAAATTTGTAATTAAAGAACATGTGTTTTAAGGGTCTACTATATATCAACTGTGACAAGTATTAGTGGGGATGTAAAAGTGAACAAAGCAGATAATCCTTAAGTTCATGGGAGGTAGAAGCTGAGAACTAAATAACAATGAGGAAAGAGTGGATACAGTATAAAAGGGCATTCTGGGAGATATAGTATATTCATTGACAGGGCACCTGGGTTTCAGGCTGAAGGATGTTTGAGAAGTAAAGATAGCCAAGTAAGCATGGAGAAGGCTCTAGGCAAAGGAAAGGTGTGCAATATTATGAAATTGAGAATGTGGTTAGTTTGAGGAACTGCAAGTTCAAATTGGATGGAATAGAGTTCTAGGGGTGGTGAGTGGTTGAGAAGAAACTTTAGAGATAAGTACTGGCTCAGTTTTGAACAGCCTAGTTTGGATTCTATCCTAAGGACACTAGAGACCCATTTAAAGGATTTAATAAGGCTGTCAAAAGTCAGATATTACTTTAGATAGAAAAATATCATGAGAGATGAGTGGTAGTTAAAACCATGACAATTGGTATATTTCTCAAGAAATTCCTTCATATGGCTACTATTGTTACTTAGAGGGTTCAAAACAGGTTTCAGGTTATCTGTAAATGGCCAATGTTTATATTCTGTGTGTATATATATATATGTGTGTGTGTGTGTGTGTGTGTAATCTTCATTAAATTATCAAACTTGTCATTGACTAAAAAATTTAAGAATCACTAGGTTAAATTAAGAACCTAGTTGATTATTCAGTCATAAAATAGTTAGAAATCCTGCCATTTGCAACAATATGGATGAACCCTGAGAGTATTATACTAAATGAAATGTCAAATAGGGAAAAACAAATACCGTATGATCTCACTTACATGTGGAATCTAAAACAACCAAACTCATAGAAACAGAGAACACATTGGTGGTTGTCAGAGGTAGGGGGAAGGGAGTGGGAGAAATGGGTGAAGGTGGTTATCTTCCACTTACAAAACAAGTAAGTCCTGGGGATGTAATGTATAGCATAGGAACCACAGTTAACAACAGTGTATATTTGAAAGTTGTTAAGAGAGTAGACCTTAAAGGTTCTCATTACAGGAAAAAAAATTGTTAACTATGTGAGGTGAGGTGATGAATGCTAGGTAAGCTTATTGTGGTAATCATTTCACAGTGTATACATACATAAATCACATCATTATATTGTACATCTTAAATTTATAAAATGTTATATGTCAATTATATCTCAATAAAACTGGAGTAAAAACAAAAACAAACTTTAGTTGGCCAGAAAAGAACCCTTGAGAAAATCAGTATTTAAGGAACAGACAGCGGAAGAGGAGGAGTTCAAAGGGAAAAAGAAGAGTGGTCAGAGCAATAGCAGAGGCAATCATAGAAGTCAAGTTTGTTAAAGGCTTAGTAGCTATAAGAAAATGGTTCCAAAATTAAGTCCTTTGAATAAAATTGAAGTTTATTTCTTTCATACTATAAGCCAGCCTATGTAGGCAATGGTGCTGTTCTGCTCCTCCAGGCCATTCAGGAACCCAGGTTCCTTCCGCCTTGTTGCCTTGGTTGGGTTGCAGGCATTCCTGAACTCACTCAGGAAGAGGTAAAGAACCAAAGTTCAGGGACAGCAGCCTGTCTTTAAGTTGAAGACAGCCTAGGAATTATATATGATATTTCTGTTCTGCTCATCTAAATTTAGTCACACAGCCACAAATGGATGTGAGAAAACTGGGAAATCTAGTTTCCACTGGGAGGCCATGAGATTAGGAAAAGGGGCAGAGTGAATTTTGGGAGAATAACCAGCAGTTGCCACACCAACTTTTTAAGTTAAAACAATACTTAGCGATTAGATTAGATTAGATTATCCATTTAATATGTTTATTGAGCAGTTCCTCTATTTGGTCATTATTCTATGTGGTAAGTGTACAGACATTTAAAAAAAATCCGCTACCAAATAGCTTATATTCTAGAAAGGAGAGATAGGTACTAAACAAATTAACAAATAAATATGTGACATAATATTAGAAAGTAATAAGTACTAAGAAGAAAAAGTGAAAGGATAGAAGTGCTATTTTTAGCTAGACTAGCAAGGGAAAATCTATTATGTTAAAAACTGAAAAGCGTCCTTTGAAAGACAAAATATTGAGATCTCCCTCTTTGGGGAAGAATTTGCAGTTGAGTTGACAGCCTAGAATATTGGTTGAAATAGGATGAGGATGGGGACATATGTTTATGTATAACTGATTCACTTTGTTATAAAACAGAAACTAACACACCATTATAAAGCAGTTATACTCCAGTAAAGATGTTAAAAAAAAAAAAAGACATTGGATGAGCAAAGTTGCTAATTCAGAGATTCAGAGTTAAAGGAGAGTTATCTTTTTAAGGATTCGGGGGAGAAAATTGACCATGATTATAGCCTAACTAGAAAATGCATATAGAGATGAGGTTATTGCATGTCCTAGTGCTGGAAGGAGGGTGTGATGCATGATGGGCATGGGTGTAAATAGTTCGTATAGGATGACCTCATTTTTCCCAAGTAAGAATCAGGAAAGCTACTGAGAGTGAGAGCTTTGTGGCTTGTATCAGGTTCTTGATAGCAATTATGAAAGTATGGGGTTATTGTGGGAAACCTCCAGCAAATATGAGAAGCCCAAATCTAAGAGAGAAGAATTGTGTCATGGGATTGAATCTGTGCCAGGGTTTTTCAGGGTGTGGGTAGTGGACAGGTCCACCAACCCTAGGTAGGAGAGGGTGAAAATGAGAGTGGTTTAAGTGATGAAGCATAACGTCTATTCCACATGGCAAGAGGAATGGTTTCCTTCAGGAGAGAATAACTAAGGAACCACATGCCCAGTTCTAGATTATGCCTGAGTTTGTAAAGTGACTGAGAAATGTGTTTCAGATTATATTTTTCAGGACAAGTTTCTTTTTTATTAACTTGCTATTCAAAATTCTGAATTTTTAATTTAGCTGACTTCCTTGTTTTTTTTGTGTTGGATTGTTATGTAGGGTTGTAAATTCACTGTCACAGTTATGAAATTAAGAAGACAAGTCATAAAATTATTAAGAAATTAAAACCTTAAGTGAACACCTATTGAATTATGTCATTTGTTTTTTCTTTAACATCTGCTGGTCCCTAGTAGAAATACTGTTTATACTTCATGGAATAACTAAGGAAATGGAAATTTTTGGGGGAAAAAAAAACATGTCGTTTATAAGCTATTTATTAATTTACTAAATGTTTAGTATCATATATGTCATCTTTCATATTCCATTAATCCACTGACTTAACCCGTGAATTAAATCATAGAGCTGTCAGCCCTTCTTGGCAAGTGTATTTTTCTTGATAAGTTGATTCTATTTTTTTCCATGTTTTGTCCTTTATGTCTGGATATTTGCCTATGCCCACCTAAACCACATCTTTTTATCAGAAATGACATCAGTATAGAGAAATCATGGCCAGAGCTATCAGGATTTTTTGCATTTTGAAAGTAATACCTTGATATTATGACATTTTCTGTTCTTTCAAGGCTTTTAGTTTCTTTTTATAAAACTATTCATAGTTTCTGTTAATTTTCTGGTTCTCAGATTAATCCAAGATATGTCTAATTTAGCCTTTTTGAGGTACTGTTGTTTACTTGTCTCCAAGCAGGCCCATCTTCCTAGTATTTATTTTTCTATGGGATATTTTTTTTTAGTTTGTTTTTCCTCTAAAAGGGCACTAGAGTCTTTATGATTTTCTTCTGGCCTTTCAATTGCATTAACTTATTTTGTCTGGCTTCTCTTACCTTTCCTTCTGGAAGATATAGCTGATTTCTGCATTCACACCTCACAATTTGTTACTTTGATGTGAAATGCCTTTTTGCCTTCAGATCTCTGCACAATCTTTCATTACTCTGATTGTATTGCCGTTTCTTGATGCTGTGAGTTTTTCCTACACTGTTCCCCATTGCTGACACAGTCCACCACCCTTCAGCAGAAATTTCACACCAATTTCTGTAAAATACCTCCCTCAACAAAGAAGAGGTAAACACTTAAACCTCATAACTAAATACAGTATTCTTTGACATCAGTATTTTCTATGTTAAATTTTGATGTCTTATATACACTGATAATTGGCTTCCTTATTGTTCTCACCTTCTCAATATTTTCTTGTCAGTCAGATGCAAATTAGTAAGATTAGATTTCATATGTTCTTGAAGGCAGGATATCACCACAATGTAGCAAGATTTTTACAATCAATATTCATTTGTACTGTTTATGCACTAGAAATTACATAGGGGAAAATGTCACAGGAGTATGGCTCAAATCATCTAGGTTTAGGACACTTTAATCAACATTTAGAATTCTTTTCTCCTGTGGATAGTAGAAAAGATGATCAATGCTTGCTAAATGTTATTAACCTTTTAATCACCGTTATACATTTAGCAAATCAATTTAATCATCTATTGGGTGATTAGAAATGACTAGTTAGGGAGATCAGCTCGGTGCTTTGTGACCACCTAGAGGGGTGGGATAGGGAGGGTGGGGAGGAGATGCAAGAGGGAGGGGATATGGGGATATATGTATATGTATAGCTGACTCACTTTGTTATACAGCAGAAACAAACACAACCTTGTAAAGCAATTATACTCCAATAAAGATGTTAAAAAAAAATGACTAGAGACAGAAATTTAGAAAAGCAACATTGATGCTTGATACACATGTACAAACATACACAAATAGATTGATAGACACATGTTATGGAATGTTGTATTTCATATTTTATCTGCCTAAGTTACTGAAGTACTTTGAATTAGATCAAGTCAAAATGAATTCTGTGATTTGGAAATTCCAGCACACACCACTAAAAATGAGGAACCAGAAGGTGTACTCCTTGGAATTTTTTTTTAAAGATTATTCATGAATCATGTAACTTTAAAATAATATTAATCTTTAGGAAAATTTGGGGGATTGACTTTCTTTAATGCTTTTAGAGCCAAGGGATTCAATTTTTTAAATAGGGAAAATTTTGCATTTATCATACATTTTGGAGCATCAAATCTTTCACTCACTTGCTAGACACAGGGATGCAAAGGTAACTAAGACACAGTTGCCTCTTTTAAAAAGTTCTTGCATTTTTTAGTTCACTTCACTTTGCAGAAAGTGTGACTATTGTTTATAATGCTATTATATCCCATTTCTTTTTAATTGTTTTCAAATAATGACTACTGATATAGATTAACTTTTTGAGGTATTAGCCTAAATGCTTTAACTTGTTTTACTGGGAGGAGTGCTACGTGTTCCCTGTCAGCAAACTAGGAATGGACTAGTTACATTCCCAATCCCTTTCCAGCCACTCTGGCAGGTACTTTGGGATCCACAGAGGAATATCTGACATAATTCCTGCTCACCAGTAGTTGAGTGGAATTAGGGAGAGTTAAGTAACAGAATTTCTTTGACATTTTTTAGAAAAGTCAGAATATAAAGACTCATTTAGAATATAAAGTGTTACCAAATGAATGCCATAGAAATACATAGCAAGGCAAAAACAGTCTGAAAGACTTGATAATAAATATTATGTAAGAGCAAAGCACCTGCTAGGCCTTGAGTGATGGGAAGGACTGAGACATATGGCTGTGGATTTAAAAGTCTAGCTGAATGGATTCAGTGCTAGCAGGAGTGTCTGTAGACCAATTCCATACAGATATCACAACTCCCAGAAGAGTAAGTGTGTCCAAATGTAGAAACTGTTAGTTAGATCCAAGCAAAAGCTTGGGGATGGGTTCAGCACTGGAGAAAAGAAAAGATGGCCATTCCACTTGAAGTAGGGTCATTCCAGCAAATCTATCCAAAAATAAGATCATTATGGCAATATTTATTATTTTTCACAGTAATAACTGGGTGATTAGTCTGCAGGCCTATGCTAGGAAGGCCACATTTGCTGACATAATAGATAAAATCCCAGCATTTTAGAAGTTTAGGACTTACTCAGAGCATAGTCCAGGGCAGTACTCCTTGGGCAGCTTTCTGCTCAGGTTCATTCCTCTTGCAGCTCCACCAACATCGACTCCCACAGCCTCAAATTACGAGTTCACACATGAAAGGAGTTTACAGTTCTGACATGGAACATCAATCCTACCCACACTCTGCTCTCTTCAGAGCTCAGCCACATGGCCATCCATACCTTGTGCAGGTGAATCTGGGAAATGTGGTCTGTCTGTTCTCCCAAAAGAAAAAACCTCAACCGCTTATTCAAATAACACACACTTCTATTGTGTGTACGGATCTCTGAGTCAGACTGTGGAGAGTATCTCTCAATAAGCAAGACATACCTTCTGACTTCAAATTCTTAGACAGAACTATACGTAAATAAATGCTAATGCAAGGCCAGATGTATTGGGTTCTATAATAGAGGGATAAAGAACCTCTTACAAAGGAAAAACTTCCGAGAAAAGGCGAGATTTGAGCAGAGTTTGAAGCATAAATAGGGGCTCACCACCACGTAGAGGTGGAGGGTACGGCATGAAAAGTGACATGCGAACAGGCTGTATCAAATGGCTAGAGATGACAGTCTACGATAGGTACAGAAATAAAGATGTCTGAAAGATATTTGGGGACCACAACATAACAGACCTTAAACACTCTGTTTATAGCTCAGGAGCCATTGCAAAATCTGCAGCATATGCTTAGGAAAGAAAGCAGTGTTCAGCACACATTAGAATGGAAAGAAATTAGGGATGGGAGTGGCGGGGAGCTATTTGAACTAAGGCAGTGGGAATGGAAATGAGAGAACAGTTAATGCAAAACATTTGAAAAAGTAGATTTGAAAAGACTTTGAGATTGTTTGTGTTGGTGAGTAAATCCAGAGATTTTTGCATTTCACCGACAGAGTGTTCTTGATGGTTAATCCTTGGGAATTATTTGATGAGTTCGAAGAGCACGTATAGTTGATCTCATTAGCTAAGGGAGTGTTAAAATCTGCCAAGGCAAGAACTTTGAGCAATGACATCTCTGGGGCCTTGAACTTGAGAGAAGTGCAACAGAGATATCTAACTTCTATTGTAGCCACAAATTACCATATTTTGAAAAACAATTTCTGAACAAGAAATAATACAGAATAGGTCACCTCCCATCCTTTGAGTCCTAAGTAGGCAAGTGTATGCCTTTTATCTCTAAGTAACTTCCCGTGACCAAAATCCTCACTCCACATTCTCTTCTAGACTTACTCTCAGGATATAGATAGTTTTGAAATTATGCAGAAAGGTAAATAACTTTAGAGAGTTTGAAGTCTTCATCAGTCCTTTTTTTTTTTTTTTTTTTTTTTTTTTTTTTTTTTTTTGCGGTATGCGGGCCTCTCACTGTTGTGGCCTCTCCCGTTGCGGAGCACAGGCTCCGGACGCGCAGGCTCAGCGGCCATGGCTCACGGGCCCAGCCGCTCCACGGCACGTGGGATCTTCCCGGACCGGGGCACGAACCCGCATCCCCTGCATCGGCAGGCGGACTCTCAACCACGGCGCCAACAGGGAAGTCCTTCATCAGTCCTTTTAATTCTGTTATACTTCAGTGAAGAAGAGGGTAATACCAGAGCGCTTCTCAAGTGGCACATGAAGCCTCCTCTGTACATTAAAGAATATTCCTTACTTAAAATGCTCTCTGGGAGTGAGGGCTTTGAGGGCCACTTCTCCCCATCTTTACAATGCAAGGGAAGTATTTAAATGTTTAAGGAGTAAAGTAGCCTCTTCAACTCCCGTTGGACCTGCTAGCAACAATTTACCAGATGTAAAACATCAAGAAGTGTTAATGGAGAATATTTGAAGCCTGGTCTCCAGGTTCTCTGCCCTAAGAAAATTTTTCTATTAGCTACTGAAAATCTTAACCCCTCCAAGAAGACAGTCTAACCCTTGTTAAAGTCAAAACAGAAGATCCTCATCAGTTCCTGCAGAGAAGAGGTAACAAAGTTTAGATGACAACCATGGTGTTATAATTAATATGTAGGGACTTCCCTGGTGGCGCAGTGGTTGAGAATCCACCTGCCAGTGCAGGGGACACGGGTTCGAGCCCTGGTTCAAGAAGATCCCACATGCTGTGGAGCAACTGTGCCCGTGCGCCACAACTACTGAACCTGCATACCTAGAGCCTGTGCTCCACAACAAGAGAAGCCACTGCAACGAGAAGCCCGCACACTGCAAGGAAGAGTAGCCCCCACTGACCACAATTGGAGAAAGCCCGTGCACAGCAACAAATACCCAATGCAGCCAAAAATTTTAAAAATTAACAAAAAAAACCTGTACTTAAAAAAAAAATAATTAATATGTAACTTTTAGATCGAAAATTTACTTTATTCCAACTTTCAGAGAAATAATCTTACTTCCATTAAGCAAATTATATGCTATGTTGAAAATAAGTTGAGACTGCCAATTGGAAATACAATAGACTAGCAGAGTTCAAATGAAAATGTATTATTATAAAAAATTTCATCTCATAATACAGTTTTCAAATGGGTTTAGTTACAGTAATTGATAGCATTTATGTGTTCTTAAAATGCTTTGATCTAATGTGTAGCTTTCCGTTTAATAATGGATAAATTTTCAAAATATTGAAGAGAGAGGAACAGGACATCCTAAAAGTGACTGAGATAACAGTTGTTCATTCCTGTTCATTGACGGTATCCTTTTGATAAAGTGAGTGGAAAAGGACTGATTAGTTATCAGAAAATATGGGTTTAGCTTAGGTTACTCTCTTGTTGACCACAAAACTTGTTTGAGTTCTTAGTTTTTATCCATGATGACCACTCTATCCACTGCATAGATTTACTCTGAGGACCAAATTATAATATTTCAGCATACATAGAGAGAAGTATGAAATACTCTTGAGGTCTTTCCAGTATTTTTATACTATGACCTAGCTCTACTGACTTAATCCCCATGTCCTATGTTGTGTCTTTTTGATCACTCAAAAGCTCTGTAAAGGAGTCTTGGTACCCAGGCTACCAGTCTCAATTTTCACCACCTGGGAGAATGATACAGTTTTTGCATTTTAGTAAAGTAAAATACTGGGACAGTGATAAGGATAAAGAAAGAAAAAAATTGTATTCTATAATTGGTTGCTGCCATAGGGTTATTTTTTCCCACATTGCAATTCTTATTATATCATACCAGTCTACTTAAAACCATCCATTAATATTTTATAAATCTCTTGGCATTTATTTTGGTATTTCTTCAAAGTTATCTTATGAATCTGTGATTTGAGGATTAGGCTGAAAATGTGTAATGATTAGGTACTCTTCTTAAGGTTTGCTTGCTGAATTCAAATAAAACCACAATTCTGTTTTTTTTTTTTTCTGATAAAATTTAAATTCTAACTCCCACCAACTTTTAAATAATATGCAATTGAAGGAAAAATTGTTTTGTTTGTTGATTTTTTTGGGGGGGAGGTATCCCTCAAAACCATTTCTCCCACCTTGTAGGATTGTACTACAAAAGGACTAACTGTTTAGGACACATAACTTATTATTTAAACAAAGCAACAAAAATTTATAAAAAGGAAAGTTAGGAGTGAAAACAACTCTGAGGCTAAGTTTGTGTATGTAATAACTGGGTAAATCCTTTGGTGAAGTACATTGGGTAGTTACAGGGATCTGATATGTAAAATAGAGTGAATTTCATATGGGCATGATTTGAACAGCCAAAATATTTATGATTAAATAAAACATTTCCCAATTAGGGGTTATGAGCATACGTTAAAGTAATAATAAATTTTGTCAAGTGTCTTGAAAGTCCTAAACGATTTGGTGGATAAGCAGTCAAAATATTAGGATGAATGAGTATGTGTGAGAGTGTGTTTGGTTTGTTTGGTTTGTTTTCCTATCCTTTTATAACTCCTTTAAGAGGTAAGATGTACCTTCTGGTTCTTTTACAAGGGTAGGATTTTCATTCACCTCTACTTTTTCTTTTCCAAGGAGAGAAAACTTAAGTTTCCAGATGTGTACAGAAAAGATTAAACATTTTAGCTACTATTTTATAATTTTTTCCTTGCTTGTCAAAAGCAATAATATTACCATCATTCAATGTGTATGATAATGTTGACAATTCAAAAGCTTTTGAGAACAAGCTTATTACTCACGGGAAATTTACAAATGACTGTTGATTCCCCTAGATTTCTAAAACAAAGCAAAATTAATTTTAGGTCCTACAGATCTAAGGTAACTGTCTGCAGCTTAATAAGCATCAGGAAGAAGATGAACTGAAAGGCAGGAAATACAATCTAGCAGTGAAATTTGTTCAGTTATGGAGGAAAGTTCCAACGGAAATGGTGGAAGTACAAGCTTACCAGCACTTTGGATAAGTGAAATCCAGCTGGACAGAGGGCTAAATTGCATGCAGTAAGAATTTAATATTGCTCTAAAAACGAATGCCTCCCATATCGTTTATATTTATTTAATGAGTAGATTTCTGAGCTGAAACTTTGACATTTTACTGTCAGTTTTAAGTAAGTTGGGCAAATCAAGGTATGGAAATTGGACATATACAGTAAATGAAATTTTTTTCTCCATGGTAGGATTTGGTTGCTTGTGAATACATAGCAGGTTCTGTAATACCCAGAGGTCCTTAGTTCCAGTAACACTGAGGATGTAGTAGATGTTTAGCAAACACATGTAATTACTTAAATTGAATTGTAAATATGTATATAGTACAATCTTAAATTATGTTAGGAGAAGAACATGTTTGGTTTAGTGAAACAGGTTTAGTCACAGTACAAAGCCTTAGCACTGGCGACTTAAAATGTATCTTTAAATTGGTAGAAATGCAGAAGAACATGCAGGTTAGAAATGATGGGATGGTAACTTAGATTTGATTATAGCAAGATTGAGCTAAGCAGCTGTTGAGATTGGATAATGATATGTGAGTTTCTCATCAGGCCTGTAACATGTTTCCACTAATACAGATTAAGAATGTCTGGATGAACTAAAATTTATCCCTGTGGCTTTTGCATAACATAATTAAGCCTTGCCAATGCAAGGTACTTTTATTAAGTGAAAAATGATGTTTAAAAAGTTATGGAAATGGCTACAAGATCAATTGAACTAAGGACAAACGTTGGCACTCATAACAGTAATGCAAAAAAAAAAATTTGTCTATTTTTGTTATATAGAGTTTTCAGAACACAGAGTCTTGTTTATGTGACAGGCACATGAAGGATGGTTTCAATTATGCTGACCCTCTTGCTGGAGCTTGTGCACCAGGTGTCCAGACCACAAAATGGAAAATGCAATCTTTGTCTGCTTTACTTAAATACAGTACTGAGATCAGGCTGTCTTTTAAGTGCCTGATTGCTGTTTAATTACAGAGAATTTCTTTTTAAACAGAACAACCCAACAACAACAAAAAGACAATAGAGCACTCGTTTCAGAGTCCCCTGCTCCTTCCTTTCACATAGGAAGAATGTGATATATCTAATAACCTTACACTGCTGGGTTTATTAAGTGGTAGTCATTATCTGTTTTATAAAAGCTATCTTTAAAATATCTAACGGGAATATTTCTGTTGACTAATCAAAGCCAACTAAAACTATGAATGCAAAGTAATCATGTTCATTCTTACAGCGTTTTTATGTAAGGATTTTAAAGTAACCGTGATGTGGTAAGAAAAACTGTTAATCTAGAGTGAAAACATGGGAATTCAAATTCCAGCTCTGAAGATGTGGCATGCTATCTCTAAGCAAGTTTGTTAACTTCTCTGAGCCTAGATTGATCATCAGTAAAATGAGGCTAATAATTCCTACCCTAGTGAGCTGTTGAGAGAATTAAATGAGGTGATTTATATGAACCGCCATCTTAAGAATATACTGATTGAATCTGAGTTTGAGAAATAATTCACAAAAAATCTCTCAAAGGAGGGAATATGAAATAGATTAAATGATATTTTTGAGAAAATACTACATTTGAAACTATCTTTTATTTATGATTGTGAATTTATCTTTAATTACAGAATAATCACTTCCTTTTCTTTTGATCTCCTTTAAGTGAATTATTTAGCTATCTCTTCTCTAATATTTTGAGAGAAGGTGAATATTTTTTAATATTTATATCATACTTCTAAAAGTATTTCTCATTTTTTTTCTTAAGTCCTTTTTTGAAGATTCAAAAAAGCTTTTTTTATCTTTCATTGTCATATTTCACATCTAGTATTTCTGCCTTTATTTTATTAATTGCTTTTGAATAACCTGACTCATGGGCCCGTTTCCTTGCCCTTAATTTTTGTAAATAAGGACTGGCTTAGATATGTAGGTGATTAACAGGGCCCAGATATTTATATTACTAGGTGTATTATTTAAGAGAAGGCAGAAATATTAACCTGCCAATTAGCAGACCATCAGGACCCTTTTATCTCTTCTTCACCATCTAGCCCTTCAAGCACCTCCATGGAAAATAGATGCTTAAGATGTGGCTGAAAACAAGTGTGAGAACTGAATGGTTGCATAAATTTGATCAGTGAAACTTTCTTAACCATTATAACTTTTACCATTTTATTTCCTGTCAGAGGTTACAGTAATGTAGATATAGCACCAATATTTGTTTTCCACCATTCCACATTTATTTAGCACATTCCATGAGCAGGATAAGTAGGATAAGTTAGGTAAAGTGATAAAAAGGAAAGAAAGACCCATATCTTACAAGTATTTTATTTTATAGTATGACAATAAATATAAAAATAGAAAGCAAGATATGAACAAATGGCAAACATACCGCAAGCTATTATCAGAAAAGGACTACTATTCTTTTCAGTAAGTTTTGTACTTAACCAATTAAGATTAAACATTCATTTTGAAGTAAATTGTTTTACCTTTTAAAAATACATTAGTGCTGAATAGTGAATTAAGATGAACTCAATGTCACTAAAAAAGAGACTTCTTTTACAAGTGCTGTACTTAAAGTGCAGTGTTATTTAATAAATTATCATCCTTAACGAAAGACCTATTGTTCTATTAACCAATTGTCCTTACTTATTGTATAAATTAAGTTGGTAGGTATTAAAGAACTGAAATAATCAAAATGTAGTTGAGTTCATCGAAGAATTATTGGAGGAAGAATTTTCATTATAGTTTTTAAACACATTTTATGAGTAGCTCTCTTTACCCTAGGTCTTTACACTGAGTGCTTTCATACTTAATTATCATTGTTATTATTCCAATTTGGAGATTGGGAGACTGAGGCTGAGAAAGATAAAGTCAGTTTTCTCAAAGTTAGTCTTCCAAGCCTAATGATCTTTGTAACTACACCCCAAGGGGGTGAGAGTTCTAAGAAAAACTAAATCCTATCCTTTTTCAATCTGAAATCTACCAGAAATTTTTATTATCTTAAGAGTTTTCCTCTCACACTGAAGAACTTATAATTACTGATATTCTTTCACTAGACTTATTCTTGAGGAATATTGCTTAGAAATAAAGCTAAATTAATATTTCCAGAAGAATAAATAAATAACTTATAAGTACATAAGTTCACTACATTTATATAGTATGGCTATATCATAATATATTCAAACATTCCCATATTGTTAGATGTTTATATTGTTTCCATTACTTCATTATTTCTAACAACCCTGTAAGAAATACCACTGTTTTTGCCTTGTTTTGCAGAAGTGGAATTGCTAGTTAAAAGCTGAATTTTAAAATCACCCTTCAACAATTTTCTTGACAGTTTACACTTCTGCCAACAAAGTCTTTAAGTCTCACTATTAAGAGAAAATGCAAGACAATAGATCAATACATAGAATTAATCATATGTATGTTAAAAACCACATATGTAATTTTGTAACATAATAACTTGAATGATGTACACTAAACTCTTACCTCTAGAGAAAGGAATAAAATTGAAGAACAGGAGGAAGGGAAACTTTCTTATATCAAATATGTGTGTATTGTTTGAATCTTTTGCAATTAACATAAGTGTATACACTGTATGTATTTTAAAAATTAAAATAGAGACTCAAATGTAATTAATGTAGAGGTACAAAGTAAATTTCAGAGTTGTAATATGACGGCATTCAGATCCAAATATGTCTGGGTGTATTTTATGGTCGGAGACTCATATGTACTAGCATGTGAACTTATTTCTGTAGGTAAAAATGGTAAAATAATAAAACTATCTCAGTTTCCAGAACAAATCATTTCCATCTGTACCACTGGATAAGTGTAGTTCTGACTCAACCACATGAATAACATTACATATGTTTTGAAAAAACATTATGTGCTGAAGACCTGAAGCAATTCACATGCTTTGCCTATGGTTAGCTTTGGCAATAAGAAACAAGACAGCTAACAGAATTTTAAGCCGTATCTAGAAATAGTGCCAATTGAATTTAAGCTGAACATGCAGTTTATTTCGGTTGCTTTCCTTCTGCCTAAACTCTGAAGTTCAAAGTTTAACTTGGAGTTGTTTTCTCAAGTTTAGCTGTAGCCAAAGTCCATGAAATGGCTTATGTCTGTCAATAGTTGACCTAATAGACTTGTCCTGTGTTGACATTTTGTTCTTTTCATGCTAGACAGTTTATATAATATAGGTGTATTATTTTCAGTGAGCTCTACCTTAAAATGAGATTAGAAAATAAATCATGGAGAGTTTTAACAATTATTTGGAATATTAGGGGGGTTTGTAGAGTTTTGGGAGAAATCATTTTTACAGTAATTAATTTATTATTCTTCTGTATTCATTCCTGAATAGCATCAATCATTTATTGAACACCAACCATGTCAGTAGGGTTATCAAGACAAGACCAGTAGAGTGAGGTTAGAAGCATGAAATTAATGAATTCCATAAAATATTAGAGTTGCTATATGAGAACTTAGTACAAACAGGAGTAAAATAACCAAGAAGAATCCCTTCTACCAGGATGATCAAGGGATACTCATTTAAGTGTGGAAGGTCCAGCAGAATCTGGATGGATAGAGAGATTATTCATGGGTAGAGATGGGGCCATATTTCTGATATAATGCACTTTGAGAAGAGAAAAAAAAAACATCAAACAACAGGTCTGATATATGCTACTGCTAGAGCATGTAGGTAGGGTTTGGTGAGAGATAAGAATGAAGACAAGGAGATAAAGGAGGGGTCAGATCTTGGAAATAATCAGAAGCCACACTAAATTCCATGGACTTTTTCCTTTGGGTAGTGAAGGCCTTTTAACGTGTTGTAAGCAGGAGAGCAACTGGGCTGTACAGTTTTGAAAGAGACCTTTGCAGGCAGTGCAGTGGAGGAATTGGGGAAGCACAATAAGAGGAATGATTCATTCGGGTAATGCTGAGACATAAAGCCAGAGCACACTGAGGGTGGAGAAGGGTTGATGCAGGATTTGTTAAGGAAGTAGTATTGACAAGAGTGGGTCAGTGATAAAGTCTGGAAGATATGGAAAATGAAGTACCATGTGTTGATTCTCAGGCGAGTCATGAGTCAATGAGTGGATGGTGATGCTACCCACCACAGGAATAGGAGGGGAGGTTTGGGAGTGAAGATAAGGAGCTCAGTGTTTAGCCATGCTTTGTTTGAAGTGTATATGGGACAGCCAAGTGGAGATGCCAAGTAACCAGTTGAATATGTGGGTCTACAGGTCAGAATACAGAAGTGGATTAAAGATATAGATTTGTTGGTCATCAGCAGTTAATAAATGGAGTGTTAATATTACTCATGGTGTTGAGAGGATAAAGAATAAAATTAGCAATAGTGATGTGAAGAAACATCACATTTAAGTGGAGGAGCCAGTAAAAACTTTTGCCAAAATAATCCATAAGATATCACAATTAAGAGTTTATTAGGGACCTTTGTGAGGTCAGTTTCAGTAATGTAGTGGAAGTGGAAACACCCACTCAGTAGCGCAGTAGAATTAAAAATAAACGGAAAAGTTCAAATGAACAAGTTCATATTCTTTTTTAAGAAGCTTAGCTGTGAAAGGGAGGGGATGACATTAACTAGAGGGGTTCACAGGATAGAGAGACGCATTACTTGCCAAAATAAGAGATATATGAGCATTATTAATGATTTGTGGGAAAGGAGCTGGTAGAGCAGGAGGTTGAGAATATAGATATGGAATTACTCAAGAAGCACCTCAACACGGTGCAGCAGAAATGGGAAGCTGGCTATTGTCCTTCCTATCAAGAAAACAGTGATGATAAAGAAGAAATTATAGTATTTGACAGAACATCTTGTTTACCATGACTTCTATAACAAGTTTTTTTTTGCTGTACGCGGGCCTCTCAGTTGTGGCCTCTCCCGTTGCTGAGCACAGGCTCCGGACGCGCAGGCTCAGCGGCCGTGGCTCACGGGCCCAGCCGCTCCGTGGCATGTGGGATCTTCCCAGACCGGGGCACAAACCCGTGTCCCCTGAATCAGCAGGCGGACTCTCAACCACTGCATCACCAGGGAAGCCTTATAACAAGTATTTTTAAAGCTACATAGTCAAATGGCCAAAATAGTAGTCTTTCCTCCCATTCTCCTTCTGCTCCACCACGCACAAGTATGTCTGTCTCTCCCTAGACCTGTTTTTAAAAAAAGCACTACAGTCTATCTCGTTAGTCAAGCCAAAAACCTGAGACATCCTCTATTCTCTAAATAGTTCGTTCTCCAGACATCTCCACTGCATCTGCTTCTGTCATTTCCACTACTGCATTCTAGTTGAAAGCATCTATATGTTATGCTTGCACTGTAGATAGTCTTCTAATTTTCTCCCTGCTTCTCTAGAGCCATCCCACCCCAACTCCTGCATCTGTTCTCCACTTAGCAGCCAGAATAATGCCATTGAAAAGTTAATCAAGTCATGTTCTTCTCTGGCTTAAACTCTCTATAACGCATAGTGGGCATGGGTACATGATGGCTGCTGTCGTCATTACTAGGATTTTCCTTCCCCTTTCTCTTTTAGTGGCCCTTTTTCTATCCTTTAACTGTCTAGCAAAGACATTATTAAAAGAAATTGGTCATCTTATTTCAAACATATAGTAACTGATAAACTTGTGGCAAATAGAGTTAGCATCAATGTGGCTTGTTTCTGTCATAAACACTTGGCCCCTAGTTAATGCCTTGTTTGAATGAATGGGAGTGAAACATTGTTTGTATCACGTGCTTTATTGGACTCTCCAATTCCCAGTCATAAGTAAGGTAATACTTAGAAAAGATAATCTTTGACATTTTTTTCTAATCAGATGACAGATAATATCAATGCATGCACCATTTGTTTCAAGGATATAAATAAGAATTCAGTTTTTAAGTAAAGAAAGAAATAGAACAAAAGAAGGACACTCTGATATTTTGAAAAATTCAAGTCTCACAACCAAGATTTATATAATGGTAGTTATTAGGAATAAGAGCAGAACATAGGACAATAACTGTGAGGTTTTTCTTAGGAATGCACTAAATTTAATTCTAAAAGTGGAAGGCACTTCAGAAAAACCTGTAGAGATCTCATCTACTGGAAAAAGTTTACTCCAAGGAAGGTAGAAGCTAGTTGGCCAAAGTTAATGGTTACAAACCTTGGTGGTGCAATTGATTATGTTTCCTAAATGTCATAATTCTGGAAAGATAGTATCTTTATTTCTAAAATTTTTATTATTATTCATTATTATTAGTATTTAACATTTTTAAATTTTATATTGGAGTATAGTTGATTTACAGTGTTGTGTTAGTTTCAGGTGAATCACAGCAAAGGGATTCAGTTATACATATATATAATCTATTCTTTTTCATATTTTTTTCCCATAGAGGTTATTACAGGATATTGAGTTCCCTGAGCTATACAGTAGGTCCTTGTTGATTATCAATTTTATATGCAGTAGTGTGTATATATTAATCCCAAATTAGGAGTTTGAAATTAAGATAGTATCTTTAAATGTTGGATGGAGTTGGTCACTAGAAGCAGAAGACACAGATTTCAAGTTCAGACAATTCTGTGAATATATATATATTACACATGTATTCAATAATAATCTATATTATTATAGTATTTTATATATTAGCATTTTACTTTTGTGATATCTGCCATAAAATGCCCCTTAGATGCTAAGTAAATGAGAATAAAAAAACTCTTCTTAGCTTAGCTGTGAAGTTGTGGAAGACCTGGAACTAGTAATTAAGGGTATTAACCAACTTGGGTTCTATCAGTAATCAAGTATGTGACCATGAGCCATGCTTTTGTCACCTCTTCTTTAAAATGAAGGGAACAATTCTCCTCAGGCTTCCTCTGATGTGTCTATTCTGCAATTTGATTTTTTTTTTTTTTTTTTTTGCGAAGTGATTCACTAATCCAGTATATTGAATGTCATATGAAGGGAGTCTATGGGGAATCTGAAAGTTAACTGCTAAAACAGAAGCATTCTTAAGGGACCTGAGACAGTAGCCACATTCACAGACTGAGCTGTCTATCTCAAGGAAACCTAACCAATAATAATTTTATATTTAGTAAACATTCTGTATATATCTGTGTTAATTGTGTTACTTTTAGGAGCTGTAATTTTAGATAGAACTTTGGCTCATGTTTAGTACGTTATTTTGGGCTCTTTGTTTATATTTCCAAAATCGTCAAGATAATGCAACTAAACAGGAAAGTAATTATTTATATCTTATTGGTAGGAGGCATGAAAATGGAGTAAGAAAGGTGCTTTAGTAGTCTAGAAATTCAATCTTTTATGCTTAAACTATGTCATCCTATTTTGCAAATGCCTACTATAAGCAGAACACTGAACTCATTACTAAATATGAAACAGTAGTTAAGAAATTATTTGCAGAACGGATCTCAAGGTCTTTATTTTGTTCTTCCATGTGGAATCTATTTACCCATTTGCACATGTGGAACTTTTAACTCTACAGCATGCTTTTAAGCTTCACACTGAGTCTGAAAGTTGAGACAGATTCAGATCAGTAAGCAAATAAAACATTCCCTTTAAAATAGTCAATGGAAAAAATGTATTCTTTTCAATTTTTAAAGGATCTCTCTTTGCACAAAATATCTATCTGCATGTCAAAGATATTCAGATGTTTAGCTATGTATTTTGTGGGACAAATGTATTTCAAGGGTTATAAAAAGAATATTCATTGGAAAGCAGGCTTGCCTCATAATAGAACTGCATTCTAAAATCTTGGTATCCTGGTTATATTTGCATTCTATATCATTTATATGGATGGAAATGTATATTCAATACTTTAATGAGTCAATATAAGTAGAATTAAGTTTCATGAAGGCAGGTCCTTTATCTATCTTGTTCATTATACAGTGCCCAGTTCAGTGCCTAGTATATATCAGACCCTTAATAAATGTTTTAAAATAACACCATGGAAAAAGATAACTAAAGCCTTGAGATTTAACATCTGGTCGTTAGTACTGCCTCTAAGCTAAGATCTTACCCAAGCCATTTCTCCTTCACTGGGTCTCATTTTCCTCATCTTTTAAAAATAAAGATTTTTTTTTTTTTTTTTTTTTTGCGGTACGCGGGCCTCCCACTGCCGTGGCCCCTTCCGCTGCGGAGCACAGGCTCCGGACACCCCTGCATTGGCAGGCGGACTGTCAACCACTGCACCACCAGGGAAGCCCCAAGATTTTTTTTTTGATTGATGAGTGGTCTCCTGGTTTTATGAAAGTACTTAACAATTATAGTATATATCTGAATACCTTGTAATCCCTACCTTAAATATTATTCCACAGGTTATATAATTGCCAAACTTATCAATTAGCTCATGGATGTAAGAATTTCATGATATAGATTTTGTCCTATCACACTAAAACACTACAATGCAATTTTACCCCACAGAAAGTTTGCATTGAAAAATAAGAACAGAGTGGTGCAGTCTCTTGACTTTAAGTGAAATACAGACTCAGAGTCAGAATGAATTATTTCTCCAGGCAGGCTGGAGCAGTGCACTAAGGTGCATGAAAGGTGGTGTGTGAATAAATAAAAGGGCATGATACTTCCTGAGTTTAGACAATATTCATATTAAATGAAAATCTCAAGTCTGGCTGCATCCTTGTGGAAATTTAGAACAGGTATACTCAAATATCATATGGAATTAATATATTATAAAATTATGTATAGAGTATGTGTTACTGATCCTCCCCAATCGCTCTCATTTTCAGATCTTTAGGAATTTTACTGGGATAATTGTCCAAATGAAATTCGAAGTATCTATCCAAATGGTAAGTAGAACTATTTATTATATCACCATATTTTTCATCTGTAATTAATATAATTTTCTGAGTATTGAAATGAGAAATATGAAATATATTCTTCACTCATATTTTAAGTTTATTTTTTTAAAAGGAGAATTGTGAAAGAACTTGTTTTTCTTTTTAAATTATCATACTGGAATGCAAATATATGGCATGTAAACTTGGGAACTATTTATAACTCTCCTCTAAAATCTGGAATAAAGTAGTGTCTGGAAATTAATAGATCTGTTACAAGCAAATACAGATAGGTAGGATTGAATATAAAAATATACATATAAAATTCTCTTTCCAGATAATTATGTTCTTATATTAAAATTATAAAATATAATTGATGGGCTTAAATAGATGCATAAATTCTGTACCTCATACATTTTGACATCTGAGTAAACTGGTCTAAACTTACTCTGGAATCATCTTCATTAAGAGTTTATTTCCTCAAGTTTTGAGATTGGAGAAATGAAGTCATTATTCTTCTTGTTTATAAGCACTTGGCAGGAACTAAGGACTGTCATCCTTGAAACTTGCTTCTAAAGTTTGTGGTCATCATGGTGTCAGCCAAATGGGCTCTTAGTCCTTTCACACTATTGAATATAAGGGAGATGTCCAAAATGCAGATAATTTTACCTCTGACCTCATGACACAAGGAAAGTGCTTTAAAATTGCATTTATTATATTTTCTCATTACCCATATTATATTTACAATGGACAGATATTAAATGAAGATAAATTTAAATAAGAACAAAACAACCATATTCGTACCACCTAAGTATAACCAGTTAACCCTTCGTATAAACCGTGTGTATGTGAACACACATCATTTTGCAGGAATTTGAAAAGTGAGAGGGATAACAATGTAAAATTTAGGTTAACCCCATTTGCCCCCAAATGACTCTGCAACCTGGTTTTGAATTACTTGCGCTCTCTCTGCATGACTTTGGGCAAATTCTTACTCTCTCTGGGCCTTCCTTTCCTTATAGGAAAAAATGGAGCTAATAATCCATACCTAGTTGATAAGTTTGTCTTGAGGATTAAATAAGTTAATACAGATAAAGTGCTTAGAACAGTGCCCAGATGTTGCAAAATTATCCATAATATTTTAATTGTTTTCTTCTGCAAAGTCAGGTAGATAATATAAATTTGTACATTTTTTTCTGTATCCTGATACTTCATTTAGCTCTTTATTAGTTGTGATTATTTTTCAGTTGGTTCTTTGTGGTTTCAGCTGAAAATCATATTATCTGAAAATAGAAATGATTTAGACAGTTTATCTTTTCCTTTTTAATGTCTCATACACTTTTAAATTTCAAGTTCACCACCTGTTGTCTTGACTACAGCTTTTAGTTCAATGTTAAATAATGGTGAGTAACTTCTTCCTAGTTTTATTGGGAATGACTCTCATGATGGTATTAAAGTATGATGTTGACTAAGTTTTATTCCTTTTCATGTTAAGAAGTTATCTTATTCTTAATGAACTAAATTAGATCATCAGAAATTTCTGTTGATGCTCTATAAATCTTGAGATATACAAATATTTTTTGAATCTGTTGAGAGGGTGATTTGGTTTTCCTTTCTTCATCAGGTGACTTGCTAATTTTATGTTATCCTTGAATAGCTGGAAGCTTATTCTTTTCTTACATACTTCAGTTCAATATTTTTTTAATTGAAGAGGGAATTTGAAAGAATGCTCAAAAGTGAGAATGGTCTATAGTATTTTTTTATTGCTTTTCTTCTTTTTGGTGCTGTTAAGGAAGTTACATTTACATTAGAATCTTTACAATATTCTCTGTGGATATATTTTCTCTATTCTAATTTGTTAATTCTGCTGCATACCTAATCTATTTCTCATTCCATTTTTTAAATTCTGAGATTTATTTCTATCAAAATTTTTCTAAGTGTATCCTGGATTGTTTATAATAAGGTTTTAATATAATCAACTTTTTTAAATGTTTGGAGAATGTTTTAAAACAATATGTAATCCATGTCATATACTAAGTCAAATAGAGTTCTGTCAATTTAACACAAGTAATCCTATTGCTCAAATTTCAATATTCTGGTCAGAGATGGGGCTAGTTTGTACAAATTCTACTGGACAGAGATGGGGCTAGTTTGTGCAAATTCTTAGAAAGCCCAAGTGATTCATTGGATTTACACTCTATGCACAAAGCTACCAAACATAAGCTGGTGATTATATGAGTCACACTTATTTAGGAAGGTGAGTCTTTTGGGAATGGGAAAGATTAACTACAATGGGGGTAACACTAGGGCCAGAGATAAGAATTAAAGATCTATTTAGATCCAGCATTAGGATCTTTTAGGAATCTGACTTTTAGAAATACTCTCTTCTCAAAAAAGGAAATGTTTAATATCCTTGTTCTTTCCCAAGGCTATTCCCTCTATATTCCACTTTTCCTTCATCCAGAAAATTTACTCTATCAGATTTTCTTCTCAGTACTTTTTGACCCTCTATGACAATAACCTGTTAAATGTCTAGTATAATGGCTTTGTCTGGTGAGTTCTCTTATTGCCCTTCCCTTTTTAACATTTTTACTATAGCTTGTAAAAGCCAAGATAAATTTCTGCCAGAATTTGATATTCAGTGTTTATCCAGCCATCCATCAAACATTTAGTGAAAATCAGCTATGCATTAGGAACTATGCTAAGAAGTAGAAAATGCTGTCTTCCAGACAGCTAGAATGTTTAACCCCTACACTCAAGAGATCTTAGTCTTCTGCTTGAACTCGCCAAGGTTCAGTATCTCCAATTGGCATAGTATATTTTTAATTTGATAACCCAAAGATACCCAAAACTTCAATAAACTCTGCCTTTCTAAACTGCACCTCCTACCGTTCATGTCCTTGTTGATTATAACCTACTAGGCTCTTAATATATAATCTTTATTGAATTATTATTTTATGCTAAAGTCTTTGTCCTATCCCTAACTGACTTTCATCAAAATCCTATTGATCACATCTTTACATTTGTGCCAAACTTCTCTTTATCTTTGTATCTATTACCTTAGTTTTAGAACCACAAAATCTGCTCCTTGATTTTTTTTACAACCTCCTAACTATTTCTGTATTCCTCCTTCTCTTGTCCACCAACCACAGTGCCATCAAGGTTCTTCCTGAAATTTGTATGGAATTAATGAGATAGTCACCCATTCAAAAATTTTTATGACTTTGCATCGCTTAGAGGAAAAAGCCCAAACTCCTCAGCTTGCCATTTGCTTTTCTTCACAACTTGGTACCCAGTTCATTTCTTCTCAATTTATTTGCCATCCCCTCTCCCCACTCCAATGAATTTAATCACGTTTGATTACTGTGTATTGTGGTTTCTTCATATTTAGACTATTTTCTGACACGTAGAGGGTATTCAAATGGTGTTTGCTGATCATTATTTTGAGAAGACTCAGGTTTATAATAAGCAGGAGCTTGTGATCTCCTGGGTGGGTCAGACTGAAGAGATATTGTTTAATTAGGTAACTTATGGGGGCCTTTGAAGTTTCATATTCGGTGAATACCATAGGAATGGGAACCATATATGTGATTTAGAAATGATCTAGTCTGGGTTGTGTTTTCTAGATGTTAAATTGAGGCTTGAAGTATCAGAGGTTTATTCAGTATTATAGCTACAGCCGTTTAATACTCTGAGATTGACTACTTCCAAATCTGTGGAAACTAAAGTAAACCATAGTTTGAATCCTGAGTAAGAGTTTAAGAGACATGATGAATTGTAACTATTATATGATGCAAGTAGATTATCCTGATTTGATTCAAAATAGTTGTATACATAGACCACCAAATAATTCACCTCCAAGTCTATATTATTATGATTTTTCCTGATATTCATATTGAAGTATTTATGATTATGTAATTGTCAGGGTCCTTTGTTTTGAAGAATGTGATTGGATATTTGATTCTTAAAGAGTAAGGCTGAGCTGGCTAGAAATAGGAAAGTCATGAGGATATCATGGAAAATTTGAGATGGAGAGATTGACATCAGGACTGAATGAATTTAGCAGTTATTTCACACATCTTGAATCAAGTAGTTGTTTTTGTTCTGCTTGTCTTCATCATATGAAAAACAGCCAAGCTAGGTTTTTCTTATGATATTTTTGTTTAGTTGAAAATTTTGAACCAAATGTTAAGTCTCTGTAATTATCCTTGATAAATTTTAACTGCTTGGTCTTAGTTACTTCTTTCCAAGTGTCAAGGTTTGTTAACTCTTAATAGTGTCATATGTAGTATATTTCATACACATTGTCAATGACACAGTCTTTGAACACTTGCTAGATTGTTTTGACTATTTCAGTAATGAAGGAAACTAAATTGATTGTACTATGGTTGCACTGATTTATCAACCACTGTTGAAGAAAACACTATTCTCTACTGACTTAGTTACTATCAAGACATTCTTTTCCTATATCTTGGGAAGAAAATCTTCAGCTTTCTACTTCTGTCAGCAGGGGAGAGAATGAATTTTTCTTTGTAGCTTTGTTTTTATTTTACACATTTCTCTTGACTTTATAGTTTCATGAGACTTATAAGCCCTAGGAATTTATATTTAGTTTTATATTTAAACTTTGAAAAAAATTGAGGTCCGAACTAAAGGTCTGCAAACACTTTTTTCTTCTAAGAAGGGGCTCTAGTGATCAAGGCTGACAAATATGATGTGACAGCTAATAGCTTAAAATGGTTCTAGCTTTCCAAATTTAGACTGAGTTCCGACTGTGGAAGCGTGGGCTTCTGTATATGAAAGCATACTTTTGGAGGAGCTTCAAGATGACGGAAGAGTAAGGCTCGGAGATCACCTTCCTCCCCACAAATACATCAGAAATACATCTACACGTGGAACAGCTCCTACAGAACACCTACTGAACGCTGGCAGAAGACCTCAGACCTCCCAAAAGACAAGAAACTCCCCACGTACCTGGGTAGGGCAAAAGAAAAAAAAAAAAGAAACAAAGACAAAAGAATAGGGATGGGACCTGCACCAGTGGGAGGGAGCTGTGAAGGAGGAAAGGTTTCCACACACTAGGAAGCCCCTTCGCGGGCGGAGACTGTGGGTGGCGGTGGGAAGCTTTGGAGCCGCGGCGGAGAGCGCAGCAACAGGGGTGCGGAGGGCAAACTAGAGAGATTCCCACACAGAGGATCGGTGCCAACCAGCACTCACCAGCCCGAGAGGCTTGTCTGCTCACCCGCCGGGGCGGGTGGGGGCTGGGAGCTGAGGCTCGGGCTTCGGTCAGAGCGCAGGGAGAGGACTGGGGTTGGCAGCATGAACACAGCCTGCAGGCCGTTAGTGCACCACGGCTAGCCGGAAGGGAGTCCGGGAAAAAGTCTGGACCTGCCTAAGAGTCAAGAGACCATTATTTCGAGGTGCGCCAGGAGAGGGGATTCAGAGCACCACCTAAAGGAGCTCCAAAGACAGGCAGGCGTGAGCTATGGCTATCAGCGTGGATCCCAGAGATGGGCATGAGACGCTAAGGCTGCTGCTGCTGCCACCAAAAAGCCTGTGTGCAATCACAGGTCACTGTCCACACCTCCCCTCCCGGGAGCCTGTGCAGCCCGCCCCTGCCAGGGTCCCGTGATCCAGGGACAACTTCCCCGGGAGAACACACGGCGCACCTCAGGCTGGTGCAATGTCACGCCAGCCTCTGCCAACGCAGGCTCGCCTCGCATCCAAACCCCTCCCTCCCCTGGCCTGAGAGAGAGCCAGAGCCCCCGAATCAGCTGTTCCTTTAACCCCATCCTGTCTAAGCGAAGAACAGACTCCCTCAGGCGACCTACACTCAGAGGTGGGGCCAAATCCAAAGCTGAAACCCAGGAGCTGTGCAAACAAAGAAGAGAAAGGGAAATCTCTCCCAGCAGCGTCAGGAGCAGTGATTTAAATCTCAGCAATCAACTTGATGTACCCTGCATCTGTGGAATACCTGAATAGAAAATGAATCATCCCAAATTGAGGAGGTGGACTTTGGGAGCAAAGATATATATTTTTTTTTTCCATTTTTCTCTTTTTGTGAGTATTTGTATGCTTCTGTGTGTGATTTTGTCTGTATAGCTTTGCTTTTACCATTTGTCCTAGGGTTCTGTCTGTCCGTTTCTTTTTTTTTACATTTTAAAATTTCTTTCTTAATAATTATTTTTTACTTTAATTACTTTATTTTACTATATTTTATTTTATCTTCTTTCTTTCTTTCTTTGTATCTTTTCTCCCTTTTATTCTGAGCCGTGTGGATGAAAGACTCTTGGTGCTCCGGCCAGGCATCAGGGCTGGGCCTCTGAGGTGGGACAGCCAAGTTCAGGACACTGGTTCACAAGAGACCTCCCAGCTCCATGTAATATCAACTGGAGAAAATTTCCCAGAGATCTCCATCTCAACACCAAGACCCAGCTTCACTCAACAACCAGCATGCTACAGTGCTGGAAACCCCAGGCCAAACAACTAGCAAGACAGGAACACAACCACATCCATTAGCAGAGAGGCTGCCTAAAATCATAATAAGGCCACAGACATCCCAAAACACACCACCAGAAGTGGACCTGCCCACCAGAAAGACAAGATCCAGCCTCATCCACCAGAACACAGGCACTAGTCCCCTCCACCAGGAAGCCTATACAACCCACTGAACCAACCTTAGCCACTGGGGACAGACACCAAAAACAACGGGAACTTCAAACCTGAAGCCTGCAAAAAGGAGACCCCAAACACAGTAAGTTAAGCAGAATGAGAAGACAGAAAAACACACAACAGTTGAAGGAGCAAGGCCAAAACGCACCAGACCTAACAAATGAAGAGGAAATAGGCAGTCTACCTGAAAAAGAATTCAGAATAATGATAGTAAAAATGATCCAAAATCTTGGAAACAGAAGAGAGAAAATAAAAGAAATGTTTAACAAGGAACTAGAAGAACTAAAGAGCAAACAAACAATAATGAACAACACAATAAATGAAATTAAAAATTCTCTAGAAGGGATAAATAGCAGAATAACTGAGGCAGAAGAATGGATAAGTGACCTGGAAGATAAAATAGTGGAAATAACTACTGCAGAGAAGAATAAAGAAAAAAGAATGAAAATAATTTAGGACACTCAGAGACCTCTGGGACAACATTAAACACACCAACATTTGAACTATAGGGGTCGCAGAAGAAGAAGAGATAAAAAAAGGGACTGAGAAAATATTTGAAGAGATTATAGTTGAAAACTTCCCTAATATGGGAAAGGAAATAGTTAATCAAGTCCAGGAAGCACAGAGAGTCCCATATAGGATAAATCCAAGGAGAAACATGCCCAGACACATATTAATCAAACTACCAAAAATTAAATACAAAGAAAAAATGTTAAAAGCAGCAAGGGAAAGCAACAAATAACACACAAGGGAATCCCTGTAAGGTTAACAACTGATCTTTCAGCAGAAACTCTGCAAGCCAGAAGGGAGTGGTAGGACATATTCAAAGTGATGAAGGAGAAAAACCTACAACCAGATTACTCTACCCAGCAAGGATCTCATTCAGATTTGATGGAGAAATTGAAAGTTTTACAGACAAGGAAAAGCTAAGAGAATTCACACCACCAAACTAGCTTTACAACAAATGCTAAAGGAACTTCTCTAGGCAGGAACAAAAAGAGAAGGAAAAGACCTACAATAACAAACCCAAAACAATTAAGATAATGGTAATAGGAACATACATATCGATAACTACCTTAAATGTGAATGGATTAAATGCTCCAACCAAAAGACAGAGACTGGCTGAATGGATACAAAAACAGGACCTGTATATATGCTGTCTACAAGAGACCCACTTCAGATCTAGGGACACATACAGACTGAAAGTGAGGGGACAGGAAAAGATATTCCATGCAAGTAGAAACCAAAAGAAAGCTGGAGTAGCAATTCTCATATCAGACAAAATAGACTTTAAAATAAAGTCTATTACAAGAGACAAAGAAGGACACTACATAATGATCAATCCAAGAAGAAGATATAACAATTGTAAATATTTATGCACCCAACATAGGAACACCTCAATACATAAGGCAAATATTAACAGCCATAAAAGGGGAAATCAACAGTAACACAATTATAGTAGGGGACTTTAACACCCCACTTTCATCAATAGACAGATCATCCAAAATGAAAATAAATAAGGAAACACAAGATTTAAATGTTACATTAAACAAAATGGACTTAATTCATATTTATAGGACATTCCACCCAAAAACAACAGAATACACCTTCTTCTCAAGTGCTCATGGAACTTTCTCCAGGATAGATCATATCTTGGGACACAAATCAAGCCTTGGTAAATTTAAGAAAACTGAAATCGTATCTAGTATCTTTTCCGACCACAATGCCATAAGACTAGATATCAATCACAGGAAAAAAACTGTAAAAAAATACAAACACCTGGAGACTAAACAATACACTACTTAATAACCAAGAACTCAATGAAGAAATCAAAGAGAAAATAAAAAAATACCTAGAATCAAATGACAATAGAAAACATGATGACTCAAAACCTACGGGATGCAGCAAAAGCAGTTCTAAGAGGGAAGTTTATAGCAATACAATCCTACCTTAAGAAACAAGAAACATCTCAAATAAACAACCTAACCTTACACCTAAAGCTGTTAGAGAAGGAAGAACAAAAAAACCCCAATGTTAGCAGAAGGAAAGAAATCATAAAGATGAGTTCACAAATAAATGAAAAAGAAATAAAGGAAACAGTAGCGAAAATCAATAAAACTAAAAGTTGGTTCTTTGAGAAGATAAACAAAATTGATAAACCATTAGCCAGACTCATCAAGAAAAAAGGGAGAAGACTCAAATCAATAGAATTAGAAATGAAAAAGGAGAAGTAACAACTGACACTGCAGAAATACAAAGGATCATGAGAGATTACTGCAAGCAACTCTATGCCAATAAAATGGAAAACCTGGAAGAACTGGACAAATTCTTAGAAATTCACAACCTTCAGAGACTGAATCAGGAAGAAATAGAAAATATGAACAGACTAAACACAAGCACTGAAATTGAAACTGTGATTAAAAATCTTCCAACAAACAAAACCCCAGGACCAGATGACTTCACAGGCGAATTGTATCAAACATTTAGAGAACAGCTAACACTGATCCTTCTCAAACCCTTCCAAAATATAGCAGGGGAGGAAAACTCCCAAACTCATTCTACGAGGCCACCATCACCCTGATACCAAAACCAGGCAAAGATGTCACAGAAAAAGAAAACTACAGGCCAGTATCACTGATGAACATAGATCCAAAAATCCTCACCAAAAAACTAGCAAACAGAAGCCAACAGCACATTAAAAGGATCATACACCATGATCAAGTGGGGTTTATCCCAGGAATGCAACGATTCTTCAGTATATGCAAATCAATCAGTGTGATACACCATATTAACAAACTGAAGGAGAAAATCCATATGATCATCTCAATCGATGCAGAGACAGCTTTCAACAAAATTCAACACCGATTTATGATAAAAACCCTGCAGAAAGTAGACATAGAGGGAATTTTCCTCAACATAATAAAGGCCGTGTATGACAAACCCATAGCCAACATTGTCCTCAACGGTGAAAAACTGAAACTATTTCCACTAAGATCAGGAAGAACACAAGGTTGCCTACTCTCATCACTAGTATTCAACATAATTTTGGACGTTTTAGCCATAGCAATCTGAGGAGTAAAAGGAATCCAAATCAGAAAAGAAGAAGTAAAGCTGTCACTGTTTGCAGATGACATGATACTATACATAGAGAATCCTAAGGATGGTAACAGAAAACTACTAGAACTAGTCAATGAAATTGGTAAAGTAGCAGGATACAAAATTAATCAGAAATCTCTAGCATTCCTATACGCTAATGATGAAAAATCTGAAAGTGAAATTAAGATAACACTCCCATTTACCACTGCAACAAAAAGAATAAAATATCTAGGAATAAAACTACCTAAGGAGACAAAAGACCTGTATGTAGAAAATTATAAGACACTGATGAAAGAAATGAAAGATGATACAAATACAGGGAGAGATATACCATGTTCTTGGATTGGAAGAATCAACATTGTGAAAATGACTCTACTACCCAAAGCACTCTACAGATTCAATGCAATCCCTATCAAACTACCACTGACATTTTTCACAGAACTAGAACACAAAAATTCACAATTTGTATGGAAACACAAAGGACCCCGAATAGCCAAAGCAATCTTGAGAAAGAAAAACGGAGCTGGAGGAATTAGGCTTCCTGAATTCAGACTATACTGCAAAGCTACAGTAATGAAGACAGTATGGTACTGACAGAAAAACAGAAATATAGATCAATGGAACAGGATAGAAAGCCCAGAGATAAACCCACGCACATATGGTCACCTTATCTTTGATAACGGTGGCAAGAATGTACAGTGGAGAAAAGACAGCCTCTTCAGTAAGTGGTGCTGGGAAAACTGGACAGGTACATGTAAAAGTATGAAATTAGAACACTCCATAACACCATACACAAAAATAAATTTAAAATGGATTAAAGACCTAAATGTAGGGCCAGACACTATCAAACTCTTAGAGGAAAACATAGGCAGAGCACTCTATGACATAAATCACAGCAAGATCCTTTTTGACCCACCTCCTAGAGAAATGTAAATAAAAACAAAAATAAACAAATGGGACCTAATGAAACTTAAAAGCTTTTGCACAGCAAAGGAAACCATAAACAAGACGAAATGACAATCCTCAGAATGGGGGAAAATATTTGCAAATGAAGCAACTGACAAAGGATTAATCTCCAAAATTTACAAGCAGGTCATGCAGCTCAATATCGAAAAAACAAACAACCCAATCCAAAAATGGGCAGAAGACCTAAATAGACATTTCTCCAAAGAAGATATACAGATTTCCAACAAACCCATGAAAGAATGCTCAACATCATTAATCATTAGAGAAATGCAAATCAAAACTATAATGAGAAATCATCTCACACCGGTCAGAGTGGCCATCATCAAAAAATCTACAAACAGTAAGTGCTGGAGAAGGTGTGGAGAAAAGGGAACTTTCTTGCACTGTTGGTGGGAATGTAAATTGATACAGCCACTATGGAGAACAGTATGGAGGTTCCTTAAAAATCTAAAAATAGAACTACCATACAACCCAGCGATTCCACTACTGGGCATATACCTTGAGCAAACCATAATTCAAAAAGAGTCATGTACCACAATATTCATTGCAGCTCTATTTACAATAGCCAGGACATGGAAGCAACCTAAGTGTCCATCAACAGATGAATGGATAAAGAAAATGTGGCACATATATACAATGGAATATTTCTCTGCCATAAAAGGAAACGAAATTGAGTTCTTTGTAGTGAGGTGGATGGACCTAGAGTCTCTCATACAGAGTGAAGTAAGTCAGAAAGAGAAAAATAAATACTGTATGCTAACACATATATATGGAATCTAAAAAAAAAAAAAATATGGTTCTGAAGAACCTAAGGGCAGGACAGGAATAAAGACAGAGACCTACTAGAGAATGGACTTGAGGATATGGGGAGGGGGAAGGGTAAGCTGTGACAAAGTAAGAGAGTAGCATGGACATATATACACTACCAAACATAAAATAGATAGCTAGTGGGAAGCAGCCGCATAGCACAGGGAGATCAGCTCGGTTCTTTGTGACCACCTAGTGGGGTTGGATAGGGAGAGTGGAGGGAGGGAGACCCAAGAGGGATAGATATGGGAACATATGTATATGTAAAACTGATTCACTTTGTTATAAAGCAGAAACTAACACACCATTGTAAAGCAATTATACTCCAATAAAGTTGTTAAAAATATAAAATAAAATCATAGTTTTATATATCTGATAGTTTTCTTGAGAGCATGTAACCTAATGCCATATTATATAAATATGGTTCCAGAAAAGTTCAGTGAAGTATCAAGTTCATGAAGCTAGTCAGTGATAGATGAACCATAACAATAGTGATAAATATATACAGATAAGCATGACAAAATCTTTCACAATAACTTCAGATTAATTATAAAAAGTGAACTGGGTCAAATCAGACTGAGTACAGAAGAATTAAAATAAATACCTCAGTATTAAAAATAAAATGAAATTTTGTTTGATGTAGGCTTTTTTTTTGATGTAGGCTTTTTTGAATTTTTAAATAAAATTCTGAAATAGCATCTAACAAGTACTTTTTTGTAAATGAGTTTTTAGTTATCATAACAGCAAATATTAACATTGAGTTATTTTCATTGCAATATATTTTAAATATTATTTTGAAATACTGTTATTTTTATGTGATTCAGAGGAGAGTAAGCTATTTTTATTGAGAGTTTTTGAAAGACAAATTTTATAGTTTTATTTCAGAGTAAAAGTTATTTCAGATGATGAATATGATGATTTTGTCATGTAAGATGTTATAAAACATAAATGATTTTAGCTATAATAGAAATTTGTCCTTCATCAGATTATAGTTGATTGTGGCTAACTCTGATGTGAAGATGTTCTTCTCATTCCTATGGTTTTCTCACAATACAATGCTTGTGTCTGTATTTAGACTTATTTTAGTCTCCCTTGTGTTTAGAATTACCTATTTGCTAGTCCCCTAAGAATGATATTATGCTACTAGAGAGGTATCATTCTTATCTGTCTTTCTCTCTATCTGGTACCATGCTGTTCAACTTTGGCTGCTCTTCAGAAACAACTGAGAATATTTTTAAAATATTCACGGATAGATAAAAAAAGTTGATTGTGGTGATATTTTATGTGCATCTACCTATGTCAAAACTTATCTAATTGTATACTTTAAATATGTATGGCTTTTTAAAAAGTAAAATATAATCTTACTATATGACCACAAATCCCCCTACTTGGTGGGGGAGGAAGAATAATCAGGTCTAGTTGCAAAGATCCTGATTTAATTGATTTTAGGCGGGGCTCAGGAGCTGGTGTTTATTAAATCTCCCCAGATGATTTTAATGTCACTCCAGCATTGAGAACCTCTGCCCTAGCACTCATCAGCTACTTTGTATATGGTAAATTCTCAAAAATGGCTGTTATCATTGGTGAATTGAATACATTTCTTCTTTGTATTCATTCATTCATTCATTTACAAGTAATGAAGCTTCACTCATTGAAAGGACTAGAGGTGTACAGATTATGCCAGAGGAACTCCAATAAAGGAAGTACATTTGTTACAGAGGATGGGTTCCAGGACCCACCAGGGCTACCAAAATCTAAGGATGCTCAAGGTCCCATATCTACCCTTCATATCTGTGGTTCTGCATCCAAGGATTCAACCAGCCTCAGGATGATATAGTGCTGTAGAAATTTTTCGGTATGAAAAACCATGTATCAGCGGACCCATGCAGTTCAAATCCGTGTTGTTCAAGGGTCAACTGTACTCTCCAAATAGACTTAAGCAGAATGTAGCTATGCCACAGTACTTTAGGCATACATCTGAACTAAGACACATCATAAAACCCCATCTTCATGGTAAGTTATGGTCCATTTTGAACAAAGACTGACAAAAATTGACAGATTGATCAGTTTAATATATGGAATTTAAGGCACAGCTTTTATTGTGTTAAGGGATAAAGGATCTATTTGTTGGGAAATTTCAATTTTATATGATATGTCACAGTTTATAAAACACTTTCATAATAATGGTATATGATCAATGACTAACATCTCTGTCTTTTTAACATAGACTTTAATGTTGACATCTCCAGCTTTTCTTTTTTTTGTCAAATTCAATCCTTTAAACATCAGTTTATACATGAAAATTTCATACAGTTTTACTGTGGTTTTGCTTCAAGGCAACAGTTTTGATAGTGTCACCATTTTTGTCTGTGTGACAGTATTTTTGCAGTTAATTTACCATTTAATTTAATTTCCTGTTATGAAAATGAGTGGATAACAGAAAAAACTAAAGAGCTGATATTGGTTATTAGAAATGTAGGAATTAAAAATGGACTGTAATTGATTTGAAAATGCCATCACAGTTTGTGTCAAAAAGACAAAGTTATTTACTTTTAGTCCTTTGGGTATAACTTTTATAATTTTGACCTTTGGGAATTTATATATTTTGTGAGTCAGAATATTCTAGGTTATGCTGCAGTAATAAACTATCCCATATTTTATTGGTCTATCTCAACAAGGGTTTACTTTTTACTTATACTATAGAGCAGAGAGTCTTGTTCATGTTAAAGTTAGTTGAAGTCCAGGCTGATGGAGGGACCACCTTGACTGATAGAACAGAGAGAGGGACTCTGGTGAATGGCATGCTAACTCTGAAGCTTCCCATCTGCTCACATTTCATTGGCTGACACAAGTCATACAGGCATAGATAATTCAAAGGGATGAGAAAGTATATTCCTACTAAGTGCCCATGAAGGAGGAAAATTGGAGCATTTGTAACCAAGTTCTAGTGAGTATCACAATCATTTTCTACTGGATGAGATAATTTTAGGGATAACTTATTTATGATCCTGAATGACAGGAAATCTTTTCTTCTCAATATAAACCTGTATTACAAAGCAGGTAGAATATTGTTGTTCCTCCTTCTCAGAGAACCTGAGAATCAGAAGGCCTGGACTGTGTCACTATACACCCACAGTTAGTGAAAAGGAGACGGGGGTTTATTTTATCTCTACAGAATAATTGCTTCTCCACATAGTTCATTGATAGGAATCCTATACAGTGTTTTTCTACTTTACATTCTATGGTCTTTTTGCATAACTGCTACTCATTTTATAATCAAATAAACAGGCAATTTATGATAAGCATACATTTTAGGTTTAAAAGTGTAAATTTATAACTACTACTATCTCTTTGTTTTCCATATTTTCCTTTTGATAATTTTTAACATAAAAATTACTCCAGCCTTCTGCCCATCTTTAGAGTTTCACTAGAAAATTTTATTCTACTAAGTAATAAAACAAAACAAACCATTGTCACCAGGGTGTCACTGTAATATCACAGGTTATAATGTTATTGTCCCTTAGTAAGATTTAATTTTGCTTGAAATCCCAATGTTTCAACAAACAACATGAAGAAACAAGAACAACCTGCTAATGCAGTGGTCCCCAACCTTTTTGGCACCAGGGACCAGTTTCATGGAAGACAATTTTTCCATGGACGAGGGATGGTGGGGATGGTTCAGGTGGTAATGCGAGCGAAGGGGGCGATGTTTCAGGCAGTAATGCGAGTGATGGGGAGCGGCAGATGAAGCTTCGCTCAGCAGCCAGCCGCTCACCTCCTGCTGTGCGGCCGGGTTCTTGACAGGCCGCAGACTGCTACCGGTCCCCGGCCTGGGGGTTGGGGACCCCTGTGCTAATGGACAGTTTCTTAAGAAACAGGAAGGAAGTTTTTTCAATATGCAAATTTCAGCTGATGGAGGGTTATTTAATGTAATTATACTAAACTGGAATATTGGTATTTATTTATTTTTAATTTTATTTTAAAATAAATTTTAATAGAGATGAGTCAGAAGACCTAATGAGTCAAACACGATTTGTAATTATATATATATATATTTGGCAAAGGCTATGAGCATGGAGTTAGAAATTTGGAGATTTTATATATAAAAGCCTTATGGAACCAAATATTGTGGGATAGGTTCATAATGTATCAGGTTTTTCAAGTTCACTTTCTACAACTTTACAAAGAAGCTGTCAAAGGAGGGATGAATCAAGTTTTCCCTAACGTCACCACTCTAATTTCCATGAAACCAGCGTGGTTCAAAACTACAAACTGGGCTGCCAACCTTTTTCTTTCAAATGTTTAACATTTTGGGGAACACGTGGATTCCATTCTATTTTATTAAAGATCTCCATTTTATAAAGTGCTTTATTATGATGTTTTATTGCTGGAGATTCAATGGAAAAAAGGCGTGTTTCATCAACGTGAAGTAGTAATGAGACAATATTCCTCGTTTGATGCACAAAACAGCCTATTGATACGTCATTCTGCTGCTAATACAGTAGAGTATTAGGGGTTAACCTCCCTGCCCCTTTAGAAATATTACAGCCATGATTTCTGAAATATAAAGTCCCAGCCATTTTGTGCTCAGAAATCTGACGGCATCATGAGACACCAGTGGAACTAAACCATGATGAATAGTTTAGCTCCATTTCCTCTTCCTTCTCCAAGTGCCTATGTTTCTCATATGTATATCCCTTTCTTGGACTTATCTCTGAAGTCTGTGGGAGATAACTTCCTCCCATTGCTAGCCAGCAGGGGGGCCCATGTTTCCTTGTTTTGGAGCAGCAGCGTATTTGTTCTACCCTGTTTACAGCCAGCGGGAGCCCTTCTTCTTCCGTATAGCTCGGCTTTTCATCAGCACAGAGGGAGATTCAAAATCAGAAATGATCTTAATTAAATGTTTTTTGTATAGAAACACCCATTCCACATCCGTGGTCTTTCGAACTCTTTGGAGGTGTCCCTCCCCACCTTCTGCCTTGGTGAAACTGTAGACAGTAGACTTCATCACAAAAGACAAGGATAAATATTTATCAGGGCACAAAAGATGTTTAGAGAACCTACATTTATTTACATTCATTATTGTGAACATGTTTAATCATGTGACGTGCTATCAAAACTGGCTGAAATATTTTCCTCTATAAAATACTTTCAAATAAAATTTTCTTCTCCAAGAAAATTATAAAAATGAATTTAAACATCCAGAATAAATATTTAGAGAATATTTATTTTAGTGTTTGGGTTTCCAAGAATATCTTATGCTACAATAAGTTATTGTAATACCTGTCTTTTAGAGGAACTTATAAGTTTATTAGCTTTATAATATTAATATTTTCAGATATGAACCATTTTATACTTCTTAGTGGTCTATAAATTGTATGAGGAATAAGTGAAAATATAACCAGATTTTAGTTGGTTAATTAACCAGGCTTAATTAATAATGAATTTTTTTCTTATAGACAAAGTCCTTATTTTTCTGTTTTTAAAATCACAATTAAAGGTATCCAATTCAAATGTAAACTTTACAATGCTTTTTTTTGGAATATGAATAGAGTAAAAGTTTATATTTGTTTAGTTGTAAAAAATTATTTTCCTCTATCATGTAAAGAGCATAATCATGATTAGGGAGATAGGATCTAATTAGTAGATTATTCACAAATTTTAATTGAATAGATTTTTTAAAAATTATATGAGGCATTTGAAATAATTGTTTAGGTAGCTACCAAAAGTAGAATTTAGCAATTAATCTTACTCATTAAAAAACACATTTTCAAGAAACAAAGAGAAACTAAAGTTTCTAGATGGAAAATTTTATAATAATTATTTGTTTTAAGAAGAATTTAATTATCTTACTAAAATGGAAATAGCTACCACCATAGGAGAAATGTTATATTTAGATGAAATATAATTTTTTATTTAGATATAAATTATCATTTTAAATTATAAATACTCCTTATTATAATTTTCACATTTTCACTTCCATGTATTGTTATTTATTGATTCAATAGTCACAATTAAACAGTAAAACACTATTTTGAAGTAGAATTTTTCAACAAATACATTGTATTTAACAATGAAATCATCTGTTGAAGAATTGTGAATATAGTTGCATGATTTTTCTCATAGTTTTTGAACTTTTTTTTAAGGTTAAGTACTTGTTTCTTTTTATAAAAAAAGTAATAGAATAATAATTTGCTTAATCACTATAAACTTTTACACTTGGGTGGAACAATTTTGCAAAATTCAGATTCTTTTAGTGATGATCTAATTTTTAAAATAATGGTTTAGTGTTTACACAGTGACTATGATGAAAACTTCATTTACAGATATTTGGTCCTGTGGATGGGGGACTGTTTTTTGTTCAAAAGGCATTGTTATATGTGAATTAGACATGGTTATTTTATATTCTAATTTGATGCCTCTAAAGCCTACCTTTGTTTAATTCTCTGCTCTCTGAGGTTTTCTCAGGGGGAAAAGAAATAGAAAATCACTCCTTTAAAAGATATGTTGTCTTACAAGAATAAAACACCTTTTGAAATGTTAGTGAGGTACTGGTATTTTAATGCCCTTCATGTTTTGTGATTATTTTTTTTTTCCTATCTCAAAAGCAGTTGATTTTGAATTAAAATTAAATATATTTGAATCTACATTTTCTACTACTACAAAAGGAAGGAAATGATTATAATTACTGCATTTGGAGATTTTTTTAAAACGTAGCTTCTCGTTTAAAAGAACTTATTTCCAACCCTAAGAAGTTGGTTATTCTGTGTGCATTTATCAGATAGACCTCATATAATTTCTTGTATCTCTTAAGGAAGTTCCTATATAATAGACAAAGCATCCAAGAGCACAAACCTAATGAAAAATATGCTTTTGTCGAGATGGTTTCACTCCAGTAACCTCAGAAATGTTGGCAAGTAATTTGAGTTTCAGTGATAAGATTCTGCTTCTGCCAGTGATGGTTCTGGCCATTTGATAGGTTGAGTTTTTACAAGAACAACTTGCTGTTTATAGAAAGCTTAGGTCTTAGGGGATGCATCCCTTCCCCCAAGTTTAGATTTTGTGTGTGCATTAATAAAAAGGATGATTTCTGTTTTGGAAGATGAACAATATATTTTTAAAATAATTTTTAAATATATTTTTTTAAAAAGGAAGACTATTTTAGCCTTCTAAATTGTGTCTTCTACATTCATGTGGTATTGCTGAATTACTAAAATTTGCTTTTGCATTTCCTGCTGGAAATTTAAATTTTCTTAACAAATCTTTTCTGCTCCAAGTAAAAGTAAGTAAAGGTCATTAAAATATGGTGTTTCAAAAATAAAATTTTTGAAAAGGTTCAGCTCTTAAGTTCTGCAATTACCTGTAAAACTTTCTATGAACTTACTTTTTGTTACTGACAATTTTGTGTAAACAATGGGTGGCTAAAATATATGTTTAGTTAAAAAAAGAAATTATTTGAACAGCAAAATGAGAATAGCCACAAATAAAGACTGGTCTATCAGGGTTCCATTGCCCAGCTAAGAATGAGCTGCCACTAAGTAGGGACATGAACACATCATTTAACCCTCTGAGGTCTCAGATTCACCATCTGAAAATAGAGGATTGGATAAAGAAAATCACAGTACCATTTTATAATTCCAGACGACAAGCTGCAACATCAAGTCTTTGACTTCTTCAGATATGATAGAGGACTTCAAAATGTTATTACTCACTAGATTTGGTATGAGCATATATATAAAATATTGATTCTTTTAACTTTTTGTTTTGAAAATAAGCAAAAATAAATCATGAAGGGTAATTCACTATGTTAATATCATATTTTATAAGCTTGATATTTTGAACTTAAGTAAATGAAATATGAAAGTCATCATCTTATTAGTTCTGTCATATTAGTGTAAGTTTAAATTCTGTGACAATCCATGTCTAGATTAAGACAAACTTATTTTCAACCCTATTCTGAGTGTTTCAGATGAAGATAAGATCATAGCAAAATTCAACTTATAGCACTCTTAAAAGGTTAAGTTTTGTTGCTCTTTTCAAGGATAAAATAATTTCACTGTCAACTTAAAAACATTTCTTTTACTTAAAAAGATGGAATTTAATTTGAATTATGAATAAAGAAATGTACTTATCTTTTTTAAAAAATTGTCATTCCTTTCCCAAAGATGTACCATTTTGTGCCAAATCTGAAAGCAAGGACACATTTAATGGTATATGTAATATATTAAGATGCAGTTTCAAGGCTGATTCAAGAACAATTGAATACACATCATGAAACTTCCTTATTGATGCTCAAGCTAGTTATTAATGGCTTGAGGTATAAACACCATTATCTAGATACATATTGTCAAATTTAGAAATGCATTTGTGGTACTATAATGAATTTTATATGGCATAATTTTCTGAGAGATTTGTCATATTAGGTTCTGTGGAAACCTCTCAGGAAAATACTGCCTTTTACCACAAAATAAGTTTTTTACATCTATACTGTGGGGATGTAAAAATGGATAGCAAATATATAACAAAAAAAATATTTGTGATGAGGTGACTTTTAAAATTTTTTCTAATTCACACCAGAAATTCTATATCTAGTAGTATTATCTTTAGTTACTTGTGAACATCTTGAATTATTTTGACATTGAAAAATATTATTCATCACTAATTTTGTACAGGAAATTTAATGTACCTAATCTATCCTTATACTTCCATTCTGTGTATTTTTCCAGACAAACAGTCCTTCCAATCACTTTTAGAGTTTGTCCCTTTAGCAATTTCCTCTTCTATTGTCTTTTAGTATAAAACTTTAGTATAAATATTAATATCATCAAGTCAACATACAGAATGCTTATTCATCTTATTTTTCTTTTACTTGCTCTATTTGCATGAAAATCATATAATCAAAATTGTCAATATATTGTGTAACAATGTCTCTCCATTGAAATATTTAGTATAAAGCCATGCTGTACAAATTCAAGGGTAAAATAGATCTAGATCTCATCCTATTAGTAATTCTCAATAAATAGTGTGTGACTATTCCAACTGACATATTTCTTAGAGGGTTCAGTCACTTGGCTAAGCTGATCTTCTAGTAGTATTGTAATTTTTAAAAGTGTGACCCCTTTTGATAGAAATAAGATGAACCATATTTCCCATGATTTTCAAGTAGTTTACAATTTTTATATGTTTACCAGTATCTATTTCTATATGCTTTACACACAATGTCACAAAATTTATTTGTTTCTTTTTAAATCAATATTATGTTTTTTTCAATGTTTATGTACAGGATTTATAGCAACAACTGGAATGGAACTTCTTTGCTTTGCACTCTCTATTTAAGATGCTTCATCTCAAATAAGCTCTGCATTACTAGTGATATTAAAATTTATTAAATTGAAAAATTCTCTTTCAGTTATCAGATAGCTCATTTTACCATGTTATTGGTGTTCTTGCCTTCACACAACTCAGCCAAATTACATTAGATATAATTATCTATTTAAAAAAAAAACTATGGATTTAAAGCGGAATATCACGAAAGACCTTATCTCATTATGCCACAGTATATCATGGTTGAGAATATATCAGATGAGATAATGCATTAGATCTCTGCTTTCTAGAGACATTTGCATTAAAATTAAATATAGAAGAAATTAAGTCTGAGTATTTGATGTGAGTCCCAAGGTTTATGCCAAGCATTTTAAGCCATTGCTAGAAGCCAACTCTAAACTGTAAATCAAGAGATTTAGGATTCTACTCTGTCCACTATGGTAGAACTTCTCAAATGAAAATGAGCACAAGAATCATCCAGAACAAATTATTTTAAAAACAGAATCCTAAACCCACCCCCAGAAATTGAGATTTTTAAATAAATCTTCAGTGTGTCTTTTGAATTTGCATTTCTTAGCAACAACCCCAAGTGATTTTGATATAGACCGTGTTTTAAAAAAATATTGTTTAGAACATACATTTTTAGGTGTTTTTTTAAATTATTACAAATTCATGTATTTTATCCAGCAAAAAATAAACAAATCATTTAAAGGAATCTAAACTCTTACAAAATCACATACTATATGTTAAGGAATAGCATCTTTAAAAAACAGAGATTTAATGACTGCCATACTCTTGAACCTGAGCACCAATCTTTTTGTCAGTATTTTTTGTCATTATCTGTTAGTATTTTAGAATGTGCTATTGTAGTTTTCTGAGGTGACTCAGATTTTAATCATACTTTTCTCCTAGTACCATACAACAGAAGTGTTGCAGAAATTTTAGGTACTTCTAGAATCTAGACTGTATCTCCCAGACTCACATTCATAGAAACAAACACACGCAAAAAATTTTCAGTCAAGTTGTTTCACTTTGTGGTTCAAAAACTATGATTGCAATAGATAGAAGTAAACTTGAAGCATAATATTTTAGAGCTTAAAGATGCCTCAGAGAATGTTGACCAACTGCTGTCCTATAAATGAATTCCTTCTTTAGCAAAGTGCTGGGCACATAGGATGTTCTAAAGTATCACTAAGAGCAATACTGGATCATGTTTTAAAACAGTCCATTAGAAATTCATGTGCAAGTAACATTTCAGTGGTTTGAACTGAAGCACAATTACTTGACTCACACTACAAGAAGCCTAATGTTAGGCCATAATTAGGGCTAATATTGAGGCTCAGGGATGCCCTTTATATTCCAGGCTCTTTCTCTCTGGTCCATATTGGGGCCTCCTACCATCATGCTTGCACTTTCATTTGATAGATGATTACTGCACATCGGGGCGCCATAGCCTCATGTTGACTGTCTAGGAAGGAAGTAAGAAAAAAAATGGACTAAAAGCAAGACTATGCCATTAAACTTGGGAAAGGATGTCTAATTCTACCTACATATGACTGGACAGAACTGTGTCACTTTGCCTTCTCTGGCTTTATGAGCTGAGAAATTGAGTAATCTTGAGCACACTGATGTCCCAAACTAAATCAGGGTTCTGACAGGAAAAATTGGGAATTTATATTGTGTTGGCAACTGGAATTACCTGCTGCCGCTGGTGTATGTGTAAAGGAAAAATGTATCCAAAAGCCTCAGAATAATTGGTATAGACATGAAGATAGAATTCATTATTTGCTTGTTATGTGCAGCATTAACTATTTGGCACACTGTATTATTTAGGTTTTTTTTTAAATTTATTTATTTTTGGCTGTGTTGGGTCTTCGTTTATGTGCGAGGGCTTTCTCTAGTTGCAGCAAGCGGGGGCCACTCTCCATCGTGGTGCGCGGGCCTCTCACTATCGCGGCCTCTCGTTGTGGAGCACAGGCTCCAGACGCGCAGGCTCAGTAGTTGTGGCTCACGGGCCCAGTTGCTCCGCGGCATGTGGGATCTTCCCAGACCAGGGCTCGAACCCGTGTCCCCTGCATCGGCAGGCAGATTCTCAACCACTGCGCCACCAGGGAAGCCCCACACTATGTTATTTAGAAGGTGTAGTCATGAGTCTTCATGGTGTCCCTCTCACCCAAACATGACAAAAAAATTTGGGGCTGGTGATTACCTGTCATAAAGGAGGCTAAACTAAGAGGAAAAGGGAAAACTTCCTTAAATCTTGAGAGAATAATGGTGGATGAAAGGTGGTAACAAACCCAAAAAAACTGCAAAAACTTTAATTATTGGCATTTCAGCGTGGTAGTGGTCAGCAAGAAGGTGATCGCTGTGTAACCGACCTCTATGCTGTTTTTATTAGTTTAAATATATGACTGACTTTGAGAAAGTCAAAGTGAAATGACAACGGCTCCACCTCTGAGTGACTCCGATATTTTATGCCTCGTTCAGCAGCAGACAGGAATTAAAATGCTACAAAATGGGAATCTTCAACCTTCTTTTCTTCTTACAGCACCATTGGCACCTCCAAAATTTAAGTTTTTCCGAAGTGGTCTAGAGTGGAGGTAAGGAAGGTGGCATGGAAAGGGGGTGTCAGTGTTCTCTGACAGCTTCCTCTAGCAAGCCTAGAGAGGTTGGGCAGAGGTAGGAGGGAAACCTCTTTCTGACAGCCTGTTGGAATTCAGATTAACTTGGAATTCATCAATTCAAACTTAATCTTGATTATTACTTTTATGCCATAGCTTAGTTACTTTATAAGTTAAAGTTTTTTTTTTCTTTTTGTGCCTAATCCTAGAAAGAAACACACCTGTACCATGTTGAAAGCATACACTTATTCTGAGGAGAATAATTGACAAATCTCTCAAGAGAAATTTTCCACTACAAAATGTAAATGTAATTTTTCATGATGCACAAACCAACACTACTCATTAAATATATTACACAACAGTCTTAAATACTTAAATAAATATTAGTAATATGTTGGTATATATACTATCTGTGTTTCTCATGTATCCTAACCGTATTCTATAGACAAATGAATATTTTTTAAAAAGAGTTCAAAAGAACCTGCAGTTGGGATATACACACAAGGTCTTAATGGAAAATAAGCACAATAACTCTGGAAAATACAACAGATCATTAAGAACATTTTGAAAGACCTTTTGTCTCTGTTAAACAAAGAATCCATTTCCTAGTTACATATTTACATTAGAAAATGGAACAGATGATATTATTTTTCCATTGCTTGAGTAATTTCTTTTCACTTAATTGATTTTCTTCTGTCTTTGCTATCAGTTTGTCAGATACATGTGGTTTATTACTTTTATGGGGCTCAGATTTTCAAACATAAGAGTTGAACCTCTTTGCTGTAATTTTGTATCATCTGATTTCAGACGTATAATATAGATAGATATGTGTGTTTTTACATCATTATGTTTCCTGCAACATGAAGCAATATTTTATATAAGAGCTCTAGGTATTCTATAATTATCACTTGGACTGAAAAAGGCAAACATTTTCATTTGAAGATATTTTAAAAATCATTTTTCAAATAAGTATATTTGTTTGGATCGCAGAGTTCCCAGATTTCCTCCCATGGAGCTTCAGTAGTATAACCAGGCTAGACAAGAGCTATTTCATGGCACAACTGGGTAGCTTTTATTATGTATTTCAATTAATGATTTGAAAAAAGCTTTTTGAAGTTTAGTTTAAAAACTCTGTTGTCATTGTAGTAGAGCAGCTCTGGCTACTTTTCTTCAGCTGATTACCATTAACGAATGCTAAACCATTCCCCAGGATAATAAGGAACAATTAGGGATTGCATTAACACTTGAGGTTCTATGCAAAATCAGGAGTAGCAGCCTGATAAATAAGAAGTAACCACTAAAAGTATTGGGGACCGAGTGAGGAATAGCAGTTTTGTCAAACTCATGTCAATCCTATGGTTTATGAGGAGAGCTAAAGACTTCATTGTTTGTCATGGTGTATGTTGTTACTATTGTCATTAGTGTCTATGGGTGTTTTCAGGTAAGAATAGGAAACTTTGGAATCTGTATTTCTTTCAGGAGGAATCTTACTAACTTCTGAAGGAATGGGATGGGGTGAGACAAAGATTCCCTCATTAGCTTTCTGATATACAATGGCAGTTCTAATGTAAGAGTGGTCATATGTGCATATCCCATTTCACCCTTACAGAAGTCTGTTAAACTCCTCTACACATTCAGGAGCATTAGAATAGCTTCAAGCAAATCTGACTTGTTTATCTAATTCCTTGTATACTATAAGAAGAAAAATAAACCAAGACTTTACCCTGAAGAGCTTGACATTCCAAAATATATAGTATTAATATATTTGAAACCATACAGTTATTACCACTGTTGCTTTGATGGGTTTTTTCCATGATTTTTTTTTTTTTACTCTGTCCTGATTTTACATAGTTGGAATCATAGTATACAAATAATTGTATCCATTTTTCATATAAGAAGGCTGTTAATCTTTATGAATTCCACTCCAATTTGGTCACTGGCTTTCACCTTTTTACTACAATATGGGTAGTGTTTATATGATATATGACTCTGATAATTACCTAGGTATAAGATGAAGGAAAGAAATGTACATTTCTATAAAATTGTGTCAGTGATTGAGCCTAAAATGGAATCTTTACTTCAAAATATTCAACCTTTAGACATTTTTTATTTCTATAAAAATAATTATTAGAAGGATCTAAAATATTCTACTCAATACAATGTACCTCATGGAAAGTTTAATGCATTTTGAAATTAGTGAAAATTTTGGTATGCCAAATGTAACATTTGACTCTCAATACATTCTTACATTTGTATCATATATATTATATTATGATGTGCATATATGATACATATATACATATATGATATACATATATGGTACATATGGATATGTGCCACATATATGTATCATATATGTGTACTGTGTGGCGTGGTATGGGTATATATGTATATGGAAAGAGAGATAAATGCTTCATAATAGATTTCATATTGAAATCTACTAAAAATAATATGAAACCATGATGTACCAATATAAAAGTAACAGGGAAGAGAAAATTTTTCAACAAAAACAAAATTTAAAAACCAGAAATAAAGCCCATTTCATGCTTCTACATGTTTGTGAACAATACTCACTGTCATTATATGCCAATTAAAAATAATGAGATATTTTATCAACATCATGAATATTGTGTTTAACTTTTTAGAATACAGAGTTTCAATAGTTAATAGACTATAAATAACATTTTGTAGAAGTTAGTGATCATTTTTAGAGTTCCATCCAGAGAGATTCAACACTTTGCTAGAGTTGATTTGAATTATGATTGAAATTATGAAATATTGTCTCTATAAAATTTGAAAGACTTATACATACTAGATTCAGCATTGAAATCTATTAGAAGCTCTGGTGCATTTTTAGGTCTAATGTGAATTAATATACTGGTTCAATTAAAAAAAACATGTTAATTTGGTCCCTGTACCATGCCACTGGGATTCACATTATTATAATATGTCATAATCTTTAAAATTAAATTAGAGTATATTCTTTTGTGATAAAATTTAAGTAAATTGCATTAGACTGTTTCTGAGTCTCCAACAAAACTACACATTCTTTCATTTAACATAATTTAAAATAATATCGACGATGTCAATATTTGGAGCGAAATTCAAATTGTTCAAATTATTCCCAAAACATAGAATTGATACATATTGCTTGGTTTAAACATACTTTCTTTAATGTGACATTAGTACTAAAATGTAATCTAAACCATGCTTTGGAAGATCTGCTGCTTCTAAGTTTTTTTCCATTCTAATAGATCATTTGAAATTGATAATTATCAGCTTCCTTGAGACAGAAGATGCAGTCACAAACCTCACAGATGCTTAGTGATTTCCAAGGATAAAAATAATTTAAATTACTAGGTTGTAATTTGAATTATACCACCCCTTGGGAAGCACAGTATATCATGTAACTCTGAAGCATAACATTCATTAGAATAGTATTTTATCATAGCTTTTTTTTTTTTTTTTTTTTTGTGGTACGCAGGCCTCTCACTGTTGTGGCCTCTCCCGTTGCGGAGCACAGGCTCCGGACGCGCAGGCTCAGCGGCCATCAATCACGGGCCCAGCCGCTCCGCGCCATGTAGGATCTTCCTGGACCGGGGCACGAACCCACGTCCCCTGCATCGGCAGGCGGACTCTCAACCACTGCACCACCAGGGAAGCCCCTATCATAGCATTTGTAGAACATTTTAACCACCAAGGCTAAAAATAAGATGTTGGGTACCAATTTTTAATTATCTGGACTGCCTCGCATTGGGGAACAGGTATTTTCAAGGGTAAATAAAGGAAAATAATTTTCCTTTCCATGTTCTCTTAAAATCTAGAGAGTAATAGACTTCTTTTCTTTGAGGATCATGAACAACAGAAATTTATTGTTCACAGTCCTGGAGACTGAAAGTCCAAGATCAAGGCACCAGCATGGTCAACTTCTGGTGAGAGCCTTCTTCTTAATTCCTGGCAGGTGCCTTCTCACTGTGCCCTTACATGATGTAAATGGCTAAAGATCTCTCTGAGGACTTAAAAATGCTTATAAGGGCACTAATTCTATGTATGAGGACTCCACCCTCATGACCTAAGCACAACCCAAAGACCCACCTCCTAATACCATCATCTTTGGGGGGACACAAATATTCAGATCATACATAGCATGCTACCTTCCACTGTATTTCCAATTATAAAATGCAAAGTTGAATTACCACAGAGTATTATTCTTTAACCATCATCTCTGTTTCCTTGAAAACAAAATTGCCCAGACTGTAGCACCTGTAACCATAGGCCTTGTAGGATGCTTTAGGAACAAAGTCCACGATGTCCTGGTTCCCTGTTGAGTTGAGAGATCCAATGGGGATGCCACCTTTGCTGGGATGTCAGTATTTATCACAGGCTTTTCCTACAAAATGATATCATTCTAGTCTCCATACCAAAAAATTATCAGTAAGGCTGTTGGACACATCATTTATTATTAACGTTTATTTTTGCTTCTTCTGTATAACTTCATCAAAATTCATTTTGAAGAACTGATTCATCAAGTTTATGTGTGTTTGCATGTCTGTATATCACAAAATTTAATATAGCTTTATTTTACTAATTTTTTTTAAATTTGGGAAATAACTGATAACAATAATTTCGAAGAGTATCACTAATACAAAAGCTTCTCCTCATGTTTTTGTGTTGGTAGCCCTCTTAATAATTAAATATGAATATTTTTAAAAGCCAAATCAATCCAAGGGAAAAAAAAAGGCTTTAATCTTTTATTCTTTGTGTTATTTTTCTTACTGCTGGCGTAGAAGCACTTTCTCAATTCTTCCATTTATTTTTATAAATGATGGATACATTATTTATTTTTAAAATTTCTTACGTTTCTGTTCCTGTTTTTAGTGTTACCATGCAACTTATTTTGTATGGATATTTGCCAGAATAAATAGTTCCAATGAATAAGATGTTGGCCATGTCATCTTTATTCAACAATTTCTTTAAAAAGCTATTTCTTATCATATTGTACTTGGTTACAAGTTATCCCTATGCTTTACTGCCACTGAAAATCTCAGTTAAGTGTACTTATCTTACATATCTTACATAAGATATAAGATATGTAAGATAAGTACACTTATAAGCTTACATATCTCTGGGGTGTTCTGAGTGGCAATTAATGGCTTAGAAATAGAAAGTTTTGTAATTCAAACTTAGGTTTTCACAGACATGAGATGCATCAACATTGCTATTAACACAATAGATAACTTGTCATAAATTATTGCTCTTAAAATGTCAAATTTGTTAACTTCATTGAGAGAAATATTTCAGAACTAGTTTAAGAAAAGAAAGCTAGCGAATTACCTTCCACTGCAAATGTAATAGTTTATATATCCATAGAATAAACAGGAATTGTTTTGCTTTGTTTTCCAAGGGGATGGGAATCATTCATTATGGCCTATCCTGATCTTGGACTTTCTTAAATTTTCTTAAAGGCAGAGGCTTCTAGAAACAAACTGGCTCCAACATTTGATGTTTTGATTTCTTATAAATGCTTCCATGTGAATAATTTTGTGACCCTATCCTCTTAAGTATTGGCATTCTCCTAAGATATATGTTTTAAAAAATTAAACTCTCAAAAAATCTTCTAGTTAGAGTAAAAACTGATAATTTTGATGAACTAATTAGCAATTCTTTATTAAAAAATATTCTGCCACTGTTTCTTCTTTCATAGTTAAACTTAAGCATTACTAAATACAACTTTGGGAATGATTGTCAGGAAAGATGTCATTTAAATTTTACAAATAATATTTGTTATGATGATTTGTGCTGGCATTTTTGTAGTTATTTAGCAAGAATATATAGGCCAAAATAAGACAATTAACCTTTATTGCTGGGTGTTGCTTAGGAATGTGCTACTCAATTAAAAACATCTTTGAGTTCCCCCTAAGTATTTTGTTGAAGTATGCTCATAGATGATTTTTATTATGTCATCTCATAGAAATTACAGAATACAAAACAGTCTCCCTTTTTGTGTAGCAATTAGAGAAATAGAAATACATGTAGAAATAAGAATATAAAATAAGCCAGAATTAAGTGGAAAATAAATCTGGTCCAGTCAATACACCTGTATTGTCACTGGTGGTAGCTTGGAATGTTATCTTCTAGGATTTTTGTATTTAATAGGGAATTACTGAATATCATCTCTAACCTAATGGACTAAATGAATAATGGAATTCTAGGCCCTTATGGTTGCCTGAAGAAAGAAGGCATTTGGAGGCTGACATTGCATTTTGTCCTTGCTGCCGAGATCAGGGAGGTGATATGTGCTTACTTGATTAAGTCGTGAGTCTTCTGGGCCAATTCTACTCTAACGTATGGTTTGGTGTATAGGAAAGACATGCATACAGTAGGCTTTAAAGCAACTCCCTACCTTTACCTCTTTATAGTTTCAATTCATAGTGTTGATCCTAAATAAGCAAAAGTTTGGATCATCCATGTTTTATGATTAGATACTCAAAATTTCTTTTGATTTGATGTCAGATGATGCACTGCCTACTAATAAACTATTCGGTGGCAGTAATTTTTTTTCCAGTGGCAGTAATTTTGATATAATACTCTACTCTTATTCTTGAACTGTTTAACTGTGTACATGTGCATGTGATAATTCTACCATATTGCTTGCTATTTCTATTTTTTTCCCTAACATCATATATATGTATATCTCTGGTTATACATATTTAAAACATTCTTTTTAATACCTTCAGTACAAAGACATATTTAAATACATCAGTTCCAAGAGCCTGAACCATAATAGCATTTGTAATAGCATTTTAGTCTCAGTTGGTGTTGATTTTTTAAGAGTACTTTTGCTTCAGAAACATTCTTTTTAGATCATTTGGTATATTCTTTACATTGCAAACTGAAGAAATTCAGTCATTAGAAAAACATTTCTATTTAACTGGGTCTTCTTCAAACTGCAACCATATTACCTAAAAAAAGTTAATAGTTAACTAGATATTTTCACATTTCTAGTTCATGCAATGAGCTAACTTTACGAAAAGGAAAAGCCAAAACTTTTTCTCCCTATGATTTGGCTTCATTTATTACAAAAGATCTCAAAGTAATTGACGGAAAATGAAAACTAAATGAAATAATTAAATAAGCAATTTAATTTTAGGTGTTAATTCAATTCTATTTCTAATCAATTTTCTGTATTTTAAACTTCATTTGCTTTCTATCTCCTTATTGCCTGCAGGCTTACATGTCTCAAATTATGGGTTGGATACATCCCTGAGTACTTAGCATGATGACACAAGGGAAAAATGCCACTCAGAGAGCTAGACTAATACATTTAACAGTTATTCTGTTATTTGGTGGTTTCAAACTCCAGATGGCCATGTCTAGTTAATTTGATTGTCTTTGCCTGTAAGTTAGAAATCTGCACTGTGAAATAGTATGACCAGAAAAGGATGAATCTTGATTTACTCAATATGACCTTTTGCTTCTGAGATATTTTTAATGGAAAGAAAGGGGTAGTGTATCAAAATGGAAACGTTGAGCAAGGTAAGTGAAAACGTTTTTAATGTGTCTTGGTCAGTAAATTATACCAAATGGACAGGTATAAAACATATTGACTTTTATATTGATGCAGGCACCAACTTTTCATGTGTTCTACCTACACATTTACAAATCTGAGAAAAAAATTTAGCAGAAGAATTCACTGAATTGGCATGTAAGGGCCTTTTTTATAAACCATGAGGTCAATTGTCAATCCCTTCTTGAATCATTAATTATCTCTAAAGCTAACAGAGGTGCTCTTGAACCTAAGTACATTTTTTAAGGCAGGAAAGATATGTAAAAGTACATGGGAAGCTGACTATTAGCATTATAACAAATATCCTCCAGCATAAGTGATCAGGATATTGAATTTATGGTAATTGAATTTAATAGCTTTTGTCAGAAAAGTATTTTCAAATATGAATAAGTAATTTCTTAACTACTCATCTTTGGCAAGTACTTAGATAAAAATTAAAAGTTTTAAATTTGCTTTTAGGATGCCACTTAAAAGAACAGACAAATTTCACAGCCTTAATGGATTTCTTACTAGGAGACAAATCTTCCATAAAAATTCCACTGTAGCTTTTTGCATCCTCAAATTCACATGAAGTTAATATTTAAATTAATCTTGACCATCTTTTATTTTTCCTTTTTGAAAAATTAGATATTTAGAAAAAATTGGGGAAAATTTCAACTGCTCAGTTCTAAATATTTCTGCTGGCCAAGTGTGTAGGGAATAGGGGACCATTTTAAAAGACAATCACTAACAGATTTTTGAGATCCCTTTTACTACAGATTGCTTCATAATAAAACTAACATTCACAGTTGAGCAATATTAATGCATTCACCTTTTTCCTTTTAATACAACTGCATTAAAACACACGTGGAATGGCAGTTCTACCTGTCATTTGAAATAATGCTTAGTAGTTTGACCAATTTTTAAATAGTGGCCTGATTAATTGTACTAAATATTGGATATTAAATCAAGCTTGTGCGTGCGCATGTGTGTGTGTGTTTGTGTGTGTGAATCATCACTGCATGAAGTTCTTTATAGCACCATCCATTCTTTATACCTCTCATGCCCTTGGAGTTTTTGTGCGTACCTTTGCTCCTCTGTGGCTAAGCACACATCCCTAAATTATGATTGCAAGTGGTAGCAATCTGCCTTATCAATATCTTGAAGATGGGTTAAGTGAGGCTGGATTTGTGGACTTTGCCTTCGGCCGTGTCAAGAGACCAATGCTCTCTCTCCTTTGGGAAACTGTGATGAGGAGAAGCCATGAACCGTTGTGCTTCCCCACTCCCATATCCTATTCCTGAGCGATCAGAATATGGGGTTTCAATTATTTATTGTCTTATCATTCCAAGGATAGGTAAAAATCCATGTTTCTCAATTATCTTGAAAACTTCCCAAACCTCTTACTTTGGTATGATATTTACATTATTACTGACTTTGAAAGAGCCAATTTTGTAATGCTATTGTATCTGATAGTACGCTTTTGCTTTTAAATGTGACAGTCTGTAAGCTGATTCTGAAAGCTGCTTCCAGTGAAATCTAATTATTCTTGGTTAGGAACGTTCTTTTGGTGATACCACCAGCCTCCTGGGTACTAAGCATGTCTGATGATAGGTGATTCATAAGCACAATGTGACATTTCCCAGTGAGCTGTTTTGTCACAGGTTATCCATTTTGTGAGATGTGTTATTTCATCCTGAGGTTCAATGTGACTGTCATGTTGCTGGGCAAGTAGCTGAGAATGTTGTATAGCTTGTCAAAACCGTAACACCCTTTGAATCAGAATACATAATTTTCAAATCAGAGCATGTGAAATTTAAATGAGGATACCACCAAGTCACAGCTAATTTCTTCCTTCCTTCCTTGGTAACCTGGGGTCCAATGTATGAGCATTAGACTACCATAATAAGCCCTTGCAAATAAGTTAAATCAATGGAGAGGCGTATGTTCTCACTAGGGCAGGCTCTGTTACCTGTTCTTGTGTTAGATTACTGCTGGATGAGTTTAAGAAAGCAGTCTGTTCAGCTGGCAGATCTTGGATGAACTGTGACAAATGCAGGAGACTGTGTGTGTGTGTGTGTGTGTGAGTGTGTGTGTGTGTGTGTGTGTGTGTGTGTGTGAAATTCCAATGTTCATGTCTCTAGGCTTGCTTATTTTATCTTCCCACCTTGCAAGTTAGTACACCTATTAAAATGTGAATCTGTAATTTTGGTACAATTTATTTTAATAGAGCAACTTAATTGCATGAGGTCTATAAATTCAGAGGAGTTGAAGATTAGAAACAAAGTTCCAGCATCAATACAGTATAGGTATTCAGACCATTCTTAAAAATAGCTCACTTCTTTAACTAAATTTTTTTTTGTGTGTGTGGTACGCGGGCCTCTCACTGTTGTGGCCTCTCCCGTTGCGGAGCACAGGCTCCGGACGCGCAGGCTTAGCGGCCATGGCTCACGGGCCCAGCCGCTCCACGGCATGTGGGCTCTTCCCAGACCGGGGCACGAACCCGTGTCCCCTGCATCGGCAGGCGGACTCTCAACCACTGCGCCACCAGGGAAACCCATAACTAATTTTTAAATAAACGTTGGAAATTGAAGTTAGAAATATCTTGTCAACATAGCATTCCCTTTAATTAAATTATTTTGAAATTAGCTAAAGAGCATTTACAAAATCTGAATTAGTTGAGAGCACAGTTTTAATACTTTCCCTTGTGTTAGTATTTGGAGTTTTCTTTTACATTTGTTTTCTCTCTATTTGTCTTTTTGTTTGTTTGTTTTTTTAAATGATTATGTATTTATACTTATATGGATAGGTAGTGATGTGTGTATGTGTATACAAAGTCATCCTGACAGTCAAATCAAGCCAATGAATGTTTGAATTAAAATAAAGAATGCAGAAAGGAAAGACCACAGGGTGAAGATAATGGTAAGCTTCACATCTATTTAAGTATAAAACTTAGCAACTAAAGGTAATATTTTAACAGAAATGACAATGTTAAAGCCTAGAGAAGGTAAGTTTAAGCATATTCACATTTAAAAATTTGGAAGTAAGGGGCGAGATTGGTACATATGAAACTGCTAATATCGTCATACATCGCAGCAAAGAATCATACAGAATCATACCCTTTAGCATGTAGTTTAAAAAAAAAGATAATGACCTTACTTCTTAATATATTTCATAATCTTAAACCAAAAGGAAATTTAAAGAAATAATATCTTTTTTGATAGAGAAATATTAGAAATTCATCACTGTCTTCAGTTTCATTCTTTTGTTATACTTTATTGAAATTAAATTTAATAATTAAAAAAACAATATTTGTAATGATTCAATATTCATAAAGATGTCATTTGTCATCCATTCATCCATCCATATGTATGCTTTGAAAGATGTCTGAAATGAAGTTCCCCTAATATCAATTCTAGTTATTTCTGCATGAGGATTTTGAGGATTTTGAAACATTTTGCTATACTTTCTTTTCTTGACAAATAAGGTTTTGAGTTCCTTACACTGAGCATGACTCCTAGTAAAAAAATAATTAAATGATTTTTCTGAAAAAAAATACTAACAACAAATATGCTAAGATATCATTGGTGGTGAATTCTGGGTATGGGAATATGTATGATATAAGATGGCTTATTTACTTCTTGGTACATTTCAGTATCTTTTTTAATTTTAAAAAATATGAACAAAAAAAGTAAGATACACAGGACATTGTAGAGCCTACAATGACAAGACTCTACAATGGACAAGGAATGGTATTTCCAAGAAAAGAAAAGAATTAAACAAATTGTTTCATCATGTGGGGCTATGTTCTGCCTGTTAGTCAGCGACTCCAATAATATTTCCATTCCTTGAGGGAGGAGATTTTGAACCTTGTAAAATGAGGTGGAATTTTCCATGAGGATGGAATTCATTAGCACAATATCTGCATTCTATGAAAACATCTGGTGATTTTGGCCATACTGTCTTGTGTTCAGGCGTAATTTCCTGCCAAATAACAAGGCTAAGTTTTAAGAATAATTCATGATTTTTCTGTCCATAGAATTTTCACCAAGAAAAGTATATTTGCATTAAAGGACTGAATAAGTTGCATTATAATTGTAACAGTTTTTAAACTTTTCTGAAACATGTATAACTTTTTTCATTTTAAATAGTAAATGTCACATTTCTTAGAATAAGTAAGTCCAGTTAGATTTATAAACAAAGCCTCCAAAATGTTCCATATATATTGATGCTTGAGAAGGAAAGTAATTCTAGGTGTTTTTTCCACTCCTTTTCTACATAATATACTATCTTACCAACATGATTTAATGTCAAAGAGAATGAATAGAGTTAGTGCTCACAAATGAAAGAGAAATCAACCTTACTGACTTTGAAGTGAGATCTAGGAAGAAAGAAAATACAATGAGGTACATTTTATAACTAGAAATGGTGAAGTAATTGAAAAGTATTTTTAGAAATAACCACCTTCAGTGTTTGCATTGAACATCTTCAACATTGCATTTTCTGTGGTTTGTTAACTTGTCATAAATATATTAATGAACTGTTGTATAGCTAATTTAGAATCAACAGACTGTTAACTTAAAGAGAGCAGTAATCGTTGAATTATCTTTTTGTCCCAGTTCTTTGTATAGTTTCTGTCATGTGGTGGGGTCTCACCACATGTGAAATAAGTGTTCATTGAAGTTGGAGTTGACCTAAACGCTGGAAAATAATTATTTCCAATGCAGGATTGTCTATTATTTTCAAATTGTAAGCAAGTCAAGAAATTGTCCTGATCTTAAAACACAATAGCAGGACTTCCCTTGTGGTGCAGTGGTTAAGAATTCGCCTGCCAAGGCAGGGGACACGGGTTCGATTCCTGGTCCAGGAAGATCCCACATGGCATAGAGCAACTAAGCCTGTGCACCACAACTACTGAGCCTGCACTCTAGAGCCCGCAAGCCACAACCACTGAGCCCACGTGCCACAACGACTAAATCCCGCACGCCTAAAGCCTGTCATCTGCAACAAGAGAAGCCATGGCAATGAGAAGCCCACCCACTGCAACAAAGAGTAGCCCCTGCTCTCCACAACTAGAGAAAGCCCGCACGTAGCAATGAAAACCCAAAGACCCAAATAAATAAATAAATTTACTTTAAAACAACAAAAAAAATAGCTTAAATGGATAACTGAAAGATTGTTATAATAGTCTATTAAAACATAACCCATTATTATGACCAATATTAAATATTATATATATTCCATTTGTAATATTAGCAGAGATGAGGAGTATTTCTTGTTAGTTACTTGGACCTTATTATTACTTATCATAAAGTAAAAAACGTTGATTAATTTTTTATTTTCCAATACCAATTCTTCTCCTTGACATTAGACTATGTTGATGAGATAGTTTATTATCTGGAAAGGATAGTTGACTTCAAGTAGCAATTATGATGTCCTCTGTCCATTTGTAACTTTGCATTAAGGGTGAGGGGGCCATCTGAGCTCTTGGGGCTTGTTTGCATATTGTAAAATGGGGATGATATTATTTACCTTTTGGAACTCTGAGGGCTGTTATAAGAATTAGAAGAATTGTGAGGGCTGTTATAAGTAGAAGTATTAATGAATGGATTGTGAAAAATTACCTCCTAGTGTAAGGGTTTTGACCATCAGGGGATCTGGGTAAAAGCTAAATTTTCTAATTTCCATGATTCTGTTTCACTAGTCAAATCTATTTCCACTTTGTTTTCCTCCTCCATTTGGTCTGGTTCTCACTTTAAAGAGTAACATTCTGTTTATTTACAGAGATGCTCCAATTGAACCCTCTTCATTAATACCTGCCCCTTCCCCACCCACCCACCCCCAGGAATATGTCTAAGGTATCTTTCGTTAATAATTTTTAAAATATAGTTTTTATTGGGGGGACTCCTCCCATGTATCTTGAGGTTACGTAATTTCTATTGCTGCATGCGTTGATTACTTTTAGATAAAAGTTCACAAGTTTGTGTAAGTGATTGAATGGAAACTCATGAGTCAGCCCTAAAAGGAATTTTATGAATGGATAATACAATTCCCTCTCTCTAATAAAAACATTGTACATCTCACATTTAGTTTATATTGATTGCTTTCTGACACAGAAATAAAGCAGTCTTTATATTATGCAGGATTCCTTGTTAGTGGTACTATCAAGAATATAAATCTTCCCTTGTGACTTCTATTACTGTTCTTTTCCCCAACCTGAAGTGACCCTAAGCAGGTTTTTAATTAAAGTAATGTGAGCCACTGAGTGTATCACCTCTTTTATGCATGATCAGGTTACCATAGCATATATTCCAGCTCTCTTGTAAACTTGAATTTTATGGATGGGTAATAAAATCCTTCTTTTCAAGGTTTGCAATTTTATTTCCACCTTAAAAAAAGTGGTGTAGTCTTTGACAGTGCTTATATAATAATGTGTAAAGTGTAAAGGAATTCACATAAAGGTGTTTTAGATGGGGTTTGCAAATGTGGACTTTTAAGCCCCTTTTAACTTTTCAGCCTGTTTAGAAAATGAATCAATACTGTTTTTTCTACACAATTTATATGTAATAGAATTTTATTTTAATCTACTTAATTTGAAACAAGACTAAATGGTGGAGTCCAGCAGAAATATTTTAGATTTTAATCAGTACTTCATTGTATATAGGACTAGAACCCTCAGTCTTTGGAAGGATGCCTTTAAGAATATCAGTGTACATGAAGATCATCAAATGATAGTCCCACATAATGCATGTTACCCTGTGTCAGCACAGGTGGTAATATAGGATAGGGCTTAAGAATGTGGTGTTTGGAAGTAGACCAATGTCCAAAATTGATGGCGCTTATGACCTTCAACAAGGTAATTAGTCTTTCTAAGACAGTTGATTTATCAGTAAAACTGAGAATAATTAGATTATTACTTTTTAGGTTTGAGAAATTAGAGATAATACAATTAATATAATGCTTATCACAAAGGGAGCACTCTATAATGTTAACTATTCTTAATTATTTATTCATACTTCAAATGACTAAAGACTTTCCCTTTTGCTCAGTCCTAAATAGGAGGCCTCAGATAGTTTAAAAGTTGGTCTGTGAACTTGTTAGTCTCTTGGACCCTCCATAGGTTACTCAAAACTAAGTCTTTTTTTATTACACATTGTAAAATTTTAAAAAGTTGATTAACTTTTCACCCACTGTCCAATACCAATTTTCCTCCTTTTTGTATAGAGCCCTGTACACTAACCCAAGTTTTGCCTGTAGTCCTAACACTAACGAAGCACTTTCTGGTATGCAGGCATCTTACTGTTGTGGCCTCTCCTGTTGCGGAGCACAGGCTCCAGACGCGCAGGCTCAGTGGCCATGACTTACGGGCCCAGCCGCTCCATGGCATGTGGGATCTTCCCGGACCGGGGCACAAACCCGTGTCCCCTGCATCGGCAGGTGGACTCTCAACCACTGCGCCACCACGGAAGCCCTAACGAAGCACTCTTTGATAGCACTTTGAACTAGCTAAATTTCTGTGCCAGGTCTGCCCATATCCCAAATTGGTTCAAGAAATTCCTTACATTTTTTTTTTTTTTCCCTATAATGTTCTGTTACTTTTCCAGTTGAGGCTGTTATGTGACATGCTAGACTTTTAGATGGATACAGGTCTGCCTTTGTTCAGGATTGGCTGAAATACTTGTCCTTTCTTTCTTTCTTTCTTCTTATAATGTAAAATTGGAAAGCTTTTTTGATTGAAAATTACCGAATAAAGGTTGAAATAGCATTGATTCCTTTAAATATTTTCTTCACACTCCTTTAAAATACCATATATGTATATATGGTATGTATGTATATATATGCATATATTTATTTTAAATCAGTAGATGTCTACTGTTGATTATGTAACATGATATATATATATATATATATATATCATGTTACATATATCATATGTATGTATATGGTTGGCAATTGCTGATTTTAAACAAGGAACTGAATTTAAGAAACAATTTTCCTAAGAACTTATTTTTTTAAAGGATAAGTCATTCTTAAAATTCTCAATGATGGACTAAATTTACCCATTTTTAAGTAGAGATGCTGAATGATGTAGAGGAGATATGAGCTCTTGGCTTGAAAACAGAATACTTGCACTCTGGGCACAGATGGCATTCTGTCTTCACTTAGAACTATTATTTATGTCTTTTCATTCCAATTCTTTCTTTATGAGATAGACTTATGAGTCTAAATACCCCAACACAGAGAGACTGGACACAAATAAGTTTTTCATTTTGTTTGGCCTTATTTTTCTTCAGGTAAATTGGGTTGTACTTAATTTATGCAGGATACTGTAGTTTATATTATTAAGTGTCATAATAACAAAGTTAAATTAAAGAGTTAAGCAGAAGTCTAACTACTAAGAACCTAGTGAATTGCATAGGGAACTCTATTCAGTACTCTGTAGTGACCTATATGGGACTAGAATCTAAAAAAGAGTGGATGTGTTGTATGTATAACTGACTCACTTTGCTGTACAGCAGAAACTAATACAACATTGTAAATCAACTACTCCAATAAAAAGTTAATTTAAAATAAATAAAATAAAATTAAGGAAAAAAATAAAATAAACAAAAGTCACTCTTCTCAAGCTTTCTGAGACTGTATCTCTTAAAATCATATTTTATCATAGAATTCTTTCTCAAATAAGTAATACTCAGGGAGCTGAGTGGATTGCGTAAAGCTATCTGAATGAGTTGGGGAAGTTTTCTCACAGGATGTAATAATTGAGCTTGGAGAAGGAATTTTCCAGGTGAAGAAAGAGGACATGGCATTAGAGCTACAAAGACTATAATGCAGGAGTTGGGAGCTGGAACTAGAGATGAAAATTCTATTACCTGGAATGTTTTCAGCTTCCAGTATTCGAAAGCACACTTCATAATGCCTTAAGCAACAGTAATAAAGACACCCACATACAGTGGACCAAACAAGGTAGAAATTTCCTTTTGTTTCAGTAAATGTCTTGAGAAAACCAACTAGTAGGTGGCTCTGCTCCATGAAAACATCCAGGGTCCCAGATTCCATCTATCTTACTGTCCACCATTTTTCCAGACTGTATGTAGTTTCCTGAACTGTCTGTATGTTATGAAGTTAACAAAATACATGCAGGAAATAACTGTACTTTTGTTTTTTGGGGGCACAAATCTGATTTTGGAGACACCTTTTTTTTTTTTTTTTTTTGCGGTACGCGGGCCTCTCACTGTTGTGGCCTCTCCCGTTGCGGAGCACAGGCTCCGGACGTGCAGGCTCAGCGCCGTGGCTCACGGGCCCAGCTGCTCCGCGGCACGTGGATCTTCCCGGACCGGGGCATGAACCAGTGTCCCCTGCATAGGCAGGCAGACCCGTCAACAACTGCGCCACCAGGGAAGCCCTGGAGACACCTTTAATGTTTCCTAGGGAATTTACAGTTCTACATACTGAGAAATGCTGCCTTCAGTTATGGTTTGTCCATTCATTTCCAACCCTTTGGTGTCAGGAAAATGCTTAAGTTTGTCATAGAACTTCTGTAAAGTTGGTCCTCAGAAAAAGATGTACTGACTAAGAGAAAAAAAGAAAAAGAGGTAAGCAAGAGATACTGAAGACTTTTGTGCACATTTGGAATTATAATTTCATTGACCTACAAGAGTTTTAGGATTTATATAGTCTTATGGTGACAACTGTAATTCGAAAATGAGAGTCTCAAAATGTGGCCGTCAGGTAATAGTCACTATCTGGACTAAAATAAAAGGAACTAAATGGAAGCATTGATTATAGTTACTGTTCAAAAACATCCAAACCAGGAAGGTAGTCTCTCCATTTTTAAATCAGATACAAATTAATATTGGGTTGCACTTGGGCATTATGCACTAGATACTCTTTGGAAAAGCAATTCATAGGACCCTAACTGAATTTTTTGGACTGTAATAGAGATAATGTCAAAGTGCCAAAAGAAACAAAATTAGCAAAAGTAAAGGCTCTTACTAATTTGATTTTTACTAAGGGAAACCAATTGATTGAAAACTTAAGGAGAGACTGAACTATTTCCATCATCAAATTCACAATATGAAGGGAAAGCAAAAACACTTCCACTGAGGAAAGGTACCTTTTTTTTTTTTTTTTTAATTTTGACTTTTCCAACAGCAGGAAAAGAAGGTGATGAACAGATTTTTGTCTTCAAATTATTACTATTGTTGTGGTTGTTTTGAGCAGAATGACTGCCCACTTGTGCTCTATGTCAATAAATAACCAATAAGAGGATTTAAATATACAAAGTCATTTTTGAACAAGAAAAAGGCAGAATACGTCTATTTCCATATCTGCTAACATAAATGATTGTATTTTTATAGCTGGTAACATTGCCTGTCTACATACAAATAATGTTCTAAAGTCAATTTCAGGGTTTTTTTTTTCTAATACTATTTGAAAATAAATTTTGCCAGTTATTTTTGTTGACTATCTTAAATTCCAGACATTTCTTTAAAATATTAATGAGGACTACATAGGGGAAAAGGTATATCTACCTTTGCATGGCTTTTATAAACCCTGTATTGTATACTTTAATCCTGTCAGCAGCATTCTGAGGGCAATTAGTTGAGTCTCCTTTTTGCACATGAGGATTTTCAAAACCAGACAATTTTAAAGAGCTGATGCTTTCTTGATTCCAGTGCAGAAATCTGAACACAAATCTATGAGGCACCTAAGTCCCAAAGCTCCCACTTCCCATTTATAAATTTGTAAAAATCTGAGTGATGTGAGGACTATTTCTGCTAAATGATGCTTTATGCTCATATGCATATTATTATTATTTTATCATACAAGAAGAGCTGTTATAAATTTAACAAAATAAGGTCTTCCATTCATTCAATGGTTTGGTTTTTACTGTAACAGTAAAATATTTATTAAATGCCATTTAAGAGCCCTGCTACATGCTGGGGATACAGTTGTGAGCAAAACAGATATGATTCTTGCTTTCATTGACTGAATGGCTCTTTGGGGATCTTTTGGGTTATACACTATAGGTGAGTAGAACAACTAAAGCAGCAAGTCAAAGTGGATGATGTATTTTTTCCTTATGATTTCTCAAATGCAATTTAAATGTATCTTCAGAAAAATAGAAATGTAACGGTTCCAAGGAATGTGTATTCGCATAGAAAAACACGTGACCTATTTGCTTTAGACCCCAAAACAACCTTCTGGTAAAAAAAGTGGTTTTACTTCCCTCCTTGCATCCGCTGCCCACCAGTCCGTGAGTAGATGCATGTGGGCACACACAACAGCAGAATACAAACACACCCAGACAAAAAACACTGTATAAACCTAAATGTGGAAGGACAAAATTGTTCCTGTGGATTAGGCTTTTTGAAAGTTCAGTGCTCTTATTCAGTTGGTTAACATGATCATAATCTTATTTTCTTATGCTTAGAAATTTTCAAATTGTAAAATCCTTCTTACAGTATATCATTACATTATTACTTATTACAGTCATTACTGGAGATTTTTGTGAATTTCCAAGAACTATAAGCCCTTTCATAAGAACTTATGTGCCGGTTTTTCTCTCCATTTAAAAGAAAATGGTGTAAAATTTGTACTTTCTCTGAAAAACACCAGCTTCTTAAATAAGTATAATTCACATGACAAGTGAAATAAATCTGCTAACAGTAATGTAGGGCTAATGTAGAAAACATTTAGTGTTTAGTGTTAATTTTGTTATAAGAGAATCAAAACATTTCACACATTTATAACTAAGTTAGGCTATCATAATTTAGTTGGCAAAGAAATCATACATATAAAATGAACCAACATGGACATTTAAAAAAGAGAAGAAAAAGCTTAAAAATTGACATTCCAAATGGGTGATTTCTTTACAAACAGAGAAAAATGCTAAAGAACATAATAAAAATAATTGAAAAAATTGGGCAAAATATAAATATTGGTTTTCATGTCAGACCATAAGCACAAAAGGAAACAACAAGGCAGATTCCAATTTGGAATTAAATTTTCCTTAAAAAAGAATTGAAAAACATTAAATTTGGTCTTTAATTTTTCCAGGAAATGAAATGCTATAATGTTTGTGTTTAAAATATTACTGATTGACTAGTTTATTCTTTTTTTTTCTTTTTCTTTTTTTTTCTGGCCGCATAGCACGGCATGTAGGATCTTAGTTCCCCGACCAGGGACCGAACCCGCGCCCCTTGTATTAGAAGCTCAGAGTCTTACCACTGGACCACCAGGGAAGTCACTGATATGACTAGTTTAAATCTATTCATAGATCTTACTTGAGGTAATAGCTTTCCTGAGAGACAGGAATATAACAAATATTTTTTTCTTTAGAATGTGTTTTATCATTACTCTAATTGGAATTATAATTATTTGATGAAATTCAATTAGTGCTTATTGATAATGAGCCTAACACAGGATGCATTATAGCTGGGCACCCAATTGTCTAATCTTCTTATGCTCCATAATACACATGCTGGGAAATGAAGATAGGGAAAATATAATGATGGCAGAGCATAGTGCTACCAAAACAATAGACTTTATTCCCTTTAGAGCTTATTGTATTTGGGGGTTCCATGGAAAAGAATAATTTTTATAATTTATTGCACATTGAGAGTCATGGGGATCACTTCAGAAAGCTCTTTTTTTTTTTTTCTTACGGTGGAGCCTGTGTTCTAGTTACAAACTTTTAAGATTTCTCGTGAAAATGTGGCACTCTCTAAAAGAGGCTACCGTGGAACTGTTGCCAAGTATGAGCTGTAACCCTAGAATGATGAGATTGCCTCTGTATTCTCATGTTCTTATCTGTTTTCCCATTCAAACATGTTTTAAAATTTTGAAGTTTTACAGAATATATAGTCTGTTTATGATGAAGAATCACCCAGATGACACATGGAACGTTGAAGCTGTCATCAATATAGGATGATTATTTAGTGGTTTCAGCTCCTCTGTCATCCAAGAATTAAGTGCCTCAGCAGCCAGATCCCCCAAACTCATGAGAGTCTAACAATGCATTAGTTAGCACGTGCAAAATATCTGAAAATTGAGAGCTTCTGCATAATTTAACCATTTCAAAGACTTAGAATGAAATTAATCCACTGAGCAAAATGTAATATACAAGACTGATGAAAGAACATACGCTGTGTGTCAGGCATTACTCTAATGGCTTTACACATATTCTCATTTAACCTTACAACTTCTCTAGGGCTTGGGAATTATCTTCAATCTTATTTTACAAATTTGTAAATAGAGTCCAGAAGATAAGGTCTAGAGTCACAAAAGCTAATTGTTGATTGAATTGTAATATGAACACAGGCAAGTCAACTCCAGATTCTGTACACTTAACATATAGCTATACTGCTAAATAAACTGTGATTGTTTTAGAGTTTAATTTTATTCTGAAGGTGTTAGGTAACAGGAGTGTGGAGTTGAGATAATCACTTGGGATCTTGAGAAACTGCAATCACCAGGTTTAGCTGTTTTGGATAATGTGATCAATTCTGAACTCCATACACCAGGAGTCCCCAACCCCCGGGCCACGGACCCATAGTGGTTCATGGCCTATTAGGAACCGGGCCTCACAGCAGGAGGTGAGTGACGTGCAAGCGAGCAAAGGTTCATCTGTATTTACAGCCGCTCCCCATCTCTCGCATTACCGCCTGAGCTCCGCCTCCTGTCAGATCAGCGGCGGCATTAGATTCTCACCGGAGCGGGAACTCTACTGTGAACTGCGCATACGAGAGATCTAGGTTGCGTGCTCCTTATGAGTATCTAATGCCTGATGGTCTGCGGTGGAGCTGGGGTGGTGATGCTAGCACTGGGGAGTGGCTGCAAATACAGATTATCATTAGCAGAGAGGTTTGACTGCACAGAGACCATGATAAATCAATTGCTTGCAGACTCATGCCAAAACCCTGTCAGTGAGTAGCAAGTGACAATTAAGCTACAACTTACGGAGTAGACCAGACATAAGCAACAATCTTCAGGTGTCACTGTCTCTCATTACCCCCAGATGGGACCATATAATTGCAGGAAAACAAGCTCAGGGCTCCCACTGATTCTGCATTATGATGAGTTGTATAATTATTTCATTATATATTACAATGTGATAATAATAGAAATAAAGTGCACGATAAATGTAATGAGTTTGAATCATCCTGAAACCATCCGCCGCCCCGGTCTGTGTGAAAATTTTCTTTCACGAAACCAGTCCCTGGTGCCAAAAAGGTTGGGGACCGCTGCCATACACAGCTGTTTTTCTGGGAAATACATTTTCAGCTGCTTCTCCCCTCATTTCTGCTGTGTCAGTACAGTCACCCTGAGTTTCCCCATAGGTGCTGTAGACTAAACCTGAACACAGACACTCTGGCCAGGGCACTAAAAGTCTTGTTATGCTCTATCCAGGGGAGGCTAGAACAAGTTCCTTTAACCTCTCATCCCTGAGTAGAAAACTTTTATAAAAATTCTTATCACTTGAAACTTCATGATTAAATTTTGGACTTTCATTGTGTCTGAAGCCTCCCACTGTCAATGTCCAGTCCTTATGCAATATCTTGGGCTCCTGTTGCTCTTGCATCAACCCAATCTCATGGCATCTAATTGAAACACTCTGCATGAAACTCTCGGTTACCCAACTTGGAACTTCTACCTGAAGTCTGGTCATTGGCCTGCTGTCTTGGCTTTCTTTGTCCAGGCTTTCATACAGAATGGTGTGCTAAAGTTCTATCCGATAAGCAAAATAACTTTTATCATAGTAGTTCTTAACTTGATACACTCTTTGGCTGCAGAAGGTCTCTGGAACCCAAACACTGTGTACAACATTCTGTGCATATTCATAAACACTTTTTTCCTCAAAGAGTCTGTAAGCCAAAAATATTTAGAATCACTGCTACTAACAGATGCAAAGCAAAAGGGAACAGTGATTTATTTTTTGAGACTCTTCGATTAATTTTTCTAAAAAGCAATATGTACCTAGAATTCATGTTTTACATGTTCAGTAGCCGTATGTGACTAGTGGCTACTGTATTAAACACACAAGTTTATAGCAATAAGTGACTTTTTATACATACAAGTTTAAAATATGGTGGTAAAGAGAAGTATTCCAGTTGATTTTTGGTGGTTTGTGAGAACTCAGTGCTGAGGATCACACTAGCAGTAGAGAAATATCTACTAAGAAGGCACATTTAAAAATTATTTTAAATGTCTGAGAATAAGAAATTCTGGTGTATTTGATCTATATCAATGTTATATGGGATTTTTGTTTTTAAAGATCATGTATGGAATGTGATCTTCAAGTGGTTTAATGGTTTATTGGTGGTGGTGAAGTGACTCTTTGTGGAATACAATAAATTGTATAATTTAATCCATTAGGAATTTATAAATTCTGGAAATGTGATAATATTCTACCTACCCTGAAGCTTTAAAAATGCTGGACTCAGTAAATATTGTTATGAAACCAGTAACAAAACATGCTAAATAACTGGTAAATATAGCTATAAAGCCAAACAGCAATATTATGTCATAATTAGTGGTTACAGAAAAGTAGGTAGTAATATATAATGTATATGAATGTACCTGCATTGAGTAAATATGATAAAAAAGTGTAAAAATTACATAAGCAATGAAATTAAGTAAATTAGAATGTATGTCTGCCACAGTACAAGTAGAATAACAAATATTTTACAAACAACTGTTAGAAAGCACAGGATAAAATACTAAATTTGAAGGAAATGCACATCTTTCCAAATATTAGAAAATAAGGAGCATCAGGAGGAAAGAAAAAAAGGAATTAGTGTTAATCAAACTGATAGATCATTGGCTATCCCTATGAAGACTGTATTTGCTGAATCACATGGCTCTTAGCTCATCTTGTGTGTACAGATTTTATCTTATTATTTTTCCAAGTGGTGACCTTCCAAGATGTTGTTCTACAAAACTCTTAGGAAGCACATTTCCACGTGTACAACATTGAGCCTGAATCTCACATTGCAACAAATTTCAGTTATGTCACAGATTATGATGGTAAAATTTTTATATTTAAATGTTTCAGGGAAAAACATCAATTCTAACTCCAAAGAACTTGTAAGCTTTGGCTCTTCATATTTGTAAGAAACCTAAAGCCACACTGTGATCTTTTCCCTACTATGCTCTGCTACCAGGGTGCATCATCACTGCTAGTGATCCTACTATTGAGATCCTTAAATGCAGGGTAATATTTAGGTGTGTTCTGTAACACCAATAAATGCTTCATATTAAAAGGCATTTTGGAAAAGTTCTTAGCAAGATTGTTTGAAAGTATTGTAATCAAAGTGAAACGTTTCCTTGAACAAAAATATCATATGCCTAAAGAGAAAAAAATATTTTGATAGTTAATTTGTTGTTTCCTTCTTGTTAAAGGGTCTTTGCCCTTCATTTTATAAAAATCCCACTATTTCTTAAGACTCATGGTCTTAAGGAACCATGTGAAAGAAACCAGGAAATCTGTAAGAGTAGGCATAGGAATCATTATGCTTTAAATAGAGCAAAGGACTTTTCTTTAATTTTCCATCCTTACCAAATTCCCAAACTTTGTCAAAGGAAATACAGGGAAACTATCCTCATTACCATCACTACCACCATCACCACCACCACCACCGACGCACACGCATCCACGCACGTGCGCCCGCGTGCACAAAGGGAGAGAACACAGAAAGAAAATGAATAAATGACCGAGATCTTCATATAGGAAAGCAAAGGAGTTTGAATTGATAATGCTCATCATTCTGCTCTATCAGGTGTATGAAAAGGTTGGGCTTTGGGGTCAGGCACCATGGATGAATATCCCATCTCTACCTCTTACTTGCTATGTGATGTTTGACAAAGCATTTAACCACTACAGTCCTCACTTTTCACATCTTCTAAATATGGAGAAAATCATATAGCTCTCTAATGATCTGAGGCAAAGATCTTATCATGTCTTATTCTCTTTTCCTGGATGTAATTAATTTACCAAGCTCACAATATGCATGTGAGAAGCAACAGTTAAAAACTTAATTAAATATTGTGTCACACAACAACAATTCCCAGAATAACATAGGTGCTCAGTGTTAACTAGGATTATTTTGGTAATGATGATAATTATGTTTCCACTTGCTAAATTATTCTTAGTAAGTTAGGCATAATTTATACTACCCTTTCTGTAAAATAAATGTATTCAATTTCTATAAATCATGCTTTTTCCCTCCCATAATCTAAAGATTTTGCCTTAAATTTGGCTACAGAAGTTCTTTCAGAATGCTCTATATTTAGAGTTTACTTTTGAACTGTAGTTATGAGAATTAAGTGTAGGAGATTATGTTTTGCCAAACATATAATCAAATATAGGCATAGCTCATTTTATTGTGCTTTGTTTTATTGTGCTTCAAAGATATTTGTATTTTTTACAAATTGAAGATGTGTGGTAACCCTGTATGGAGTTAAGTCTACCAGCACCTTTTTTCCAACAGCATTTGCTTACTTCATGTCTCCATCTCACATTTTGGTAATTCTTGCATTATTTCAAACTTTTTATTATTTTTTTTTTTGGTATGGTGATCTGTGATCAGTGATTTTTAAAAATTATTTTATTTTATTTATTTATTTTTGGCTGTGTTGTGTCCTTCGTTGCTGCACACAGGCTGTTGTACACTTAATAGACTACAGTATAGTACAAATATAACTTTTATATGCACCAGGAAACCAAAAAAATTGTGACTGCCTTTATTGTAGTATTTGCTTTATTGTGGTGGTCTGAGCTGGCCACCACATATCTGGCATATCTCCAAGGTATGCCCGGGGAGCTGCCTGGACTCTGCATTTGAGCCTATTGTGACTTGATTCTCATTTATTTTTGACACAGCACACACGGTCCAAAGGCCTTGGGACTTTTGGGGAGCAAGCCTCTCCAGAGTTAAATTAAGCTGAATAAGCAACAAAAATAGAGGAGGAGCATCCTTGGCAAATATGTATTGGAAACGGCCGTATTCAAAATATTTCTAAAATAATTTGAGAGTTTTTTTCAAACCAAGAAAAATATTCTTGTGAAAAATTTGTTTTAAAGTTTTGGGGAAACCATTGTGTTTTAACTATTTCTTACCTGCTATTGGGTTTTAACCAGCATGTAATTTTTGATATGACATAAAGCTAAGCTAATACTTTGAATTTATTTGCAGATGCATTTATATCTGAAAAGTGATTGATTGTTGAGTAAAATCAAATTAGCAGCATTAACGTTACAATTTAGAGACAATACTTTCTTATAGAACTATGGCAAGGATATATATTACATAATGTTCTACAATTTTGAAAATGTACTTATACTGAGTAGGCACAGTTTTAGTCATTTTGGTCCATTTTTAGCATCTGTATATTTCATTTATAAACCAATCATGTATTAATTTGTCAAAAGTCTTCCCTATTTTTCTTTAAGAAGTTCTTTAATAAGTGGATTTATTTCACCAATTACATTTTAATATATTTCAGGACAAACCTTATATTCTTGTATTTCATTATATCTATTATTATCAATCAAGATTTCTCTGTTTTGTTTGATTTGGCTTTTTTCATATGCACAGTACCTATACACAATATTTATAGCAACTAACAGGTATTGAATACCTAACATTTTTCAAGCACTCTTCTGGAAAATATGTGGTAAATTATTTAACTCTCACCCTACTCCTTTGAGATTACACCTATTTTACCGATGAAGAAACTAAGAAGAAGGTCTAACAACTTGCCCAAGATCACACAGCTAATAAGTGGCCATGCTTTCTGTGAATCCCACAATTTGATCCCAGAGTCCCATGATTTTAACTGCCTTTGACGTTCTAAATCCATTTTTCTAAATATGTGTGTATCAACCCAAATCTGAACCTTCCTGAGAAGGAAGTACAGAGAGAAATGAAAAAGGGAAAGACTGGGTAAAGGAAATAAAAGTAAGAGTGTGGCAGTTACAAAAGTTACAAAAGTCATTAAGTCATTTAGCTGCCTGAAGCCAGTGTGAAAACAAAGTGTGATAACACACAAACCTCTTGTGTTGTGAGTAGAGGACTCATGCCTGTCACTCTCAAAATATCATGTAACAGAGTCCTCAGAAACATCCTAGCATCAGGATGAGATACTGTCCTTTCTCATACTGAACTCTGAAGAAATTTTCAGAAGTTTGTTAAAAACTCATTTATGTGAAGGTGATTCTAAGAATTAGGATTATGTGAATACTAGGAAATGTAAATTGGTGGAACCACTATGGAACACAATATAAAGGTTACTCAAAAAATTAAAAATAGGACTACCATATGATCCAGCAATCCCAGTTCTGGGTATGTATCCAAAGAAAATGAACACAGGATATTGAAGAGATACCTGCTCTCCCATGTTCATTGCATCATTATTCACAATAGTCAACATAAAAAGTGGTTGCCACGGGCTGTGGGGTGGGGTAAATAAGAAGAGGTTGGCAAAAGGGTACAAACTTTTGTCTCTAAATGAAAGAGATCTGAGGATCTAATGTAAAACATGGTGATTTTAGATAACACTGTATTGTAGAATTGAAATTTGCAGAGAGAATAGAGTTTAAAAGTTCTCACAAAAGGAAGGAAGGAGGAATGAAGGAAAAAATCTAAATGTAGAATTCTGGTACCTTTATTGAACTGAAAAAAAATTTAGGGAGACTAGAAAAGTGTCATGATTGTGATGATGATCATAATCATGATGAAGATTTGTGTCACGTTACGGGCAGCAACTTCAGTTGACAACCTTTTGATGTCAACGATGTTACTCCTGTTTTGCAGCTCAGAAAACTGAGGCTTGGACAGGCCAAGTGACACATAAGGGCAAAGAACAAGTAGGTAGCTAAAGCTCATTTGTGTACCCAGACCTTTCTCTAAAATCCATGCTCATTACACTTTAGATTTTTTTTCTTTGTACTATAGACTTTTTTTTTTTAACTTGGAAGGAAAATGACTCTATGAGATATTAAACTTAATACTCTTTAGTTCAGGTATATAATCAATGATGTTGGTTAATGACAGATTTACAAGCTGTCCAGCAGATGGGTGGTAGGCTTAACACCTTATAATAGAAGCAGGGATTCAGACTGAGATTCTTGTCCACCTCATCTAGCTCTACAAGAAAGGAAGAGATACGGGTAAAACAGAGCTATCCTTAGAACGCAGTTCTGGATTTATTCCAGTTTGCTATTTTTGTTGTTGGATTTAATATGTATACTAATATGCCTGGGCTGCTATAACAGAATACCACAGACTGGGTGGCTTAAGTAACAAGACATTTATTTTTTCACAGTTCTGGAGGCTGGAAGTCCATGATCAAAGTGATGGTAAATTTGGTTTCTGGTGAGGACTCTTCCTGGCTTACAGACCTCTGCTTTCTTCTTATGTCCTTACTTGGCCTTTCTTCACTGTGTGTGTGTGTATAGGGATAGAGAGGGAGAGAAAGAGAGTGAGCACCCTCTCTGGTGTCTTTTCTTAAGAGAACACTAATCCTATGTCTGTGAGTCTATGGTTACCAAAGGCGAAAGGAGAGGGAGGGGTAAATTAGAATTAGCATATGCACACCACCATATATAAAATAGATAAACAACAAGGACCTACTATGTAGTACAGGGTACTATATTCAGTATCTTGTAGAGACCTATAATGAAAAGGAATCTGGAAAAGAGTATATCTATATATCTCTTTCTATATCTCTCTATATATCTATATCTATATATCTATATCTATATATATATATCTGAATCACTTTGCTGTACACCTGAAACTAGCACAACATTGTAAATCAACTATACTTCAATTGAAAAAAAAAAGGGCACTAATCCTAACAAATCATGGCCCTACCTTTGTGACCTCATTTAACCTTAATTACTTCCTTAGAGGCCCTATCTCCTATTACAGCCACACTGGGGGTTAGGGCTTTAATGTGTGAATGTTGGAGGAGCACAAACATTCAGTCCATAACAATTGGGAAGCCTCAACGTGTCTCTGAATTTATCTGGAGACTGTCTAAAAGCCTTGTTAAACCTCATACCATGGAACCACATTGATATCTCTGTTCTGAATGTAAATACACATGTCCAGATTAGACTTCTCAATTTCTTCATCTCTTTATCACTTCCAGGCTGTTTCTCGGGAATGAGTCCTCTCTCTGTGGCTCACAGGGTTTCCAGGCAGAGATAAGGTGGATGGACATAGAATATGTCATGCAGAGTGAAGTAAGTCAGAAAGAGAAAAACAAATACTGTATGCTAACACACATATATGGAATAAAAAAAAAAAAGTTCTGAAGAACCTAGGGGCAAGACGGGAATAAAGACGCAGACCTACTAGAGAATGGACTTGAGGACATGGGGAGGGGGAAGGGTAAGCTGTGACAAAGTGAGAGAGTGGCATGGACACATATACACTACCAAATGTAAAATAGCTAGTGGGAAGCAGCCACATAGCACAGGGAAGATCAGCTCTGTGCTTTGTGACTACCTAGAGGGATGGGATAGGGAGGGTGGGAGGGAGGGAGATGCAAGAGGGAAGACATATGGGGACATATGTATATGTATAACTGATTCACTTTGTTATAAAGCAGAAACTAACACACCATTGTAAAGCAATTATACTCCAATAAAGACGTTAAAAAAAACAACAACAAAGTACTATTAGCTCTCACCTTCCAAGCCTCAGAGTAAAGCCTCAAGCATGTTCAATTTTGCCTCTTCCTTCACCATATTACAGAGTGCAGGACCCTAATTAATGGGACAAATACCTTAGAAAAAGAATGAGGTGCCCTACTCTAGAACTGCAGTAATATTTTGAAAACACATATTTTGAAAATCAAACTCTTAAAGGGAATTGACCAAACATTAATTCCTGCTTCTTGGAAAATACCCATCACAATAGAAATTGAGGTTTGGTAATTCAAATTCTGCACTAAAATATTACTATGCCTTTGGCAATTAATGGAAATAGATCAACACAATAAAGTTTTGAGATGATATAATTCAGTAACACACAGTCTTACAAATAAAAATTATTGAATTTCACAAAGTCCTGTTTAACTATTAAACATTGCTATAAAGTTAGCTAATAATTAATGAGCATAATTCTTCAGCATAATTATGCTGAAGAATAAAATTGAATTTTATTTTGTATTTGTAGTTTCATTGTGTCTTTAATGAATTTCTAAAGTCATAATATCTAAGTAGAATTCTGTGAGGCACTGGGATATTTAATATAAAACTAAATTTACTTTTGTTTTGAAATTTTATTAAACTTCTGTGTGACTTAAATTTTATGTAAGAGAATTCTTTGAGCTACTGATTTCTATGTTTCACATACTAAAGTGATACCTATGGATATTGAGTAAAGGAATGTGCTGTTTATGATAATAACTATGTTTCAGATAAATTGAGTGCGATAATACATTTCTATGACTTTATGATGTGAGTGGTTAAGGAGCGTCTTGTGTTCCTTTTACTTTGCTTGTTTTTAAGAAACTCTAAGTGGGAGGCGGGGTCTGGGTGTGTGTTCATGTAAATTTATCTTAAGTATTACCTAATAGAATTTCTAGATATATGGTGATAAAATTTGCATATTTAGTCAAATTACATTTATTTATGTATAGTTTAGGAATATTTGTTTTTAAATGATATTCAACTTTTTTGACATATGCAGGTACGGGAAAGAAAAGTTTAATGAAAAGTATCTTGGTACAATTTATGTGCAAAGAGTTTAGAAGTTAATATTGCTTTACTGACCAAAATAAAATGAGGAAACAAAGACTTAAGAGGGTCAAGATGTTAATTAGAGTGGAAAATATAACTTTTTATTCTGAAATGGACCTGCGTATGTTATAGCAATTTGAAAATCTGAAGCACAAATTTGAACGAAATGTTAAACTTTTTTATTCCTTGTAAAATCATTGTCAAGTTGAAATGGAAATTAAGTGCATTAAAGACTTTTTGAGCAGAAAATAGTAGATGTACTTCAGGAGCTACTGGATAAATTTCTTTCAGTTTTTACAGGAAATACGTATTGTTTACTATTCCTGCTAAGGTTAAATAAAAATGAAGCACTCAGGTTTAAAAAAATAGACTGGAAAGAATGTAACACATTCACTCCTTAGGTTCTTAAGTCATTTTTTTTTTTTTTTTGTTCTTTTGTTCTGTAATTGATTGCTAGCATCCCCTTTAACCCATCTTAAAGGGCAGGCAGGAAATTCATGTTTTCGTTCATCAGCCCATCCCTCTGAAAAGCGTTCGATATTAAAACAGTTTGCAAGGAGCAAAAGCAGAGGAAACAAGAGGCCCAGCTAGCCTGTAGAAAGGTTAGAAGATACACGCAAGATTGCCTGAAACATACATCGAGTCTTGTTCCTGTCCAGTATTTGCATGGAGCTATCAAGTTAATTAGGGTATGACTCTGTTCGCTTTCTATGTGACCTTTTCTTATATCTGTGGCTCTCTCGTTCATGTGGTGTCATAAAGCTATGGAAAAGTCTTTCTAGCTGTTTGACACAAACTAGAAAAAATTAAACATTGATATTTGCTTTTGCCTGAAGGTTTTACAGCAGCAAATTACTGCAGAGGCAAAGTTGATGTTGTGGTAGATTTGCTGTGGGTGTCAGAATGTTTCTTTTGTCTTTTAGTTCCCCGCCTTCCCCGATCAGGTGCGACCAAGAGAGTTGTGCAGAGAGGTGGCGGACTGGGGGCGGTTCAGGAAGAGGTTACATGGCAGAATTCCCACGAATGCTGGCGAAGGATGAAAAAGATAAAGAAATCTTGTTTTTCTGAACTAGAGGATTCTCTGCATGACTTCCCCACTGTTGGGGTGATGAGCTTTCAGGCTAAGATTTTATTAACAATTCATATGGAGATTGAGGGCAGTGGAGGAGCAGATTCTCACATAAACTTGATCTGTCCATGAATGCTGTTCTCTGTTTGCCCTGACCCTGCCTGGCTTAAGACACTGCCTGTGAGGCCAGTGTGCCAGACACAAAGAAAGAAATGAAAAGCAAGCACATTCCAGGAGTCTGCACAAAAGACCGAGCAGTTTCTAGTCATCTCCCCAGAGAGGATCTTATCTCTGCATGGCCAAAAAAGTCTAAAATGTTTTCATTTGTGTACCTAAAGTTTTAAAATCGATGTGGCTCTTTATTAGGCAATAGTCTATAGTGATGTTGTGTTAGGTTTTAAAGTTTTGTTTTCAGAACTTGTTGAAACTAGAAAAATATTTGCAAGGGTGCATTTTCTGAAGTTTAGCTTTAGAAGTCCCTGGCCTTGAATTGTTTTTACTTCGTTGATGGGTAGGTACATTGCAAAATGAATCCTTTCCAGCTTTAGAGAAGCCAGAACAACATTTTAAAGCTTGACTTGACTTCATGATGCCTTGTGACACTGCCACTCTGAAACTTGGGTCAGGGTTAACGCATGAGATGAAGTTGACATAGGGGCACAAGCACAGCCTTACCCCAAGCTCCTGAGCACAGACGGCAGAGCTACATTTGAAAAAGAAGCAAGTGGAGAGAAAAGTTTGAATGAGACAACGTGCAAGGGAGACTAGGGACTTTTAACATCCTGATATTTCTACAATTATTGGCAGTTCACTATATCTAGATGCATTACAACAGGATAATGACAAGCTATAGCAAGATGTTTCTCTATAATTTAATATACTAGGTTTTATTGTTTAACAAATGCACATTCTGGAAGTATAATATATTAAGGTTTAGGTGTTAAAAATTTGACAACCATAATTAATTCTGTTGCTAAATTACATTTCCACAGATGCTTAAAAATCCGGACTTACAGGCTCTTGAATTTTGTTTACGTGTTTAACCGTTCAAGTTGTTTCAAACTTTTATGGTTCCTGAATTAAATAACCAGTAGAGGAATGTAGGCAAATGCTATTAATTATGATAGGTTTTGTTCCTCTCATTTTATAGTGGTTTTATTTCCATGAAATTAACTGTTGTGCTTAGGCTAATTGTCAGTAATTGGTGACAAAATCACTTCATTGTTTTTCTATAGCGTGGTACTAATTAGGATCTTTGCAATATTGGCTCAGCCATGTTCTATATTTTACCTTCTATATTGAATCATTGGTAGATAATATCAAGTGCAACTTACAAAAATCTATGAGATAAAATGTTTCTATTAATAATTAAACAAGTCTTTTAAACAGCTTGTAAATTAATTTTAAAATATTGAAATTGAAGGAAGTTTTATTATAGGTTTAGTCAGTTTCATGAAACATCAATTGATTTTTCTGATTTGGAATCAGAATCCTCTTGGAATCATCCTTAAAATATCACAGTTACAACTTCAACTGCTTAGCCACATGCATTTTTATTATTCTATTTGTGTCTGCAACATTGAAATTAGCATTGCTAAAAGTGTTTTGGTAAGGTTTCACAGGGCTGGACCCATTGTCTTTCTTTTCATGCCTGTTAGCTATATAGTAAAATATAGCATATTGTTTATTCTTGTTTTCTAACAAACTTTTTCTGTTTTTTGCCACACAAGAATGTTTTTTGAAGCAGTTATATTCACATGAAAAAATATTTGAATAGTTGAGATTCTAAGAGCTTAGTTTTATGTTTTTCTCTTAAATATAGAAAAGTATGTTCCATGTAGGTGACAGGTTATAAAGAAAGAAAATGGGAGAATATTCTATTTTGTGAAGTGAGGTTTAATGCCGATGGCAGAAAATAGTACAACACTGTATATCCCATTAAAACAATCACAGTCAATACTACTTCGCTCATTTTTTTCCTTAAAAGAATTCTTCTCAGCCAATTCCCCTGTGATTTTTATAAATTTGTAAGTTACAGAAGTTTTCTAATACTTTGAGGTATAGCCTCCTTGCTTCTTTTCCTTATTCTAAGATACATTTACCAACTGAGTGCATTTTGCAGTTTACAATGCACTCAGTTTGTTTTAAATGCCACAGTAATGTATAACTTAGAGCTTAGTGTCTCACAGTCTTGAAAAAAGTTTTAAGAAGCGATTAGAAAAATAATTACCTATTAAAAGGTGAAGATTGGTTTAAGCAGGGAGAGAAGAAACTGAACTTTGAAATTGAAAGCATTCATTGTTAGCCCGACACATATGCACCAAATCTGAAATTAGAGAAAACTCATGAAATACGTATCTTGGCAAGGGGAATTGTTTAAATTTTCTAAAGCTGTCAGCCCTTTTTTTTTTTTTTTTCTGTTAAAGAACAACTTCAAATGGAAAACTTCACCTTTTGTACAAAGTTGAAATGTTTTATTTTTGCAGGATTGTTCTACACTGTACAAAACCAGAACAACAGCTCAGGGGGAGGGGGAGTGCACAAATGAAAATCTTTCTATCATGTTAGAATGTTCATAGCAAAGCTCAAAAACTATAAAAATCTATGGTTGTTTCCTTGAAAAAAAATCTTTTGATTTACAGCAGTTATTTGAATAACCATTCAGTTTCTTTGGTAATGTGTTGTAATAAATGCACATCTCCTAAATGAAGAACACTCATGAGGACACAAAACTCAAACATAAACTATGTTTAGATGCTGCATTTCAGTTGGTTACCCCATAGGATTAAACAAAGTTCTTTTTCTCTTCTCTTCTCTTTTTTTTTTCCTGTAGAAAATAAATTCCCCAAAGTAAAATGCAGTTTGTTCCTTTTTCACCTTATTGGTGGATATCCAATATATTCTCTTGTTATCAGTTTTAAATATATAGAATGTGAAATATTAATAAGTTTGAGACTGACTTCTAGGTTTAAAAATGAGAAAGTATTATAAAAGTTACTTTGGGAAGATAACTTTTCTTTTTGATTCATCCTGCCTTATTATAGACTCTGGAGAGTCCAATAGGATGGGGTTTTCTTTCTTGAGTATTCTAAGTGTACACAGAAAACACAAGAGAGGAACTAGAACTCTGGTAATACTGTGAGCCACATCCATGGGCATTTGAATCCTATAGTAAAAAAAACAACAAAAAAAACAAACAGAAAAAACTAATAAATCCAGTCTGCTTCTCACATAATCATACTTGACAACCATAGAGACACTGCTGGGGCTAGCACGGGTATCAGTCAGCATCTTTGACTGCTCTGGCTCAAGAAGTCTTTTATAACTGTAATCGGTTTCTTCATCACTCCAAGCTGTGCCAACACCCCTAATTAGCCATAGTCTCATTTTAAAAATTAAAAACAACCCACATGCAATAACATCAACAACAAGAAGTACCCACAGCCATATAACTACGTTCTTTGTGTGAACTCACACTACGTACAAGTTGCATTCAGTTCCTAGCCTCTGAACTATAAGGGCCATACATGGGGTTAATCAACTGCCCCAATGGGAGGTGCACACACAATTAGGATGACCAGATCCCACGCTGGTGCTACCAGGCTTTGGTAGTGTTTGTTATATTTTACTGTGTTTTTTTTCAGTGATGTGCTTGTTCCTATCAGCCTCACTGTCTTACTGCTAATTGTACAACCCACTAACTAAGGCAAGCAGCAATAAATGGAATTTAAAAATGATTAGCTTGGTGCTCTGTGGCGACCTAGATGGGTGGGATGGGGGACAGGGGAGGGAGGTCCAAGAGGAAGGGGATATAGGTATACATGCAGCTGATTCACTTCATTGTACAGCAGAAACTAACACAACATTGTCAAGCAATTTTACTCCAATAAAAAAAAAAAAAGATCAGAGGTAGAACATATTTACTCCAAGTTAGTTTTAGTTTATGTTGCTCAAATAAGTTTCACATTCCATGAAAATTGTCCTTTTCCAGGGGTTACCCTCCTGAAGCCCTTCGGAAAGTGGGCAATGACTACATTAAAAAACATAACCCATGATAAAACAACGTGATAATGTGCTTGAGGTGCTTTAAATTTTACTTACTTTAGAATGTAGAGAGTAACAATTTCCTGTCTTGTAATATATGCATACATGTCTAAAGACATATACTAGCCTTCCTATAATATTCACTTTTCCTGGGGCATTATTCTGTGTTGAGCCATATGAATGGCTGTGTTGAGCCATACCACAATCTGTAACTTTGAGAAATTTTTCATAATATCAAATACAGGCCTCAACAAGTAAAATGTGCATAAAACAGGTTCATGAATGCATGCCCTGTGTCTTACCTGGGGGCAGGCAGCTATCACTTCCTGCTCCAGGTGCTTAATGTTTGCAGGTGAAATGAAACTGTGTATGTTTTGCCCTTTGTTCCATTTGGCCTGTTGTTTTTATTTGCAAATATGATTGAATTGAAAACTCATTTGCTCTGGAATCCAGGAGTAATCTCCAACTAATGATTATTTTGCAAATTACCTATCCATCTATTAGCTAAGAAAATAACTTTTCTTTTTAACAGCAAAGTCTGCCTACTTAAGATTTTATCTCCAAGGATGAACATAGAAAAAGATCAAGCTCTAAATCACTCTTTGGGTGTATCTTCTAATTCTCTCTTTAAATTACTTAGGATAAGATGTGACATTATTCAATGTCTCATTTTAAAAAAATAATTTTAAATAAAATAAAAAATCATAAAGATATTAGGCACTAAAATGTGCTATAATCTTGCATTATTGAAATACAAAAGAGTAAAATTATGTAGAGTATCTCTGGAGGTACATATCTTTCATAAGCTGTCACGTGGCCATGGAAGGAAGCTGTGTGAAGACAGAGCAGTCACCTATATCTAATTAAGTTGCAAAATGATACAGAGAAAATTTACTAGAATGAAGAAAAAAGTCTGCCTTTTTGGAAACTGCATTAAAAACTTAATTTTCTTTTCAAATACAGACTTTTGTTCTGGGGATAACTTCTAACAAGCTCAAGATGTGGACTATTCAATGAATTATTACAACATATAGCCTAGAGTATGGCCACATTGTAAACTGTCAAAGGTACAGAAACAGCCGAGCAGGCCATGTGATTTTAGTTAACACACTCAGAGTGAAGTGAATGTAGGCAATTCTTAACCTTGATTTTTACATGTGCAGTTTTGTTCTTTGGTTTCTTTCTTCCTTTCTCAGATCGATTCCCAGGCAAAGCCAGAGTTCTTCAGGAGAAGGCTGAGATTATAACAATGTCAGCCTTTGCTTTTAGCAGAGTGATGAGGTTATCAATAATGCATTGGAGATCTCAGGAACCCTGTACATACGGACATCACAGCTGACCAGCATTTATTGTAGGACTTGCAGATTTGAGCTGAGATGTCACCACATCTGCTTTTGAGCCAGCCATCGATGCATTCTCAAGAAATCTTGGGGGCGTAGGGAGAGCTGTAGAGATTATGTAACTGAAACACTGCATTTGAGGAGGTGATTCAGGGGTGAGAATACATCTATGAAATTGCTTTTTTAAAGAAGCCTATTCAATACTCCTCTAATAACCTTCTGCCTCCCCAGTTCCCTTCTAACGTTTATAAGTTTTGTTGTTTCTCTGACAAGTTTATTCATATCCTAACAGCTTGCCTGGCAGCAGGGTTCATGTTCTGTACTTGGGCTTTCTGGTCACGGTGGTGACTGAGAGTAATAGAGAGGAGGAATAAGAGAGTGTGGAAATGCAAAGCTGTCTCTTGTTACATTTTATCGATCTCATTCTGGTGTCATTCAATTAAGACAGAAATGTGATGGATAGTCTCTGCACAGATTCCTGGGTTGCTCTCCATCCTTTGCAGATAAAGCTTTTGTGTTTTATTTTTGAGTGGGGGAGGGGTGAGGAAAGGGCATGGGCAAATGGGAGAAATCAAAGATGCTATGTGATCTGAATTACAAATCAATGTCTCTCCAAGGGTGCTCCAAAATGTCAAACATACTATGTTTATATTTTCACTTATTTTCTCATACACAGAATACTTCTGTTGATGTATTGGATAGGTTACTAGAATTTAAGGTAGGGATAATTCTTGCTTATTATTTTCAAAGACTGAGGAGCTATCATCATCCTCCTGCCAGCTCAAGATAATTAAAAATGAGCAACATGGAAAAAGACTTGAGTCAACTCATGCCATCTTTGAAGTCTGAGAAAATGAAAAATTCTCTTCTCATTTTTTTTTTTTATGGACCTGTGATTCTAGGTTGTCCTTTTGGCAAATATATTTTAAAGCTGGTAAGACAAAAATAGTACATAAAGGGTTTTTTTTTTAATAAATAAATCATTCTTATTATCGCCTATGCTACAAAGAAGTATGCTGTCGTGAATTAGATATCAGAATTTAGTACTACAGTATAAATTCTGATCCTTACTCTTGGTGACATGCTTCCCCTTAACTACATCACTCCCTCATATTTGCTGCCACTATTATAATGACAGTGATGGTAGTCCACGGATGTGAGAAGCTATAAAACCAATAACTCATGTATGCAAAGTGTTTTATTTTTTTAAAGAATTAAAATAATTAGTGCAAACAGATATCATAAAAGCAGGTTACACTAAGCAAACTCTCTTGGTTCCTCCCAAAGCATTACCAGATTTAAAATGAGCATTCATGATTTTCTAATCAAGGTTACAGCTTCTGATAATTAATGCACACTGAAAGGCAGTGTGGAATAAAAATATAAGCAGGACTTTTAATATCAGACAAATATGTTAATGTCCAGGCTCCCCTACAACCTCTAGTTTAAAACTTAATTACTTTATCTGAAAAATAACCAAACAGAATTACCAGGTTAAGTATATGGAAATGTCTACTCCATGATTGTCCTAGGTACTTGGCACACAGGAGGTATCAAACACGTTTACTTTCATCCTGAATCCCCTTTTATGGTTTTGACCCTGAGTAATTTGATCCTCTAATAAGCTTGCTCAGTCATTAGGAATGTAAACTAAGAAAAGTAATACAGTTGGACCCTACCACTTTGAGTCCAAAATGTTTTCCAGATCCTAATTCATAGAAGCTAATTTACCAATCTGGGATATTTTATTAAAGAAATTCCCAATTGTTCACTAGAAGTTTGTCCTAAAACTTTCTTTGTGAAAGGAACTCTGTGTATTAGATCTTAATCCAAGTTGTATTTGCCAAAGATGTTTTAACTATCATGTTTTAACCTTAAAGTTAAAGAGCAGCAGTAAACTAAAGCAGTTATTTACTAATTTCATAAAGGTTAAGGGCACCCGGAAATGATTTATTTGGGGATTTAACTGATAGTTAACATCATAACACACTCAGTAAGCTAAAAAACACAAAATCTTGTATTGCTGGCGCATGCATAGCCTTATAGGCATTGCTAAAAGTTAAACGTATGTATGTGTGATGGGATTTGACTCTCTTCATTTTCACTCCCTTCTGAGATCATGCATGCTTAAATAGAGTGTTTAAAGAAAATCATCTTCATGAATCAAGGCTTACCACAAATACACATCAGGGTGTAATTGGCATTTATTAAAGACAAATACATCTATAAAGGATAGGTAGTAAGAAAAATATATTTTTCTCCATGAACAAAACATAGTGAGTAACTAGATTCTTTCTGGTGAAAGGAAAGTTTTATCCTAAACTTTGCACTTTTTTTTTTTTCATTTATCTGCTTTGTGTGTGCAGCCTCTTATATCCTTTCTGAAAACTACCAACGCTTTGCTTGAAGATATAATGAGCTAACAGATTCCTACAGTCTCACACAATCATTGTGCATTCAATCAGCATTACACGGGAATATACGTATTTGTGTATTTGGATGGATGATTAATACAGTCAATTAACTCATTTCATAGACGGTACGAGAAGTGCTCCTTGATGTCCTAGGGTAATGATCAGTTTTCTCCCCAGTAAGGTAGGAATTACCATGCTGTGTTTGGTCATTCTCAATCACCCTTTGAGGTATTTCAGGTCCAATTCGGGGGATGGAGTGCTTTTCTACTTTCTTGGGTCCAAGGAGGTGCTACTGAAAAACAGCTTTCGAAGTTGCACCACGTTCCATGGCTGACCGACAGAATTAAAGTATTTCAGAAGGTAGACTTTTAAAAAAATTACAAGTAATTATAATTTACAGAAGCAGAGACCCCTGTACTGAGATCTTACCTTATGCATTATAACTTTCCATGTTCAATACCATGAGAGCATATAACCTAAGCCTTGTGGCAATATTGCCTCCTCTTAAATTCTTAAAGAACTGCCTTCATCACAATTTACAAGATAGTTAAGCACCAGTGGCCAAGGACATTTTTTTTCTTTAAAAAATTCTTTGCTGCCTGCAGCTAAATTGAATTCCTCGTTGTTGTTGTTTACCTTCTACTTCTTTATAGGCTCTCGTTTTTATTAGAACGTGAGCATTGTGAAGTAAAAAAACAATTGCAGATGATCAAAGAATATCTGTTAAAGTAATCATGCTGACAGTACTAAGGGTGTCCTCAGGAAGCAAGAATGTTGCTGTATTGTCTCCATTCCTATTTTATGATCATTAAAGGGATTCCAAGGATGATGCCACCCTTAGTCCTTGGCTGTCCCTTCTCTTCAACACTCACACTTAACATTACAGATTACAGAACAGGAATCTACTCTATAAGCATGCAGTTTGAAGCATCCGTTCTACATTTGTTACTGAACTCACATGATGTTCTGGGCATTTTGTTGATTGCAGGGTGTGAACAATTTCAAATTGATACCTATATACAAATTAATACTAATGTTTATCATCAGTTTCTGTCTATTGTTAGATTTTTCAGGATCTGATCGGTATCTCTCTCTCTTGGTCTATCTTCTTTTTCCTGGTTCTTAGAGAAACCTTAACCTTTATGCATGGCTTTCTGGCTGTAACAACGTGTTTTAGAATGCTTCTTCAGCAAGCAGTCCATGACCACATATCTCAAATATATCATTCTTTTCCAACTTAAAAAGTCTTTCCTAATAGTATTTTTGTTAATGTTCCAGACTAAGACAACTCCAAATTGCTGTTCTCCAGCTGAAACTCTGTTTCAGTTAAATCCATTTTCTAGGTTGGCTCATTCTCATTCACGCTCGGTTTCTTTTTCTCTTTCATTTTTCACGCTTTACTCATCACCTCTTCTCTAATTATGTTGGCAACTCTTTGGAAACGTAAAATTAGAGTTTTAGACTTGGCATGAACCCGAGGCCCACTAAGGTCATAATTGCTCATATTAAAGAGAAAATTTAGAAAATGTCCTAGCCTTGTGAAAAAACCTAGATGCCTTTTTAAAGAATCAACACTATCATCTTATCTTGGAGTTTGCAGACAATTCCTCGTCCTATTTATCTTTCTGTTCATGGTGCCTAGCACACAGGAGGGGGTCAGTGAATTCCTGTTGAAATAGCTATGAATCTTTATACCATATTTGAAGATATTTTTAACACAAGATGAGTTAAATTTTATCTTCCCAAACACAGATGTGGTAATTATGCATTTTTCTGATCATGAACAGGAATTTGAATGTTTTATAACTATGTCTTGATAATTCTTCATCGAGATTCTATTGCTCTAGAGGAAAGAATCAGGGCCCTATTTTTTCTGTTTCCCCTCAGACCATTTCTAGACAATTAGTATTAGCATTAATATTTTCATGATTTTTATATTAGAAGATGCAAACTTGTTTGCTGAGTATGATTCTCTTTGAGAACTCCTGGTGGTTTGCTACACATGGGAATGTGACAAGCTATTTTGATAGTGGAATTTTGAGAAATATTATGCTAAGGATATAAGATATACACCCAAAGCACACACATTAAAACACACTAGAGAAGAAAAATAGAAATTTTCCTTGTTGACAAAGCTTCTCACTGTACTCTCACCAAGGTCTTTTACCATCTCTCTCACCAAGATCTAATTTTACCTCGTAGGTTTATTCTGTTTTGTTTTGTTTTCAGTCACTAATGAGAATAATATCAGCTATTTGGCTGTCCACTTGAATTACTCAGTTTAGTATTGAACCAGATTGGTCTCTGACCACTAGGCACAGCAAGCATCCTAAAAGATGGACTTATAACATATTGAATCAAAAGTGTGGGAAAGGGAGGGGGAATTATCTGGACATGCTGTGTGACTTGAGAAAAATAATTTTGGTGTTTCTATACATAATTGGAGAAGTCTTAAAATATAGACAGGTACTTCTTGCCTCATTTCTGTCATGTTAGATATTTCATGGTTGGTTTTTTTTTTTTTCCCAGTGAAACAGGTTCATAAAGATGAAAGCTCACTCACTATTTTAGGCTGAACCTTGAAAAGGATTTGCACCTCAGTTGGGCATAAGTGTCCCCGGGCTCTGTTGTATTTGGTCAAAAAACATATTTGATCATTTTATCCAAAGGTTATAAAGTCCTCTAAGCTTAACTCTTACAAATTCAAGTTTATAAGAGACTTTTTGATAGAAAAAAGCAAACTACCATGTATATATAGACACATATACTATGTTTGCTGGTCAAAGATTTTCTTCTCAGTATAATAGACAATTTGGGAAACGATATTAGTGTTTGTATGAAGCTTACAGATTATAAAATCAAAATAAATAGTGTACATTAACCCTAATGATATACCAGATAATTATCACCTGAAGTTCCAGTCAGGTGGCGAGGAGTCCTCAACTTGGTTGGGGAAGAGGTTCCTTCAAATGGACTCTGTTATCGCCTCCCTTTTTAGTATTCATTTAGATCATTCACCATTTATAGGTGAAATAAATCATAAGAATACTGATGTAGCTCAAAATAGACAAAAATAACTTTGAAAAGTAAAGCTCCAAAGAACAAACCAGTCGCCAACAAATCAAGGCATTTCACTGGCACAGATGTATATTTTGATCCTTTTTGTTTGTTTGCCTACTTGTCTGTTTTTGATTTAAGCAGGTAGCAGTTTACCTAGCAAAGTTTTAAATACAAAATAAAGTTGGATTAGATTATCTGTAATATTGCTGCCGGAGTTAGACATTTATGATTTCACAAATATATAACAGAAGTCACCAAACAACTATACTATTTTGTGTCCTTTCTGAATTTTGGAAAGTAGACTCTGATTTTCTTTTAATCAGCAGAAATGAATCAAAGGCCTCTTATGTGAGCACTATGGTCAGCAAAGGGTGATTATGAGTGTACAGAAGTCATCACTCTTAAGAAGCTTGCAATGCTCCTAGGGAGAAAGCATCTAGAAATAAAAGGAAAGGTAAGAATTGTAAGTTGGTTCTAAGTGCTCAAGAAGGGTTACAAGGGATACCTTCTTCAGACTTAGGAAAGATTTGGGCTCTTTTTTAATGTGACCTGGAGCCGTCAGAGAAGGCTTTTGGAATAGATCTGTTTTGAAAATTGTTCTGAAAGAAAATTAGAGATGGAAAAACCACCACCACCAACGACAAAATCTCAGTGAACTGTATTTCTGTTCCCAACCTCAGGACCCATGGGAAAACACACATTTTACATGGAGAAAATGGGCCTATTAACAATTGCCCCTGGGCATCATAGAGATGATCTATGAGCAAAAAGAAGATTAATATTCATTGCATGTTGCTTCTCTGGCTGGACTTAATCACTGGTTTGATGATCCAAATCAAACTATGTGTCCCAATGAATAATTATGTAAATATAATATAAAATGGTAGGGGCACTTTTGTATTTGTGGGTGAGTGGATATGAATAGAGACACGTTTTTTCACCTCTTGCATAAATCTCTCTCTCTCTCTCTCTCTCTCTCTCTCTCTATATATATATATATATATATATATATATATATATATATCTGCCAAAAACTTTTAGGTCTTTTCTGATTTAGTTGAAATGTTACAGCCTCAAGATGGTACGGAGACATGTATAATATACATGTCTTATTACCATAAGAAGTAATAATGTGTATGAAACATGCTTCATTTCCCACTTGTCTACTTCTAAAGTTCTGCTCCTTTCCAATTTTCCTTGTGTCAGTCAATGGCACCAACATCCACCAAGTACCTCAAGCGTAAATCCAAGGTGTGATCTTGGATTTCTCTCTTTTTCTGATACCCACGTCTCTTCCATCAGCAAGTCCTGCCAACTAACTCTGTTCCAGTATAACCACTCCTCCCTAGCTCCAAGGCCTCCAGTCTTCCTTGAGTCACTGTCATCTCTTGTGGAGGCTGTTGCAGTGGTCTCTAACTGGTATTTCTGTTTCCACTCTTCCCCCTAGAGTTAACTTTCCAAACGACAGTCAAGGTGATTTTTCAAAGCCCTCCAGTGACTTCTCAGAAAAGAAAAAATCCCAAGTCCTTACCCTTGCCTGCTTGAGCCTGCATGATGAGATCTCTCCCTATACGCTGACTTCACCTCCTACTACTTTCCCACTTGTGCATTCTGTCCTCGTGATGCTGGCATTCATGGAGTTCCTCTAAAATGCCATGCTCCTTCTAGCCTGGAACACTCTTTCACACAATCTTCATATGAATTTCTCCTTACTACATTCAGACCACTACTAAACTGTAACTTCCTCAGAAAGACCTCTGACCTCCCAACCACTACTTGCAACTCATTACTCTCTATTCCCTTACCCTAATTTGTTTTATGTCATTAATACTTGTCAATACCTAGACTCATGTTATATATTTGTTTATCGTCTCTTTCCTTGATGTAAGCTCCATAAGAGCAAATAATGTCTCTCTTGCTCATCTGTAGCACCTAGGAGAATTCAGGGCACATAAGAATTATTCTATTAGTATTTGTTGAATAAATTTATTAAAGAAAGTGGAGCGTAGTTTGCAAGACTTCATCTAAGTGAGAAATTTTTCTATAGCCAGGAAGACCTGGATTTAAATCTCAGTTTGGACTCATGCATAACTTCTGGATTGGGGGAAATCACCAAACACTTGAGTTTTCTTTTGCAAAAATGAGAATAACATTACCTATCAGGATAATTTGTAGAGAGGATTAGAGGTAATGAGCAGTATAAACACAATAGTTGGCCAATACAGATGTTTACTAATAAGAGTAATAATAATGATGATGATGATAAATATAAGAGTAACATGAACGTTCCCTGAATTCTGGCCAGTCTATCACCAAAGAAGCAAAAACCCAAAAATACCCACCCTTCAGTTTATTATCAGGCACTTCTATTAGGCACTTGAATATGCACCCTTGGGAAATAAATAAGAACCAAAGCTTAAATAGTTTAAAGTCATATGGGACAAAACAATGAAAAATACACAAGAGAGAACAATCTTACACTGGAAAAGAAATTGATCAAATGACCTAATGTATCTTTTTACTATTTCTAGGCAGAGCATGTATGTTTAATTCATAGAATTCTTCACTGCTTCTGTGTTGGAATACACTTAGATGAAAATTGCATTCCTATCAACAAAATTGGATTAAAAAAACCTCACACACCAAAGATTTCAGTATTGAAGAGTTTTTCTATACAATATATTAAAGTTCATTGACTAGATTAATCCCCACTTGCACTTTGTGTGAATTATAAAAAGGTCCCTTTCCTCTGTGCAGAGGCCACATGCACATTTGCAGGTGTAATTGGACTCGTGCTTGTGGTTTGGTAAGCAGAGTATGAGCTGGATTTCAGCCTCACTCGCTCCCTAGCCAGTGTCCTTTTTAGAGATCCTCACCCAAACAACCATAGGCAGGGGCCCTGTAAATATTAGACAATGAATACGATGACAGAATAGGATTCTGAATAAGGTGAACTGAAGATAGGTCCATGGTTTCAGCTCAGTTATGCTTTCCTTCAACTGGAAATTTGAACAGTCTGCTGAATAAATGAGACATATGGTTTCGATAACAGGAAGACAATTATAATCATGTCATATTTAATTATAGCTCACTGATTATTGTTAATTCAAATTCTAAAAAAAAAAATGCTATTACCCAAGTAGCATGTTTGTGAATTTTGTTGTTGTTGTTGTTGCATTGGTTCTTTGTTGCAGCAGGCAGCTCCTTAGTTGTGGCAGTGGGGCTCCTTAGTTGCGGCAGGTGGGCTCCTTAGTTGCAGCTCGCAGGATCCTTAGTCATGGCTCACTGGCTCCTTAGTTGCTGCTCGCGAGCTCCTTAGTTACGGCATGCATGTGGGATCTAGTTCCTGGACCAGGGATCGAACCTGGGCCCCCTGCATTAAGAGTGTGGAGTTTTAACCACTGCGCCACCAGGGAAGTCCCATTTGTGAATATTTTAAGGCTAAAACATATTTGGATAAATTTGTTGTGGTAAGGAGGTCAGGGTAGGAAAGGGAGGAGTTGATCGGGACCTGAATTTGAGTCATCCCTCTGCTTAGAGAGTACCTTCAAGCTCAGTTTAATTCTGTTGATCTTTATTGAGCATCCACTCCTCTGATGGAGAATACAGTTGTTAACAGTTTCAGACCTTATGAAAGCAACACCTGGGAGCACAGTATCTGTATATGTATCAGGGTACAGTCATATCAATGTCTTAACAAAGAATGCAGGTCAAAGGAAGAAAAGTCTACGCACTAACAGGTAGATCAGAAAAGTTTAATGGGTGAAGCAGTCTTTCATTTGGAACCTTTCAAGGCCAAGACCACTCTGTCTTGTTAATGTTAACATCCTAGTTGTGGACATTAAGGCTGGTCCTTTGAACAACTGGAAAAACAAAAATGTTCAGCTGGAGGTAAACAACATGAACAAAGGCAGAGATGAAAAAACAAAGGTACAGCCTCTTCAGGGAACAGTAGACAATTCATTCTGGCATGAGGGCAGGGAACATACCTGGAAAGAAGGGCTTGAGTCGAGCTCAACAAGATACAAAGGAGTCATGATTTAAACTAGATTCTATAAGAGTTTGCTTTTTTCTGTTTTGCTTTCTTTTTCAAAGTAATATATTTTCCTTGAAGGCTTTCGAACATGACCAGGTCTATAATTTATAATGAATGCTTTGTCTTATGTATGTAGAATGGATCACTTGAGTGAGGGAAAGTGAGGATGGTATTTAGGAAAAAATTCTTGTGTAGGACCTTAGAGAAGCAATAAGGACTTAATGTGAGATAAAAGTGAAGATAATGAAGATGAAGGCTTGGCATCATGTCGGAACTGTTCAGAAGAAAGAAAAAATGGAGAAGAAAGAGTTAATGAGGATTCTGAAATTTTGTACCTAAGTAAACAGAAAAATGATTTTGTGATGAACAGATTGGGTAAAGCTAAAAAACATCCTTGAGCTCAGTTAATTTATAAAATAAATTTTTTCTTAAGAACAAGGGCAAGAAGGTCTACAATGTTGAGCAAGTTTGCCTTTAGATTTATTGTGGATTCTTAGCTCCTTTATAGTTCTTTAAGATAATATTAATTCCTATTTATTCATTAAGCTTCAAGACATTTTATGTAGTCATATATTTATTCACATATTCCTGTTTTATTTCAGATAATTTAATCAGATTTGATTTGTAAATGTAAGTGAACTCACACATTTAATCAAGAATAAGTAAGACATAATACTGAATTAAAGCCCTTTAATGCTCATATTTGAATATCTGTCTTTTTCAGATATCATGTATACATATTTCCCTTTTAACTCTGCTGTAGCAATGATGATTTACATTTTTTTTTTTTTTTTTTTTTTTTTGCGGTACGCAGTCCTCTCACTATTGTGGCCTCTCCCGTTGCGGAGCACAGGCTCCGGATGCGCAGGCTCAGCGGCCATGGCTCACGGGCTCAGCCGCTCCGCGGCATGTGGGATCCTCCCGGACCAGGGCACGAACCAGTGTCCCCTACATCGGCAGGCGGACTCTCAACCACTGCACCACCAGGGAAGCCCATACTTTTTAGCTTTTTATTTTGAGATAATTTTAGGCCTAGAGAAATGTTCCAAAACAGTGCATAGAGTTTCCATATATCCTTGACCCTGCTTCCCCTAACATTAACATTAATATCTTATATAGCCATAGTTCAATTATCAAAACCAAGAAACTAACATTGGTACTGCTAATTGATCTTAATGCTATTAGTCTCTCAATAATTTTTATAAAAAATTAAAATGTATATAGAAAGAAGAATATTATAGCCGACTATTTATATGCTCTGAATGCTATTTTAAGCTTTTAACCAATAAGAGCTAATATGATGGACTATATACACTGTTAGCCAATAGTTATGAACACAACCTATCGCAGATGATCCTAGCACTCTATAATGGACAGTTTTTATGCTATTTATTTAGGGTTCCAACAAACAATTTTGACCGATTTTAGCTGACATAAATGTTTGCAAATAATAGAAGTTTGCAAAAAACAAAAAGTTAAAAAAAAAAAAGAAAACAGAGTATTGCCGGATGTAAAATGTCCTATTTACTAGTGGCCAGGAACACCATCAAGGAGATGGTTAAGACAGTGGAAACACATCAGTGGGCAATTAAGGATTGATGGAAATTATTTGACATTATTAAGGGCATTATTCATATCCCTGGAGCCTAGGAGGAGTGGCCAAAAATCTGTAAGGAAAAGGAAATGAGGTTTATGTTTGGTGAGGACTTTTATATCCATCTAATAGAATTTTCTGAGGGGCTGAGTTTTTGGCCTAGAATTGACCTACTCCAGTGAGACTTCCAGACTTATTTCACCACCCAGCCTTGTTAAATATCCTCATCCACCCAAATGCTCAAGCCAAAAACCCAGAAGTCATCCTTGACCTCTCTTTCTGTAATTTCGCAAGTCTGATTCATCAATGAGTGCTATTACTTTTACCTCATAAATGTATTTTTAGACCATCTCATTCTCTTCATCTCAACTGCTATCACCCCAGAATGTGGCTCTCTCCTCTCATACCAGAACTATTGCAATAACATCCCAATTTTTTTCTTGGAATTTATCCTTATCCCTTTCTATCCTCTTCCCCATAAATAAGCTGGATTTATATTTTTAAATCATAAATCTCATCATGCCATCCCTCCCTTAAGATTTTTCGAAGTCTTTCCACTGCACACAGATTAAAAACCTTCTTTTTAAAAAAAGACCCACAATACATCCAGATAATGGAATACTATTCAATGCTAAAAAGAAATGAGCTATCAAGCCATGAGAATGCATAGAGGAAACTTAAATGCATGTTACTAAGTGAAAGAAGTCAATCTGAAAAGGCTATATACTGTATAATTTTGACCTTATGGCATTCTGGAAAAGATTAAACTATGGAAACAGTAAAAAGATCTGTGGTTGCCAGGGGTGAGGGATGAATAGGTGGAGCACAGAGGATTTTAGGGTACTGAAGCTATTCTATATTTTGATACTATAGTATGTATAATGACATGTATCCACCATTATAGCATCATACTATAGTATCACACATACACTATATATATCATATATATCATATAGTATGATACTATAATGGTGGATAGATGTTGTTATATGTTTGTCCAAACCCATAGAATGCTCAACACAAAGAGTGAATCCTAATGAACTTCCAGTGATAATAATGTGTTAATGTAGGTCCATCAGTTGTAAAAAAACGTCCCACTCTGGTGAGTGATGTTGATAATGAGGGAATCTATGAATGTGGAAGCAGGAAGTATTGGGAAATCTCTGTACCCTCCTCTCAGTTTTTCTGTGAACCTATAACTGCTCTAAAATATAGTCTGTTTTTAAAAATGTCCTAAAGGCATTGCATCAACTGGCTGCAGCCTATCCATCTAAACTCATCCCTCCTTTTGCCCAGATGGGATCTGCTGCAGGTAAGATGTCCATGGCCCAGGAAGCAAAAGGGAGAACCTTCTCTCCTTCCCCACCTAGGGCTTGCGTTTCTCCTTTAGCATCTTTCTAAGGGCAGTTTCTAAAGCATAGGAACAAAGTTGCAGTAGGGAGAAGAAAGAGTTATCAGGAAGTTCTAATTTGACTGTTATTGTATTAAAGGGGCTTCCCACTGTCTAATGTGGGCAGTTGTCTTAAGCTCATAGGGTGCTTTTGGACGTGTGTCAGACGTCCCCATTGGGAACATTCAAATGCAGTTCCTGTGTATGGGGTAATAGATTTTTCTCTCTTAGCTGCACCATTGTCAGCTTGCATTTTTGGGGATCTGTTTCACACACACTCTCGAGGTCTCCACCTCCTCCTTCCAGGTGCTCCTCTAGGCAGCTTCTCTTCATGCTCGAACTGCATTGTTCCATGGGCCATATTCACGCATTTTTTGCAGGAACAAACTCTGGAAATTCAAGCAAATATCAACATTGTAGGAAGCTCTCCTTTAATCTGACACTAGGGCAGCTAGCTCATCCATGTGTGTAATTTATATTGTCCAGCTAGGAGTCAAAGGCAATTTCACTCTGTCTCCAAACTTCAGCTCTCCAAGTGTTCCTACAGAAATTCCCTCACTAAAATTGATTGGAGGGCTTCCCTGGTGGCGCAGTGGTTGAGAGTCCGCCTGCCGATGCAGGGGACACGGGTTCGTGTCCCGGTCCGGGAAGATCCCACATGCCGCAGAGCGGCTAGGCCCGTGAGCCATGGCCGCTGAGCCTGCGCGTCCGGAGCCTGTGCTCCGCAACGGGAGAGGCCACAACAGTGAGAGGCCCGCGTACTGAAAAAAAAAAAAAAATTGATTGGAGGGGCAGAGATAGTGCTCCCCAAAGAAATCTTTTTCAGAAAACCCTCTCATAACTCCTCATTCCGAGCCTTTTCAGTGTGTTCAGAGTCACCTACTCTAATATTCCTACAAGGAGGTCTGTCTCAAAACTTACTTTGTGGTCTATTTCATATGTAGTTACCTCAGTAAAAACCTTTTGATGTAGTGAATTGATATTTACATAAAATAGATAAGATCTTATATAAAGTGACAATTTTAGTTCTCTGGTTTTTAATTTGATTTATCAAATTGGACATTTAAAAGGCATTTCAGTATATAAAGAGAAGTATAGATGACATATTGAAAAACTTTTTAATGGAAACCAAAATATTGGATGCATTTATAAAAGTATACTCTCGACATTAGGTGAAAAATTCTACAGGTAAGTGTATTAAGCATTCCCTGTAGGATTATTTTCATCTTTTACATGGTTTAATATAAATCTGCAGGAAGGGGTGAATCTAGATATTATTCTTTTAAGAGGTGAAAGATATTTGTTTGGTGAGAAATTCACTAAAGGGAAGCCCCAATTAAAAATGTCAACTATAGCAATTCCATGGTAATTTTAAAGCATGTTGCTATTAATCATGTGTTTTAATATCTGGAATTTACAGTCCTGTAATGATTTATCTTTAAGGGGCTGATAAAGTACAATAAAACTTGTGATTAAGTATCTCAGTCAGCAGAAACACCTTGTAGTTTAGCTTAATAGTAGTGTTTTATTAATTTCAAAGTTGTGGTTTTGCTCATAGCTTACTAATATTGATTCCAACTGCTTATCCAATATTTAGAGCTCCTTTTGGTTTTAATGAACATATTTTATCTTTCCAAAATCGATCTAATCAGTTAAAAAATTCTTAAAACTTAAATGACATATTAATTGAATATTCCTGGTTATTGTTCAGTAGAAAATAAAAGAAAATCGTATTTATTTGTAACATAAAGAAGTAATCTATATATGTGTGCTATTCAATTCATCAGTTGTTAATAAACTGAAAATACCTGATTCAATCTTTTGAATGTGTTGTGATGCCCTTAAAATTTTCAGTTGAATATTTAAACAGCTGATACAATTAAATAAAATAATCTCATTGGTGAATTATTTTACCATGTGAATAGTCAAGCTCATAGGATGCATGTTCTTGATAGAGAATGTTACATATCTTGGCTTCCAGAAGCAGATGCCTTACCTGATAGCCAAAGCAACCCAAGTTAGCACTTGCTTTTAGGAAGATACTTGTTTCATTAGCTCCTGGGAACAAAAACCATAAACTAATATCCCAAGTGTGCAGTTTTCAGTTAAGAACATTTAGGAAGCCTGAATTATTCCCTAAATGATACAGGATTGTTCTTTTGATATTGTTAACAACTGCTGCTTAATACATTAGGTTATAAGTGATGTTCCCAGAATTTAGGGAGGTTAAAAAAATTTCATATTGCAATGTCTCATTCCGGAGAGAGTCTACCGCAGGAGGTAACCACTACTCTGGGAATAAGATCCAAACTCCTCCCCATGAGCCTGTAAGTCCTTGAGTGGTGAGTTCCCTGCTCCTCCATCCCAGCTGGCCTCAGGTCCCTCCTCCTCTGATGTCTGGCTGTGCTCTGGTAGCCCTGATCTCTATTTATTGCTTCAAATATGCTGCATATCTTTCTGCCTTGGGTCCTTCACATTCTAGTGGAGAAACTAAATGCTGTTCTTCCCATGACTAGGTCATTCTCATTTTCTAAATCTCATTTCACACATTGCCTCTGGAGACCTTTCCTCTTGGCCTTTCCTGACTACCTTCTCCATGTAGGAACTTTCTGCTCCTTGTCACTTTCATTATTCTCCATCATAGCATATAATCACTTTTTAAAACTTTGTAATTATATATTTAGCATCTGGAACATTGCTAAATAGATATGCAATGAATATTTGTTGAATGGATAATGTCCTCAAAACCTGGGAAATCACAAAGGCAATAAAAAAATGTTAGTTGACTAAATGAATGAATTTAAGACCAAAAGACTACTTGATATAAAATATTGTCAATATCCATTTCACTTTATGAGTTATTTCAGAAATGACTTTTTTGAAAACAGGCCTCTATTAAATGATTCACATCCCCAAAGAACAGTTACCAGTTTATTGAAAGTTTTCATGACATCATATTAATCTTTCAAACTGTATATAACTTTTTTTGGTCTGAATCTATGGAAGAAATAACACTCTCTAGAAATACTGTCATGTTCCAACTTTTAATCAGCTTTTTTAAAGTAAATTATGAGCTTAAATTTCAATTTATTTTCCATTTTCCAAACAGCATTTCACAAATACACACAACTGAAGAGTAGTGGCTTTTGATAGCAAAGACTATAATACTCCAAATATCTCAATTGTAGTTTTCAAATCAGGTAGAAATTGAGAAGTGTAAGCCAGTGCACTGGGCTCCTAGAAACAGATTTGAACTTGAGGCTTTACTTTGAGGAATAATATTGACTAAGATATATTTTTTCCTAAAACCACAGTGGCACATATTTTCTTTGATTAGAGACCAGTATAGCTGATAGATTGGGTTGCACCTACAGTCCAGATTAACAATGAAAGCATATAAAGTTTTTTTTGCCCACTTAGGATATATTTATTATATTTATATATAAAATTTGAAATTTATCAAGTGCATAAATTTTATCAAAATGTAATTCATCCAGTGGCAAAGTAATGGTAAATTATATTGATTAGATTTCTTTAAAATCTCTTCAATATATAAAGTATCATTGGATATATTTAAACTGAACTTCCATGGACAAATTTTAATGTAAAAAGGAAAAATAAATTACATTTTAGCCCTATTTGTTTTTCAAATGTTAAAGAAAAATGAAGAAACAAAAGAAATACAGTCAGTGACACTGATCTTCCTTTAGCAAATCCTGCATTCCAGATAAACTTGGATAGAATGTGAAGGATGAGCCCATTTCTGACTTGAATATGAAACTTAAAATACATAAAATATTAACTACTGTGTCAGGATGCAAGTTTAAAAGCCATAGTTTTTAGGAACCCCCGTATGACTTCAGGAACATTTTTAAACAACTTGAGAGTTAAAACCAAAGCTAATAAACATATACAAATCAGCACACAAGGGTTTTTAGTTTGCTTGCCTGCATTTAAACATAAAGTGATTCTCATCTTCCTTTTATGTTTTGGCCCACCTACTTGAAATGACTTTTCTACTTTTTAAGAAATTGTATTGTGAATGGCCCAAGCTAATCGTCACTCTAAAATGGCTCTAAAATGCCTTAGTCCATCCTGGTGCCTTTCTTCTGAACTGCTGTCCGAGGCTTGGCCTACCTAACTTTTACCTTCCCATTTCGAATTTGCTCCAAGTTCGTGGGGGCCCAGAGCATGATTTTTGCAAGTCATCTTTGGGTGTGGTGCCTGCTCAGTCTGAAAAAGGTAGCCTGGCAGGTAGATAAGAAAGAAGGGGAATAGAGTTAGGTGTTCTCAGTGGTGAAGGCCATCAAGCACAAGGAAACACAACTCAACAGTAGCCCCACTCAAAGCTATTTAAGACTATCAGAAATTGAGTTCTGGAGGTGAAGAAGAATGTCTTCTAGGCAGTGACAGTCTGGAAACTTTGACATTGGGTTCATTGGCCTGAACTTGTTTATGCAAGAGACATAGCACGAAAGATACCCCTTTCTGGTCAGAAATATTTAGGACCCCTTAAAACATAAGAGAGTACCTTCACATCTCAGACCTTATTTACAGGCTGTGTTTGAGGAAAGCCCAGCTTTAGGAACAACTTTCTATCACTAGAAAGGGAATTTTATTAATCATAGTGACAATAAAATCATCACTGACTGGTGATAGAGAAGCATGTCCTCATAATATTTTGCAGAAAAAAAAATATTGAAACAAAATTTGAATTGTATTTTCCTTAGTGGAGAAAACTTTCCCAAAGTCCAAAATGTCAGGGTCATGTAATTTGCATAAATGACATAGCATTTTGATAAAACAACCAAAAATTATTTGATTTAAATTTGAGTTACCCTTTTATGTGTACCTTTTATATGGAACAGGTAGAATACATTTGAATAACAAATATGTTTTAAAAATTATACCCGAGAGAATTGTAAATTGTGCTCTTTTTGAAGAGATTCATTTATCATATGTTTGAGGAAATCAGGAGATATGTAAATTGAAATGCTTGAAACTGATGTGTAAAAGGAAAATATCCTCACTTATAAAATAAAGGAAAAATAATTCATTCAACTACCATTAGTGTTGGTGGACAGTGGCTTATCTTGTGCTTTCAAATAATTTATGAACGTAAAGATTATCTTAGTTTTGATATTTAAAAATAATTGAAATGATGGTTCTATTATATGTAAATGGAATACACAATCGACACGTTTCCTTTGTTTACTGAGCTATGCTTTGTGCAAGAGAACTCCTAAAAGCAAATATTTTGGTAATTTTGAGGCAAGATAAAGTTTATCAGAATTAAGTCTTTTATTGAGAGATGAGAGGAAGGTGGCATTTGTAATAAGGATTTCATATACTAATTTCAAGGTAGTAGTTTTGCTGTGCATAAATTTTTGGGGGGAATATCAAAATGGTTATATAGTAATGTCTTGCTCACATTATAGTCAATGAGAAAGAATCCTTTTTTGTAAGGTTTTCATTGTTTAAAAAGAATGATTTTTTTTTAATGAAACTTTGACAAAGATTGTACTATTAATTTTTGGTTGTATCCTATGTTGCAGTACCAGTTTAGGCATGTTTGCTTTAAATGACCATGTACACTAATTAGAAAGAAAACAATTCACCAGGAGCTATATCAAATACAGCCCTGCAAATGGTATGAGCTTTTTCCAAGGATCCATATTGTCTTTGGACTTGGCTGTTGTATTATACTTTAAATGGAATTGATTGTGTGGTTGTAATGAAAGTAACAGATTGATTTCTATCCAGTGTTACAAACAATAAATAGAAAAAAGTTCCTGTCTTGACCTGCATTCATAACTGATGAGATTTGCTGGCTTTAGACCCAATCCTTAATAAGAGATAAGATGCAAATGTAATAAAACTGGCTTCAAAGTTTAAGGATCTTTTCAATGCTCATCAAAGATGTTTCTCTTTTGCATTTAGATGTGTTGTATTGATTAGATCACAATCACCTAGGAAATGTTACATTCTTTAAATGCTATTCATAATTTATCATGTAATTAGCATTCATATGTGCCTTTATAAACACATTAAGATTATTGAAGTGGAGGTTATAACATAGTGGTATAGTTTTTAATTGTCTTTAAAATTGAATTGCCTTTTTTGGTTATTTAAGTGAATGATGATGGTTTACTTTAGATTTGACTGATTATTTTTGGTTAATAAAAATTTTTGGCTGTGGAGTAAATTTTTACATTCCAATATAATAGGTAAAGTGTAATATTAGTATATTGTAGTAGTGCATTGTAGCAGTATTTTTTCTGAAGACTATTCCTGCTGAATATCCATTCAGAATTATAATTGTATTATTTATTAAAATATGAAATACTTGTTTCCAATAGTGAACTCTTAGTCTTTTCGCCTCATTCTTTTCTTGATAATTTAGAAGATAAGCAAACATGAATATTGTAATTTTTACTCTGGTAGTCAGGATTTTATAAGACATTTCCCCTATTCACCCTTTGTAAATAAAACTCAGGCCCACAAAACAAAGAATTTAAAATACAAAGTACAGTTGGGAACTTCACTTTGCTATAAATGAAGGAATGAAAAAAAAAAAAGGATAAAAAAGTAAAAATTCATTTGTAAGCAACAGTTTCTTCACACATTATGTGACTTTTTTTTGGATTTGTTTTATGTTTTGGGTAAAACAGTTTAGTATAATGACGCTTAGATGAGATAAAACAAAACAAAACAAAATTAAAAAAAAAAAAAAACTAACACATCCGACTGCCGATGTTTCTCAGTTGTAGCTTCCAAGAGCTCTGTATTCTTCCCAGCCCACTTGATACCCTGCAGGTTGTGGCAGACAATTCACAGGAAAAGCTTAGACATCGAGCTTGCATGCTTCTTGACTCCATTTTAAACCTTTTGTTCACACCAGGGTGGCATTTTTTCACACTGCATGTGGCAGTTTTGACTCCTATCCAACTTGTCGTATAAAATCAAAGTTTGTGATTTTTTTTTACATTCACAGGACTGCTTCCTGAACTGTACTGCTGTTTGTGTCTTTCCTAGCGATTGGTGCAGAAGTTTATAGCAAAATGTGTTTTAGGGAGGGGGAGGAAGAAGAGAGCAACATGAAAAATGTCCTGGCCTAAAACACAGGAAATAAATTTTGAATAAGGCAGAGGTTGACTCTGCAGAGATCGTACATGAAAATCAAATACACTTATCACTATTTTAATTATTTTTTGCAGTATACAAGTTACAAGTTGTATAGATATACAAGTTAATTAAAAATGTATTTAATGATATCACTTTCAGGTTGCAAATGCCGTTTTTTAAAAAGCTGTCATGTGATTGCAAAAGAAAAATCTCATTCTCAAATTAATATAATTATTTTATTATTTTATAATATTCAATGAGTGCAAATGAATTTTACTTTTAGATATGATCATTCAACATACCTTACTATTTGATTTTAAGTTTAATAATGAATAAAATAAAACCTATTAAAAAATTATACTATGGAACACAACATTTAAATAATTTCTGTATCAGCTTCATCATTCTTAGTTTTCTTCTTTCCCCTCTGCTTAATTAAAAATATCATTTTAGTCCTCATTCATTTCCTTCATACTTTCAAATAATAAATTACACAGATATTTCAAATGAATTATATAAAGCCATACTTATGAAATAATAGCAGACGTAGAAAATTTTACCAAATGCAAAAGTTGTGTGCCTTGGCATGTTTCTACAGAGTAATTATTAAGAAAGATATGAAAACTATGAATAGGAAATTTCTGTACATGATCTGGCAATAGTAAATATATATATATATTTATACTTGTCCTTTGGAATTCTTATTTTGTTTAAAGATTATCTTTTATTTGTATTAAGTATATAAAAATATTCTAAAAATATTCCATAAACATGAAATAATCCCTAGAAATATTTCAATATTAATTTTGTAGAGGGTATAAGGAAAGATTTCCATTTTAATCAACAGATAAATAATGACTATAAGATTTCTTATATTTTCTGAACTTATACAGTAGTCACATTCTTTTATTTTTAAATTACTATATTTTGAACAGTAACAATTCGATCACAACATAAGGAGAAATGAAAATTCAGTTAATAGAAGGAAATATTTAATGCAGTAATAAGTATTTCTTAAGTGTTAACAAATTTTAAGGTAAAAGAATCTCATTGCAAATTTTATTAAATTTTTAGCTACAAAGCCAACTTAATTAATTGAAATAACTTTAGTTAATTCAAGTTGTATACTTGATATATTATAAAGAACAATGTTATTTTAAGAAAAAATATATAAAAGGAGTAGCTGTAGATTATAGTTTTTATTCCTTCTTCTAGGGAATACCTACATAATTTTAGTGCATCTGAATTATTCATTAAAATATTCGAAGTACGAAATGTATCTGTTATATTGAAAAAGACCTCAATTTAGAATTTAGGTTTTTCTTTCACTTTCTGGAACAACAAACTGTGATTGACAAGAACATAGCAGAGAAATAGCACTTTATTGTAAGTTCTGTAATAGTAGATTACTAGTGGACAGATAACCACTTGCTTTTCCTTTTACAGATAGAAAACTACTTTAACTACAACTCCTATAAAGTATTTGAAAATAAAGCAAAAAAGAAAAAAATATTTCAGGAATAAGTAAATCCAAATTGTTGGTGTAAATAAAATACTATTTAAAACAAACAAGATGCAATGGATTTAGTAGTCTGGAATTTTCTTGTGATGCACAGATATTTTATCAAGCACAATTTTTTTTTAAACCTGTCTTTAGTTAATTAAAATCTGTCCTCATTAGAAAAAGAAAGAAAATAAAAAGTATTTATACTTGAATACAAAAGTTTTATAAAGATCAAATAAAATTCTGTCATTAAAAACAAATGACTGAAAACAAATAAAATATCCAAATAAACACATACCTATTTAATTGAAATTTGTACTAAGTCCTAACTTAAAACCTAATGGCATCTGGAAATCTAATAAACCATTGAAATTAAGAATATGGAAAAGACAAAAATAACCATCATCTAAAGAAATTTTTTATGAAATGAAATTTACCTACTTTTGCAGCTCATGTTTGTTGAAAAAAAGTATGACTTTATTTCATGTGCATGCCAAAGAAGGTAGAAATATGCTTAACTCATCATTTTTCATTATCTAGCAAGAAAACTCCAACTTTTATTGCTTTAAGTTTCTTATTTCCTACCCTCCCCGCCTACTCCCTCCGTTTCTTCAGACTCTCTTCTGTCCAGCATTGCTTCTGTTTGAGGTGAACAAAGTAAGACTCCCAAGCAGACACACGCAAAATAACCACCACCCAGCTGAAGAGAAATAGGTTTTCTGCCTTTGGCCTGTCCTTATATGTTAATAAAATCAGCTCATACATTCTGCCACCAAATTCAGCTTGGAAGTAATCCTCTGCTACTTAAGGCTGAATGAAAAGAGTACTCATTGTGAATTATGTTTCATCTGTCACAATAACCTTCTTTATTCTGTCATGGACCTCCCCTTTGCCTGTGGCAATTAGAGAAAATAGGTATGCCTTGAAGTATGAGATAGTGGATTCTTAAAACAAAACAAAAACTGATACACACAGACAATGCTTGCTAAGCAACATATTGAAAAAAAAGCATATGAAGCATTTTGAAGTGATTCTGATTTTTTTAAGGACTCAGTAAAATAATACATTTTAGAATAAGCAGGTGGGATTGTGGCTGTCGGTTATTGTTAACATCAGTTATTGATGAAAAGCAATGAATTAGAATTGCATTAAAAATTAAATGTCAACATATTTTTGTATTGTATACTTTCTAATTAAATCATGCCATAAGATACATATTACAAATATATGGTATTTATTTAAAATACCAAATAAGAGTAATAAACTTATGTGCCTTTTAGTATATTTCAGTACTCCAGACTAACATTTTCACAAATTTTTAAAAGGAGAAAAACAAAGAAAAAATTTTCCCTTAACAGAGCTTAACAAATATTTTATTTAACTTAAAATCAATGTGATTATTTGATTTACTTACTCTTACAAATCACTGAAATTACCTTGAGGCAGCTCAAGTTCACGTTCCTGGAATTAAATCTGTTAAATGATAGACATCATCTAATCATCTTCTTGAAAAGATACCTCAACTTTTTGGCTTAACAGGATACAGTTATATCACTTCTAGTTACAAATGAGTTAAGCTAGATCTTAAGCTACAAAAGACAAAAAAAAAAAAAGAAAGAAAACAAAAACAAACATAGTTGACAAAAAAGAAAATGCTCCTTCTCGTACCAAAAGAAAGTCACTGCTGATGAAGTAATTCAAAAGTCATCATAACAGTTGCTAAAATTAAAGCACATAAACAATTTAAGCTATCAAGAAATTCATAAAGTCTGAAGAAAAAATTCTTGAGACTAAAAGGAAAACCTTTTGGCCCACCGCACAGGTTGGGCACAAAAGTGCTTGCTAAGCTATCTATTTCACACATGCAACGACAGAAGGTTCGATATTCATTCGATCGATGAGTGAAAAGGCACAATGGCAAAATCAGACAGACTTCTTTTGAAATACAGATCTCCAATGTCCCCCTACAGTCTACAGATGCACGGCTGGTGGCGTGGCTCAGACGGAGCAAGGGTTACATCAAGGCTGTTCTCTGGACCGTGCAAACAGTCTAGACCAATGACCTGCAGCATCATGCCCTTTGAAGAAGAGGCAAGTTCGGTCATGATGAAGAAAAATCAAGGCGTACCCCTTTTAACAATAGGGAGCAGCTCGAGGCTGCAAAGAGGTAAGCAGGGGTAAGAAAAAACGGCATCTGCTTCCATGGTTACAGGCCAACTATGAGAACCTTGCTTTTCAAGGGAGTCTGTTCTCAGGCTCCCTCACAGGGTATGTCATGCATTATAAGCAAAGGCAGGTTGAGCTGAAATCCGCATAGTTATTTCAGAGTAAAATGATACCGAGCACATGGCTGGCAGAAAAAAAAAAAAAAGTCACATGACTATTAAGACCCAGACTTGGGCTATTTCAGAATAGAATTTTTTTTCTTATGCCAGTTTAAGTAAAGACAGTAAATTTGTATAAAACAAACAGTGATGATAAACATGATTTTCATTTCTCAGGCTCTTATGTAAGTAGAGGTCAAGGGTCAAGATAATACCTCCCACACCATGGCAGGACCATACAGCCTATTGTTAAAATAACTTTATGATGGATATCATTTAAAAATATTTCCATTTTTTTGCTGGACTGTAAGATAGAATATATGATCTTGTGAATATCTTTCTCTGTTCTGATTCTCTTTGATTTCCTGCCCCGGATCTTCCCATGTTTACGTTCATTTCTGTGGTTAGACCTCATGAGGAAAGGTAGGAGGTTTGGTGAGAAACTTCCTCGGTGTGGCAGTGAAAGCTAAGAAAGTGTGGAGTTTCCTCTGCCTTTATAAATATAGTGAATTCAAATCTATGTCAAAATCATGAGCCTTTGATAGTAGTTCTATTTCTAATTCATGCATTTATATTTTATTCATTGCTTGATACATCGATGAGTCTATAGATTATTTTTTCTTTTTCTGTGAGATGGTTAGTTGTTAAAGTTGAATTTTGTGATATGATACACTAGCAGCTAATGCTATTTGAATAAAAATTTGACAAATATAAAATGCAGCATATTCTGTAATATTAAGGATCAGTCTACTATAATAACTATGAAAAATGCAGACATATGAGTAATTAACATAGATAAAACATTCCTGTAACAATGTGCCATAACTGAATATTAGAAGAGCTCATATTTGGTTTTCTTCCAATGATGTACAATTAACTCTAGATGTCCCATGCAGTTTATCCTTGGAACAATTTTTGTTTGCAAGTGTGTTTTTAAAATTAAGGAATAAAAAAGGAAAGAAGGTTCCAAAGGGCAAGGTATAAAACAACTTTCATTACATTTATTTTTCAGAAGTTATGTATGTTACTATAAATGAGCACCATATGGTCTTGTTGTACGCAGATATTCATTTCAAATGCTTACCTTGAAAGAAAATTACCTTGTAGCTTTATGAAAGCAATTAAGTGTTGGTGATCATGATAGCAACAATTTTGTGCTCCCAACTGAGAAATCAGACAGTAATTTTCTGATGTGTTCCTCCATACTGATGGTGTGTTTTAAGCTAGGTTCACGACTAAAGGTATGCATATGGTTTTGTTTCTTTCAATGTGATGAGATACATTCATTTCTGTGCTTGCATGGTGAGGAACTCATATAGGGTAAAAAGTGAACTACTGAAGTGTTACTATTTTAGTATATAAAAATCCATACACTATTATAAACAGTGAACACATTATCTTAAAGCAGTCATGTTGTAGTTTCTTTAAATAATTTACATATTGCTAAGATAATTCAACATCAGAGTTTCTTTGATGAAACAACAGATCATACTTGCTGCCAAAGGTCAAGTGCCAGCTATTTCTTCTGTGGAAAATCTACCTCTCAGTTCTCGAAAGGAAAACAGCAAAAAAGCAAATGCACAAAGGTTTACGTATTGCATGATAATTTATGGGTTGTGGTTAAAGGAAAGAGAGGCTATTGCATGAAATCTGTTGCAAAATAGCTGGATTCTTGGGGTTTTTTTTTGTTTGTTTTTCAGTTAACATTGAACCATTAGTCTTGCTCTTTTGTTTTTCAAAACATACTCAATGTTATGAATATTTACGTGTGTACATAAATTACAGTAACTTGCCAAATGTGGATATATGTTAAACACTTGGAGATATTCTCATAAACTCAGATGGATAGTTATTAAAATGCTATTACTTTAACACATTAATATGCAGATAGACATTTAATATTGAGTACTTATGGGGAAAAAGGACAGCTTCTTTCCTTAAGAAAGATTCTCTACATCTGAGTATTAAATATCTGAGTCCATATTACATATGTCCATACTACATGTAGTTTGCAACAAAAACTCCACTTATAGAACAAGGCGTATTAGATTTAAACATTCCCTAGAATTAAATGTTAGAATAATTAGTATACTCTGCCCTCCCCACTACAAAATCAAAAAAAGAAGGACTAAAATTGGCCTTGCCTAACGGAGACTTACTCATATAAGTGAAATAAAAGGACTGAAATTTTCAGTGCTTTGAATATAGTAGATGCTCAATAAAATATCTCTCTAATAAATGACTAAACCTGTAATTGCACTGAAGAATCAATTACCTAAGTATAATTCAATCTCATGAAATGAGGAACAGAAACTTCTCTACTTACGTGTGTATATATTTTTTTTTACCTTTTTCTTATGACCTTTCTATACAAATAAGTACTTTTTGTCAATAATCTGAGATTACTGAATGCCTACCATATGTCCAGTGAGACTTGAAGTGTGTAACCAGAGCCACATTTCCCTAATGGGATTCTATGGAACACTACTATTCTGAAAGATGTTACTAGATGTTCTGGGACAAACAAAAATCCAGAAGTCAAATAGCTATGACAGGGGTACCATATTAAACGATGTTAAATAGATTTCTCATATAAAATACTTCTCAGGGCATTCAGAAAACTAAGTATATAGTGTATCCCTAAGAGGAGCGTATACTTGACACTACTTTCCAAATTTATTTAATCAACTTTGTTCATAAAATAGTTATTAATGTAATATGACCTAATTTCAAAGATATGCCAAAGCTGGCTAAAACCAGCTTGGATGAGCCAATTGTAACTATCTTTTCCTAAATTCCGTTTTTAAGAGACATCATTTTCTTGCTTGAAATCAGCTATGGCAGAAGTATTTGCATCATAGAAATCATCAAATACTACAAATCAGAGCCTTTTTTCCCCTTTTTTTCAGAACTGGTTGTTAAACATTTACTGGCACACCATTATCTAATTTCTTCTCTCACTCCATCTCTGTAGGTAAGTTATGACCACTAACAGGTCAATAGGTTCAGAAGTTTTCTATTTATCAACCTGTCTAAAATACAAAACTTTTAAAATCAATTATGAAGACTAGACGTAAAAGAGATAGGCAGCCATGGAAAATAATAGACACTCCATTTTTTCTTTAAAGTTTTAGCTTTTATATCAGGAAGTAGTATAGTTTATCTGTCTGACTTCTCTAATTCACCTGAGTAAACATCTATGTATATATTCCTTTATGCTTTTTCTAACAAAATGTTTATATAGTCTGATATATAATTGTCTAATCATTTCTGAGTGCCTGACAACAAATTTCTGAAAATTGCCAGACAGTTTTTAAATGTGTCTCTTAGACTTGCTTCATTATCATCCAATTTTTATAAAACTGAGACAAGGTATCATGAAGTAAATTATACTTTTGTATTGAATATCATTTAATTTCAGGCATTTTATCAGTCGTATTAACCCACTTGATCTCTTGAGTGAGATTATTAGGAGGAAACAAAAATGCAAAATCTATGAGTAGAGGTATTGAAATACACATCTTTGACAGACAAGCCACTTAGTTCCCATTTGATATTTTACCTGTTAAATTACTGTGAGTAGGTTATAGCTGAAATCTTTAAATATTGGGTGGATTACAAGTATAGATATTTGGCTAAATAATATATGACTTAGAATCATAAATGGATTAGTCTTTAGCTTTGTTGCTTGAAGAATGGGTTCTACGGTGACAGGTTTTGAAGGGTCTCTGGGATCTATTTTGTGACAATAAGTAGGATGATTTATAGTATGGTTCTAATTTACCTTTCCAATCACATGCACCCAAAACACTATGCACTTTAGCTTAGATGGCTCTCAAATTAGTTAATTAATCTGCGTGTCTATTTTGGGGCCACGTATTATGCTATTCATTGGAAATCCAAACATGGTTACTACATGGTCTCTGCCCCTCTGGAGCCCATAATCAAGTATGAAAAGAAAGCAACTAAAATGTGCCGGTATCATGAGGAAAAACCATCTGAATATAACTCTGTCTACTTTAGATCTAACATGCATCTATATCATGAATGCCAAGAATTCTACGAATTTAATCCCAGCATCTCATAGACTTTCTATATTCTACTCTCATCACATAATATGTGTCACAGAGAGCTTCATATTCACAAATATAATTATGAACAGTACACTCAAGATGGCCAGGACATGATTCTTAATATATAACCAAGTAAAGAGTAAGTGGAAACAGATAAATTACAGTAACTAGCTGTACATTCTATTAATAAAAACTAGGAAATAGTATACACAAAGTCAAGATGCTCAGAGAATATTCTGCCATTATCATAAGATAAGCATCATTATCATAAGACATCAGACATTCAACTTAGGCAATATTGTGTGTGTGTGTGTGTGTGTGTGTGTGTGTGTGTGTGTGTGTATGAAAAGAAATATGTGTTGAATACTCATTGAATAAGATATTTCTTGTAGTTGAAAAAAATCATTTGAACATACTAATATCATGCTTCTGAGAAATCAAAAGCTAATCAAAAGTTCTCAAAGGTTTTACTTTGTTATCGTATCAACCATATTGGACATAATACACAATTTTAGCCTTGGAAAATTCTCTTCCTTATGCCACATAATATGGAAGTCTTTTCTCCTTCAAATATACTTCACAATTGTGAAAACATATTAATGCAAAATATTTACACATGAAAGATTTCCAAGTGACTTATTTAATATAAGGTATTTAATGAAAATACTTCTAATTTTTGATAGATAATTTATTAACACTATTTATAAAGTTATAAGCACTATTATCTTTTAATTTTAGAAGGAAAAATTGTCCTTTTATTTGTTTTTTAAGAAGCTGTCTTGCTTTTTTATAACAAAAAAGTTGTTTTTTAAAAATTTCTATCCATAGAATTTAACTCATCTTTCCAGACCTAGCTCAACTCTCCTCCCTTTTGTAAGTTTTTCCCTTCTTTCTGAAACATCTTCACTTCCCACCTTTCCCTCCTTTTTATCCACTCACGTTCTCTTTCCTTCTGTTCCCTTTATATTTTTGCTGAGGCAAAAAAAGAAAAATAGATGGCAATGGGAACCTTTTAAAATACATGCAAGTAGCACAGGGAGATCAGCTCGGTGCTTTGTGACCACCTAGAGAGGTGGGATAGGGAGGGTGGGAGGGAGGGAGATGCAAAAGGGAAGAGATATGGGGACATATGTATATGTATAACTGATTTACTTTGTTATAAAGCAGAAACTGACACACCATTGTAAAGCAATTATACTCTGATAAAGATGTTAAAAAAAATAATAAAATGAAGTAATAAAATAAAATAAAATAAAATAAAAATACATGCAGGAATCTTCGCACTCCAAAGCTGTAGTAATTGAGTATAAAACTCAGCTCTGAACTTTCAATCACTTTTAAAAAAATGATTTGTCTGTATCTTAAAAATGCAAAATAAAATAACCTCTCACCCTTCTGAAAGGGGAGATGGACTTCCTGCTCTTGTCCATTCTTTGATCTGAGGCATGAGGGGTACATGTGTTTATTATAAGCCGTGTTTAGGCTTCATTACTGCCTTGCTTTCCAAAAAGTAGTGTTTGTTATTACTAACATAAGATCACCAAAAGCAATTTCCCTTAATTAGCATGTCACAGACTTCATATTTTCATTGAACATCAAAACCATTCTACTTAGCTATTGTATGTGTGTGTATGTGTTAACCCCCAGATGTTAGCATGTGTTGAAACAGGCATCTTTCAATACCTTGTTTTTACAGATGGCTGCCAACTATTGTGCTTGCTATATTACTTTGTGTTCCCTTTGGTATTTTTTTTTCTCAAAGACATGATAGAATCCCTAATATGCCCAACAGACTGCTCAGATTTGTGTTAATTAAAAAGAGACTTTCTTTAAATATATGTTTTTCTTTAAGGGCCATATTCATGGACCTAAACTATGTTCCTAATTTATATTTATTATAATACTGAGTATTATTTATAATAATTAATAATAGTAATTTGTTTCTCTCCAAGGGTAACATTTCTATATGATGATTCTATTGCTATATATTTATGTATATATCTCCTATATTATGCTATATATATATATATACCTATATTTATATCTATGAAGGCATACAGATCTACATCAATTTTGTATCAGGTAAGCTGTTAACTTTAAGATTACTTCACATCACCAGGGGATATTGTTAATATTCAGATTCTGATTCAGGTGTCTGGAATGGAGTCTGAGATTTTGCATTTCTAATAAGACCCCAAGGGTGACAATGCTGCTGGCCTGTGGAACACAGTGTTAAGGTGTTAGAGAACTCCTAAAAAGGACTTCAAGCTTTGACTTTGACCCTGATTCTGATCTTAACCTAGATACTTAATCCTTTTGATCTTGTTCCTTATTTATAAAATTGGTGGGATCTTGTTTCTCCTGCCTTTTCATGGACTTGTTCTGTGGTTCAAATTAAATTAATTTAAAGAGTGCTTTATAACAAAAGAGCACAGGAAGAGGTAATACAGACAGATATTTCCTCTTATCCTTTGAATATTATACTGTAAACAAATGACCTAATTTCTGTTGTTGTCTGCCCATTTGGATTGAAATGATGGACCTAGTTTTAAGGTTATCTTCTAATTCTTCCTTGTTCTCATATATTCTTCTCTTTTTGTTCATTTACTCATGTATTAATCCAACAGATATTTATTGAGTAGCTACTGTGTACCATGCATTGTGTCAGCTTCTGAACATAACAATTGACTCCTTCCACTTCTACTTTTCTTCATTCTCTCAAATAATTTTTTTTACTGATTTCAGTCTATGGTTTATTTTTCTCTTATCTTTCTTTGTCCCTTCAATAGAGTGCTGGGATCATTAATCTGAAGGTTATTTTCTTTTCTCTTTGAATAAATTTTATCCAGTTCCACAAATATTTGTTAATTCTCTACTATGTGGCAGATTCTCTGCAAAAGGAATATAAAATTGAAGAATTTACAGAAGGGACAGTCCCTTATCAAATCATTTGTATTCTACTTGGGGAATAGAATATTTAACAATTCCTTAAATAACTATATTACAAGGCAGGATGTTACTAGTGTCATGAGACTTTGAAGAATGCTCTGTGAAAGGAGAAAAATCAGAGCTGGCATGAGGGCTTTGCAAAGTCTTCTTAAAGATGGCTAAATTGTGACAGAAAGAAATGAGAGATAGAAGAGGGTAGATATTAAAGATGGAGCAAATCGTACCTTCTCCCTCTTTGCTATTGTTCATGTTGAATGACTTAAATAATCTGGCAAGGGTAAAAAGATCTTAAAATATTTGTTTAGGTATGTATGAGGTAAAGCTGGAAATTCTCATAGAACTCACACTGTGATGGCCTTGAACGACAGCTACCAGAGTCTGAATTGGTTTGGGGGTTGTTAAGGGATCTTTGAAAGTTAATGTTACTGTTGGCTTTCCTGCCACTCATTCAAAGTCAACCTTTAATTCAGTGTGTGGAATTTAAACACAAATCAACTGTATGAACTCAGTTCATATAGAGCAGATTGGCAACCTCCTGGTAACCTTTTGCGAGTTTTCAGCAGACCAGCATCATGGGCATGGTGTAATGGACTGTGTGAGGACACCTGGCTGCTAGGTAAGCCCTGTTCACTAACTTGCTAGTCTGTTGACCTTAGAGAAGGAATTCACCTCTGCGAGTCTTAGGATTTTTTTCTTAATGATTGGAATAATAAACTCCGCTTATTTTCAGAGGTCATTGTGAGAGATAAATATGGTAAATAAACTTGAAAACGTAAACTTTGAAAGTATAAAGCTCTGTACTTTGTACATGTATAAGCATTCCCCCTTGAATTTTTTCTGTTCCTTCCTATCCCTCTTTGGGTTGGGGTATTGGAGGAAGTGATCCTTTCTTCCTCCTTTTCCTTCTCCTTTAAATGAAATACCATCTTTTTACTCCATCGTTTTAGGACTCACTCTGCGCTTTTTGAGAACACATCTAACAATTGACTTGTTTTACCTGTTCTTTTTTAAAACCCTAAAATCATCCACAAAGCTGCTCTTTATCTTTTATCCTGTAATGAGTTTTTATTTATGCGCAGACTATACTAATTGCATTATTATCCTGACCTTAGTTTATATATCACCTCTTGATATATCCACCACCGACTGGCCACAGCACCCCCCATAGGGTCACTCATCATCCTCCTTGATTTGCTTTATGGCACCTTTCATTACCTTAAATTACTTTCTTCTTGTATTTACTTATATATTGTATGTCTCTTGAGTCAATAAGATTTTATTAGTTCATTATGTGACATGACAGTGTGATATGAACTGGTGATAGGAACATAGAATCTGAACCAATGTGTATGTCCTTAAGGAGACAGACAGTAATAAATATTGATAATAATATATATTTGTGTATAAATATCAGGTGTTTAAAAAGAAGAATGTGCTACAAAGAATAGAGCAAGCTGAAGGATTAGACAGGAAAAGTTGTTATGCCATTCTATGTTACATAGATACTCAGGGCAGAGTCCCGATTAGGTGCTACTTATTCAACAACCAGAAGGAAGTAAGGGAGCGAGAAAAGAACACATGTAGGCAAAAAGGGTTCCAAGTAGTGAGAAGTGAAAGTGTTTTTTTGTCTCTCTCTCACTCTTCCTTTTTTTCCTTCCTTCCTCCCTTCCTCCCTTCCTCCCTCCCTCTTTCTTTCCTCCCTCTTTTCTTCCTCTTCCTGCTATTTTTCTCTTCCTTCTTCTTCATTTCTTCCCTGCTTACTTTCGTGTCTGCCTTCCTTCCTCTTTCTCTTCTTTCTCCTCCTTCCTTTCTTCCTTGCTTGCTTTTCTTCTTTCCTTCCTCCCTTCCTTCATCTGTCCTTCCCTCCTTCATTGTTTTCTTTCTTTCTCTCCTTCCTTCTTTCTTTCCCTTTCTTTTATAACATTATAACTACGTATTTGTTGTTTATAAATAAAGTTGTTGAGAAACATTTACCAGCACGTCTCTGAGGAGCCATTTGAAGATCATTGCAGCAGTCCCAGTGAGAGATGATGGTGGCTTAGACCAGGGTGGTAGTGAAGGAAGACATAGGAAGTGGACAGGTTCTGAAAGCAATCTTCAAAGGAAGCACTGACAAACAGCTTTGTTGAATGATTGAGAAAATGGTTGAGAAAATGATGCACCAAGGGTGCCTTCTGGGTTTTTAACCTAAGTAATCAAAAGTATAGCTGCCATGGATTGAAATGGAAATGGCTTCAAGAAGAACAGTTTTGGGAGTGAGTGTGAATAATTTGGTTTTGGGCACATAAAGATTGAGATGTTTATTAGGCCCATCCAAATGGAGGTGTCTTGTAGAAAGTTGGATATTGGAGTCTGACACTCAGGAAAGGAGTCTGGATTAGAGATATCAATTTGAGTATTATCTGTAAAGAGAATGGTGTCCCCCCGTTCTTCATAATCTAAATGGGGCCTATTTGCATATCAGTTTTTCAAGGTTTTCATGCAGAGTAGAAAAGCCATGTCATTACATAGCTATTGCATCTTGTTGAGACTGCTGAGTCAGATGTTCTCTTGATACATTTGTTTTATACTATAATGTCAGCAATTAAGTAAAATTTGCTATGAATTGATTGAAGCCCTATTTGCTTTTTTCCCAATTCAATTTCATACTTATTCTTCTTGCTTCTTAGAACTGATCAGCTACAGTCATCACTTCTCAAAATCTGGTTCCAGGACTCAGAACTGCCTGCATCAGAAATAAATGGGTCTATTTTAAAATGTAGAATCCTGCACTCAAATACTAAGTCATATTAGTCCAGCAGCCTAGAAATCTGCATTGTTATTAGCATGCAGATGAAGATTTAGCCACTTCTGCTATAGTGTGTAAATAAAAGTATAGTATCTTTTTAATCTTTTTTTAGACTCTCCCACTGAAAAAAATTTTTTAATGATTTTTTATATTTGTATAGTTAAACCTGCCCACTCATATTCTAGGTTGCTTAGATTAGAATAGAATTGATTTCAATCATAAAGATTAAATCATTAGTTAAGCAACTTAATAACAAAACTAAATTTAATCATTCTTTCTTTTTTCTTTCAAAAAGTGTAATTTTAGGATATACTGCAGCTTTAGGATATACTATTCAGACAAAAACTTGGTTTCAATGGTAGATATTGAATTGCTGTGGTAATTTTAAAGGGTTGTTAAATATTTCTGATTCTCCCTTGTTCTGGGCACATAACAGAATTGTATTGCATTTCCTAAACCCCTTGTGATTTAAGTGTGCACAGAAAAGGAGTAGAGGCCAATAAGTATTATACTTAGTGCCAGAACATTTAATAGCCAGTGTTCCTTTTTCCTTCTCATATCTTTCCCTGTACTTGAGATGGAGGCTGCCCTGTTATCCTACTTACCTGAGTTACTACAATTAGCAGAAGCTCATCTGCCAACCTGCAATAACACAGTGTGAATGGGAAATGCAACTTTGCAATTTTAAGCCACTAGGATGGGGATTGATTACTGCAGCACGATCTACTTTCTCTAGCAGAACTGAGTTACTTGGGCATGAGTTATCTCCCATTCAATAGGCTGATACTGTGAATTGACTTAAGCTAATTTATTCTTCAACAATTGTCAGGGATTTTTGCCAGTATACGTCTCTTCTCTTTTAACTATGATACCAGAGAGTTTATTTAAAAAACAAGCAAAAACCAAAGTAAGTTACAAACCAATTTCTGCAAATGTACACACTTTTATTAACAATCAGGTACAAAATCCATCAAACAGCCCCTTCCAATAATCTGGGGGTGGTTTCCCCTTGTCCTTTTCAGCATGTCATCCAGCACACAGTAGGAAAAGTTCGCTGATGCACGACACAACATATTCTGGTGTCAGGAGAATGAGCCTTGTAGTAGTACCAGGTGAAGGAGTCACCTTCTAAGTTAAGGGATGGGTAACAGATTAAATAGGATTCTAAATCTAGGGTGTCAAAGATTTTAGCCTCTTGGCCTTATACTGGCACTTTTATACTTTGCTCACAATGAGGAGATGATTACCCAGTTCTAGCCAGTCATACATCTTGATCACCATTGTCTCACCAGTGAAAAATTGTCAAAACTCTCTGTAAATCACCAACCCCCCCATGTATAATTTCACAGAGCAATATTTGGAAATTCCAAGCATTTGTCACAGTTACCCCTGGAGTGCAAACTATAGATTAGACACTTTAAATCTTAACCAACTTGAGAGTGATTCCCTAACTAGAATTCTTCAAATCTTAACTAATTTTTCTAGTTTGTAAATTAAAGGGCAATTAATGTACTTCATACCATACTTACTGGAGCATTTTAAAGTAAATTACAGGCACCAATAGAATTAATTACGGATTTTAGTTTTTCACCCCATGTTCTACTAAGAGTACAGAAAACATAAAACTGACCAGAAGCGTACAGTATTTTACTTAATGAATGTAAATCTATTAGTACATGATTTTTAATAGTTTACGTTAGACTCTCCCAATATTTTTGTTATTCATCTTGGTTCCAAACAGATTAAGAATTATTTGTAGTTATTTAAATGAAAAATATATAATTAAACTGTTTACATATTGTGTAGAGTTTTTTAAACAAAAAATAGACTACATTGACTTAATATGAAAATCTTGAAATATTGGGTTATAAATTTAGATTCTGCTGCCTTCTTTCTGCATGCTCATGGTCTGGAAAGGAGACTAGCCTCCTTAATGTTTTAGTTTCCAAATATTTTGCCAACTATGAATGAACTAGGTCAAAGGTGGAAAGCATTCTTTCTACAGCCTACATGAATATTCTGCTGTTTGAAAAACTGGACTGGCCCATCAATCATGTTAATACTGTAGATTCTCACAGAGTTGAAATATAGCCTGTAAAACCTTATCTTATGTAAGCATATGTTTTCCAAAATCTTCAGCTCATTTCAAATTATTTTAGTTACTGCTACAGATAAATAATTTCTGGATGCCTAGGACAGCAAATAATATTGGTAAGAAAATTAATTGTAAATAGAGCATATAAAATGACTTACTTTAAAACACTTATAAAAAACTTAGAATAGTTTTAAATATTAAAATTTTAGACATTACACTTATTTTTGATGATATATTTTAATATTAACATTTAAAAATAAAACTGTATTTAAAATGTAGCATTCTACTAATAACCCCTGTGATTCAAAAAAACATTTTTAGTATAGAATTAGAAATATTAAACAAGTTAATTGGTGGTGTTTTGTAGGTTCACCCATAGGACAATCTTTTGTCTCTAAAATATTTGTGGTATTTTGGAAACAACTATAACAATAAAAATAGCAAGAGCACAATTTGACTTCAAAGTCAATTTATGTAAACTCAACTTTGGCTGGACCTGTTTTACTAATTTTAATCCCTGTGAATTTTGATGTTTGGAAGTTGTACATTTCCAAATTTATTTATTTATTTATTTAATAAAAAACATTTTAATGATTAATGTTTAAACATTATTTAACATTGTTGGTATATCCAGATGAGCTAAAGCACACTTTGACTGCACACTTCTGAATGTTATAATTTCTGTATTGAAATATGTAAAGACATTCTCAAACTAGTACCTAGGAAGACATGCATTTAAGCAGACCTACAATGAATTGAATTGATTATTCCTAGCAATGTACTTTATTGATATTATTGATATTGGTATTGTGCAGTAATTTTTATGGAATCCAAGAGGATGACTATTGCTCTATAGGGAAGGTGGTTCCAGTTGACAGCATGTAAACTGCAATCTTTAATTTTTTTAAACTCCCATTTAAAAAAAGACATTTTGGCTTTAAGATTTTTTTAAATAAGTGTAAATTGAACACTTCGTATGTTAGTTCAGGGAAATTTTTTAAATTTCAGTTTTGTTGAGGTATAATTGACATAAAATTATAAGATATTTAAGATATACATCATGGTGATTTGATATGTGTATACACTGTAGGATTTCCCCATCTAGTTGATAAACACATCCATCTCTTCACATATTTATCTCATATTTATTTCTTTATTTCTTGGGGAGAACATTTGAATTGTACTATCTTAGCACAGTTCATGGGAATTTTTAATGATGACCATATCCTCATTTATTCATTTTCCTTTCAGGTTATTGATCATTAAAATGCCATTGTAAAGGGATGACTCAGAAATAACAGTAAGTTGAAAGACATATCATTTTAATATTGTACTATAACCTATCATACCATATGTGATGACTTTTTTCCTTTTAATTTTGTACACTAGTGTAGGGCATAGAATGTGACAAGAACCCCTAGACCTTAAAGTATATTTTTCTGTGAAGCCAAAATATTTTTAACTAAACTCTGCTAGTCAGTAATTTTTGGATTTGGCAAGTTTCAGTGCAGTCCTGTTTTTGAGAAAAGTCAACAAAAGTATTTCCCTTCTAATTCAATATTCTTTTTTCCCTGAAACAGTTTTTCCTTTTGGTGCAAATACTTATGAACTCAGTATTTTGACAGTAACAATAATATATTCTGTTTTTTTTTTTTTTTTTTGCTGTACTGAAAGTAATGTTATGCTGGATTTAAACTTTTGTCAGCCAGATCTACTTATTAACCAAATGAAATAGGTATGATAAGAACGCTTTCTTTGTTTTATTGAATTACATGTGCCTTGTTAGTAATACACTTACATCTAATATTTATATATTACCATTGCTGTTTCAAGCTATGAATCTTAATGTTTCATGTTTTAATAAACTATTTTGATCAGCCACATGTTTTCTTCTGAAATGGACCATACATCATATGCAATGGACTGGAGGAATCATTTTGCCTTTTCTCATGATTTATTAGAATAAATTAAAATTTCTGTTCTGGCAAAATTATCAACCAATGCTTTAATGAAGTGCTATTTTAATGCAACAGGTTTACTTCCTCTCCTGACATTAAGATATACTTTTTTGCTTATAACATTTACTACCCAAAAGATTGCTGATACAAAAAAATACTGAATAAAGATAGCCTCAGGAATAAACACAGGAAAATAATGTTAAATTAAAACAACTTGTGAATTAAAATATACACATATGTGTGTATTCACGTACAAATACACACGCATAGAGATATATAATAATATATCATTATATATTTAGAGGCATGTAATTATATATTATGTAAGTATATAATAATATATACTTGATTTAAATAAATTATATAAGTATATATAAATAAATTATGTAAGTATATATAAATATTTAAATCTATATAATTATACAGATAGATAATTGTAAAAGCAATATGTAGTAAAACTCAAAACAGATTCATGTAAGAGAACGTTGCTAACCCTTTCCACCTCTTGGTCTCCCTCCCGTCCCTGGGGTAGCCAATGCCAAAACTGGTGTGTGTTCCTCTACCTCACTCCTGTGAGCTTCCTCACACTCAGAAAGCACAGATGCACATTTTTATGTCTTTTTTTGTCAGAAAGGTTTACTTTCTCTTTTATTGTTTGTTTTTATAAACAAACTACCAAGAACATTGCTCTTTAGCTTGTTTTTTCAAAGTTGTCCCTTTAAGTTAATATATGTATATATTCCATATTATGGTGCACTAACTTTAGTTTAAAGAAAAATAAAAATCTGGATGTTTAGTGTCCTCCTTCTATCACAGCCCTAGATTAGAAGGCATAGCTACTGCCATAAATGGCAAATCTCACTGATATTTTAACTCCAAAACAGATAGCCAAATGCAAAATGAACTTGAGGCCTATATTAGAGCAGGATATCAAGATTTAAGAAGTGAATAATAACTCAGTAAACAATGAGTTCTTGAACTGATTTATTGTACATGTGATCTGGTGTTATCCATCTCCAACAATCTATGATCCCCAAAGCAGAATACATGCTGCTTTGCTATGATGTAATGGCTGCATTCTTCAGACACTACATTTGATGAAAAAAAAATATCACAATATAAAACCATGTTTCAGTAGAAAGAAATGAGTTAGAGGATGGATTTGCTAATTTTACTAAACCTTCCATCGTGGTTTAAATTCAGGATTCTCTTTATATCAAGAGTAGGCATAATGAAGAGAGCAAAAATAAATTAAGCCATGGACTTATATAAATGAACATAAATTTAAAAAAACATAATAATATCTGAGAGTAAATAACTTTACTTATATAAAACACAATTAGCAATTTTGTTTAGAATGGCACAGGTCATCAGAAAGCTATATATATATATATATATATATATATATATATATATATATATATCATATAAAATATCATAATACATGTCATATATATTCATCATTTTTATACATTACATATCTGCTGATGATACTGATGTTATACTGATGTTATGTCTATTATATATTTATTTATTTCTATATATTATACTGATATAGTATACTCACCATGCTGATAGGTGCATCTGACTTTGCCCCCTTAAATTTTGTGTAGAAAAGATATTTTATTTTACAAAATTTAAATACTAACACAACAGCATTACAAAGCTAGAATGTGCATTTAAGAAGTTTCTTAGCGAACAAGTTTTAAAAAGTCTCTACGTAAGGGTGTGTTGTGTGTGTGAGTGTGTGTTCAGCACTGAGCCTAGATTTGGAGCTAACAGTGTGGGTCAGGCAGTTTAAGCCCAGCCGACTGTGAAGAGAAACTTGATAAGAGTGATTCAATTCAATCCATCAGTGTTTACTGAGCACTTACTATGCACTAGGTAATCTTCTAAATGGTAGAGTTACAGTAGTGAACACAAGTTCAGGCAAGCATAGCTTTTACATTCTAGTGGTAGTGATGGGGCAGAAGGGGGGCAGGCATTAAACCAACAACCAAATTAAAAAAATGTTATACTGTTTTTGATAGTGTCAAATAATGGGAAGAAAAATCAAGTTGGGTGGGAGGTCAGGGGGAGGATATCTTCTATTTTAGGTTGGGGAAGGCTTTTCTGAATTGGTAGCATCTGAGGAGAGACTTGAAAAGTGACGGAGTACGCTTACCATAAGTTTTCTGGGAAACAGCATCTCAGGCAGAGGGAAGAGTCAGAATTAAGTTCCCAAGGAAAGAGGATTGTTTTTGGAGAGCACTGTCTCCAAGGAGAGAGCACATATTTGAGCAATACCAATGAGGCCAATGGGATGGGGCAAAGTCCTGTAAGCTCTTGTTGGCCATGTTAAGAATATTGGGTTTTTCTTCTAAGTCAAATGGGAAGCTGTTTTGATCAGAGATGTGAATTGACTTACATTTTTAAGAGTGTGCTTTGCTCTGTGAAGAATAGCCTGAGCGAAGGGTGGGAAATCATTTAAACACTTACAGTACTTCAAAAGAGTGGACTTATATCCACTTGGTGCTTTTAAACAGAACGATCTGAATACCATAATGTTTGATTTACACTGTATTTAGTATTCATAACAGAATAGAATAATATTTGTAAAATCTTTAAAACAATATTGGCGTACAGTAAGTTCTATGTAAATACTCTTATCTTCATCCTCTTTGTCATCATCATCATTACTGGCATGATCAAAAGGCATAATAGATGCCCTTAGGGAAAATGATAGTTCCCTCCAATGTTTTTACAAGTATGACCCTCTATTTCTCACTAGAATCAAACAGAAAGGATTTTGGGGTGTACTATACCACATAGAATTGTTTAAGAATAATATGTATAACATCCAATACTTTATATTCATTTTGAATTTACCTCGTAAATTATAACTAAAACCTCATTTTTTAAATAACAGCTAAAATAAACCTGCTTGCATTATTTCTATTTTAAAAATTAAGTCTTAAACTTTTATGAAGATATCATCTGAAAACCTAAATATGTACATTCATTCTAAGCTGACCTTTTTGAGCACCAGTTAATTCTTAGATATGGCTGTCTTCTGTGTATTGATGTTTTGTGTAATTTTTTTCACTACTTGGCCTAAATTGATATAGATCACACACACACATATACAACCTGCATAACATTAGCTGTACACTTTAAATCCAAGGCTTAGTATGTGGAGAGAAGCATAGTATCAAGAATAATATTTTTGTTTCTTCTTCAACTTATTAGTTCTTTAGTTTCTGAGGACTGCTTTTTAACAAAGGGTACACAAATCTGTTTTGTGTTTTTTTTTGTTTTGTGTGTTTTTTTGGTGCATAATTTTTTTGTTTTGTTCTTTGGGTGGGCTTTGTTTGTTTGTTTGTTTTAGACTGGAAACATGATGAATAGTGCTAATTTTAACTTGAGTTTCAAACACTGAGTGATATTTTAAGACCTACACCTTTGATATGGTAACAAATAAACAAACAAAAACAGGCCAATAAGCCAAATGGAGAAATGCTGGTACAGATAAAATGTTTTAGTTTTCTGATCTAGGTCTGGCAACCCAATTTATATACTTTAGAAACAGGTATATTTACCTATCCTGGTGTGTAAATAAACTGGATAATTGCAATATAGTCCACATTTTGTACATTAAACTAGAAGAAAAAAAACATGGAACATATAAAATCATAAAAGGTATTAGTAATGCTCAGAAATATAAACTGATGCTAGGAGTATTTGTCTTTAGTAAACCACTTCCGATTTAATGATATATAAATTTGCATACCTAAGCCCAGATCTGAAATAGTCTAATGGTGAAATTCAATCTGGTTCAGCTAACTTACATATGAATTAACTAATAAAAGTTGACACTGAGCTCATTTTGTATTTTAAACTATAAAAACTTATGTTGCAAAAGTTAGTTTGACATATGTCAAACCCCTCAAAATGTATGTATCAGTATTTACGTAGTATTCCTTCATAAATCTTTATGGAATGATCTTGAAATTAAATTACTGGTCTTTAGAAAGTTAATAGGACAATATCTAAACAGAGTTGAGATCTCAGACATAAAAACACAAATTCTGATCTATTTGCCTTTGGCCTAGCACCAAAGTACCTTCTGAAAGAGTCACCATAGAAAGCTGTTTGTGTGTCTTTTCATCCTGCTACCAAGTGAGCGTACATAGCTCAGTTGATGTCTAGAAGCTGTTAGATTGGGCAAGCAAAGACAAGGGTTCTGCTTTTCTTGCTAACAGTATAAGTTGCCATTGTTTAACCTCTAGATCTGGCCCTGGAAGAGAGTTTGGTCATCAGTACTCAATCTGGGGGGAGAAAAGGGCAGAGTAGTGGTGGGAGAAGGGATATAGAGAGAAAGAAGGCAAAGGCTCAAGTGAGCCCCAGCTGTGAGAAAAGAATTAACCTGTGACAGGAAGCAACAGATCCTGAGCACCCATCTTGGCTGTGTGTATATCCAGTGTTTAAATAGAAGATTTTTTTCATACTACATAGTACCTAAATGCAAACCAACTATAGTATTCTGGATGACCAAAGGAACCAAATTTAAAAAGAAAAATTAAAAATCCTGCCTTTGTAAGACTCTTCTGGAGATCCCAGTTTGGTCTTCAAACTGGCCGCTTCCTCAGGAATTTTCAAGGATATATCTGACTAGTCTTGTTTTTCGCTATGTGGGGGTTGCGTAAAACCTAACTAACCCCAGTAGATGCAGCTTCACTCTGCGAGGAAGCAAGGAAGCAATCTAGAGCAGGGCTCTATGCAAAGTGCGCCACTGGGCAGGCCCTTTGCCTATCAGGACTGTCTGATACCAATCAGAAAACATATAAGAATTGACAGTAAACATTAGAAATTTTTATAAAGATTTGACAGAAGTATTTTGTGTCTGTTGACTCAAATAATAGCATATGCATGTTTTAATGTTTTATAATTTAATTTTTCCAGATACTCATTTTATTGTCCATGACTATTTGGGAAAAACAGCTGTCTGGCTCTTCACCACAGTTACTTAGAGAAGCACTGGGCTAGCACTTGCAGTTTAACACAGATCATTACAGGACAAGTCTGAAGAACAGTAAAATCTGTTGTATATCTACTTCCTTGAAGCATCAGAACTAAAATGAGGCTGCATAATTGTATCCCCAAAGGACTTTATCTTTTTTTTTTTGAAGTTTAGAATTTTATTTATTTTTTTATACAGCAGGTTCTTATTAATTATCCATTTCATACATATTAGGGACTTTATCTTTTGATTAATGAAATCCTTCCTTTCCTTAAGATAATTGTTAAATATTTATGTGAAAACATTCTGAATGCAAGAAGTCATATTTAAACACTAAATAAAATGCCAATAGAATTGCATTTATAAAATCCTATTATCATTTTACTATAAACCCATTTTTTCTCCTTGCTGTTATTGTTTCACTTCATAATATGGTATTTGCATGTGATGTTCTTCAAATATTCAGTAGCAAAAAACTTAGTAAAATATGACTCTATCAACTCAATATGTGATTTCTCATGAAAATCTTGAATTTCTGCATTTAAAAATTATACACACATAGTCTTTGATAGAGAAAAAATAGAAAAAAACTCCTTAAAAACTAGAAGAGTAAAATGAGTTATTGACAGTTATGCTAACAAAGTATCTTATTTTAGCAACCACCTGTCTATTTTCAAACACTTAGCTGTAGAAATCATTCATAATAGCTGATTCTTATAGCTAGGGGTAAGAGTTATGCAAACAAGACTGCTTTTAATCTTGAAAAACAAACATAACGAAATTTAAACATAGACATCAGTAGAGAAAAGTATTCTCAAATTTGTCACTAAGTCATTGCTCCCTATATTAAGCCCAGCAATGCCCGAAACCCTAACACAAAGAGTCACTGTCTGCTGTGCGTGTGGCGAGCTTGCAGTCGCTTTATACAATGTATTATTAAGTTGCCGTTGCTGCCACCTAGTGGGAAGAAATAGTACCTGTCATGTGTAAATCCTAAAGTTCTAGGAGGAAAGGGAAGGCCACTGTTTGTGATTTGTCTATATCCTAAGAAGTAAAATAGCAAACTGGAAGACACAGTCTCATGGATATTGAAACATAATAGACTCCTATTCACTGAATAAGTTAAAGAGGTTTGTGGGGAGAAAAAATGGTGGGTAGGGACGCATGCATCTGTAAGATTCATTTTGGAACCAAAATTAAGCATAAAATGTTATTTCTCACTGAATGCAGTGAGGTGAACTGAACCAAGACATTTTTATTACTTGTACACTTATTTTGTTTTTACCTATTGAAATGTAAATTAATTGCATATGCTCATTAAGTCTTGAAAATGAATACAGTTGAGATTTGCTCTTCTCAAACTTTAAGGTACATACCAAAGCATCTGGGAATCTTGTTACAACGCAGATTCAGACTCTGTTGGCCTGGGGGTAGGGCCTGAAATTCTGCGTTTCTAACAGCCCTCAGGTGATGCCCACCTTGCTGTTTATGATCAGGCTATACTTTGAGCAGTGATAGACATTGAGTAGTTTCTCAAAGGGGAAGAGTTCAGAAATGAAGCAAGCTCCCCACAGAGTACACTTCACTGTGTATTATCTTGTTACAATGTAGTAGAGCAGCTCATTCAACAACCTAAAGAGTCAAATTGCCAGATTCATTTCTTGACATTGTTGCTTACCTACTCTGTATGTAACCTTGGAAGAGACACATCTCTAAGCCTCCATTCACCATCTGTAAAATAAAAAGCAGTCACACTAGCACCCCATGGTGCTCATAAGGAATAAGTGAGCTAAAAAATAATCTCATAATGAGCCATATGAAATTGCCATTTTTATAGATAAAAAACAAGCATCTGACAATTTTATACAGTTAACACCAAATATTGCTTAACTATTTTATGTATAGTAGTTTGTATCTATTAATCCTATAATCCCCCATCCCCCTTTGGTAACAATAAGTTTGTTTTCTACATATGTGAGTCTGTTTCTGTTTTGAATATAGATGGATAAACAACAAGGATCTACTGTATAGCACAAGGAATTATATTCAGTATCATGTAATAACCTATAATGGAATATAATCTGGAAAAAAAACACACCTGAATTACTATGCTGTACTCCTGAAACCTATGCAATATTGTAAATCAACTATACTTCAATTTAAAAAAAACACAGAAAAACTAAATAAATAAATTATGTAACATAATGTCTAGCACCCAGTGGCCCATAAATGTTAGTATCAGCAACAAGTGTCACAGAGTACATTTATGGACACCTGAATATATTCACACCCTAAAAGGTTTAATTCAATAAAAAGAGAATTTTGAAATTTCCGTAAAAGAAGCCTGATATAAATCTGTGAAAGGTGTTATCTTGAGATTTCATCCAAGGATAAAATAAATTTGTGAATTATTCTGTAAGGAAATTCAGTTGAGTATGGTAAACAGAAAGAATTGCTCTAGATAACGAAGTATTGGGATTATTTACTTTTGCCTTTTTGTATTACCTGGAGCCAAGCCTAGAATGGAAGGTAATGCATTTATTTTTTAGAGCAGTTTCAGGTTCACAGAAAAATTGAGAGGAAGGTATAGAAAGTTCCCATATGCCCCCGACCCTCACACATGCATAGCCCCCCCATTTTCCATTCCCACATCAGAATGGTACATTTGCTGTTGTGCCTCCATTGCCACATGGTTATAAGACAAAGTCCATAGTTTTTTTTTTTTTTTTTTTTTTTTTTTGTGGTATGTGGGCCTCTCACTGCTGTGGCCTCTCCCGTTGCGGAGCACAGGCTCCGGGCGCGCAGGCTCAGCGGCTCGGCGGCCTTGGCCCATGGGCCTTACCGCTCCGCGGCATGTGGGATCTTCCCGGACCGGGGCACGAACCCATGTCCCCTGCGTCGGCAGGCGGACTCTCAACCACTGCGCCACCAGGGAAGCCCCAAGTCCATAGTTTATATTAGTGTTTACTCTTGGTGCTGTGCATTCTCTAGGTTTGGACAAATGTATAATGACCTGAATCCACCGTTATAATATCATACAGAATCATTTCACTAACCTAAAAGTCTTCAGTACTCCACCTTAACTCCTTGGAAATCATTGATCTCTTTTTTGTCTCCATAGTTTTGTCTTTTCCAGGAATGTCATATATGTAGTTGGAGTCATACAGTATGCAACATTTTCAGATGGGCCTCTTACACAGAGAAATATATATATATATATTTTTTTTTATGGCTTCATAGCTCATTTCCGTTTAGCACTGAATAATAGTCTATGGCTGGATGTACCACAGCTTATTTATCTGGGTAATGTACTTTTATTCAACATCAAATTCATATCATGCGGCACATATACATAAAGTGTGAGGACAAAGAGGGCAAAGGTTTAATATTTAATTTAAATGTAATAATATTATAAGCCTATTGTGGGGAAAATAGGCCATGAAAATACCTATTGTTTTCTAAATTATTAGAGCAAATCATATTTTACGTATTTGAATTCTCTGTCATGTCTTTCTTATGCTATAAATATTTTACATGATTTAATAAGGTATGTTACATTCCTTAGTTGTATGCTGAATTATAATAATATGTGGTAAATAATTCATATTTATAAAGTTTTGCTCCAAAAATAAGAAGATTTTATCATTGTGATTGGATTAAAAGGACAATAACTTCTATCCATTTGGATTGAAAACAGTTCTACTTTCTTTTGAGCAAAGCTAGTGTCATTGCTTATACAAGTAGATATTTCCTAATTTTGACCCTCAGGTTTTAAGATTGCCTGAAGTCTATTTATTTTGGCTTTTATAAAGTATTGTTGGTAAACTTCAGAGAAGCATGTAAAGAATTAAATTTTAAATTGTAAGCTAGAGTCAGATGTTATTAACTCAAATTGATGTTAACAGGTGTTGATTATATACGCTATCAAGCGAGAGATAACGTATTTTAATTTTCTTTCTAAAAATTCCCTCTTTCTCTAAAATTTGAGAATTTGAAACCTTTTCAACCTTTTAATGTATAGAAAAGATGAGTTATAAATCCAGTTTTATAATGAAAATAATTTCTATTACCATGGAGTTTAAAGATTAATGTTCTAAGTTGCAAAGACAGTGGCAAGAAGAATGTAAGCCAGTGTAATCTATTCAGTGTGGACTGCCTAATGCAGGTTAAAGAATAAAATTATTAGACTGTATTTATTGGATGATGAAATTCAAGTGGATGTTATATAAAAAGATCAGGGGATTACTGAATTCTATTCCCCAAAGATGCAATCCCATTTTTTCTGTTGTAGAAAAAAAAAAAAAGGTTAACATATTCTGGATACAAGAATATGTTACAAGCATACAACATGTTTTCAAAAGAATTGAAAGCAGGAACTTGAACAGGTATTTGTTTACCTATGTTCACAGCAGCATTATTCACAATAGCTAAAATGTGGAAGCAATCCAATGTTCATTGATGAATGTGTGGAAAAACAAAATGTGTATATGCATATGCTGGAATAGACTTAGAAGGAATGAAATTCTGATACATACTATAGTACGGAGGATCCTTATTTCCTATGCTAAGTGAAATAAGCCAGACACAGAAGGACAGATATTGTATGATTCCAATTGTATGAGGTATCTAAGATAGTCAAATACATAAATAAAGACAAAGTAGACAGTGGTTACTAGTGGCTGGAGGAATGAGGAAATGGGGAGTTATTGTTTAATGGTTACAGAGTTTCAGTTTGGGGATGATGGAAAAGGTCTGGAGATATGCAGTGGTGATGGTACAACAATGTGAATATACTTAATGCCACTGAACTGTATATATTTAAATGTCAAATTCTATAATATTATGTTTATTTTAGCACAATAAAAAAATTCTAGAAAAGGCTATCAAACTCCCAGGCGTCATACTGCATAAAAGTATTTTTTTAGGAACCATACAATTAGTCAAAAAAGAAAAATAATTAGTCTGGCCTCATACCTGTACTTCCTAAATCTGCATGGGAATTTATGTTTGCCACATCTTAAGTTTTTTTAAAAAGCAAGTGATTTGGTGAAATTACTGTTAGGTTTGTCTACAAAAGTCAAGCTTCTTTAGTCTGATAGGATAAAGAATTAGAGTGAATATAATCACACACAAAAAGAAATGTGGAAAGTAAGGTAAGTAAGCATCTATCTGTATCCCCTCAGGCAATGTTAATTAGCACTCAGTGTCTTAGTTTCCTCTTTATAAAATTGGTCATTGTGGGAATTACAGGAGAATTAAAGGTACCTATCATCATCTTAGACACAGAGTAAGTTCTCAATGATGGGTGGTTATCATTGGTTTTTCTCTGTTGTGATTGTTGTTGTTGCTTGAGCTTTCAAGATGTAAAGTTATAAATTTGATATAAATAATAAAATTTCAACTAAACACTGTTCTATAAATATGTGGAGTATGGAGGCATAAAATTGAGCTTTACGACCATACAAATATGTTAAAATAGATTAGAAACAAGTATAAATACTAGAGGGTCACACCTTCCCTTTCCTACACCCCCCCAGTACTATTAGAGAAAGAGAATTAATAATAGTATCACCAAAATAGTCTATACAAGCATTTTCAGCTTACCAAACACTTTCATATGTGACTTCACCTTCACATCAACCCATCCAAACTTCCTATGACAAAAAGTTTAAAAATCCTAAAACAGAGATTGTGACTGGCAAAGTCACAGAGTAATGACACAAAGTCCAAGTCCAGCCCCTTCCTTCATGCCTTGCTGCATATTGCAGAGTGAGGCATGGATCAAGTACTGGACATCTTATGCTTTCATCATATTGGATTCTTAATCCATGTGTTTATTCAAGAAAAAAAATGGTGACGAAGAATACATTAATCCACAACTTACAGTGTCTTCAGTCAGAAATTCTTGGACATAGGCGCTCAAGTCAATTGATAGTCATACATTTTTTTCTTAACATCTTTATTGGAGTATAATTGCTTTACAATGTTGTGTTAGTTTCTGCTGTACAACAAAGTGAATCAGCTGAACATATACATATATCCCATATCTCCTCCCTCTTGAGCCTCCCTCCCACCCTCCCTATCCCACCCCTCTAGGTGGTCACAAAGTACCCAGCTGATCTCCCTGTGCTATGCAGCTGCTTCCCACTAGCTAGCTATTTTACATTTGGTAGTGTACATGTGTCCGTGCCACTCTCTCACTTCATCCAAGCTTACCCTTCCCCCTCCCCATGTCCTTAAGTCCTTTCTCTACATCTGCATCTTATTCCTGTCCTGCCACTAGGTTCTTCAGAACTTTTTTTTTTTTTTTTTTTTTAGATTCCATATATATGTGTTAGCATACGGTATTTGTTTTTCTCTTTCTGATTTACCTCACTCTGTATGACAGACTCTAGGTCCATCCACCTTGCTACAAATAACTCAATATCATTTCTTTTTATGGCTTAGTAATATTCCATTGTATATATGTGCCACATCTTCTTTATCCATTCATCTGTCGATGGACACTTAGGTTGCTTACGTGTCATCGGCTATTGTAACATAGAGCTGCAATGAACATTTTGGTACATGACTCTTTTTGAATTATGGTTTTCTCAGGGTATATGCCCAGTAGTGGGAATACTGTGTCATATGGTAGTTCTATTTTTTAGTTTTTTAAGGAACCTCCATACTGTTCTCCATAGTGGCTGTATCAATTTACATTCCTACCAACAATGCAGGAGGGTTCCCTTTTCTCCACACCCTCTCCAGCATTTATTTTTTGTAGGTTTTTTGATGATGGCCATTCTTTTCTTCAGCAGCCTCAGTTTTGACGTTCCTATGGGGCAGATACTCTAAATTTCTGTGAAATTTAGATTAGAATAATTTTTATCCTTAAGTGTTTAAGAGTATCAGTAATAAATCTGGGTAGCAGGAGTTTGAACTGCATACCTCTTACAGTGCCACCATGGAGAGACTTAACCATGCTTACACAATCTTTCATACCTCCTTTTTAAATTTTTTCTATGCACAATATTTTCCTCATCCAAATTTGTTTATACAGTCCATTAATTGTCTGTCTTCCTATTCAGTTACCTAAATTTCAGTAGATTTTTTGTTTCTATTTACCAACATTTTGCTTTGTGGAGGTGTATGTAGATATTTACTCTCATGGCTCCTTCTGAAATTATCCATGTTGGTCAGTGCTCTGAGCTAAAACTCTGATCGTTAGCCTTACTTCACTTTAGAAAGCAGATTGGTTTGGTTTTATGTGGAAACATTGTATAATTGGATTGCTGTGTTAATATAACATACTACTGAGCAATGGTTTAAGACCACATTTATTGTATAAAAGTTTATTATATTTATTTTCATACTTCTTTACAGGGTTAGGAATTATTTTTTTAGTATTGGTGTATAGAGAGCATGCCGTTTGTTTTGTTAATTACTATATGCCACTTTAAAGTTTATTATTCCCCCAAAGGAAATGGCAACTTTGTTCTTTAAAAAGACCTATGTAAAACCCAAACGCCTTAACTTGCTTTTAGAGTACTATATTTTCTAGATGGATGGTGTGAAAAACCTGCACCTGTATAGCAAACTTGTTTTAGGTAACAACTCCAGGACCAGCAAACTTGGCTGCCTAAGAAAGGATGTATAGTTAACTAAAAATTGAACAAAAACTTGTTTTTGAAATTTAGAATACATTTAAAGCAGCTGTATAAATCATCAACCATCTGTGTAGCTGATGCCAGAAAGAAAAAAAAGAGTAAAAGATTAGCTTGAAAAATGGACATTAGGAAAGATCTTAAGGAATAAAACATGTAAGTGAAATTTATTTCTTCAGATTACTGACGATGTAAAATCTAGGTAGTTTGCTAATTATATGGCACTGGGACAATAACAAGGGTAAAGGAGCATGTTGTCACTCAATAGGTTTTTAAATAATATATTTGTTGCCTGAATGGTAAATGTTTATTGTGAAAAATGGAAAATGCAGATAAATAAGAAATAAGAGAAATTATTCACAATCGCAGTTTTGAATGTAAGCTATGCACATTTTGATATATAAATTTTCCTACATTTTTCTATGCATATATACATTTTTAGATACCTCAATTGAATTCTTCTGTAATTAACATTTTAACATATTGGAAATAACTTTTCATGTCAACAGTTTTTGATAATTTCGAGTATTAATTTTTAATAAGCAACGTACTTAACATTTAAGAGTTTAGCTCCTCCCTGTTGATTTTCTCAAAATACCGTTTGGCAATGACAGGAAACAACATTCCGACCAGTGTTTCCTATTAGCTCCACACAAGCTCCTAGTGTGCAGTCCAGGTGACTGTGGGTATAACCTTTGAGCCTGGCGTCTGTGTTTAAGCCCTGTGGCCCCAAGCATGTTCTAGAACTAGTACAGACAGATGAGACTGGGCATGCTGGGGAGCTGAGACCAGGCTGAGGTATAGAATGAAGAAGGATATGGGAATAGGCTGGATTCAGCAGCAAGTGAACAGGGCTAGGAAATACTTCGATCTAGGGAGGGTGGGCTCAGGAACAGGTCTCAAAGATTGGAGAAGCATTAATTGTCAGAGTAAGCAGCACTTCCATTAACTAGAGGATAATTAAGAGTAGGATCTAAGAAACTGTGACATGGATAAGGGTTATAAAATCAATTTTAAAATGACATACATTGACATATTTTAATTCTACTAATATTTATAAATCATGGGATGATTTTTATCCTTAGCTTCAAACAGCTTATGATCTACATGATGTAGTGCTACAGGAAGTCATATAGAGGAAAGGATACCTCTGACTTTGGTCTAGAAATTTATGATGATAATAGCAGCTGATATTGACAAGTATTTCAGAGACTTGATCTAATTTTATCCTCACAACAACACTTTGAGATAAGTTGTTATTATCAGGAAGACAGTGTGTACGGTGGTTACAGTCTCGGAGCCAGAATGTCTAGGATTGAATTCCAGCCGCTTACTGTTGTGGCTTTTGGCAATTTATTTAACTCTGTGTTTCAGTTTTCTCATCTATAGAAAAGAAATAATGACAGTATCAATCTCATAGAGTTGTTGTAAAGACTAAATGTGTTAATAGACATAAACTACTTAGAACTAATAATGATAGTTATTTATATTAGTTCCATCTTTGTGACAAAAAAACTTAAAGTTTGGACAATTTAGATAATATACTCAAGTTATGCAGACAGTAAATGGTGGAGCCAGAGGTGAAATCCAACTCTGCTCTCTTGTGAATCTGAGTTCTTTAATTTAACCACTTTGATGCCTCAGATTTTAAGCATGAAAAGAATGAGTCAAAGGTTAAGAATTTTGATCATGGCTGACTGGAATTATTAGTGAAATAGGGCAGAGACTAAGAAAGGTTTTTTTGTTGCTATTGTTGTTGTTTTTGGAAGGAGGAAAGGTTCAATTTGAAATGTCTTGAATTGGAACTGGTGCTGAGGCATTCAGGGTGAAATGTGTAACTCTTAGCTAGAAATCCTGGACTACACTCTGGACTGAGCAGGAGTGGAAATTGAAATTAGGGAGAAATATCTACGTAGAGTTAACAGTGAATGCTGTGAGAGTAGATAAGATTGACAGGGAGATAATATTTAAAAAGCCAAAAAAAAAAAAAAGAAAAATGAAGGCCAACGTCAGAAGTCATTGACTTTTAACTGTGGGGAAGAGAAGATACTAAAGGATACACAGGCAAAGTTGAAACTGGAGATAATGATAGTCTATTTTCATGGAAGAACAAATTGAAGAATTTCAATAAGGATAGAGTGGGACCTCCCAGCTATGTCGGCGGAAAGGAAAGGCACTTCCAGTGTGTTGATCCTGAAATTGCTCATGACTTTCAGGCCTCAGAGGTTTTGAAGAGTCTGACATGTTTTTGTTTTTGCTTTTTCTTTCTGGAGTGAGGGGATATGGGGTGGGTGGGCAGAGAAGCATTTTTAGAGCACTCAAACATACTAAGTTCCTCTTTATTTTGGTCCTTCCTAGGGCTGATTGTAATTTATTTTTCTATGGTTATCTTGAGCCATGTCAGGGTTATCTGCAACTGTGATGTGCTGTTCTGGAGTTATCACATTTTTCCTCTTTCAGACCACACTTTCTGGGAAATACTAGAGATATGGAAGCAGAGGGAGGTGAGCAGAGAGCTTTATAATGCATGCTTTTACACTAGCCTAATGTGACTATTCAAATTTAACTGGATTAAAATTAAATAAAATGTAAAATTCAGCTTCTCATTTGTATTCTACACACTTCAGATTTTTAATAATCAGATGAGGCTTTTGACTATTTCAATTTCATGAAGAATTATAGAATATTTCCATCATATCAGAGAGTTCTGTTAGACAGTGTTGCTTTAGACAGTGTATGTCTTAAGATTTCTGTGATTTTTAAATAATCTGGCAGTCATAAGACTAGTTTTTACATTTTGAAGATTTTCAAACTAAATAAACAGCAATAATAAACAATAATTAACAACAACAAATATTTTTCTTCACATTTTTTTACTAGTGGTTCTTGTCATCTATGATCAAAATTTATCTTTATCTCACTCATTTCATATATAAAATTTTAACTTTCAAAAAAAACCTTCCTGTTTTGTATCATAGCCAGAAGATGGTCACATACCAATATCTTGAGCAGTCTATCAGTGTGATGATATAGAAATCATATTTAAAATCTAATTCATATCTAAGAAATAAAATGACTATTGAGTATAAGATTTTTTCTTTATGAATTATTAACTTAAAATTACTAAACTTGGATTACATAATTACTGTTTGATTTCATTTGAAAATGTAGACGTTAACTAGAACTTCTATAAGATAAATATGCTTTTTCCTATTCAATTTTTTTTTTTTTTTTTTTTTTTTTTTTGCGGTACGCGGGCCTCTCACTGTCGTGGCCTCTCCCGTTGCGGAGCACAGGCTCCGGATGCGCAGGCTCAGCGGCTATGGCTCACGGGCCCAGCCGCTCCACGGCATGCGAGATCTTCCCAGACGGGGGCACGAACTCGTGTCCCCTGCATCAACAGGCGGACTCTCAACCACTGCGCCACCAGGGAAGCCCCCTATTCAATAAATTTTGATGAACATTGAGGAGGAATAAATTCAGCTTGTCAACATGGCATTTAAAAAATTATCTTGATTAATACTATGAGAAGTATCTTGTGGTAGCTATCAATACTGTGGTCCTTGCAGTTACAGCTGTGCTAAAGGCATGCCATCTGCAGATAATTGGTGCTTAGTTTTACAAATATACAAAATATTACCAAAACTTTATTCCTTGACATGTTAACTTGATGGCTTCCATAATTTTTGCTAGTATATTTTCCATTTAATATGAAGGTCAAACAATGTTTTTGCATGCACTTTTAGGAATCTGAAAAATATTTAGTAGTAAACTGTTTTTACTTAGACATGGATATCATTTTTTAACTTGCATTATTTCAGAGAAAAGTGAAAGGCTTCTATGTGTGTGTGCTATATGGTTTTGGCTTTTCTTAGTCAAGTATTTTCAAATATGATTCACCATAGAATGTTTTATTATTTCCTGTTTCTGTTTATCAAAGACACTAAGGGCATTTATCTTTCCCAGAAATTTTGACATTTAGTCTCATGTGGAAAGAGCTGAAAATTGAAGTTTCTTTTAGTATTTATATTGACATTAAAAATATGGCAGATTCTGTTTGGGGAGCATTCTGTCATAAATGGAACTAAATTTTACCTTCCAGAAATTAATAATGATGGTAAAATATTTTATTTGTTGTTGGTCTTTCTTTAAAAAGTTTGCTACAGAAAACTATAAGAAATATTTTAATAAAATTCAACTTTCAACTAAAGTATAGGAATAAATCCACTAAAGTTTCTTTTGTAGGCCTTAGCCAAAAAGTGGGAGAAAACCTAATAGAATAGGTAAATAGTAGCAGCATGGATTTTCTGTAACAAAAGGAGAGTAAGCTACAGTTTTGGAGGGAAATACCTAGTTTTGGAGCACACAAAAGAAGCTAGAAAACTGTTGAAATTCTTTTTTGTTTTAAGAAGTTCTTTAACTGTTGTGCTTATTTTTCAGTTCTTTATCTATAACTAATGCTTTAAAAATGCCTCATTATTGACACACATTTCCTTAAAGGCATTGTTGGAAGTCACTTCATATATGTCCAATGGGTTCAAGTTGGTGTCAGGAGCTTGAAGCTTAAGGCAGGTTTTAGTTCTGCAAGATTGGAAATGTGTTATCTATTCAGGTAATTTGGAATTTTATATTTTAAGTTGTATTTTAAATAATTCCTCTATTATTTATAGAAGACTCTTGGATCATTCAAGCTCTGTCACCATCTTGGTGACATTGCTCAAGTCCATTTGCTTAGTTATACATTTTCAAAAGAACATGGAATAGCTTATGCTGAACAATTGAAAATTTTCTTCTATTCTACTTCTTCCTTCAGCTATCACATGATCAATTCACCAATCTGCTGCCCTCACCAGAGGTCCTCACATGTTATTTTACCTTCACTAGTGTTCTATCACTGTTGGCTTTAATATCAGCCAAATTCAGTTCCAGGTGCTTGATGTTGAAAACTTGAATTTAGAATCACGTGATGTGTATCTAAAGAAACTGTTAGATTTTCCTTATAAGAGAAGATACCTCTGAAGTTTTAAACATTTTCCTGATGTTGCTAAACCCATTTTGGAATTTTACTATGACTAATAATGTCATTAAATATTAGGTGGTAGTAGTATTAACATGACCTTTAATTTTAGATAATTTGGGGGTAAAAATATCATTCCCATGCAGCTAGGAAATTTTTGAGTTTGGAGACAGCTTGGTTTGGTGAAAAGAACATCAATTTCAGTGTCAGACTGCTTGTGGGTGGACAGATCCAATTCTAGCACTACCATTTACTAGCTATAGACTCTCAAGTAATTAATTTCTCTGAGCCTCAGTTTCCTCAAGTTGAAAATAAAAAAGCTTTATTGCCAGACTGCAAAAATCTCAAATGAGGAACTGCTAAAAAACTTTCACTGTCAGTGGTAGAGTAGAATCTTAATAAATATCAGCTGCCTTTTCCTTCTCATCTCTGCCTTATTCCAAACTGTAATAGTCTTATAACACCATCTTAATTTTTAATGCAAACAGATTCAGAATTTTACTATCATCCAATTCATCCATGGTCTTCAGTCAGTTCCTGTGTAGTTTATAGAATCATAGCAGCTTAGACTTGGAAAGGCTTAATATCATCTAGTCTAATCATTACCTAAAGGCAGATAGTCTTTCAAATTATATTGAGTATTTCTAGTACTGAGAACTCTCTACTTCACAAACAAACCCATTATAATTTTTAGAAATTTACTTATATGATGGCCCACAGATGCTAAAGAAATATTTTTAGACCCTCAGATTGGACACTAGAGAAAGTAACCTGACCATTTCATCTTTAAAGGGGTAGTCACTGACCACAGGAACCCAGAAAAGCATCCTGTGGAGAAATGGCACCACACAAGTTACAACTGTACTAATTTAAAAAGATACTGTCTGCACCTTAAGTTCTCTTCACTTCTCTTCCCTAACCATGGGCCAGCATAGTGGAGTGCAGAAAAGGAGCTCAAGGTGTGAATTCTGGAAAGAAGTAACCTATATATACCCTTCCCTCTTTTCTCTACCACAGCAATTTCTGAGCCTGAGTTAAGTCCAGCTAGAAGGGATGAAAGTATTAGACTGCTCTGTAAAGTTTAGTGCAGGAAGTTGTCTACAATATCCGTGGCTCTTCCCAAGACTGTTTTTCAGAAGAAAGCATGTATATTCAGAGTAGCATGAATGAAAGACATTGGCTAAAAAATAAAGTTGGTTTATTTTGGACTTCAGTCCCTACCAAGTCCAGCTTTTTCAATAAACCTGTTCACAAAATTTTTATGTTAGACACTATGCACGTTTTCCTTGCCATTATACTTAATGCAACATTGAAAATCTTAAAAGAAATGGGTACTGGTTTTGAAATATTCATGTGTATACGACGTTTTGATTGAGGCAAAAATGCTTAATGAAATCAAAACCTTCCAGACTTTAAATTGCAATCCAAGTCACATGAATACGAATGAGCTTAAAATAATATTGCATATGTATAAAAAGTCAAATAAGGGGAATATAAAATCAGCAGCTATACTTGTATCTGTTTCATTTTAAGCCATGATAAAAGAATTGCTCTGCTGAAGCTCATTAACACACTACTAAAAGACAAACCGTAACTTTTTCCATTGTATGTAACATTTATTTTGCCTGATTATGTGTTCTCATAAAATAGACCTCTGTGACTTATATAAATGTTGAAAAGAGGTTATTTCTTTCTGAGAAATATTATTGGCAATAAAGAAATTGGCTTAGGTAAACTATTTTAGAATCGCTAGGGGCCCATATGGGTATCAAATTATATCACCGTGTAAATACATAACATATACATTTGATTTCATAGCTTTGTTGTTATTGCTCTGTTTCTTGTGTACATAACCTAATACATTCTTTGCTCACATTCTCCAGTTTCCTGATTCCCTTCTCTTGATTTTCTGGAAGATTTAGATAAATTGAATGTTATTAGTGGTAGTGATCTAATTAGAATGTTTTTATGAATTCCGTAAAACATTATGTTGCTAGGGTAAATTATTCAGAACGTGATGCAGGCCAAAAAAAAAAAAAAAATTTCCCTTCAACTCCAAATTTTCTCTCAATCATATTGGGCTATAAGTGGTATTTTGATATTTATAAATATTAGTTATGAATATAAGATTTAGAGTTGGTAACTAAATCATAATATTTAGCAATATGAAAGATCCACTAGCTTATTTTAAGATTAATCAACACAGTTCTTTTGTCAAGTATATGCTAAAATAAATACGAATTTGAAACCAAAAGTGCATGAAGAAATCAGCTAAAAGTGCCAGACTTAGGAAGAAATGATTAAATACATGATGAATATTTATAGAATTTTTATTTTATATTAACAACAAGGACTGAGACCAAATGTGTAGTTTGGTCTTTGTAGTGAATATTGTCTTTTAATTTATTTACATGTAATATTATGGGGAAGTTCTAAAATCTTAATCAGTCTTCAAGAGGGGTAAAAGAAAGGTATTCAAAAGCAGATTTGAATAAATATTTCATATTTACTGTTTTGAAGCCTTTGTAGTGAGATGCATAAAGCTGTGTCACCCAGAATACTTATTACTAAAATTTGCCCAGTAGCAGTAGATTGATATTAACAGAGAAAAAATAAATGTAATCCATTTCTCAAGACACTAAAATATGCCGAATGAGGCAAAAAAAAGTAAAATAATTTTGAAATGTTAAATACTGAAATGTAAGTTAATTTTATCTTAGTCATCATCACCATTGTTATTGAAGAAAGGCAGAAAAGCTGCTTCCTGTCATATGAACTGACTCTTGTATCTACTTTTCTGAGACATTATTGACTGAAACATGTTGATTACATTTTGTAGTAACTCAATTACAAGATTCATAGCTGATAAAGCCTTAATGTAGTTTATAATTTTATAATATGAACTGACAGTTCTCTAGTGCTAGGCAGTTTCCAAAATGCTTTCATAAGCATGATCTCTTTCGAGTTCTACAACAATCTCTGCAGTAGGAAATAGTATCCCTCTTTTAGAGATGAAAAAAATTAAGTTTCAGAGACATGAAAGCACTTAGCTATTAGATGGCTGAATCAGAACTCAATTCATGTCAAGAGAGAGAGTCAGTCAAGGTTAAGAGTCTGGACACTGGAGTCAGAAGGTCTGAGTTCAAATTCAAAATTTCCCTTTTACTAGTTGTGAGCTCTTGGGGAATTACAAAATCTCTTTGTGTCTCAGTTTCCTTAATTATTTAAATGGGGCTAATATACATATTTTCCTTGTAAGGTTGTTGTGATGATTAAATGAGTTGGCAACCTGAAAAGTGCTTTGAATTTTTATATATTTTTATTGGACACCACTAAAAATCTGTTGCTTGTTGTTGGTTAGTACCAATTCAACCTTGAGATTCTAAATTGCAGTTATTTGATGTACTGGTCAGAACTCTTTCAGCTTTAGTGAGAGACATCTCACTTAAAGTAGCTTAAGCAAAAAAAAAAAAAAAAAAGGTTAATTACTGGACCTCTGAGTTGGGAGACTTGCTGTAGTAACTCATACATTTAGAGGAAGACCTGAATCTCAGGTGAGATGGCACTGGAGACTCAGTTCTTCCCCGATCTATAATCTCCATTTTTCATTTCTGCTGTCTCTGATTTGCCTCATGGGTTTGCCTCATTCTCTTCTACAGTAAATAGGCTTTATTCTTGTCTATCACAGGGAAAGATTCAGATTGGTTCTGCTTAACTTTTTTGCCCATGCTTTTTTCTTCTACCAGTTATTGCCAGGGAAACAGGGAGGTCTGTGTCATATGTGCTCCTCTGTGTTAGGGGATTGGTTTGTTATTCAGAGCAATTGAATGGAAAAAATGTGATCGTCAGAAAAAGAAAAAGAAAAAAGAAAAAAAAAAGATATTGAAACAATGCACTATATCTGACTTCTTAAAAATCAGGAAAAAAAACTTCTCGTAAATCACTAAACACTAAATACGCTCTGTAAGGTTTTCATAAGGTCCTCTTTTCACTTTAGATGATGATTATGCCATAATACCATCGTGCTTGCTAGCACCAGGGAGGCCTCCGAAACTTGCCTGGCCTTTTGGTGAAGGAGAGGATATTTGCTTGTACAACTCCATATTAGCCGACAAACTAATGACGGTCTGACATCAAAAAAGGATCAGTGTGGATGTGCAGCCATCTAATTAATGACACATTTACCAGACATTCATATGTGGTACTAAGATGACAGCAGAAGTTTTACTTGGATAATTGCACAAAATGAGTTTACAAACTTAACTGCAGTAGTTACTTCATTAGTTTGTCACCAAGGTAGCACCCCTATATCACCTTTGAGTAAGCATTCATGTTTTTAAAATACTTAAAAGTCACGAGGTTTAATTTTCAAAGCGTGAAATTTGAAAAAAAGTATTTGCCAGCACCTCTGTAGTTTCTGGGTGATACTTTGCAAACCCCCAATTTATGTAGATTTCAGGGGAGGCTGAATTACAGATCTGTTGAATTAAAGAGTTAATTTGGAATAGTTAAAACTCCACTTCAAAGAAAAAGAACTATATATTTAACAATACAATTATTTTAAGTTGACCCAGACTTCAAGTTTTTCCTCACTGTACACCTGGTTTAATGCTTAAACACTATTTCTGCTCTGTACTTGGTATGAATTCCTCCTTTTCTTGCATTACCTAAGTTCTGAAGTTATCCTCTATATCCAAACTTGAAATCATCACCCTTCCCCCAAACCTTCTCTTTCTCCTAATATTTCTAACTCAGTAGTTGCCCAAGTTTGAAGCCTAGATGACATCCTTGACCTCCTTCTCAACTCCTTAATCTATATTTAATGTTGATTGAATCTGACTCCTAGTGGCCCTTCATTTTTACTATGTATTTATATTATTACTTTTATTCCTCTACATTAGGCCACCATCTCTCTGGTGAATTACTGAAATGATCATTTTTTTAGTTTCCTTGTTTTCAGCCTTGCCTTCCCTTATCTACTCTCCATATTTCAACACAGTGATCTTTCTCAAATGTAATTCTCATTATGCTGACAACTGTCAATGTCAACTGTCATTACACTTAGAATGAAGCTTTATTTCTTGACTTGGGATACTAGGCCCTTTGTGGTTGGTTCCTATTTATCTCTGTAGCAGCATTATCCTCTGGATCCGAATTCTTTCAAGAAACAGTCCAAATAGTGCTTAAATATTGGTTGGGATGTTTAGTTCTTGTGATCTTCATTCCATAGGATCTTCAGACTAAAGAATCTCAATGTTATGCAGATAGTAGCATCTTAACAAACCAATTTACAATGAATCTATAATGGTTAATAAAGCTCTTTAATATAAAATATGCCTACTTTAACGTATTTAGAGAACTCCATTGATTAATTTCCATGACATTATGTTACCTGGTATAAAATAGGAATTCTTTTTGCCTGGTAGAAGAATACTGATAAGTATTAATATATAGCTATAAAATATACAATTGGGGCTTGGTTAAATTACTTCTTTTTATGGTCATTTCCTTTTGTTGCAACTGAGAAGTCCTCGCATTTGCTTCCATTTCTTATCATAGTTAATATTAATTAATGCTTTGAGATACAGAACTTTCCAAGGAAAATATTTCCAAATAATAATTATACTATAGTGTTCATGCTATTTTTGTTTTCTTGTCATATATACAGCAGCCATTAAGTGCAGTGTCTGGAGATACACTGTCAAGTTGACGTTTTGATAATTTAGAATAGTCTGTCCATTTCCTGAAGTAGGAAGACTAGTACACGACCAGTTTGTATTAAACGTAGGACTCAATTCTATTTTTCTGTGAAGTTTCAGTGTAATGGTCTTTCTCACTGATCATTAGTAATCACTCATGTTCTCCTGCATTTCTCCTGGTCCTTGTATAGACAAACATGCTTTTCATGTAAATATAGAAAATATTCAGCTCCTCTGAATCTTTCACTGTTGATTCCTTGGAAAATGAAGGCTGGTGACTGAATGCAGCCACAAGACATGTATGGATAAAATACACTTTCTGCTTGCTTAGCTTCACTATTGTGCCCTATACCTTGTGATGGTGTATAGAAACTTCACAGCACAAGATTTTCCCAGCTCCAAGTACAGATCATTCTTTACTTGTTTAGCTGTATTGCTTAGAAACATTAAAACTCATCTCTAATGACACTTGTTTGGTATTTTAAAGTTTAGGATGATTGATAAATGAACTGTTAACAATAACTCATATCAAATATAAAAAAAAGATATTCAAAAAGGTATTGTATTGTTTCTGATCTCATGTAACCAGTTTCATTTGAGACATAATAAAGTTTGTTAATAACCAGTAAGAGCTATTTCAAAACTTATATTTTAAAGTGTTTTGGAGAAAAAGGAAGAAAAGCCAGGAAAGAAAATTAACAGTGTCTTGGGTACTGTTATTAGCAGATTTTTTTTCTTTAGAGTATGTTTCACTAACTAATGATTTTTTTCCCTATGTTTCTGGTGAAAGATAACCAAAATGCAAGGTTTTGAAGCATTATAAAATAAAATAAAATTATTGTGAAGAATTTTAAAACATAAAACTACCCATAATTTCATCAATTAGAAAAAAAAATAATTTTGGATTTTATTCATTCCAAACTTTTTTACAAGTAAATATTTTACACTTAATGGAAAAAAATGGGGAATATATTATCCTTTTGTACCTAATATAATTGCATGAATATTGTTGAAATTTTATTTTATTGGCTATATAATAATATAATCTAATACTTAAGGGTCTATCACCATTTGTTTTATCATACTCCAATTGTTGAATATATTGTGTATTTCCAGTTTTCACTATTACAAATAACACTTCAATAAACATGTGCACATAATGTCTAAATTCTGCTTCTTTAACATAGTTTAGTAATACTTGAAAAGGAAATTAATGTTTCAGAGGTAAAGTTGTCAATATCTTTCTTCTGAAGAACATTAAGTGTATATAGTCAAGAAGGCTCAAATTGCTACCCCAGTACAAGTACTATGATATATTTACATTTCATTTCTCCATTTAATATTTTCTTTATGTCACATAAAGCAGACCTTAATTTTTATGTAGGTACTATAAAGATGTTGCTCTGTTGTTGGTATAAAGAGATCCTAGAGTTGAGATAATTGACTCTAGGTACTGTCTTCTTGATTATAGCTTGTATGATTCATGTCCGCAGTTGATTGGTTAGATCGTTCAGAACTGCTCCCAAAATTTACATAAGAGATTGGCTTCATTTAATTTGTTCCAGAATTTCTCAGAGTATCTCTAGTACTTTTTTTAAAAACAAGATTCTATTATGTATCTTCTAAATAGAATGCCTATATAAATAAGTTCAATTAAAAATATATTAACGACATGGCTGATATCACTTTATTCTGAAAAGAATCAGAAGAATTTTGATGACATCACTTAATAGGATAGAATCAATCAATCTAGTACATAACAAGTTCTATTATTGGATAGTTGTATTTGGAAACAGTTGCAGAATCCAGAAATTCCGCTTCTGAAATTGGTACTATTAACATTTCCATTTAAAAGTTGATTTGAATACAGGGCAGACATTCCTAACTATTGATTAAGCATGCTAGAATCCATTAGTTTTTCTAGAGGAGAATGATTCTTAATTTAAGAAGGAGTTATCTTGACAAAATGATGTACATTTTATAAAAATACTTGTGCCCTGTGGTTGGAAGAGTGATACTGGTGTGTTTATAAATATACAAGAACGTAGATATGGTTGAAGCAGAGGAAGCAAAAGGAAGACTAATAGGACAGATGGTCAGAGAGGTAACAGGTGATGTCTTATAAGGTCTCAGCTATTTTAAGGATGTGGCTTTTTTATTCTGAATGAGTTGGTACACCACTAGAAGTTTTGAGCAGAGAACTGACATAATATGATTTATATTTTAACAGCTTTACTTTAGCTTCTGAGTTAAGAGTAAGACGTAGGGAAGGATGGAAATTGGATGACCTGTTGGAAGGCCACTTCAACAAACAACATGGAAGTTGATGGCACATTGACCCCGGTTGTTAGTGTGGAGGTATTGAGAAGTGACAAATAAATTTTGGAGATAGAGCCAAAAGTTTTGCGGATGCATTGGGTGGAGTTAAGGATGACTCCACATCTTTAGCCTGAGCAACTGGCTGAACATTTCATCATGTCAATATGGAATTGCAGTCATCTTAGTTGAGGATGGATACCACGGACCAGGTTTTGGGGAGAAGAGCATGATTCAGATTTGAACATATTAGGATATGTAGCAATGTTTAGTTGGCATTGTATTTGAAGTTTGGAATTTAGGGGAAAGGTCCATGCTGGAAATATGTATTTGGATTTTGTCAGTATGTGGAGATTATTGAAAGCCATAAACTGAATCTGATTGTCATCATAAGTCTCAGGAAATAGTAAATAAACAGATAAAGGAAAAAAAATTTGTTGTATGTAATCATATAGTTTTATTAAACAGACAATTAGGGAAAACAGGTTTTGAAAAAGTATTTATACTATTCTAGATTCTGTGCCATTATTATATTGTTCCATAATCTGACGTGGATTGATAATAAATGTTAACATAAAGGAGATATCAAAAACAATGGTAAAATTTAGAATAATATCATTTGAGTTAATCAAGTTTTTTTTTTCCTGTACCTTCTCATTAGTGTGGAGGTAATGACGTAATTTTCAAACTTCATGTTTTTTAGTCTTGCTTTCCTAACTTTCCTATGTGCAACACAATCCTATCTGTAATATCTGTGAGCCAATGCAGTCTTCCCCAACTAGGGTGGAAATGTATATATGAAGATCCTCTCAACCCACATGTTTAACCTCCTTTCCTAATCCAGCTTAGCCCTCACCTCTGTAACAGATCTCTGTGTAGCTGAAAATATCACTGGTGCAATGACTGGCTATTCCTCTACTACAATTATCAAAGTTAGAGAGAATCTTTAGTTTCATGGTGTTTGGCCCTTAAACTTAATCCATATTTTTTGTGTTTGGCTGAGAATACTATGTGAATTTTCCCCCCTTTTTTATTATTAGATGTTGAATATAAAATCCCAGGACTAACACAGATATGCCCAATATTATTTAGTTGGTTTGTAGCTATAGCCTTACTTCTAAAGTGCTTTCAGATATATCTCCTCACTGAACGCTCATAAAAAATCTATGTGAGGGAGGCAGGGCATATGTGGCCCTCATTTATACACTGCAAAAAACTGAGGTTCCAGTTGTTTGGTCCTATTTGAGATACAGAGCTGCATAATGAAATAATAACCCAGGCCTTACTGCTTCTACTAAATATATATGGGGGTTTATGTGTGGTGGATGCATGCACACATGTACATTTGTGAATGTGTATATATTTCAATATATATCCATGTGGTTATATCTCCTCCTGGCAAGACAGATGGTAATATATATAATGAAATGTGTCAAAAGAAAAAATTATATATGGTATCTGCTTATATAAGAACAAACAAAACGTGTGCAATTGTCTATAAAAAAAGAAATTGTTTATGGTTTTTAATTAGCATTCTAATGAATTGAGATTATGTTAGATGATAAATTTTGTTCCTTTAAGTTTTAATAGCTCAACTGTTAGTATTTTATATTACTCTGGAATCTTATATTAGTAAGCCTACCTATTTAGTCATTAAAATCAAAATAATTATTTAGAAGATGCAGAATTAATAAAATAACCAACTTTGGCAAGTTATATTGAAGTATTTACTTAAAAAACAAGATTTAAAGATGTGTGTTTAAAAAGTGATAGATGGCATCAGCTGTAACTGTAAACAAAACTAGTCTTTACAGAGTTACCTGTGAAATGTAGCCATTCACCTGAAATCCTATTTGATAATTCAAGAATAATATTCAACCTAAATTTAGATTTCATTTACATTAAGTAAAAAGCTCAAAATGTGCATTTTATTCAACTCTGTGGTATAACTCTCTTTTCTGAAAACTACCACTTGCTTCGATAGTTAATCATGTGCATTCCACAGCTGACTGACTTTTGAGACCACTTGCACTTTTGAGATGGGAAGTAATAGTATTTTGTTTCAAGGGTCCTTTTATGTTATGAATGAATCTAATGTCTTTGAAGAGTGGTAGTGTCTTACGTAGTTGAAAAAGGGAAAGAAGTCTAAGATTGGCTCCTCAAATTTAATCTAATGCAAATGAGATTTCTTATTTAGTTTTGTGTAAACAGAACTACGTATGTAATTAGTGTTGAGCAGCATATGGAATCCATCAGGAATGTGTTTTTATATATGCATCTCAAGGACACCAGGGGAATTTTGCTTACAAATATATGTTTTAATATAACTTGCTGCTACTGACTGCAATGTCTTAAAATATTTCACAGATGTCTGTTTCTTCATGTGTTTTAATAATATTTTCCCCAAACATTGAAGTTGATGTTTTGAACTCTGCTTGGCTGTCACTTGGCCTATACCCTTGTTAAATAATTTTAAAATGTTTAGTACTATTTTATTTATTATATCTGTAAGTGAGCGTATGCTAGCTCCATTCCTGACACTCCATGTGCATTCAACAGATGTTTGCGTGCAGGAGGAAGGGGTGAACTCTTGTAAAGCTTGAAAATTCTCCTCTAAAAACAGCTTCATTGTGTGGATTCTTATAGCTCTAGAATTTCAAAAACACTTTGTCCCTAATCAGTTTTGGACATTAGGTTTTTAGCTTGGGCACCAGGTCCCTCCCATTCCCATATTATTCCATTTTATTGGAATTTGACTGTGCTGTATTTATGTATTTGTGAAATATGAAAAAATATTATCTAGGAATCATATGATTAATATATAAATACATGTCAATTGGAGGTTAGGATAACACCCTTTTGATTGTGGAGGAATATGATAGCCATTGGTTGATTTGGTAAAGGGTTTGAGATGTAATAAAAATAAAATAAAAGATTACAAGATTACTCTATGTATAGTCATTTATAAATGCATTTTATATAAATAAATAAAAAGATTATCCAAATTTAGATAATAGATTCCAGATAAATTATATACAGATCACACCCTAATAATTTTGTAAAACAGATTCATTGTCTAAAATGAATCAATGCTACCTCACTTATCACTTTGTCATGTAAAGGTCACCCCTAGCAATGGAGTCATCTTCCAGGTATGCAAATGACTAACTTACTAGAGTGTACACAGTCTTTTGTAGGACCTAGATTTTAAGGAAGCAAGAGATGAGAAGAGACTGTCCCTTGAGTCCCAGCCTTGAGTATGTTCCTGTGAGTATGCACCTGTAGTGAAGAGTATAAGAAAGGGGAGGGGTTGTAAAGAGATCACAGTTAAGAGTGTGTTATTTTTCCATCCAATTGACACTAAGTATTAGGTTGTGGATTCTAAGGAGTCTTGGAAGAATGTCTTGATAATTTAAAGATGTCACAGGTTTCCTTGAATAAAGGAAAGGTTTTGGGTCACCATTCTCTCCTTTTTTCTGTTGAGCTTGATGAGTGAATAGTTCTTTGTCTTTCTATAACCTCGGGTAATGTAAGCAGAAACTCAAATTCTGACAGAAAGATGAGAATTTATGATATTTTTCTTTGTTTAAAGTTCTATTCATAACGTTTACATGAATCAGTAACCTTGAGGAAAGTAGTGTTGCAATCATTGGGGGGAGTGGGAGAGTAAAGCTGGAAATAATCCTAAGACAAGGTTTTTTCCCCTACGTTTTCTTAAACCACTATATGTTAGCACATCTTTATGTAAAAAAGTAAATTTTGGAAGTTAATAACACAATTAACACCATAAACTAAAGGTGATAGTAAGAATGTTTGAATCTGGATTGAGTCTAATCTTAGACACTTAAACTCTGGGATTTGAGTGACAACTCTCAGGTGGCTGAAATAAATGAAGAAAACAGGAACAATGCCAGTTAAAACACTGGAAGAAACCCAGAATTCAATCCTTTAATGATGTGATTAATATTGCAGGGCGTGTTATTGTGATATATTTTACATCAGAGTGCTAAATATATTTGATCATTTGCAATGATCTTCTCTGCCATCATTTTATAAAATATTCATGTTTGAAAGATTCATTTCATCATACATATTTGTCTGTTCTGTAAACTTTGAATCCATTAATTAGGATGGCTAGTTTTGAACAATCTTTTCTTTTTCAGTTAATAGTACTTTCTAGCATAAATTTCATCTAAACTAAGAAATAAATCCAAACTCCAAAATAATACATTTAGAAAGATTATGCTTTTTAAAATCCAAATATATGTTTTGCAATCAAATTTGATATTAATTTACAAATGAAATTTTGAATATGGAAAATATTTAGGTTTAAAAGGTATTCACTATTTTCTAGGTCTCATAATTTTTTGTCAATATTCAATTTCAAAGAAAACTAAACAATTTGAAATGACAGTTTAAAATATAAATGCAAAATATTTGCTATATAAGTAATTAGCACACCAGATCAAAATTATTTTACAACTTGTAGTTTGCATTCTTAATTCTGTAATTGTAAGAGTTCTTATGATGTATCATTCTTATAGTGAGTCGTATAGAAGGCATTTATAGTATAAGACTCACTTTTAGTCCATGCATTATAATGTATAAAGCTATCATTTTAATGAAGGCTAAAAATAAGAAAGTTTAGATACCTAACGAAAGGTGTCCACATACAAAAAGAATTATCAGCTGCTTCTTCTTAAATGAGAACTTCACATTTTCAAAAAAACAAGTTTTCTTTGTGTATAAGAGTTTTGTTTCTTCTCGATTGCAAAAGAAATTGGATGACCATCATCTGGAAAATAAGTTAAAATGGAGGAGTGGCTCTGCCAATACAATATCAGAAAAATAAAGGACCTGTTTTATTCCACAAGTGAATTGAAATACAAGAGTATATTAATATAGAAATATAAGTTTACCACAGTCCTAGTACTCTCTGAATTGGAGTATCTAAAACAAATTGGGGGATCCCTATCTATTTATAAGAATATAGGAAGATTGATTCTGGAAGAGGATCGCCTCTTTACTGATATGTTCTGCATAGATTAAAGAATAATTTAGTCATGGATAATATTTAATGATTGCAATGCTGTGTGTTGAATATAAAACATCATTATTTTACAAATTAAAAACTTTATAAATTCAATTTATAAAATCAGCTATTGCCACACCTTCAGTAACAAAGCCTTAATTACTTATTCAGATTGATTAAATTTAGTTGAGCTCTTAATCTTGATCATTCTGGCAACTTGATTTTGGTGAATATTTTGAGAAGAAATTCATTCAAATTACACCATGAATTTCAGGTACTGATAATTAGTAATATTTCAATATACTCTTGAGGTGTTCTTGAATACTCTTAGAGCTGATGATAGCTAGGTTGGTGGATAGGATGCTAGAAATTACTTATTCATCAGAGTAAATCTGGCATTGAAACATAACGTAATGAAACGCTGAGTAAGTCAACTCATGACTCCAAATGTCCTCAATTATAAAATAATAGTCTTGCATTTCACAGTCATTCAGCCTCATTTCAATTCTTGTATAATCATTTTGGGGAGTGGTGATTTTATTAAATTGGCATGTAAAACAAAGAATTTAGAATGTCTTCCACAGAAGCTTTCAATTTAGCTCAAGGCAGGCATTGAATATACACATAAAATGTAATTCAATGTCTGTGTTAAATCTAGAGACTCAAATCTTGTATGTCCCAGAAGTGTATGGACCTATGACTCATGTATTGTCAAATTCTGAACCACAGTAATGCTTTGTATCAACTGGTAGCTGCAGAAGTGTTCCCTGTGGTCTCTGGATGGAAGAGGCAATCAAACAACTGGGTCTGAACAGTCTTCTAAGAAACAAATCAAGGAGCCTCATTAGCAAGGCTGATGGTTGCCTTTTACATTATCTTTAGAATGAACAAAACCCTTGGGCCTGATTGGCAGTTTCTTCTTTACCTCCCTCCACTTCAAGGCTTTCCACAAAACAATTCCCAAAAGCCCCAAATGTATTCCTCATGCAGAAAGATGACTGGAAAAACCTTTGCAAGAAAAAGACAAGAATTGTAAAACCATTAACCGGTCATAACTAAAGTATTAGGAATATAGTGAAACTCTCCTTCAACAAACTGAAAGGCCATATGAAAAAGTTTTATGTACTTGTAGATATCCTTTTTATTTATGACATATAAATTCAAGTCTTTCAAGGAAAAAATTCAGTCAAGTGAGATCCATTGGTAGTTTGAGTTCAAAGTCAGTGAGCAAATGGAAATCATTGCAGCATCTCTTTCATTTCCCTAGTGGACATTAGACCACTCAGAATGTGTCACATAATTTACAGTCCCTTGATAGTAATTGAATATACACATTGAGAGTGCACTGTCAGAACACTTAAGGAAGATTGAGTATATGAGGACCTGCTTATGTTATTTTTGGCTCTACCCTGGTTTTTGCTTTCAATTTTTTTTTTTTTTCTTGAGATTAATTTCAATTTGGTTCTTCCATCCTATCCAAACAAAAGCTTTGGGAAAAGAGATTAGCAGCATCAAAGACACTGTGATTTTTAGTTTCAGAGACATTATGATGTAATGACAGAAGGACAAAATTTACCATAAGTAACTTACCATAAGTAATTTTTAACCTACAAGAGTAGTAGAATTAAGCAATCAATGAGAAAGATGACTTTTGAGCTGTTTCCTAAATACAGAGTGAGATTTTCTAAATTTTAACTTAATATTTCTATTTTAATATTTAATATATCCATTAATATGGAAATGAGATAAGTTTGTAGTTAAAAGTGTGAGATATAAAAATTGTTTTCTTTTTAACACTAATAATTCTAAATCTTTGTATTTTTTTGTGTTCCAATACATTTAAAATTTTTAGTCATATTTTATAGAAAGTCATTCTTTAAATGGTTTGTTTGCCATGCAACATGGAATCTTCCTGGGTAGTAACTTTGAATATTTAAGAGGCTACAGATAAAGTAGTAAGGATTTTAACTTGATTTTATAAAGACTCCCAAGTATTCCAAACATGTAATAGGGAAATGGGACCTGACAAAAATGGCTATTTGAAAAACAGTTTTAATTTTCTTTTTTTCTCCCCATTCCTTCTCCATCTCTCTCTCCATGTCCCTGTCCCTCTTCTTTTCTTTCCTTGTAGTGTGTTATATCCACCAAAGATCGTCCAATCGACCTCTATTTTCTCACACGTGTGAGTCAAACTTGATGTCCTACTCATTGAGACCAAGTTAATTTTTTCTGACCACTAAGATTTACTTTCATAAATTGCTTTTTTCATTTGATTGAGACAAAGACGTGGAACTAATGATAGTTAACAATAAAGTGTTCATCAGTGAATATTTTCCCATGCTGAGGCTAAATGAGAACATATGCAAGTAATTTAATTAATAACAACTTAAATTTATTTGAATATTTGTAAGGGAAAATTCCTCTATGCTAAGATATTTACAGGCCTTTCAAGTTCAAGAATACTATATACATAAAAGATTTCTTTTTAAAGACACAGTATTCCTTTTTCCTTTTCTGCTACTTAATAGGTTGATAATCATGTGTTCAACGGTAATTTTTTGCCTTTGGAGATAAGATAAAACAAGATGAAAACACAGACCCTTAAGATTAAGAGATTACAAAAGCAATCTTATTTCATTTACCTATTTACTTTCTCCATTATCTTTATTGCTTACTTTCACTTTACTCTTGTTTTTTTTTTTCTGATCTCCCTTACCCTTCTTATCTTTGAAATCTTGCTTAATCTTTTTTCCTTCTAAGTCAACCTTTTTATTTTTCCTTCTACTCAAGTTTTTTGTGATTCTTGTTAAACTTGTCTCCAAACCAAACTGTATATAGTATTGTATGTGACATAGTACCATATTAAATAATTTTACACATACTTGCTTTCCATAACATATTGATGTTTCTATGGTAGTTGAAAGGCATTGTTAGTGATATTTGTCAGTAGAGATTTATGATTTTATGCATGCTATTCATATAGAATTTATATAATAAAAAAAATAAGACTAGAAATTTCTGAGAAAATGTCATCACCCCCTCAAACATTTTTTTTTTTTTAAACAAAACCAAATTCTCCTTTTTAATCATGTTCATTTTGCCTTGGTCGGATTGACATCACACATTACTGTCTTTGATAAAATATTAATGTATAATGCACACTATAAAGTTGAAAAGTAGTCCCCGTTTCCCTCTCTCCTATCTTTGGAAAAACTGTGCTACCTTATTTGTAGAGATTTGCAGTGAAAATCAAAGATGGAGTAGACTTTAAACTAAGTCAGTATTTCCATCCTATTTCCTATTACTTACATTAGACAGATTGACTCTTTCCATAAAGCCATGACGATGAGCCAAAGGGGAATCATGCAGAAGTGGGTAATACAAATCCTAAATATAAAATATCCATAAAAAAAGAATAAACTTTTGTTCAGATAAAACAAAAATAAACTATATTTTATAAACTATTTTATATTTATGTAAAAAGAAAAAAAATAAGAAAAAAGTTACAGTTATTTTTAGCACAATGATATGATGCCTAAAGGCTTTTGTCAATGATGTCAACTTTGTTGAATGGAAAACACTGAACCGACAAGTGACTCTGTTTCTGTCAAATCCTACGTTCTACTAAAATGTTGTGTCACTCTCCGATTACTCAGACCTTCTTCTCTAATCTATTACAAAATATGGAGACTCTCAGGAAGAAACTAAGAGAGAGTAATAATAGCACATTAGATGAAAGGCAAGGGAAGGCTTCCAAACATTTTATAGAGTAAAGCTTCAGTTAACGCTGATTGAATCAGTTCACAAATCTCAAATGTACAAATGAACATATTATTTTTTTATTTTTTATTTTTTGTGTTGAAGTATAGTTGATTTAAAATGTGTTAATTTCTACTGTACAGCAAAGTGATTCAGTTATACATATATATGCATTTTTATATTGTTTGTCATTATGGTTTATCATAGGCTATTGTATATAGTTCTCTGTGCTATATAGTAGAAACTTGTTGTTTATGCATTCTATATATAGAAGCTTACATCTGCTTTTATCACAGATGAACATTTTTATACTAGATTTCTTCTACCAAGCCAAACCTATACATCATATATACAATCTTTGTTAATAGTAGAATATGTGAAAATATGAAGCAGGGTTCATGAAGGAGAACCTAAATGCAACAAGAAAAGCAAAACCAAAAATAAAATATGGAGCACAATAGTAGACATTACTATGGCAACACCTGGTTCCTAGTAAGAAGTTAGTGACCACTGAGATTTTTCTGAGCACCCACATGCTTTTGTTCTTTCACTCACATAATCAATAAATATTTACTGAGTATATATCACTCTAGATGATGGGAATTAACTGATCATGGTTCCATGCTCTTGTCTTATGATGCTAAATGTATTTGCAAAATAACAGAAGAAAATCACCCAGGGACTAAAATTATTTTTCAGTTATTAATTCTTTTTGTAGTACATGTGAAGTGAAGGGGTCAATGTTATTGTCATGTAATGTTATTTGCATTAAGATTCCTAAAAGCAGGGAATTTAATTTGAAGATCTATGGGAGAGAATGCCTCACTCTCAACTTAGTGTCATGGCTTATTTTTTCACTTTGTCTAAATATAACTTTTTTCTTGTAGTGGTAATCAGAAACAGTATGAAGCACAGACAGTGCATTATCAGCTTTAATTTGGGCGTGGTCATGCTTCAGGGAATTAAGTGGCTATAAATTATAGCAGTATTTTAACATTTGTATAAAGACCTATGATATGTGCTCGTCTGTTCTAAAATTTTAAATTTCACAGGAAAAGTGGTTGAATAAGAGTTACATATAACCCTATGAGCCTGAATTTTTGGTATTCAAATATGTGAGAATGCGGAGTGAACGTATTCTAATCAATATACCATCATTCACCTCTTCCTGTCCACTTTGCTACTGATTGGCAATGTTCTCTTCTAGATGCTGAAAATCACCTACTGAGTCCTATGAAAGACTGTTAGGGAGCCAGAGACATGAGGTATCAGGTCTACTACCCACTGTTTCATGCTTCTCATCACTATTAGCAGAAGTGATCTTTCCAGAGAGCACTGAGGCTTATTAAGCAAAACTCAGTTCTCTGAAACTACAGGTAAAGGACATACAGGCATAATTGAGGTGAAGTATTGGGTTACGGACAGACACCTCACCTGGAACTTAAGAGAGTGTTTTGGATCCTAAATGGTAACCTTCAGGACATTGTGAGTAGAATATGCCACACACACACACACACACACACACACACACACACACACACGTTACATAAAGTTAAGTGTTTCGTCCTAGAAATAAAAGTAAAAAATAAAAATTTTAGTGATAAATCAGAAAACTCAAAGCTAAGTAAACACTTTCAGTAATAAACTTATAATGTTTCAGGTACTCTTTAGATAACTAACTTTATTTTCACAACAACTATATATTTCGTAGTAGCATCATTGTCATCTACAGATGAGGAAACTAAGAAACAGGGAGATTAAGTAATATAGGTAAGTATACACAACTTGTGTTAAATTAATTAAACAAGGAAACCATCAGACTGAGGTGGCTTTAAAGCCTAGATAAGCAAACCAAAACCTAAGCCTGAAATGCCTCAGGGTTAGGAAATTAAAACCCAAGGACAACCAATCACAAGCAGTCAATTAGGCTTTCCCAAATAAGGCAACCTTCTTGAGCCACAGTCAAGCAAATAATTTCCTTTCTTTGCTCTGCACCTTCTCTATAAAAGTCTTTCCCTAGCTCATGTCCATGGAGTGCTTCTAACAACTTCCTGTTTGGAGCTCCCCGATTAAGTCAAATTTATTCTTAAAAGTTTTAATATGCCTCAGTTTGTCTTTTAGCACTACTAATGCAAGACCAGAATTTGAACCTGAATAATCTGATTCCAAAATCTGTATGCCTAATCACCACTGCCTGACAGTTCAACCTTATAGTAAAATTTGAGTCTTTATATTAAAGTGGTTGAATGACCTAAGACAAATACTATGCTTAAAAAATTTGCATACTACTTGGGTGAAAATGAAAAATAATTTGAATATCCATGAAATCTGTGGATATAACTACAAGATTCAAGACCTTGAGTAAAGTAAATGAAATAAAAATAATTATATTTAAGAAAGATGATTCTAATAAATTTAGACTATAAAAGAAGGAAATCACTGGGAAATATTTAACAGAAAAGGGAAAGTTCATACTAGAAGTTCATCAAATAAACAATTCTCTATCTCAAGAACAAATTATACAGGCACACAGAAAGGCAAAAAGAGTAACAAGATACTAAATTGGCTACAATCAGACACCTGAAAGTCAAATTGAAAAGCCACAAAGAGTGGAATCCAAGCCAGAACCTGAAGGAAAAAATAGCACAGTGAGAAAGACTTGGCAAAAAGCTAAATGAGAAAGGTGATGCAACCATAACTAAGACATAGTCATAGCACACATATCCCCACCAAAAACAAAGAAACCTTAATACAGCAGTAACAAATTATCTATCTGCTAAAATTACTTGGTGTACAGCCTCAATTATTTGCACCCTAATTTAGAAATTATCAAAGCTGAAATGATATTGCATTGAAATTTACTTTTTTAAAAAATTAATTCATTTTTTAAAAATATTGGCTGCATTGGGTCTTTGTTGCTACACGTGGGCTTTCTCTAGTTGTGGTGAGCAGGGGCTACTCTTCCTTGCAGTGCGCAGGCTTCTCATTGTGGTGTCTTCTCCTGTTGCGGAGCACGGGCTCTATATGCGTGGGCTCAGTAGTTGTGGCATGTGGGCTCAGTAGTTGTGGCTCACGGGCTCTAGAGCACAGGCTCAGTAGTTGTGGTGCACGGGCTTAGTTGCTCCACAGCATGTGGCATCTTCCCGGACTAGGCCTCGAACCCGTGTTCCCTGCGTTGGCAGGCGGATTCTCAACCACTGTGCCAGCAGGGAAGTCCCTGAAATTTACTTTGACTTAGCAAAACTTTTGTCATCCTAAGAAAAAAAAAAGTAAGGTAAACATTTAAGAAGAGACTTTAAATATTCTAGGAAACCTATTTAAGAATTAACAGTTGGTATGCAAATTAAAAGTGAATGAACTACCTAATTAACAGATTCTCATTTGTTAAGCTGAAGTCAAGTGATAAGTTTAATGAAAAGCACATCTATACTGGAGCAGGGAAACTCTTATTTGTGTCTTTTCATTAAATCAGACAGAACCTAATCAATGAATATGTGTGACGTATTGCTGTATAAATCTGATTATATGCTTCCTGGATTTGCTAAAATGCTGAACATTTTATTCTGATCCTATATTGTAACAATTGAAGAGCAAGAATGGCTGTCTATAATTCAAATTCAATTGTCTTTAAATTCTAATCTCTAAATAGTCTCTCTTAAATAGAAGCCATTGATTCAGTGATCTATAGTTAAATCAGTGACATTCAATCAATATCAGAGTTTAAGGGTTTAACCAGGAGTTCTCCAATAAGTTCATGTCAAGTACACATCTTGTAAACTGCCCTGTCTATATTTTTAAATTATTTCAAAATCTTGAATTTGCAATCTCTGAGATTCTACAGGTCTTAGGCATGAGAATTTGCCTGGGGGAATGGGGGAAGGAGAGCATGAACCTTGGTAACTAAAAAATATGATGCTCCAGGTTTGTTTTTCCTCACCTAACATTTTTCTCTTTGTCATGATGAAGGGCAGATCAACGTTGATTGTAAAAACAAACACAATTAGCGCTAAAGCAGCATATGTTAACACTGCTGCAGCCCGATGATGAATGAGCTGTAAGTGATGCCAACACCTGTTCTTGACTATGGTGCGTGACACCCAATCCCAGTGGAGTAATGAGTGTGCAGACACATTGGTGCACATTTCATCGATTACAGTGGTTTATGGAGGAGTTCTGGTAGCATCCTCTCTCTCTCTCTCTCTCTCTTGCTCTGATTACTTCTCTGTTCGTTCATTCATTCATGCATAACTTCACAGTCGGCATTGAGGTATGTATATTCAGATATAAGTGAATATAAGCTACATGGGACAATACTAGGTTACCCCAAGTCCTGGGTGACTAGAAGTATGCTTCTATATCAAAATAGTCAACTTTAAATCACCATTGTTAAGTTATCTTATTTGGTCTGAAGTTGATTGAAATTATCAGGCATCTCAACTAGATTGATTCTGAGAATGGCTGAAGGGGTTATTAAGTTGCACTGTTTTATAAAGACAATCTTAAAACAAAATGAGAGTAGCTGAACATATGTGATAGTGTGTTATAATTACTATATAAAATACTTTACAGAAGCATGAAAATTTCTATGTAACGTGTCAAATAGCTATATAGTTTTGATATTATCTTCCAGTATTGTTTCAGCAAAGAATAAATGATGTATCTATGTGGAACTTTAATACCATGTAATGATCTTTGTAATGTTACACATGCCATGTCCCATAAGAAAATTCTGTTAATAGGGCTAAATAATGTGAATTACTTATTCTGTCCTTAATTTTTACCTCATTTTATTTCTGGTCACCCCCCTTTCTCTTTGCTTTGAAACCTAGACAAAAGTTTCTTTCTTGTCCTAAAAATAATTCCTTTACCTGTAGTTAGGTCATCTCTACCTGGAGGGACTCATATTTGTATGACTTCTTCCTATTTTTTAAACTCTGTTTTAACTTTCCAACTGACACTTTTGCTCTGTCTCTAAATTTATTCAGAGCTTTCCATTCTTAAAGAGAATTTTGTTTCCAATTCTTGCTCCTACTTTTGATATTTCTAAAAAAAATTTTATTGAAGTGTAGTTGATTTATAATGTGTTAATTTCTGCTATACAGCAAAGTGACTCAGTTATACAAATATATTCTTTTTTGTATTCTTTTCCATTATGGTTTATCACATAGCCCAGCCAATAAGACCCTGCTTGACCTGACCCTGCCTATTTCTCTGAGCTCATCAGCAACCATGTCTCACCTAGCTCATTCCTGCCTCTGACACTTGTTATTCCCCCTTGCAATGCTTTTCCCTTGAATTCTCACTTGGCTGACATCTTCTTATCATTCAGACTCTGTTGAAACATCCTTTTCTCAAAGACATCTTCTTTGATTCACCCCCTTTCCTCGACTCTTATATTCCTGCTTTATTTTCTTCATATCACTGTCTGAAATTATCTTCTCAATGTATTTGTTTACTTGCTTATTATCATCTATCTTCCACTAGAACCAAGTTCCATGATGACCAAGACGTTGCCTGTCTGATTCATCATTTTGGCTCACTGCTTGGTACATTATAAATTATTATTAGCTATCTGTTAAAATGCATTCATAAATGAGGCTAGAGGCAGTAGCCATATCACAAAGAGCTTTGTATATCATGTTGTAGAGACAGAATTGTATCCCAAAGGCTACAGAAACCATCAAGAGATGGTAAGTAGAAGATTGGCATTTAAGAAAACTTTAGAAGACGTACCTGAGTTAGCACTTGAAGAGCAGGTGAAATTTGAAAGAAGAGAGAGGTACATTCAAGTGAGACATCCTAGAATGATAAGATGGTCAGTGATACCATAGGGATGATATGTGTTTGGGATATAGTGAGTGAATAGATGAGTTTATTTACTGCAGAAGTTTCCCTTAAGCTAGTAGTGGTAGAAACACTGAAATGGTGGAGATGAATCACAGAGTGCTATTTTGCTTGGCAATATGATTTGGAATTGTATTCTAACAAGTGCTGTTCTTTGAAAAGTGGAGATCAACTGGAAATCAACATGACAGAAATCAGAAGAAAAATCATCCTTGACATGTCAAAATCCTTCTGTTTCTTTAGAGCCCAGCTTAAGGACCGAATCCTTCATATGGCCCTTTCTTATGAGAGTAATAGAAGGATATTCCTAGACGCAGTCTGGTCCATTCCTTTCATTTTACAAGAACTCAGACCCAAGGAGGTAATGATATCCCCCAGATCACAGATAATTAATTTAGAGTTAAGACCTGTAACATATATTCAGAGGATAGTATTCTTAAACTGAACTCCCCAAATTTAAGCCAGCGTTCAAATGTTTTTTTTAAACAGTCCCATTTCCCATCTAAAATTTCTCAATAAAAGTTATAGCAACAGTTTCAAAACTGCTTTACTGTGTGATTTTGAATTTTATTATATACTAGGCATTCTTTCTGTGATAAACCTAATAAGCATCTTATTCATAGAGGAAATATAGGGATATTAATCTAGGCATATCTGTCAAACTAAAGTATCTTTGCCTTTTTAAAATCTTTATGGGGATAATAAATAGTTCTTCTGATAACAAATATTGGCTATGGAAAATTGTTAGGACCCACCCACACTGTGTAAACAAATATCACAAAACCAACGTTAATGTTTATATTTGCAATTTTTAAAATTTTATTGGAATACCTGTGAAATATAGAGTAAGAAAAGACTCAAAATACAACATTCTTCTATTTCATTTAAGGGAGAAAAAAAGGACATATAAAAAGCACTATTACAAAAGCAAAGGGTTTTTGGATATATTTATTAAATGTAAAGGAATTTCTTGACAATGAACGTCTGCATGCCCTCTAACCAGCAGTGTCCAATATAAATTTATACAATCTGTAATGTATCCTAATGCTCAATTTAAATTCTCATGCAAAAGAGCTAAATGGATTAATTAAAGACATCAAAAAATCTCTTAAGTTTAAAACAAATGAAGACCACAAGTTATTTGAAATCTTTCCTTTAAACTATCATTTTAATTAAAGATTAAAAAGAAATTTGTTTTCCAAGTTTGCTCTATTTCATCAGTTTGTTATTTGGTCCTTCATTTATTTTTTTTCCCAAGGGTATATAGTTATGGTTTTAAATTTAATTTAGGGCTTCTGAGTTTCTTTGCTACATTAACACAGTAGTTGTAGACATGTGATCATCAGTATGCAAAGGTTGGAACTCTTTTGAAAGGATTGAAAATCCCTTTATAAAAGTTTGCTTTGGAGAAAAAGGTGATTATGCCAGTTTTAATAGCATGAAGTGAATGCCTCTTCTTTCTTCTTTTTAGTGTGATTCTCCCTTTCTTCAGTGTCATTTTTGCTAAGTGCAAAAACAGTACACCTGCCTTAGTCAGTTTGGGCTGCTATAACAAAATACCAAAGACTGGGTGGTTTGAACAACAGTCATTTGTTTTTCAAAGTTCTGGAGGCTGAGAAGTCCAAGATCAAGGTGCTAGCAGACTCAGTGCTGGGGAGGCCCTCTTACTGGTTTGCAGGCAGGTGCCTTCCTTCTGTATCCTCACCTGATAGAGAGAGAAAGCGGGCTCTTCATCTTCTTTTAAAGACACTAATCAAATCCTCAAGGGCTCCGTGCTCAGGATGTTATTTAAACCTAATTACCTCACAAAGACCCTGCCTCCAAATACCATCAACAAGATGATTAAGGCTTCAACATATAAATGAGGAAGGAGGTAGTTTGGACAAATATTCAGCCTATAGCAAGAACTAAGCACATACTTTAAGTTTTCTAAGTGTTTTGGATTTTTCTTCCAGTCTGAACTTTATGTGAGGTGTCGAACCTTGTCCCCAAGAGCCTGAGGACTTTGCCACTAAGTGACATGGTGACACAGAAGGGGTGAGGACAGGCTCAGCTAGCCTACTCTGGGTCTGATTCTAATGGAACACTTTTGCTTTTATCCTTTTTTATATTGGGATTTCTAGTAACATATTATTTAAGCAAAGAGTTCTATTATTCAAGTTAAATGAAACAAACATTTTAAAACCACTGGTGTAGCCGGACTTACAAGAACTAGGCAGTAGTGCCTCAACTGGGATCCGATCTGTCCATCTTTTCCATCCAAGGCTGTGTGATCTTGGGCTCATCTTAGAAGCTCTAGAAGCCTATATCTTTCCCTTTAATCAGACTCTCTCACAGAGCTGCTAGAGGTGTAAATGTCTATGCACTTCAGATTGACCTAAAGAAGTCTGCAAGGTGGGTATTTGTAAACCCTGGCATTTTAGCCATTTCATCAGTCCTTTATTTTTGTAAGGCAAATTGACTGTGATGAAAATGAAAATGGAACTGAGTCCATCATTGTTTTAGTATGTGGCCTGACACAGAATAGATGCTAAATAAACATTTTGTAAATGTATTTTAAAAATGAACAAATGCGGTGGCAGTAAAAATGGAGAGTGGGGAATAAATATAGACTTCTGGACTTAAAATGTCACTGATAGTTGAATATCCCCAAATGGCTAAGAGGCGCTTTCTTACTATCTCACAGGCTTCTATTCCAGGGGTATCACAGCTGCCAAGAGGTTAACAGGCTCCCTTGGGTCTTGGCAGTAGAGAGAGGATGTGTTGGGGAAAATGGCCCTTGAGCTGAGCCCTTTTGGAGCTGCTGTAGAGGATCTGTTTATCTACTGGTTAAATATGAGTGAGGAAAGAGCAACGACTTTGATAAACCAGGACAATGGTATGAAGTTTGGATATACCTGAAAAATGTCTTAGACTATTCAGTGTGCATCAAGGGAGTTTTCCATCTAGCTGATAATTTTTACTGCCACATATAGCGTAAGGGATATCCATTCTCAGAGGAGACATATCTGTCTTTTGTGGGCCAGGCGAGTGTGTCATAACCCTAGGAGTACTTCTTCTGAGATGGCTTTCTGGACCCTTCCTGGGAGTAGAATCTCCTCCAAACTCTGGCCTTTGTTCTTCTGTCCTCTGTTTGGCGTTCTGCCTCACTTGCAACTGAAAGAGTGAGTATCTTCCTTAAGCCCCAGCCTCTGATTTCAACATGTGTCCTAACTATTCCTCCTACTTCTTTGTCAGTTGCATTGATTCTATATTGTGGGCAACCAAATCATTCATATTTTAAGCCCTTTCCATGACAACATCACATCAGATAAAACTAAGGTCTGAGAACTTGTGGTTTTTTTTTTTTTTTTTTTTTAAATAGATCTTTATTGGAGTACAATTGCTTCACAGTACTGTGTTAGTTTCTGTTGCACAACAAAGAGAATCAGCCGTATGCATACACATGTGCCCATGTCCCCTCCCTTTTGAGCCTCCCTCCCATCCTATCCCAACCCCTCTAGGTTATCTCAAAGCACAGAGCTGATCTCCCTGTGCTATGCTGCTGCTTCCCACCAGCCAACTATTTTACATTCAGTAGTGTACATATGTCAGTGCTACTCTCACTTCGCCCCAGCTTCGCCCTCCCACCCCATGTCAAGTCCATTCTCTATGTCTACCTCTTTATTCCTGCCTACCTGGTTTGAATCCTGATTAGAATGATCCAACTCTAAAACAATGCTTTGAAGACATTCAGAAAAGTTTGAATGTGAATTTTTTTTTTTTTTTTTTTTTTTTGGATGGGGTTGTTTGTTTTTTTGTTATTGAGCTGCATGAGCTGCTTGTAAATTTTGGAGATTAATCCTTTGTCAGTTGCTTCATTTGCAAATGTTTTCTCCCATTCTGAGGGTTGTCTTTTGGTCTTGGTTATGGTTTCCTTTGCTGTGCAAAAGCTTTGAAGTTTCATTAGGTCCCATTTGTTTATTTTTGTTTTTATTTCCATTACTCTAGGAGGTGGGTCAGAAAGGATCTTGCTGTGATTTATGTCATAGAGTGTTCTTCCTATGTTTTCTTCTAAGAGTTTGATAGTTTCTGGCCTTACATTTAGGTCTTTAATCCATTTTGAGCTTATTTTTGTGTATGGTGTTAGGGAGTGATCTAATCTCATACTTTTACATGTACCTGTCCAGTTTTCCCAGCACCATTTATTGAAGAGGCTGTCCTTTCTCCACTGTACATTCCTGCCTCCTTTATCAAAGATAAGGTGTCCATATGTGCGTGGGTTTATCTCTGGGCTTTCTATCCTGTTCCACTGATCTATCTTTCTGTTTTTGTGCCAGTACCATACTGTCTTGATTACTGTTGCTTTGTAATATAGTCTGAAGTCAGGGAGCCTTATTCCTCCAGCTCCTTTTTTCGTTCTCAAGATTGCTTTGGCTATTCGGGGTCTTTTGTGTTTCCATACAAATTGCGAAATTTTTTGTTCTAGTTCTGTGAAAAATGCCAGTGGTAGTTTGATAGGGATTGCATTGAATCTGTAGATTGCTTTGGGTAGTAGAGTCATTTTCACAATGTTGATTCTTCCCATCCAAGAACATGGCATATCTCTCCATCTATTTGTATCATCGTTAATTTCTTTCATCAGTGTCTTATAATTTTCTGCATACAGGTCTTTCGTATCCTTAGGTAGGTTTATTCCTAGATATTTTATTCTTTTTGTTGCAATGGTAAATGGGAGTGTTTTCTTGATTTCACTTTCAGATTTTTCATCATTAGTATATAGGAATGCCAGAGATTTCTGTGCATTAATTTTGTATCCTGCTACTTTACCAAATTCATTGATTAGCTCTAGTAGTTTTCTGGTAGCATCTTTAGGATTCTCTATGTATAGTATCATGTCATCTGCAAACAGTGACAGCTTTACTTCTTCTTTTCCGATTTGGATTCCTTTTATTTCCTTTTCTTCTCTGATTGCTGTGGCTAAAACTTCCAAAACTATGTTGAATAAGAGTGGTGAGAGTGGGCAACCTTGTCTTGTTCCTGATCTTAGTGGAAATGCTTTCAGTTTTTCACCATTGAGGATGATGTTTGCTGTGGGCTTGTCATATATGGCTTTTATTATGTTTAGGAAAGTTCCCTCTATGCCTACTTTCTGGAGGGTTTTTATCATAAATGGGTGTTGAATTTTGTCGAAAGCTTTCTCTGCATCTATTGAGATGATCATATGGTTTTTCTCCTTCAATTTGTTAATATGGTTTATCACATTGATAGATTTGCGTATATTGAAGAATCCTTGCATTCCTGGAATAAACCCCACTTGATCATGGTGTATGATCCTTTTAATGTGCTGTTGGATTCTGTTTGCTAGTATTTTGTTGAGGATTTTTGCATCTATGTTCATCAGTGATATTGGCCTGTAGTTTTCTTTCTTTGTGACATCCTTGTCTGGTTTTGGTATCAAGGTGATGGTGGCTTCGTAGAAGGAATTTGGGAGTGTTCCTCCCTCTGCTATATTTTGGAAGAGTTTGAGAAGGATAGGTGTTAGCTCTTCTCTAAACGTTTGATAGAATTCACCTGTGAAGCCATCTGGTCCTGGGCTTTTGTTTGTTGGAAGGTTTTTAATCACAGTTTCAATTTCAGTGCTTGTGATTGGTCTGTTCATATTTTCTATTTCTTCCTGATTCAGTCTTGGCAGGTTGTGCATTTCTAAGAATTTGTCCATTTCTTCCAGATTGTCCATTTTATTGGCATAGAGTTGCTTGTAATAATCTCTCATGATTTTTTTTATTTCTGCAGTGTCAGTTGTTACTTCTCCTTTTTCATTTCTAATTCTATTGATTTGAGTCTTCTCCCTTTTTTTCTTGATGAGTCTTGCTAGTGGTTTATCTATTTTGTTTATCTTCTCAAAGAACCAGCTTTTAGTTTTATTGATCTTTGCTATTGTTTCCTTCATTTCTTTTTCATTTATTTCTGATCTGATTTTTATGATTTCTTTCCTTCTGCTAGCTTTGGGGTTTTTTTGTTCTTCTTTCTCTAATTGCTTGAGGTGCAAGGTTAGGTTGTTTATTCGAGATGTTTCCTGCTTCTTAAGGTGGGCTTGTATTGCTATAAACTTCCCCCTTAGAACTGCTTTTGCTGCATCCCATAGGTTTTGGGTCGTTGTGTCTCCATTGTCATTTGTTTCTAGGTATTTTTTAATTTCCTCTTCAGTGATCACTTCATTATTAAGTAGTGTATTGTTTAGCCTCCATGTGTTTGTATTTTTTACAGATCTTTTCCTGTAATTGATATCTAGTCTCATGGCGTTGTGGTCGGAAAAGATACTTGATACAATTTCAGTTTTCTTAAATTTACCAAGGCTTGATTTGTGACCCAAGATATGATCTATCCTGGAGAATGTTCCATGAGCACTTGAGAAAAATGTGTATTCTGTTGTTTTTGGATGGAGTGTCCTATAAATATCAATTAAGTCCATCTTGTTTAATGTATCATTTAAAGCTTGTGTTTCCCTATTTATTTTCATTTTGGATGATCTGTCCATGGGTGAAAGTGGGGTGTTAAAGTCCCCTACTATGAATGTGTTACTGTTGATCTCCCCTTTTATGGTTGTTAGTATTTGCCTTATGTATTGAGGTGCTCCTATGTTGGGTGCATAAATATTTACAATTGTTATATCTTCTTCTTGGATCGATCCCTTGATCATTATGTAGTGTCCTTCTTTGTCCCTTTTAATAGTCCTCATTTTAAAGTCTATTTTGTCTGATATGAGAATTGCTACTCCAGCTTTCTTTTGGTTTCCATTTGCATGGAATATCTTTTTCCATCCCCTTACTTTCAGTCTGTATGTGTCTCTAGTTCTGAAGTGGGTCTCTTGTAGACAGCATATATAAGGGTCTTGTTTTTGTATCCATTCAGCCAATCTGTGTCTTTTGGTGGGAGCATTTAGTCCATTTACATTTAAGGTAATTATCGATATGTATGTTCCTATTTCCATTTTATATATTGTTTTGGGTTCGCTACTATAGGTCATTTCCTTCTCTTGTGTTTCGTGTCTAGAGAAGTTCCTTTAGCATTTGTTGTAAAGCTGGTTTGGTGGTGCTGAACTCTCTCAGCTTTTGCTTGTCTGTAAAGGTTTTAATTTCTCCATCAAATGTGAATGAGATCCTTGCTGGGTAGAGTAGTCTTGGTTGCAGGCTATTCTCCTTCATTACTTTCAGTATGTCCTGCCACTCCCTTCTGGCTTGTAGGGTTTCTGCTGAGAGATCAGCTGTTAACCTTATGGGGATTCCCTTGTGTGTTATTTGTTGTTTTTCCCTTGCTGCTTTTAATATGCTTTCTTTGTATTTAATTTTTGACAGTTTGATTAATATGTGTCTTGGCGTGTTTCTCCTTGTATTTATCCTGTATGGGACCCTCTGTGCTTCCTGGACTTGATTAACTATTTCCTTTCCCATATTAGGGAAGTTTTCAACTATAATCTCTTCAAATATTTTCTCAGTCCCTTTCTTTCTTTCTTCTTCTTCTGGAACCCCTATAATTCGAATGTTGGTGCGTTTCATGTTGTCCCAGAGGTCTCTGAGACTGTCCTCAGTTCTTTTCATTCTTTTTTCTTTATTCTGCTCTGCAGTAGTTATTTCCACTACTTTATCTTCCAGGTCACTTATCCGTTCTTCTGCCTCAGTTATTCTGCTATTGATCCTATCTAGAGTGATTTTAATTTCATTTATTGCATTGTTCATCGTTGCTTGTTTCATCTTTAGTTCTTGTAGGTCCTTGTTAACTGTTTCTTGCATTTTGTCCATTCTACTTCCAAGATTTCGGATCATCCTTACTATCATTATTCTGAATTCTTTTTCAGGTAGATTGCCTATTTCCTCTTCATTTGTTAGGTCTGGTGGGTTTTTATCTTGCTCCTTCATCTGCTGTGTGTTTTTCTGTCTTCTCATTTTGCTTATCTTACTGTGTTTGGGGTCTCCTTTTTGCAGGCTGCACTTTCGTAGTTCCCGTTGTTTTTGATGTCTGTCTCCAGTGGCTAAGGTTGTTTCAGTGGGTTGTGTAGGCTTCCTGGTGGAGGGGACTAGTGCCTGTGTTGTGCTGGATGAGGCTGGATCTTGTCTCTCTAGTGGGCAGGTTCACGTCTGGTGGTGTGTTTTGGGGTGTCTGTGGCCTTATTATGATTTTAGGCAGCCTCTCTGCTAATGGGTGGGGTTGTGTTCCTGTTTTGCTAGTTGTTTGGCATAGGTTGTCCAGCACTGTGGCTTGCTGGTCGTTGAGTGAAGCTGGGTGCTGGTGTTAAGATGGAGGTCTCTGGGATATTTCCATCGTTTAATATTATGTGGAGCTGGGAGGTCTCTTGTTGACCAGTGTCCTGAAGTTGGCTCTCCTACCTCAGAGGCAGAGCCCTGACTCCTGGCTGGAGCACCAAGAGCGTTTCATCCACACAGCTCTCTGAAGCAAGGTCCTGACACAGCACCCCACCCAGAGAAGCAGACCGAACTTGTGGTTTTTAATTCCTAAAGTGGCATGAGCTTTGAACCTCACGTTGTATAGAATATGTCACATTCAGCTTCTTGATAATTTAATCCGCAACAGTAGACACTATACCAGACATTACTAAATCATTCTTATTTTTGGTTGCATGTTACTTCTGCTTAATGCTACAGTCTAAGTTATCTTCCACTTTTCTCCTTTTCCAAGTCCATATAGCTGTTTTGGAGTTAAACTCATTATTCACTAGGATTCCAAGTAAAATTCTCTCCCCCAAATAGCAGCATATATCCATTGTGTCACATTTTTATCTTTACCTTTGCAGGTTCTCATCAAAGTCTTCTAACAGCCGTTGGTGGCTGGTATCATCACCATCCACATTTTATAGATGAAGTAAAGGAGACCTAGGGAGTTTGGATGCCTTATCCCATATTCTTCTGATAACAAATATTAGCTATTGAAAGTTACTCGGGGCCACCTATGCTATGTAACCAACTGTCACAAAACCAGCATCAGGGTTTTCTATTCACATTTTTAATCTTTATTTTATTGGAACATCTGTGGAATATAAGGTAACAAAAGGCTCAAATTAGAGCTTAGCAGAGTGAAGATGAGACTGTTCATCAGCTCTGAAGAGCATTCGGGTGCCCCGTCTTCTTCTTCTACTCAAGCAAGCTTTCCCTGATAACTGACCAGCTCACTCTCACTTTCAAAGAGCCAGTTCTTTCCCCAGAAGAAAAAAAGATCTTTCAGTATAATTTTCTACACTGACTACCTGTCTTTTTCCATATTTAGATATAATTTGTGCTGCTAAATAGGGTTGCCCCCTAGCCCTTCAGACTAAACTCTGAATTTCAAACAGACACTTTGTTTATAACTGCTATAAGTCATCAGTTCTGAGGATAAAGAGACTGGTTATTTTAAGTACAAAAAAATTTGGTAAACAGACAAGAGAGAACTTTTCCTTCTTTACTTAATGCCCATGGACGAAACCTCAGGGTGCTGCCATTTGAATTTCACTGCCATTCTGTCACAGCCTTCACCGGATGAGCTTTCTGAGCTTGTCGGTGAATGAAGATTGGCACCCCAAGGTCATAACCACCGGGCCCGCAGATGGCGGACTGCCAGCACCACTTCTGAGGTGCCCAGGGTTTGCGGGACTCGACTGCTTTCCATTCCTCCTCCTTAGTGGGTTTCCTCCTTCACCACCTCTGAGAAAGCCACAGTGTCCAAAAGAAGGAAGCGGTCCAGCATCAACAGTCAGGGGCCTCTGCAGCCTCTCACCACTTTCCCTCCACCCTACCCTCAATCTGTGAGTCAAGGATACAGAATTCAAAAAAAAAAATCTTCCACTAGACCAAGTCCTGCCTATGCTTTTGGCTTTTCTACATGCTGTTACCTTTTTGGAGAAAATATTCCTTTCTTATCCCATTTCCCCCTTTTCACCCTGCTCCCAAACTTGTATCCTTCCAAGTGGTGAACCAAAGCTATGTAGTGTGTGTTAAGCCATGACTTCGTCTATCACAGCATTATCTCGCGTTGCTTCACAGAAAGAAAATCACTTGCTCACATAAAATACGTGTGTACCAGTTAGCATTCTTTGTGATTTTTTATATGCATTGCATGATAGTATGATAGGTATATGGGTGTGTGTGTATATATATATCCACAAAAATGTGTATACAAATACATGTGTGTATACACACACTATACATGCAAATATATAAGTTCATATTCATCTCTGATTGTGTTAGGTGAACAGCTATTTTAGCCTTCCCTTCCAGAGTCTAACTTGTGGTAACATTTTTGATTCCATGACAGAATTATAACAGTCTGCCTATTTAGTTCAATGGCATTCCAGTTGTTGAGTGAATGGCACTATTCTTTTTTTTAATTAATTAATTAATTTATTTATTTATTTTTGGCTGTGTTGGGTCTTTGTTGCTGCGCACGGGCTTTCTCTAGTTGCAGCGAGCGGGGGCTACTCTTCGTTGTGGTCTGCGGGCTTCTCATTGCAGTGGCTTCTCTTGTTGTGGAGCACCGGCTCCTGGCACGCAGGCTCAGTAGTTGTGGTAAGTGGGCTCTAGAGTGCAGGCTCAGTAGTTGTGGCGCACGGGCTTAGTTGCTCTGTGGCATGTGAGACCTTGCCGGACCAGGGCTCAAACCCATGTTCCCTGCATTGGCAGGCAGATTCTTAACCACTGAGCTGCCAGGGAAGTCTGAGAACGGCACTATTCTGACTTCATGCTGGTGATTTGAAGGTTTAACAATAACTCAGCTACACCAACTGTTTTATTCTGTTTATTTTGTATTACCTCAGAACTAGAAATTGGAAATTTATAAAGGCTAAGAGATAATAGAGAGGGATGTGATAACCATTTCTGGATACATGGATATGTGAATCCCTAGTATGGAGAGACTGGGTAAGATGAAGCCAGGAAGTGTGCTTAGAAAGAATGGAATAAAATTTAGAGGCAAAGTCTGAATCCTTCCACCTGTTAGGAAGAGGTCAGGAATTAAAAGGCCCTTGAACGCATTTCTTCTATATAGTTCAGGTGTAGCCTAAGAAAGTTGCAGTAAATCTGAGAACAAAGAATGTTATCCTAAAATAAATACTGAGGGAGAGACTGAATAAATGTATAGGTCTTAGTGGAGGTAACAATAGGAAATATTTGAGTGAACACTATATTATAGGTAATACTATTAGGCTTGGGAAGTACCAGGATGACTAAAATATTGTTCTAACCCTGAGAAAGCTCACATTCTGGTGTGGGAGAAAGAGAAATAAATCATCACAATCCAGACATATGACCCAAATTCTTGAAAATATTGCACAAGAGCCATTAACTTGCTTGGGAAAGTGTGTGTGACGGGAGGAGCTGGGGCAGCACCCTGAAGAAGACTTCCCTTCCTCTAGATGCCAGAATTCGATGGTTTTCTTAACCAGACTTTTTTCTTATAAATGCAATTCGGAACAGCTATTTCTGCTTCTGCCTCCAAACCCTGATTGCTACTAATTTTAAATACTTTTCCTAGAACATTGTTCTCTCAGCTATTATTTACATATTATTTCTCTTGGCTTCTATCCAATTTCTGTTTTCTTCTACCCATTAAAAACAAAAGGTGATAGCTTATCAAATAATTTATTTTTGAAAACACTTGAAGAGATTTAAACAGTTCTATATACTTTTCTATCTTCATATTTATGATTTCTATTCATTTTCAGGGTGATTACATTTATCAAGTTATTGACTTATGTGTATCCTAGAGAATGTGTAATTTAATTCTCCCAATCTTATTAATGAAAACTGTTCTTGGTAATATTGTTTGATGAAGGCAGTCAAGACATACTTTTGTCAAAGCATTGTTGAATTAGAAATTCTTGTGGAACATGTCACATACTTATCCAGGAATAACATTTATTCTGCCAGCATCTGTAAGGGGAATATTTTTACTTTGTCCAAACACTCTGAACCCCAGTATGGAAAACATCATTGAGGTGGATTTGTATACAAAAAAATAGAAAAAGATAGTTGAGGGAAAAAAAAAAAAAAACAACAAAAATAGGCTACATTATTTAAAGTTTTCTAAATAGTTAAGCATACATGAACCTTCTTTAATTGCAACTGATTTAAAGTTACATACCCTCTATGTAGTCCTAATTTTACTACTAATTCCTCCATTTAGAGTATTGATGAAATATTTAGCCAGGAGTTGCTGAGACACACACACACCCTCCCACACACATACACAGGCACACAGCTCATTGTTTCCTATAGATAGCTACGTGAAACTTGTTTCAGTGTTCCCAGATGGTCCTCTTTCTATGCCTAATGCCAGTTCTTGTGCTATGGTAATTTCCATTGAACTGACCATTTGCTTGCATATAAGTTGATATATTTGATATACTCATTGCAGAAAATTCTCTCTGACTGCAATTGCTCGAAACACATTAATTGTATTTTGGTTTGTTTGGTGTCTTTTATTCCTATTAGCTACTAGAAGAAAAATCCATTTATGTGCAATTTAAAGAGGACTGTCTCTTTTTCAGAGCTTCTAACTAACTTTTTATAGCAGCTGTCGGAGCCATGAAACAGGAGTGATAACAGACATGAGAGGGTATATATCATAACTGCCTTGAAAATTAGAGGAAAAAACCCTCCATGTTCTAAGTGAAAAATCTTCCCACATTACCTAGGAAATAATCAGAGGGTAAATGACTTCTACATCTGGATAATTCATGTCCATATAAATGTATATTCAACTAATTTAACTTTTTGAAAATCTAACATGACTATAGATTTTACCCTCTCAATTTTTATTGAAATGCTCTCAATTAGATATTATCTGTCAAAAAATAATGACAATAAAAATAAAGGTTTAATACAAATCAGGCACTGTTGTAAATATTTTATATCTAAGAACATAATATAGAACCCAGATGATACCTATTGAAGTATACTAAATGTATTGTGCTAAGTAATGTGACAAGTAATTTGATGAATTAAAAATAATATTTTAAACAAAGTTTTCATCTTTAAAACTAATATTTTTTATTATTGTCAAACAATTCTACTTTTGGGGGGTTACTATTGATTAATTAGTTTAGTTTAAATACTAAACTCTAGTTTCTAAGCTGAAATCTGTGTCAGTTCAGAGGACATGGCTATCCTTTGTGGCTAGGCTTTTCTATTCTAAAACCATGCCCATTTGTGTAACTAAGGACCCTTCTATTTAAAAAGATCAATTACTACAAGATGGAGTGCTTAAAGTGGAGTGAACTGTAGTGCTTCATGCCTGATTGCTGCCATGTCTTAAACAAGAGATATTAAAAGAAATAAATGCCAGGTGGTCTCACGAGGACATTTTGACTTACGCTTTTGAACCTTTGGTACCCACATAACAAAACGGCTGGTGGCTTTGATGTTGTTTCAACATGAGAAAATCCACAATTTTATTGTTTGCAAATGTTAGCCTCTTCCTCAAATACCCATTTTCTCTAATTATGAAGAATTCTTCCACAGTGAAATAGTCTTTTTATAAACTGCAAATTAAAATTTAGTATGTTTTTAGGATAATACCTCTGAACAGTAGAGCAGTGGAGAAAATTCTAAAGACTCTTTTCATTATTTTTCCCCTAAATCAAGACTTAGGCTACATAGAATTTAAAACATTTGGTTAGGAGAAAGTTCATAATAGTAATGTGTACTCATACTTTGTTCATAAAGTGTCTTTTCAGATAAATTTGTAGTTTACATTGACTAAATGTATTTATTTTCAGGGATAGACTTTCACCAAGGGTTTTGATTCCAGTTATCTGAAATACATGTATACAAAGTATAGATGGTATTTTTGTTAATTTATATTAAAATAGCCTTTATAAAATGGTTCTTAAATAATTTCTTTTAAAAGTACACATTGTAAGACAAGCTACAGACTGGGAGAAAATATTTGCAAATGATGTGACCGACAAGGGATTAATTTCCAAAACATACAAACAGCTCATACAGCTCAATATCAAAAAACATACAACCCAATCAAAAAATGAGCAGAAGACCTAAATAGATATTTCTCTAAAGAAGACATACAGATGGCCAACGGGCACATGAAAAGATGCTCAACATCACTGATTCTTAGAGAAATGCAAGTCAAAACTACAGTGAGGTATCACCTCACTCCAGTCAGAATGCCCATCATCAAAAAGTCTACAAATAAATGCTGGAGAGGATGTGAAGAAAAAGGAACCCTCTTACACTGTTGGTGGGAATGTAAATTGGTGCAGCCACTCTGGAGAACAGTATGGAGGCTCCTTAAAAAACTAAACATAGAGTTACCATATGATCCAAGAGTCCCACTCCTGGGCATATATCCATAAAATATGAAAGCTCGAATTTGAGAAGTTACATGCACTCCAATGTTCAAAGCAACGCCATTTACAATAGACAAGACTTGGAAGCAAACCAGATGTCCATCAACAGAAGAATGGATAAAGAAGAAGTGGTATATGTATATAATGGAATACTACTAAGCCATAAAATATTGTCATTTGTAGTAACATGGATGGACCTAGAGATTATCTTACTAAGTGAAGTAAATCAGAGAAAGACAAATGTTATATGATACTACTTATATGTGGAAACTAAAAAATGATACAAATGAACTTATTTATAAAACAGAAACAGACTAACAGGCGTAGAAAACTAATTTATGGTTTCTAATGGGGGAAGAGGGGGGAATAAATGAGGAGTTTGGGATTAACAGATATACACTACTGTATATAAACAGATCAACAACAAGAACCTACTGTATAGCACAGGGCACTCTATTCAATATCTTGTAATAACCTATAATGGGAAAGAATCTGAAAAAAGAACATATATATATATATATATATATATATATATATATAACTGAATCACTTTGCTGTACACCTGCAACTAACACAACACTGTAAATCAACTATACTTCAATTTAAAAAATTACTCATTAAAAGCACACATTGTAAATGGATAAATGGTGAGAGTTTGAAGTAAGAACAAATTGTAAATGATTTTTCTTATTTTTTTGGTTAGCCTAGGTGAATAAGTATATAGCTGCTAAAACTTTAAAGAAATACAAATTTTTAAATAAAGGACTCCTTTTCCATCATAAAAAAAGAGATGTCAAGTGATAGATAATTTGCATTTTAAGGAACTGCTTTCCTCCCCACAAATAGATGGGTTAACATACACCAAAGAAAACGATCTCCTCTGTTCCAACGAATATTTAGTATGTAGCTAAAAGTTGTTTTATTGAAATTGTTTTTAATGGGAGATTACAAATGCTACCTTTCTGATTAGGACAAGAACAGGGACTTTCAGTATCAAAGCAAGTTTTTCTAAATTGTGTTCTGCCTAGAATTAGAACAGATATATCTAGGACAGATTTATTATTCTCTCTGGAATACAAACATATGATCTAAAATTTGACATTATCTCTTTTAACTTCTCCTTCCTCTCCTAAAATACCCTCTCTCCTATGTATGATGCAGGTAGCTTCCAAATGACTGTTTATCCATAAAGATTTCACAATGTACCATACTGTTTTACCATTAAGTATTTACACATCTCTGTGCTAAACCTTGTGGTTGGGAAGCACTATTAATAATATGTATTAGTACATAGAGACATGTATTTTAATCTTTTTTGTTTTCTTATTTTTGTTCTTCCTTTCCTTCCTTCCGTGTTTCTTTTTCTCTTCTTTCTTTCCTTTTTTTTTAAATTTTTTAATTGTTGACTTTTCATTAGCATCCCAAGGAATTCTGTTTCTGTGAATTTATTCTGTATTTTTTTCATTTGCTTTGCTTCTCAGTAAATCTTTTTTAGATACACTAACATTTTTGTTGTTTGACTTGCATTTTTCATGTTGAAAGTTGACCCAAATGTGATATATTAAAGATATAAAATTAAACTTGCATTCAGTGAAATTGTATGTATGGATATTACATTTTTTTAAATGCCATAAAACTTAATATAGCTTCATTCATTCTACAGTAGCATTTAAAAATGCATTCTTTAATTAAAAAGAGAACATTTTAAATATGCCAATTAAAATGTTAAGCATCCTAAAATCTTAAGATGTCTAAATAATATTCAAGACAGTTTACATATTTTAAATTGCTGTAACTCTTCTCAAATTAATCATGGTTTAAAAGTAGCCTTTGTACTACTTTCTCTTTCATACTTTGGTATGAAATTTTCACTACTGATAAATGTTTTACCATTTTAATTTGATTTCTCAGGTTGTCAGAATATTGCAGCCCTGAACAATATTCAGATTAGTCTCAAAAACTCTTTTCTAAGGAGGTGATGTATGAAAGTAAATTTAATTACTCAGATTTTAGATTTAATTGGTAGAAACATGTATTGGAATGAAACAGGAAAAAAAGGCAGCCATTTTATGACCACTGTGTTGCCATTCCAAACACAAGTACGTTAAATATCATTATTTCAAGTAACTATATATTCTCGTGATTTGAGTGTAAACTTCATAAATTCTCCTATAGAAAAAAATAGTATGCCTCCAGTAATGATTAGTCACCATTTGTTGGAAAAATGCATCATATTTCATGTACTTTAATTACTGTAGGGATTTTTACTCCTAGTAAAAAAAATCAAAATGCCCTTAGGGTTCTAATATAATCACATGTCACTCACTGTACTATAGACAGCCCAAGTGCTGACTCACTTTATTATTGTTTTTTTCAAGGTATTTTGTTTTTGTTTTTTACATGTTACATGAGCATTTGCTCATCACATTACATATTTTATTATGTTTTATTAATTGCCCAATATTCTATCATCTGCTATATCAGCATTTAATCATTGTTATTGAACCATTAAAGGCTTTTGAGAAGATAATTATTTGACAAAGCACACCCAATGGCAGAATTATCTGTGTTCACAGAAGAGATTTTTTTTATGATGGTGGTGTTTCATTCATTTAATTTATTGAGCACCTATTATGTGCCAGGTACTTTACTGGGAGCTGGCAATACAGAACTAAAAGAAAAAGATGAAACTCCCTGGCATTGTGGAGTCTACATTTTAACGAAGGAAGTGGGTAGTGAACAATATAAGCAGGTAAATCACACAGTGTGTTAAATAATGAAAAATAATAAAGAGGAAAAAACAAAGCAAGAAAGTAGGGGCAGTACAGAAATGTCAGAGACGGGATAAAAATTGTAGGCAGGGTAGCCAGTGAGGGGCCTTACTAAGGCACTAACTCTTGAGTAAAATCTTGGAAAAATGTGAGGTGCTAGTAGCGTGTATCAGGGAGGAGATCCAGGCAAGAGGAACAGAAGGCTGATCCTTCACCAGTGGTGGCTGCCCACCGAAGGTTTGTACTTATCTTTCAAGTTAAGGAGTAGGAAGCAAGAAACAAACACTTGTTGCTCTGAGAAGAAAGAAGGCCTCACTTTGCTTTAACAGAACTGTTGTTTCTGTATTCTAAATAACATTACCTTATATTTATCTAAGAATTCCAGGATTTTGAAATAAAGTATTATTCCATTCTGACGGTCAAACTTTTACTGAAAGCTTTTTCTAGATACTATGACAAATAATATTTCTTCCACATGAGTTTGCTTGGCATCCTAGAGAGTGAAGATTAACTAAAATGGTGAGGAAAAAAAATGTGTAATAGCAATCTGGAGAGAGTTGGAGTGACCTTAGATGCATTCTTAATAGAAGCAAGAACAATCAGATCCAGTATTTACCTCAAGACTCAGATAATTCTAAAACATTTTGCTTTCTAAATAGAGGAGGCTGTCCCAATTCAGTAAATTATAATCTGTATGGGAGGACTTGATTATAGGAAAAGGTTACTTTTTTTTTTGACACTAGTAAATCCCCCAAACAAAAAATTATATTAAAATATACATTATGCTTTTTTTCTTTTTGAAGGGTGTATAGCGTCTGTCATATGTTTGGCAATTCTGATCAAACACTTGAGAAAAGATAATCTTACTTTTTGTTAATTAAGGTGACTATAAACCAAAAATAATTAGGATTATGTAAGCAGCCTAATTAAAGGGCAAAAAACCCCTTAATTAACATATGTCTGATAAAGAAATATAATGGCAGATATAAGTGGCTTTAACCTCAATCCCTGCTACAACCACAAAATACTTAGTTCTCAAATAAACAATCTGATGACTATACATTGACATTGTGAAGTGACATATTGCTTTTGGTCGAGTATCATTTCTGCTGATCCAGACCCTAATGCTGGACATTAATATGCTTCCACTTCTCAAGCTACAGAACTGTAATACGATGTGCATAGAAATCTCCACTCTTTTTAAGATCCAACTACCCGAAATTACTAAACAGTTCCAAAGTACTGATGTTACCTAATTATATTGTATGGATGTAACATGTTATGGCTGCCTTGTAGTAGGACCTAGAGATCTGTGAGGTAATGTTGATCTTAAAATAAAGTGGGCCATTATTTTACCGGCAAAATAAGTTTATTTGGGAAAAGGAGAGCACTGCAATTCAGGACAAGCAACATATGGTGAACCATAGGCATGTCTGGAGAACAGAGGAGAGGGGCTTGCTTTTATAGAGGAAAAAAGGAAATTGGGGAGGGCTGTGGCAGTTCTTCATTGGCTGCAGGTGGGGGAAGCTTGCTATTGCTGGGTCAGGAAATCTTTCTTCCTGCTGGGATCTGCAAGCTGGGGTGAGTGATATGCATGAGAGCTCCTCCCAGGACTTCCAAGCTCCACTTTAAATGAAATTTATTTATTTTCACAGTACATAAATATTTCCAAACTGCTACTAGATGTCCTGTATTTTATTTTCTTTGAAATTTATCTAGAGGTTTGTGTTCCTGACTTTCTCTTGCAGTGTTTCTTTTGTTTTAACATCATCACTTAGGTGACCACAACATCATCATTTAAGTGACCATTTCAAATGATTTAACCATATTATAAGAGCAATAAAATTCAGATTTCCCATTAGCAAAATAGCTTTCCCACAAAGAAGGTGACAAGAAAGGACATATCTGTTCATGATTGTTTTTCTCCCCACTAATTTCTATTTTAAAAGAAGAGACATTTTCCCAAGGAAAGAAAATTTTCCAATAGATGATATTAATTTTAAAAGTTGACATTACAGTAACTACAGGGATCAGAAATGAAGCTGTTTTGGAAAAGCTCCTCTTTCCTCATAGACATTTCATTAAGCCATTCCATCAAGTGTGTGATAGGCTTAAAATTAGGTGAAGCAGAGATGCATCTGGTGCAGTTTTCAAATGTAGAACACTTGTATCACTAGATTTCTATTGGGATTTGTGTAACAATACATCTTAGCTCTCTCCTCTTAAATGCCATATTTCTCATTAGCATTTTCAAGGTTCTGATAACTCTTGTAGCCAAAAAAATCTGATTAACCTTCCTTAATCCAATGCTTACCAAACTTATTGGCTGAGGGAACACGTTTTCATGTCAGACCAATTAACATATTCTGGGACTAGTGTTTCACAGAGCAAATACAGTTAAAATACCTTAGCAGTTGCTGCTAGAATGAAATCCATATCCAATTAACAAAGAGGTTTTCAGTTTTGTAAAACTCAGTGAACAGTTTAATACTGGCCTAGGAACCTGTTGGGCAATCTGAATTATTGATCTTTTAGAAGTGGGCAGTGGATAGTAATTGACTACTTAGAAAACAATACACTCAACATATTTTAAGATCCAGCATCTTTGGAATTTGCCAGTACCGCTTTGGAGTGGGCAACTAAAATGTATATTTCATATTTCGGGTTCTATGAAAGTACGCTGAATTTAGGGAAAGAAGTGTATTGAGCAACATTTAATGGAACTGTTCTTAAATGCGAGCTGGGTTAGTGTTTACACAACACATAATTTTCTGGGAGCTCCAAGGCTCTCTAAGCCCTAACTGACTTGTCCACATCCTATCACTCAGTGAACTTCCAACTCTGGAGCTCCTTGCCCTCTCAGTTGAATTAGAGAATCAAAACAATCCTGTCATTTTCTATCCCATGACTTTGCTTAGGCTTTTTCTTTTCTACAAAATGCTTCTCTCCTTTATGCCTCAATCACTACCCATCAGAATTCTCTGCTGCCTTCAAGCTAACTTGCCTCCCTGTTACCTTTCCTCATCTTCTCCTTGATGGACAACTATTTGTCCAAGCCTCTGTGAGGTTATCCAAATTATTCCTTTTTTCCTATGTCTCAACAGGACTTTGCTTGCCTCTTTGTTATAACACATTCTATGAAATACTGAGAAATGTGTAATAGTCCACCAACATTGATGAGGCACTTTTAGTAGTCAGAGACCATGTTTTACCTACGATAGTGTCTTGCACAGAGTAGATACTCAAAATTGGGTGGCATGGCAACTCCAAAATTGGCCTTGATCATCTTTTTTACATTAGGAAAGTCACATGAAAACTCCGATTGAAAATCGCATTCTGCGTTTCTATTTATTAGTCTTTTACTGAAATGTACAGGTTACTCCAGTGTGAACAAGGAATTTCTTTCTTTAGGACCCAGGCGTTTTGGTATATTTTATTATAGTCACTTAATTCTGCACACTTTACAGCTGGTTGAAGTTTTTTAAAAAAATTGAAAAGCGGTATGATACGTACAGCTACATAGTCAAATTTTGTTCTCTTATTCCCACTGGATGTTGTTCTTCACCCATTTCTTTTCATAGTTAGAAATTGTTCTTTTTTAACTTTTTACATTTAAATAATTTCAGACTTACAAAAGAGTTTGAAAAATACTACAAACATTCCCTTGTAATTTTCAACCAACTTCCCCAAATGTTAACATCTTACACAGCAAGGATACAATTATTAAAACCAGAAAGTTAACACTGAAACAATTCTATTACCTGCTCTATAGACCTAGTCATGTTTCTTTAGTTGTTTCACTAAGGTCCATTTTTTTGGTTTAGGATCCAATCTTCAAATCGCCTTGGTCTCCTCCAATCTGGCGTCTCCTTAGTCTTTCTTTGCGCATCATGACATCATGATCTTGATACTTACAAAGAGCATGTGTGTCAGTTATTTTGTAGGATGGCAATTTCAGGTTATCTGATGTGTAAGCAGCGATTATATCTTTGAGAAATGTATTCACAGTCTTAGGAATATTTGTGAGGATTGCTTGGGTGGAAAACATTTGTTTCTCCAAATGTTTTGTTGAATCATATAGCCTTATTTTCCATGTGGTAAGAGTGGCTATTTTAGAGTTTTTTAAAGAAGGCAGCAAATGTCTTATTTTTCTTCTTTGCAGGTGTTTTGTCCCGTATAATTCCTTTGAAACATTTATAATGGGTTTGTGCCTGAGCTCTGTAAGTCTCTGTTGACATGAATATGCATCTTTTATTAAAAATATTTTTAAATATGAAAGTTTTTTTTTTAAATCACACTCAGTATATGTTTTCTTTCTTAGTAATCAGTAGGTAGGTAGTACTGGACAACTCAATATACTGAGATTTCATTGGTTGAAGTGATCTACTCATTGCCCAGGCTGGAAAATCTTAGGCTTGACTGATGCACCTCTTCAGTGAATATCACAGAGAAGCCACATTTGAAATGTACTATTTTAAATTGATATTGCTAAAGATTTTTTTATGTATGTGCCTCCTCCTTTTCTAATGTTGCTTACTCTCTGGAAAACTTTCCCACCCTGCTTTTTCGATAGCTTCTGCACTCATTTTGACCATTTCCTGCATTGATCAATTTACTCTAACCAGTGGGAAGTCTGGTCTCCCTCCACACCACTTCACTGAAACTGCTCCTTTAAAGAGTGCAGATGACTTTCTAAAAGTGAAACCTGCTACTTGTGTGCATGCTTTAACAATGTTGGCTACTCTCTTCTTTCATGAAATGCTTACCTTCTCGTGATATCTTAGATACATTCTCTCTTGGTTCTCCTGCTGCTTCCCAGAATGTTTCTTCTTATTCTCATCTTCTTACTTGTGTTTACATATAGGTGTTCCACAGGTTTATTGTTTAACCATGCTCTGCATATGCTCTGGGTTATCTCAAACGCTCCCAAAGCTTTAGTTATCACCTTTGTGCAGGTGACTCAATCTTTACCTCTAATTTGGATATCCATCCTGAGCTTTAGATCAGAATTTCCCATAGATACTTCAAACGCAATTAGCTCTCAAACAAAAAGCATTGATTCCTCCTTTAACATGAACTTCTTATGTCTCCTACACCTATTCCTAGACTTGGGCTGAGGTTAAACGCACTCATTAGTCTCTTCCGTCACACTTTGTCCTCTGCCTCCTAACCCATAGTATTCTTAATCTAGATGGCTCTCCTTCTCTCTTTCCATGTTTGTACATGCTTATTTTTCTTTTAGGTACAGTTCAAATTCTACTTCAGTGATGCCTACCATAATCAATTCAAAAATAATTTGATTCTCATGTTTATAGTTACTTTATTGTTTCATGTTTTTTTTTTGTTTTTTTTTTTTTGTGGTACGCGGGCCTCTCACTGCTGTGGCCCCTCCCGCTGCCGAGCACAGGCTCCGGACGCGCAGGCCCAGCGGCCATGGCCCACGGGCCCAGCCGCTCCGCGGCACGTGGGATCCTCCCGGAGCGGGGCACGAACCCGCGTCCCCCGCACCGGCAGGCGGACTCCCAACCACTGCGCCACCAGGGAAGCCCCTGTTTCATGTTTTATCATTAGTTGTAGACATGTCGGCATTGCTTTCTTCACTGGAGTATAAATACTTCAAGTGATGTCAGTGGTCCTCATAAGCTAGCCCAGTGCCTTACTTCCGTACTGATTTGTTGAACTGACTTGAAGTGAATCACTCCTGGTTGTTGTTGTCATTATGGTTGTTTGTTTTATTTTGTTTAGCCAGCATGTTTTATTTTGTTAACAGCATGCTCCTCCCAGGTATGATAATGTCACACTGTAACACAGAGGCCATTGGTATTTCTTTTTCATTCATTCATCCATAATAGGGACAGGAATAATTAGAATGAAAGCGGCTGGGACTCCCTAGAAAATAATACACTCCATCTCAGTCACTCAGAGAAATATCTTGGGCAGTTACTAAATTAAAACTGTTTTTAGCAAACCCAGTGTGCTGAGGTGGGAAACACAATCGCATTACCTGCAGTTTACTGTTGCTCCCTTAGTGATCTACAGATCAAAAAGTATCTGTTCTGACACCACTTCTGAAACTTAATGCTGTGTTTAATTTATCTAATTAGGACCTCTTAGCACCTCAAATAGGTACTTTAAAAAACACCACCACCACCCAGCTGTTAGCCTAGGGACAAAAGAATAAGTGCAAATTTAACGCTTTTCAAAGGTGAATCTGCACATTTTGATGTCTTGACAGCATTCAATAAAAATCAAGTGTTCTTAGAGACAATATACTAATTTGTTGATTGTTTCTGGACCTCAATAAATATTGAAAATAGTTCTTAATACTGATCATTATTTGGGTAAATGTTTGTGTGGATATGCGTAAGTATAATCTTTATAACATAAACTACTTTTCAGGAGTTTGTTGCTGCTTTTGAGACAAAGAACTCTTGATGTCAAGATTTGAAGAGAGAAGAAATGAAATACAAAATATGGTAAGCGACTTGCAGATAGACTATTTCAGCCTCATCTAATCTAATGCTCCATTGTGTAGTTTTCATTTGTAAGTTGCATACATATAAATACATACTTGTGGTAATCACTGTTGCAAACAGTTGTGAAATATGACCACAGTTGAATCAAACTTTGTCCACTCTTATAAGCTTATTTTGATAAACTTGGTGTAACAGACACTTGGCTAGCAACCATGGTGGGAAACTTTAGCTTTTCAATTTCTTGAAAGTTGGTTATACTTAAGTTATTCAGATTATTCAACAGTGATATGCAACAGCTAAATAAATATTTCTTGATGCTTAAACGGCTTTTTTATTAGTTTACAAAAGCAAGTTAGTTTTACTGAGTTTATAAGAATCTCTAGTGTTTTGGCTTGTTCTCTTTTCTTGCTGTGTTTTCTGTAATGGATAAGAGTTATTTTCTCTTCTCATCCTATTCAGAAGACCCTCTCTAGGGCTTCTCAGGGGATGAATTATAGAGCAGTAGTCTCCAACCTTTTTGGCACCAGGGACCGGTTTTGTGGAAGACAATTTTTCCATGGACCGTGGGTGGGGGGAGATGGTTTGGGGATGATTCAAGTGCGTTACATTAATTGTGTATTTTATTTATATTATTATTACATTGTAATATATAATGAAATAATTATATAACTCACCACAGTGCAGAATCAGTGGGAGCCCTGAGCTTGTTTTCTTGCAGCTAGATGGTCCCATCTGGGGGTGATGGGAGACAGTGACACCTGAAGTGTGTTGCTTATGTCCAGTCTACTCCATAAGATGCAGCTTAATTGTCACTTGTCACTCACTGATAGGGTTTTGATATAAGTCTGCAAGCAATTGATTTGTTATGGTCTCTGTGCAGTCAAACCTCTCTGCTAACGATAATCTGTATTTGCAGCCGCTCCCCAGCACTAGCATCACTGCCCCAGCTCCACCTCAGATCATCAGGCATTAGATTCTCATAAGGAGGCTGCAACCTAGATCCCTTGCATGTGCAGTTCACAGTAGCATTCAAGTTCCTATGAGAATCTAATGCTGCTGCTGATCTGACAGGAGGCAGAGCTCAGGCAGTAATGTGAGAGATGGGGAGCGGCTGTAAATACAGATGAAGCTTCCTTGCTAGCCCGCTGCTCACTTCCTGCTGTGTGGCCCGGTTCCTAACAGGCCATGGACTGGTAGCAGTCCGTGGCCCAGGGGTTGGGCTCCCCTGTTATAGAGGGTTGAAAGAACAAAGGAAAGATAAAGGAAGAGAGTTCCAGAGTCATTTTTGGAGCACAAGTAGAGACATGCTGCTGGCATTGTACTCTGTCCATCCCCACGCCATCCAGTGCCCAAGAAAATGTTGCAAGTTTATGGTGACATGGTGGCATGAACTAGATTTTTCCTGCTAGTCGATTTTCAGAAACCATTAGTAGATCCTACTTTATTTAGTTAGGGCCATTCTTTTAGACTAGAACTTCTTAAATTGGGATCAGAAAGTAAGCTTTATATAAGATTATCAGTAATCCCTCTGAAATTATATGCAGTGTATTGTGTATAGTATATACTTTTTTCTATGGAGATGACCAATGGGTTTTATCAATCTTTAAAGGATCTTGATGATATAAAAAGTTTTTATCCAGCATAGTTATATTAATTTAGAACAGATGTGATTAAAATAAAAAATTTGAAGGAAGTGTGGAGTTTTTCTCTATATATTTTTATTAATATTCCAGGTGGTGTTGGCTGTAAAATTTGCGCCCTCATGACTCCTTTTTAATTATAAATGTTTTTAGAGGAATAAAAACTATTCAAGAGTTTTGTTGGTACTTTCCCTTTCGTCATTCTCTAAAATTTGAACCAAATTTGAATAGTTATTCTTGCAAATAGGAAAAATATACAACTCCATTCATATTCCTTTTATACTCACTTTACAAACCCTTGCATAGACTTTTAGTTATTCTATGACTAAATGTATATTTTTAAAAGTCATAAATTATTTTTAGATATTCTTCCGGTATTGGACCCTGTTATATGAATATTGATCATTATCGCCTCCAGGGTTTTGTTCTGTTTTTGTTTGTTTCATTTGTTTGTTTTTGCTCATAGTTATAAGTAGGAAAACTATTTCTGACCTGGTCATAATTTTTCTTTATCTTAGCTGGAAACTCTAAAAAGTATTTTCTCTGTTTCCTGCATTGTATATCTATCCCTGCTAACGTGGACATTGCCTCCCACTTCCATTTATACTCATGAAGATATTAATTCCCTGGTATTCCAGCAGCCTATTTTATTTTCACTAAACTCTATTAACAGGTTCTCAGCCTGTGGCTATACCAAATGATAATTAATTTTATCTTTTCCAAAAGATATACAAGTTGTAGAGGAATAGTCCAGATATTTTGGTAATTTTTTTGGTGGGGGAGGGGAGAGATTATCCTGGCTTCTGATGAGCCTGAGAAGGCTTCCCATGCCAGCCCATGTCTCCATTTGATAGTGAGTGTGTTTCCCACCTAGAAGATATCTGAAGCCTATTCGCTTTAGTCATTGCACCAGAAGTGTTTTTTCTTCTCTTAGTGAATCATGTTTCCAGAAGAAAAAGTTGAAATTTGATAAGATCAACGTAGAAAGCCAAAAGTTGCTCTGAGTTATGGTGTTATTTCTCAGCCAGAGGCTTGTCTCTTCTGCCCAGCTGCAAAATTTCTCTGTACACAGGGGTCTCTTTAGTGCCAAAGGGGATAAGCAAAAGAGGATGAAAATATATCTGCTGTTGCATGGATGACCCCAATCACACTGACTCCTTCAGCAAGTTTTCCTTAGAATCCTTGGAGGAAGCTTTGCCTAACCACCTATCCCAACATTCAGGATTTACTTTTAAGATGGTCAGTTAATATTTCTTGAATATAAACTATTGGCTAGAGTAACAGGAAACTTGAGTTTATTAAACTTATACATACTTAACTATGGTCTACAGAGTATTTTAAACTCAGCCATTTGGCTTCAGATCTACTTTCTTACCCCCCAAAATATACAGTGTGAAATGTATGAGAAGTAATTGGATATAGCATCTTTTCCAAGTCCTCAATATCTTATTTCTTCCAGATAATAGAGAAAAAAATATACAGTATTCTCATGATTAAACTTACTAGACATAGCTATAAGCTTGAATTTCTAGGAAAATTAAACAAAAGTGGTAATGAGTTGGAACTTAGGCCCCTAAATACCTAAGGTAATATATATTAATGTGTGAAAACCTAACCTGAGAAAGGGACAACAAATTATGGAATATTTAAATGACTTATGAGGCACCATACTATGGAAAAACAAGTAACTTTAAAAAATATATGGTAGGACTATGAATGACAGCTTTGGTGGTGAAATGGTGAACTAACTACATACAGATTGATGGGAAGTTCTGACTTGGAAAGTTTTCCGTAATGTATTTTGGGGAAAAAAGTGAAATCAATCAAGTTATAGCGTAATACGTATGGTAAAACCTCTTTTCTCACAGAAAAAAAACCTATATCAATCATGTTATAGCACATATACATATATACAAACTATAATTTTAGTCCATTTGTTTTACAAAAACAAGACAAGTCAGCGTTCATTGGTTCATGCAGTGAAAATGTCTTGAAAACACACACAGGTTAGTAGTTATATCAGGGGAACAGAATGATAAAAGAAGGAAAGCCATCTTATTTTATGCTTTTTGTACTTCTATATTACTATATATTTTTAACCTCAAGAAAGTATTACTTTTATAATTTAAAAGTCAGGTATGATATTTACTGAACAATTGTTCAAATGTTTCTTTTGCATGGCTTGCTATTTGGTGGCATTCCATTTAGTAGTGTTAATTGGAAAGTCCCAAACAATTTTTTCAACAGAAATGAATGAAGTGAGATTGGGTTTGTGCTATATTCTTAGATTATATAAAGCTTTATTCTGGTACGAATCTATGTTGTATTTTTCTCTTCCTATTTCACCGTGGTTAGAGTGACTCATTTATTCTTTGACCTGCTGGTTCGGATTCCTGAGATATTACTTCCCATCAATCTGTATGTAGTTAGTTCACCATTTCACCACCAAAGCTGTCATTCATAAATTTGCCAAAGCCTGACTTGAATGTCCCTACCATGACTCTGGATCACCCCTTAGAGGAAGTGATCTCGAACTAACACTACTTCTTATTGCTCCTCCTGGCTACAGTGTCTCACTCACCAGCCTTCATTCGGGTAAAGCTAAAATACTCTCAGAAATTGATTTGTTTTCCATGCAAGGCAAGATTTCAACATGGTCTAAATCCCACTTATTGGTCCTATACCTACTTTTCATTGGGGACTGAGCTTAAAATAGTAACAATATTCATATATAACTTCCTTTTTGGTATAAGGAACATGCATTTTATATATATATATATATATATATATATATATATATATATATATATATATATATTCCTGGAGGAGTAGATGGTAGTCATACAGTGGTTTTAAATATAGTTTACCTACTATGTTATCCTGGGAAAGTTCCTAAATACCCCATGCCTTAGTTTTCTGCTTCTTTTAAAAGCAAATATATAAAAATATCCAATCCATAATATTGTTTTGAAAATTAAATGAATTATTATATGCAAAGTACTTAGAATAGCATCTGATACAGAAAAGCATGAAATAAATATAAATTAGTTTAGAGAAAAACATAAACCATGGTATTCCTTATTAATGAATATTTTAAATGAATAATTAGTAATAGTATTTATGATATATATGGATGTGCTTTGCATTGATGTCCTATTGCAAATATAAGTAAGTAAAGACATTCTGATAAATAGTAGCTGTTTATGACAGGTTAAGTATTTTAGTAATAATAATAATAATGATAATAAATGTAGCTCATTGTGATTCTTCCAAATGCATTATACACATCTTAAATAGGTGACAGATTACTAAAGTGGAAAATATAGACTTAAATCTTAGTTCAATAAGTATTTTTCTAATTATAGATTTTTTAAAAAGTCATCAGCAGAAGAGAATATTAAGAGTATAAATATTGCCAGCATTGGTGAATGAGGAAGTTGAATTTGCCTTGGGAAAGACAGTGATTGCCTTAGTTTAATCCCTATTTGGATGCCAATTTATGGATAAGTAACTATACAAAAAGAGAGCCACATTACTGAGCCAGTAATGAGAGAGAGGGAGAAAGGAGTGTGGGGGTGGGGAGGGAGGAAAGGAGAGAGGAAAGAGAAAGAATGAAAGGAAGGAAAGGTAGGAAGGAGGGAGAGAGAGAGGGAAGGAAGAAAGGAAAGAAGGGAGGGAGGGAGAGAGGAAGGAGGGCAAGCAATGGAAGAAATTCGAGTATAAACAAAAGGCACTCAGAAGGTTTCCAGTTTAATACATCTCCTTTGTATATTCCACAAATTAGACTGTCAAGAACTCAGCTTCTCTCAGAACTTTAGGCTGTTAGCCATTTACAACTTACTTCGAATTAATTTAATCAGATTATCAGATTAGGATTTTGCTTAGAGCCTGCCAAAATCAGCCAGCCTGAGGAAAATGGGGTTTTGATTGAAAAGTGGAACTGACAGGAAGCTTGATTTTGAAACACAGGCTGCTGCTCCAGGAGGAGGGGATGTGGGTATTCAGCGGGTGAGGAGAGCCTGGGGCAGCCAGAGGGCAGCTTGAGGGCCCTGGATGCCTGAGGGCTGATTAAGAGAGTTTACCAAGAGGTGAGAAGTTTCCCAAGACAAACAGCATACTTTGCACTTTGGCTAAGGTCCCTAGTGGCAGTACACATTCTTGATATCTGCTCTCATTACATTTAATCACAATGATATTACTTGTGAGATTTAGAGGTACCACCTTCTCTGAGAGGACAGCTGAAGGTTATGAGTTTATACCTGCATGTCTGTTGAGTTTTATGTCCCACTGGTTTTGCTTATAAACTAAAATGTATTATATTTTAGACCTTTGCTCCAAGAGGCTAATGTAACATTAATCATGTTTTTAGCAGACTTGAGATTTTAACCCTAAACCCTCGTTAGCATTTCATATGTCATGTTTCACATGGGCCTTGTGAAGTGTAGACTAGATATATCAGAACTGAAACAGGCTTTTCGTTCCCACTTTTGAGCATTTCAGGCTTCTTCTGAAGGTTATAAATTTGAAATGCAATCTGTGTCATGCTGTGGGAAATACTGTGGTGAGAGGTCTGGCCAGATGAAAGTGCAAGTCTGTTTGCCATCAATGCCTTTTTCCTGAGAGACCTACATTCCATTTCAATAAATTTATCTCTCTTCAAGTTTTAACAAAAAGTTATTATTAGAATACATATATATGTATCACATATATATGTATATAAAGTGTTAGGATATCAAATTGTTTTTATTACCATGACCACATTGTTTTAGATGCCAGAAAAATTGTACTAACGTAAACATTTAAGAAGTTAAATTTCCATGAACCCAAAGCAGGTTCTTTAGAAAATAAAGTGGGAAAGATTGCGTTCAACTTAAAGAAACTTGTATTAATTTCCTAGCGCTGTCATGAGAAAGTACCACAATCTGGGTGGCTTTAAACAACAGAAATTTATTCTCTCACAGTTCTGGAGGCTAGAAGTTCAAAATCAAGGTGTTAGCAGGCCATCTCCCTCTGAATGCTCTGTTGCAAGCTTTTCTGTTAGCTTCTGGTAGTTGCCAGAAATCTTTGGTGGTTCTTAGTTTGTAGTGGCATCACTCCAATCTACCTGCACTGCACAATGGTGTTGTCCTTGTAAATTTGATTCTTTATATGGCTGTCATCCCTCTATGTGTCTGTCATAAGTCTCCTCTCCTCTCCTTATAAGACCACTCGTCACACTGGATTAAAGACCCACCTTACTACAGTGTGATGATCTTAACTAATTACTTCTGCAATGACCCTATTTCAAAATAAGTTCACATTCACAGGTACCTGGGGTTATGACCTGTACTTAGCTTTGTGGTGGACACAATTCAACCCACAAAAACTTCAAACATAGGAATAAACCAGATGACAAACATATACTTAAACCATTATAAAGGAACAAATGTTCCAAATAAGAAAATCACTTAAAAATGAGTGTTAAATTATTCATTTATCATATTATTCTCAAGTCTCTTAATGAGAGTATGAAATGACTCAAAAATGTTGTCTACTCTCCAGAATGTAGTTTCTTCCTGTATGTGAATTTGTATTTATTCTGAAACAGGAAGGATGGGGGTAGGGCATGACCTTTGAAAGAATAATATAGCCATAGTACAAGACAAAGACTGGTTAGAACCAACTGGGTCCAAAATGGCGGAAGATTCAACTTCCAGTGGACCTTGAGCCTCATAATACGCTCATTGTAATACATTAGCATGCTAATTGACACACCCACCAGAGCCATGACAGTTCTGAGGACAACCCTAAAAGGTCAAAAAGTGGGCAGTGGCCCAATTCCTGGAAATCCTTGCCCCTTCCCCCAAATAATTGGAATAATCCTCCCACTTAGCCTATGAAATTACCAGCCCATAAAAATTAACCATGCCATATTTTGAGGCTCTCTCTCACCTTCTGAAATGGCCTACACTCTGTCTGTGGTGTGTGTTACTCTCTAAATAAATCCACTTTTTACCTATCACTTTTTCTCCAAATTCTTTTGTCGTGACGAAGAAAGAACACATTCACCAGGAACATATTGGCGAAGGCAGCCAGGAGAATTTGGTAAGCCTCAGCCTCTCTCCTCCCTTGGGCTTGAGAGGCACCACCTTCCCACTGTTACTCTCTCTCTTGAGAAGCATGGCCTTACTTCCAGCCGTCTCCATCTCTCTCTCGCCCTCTCTCCCTTTCTTATAGTCTGTCTCCTTTTCGGACCTATTGCCACAAAAATGTGGGTACAGGACGAGCATAACACTGCCCCCTCTCCGCGGCTATCCTCATAGGCTTATTATTGGTCCACCTATGCCTAACTGTCCTTGTCTCAACTTGGCATCCTTACCTCACTCTTAATTTCCACTTTATTTTGTACCTTACTCTGCTGGAAATGGGGAAAAAGAAACCTGCCAGGCATTTTCCAGCCATGCCACTAAGTCTTCCACTTCTTACTGTTTGTTACATATGCGCAGGGCACGTCAGGGAAAGTTTCTAGCCATCCTCACAGGCAGCTAGGGACCCGAACCATAGGATCTTTGCCCTCTGGGTTTGCCTTATCACCATTTAATTAACTGTTAGCAGGTCCAATTGTGTAAAAATATGAAATACAGCCTTACTTAGATTTTGTGCCATGGTCACAGTGGCTGCAATCCCTTGGGGAGGCAGTTTGTGTGTATATCCCTCTTCATATTAGGAGGGGGATGGTCCTGCACCATGTGGTTGGGACTTGTGGTGGTGGGACCATTGTTCACCGCCTGCCTCCTGGTGCTGGGCTGGGCCTCTCCAGGGTCTGCCCTCACCCCACCCTGCTCTGTTAGAGTAGAGCGGGCGACTCAAGGTGGATGGGTCATACACATGGCTGCGCCCCAGGGATACTTGCCTGGGCCATGACCCACATTTGCTGTGCTTGCCTCTCCGGGGTCACGCAATTGGGAGCGTCCTTCCAGGGTCGCAGGGCCCTCCATCCCCCTAACTACAGTCACGGTGCCTCCGCTTCAGCAGCCATATCTACCCCTGCACCCAGCCCCACTGCCAGCTGGCCAGAGCATGTTTGGGAGGGGGGGAGGGGGAGCGTGGCACTGAGGACTCAGGGGTGCCACCCACAAAAGGGAAGGGAAATGAGAGGTTTTCTTCTTTTTACAAACCATCTCCCTTAATGGCCAGTGCCTGTTTTCTGAAACTTATCACCTTTTTAGAAAAAAAGGCTGGGATTTTGTGTTAGAACCATGAGGATGTCCAGGGGAACATATCTCAGAACACAGGGATTAATCTATAGAATCTATAGAGAAACCTTCAGGGAAGTCACTCATCCTGGCTACCATGGATGCCAGGATAGGACATGGGCCCCAGGATGCTGGGGCCAACAGAACTGCTACACAGGGGAGTAGCTGACCCCCATTTACCCTCCCTGAAAACCAAAGCCAAGGCACATTTTTGGCTGGACTATGTATTGTACAAGACATGGACAGTCCAACCCAAAATACTCCCCCAGAAACTGAAAAACTTATAGATCCGCAGGTCTGGGATCAGGGAATCCCAGGGAAGGCAAAGTAGCTCATTTTCTTTTGTAACATATAAGCTTAAGGTAGATGAGGCCTGGCCAGAAAATGGGAGCCTCAACTATAATGCCATCCTACACTTAGACATCTTTTGCAAAAGGCAGGGGAAATGGACAGAAGTTCCTTATGTACAGGCTTTTATGGCCCTAAGAGAAAACCCGGAGCTATGCAAGTCCTATGTTAGGGGACCTTGCCAGCTGAGACCCATTTGGGCTACACAAAAGCCCTCGCTAGTGGCACCCCTGGAAGAACAGAAACCCCCGACAGAAGACCCAAATACTTTCGAGGGACACATTGTATTTGCAGCCCACTTCATCAGCCAATCACCCCCTGACATCTGTTGGAAGCTTCAAAAGCTTGCCATGGGGCCCCACACCCCTCCTAACCTTCTTATTGACACAGCTTTCAGTATTTTTAACGATAAAGACCAGGCTGAGGAGGAAAAGAAGGAACAGCATAACTCCAGGAAGGAATGACAGCAAGCCAGGCTTTTGACAGCTATCATGAGAACACCCAACCCACTTCCTGGTCACCCCAAAAGTACTCCCAGAAGATCTCCACCAGGAAAGGGAGCCAGTTTCAGCTGTGGGAGTCCTGAACACTGGAGCAAGGAATGCTCAGGAAACAGGTCCCAGCCTTCACCCAAAACGCTATGCCAACTCGGCAAGAAGATGGGCCACTGGAAGAGGGAAAGCCCCCAGCTCTGAAGGGAGCAAGGAAATTCCCCTGTGTCAATCATGGCAGTGGCTGATTGACGGGACCCGGGACCACCCAAGGCTCCCGAGAAGACAGTCATCACACGGGAGGAACCGCAGGTGACCACTGACGTGGCAGGTAACCTTGTCCAATATCTAGTGGACACGGGAGCCACTTACCCTGTCCTGACTTCTCACGTTGGGCCCCTTGCCCCTAAAACCTGCTCTGTTGTTGGGGTCGAAGGAAAGCCAAAACTAAAACATTTCGCCACTCCTCTAACTTGCACCTGGAGAAACACTCTTATAACTCACAAGTTTCTTGTCATGCCTGAATGCCCCAGCCCATTATTGGGAAGGGATTTTCTCTCAGCCTTGGGGGCAGCTCTTACCCTCCCTGAAAACCAAAGCCAAGGCACATTTTTGGCTGGACTATGTATTGTACAAGACACGGACAATCCAACCCAAAATATTCCCCCAGAAACTGAAAAACTTATAGATCTGCAGGTCTGGGATCAGGGAATCCCAGGGAAGGCAAAGCTTGTCACTCTTATAAAAATCACCTAAAGGAAACTAATAACTTCCCTTCCAGGTGCTAATACTCCATAAACCAGAGGGTCAATAAGGCCTCCAACCCCTAATCTCAAAATTCATTAAATACGGGCTTTTGATCCCATGCCAATCTCCCTGTAATATTCCAATCCTACCTAGTCTTCTCTGGGAACCCTTATTGCCACCATCCTTTTAAAATGCAAATTTCAAAGAGGGGAAAGTAATTTAGAACTTGACTTGTCAAGAATAAAAGTAAAAATCCTAAGTGTCTTTTCTGTAAACATTAGTAAAAAGTAGCCATCTAGATAGGTGACCTTGATTTGTTCCATCTGCCAGGAGCCCAGTTTGAATCCAACCCCTTATAACTGATGGGTTTTACGTTGACTTAGGGCTAAAATTTTGAAATGGGAACTTTGAGGTTTCTGTGTCTGTGTATTTGTTTGTATTTATGTGTGTTGTAGATGTATGATATTGCCAAAATTAATTCGTAAAAGAGCTCTATTGAATTGGCTTAAAGGAAATTAAGTGCTTATATAAATACAGGAATATAAATCTGGCCAGAATGAATTTCAGGTTCATGTCATCTGGGAAATATTCAATACTAAACCAATATCTGGTATTGAAGGTGGCTTAAGCTTGTTGGTCTGATTAATATAGACATGTCTTTAGACTCATCAATGTTAAGTATAATACATCTATTGCAGCTAGGTTTACTAGAGGTCAAATAAGACCTCATTCTATCTATTACAAATTTGTCAACGAGATAAGTAACTTGTTATGAAAAAACTTTTAAGGAAAAAAGTGCAATGAGAAAAGCTTTGGGTAAACTTTTAAAAAATAATTATGTTTTAAAAATGTCTGTCTAAATTAGTCTCTCCAGATTCTGGTAACTTGAAATTCTAGAGTTGTGCCAAATTAAGTTAAATGAGGAAAGTTTATTAAATAACTAGGTCATTTCCAAATAAAATAAGATACTGAAACATTAATTGCTGAACATTGGCTTCCTTTTACAGAGAAATAAAAGGTTTAGGACTATTAATAAATATGTTTGGTGTCACACTGAGATATTTTCTATAAGAAAGCACATTTTAAAAAAATTATTATTTGGATTTATGTTTACCAATCTACAGAGTACTGATATCAATGACAGTGCATGGTTGCTTAAGGAAAGTAGGATGTGTGTTTTCAGTAAAGAAAGTATGAGGAATGGAATTGCATTTTATAATATTAAGGGAAAAGGAAGTTGGCTGTCTCTGGATGGCTGTTTCTGAATGGAAAAATAAAGTGATGGATACAGAAAGTGATGAAAATTTGTGGATAGGAACTGTGAGAAGAAAAAGTTTTGTGCATGGTTAATACTGACTAAGTTTAAAATGAATTTAATTGAGTAAACGAATTTTAAAAGTAAGCTGGTGCAAAACCTGAATTTGGCCTTTCTCTCTGTTAAAAGGACAAGCTTCTTAAAATGTTAAACTGCCTTCAGTAACAGGTTTTAAACTCTTTACCTTTTAAGTGATCTGTTCTGCATTTGTCTTTGAAATCTTTTATTGTCACTTTGGCTAAGTAAATAACTATTTTTTTCACAGTGACCTATGATCCTATCTGACTGTTTTAAACCCTTTTGATATTTTTTGACAAAACTTCCTAAGTCAAATTAAATTACATGTGAAGTACTGTCAAATGAGTAATAAATCTTCTTAGGTTATATTGTATGGCAAATATTACTAATACAGATATTCTAGAAATTATATGGAGTTCCTAAAATTCTGACATGTCATGGTAAAGTATTATCAGTCATAATTCTAGTTATTATCTTAAAATATTGTATGTCACAACAGTAACCAAGTTTCTTTATCAATTACACTGTAATCAGATGTTTAACCATGGCTTTTAAGTCTTTTGTCATTTATAGTTTTGTACTCTGATGCTGTTACAAAAAGTGCTTCATCATCAAGAAAATTCATAGGAAGACTATGGTAGCAGTTATAACAGTCCCACATCAAGATGATGGCTATGTGAGGATTCTAGCCCATACCAAATGAAAACAAGGAGCTGTCCTGCCTCTGAGGCCTCTAGATCAGGCATCCAGAGTTTTTACTCCCTGACAGGCAGTGTCCATCCCCCTATTCAACCTTGAAGCAGTTACAGAAAATGGACTGTCACCCGTCTGTTTCCCATAAAAATACGGGAGTAAAATCTCTGAGGAGGAAATGAAATAGGAGGGAAGGGGGCAGGACACAACCTTTAAAAGAATGATATAGCCATAGTACTTGACAAAGACTGGTTAAAGCCAACTGGGTCCAAAATGGCGAAAGATTCGACTTCCAGTGGACCTTGAGCCTCATTATACGCTTATTGTAATACATTAGCATGCTAAATGACACACCCACCATCACCGTGACAGTTCTGAGGACAACCCTAAAAGGTCAAAAAGTGTGCAGTGGCCCAATTCCTGGAAATCCTCGCCCCTTCCCCCAAATAATTGGAATAATCCTCCCACTCATTAGCCTATGAAATTATCAGCCCATAAAAACTAACCATGCCATATTTCGAGGCTCTCTCTCATCTTCTCAAATGGCCCACACTCTGTCTGTGGAGTGTGTTTCTCTCAAGGTCTCTCGCCTTCCTAGATGGCCCACGCTCTGTGTGTGGAGTGTGTTCTCTCTAAATAAATCCACTTTTTACCTATCACTTCATCTCCAAATTCTTTTGCGGCAAAGAAAGAACCTCAAATTCAATGGGAACAATTCCATAAGCTTAAATTGGCTATTTTAAATTAACCTGTAAACATCTATATTTTCTATGTAATTCAAGATTTCTGCTTTACTTAACATTAAATGTTCCACTCAGTAATTTTCTCATTAAGTAATTCATAACATTTAGGAGTGCCTATTCAGTGCCAAGGACTGTATGGGTTACTGAGATTGAAATGAGGGAAGCATAGTCCCCTGTTCTTAAAGTCTTGGGAAATGGATAAAAGCAAATTATAATAGATTTAGAAGTATGTATTGTACTATGGCAAGGCATAGAAAGAATGCTGAATTAGATTTTGGTCAGAAAACAGTCTGGAAAGTCTTGCTATTACAACTGATACCCATGCTGTCTCCAAATAGAAGATAGGCAAGCAAAGTGCTAGAAGGAAGCACATTACCGCAAGTGCCCAGACTAAGGAGAGAGAGCATAACAATGAACCTAGGTTTGTGCATGGATGGTATAATGTGGATAATTTACAAAAGATGTTATTAGAGAGCTAAACAATGATTACATCACAAAGAAGACAGAGTCAGTGCCTATTGTATAATGTGCACTCAATAAATGTTTCCTTAGAGACAGGACAGACAGTGATCAGGAACTAAAGTTCTGGCATCAGATTGTTCGGGTTTAATCCTGCTCTTCCATTTATTTGAACCTAACTTAGTAGAATTAGTGCTCAATACATTTTAGTTATTAACTGTTTCTCTTTATTTAAGATCATTCTCTATTGGTTGACTTTGAAGCACATAAGAGGCGCATTCATAGGAACTATTTTTTTTAACATCTTTATTGGAGTATAATTGCTTTACAATGGTGTGTTAGTTTCTGCTTTATGACAAAGTGAATCAGTTATACATATACATATGTTCCCATATCTCTTCCCTCTTGTGTACATTCATAGGAACTGATGTTAAATGTTATAAATTGGGGTTTTCTCAGGAAATAATGCATCTGCAAACTTTTTATTATATCTTCTCACTGATCATCATGGTGCTTTACATATTTTTTTCTGTGGAAAAAGAAACAGGAAGTGAAAGAGTTTTTTGTAATTCTGGCACAATATCACAAATTGGTAAATGATTAATTATTGTTAGCATGTATTGGAGTACAACACATCACTATTGTTTGAAGTGGTCATCCAACATTGTGGTATGAAGAATGCAGCATGACAAACATTTCTTAGTATAGGGAAAGGAGGAGAAAAAGAAGTAGAATATCTTAGGGAAGATTTCTGAGTCCAAATACAGTTTTGGGTCTAGCTTGAGTAGGAAAGGCCTCTATACTAAATTCTTTTTTTTAAACTTATTTTTGTTTTTTCCAGCTTTACTGAGGTATGATTAACAAGAAAACTACACATATTAAGGTATAACACATGGTGTTTTGATATAAGCATACCTTGTGTAATGGTTACCACACTCAGTCAAGCTAATTAGCGCATCCATCACTTTACATAGTTACCTGTGTGTGTGTGTGTGTGTGTGCGTGTGTTTACGTGTGTGTCGAGAACACTTAAGATTTACTCTCCTAGAAAATTTCAGATATACAATGCACTAATACTAAGGATAGTTACCATGCTGTACATTAGATATCTAGAGCTTATTCATGTTATAACTAAAAGTTTGTACCCTTTGACCAACATCTCCACATTTCTCCCATATCTTCAGTCCCTGGCAACCACTATTCTACTCTCTGTTTTTCTAAGTTTCACTTTTTTAGATTCCACATACAAGTGAGAACACCAAGTATTTGTCTTTCTATGTGTGGCTTATTTCACTTAGAATAATGTCCTCTAAATCTGTACACATTTTCAGAAAAGGCAGGATTTCCTTCTTTTTAAGGCTGATTAATATTCCATTATGTATTATGTATATATTTCTTTATCCATTCATCCACTTATGGACACTTAATTTTGATTCAACTGTTAGTCAGCCAGCATGTCTTATGCAATTTTCTTAAGAATAATATAATCTCTTAGTTTTTGGCCATTTAAGATGTCTTTCTGTTGCCTTTACACATGAAATGAAATTTGGCTAGCTTACAAGTTATGATACTTTCCATTTGTATTAAATAAAAGTAAACTCTAAATGGCTTAAACAATAAGGAAATTTACTGGTTCACATAACTGAAAACAGTCATAGGTAGGGTAAGATGAAATCTGGGTTTTAATAATATCATCAAGGTGCTAGTTATTATTTCACATTATTTTGTGATGTCGCTTTTGTCCCAAAGCTTGGTTCTGTCATGGTTATAAAAAGGTGACTCTTAGATATAGTTGCCTCCTTTTCACATAAGAGACTAGGTCAATTATGGTCATGTGGTCCAGCTCACTCTGAACCAATATCTGTGGTTGGAGGAATGCAGTACATCGATTGGCTTATGTCTGGTTTTCGCCTAATTCTATTGGATTAAGACAGTCATAGTTCACCTTTGATCCCTATGGTTGGACCTAAATCCTTTTATTCAAAAATGAATATATCCCAATGTTACATGGATATTATTAATTTTTCATTTTGTAAAGAAATAATGTGGACAGGCTATTTTTATTCCTATGTAGATACACACACACACACACACACACACACACACACACATACACTTTCCTTTTCAGTTTTGATAGTGGTAAGATCTGTCCTTTAAAATAATAATTAAAATTTTTCTTTGCTAGAGTGATCTAGGTCTGTATCTTCCTCCAATAATTTTGCTAAGCGTGTGGTGAATTATTTAATTTAGCATTAGGCTTGAGAAAGTTCTATTCTATCTTTGATTTTTTTTTAATTTGTTCTAACACTTCAGGAACATTAATTATTCATGAATTATCATTTTAATTTTAATTATTTCTATAGATCAGTTTCTATTTCATGATTCTTTTTTTTTTTGCTTTCCTAGAACAAAATAAATGTTTTTGATCTGCCCACTAAAGTTTCTTCTTGTTGTTGTTGTTAAGAACTTTTGTCGTCATTTATACTTTATATTCCGTGCTTTTCCAGTTGTCCCAGTGTTTTACTCAGGAACTGTTGAGGTATCTGACTTCTGGCATGTGAGAACGGTTGACTATTAAGCAGAGTAGCAGCAAGTTAAAGGGAAAAGAATAAATATGGTTTTAGGAATGGAGATTGGGATGCTGATGGACATTTAGGAAATGGGATCTGGAACACTATATAGAGGTGTCTGTGCTGAAGATTTGGAGGTTATCAACCTATTTGTAAAAATCAAGTAGATTTCTGAGTAGAGCGAGAAAAGAAAAAGGTAGCTGAGGAGGTAATCTTGAGTAACACGTTTAAACAGTTGAAAACAAAATCAGATATATGGGAAGAAAAAAAAATATTGGGGAGACAATGTCATGGAAACCAAAGGAGTCGTTTTATTACTTTAATACATATTTCTCAAGACTTGCTTTCTGGACCTTGCTTCCACACCTAAGAAAATATTGGGTAACATACCATGAAGTGTTTAATCATTTTTTCTATCTAAAATATTTTTCTAGTGAATATTTTAGTAAAATTTTAATTTTAGAACAATTTTATATCTACAAAATTATTGGAAAGATGGTACAAAAAAGATTTCCTGTATACCCCACACCTAGTTTCTCAATATAGTAGTGTGGTATATTTGTCACAATTGGCCAAACACAATTGATACGTTATTACCAACTAAAGTCCATACTTTATTCAGATTTCCTTAGGTTTTTCCCTAATGCCCCCTTTTTTGGTTGTTGTTCCAAGATCCCATCCAGGATACCATAATGCATTAATAGTCATGTCTCCTTAATGTATTCTTGGTTGTGACAGTTTCTCAGACTTTCCTTATTTCTAATGACCTTGACAATTTTGAGGTTTACTGATCAGTTGTTCCATAGAATATCTCTCAACTGGAATTTGTCTGATGTTTTTCTTATGCTTAGACTGAAACGATACATTTTGGGAAGGAAGACCACGAAGGTATATTGCCATTTTCATCACATAATATCAAAATTGAATGTTACTAAAATAACTTATCACTATTGATGTTACTCTTGATCACCTGGCTTGCAGAAGTGCTTGTCAGCTTTCTCCACTATAAACTTATTATTTTTTTCTCTCTTTTTCAATATTGTGCTCTTTGGAAGGAAGTCACTATGCTCAGCCCACACTTAAGGAGTGGGCAGATTTGCTCCACCTCTTTAAGGATGGAATATATATTCATTAATTTGTATCAGTATGTATTCATGGACTCTTATTTTGTACTTTGGGTTGTAATCCAATACTACTTCTTTTACTTTGTTGTTCAAATTGTTTCAACTTTGGCCATCAAACCTCTTTCAATTGGCTGCTGAATCCCTTTAATGTATCTTCATCATTATTTACTTTTTACTTTTGGCATTAATTTACTTTTTGGCACTATAAGATGCCTCAGGCCCATTTTGCCTATTTACTGCTGAGTCCTAGAATCAGGTAATTCTCCAAGGAGCCCTAGTTCCTTTTATTGAAGAATGGTATTAGAAACCAAGATCTGTGTGATGGTTGTGCTCATTTGTACTGGAGACATTGCATCCTGGACCCTCTCCGCCAACAAAGCAGCAGTTTGTAGTTTTCCACATATATGTATTGTACATATTTTGTTATATTTATGCCTAAGTATTTAATTGTTTGATACTATTATTGATGGTATTTTTAAAATTTCAAATTCTATATTTTTACTAGCTTTATTGAGACATAATTGACATATATTATACAAATTTAAAGTGTACAATGTGTTGATTTGACACACTTTTATATTGCAGTCTGATTACTACTGCAGTGTTAGTTAACACTCCATCACATCACATAATTATTGTTTCTTTTCTGTGCTGAGAACATTTAAGATCAATTCTCTTAAAAATTTTCGTGTGTTACAATACAATACTGTTAACCATATCACAATGCTGTACATTAGAACCCCAGAACTTGTTCATCTGCTAACAGTAAATTGGCTTTTGTATATTAACCTTGTACCCTGAAGCCTTGCTATAGTTGCTTTTTTATAAAAAAAATTGTTTGGAATTTTTCTATCTAGACAATCCTATCATCAATGAATAGCAACTGTTTTATTCTTTTCCAATATTTATCCTTTTATTTCCATTTCTTTTCTTATGACACCAGCTAGGACTTCCTATGTGATGTTGAATAGGAGTGGTGAATGGGAACATCCTTGCCTTGTTTCTGGTGTTAGGGGGAAATTGTCTAGTTACTCATTGATTATGTTAGCTGTAGGTTTCTGTAGATGGTTCTCCATTGATTTGGAGAAGTTCTTCTCTACTCCTAGTTTGCTGAGTATTTTTATTATGATTGAGTATTGGATTTTCTCAAATGGTATTTCTTCTGTGTCAGTTAATATGATCACATGATTTACTCCCTTTAGTCTGTTGATACAGTGGATTGATTGATTGATTTTTCATGTGTTGAACCAACCTTGCATACATGGAATAAATACCACTTGGTTGTAGTATATAATTCTTTTCATACATTGTTGAATTCGACTTGCTAATATTTCAGTGAGGTTTTGTTTTGTGTCTATGTTCATGAGAGATACAAGTTTGTGATTTTTTTTCTTATATCCAGTTTTAGCATTAGAGTAATGCTGGGCTCACTGAATGAGTTAGATAGTGTCCCTCTGCTTTTAATTATTTATTTTTTTTGAAAGAGGCTGTGGAGAATTGATATTATTTCTTCCTTTAATGTTTGGTAGAAATCACTTGTGAAACCATTTGTATCTGGTGATTTCTTTTTTTTTTTTTTTTTTTTTTTTTTGCGGTATGCGGGCCTCTCACTGTTGTGGCCTCTCTCGTTGCGGAGCACAGGCTCTGGACGCGCAGGCTCAGCGGCCATCGCTCACGGGCCCAGCCGCTCCGCGGCATGTGGGATCTTCCTGGACCGGGGCACGAACCCACGTCCCCTGCATCGGCAGGCGGACTCTCAACCACTGCACCACCAGGGAAGCCCTATCTGATGATTTCTTTAAGGAAAGGTTATTAGTTATTAATTCAATTTATTTATACATATAGGGCTATTCATGTTATCTGTTTCTCCTTGTGTGTATTTAGATTGTTCTTAATCCTTCTGAAACTATAAAATATACTTGATAAAATTTGAAAATGCCTACAGAGATTGCCTCAAAAAAGCAGATTTATAGATCTAGAAAATAGAATGAAGCAGCAAATGGCTTAAATTAAAAAAAAAATTTACAGTGGGAATGTGAAGTCAGTTTCAAAATTTTAATCAGATCAGTTAGAATGGGTCATCATCTTTCTATTACTTAAATATTTTTGTCTGTTTGTATGTGTGCTATGAGTCTGTGTGCATCATCATTTGTTACCCCAGGTAAGAACTTAATTTTTTTTCTATTTTGATAATAGTATATTGTGTTATGTTTTATTTTAAATCTTTACACGGCAATATTTACTTAGTCATTTAAGATCATTTTCCTTATAATAACTTGAGTCGTTCCATTCCCTGATCACATTTAATTTATATTTAACATTTATTTGAAGTTGTTTCTCAATGTTTTATGGGTATTCTCATTAGGAAACAGGTGTCCAAAGTACTGTGTTATTTACTTTGGAGTAATAATGGGCTTTTGTGCACAATGATGATGTCTTGGATTTTATTTTTTAACTGTGAGGATTTCAAGAGATACGTGATCTTTTTGGTCTCAACTAGCGTGGAAAATAATGGAACTGCTTACCAAAAAAATAAGAGAAACTAGCAATAATAATTTCACAGAAATAATGATGTCTTTAGGCGCTTTAAGACAATGACATCATGAAGTTGTTGGGTGACCAAAAATATATTAGTTTTTACAATACAGTAACTTGTTTATTAAAAGTAGTTGAACATGTGATAATTATCAATATTGTCATAACATTCTATGACATTTACTAAACCACTTAACCACTTAATTACCTAATGCCTCAGCATTCTGAAGTGCTCAACAAAAACAGTGCCATTTTCTTTAGAATTGACTGTTCAGCTATCAGTTTGCTTACTAGACAGAAACATCTGTTTTTTCATCCCACATAACACTTAGCCCAGTGGTCCCCCCACCAAACACACACATGAAGTCAGCATTAAATAGAATTTTTGAGAGGATAGGTGAATCAAAAGATGAATGAATGCTCACCTCCACATCAGCTGGTGGGTAAAACAGCATCTCATTGCTTTGGTAACGTCAGTCATCTTTTCCTTACTTCTTCTGGTCAGGTATATTACTTGGATATTGGCTTCTTCTTTCTCCTTCTACCAACTCTACATGGAGATATCATTGATTCTTACATAGAGGTTGATAACCTAATCAACAAAGCAACTAAATAATCATATTCATGGGTTCTGCCCAACTTCTGGGGTAGTATACAAGTGTTTACCAGGGAGTGGGAATCTTAGGGCTGTCTTAGAATTCTGCCTGACACAACAGCACAAGTATTCCTACCGTAATCCATTTCCCATAATTATCTTGCTGCTTCCAACTTTATGTAAGTGGAATGTCCATTCTTAACTATCTGGACAAAGATGGCTTCCTTTGGGGATATTCTGATTAACCCCTTGATTTATTCTATCTTTGATTATTTTCAGTCTCACCTCCTTTGCTTTTATCCAGACTTTCTTGCAAGGCGCACACATTTCTTTTCCTTCTTCCTTTAGAGTCTATTCCCTTTGTAAAAGTTATTTGAACTCTCCCCTTAGAAAGACTAACCTTTTATACTTCCACCTCTTGATAGGAAATTTTTATCTAGTATCAGGCCTCAACTGTAAGTTGTCCATGGATCAAAACTATCTTGCAAAATCAGAAGTCTACATTCCATTTTTTATTGTCCTAAAGGAAAAGCTAAGCACCTATTTATTCCATAATTCTTTTCAAAGTCTGTGCCTGTTAATTGTGCACACAGCATTTTATTATGTACCAGACAATGACTTAAGCATGGTATTCCTGTTCAAAACATGAAAATGAGAAGTATCATGAAAGAATGGCAACTGTGTCATATTTTTCTTCATTCTTAACACCATGTACAGCTTTTATATAAAACTCTGGCACACATGTAGTTTTTCCTTTTCCTGGAAAATGCAAATAATGTATACTTCCTTCATAAATTACATGCTCTATTGAATAAAATCAAACACCTGAGTATAGAAACAAATTGTAATCAATGATAAGATAATTTTTCACTCCTTTTTATTTAGACATTGTATTAGTTTTCTCAGGTTGCCATAAAAAATACCACAGTCTGGATGGCTTCAAAAACAGAAATTTATTTCTCACAATTCTGGCAGCTAGAAGTTCAAGATCAAGGTGCCTGCAGGGTTAGTTCCTCATGAATCTCTTTCCTTGACTGCAGGTGGACTTCTCCCTGTGTCTTTCTTTACATGTCTTCGCTCTGTGTGTATCTGTGTCCTAATCTCTTCTTGTAAGGACATTAATTGTATTGCATTAGGGCCCACCCTAATGACCTCATTTAACTAAATCATCTCTTAATAGTTCACATCTCCAAATACTGTCACATTCTGAGGTTCTGAGAATTAGGACTTCAATATATGAATTTCGAGGGAGGGGAACACAATTCAACCCAAAATACTCGTGATGTGAACTAACTGCTTTGTGCACAAGTGTCTAAGGAGAAGATAGCAGTGCAGAATGCAGTGTAAGAGAAATAATTACTGAGATGAACAAATGTTACTACAGGGCCACCATTTTATAGCTACTGCAGAAGTACATGGAGCTGTGTAATTCTGGGTGATAATTTTCTTGGTAGATTGTAATAGACTATTCAGAGAAACCTGTTGAATATTTTCTTGGATTGAAAGAAAGAGGCACAAAAGAAACCATTTCCCAACATTTTATTTGATTCCATGAGAATTTTTAGCAGCTAATTATACTCTGCTATGTAGGAAGCCAGATCCAATAGGAATCTTTTGGGTTAATATGTCTATTACTTTCAGGATGAGATAATAACTCACCTGTTATACAATATTATCAATATTATCTTGACATGCATTTTTAATGAATTGGATCTTTCAGTTTATGTGCACTCATCAAACCTAATAGTTCAACCTCTCTATAAGTATCTTCCCCACTTTCTATCTGAGAAAATAACATTTTATTATAAAATGACAATTTTTGTAACTTTGATCTTATTTCTAAGATAAGAAAACAAACATTATTTTGGGGGCAGAAATAGAAACAAAGTAAACTCTCTGTTAAAGCAAAAGAAACAACTTTTTGAAACTATCCCTGGACGTACTTTTACAGTATATCAGAAATATTTCTTTTTTGGTCATCTTCGGACTGCAGTGTGAACCAAATTAGTTATGTTAAAAAACATGAAAGTCTTACTGGCTACTTGCCCTAAATGAAGAGACATCCTTCTACCCCCAAGCAACAACAGAAACTAAAATCCCTCTGTCTTCTCTCACCATTGTTGTCCATAATGAGGAATTTGGTCAGGAGTAAGAATAACTCGGTTATAGTCCGTGTTATCACACTCCTCTCAACTTCTCTTCCACGTGTTGAATGACTTCCTGACTTATTTTCTGCGTATATGTAATGTTTGTCTCCTATCTTGGGTGCAATAGCTCTTGGTTATCAGATCTCTTCTCCCTGATACATTAGATAATTTTGACTATTATTTAAATTGTGCTTCTCCTGACTAACTTCTCTTTAGTTTCCTTTTCACTTTAGACTACCAATGGGCATGTTTTAATCTTTTACAATTCAGGATTTATTTTCACAAACAGCCTAATAGTTAAATAAGCTTAGAAATTTAGGAAAGATAAATTGGGCCACTTTGTACTTTTCCATATAAGGGAAACTAACTACTTGTGTGCTTAGATGTTGCTTCTGGAGGAACTTTCCAGAGCATTAAGCAGTAAGTACCAACTCTCAGAATGATGTGAGTCTCTGATCCTGTGATACCAACTTTCCACCTAGGTAGGGCCAAAGACATTTGGATTGGGTTGAATGGGTACCATCTTTGTTCTTAGAAGTGCTTGGCATAAGTCTTGTTATTGTTACACACAAGGGTTATTTTAGTGTTAATTTGAATACATCAGAAGAATTTATGTTAGAATTTCAAAGAAATATATGAATCTCTATAGTCTTCAAATCTCAATTTTCCTCTGTGATATAAAATATCACTCTTCTTTAAATAGATCGCAAAATTATTCCAAACTACAAGATCCAAACGCTGAACAACAAACAGTTCATATTTACCACAAGGAATAGGGTTAAATTTTGCTCTCCAATGACAAATCCCAATCCAGAACAGATTTTAGCCAGGCAGCTAGCAGAGCTCTCTGGGTGAACTGCACAAGCCATGTTGGGTGCAGAGCTCAGAGCCGGAAAGCAAACAGCTGCTGTAGCCTGATTTGAGTTAAAATAGTGTGAGTGTTTAGTCTGGCGCACGGCTTCAGGGGAGATTGGCAGCTGGGTCAAACAAAGTCCTTCCATTGGCTCTCTTCCCAGGCAGCTTCTGCTAGTATTTAGGTACTAGTGCAGTGTAGGGCCCTTTCTCAGGCAAAACCTAACATCTGACCGCACCCTCTTTGCTTTTTCCAAAAAAAAAAAAAAAAAAAAAAAAAAAAGAAAAAAGCTTCTTTTTCCTTCTTTCGTTAAGATAAATTCTCCAGTAGACAACCTCTCCCACTAATTGTGTATTAGCAATGTATTTTATCTTGAGAGCTGGCACACTGGGCTCTCAACGTGGTGTGGAAGGCAGCCTGTTACAGTGCTGGATTCATAAAAGGCCCTTTATGGTTTGTGAAAGAATATCTGTGTGCTTAGGCAGGAAACTTTTTGAGCTGCAGAAAAGCCAGAAGACATCTAGGTAAGGCTGCGTATCAAATCTACTTTTTTGGGGAAAAGTTGGGCAGTGAGAATGATTCATCACAAGCGACGTGAGTTTGGAGTGTGCCTGTTCACTTCTGTAGAAGTTTAAAAGGTACTATTTGTTTGCTTATTTTTTGTTTGTTTATTTGAATCTTAAGGGAATACTGTAGTCTGCATTTTTAAGATTTTGTTTTCTGCTGTTGAACTGATTATACTGGATATAGGGTTTTATTATATAGCAAAATCTTTGTAAACTGCCGTAGAAAGAAAGTGTATTTAGAAGGGAAATTGACAAGTTTTAAAGAGTAATTGTACAATCATTTGAGGACAGAGGAACGCTGCATTAGACTAACAAGGGTTTAATTACCAAAAAAAGTTTAATGTTGCTTTGGAAGGAATATTAAGTAAGTTGTCTTTGTCTCTTACTTTTTAATTTTAGTCGCTGATTTAGCCTGTTGGGTCACATTTTTTGTTAGTGCTGAAGGCTGCCATGAATCCCTAATGAGGCCCCTTTGCACATGATTTTGGCACTTGGCCAAAATCAACTTCCCAGCGGCAAGCTTTCTCTAAAGAACCTGGAGCAAAAAAAAAAAAATGTTTTTTATTAGGAATCATGTCTGAGAGCTTCCATAACCAGTTGTGTAGGCATGTCAAAATGACTTTATACAGTAAATATGAAACAAACATTTAAAAAAATTTCCTTATATTGTTGCTTTGAGAATTATGAATTCCTGCTTGTGGCCACCTAAAATACGTTATAGCAAGAACAATCTTAAAGAAGAAGGTTTACCGATTTTTTTGTTTTTCTCAGCAGACCAGAGTAGGGATGGTCATCACACTGAGAAGTATACAGTACGAAAGGGTTATTCAAAACACTTCAGGATAAATAACAGATGAATTCTTAAAACTGTTAATCTCTGTAAGTAATACTCAGTGAACAGTAAGTAATGAAGTTTTCTAGAAGTTTCGCTGTGTGCAGAATTCAGCTTAACCTTTTTAAAATGGGATTTTTGTATATTTTAAATATCATAGTGTTTGGGATTCTAAAAATGTTGGCACTTTTTGTATAATTTTAAAAGTGTATTAACACCCTGATGGTATTTATAACAAATGTTTTAAAAGTGCTTGATATATAAACATGACTGAATAACTTAAAATAATTGTATTTAATTGCTGTTTTGCAATAAAAATGATGATTTTTTTTATGAAAGAAAGGTCAAAGTCACTTTCATCTAATTTTCGGAACTGTCAGTTTTTCTTTGATTTAACTGGATTTTATCATGTAAGCCGATACGTTACTTTATACTCCAGTATTTTAAGAGTTAAATTCACAGGTTGCAATGAAATACCTTAGTAATCAGATATTAACAACCTCAGATTTTATGTAACCATTTTCAGCAATATATTTAGACATTAAAAATAGACACACTGCAGTGTATTTAAAAGCAGAAAAGTAGGATCTCGGTTGCCCTGTTTTTTTTTTAAGAAATCCTATTATACTAAATGCTATTTTGCCTTATATGTTAGTCTGTGGTAATCTAGAGTGAAACTTTATTTTTCACTTTACAATAATCATATTTCTTTTTAAAATATTGATGGGAGCCTGATTTATTCTTTAAAGAAACATGAGTTAGAGCTGTCTTACTAGGTATGTTTTTCATTTATTTATCACTATGTTTATCTTCTCTTTTTTATTACACAGTATAAAAGATTGCTAATTGGGGTCATAGAAAAAAATGAAAATTAACTTTAAATAAATTTTAGCATTAGAAAATGCATCTGATTTCTTTCAGATCAAATAAATATATATATAATTTATGTATATATAAAATATTTTTTGGTATTGCTGTATTTACATTGCTGTTAGTTGCACTGAGGCATGGAGTGTTTGAAGTTACCCTATCAGTCAGCATTAAAATACAGAGATGCTATAAATTGGTAAAGGGCAGTACATATCTGCTATTTATAGATATTTACCTGGATAAGTTCTGTACTTCCATGTGAGTTCGCAGTTGAATTCTCATTTAATGTAGTCTTCAATATTCTTAAAAAAAGAAGTTAATATATGTTAGATATTTCAAAATTTGCATAAAGCAGGAACATTTTTATCATTTACTATCATCAAACAGGTGCAGGAAAAATAAGATAGCTTGCTTATTCAGCAGGGTTCTTGCTTAAAACATTATTTTTGAATTCTATTTTTCTTTTAATCTTAGCTCTCATACATACAATATTGTCTTCTGTTTCCATTTTTTATTTTTTAATTAAGTATTTTGCTTACTTGAAATTGACAGAATGTTTCTCTAAAATATACTGAAAAATGTTTCAGCTGATGATTTTAGCTGTTGTTGTGGGGTTTTTTGGTTAATTAGAGGCCATAGCAAAATAAATGCCATAAAATATCGCACTTTTAAAGTACACAGATATGTTAGTTTGTGAGTTCCGAAGAAATTTAATTGTATAAAATTACTGACAAACACTTTTGAGTTGAGGGAGAAACAAGTAAGTAGTGAGAAAAATTTAAGTTATACACTTTAGCTAAATTTACTAAGAAATTTACTGTCTTTTGCTATAGCTATGAATTGTAATTGCGTATTTCAAAAGTGTAGGCTTTTTAGCAGACTTATTAGCTAATTTTCCTTTAGGGACCATAAATGCAAAACACTGATTACATTTTTTCACTGAGTTGACATTTTAAAACAATATTCAGGATACAATTACTTTCAAAAAGAAAAATATTTTGATATTTTTGTTAAATTTATTTGCAAAGAACAGTTGGAATAATTTGCTTTATTCAGCATTTTCCCCAAGCTTTTGGAAATACTAAAACCTATTCCACTTTACCATAGGGAAACTACTTCACTCTTCAGAGAAAGTGAATTTCATTTGTAGTTGTCAATTTAGATTATGGGCCTTTACCGTTTTAAGTGTGACAGTGTTTTGGTTTGTTTCAATTATGCAACAGGCCTAAAATGCTTTCATCCCCCCCCCCCAATTTAAAAGAGCTCTTAAATAATTAAGTATAAAATTTAATTCTTGTTAAAAAGGGAAACTTTAAAACTGCAGTGTTTTATCCACGATTTTTTAAATGTGAGAAATGTTACAACAGGGCATTTTGGATGAGCATTTTATCATTTAAATGAAATGCTTTGTTTTAAATGGTAAATTCCAGCAATGAGATAAATGTATCGCTGCATTAGATAGAATATAAGTATTGAATTTTGGCACAACTTCAGTGACCTCTGCCATAAAAGATTGGTATATGTGGGATGATCTTGGATTTGCAATAACAAACGTAGATGGTGAAGCACGTGAGAAACCGACCTTTGTTGTTTTGGAGGAATTATGTGCTAAAAGTCAAGAGATACTTTTCATGTAAACTGCTGATAAATATTTTGTCATTTAATTAATAAAGTAAATCTTGAACATTAAAGAATTAATTACAATTTTAAAAATGCATTCGTAAGACTTTTTCCACAGAAATAACTGTAGTGTATTATTCTTTTATGAGATGAACAACTGTCATATTTCCACGCAGCTAATATTTAACTATAAATTAGATAAGCAAGTAATTTTTTAAATGTTATGCTTTGATTTAAACACAGTTAATAGTGAATAAAAATAGTGTTCTCTGGTTTTGACTTTTTCATATAAAAGAATGGTTGATTTGCACTTGTTGCATTTTTTACTTAATAATGGTTTAATTTTGAAATTATCATAAAGTAAATATTGCTATTTGATATCGTTTTTAAACATGGTGGGGTTTATTTTATAAGCGACCTGACCTAGTATATATTTAAACAATGGTTATTTATATTTAGCTGTATAGTCTTCTTTCAGAGTCAAGATCAGCAAAAGGCCTCTTTTCTGGTGCTCAAAATTTTTTCTAAAAAACTCTTTAGTTTTTAGTTTTCTCTTGTTTATGTGTCCAGGTATGTCTGCCAACCTGAGTATCTGCCTACATCCTGAGATATCTGTCTTGTGAGCATTAGGCCGGAAAGTGTAGTAGTAGGCTCTAAGTTTATTCTTATTCCATATTCCACTGAATAAGTGAAGATTTTAAGTTTCTTATTGAAATCTAGTCTATATATGAGTCAGTATAAAGATCACATCAAATCTGATGATTTTGATATTTTGAAGCACTGAATATCCTGTGTAAGTTAGTGGTCATTTACATGTTTGTGTAGTGATTCTAAATATATGATCATTATTAGTTTTAAAGATTTACTAATTCATAGGAAATATAGAATGCCATCATTTGCTTAAAAATTATTATTTACTAATTTTATAATTGCTTCCACTTTGCTATTACTGAAATGTTACATAATAGTTCTCCTTAAAAATATCATGAGACTAAGTCGTGCCTTGCTTTCCATTTCTCCCATTAACTTTAGAGGTCATAATGTGTGTGTTGGAGGGTGCCTGAAAATATTTCAAAAATTTTTTTCTTTCCTGTGATTATCAACTACGATTTGCAGAGATTTTGAAAGGAATGATTGTGTATTTTTTTAATGTTTATGTAAATGTGAGGAATACATGGGCTTTCATGGGACTTCAGTTTAAAAAACTAAAATAGAAAATAAGATGAAGATTAATGACATGGTGTATTTTTATAGCAACTAATTACAACTTGCTATTCATACATAAACAACAAACTGGAAAGATACCCAGTGGGCTCTGAGAGCAGCCTTCACTTAAGAACTGCTGGGAAAGTGGTGGCAAAGGGATGATTTTGGTCCAGTCTGGATGATCTATGGTGTTTCAGGCCCGTGCAATCATTTCCCTGTTGAAATCCTCTAGTCTTGCTTCAGAGCCCCCATAACACTAATCTCAGAAATTTTTACAGAGAGGGGTTGCAGAACACACTCTTTCTTGTTGTTCACTGGAGGGTCCGTGATTGGGGTTTCTTTGGCAAAGGCAGTGTTCTTCTCTGTATAGTGGTTTAAAAAAACAAGATCACAGTTTGGGTAGGTCAGCTCAATCAGTTGGCCAAATCAGCATAATAACCAAGCCAACTCAGCCTTAACAAGGATAATTAGTTTTTCATTCTTGCCTAAACCTGGGCACTTTCCTGAAGAATGCGGACAGTTGTGCACGAAAGGTTGAGTTGCTGAAAACTGTACAACATGCATTTTTCTACTTGTGAATTAACAAACTGTGTTTTGTGATCAAAATAGTTTATATCAATATTCGTTGTGTGTGCAAAATATTTAAACAGTGAAAGAGCAATCTTCCTGAAATTAAATATGTGGGATTAGCTTTATTATAATTTTATTTGAGATGTCATCTGAAAATTACTTTTTAAAAGCATTCTTTAAGTTTTTTTCTATTACATTCTTCATAAGGCATAATAATTTAGATATGAATTTTTTGCTAGTGGAGCAGTTTTTGAAAATTATATGTATGTTGCCAGTGCTTATTCTGTAGGATTCTAACCTGATCACATGTTCTTTCCTCTCCATTCCTAGGGTTCATTCATAAATATTCTCTGGAGGGATTTTTTTTTTTTTTGACAACAGCCAATTTTAGATACATTCAGGTAGCGTGACAGTTAAAAAGTTGATGCACAGAAAATCTCTGTTCAAATGTGATTCAGCTATTTCTAAAACATGTTCGATTGTCAGGAAATGAATCAACAAGGATGTAGAAATAAAGAACGATTTGTAATTTTGGCAGATGAAACAGAGCAATAATCAGTTCAGAATATTTATAGAATGATAACATTTTTCTATTGACATATTTTGTGCCAACAAATTTAATTTAGAAACTGCTATTTGTTACTAGAAGCCAGTAATTGACTTTGGTAATCAACAGTTCAAAATGTCTGATATAAGACAAAAGGCTTATTGAATGAATTGGTCTTAGATAAAATGTTAGGCTATTAGGCTACCTCATATCTGGAATTTGTTTTAATCTTCAATACCCAAATCATTAAATAAGAATGTAGGAGTATTTGCATATTTCCTACTTTCAGAATTAGCCAGTCTACCTAATGAAAATTGTTCCCTCCTCTTAGATAAGTTAACAACTTAAGAGTAATCAAATATCTTACAGTTTCCATTTTCCATTTTAATGCCTACTCAAGATGAAACTTGTAGTAGGTAAGTCACATAAAAGTCTGGATTAATAGTGAGATGAGATTATGTAGCCCAAAATGAAATTATATATATAAAGCACAGGCATTTACAAACATTTCTGTGGTCAGATATACAAGTTGCATTGAAGGTAGAGCTTCTCCTTTCTCACTTGAGGAAAGTGCAATCAAAAGTAATTTACAGATGTGCAAAATGTACAGCTGTGCTCTCCTAAATTTCACAGAAATGAGCTAAATTGTAATGGATTTAAATTGGATTGGAAGCATCATTACTAGGTTTACTAGTTAAAGGCAAGTAATACCTATGAGTACGTGGGATGATGTATGTCTAAGTGGCAGCAGAACCATTAATGTATTGGAAATTACAACCACACCAAAACATGCAGCAGGTTTTGTGAAAATCAATTAAGTGTGTAGATCCCCTCTATGTACTCTATGCCTCTATGCCATTTACATTATATACTCCCTGGCAACATGCAAAATGATCCAAGTACAGCTGAAGTATGTGTTTATGTGTGTGTGCATGTTCACAAGATGATGTGTGTGTGTGTGTGTGTGTGTGTGTGTGTGTAAGAGATCTTTATGTTTTCTTTCCCTAGTGGTAAGGAAAATATCAAGAGTAGGATGTAAGTACCTTGGTAAAAATAGGGAACACTAGTAAACTGTCTTTGTCTATTGGATTATAAGCAATGACCATGAACATACATCTCTGGAAAATCAGCTTTTTAAAAAAAATCCATGCGTTTCACTTGGAGCTACTTATATACTCAATAGCGATAAACTACTGTCATTAATATTATCTGAGCAGGTAAAGACCTTTATTTTATTGAAGTATAGTTGATTTACAATATTGTACCACTTTCAGGTATACAGCAAAGTGATCCAGTTTTACAGTTGTATATATACATTTTTTTCAGATTATTTTCCACTATGGGTTATTACAAGATATTGAATATTGTTCCCTGTGTTGTACAGTAAATCCTTGTTGCTTATCTATTTTATATATAGAAGTATGTATCTTTTAATCCCATATTCTTAATATATCCATCCCCCCACTTCTCCCTTGGTAACCATAAGTCTGTTTTCTATGTCTGTGAGTCTGTTTCTATTTTGTAAATAGATTAATTCTTATCCTTTTTTAAGATTCCACATGTAAGTGATAGCATATGGTATTTGTCTTCCTCTGTCTGACTTATTTCACTTAGTATGATAATCTCTAGGTATATCCATGTTGCTACAAATGGCATTATTTCATTCTTTTTATGGCTGAGTAGTATTCCATTGTGAGTGTGTGTGTGTGTACACACACACACACACACACACACACCACTTCTTCCTTATCCATTGATCTGTTGATGGACACTTAGATTGCTTCCATGTCTTGGCTATTGTATATAGTGCTGCTGTGAACATTGGGGTTCATATTGGAATTAGAGTTTTTGTGTTTTCCAAATATATGCTCGAACTGGAATTGCTGGATCTATTTTTAGGTTTTTAAGAACCTCCATACTGTTTTCCATAGTGGTCACATCAATTTACATTTTTCACCAACAGTGTAGGAGTGTTCCATTTTCTCCACACCCTCTCCAGCATTAGTATTTGTAAACTTTTTGATAATGGCCATTCTGACTGGTGTGAGGTGATACCTCACTGTGGTTTTGATTTGCATTTCTCTAATAATTAGCAATGTTGAGCATCTTTTCATGTGCCTGTTGGCCATCTGTATATCTTCTTTGAAGAAATGTCTGCTTAGGTCTTCTGCCCAGTTTTTGATTGGGTTGTTTGTTTTTCTGGTATTAAGTTGTATGGGCTGTTTGTATATTGCAAATTAACCCCTTGTTGGTTGCTTCCTTTGCAAGTATTTTCTCCCATTCTGTAGGCTGTCTTTTTGGTTTGTTGATTGTTTCCTTTGTTGTGCAAAAAGTTTTAAGTTTGATTAGGTCTCATTTGTTTTTTGGAGGATTTTTTGCTTTTATTTCTTTTGCCTTGGAAGACTGATCTAAGAAAATATTGGTACGATTTATGCCAGAAAATGATTTGCCTGTGTTCTCTTCTAGGAGTTTTATGGTGTCATGTCTTATATTTAAGTCTTTAAGGCATTTTGAGTTTATTTTTGTGTATGGTGTGAGGGAGTGTTCTAACTTCATCAATTTACATGTAGCTGTCCCGCTTTCCCAACACCACTTGCTAAAGAGACTTTTATCCATTGTATTTTCTTGCCTCCTTTGTCAAGGATTAATTGACTGTAGGTGTGTGGGTTTATTTCTGGGCTCTCTATACTGTTCCATTGATCTATGCGTCCGTTGTTGAGCCAATACCATGATGTTTTGGATGTGTAGCTTTGTAGTATTGTCTGCAGTCTGGGAGGGTTATATCTCCAGCTTTGTTCTTTTTTTAAAAAAACTTTTTATATTATATTGGAGTATAACAATATTGTGATAGTTTCAGGTGCACAGCAAAGTGACTCAGGCATATGTGTACATGTATCCATTCTCCCCCAAACTCCCCTCCCTTCCAGGCTGCCACATAACATTGAGAAGAGTTCCCTATGCTATACAGTAGGTCCTTGTTGGCTATCCATTTTAAATATAGCAGTGTGTACATGTCAATCCCAAACTCCCTAACTATCCTGTCCCCCCATCCTTCCCCCCGATAACCATAATTTCACTCTCTAAGTCTGTGAGTCTGTTTCTGTTTTATAAATAAGTTCATTTGTATCATTTCTTTTTAAGATTCTGCATATAAACAATATCATATGAAATTTCTCTTTCTCTGTCTGACCTACTTCACTCAATATGAGAATCTCTAGGTCCGTCCATGTTACTGCAAATGGCATTACTTCATTCTTTTTACTGGCTGAGTAATATTCCATTGTATATATATACCACATTTCTTTATCCATTCCTATGTCGATGGACATTTACGTTGTTTCCATGTCTTGGCTATTGTAAACAGTGCTACAATGAACATTGGGGTGTATGTATCCTTTCAGACCATGTTCTTCTCTGGATATATACCCAGGAGTGGGATTGCAGGGTCATATGGTAGTTCTATTTTTAGTTCCAGCTTTGTTCTTTTTCCTCAGGATTGTTTTGGCAATTCTGGGTTGGTAAAGATGTGTTCTTGACCAAGTTTCCTTGGGCTTGAAATAGACTTATTTTCTTTGCCAAACTTTTCTAAAACTCTTCTGGGAAGGTGTGTTGATGGTTGAAGGAAGAAGGGGAAATGGAAGGTGAATGATTGCATGATTGCATTTGGCCAGGGAATTAAAGGGCTTTTACCCTGTGTAAGCTCAGAGATTTATTATAATCAATCCATCAGTATTTCAGCAATAATTTGCTTTTCTAAGAGTTTTATTAAAATAACTGCAAAAAATTGACCTGGGAGGTAATTATAAAACTGACTCATTGGTTAGGAGTATGCTGATGGAACCCTTTATCTATTCTGCCTACAACATTGTTTTCAAGTGATTGACTCCTGCCATTGAAAGTGTTATACATGATCAGTTATTGATGCAGTGGTTCAGATCTTGTGCAGAGGTTTTCATATATCTCATCTCCCTTAATCCTTTAACTAACGATGAAAGGTGGGGATAATTATCCCTATTGTATGGATGAGAGTTCTTAGAGTGCTTAAGTAATTTTCTTAGAGTTCCTGGTCTAGTAAGTGTCCATGTTAGGATTTGAACCTGTGTTAATGGTGCTTCCAGTCCATGTTATTTTCCATTGCACTATAAATTTAATGATTTTGACTTTGAGAGTATGAGGAACATTAAATATAATCCTCTGATTTAAAAGCTCTTTTTTTTTTAACAGTTGAAGAAACAATGTTCTGAAAGTATTAAAAATCAGTCATAGATGGAGAATAGTGATATTTTATATAATAGGTATTTTTTAATATATGAATTACATTTAATGTTGTTTAAGTTAAGCAATAGCCAGTCACCAATAAAACACTTTTGATCATAAGAGTTTTTCTCCAGAAAGAAATGATGATGTATATGGGTAACGATTACATTTCTAGTATGAGGCTGTTTTGCACATCAGTGGCTTAAAATATTAAGAGCTGTGGAATAGTACAATAGGGGGAAAACATTCTCTCAGTCAGGAAATTTCACTAGCTTGTTTTGTTAACATATATGTTATTATAACCAAAAAGGTACAGGAATTGGAGAGGCTCAGTGATTTTTCATTGTGGTCATCAATAACACCCAGTGCCCCTGAGCAGAGCACTATTGTGGCATTCCACAGAAGCAGAGACTCAGAACCCTTCCCATAGTGCTTCACTGCTCTGAAGTAGGTGTTGTCACTAGATGATGGCATCTCTTTAAAATTCAGTTTGTTCATATCACAGGCTGTGTAGAAAGAAACTTGAACTATATTATAGACCACTTGTTAGTAAAAGTTTTAAAATTAGATTTCTAACTTCTGTTGATAAGAGTAAGACTTAAAAGAAATGAGGATATGGGCATAAAATACATTTTATAAAATTGTTAATCTACTTCAGTTAAGTTTTATGTAATGCTGGATATTATTTTTCAAAATATCTTGGTGAACATTGAAAAATTTGGTCCAAAATCACTTTTCCAACACTCAGATATTTGATTTATTGTCTTTTAGAGCTGTGATCATTGAATGCTCTTTCTTTAACTTCCTTATTTTATCCAGGAGAAAATGGTGACTTAGAGGGAAAGAAAATGTTTTTTCTGCTCATGGTAATAATACGAGTGCCTGGAAAGTTGGCTTTGAATATAAATCTCCCTTCAAGTTTTGTATTCCTTTCTTTACATAAGGACCTCATTTATATCAAGCAATTTATATCAAGCAATATCTAGCAAATGTTCTGTTTTCCTCTTTTTAAAACATTAGTGGTATGAAAACAGAATAGAAGGGGGATTTAGCTTCATTATTAAATGTGAAAAAGACTAATAAAACATATATATAATCGAATATAACCTTGCCATGAATTATTGTTTCTGTAAAGTCACATTATTAAAAGTTTCTAGTTTATAATTTCATCCTTGATTTATATCCTAGATCACTCTGATCCTTTAATGAGTTTTGTTGAAATGTTCACTTAGCATCCTTTCTGAAAAATTGAAGATAGTCCTTTGAATTTTTTCTTTATGAGATTAAAAGGTTTTTTTTTTGCTAAATGGAGATATTTAACATACATGATTCTTAACCATACAGCTGGATGAATGTTTTACATATGTGTAAATATCTGTAAACATATGCATACATGTAATCTCTCAGATCAGGATTTAGAAATTTCCAGCATCCCAGCAGACTATTTCATGCCCTATTGATATCTATCGCCATAGATTAGGTTTACCAGTTTTTGATTTCATATAAATAGAATCACACAGCACATATACATTTTTGTCTGGCTTATGTTACTCATCATTTTGTCCATGTGATTTTCCCCATTTGCATGTATCAATAGGTTGTTCCTTTTTATTGTGGTGTAGTATTTTTTATGTGAATATAGCAAAATTCATTTATTAATTCTACACTTATTGGTTGTTTCCAACTGTCTTTACATAATTTTTAAAATGTAGATCTGGTGTCAAAAAGGTAGAAGTCAGTTTTTCTCTCTAGTAGAGAAAATATGAAATAGAATCACTTTAATTAAACCATTAAAGGCAGTGGTTGCTTTATATAACTGACTCATGCATATTTGAACCACATGACACAAGGACTCAGCATCAATATTATTAATGGAAATATTTTCTGAAACTGACAACTAGTATGTATTATTTTAGGTAGATGCTACATAAGTATTTGAAAATATTTAACCTTTAACCATTATTCTTTTGCTTTTGTTATTTATTACATATATGTAACTATAATCATAGGTTGGCCCACATATGCATCTTTTTAAACTCAATTATCAATTTTTTAAAACTCAATTATCAATTTTTTTAAAGTCCTTATGGATTGCTGAAATTTTATGGTGTAGAAAAAATTTAAACCATTGTCTTTGGCAAAGAATAATTTGGAATGATTCTGAACATATTTAACCTCATAATTTCATATATGAACAAAATAAGATCCAATATTTTGACACTAAGGATATATATTTGTTTGAAAGTAATGCAAATAGTTTTAGAGAGATTTTTGTTACCATTTTCTGTCTTTTTTTTTTTGGTTCCAGGGTTCCTATCATTCTATATTCAAATTTAAGATGATTTACTCTACTAGGAAAACACAAACATTACCAATAAAAATTGAAAAGTTCTTTGTTGTAGAATAAAATAAGATTAAAGTGTTGTTTAGATGTTATTAAACAACTCACCTATTGAGTCATTTACTAGCTTCTACTGAGTACATCCCGCAGTGCTAATGAATATATTTGTTACATTGTCTTTATTGGTAAATAATGTGGGATTTAAGCAACTGCTTTAAATAAAATAAATAACATTAAAGTAATGTATTAAAATGTAGTTTACAAAGCCCGTTCACATAATACACACATTAACTCTGACAGGGAGAAGATATCGCACTTCCCCAACCCAAACAGTGAAATAATTGGTATCCTATAGTTAGTAAAGAATGATCTATGAACTGTACTAGGATTTTTTTTCCCACTCTAATTCTATTATCTCTTATTATAAGAAACTACATCTCTGTAAATAATGGAACCCCATTTAAGAGGCCCAGGGAGAATTGTTTACTACATTTTTCCAAAATATTTTTTTAAACTGGTTTTATTTATATTTATTGCACTACAAAATTCCCTTATAATATGGAAATTTATCATCAATAAATAATAATTTGTTTTTACAGGTCTTTCAGGGATTATATTTTAAAGACACTTTAGCCTCTAAAAACAGTAGTACCACTTTCTAATATTTTTCTTTTTATACAACCAGTCCAAATTTGGCTGAGATCAGTGATGCTTTTTATTATTTTTGACAACTATACAATGCCCAATAATGATTCTATTCTTGATACCAGCTGGCAGTAACCTTCCCTCTCAGATGAGTTCATAGATGGCCTGTTCACCATGCAAACATGTAATGGACACTACAAAATTCCACTGCTGTGCTTCTGCTTAATTAGGTGTAGTTTCATCTAATAGGAAGAGAAAACCAACTTCCTGCAATGCTTCTTTTTCCAGAATTTTATTTTAGATATTAAATACATTTTTAAAACTGTGAAATATCTGAAAGCCTCTGAAAAAACAAACTAATGCAGACATTTAAAAAATACTAGTTTGCCTTACTACTATGTTATGTATCTTTGGCTTTGCAAAAATATGGTTGACTTCAAAGTACTGTCCTCTTTAACTCAGGATGTCACCTTGTAGCGATTGGCCTTTACTGACCCATGAAAATGGATGGAGTTATTCTGATCTCACTATGGAGAAGGTCAAGTTCACAGCTTGGATTTGAGAATAGCAGAAGGAATCACCTTAGAGGAAGAAGCTGATTTTAAAAAAGCAAATGTTTATTTACATTGAGTCCATTAGAAATAGGTAGATATCAGGAAGGAAACAACTGCAGAATTACTTCAGGATATTTTTAAAGCGCCTCTACTTAGGTATCCTTGTCTAAATATGCTAGCTTTATAGCCATTTCCTCATGAAGAATGCATCAACTTTTCTCTAGACCCATTTTTTTTTTCAGTTAACACATGCCTATTTTCTTGCTGTAATATTTAAGCAATTTTATCTTAAAGATTTCATAATACTTCATCTGTCCTTATTTCTGTTGTTTTGCAATTCTGTTTGCTTTAATAAAGCTGCTATAAAAAGCAACCATGGTAATCAGAAATAAATATTATAATTCACAAAACTAGCATGGCTTACAGAGATACAAGTTAAAATATAGTAGAATATATGCATATATTTATTATAAAATAAGTTCATCTCAGTAAATATATATGTATATGCATACATATACATTTTACTATAAATATATACCATAAATACATTTATATTATATATAATATTATAGATAAATATATATTTATAATAGAATGTATATGTATGTGTATCTATTTACATGTACACATTTATTTACTGAGGTGAACTTAATTCCTGAAAATTATTTTATGCTTTGAAAATTTTATCTGGAATAGTCTAAATCTTGGGTTATCTTGGGTGGGTATAAAAGGTCTCCAAGAGAAAACAGCAAGAAATATGACTTTTTATTAATAGTAATTAATTTTGAAACTATAATATTTATATTCTGAAAACACTATTTTTTTATTTGTTAGTTTGACATAGAGCAAGAAGCAGTACATTAATAGGTTATCATTTTTCCCAATATTATAGTTTTTTGTTAAAAGAAACTGAATTTACATTTAAGTACAATGAACAAAGAAAAGAGATCAATGTTTTTATTTTGTCCAGACTTATTGTGAAATTAGTCTAAATAATTTCTAATTAAAGTACAAAATTTCTATCAATAACGTGTTTTAAATGCACAGAACTTAACTGTCTATAATAGCTGTTTTGCTGTAATCATAGTTATGTGTATAATTTATCAATAAGTTTTCTTTTGAAGGGAGGGGATATATCTGATATTTCTTTGATTTTTTTCTTGTCTTGTTTGTAAGAAGTTCTAGTTTATAGAAAACTAAATGGCAATTCTGGCTGATACAGACCATAATGATACCCAAACTCAAAAAGAAAATTGCCATATGTAGAAGATTGTCTTGCTGCCCTGTCCAAACTAGTTATTCCTTATTCATTGTAAGACCTAATGTTCATTGATAGGAAATAACATTCCATTCTGATGCATGACTAATTTGTCATTTGAGTTGTGTTAAAAAAATCAATAAAATTCAAGCCATAAAGGATTAAAGAGTTATAGATTATCTCATCCTTTTGCAACATTTTGATTACAAAATTTTTTTAAAAAATCTTTTTAAAGGAAATGTTGCAGAATTAACTGCGAACCTTTAAACCTGTGGTGTTCTTCCAGTTTCTGCTGGGTGCTAGCTATTAAGTAAATGATTCAAGGAAGGAAAAGACGAACAAAGGGCATGGTATATGCATTGAGCATAGTAATATCTGCCTTCTCCCTAGAATAATAAAAATCAATCTGCAATCAGAGTGGTTCATCAGTTACCTATCTTCCATGTAATGAACACACATTTCTATACCCTTATTAAAAAGACGTTTGTAGGTACCTCTGTCCCCATGAAGATTATAACTTGGTTGAAAATATTAAGCAGAAATGAGCCACATGAGAAAAATAGAAAATAGGCTAAATTGACTGAGCTAGTGGATTTTTTAAAAAATCATATGCTTGGGCTTCCCAGGTGGCGCAGTAGTTGAGAGTCCACCTGCCTATGCAGGGGACGTGGGTTCATGCCCTGGTCCAGGAAGATCCCACATGCCACGGAGCGGCTAGGCCCGAGAGCCATGGCCACTGAGCCTGCGCGTCTGGAGCCTGTGCTCCGCAACAGGAGAGGCCACAACAGTGAGAGGCCCGTGTACCGAAAAAAAAAAAAAAATCATATGCTTTAATTAAAAGAAAGAATAACCAAATCAATGCCAGTAACAATCTCTTTGAACAACTTTCTATGAAAAATAGACTTTGAAATTCCAAATGAGCCTATTCGAAAGGTAACTGAATTTTACAAGACCATTAGTTGATATTCTGTGTGAAAACTACCCTGATAATATATTGGGAACCCTACTTCTATATCTGTTGTAGAACAGGAATTGACATATAATTAACAAATACATGTTGAATGAATGAGTAAACAATCCTAATAATATGAGTATTTGTTTCTCCAACTGGTTTCCCCTTCTCAACATGGTTCATTTCCTTAAAGACTAAGAAGATTCTTAAAGCTGTTTCTGGAGTGCTTATCTTTCAATGATTCAGTTACTTGGCAGAGGACTGGCATCTAGTTAAAACTTACATATTCAGAGAAATCACTCTAATTCCCATTTTGTAATATTATCAGCCAATGAAATTGATAATTTCAGAGGATCTTTAAGTGTGGGAACTTGTAATCCTTGTGGCTTTATCTGGTCCGTGAAAGAACGAAGGCTTACCAAGGGTTTAATAATTAAAGTAATATTCAATTGTTAATAAATTTTGATGTTTAGTGAGGATACATACAGAAGTATTATAATAAATTTGTTTGGCGCCTATGTTATAATACCTTTTAATCAGTGTAGTAAATGGAGCAGTATTTTTCCTCCTGATGTAATGATAACTTCTAAATACTAGTTTGTAGGTATCCTGATTCTCCTATTCATGGCTGTTGACTTTGGCTCTCTGTATGCCAAATTATCACTAGAAAATTTCTAGTAATCATCAAGAAGGTTTAATCAAAATGAGTTTGTTTAGTTACCAACAAATGTACCCTTAGGAGTATGGGAGAAGCCAAGTTTATAATGATTGAATTATTTTATTACGAACACAGATACAAAACCCATGATCTTTCCCCCTCCTCTCTCTTCCCCCAAAAAAATAAATTGAAGAGAATTGGGAGCAAATAATTTTTTACAGCAAAAATATTTTCAAAATCATTACTAGCACCTACTACTAGTACCTCTTGGAGTCTGTACTGGGCTTCTCCTGGAACAGTATTGTTAGAAGAATGGGTGCTGGAGTCAGACTGCCTGATTCAAACCCACGTCTGCCACTTGCTAGTTATCAAATCTGGGAAAAAGTACTTTCCTTACCTTCCTTTTCTTGTTTGTAACTTGGTAATAATAACACAACTGATTTTTGAAGTATTTGTTAAATTAAAAAATAATAACATCCCTTCCAATTAAGTGACGATGTATAGAACTTAATCCAGATGTGGGAGTGAATATGAATGAAATGGGAAAGGAGGCATGCCTTTGGAGATGTTAGTCTTCCTTAATATAATGTCATTGAAAAAAGCATCATAGTAGCCAGTGTACTGCCATCATGGAAGTCAAAACAGAGAACAGAGTGGCAGGTTTCTAAGAATATTGGAAAGTGAGAAATGTTGCCTGCTTCAGTTTTTTGTTTTTTTTTTAAATCAGCATTAAGTGGAGGGTATGCCAGCCTTACCTTCCATTTATATTTTATTTTTAAACATGTCATCAAAGAACCATAAGCATGTTAATTACACCAGAGTAAAACTTCAAAGGATCCACTTCACTCATAGTATAGGTTCACATAAGAAAGAGCAATTAATTTAAAATCCAAGTTTTATATATTCCCAGGTTTCCAGTTGGGAGATGACGAAATATACGTTCTCAACTCTCTTATCTCTCTCTGGAATCAATTGTCGCTTTCTTTTGGTCTTGTTTTCTGAAGTAACTGGTTATTTTGATTACCTTCAAAAGGCTGAATGGTGTTCACAATTATCTCCTTTCTCCTTCTGACGCTAATTCTATTGTTTAGTAAATTAAGGGAAAGGAATATCAGATGAAATGAAGCCTGGTATGATTTTTAAGGTTTGGAAAGGAAATCAGTATTAACTTAATTGTTGTCTTTTACGTACAGGTTTGAATATTTATATTTGGAATAGCCTTTGAGCTTAATTCATCTGTTTAGACATGAAATATAGTTCCAAGTCAAGCTAACCAATCTTTCATTAAAATGTATTAGTGTCAGTGTATCTTGCCCTGCTTAAAAATATCTTTTTATACTTTCTGTTTTAAACTATTTAATTTTTTTAAACTTTAGTGAGTTTTCAGTGGAAAGTCTTATTTGTCTCTAATCCAACCTCTTTATACAAAGTCTAATAAGTCCATTTTAAGAGCAAAATTGACCTTCTTTAGATGACTAGCTATTAGTGGGGAACACAGCACCTAACCTATGCTGATCTAAATCTCAGAAATGTTTCCTATCTCGGATCTCTTGCATTGCAGATATTGAAAGCATCAATGCTTCTGTTCTCTAAAATTTTCACAAAAATATCAGACCTGACAGTGTGATTTTTTTTTTCCTTTTTACCTCAAGATCTAACTAGAAACATAAATCAGAAAAAACTAACTGAAAGAAAAAGTTTGAAAAAAAGAAAAAGAAAATGAATTGATGCTTTGGGAAAGGAAATGATTTGGTGGTAGAGTGTAGATTAGATTAAAGCAACCAGGTTTCAGAAACTAGAGTGTTGATGTAAAACTAGTGATGTAAAAGATGCCCAGAATTCTTGAGTGCAGTAAAACACATGTATAGCAGAGGGCCTTCTGTAGAATCTGGATGTTGCTTGATTTAAAAAAAAAGTGAAAAATATCCTTCAGTGGATCTAGCAATTTCTGAGAACATCTGTATGTTACCCATCCAAAGTAATAAGGAGCTGAAATCATCTATCACTACCTACTGCCACTTACTTCATTTTCATAACAACCCTCTAACTATGTCTCATCAGGAAATTAAATTTCTATCACACAGGTTGAAGGTTATTTACAAAACAGACTTCCACTGTGCTAGTTCATCCTGCATATTGCAGCTAGATTATTACAGCCAGATTATTGCAGCCATTTTCCAACTGATCTCCAAGATTTTATTCCTTCGATTATGTACTCTTTTTCTTTTTCCTGAAGTTTCCTTCAAAAATTAAGATCACATCTCTACTTTTCTAAGAATCTTATGACTCTGTTGCCTGAAGTTTGTTTCCTCCCCCACAAACTTGCATATTGAGTATCATTAACTGGTTATTAATACTAAATTGATCTTGGAGAAACTTTCTGTGAGAAAACATTTCTTGGTATTGTTTTGTAAGTTAAAATACATAGGCACCTTAGATGGTTCAATAGAAATTTTGCAGAAAGATTCTGAAAGATTTTTTTCTCCCCACTTTTTTTAAATTGAAGTATAGTTCATGTACAATATCATATAAGTTACAGGTGTGCAATATAAAGATTCTGAAAGATCTTAAGAGGTACATGGAAAAAGGTGAAGAATAGAGCTGATAGAGAAAAGTGATGGCCTTCTGCAGGGCAAGACACATTATGTAGAGTTTAATTTTTCTTAACCTGCCTTATTGAATAAACTGAACATTTTCAGAAATTCCATCTTTTAAAATATGACCACCACAATTAATATTTAAGACAATAGCTCTACATATAAGCCATGTATTAGGCCTCTGAGGTCATTGCTTGACTAAACACATAGCTTTGAAAATTTCAGAAAATCTCTTCAGAGTCAACTTCTATAAGCTTGGCAATCTGCATTTAAAGATTGAAAAGAATGAGAAAGTGATTTTGTTTCATTACCAAAACATAAAAATTATATGCTGTGGTTTTATTTTTTTTGAACAAGAGTTTAAGTAAGGAGGTAAAATTCTCATTATTTCAGTAACTATTTTCTAGTTGTTAACTACTCCCTGAAGATATTATATTACTAAATTGTTTTAGCACCAATAGCTACCACTGTAATATAATAAGATATTTGAACTCACTGTACAAATAACATCCAGAATGTTTTTAAATGAATTTTTAAAAATCAGTTGAGTTTGTTTCTAAAGTATTTTGTTGGTGGCCATGGTAAAATATTGACAATAATGGATTTAAAATAAATGAATATTCTAATTAATAATAGAAGTCAGACTTCCAAAAAAATTATTGGAAGATAAAGTTTTTGAATTTTTTTATGGCAGTAAAAGAGTAAAATGAAAAAAAGAGAGAAACACAGGTCCATAGTATTAAACATCTATAAAAATCACTATTTGAACTTTCTTGTTACTTTGCTGTCCTGGACTATCACATTTATATATTGAAATGCTCAATATAGTTTTTATGTTATTGGGGGGGGGGGAAATGGTGTTCTTCAGAAATACAAGCAAAATAAATTAAAAAGTAACTTCAGTAAGAACTAACTGGAATAATGAGAAATTTCTGTATAATGGTCAAAATAATGCCATTAACTCCTGCAAGATTGCTGCAGTGATTTTTGAAAGCTATACAAGTTGTTTTATCTGATTTTGGCTATCGAAGGCTTTTTCTATCTAAAAGCAGTTGTGGTAATATACAAATGTAGAATAACTTGTGAGTTATATTTTAGATCTAAAACTATATGTATTTAATTGTATGACCAAGTTCATGTTTGGGAAAGCATCACCTGAAAATTGGGTTTTTAGTATTTTAAGTATTGTCAATTGAACTAAGAGGTGATATTTTTCCTGTTTACTTACATGATAGTTTGTATGCTCTATTCAAAAGCAAAATCTCAAAATTCCCAGTTTTAAATGTTACCATAGCTTCATACCAAAGAAAATAGTTTACTTAATTGAGTTTCAAATCTTGAGCTGGATTTAGTATTAGACATAGTTTAGTGATTATGTATATTTTTCATTGATAGTTAAACATACACACAAAGTATATTTTCTTTTTTAAAAAATGCAAAAGCTGCTTTAACATAAAATATGAACAGTTGAGCAAAGCATGATAAAAATACTTACTTGGAAGGATTGGGAATTGAGCAAGCACAGTGTATTTTTTGCCCCAGAGGTGGCAGTGGGAAAAGGTCTGTTTACCCGAGCTCTCCTGCTTCCAAATGAGCTCTGATGATTTTAGTTTGATGAATGACTTCAGGGAGCTATGATGCCCACCACACTGCCCAATGTCTTGGCCCAAACAACAAATCAGCTCATAGGTCTCCATTAATGTGCTGCTGGAAAGGATGTGGATTGGTTGGGGATGTATACAGGGAAAAGTTATTTCTGAAGATGGTATTTTTTATAAAAAAATATTTTAACTGTGCTTCTCCCCTGCTTAAATACTTCCAAGGTAAAGACTATTATTTCTTATTTATGTCTATCCAGAGTCTTGTATATAAAGGTTCCTTTCCTCATAAATGTTTATAAAATAAAATTTGATGTTAGTAGCAAGAATGAACTTTTTGCTTTTTGTTGCTTGCAGGGTTAAGGCAAAACTCATGGGACAAGTCTGGTTTTATGTCTTTTGTTTGTTTGGGGTGGGGAGTTGTTTTGTTTTTCTTTTTTGTCTTTTTGATGAGCTGTGATATAATAGAAAAAGAGCCAGCAAGCAAGAAAGAGAGCGATGGTAAAGAGGACAGGAACTAGGGAAAAGTTGTTTGACCACCCTTTCCATGTCAGCTTCACATTTAAGGCCTTTGCCACTCCTCTTTAGCGTATGATTCAGTTAGTGTGGAACTCTCACCAGGTTTTCCTAGCACCATATGTTTGTATATACTATTCTACATCATGAAAAATTCTTCCCTTCTTTTCTATCTGAAAATTGTCTGCTGGTCCTCCAATATTCTGACATCTCCTTTGAAAAATCCTCACTTACTCCCCCAGGCAGAGTTTGATTGTTCTTTTCTGGGATGGTACATATCTCTATCACAATGCTTTTCACAGTGCCTTACAAATATTCATTTACATACATGTCTGCTCTCAGGCTAAACTGTCAGCTCTGTACAGCAAGGCATATTTCTTATTCATTTCTGTATTCCCACCACCTTCTATTATGCCTTTCATAGTTGGCATTCGATGAAAGGCTGATTAATCTTTCTAAGCATTAAACTAGTCTTTTAGAACAATAATGTATTTGCCATGCAGTGATATATGATCCTGAAGAGTAGTTTATGCTCTCTGCTGCCTTTTTTTTCTCCATAAAACTACATAATAAAGAAAAAATGCACCAAATTTAAGAACAAGATTTGTTTGAAAAGTGCTAATTTGAGTAACTTGAATAAAATAGCTAAAGTAGTATGAATATCATATTAAGATAAATTGAGATTATAAATAATTTTTTCCATACTGCTTCTCAGTTTTTCCTAGACAATAGAATATTAAAGTAGAAAAATCATTAGAGGATATCTTATTCAATTACATTATAAATGTATATTGAATAAATAAAGGAATGAATGAAGCTGAGAAATGTTAACTGACACACTCAAGTCACATCTTTTAGTGTCGATGCTAGGATTGGAGCGCAGATCACAATGTCAAGTGAAAAGTAAAATCCTGACTTTTAAAATGCTGTGATTTTTAAAAACTTTTTATTTTCCAATAATTTTAGACCTATAGAAAAGTTGCAGAAATAACACAGAGAGGACATGTACAGATCCTCCCTTAGTTTTCTCTATTGTTAACAACTTATGTATTGATACTTACAGTATAATTATAGAACCTGGGAAATTAACATCAAATTCAGGATCCCACATTACCATTTTTTGTTGGGTCCCTTTGTCTCCTCAATGTTTTATAGTTTCTCTGTCTTAACGTTTTTATGATCGTGAAGGGGACTCATCAGTTATTTTGTAGAATGACCTTCAATTTGGGCTTGTCCGGTGTTTTCTCATGAGTATATTGGGATTATGCATTTTCGACAAGAGGAAGTGTTATGCCCTACTCAGTGCATCATATCAGGGGATACATGATGTCAATTGATCTTATTATTGATGAGGTTAACCATAATCTCTTGAGGAACGTGGTGTCGGCTAGGTTTTTCCAATGTAAGGTTACTATTTTCCCCTTCATTATATAACTATATATTTATTTATATATATATTTATTTTTATGTATATATCTTGGAATAGATACTTTTATACTGGGCAAATATCCTGTTTTCCTTCAATCTTTTGCCCACTGATTGTAACATTTTTTGGTAGATTTTATCTGTAACAATTGTTACTATTGCATTTGCCTAATGTGATTTTGTATGTCCCTCATTCCTTCTACATTTATTAATTGGAATTCTTCAAAAGAAGAGATGTTCCTTCTTCCCCATTTGTTTGCTTATTCAATTATACATTTACATTAGTGTGGACATGGGTATTTATTTATTGTAGTACTTATAATTCAATACTATCATTGTGTAGTTTATTCAAATTATTCCAGCATTGGTTATTGGGGATCTTTTTCAGGCTGGCTTATTGTCTATTTGATATGTCCCATCCTTTTTTGAGGACTTACTTATTTTTTGGCAACACAAGATATTCCAGACTCACCTTGTGTTTTTCCTGCTCAGCCCTGAAATAAGCCACTTGTCCAAGGAGTTCTTGTTCCTTTTTTTTTTTTTTTTTTTAATAATTTTATTTATTTTCAGCTGCGTTGGGTCTTCGTTGGTGCACGCGGGCTTTCTCTAGTTGTGGCGAGCAGGGGCTACTCACCGCTGTGGTGCGCAGGCTTCCTAGACTAGGGCTCGAACCCATGTCCCCTGCATTGGCAGGTGGATGCTTAACCACTGCGCCACCAGGGAAGTCCCTCTTGTTCCTTTTATTGGAGAATGGATTTAGAAACCAAGATCTCAGTGCCAGCTATATGTATTGCTAACAGGGTGTTATTATTTCTAGTCCTTTATTTTTTTGTGGTGCGCGGGCCTCTCACTGTTGTGGCCTCTCGTGTTGCGGGGCACAGGCTCACAGGCCCAGCTGCTCCGCGGCATGTGGGATCTTCCCGGACCGGGGCACGAACCCGTGTCCCCTGCATTAGCAGGCGGACTCTCAACCACTGCGCCACCAGGGAAGCCCTATTTCTAGTCCTTTTTAATGGACAGTGTTAGGGAATATGTGTATATATACTAATCCATGCATAGACCTTCATCCATATTTATTTCTACATCAATCTGTTTCTAAATATATGAACAATTATGAATTAATATTGATATCTCTGATTCTAATACAACAGGGTTCTCTCTAGCCTCCAGCCTTTCCTTATTTGTAAATCTCCCTCTAATAGAGAAAAATGTGGCTCTCATTATCTATAGTATATTTACTTATTTGTTCAGTCCTGGTATGCACATCAAGTAATTACAAAGTTGATAACCCTTACCCCTGTGGGAGATTGACTTACTAATCAGAGTAAAGTAATCCTGTACAATTATTTTTGCCCCACAGTATCTCAAAATATTTTTTTTCCAAAGCTACTTTGGTTCATCATTTTATTTTCCATTCCATTCAATGTGGTTGTGTTATTCATTTATAACATAACTAGGTTCATTTGTTACTCATATGTTTAACTCATATACTGGGGTTATTTAATTTTTTATTAATTTTTTTAATTTTATTTTTTATTAAATTTGCCATGGTTCTAAAAGGCAAAACTATCAAAAATGTTATACTTGGAGAAATGTTGCTCCCACTACATCCTTACTACCAGGTTTCCCATTGCTCCCTTCTTCCCACTCTTTCTCTCCCATTCCGTGTAGGTAACCGCCTTTTTTAGTTTCTGGTTTACCCTTTCTGTATTTCTTTTGCAGATATGTAAATGAACAGATACATGTTTACTTTCTTGTATCTTTTTCTTTCTTATAAGAAAGGTAGCTACTATTGATAGTCTTTTGTAACTTGCTTCCTTATTTAACAAATCTCTCTGAAAACCACTTTGACTCAGTTCATAGAGATCTTTCTCCTTCTCTTATACAACTGCCTAGTAACTTGTTGTGTAGCTCTAACATAATAAAGTCAATGGCTTTCCTGTGCATGAACAGTAGGTGGTTTCCAATATTTTGCAGAAAAAACAATGCTGCAGTGAATAACTTTGTGCACACATATTTTCTAATTGCTGGAGATGTCATGAGGGTAGAGTCCTAGAAGTGGGATTGCTGAATCAGTAGGTGATTGATTGCATATGTAGTTTTTGTTAGGTATTGCCCAGTTTATCTCTAGAATTGTATTTGATTTAGAAACACATTTCCTAATACATGGAAAAAGAGGAATTTATTCACGTTTTCTTCTGGTACTTATATGGTTTCATTTTAAAAATCTAGGTCCTTAATTCATTTAGAGTTTATTGTGGTGTGTGCTATGAGATATGGACCTAATTTTATCTATTTCCAAATGTCCACCCAGTTGTCCCAGCACCTATTATTAAAAGTTTATCTTTACGTCAGTAATTTGAGATGCCACTTTTAACGTGCCAAATTTCAGACTGTTTCTCATTGTTGCAGTCCACTTTTCTGGATTATTTGTCTACCTTTGTGCCAGTACTACTTGTTTTAATTATAGAGGCTTTATAGTATATTTTAATCTAGTAGGGCTGGTCCCCCTTACAGTTTTTCTTATGTAGTGTTTCTCTGGCTATTCTTTTATATTTGCTTTGAAAATGGACTTTAATATCAAGTTGTCTAACTCCATAAAATAGCTTGCTGGTGTTTTTATTGAGTTTTAAAATTAACTTAGGAAAAGCTCACGTCTTTTTAATGTTGAGTTGTCTCAACAAGATCAGGGTATGTTTTTTCATTTTTTTCAAGTCTACTTTTATGTCTTTAAAGGGTATTTTTTATTTTTTTAAATGTTCCACATTGTTAAATTAATTCCTAAGTATTTAATCTCCTTTATTGTTATTATAAATGGTTTTCCTCTATCATTATATCCTTTATTTATTTATTGGTATATTAAGGCTATTTATTTTTGTATGTTCATATTATATCATGATACTTACTGGAGTCTATTTGTTTGAATTAGCTTTATCATCCATTCTCTGAGGTTTTCCTTGTATTCTATCATGTTACCCGCAAATAGATACTTTTGTTTCTTCCTTAACTGTGTTTGTGCCACTAATTAATTTCTGTCATCTAATTGCATTAGCTAATATCTTGAGTGCATTACTGAATAGTAGGATAAATAGTGGGCATGCTTACTTTGTTCCCAATTTTAGTGAAGATGCTTCTACTTTTTCCTCATTAAATAAGATAATGGATTTTGGATAAAGTAACCTTTAATTCCTATCTTTTTTGCACTTTATTTAAACATGAATGAGTGTTCAAGTTTGTCAAAGCTGTTTTCAGCTTCTATAGAGATAAATTTTCCTTAGATCTATGACATAATATGTGATAGCAGCAGATTTATAAATATTGAAGTGATTTTCCATTTCTAAAATAAAGCCCATATGGTCCTGGTGCATTATTTTCTTAATATGGTATTGGATTCTGTTTGTTAATAGTTTATGTAGTTTTCTTGCATTAATTATGAGTGATGTTATTCTTTTCTTTCTTCATAATGTATTTATATTTTAGATATCATTGTTATGCTTGTTTCATAAAAGGAATTATGAATTTTTAATTTCTTCTCAATGCACTGGAATAACTTCTAGGGTCTTTAGATTATATGGTCATAGAAAGTAGGTAAAAAATCCCCTGTCAAAACATCAGGACCTAGGGCTTTTTGTGGAGTAATATCTAGAATAGTTTCAGTGTTTTTTCCTGTGGAAATTGGACTAAGATTTGTAATTCACATGTAATTAATTTGGTAATATATATCGATCTAAGTTTTCAAATTTATTTGAATAGAGCTCTGCAAAGCAGTCCTGTGCGTGTGTCTGTGCATGCATGTGTACATGCATGCATGTATGTGTTTTAATTTCTTTGGTTTCAGTAGTTAATTCCCTTCTGTCATTTCTTACTTTACATCATTTCCTTCCTATACTTTCTTTCTGCTTTTGCTTGATCAGATTAGCTAGTACTTTTTCTCTCATTATTTTAAAAAACAAGATTTTAATTTATTAATTAGATCTACTTTTTTATTATTCTCTGATCATTTACTTTTTTTTTTTGCGGTACGCGGGCCTCTCACTGCCGTGGCCTCTCCCGTTGCAGAGCACAGGCTCCGGACGCACAGGCTCAGCGGCCATGGCTCACGGGCCCAGCCGCTCCGCGGCATGTGGGATCTTCCCGGACTGGGGCACGAACCCGTGTCTCCTGGATCGGCAGGCAGACTCTCAACCACTGCGCCACCAGGGAAGCCCTGATCATTTACTTTTATTTTTATTATTTCCATCATTGTGATACTTTTTGTTTTATATTTACTCTTTTTCTAGTTTTTTGAGAAGAGAATTTAATTCATTTACTTTCATTCTTTCTTTGTTATTAAAGTATTTAGTGCAATGATCTTCCTTTTATCAGATATATAGTGTTTTCATTGTCACTTTTTTATTTCTATAATTTCAGTTTATGTTTCCCCTTTTAACCAAGAGTTATTTAATGAAAAGGTGTTTTTTTTTTGTTTTTTTACATCCAAGTGGAAGGACTCCCTTGTTTGTTTTTTAAATATAAATATATAATTTCTTATTTTATGGCCTTATAATTATGGAGTATTATTTATAATACTTTTACTTTATGGAAGTTACTGATATTTTCTGTGCAATTTAATATGTGATCAATTTTTGTTAACATTCTCACCTGAGAAGAAAGTGTATTCTTTATTCTTAGAGGTAGAGTTAAATATACATTCATAAGATGTTGGTTATATTGGTTAAATCTTCTATCTATTCTCTAACATTTTTGTTCACTTGTTCTGTCTTGTACTGAGAGTGCCATAATAATGTCTTTTATTATTAGTGTTTTTCTCTTCTTGCATCTCTTGTAGATTTTGCCTCATAAATGCAGTGTTTTGATTTCTTTAGACCTTTTTCAGCTGCCTGAATTGATGGATGATTCATAAACTTTTCTCATTGAATGAAATGGCAAGATGCATTGGAATTACCTTATTGCTCTGCATAAAAATAAGATTCCATCAATTCTTTAATATATAAATTCCCTTGACAGAATTCAGAACACATGCATCTTACCTCAAAGTGAATTTTATACTAATTCTATACCAGGCAATACAATGAGAATTGTCTGTGTATATCGTATGAAACACTTTGTCTCAAAAATAATTTTTTTTAATTATAATATTTAGCATTGAATACTTTAGACCATCAAACTATTGACATTTCATGAAAGTTAGCCCCGTGGTTCCCAAACTTGACTGTGCATCATGTTAAGAGCTTGTCACATAGATGCATATGCCCTACCAATGGAATTTTGGTTCAGCATATCTGGATGTGGCCTGAGACCCAGAAACAGAAAATCCAGAACTAGATAGGGTAACCACTGATGTAGTCCTCTCATTTTGCAAGGGTTCCTCTTAAGCAATATTTAATTCCTCACTAACTCACTTTGGTATTCAGATGCATTCAAATCTATTATGTTGCTTTGTTGGTAAATGTCCCCCTTCTGGACCTTTGGCATCATGACATATATTCAACCATTTAAAACATACTTAGCTTGACAATAGGCAGTATTAAGACACTCCTGGATAAAATATAAAAATTTCCTTAAATCTATTACTCTTATCTTCCCAGACAAAAAAAAGTCAGAGGAACTGTACTAGCGTCTGAACTAACAGCCTTAAATAAAGCTGAAGGATGTGATTTTTTAACAAATTTGTTCACCATAAAAAAGAAAGGAAAAACTTTGTACGCCATAGGTATCTGGGCACTTAGTAAAGACTGTGAGTGATAAGAAATATACAAAGAAGGAACATGAAAAGAGATTATTTGGAAAATTATGCAGCAAAACTATGACCATTGAGCTCATTCAAGCAACAGAAATATTAGAAGCCAAGTTCTAATCGTTTGGGGTTTTCCTGGACTTCAAAACAACTAACATCACTTCATAAAGTCAGGTAGGGGAATATTCTGTAAAGTCTTTGTTCTGAGTTTTTAATTGTTTTGCTAAAGCCTCAGGCTCAATTTCAACTGAATTGTTAGACTGAAGTCTCATCCAAACTGACAAAATAAGCAGCGAATCTCTGCAATTCTCTACAAAGTACAAAGGAAAAGAATAGGTTATATAACTGACTACATTGCATTTGGCTGGTAGTTTTTCTGTTAAGCTGGTAGGTGAATTAGTTATCATCTCCTTCGATTGCAAAATAGATGCAGTGTAGTAATTCAGAGGTTATTCCCATATCCTTTAAGATTGATACTGTGTGTTTACATATTGCACATTGACAATCATTTTCACAAAATTATTGTGAAAGCATTGGTCTTACATTTTTACGTGGTGAAATAGAGACAGAGAGGGAATGCTCTGTCTCGGGCTGTCAGTGTGAATCTCTGAGATGACTGGAGGCTGGGAAAGAAGTTCAAGCCTGTCTTCATTTACCAGGCCAAGATTACTCTACCAAACCAATTTTCAATTTAGATATAAATGTAGTCTTTGATTTCCCTTCATAATATGTGTAAACACATAGAGCCACCTTTGTCCTTATTTCAGGGTTCCTCACCTTCTGGTATTGGAGGCGAAGCAAAAGTCAGGAGAATTCAACTAATTTGAAAAATGACCAAATTATGATTGCCCTGGAGCAGGGCACAGTGTGAGTTTATCAGTGAGTCATTTTATAGCTTCTGATAATGTTTCTATCTCCTGAATCCATCCTCTGCTAATATTCCTATATTTTCCAAAGCAACTCCATGGAGGAATTATCAGCAAAATTGTTCTTTTGCAATGGAAGCACCTTAATTCATTGAAGTTAAAGCAAATTTTGTCAGTTTTTACTCCAACTCAAAAGATGAAAAATACCATAAGAGAGTCATACGTAACAGATGTTAATATTAAACAAAAGAAAAACTACAAGATCTTTCCATCTTTTGAAAGATAACAAGGTGTCCAACCACTATTTTATTACAGTTCTTGACTATAAATAAGACTAAAGCAGAATCAATAAAATTATTTTACTTAAGAGGTACTCACGCATCTCCAAGAATATTTAAATATCCATTGACATACAGATGTTTGGCTATTCAACAGATGCCTTCCACTGATACATGCAATACTTTCAGTGATATACGCAAACAAAATTGCATTTACTTCAGAGTTTTGAATGTGTCAAAAATGCCCTGGTATATTGCTTAGTAGTTACAAGTAGTAAACGATTATTTGCACAATTATTGATTTGAGATAAGATCATTGTCATCAGATCCTGGTTCAAAGAAAGTAGACACTATAGTTATACTAATAATATATACATTTTAAACAGTATTTAAGGGACCAATTATTTTAAACAATGTTCTTGGTGCAAAGACCCCCTGATAATGACTTTTATCCCCATCACTTCTTTTAGAAACAAACATTGTGGGCAAGAAGATATTATATAAGATTTTAAGCAACTTTGCAACAAAATTTGGTCATGTAAGAATTATTCTTGAGACATTAGTTTGGTTAATAGATGTTCCAGATTTACAATAAGCAGCATCTGTTAGAAAAGTTGTTTTAGAGTTTTTAATTTTACCAAAAGAAGAAAGGAAAATTTTAGTGATTAAGTTCTGCTGTGATAATGCTTAATTAGTTGTGTGATTGTAATAACGATGCTAAGAATAGTAATGTAGCAGTTACCATGTTTTCAATATTTGCTTTGTACCAGGCACATTGCTATGCACTTTACAGTTACACAACTACTGTTATCTTGGGCATTTTGTGTAAGCAGAAGCCACTCTCAGAAAAACTAGGTAACTTCTCCAAGGTTAGACTTATCCATAATTTATACTCATTTCTACAAATGTCTTCTCTCCGTGGTTAAGCTAAATCTTTGAAGAACTGCCTGGATCATGCAATGTAATCATGATACAATGCTACAAGAGTAGTACCAACTCTTTGGGCTTTCTGGATAATAGTAATGATATTAAACTGTACTTGGGGAAATCATTTGACCCTGGGTGTAACTGGGTCCAATGTAATTGTGAAGTTCTTTATAATGGGCTTTGATTGTATCTGGTTTTCTGCTTTGCTGCAGTGAACAGGACTGTGTGTTTGATGAGAGTCACATTGGTATAGCTATAAATGTGATACTACGGATGATTTCATGTGCAACACATGAGACAATTACTTAATGAACAATGACTATAGCATTCTACATTGCCTTTTATTGAGAGTTGCATAAGAAAAACTCTTTTGTATTCCATGAGCTGATGATAGAGTAATTATATAGTATTTTTTTGCAATGGGAAGATTATGAAACTTTCATTATATAAAAACTAAAGAGATGACAATATAAAATTCAGTAAAGATGCCACCTACTCCACATTTCCATACACATGACTATTTTTTCCAATGTTCTCTTTTTGTCTAATTGCACTACAGGAAAGTCTGAACGTTCATTGAATTAGGTAAATTAAATGTGGCTCCTGGTTTCTACTTTTCATTTTAACTCGTTTTTCAGACAAATTGTTGTTTTAAAGTCTTTAGCTCAGAGCTTTAATAAAAAAACAAACAAACAACAAAAAAAAAATTTGAGAAAACATTTATATGCCCCAAATTTATTGAGTACCAGCTCTGGGCCAGATACCTTGCTTGAGACTTGAGGACAGAAATAAATGATTTAGTCTATTAGTTGAGATATACAAATTAATAAATCATTATTCACAGCTTTTTTACATGAAGTTCATAGCCTCTGTATAAGTCTATGAATACCTTTCAGGGGATTCTTGAAATATTATATGCAAATCATTGTGGGTCTGTGGATATGTACATTTTACTAGGGAGGTGTTCATGGATTTCATCAGGTTCTCCAAAGTTTCATAATGTAAACAAAGTTAGGAATTATTAATCCTCATCTTCCTTGGCAATGTTAACTAGTTTTAGTGGTATAGTTTTTAATATGCAAAGAAATTTTTGTCCAAAAGTACTGTGACTTGCTTAATATCAAGTATCTGTTTAATGGCAGATTTAGAATAAGAATAATAAATTGTCTTTTGACATAATCCAGAGTTGCTTCCCACCATGTATTTATTTCATTAATATTATCTGAATTTTTGTTTAAGCTCTAAAATGTTGGCTAGCCGTATAGCCTGAAACATTTTTTTCCTACATTCTCTTCATCTGTTAAATGGAAACATGGACTTTCATATGCCTCCATGTTTAATAGGGGAAAATTCCAAGCCAGTATTAGACGTCCAAACTCTAATTTAGTTTTTATTTCTGCTCAATTTTTGTAAGAAGCGAATGATCACCAGAATTTTTTCGATGTAATTTCCTGGAGGAGACCTAACCTGAGAATGTTGTCCGTCCAAGTCACAATATCTTTGATGTCTAATAATCTTTGTTCATCATAAAGATAAATCACAAAGGAAAGATTCCATTTACTTCATCTATTCTCTGCCAACTAGGACAAGGGCATAACTGAACAGAGTTTTAGATATTTCAACAGGATTGGGCCAGATGTTCTGGTTAGATAAGTAAACCAGATAGCAGGGTTAGTCTGCGGAGCCCATTCTCCACGCATTCTCATAGCCGTCAGTGGTTTGCTTTGCCTTTTTCGTTTGTTTGTTTGCTTAGCATTAAGATTTGGTTTCGCCATCAGGAAAATGGTGTTTATCATTTATCAGTGTAAATCATAACAACTTAGTGCTTTCTTATAAGACCTCAGAGAGTCACTTTTATCAATATAATATATAAACACACATTGGTTATTTATAATCCTTCTGTGAAAGCTGCATTAAAGATTTTACTTGTTTTTAGTGGAAAAGTTAGAAGACATGATCTTTTCAAAAAAGATAATGTGTGTTCCTCTTTCGTCATTATGAAGAGTAAAGTTCATGTTACATTTCATGTACTTATCTAACATTTTACCACCCTAGGGACTGAAACATAGAAGGAAATTAGGTCAGACTTAGCCTTTATAAAGGCATTTTTACTCTGACACACCACTGGGTGGAGTACATTGCTAGCCCAGAATCTAATGTTACTGTATTGTAGGGTGTTTCTGTGCCAGATGAGAGAAACTCCTAATCAACGTTGAGGTTTTGTGTATTGTTTTAAAAATCTGGGCGTGTTTAATAAAGGCTAAATATTAGAATATAATACCAACATTGAATATGCCCTGGCATTATAACTTTCAAGATTCAATCCATCTTCTCTACACCCATGGGAGATAAGGTTTGATACCCTGCCTAGAAAACTCAGAAAGAATTATTTGGATGAAGGCCATTTTATGTTCTCTTCAAAAGAGCAGCTGCAATTTGGGCTGAATTAGTGCTTTAACGCTACTTGGAAAAGCATAAAGCTTATTTTTGATAATGGAATCAAACTGTACCCAGATATTGAATTTGACTTTTCATTTGATGTTGCTTTGATACAGCTTATATTGGAGCTGAGCCCTAATCTTACAATAAAATGAACTGTCAGATGCTCTGTGGGACTATCATTGTCAATAGCATTTACCTGAATTTGGCCTTCAGAACTTTAAGAATAAGAATGATTTCCTAGTAGGTGTTGGTTCTGTATGATTTTCAATTTCCCCCATTCCTCTCTTATCTCTTTAATTCTTTCTTTCTAATGCTGGAAAAATGAAATTTACCGATCAAGTCTAAAAATCTCCAACCTTACAAATTTACTGTGCCTCAAACTTTGCAGTCTAATAAAATTACAAGATTTCTATAAAACTATTTAGAATCTATAGTTCTAAATATATGGGTGCATATCTCAAGTAAGTATTTTATGTTCCTTGTAAGAGAGGATTCTCACTTTGACAATTCCTTTCTCTTTGTTTCTTTTATTCCTTTAATTTCATTTTCCTGCTCACATTACACTTCCTCGTTTCTTCTAAGCTTTCAGCTCTCAAACCTCAGCCTATAGCTTTCATGCTTCTGAAGCAGCCCTCATTCTCCATTTTCTATTCTAAAATGAATTCTTTCGACTGTGTTTGTTAATAATGTCATATTTTCACTTCACTTAAATTTTCTTTCCAGTGCTATTACAGATTCTTTATTTCTCCTTTCCTCCTCACCCCTCCCCACCCCCACCCAAGTATAGCATCTCATCTATTTCTCTATATGAAGCTATGGTTTACCCAAGGGAGGGACTTTCTCATGCATGCAGCTCAGTGCTATGATGATTTCAATGGTGCCAGCATATTTTAACCACATCATTATCGTGTAGTCTCAAAGCCTTGCTCGCTGAAAACACCATCTTTAAAAGGATTTCATTTCCATTAATCAATTTTAAAACTTGAGATTCAAGCACATAATGCATTTATTAGAATGTCCCCTACTTGTTCCCACATTCATTTCATTCTCTTGACTATCTAAGAAAAAGGAATTGTGCAGGAGTCTTTTCTCTCTCCATGCTTACCTCTCCTTTCTATATCCCACCGAGCCCCTCCAAGTCTATTCTTCCATACAGTAGTTAAATCAGAGCATGCGGCAGGACCGCATTGTGTGAACTGGTGGCCACACAAGTACTTTGTATTCACTGGAGGTTTAAAAGTACAGCAGCTGCATATAAATATGCATAGTTGAGAGATTCATGATGGTGCCACCTCATTCTAGTGCTGGTTGGCTGTAGTGCAGGCACTACAAATCAGTGAACATTTTCCCCATCCATCAGCTGCTCGCTTGCAAGCAGACAAAACACTTACAATGCCAGAAACCCACAGAGAGCTCCTTAGTGAACGAAACCTCACTGTCACAAGATTCAAAATAGCCCTATCCCTCCCACCCTGAATCTCCACAGTTCTCGACCTCAAATGTCTTTTTTATCCAATGTGGATCGCAAGCACTTGAAAAATAACATGAGAAAAGAAAGAGAAAAAAAAAGGGGCAATGATAAATCAGGGTTGGAGGGTCCTCACGTTACACTTGTCATAAAACAAAGGATTCTTTGAGCATTAACCTTTTAGAGAATAAAATAAAGATGGATTTGCTTATGTTGACTATACCGCTTTATAGCTGTAGGGTGTGAGTGTTGAAGCATTTAAGTATGCAAAGCATTGTGCCATGCTCTGGCAGAAATTTGTAATTTATCCATAGTTATTTGATGGCTTTGGGTGTTGAAGGAGTTATAATATGCTGATATGAGAAAAATAAATCATAGGTATATTTAATAAGTAGAAATCATGTTTTCTCCCATTGATTGAACAATTTTTGCAGAGGGCTCAGATATATTTATATTGTCAACCATTCAATCCATGTAGAAATTTTAATAAAAGCTTAATTTCATTTAATAAAATTTCCCGTGAAATAGATTAACGAACCAAATGTATATTTCTTGGTGAAAAGGTATACATTCATCACATCTAGAGAACAAATCTATTTTTCATTTTTAGATAGATAACATTAGCAACAAAAATAGTTTATTCTTGTGTAGAGTGAGTACTTAGCTATTCATCAGTTTATAACACTTTCTGACAACTTGCCAATCAACTTACCAATAAGAGCAATAATCAATTAGATTTCTCATTCATTTTTTCAACTATTTGTCAAATACTGTAGCACTATGCAACATAAAATAATATATGATAATATCTATAGTCCCTGTTTTGAAGATGTGAATATTCTTGTTAGGGAGATAAGAAATACAGTTATACAGGGCTTCCCTGGTGGCGCAGTGGTTGAGAGTCCGCCTGCCGATGCAGGGGACACGGGTTCGTGCGCTGGTCCGGGAAGATCCCACATGCCGCGGAGCGGCTGGGCTTGTGAGCCTGTGCCCTGCAACGGGAGAGGCCACAACAGTGAGAGGCCCGCATACCGCAAAAAAATAAATAAATAAAAAAGAAATACAGTTATACAAATGACCATGTGACTTTCAAATTTCAAAAGAAGTCTAGTTGGGGTTTGGCATGTTCAAGATATTTAGTAAATATTTGGTAAGTATATATGACATATTGATTTAAAACTTATCTAGCTGGTTAATATGTTTGGTTACCATATTGCAGGAAGGGTAAAAACAAATACAGTCAAGGTAGTTATAATTGTCCATAACTATGGGTCAGAGAAGCTGACTTAGCCCATGTTTTGTTTGCTCGTAAGCAGCAAAACCAAAATTCAAACCCCTATCTGCTTAACTACAGAGTCCATCCACTCACTTCCACTGTGCCATGTTGAATTACAAGACAGGATGTGATAATTGCTCTAGTGGATCAGAGGAGGTAAAGATCACTTCCAGCTGGGATGACCAAAGAAGACATCATTAAGAAGGAGTAGCATTTGAGCAAAAGCCTTTGAAGAACAGGCACAGCAACAAAGCAGAAATTACAGGCAGGGGTGAACACCGGTGAAACCTTATGACTCTGGAAAACAAGTTGCCAGATAGACAAAGGACATCTCTTTCAGTGAAATGGGTGCTGTAAATAATACCACTTTTAGAGAATTGCCAACAGGACTCCTCACTTATTAGAAATGGAATCCACAAAGTGATTTATATTTCAGATTTCAAAAAGAAGTCAAACTGTCTGGATCCCGATTTCTTCATTTCTAAAGTAAGGATTTGAACAAAATAACCAATGAAGACTCCTCTTGGGGGTTCTGTTTTATAATGCTTTTATTTTCATTTTTCTCAGAATACAAAACAAAAACGCTAGAAGTAGCTGATTCAGTGTATACTAGTTATATAACCTGTGTATATGTAATTATTCTTAGAATACAAAGCATATCTAGATATTCAGATATCTATATGTCTATATCTATATATAAATAAGTTATTTGCAGTTAACTGGCTAATCTAAGCTCTAAATTTAATTTCAAGAGAGCATTTTTTTTGGGAGGGCCATGATGTTTCCCCATTTTGCTTCCCATTAGTGTTGGAATACAAACTAATTCTTGAAACAATTTAATCAATACTTAAAGAGAAAGTGAACATATATCAAGTACATGATAAATACAAAATTTGGGGATTATGCACTCTTTCATAATATCTGTTTCTGTATTTCAACTATTGGAGAAGATACAGAGATTGGAATATTAGATATTAAATCATCAATAAAAAGGCCTTTTTGCAGTCTTAAATGTTTTGAGTAGATTCACATATTTTCCACTTATCTAGCCTATAACTCAGACAATGCTCAAAGCAATATTTTGGCAATGTTTATCAAATATGTATCAATGATATATATACGTATATATCAGATGAATATATTGTGTGTGTGTGCACACGCATGCATGCATGTAAACAAGTTAAGGGAACATGAGAACTTAAAAGAATGATACAGTACTTATTTTTTCCTGACTTCAAATCTTTTTTTCTTTCTGTCAACATTTTCCCCTAATTTTCCTTCCCAAACAAGAAAAGAGAACAAAGAGAGAAGTGTTTTGTTTGAATTTAGGGTGAGAATAAAATCAAACATCATTTTTCTCATAATTTTTGCAAAGGCTATTAAAGGGATATTAGTGGGGAGCTCTTCCTTGAATAGAATTGCCCTGGATGGAATTCCATCCTGCCATTGTTGCTGCCAAGCATATTCAGGGGGAACTGGATGTTGTGAGAGTCTCAGACTCTCATTTTCCATCTCACTGTGTCTCTTATGTCCTAAGGTAGTATGTTTGGGTAAATACTTATTTGATTCCAATCTATTTGAGTTGAATTTATTAGGTTTGTTTTAGTGATTTGAATTAAACTGAACCCCACTTGTAGCGAACAATGCAATGCTTTGATCATTTTCATTCTGGTTCTGATCTTAAGTGGGATAGTTTAAGCTTATTTTGGTTAAATCAGTTTATGGTCAAATTGGCTAATCTTCTTAACAAATATTTACTGAGCACCAACTACATTCATTAGCACTCAGTCTTGTTACAAAGAAAGGACACATAACAAGATTTCTAGCCTTGACGGCTTATATTTTATGTTGAGAAATAGTATTAAATCCTTGAAAACTTAACCAATTTATTAAACTCTTACATACATGAATGCTAAATGAGTGATAAGGTATACAAAGGCCTTTGGAAGTTCAGAGACCAGGAACTTACATTAAGTCCTGGCTTTGTAACTAGGCAGTTTTGGCACCACTTTCTAATGGGAGAAAACTCTCTAGATAAATTTGCCCTCTGTTGCATGCTGAGCAGATTCAAGTTGAAAACAACTGCTCCAGGCAGTGAAAATAGTTGAAACAATTTGTGCAGATAATCACTTAATAAAAAGTAGATGAAACCGGAGCAATGGGTAGATTGCAGTAAAATTTGCTCTCATAACATGAAAAAAACATCCCTTCAGAAGAGAAAGGGTATGATCTTAAGTTAGAAGAACTTTAGTTTTATAAATGCATTTCTGGTGGGAAGCATGAGTTACTTTTCAATAGAATCATTGATTTTTGTCAAATAAAATTGTCAAACTTATACCATGTAATAATTAAGAACAAACATTATTTAGTAATTTCAAAATCAGTCATGGAATTGAATACTTATATTTCAAGAAAAAAGAATATGAATAAATACCAAAAATGTACAACAACATCTTAAGGCTGGAACTTGAATAGTATGTTAACCTAATAACCCTTAAGTCTTTCCATTTTTCTTCGTTACCATCTATATAATCACCTATTTAAGTAAGCAGCAGGTCTAGTAATGTGTTAGGTTGGAACCAACATTCAGATGTGCATTGCTTCAAGTTAGTCCATTTACACTCTCAGTGAACTTGGAAATCTGTTTCAAATCATATAAATCTCAGATTTCTCAGCAACAACATGTAAAATAATAATTGTTACCAAACCTACCTTCCAGAATTGTGAGGGCTCTGTAGGAAGTAAATGAGTATGCTCTAAAAGTGATGCAGCCCACATTTGAGACATTGTCATTGCTGTTATATTACCTGCTTTGTTCTGTGATAATTTTCTTCTAATGTTCAAAAAGTCAAGTATGTTTTAAATTCTACCTTTTAATAAATTTCCTGTAGACAGAAATTGTGTTATTTCTTGTCTTTTCTTCTCTTATAAAATTGATAAAAATTTTGTCTGATATACACATTTATTATTTTAATCAGTAGCTGGAGGAAAGGTGAATGCATATTAAAAATAATTATAAAATCTGTCACTAGAAAAACTGCAATTGTGGACAAAATAATCAGAAAACTACTTCTAAATTAATGATTAGAGTGTAATGTGTGAGCTTTTTAATCGATTATTGAGTGCTGGATTCCAAAACCATGTTATTTCTTAAAATCTAAGTCTGCTGAAGAGGAATAAAAACAAATGTCTTAAGATTAAAAAACTAATTTTATATTGAAAACTTACTATTGAGTCCACAATAAAGTGCTACATAGCAGGAATATTATTAGCTAAACAAACATAAATTTGGCTAAAAATTTGACCAAATTGACATTTCATTGTCAGTGTTCATGCACTGTCTATTCAGTTTCAAATAAAATTCTGGCCACCCAAAAACACCTAGGTAACAGGACATCATCTCATCTACAAAGTGATTTGTTTATTTCTTCCTAAGCTGTTTGGGTCCAGATAGTGATTTGAAATGTTATTCATCTCTGATTTGAAAAATATTGGGTTGTTCTTAATTTGCCATTTCCTAACTCACTCACGGGTTCTCATAGACAAAGCCAAGAAATTTCTCCCTGTGTAGTCGGGGTAATGCTTTGGGCTTTAGAATAAGATCTAGAAAGTTCAGATTCTAACTGTACCACATTATGCATAGGGCCAGTTATTCAATCTCTAAGGTTCCTGCTCTGTGAGAATGGAGATATCATTTTTTTCCAAATTTCATGTATTGGTGAAAGGGGATATGTATAGCAGAAATGAACTAGCTTGATGCCTACCCCTTGCTGAATACTTAGTAATTATTAGTGTTGCTATTCATCCAGTCATTAGGTATTTATCTGTCAAGTACTGTGCTAGGAAGTGAGGATGTGAAGATGGAAGTGACACATTCTCCGCCCTTAAGGAATGTTCAGTATGGTGGATGAGAGAGAGATGGGACAGACTAAAGAGGCAGGCAATTATAACACAGTATAAGTATGCTGAAGGGTAAGCAGAAAGAGCTAATGAAACATAAAAATGTCTAACTCAGATTTAAGAAAAGAGAGCTACTTGAGTATTGGTTGAATCATTCAGACAAGTATTTATTTCGGGCCTACTATATACTAGTCATTGCCCAAAAAGCTAGAGATATGGTGCGAAGAAAAACAGATATTGTGTGTTCTGTGGGGAAGGTATCATCTTGTGGGAGAAGACAGTATTCTAATAATTACTACAATAAATATAAAAACACAGCTATAACAGTTACTACTAACTAACAGTTGCTACTGATCACAGCTATAACAGTTGCTACTCTCAACTGAGGGTGATTTTGCTCCTCCCAAGAGGCAACTGTCAATGTCTGGAGATTTTTTGAGTTGTCCCAGCTGAGGGAGTGCTACTGTCATGTAATGGGTAGAGGCCATGGATACTGCTTAACATCCTACAACACATAGTATAGGACCCCACAATAAAGAAATATCTAGGTCAAAATGCCCATTGTGCGAAGGTTGGGAAATCCTGAAGAAATTCCACCACTCTTTATAGAGTATAAGCCCATGATGGCAGGGGTGCTTCTGTTTTTTACACTGACATAAGCCCAGTGCCTAGAAACATGCCTGTCATATAATAGGTACAGACGTCCCTCAGTATCCACCGGAGATTGGTTTCAAGATCCACCGCGGATACCAAAATCCATGGATGTTTTGGTCCCTTAGTCACCCCCGTATCCATGGGTTCTGCATGGGCCAACTCTGCATCCATGGATTCAGCCAACCCAGAATCGTATGCAGTTGGTTGAACACACAGATGCAGAACCCGGGGATACAGAGGGTCACTGCACTTAGTAAATATCTGTTGGGTAAATGAATTGGTTGTGACTGACCACCTGAAAAAGTGAATAGCATATTCAAAAGTCTGGGCTTAGAGTAAGTAGTTTATGTTAAGAAGCTGAAAGGAGACTAATGAGTCTGGAATCAAAGCAAGCAAGAGGATCATTCCATTGATAAAACCAATGAGAATGGGCTTATAGATATTTAAAATCTAGTTGCAAGTCTCGATCACTTTTTATGTAAAACCTAAATTGTTCCTCCTGAAATTTCATACAGTTTCTTTTTATTCTGCTCTCACTGGAGAACCCATTATACACGTTTAAGTAAATTCAACCCTTTTTTTTTGGTCAAAGAAGTCTAAAATATTCTCAGCCTATCATTTTTATCTTTGCTGATTTCTGTTTTCAAGGTCCTCAGAATTGTGGTCTACATCAAGAACACCAGACAAGAATCAATTAATGACTTAGACAATTTTATGTGTGAGAACAGATAACTCTGGGAGGGATTGGGTTCCTTAGAGTGGTAGTTCTGGAGGGTGTGGGTAGGATGCTGGGGCAGAAATAGGATGGATATTTCAAAAAAGCTGCACAACTGTCTATTCCTGCCATTTGCATCCAACCAAAAAAGTGGAACATTACTTTATCGGGTGATGTGCTTTGACTCCCTGGATGAGGCAGTGTCTACCCTTTAGCAGCTCTCCCAGCTCCCTATCATTTCTTAATGATGCCTACATTATAAATATTTTTCTTTCTCCTTTACCAGTGGGGAAAGGGTTCAACAGTCTGTGAATTAAGCATGGTAAAAATAATACTGATAGTGATTACATTTGTGAAAATCTTAGAACATATTATGGATCAGCAAAAGCACCAACATATTACAAGCTTGCACACTCTTTCTCTCTCTCTCTCTCTGTAATAATATATTCTAAGCAGTTCATCCCATCTATGATTACCTGAACTGCTTCAGCTTTCCTTAATCAAGCAGGAAAATATGCCCTACTGTGTGCATACATGTACACACACACATTTTCGCCAGTCACTGCTCCTAAGGGTACAGTAATAGCCCTCTGCATTTGAAGGCAAAGGGATGTCTGGGAGTACATGGGTAGTGTAAATGAGGAAGGGAAGGAGAGGCTAGGGGGCATGCAGCTGGGTGTGTTTATCTCTACTCATTTCAGGTTCCATTCTATTTGAAAAAGGGAGAGTGTAGCTAAAAAGCAGGCATAATTAACAAACCATTTAAATATTTTAGCCATTAAAAAAAAATCTATATATTTATTTTTGGCCGTGGCATGCAGGATCTTATTTCCCCGACCAGGGATGGAACCAGAGTCCCCTGCAGTAGAAGCACAGAGTCTCAACCACTGGACCTCCAGGAAAGTCCCCTTAGCCAATTTACATCAAATCATGCATGTGATATCCAATATTCTTATTTTTGAAATTGTGTTACTATATACTTTTGTATAGTTTATACAATAGTATTATGCGTCTAAGTAGCTGATTAACAAATATTAACAAATAATTAACAAAACTCAATTACTCCAAGTTCAACTTGTAAAATTGTGTAATTTTTTTGTTATCTGAGTGTACCACCCTTTTAACATTGATGTAACTGAAGAACTTAGAGAGTCATAAACTGAAATTTTAGAAAAAGTACCTAAAACCTAGCAGAGGTATTCCTGGGGTCTCTTTCCATGCCCCAGTGGAACAGTGGAAAACCCATATCAATCTATTGCCCACCTTGAAGCTTTTCTAGTACAGATGAAAAGTTTCATTTTTCTGGTGGATGAAGGAACTTCAGGAGTAATTGTGTATACATCATGACATTTATTGAATTAGACTAAATCAAGAATGGGGGCCATGATCTGTGGGCTGAGCAAACCTCACTCCCATGTAGGACAGTAATTCTTATCCCTATCTGAGCATCAGAATCACCCTGGGAACCTTTCAGAATGCACGTGCCTTGGACCCATTCCTGGATATTCTGCTTCAGTAGGTCTAGAGTGGAGTGTTGGCATGTATATTTTGAAAAGACTCCTGGGTAGGTCCTGTGTACTTTGTGGATTAGAAATCACCAATCTAGGGTTTTCTTCTCACAGTCATGTTATGAGGGTCTCTAATATTTGGAGAGTTCTCTACTGGACGGAATGTTAAGAGACTCCATTCTTTAGGACAGTGACGTACCACCCTATGATTTTTGGATGTAGACTAACCTAACTTGTCCTGAGTTTCTTCCCACATTTTTACTTGTGATTAACGCTTTATCACAAAAGCAAAGCCCTACATGTTTTGCCCGTGTTTAAATAATATTTCAAAGAGAATTTCTTATAGTGTAAAATATCTCCAACTACTAATTTATTTTAAAAGATTCCTTTTTAAGTAATATAGATTAATAAATCCTGTATGCTTCTTTGAGAAATAATAATTTAGAGAAATATTTGCAAAAGACAGTGATAATGAAGGAAATAACAATAGGTATAAATAACAAATAAATGCATAATAGTTTTCCCTTATAGAACACCTTTATATCTAGTGTCTAACCCATTAGATTATAGGCATTCTGAAGCTCACATGTATTTTAATTAAAATGTGATTCATCCTTCTATATATTTAAAATAATATAGAAATGACCTATTTTTGAATTAGTATTTCATTTTTATGTTATATGTACAAGGAAGAAATCATAGCCTTGCTTTTATTTATTCAATAAACATAAGAAAACCTTTATCAGGTAATTTTAAAATATAATTTCTGCCTTTATAATGCTACTGAAACTACTCCGCTACTATGAACACCTGATGAGGTTTAGTTGCAGATCCAAGGGACACATGTAGTTCTTACTTTATTGGACTTCTCAATGCATTTGACTTGGACCACCATGCTGTTTGAAACTTTATTGACTTCTGTGACTCTCCCCATTCTTCTCCTTCTAATTTTTCACTATTCCTCCTCTCTATGTCCAGGAACACTATTATCTGTCATTCTTGAATTTCTTGTCCCTACACTCTACATAGTGTTTCTAGGTAGCAAACTGATTCTCATAATTTCAACTCTTACTAGTAGGAGTTTCCCCAATTTTTATCTCCAGCGAAATGACTTCTCACCTGAGTCACATATTCACTGCCCTCTAGGTGGCTGTACCAGTATCTTAAATTTTGAAGCCACGGCTCAGCATTTCCTCTTCAAATCTGCTGTAACTCTAACACCTGCTATCCAAGGTGATGGCATCGGAATGAACCAGTTTCCAAGCTGAAATTTAAGTCACCTGTGACTCCTTCCACATCATCTCCCATACCTGACCCCTCCTAATATGGCCTCCTAAATATTTCTTTCTTTCTTTCTTTTTTTTTTTTTTGGCTGTGTCGAGCAGCTTATGGGATTTTAGTTCCCTGACCAGGGATTAAACCCAGGCCCTAAGCAGTGACAGTGTGGAGTCCTAACCACTGGACTGCCAGGGAATTCTTAAATATTTCTTGAAACTTTCCTTCCTCTCCCTGTGTATTCCCACTGCTCTGGTTTAGGACTCTCATCATCCCTCTTTTGAACTGTTACAAAACCCTCTTAATTTGTTTCACCATTCAAATTCTTACCTGAGCAATCTACAATTAAATAAAAATCTTAACATATTACCACTCACATACACTGAAGGACATCAACTATGTATAACAGGAATAGCAAATATGCCATCAACGCCATGACTCCGTTGCAACTATGGAAATTTTAGTAACTAAAATATTCAAATTTAATAAATCCTAATATTCATCCAGAATCCTTCTCAAAACAGAAGCCAAGCCACCCAGTTACATCATAAAAGCTTTGGCAATAAGAGTAAATTCACAAAAAAAAAAAAAAAAAAAAAAAGAGTAAATTCACTTGCCATGTTGATTAGGATAAACCCCTTTGTACGACACAAGTTCATCTATGATCTGGCGTTTGTCAAATTCTCCAATTTCATCTCCATCCACTCCCTGCCTCATATTCTATGTAATGCTTCAGTGATAGTCTTTTCTTTCTTAACCGTACTGTTTCTTCTTTCTGGGCTTTTGCTTATGCTGACCTCTGTGTCTGGAGGCTTTCTCTTCACACCTCCAACTTTTTGCCAATTTCAATTCCAGTTAATTCTTTCCTGTCCTTGTGGAGCCAGCCTAGTCTGTACCTCGTCCTGACTCCAGTGAGAGATGATGCCTCTAATCCATGTTCCTGTAGTATCCTGTGCATATTTCTACCACTGTCTGTCATTGCTCTTATTTTTCTTGATTATAATTTTTTCCAATTATGTGTTTGTCCAGATGATAGGAGTCTTGAAACAGAAACGCAGTTTTATTATTACTCTTTGCAATCTGGGGACAACTTAAACAGTAACTAGCACATAATCAAACACTATATAAGATGAATTAATTAATTTTAAAAGTATTGCTGCAAGTGGGGAAAAGTGGGTACATATAGGAGAGGTTTTCATCTTTTTACAGCAAAAGTCATCAACTTCTGACATGTACTCTCCAGCCTCATAAAGTCCACCCCAGTTCACATAATTCATGTTGTCAGGTTGCTATAGGAATTAGAGTTTCAGACATCTGTCTAAATGCCAGAAACACTAAATACATTTTCCATAAAAATGTATATTTAAATGATCACTGCATTAATGACTTCAGAGAAAACAAACTTTTGTTTTTTTTGCAAATTGCCTCTAAATTCTGGGGTTTTGTCATGAATTATTGTTATGTATCATACATCAAAGTTATATATATTTTGTGTTTTTTGTCTTTGCCCATATTTAAAACAACACATATTGACTTATCGGTGCAATGTAAGTACTATTTATTCATCTCATCAACATGCTTTGCCTTCATATAGTTGCAGAACATCTAATAGAAGTAAGTGTTTCAAGGTAGTTTTTATAACATAATTCATACTACTTTTCTGGTCTTCTTAGTCATAAACTGAAGATATAACTTTGCCTTCAGTGAAATTAGCTATAAGAGCTCTATTTAGCCTGGAGAAAATTTCTATTAAAATTCACTTTAATATGGCAATAGATTTTTAGAGTCCTCAGTCAAAAAATTTTGTTCTCTTGAATTTTACTTGTATGTTTCTTTTGTAAAACTAGACAGAAATGACTCTATGCTAATACAGTATTCCCATATTGTCTGAGTCTAAATTCTTGATCAAGGTGTGTGTGTGTGTGTGTGTGCACATTGTAAAGAATGTGAGAAGAAAGAGACAGAGGAAAAAAAGGGTCAGTTTCAAAATACAAATGCTGTGTCATTTGATCCAATAATACATGAGCTTTCAAGCTGGAACTTAGGTGAACTGGATCTCATATTTTACATGGAATGTTTTGAGAACCATGAGACAGCTACATGAAATATTTCCACTTGATTCACCAAAACATCAGTAAATAGTGCAAAGTAGTTTTCTCTTTGGTGTCTGAATATTATCTGGTGACTCCTAGAGTTGGAATGTGTTGAAATAAAATTGTTTGTCTTAAAATATGAGACAATATGTGCACTGGCCAGTTCACAGAGATGAATGGGAGGCTCTCCAGACATATCATAAAAAATTGCAGGGAAAAATATCTGTATGACAAATAGAAATAGTTCCCTTTTTATCCTTGTTTCAAGTTAGCTAGGGAAACCAACTTCATTTACAGGAAAATGGAGAAGGAAAATCTGGCCAAGGAAATGACTGATTCTGGGCTTTCATAAGTATGTGTTTCTATGTGTGGGAGTACAGATAGGAATCATTTCCTCTGAATGATGTTGTAGCCCAATTCATTCATTCACTAGTGTTTCCTGAGCACTTACTACATGCCAAGGATGATAAGCAAAACAAAGAATTGACCCCACCTCACAGAGCTTACAGTTTAGTGGCAGAGAAAGGCAGATTATTCAATATTCACACAAACAAAAGTAAAATGTTAACTGTCAGAATTGCTGAGAAGAAAGAGTGCAGAGGAATAAACAGGGTAGTGGGGGAAGCCTGTCTGAGGAAGTAACACATCAGTTGACATTTGGAGGATGGATAAATGTTAACTGGGCAAACAGAAAGGGAAGAGAGCTATGCAGTGTCTTTGTTATGAAGACACACATTCTTATAAAAGTTAAAAGTCACACATAGAAAGCATACCCACTGACCTCAGACTGTTATTGGTATCTGAGGTGGTATGGAGGGGAAATGAAATATGTTGGGTAGACCTTCGGCTACAATAAGATATTTATTTAGCTTACATTCTAAACAGGGGAACAGATAATAAACATTTTGGCAAATAAATATATGTTAGATAGTAATAAATGTTATGAAAAATGAAGCAAAACAAGAAGATGGAAGAGTTAGGGAGGGATGCCATTTCAGATTGGGTGGTAAGGGAAGACTTTTCTTAGCAGATCCCTGAATGAAGAGAGATAGTGAGCTATGCCCTATTTTATTAATTTCAAGAGCTAGATAAAAAGATGACTTTGGCAAAATGGTAATGCCTATTTAATCTTGGTTGGAGATTTAGAACCTGTTTTATAATTCTTGATAATTCTGTACATTTGTATTTTGAAGTATTAAAAAAGTCATTATATAACATATATGTTTTTAGTCTATGAGAGGGAGGCTGGTGTCTGCAAGGTCCTGGAAGAATCTAGGTTAGCACCAACAGTATGGTAGGAGTTTCATGTGCGACAAGCCTGGAGAAGTGGGTGGGTGCTAAACCAGCAAGTCCTTGTAGACTCTGTTGAGAATGTCGGTTTTTATTCTAAGACCAATGGGAAGACATTTAAGCCTGAGTAGGAGTAACAAGATTGGATCTATGATTTGAAGAATTTAAGAATTTCCATTTAGTCAAGAAATTTTAAACTGGCATCTACCATTTGCTAGGTATGGGAAGAATAGTGGTGATAGATCTTTATACTTAAAGAACTTGAAGTATAGAGATGGGTGAAATTTTTGCTATCATCTGTAGATGAATTCACTGGCTAGATAGTTTGAGATCTCCCAGTAAACTGCATGTTCTGTACCTTCAGCAACCTGCGTGTTACCATCTTTGGCAAAGGTTGGACAATCACCTTTATTTCAATGACTTTGAGAATTTTAGTAACTCACTAATTCATTTAGTGTGGGGAAAAAATTTGTTTTTGTGTAATCAAGTATCTTCCTTTATGCTGTTTTACCAGTTTTCTGTTGTATCCATGCAATGTTTATGATCCTTTTCTAAATTGGAGGCTTCAAATATTTCAAGATTAAGAAGTCCTGGGCAAAGGACAGAAGACCCATGTGAGGGGCATGTTCCTTGCTAAAACAAATATATATGTATATGTATAGCTGATTCACTTTGTTATAAAGCAGAAACGAACACACCATTGTAAAGCAATTATACTCCAATAAAGACGTTAAAAAAAAATCACCCCTTTGGAGTGTCATTTGAGGATTGGAACTTTACAGATTTTGCCAAAAAGGGGATTTAAAATTCAAGTATCAGTGAAGAATAAACTTTTAGTATTTTGGAGGTAGGGTATGTCTTCTGTCTAAGGAACATTAATTGATTCACTACTACTAAAGACCTGGAAGAAGTGATAAAGATGAACTCTTGATGAAAATATATGAGTATATGGAAGGATGCCAAACAATTCCAAAAATTGGTTTAAGATCTTTTGAGCACTTGCTTCTGACTTTGGTATTTCCCAATGATTTACATCATTCCTCTAGTGTTTATTATTTTCCACAAAAGTTAACTAATATACCTCTCAAGACAAATGAGGTTCGTTGTTTGCCACGGAGCACATGTTGGTGTTAGTCAAACTTGGTCCTTGATCCATTCTCTTTAGTTGTGTACAAAACAGGGCTACCAAGTTACTCCATCATCTCAAGTGATTTATTGACTGAGGCATAAATTTATTGGCAACTAAGATTTTATCTAAGTAACTCAAATTGACACCATATAGAATAAGCTACCTTATATTCATCATAAAACAAGAACAGTTTCTTTCTGGAACTTGGGAGGCTATTAAATCTTAATCTTTGGAACATCTAAAATTCAGTTATCATACTATGAAAAAAATATTTGTGCCCAGACTATAATATCTATAGATGAAGTCTGAGGAAAAATAATGTATAGCTAATAATGACATTTGCTTTTAAGATAATCATAGGTAATATAAACAATTAACTGAACCATACATATTTTTATGCAAATGCCAAAACATTGGTGGAATTGCATAAAGTCTGACATATAACTTTTTATGTTGCCATGTTAGAATTGATGAAATTGATTTGTTTGAATGTGGCCAGGGAACAAAATGAAGGGTAAAATAAGCTTATTTATGAAAGAGAGTTGAAATTTATTTTTGAAATCAGAAAATGAGAGAACTTGATTTTCAATTCTCCTATATTTGTTACTACATAGGTTCAACCTCAAAGAAAAAACAAAAACAGAATTGCATCTCCAGTTTGGAAAGCCTTTGCCTCACTTTTCTAACTCAAAGTTTAAAGCGGTATGATACAGTAGAAAAACAAACGGATTCAGAGTCTGCTAACTTAAGATTTAGTGCCGTCTTTCTCAGTAGCAATTAGATGAAGTTACATAAGGATCATATAACTGTTTTGTCTTCCCTTTCCTGAATAACACCTACTTCATAACTTTTGTAAGAGTGGCAGTAAGTAATTAAGGAACATGCTTTAAAGAATTTTAACACATGGCAGAAACATAAAGCATTAAAGTTATTATACTAGATATTAAAGATTGAGAGAGTTGACCTGATGGTGGATGGAGGCTTATGTTTCATCTTCAGAGGGTCAGTAAGGTGGAGCTGCAGGAATTGGGCTTTGGAGCGACAGGGACCCAGATCAAAACCCTGCCTTTGCCCCTTATAGTCTTTCTGAGGTTAGGAAGTCATTTAATCCTCTTAAGTATCCATTTCTTTATCCATAAATGGAAATAATAATTATGAGTTTTAACTAATATGTGTAAATGACCTAGGATGGTGTCCAAAGCTAAATGAAGCTCATTAATTTCCTTTCTGGTGCATTTTCTTTAATCACAGTGCTCTTTTCAGATATTTATCTATAATATTTTTGCAATCAATTATGTGCTGCAAAAATTTGAAATGTGTACTTGTTATCCCATTTTACAGCAAGATCACATTGTGACATGAAGGAAAATCTCAGGCTCAAACGTTTCTAATACCATAAGAGCAAGGTGATAGCTGAGAGCCTCCAGGAATCAGTGTGATTTCTTCTTTTTGTTCTTTTCCTTCCTGATCTTCCTAATCTTCCCACCTTATCTAAAATCTTAACACCAGCTCCTCACTTTCCCATTTCCCTGCTTTCTTTATCTTCATGGCATTTATAGCCATCTGTTATGTTCCATATTTATGTATAAATTAGTTTATTATTTTTGGTAGTATATAAACTCTGTGTGAACAGGAATTTATTACTTTGGATGTAACCTTCCCTTAGTTAAAATTACTAATTATTTTGCATTTCCCAAAATAAAAGTTGGGATATTTTAGGAATAAAATACTGTGCATTTAATTTGTTGCAAAAGAAAATATATTTAAAGACAGTGTGTATGTCCTTTTAATAAATGATTTAAAACTTACTTTGTCATGTATATAATAAGCATAGCTAAAAATTATGCATCCTAAAACTGTGTGATTTTTAAAATACAGCACATTTTCCGTGTATGGAGATTTTTACTGCAGAAAGGTATCTAACATGACAATCTGACAATCTGTCATTGGGATGCCACCACTGCTTTTCCCAGATCAACTGACAAGACCTCAGCCGGGTTCTTACAGGTTACTTAAGAATACTTCTAGAGCCATCCTTGGCCATGAAGTTACTGTTGGAACTATTCTTAAACCATGCTATCAAAAAAAAAAAAAAAAAAAACCATGCTATCACCATGCAAGGAAGCTGCAGGTTTTCAAAAATCAGGAATGGGATTATAATGATTTAGACCTTCTTACTGTTAGGTAGTGAAGGTGATTATAATACTATAAAAGCACTGGGTCTTACACCCTTTTGTGAGAAGGATCTGTGTGCCATTAATTAAACCACAACTTCTACTATTAGATATTATTAAAGAGACCAAACCCAAGAGACTAACGATAACCCTCACCCTACTGTGGACTTGGATTCAACGTGTAGAATTGGGTTATTCTAATTATAGTGTATAGAAGAGAAAATAAGTCATGTAAAAGGCTAGGCAGAAACAATACATTTATTTCTTACAAACAAAAATTTATGCTTTACAAATAATGTCAGAAATCTAGTATTTTAAAATGGAGATTTATTTTTTAATCTTGTGTTATTCTTCTATGTTGACCATATAGAAGAACATGGGTTTTCAAGTAAAAATATTCTACTAGTAGACATCATATAATATGAAGGGGAGCTGGAAGTGAGCCTCAAAGCTCAAAATGTGAATGCTTTCATGCCCACTATTCCTAAATAATAATTATTATTAAATAATAATTATTAATTATTGTAAATATTGTAGTATACATCTTAATTCATCTATATATCTGTAAAATAAGAAGACTTATCTAGATAATCAAAAAACTTTTAACCCAGTTGGCCTACAGGTAATACCATACTATCAAATTCTATTTTAATAAATATGTGAAGTATAATTATATGTTCATTATAAGAAGCATGCGTATTTTGTGTTAGAGGTGTAAAGTGTACATATTATAAAGTTGGTTGTTCCTATGTACTTTTGTAGAAATGCTAAGGTCTAAATTTGCTCTTCTTCAAATGCATTGAGCAACTTTGTGGAATATACACTTGTTGTGACATCTTATTCTGATGAAAGAACTAAACCCTTTGGGAACGAAAGCTTAGATAATATTTTATACAATATTTTAAATTCTCTTGGTTGTTCAAACTGCATTTTTCTAAAACAGGATATCTTTTAAGTGTTTTTGGTAGCATCTTTAATAAGCAGTAGTCTCTCAGTGGAAGAGGAGAGCAGAGAACAAGAGAGTTTCTAATTTGTATTAAAAATAGTAATTTGACATTTACTTCTTAGTCCTTCTCCAACTGTCTACAAAATCTTGCCTTGCACACTATGGTAATCTTGCCTTAAATTGGCAGTGATTTGTACCATGTATGTCACTTTGAAACTTGTATTCATGTTTATTTACATAACCCTGATATTAGAGATATTTAAAAAGCCAAAACTCTAATCTGTAGTCAAGGATATTTGAGAACATAAAATACATAATGGATTAGAAGTATGTATTTCAGTGTTTAACCATATTTGCTTGTGTACAATATAATTGTGTCCATCCACAATACTGTGTGTGTATTTATATTTATATAACTGTAAGAGTGCTGAACTATAATCGTATACCTTCTTATAGAAAAATGTAGAAACATTTTATACTTTAATGATTACTGAAATTTCAAAGAACATATTTCCTTGTAATTCCTTCTGTGACTTTATTTCTCTTAAATATGTTTGGGTTAAGTTGCTTAAACTTTGGCTCACAAAAAAATTTTTTTCTCAGAATTCTTTCTTCATGATTTAAGCAGAATTGAAAACCTGGAGCAATAAAATCCAACAAATACATCTTATTACTTAATAATGCTTTATCTTCTTAGGGACACTAGCTGCTTTGGCTAGATAAACTTCAAACTCTCCAAATGTTTGAATTTCAAATTTTGGAAACACTTTTTATTTAATGTCTTTTTTATATCCAATATAACTTTTAAACTTATGACATTCATCCTTTGACATTCTGCAAAGGAAACATGAATTAATCATTGAGTTTGTCCGGCAAGGGGAGCGGCATCTTACACTGATACTGTGAGCACACACAAGCTGTGCCTGAGATTATAGCACAAGAAAACATCCCAACAGCTATTGCACTGCTGCTTGCTCAATTCCCAGTCTCCTGAAATTCTAGGCCTTGATAGTACAGGGGTGGACTCTATGCTTATGTAATGTTGACTTTGTTATTGCACTTCCTGAAAACATAGAGGTTACTGTTAATAGCAATGCAAACTGGGCCAGGGGTTGCGGTCCATCTTTTGAAAACATTTACAGGAAATGGTTTAATAAACCATTGTTATTGTTACAAAAATTATATTTTATTAATTAAGAATCACAAATGATTGTAAATATATAAGTATTTTTTTAATGAAGTCTAGCTGGAAAGCAGATGATTTCATTACTGCCTACAATAATACAGATCAGCCTAGAAAGGGGAAGCATTTGTTAAAGAGCAGTGTTAGACTTTCTTTGAAAGCTGCCCAGAAAACAGATTTTATGTGAAGTAACTACTGTGCAGTTTCTCTCATACCCTGCCTGTAGTGTTAATGACTGCTTTTGTCAGCTTTGTAACTCTTTTTTCCTTGATTTTTTTTTTTTCCTACTTTCTCTCACTGATTTGTAAGCAGTTTAAGACTAGAACCCTGTCATTTAACTCTTTAGTACAGTGGTTCTCCATATCCATGGGTCTGCATCCATGGATTCAACCAACCGTGGTTGGGAAAATATTCAAAAAAATGAAAAATTCTAGAAAGTTCCAAAAAAGCAAAACCTGAATTTCCTATGCAGACAACTATTTATGTAGCATTTACATTGTATTTACAACTATTTACATAGCATTTACATTGTATTAGGTATTCTAATGATCTAGAGATGATTTAAAGTATACGGAAGGAGAGAAATAGGTGAGGGAGATTAAGAGGTACAGACTTCCAGATACAAAATAAATGAGTCACAGGTATAAAATGGACTCTGGGGGGAATATAGTCAATAATTATGTAATATCTTTGTATGGTGACAGATGATAACTAGACTTATCATGGTGATCATTTTGAAATGTACAGAAATATCAAATTACTTTGCTGTGCACCAGGAACTAGTGTAGTGCTGCAGGTCAATTATACTTCAAAACAAACAAGCAAACAAACTCATAAGAAAAGAGATCAGATTTATGGTTACCAGAGGTGGGGGGTTTAGGGAGGGGAAATTAGAGGAAGGCAGTCAAAAGGTCAAACTTCAACTTATAAGATAAATAAGTACTAGGGATGTAATGTACAACCTGATAAATATAATTAACACTGCTGTATGTTATACATGCAAATTATTAAGAGAGTAAATCCTAAGAGTTCTCATCACAAAGAAAAACATTTTTTTCTATTTTTTTATCTTGGTGTCTATATGAAATGATGGCTGTTCACTAAACATACTGTGAAAATCATTTCATGATGTAGGTAAATCAAATCATTATGCTGTATACCTTAAACTTATGTAGTGATATATGTCAATTATACCTCAGTAAAACAGGAAGGAAAAATTTAAAGTATATCGGAGGATGTGTATGTGTTATATGCAAACACTGCATCATTTTACATAAGGGACTTGAGCATGCGGGGAATTGGGTATCCATGGGGAAAGGGTAGAACCAATCCCCTGTAGATACCAAGGGAGGACTGTATCTCCCTTCACCAAGGAATGGAGTTTTGAATGAGGTAGATACAATAAATGTTGATGCTGTAGGTCATTTATGCAGGTAGAAGTATGAAGCTTCATCAAGAAGATGGAACTTATCCAGAGAAGAATACACAATTCCACTCCCTCTACTCCTTTCCAATCTTGGTAGTTACAAAGAATTAAGTAACTTAATGCTGTGGGATAATGATGGGTCTGGGAGATGGAAATTCTACCCTTAGTTCTGCCATGAGCTAGCTATGGGATCTTGCTTTGTTTTGCAAAGTGAGGATGTTGGACCAGTTGATTTTTAAATTACCTCCTAGTCCTAAGATTAATTCTTTTCTAATGAAGAGCACTAGAATATCCTTACAGTAATTCCCTATGCCAGGTAATAACTCTCTTAAAACTCTGGAACGTAGGACTTGATTTCACTACAAGCTGAAATCTTGTGATCATATCCACAAAATGGACTACAATTTTAGTACCTGTATTTTATTTTATTTTATTTTATTTTTGTGGTACGTGGGCCTCTCACTGCCGCGGCCTCTCCCATTGTGCAGCACAGGCTCTGGACGCGCAGGCTCAGCGGCCATGGCTCACGGGCCCAGCCGCTCCGCGGCATGTGGGATCCTCCCGGACCGGGGCACGAACCCATGTCCCCTGTACCGGCAGGCGGACTCCACAACTGTGCCACCAGGGAAGCCCTAGTACCTGTATTTTTAATGATATAAAAAGATGTTATTAAATCTAGAAGTGTTTTTTAATTTTTTTGTTGTTTTTAGGTTGTTGTTTTAGGTTTTAGGTGGTGGTTTTGCTTCATTTTAGTAATATGGCATGACTTTACATTTTTCTTTTCACCTTTACCAACTGTCAATAGTAAAATTTCTAAATTGGCTAATAGTTGTGAACTACAAGAGTCTTAATCACAATGTCCATGTACTACAGACAGTAAAAAGTGCTCAATCCACATATATATTTTATTCTAATACTTGTGTGCCCTTAAGTGTTGCCAGAATCATTTGTGGATGGAACAATTGATGCCTTGCCATGGTACATAGACTAACCCCCAGCAAACAGACCACTAACACTTAATGTTAATAATAATGCAAAATAATAATGCTAAAAATCCTGCTATTTTATTATCCTCTATGTCATCTATTTTCCATTTGTTTTTTAGGGTATCCTTGAAGGTTAATCAGAGAACCACTCACATACCTCAAGGTAGGAAAAAGAACCCTTTTCTTGATTATAAAATATTTTGTATTTGTTTTAGCTATGTTTTAATACTTCACTCCCCTTGTTAGATATAGATAGAATTGATGTTGCTTTTTCTGAAAACCTGAAAAATATTATGTCTACTTACCTGTTAAACTTGAAATCATCCAATGCATAGTGTTTAGTCATCAGTTTGAATTTTTCTTCCATACTATTACATGCTACTACAGTTTATTATATCTTTTAGAGTTTATGTTTTACTGCAGATAGAATTTATTCAATATTTTATATTTTTGTATTACCTTTTTCATAATTTTAGGGTAGTTTGACATTACCATATACTATTTCCATGTATCAGGAAGGTAATTATATAATATATACACTTAGGTATACTAATATATGCAATATATTGTTAGAAACTGAGATTCTCTAGCCTACCATAATTTCATAGCTTCCTTCTTATTTTAAAACTGTAATGTTTGAAGAAACCACCAAAGTAACCATAAGTATAATTAGCTATCATGATTTAGTAAACTAAATGTTAATTTGGAAGAATTTACTTCAGTATTAGCTTTTCTTAATAAGAGTGCCAGAAAATGTGGCCCTTTTCTTGGCTAGGATGTATGTGAAGATAAATTTAGAATTTCTAGTCTAGTAAATAACTTCCCTGATAATAGCTTAATTGTAGCTATTTCTAACCAAATTGTTTAATTGTGATAAATCACATGCAAATTGTTCAGATGTAGGTCAACCTCTCACTCCTTCATTCTAGCACCTCTTTTCTAATTCAAGACAATCCGCTTAATGCCTAAAAGAGGTAGAATGGTACAGATTAAAAACATAAGACAAAAACAAAACAATAATAACATAAAAATCAATAGTGGGCTAGGAGCCACAAAGATAGCAAGGCAGGTTGCATTTATTTTACCTTAGCTGATGATCTCTTATGCTGTGTTTGTACACTATCATTTGCTCACTGCTCATGAGATTTGTGGGTGACAAATCATGGTGCCTCTAGGATGCTAAGTTTCCTCATCTGTATTCATTTTTGGTGATCTGGTTGAGTGATACAAGTGGGACTCAGTGATGGGAAAGAATGCCTTGTGTGGCTCTGGGGAGGCCAACTGAGATATATTGCAGTTGTATAAGGTCTGGAAATCCTTTATTTTCCTAACTGCTACATTCTAGTTCTAATCTATAGTTGCCTTTGTGATGGGTCATTGTATCACTTTCTGATGAACAGCTGAGATTTTATGAATTCTATTTAATCATTTTATGTTGTCTACTATACTTTGAAAGAAAAATTTTTATCTTCAATTTCTAAAGCATCAAAAAATGATAAAGCAGATTCATGAGTTTGTTACATTTGCTGTCTTTTACCTCTAGGTGATTATCGCTGATATTTTTGGTATATTGACAGAAAATAGTGAGCATTCCTGGTTATTGACAAAAAATTATTTTGGCCTTAGTGCTAATAAAATTAGAAATCTGCCTTACTATAAACATAATTTTAAAAATTATTCTTCATTGGAATTTGATTTAAGAATTTGAATTTTTATTTTCATATAACTTATGATTTTAACATTTTCTAACATTTGTTTTGAGTTAAATTTTTCATTCTTGAAAAATTACTGAATGAAATTACTGACTTAAAAAGTGCCAATGATTTTTCTAATTCTTAGAATAGGGAAAATAGATGGTGTATACTTTGTATTTCTTTCAATATAAATACTTTTGTTATTTAAAATTAAAAGTTAGAGAATTATACTAAATAGAAAGTGGTATTTCCCTCAAAGTTAGCTATTAATAAAGTTTGGGTGTTTATTCTTCCAGATTCCTTCTTTATATACATAAACATCAATATCAATCTATGCACATAATGCTTTCATATCATATGCATAATTCTGTATTTCTTTAACATTTTAATTATGAAATTTTTTCTAAGTCAATATATGTTACCTATTTCATCCTTTTTAATGGCTGCATTTTAGACACATTTTGATGTACCATGATTTATTTAACAGGTCCTCTAAACTTTTTTTTAATAGAATTTTATAATAGAATGAAAGCAGGCCTTCCTTAATTACGTTTTTGGCAGGCATACAAAAGAGTAATTCCCATTTGTATATTGAATTAGGAAATTAAGGAGTGAAGGAAAAGTGTTACAGTAAAGAGGCATAAAAAATATTAGGTAAGTGCACATAAATGGTCAGTGGAAAGAAAAGCGAATAATATAGATGTTCATGGAGCCGTGTTTTAGATATGTAAAAGTAAAATTCTGATATTTTTTCAAAGTTCACACCACATGACACACCTTCCATAGCTTTCAAAGAGACATTTCCCTTCATCCTCAGTCTCAGCAGTCTTACATCTTTTTAACGCTTTGGGGAACAATAGATCTCATCACACATGTTATGTCACATATAAAAATTCATCTCGCATTTATCTTTTTTTTCTCTACTTGCTGTTAACTCTTAGAGGGTAATGACTGTGGGCTACTCATATCTGAACTTAGTAGGTGCTAAATTGGATTGAAGTGTGAAAAGGGGGAGAAATCAGGTAGAAATGTGTAATCTTAGCAGAAGAAGAAGGGTCCACTATCTGCCTATTATCTCTGGAGCAAATACAGTAATAATTAATTCTTCTGATGAATGGGATACAAAGGATATAAACACGTGATTTTTGATATATAATGAAAGTTCTCTTAAACTGAATTTTAATGATTCTTAGAGGCACTCAAGCTTAAAATCAGACCTACAAGTTAAGTGTTTCAGAAAAATATTTATAAATTTATGAAAAAATATTTGTATGATACTGAGTTTATTTATACATTACCTCATATGGATCTAAAAACACTTTGTCAGCTATAAAGTATTATACACATGTAAGACATTATTTTTATTGGTAAGACAGTAAGAAAGTTGGCTCTGTGGATTTAAAGTATGGATGATTATTTACAAAATAGAAGTAATATATAAAAGAAGCAGTTCTTTATGTGAATTCTGTTAGAAGAAAGGGAATATTGCTTTTAATACTTGTATATAATGCAAATTGCTACTCATGCCATTTAAATGAATCTTTGACATTATCTCAACCAGCAAAAGTAGAGTTATTAATAGTTTGAATTATGCCTGAAAGAATCTTTGATTTCACATTAGTCTGAATTCAATAGTAGTGTTAATTTAAAATATCTGAACATATGTACCAATTTCTTTTTTTTTAACAGGAAAATGAAAAATTAGTGGGTGTAAAAGTCTCTTTTGAAACTGAATGTAATACCTACTGCATAATAGCTTTTCTCCTCATCTGACTTGCAGAAGTCACTAGCCCCAAACTCTGATTTTACATACATTTTACTGGACAAATCAGGAAGGAGGAAAGGATCTTGGTCAGTCTTCTAAATACGTTTTTGAGCTTGTTTTGCTGACCTTTGCTTGACCAGAGCTTGAACCTTAGTATTTCAGATGTATATTTTTACATTGTCTTTGTTCTCAAAGCTCTCCAGTTGTTGTTATCTATTTGGCCAGGGTTGTAAGTTCAAGTATTTTTAGGACCCATGAATATAACAAAAGTGGGTATAACAGGCCAGTATTGTACAATAGGGAGTGGTGTGGACTGAGGAACAGATGATCACATGCTCAACATCCAGGGGCTGCTTCTGCTCATTGCAGTCAAATATTCTAACTAACTGTATGTTCCAGTAGCCATAACTTCTAAAGGTAAAGGAAATTAAATATTGGAATTTCTATGTGAAATCTCACAGTTTTTGAATATGGGCTCAGATTTTAAATGTTGGGGAAAAAAAGAAAACCATGAAAAGCAATTTTGACATGCCCTAGATAAGCAATTTGCTACCTTTGCATAGATACCCTGTAAATACTTGCTCAATCAATGAGTGAATTATAAATCTCAATAAGATATAGGGAAATTAAAGAGCACTCTAACCCTTGTTCTCCCATGTTCATTGGAAATTTCGTATAATACTTTAAGGAGGGTCATAGCCATTAGCAACAAATATGGAGACCTACCAGATTAGCCTTTTCAGTCTATCTCTGGATTCCAGAAAGGGGAAAGCAAGAGTGAACCTTTGTTAAAATATAGTATGATATGCAAAAAATGATGGTTAAGAGACATCTTTTTTGAACACATTTTTATCTTACCCCCAAATTCATCTTATGCTATTAATTTATTACCATTTATTCTTTCTTTTTTTTTTTTCTTTTTTTGCGGTACGTGGGCCTCTCACTGTTGTGGCCTCTCCCGTTGCGGAGCACAGGCTCCGGATGCGCAGACTCAGCGGCCATGGCTCACGGGACCAGCCGCTCTGCGGCATGTGGGATCTTCCCGGACCGGGGCACGAACCCATGTCCCCTGCATCAGCAGGCGAACTCTCAACCACTGCACCAGCAGGGAAGCCCTACCATCTTTTCTTTAATTCAAGCCTTCTGCAAATCTTTTGTCATTTATTAATTTTAAAGAAAATGGTGAATTAAAATAATGAATCAAAGGGAAGTCAAACCTGAGGGAAAAATAAAAATCACACATGCGAATCTTGACACATAATCATTAATGAATAAACATGGATCCAATGGACTCTGTTTTATCTTTTGACCTTCAAGATTTACTTCTTTTTTGAGATCTCTTCTGCTTTCCTTCTGGACAAACTCACCCTTTCCTCTTTTATTTCAGTCCCTTATATCACCACACATTTCACTGCATTTAATGGTACCTAATTACGGTTGCGCTCATGTCTCTCTTCCCAAGTAGACTTGAGAATCTCAAGGCCAGAAACTATCTTTTAAAGATCATAAACTTATAGAAAATTTGCAAGTACAGTACAGAGAACTTTTTCCACTGAACTGTTTGAAAGTAAATTTCCAACCTAATGCCCCATTACCCTCAAGTACTTTAGGATGTGTCTCCTTACAAACAAGGACATTTTCCACACAACCACAATAAAATAGTCAATATCAGGTACTAAGGACTGAATTGTGCCCCCACCCCCCATTCATATGTTGAAGCCCTAACCTGCAGTGTAACAGTATTTGGAGAAGGGAATTTGGGGAGCTAAGTAGGATTAGATGAGGTAATAAGCATGGTGCTCTCATAGTGGGATTAGTGCCCTTATAGGAAGAGATGCCATAGAGTTTGTTTACTTTCTCTGCCATGTGAGAGCAAAGCAAGAAAGAAAGTTCTCACTGAGGAGGAACTGGTTAGCGTCTTGATCTTGGACTTGCCAGCCTCCAAATCTGTGAAAAATAAATTCCTGTTGCTTGAGCCACCCAGTTGATCACAGTTTATTAAGGCAGCTGGAGCTGACTAATACATCAGGAAATTAACATTGATACAGCACTACTGTCTAATCCCCATTCAAGTTTCACCAGTTGTCCAAATAAATTCCAACTATTGTTCCTTTGGAGTGTAAGAATTTGTTTACAAATGATGTGCCTCATTCGATAGTTTCATTTTATTAGTCCTCCATGAGTACAGAAAAGTTCCCACAGACTTCCCTTGACTTTCACGACCCTGATGCTTTTGAAGATTACATTACAGTTGTTTTGTAGTACAGCCTTTACTTTGGATTTGTCTGATGCAGGGACCATATTTTATGCAAATTTGGATCCTAGCATCTAGAACAGTGTCTGCATATAGATGATGTTCAATAAATGCTAGTTGAGGAAAGAATTAGTGATTGAAAAACTCTGACTCTGAATCACTTGCATAATGCTAATAGCAACAATTTCAAAACTTTAAAGAGAAAAATGTAAAGCATGTCCAAAATAAGAAAAAACACAAATTCTCGTGTCTTCTGGTACTACTATTGAAGATCTGTTCTTGAATTCATTTTAGTGAGCATACATACACTGGCTATTATGTAAGTTAATACCAGTTTCTTTAGAGCAGTGCTTCTCAAAGCATGGTTTGTGGATTGCTTCCAGTTCACACACTGTTTCTGGTTCATGATGACCTAAGTAGAGAAATTGGTGATAAGCATTTAGAAGACCTTTTTAGCATTTTGACAAAGTGGCTCTATTTCTGCTGAATCTAATAATTCTGAAGTGATATTAGTAGATATATTTTATCTGATTTTCTTTTTTATTCCATTTATCTAGTAATTAATTTACATTATATTTGCCATATTATTGATCCACAATGAATTAGTTTAAAATGGGTCACTTATCACAGTTCGTGGTCATTCCCATCAGAGTAAAGTGCAACTAAAGTGGGCTAGAACTTGGTGGGATTTGACCTTGCACATGAAGAATGGGTAAAATCTTACTAGTTTAAAAGTTAGAGAAATGGATAATTCAGGCTTAACAAAGTGTAAGAATAAGTCTGTGTGTATTTGCATTATGTGTGTGCAAGTGTGCTCTTATTTGCTTGTTTGTGTGTATTGGATGGGTATTATTGAATGGAAGACAGGAATTTAAAAGACAGTAAGACCTCATGATTCTAATACTGAGTGGTAGCAACTCTTCCCGCGTCTGATTGCACTGCATGCCAAAACAGTAGCATTGTCCTCTATAGAACATTCTCATGTTCTCCCTTTCCTTTCTGAAAATGTTCTTTCCCTTGAGCACCAGAGATTTAGAATTCCCATTGCTGGCAAAATACCAATAAACTGCTCTGACCAAGAAAGTGGCCGGTACTACTGCTATTACCACTTGTAGATGACAGAGCTTATGCACAGATTTCCAAATATTTAAATGGAAAAAGGAGAGATGTAATTAGAAAAGAGGAAACATGATGAGAGAAAGAATAGAGTGAACACAAGAAATACTGATAGGGGGCTTCCCTGGTGGCGCAGTGGTTAAGAATCTGCCTGCCAGTGCAGGGGACACAGCTTCGAGCCCTGGTCCGGGAAGATACCACATGCCGTGGAGCAACTGGGCCTGTGCGCCGCAGCTGCTGAGCCTACGCTCTAGAGCCCGCGTACCCCAACTACTGAAGCCCATGCACCTAGAGCTCATGTTCCGCAATTAGAGAAGCTACTGCAATGAGAAGCCCACGCACCGCAACGAAGAGTAGCCCCCGCTCGCTGTAACCAGAGAAAGCCTGCACACAGCAACAAAGACCTAATGCAGCCAAAAATAAATAAATTGAAAAAAAAGAAATACTGATGGGGGAAAAGAACCGAAAAGGAAGGATGTATGATTGCATCAAGATTAACTTACACTGGCGGCTTTCAAGGGCAATAACATTCAGTTCAGTTCAAAACATGTTTATTAAGAAACTGTCATGGACCAGACACTAGACTCGGGGAATGAAAAGAAGAATAAGACACAAGAACTTGCCCTAGAATGACTTCAGTGTTTTGGGTAAGACAGATAAGCAAACCTGATTTCAATGTAGTGATTGAGACATTCATTGGGATATTCATAGGTACAGAGGAAAGGATGATCGTCTAGCCTCCCAGGCTTCTCTGAAGAGATTATGCTTATGAAAGGTCTTGATGAAAACTATATCAAATTGATAAAAACAGGCTGGGAAAGAAGCACAACTTGATAATCAGTACTCAATCTAGGAACTGGTACATGGTTGGTGCTGAATAAATAGTTGTTGAATGAATAAACAATTTAATTAATTAGAATGAACTGACAAACTAGAGGTAAATGCAACTCTAGAAAGAGGAACTAGAAAGAAGCGTGGAAGCATAACATAGCAGTGGTGAGTCAGGGAGAGCAGAAGATCTGCAGTCCTCCATGGTGGAGTAAAAATTGTGTGACAGAGTCATGTGAGTTGAGAATGGAGACATAAGTAGAAGGCAGGTAATGGAGACATTTCTCTGCAGTACTAAGGCCCCAGGCTTTATCTATGAGTAATAGGGACGTGACATTGGGATATTTGTATTGTAGTTTGATTGTAGATGACTAAGTGTGGGGAAGACAAGACAGACACAGTGATACTAGTTAGGAGGCCAGCTCACTGGTCTTGACAAGAAAAGACAAAGATCTAAGATACAGCAATGAAGGAAGGGATGGAGAATGAGGAAGGGGCAGGTATACAGATTCAGGAGTCACTTGAGAAATAAAATTGGTGGCATGTTTCACTTCTTTAATGGATAGTGTAGAGGGAGAGGGATAAATCACAGTGTGAAGGAAAAGGGTGAAAGCTTGGACAATTCCTATATTTATGACTTGAGTTTCTGGATGAATGGTGATATCCTAAATTGAGCTAAGGTATATGGGAGGACAAATAAGTATTTGGAAAATAGGGAGAGACATCAAAATGAATCCATTAAATTGAGGGGCCTGTTGAGGAAGAGAGAGGGTCAAAACTGGAGAAATGTCTGTACATATTTTTATATATGTATATATAAATATATACGTATTATGTAATATTACAGGTATACATATATAGCAAGGGTTTAATGTGTCAATTCTGTCTGCACAGGATCATGTAAAACTTTACTTTCTCATTAATTTATTGCTGTCAAATTAACTTACTGCTTGAATATATCATTTGAAACTCTAGTAGTTCACTCCAAATTTCAAAACGTACCACAGAGAAAATGCCGTAACTTAAAACTGGTTCCAGACTTATGAAAACATCATGTGTCTCTGCAACCAAAGCCAAGAGGAGAACTGTGCCAATTCATGCCTGAACCTCTTTCAGTTTAATTACCTGGATTATTGAGGCAGAAACAAGCTTTGTGCCTAATTCACCTTTATAATTGCCTTAGTTCTCTGCTTTGCCTTTCTTGTGGGTGTATTTCCATGTTCCACTATTATTAGAAAGGAAAATACACTTCCTTTTTAGGTGGCTCCAGAAAAAATCATTTAAAACATACTTTACAGTTCAGAGAATTAACATTTTATCAGCCTCTGTATCTAGAGAGTAATATAGTGAGCAAAGGGAAGAGCGTTGACCAGTAGTCACCTCATTGTCATCATGTGACAGTTCAGTTACCTCTTACTCTTTTTTTACAACCAACCCCAGTGACTCAGTCATATCGGTAGTGATCTTTGAGCATCTCCCAATTTGAGATGTCCAAAGACCAAATAGATTCTTGAACTCTCCACATGTTTGAGTCAGTGTTATAAAGGTTAGGTCTCCAGTCAATACACACACCTGCAGGGAAACTCAAAATGGATTAGTCAACAGGAAGAGAATGCTTACCCTTCAGTCTCTCAACCACAAATTCAGCTTTTCCACATAGCAGTCCAAAACCTAAGAACTTCAACTAAATGGAGACATTAACAGCACAGACGTCATTACATCCCTAATATTTCACTCATAATACCTACTCAGTAAGTTTTTTCAACTCAGTTAATGGAAAACTCAGAATGGTAAGGTCGTACATGAATAAATTATGATTCTCTCAGATTACCATTTTGGATTATCTTTTATGAAAGAAGTAGACAAAATTTATGTAATGCCACTCCTTTTCCCCTGGACACAGTCTGTGAGAACGAGTATTTTTAGTAATCAGTTTCACCTATCTATCTTAAATATATAGACTCCAAAATGTACAAATCTAAGTTGAGTGTTAAAACTCAGAAATATTTAACAGTCCAAGTTCACAAAGCATGTGGGTAGCCTCTCATCATTTATTGTCATCCATTCAAGTGTTTATTCATATGCTGATTTCATCAATGAGTACTGAGCACATGCTCTGTACTAGGCACTGTATTAGGCTTTGCAGACTCATAGGCATAAATCAGATTGTCTGTCTTCAGAGGAGTGCACACAGATGTAAAAGCACAGAGGATAGCTTTTTAACCTTAATCTGTCTCAGAAACCTCAGGTATGGCTTCCCAGAAAACGGGATATGAAGGTAGAGATTTGAAGAGTCCGGCAGGCTGACAAGATGGATAAAGGAGTTCCAGTTACATTAAACAAATATTAATGGCAGGAAAATCACACTTGAGGAATAAACCATGTGATGTTGAGAAACACAGAGGATAGGTGGGGGAGGAATAAGACAAGTAGGCATGTGCCAGATCACAAGAGCTTCGAATGCAATGCTAATGACTTTGAATTAAATTCTAAAGATGGTGAAGAACAAATGAATAAATATTAAGAATGGGCATGAATTGACCAGATTTACGTTTTAGAATGATCTCTGGAAGTTTTTGCAACTATGAAAGCTAAGTAAATTGATCAAGTAAGAAAAGTCAGTAAAGAGGAGAGTGATCAATGAATAGAAGAATAAGAAGAAGGTAACTGTGTAGGTTATCCAAGAGCTATTTTAGATATCAGATTGACCACTCATGTGAGGGAGGTTAACATGAGCTGGAAATCTTGGATGACTCTCAAAGTTTGCAAGAAAGGTTGGGTAGATAAAGGTGCCATTAGCTGACTACAAAGAAGAGGTTTGGAGAACAGACAATGAGTTCAATTATGAACATGTTGAGAGGTTGATGTGTGTTAGGTACATTCAGTTAGTTATGCAGGTTGACTGTTGAATAGATAGAGAGAAACTTAGACTAGAGCTAAACTGGAGGTAGTGATTTGAGTATAATCCATATAGAGGTGGGAGGTAATTTACTGATGTAAGTGAAACAGTCCAGCAGTATACCTATGGCAGGAAGTGAACATAGCTTCAAACCATGCTGAGCCCGTAGAGTACGTAAAATTATAAATGCAGGACTGATATGATGAAAGTCTTATCCGAAATCTTAATGTCTTTGAATATTAATGTGGGATGGCTTCTTTCAAAACATGCCTTGTATTTTGAAAAACAAGGATCCAAATTCTAGGAAAAATCTTTCCCAAACAAATAGAAGAGCACCCAAATCTTGAAATATGTTCCATTTCTGTAAATCTTATTTTTAAACAATCCACTTTGTTTCAACTCAGAAGTAATTAAACTAATCCTGTTCATATATGAGCACAAAAACATGATCAAGGATTACTCAGCACTCAGGATCCCACTTTTTCCTATCAGATTTTTTGTTTTTCTTGTTATAGCACCCAACTCACTTAAAGAACAACCTTCTCAAAGTGTGATGTTTTCAATATCTAACTCATTCAGCTATGGCAGTATTTTCATACATTAGCTCATTAGAAAGAATGCCAATGATATAAAAATAAATGGGAGTAAAAATAAATTAAATATTTGACTTAATAACATATGCTTAACTCCTGTATTGTTTAATGTCGCCTTCACATGAATTAGCGTAATCTAAAAAAATGATTTCATTTTCTACACTGTAAAACAAAGTTACAGAAAGTTTAAATGACCACAGAAAGAAACAGTATAGGAAGGCTTTTTTTTCCTTTGAGAATTAAATAGGCTTTAGACAGCTATTAAATCTTATATAAAATATGTTTAAGACAACATTTTAGTCCAGTTAATATTTGACTTTTAATTATTCCTATACACATTAGTGAGATCTTTGTGGGATCAATATTAGTAAAAAAATATGAGGTTGAATGCCATAAAGGTGAATCAATTCCATAGTCTTAAAGTTTTTTAGATTCATTATTACTCAGATTTTACTATACTTCATTATCATCATTAAGATATTTTTCAAGCAAATCAGTTAACTTTTATCGAAACCAGATATAAAACCTAATTACTTAGTTTGATAACTTTTTTCTAATTTATGTTGTCAGAAAATGTATATCATTTTCATCATATTGTCATAATTGCCATTTTAAAATATATATATTGGGCCATGCATGTCCAAGTCATAAATAAACAGATAAAGCCTTTATAACACTCATTTGTCATACTAAAAACAATTTTTTAGAAATTGGCTTCACAAACAAAAATAATATTTTATCATTTAAGATAATTTGAAGATCAGTCATTACTCATGAACACATCGGATGGGTTGATTCTTTGTTAACCCAAATTCTCACCGCTTGTTCCCCTTCTGACTCCATGCCTCCTCTCTCTTCGATGGAATATTTTCTTGACCAGACAGAGCCACATATAGCTCTGACCTGTGTGTTGTTAATAAATATCAAGAGAATTTGGAATGCTTCCAAAAAAGAACTTTAAATAGAAAAAACTTTCTAAAGGGGAAACACAAAAACAAAATTCCCTTCCTCACTTCTCAACTATCATACATTGTTTGTAAGTGTATGACTTTGAGGGTTGCAAGAGGACAGGGCAGGGGTGAGGGGAAGGTGGGACAATGTGCTTGTTTGAAGGACTGTTGAAAAAATTATGCCATACAAGACTAGTATTTTCATGAGTTTCTTGATGTAATATATAATTAAAATAAGGGTTTGCTTATTTTAATATTGCTCCAATCTACTTTTAGCAAGAGGCTTGTATCCAATTTTATGGAGTATATTTTTAATTTAGTGTCTAAAAATAAATCCTTCCTTAAGTTTAACTACTAACATATTTTTCCAGCTTAGGATTTCATGAGCAAAAAAAGTTTGTATTTTTAGCATCAATAACCCATTAGAATATAAAGTTTTTGTTATCTTGGGTTTAAAATAAGGAATTCATGTATTCATGGAGGTAAAAAATAATTAAGAACACTTTTGACAAAAAGTTGCATTAAGAAAAAGAAATATTCTCCTTGTAACAATCAGACCTTTTCTCTTTTAGCCAACAAATTAGATCTTGACTTTTTTAAAGGAAGCATTTTTGAGATGTTTATTTTCTCATATATCAACTTACATTGACATCTTTCTTCTTGGGCACTTTCATTCCATTCAACTTGGTCTAACTCCTTCTTTTCCAGATCTGTGGCTAGCTTCTCCTTACTCCTTTGAGATTGCCATTATTTTAATGAAAAGGTATCCTTCATTTTTTCCCCTTGTATTTTTCTTTTCTCTATACCTTACAAGAATTGGCCTCACCGTCTTCTCCAACATAGCTCCAACTCTTTCTTCAGTCTTCTTCCTACGTTCCCTTAGCTCTTCCCACCCTGCATGCCCCTACCCTTGCCTCAGTATTGCCTGGTCAAGGCCCCCCTTAGGCATATCCATACTCTCTATGGAACCCTTACTCTATGAATAAACATCAAGCAGAGCAATGCATTGCATTTATTGATTATCAAACTCTCCCTAATATTTTATAAACTGAATTGTATTTGTATTCCCAGAAGCATGCTACATGATGACAGATAGTTCTAGTTGCTCAACAGTTGTTTATTATATGAATGAATAATTCCATCATCCAGAAAAAAACAGATATTTGTATTTTTAAGCTAGTTCCTTCAGATATTATTTAGTTTCCATGCAGTAGTTTTTAAACTGACACCTAAACACACTCTGCCTGGTTTTAGCACTGTTATGTATTAATTCAATAAGTATTTTCTCATGAAAATTAAAGTTCTTTGTATGTAAATTTTTTAACATAGCTCAATATTTTATTTCATATACATATCATTTTATAGACATTTATCTATATTTTAATTTTTCCGCTGGATATATTTCTATAAATTAAATTATTATAATCCTGCAAGTTTAGATTTTTTGATACACTTTGGGAAAATACTTTCCAGAAAGATAGTACCAATTTATATTTCCATGAGAAATTTATGAGACTTCCAAATTCACTTCATTCTTACCAGTACTGGAAAGTCCAGTGGTATTTAATGTTTGCTAATTAGATAAGCATAAAAAATTTTAATTCGTCATTTTAAAATATTTTTTTCATTTATGCTAGTTAATGGATAAAGTTGTTAAATGTTTAGCACCGTTCTCATAAGAGTCTTCTGACTTCCAGTCTTCCCACTTACTACCTCTAATCCACTACTGCCTTATAGCACAGTCCTGCCCATGTTATGCAGAGAATATCAGTGATTCCAAGTTATTCACAAAACAACTTCCAAATTGGTCATCCAGATTCAGATTACTATCCTCTTTACAGTCTACTCCCAACCTCCTTTCTCTTCATAAAATTTCTTACCTCTCCCATACACACCCTGTAATTGTGTCCAGCTGGTATACTTTCCAATCCCCTTCCTCCTATAAATTTTATCCTCCCAGTTCTACCAGTTGAAATCCTACCTATGGTTTAATATTTGGTAAATATGCCCCAACATTTTTGTGAGATCCCTGTCTACCTAATATTACATTTAGTTTTCCATTTTCTTGTCCTAGATTTCAATTTTACTGAAAAGTCCCAATGCTGACATTTCAAAAGACCTTTGAAAACATGTCCTACTGTTGTAAGATTTAATTATAAAACAGTAGACCTTGTTAAAATCTTGTGTTTTAAAATAACCTCAGGTCTACATATCTAGAATTTCCCAGAAATGTTTGTCAAATTTTGGTTTCTGAGTCTTTGAAAAATAGCATAAATATATATAAATAATAAGTATTTTAACCAATTAAGATAATTTAAAACAATCTACATATGGTGGTTATGTTCTATATAAGTATATATTTAAGTTTAATTCAAAAATTATGCAGACTAACTTTGCTTAATTGTCACCAAATTGTAGTCATTAAATCCTATTTATTTTGTAGTGTTCTTGGGATACATGTGTTTCATTTTTGATAATCTGCCTTCCATTCAGCCAAACACATGTTTTTTTCCCAAAGAAAAAAATAAGAGCATAATAATCAAGATATGCACTTGGTTTACAAATTAATTATTCATGGAAAAATAGACCAATTGACTTGATAATCAGTTCTATTGGCTTGTATTTAGGGCTGTAACTTCAAACTCTAGAAAATAAATCAAGGATATTTTCTTCCATCTGTTAATATCACCTGTCTCATTTAGATATATATTTAAATTTATATTTGCATTTATAGGTATATTTATATCTTACTTAGCATCGTGGTTGCACACAGTAATCAGGAAATTACAGTGGTCCTTTTAATAACCAGTGGTAGGTCCAATTATAAAACTATATGTAGGAAATCAATCAGTAATTTTTAAATTCTTTAGGTTTTTCTTTTTAAGTAATTATCTGGAATACGCTTGCTATTGCTCTAGTCTAGATGGAATTTGAATTTTTTGTGGTTTTATTAATTTATGATCATGGACTCAAAGAAAATATAGTTATTGTTTTAGGTGAAATTAGAGTGAAAAGTAGCATAGATAATATTCTCAGGTCAAATATTGAGTTATCAGGATCCACATTTATTAATGACTTTGATATAAATGTAATTGTCAATTAACTCTGTTGGAGAGAATTGATGTTTTTTTTTATAGTATTCAGTTTATTTCATCTAAAATAAATAAAATGTCTTTGTGGCAAAAAAAAAAAAATTACTTTGGTTTCCTGGTTAGGCATTTTATTTCCAGAATCTTCAAACACCTTAGTCACACAGAGTACAATTCCAGTAGTCTTGAGACCACACAAATAGTACAATGTTTAATACTTGCTTTAACAAAATAGAGGTATTAGCACTCACAATTTTGATTCTTTACATATTGACTGGACTCTTTAAGGCAAAAGATCAAAGACCCTTTTTAAAAAGAAAAAAAGAAAACCTCCATGGTAGAAAAATGCGGAAAAGCTGAGCTTGAAATTAAATCCTAAACCTTATAGGTTGGCTTTTCAACAGTCCAAACTTCAGTTTTTTTGCTTTTGCTCCCATTTGAAACAAAACTAAGTGCTATGTGTTGCTAGCTTTTTTGGTTTCTTTGTTAACAGCATTTTCTCTTTTTAATCAGCCTGTCTCCTGCTTTTATTATTTTCTTTGATCTGTTCTCTTTTAATTTTCCTCACTTTCTACATAGTCCTTTATTTTCTGTCACCCCTTTTCTTCATCCTCCTGTAAATCTTCATACTTGAATCTAATGATTAGACCTTATAGCAATAGAATACTTTTATCTGCTTGGAATAAGCATGCATAGAAAAAACTGTGACATATTCTCAGTACTTTTGTCCCACTTCCACTATTTTTATAATCTATGAAGCTATAGTAGATGAAATTTGAGAAAATATTCTCAACATATAAATTCCATCTCTTGTAATTCTCAGTGCCAATTTGGAGTATTGTTCATCTATATGCTTCTCTGGCTAACTCTCTGGCTAGTTCTCTGGCTAGGTGGCACCAAACCACAGTACTTCAGACCACACAATGTACTTCATGAACACTTTAGTTAAACTGGCCTTTTTGTTTTGTTTTCATCCTATAGCCAAAAACAAAAGAAAACATACCCCACCAAAAATATTATAATTTAAACTTTTTGGTTGGTAGTTTTGGCATCAAGTGCATAAGCTTTAATCATAGAAATGCCTTTCTTATAGAAGGGTAGAGTACGCCAACAACTAGAGCAAATCAAATTTAAAAAAATTCTCAAGATGAACAGGGCATTCACACAGACACTGTGGCAAGGAGGCTGGCACTTACTCATCTAAAGGACAGTGTCTTTTGGCCAAGGCTACCCTCCTCTTTGCTTTGACACTTGGAAATGGTAACTGAGTTCCTAAGACAAAACTAAACATTATGCTTCTTAATGTGACGAAAGTATGAAATAGAACTCACAAACTGGAATTCATGAATATAATTATGTTGCAATATTGCTGGAAAACAACAGACGCATGACTATACTAAGTCAATGATTTGAGTGTAAGGCACCAGTACGTTTAATTTATTAAAGAGATGATTTGGGTGTAGTCAATTCCAGAGAAATGGATGCCTTTGATTACTGAACTTGGGCTTTCATTAAAAGTCTGCAGAGCGAGACGTAGGTTAAGAAAGGAGACTCTTAAGCGTCGTGTCATTAATTGTTGAGATTTTTCTCAAGGCATATGAAACAAAGAAATACTGGTATAAATTCTACTCTCTTTGATGTTGATTTAGAAATAGTTATTTTAGAAAATTTAGAGCAGGTAAAATAGAAATAGAATTTTAATTTTTTAAATTGAAGTATAGTTGATTTACTATGTTGTGTTAATTTCTGCTGTACAGCAAAGGATTCAGTTATACATATATATATATATATATATATATATATATATATATACTTTTTAATTAGAATTTTAAATTCAACACCAAAGTAATTTGAAGAAGTAAAATGAAAACATATTTTAGATTGTGGAGTTTTCCTAGTTTATTTCTGTGTTTGCTGAGTTTTCCCTATGCAGTAGAATTGCATAAAAGATAAACAGTAGCCCTGTATTCTACAAAGAAATCAGACAACACACCTTTTTTTTGGTGGTTGTTGTTCTTTGAAAATGCCTTATTTGAATTTGAAGTGAGAACAATATCATATTTCTGGGAATAATCCTACAGTCCTAAAATGAACAAATGTATAGAAATAAATTGGTTATCACAGCTCTCCTCTTTACTTTGCACATTTATATTATACAGAGCAGAAAAACACATCCCACTAGTTTCCCCAGACCACCCCATGACTTTGACCTTTCCCGTCTATATCCTACAAGCTCTCAGATTTCTCAATCTCTATGTGTTTAGAACAATCTCCTAAGCTGCATTTCTTTTCAGAGCACTAGATATCTTACTATTACTGTTAGAAATATTAATAAAATATGCATTATCAATCTTATAAAATATTATTAATATTATCTATGTGGTATCAATATTCATTATGACCCCCTCTTCAAAGATGATAATATATATGCAAAGGTGCTAAGGTAGGCAGATCCAACCCTCCAACAAGAAGGGACAGGGTAGAGATGTGTGAACAAAGAAGTAATGAGATCCAGGGAAATTAGAAATCTTATCTAGGAGAGCTTCTACTGGACCCCTTGTTGTTGCTTTAGTTGGTAGGGATAAATTACCAGTGATCCCTGTGTTTTTAAAAGAATTAATGGCAAAATAGAATTGTTGTACCTTTTGACTTTAGAATGTCACTTCTTTGTAAGTATATAAAAACTCGACAAGAATCCCGATGGGAGCTTATTTCTAGAATTTAAACAGCATTGAAAGAAACAGACAAAATACCAAACAATTTTTTACAAAAGGACAAAAGCTTTCAAAATGGTTAAATTTATATAATAGTCACTAGTGCAGTTTAACAAGAATTGATCACCCCTGAGATGGGTGTCATTTTTACTGATCATAGAGCTTGAAAAACTTTAATTGCTGGATTATTTAGTTTAAAAGAATGAAAACAACCAGAAAGAAAATAAAATCCCTTCAGAAATCCAAAAATTACTTCAATAAAGAATTATTAAGGTGCATTTGTTACTAAGTTCCCTTATACTATTAATACAGATGTGCTGACTTTTGAGGAAATGGGAAAAAGCCTTAAATAGTGTGTAGTATTTGGGGGTTTGTGTCTACATTTTTGAGCAGGAATACACTTTGGGGTTGGCATAAATTGTTATTTACATGTCTTCTCATGGTTCTGAAATACTGTGCTACATATATCTGGAAATTCAGAAGTTTTATATACAAGAGTTTTACCTTTTAAAAGTCAGTACCATGTGACAAATTTTAACTTGCATAAATAGCAAAGAAAAAAAATTCTGTTATGTCTTAAAAACCATTTCCATTACAAGAAAAGCAAGAAGAAAATGTTTTATGAATTCTGAAGTGAGCAGATATGTAATGCTTTAATTTTTTACTGCTTTATAAATGTCCACTACAATTGATCAATAATTTATAAGTGCTTGCTGTATTTTAGTACAGTTTTCATCATAAAGTAAAAGATACCAAAGGAATTAACATTGTACCTCTCTTCAAATAGGTTATGATATAATTATGGAAATGTATCTGAAACACATGAAATAATTTTGAATGATAAAAGCTTTATTACCAGAAAGTGTTATTAGGGATAGAGGAGTTGAGAGGAGATGGGGCCTAATGACGGTGGCAATAAGAGAGGGCTTCATAAAGCATCAGGATTATAATATTGACTGTGTAGAATTTTGTTAATGAAACAAGGGTAAAAGTGGAAGGCATTTTATATGGGGTGAATCTGATGAATGAAAAAATGCAGTTTCCAATGGATGTGACCTTTAATGAGACAGTGAGAGGATGATCCAGAAGTATTTGTTGGTGAACCTCAGTAAATTAATTTAGATGAGACTGATGGAAACAGTTTATGTATGGTCTTGACATCTAGATAGAAAAGTTTGTGTTTGAATAGAACTCTATAATCGATTTTTAAGCAAAGTTATAATATGATGACAGTAGCATTTAAAATGGTTTAGTCTGGAAGTGGTATGTAATATGTGGGTGACAGCTGAAGTGTGGAAAGAAAGGCGAGAGGCATCCTGGAGTCATGAAAGTCCACAGGAAACAGTTGCAGTGTTGCAGGTGTGGAATGAGTGACAAGCTTTTAGCTTTAGGTGGTGGCAATTAAGATAGCATGAAAAGGGAGGATACCTGATGCATTTAATTTACAATAACACTATATATCTATATTCTAATCTTTTAACTACTCTCATATGTTTGGTCTGAGGTTGTTGGTTTAGTCCTGTGAGCAAAATGTTTTCGTTAATGCATTTCTTATCTCTTAGTTAAAGGCCTTATAAAAAATCCACATTGTCCTGTCTATACAAAGGTAGTACAACATAGTATTATGTCTCCACTAAGAGCATGTACTTTTAATTATTTGCCAACAATGGCAGTAGAATTTGCTGAACCAAATATATGCTCTCAATCTATCCCCATGGTGACCAACAGCCAGGACTTTTGAAATTGTTGGCAAGAGTTAGTGACCCAATGATGGCTTATGACTGAAGTCTATAGCTATGAAATAGAAGGTAACAGGTACATAATGCATACCAGCTTCAAATAGTATCATAAATGCCATTTACTGAGCAGAGAACCGATCCACCATGTGTAATATGGAGGGTAAGCTGGCTGCCAGAAAGATGGTAAAAAAAGTTAAACAGAATTTCTTTTTGAGCTCTATATCTAAGAAAGCCTTCTAACTTTTCACTAATTCTGTAAATTATCAGAATCCAGGCTCCAACTTAGACTAATAGCATATTTAATGAAGATATGAGATTGATGCTTATATGAATCTTATGAATAACAAAGGAGTACATTTTCCATTTTTAAAATAGTTTTTTCACTTTTAAAATAGCAATTCATACTGTTTTTGTCAATTAGAATGCTATTTAGAGGTCATTTATGAGATGGAATTCAGCAATACATGTATGAGAATTCTTTCCATAAAGCGGGAAATTTTCTTTCCTGCCCATTGGAAGGATAATATCCTTTTTGTAATTAGAGAGTGAACATTAGAAACAGTGTTTTACTGTTGTCATTGCTACTGTTGTTGTTTTGTTTGATTTAATTTTTATTTTTATTTTTTATTGAGGTAAAGCTGATTTACAATGTTTCAGGTATACAGCAAAGTAATTCAGATAGATAGATAGATAGATAGATAGATAGATAGATAGGTAGATAGATGGAGATCTATTCTTTTTCAGATTATTTTCCCATATAGGTTATCACAAGATATTGAATATAGTTCCCTGTGCTATACAGTAGGTCCTTGTTGTTTTTCTATTTTATACATAGTAGTCTGTATCTGTTAATTCCAAATTCCACATTTATCATGTCCCTCCCTTTCCCCTTTGGTAATCATAAGTTTGTTTTCTATATCTGTGAGTCTATATCTGTTTTGTAAATAAGTTCATTTGTACCATTTTTTTAGATTCCCCATATAAGTGATATCATATGATATTTGTTTTTGTCTGATTTACTTCACTTAGTATGATAATCTCTAGGTCCATTCATGTTGCTGCAAATAGCAATATTCCATTATTTTTATGGCTGAGTAATATTCTAGTGTATATATATACCACATCTTCTTTACCCATTTATCTGTCAGTGGACATTTATGTTGCTTCCCTGTCTTGGCTATTGTAAATACTGCTGCCATGAGCAATGGGGTGCATGTATCTTTTCAAGTTCGAGTTTTCTCTGGTTATTTGCACAGGAGTGGGATTGATGGATCATATGGTAGTTCTAGTTTTAGTTTTTTAAGGAACCTCCATATTGTTCTCTACAATGGTTGTACCAATTTACATTCCCACCAACAGTGTAGGAAGGTTCCCTTTTCTCCACACCCTCTCCATCATTTATTGTTTGAGGACTTTTTAATGATGGTCATTCTGACTGGTGTGAGGTGATACCTTATTGTAGTTATGATTTGCATTTCTCTAATAATTAGTGATGTTGAGCATATTTTCATGTTATTTTTGGCCAAAAAAATATATGTATGTCTTCTTTGGAGAAATGCCTATTTAGATCTTCTGCCCATTTTTCAGCTGGGTTGTTTGTTTTTTGTTGTTGAGTTGTAAGAGCTGTTTGTATATTGGAAATTAACCCTCTGTCAGTTTGCAAATATTTTCTCCCATTCTGTAGGTTGTCTTTTTGTTTTGCTTATGGTTTCCTTTACTGTACAAAAGTTCTTAAGTTTCATTAGGTCCCATTTGTTTATTTTTGTTTTTGGTTCCATTACTCTTAAGAGACAAATCCAAAAAAAAATTTTGCTGTAATTTATGTCAAAGAGTGTCCTGCCTATGTTTTCCTCTAGGAGTTTTATGGTATCTGGTCTAACAGTCTTACATTTAGGTCTATAGTCCATTTTGAATTTAATTTTGTATATGGTGTTAGGAAATGTTCTAATTTCATTCTTTTACTTGTAACTGTCAAGTTTTCCCAGCATCACTTATTGAAAAGACTGTCTTTTCTTCATTGTATATTCTTGACTCCTTTGTCATAGATTAATTGACCATAAGTATATGGGTTTATTTTTGGGCTTTCTATCCTGTTCCATTGATCTATGTATCTGTTTTTGTGCTAGTACCATACTGTTTTGATTACTGTAGCTTTGTAGTCTAATCTGAAGTCAAGGAACATGATACTTCCATTCTTCTTTCTCAAGATTGCTTTGGCTATTCAGGGTCTTTTGAGTTTCTGTACAAATTAAAAAAATTTTTGCTCCAGTTCTGTGAAAAATGCCATTGGTAATTTGTTAGGAATTGCACTGAATCTGTAGATTGCCTTGGGTAATGGTCATTTTAACAATATTTATTCTTCCAATCCAAGAACACAGTATATTTTTCCATCTGTTTGTGTGGTCTTCAATTTCTTTCATCAGCATCTTATAGCTTTGGAGTACAGGTCTTTTGCCTCCTTAGGTAGGTTTATTCCTAGGTATTTTATTCTTTTTGATATGATGTTAAATGGGGTAACTTCCTTGATTTCTTTTTCTAATATTTCATTGTTAGTGTATAGAAATGCAACAGATATTAATTTTGTATCCTGCAACTTTACCTAATTCATTGATGTGCTCTAGTAGTTTTCTGGTGGCACCTTTAGGATTTTCTATGCATAATATCATGTCATCTGTAAACAGTGACAGTTTTACTTCTTACTTTCCAATTTCTGATTGCTGTGGCTAAGACTTACAAAACTATGTTGAGTAAAAGCAGCAAGAGTGGGCATCCTTGTCTTGTTCCTGGTCTTAGAGGGAATGCTTTCAGCTTTTCACCATTGATTATGATGTTAGCTGTGGGTTTGCCATATATGTACTTTATTTTGTTGAGGTATGTTCCCTCTATGTCCACTTTCTGTATTGTTTGATTTTAGAATTGAAACCATTCTATACTGGCTTTTTCCTAAACAACCTCTAACCTGACTAAGTGGGTCAATACAGGATGGTTTTGGCATATCAATGTTATATACATTGTATCTGAAACCTGGTCAATTCAATTTACCCTGCTGTTTTAACTAATTTTCTCATATCAACAAATTGACAATTAAGTGACCCAAATAAGTTGTTTTGATAGCTCAAGAGATTGCTTTTAATATGCATTTTCCCCTTAGACATTTATACAACTTTATACCAAATCTCTGTGTATCTGTCTATTTTTACCATTTCTAACTCCCTAAAAACTGTTATTTACAAAACAGATATTCAATCAGTTATATTGTTGCAACCCATAACCCATGACTCACATGCATTACTGTATATTACTTCTATATCTCAGTCATGGAAAAATTCTAGAGATATAAGTAAAGTATTGTGTGAATTTTATATAATAAAGCAAGTATTTTTTAGGACTTTTTGAACCTTGTGATTGCAACTTCTATTTTGGAAAGTAATTAGTGACCCATATTTGAAAATTTCTAGGAATTTTCTCTGTGCAATACTAGCCTTTCACTTTTTAAAGCGACGGATAAAACTTCCCTTTCTGAGTTATACTTTTCTGAAGCAAAAAAATATTAGAACTTTGGTATCAGCTGACAGGTAGCCTAATTCCCCTTGGCTCTAAAATGCCTAAAAAAGCTTGAGGGAGGTGGAGGAGTCGATTTAAGCCATATAGAGAGTTCACTGTTTACAGCCAGTTTATCTGTCCTTTTCCCACAGATGTAGTGATAATTAAAACTTACTCATCAATATGATTGCTTACTTAATAAAGAAAAGAAAATAATCCTTCTTTGTTAATGATGAAGAGAAAGTATAAATAGTTTAGATGGGAACATCAAGCTGATAGAAGTGAAATTATGCCAGAATCATGGAGAGGGAAAGCATCACAAGCTTCTTATAACACCAAAAATAGCAAATGAGGAATAAAAAGTACAGCAGTGGTTAATAAGTGTTTTGATATTTTTGATGACTTCGGGAAAAGAACATTATTTAGTAGACAAGTATAAAACATATTTAAGATATTAAATCAAAATGTAAAGACCAAGAATTGATTGTAACAGATTGTACCATATTAAAAGGAAAAAAATAGAGATAAAGCCTTAAAATCAGTCTATTTTTTAAAAGCCTAACTATGCTGAATTAATACAAGTCAAGCTGGTATAGTTTCAAACCAGGGATTTGAAATTCTTACTCTAAAATATGAGCATGAAGTTTATCTGAAAATTGCTCATGTAAATAATTTATTTCCATGCCAAAAGTTCATATAATTTTTTGAAAAAGTCAGTGTGAGAAACTATATCTAAATTTCACAAGTTAGAACGTTTTGTATTATATTTCAATTTCTGTTCAGAGAATAAAGGATCTTATGCACTTTTTAAGCTTTAAAAGACACAAATCTCCCCATTGTCTTATAAGTATAGAACAAAATAGGAAAAAGGAATTTCTGGAATTCCATGGCACTTTCTGCCTTTGATTAACCACTTATAATGTAGTGTAGGTCTTGCAAGCATCTTAATCATTGTGGAGAAACCAGTTAATTTTTTTGTTCTGCTTATTTATTTATTAATATATTTTAACAATATAATTAATAATAAAATGTGTTTGCTAATCACAAGATGTATATTCTCAAGACACTGTTAGTAATCATGGTTTACTAAAAATGATTCTACTAGATTTATTTCACTTACTGCTGTTTTTCTTTTTTCAAGAAATTGTATCTTCTGGCATGAAAGAATTGTGCCCATCAGTCTGTGTATAATAGGAAGAGAGAATGCAGAGGAGAGAAATAAAAGGACAGTGAGTGAAGGAAAAGTGGAATGTAAAGATCTTTGGGAAGAGATTAGAGAACTGCTCTATAAATCAGAGAAATTGGTAGTCAAAACCAAGAGCACTGATCAAAATCATGTTGCAGAAGTAACTATAGAATACTGGATATCAGTGGGAGAGCTTATATATGCCACTGGACATTTGTACATGTGTGAGTGGTGTGTGTGTGTGTGTGTGTGTGTGTGTGTGTGTGTGTGTGTGTGATATGGGGGATAAGGAGGAGGGAGGCATTGGTGTACTTTTTATTCTGGATCCATTTTCTATTTAGACGCAGTTACAATGGTATTAAGATTTCTGGGAAAAAAAGACATTTTAAAAAAAATTTCTGCAAATATATTTAATACAACACATTCAAGTCTGTCCTAAATACATTTTAATATAATTTGTCAACCTATAATTCTTCAAGAATTGGAATCAGTGGTTGACAATAATTGTTCATCTGTGGTTAATTAGCTCAGTTAGTTGAATCATGGCACTAATAAGGCTTTGGCCTCATATGTGCCAGTGTGGTCCAGTGAGGTTTGCTCTCTTCTTGAGCCACAGACTACAGTTCAAACCCAGGCCAACTATCTCACAGCTGCATGCCACTGACCATAAAGAAACTGGGCAAGAGAAAGTAAATCTACCAATATGCCTGGAAATGATTGTCAACCGTACACATTATCTGCTTGTTAATATTTATCAGTAATGTTCATGTGTGAAGAGAAGCATCACTTATGCACTCAGTACTGCTACAAAAGGATACAAAGGAAACTGTCTGTGGCCTCAAATGGCACATGAAGGAATAAATAATACTTAAAGTTATCTAAGGAGCCCATGGAAAATGAACTAATTCATAACCAAGTATTGAATCTATTTCAACTTGCAAGTGAAGCAAAATTCCAAGGGTGATTTTTGTTCAGTAGATCGTAAGGGCCCTTAAGAGATCTGATAGAAATGCAGCCTACAAGCTCCTTTCAATTCTGAACCAACTGTGAAATAAGACAAAGGAAGAGGAAGAGGAGACAGATGGCAGGCCAAAATATCACATTTGTGGTGAATAAAGACTATATTGGAGGATTTAGCTTGGACCTATAGATGTACAGACTTTTTCATAGTAACCTCAGAATCAGAGAAACTTATTCACCCATTTGTACTAGAAAAGCAAGGTCTCCTCTGTGGGATGGGGCCATTTTATTGCCTGATAGCTCTTTTTGCAGGAAGGTCATCCCCAAAGAAAATAGGGCAGCAAAGGGGATTGATTTATGCATGGACATTTTTTCTTGCAAACATATCAATCAGATTAGGTCACTAGAAAGACTGAGTAAGAGGAGAGAGGCCTGGATTGTTTATAGGAAAAAAAAAACCCATCAGGAATCGAAAAGAATTCCTGCCACCCCCACCCTGCACAAAATCTTTTAAATTGAATAAATAGCTAGCATAAAATAAAAAGCAGGGAAGATGCCAGAAACTTCAACTTACACTATGTGTACATTGTGGTGGAAAAATAGTTGTAAACTTTTTGAGAATTGATGTAGCTCCGTAGTGTGGTGGTCCTTCCTGATGGTCTCCCAAAATTCTGAGGGTGGATGGTTCACATGATGTCTGCCAAATTGTAGTCATAAACATGATTGGAGAGAAATGCCTCGATTGGAAAAATATACATACTGTGATGAAAAGTCATATTCAAAGCAAATATTTTGGTGAAATAATTCAATTTACTGGCTCATTATCATTTTTTTAAACATCTTTATTGGAGTATAAAGTGCTTTAAAATGTGTTAGTTTCTGCTGTATGAAAAAGTGAATCAGCTATACGTATTCATATATCCCCATACACCCTCCCTCTTACATCTCCCTCCCACCTTCCCTATCCCACCACTCTAGGTGGTCACAAAGCACCTAGTTGATCTCCCTGTGTGATGCACCTGCTTCCCACTAGCCATCTATTTCACATTTGGTAGTGTATATATGTCCATGACACTCTCTCACTTCGTCCCAGCTTACCCTTCCTCCTCCCCGTGTCCTCAAGTCCATTATATACGTCTGTGTCTTTATTCCTGTCCTGCCCGTAGGTTCATCAGAACCTTTTTTTTTCTTTCAAATTCCATTTATGTGTTAACATACAGTATTTGCTTTACTCTTTCTGACTTACTTCACTCTGTATGACATACTCTAGGTCCATTCACCTCACTACGAATAAGTCAATTCTGTTTCTTTTTTTGGTTGAGTAATATTCCATTATATATATGCCCCATCTTCCCTATCCATTCATCTCTCGATGTACACTTAGTTTGCTTCCATGTCCTGGCTACTGCAAATAGAGCTGCAATGAACATTGTGGTACATGACTTTTTTTGAATTATGGTTTTCTCAGGGAATATGCCCAGTAGTGGGATTGCTGGGTCATATAGTAGTTCTATTTTTAGTTTTTTAAGGAACCCCCAGACTGTTCTCCATAGTAGCTGTATCAATTTACATTCCCACCACCAGTGCAAGTGGGTTCCCCTTCCTCCAAACCCTCAACAGTGCAAGAGGGTTCCCTTTTCTCCAAACCCTCTCCAGCAGTTATGGTTTGTAGATTTTTTGATAATGGCCATTCTGACTGGTGTGAGGTGATACCTCATTGTAGTTTTGATTTGCATTTCTCTAATGAGTAGTGATGTTGAACATCTTTTCATGTGTTTGTTGGCAATCTGTATATCTTCTTTGGAGAAATGTCTGTTTAGGTTTTCTGCCCATTTTTGGATTGGGTTGTTTGTTTTTTTGATATTGAGCTGCATATACTGCTTGTATATTTTGGAGATTAATCTTTTGTTAGTTGCTTCATTTGAAAATATTTTCTCCCATTCTGAGGGTTGTCTTTTGGTCTTGTTTATGGTTTCCTTTGCTGTGCAAAAGCTTTGAAGTTTCATTAGGTCGCGTTTGTTTATTTTTGTTTTTATTTCCATTTCTCTAGGAGATGGTTCAAAAAGGATCTTGCTGTGATTTATGTCATAGAGTGTTCTGCCTATGTTTTCCTCTAAGAGTTTTATAGTGTCTGGCATTACATTTAGGTCTTTAATCCTTTTTGAGTTTATTTTTGTATATGGTGTTAGGCAGTGTTCTATTCTCATTCTTTTATGTGTAGCTGTCCAGTTTTCCCAGCACCACTTATTGAAGAGGCTGTCTTTTCTCCATTGTATATTCTTGCCTGCTTTATCAAAGATAAGGTGACCATATGTGCAGGGGTTTATCTCTGAGTTTTCTATCCTGTTCCATTGATCTATATTTCTGTTTTTGTGCCAGTACTATACTGTCTTGATTACTGTAGCTTTGTAGTATAATCTGAAGTCAGGAGCCTGATTCCTCCAGCTCCCTTTGTCTTTCTCAAGATTGCTTTGGCTATTTGGGGTGTCTTGTGTTTCCATACAAATTGTGAATATTTTTTTCTATTTATGTAGAAATTGCCATTGGTAGTTTGATAGGGATTGAATCTGTAGGTTGCTTTGGGTAGTATAGTCATTTTCAGAATGTTGATTCTTCCAGTCCAAGCACCTGGTATATCTCTCCATCTGTTTATATCACCTTTAATTTCTTTCATCACTGTCTGATAGTTTTCTGCATACAGGTCTTTTGTCTCCTTAGGTAGGTTTATCCCTAGGTATTTTATTCTTTTTGTTGCAATGGTAAATGGGAGTGTTTCCTTAATCCCCCTTTCAGATTTTTCATCATTAGTGTAAAGGAATGCAAAATCTTTCTTTTTTTTTTTTTTTTTTTTCGGTACGAGGGCCTCTCACTGTTGTGGCCTCTCCCGTTGCGGAGCACAGGCTCCGGACGCGCAGGCTCAGCGGCCATGGCTCACGGGCCCAGCCGCTCCGCGGCATGTGGGATCTTCCCGGACCGGGGCACGAACCTGCGTCCCCTGCATCGGCAGGCGGACTCCTAATCACTGCGCCACCAGGGAAGCCCGCAAAATCTTTCTGTGCATTAATTTTGTATCCTGATACTTTGTCAAATTTATTGATTAGCTCCAGTAGTTTTTTGGTAGCATCTTTAGGATTCTCTATGTATAGTATCATGTCATCTGCAAACAGTGACTGCTTTACTTCTTCTTTTCTGATTTGGATTACTTTTATTTCTTTTTCTTCTCTTATTGCTGTGGCTAAAACTTCCAAAACTGTGTGGGATAATAGGGGTGAGAGTGGCCAACCTTGTCTTGTTCCTGATCTTAAAGGAAATACTTGCAGTTTTTCACCATTGAGAACAATGTTGGCTGTGGGTTTTTCATATATGGCCTGTGTTATGTTGAGGAAGTTCCCTCTATGCCTAGTTTCTGGAGAGTTTTTATGATAAATGGATGTTGAATTTTGTCGAAAGCTTTTTCTGCATCTTTTGAGAAAATCATATGGTTTTTATCCTTTAATTTGTTAATATGGTGTATCACATTGATTAATTTTTTTATATTGAAGAATCCTTGCATTCCTGGGATAAACCACACTTGATCATAGTGTGTGATCCTTTTAATGTGACATTGGATTCTGTTTGCTAGTATTTTGTTGAGGATTTTTGCATCTATGTTGTTCAATGGTATTGGCCTGTAGTTTTTTTTTTTCTATGACACCTTTGTTTGGTTTTGGTATCAGGGTGATGGTGGCCTTGTAGAATGAGTTTGGGAGTGTTCCTCTCTCTGCTATATTTTGGAAGAGTTTGAGAAGGATAGGACTTAACTCTTCTCTAAATGTTTGATAGAATTTGCCTGTAAAGCCATATGGTCCTGGGCTTCTGTTTGTTGGAAGATTTTTAATCACAGTTTCAATTTCAGTGCTGTGATTGTTCTGTTTATATTTTCTGTGACTTCCTGATTCAGTCTTGGAAGGTTGTGCTTTTCTAAGAATTTGTCCATTTCTTCCATGTTGTCCATTTTATTGGTATATAGTTGCTTGTAGTAATCTCTCATGATCCTTAGTATTTCTGCAGTGTCAGTTGTTACTTCTCCATTCTCATTTCTAATTCTGTTGATTTGAGTCTTCTTTCTCTTTTTTTGATGAGTCTGGCTAATGGTTTATCAATTTTTTTATCTTCTCAAAGAATGAGCTTTTAGTTTTATTGATCTTTACTATTGTTTTCTTCATTTCTTTTTCAATGATTTCTGATCTGATATTTAATATTTCTTTCCTTCTGCTAAGTTTGGTGTTTTTTTTGTTCTTTCTCTAATTGCTTTAGGTGTAAGGTTAGGCTGTTTATTTGTGATTTTTCTTGTTTCTTGAAGTAGGATTTTATTGCTATAAACTTCCCTCTTAGAACTGCTTTTGCTGCATCCTATAGGTTTTGGGTCATTGTGTTTTCATTGTCATTTGTTTCTAGGTATTTTTTGTGTCCTCTTTGATTTCTTCAGTAATCTCTTGGTTATTTAGCAGTATATTGTTTAGCCTCCATATGTTTGTTTTTTACAGTTTTTTTTCCTGTAACTGATATCTAGTCTCATAGCATTGTGGTCGGAAAAGATACTTGATATGATTTCCATTTTCTTAAATTTACCGAGGCTTGATTTGTGACCCAAGATATGATCTATCCTGGAGAATGTTCCATGAACACTTGAGAAGAAAGTGTATTTTGTTGTTTTTGGATGGAATGTCTTATAAATATCAATTAAGTCCATCTTGTTTAATATGTCATTTAAAGCTTGTGTTTCCTTAGTTATTTCATTTTGGATGATCTGTCCATTGGTGAAGGTGGGGTGTTAAAGTCCCCTACTATGGTTGTGTTACTGTCAATTTCCCCTTTTATGGCTGTTAGCATTTGCCTATGTATTGAGGTGCTCCTATATTGGGTGCATAAATGTTTGCAATTGTTACATCTTCTTCTTAGATTGATCCCTTGATCATTATGTAGTGTCCTTCTTTGTCTCTTGTAATAGTCTTTACTTTAAAGTCTATTTTGTCTGATATGAAAATTGCTACTCCAGCTTCCTTTTGATTTCCATTTGCATGGAATATCTTTTTCTGTCCCCTCACTTTCAGTCTGTGTGTGTCCCTAGGTCTGAAGTGAATCTCTTGTAGACAACATATATACAGGTCTTGTTTATGTATCCATTTAACCAGTCTATGTCTTTTTTTTTTTTTTTTTCTGGCGGTACGTGGGCCTCTCACTGTTGTGGCCTCTCCCGTTGCGGAGCACAGGCTCCAGACGTGCAGGTTCAGAGGCCATGGCTCACGGGCCCAGCTGCTCCATGGCACGTGGCATCCTCCCGGACCGGGGCACGAACCTGCATCCCCTACATCAGCAAGCAGACACTCAACCACCGCGCCACCAGGGAAGCACCAGTCTATGTCTTTTGGTTAGAGCATTTACTCCATTTACATTTAAGATAATTATCGATATGTATGTTCCTATTACCATTTTCTTAATTGTTTGAGGTTTGTTATTGTAGGTCTTTTCCTTCTCTTGTGTTTCCTGCCTAGACTAGTTCCTTTAGCATTTGTTATAAAGTTGGTTTGGTGCTGCTGAATTCTCTTAGCTGTTGCTTGTCTGTAAGGTTTTTAATTTTTCCTTTGAATCTGAATGAGATCCTTGCTGGGTTGAGTAATCTTGGTTGTAGATTTTTCCCTTTCATCACTTTAAATATGTCCTGCCAATCCATTCTTGCAGAGTTTCTGCTGAAAGATCAGCTGTTAACCTTATGGGGATTCCCTTGTATGTTACTTATTGCTTTACCCTTGCTGCTTTTAATATTTTTCTTGTATTTAATTTTGATAGTTTGATTAATGTGTCTTGGCATGTTTCTCCTTGGATTTATCCTATATGGGACTCTGTGCATCCTGGACTTGATTGACTATTTCCTTTCCCATATTAGGGAAGTTTTCAACTAAAATCTCTTGAAATATTTTCTCAGTCCCTTTCTTTTTCTCTTCTTCTTCTGGGACCCCTATGATTCGAATGTTGATGCGCTTACTGTTGTCCCAGAGGTCTCTGAGACTGTCCTCAATTATTTTCATTCTTTTTTCTTTATTCTGCTTTGCAGTAGTTATTTCCACTCTTTTATATTGCAGGTCACTTATCCGTTCTTCTGCCTCAGTTATTCTGCTGTTGCTTCCTTCTAGAGAATTTTTAATTTCAATTATTGTGCTGTTCATCATTGTCTGTTTGCATTTTAGTTCTTTTAGGTCCTTGTTAAACATTTCTTGTATTTTCTCCATTCTATTTCCAAGATTTTGGATCATCTTTACTCTCATTACTCTGAATTCTTTTTCAGGTAGACTGTCTATTTCCTTTTCATTTGTTTGGTCTGGTGGGTTTTTACCTTTCTGCTTCATCTGCTGCATATTTCTCTGTCTTCTCATTTTGTTTAAATTACCGTGTTTGGGTTCTTCTTTTCGCAGTCTGCAGGTTCATCATTTCTGTTGTTTCTGGTGTCTGCCCCCAGTGGGTCAGGTTTGATCAGTGGGTTGTGTAGCCTTCCTGGTGGAGGGGACTGATGCCTGCATTCTGGTGGGTGGGGCTGGATCTTGTCTTCCTGGTGGGCAGAGCTGTGTTTGGTGGTCTACTTTGGGGTGCCTTTGAACTTAGTATGATTTTAGGCAGCCTCTCTGCTAACAGGTGGGGTTGTGTTCCTGTCTTGCTAGTTGTTTGGCATGGGGCATCCAGGACTGGAGCTTGCTGGCCTTTGGGTGTAGCTGGGTCTTAGTGTTGAGACAGAGATCTCTGGGAGACCTCTCACCAATTGATATTATATTGTGGGCGGGAGGTCTCTGGTGCACCAATGTCCTGAACTCAGCTCTCTCACCTCAGAAGCTCAGACCTGACACCAGGTTGGAGCAGCAAGACCCTGTCAGACACATAGCTCGGAAGAAAAGTGTGAAAAAAAGAAAGAAAGAAATAATAATAAATAAAATTATTAAAATAAACATTTAATAATAATAATAAAAGAAGAGAGCAACGAAACCAATAAACAAATCCACCAATGATAACAAGCACTAAAAACTAAACTAAGATATCCATAAAAGTCAGAAACAAATCAGTCACAGCTAACTCATCCCAAGTCTACAGTTTTTCAAGTCCACCTTCTCAATTTTGGGGTAATTTGTTGTCTATTCAGGTATTCTAGAGATGTAGGGTACATCAAGTTAATTGTGGGGATTTAATCCACTGCTCCTGAGGCTGCTGGGGGAAATTTCCCTTTCTCTTCTTTGTTCGCACAACTCCCAGGGTTCAGCATTCATTTTGGCCCCACCTCTGCATGTAGGTCTCCCTCAGGCATCTGTTCCTGTCCAGACAGAACGGGGTTAAAGCAGCAGCTCATTAGGGGGCTCTTGCTCATTCAGGCCAGGGTGAGGGAGGGGTACGGTAGTTATAGTTGGAATGTGGGGCGAGCCTGTGGCGGCAGAGGCCAGTGTGATGTTGCAACAGCCTGAGGAGGGCCGTGTATTCTCCCTAGGAACTTGACCCTGGATCGTGGGACCCTGGCAATGGTGGGCTGCACAGGGTCCTGGTGTGGGGGATGGTGTGTGGATAGTGACCTGTGCTTGCACACAGGATTCTTGGTGGCTGCAGTAGCAACGTTAGCATTTCATGCCAGTCTCTGGTATCCGCGCTAATAGTCGTGGCTCGCACCCATCTCTAGAGCTCGTTTAGGCAGTACTCTGAATCCCCTTTCCTCACACACCCCGAAACAATGGTCTCTTGCCTCTTTAATAGTCCAGACATTTTCCCAGACTCCCTCCCGGCTAGCTGTGGCACACTAGCCCCCTTCAGGCTCTGTTCATCAGCCAACCCCAGTCCTCTCCCTGGGATCTGACCTCCGAAGCCCAAGCCTCAGCTCCCAGACCCAACCCACCCCGGCGGGGGAGCAAAGAAGCCTCTCAGGCTGGTGAGTGCTGGTTGGCACCAATCCTCTCTGTGGGAATCTCTCTGCTTTGCCCTCCGCACCCCTGTTGCTGTGCTCTCCTCCATGGCTCTGAAGCTTCCCCTCAACCCACCCCATATCTCCACCAGTGAAGGGGCTTCCTAGTGTGTGGAAACTTTTCCTTCTTCACAGCTCCCTCCCAGAGGTGCAGGTCCCATCCCTATTCTTTTGTCTCTGTTTTTTCTTTTTTCTTTGGCCCTACTGAGGTACATGAGGAGTTTCTTGCCTTTGGGGAAGTCTGAAGTCTTCTTCCAGTGTACAGTAGGTGTTCTGCAGGAGTTGTTCCACATGTAGATGTATTTTTGATATATTTATGGCGAGGAAGGTGATCTCCACGTCTTTTTCCTCTGCCATCTTGAAGGTCCCTCTTACTGGCTCTTTATAATTAATGAGAAACTCAATGTAACTTTATTCTAATGAGATATCCCATAAATCTTTTATTTTTTCTTTTTGATTTTACTATTTTTTGTTTTGGTTTGGCTTTTCTTCCAGTTTTACTGAGATATAATTGACATGCAGCACGGTATAAGTTTAAGGTGTACTGCATAATGATTTGACTTACATACATCATTAAATGATTACCACAGTAAGTTTAGTGAACATCCATCATCTCATATAGATACAAAATTAAAGATGTACAAAAAAATAAATTTTTTTGTGATAAGAACTCAGGATTTACTCTCTTAACTTTCATGTATAACATATAGCTGCGCTAATTATACTTATGCTGTACATTACATCCCTAGTCCTTATTTATCTTATAACTGGAAGTTTGTGCTTTTTGACTACCTTCATCCGATTGCCCCTTCCCCCCAACCCCTGCCTCTGGTTGCCACAAATCTGATCTCTTTTTCTATGAATTTGTTTGTTTGTTTGTGTTGGAAGTATAATTGACCTATAACACTATGTTAGTTCCTGTTACACACATTAGTGATGTGGTATTTCTATGCATTTCAAAATGATCCCACCATAAACCTAGTCACAATATGTCACCGTCAAAGATATTACATAGTTATTGACTATATTCCTCACACTGTACATTTCATACATATGACTCATTTATTTTGCAACTGAAAGTTTGTACCTCCCAGTCTACGTCACTTATTTCTTTTCCTACCCCCACCTCCCTCCCCTCTGGAACCGCCTGTTTGTTCTCTGTATCTCTGTTTCTGTTTTATTATATTCATTTATTTTGTTTTTTAGATTCCACATCTAAGTGAACTCATACAGTTTTTGTCTGAAGGTACTGATATATCTTTGAAATACCGTGTGGCATGTTCCCTTTTGAGGGTTCACAATACCATGATGCATTTCAGCTCTTTAACATTTGACTCTCTTCTAGCATTTCCCATACTTTTGATGAGAAACACTATTGTAACCAGTGTTTGGTAAATTTAAGATGGGGAAACACTCATTTAAATTATGGTGTAAATTTACTATCTACCAAATTGTTTGTAGTAAGATTTTATGGTGTCTAATTTACAACTAACAATGAGGAGAGAATTTATCCTCAAATTATGTTGTTAAAAGAAAATGTATGGCATACCAAGTGGAAAGAGCATTTTCATGTTGTAGAACTAGTAAGCTGTTTTGCATTTATACTCTGTTGCCATCTATAAAGACTCTAGGAATATGTTTGCATTGTACTGATTATTTTGAGCATAAATGACTATAGATATATTAAAGATTTTTATAAGGCAAACTTCACATTTGTTCATTTTTTTTCAGAATATTACTTTGGTCATTGAAAATATTCCATTTAAATTTCCACATAAAACTGCAATTATTTTTTCCAAGGAGAAAAACCACCTTGGAAAATTAACTTGGTTATACAAGTGAGAACAACTCAATATTCATTAATTTTATGACTATTTGGAGCACCTCTTTTGTGCCTGGCACTCTTCAAAACACCAGTGATACAGCAGTCAACAAAATAGACAAATATCCTTGCCCTCATAGAGTTTACATTCTAATGAGAGAAGCCTACTTCTCCACCACTTCTCAAATATTTTGCAGTAAATACCTCTCCAAATTTAAATAAATAAAAATGTTTGTCAATATAGGATTAAAAGCTCCCAAAAGCCCCCAGTAAATAATAAAGTGGTAGGAGGATTTGGGTTGTTTGAACACAATTTGTTTACTCTATTTTCAAAAAGGTAGATTATAAGATTATACCAATACAAAACCTTCTGTGCATTTTAGAACCCACAGAAAGCTTTTATGAAACAAGTGATTCAATATTACTCTTTTGATCCCTCTTGGGGCATTTTTCTCTTCTGTTTTCTTTCTGATCTCAAGAAAACTTCTAATAATCAATGCATCTTTGTCACCTTTTCTACCTAATTTATCTGCATTCTATGACTGAATATAACTGAATTTTCAGTCATTAAAACAACAGACTAAATTAACGATATTAATTTCATGATTCAAACTCTATAACTTCTATGCTTGTCATAATACTTTTACTACAAGTGGAAAATAAGTGGTTTCATGATAACCATTAAGTGTGAACTTTTACTTTCTCTCTAAACTCCATACTTTTTAAACTATCCTGAAATAATATAGATTAGAACAGAAAATAGTTTATGACCCTAGTAAAGAAAAAATCTGATAATAAACTTAAGTTCATAATTTTCCATCACAATACTAAGTTATAGTTACACTTTAAATACATACCATGCAGTCTTTTAGGAAAATTGTATTTTTTTTTTATGGATTTCCTATATTTCTAATTTGCCTTAATTGAACCTGTACTACAGATTAATGAATATTTTAAAAATGAAATATCAGACAACACTGTATATATTAAGTAAATAAAATTTTATTTAATTATGATAAAGTGGATGTTTTATTTGAAAATCTTTACAAGTCCTGCATATTATTTATGGCTTACAAAAAAGTTTAACCTGAGTTTATATGCAGATATTAATTAGATTTCAGTCTCAGTCTCAGTCTCAAGTCTCCATGTAAAGTGGATATATGGATTTTTGTGAAATCTGATTCACAGTCATTTAAGTTAATAACATGCTCTTTAATACTATGTGCAGTCCTATTATTCTTTATAGATTTAATTTGATCTTTGGAGATGTTATTAAAATGGTTCAACTATATTTGAAATGAATAAATTTTAATTGTGAAGATTCAAAATTGTATGGAAAAAAATCTATAAGAAAATACTTTTTTTAGAACTAGGCCTTTTCTTGATGAAAATAATCATAAAAAACATCTCAGTATGTTTACTTATCATGTTAATAAAACTGGATGACAGTCTAATTTAACTTGAATTCTTACCAATTCGCTTTTTTTCCAGAAGTTATCACGAAACAGAGCTCTAAACGTTCCTCACATTCCTCACGTTCTTCTTTGCATAAAGCAAACAGTCCAAATAATCAGAATTCACTAAACTCAAAACTATTTGCTTTTACTTGTTTTCAGTGAATTTTATCCCATCCTCAAAAAAACCAAAAAAACAAAAAACCCAATGTCTAGTGGTCTAAACAAGACTCAAAAATATTCAATACAATTTTAATGGTAAAATAATTTTATATTTTATGCCTCCTCCTATCCCACTACCCCCACGGTGGGCAGGAGGTGGGAGAAGGGAGAAAAAAGGGAGAGAGAGACAGACGGAGACAGAGACAGAAACAAACAGAGAGAGAAAGAGAGGGAGAAACAGGAAGAAAAAATACAACAACCTAAAAGATTTACTCTTCAAAAAAACAGCGTGTTTAGTGAAAAAAAAAAGCTGGCCTTGGATAAGAATCAGATGACCTGGGTTTCTGGGTTTTATATCCCAGATATATTACTTTAAGCAAGGATGCTAATCACTCTGACCTTCAGTTCATTGGTGTGTAGATGAGAATAATAACACCGACCCTATTTAGTTTTTAAAGAAGTGAAGATTATCAAATGATATATGTAAAATACAGCATCATATAAATGTACAATAGTGGTAGCAGCATTGATGTTTATAAGAAACGTTGCTGGGACATATTGCTAGATAGCTTTTTGTTATTTTCAATTGGGCCTAAAGTTTTGAGGCTTAAAATGACTATAATAGCTAACATTATTTAATATTCATTATGTGTAGACATGCTGTTACCCCTGTAGGTGAATTTATGTATTTAATCCTTTCAACAATCTAAGGAGTAATTATTATCTTTATTCCTATCACAAAAGAGAGGAAAGTGAACACAGATTGATTAAATGACTTTAATCAGGGTCACAGTGCCAAAAGGGCTTCAGATTATCTGGTCTACCCTGTCTCAACAGGGCAGTATCTTCTGTGGGATTCATCTGCACATTTTTCCAGCCTCTGTTGAAACATACCGAGATGTGGATGATGTGTTCACTGTGGTGAGAAGGCCTCCTCCTATAGTAACTCCCCAGTCTTTAAAAAGCACTTCCTTGAATTAAGTGGATACTTATTTCCTTATAACAGCAAACATAAATATCTAGAACTGTAGAAAGAAAACTACTTCAATAATTCACTACTCCTATTAAAAGAAAGGAATTTCAATAATAATTTGGACAAATGATAGTGAAGGGAGTAGGAAGGGTCAAGTTCTAAAGTAAGTTATTAAATATCATGATGGGACCTTATAACTGCATTCTTAGATGCTTGTTATTATGTATATGGGGAAAGACATTTTGTAGTTATAATCTAAGCAATAAACCTTTTGAAATGAAACATATTGACCATGCTTGCTCAACATATGTAGGAAATTCTTGCATATACACATACACATGTTAACATTTCATAAGCTCAGACTGAATAGTTAAATAGATCCATTTTCCACACCCTGGAAATGTATCTCCTAGGAACCACCATTATCAAATTCAGATAATACAGTTAAACACAGTGATCATTGATGGATTGTTTGTGAAGTGAATAAAGCAAATGAAATCAAATAGTCAATTCTGACCCCAACTCTGACTATAGTCTAAGCTATGCTTTCTAAAGCAAGTTTTATTCTAGTTATTAGATTATTTTTTAATATATTCAGCATATCTAAATGTTACTTTTAATTTTGCTGATCTTTTTTCTCTTTTCTGTCTTAAAATAACAAATAGATGCTCCTTTTCTTTAAAATTGAAAACAATGTCATATAAAGAATAGTTTTAATTATTTAACTGTAAGTAAATAACACTACACACACACACACACACACACACACACGTGTTCTCTTTTCATATAATTTCCTATTTTCAAATAAGAAAATACACATTTGGACAAGCAATGCATGGAGTTTGTTTGGTAAAAATCAATTTCAAAAGTATTTTGAAAATAGTCAAGTGTGTAATCTACCTTTTAACATACTTTAACTATTTAATCAAACAAAATATGCAGCTAACAATGATTTTATTCAGGTACATGCATTATACCTGAACTTTATCTTTTTCTTTTCTATCTTTGGTGCAGAGTTGTATATGTTATTGTCTATGGACTAAAATCGATACTGCACCAAACACTAACTTTTTTTGCAGCCTTCTAGATGCTATCACACTGAACGCCAGACAAAGCTTTGCAATACACATCCCATAAAGTATATGATTTTTGTAACATTAAAGCACAGAATGAATTTTGAAATGTCATAGAATTGTTCTTAATGTCCAGATTTTTACTTAACCATCAATGTCTAGGTGCACATAAAGCTCTTCTAGATTTTCTTTACACTGCTTCTCACTCAATCCTCTCTTTACACCTGTTCTCAGTCATAATCCGCCTTTGAAGGTACATATGACTTAACTGTTACAATGTGTTGGAGAAAAATCATTTAGTCTTATGTTAACTTTTTGACATATTTTATTATTTGTACTAGATTTTAAGCTATTTGAAGATGTAGGACTACTTCTTGCATAGCAGCTTACACATGTGCAGTAGTCGTTATTCATTAAATATTAAAGGAGTAATGGTAACTTTGACACTATTATAATGCCTTGATTATTTGTTTTTATTTTAGCCACATCAGATTAAATTCAGTAAATAAAAACCCTGACCAACCAATAGACAACTGACATCCCTACAAGGAAACAAAAGTATATGAAGTTGTTGAAACTCAAATTATAATATATATATATATATATATATATATATATATATATATGACCTGTAATATAAAATATAAATATAAGGAGCAAAACATCATGTAGTTTAGGGATGAATAACCAAATTATATCTTTGAAAAACTGTATTGACCTTACACTCAGTGCAATAGACTACCTAGGCATTTAATGTTATGACAGGTTAAAGGAGCACATTCTTTTTTCTTTTAATAGATTTAATTTTCTTAGAAAAGCTTTAGGTTTACAGCAAAATGGAGAAGAAGGAAGGTATGGAGATTTCCCACATGATCTGTATCCCCATGCCTGTGTAGACTCCTCCATTACCAACATCCCCCAGGAGAGGGGTACACTTGTTACAACTGATGAACCTACTTTAATACATCATTATCACCAAAGTCCATGAAGTTTACATTAGGATTCACTCTTGATGTTGTCCATTCTATGGGTTTGGACAACTGCGTGACATCTATCACCATTCAGATCCTCTGTGTTCTGCCTAATCATCCCTTCCTTCCCCCTAACCTGCTGCTATAAACATAAGTGTGTAGGTTTTTGTGTAGTGATAAATGTTTTCAACTCCTTTGAGTAAATACCAAGGAGTATGATTGCTGGATCACGTGGTAAGGATATGTTTAATTTCGTGAGAAATTGCCAAACTGTCTTCCAATGTGGCTGTACCATTTTGCATTCCCACCGGGAATGAATGAGAGTTCCAGCTGCTCCACAACCTTGTCAGCACTTGGCGGTGTCAGTATTTCAAATTTTGGCCATTCTGATTAGTGTATAGTAGTATATCATTGTTCTTTCAGTTTGTATTTCCCTGATAACATATGATGTGGAACATCTTTTCATATGTTTATTTGCCATCTGTATATCTTCTTCAGTGAGGCATCTGTTGAGGTCTTTGGCTCATTGTTTAATCAGGTTGTTCGTTCCTTACTGTTGAGCTTTAAGAGTTCTTTATATATCTTGGATCAATCCTTTATCAGGTCTTTTGCAAATATTTTATCCCAGTCTTTGGCTTGTCTTTTCATTCTCTTGCATATTCTTTTTTCTGAAAAACTATCTCGCTCTATTACAGAACTGGGACACTATATTCAATCAAAGTTTAATTACCAAGGCCTATAATAATGATTCCAAGAAAACTAAATACACCTAGAAACCTAAAATTACGATAATATATTCTGTTTAGTAAGTAAAATAAACAATGTGTTCTAAACATATATGCTTATATTTAAAAAAATATTTTCTTGTTAATAAAGTTCCATTACTGAAAAAATAATTTGTGGGATATTCCATTCTCTGATAATGCAATATAAAATATATAGTCCTGTAATATATTTTATAGCTAAAGAATTGGGGAACAATGGAAGAAAGAACTGATTAAAGTAGGTTCAATTCATGTACAAATCACTTCCATTTTATTTTTTTTAGTTACACATGGTGTTTTATGAAATGAAAAATGCTTTTAATTCATGAAGTTAACATTAATGAAATTATCCTTGCACTACTTACAAAATGAAGGTTGTTGATAAACAAAAACCTATGTTGTCACTCATACTAGTATGCTAATAGAGAAGAGTTTGCATGCAAAATATGAACAGTAAGTTCCTTGTGCAGACCATGAGATGATTCCAACTGTAAGTATCCCAAAGAATTTTCATTTGGTTCTAGAGAGATAAAGAAGATGTAAAAACTGATGTAGTTGGACCAATGTCCATCAATGTGGGACTAATCTGAAGCATCCCCATTATAAATCTGGAATAAATTTAACACAATCGACTACAGATGGCAGCATATGAATAATCCATGTTTTGCTAATTCTGCCCACTCTTGTTCAACCACAGTCCTTTTAAGGAGAATCTGTCATCACACATACAGAAGATATGCAGACCTGGAAGATGACACTACACCAGCATAACCACAAGTTAGTGGGGACGTTGAGGGTAATTTTATCTGAAATCAAAATTATTTTAAAGTATCAGTAATTGAGAGTACATGCATGAGGGTAAAGTCAGGTCATATGTGACTTTTCAAAAGTAGAATGTGCTATCTATAATTGAGAACAGACAGTGGAAAAAGATGTGGTGAAGAGAAAACCGAGGTGCACTTCCTTATATGCAGTTAGATGCTTAAGTATGTTGTAAATGGATTGCCTCTGCCCTTCTGGGATGACATTAATTAATAATTATTCTATTTTTTTATTCTTCAAACACTTTATAAATTACATGTGGAAATCACTTGAGTATATTCATTTCACTGCAGAGAAACATTCCTATCAAATAATTCACTGGCTAAAAGGAAATAATGAACAGGCTTTTCCAGTTCTGAGTGTCATGACCTTCCCAATAGTACCCCCAACATTGCCTCAGTCCTAGGATCAGGTCTTGACTGCATACCTTTGGCTGGTGCTCTGCTCGCTTCCAAAGGCTTTACTGCTTACTTCTGGGAATGCAACTGGTAAAGTCATGTGAACATTTGATATTGAGTCAAGGGACCCATCGTGGTGCTTACCATTAAGTAGAAAGCAATGTCTTGGCTATTTATGACTTTGTTCCTTAACTTTTCTAATAAAAACTTCCATTTTACTAAACAGAGATTCTTACAGCCCTTCATTGTCATGAAATCCAAAATTAGTTAACATATAAGACACAGCTACTAAGTGGGCAAGAAAGATGCCAGACTTACAAGATTGCCACACTTAATATGTGAGCCTCACTTGTATGTGAACCAGGAAATAAAATATCATGCATATTTATGGTAAATGCTCATTTTAAAGTCAAATTAATACAACTAACAGTTTTACCTGTCTGTAACATTTTTAACTACCCAATTTTATTAATTTTAAACTTGATATGATTTATCTTCTCCAACATTTAATACAGTACTGGAACTGATTAAAAGTCCCATAGAAGGAGAGCACTGATGACATACACATAACATACACATCAGTTTATTTAAGGGCCTTGTAATCTGGTTTGTATACTTTCAGAGGGGATGATCTTGGTACCCAAAATTCTTAAACCAGCCAAAGCCTGAAAGAATCTGCTAATTACTTGTGGGCCAAATCTCTAGATCTGAGAAGGCCCAGATATCCGAAAGCAGCAAAAGAGGTGTTTTTTAATTAGTTAGAAAAGACTTATATACTGAAAATTGCATATATTTAGTTTCTCTGGTTTGGAAAAATAAAAATTGAAATGTATAATTCCATAGTTACTGCAAAAGTACTGGTTAAAAAACTCTAAGCCACTTAAAACACCAGTGTTACCACACACTTAAAAACAATACTCTTTTCCCCAATGTGGAAGTGTTATACCAGCAAAGATAACCATACATGTATGAACTTCTTCATGCTCCTCAATGTTGTATTAGAGATATTAGTCTTAGAGTCATCAACTGAATCAATTCACATAAATTGCTTAGCACCAGACCTATAACTTGAGAGTGCTCAATAAGTATTAATACTTTTCTATAGCTATTAAAGAGTTTTAACATGACTTTTAAGTATATGTATTAACTATATAAGTAATGATGAAGCCTCATTTTACTTTATGGTCAATATTTTAAGAAATCTTTTTTATTTAAAACTTCTCATTTCAATTAAAATTTTTTATCACCTCCCATCTGATAGAAAGATAATTAATGGTCATAATTTCTTAATGAGTCTTGGTGATCATAAGGGTAAAAATAATAAATGATTTAATTTTTTGCATTAATTGTTTGAAGTCAGTTAATTTAAAAAAAGCCTTTGTTCTCCATCTATTCATTCTAATTTTCTAAAGAAACTCAGACAATATTGTCTGAAGACTCCTGAATGTTCTTCGTTTATATAATTTAATAACTGTGTTTTATGGTGTCTTTAAGCATATTTTTATAGAAAAAATTCTTATTTTTCATGAAAATAATAATTCCATTAGAAGCCTTCTCCTTTAAAACCCACATGGTCTCAATGGAGTATTTTGACTTCAAGAATATGCAAGTTATTACTTACTATCCTTACTCCCATCTAGGCTTTGCTTTTATATTTCACATTGTGCTTGACATAGTTTTATATTTTTCTGACTTAAGGTTAATTCTGTTAAAAGATAAACTGAGACATATTAAACATTTTAAGCATTTATTTGAGTAAAAACTGATTTGAATCTGGCAGCACCAAACGGAAAGTGATTAGAAGCTCTAAGAAGGGCTTTACTGACAGGAAATATGGGGTAGACTTTTTACAGAGAAGACAGGGAAGCAAAGCCAGGAAATTATTTGATTGGCTATACCTTAATCAGTTGCCTAATTTGGGAAAGTTTGTTGGCTGTTTGTGATCGGTTGTCCTTAGGTTTCAATTTCTTATCCTTGAGACATTTCAGGCTTAGGTTTTGGTTTGCTCACAAAGGCTACTAAGGCACTAAAGCCACCTCATCTAATGCCCTCCTCATGTGATTTGTTTAACAATTTCAATCTACTTTTTATTGTCATGAGCTATTTATGTTTTCTGCTTTTTAATACCATTTGTGCTCATCATCACCACCCCCTCCACCTTGCCAACCACCATCATGCAAGTGTCAAGAAGGAAAATAAACTTTCCTATGTCCTTCTAGGTTCTTCTGGCTGGTCTAAGAATTAAATTAATGTGAGACAGGTTAACAGGGTGAAATAAAAATTAGTTTTTTATGTACGGGAACCTCACAAACATGAGAAGTTCAAAGACAGAAAGGTAAAGTGAGGTATATATGCCATCTTGAGCTAAGGAATGGGATAGGTGCCTGGGCTTCCAAGGATAGGAAGGTCATTCACAGGACAATAAGAAGAACAGATGTTCAGTAATTAGATGTTTACTCTGCCATATAGGTGAGGCCACTAAGATAAAATTTATCTCTGGTGATAACTTTTTCTGGGAAAAATCCCCAATTTAAATTCTTCTCATCAAGGGAGGGGTAGCAGTTTCTCTTGAGCCAGCAGGTCCTCAACTGCCATTAGCTCAAAATAATCCATGTGTCAAAGTGGTACATCTTGGGGAGATCTGTTCTGAACCCCTACAAAAGTAATACCTATAACCACAACATACCACACTGTTTCTTTTTATTCATTTTTTTTTTTTTTTTTTTTTTTTTTTTTTGCGGTACGCGGGTCTCTCACTGTTGTGGCCTCTCCTGTTGCGGAGCACAGGCTCCGGATGCCCAGACTCAGCGGCCATGGCTCACGGGCCCAGCCGCTCTGCGGCATGTGGGATCTTCCCAGACCGGGGCACGAACCCGTGTCCCCTGCATCGGCAGGCGGACTCTCAACCACTGTGCCACCAGGGGAGCACCACACTGTTTCTTATAGCTTTTTATTTATGTTTTTTAAAAACTTTCTGGTCTAAATAAATTTGAATCTTTCAAATAATTTTCTTCATGTAGTTTCTTCTCTTAAAGATTCTCAAGGCCCATATCATCAAAGAGGTCCTGTAAAAGAAAGTGTTTTTTTCTCACTAAAATTATGAAGAAAATTAAACAAAAGGTAGTATGGGGAAGATAACTTTATCCATTTTTTGATTTTGTCCAAAGCTTCACATTTTAGCAGTAAAACTTCTGTTTGTATCCTCTGACAACACAAGAAAGGAAAATGTAGATGGAGGGACAGTAAGGGGGATTTCCTAAATGGCAGCAGTTAGTATCATTTGAAATATAGAAAATGTTCAAGAAGAAAATAAGAAAGAAGCAAAACTGAAACATAAGACAATAGAAGATTTCAAAAATTGTAATTTAGCTCAGAGGTCAGCAAACTGTAGCTGGCGGGCTAAATCCAGGACCTATTTTTGTACATTCTACTTGCTAAGAATGTTTTTTACATTTGTACATGTTTGAAAAAACAAACATATTTTGTATGTGAAAACTGATGAATTAAAACTGTGTTGTCCATAATAAAAGTTTATTGGAACACTGCCACATTCTTTAATTTATGTATTGTCTGGACTGTTTTCATACTGCAATAGCAGAGTCAAGCAGTTATAACAAAAACCATATGACATGCAGCACCTAAGGCATTTATTATCTAGCCCTTTAGAAAAGTCTGCTGACCCCTGATTCAGAACATTTCCCCAAGATAATTTTCCTAGCTGATCAAATCATTGTTTATTGAATAGCATTCTGGGATTTCAAGTCCAAATAAACCAATAAGCAGCTAGTTTGTTCAGATTTTTCCAGGAGCATTTTCTTTAGAGTAACACAAGGACAGTGCAAATAACCGTGAAAGCAGTTGCTTTGGTGTATTTGTTACTAAAATAATAAATAAATAAATAAACTGCTTATTTTGAGATAACTCATATGCAGTTCTAAGACATAAAACAGAGAGATACCGTGTATTATTTACCCAGTTACCACTTGAAAATAATAGTATGAAATCACAACCTAAATATTAACATGAATACACTTAAGATACAGAATATTTCCATCACCATAAAGGATTCTTCATGTTGCCCTTTTATACCTACACCTGATTGCCTCCCCCTTCCACCCTCGTCTTAACCACTTAACCACTAATCTGTTTTCCATTTCTATAGTTTTATCATTGAAAAGATTTGGAAATGGAATCATAAAGAATGTAAGCTTTGGGGATTGGCCTCTTTCATTCAGCATAATTCTCGGTTGTGGTATGTGTCAATAGCTTGTTCCTCTTTATTGCTGAGTAGTACCCCATGGTATGGATTTATCAGTTTGTTTGACTACTTATCACTTGAAGAACATCTGGGTTGTTTCCAGTTTCAAGTTATTATGGAAAAAGCTGCTATAAACATTCATTTACAGGTTTTTGCATGAACATAAATTTTCATTTCTTTGGGATAAATGCCCAAGAGGAAAATTGCTGGGTCATGTGGTAAACAAATGTTTAGTTATTGAAAGAATATGCCAAACAGTTTTTCAGAGTTGCTGCACCATTTTACATTCCCATCAGCAATAATATGAATGATCCAATATCCTCACCAACGTTTAGTGTTGTCATTAAATTTTTAGTTTTAGCTCTTCTACTAGAAGTGTAGTAATATCTCATTGTGGTTTTAATTTGCATTTTCCTAATGGCTAATAATGTTCAACATCCTTTAATGTGCTTATTTATCTATATATCTTTTGGATGAAATGTCTCTTCTTTGTTTTGCCCATTTTCTATTTGGATTATTTGATTCTTTTACTGTTAAGTTGTGAGAGTTCTTGATATTTACTAGATACTGGTTCTCTGTCAGATATGTGGTTTGAAAGTATTTCCTTTCAATCTGTAACTTGTCTTTTCATACACTTAATGGGCCCTTTTATGGAGCAAAAGATTTTAAATTTGATGAGGACCAATCTATCCATTTTTCTTTATGGATTATGATTTTGGTGTCAATTCTAGGAACTCTGCCTAGCTCCATATCCCAAAGAACGTGTTCTATGTTATTTTCTAAAAATTTTGTAGTTTTATGTTTACATTTAAGTTAATTTTTTGAGTTGATTTTTAGTTATTTTTAATTAATTAAAATAATAAAAAGAATAAAAAAGAATAAATTACTAAATAAAATACATAAATTGAGTTTTAAAATTTTGAGTTAATGTAAGATACATATCAAAGTATTCTCTCTCTTTTTTTCTTTTTTGATTGGTAGATGTTTAATTACTCCAGTATCACTTGTTGAAAAGATTATCTTTCCTCCATCGAGTTGTTTTTGCATCTTTGTCAAAAATCAATTAGGCACGTATATATGGGTTTATTTCTATATTCACTGTTCTGTTTCATCAATCGATGTGTCTATTTCTTTGCCAATGCCACACAGTTTTGATTATGATCAAACAGTAATCTAATATTATATTTATTATTAATATATTATTATGTAGATATATAACCTTATACCTAATGTTAGTATATTAAGTAATATACTATTATATAATGAGTCTTGAAATTGGATAATTCCTACGAATATTTTTTTTCCAACATTGTTTTAGGTATTCTAGTTCCTTTGCAATTCCATATGAAGTTTGGAATAATATTATCTGTCTCTACAAAAAAATCTTGCTGGAATTTTGATAGGAATTGTGTTAAACCTATATATCAATATGGGAAGAATTAACATCTCATCTATATTGAGACTTGCAATCTGTTAACATATGTTTCTCCAAATCTCTTAGGTTTCTTTCATCAGCATCTTTATACTCTTCAGCATACAAGTTTTGTACATTTTTTTTAGATCTATACCTAAGTATATCATTTTGAATGATTTTCATTGGTACTGTATTTGTATCTTTCATTTTCCTTTTCCTTTTTTTTTAAATATACTTTGTTACCCTAGCTAGGAAAGAACTTACAGCACTAAGTTGAATAAGAATAGTGAGAGCGATTATTGCTTATTGCTGATTTTAGGGAACAACATTTAGTCTTTCCCATTAAGTGTAATGTTGACTATAGGGTTTTTTTGATAGAAGATCTTTATCAAATTGAGGAAATGCCCTTTATTCCTAGTTGTAAGAGTGTTTTCAATCAGGAATGGAGGCTGGATTTTTTTCAAACGCTTCTTTAGTATCCATTCATATTTTCATGTGATTTTTTGTTTCTTTAGCCTGTTAATATGATGGATTATATTGATTTTGGAATACTGAACTAGACTTACATCCCTGGAATACACCTCAACTGTCGTAGTGTATAATTCCTTTTATATATTGCTGAATTTTATCTGCTAATACTTTATTAAGAATTTTTAAGTCTATTTTCTTAAGGAATATTGGTCTATACTTCTTTTTCTACTGTCTCTGTCAGGGTTTATTATCAAAAAGATATTAGTTTTATAAAATAAATTAGGAATTGTTCCCTTTTCTATTTTCTAAAAAAATTATGTATAACTTGCATTAAATCTGTTTAAATATTTGTTAGAATTATTCAGTGTAACTGTCTAAGCCTGGAGATTTCTTTTTGAGGGAGTTTTTAAATTATAAAGTCAATTTTTAAAAATAGCTATAGGGTTATTCAAATGATCTAATTTATATTGGGTGAGTTGTGGTAATTTGTGTTTTTGAAGAAATGGTCCATTTTATCTAACTTGTCTAGGTTCTGTGTTTAGTGTTTGTAACTTTCCATTATTGTTTTTTGTCTGCAAGGGTCTATAGTGACATATCCCATTTCATTACAGAAATTGGTAATTTGTGCCTTCTCTCTTTTTTATTTGCCAGTCTTGCAGGAGATTTGCCAAGTTGTCTTCTGTTATCTTTCCCTTATTGGTTTCTAGTTTGATTCCATTTTGTTCAGAAAACACACTCTGTGTGATTTCACTTACTTCTAATTTGTGGGCATTTGCTTTATGGACCAGGATATGGCCTATCTTGGAATATGTTTTGGGGCACTTGAAAAGAATGTATATTCTGCTATTGTTGGATTGTATGCTGTAAAAATGTCAATTAGATCCTGTTGGTTAATGATGATGACTCTATATCTGTGCTAATTTTCTGTGTAGTTATTCTATCAATTGTTGAGAGAGGTGTATTGAAGTTTACAACTATAACCATGGATTTGTCTGTTTTTCTTGTCTATTACCAGTTTTCACACTATACAGTTAACAGCTCTTTTGCTTGGTGTATACACATTCAGGGTTGTTATGCCTTCTTGTTGGACTGTCTTTTTTATTTTTAATCATTTTATGATGTTTGTCTCTGAGAACTTGCTTTGAAGTCTCTTTTATTTGATATTAATATCACTTTCTTTGATTAATGTTTGCATGATATATGTAGTTTCCATCATTCTACTTTCAACCTGTGTATATTGTTGTGTTTGAATTGAGTTCCTTGTAGAGAGCATATAATTGAGACATGATTTTTTTTTTTTTTTTTTTTTTTTTTTGCGGTATGCGGGCCTCTCACTGTTGTGGCCTCTCGCGTTGTGGAGCACAGGCTCCGGACGCACAGGCTCTGCGGCCGTGGCTCACGGGCCTGGCTGCTCCGCGGTATGTGGGATCTTCCCGGACCGGGTCACGAACCCGTGTCCCCTGCATCAACCACTGCGCCACCAGGGAAGCCCGAGCCATGATTTTGTTTTTCACTCTACTGTGCAGGTCTCTGCACTTTAATTAGTATATTCAGACAATTTACATTTAATTTAGTTATTGATACGTTATGGTTTAAGTCTGCCATTTTATTCTTTGTTTTCTGTATTTTCTCTCTGTTTTTCATTTCTCTTACCTTGCTGTGGCTTACTTGAACAATTTTTAGAATTTTGACTTACCTAGTGTTTTCCAGTGTAGTTTTTTTTAGTAGTTGCTTTATGTATTAAATTATATATACTGATGTCTTCATTTTGCCAATTCAGGTGAAGTATGTAAACTTTACCTCCTTTTTTTGTACCTTTATCCTTATCCATTTATGATATAATTTTCTTAAATATTTCCTCTACATAAATTTAGAACCATATCAGATAGTGCTAAATTTTTATTTTCACCATCAACCATAATTTAGAGAACTCCAGAGAAGGAAAGTCTATTATTTTTACTCATTTTATCCTACTGAATTCTTTCTTCTTTTCTGAAGTTGTTCCAAGGTTCTTCTTTTATCATTTCCTTTCTGTTTAGACAACTTCCTTAGCCATTCTTTTAGGGTAGGTTTACTGTTGAAAATTATCTTAGTGTCTGTCAGATACTGTTTTGATTTCCCCTTCATTCCTGGAGGATATTTTCCATAGATACCAGATCCTCGGTTAACAGTGCTTTTCTTTCAGCCTTTAAAAATGTTGTGCCCTTTCCTTCTGGCCACCATAGTTTCTGATGAGACACTCACTTGTCAGAATTGTTTCTCCCCTATAGGTAAGGTTATGTTTTTCTCTTGTTGCTCTCAAGATTTTTTTCTTTAGTTTTCAGAAGTTTGACTAAGATGTATTTTGGTGTGGATTTCTTTGGGTATTTCCTGCTTGTGGTTTGCTTAGCTTCTTGAATCTGTATGCCTTTTGCTAAATTTGGGGAGTTTCCAGTCATTATTTCTTTGAGCATGTTTTATAACTTGCCCTTTTTATCCTTTCTTTCTGGGACTCCAGTGGCATAAATATTTTATCTTTTCTTATAGTTCCATAGTTGCATAAGTCTCCATTACCTTATTTTTTTTAAAGCATATTTTCTTTGTGTGGTTCAGTTTGGGTAATTTCTATTGTTCTAGCTTTCAGTTCACTGATTCTTTCCTTTGCCCCCTCCATTTTTTTTATTATTTATTGTATTTTCTACTTATAAAATTTCCATCTGGTTATTTTTTATATCTTTATTTCTTTGCTAAGACTTTTAATTTTTTAAAATTTATTTCAACCATGTTCATAATTACTCATTGAAGCACTTTTGTGATGGCTGCTTTAAAATCTTTGTGAGGTAACTGTGATATCTCTATCATCTTGGTGTTCACATGCATTGATTGTCTTTTTACATTAAGTTTGAGATCTTCTTGCTTCTCTGTATGAAAAATTATTCTCAGTTGAAACCTGGACATTTGGGTATTTTGTTATGAGACTCTGGATCTTATTTAAACCTTCTGGTTTAGCTAGCTTCCTCTGACACTAATCCAGCAGGAAAAGGGGGAGTACAGCCTTGTCACTGCCAGGTGTATGTAGATGTACAGGCTTCCCCCTTGTGGCCACCACTGACACCTGACTGGGAGGGCTCCTTGTTACTGCAAGGAAGGGCTTAGAGTTCCTCCTCCCCAGCAGGCCTCCACTGATACCTTCCCGGCTGGGAGGGATTGGAGTGGTTTGCTACTGCTCCTTTCATGGCCTTTGCTGGTTTACAGGTTGAGGGATAATGGGTTTGTCTTGTGACTACTGGGCAGTTTCTAATGTCCTGACTCTCCACTAGGCCTCCTTTGTCTGACACCACTTTAGTGGGAGGAAGAAGCTTGCCTCATTACTTTTGGGTTGGAGTGGGTGTTCAGCTTCGCCATGAAGTTTCCACTGAAGCTGCATTTGGGAAGGAGGGCCCTTGTTATCCCCTGACAAGGACGAAAGAACCAATTTCCTACTCAGACTTTCCTACACTGCCCTGGGGCTGGGGAGAGTAGGTTGGGGCATTTTGTTCTAGCCTAGCAAGGGTGGCACTAGGCTCCCCACTCTGTCTTTGCAGGTATGTGGTGCATGTTTGTGTGGTGTTGACTGGAGCAAAGTGTTACTGTCCCCGTGTTGTCCATCTTTCTAGCCTGCTGCTTTCCTGGTGTTTGGCTAGAGAGAATAAGTTTTTGTTGGGGAATTTTGGGAATACACCAATTGGTGTCTCTGGGTTGCAGGCTTCTTCAGATCCAAGTTTTGGATATATGAGACAAAATTAAAATGCAGGGAACTCACCACCATGTTGTTCCTTGGGTCCTAAAGTCCCTAATTGGACTGTCTTCTCTCCATCTTTCAGAGTCTCCTTACCTTTGTTTTATATACAATGTCCAGGTTTTTTTCATTGTACTTAGCAGGAAGATTTAGGAAAAACTACATCTACTCCATCTCCCTGGAAGTGAACATCTGCCACGTCCATTTTTTGTTTTTAATTGGCAAGGCAATATATAATTTTCAAATTAGGTTCTTTAAGTAATCAAACAGAACTATGAAAAACTTATAATTGTATTTTGTATTAAAAAGAGAAAATTTAAAATAGCAAAATGACAGAAAGCGTCTCTATCTGTAAGCTATTTTTTATATCCATTTCACTTCCACTTTCTAATTCCTATCACTTTGTTTCTTGACTAGCAATAAATGCTCGTTTAGGACCTACAACCCTTCTGTTTAGATGTGAGCTTTTCTCACTTAAAAGTTCTTACTGAATGAGTCCCACATGGGGGCATATCCATTTGATTCATTGCTGTTCCCCTATGTCTACCAGAAGGCCTGGCCACATACTACTACTTAATAATATCTACTGAATAAGTGAATGAGAACTCAAAATTTAATTTTTTTCTTTCTATGAGAGCTTATCTACTTTCTTCTTACTGTGCTGAAGCATGGGGCATATGTGTGTGCCATGCTCAATTCTCCACCAAGCACTCTAAGGCTTAGGACATTAGCAAAATTTGTCCAGAATTTTGCAATCAAGAAAAAAGCATTTTTAATTTCAGTACATATGTAAGTTTTGTTTTGTGGTTTACAATTGTTTGTATTCTGAATTACAAATGGAGAGGACACCAGGATGTTTCCCACGCATGTGTGTGTACACATTCACTCCTACCATTCCTCAAGAAAGCGACCCAAGGACCATGACTCAAAAAAGACTGTAGACCTTTTCCAGGATATTTCCTTGGTCCCTGATTTTTTCTTTTTTTGATGGTTTTCTTTTATTAAGCAAGTCATGGTTTGATTATTTTTTTGAATTTTTGTCAGGTATTGTGCAGTGTATGTGTGTGTGTGTGTGTGTGTGTGTGTGTGTGTGTGTCTATACATGGAGGAGGTATAACATTAGTCCATAATTTTGTAAGGCACTGAATATAATTGAAAAACTTTTGGTAACATAAAGATTCCCTCATTGTTGAAAAATTGAAACATTTTTAAATGCAGATAGGAGAACATGATTCTTTTTAGTACTACTGAGTATATTTGGCTTAAATACTTATAAGACTTGCTTTACCACTTGGCTTTAGTTTCTGCTTAAGGAAATGGTGAAAGATTTAACTCACTGTACTTTTGTTAGAAGGTATGGAAATGTTTGTCCACTAGAACTTTCGTCGTCTGCTAGAATGGCAATTCATTCAGCAGAGGGAACCATTTCATTTTAATGCCTAAGAGCTGTTGATATATTTCCTGCATCTTTCAAAGGCATCTTTCATGCCACACAGGAAAACTGTAGCTTGTGAAGGAACAGAAAGAACACTTCTTACATGAGTCAATCTCAGCAAAGTTGCACAGCAGCTGTACTAGGTACTGATGAGGATTACCACAGGACCCAGTTGCAGGGGTTTGTGTGGTTGAGGAGACAGCTGGCTCCCTCAGGGGACCACTTTGAAGGAGATTGCAGCAATAATGCATCCCCACTGTTGCTAGTGGATATTGTGGCCATGTAGTACAAAACTGGTGCCAGATAAAATCAGAAAGTAATAAAAAGCAAGACGAAACTCAGAGATTTTAAATCTTAATGTGAGGGACTAAAACAAATGTCCTGGGCTTGTTGCATTCACTCATAAGGAAAAGGAGACAGAGGAAGGGATGCCTTTAAACTCAGAAAACTTACAGAGACTTCAGTCTTTTCATTTGAGAACCATTTGGGTGTGTTGTGAAATAAAGTTGCAGAGTAGGCATGTTCAGACCTTTATTTGCTACATTCTCCGCCCCCCCCGCCCCCTCCCCCTTTAACTACAAGAAGCCAGAGTTTTCCGTGCAAACTGAAGCAGGCATTGCAAGAATCAGATTCACTTTGGACGACTCTTCACATTCCAAGTCATCATTGCATTAGGCAGCACAATTCCATCTCTGGTTGATGGGCAGAAAAAGTGGGCAGCTTGCCAGGTAGACGTTTCCATGACTCCCAGCCCCCAAAGGTGATGCGTTTTTCAGCTAATTCAATGAAGAGTGGGCTGAACTTTGGGTCTAAACGAGACAATAGCTGCCTTCGCAGTATCAGCAGAATGGGTGATGGGAACGCACTCTACATTTGGCAGAGAATCATGTGACCTTACGACTGAGATTTTGTGATGGTGCCAACGGAGACTTGGAAAGCAGCAACCGTCGTGACTTTTTTCTTCTTTTTTAGCATGGCTCAGAAAATGGTGGATCTTAGTACTTGACTTTAGCCAGACTCAGCAAGAGACTGAGCTTTGCAGCACAACTTCGCCTTTATTCTGGGTTTTTGGCAGGCCACCAGGAGGCTGTCCCTTTCACGCCTGATAAATTCTGCTGCTTATCTCTAAATAGGGGGGAAAAAAAAGAAAGAACATATAAACAGAATATTGAGGCATAACAAGTGAATCCTAAAATTGTGTGTGCTTTTTGTTTTTTGCTTTTTCTTACTGCTGATTTTTTTTTTTAATGTTAATACCCTTTCTGCTTGCTGAAGAATCCAAGTAGTTTTGTTTTGTTGTTGTTGTTGTTGGTTTATAATGAACAGGCATTTGAACTGGGCAAACAGGACGACAGCAGCAGTGAGCATGAGATCATTGCTGCAGTGTAGCAAACTGGCACCCTGCCTTCTCACCCTTTTGGTTCAGGAGACAAACGTGTGCAATCCTCATTTCTAAAGTCAGCACAGCCTGGAAGGATTCCTGGTCTCTCCCACCTTCTACCATTCTGCTGCCAGGGACGGCAAGGATTGGTGCAGCTTCTGCGCAGTGCTTTGTGCCTGGAATACCGAGAAGGAAGAAAAAGAAGACAAGCACCCTGGTCCTTTTTTCCAAGAAATAACAGGAGCCATGAAGAAAAAAAAATCTGAGTTTGTCCTACTCCATGCAACAGTGCTGAAAAAAAAAAAAAAAAAGAGAGAGAGACGCTACTGCTCAAAAACAAAAACAAACAAACAAAAATCCAAACCAAAACAAACCAAAAAAAAAAAAAAAGCAAACATTGGCTTGTATAACTACAGAGACATCGCGCTTTGTAAAGCAGCTTTGTAAGGCAGCATAAGCAAATGAGCCTTCTTTATATGTATATTTCAAAAATATGGCATAATAAGCAATATATTGCACTTGGTGAAATCGCACCTTTCATATCAGGTATAACTTTTTTTGTTGTTTCTTTTTAAGTCTACTGTTATATAAAAGGGGATACTTGAACTTTCAGTTTACTCTTTTATAGCTCATCACTCACCTTACTCTTATTAACTTTTTCCTTTTGCTCTCTTGCTCTAATCCTGACTAGAATAGAAACTTTAGTAAAAATAGAAAAACTCTATGAAAAAGACGATACCTGTTTTTATTTTTGTTATACATAGAAGTTTTGAAAAAAACATTAACATGTTATCTGTGCTTTTTGTGTACAGTATTAGTTTTTGCTGTCTAAGAAGAGTGAGTGTTTAGCCCTAGTTGGTAAAGAAACTAAATCTTTCATGTGCTGTGACTCATAATTTGAAATGTGAAAGAAGAAACTTTTTGAACTTCTAGAAAAGGGTTGTATTAGAATATGTATTAAACTTCTCTGATAATTGAAATTTAGTTTAGGGGAAGTTATATTTAAATTACTCACCAGGATTTCAGTATACCAGAAAAAGGGATGAAAAGATCATTTTCTCAGTTGCTAAGTAGAAAAAAGCTTTTTCCACAATAATACTGACTTTTAAAATATATTTTAAAGAAGAATTTGTCTTACAGCTGTTACTGAGAGCGCTGGAAAAATCCATTAAGTATTTTAGTGGAGAGAGTACATATAAACTTGTATGTTTAAAGCAATGTTTTGGCTTAGCAGATAAATGCATTGCATTCTAATTATTTTGTCTGTTTGTAGAAGTAAATTGCTAAGTGGTTTAAGCATTTTATTATAAAAACCCAGTTTTGCCTGGTTCAGTGGGAAAGGATTAACTGATGTATTGCACCTATTTTAATTTTTATTAAAACTGTTTCTAAACACATTTAAAAATTGTTAAAGAGAGAAAATGCTTTTGAAATATAGAGCTTATATAAATAAAGACTATAATTTGCATGTTAAGAATTGATACTATATTTTCCATGAGAAGAATAAACTTTAAGCAAACTGTTGTGCTTTAAAATCGTATTTTATTATAATAAAAATATATAGGGTATACAGTGAAAAATACTATAGAACCGATGAATTCTACCTTCTTATTTGTTATTCTACAAAGAATTGTGGGAAATTACAAATACCCTATATACTGATAACATTCAAGTAAAGCGTTTTATTAAGTTTATTGGTGATTGTTCACTAATTATTTAAAAAGTAGCTCTTGTTCCTTTATGCTGCCTCAGCTAATGGAACATCAACTTTCACAGGCTTAATTAACATTTATAAACCTGTTTTCATGTTTCAAGATCCTTTAGTTGAAAAACATTATTTTAAATGTTATTTTTAGGAGCCATTAATCTCTACACTCTTAATTATCTTATTAAGCTCCATGCCAAATCCAAATCTCTTTTCAGCTTTCACTAGTTCATTGTGCAAAACCTAGTCCCTTCTTTAACAGCCATGCCTCCTTTCACTTTCAAAACTGTTACTGTGAAAACAACACCAACCAAAATGAACGCATAAATGCAAACTATGAAACCACATTATATGTCATATGAGTAGCCTTGGGTGGGGCTCCATGAGTCTTCCAAGCCTTTAAAAAAAATACATTAAAAGGTTTTGCCCATTTTGATATTGTGTTTTCTTCTCGATCGTCTACCTTCATTCCCACCATCCACCCAGATGCTCCTCCTAAACAGCAGTTGTCTGATATTTCTCCCTTTGTGGTTGTTTTAGGGAAAAACTTAAAATGGATATGAGAAGTGAAGAAAGTGATCATAGGAGAAAATCATCTCAGGTAAAAATAAAAAGCAAAAGAGCAATTAATGTTTAAATCTTTTAAAGAAAAAATAATTTTGACTGTGTTTAGTTATAAGAATTTGTTTCATACTCTTTATGGATCTAGCTGTTGGAACTGTCACTGATGGTTTAAGGATTTATAATATTACCTACTTTTGTGAAAAATTTTTCTCTCAGTTTGTGATCAATGTACAGTTCGGTTCCCTCTGAATATAGATCTATATATCCATTCCTATAACATAGGTGAAATACAGTTGAATAGAAAGTAATTTAGGAAAAAGAAAAATTATATTTTGTCATACTATAAAAAAGGAAGTGAAATCTAGGGAAAGAGAATAAAGTCATGCTTTTTCTTTTTTATGATCTAATAAGAGAATGAAACCAAAATATACATTCTTATAGTTAAGATGAAGCGCAGAACAAATATTGCCTTTTATTTCATGTCTAAATTTATGAATATATGTTGAAATATTTTTACTACATTTGAATTCATGATTATTGACTTTTTTTTTACTGTAGTTTTTAATAAGTATGGGGATAGTAGAAAACATAATAGTAAAAATTATATAGGCCACATTATCTATAGTTTATAAAAAACATTTTATTTATTTCAAAACATGCAAAAACACTAATTAATTTTTATGTAGTAATATTAGTTTTCACAATGAAGATATAATTAAAAATGCTAAATATTGTGGATATGAGTGAAACGATTAATAATGTACAACTTTTAATTTTGTTGCCCTTGAGCCTGGAATCTTAAAAAACGTGTACGTGACTGGCTTTATGTTTACTCTTTGTGTGTTTGCTTATTGTCTGGTGGTTTAAAAATTTTTTTTTTAATAACAATTTATTTTGCCCAACCTGTTGACCAGATGAGAGTTGTATGCAGCCATATAGTATGTTTTGAGTATATCTTTTTTGAACAATAAGTTTAAATATATTGTGTTTAAGAAACAAGATATCCTCTTTTATGCAATAGACCTGGAGTTTAAATGTTAGTGCGTGGTGGTAGTAATAATGCTATTAATGTGTCATTAATTTTTGTTTGCTGATATTAATTTATCCAAATATTGTTCATTTCAGTAATATTCCAACTACAGACACATATGTATATTTAAGAATTTAAATAACTTCCTGTGTTCTTTGCCTAATCAATAAAATCTTACTTGTTTTATGAGAAAGTTATAATATTACCAATTCCTTGAAACCACTAACTGAGGTTTTATAAGAGTTAAAACAAGCAGTCTAACTCTTACACAATTAGCTTAATAGTTAATTTGGTCTTAATTATAGGCTTATAATACTATATTCATGACTCAAAATTACATAATTCATACATGCATGTATGGATTCTTTTTTATTTTCTTTTAAAATTCATCATTAATTAAAATAGTCTAATTCCAAAATACTCAACCTTAAAACAAAAGTAATCTGTGAAAACTCTTTCACTATACTATTTTTAAAATTCTCATGTATATAACCTGTATTTAGTGTAGAATATTTATGAAGCCCTTTAAGTGGGAATATGCATACTTAGAGCCTTTCAGCATTTAAATACTTATGCTAAGGGATTGATATTATCATTTTGGTCTCCTAACTTCATCATACATTTACAACAAATTCTGCATTATGAGGGAGCCCATGTGAGACGTTGCCCATTGGCATAAACCCGTAGATCCGATCTTGTGGTGAAGTGGACCGCACAAGCTCGCTTCTATGGGTCTGTGTCAGTGTGGTAATCTGACAAAATGCTATACACAATGCAGTTAAATAATATTTCAATCAAACTCCTGTTAAACTCTAGTTGTTTACTTTTGAAGTGACTATATTTTCCTTTGGTTTTCATGTATATATATATATATATATATATATATATATAAATCCTCACCTGTCTTACGAGGCAGGCTTCAGTTGTTGACCACTTGGAAGGGCTCATAGCACAGCCATTGAAGTTTAAATCCAAGTATATTAAATTGCTTAAGAAATTTGAATTTTTTATAGCAAGGTTTGCACCAAGCTCTGAATAGATCCTGTTCAGAAACTTCTGTTCACATTCCAGTGGTTAGTGCAATTCATCAACTTTAATAAGAAAATTAAAGGCTATAACTGGATTTTGTGTCCCTGTTGAGCCTAGTTCTCTTTATAAATGAAGGTGAATGATACTGACTTTTAATATTATTAATTGCTGGTGGAATTACTCCATGAGAGATGTCAGAAGACATTTTATATGACCTATGCTGGAAACCCAAGAGGTTAGGATAGTCCTAGTAGATACATATTAAGTTTATTGGTAAAATGTTAGAATATTATATCTACATCCTTGCCAAGTCCTTAGGTATATGGCTGCCATATTTGGAGGAGCTGACTGAAGATATGATAAGGAGTTTGAAGCAACATTGGAAGCTGTGTGCATCCGGGTTGAGGTAGTAGGTTGTATGGTTTAGAGTTACACCCTGGGAGTTAACTGTACAACCTTCTAGCTTTCCTTGGAGCACACTTGAGCCATCGAGGAATTCTTCATCATTTTAATCTAATGGAGCTAATTTCTGTGCAAGAAGGTTATGTGTCATGAGTATTTTAGATAATTAAAATTATCCTTTGTCTGTAAATACTAGATTATTATATTTGCATCTGCTTATAAACTCTGGCAAGATGGTATTTCTGATAGGTTGTTACTCTATGATTAAACATTTTTAAGAATTGGTGAGTAGTGACAAACTGCATTTATATTGCAGCTTTCATCATCCATAGATTCACAAAATTTGGCACTTAATTTTGCAAACTTGTCATTGGTCTTTCTATTTTTATTGGCTACTTAGACACTACAGTTAAAAAAAGAAGTCTGCTAGTGTCAATGACTTTCACAGCACATTGTCTGAGTCTTTCTTATGACACATCACTTTCTCCCTTATGTTATGGCTATCTATGTGCTTGTTTATTTTTTCCATACTAGACTGTAAGCCCCTTGAGGGCAAAGTCCATGCCTTATTTTTCATTGTATCCCCTGCAACGCCTTACACATAATAAGATCTATTTATTTATTGGATGAATGAATGGAGAAGATCTCACCCTGTGATGAGTTTCTATGGAATATTTGAATGAATTACAACAGTGGTCATAAATCTGAGTTTTTTAAAATTTGTCCTAAAACTTACCTAAATTTAATTCACAGAATGCTGTGCATCAGCAACATACTTGACTTGTTTTTTGACTGTGTTGAGTATGTCTACTCGTCATAGACATATGATTTAATTTCAGACTGCTTTTTCTCTAGAATAAAAATAATGGACCAAGTTCATTTTTATTAATAAGTTCATTATAGTTTATAATCTTACATTTTGATTATGTAGATTTCTTTTGACTTTTTAGAGTCCTTGATTTCCAGATGAATGATTTTCCTTTCAGCATGTCTTATAAATCAGCTTTTTGTATACTGTATACTTTCCTTATCTTTTAATTTTTCTACAGCTATATCTGTTGAGTAAAACAGGAACAACTAAACCAGAAACGTATTAAGAAATTAATAACAAATAAGTATATGAAGTATAATTTGAGGATTACATTTTTGCTTGAAGGAAAGGCACCTACAATATTCTGTCTGTACAAAGCAAATTGGTCTCTTTGGAGTCCATTAGCTTCGTGCCAACTTTAATGGCAGTGAATGGTGTAATTTATATAGATTGTTTTTCAGTCACAGAATTAAATAGCTGTAGATATTATACCTTATTTAAACTCCCAGCATGAAACATTGAATACATAAGAAAAGGTTTTTAGATACAATTATATGTTAAGAACTATAAGATCCTGGCTATGTGGTGATGAGATTTCTATAGAACACTCTGGCATCCAGATGTCTCAGAATCTAGAATTTACCAACAATGGCAGCGAAGAAGGAACTTTCGAATTACCAAGGGGAAGAACACATGAGCCTTAGAAGGCTTGAATACCAGTGAGTTCAAGCAAAATTATTTGACTGCTATGCAGAAGTTAGAAACTAGTAGTCCCTGAGAAAGAAAAGTCTTTTCAAGGACTAATCAAGAGATAATGAACAAGGGTCAGGTGACATAGACAAGAGAGTGAGAAAAAGAGGGTTAGAAGAAACAGACAACTGAGTGGTAAACAATTACATCTTTGTAAATAGTTTAGCCCTTGAGAGCCTAGTTTCCCTTGCATGTGTATGTGTGCATGTGTGTATCCCAATACTCTGTGTACAGATTTGGAGACCAAGTCATGTACACATTGAGGTCCAAATAAAATACTATTTCCAATAAATGCCTGTTTCCATACAGTGCAATAGAGTTAAATATATCGCAGAAGTCAACTATGATGTGCAGTTTAAGGATAACTTTATAAAAATACTATGACAGATGTATAGAATATCTAAAGTGAACTAGTATAAAAGAGTACCTGAAAAGTGACAAAGATGTAGCTATGATCCACTGTGTTAGTCTTGCAGAAATCATAACTCTGAAGGGCAGAGGATAAAATTAGCCTCAATGAAGAAAAAGAGAATACTATGTGGGAGAATTATGCTTTCACTAGTGATTAATAGCAAATTTTGCTCTTCCAGGTCCTTTATTTCTGTGAAAAAAATGGCAAATGACAAATATACAAACTGACAAGATTATTTTTAAAGAAACTAAGCTTCAGGACCACTGCTGGTGTCTATATCTGGAAATAGTTAAATTATGACTAAGAAACCATGGAGAAACTTTGTACATTTAGAAAGTTAGCATTCAACTGGAGAGCAACTATGTAGATGGAATAATTCCTTTAAGAATTTTAAGTGGTCAGGTTTTACTCTGTTCCAAGGTTTCCACATTTGGTAACAAAGGAAGTGTGAAAATTCAGGAAACAAACAACAGCAAATCATATTTTACTTAACTAATATCTCTTTTGGTATTTTGGGACACTAAACTTAGGTTCATAGTGGCTGATTGACCTTACATGCTTTGTGGAATGAGGCAGGAAGGAGTGAGAGTAGGAAGGAAAGAAGGAAAGAGGGAGAAAGGAAAGAAAAGAAGGAAAGGAAAGGAAAACAAACTGCAAAGCAATTGATTGGACCTTACCAGAAAAGTCTAACTTAGTTCATAATAATAGCTCATAATATTATGAACTAAATTGGCCAAAGTAACTATGAGGGAATCAGATAAATCACTTGGCAATGGGACTGAGTCTTCTTGAAAACAATCCAGCCGTTCATGAACTATGTTATTAGAATAAATGAGTCACTTTCTGCAAATAATCATTTTGTTTCTCTTATTCCCTATTACCAAACGCTGACTCATGAGCCTAGGTGATTCCCCAAATGATGTGATTCAGGATTCTGCCCCCCTGAGCATTATTTCACACCCCTATCTAGTTTCTCTTCTCAGAATATAGGAATAACTCTTGAGGCCACTGATGTTGGCTATACCCACAACAGCCCCCTAAAAGACCCCTAGGGAACACCCATGAAAATCATTAAGTGAAGATTCTGACATAATCAAAAGAGCATTTATCTCTCACTTGCTTACCAATTCCTGTCATCCACTACTACTTCCAAGCAAACCTGCTACCAGTTGATATCGTGCTCTTCAAGATCCATGTATATCACCTCTTCATCCACAAAGCTTTTTCTCTTTCTCTAAAAGGGAATTTCTCCGTTTTAAATCCTCCTAGCCCTTGCAGCTTTTATTCCCACAGGGTTTTCTCTAACTTCCATTAGTAGTGAATCCAAGTGCCCCAAGGGAATGTGACCTGTGACTGACCTTTGTACCTCCTGCAGTATACATATAGTTTTTAACTATTGGATTGAGTTGAACTTTAAATCATTTATAGGCAATCAAACTTACACACATCTTAAACTATGCTTCAGCAGTAAAATCCTGTGTTATTCAAGACATTTCTATACTCTCCAGAATATATCATTATGGGATGAGGAGGGTTTTTTTTGTTTGTTTGTTTTTAACACTGTCTTGATTAACAGTCCAGCCTTGATTAAGCCTGTCATATGCCATTGAAGCTTATTTATGAAACTAATCTCTATTATTTTTAATAAATCTAAGCCCCTTGCATACAGAAATATGTATTTTCAAAACTCACAACTCTTACCATAGTGCTCAGCTTATAGGGTGAATTGAAGAACTCTCTGGTGAATAGATTTTTTTTAGTGAAATAAAAACATTATGTGATACAGTGGAATAATTTTATATTTAAGTGGACTTCTTCCAACTTTTAATATTTGGAATTTAAGAGAAATTAGGAACATTACTTTTAACTATTATGAAATCTGTTTGATGGTGGTTCTTAATTTTTAAGTTGGCGTTGTCTGTGTGTGCCTTCATTTGTAACCTCACTCTAAGCTATGCAGAATTTGTGAGTTAAATAAACTACCAATGTTTCTTCCCCACACCTATCTGATCCCTCTTAAATCCCAACTTGGTTATTTTTCACAGTGAACTCTTGGAGCACCTACTTGACTCCAATCATACTCAGCCTTGCATTTCCCCTTACTTTTTATATGTTTAGATACCAAGTAATAAAGTTAGATTGTAAGCCGTATAGTTCATGTATACTTTTACGTAGTACTTGATGGAAAGTAAAAATAAAATCTAGAATTATAAATGGTAAGAACCTTAGAAATCAATTGGCCCACTTTCCAGGTGACCAAACTGAGTCCCAGAATGTTTAATGATTTTGCAGGGGTCAATCCACTAGCTATGGACATAGCCCAGATTTCTATCCAGGCCAGTGATCTATCCAAGAAAACGTATTTTATGTTTGCTATCGATGGATTTTTGAGTAGTAATTTTTGAGTAATTAATCTTAATTAATTAACTGATTGAAATGAGATAAGGTTTTACTACTGAAAGACTACAGATAACACTATCTTCAGATAAAAATATGATAAGTATATAATTAATATTATTTAAAATCAATTCCATATCCATTTCATTCTTTCTTTTCAAGTACCAGTGCACTCTTATTCTTCTAGGCATAGAGAGGAATTTACCCTCCAGTTCCACTGTGATACTTCTCCTCCTTCCAGAATCATTCTTTCCTTCCAGAATCATCCTCTTCCAGAGAGGAATTTACCCTCCGGTTCCACTGTGATACTTCTTCTCCTTCCAGAATCATTCTCTAGAAGTATGGCCTAGCAGTTCGTGGTATATCTTAAGTGAAAAGGGAAGAACTATGAATTGGTTAACCTCTTACCATTGTGTCGCTTAGGAGAATGGAAAGTAATATGAAATGGTAGCCATAACTAAGTCTAGCTTCAGAGCTCAATTACCTATGCCCCCCATGAGATATGCAAGGTAACATGATGTAAAACACCTTACCAGGGGTCATGAACTTAAATAACTTCGGGGTCTAGGCTGTGTAATAAGCCAGACTTAAAGACAAGAGGAAGTGAACGAGGACTGTGGTAGACCAAAGAAACCACGCTTACTTTCAAGATATTCCAAAATGACTTCAGCAGTCACTCTAAATTTGGCCCCCAGAATCAGCCAGTTCTCCATCTTTGGTATGAAGGTATCACACAGTAAAGCAAAATTGCAATAAAACTGTTTTTTTTGATGAGCCTAACCACATCTTCTCTTCTGGCTGAACTAGATAATTTGGAGTATCTTTGATACTTTCAGGTAATTCTAAGGAGTATAAAGAAAGGTAAATTATGGCACACTTACATGCTTATGCTGTTATTTTAAATAAACATGTATTATTCATGATAGTCTAAATATTTCCTTGAATGCAATTGACTAATGAAAAATATTCATTGGTCAAGCAACAACTACCAATTACAATATTATTTTGATGCTATTTTAATGAACAAAATGTAGTAGTAGAAATTGTAGTAGTCTTAGTAGTAGTATGTAGACTTTCATTTGCATCTAAATCTAGATGTACAAAGCAATGAAATTCTTATACTTCTTATTTCTCAACTAATTAATGTTATAGATAAATGGGTAGATAGCATTTTCAAGTCAGAAAAGAATCAAAAAGAGTGAACACAATTAAAGTTGAGTGTTCTTGTCTCCATATAAAGTCTTAGACACTCAGGCAACTGGGTAGACTTCAAGAGTAAAGTAATAATATTGCTGTTAGTTATATTTTGTGTTATAATTAAAAGACCAGTTATGCATAAATCTGGAATTAGATCAGGTTCCTGTTCATAAATTTTTCAATATAATTTAATCCAATGAAAAATTTGGCAAATAGAAATGACACAATCAATTGTGAGTTTAAAAATGCTGAGTTTATAGTAATAAAGAAAACATGTGTTTGCAATTTTGCTATGCGTAGTAGAAGCCTTCTTATTTAATACAATTGGGATCAGTAGTTGAGTAAATTCACAAAGACTTTTAAAGAAACAGTTCTTAAAATTAATACATGCATACAGTACATATTTTGTTTAAATTTTAAAACTTGATTATACGCTTATTTGCCAGTATTTTTAATTTGGCAAATAGAAATGATACAATCAATTGTGAAAATGCTGAGTTTATAGTAATGAAGAAGGCATGTGTTTGCAGTTTTGCTATGTGTAGTAGAAGCCTTCCTATTTAATGCAATGGGGATCAGTAGTTGAGTAAATTCACAAAGACTTTTAACGAAACGGTTCTTAAAATTAATACATGCATACTGTACATATTTTGTTTAAATTTTAAAACTTGATTATATGCTTATTTGCCAGTATTTTTAAGTAAGCCAAGACCTGTTTCTGAGTTTGGGTTGCTGATTATAGATCTTAGTCACCTTTTCTTTCTGTAAATCCCATAATGCATCATCTTTGATTTCTAATTTTGATTGCTTATATGTCTTTAAGTGCAAATCCAATACAAAGAAATCTGAAAGGAGACTCCTATTTTTCTCTATGATTTTTTTCTAATGTTGTCTTACCTACATTTTATACTATAATAATTTTTAAAGCGACAATTTTATTGTCTTTCCAAAATTTTCAGGTTTAGAACACCTCTCATTCTTTTACACTCATATTTAAATTGGTTTAGATAATATTTAATTAAATTATACAACTTTATATTAAGCCAACGGACATAAACTGGTTTGGGAACAAACAAAACTGATTGTCAGCAAGCATACACATCACTAGGTGGGATTAAAAATACTTGGGTGTTCTAGAACTTTCTGAGGTGATGGAAATGTTCTCTGCACTGTCCAAAGCAATAACCACTAGCCATATGTGGTTACTGTGACTGAAGAACTGAATTTTAAATTTAGTTAATTAAAATTTAAATAGCTACATGTGGCTAGTAGCTAGTATATTGGACAGTACAGCTCTAGAAAGTACTTTACTTGCTTTTAGCATGCTGATGGCATCTGTCGAAAATGTCAGATAATCTGTAAAGTGGTGAATGGTTAAGAGTACTTTCTCTGTAGTTGAATTAAGATTTAGGGGAAGAATGGCTTGGGAAACTCAAACTGGTTTGGAATTCATTTTTGTTTTGTTTTTAATTTGTTTGTTTATTTTGATCCTATTTGAGTATAGATTTAGTTCGATGGGATTTTAAAACTTTATTCAAAAAAAGCAGCCAAAACATTAGAAACTACAGAGGTTTGCAGTTTTTTTCTGAAGCATTCGATCAACACAAACCTAATTAGAAAGTAAAGACATTACTTCTCACATTGCCCCACCATCCCCCCAAAAAAGTGTTCTTAATTTAGGATCCTAGATCCATAAGGAGCCATGGAATAAATTTGTTGAGTCTCTGTGCCCTTTGAAAATATTTATAATTCTTTAAAGGTATGCGGATGTGTTTATTTTACTGAGGAAAAAGTCCTAGCTCTTGTCAGATTATCATGGGAGTCCATGATTTCCTGAAAAAGTTAAGAATAACTTTGGTTATTTGTTTAATACTTTTTAAGGTGCCAGAAGTTGATTAATTAGTACATTCTAATAGAATTGTAAGCCTTCTCTTACAAATATTGTAAATCTATCCACCTATCCATCCATATATATGTTTCAAATTATATAGTTTATATATGTAATTAATATTGAAATTTTAATTAAACTTTGTACATATATAATTTATATGTAATTTAATTAATACTATATGTATAATTTAATTAATTAGCTAAACCTCTGGAACGTGGTTGAAAAAAGAGAGAGAATAGCTTCATTTCTTGGAAAGATTCAATAAAATTGAATAGCTAAAATCCCTGTCATATTAAATTTGAACTTTCAACTGTAAATTATTACGAAAAATCATAAAAATGTAGATTGAACCATCTCTGTTTCTTGTATCAGTACCTTTACCTGTTCTTGCTTAAGAATGGACTGGGTCCACTGAAATGGCACATCATGGGTACAATTTATGAAACCTGAAAACACCATTGCCAGTCCCATACTCAATGAAAGGACTTGTCTCACATGAAAATATTGGAAAAATTAGAAAATTATACTTTATATATATATTTTTAAAGAAGATGTTGGGGGTAGGAGTTTATTAATTAATTTATTTATGGCTGTGTTGGGTCTTCGTTTCTGTGCAAGGGCTTTCTCTAGTTGTGGCAAGCGGGGGCCACTCTTCATCGCGGTGTGCGGGCCTCTCACTGTCGCGGCCTCTTTTGTTGTGGAGCACAGGCTCCAGACGCGCAGGCTCAGTAGTTGTGGCTCACGGGCCTAGTTGGTCTGCGGCATATGGGATCCTCCCAGACCAGGGCTCGAACCCATGTCCCCTGCATTAGCAGGCAGATTCTCAACCACTGCACCACCAGAGAAGCCCTATACTGTATATGTTTTAAGAAAAATTAGGATATTTATGTTTTAATGTACATTTGTGCTTCCCTTTCTATTATTTTTGTTTAATACGTCAACTAATGAGCCCAAACCCATCAAGTAGGATGGCCTCTACTCTAATAGTATCAGTCCTCTTTTAAAAGTGAGAAAAGCCACAGTCAGGTTTATATAGTTTCCTACAATCACATAAATGGTAAAACCTAGCACTGGAACAAATGTGTCTTACATCAGAGGGGTTCATTTGAACTGCTTTGCTATAACGCTTCCAGTGACAGAGGCTTAGCAATTCGGGAGCAATCGGTCCCCACAGTAAAAGTTTGAAAGTAAGATTTGCTCTACTTAGAATGAAAATGCAGCTTTGCTAGTTTGCTGACCAGCCCTTTTTGTGCCTCTAGAGACTTCCTAGACCAGTGTTTCTTTCATTGAACAGCAAAAGTTCAATGGGCTCTTTTCCGTTTCTGATTTTTTAAAACATAGAATAACATGAGGTTGCCGGACCTACCTAAAAATAACAAATATATTTACTTCTAACTGAGAATTTACCAGCTCAGTGTGGTAAACCATTTATTTAATGATAAAGAGAAACATGGAGCGGCATCTATTACATAAATAATTACTTCTGTTTTTAAAGTCTTCAAAACATAGGAGTACAATAAACCTTACTCACAGGCTACTTGAGAGAGCTTATTGCAATTTGGGACGTATCTAACAGTGTTCCTTACATCGTCTGGGGACTCAGAGCAACCTCCTGTTTCTTTCTACCTCTTCTAATACTATTAGCTTGAAGCTTGTTTATTTTTCCCTGCCTTGCTCTGAGTTTTAAGACCTCTTAGAACAGTGGTTTCTCAACTTCACTGCTTGAAGACCTGCAGTGGGGAGGGGAAAGTGGGGCAAGAGGTGGGTGTAGTTCGAAAAAGTCCTCAGTGTTATTCAGATTTTCCATCTGCGTTGTCACCTATTCCGGAAGGCATCCGTTTTGTGATAGTATTTCAGAGGCCTCAGAAAGGTCACTCCTGCTCCAAAATAGCTTGGTCTTTGATTGCACAGTAAGCTTAGAGCACAGTTTTTAGACTGTTCCCCATTCTGCAGTAATAAGGAGATTGAACTCCAGCCCTGGAGTCTGGCACACCTGAATTTATAACAAGTCTGAGTCAACTACCACTACAAAAGCTGATTTTTCCATCAGTGCCTCGTGACCCTCATCTGTAAAGTGAAAATTATGACACTAATACTGCAAGGTTTTCGTGAAGATGAAAAGATTATATATATGGCATGTAGCAGGCATGGTGCCTAGTAGATAATAGGAAGTGAAAGAAATATAATTATTATGGCCATCATTATACATATTAAACTGTGCAGTGTAGTGTTTACTTATTAAACATCCCACAGATTCAGTGCTATGGAGTTTACCCTGGTGGAGCCACAGCAAACACTGAGAGGAGGTGGTTTTCTCTGAGTCCTCCCTCTTGATTCCTGAGCACCGTGGCTTTGCCGCCTGGCTTTACTGATTTGAAGAGGTCACATTTCAGATGGTCTTCTCGCTGGCAGATCATGGTAGACAAGAAGTCTCACCTTTTTCTTCTGGGAAAGGAAATAGTCTGTCTTCCTATGTCTGAAGTTGTCTTTTCCTTTTTGTCTCATTTTTACTTTGAAAACAGGCAGTTTGTCACTACTGTGATAAGTTGCTTAAGTGCCTTAGTTTTCCCATCTGTAAAATAGGATTAACAACCCCTTCCTGTAATAATTCTCCAGACTCTTGAGAAAATAAAAATATGTAATGTGAATAAAGAAAAAAATGCAGCATCAGCATTCCCACAAATAGAAAATTAACCATTTAAACTTACCTATAGGAAATTTTGTAGACTTCCAGGGAAGGGGAAGTAGCAAAGTCTTCTTAAGCTATTCATTCCCAGGGAGAAGATGTCTCTCTCAATAGCTCTCATTGTCACTGTCTCTTTCTCTGTCTCTGTCTGTCTGTCTGTCTCTCTCTTTCTCTCTCTCTCTCCTTCTGTCTCTTCCCTTTTCTCTCTTGTGTTCTGTTTGTATTATTGCTCATGAGTTCCTTTCTCAGATCTAGCCAAGTGCTAAAAGTAAGAATGTTATATTTATGAGATAAATGAATGAATTATTGATTAATCAAATCAGTTAATGAGAGCAACTACAGAAATGTAGATTTTAGTTCATAAGAAACTAGAAGGTATTAGCTACAGTGTAATTAATATATTAATAGTTGGTTAATCTTGGTGATCATCTTGGACAGGTGATGCCATAGGAAGCTAAGTCAGTCCTGTAACTTCTTCCCAACAGGTTTCTTTTTTTATAAAGCTGATCATTTCAGTATGAGCTAGGGCATGCCCACCTTTCCTGTGTGATAAGATCGATTTGCATTAAACCTATCTCACCGAAAACTAGGAGGGTCCCTATGTTTCATGATTAAATTAATGTTTGGTTAATCTATAAAAACTTAAGTTCAGTTTGCCATGCTAGTCCAGTGAAAGCATATTCAGTAATTTTATTGCAACCAATTTTCATTTTAGATAATAGACAGGAGGTTTTTGAACTGAGTTCAAAAGTTTGTGAGGTTTCAAACATGCTTCTTTGTCCCTCTTTGCCTCAAGCTGGATACAGTGCTATGTCAGGGTATTGGATGGTTTCCCGAAGCAGGATAACTTCCAGGGAGGAAGCAACATAGACATCTAAAGTTCAATGGTGTCATGCATGTAGGGTCTGATATCCATTAACTATTGCTCTGATCATGTCCCACAAATCTACAGAAAGCCCACATCGCCTTCCTGGGTCCTGGATGAGGGCCTAAATACTCTCCAGAAAATAGCATCTTTACCTACTTGGCCCTAAGCACCTATTATTCCATTTATGGTGGTGTCAGAGATTTCAGAAGCTGAGATAGTGACCTTGCCCATTTTCAGATGCTGACTGTTAAAATGATGACTTTGAAAGTGCTGTGGCTTTCAGAGTAGGTGTTTTCAGACTTGGTGGATGATTGTTGGTTGCAGGGAAGGTGGACCTTCTTTCTTTGTTTGGATAGGTTCATTACAAAGCATGGGCTTTATATATAGGGCTGTTAGATTTAGCAAGTAAAACTATGGGGTACCGAATTAAATCTGAATTTTAGATAGATGATGAATAATTTTTTAGTATCATTATGTTCATTATTTCATGTTGTTTCCAATGTTTGTCTGAATTCAAATTTGACTTCACCACTTACATTTTTTTTTTTACATCTTTATTGGAGTATGATTGCTTTACAATGGTGTGTTAGTTTCCGCTTTATAACAAAGTGAATCAGTTATATATATACATATGTTCCCATATCTCTTCCCTCTTGCGTCTCCCTCCGTCCCACCTCCCTATCCCACCCCTCTAGGTGGTCACAAAGCACTGAGCTGATCTTCCCTGTGTTATGCGGCTGCTTCCCACTAGCTATCTGTTTTACATTTGGTAGTGTATATATGTCCATGCCACTCTCTCACTTTGTCACAGCTTACCCTTCCCCCTCCCCATATCCTCAAGTCCATTCTCTAGTAGGTCTGTGTCTTTATTCCTGTCTTACCCCTAGGTTCTTCATGACATTTTTTTCCCTTAAATTCCATATATATGTGTTAGCATACGGTATTTGTCTTTTTCTTTCTGACTTACTTCACTCTGTATGACAGACTCTAGGTCCATCCACCTCATTACAAATAGCTCAATTTTGTTTCTTTTTATGGCTGAGTAATATTCCATTGTGTATATGTGCCACATCTTCTTTATCCATTCATCTGTTAATGGGCACTTAGGTTGTTTCCATCTGCTGACTATTATAAATAGAGCTGCAATGAATATTTTGGTACATGACTCTTTTTGAATTATGGTTTTCTCAGGGTATATGCCCAGTAGTGGGATTGCTGGGTCATATGGTAGTTCTATTTGTAGTTTTTCAAGGAACCTCCATCCTGTTCTCCATAGTGGCTGTATCAATTAACATTCCTACCAAAAGTGCAAGAGGGTTCCCTTCTCTCCACAACCTCTCCAGCATTTATTGTTTCTAGATTTTTTGATGATGGCCATTCTGACTGGTGTGAGATGATATCTCATTGTAGTTTTGATTTGCATTTCTCTAATGATTAATGATGTTGAACATTCTTTCATGTGTTTGTTGGCAGTCTGTATATCTTTTCTGGAGAAATGTCTATTTAGGTCTTCTGCCCATTTTTGGATTGGGTTGTTTGTTTTTTTGTTATTGAGCTGCATGAGCTGCTTGTAAATCCTTTGTCAGTTGCTTCATTTGTAAATATTTTCTCCCATCCTGAGGGTTGTCTTTTGGTCTTATTTATGGTTTCCTTTGCTGTGCAAAAGCCTTGAAGTTTCATTAGGTCCCATTATTTGGCAACTCATTTTAGGTAGCATTTTCCATAATAAAGTGTCTTATCCCATTTCTCCATATATTCTCCACTCATTAAATAAGGAAGTATAAGCTTATAAAGAAACCAGAATAAGATTTATGTCATGAGATAGTGGGGAAAACCCTACAAAAATAATATAATAATTTATATTAAAATAATAGAAAATTTGAGATAAACTTTTTTTCCTAAATGTTAGGGTCATGCAAAATAAGTATTAGGCCATATTACTTTACATGATTAAACAAAGTAGTTTAGCAACTGACATTTAATAAATAGAAGCCAGTTAATAACTTCAGCATAAAATTCAGGGGATAAAAATTTTGTTATAATGTCAAAGCAACATTACCTGGTGCATTCTGTGACATTCTAAGCCATCTTTGCATTAGTAATGACAGATTTTGTTTTGTGTTTTTTGTGAGGTTTTTAAGAGCTCTGGAGGGCATGTTTTCCAGAAAATGAACATTCTGGTGAAAGCAATTGCACTTCTCAGTGAATGTAAAACATTGCTTGCTTTGCACATTATCTGTTGCTGTCAGTTACTTTAGAATCTTTGTTAGCTTTTCAAACATCGTTTGCCATCACAAGATAAATCTTCTACACATAGCTCATGCTATGCTGTGTCTGGGTTTGCCCTAGACTTGGAGAATATTTCACATGGGGCCTCTTAGAGTTGGGTAATGCCGACCGCCACACGCACTGTGTACACACCACAATCATCCTTTCTCACTGACTGATTTCTTCCTTCCCCACCATCCTGACTGCCTCCAGCTCAATGGCTCCCACCCTTTCCAGTTTGGCTCAGACCCCCACCAGAGCCAAGCTTCCCAGCTGGGTCTTCTCCCCACACTCATCAGCCCCAAGTTCCTTTCTATTCTGGCAACCTTGGGCAGAGAATCAAGGACCTGGAGGCTTTCAAAGTATCACCCATCAAGTCACACGAGGCACACATATGCTTGTCCATGTGTTCACACGCAATGAATCTTTTCATTTAATGAGGCAATTTGTCCTGTCCACTTGGCCCGTTTCCTTTATTTTATACAGAAGGACGTAAGTACATAAAGATCAGAAGATTGTTTTCAAAGTCACATAGTACTTACAAGTCAAGGTTGGAACCCTGATCCTTTCATTAAATCAATCTTTTCAGAGAATTAAGTTCTTCCTCTGTCATATGGGATCATATGGCCAAAGAATGATGTTTTGTGAGAATTAAACAAAAACCTAAAGTATCTAGCTGAACTGCTTATAATGGGCTTTCAGAAAATATTTGTTTCTTCCTACTATTTTCACTAAACAATTTATTAGAATTTATGAGTAAAATTTATTAGAAGACCTGGCTTTGGTTGGGGCTAAGAATTCCATTCATTCCCAGATCTCTGCCTAGCTTGCTTTTTGACACTGAAATTTATTTAACCTTTCTGTTCCTGTACATAGTTCTCTGTCATACAATAATGTTCTGTCATTATATGATTCTATAATTTTTCTATTTTAGAGTTTGCCTCATTAATTAGCCTATAGTTGTTAACTCAATAAGTATTTTCAAATGAATAAACACGAGTGAATGGCAGTGTCCAGTGCTGTTATTTTCCAGCTGTTAAAGACACATCTGAAAGTAATATAGGTATTACATGGTTTTCATAATAGTTTGAAGTAAACCATGGGATATTTTAAAGTAACTGGATTTATAAAAAATTGTCCCTTTTATCTAAGTTAGATATTTACTCAGTTTTCACAATATTTCACATTGACCCTCACTGAAACCTCTCACTTTGTCACTTCCAGAAGCTCCCTCACTTCTAAGTCGTTCTGTAAGTCAAGGAGTAGTGTGCATTTCGTAAAAGTTTCATTATCTTGTATACAGAATAAAGTTTAAATTCCTCAGCAGGACAGGAGGAACTTTACAGTCTGTTACCAATGTACCAGCATAAATCTATGTCAGGCTACACTTCCATCTCCTGACACTATTTCTATCCAGGTCATACCCACTCACCACTGCCTTATATTCAGCCACCCTGGGGCTCCATGCCCAAGGGGAGCTCAAGCTCTGTAACAGAAGGCAGTAAAGTACATAAGCACAGGCTCTGGAATGAAGCAGCCGGAGTGTAAATGTGGACTTATCATTTTGTAGCTGTGGAGTCCGTCTCTATAAGCCTTACTTGTGTTGTCTAAAAACTAGGGTAATAATACAGCATAGAGCTCCTGTAGCATTAAATGAAACAGCATAATTTAAATTATGTTATAAATTGTTACTGGGAATGCAGTAAGTAGAAGCTGATGTAATATGGTAAAGATGAAAGTGAAAGTCTTTGCTGATTTTGTCCCTTTTGTCTAAAAGTTTTTAAATTATTTTTATTGCCGGCAAAATTGCGTTCATTCTTTGAGATCTGCTTTTCCCCTATATTCACATTTATATGTAATGAATAATGCTTAAGTTGCATGCTCTGGCCTTTTCACTCTCATATTTTTTTAATTGATATCGTATCCTTTTCTATTCTTTAGTTTGTAACTTAAAAAAAAATCAGTCATAGGTAATAAGAGTGACAGGAACTTGGACAATCATTTCCTCTAATATCCTCATTTAATAACTAAGAAAACTGAAGCCCAAACTTTTTTTGAAAATAATTGTATAATGTCTGCCTCTCTAGTAGTCTGTGAATTTCCGAAAAGTAGAAAATTACGTGTGTCTGATCAGTTTAGTACCCACAGTGACTGGCACAAGGTGGACCTATAGCGATGGATATTTCCAGAATAAGTGAATGCTGTGGAACTACTCCTGGCCAAACTTCTGAATTCTAGGTTAGTGCTTTTGTGCTATACTGTATTTCTTCTCATTCAAACTTCATCTTATTTTACAGATTTGTTTACTGAAAATCTCTCTTGAAAGTTGTTGATCGTCCTGGAGTGGCCCATAGAGGGCTTATCTTTATAAGATCCAGGAAATCTGGTTCTATGATACAGTCACTTAATTTGCTTTGGAGTTGTGACAATGCATACTTCCAGGGATAGGCCCAGGGAAAAGCGAAGCTGAAGCAGTATTATTTTTCCTAGTGAAGTTGATCTGGACATGTGGATCTTCTACCCTTGACCTCAAGCCCAGTGGTCCTTTCTTTTGCCTAACAGTTGGTTGTTTCAGCTTTGGCTTCATAACAATGCCTACTTTGTGGCAGTCTGCAGACTACTTGTATGCTTGTTACCTTGTTTCTATTCCGTAATAACCCAAGGAGAAGCAGGGAAGTTATTAGGATCCATGTTTTGCAGATGAGGAAACTAAGGTTTGGTTTGAATTCAGGTTTCCTTTTTCCCATCCTGCTGTTTACACTACACAATTTTGCCTCTCATTGCTTGGTCTGGGCTGCCTTAGACCTATGGCTGAGCTATTCTACACTAGTAGAATATTCTATACTTACATACTCACTTATTCTACACCAGTAAGAGAAAACTAATATTCTCCCATGTACATTCCAATAAAGTTCCAAGAAGAGCCATGGGCTATACACCCATTGAGTCCCATGCTACAGGTCCCTTTAGTTCCTGAAAATAAACAGCTGGCTAGTTCAGATTGCATTTTAGGGATTCTCAATCTGTGTTTAGTAATTAGCTCTTAAACTGAGCAATAACCTTCAATGGGTCTTTCACTTCCCTACTCAGGGAGAGAGAGAACAACAAACAGAGATAGAACGTGCTCCAGTATCAGGTTGTCAGATTTGGAATAGTTTGCTAGAACTGTGCTTCAGATGCTTCATCTGTAAAGTGATGCCCAACCTCAAAGGTTGTGGAGAAGGCTGAATGAAATAAATGGAACAGAACAGGGCTTGACTCGTAGTGAGGGCTCAGTAACTATTAACTCCTAGTCATTATTATTATTATTCATTACTTTGTGGACATTAAAAGCAACAGTTTCATCCAGTTGGAGTTGGTCATTGAAGATAGTATTATATTTTTCTTTATTCAAGTAAAAACAAATTCCTTTTAAAATAAGAAATGAAGGGGTTTGGAATTAATTTTTTTGTGTACAGTGAGGTGACTTCAGTTCCCTCTATTTTCAGTTTAAGCATCTTTGTCAGCTTTGACCATGGTAGAAAGTGAACACATCCCCTCTAGCATTACTGGCCTCGCACAGGGAATGCATAGAACCTTATGTTGAAAGTACAATTGCAAGCGCCAGATCCTTTCTTGATATTTGCTTGAAATTCATCCCTTTAGGGTTATGTGTTAATAATGAAGGTTGGAAATATGCTGTAAGCATTCAAGTTTGATTTAGACATAGGTTAATATTGTTTGCTGTAATATGTTTAACATTCCAAGACTCCTTTCTGATTTATTTTATCACATCTACCATAAAACTAACAATTATTAATCACTCCCATTTTTCTATGAAATCAGCTAGAACACAACAAGGCAGAATATTAATATAGCTTGACAAATGATAGAATTTCAGAGCTCCTTCTCCTAAGAAAATGGAAAATATTCAGTGCAGGCCATTGTCAGTAAAAAGGAAATCTGTCCCTACAAGGTTATCTCATATAAATATGAATATTCCTTATATGGCCATTACTTCCAGCATTTCATTTTCCAAATGCACTTTTTACAAACATGTAATATTATGGTCCATTACCAACCACTAATGGAGAATTTTATGACTAACTTTTGCACCAAAAATGACTATTTGCTGTGTGAGGATAAATTTGCAAAACAAGATATGGTAGCATTTAAATGGTCACTTATTTTTAGAAGAAGACTGCCCTGACTGTGTCCTAACACTTAGATTACCATCTCATGGCATCATTATCTCCAGGCCCAGATGGGCATCTCTTGCACTTAAGGAGCATAACGGAAGCCAATTTGATTAAAATAGGCTGTTTCTTATCATTAGGAAATTTGGGGATGGAAAAATAATAACTTGTGTAATAAATACTATATGGTTTGAAGCCATGTTCATCTTCCAAGGTAAGTAGCAATTCAGTTTTTTCAGGAACCAGGAAGGCACCAGATTTTCCTACTGTATGCTCTTTTCAGGAAGAATAGTGGGTATAATTGATGTCAAAATGAGCAAAGTGAACTGTTGCATTGCAGTGTGAATATGATGAGAATTATTCCATAGGTCATTTCCTCTCCTGAGCCCATAAAATTGTTCTTTTAAACATATTTACACTCCAAATTTCTAGAAAAATACCAAAGGATCCCCTCTTATAAAAACCTCATAATTCTTTCTATCTCAGTTTTATTTGATATGTTGGATAGCTGGATCTTTTAATATTATTTTTTAAATGTCTTCCTTTATTGATGTTCCTATAATCCATTTCAAACACTGAAGTCTGAGGATAATTATAAACAACGATTCAGTAAAACATATAATTTACATTTGTATTTTAAATAGTGCTTGAGGAGATTTGGTTCCTAGTCTAGAATTCATATACTGAAATCAAAGGTGATAATGTGGAAGTTTTTTTTTTTTTTTAATTTTAACTTCTAGGACTTACCCATACTTAAATTAACTTTAAGTATATATAACTAATCTCCATTGAAAGCTCTTTCAAACATTGTTTCCATGTTATTTAAAGTGTAAATGAGGAGAATAAAGAAGATAATGGTTAAGAAAAATAGAAGTTAAGCGACACGCCTGAAGCACAAAACTAGTTCATAAATACACCAAGAATTCAACCTTGATGTTTTTTGTTTGGTCATGTTCTTTTCACTACTCTTTAAAAGAAGTCAGTGTTTTATTTAACACAACTGACCTTAGTACATGGTTTAATTTTGTCAGCACAAAATACACTTCACAATATTATGATGTTTACATGAAACATACAAAATATAAATGCTAATATGACACCTAGTATGTGACGATTAATCATAAATAGCAGTGTAATGTGGCAAAATTCATTAAATTGATAATTCTTTCAACATATTTCCATGAAAAGTATTCTTTTTACCTTAAAGAAGTCAAGTAATACCAATAATTAATGAGAAGTGAAACCACTCAGTGGTAAAATGCTTTCATGTTTTTAAAGCTAATTTACTTATATGCAATACATTTAGGAACACTATTAAGGATTTTTTGCATTGTGAAGATGGGATTTTGCTATTTCTTCTGATAGAACATTTACCAAATCACAAAAGTGATAAGTAAGCTTATAAGTTAGGAAATTCTTGGAATGTAGTTCCAAAGAGAAAACTTCCTACATGATGGAAGAAAAAACTAATTTAACTGAGATATTTTTCAGTACAGTTTGGAAATAGATGAACCATACAAGATTACAAAAGGTTGTCGGCATGATCTTTGGAACAAGACTAAGACATGAGGAATTGAAGACAGCCCCCCACCCTTACATAAATAGCATCATCCCTCTCACTCCTCCCTCCTGGTCTTTTCATCTCCTCCATTGCCTGAAATATTTACCTGTCATGCATCAACCTTAGATATTGCATTCTCTAAGAATCCTCCTTATATACCTTAAAGCTGTGGTAAAGATTCTCCAGTGTGCTCCTTAGTATCCTGTAATTTGCCCAGCCTTTGTCAGAGTGTGTTATTGCAGTTGCCCATTTATCTGGCAGTATCTCCCACCAGACTTTCAATGCCATGAGGAAAGGAGCTGGATGTTCCATTACCTAGCCCAGTGTTTCACACATAGTAAGTGGATCAGCTCGGACTGAGCTAAAGGATCCCAAAGTTAACCAAGTGCCATGCAATTCTTTATGACTTACACACACAGGATCTTTTTTGAGGCTCTATACAACTCCTTATTTCACCCATATTACAGATGAGGAAGGTAAGATTCAAGGGGGCTAAGAGCTAAGAGGTCATACACCATAAATGGAAGAGTGAGGGAATCCCACACATTCTCTCTCCTCACTAATTCTTTCATTTTATGGATTTATGCTGAGCATCCTCTACTTGCCAGACATTATGTCAGAACTTGGGATCCAAAGATTAATAGGTTAAGATCCCTGAAGCTCTCTGCCTGGTCAGAAAAATAGACTATAAACAGTAATTATAATACAATATGATAAGAGTTTCGACAGAACAATGTACTCTTGTGCTTTGGGATTTCCAAAGAAGGAATAAAAAACCATGCATATTCACTTGCTCTATTTTATTTTATTTTTAAAGTTATTTTATTACATTCTTACGTCTGAATGTTTATTACATAACCAATCTACTTCAGAAAAAGGTAAGCAAAATCCTATGCAACTTAATGAAAGTTTAAATATTGCAATACTATTTCTAAACTAGTTTTCATTATTGTTCATATTACACATTAATTTGAATATCAAACAGAAGTCTATATAAAGCCTAACCCATGATAGTTTTAAATGGCTTGCTTAGGAAAATCACTTTCATCATCATTTATGTGACTTGGAATCCTAATATAATTCTCAAGAGAGAATTATCACAAGCATATTAACAGGAATAGATGAGTGGAAGAACTGGGGTAGGAGTGCAATATGGCGTGAAGATGGCTTCAGGTGAGTCAGGAACTCGCAAGACTGTTCTAGAAAACAGATGTGTGCCTGAGTTTTGATCAGAAGTTTATTTGCTGTTTTGAAAAATCTTTTATAGAAAAACTAGTTGAGTGGAGGAAGAGACTTACTTCCCTTTTCTTAGTTTTTAAAATTATTTTTCAGAGAAAAGAAAGCAACCATGAAAACGAATGGTATTTAATAAAGACAATTAAAATATTTTACTGAAGGAATGAAAAATAGGTAATTGTCAATAAATATTTAGCATGAGTCTATTTGCTGTATTACTAATCTAGAGGAAAAGGGCCTTGCCTTATTTACCTGTGTATTTCCCATGCTAAGTATGGTGTCTTGCTCATGGTTGAAAAGCTTCCACCAAGATGAGATGATTCTCTCAACTTCATTCTTTAAAAATAGAATAAACAAAACAAAAATTGAAGACATCCAAATGAAATGTGGATAAAATGTAGCTCTGCTTTGAAAGCCCAATTTCAGAAACCTATGAGCAGTCCTTTGTCAGTGATTAAGAGCTAGGGAATTCACTGAGTATTTCAAAATACCTGTGTCCTACTGATGCAGCCAAACCACTGAAAATGGGTAGATGCCAATAAGGGGGCAGTCACCTCTTCCCAGCACCTAAAGAATGCATATTCAACACATTCCAGGAACAACTCCCCCGCTGGTGACTTTGCTCAGTGCAGTGTCTATCCACTTCAAACTGCATTGTGCAAAAATGAATCGGGAAGAAAGAGATGCCTTTCTGCAATTGTCAAGTTGCTCCACACTGGTGACCCTTTCCCTTGTAAGTCAGTAAGAAACCCACTGCAAAAAGGGGAAAAGTGTGTATCCAAAAGTTTCTGGTAAAGGGAGTGGAAAGGACTGCAGGGATAAAAACAGTAACCCACCTAGAACTTGCTAGATGTGTTTTTTTTTTTTTTTCCTTTTAGTCACTCTTTATAATTCTCTGGTTGAAGTGCCATCTGACCACCCTCAACTGAATGCTCATGTTTTCCCAGTGTAAGAATGGAGGAGAAGGTGTTTCATTGTAGACTAAGGCCACCCCACCTGTGGCTTAATAATGTGAATGGCTTCAGTAAACAGAAAACCCTTGTCTTACCAGTGTTCACAAACCGTCCAATTGCTGTTAACAAACCAAGCCTGTCAGGAAATTCATTCCACCCTTGATAACCAGAAGCAGTAAATCAGCAAAGTGAATTAATTGTACTATGTCACTGGTTTTTACTGCTATGTAGATACATATGGATCCCCCTCAAGGGACACCTAAATCTCATGTATGTGGTGATGACTTGCTCCCAGTTCTTGTATTTTCTGTCAGTACCTATTGTTCTTAGTAAAGTGCTCGTAAAACTTTAGCAAGATTCTAAAATTAAAAAATGAGCCCTCGGGCTTCCCTGGTGGCTCAGTGGTTGACAGTCCACCTGCCGATGCAGGGGACGCGGATTCGTGCCCCGGTCCGGGAGGATCCCACATGCCACGGAGCGGCTGGGCCCGTGAGCCATGGCCGCTGAGCCTGCGTGTCCGGAGCCTGTGCTCCGCAATGGGAGAGGCCCGCGTACCGCAAAAAAAAAAAAAAAAAGCCCCACATAACTAAAATTTCTACTGTAAAATAGCAAGATAATTGTAGTGAGGTCTAGTAATTATCTGTGTTAAGTATGATTTGTCTGTAAATCATACCTTTTTTTCTTACATAGGCCTATGCAATCATACGTCATAAAACATATTGGGTCACTTTTTCACCAGATAGGTATTATGCTTCTATCTTTTTTGAAAAATAATTCTGTTCTAGCTTCATATACTAGTGGGAACTTAATTTAACATTTACTTTTCATTATGATCATATATTAACTTGAGGTCATAATTCTTTTCTTTTTCCATAATTCCTCTCTTTTCTAAATTATAGATGTAGGAGGATGAAAGTGTGTTTTATCTCAGAACAAATCCTGGATATATATCAGTCTTGTTTTTAAAAGACCAATCATTTATGTAAATATTTATAAAATATTCTAAAAAATGACTTTTATCACTGCTTGTCATGTTATTTTTTATTGAAAGTGAATATTATACTAATTCTAGTTGACTCAGATTTTTAAGACAATACATTCTAGTCCATCCTTCGAATGAGAAATGGTTAATAAGACAGGTTATTTTTATGGGACCAAAAGTTGGAAATGAACTTTTCTCCAAATAGCTGTATTTCTTTATGCCATTCCACCAAGTAGAAAATACATGTCCTTGGATTTTTTTTTTTTGTTTTTGTTTTTTTTATTTATTTTTTTTTTTGTGGTACGCAGGCCTCTCACTGTTGTGGCCTCTCCCATTGCGGAGCACAGGCTCCAGACGTGCAGGCTCAGTGGCCATGGTTCACGGGTCCAGCCGCTCCGCGGCATGTGGGATCTTCCCGGACCGGGGCACGAACCTGTGTCCCCTGCATCGGCAGGTGGACTCTCAACCACTGTGCCACCAGGGAAGCCCTGTCCTTGGATTTTACCTGCATGGTGTTTCCCTAAGACTGAAGTTACTAATTCTTGGTTTGGGGGCGTATGTTTCAAATTCTTGGCATTTTGATTTTTATCATTCTCAGGTAGAATAAATTTGTTCTTAGGTGTCTTGCCTTCACTAATTGTCTACAGAAAATATAATAAGTGACAGTATAAGCTCTCTAATGAGAATTTATCTACTTTTGTTGGTCAGTTGAGAGGCATCAATAATTAGGAGAGGATGTATCTGCAAAATTGTGAATAACATTTTGGTGTTGAAACCAACGAGGCTTGTTAGTCTAATATGTCCCCTATATGACACTCTAGGCAACACTTATTCCTTACTATTCATACCTACAATCTTGTTTTCCCATTTCTACTTGATTTTCTACCTTCAGATCCCGTGTGTGTGTGTTTGTGTGTGTGTAACATGATGGCTTTTTGAAAAGTAATGTAGATAGGAGAGATAAACTGGGAGTAAGTACAATGATTAAGCTGTATTTTAAGTGTTCTAAGTACCATACTATAACATCAAAACTTACCGTATATGTTCAAAATTGAACATTAAAATGAATATACATTTTTATATAATAAAAATTCATCTTAAAGTTATGCCTATGGAAAAATGCATAAAATATTAAATATAATTAGTCAGGAAAGGGTCACATTCAATAGTGAATTGTATCCTGCACCATTAGACTATGATGTCTCTGGTTAAATATTTTGTAACCTAAATTCATGAGCTGTACCTTTTTTAAATCTTAGTTACTTCCATCAAATGATTTGAGTATGGATCCCACTTAGTCATTGTTTTTGGTTCTTACTGGCAACATTTTAATTTAAAAGTTCTTATAAAAAATACAGATGATCATGTTTCTAGGGTTTTTGAGATGATTCTGAGCTTCTTGCCTATGTTAAATACCATGAGTTTATAATATCTAATATTATTTGTCAAAAAAAGCAAATTTATTATTTTTCTTTTTCTCAACAAAATCTTTAAGGGGAGAATTAAGATTTTTAAAATTATTCAATGTATCCACCTTGCCCTGTTCTCTTCCTTAGTAACTGACAGCTTTGTAAAAACTAACTTTAATATCTAAGGAATGGAACATCATGGATCCATGTTGCAAAGTGGTCAATTAAAAAGCTTTTTTTTTCTGAACCCAGCAAATTTCATTCCTTATCCCTTGAATCAAGCTTAATGTACACTGAAAAATAAAGCTTTACTTTGAATTATTAAAATTACTGTAAGATCACCATTTTTTTTCAGATTTCCGTGATCTTCAAGACTCTAAGAGGTTTACTCTGAGACCACTTAACCAAACCTTAACATTTTTGGTGTTCTTATGTTCTCACTGGCTATCAACACCATACCATCATCAATAACAGAAGGTTTTCCTTGAACAAAATAATTATAATATCTTCAACATTGCTCACTAATATTTTTCCTACAGGAAAAAAATCCTCCCCTATATATTTATAGGCAACTTTTGACCCCATATTTGGTCTAGATTAACCTCTCTGCTAATTTTCATGTTCAGCTGGATGAAGGGATGACTTCAAGTTTTATATTTCTTGGAAACTAAGAAAAAGTGAGTATCCCACATAAGAAAATCAAATTTACTATACTTATTTCCTTTGTGTTGCTGACTCACACATGTTGCATGCATGGCAACCTTCTGCAATGAAACTGGTTAATTTATATGCGAGGCCTCTCTTTCAATCTTGTAAAAGATATCTAAATATTTGATAATGCATTGTCCACACCTAGGGTTCCAAAACATAGACTCAATTAACTGTATGAATCCAGTCTCGGAAGAGAGGTAAATTAAAAAGCATTTAAAAATTGTTTTGAAGAATGCATTGCTGCAAGGTGGCACAGCCATGTAAACATGACACCACCATGTTATGGAATGTACAAAAAAGGGGTGGCTTTTGTGCCAAATAAACATTCTTCAATTAACGCTGCACAATATGTAGTGTGAACGTTCATAGTCTGTGTTTATCCATCCTGAGGCTGCTACTTTTAATGCCTCAAAAACTGTTGCCTGTGTATATCCTCCTTCTGGTGGATCTTGGGGGGGAAGATCTGATCACAGACACATTTTCCCCTTGAATCTAAAAAGCTGAACTAAAACCAAATGAATATGAGATAAACAAATTAAGTGTGTCCTATAAACAGAGGTTAGAGAGGACTACAGGAAAACCAATGGCATAATAAACTCTTTGTATTTGACCATATAATACTTACTTTGAATTCCATAGTTAGGATACTCATATATAAAAAGTTTCCTACTTAGGATGTTTTTACTCATAGTTTTGAGTGAAAATGTTGTTTATTGTGAAGCTTTGGAAAAACATTTTGACACCCATTATCTATTTGCAGGGAAAGGATAGGTCTTCAAAGTGAAATAGGCCGTGTTACCTGATTTCTCCCTTTTGCTACTGAAAGATTTACTCTCACATTGTTTTGTCTGTACTACTCTTATTTTTTTTTTTAATTAATGCTCATTGCTTTTCATTAGTTTTACATTTTTAATAAAATATAACACCTTAATTTTGAATAGCTATGAATACCTTTATGTGTTATTCTTCAAATAGGTTGATGTTCAAATAATTATAATGGTTCTATTTATTATACATTTATACATATTCTGAAGACAAAAAAAAATGCTTATCTTTGGCATGGCTTAAATTGTTTTGCCCCCATTTTTTCAGGAGTATTAATATTTCTTAGAGCAACCAAAATTCACATTACATCAGCAAGTATACAGACCTCAATGTTGGGTGATTAGGCTTTAGTGGGAGGGCATATTCCCTGCATGTTTTATTAATGACTCTATTTCATGGATTTTTATTTTCCAGTGTCTGTACCTTGAATTACTTTTTCTTTGCTTGTATTAGCCTCAGCTTCATAGAATGATGTTCATTCTATGCTCAGATTTTAACTATGCTCAGATTTTAACTTGTTTAGTTCTACCAACATGATTTATTCCAACTAAACATTATCCCATCCCCCTCTTAGCTGCCTGTTAAGTGGTAGTAGCAGAGGTTGGTCCAGTCTCATGCAGGAGAAGCAAGGATGGATTTGGCAGATACTCTGGTCAGTGAGGCTATGTCAAGTGATGGCTCTTAGAACATTGTTAAATTCACAGGTTGTTCCAAAATAGCTAGGGTGATGCTTTTTGAACTGTGGGAAACTGGCCTTCATCTTGACGCATATATTACCTCCTTCATCATTGCTAGCATTTTTTTCCACTTGTTATTTTTACTGGAGGAGAGACATAATATTAGCCTTATTATATTCCCTTATGTGTAAAAATACAATATGTACATATTACCTAAATCATATAAGATCCATTCTTCAATAGAAATTTTAAAGTCAGTTGTTCTTTCCTAATAATTTTTTCTGAAAATTTTTAAATAATAGGTAAAGCTAATAGGTAGTGGTCTCCTTGGTGTAGACTCTTAACTAGAACTAAGCAATGCTGTCTGATAACCAGACTTCAAGGTATAAAAATGTTTTTCATTATCAGAAACATTGTTAGTATGACTTAAAGCTCCAAACTGTTATTAAATTTATGAAATTCAATTCTCTGGTTACTTCTTTCATATTCAAGTTATCTTCACTTAGAGCATGTTATTGTAGCACTTGGAGAAGACAAAGATTTACTTGGCTCCAGTCTCAACTAGAAAATGCAATGAAAATTCATGTGATGAATTTTGCATGTATAAGTAGAAAGAAGCGGGGGTACATTATTGTTTGAAAACAAGGTCAAGCATATTTTTTTAATTGCTGTAATAAATAGAATCAACATTGGTTTACAAAACAGGTGCTAAACTACAACCAACTACACTCCAAATTAAGACAACTGAGTAAAATTAATAAAGTATTTTCTAAAAGTCATTGCTAAAGTTTCAAAGGAAAAAGAGACAGTCGCAAAATCACCAGGTCTGGTGAATGAACCAGTTGGAAGTGTGATTAAAAGCCAACAGAAATTATAGAAATGGCAGCAAAAAAGCATCCTGCATGTAGGTAGAAATAGAGGTACACTCGCTGGTCAAGAGTAGGATTTCTGTTATCACGTGGCTGCATTAGTGGTTGGCAATACACACTAGAAGGCAGAGGTTTCACATTTCTTAATGCATCTGCCCAGTGGATAAGTAACAGGTGATATGGAGGTTGTTCAGTAAACCCCACGAAGATATAAACTGGAATGTGAAAGAACCATATTTGAACCTCATGTTGTTCAATTTTGAAGCCCTTAGTAATTTCATCTTTTTTTTTTTAATATATCATTGTTTTTTCTCCTGAAGAACAGGCCGTTCTATGACTTTTCTTTACTGTCTTCATATTTTTAAAAATAGTATCTAACACATTCCGTACTTAACCTCAAGAAAAATTTTACAGGGTTTCTTTAAATCCTTAACTCAGTGTTTTACAAGGTAGGGCAAACCATTCTGAAGAAAGAAACACAAAATTCCAGACATGTTTGAGGTGTGTAAAAACTCTAAAGTACCTGGATCCTGAAGAATTGCAGGCAACAGCTTAGGTAGCTGTCCAGAAAATTTGGAAGGTCAAAAACCTCTTTGGTTAGAAAGTCTACCTCTTTGATTTGTTCAAGATAGACTTTTTTTTTTTTTTTTTTGGCTGCGTTGGGTCTTCGTTGCTGTGCGCAGGCTTTCTCTAGTTGTGGCGAGCGGGGGCTATTCTTCATTGTGGTGTGTGGGATTCTCATTGCAGTGGCTTCTCTAGTTGTGGAGCAAAGGCTCTAGGCGCGCGGGCTCAGTAGTTGTGGCTCACAGGCTTAGTTGCTCCATGGCATGTGGGATTTTCCTGGACCAGGGCTTGAACCCGTGTCCCCTGCATCGGCAGGCAGATTCCCAGCTACTGCGCCACCAAGAAAGCCCCAAGATAGCCCTTTTTGTGAAAAGAGTTTTGACTGTAAAGAGTGAATGAATAAATGAATAAGCATTTTTTATTAAACAAGCTCGGCTTTGTTTTATTGCTGCTGTTCCTTTGTTTTTGTAATGTATGCTTCTAATTCATGCAATACCCAAGGTGTTTTTCTTCTCTTTAAGAAATAGCCCTTAGTGAAATACTTCCACTTCTAAACAGTATGATACACACACACACAGACACACACACACACACACACACACATATATATATATATATATGTATATATGTATGTATATATATATTTGAAATTTTCTTTTAGTTAGCAGAAATCTATGTAGGAATGTTGTCTGGAATATTGATAAAAATTTTTCCAAATACCCTCAAGTCTATCTGAACAGGAGATGAAGAGTAGTCAGAGTAGAAATTTACCTTCTATTTCCCCACACTATTGATTTTTTTTCTAAATAATGAATAAAAGGGAGAAGACACTTTAAAAATTATCCAGTGTATATGGGCATGTACTACTACTCACTTTACAGTTATAAAAAGTTGGCTATTTGAAGTTGGGATAAATTATTGCAGTCACAAGTCAGCTTCCTTTAAAACTAGCTGGGATTATTTGAGAATCCACTCAATGGATCCTCTCCTACCCTACTGAGAAAGTCCCTCACTGCTACCGCTCTTCAGACAGAAAGATCAGGGTTCATGGAAGAAACCAGGAAAAGAATCTCTGCGTATTACATTTCCCTGACTTGTTCACTCACTTCCTTTTCCTCCTCATAAGAAGTAGATGTGTTTTTAGGGTCTATGTGCAAGTTGTTATTTTCAAAATTATTGTAAGGTCATCTATTCAAAGGAGTCTGAAATGCCTTTCATATTTTTAATTGCTTTTGTAAATCAAACTTTAGGAAGGGACTTGTGAATTGAGATAGCATTATTACAATTTGGAATTTTTATTTATCTGATTCTTCCTCTTAGAATAACAGTGCCCTCAGACCCTGAAAAGTCCACTAGTTGTTACTATTTCTTTTTACCCTACTAAATCTTATGTACCTCAATTAAAGGGAAATGTTTAGACTTTTCCCTTTACTCTTTGCTCTGCTTCACATCTTTAAAACCCAGCAACTTTGACACCATGTTCCAGGTGCATCAAGCCAAGTTTAAACATATAAATTAATTGGGAAATTTTTTTTTTGTTTCATTTAACAAAATTTGATTTTAAAGTAGCAGGTAAAATAACCTCAAATCAAACTGTTACATGGACATGTTATTTTGCATTGATATGGCACTTTTTGTTTAAAGTGGGCTTAGTTGTGAAATTAACATTCCGATCCAATGTGGTAGCTTGATGCTTTTTCAGATTGGGCAACCAAAACCTTGAAGTGTTACATAGCCTGTCTGTAGTTGCACAATGAACATAGCAGAGAAAATTAGAACTCATTTTCTAAGTTTCAGTGTATTTTTTCATCTGCGTTTCTTTCATATATTAAATTTTCAAATTAGAAGTGGTATGTGCTTTCAAAATTAATTTAGACCTCTCAAAAACACTTGTCCTATGATACAGTTAGCTTTTCTGTGATTTAAGTGCTTATTTTCAGAAGGTTAAAAATGTTAGAAATGTGAATGAAATAGAAACACAAATAAAAGTCTCCAAACTGATAGATTTCTTGTTTAGATAAAATCCTCATGGGAGATTTGGTACAAACTTTGATGTTCTACAAACTGACTTTATTCCTTGGAATAGACATAATGGTGTATTGCTAAATACTCTTTTATTGTGTAACTTGCAAATACCACATGAGAGAAAATAGAATATTTTGTTGATATGTCCTTTGAACATTAAAGTATTCAGTGGCTATTCTCAAAGTCTACTAGATAAAGAAAAGTCTTAAATTTAGCTGATTTTTTTAGCTAACTAATGTGTAGTCAGATCAGAAATAGATGAGCAACAAAATAGTTGGGTAATGAACCAATGGAAAAAATAAATGAAACTTACAAGCAAAGGCTTTCAAGAAATCAAATTAGATATTACAGTTCTATGGTTGATATGTTGTAAAATTCAAACAAAAATGGAAAAAAATCTCTAGGCCACCAATTATTCAGTTATGCCCAAGTTACTCAGCTGTTTTAAATCATAATTTTCCCACTTCTGCAATGTTACACAAAGGAAGAAATTCAATAGGGAACAAGACACATGGAGAAAAGTATTGATTTCAACACTATTTGTAACATCCCCAAATTAGAACCCCAGAGATTCTCAGCAATTGGGAAACAGTTAAACACACTATGGTACTTTTCCGGAATGAAATTTTATACAGCTACTTAAATTATTAATTAGACAAATAGTAACATGCGATTAAGGGAAGAGCATGAGCTTTGGGATTGAACAGACCTATGTTTGAATCCTTCTGCCACTTCCAAAATTCTCAGAATACAAAGGGACTTCTAGAATCTCTGTGCCTAGAAGTTCTTCCTTACATGACGGAGACTACCTATTTTGTTGGGTAGTGAGATCCAAATTCAAAAGTCTACTCTCAGAGAGGGCAGTTTAATTTTGAGTTGGTGCTGTGACAATACACTTAAGAAAGAGATGAACTTCAGAATTAGATAAGCCAGGATCAACTTCTAGCCATTTACTAGTGGTTTGATATTGGGTACATTACTTTACTTTCTTTGAACCTCAGATTCCCTGTCAACAAATTGCAAATAAAGATATCACTTACCTCATGGAGTCATTGTGATGATAAAATAAAATGGCATGATCTATACCAGCACCAGACTAGATAGGAATTAGGTGTTGAATAAATGGTAATTATTTGTATTATTGTTGGTGGGTCATTATACTAATCAAAAAAAACAACCCTACTCAAAAAGATTTTAATTGCTCATTTTTGACTAACTTATTTTCAGTATAACATTAAAGACCCTCTGTAACTGTGCTCCAATTCAACTGCTTGGCCATTTTTTCCTAATAACATTCCTTGCATAAGCCAGTTGTACCTCTCTCACCTGGTCGTTTCCCAAATGTTGTATGAATTGCCCCCCTTTAAGCCTTACCTCTTTCTCTGCCCTCAGACCCGATGTCTTTTCTCTCTGACGTTGCCTTCTCTAACAATTCTTCTCATCCTTCAAGGCTCAACTCAAGTGGAGTTGTTGGTAGTCTCTCTCCCCTATGTTCTTACACAGTTTCTTTAAAACAGCATGCTTCCCATTTTCCCTGCATTATAATTTTGTTTGTGTCTGGCACTTCCACTACATACTAGGCTGTTTTAGGACAGAGACCATTTTTCCCCACATGTTATTAATTTTTTTAGCAACTTAGTCTCTTGTACACAGTGGAAGGTCACAAACTATATGTCAAATTCAAGACCAACTGAAGCTCTAGAAATAACCTTGTGTAACCCTTCTTGATGGGTAAGTGCCATTTGAAGTACCCATTTGAATGTGATTTTTCTAACTTTTACATATCAAATTTTCATTTATATGAGATTGGTCCTGTAAAGGCAAAAAGTATTGGAATACCTGACCCCAAATCACTTTTTTTTCCACTCTAATTTTAATTAATTACACAGATATAAGAATTATTGGTACAAGTTACATGGGTATCATACTCTTTCTGTCTAGGCTAATTCATGGTCATAGCCTCTATGTAATCCACAAACTCTATCCCTGGCTTGCTTACAACAGTGCCTGTAATATGGTGGGAATTTTTTACTACTTAGAAGTGTGGAAAGATAAATGCATTCATTAACATGGTATATTTGGAAGACTTGTAAATCCTCTGGAAAGAAAATAGACTTGAGATTTCAAACATGCTTTATAATTGTTTCTTTGGAAATAAAGAAATTTTAAGTCTTTAAAACTGATTTACTACAAGGGTGGTGAAATTGGGAGAAAGAAAAAGCCAAAAGCCTTGACCCTGACATGAATGTCAACTCATCTTGAAAGAGTTCTTAATTTCAGTCTAGTTAAAATAATATTTTTTAGCTACCTGGTCTATAACTTCACCCATTGATAAGTAATATCCATTAAATCTCAAAAGATAAAAGCTACCCTTGTAGATTTTTGATTTCTTCATATCTTTACAAATCTAGGAACCATTTTTACAGAACATTGCTCTCTGAGTGACTGAAAAGATCAATTAAATTGCAAAATCTGATCCATATATAAAATATATATGTGTATATGTATACATTATATACACATGTAGGTTTTTTCTTTTCCAAAGAATTTATACCCAAATTAATAGCCTATTCCTTCCTGACCTAGAGAATTTGGCTAAACCCTTGGATTAAACATTCTAAAATGGTTCACGATACCTACTTTCTGACAAGGAGTCAGTATATCTGATAATCCAATCAAAGAATCAAAATGCCTGATTATGATCTTATGACTTTTAAATATCCTATTACTTTCTCTCAGTGTTTCATATTGAATGACCCAACCCTGGTTAAAGAAGTGACTGGACCTGCCATAGTTTGACAAAGAAAACCCGTCAAAATTTAAAACTATCAAGGTCAGAGTAGACTTTCAAAAATCTTTATTCTTGATCATATGCAGTAGTGAATTTAAACTTTAAAGATAAATCCATCAGTGTTTTTCAAATCAATAGAAGATCCATTTCTCTTTTATCAGAAATAGAGAAGGAATCATTTAAGCATTACTTATTTTTCTTCAAATAGAAGAGACAAACTAGTTCATGTGCAATCCTAACTTGTAAGTATTATTTGATTTAGGAAGACTCTAGAATATGTGTTAAGAATCTTGTCTTATGAGCCCTTTCTCTGTTTCACCCCAGCCTCACCCTCTGCCCCTGCATTCTCCTCATGTTCATCTTTATGCAACAAAACAGGACTTCTCACTCCATCCTGAATATGTATTTTTATTACTTTCTACCTTGCCAAGTTCCAAACCACTTTTAACTCTGTAATATTCTACTATTTCCCCATGGAGACTGAATGATACTTGTATACCACCACTATAAACAAAATATACATGTAAGAAAACAGCTAGTATAAGTAAATGCTTCTTTGATATTAAAAATTAATTATTAGGATTTAAAAGCCTTTATTAAATAACAAATATAATCCTTAAGCTAGTTTAATGGTAATTATATTTGAGTACCTACTTTTAAAATTTATGTTGTGATGCAACTCCTAGCCCCCCCAAATTAAAACTATTATTACCACACAAATTTATATGTAATATGCCTGACAAAGGATTTGGAATATTGATGAAAAACCATGTCTTGCTAGTACTTAAAAAGAGTCAAGCTAATATTAACAGTGAAATAATCCTTTAGCATAGTAAGAGCAAAAATCACAAATAGACGTGAAATATTTGCCTTTCTGAGACCATTTCCCTCAGTCTACCAGCTCAAAACTAGATGAGAAATCCATTCTTAGTTCTTGAGGATGAATTAGGACTGGCACACATTTGTAGAGTTCAGTAGCTCAGAGTGACACAGATAGGGCATTTTTCTATAAAGTTTTCATAGCCTGTGTTGCATGGATCACATATTAAGAATTTATTGTGCAACTAAAAGGCCAGAGAAATTGTGAGAAAAGAAAATGAGTAAAAAGTTAAATCAAACTTAGATAATACAAAGTTTTAGTAAGGAATTAATTGCTTTCTATTACCTTGTAATTCTCAAAGATAATCCTCACGGCATTGAATAATTCATTATTTATTAAATTTAGTTGTTAGCTGGGCGTATTCTAAGATATTACCAGTTAGAGAACACCTAAGATAAAGTACTTTTAATAAGAACCCACCCCTTCTTTTTTCTCTCAGCTGAAATTGTCATGGGAAGTCTATTTTGTTTGTTTGTTATGAAAAAGTATTTGTGGAACAGTTTGTCATGCTATTGGTACAGGTGATTTTCTATGGTAGATTATGAAGATTCCTGGATATTTTTATTTTTCACAAACATAATAAATGTTCATTTATATAAAATATGTGTATATATGTAAATATATCATATGTTACAGATGTCTTAAAAGTATTACACATGTGAATAAATATATAGGCATCACAGGGTCACAGGATTCTGGAATACATGTGAATTCAAGTAACAAAAATGTTTATAAATAGCACTGAAAACTTTAGTCATGTAGATTTCCTTATGAAGCATACTTTAATATTGCAGTAGAGAACAGTGTGGGAGTTGCCTAATTTTAGTTCTATTTTAAAACAATGAGAAATTTAACTGGTTGCTTAATTTTAAATGGCATATTCATAAAATTAAGCTGTGTCCATTCAAGAGTTTTTCCTATCAAGTTAACTTTCCCTGTGCTTACCAAAAACATTATCTAGTAGATTTCTGGATCGGTTGGTTCATATTTGAAAAAGGATAGATTGATTTTTAGTGGTGTTCACCCCCAAAGTGATGAAACTAAAAAAGAAAATTGGGGATTTTACATTTCAGGAGCAATAGGATAAACAGATATATTGATATATTGGGATTTTTGAAATTATCTACAAAATTGTGGACATTTGATCTGGAAAAGACATTAGATCCTGATTCTACAGGGGACCTAAAGAGAGTATGTGTTTCCTCTAGATCCCACAGCCAGTTAATAACCAGCGATAGACAAGAGCCTTTTGGTTGGGTGCAATTTTCTATTGCCCTGAAATTCTTAAAGGTAATCCTCAGGACACTGAGTATTTCATTATTTATCAAATCATATTTCCAACCCTTTCAAATATTTTTCCATAGCCTGTGTATACAGTGAATGATACATAAAAATCAGTCACATGTTTACCATGTGAATGAACTTAAAACACCTTTATGTGAATTCACTATCTAGTGGGAAATTGCTACTTACTATGTGAGTACCATCTGTCATTCAGTAGGGAAAGTATACCTTATTACTATTTTTTTTCCACTCTTTTTAGTTAGAGGTACAACTCATAAAGAAATTACTGATTATTGATCCAGTGTAATTGAAATAGCCACACATTTGAATAAGATGGCTAAATAATGAAAATAACATGTTCACCAGTGTATTAACTAAGAAAAGAAAATAAAGTATATTTGTGATTTATTTATTTTTTTGTTTTGTTTTGTTTTTGACTACGTTGGGTCTTCATTGCTGCAAGCAGGCTTTCTCTAGTTGTGGCGAGCGGGGCTACTCTTTGTTGCAGTGCGTGGGCTTCTCATTGCGGTGGCTTCTCTTGTTGCGGAGCATGGACTCTAGACACACGGGATTCAGTAGTTGAGGCACGCAGGCTCAGTAGTTGTGGCTCACGGGCTTAGTTGCTCCACGGCACGTGGGATCCTCCTGGACCAGGGCACAAACCCGTGTCTCCTGCATTGGCAGGCAAATTCTTAACCACTGCACCACCAGGGAAGTCCCATGTTTATGTTTTTTAAACACAACAAAAACTGGATTGAGAAGCTTGCCAGACATATTCATTTTCCCAAGAATATCTTTTTTACGGCTTTAGTGAAGAAAATGATGCATTTGAATCAATATATTGTGCATAATTTAAATGTCAAGGATACAGTTACTCTTCTGGGTTTTTATTTGCTTTAAATTTATCAAACTTTTATGGAAGGCTCTTTACCGCAAGGATTGGCTGCATCAGATTTTGTTTTTCAGGGAATCTTAACTTTTACCCTATGTGCAGTTATATGCTTCCAGGGTAGAGCTAAGTGGCTGCTGCTCTTGGATTTCTCTTCTTCTAGTGCCAGAATCACCTCCCTGCAGTACTGCATGTGGAACATTCCTAATCCACATTTGTTTCTCCCAGGACGCTGGTTCCTTGGGGATTTGCCTACCTAGCTTGATGGAAGTATTCCAGCTCTGCTTTCTTTAGAGTAGTATTTCTCCTTCATTTTATCTAAATAGAGGATTATATTAGTTAAACATGATTAAATTTGAGATATGAGTAGGTACATTTCTGGTATCTGGTTTTGTTACAGTTTCTTATGGCCTAGGTCTCTGCATGTAACATAGTATTTTAATGTGACCATCTTTTAGTAGCTACAACTCCTAGGAAAAAGTTTGGAAGCAAGTTGTTTGAAAGAAACAGGTATTTAAGTTCTTGATTCAATTAGTAACTCATAAAGTCTATACTGATGAGGATGCAAACAGCCTTTATAAGCATTAATTTCATGAAATGAACATTTTGTAAAAGTGAATGTTGAGTTTGTAGATCCTTAGACAAATCTTCACCGTGGGTTGAATTTATTTAAAGAGCTTTTCTGGTCACCTTTGAACTTCAATGATTTCTCCAGATGTACAGAAGTGAACAATGTAAAAATCTTGCTGTTTCAGCAGAACTGATTTCCAGCTGGCTGGGAACTGGATCTGCAAGTCATTGGTTACAGCTGTGTTTCAATTTATGTGATGGTTGAAAAAATAAATTACCCGATTAGATGGCTAGAAAGAGGACTCTTTGTTTAGCCCTTGTGTGGGGACTGAAAGTGTTTATGGTGCTGTTTTCTACGCAGTCTTTGCAAAGTAAGCTGGACAAATAGACTTATTCAATGCTCCTAAGAAATGTTGCATATTCAGCTTTAATTCTTTGCTAAGGAAACTTTTTTTTTTTTGTATAATGCTGTCATCCAGCAAATGTTTTAAAGGTCTAGCGTTTAAGAGAAGCAGTAAGTTTTCTGTCCTACTGAGCACTGCATTTAGTAATTGAAAAGCTGTTTCCTTTTAGCGTGTGCTTTAAAACATGTCTTTTTCAGGCATACGAATTAAAATACGTTTCTCTTAAATTCAAAGCTTTATAATAGCAAAGTATCCAAACATAAATTCTAATTTAACCCTTTTCTTTAATGGGTTATGTCTCATGGCACGTAAGAGAAAATTAAAGTAAATAAAGAAATATAATCAAGCATTACTGCAAAAAATTGACATGTCTGTGGGCCACTTAGGCTATGAGGGGTTTGAATTTGTGACTATTTTTGTTGTTATCTAAGTAAAGATTACAGATAAGAGTAGGAACCGTATTAAACAGCATGTAACTTTTCAGGTTAGTAAAAGTCAAAATGCTAGTACCTCTTGGAGATTGTTACCCTCCCAAGAGAATTAACATACTAATATAAGATTGTATGAAGTGTTTTTTTTTAAATTGTATTCCAAGGTAGGTTTTCTTCCTAAGGTTTTTATAAAATCCTTAAAAGGGACAGAATTCTCGAGTGAACTTGAGAATGAGGCCAAGCACTTGATCAGGTGTTATAATGTCCACCAAGTTCAATAGCAATTCAGTGTGGGGAATACCCAGGAACATATCATTTTTTACTGAGATTATTCTTTAACCATTTCCTTTGTTAGATTGAGATATGTATTATGGAATTTAAATGATGCGGAATGAATAACCGTAATGTAACCAAAAGGAAACAAAGGTGGGATTGATCTGTCTTGAATTAGCAGACACTTTTGCTGTGTCAGGCTATTTTTCTGATCAATGGAAGTATACCCTCTAACCCTTGACAAGTCAATGCAATTGTTTGGAAAGGATGGAACAAAGCATGAGAATGCAGGATACACTTGAACCTTCACAGTTCAGAAATATTTAAATGATGTTTATAATGCTTTAAGTATTTTCCCCTCCTCCCATGTAATGGTAGCTTCTTCAACATACATTGAAAACCTATATAATAAGGTTCAAAAGTATGCTGTAGTGGCATTCTTCATGAAAGAATATATTTTGAAAAGTTAAAACTTGTATCATAGTACTTATACGTCTAAAAGTGTGTTAATCAGGAAACAATCTCCATCACTTAGCATGGAGGCAGCAAAGTGAAAATTAAATCTTGAAAAAAAATATGTATGATTGTGTGATATTGTTTCAAAATGAACAGAAAAAATCAGGAAATGAAATAAAAATATCTATAAAGAGAGAATATTTTATTTAAGATAACTTACCCTATCATTTGTGTTCCATTCCTACCTATCATAATCAATGGATAAAGTATTATCTTTTCCTTATGTTAAAAAGCTTACAAAACTAGCATATTTTTTCATATTGAAGAAAACTCAAAATCTAGAATAAAAGTGATTATGAGCAATCAGAATAATAACTATCCATTAATAACTTTACCTCACCTAAGTTAGGCAGCATTCAAAATGAGTATTCTTTAAAAAATCTAAAAAGGTGTTTTTAAAGTTTTTGATAGATGATAGAGATTTTTAAACCTATGATTCACCTGATTTTCTGATATTTTTTTTTTCGTCAGGCTTCTAGAACCCACCTAAGTAGTTTTATGAACTGACATATTTTAGCCTGAATTTTAAATGCCTTTTTAAAGCTAAAATATGTCTATTCAATCAATTAATCCTAGATTTGTTTAAATCCGTGCAGGCTAATTTTTATCAATAAGTTGTCCAAGGAGACTGTGAGTTCATCTCCTTAGTGCATGTACCATAACAGTGTATATATATTTTTCTAAGACTTAGAAAATTACTACCTCCCTACATCTAAAATAAAAATATTTTATATATTGTTTCAAATCAATGAAAATTTAAATGTAAATAGGGTAATCCACATAGAAGATCTAATATAACATTTTAATATTGCCATATTCTGCAGCTAAGATGAAAGGTTACATTTTTTGAGATTTAATTATTAGGTGAGCTATCACAGGGACATATGAAGAGGATTTATCATTAGTCTTTCTGGATATAAATGCTACTGGACAGTACTATAACTATTAAATGACGCAATTATGCATACAAACATCTAAATAGTAGGTGGTAATGACCAACACGTGTTTCCAGTTTTACTCCCTTTCATTGCACAAAATTTTAGAGCTGAATTAGGTCTTGGTGATGAACCGAGTTATCTCTCCTAATTCTAAAGATAAGAGAACTAAGGTTCCAAGAGTTAAATGACTCATCCAAGACCATAAATTTTATTATTTACCAAATTGGCACTTGAACAAATTACCTGACTCCTAGATTACTTCCCTTCCAACTTCTTTTGAAACTGTTGTATACAGAACATAAGGAAAATAGTATAGTTGGCCCTCCAAATCCGTGGGTCCTAAATCCACAAATTCAACCAACCACAGATCAAAAATATTCCACCCCCCTCTCCCAAAATTCCAAACGTTTCCAAAAAGCAAAACTTGAATTTGCTGCATGGTGGCAACTATTTACGTAGCATTTGTATTAGGTATTATTTACATAGCATTGTATTAGGTATTATAAGTAATCTCAATATGACTTAAAGCATATGGGAAGATGCATGTCGTTTATATGTAAATACTACACCATTTTATATACGGGGCTTGACAGTACCTTATATAAGGATTTTGGTATCCCCGGGGGTTCTGAAACCACAGATACTGAGGAATACCTGTACTCTTCCGTAGTTTGTTAGCTAAAACATAAGTTATTATGGCTCCTTTGCCATAGTATTCAAGCTCTAAATATGACAGTAATTCTGAAGTCACTTGATCATTTCCACCTAATGTCCCATCTTAACAAGTGAAGATTAATTTTTCACTGTCTCATCTGTTAGAAAGCACATCAACAGAGCAGAAACATTCCTTTATTGTTAGAACGTATAAACCTGCTAACTATTGAAAAATACTCTTCTGGATTGCAAGATGATTTGATACGGCATAATTTTTTTCCATGGTCTCCAAATTGCCCCTCATTATTATACCCTACCTTTCTCCTGAAAGAGAAACACTCCACCAGCATCCTCAAGACTATTTGTTCATGTGTGTGGTTGTACAACAGTCACTGTCATTGTCACTTCCCCCTCAAGACCTCCCTCAAGTTCGTGTTCTTGCTCTAATTACCCCTATCTCAGACTTGCTCTCCTTCTGTCATCTCTCTGGTGTGGCTTTGAATGTGCCCCCCTTGTGGATATTGATGACACACTGGACTGGCAAGTGGGTTACACACTTGGGGAAAGCAGTGGGGAGGAGAAGGGGAGAGGAAAATGGGGGGAGGGTGGGAGAGAGAGATTGGTATAGAGTGTTACAATCATACATTTTCTAAATAGAAGAATGAACATTAGATTTCACATGGCAGGGTCTAAAGGGTCATCCTTGAAAGGAAGAGAAATCTGTGTGATTATTTTTCCATGTTAGTTGTGATGCTCTGCACTTATATATCAAAAGAGTAAGAAAAAAGTAATTTTAGGTTGACGAATAAGCGTTTTGCATTACAATCCAAAAGTGTCTGAGTTAAACACTGAATCATCCCCTAGTCCAAATACTAAAATACTAGAAGAAAAGATGTCAGGTTTTTTCTTGTTAAAAACCAGCTGCATCACTCACTATGAAATTTTTAAAGTAATAACATATATACTTATGTTTTACTTTATTTTCATTTTGCTTAAGATAATTAGTTCCAGAATCTGACTGATAACTCAAAATTATCTTAACAATGTCTACATACACACACACACACACACACACACACACACACACACACATACACACACACCTGTTTTTCTTTAATAGAAAATTCCCAACCAGGTCATCCTAATTCACTGGCATCTGATTCTTGTCTCCCCTGCCCTTTAATTATTCTTTTCTCTTTTAAAAAAAGGAAGAAAATGGTCTAACCATACTTGTTGCTCTTAACTGCAATTTTTTGCTTATACGAATAGGATTTTTAAAAATTGCTTTTTCTCTGTATTTTTGCTACTCACACTACTATTACAGCCCTTCTTTTTTGAAAATAGAAATTTGTAATATGGGTTGTTTGACACCAAAAAGAGCATGACTCTCATTTCTGGAAAGGTTAGACAAATAAGCATCTGACAGATTTATTCGGAGACTTTAGTTTGAGTATGTTTTTGTGTCTTCTGATGGTTTTGTTATCAACTACCTTAAAGTTCATTTCTGTACAACACTTCCCCTTAAGTAATCTTACATATTTCAAAACTATTCGTAAATAAAAGTATTAGATGCTCTTTAGTCAAATGCAATTCTCATATTTTAGATCTTCAAATAAATCAATATAAATTTCATCCTCTTAAAATAGACTGGAATAAAAGTATTGTGATACAGCGACCAGTTATGCTATAAACTTTCACAAGGACAGTTTAAGTTAGCACTGTCCAATAAAGCTTTCTGCAAGGTTGGAAATGTTTTATAGCTGTGTTGTCCAAAATGGTAACCACCAGCTACATGTGCTGTTATACATTTGAAATATGGCTAGGGCAACAGAGGAACTGAATTTTTACCTTTAATTTTAATTTTCATAACTACATGTGGCTGGTCGCACCTTATTGGAAAGTGTAGGTTAAATAAAGCAAAGAAAATATGCAAGTAATAAAAAAACAATATATTCTGCACATCCATGAATTTTGAGTCAAAGTTAGAGCTGTAGATCATTTTTTGTCCTCCATCTTCCTTATCTTAAACCTCATCAATGTTCTTAAATACAATTCCCATAATAACAATGAGTTCAAATGGCCTCTCTGAGAAAAGATCGCTTGCCTTAGTAATAAGGTAGAAGGCAGGTTGTATTAAAATATTTCAGAGCAGTCATTGCTTCCTTTAACTTAATACATCATTTGATAAACATCCAGATCTATCTTAGTTTTTTTTTAATATTCATTTATTTATTTAGGCTGCACCGGACCTTAGTTGTGGCAAGTGGGATTATTTTTTTGTTGTGGCGTGCGGGATCTTCAGTTGCGTCACTTGGACTTCTTAGTTGCGGCATGCATGTGGGATCTAGTTCCCCAACCAGGGGTCAAACCCGGGCCCTCTGCATTGGGAGCACAGAGTCTTACCCACTGGACCACCAGGGAAGTCCCTATCTTAGTTATTTTTTAAGTTAACGGAACAAAACTCGAATAATCCATAAAAATAATTGATCTAGGAAGACCATACTTGCATTGCTTGCTCAAATTAAGTATAAAACAGACTGAAAAATTTACTTTGTAAAAAGTTTAGCCATAGTCAGAGTCTCATTTAGGGATGTTTTAGTATTGATGAATGGAAGTTTAGAATAAGAAGAGACTTTAAACCCATGTCTATGACAGACATAGCTGAACTGATTGATTACATCTTCTTTCAAATAAATATTGATTTAATCAAGTCTGGATTTCCAGTGGCCCAATGATGGTCTTGACAGAAGCCTGGGCACTTGAAACTGGCTCACCCCTGTCTGGATATAAATATTTTAAATGCCTGGACATTTATAATTATTATTTTTCTTCAAACCTTTATTCGTGATTTTCTAACTCGCTTGGTTAATGTTTTTATGCCTTCTATAAAGTTATGTGTGTGTCTGTCTCTGTATGTAATAAACAGAGATAGCGTGGAATAGGAAAAAGAAAGTTGTATTTGCATCTGTTGTTTCTGATTCACAGAGCTGGGAGTGAGATGCTTATGCAGGCAGTCCACAGAGCTAAGATATCAGTAGGCAGTTTGCTGTAAGCACATGTTCAATTATTAAAACAGTCGACATTTTATGTCTGATAGCCATAGTGAGGTCACAACATTAATTTATCCAGAGTATTGTGGGCAACTGTCTAGAAAAAAAAAAATAGCATAAAGGACACTGATGATGCTGGAGAGAGAGAGGAAAAAAAAGATGGATCTGAGCAAAGAGATTTTAAGAGATGACCAGTTTAATACACACACGTAGAACAGGAAGGATGAAGGCGGCAGGCTTCTCACTGTTACCAACAATAAGTATTTTAAGCTATGCCGTGCATGCATTAATTTCTGTTACAGTTTTTCATTAAACTCTAAGCTTGAACATTATTCTGGAATCTTTGGTTTCTGAAATCTAATTTCATATTTCATTTGTTCCTTCAGGGCTCAGTGATTCTTTGCTCTTTCCTCTCAGTCCCTTTCTTCCCCTTCTCCACCTTTCCCCTCCCTCTTCCTATTTTCTTCGTTTTCTTTTCTTCCTCCACCTCGTATTCTTTTCCTTCCTCCCTTTCTCTCTCCAGTGAGAGTGTGTACTTAATACCATGCTTCCTCCCGATGCCCACTTCTTTATTTATTTGTGTTTTTTTGTTTTGCACTTGAGTTTTTCCTTTTCTTTCCTTTCTCTTTCAAATCAGGAGCCTGTAGGAGCTGATGATAGAGATACGTAGCCTACTGCAGATGCTTCTTTCTCTCTATGGGTTATGTGATGTTTTCTCTGGAACCTCTGCAAATGATTTTTCTTCACGTTTGTTGCCACAGTTCTGTTGCCAAACTGCTACCTTAGTTGGTCCTGCAGTGTCGCAGTGCATGCTGGGATCTGTCTGTGTCGGTAAACCGAAATTTCTCCAGCCCCAGACAGCAATAGAGTTGGCTTGAGAATTGTCGTACTTTCCTTTGTATGTATTTCTTGTATGCTGCAGAGTCACTGATGGCTAGCTCTGTCTGGCAAGTAATTCAGAAATATCGCTCGTGTAGAATGGAAAGGTAGGCAGTTTACCACATTCTATCATTAAAGGGAACAGTTGAAGAACAAAGGAACTGGATAAATACCTATATACTGCTTTTTATGTTATGAAACACTGTAGTACAAACACGACTGTGTTCAGCCAAAATTGTACTTCCTTTTGTAACAATGCACATAGTAGATTGTTTTCACATATGTACACAAATCCATATTTTATGTAAACATATATTTAATTATAATATTTATAGCCTGCAAACATTTCTTAGTCTCAAAGACTTTCACATATTCGCCAACATGGCTATTTATTATTATTTTTAAGAGTTATTAAATCGAAAAAGTAAAAAATATACTAACATCCTGTTGGTTGATTTCATTCCAGCAAGTTAGAATTTCAACACAGTTTAAGTCATATCGATGATTCAGATCCTGGCAGGTCTTGTAATTCCTGTGAAATGAGAGCACAGCAATACAAATATTAAGCAATTATTTTTATTAAAATCAGGTTTTTTTTCATTATTCAATAGAAATGATTGATCTATACAGATCCACCTAACTCATCTGTCTCTTGGGCTGCTTGGGGGCTTCATAGAGAAGTGCAAAGGCTCTTTTTGCTCTTTCATCAGCTGGGTAGGGGGAGGATGGGGGGGAATGAAGGCATAGAATAAAGTCTAGGACTGCTAAAGAATTGCTGGCATTATTTTTCTATCACGTGTGAGCCTGGCTGCCTGCTTCTTGAGGTAGTGAATCCAGGGTGAGACTGTGTTGGAGCCTGTTTCCACAACTGTATTTGGATATCTGTGTTATTGATCGGGGGGGAAAGGGGTGGGTATCCAAGTTTGAGGGGAGGGGAGGACCAACTGACTACTGGCTCACTGAAGCACAAGACAGCTTCTTCCGGAAAGATGTCAAACAACTGAGACATATCCACAGAGGAAGTAGAAAGGTGGAAAAATAAGGAGACCCTGGAAGAAATGAAGGCTTTGGGGGCTTTTCCTTTTCAATTCTTTTCTTTCTTTCCTTTTTTTTTTTTTTTTTTTTCCTTCTATCATCTGACCTGCAAAGGCTAGAGTGACAGCGTCATGCAAATACTGCAGTCCCGCAGGTCTGGGAGAGGGTGGATGCTAGACTGTGAGTTAATGTTAATGATGAGCGCAGTGAAAATACCAGCCGCTGCCACCCCCTGCACACAGAAGCGCTCTGAGTCAGCATCAGATGCTTTGCCTCGCCTCTCGCTGGGTGTCTGTATGCCTGTGCGCGCGCGTGCTCGCTCGGGCATCCGTGTCTAGCCGAGGGGAGGGGGTGGCGTGTGAGTGCGTGGAGGGTAAAAGCCAGTCAGTCAGTGAGAAGCAAAGGTACGTTGGAGAGCAACTAGAATCTGACTGATTTCCATCTTTGGAGCATCAGATGTATTCCCTAAGGAGGATGGGTCTCCGTGATGGGGGTGGTATAATTATGTTAATGTCATATTTATGGAGGGGTGAGATTTTTCATTCTAATAATTGGTTGAATGCTATGGTCAAAAATTGTAAAGCATATTCAGTTTTAACGAAAAGCATGGACTTATATCTAAGGACTGTTTTATTTTTTGCTTTTTGTGAGTGCTGCTTTTTTGTTTTAATTTTTTTTAACTATTTACTATTTTAAGCCATAACTGATTCAGTATGGAAAATCAAACGATAAACAGAAAGAGATCTTATATAATGATGCATTACATCATGGAGCAGAATATTTAAAGTCTTAACAAGGCAAAGTAAAGATCTGGACAGAGGGTCGGGGGTGGTGGCTGGAAAGGGGTGTGGTACTAGGGTGGAGGAGGGGGCCAGTTAGCAAATATTTTGTTCAGTATAGCTTTCCTTGCAGCTTACTTGGAAATGGATGATTCACCTGTTCTACAGGAAAACATTCTAATTCTTTCCGTTTTTATTTTTTCCTCCTCTTTTCCCTTTTAAGATCAACCACTTCAGAAGAACCAGATTCCACTTCTGTGGCCAGGACTTTTATTTTATGGCTGGTCCGATTGTTTTACCCTGCGTTCTATGCTACTAAACCTTGGATCATTCCTAAAGTATAAATTCTGTTCTCGAACCACAAACAAGGCTAAAAGATCGGAGGAAATTCAGTGAATATGCAGGATTGGGATTGTGTATTTTCAAAAGTATTGAGCTTTATAATGCAATTGTTTAAAAGTAGAGCCTTTTTTTTTCTTATGTTGCCAGCATTTTAAGTTACGTGTTTATTAAGTGGCATTGCTCAAATAGCTACAGAGTATGCATGGAAATATTGGCTGTCTGAATAGTTTGGAGATTCAAAGAGAAATAGCAAGCTTCAGAGGTATTAAATTATGACATGCAAAAAAGTTTTTGTTTTATTCTTAACTGCAACAGTGTATATTTAAATTAGAGTTAAAGTGTTATATGTCCTGGGCCCACCTTACAAGTTGTGCTGTATAGATGTGTAATGGGAAGCAAAATTTCAATTAGGGTCCCATTAACTGGCATATAATCCTTCTTTAATGTAACAGAGGTTATGGTGTTGCTGTACAAATCTGCTAGAAACAGATTTTAACCCATTTTTGGTCTCTTTCTTGGATCTAATGGAATGACTCTTAACTGTACATTATCTGCATTGTTTCATACATTCTTCATTATTTTAAAGTCTGAAATTAGTCTCTAAATGGTTGTCATGAATATTCAGCTCATCCTAACTTTATATACCATATATATATTTCTGCGTATGTATTTTAATTAGTATTTAGAGGAAAAAGTTAACTGAACCCAACTGTAATTTCTAAACTAGCCTTATCACTGGAAGAAGAATTCTACTGCATCAAACCAGACTTTTCCTAGTCCCTGAGACCCTAACTTGTGAGGTATTTTAGTAACATCACAAGTCAGGCTCTTGGGACCTAGGCGGAGGGGAACCAGCAGCTTTGGACCTTATTGATTGTCTGCAGTTACCATCAGAACAAAAGAACATACATAGATTCTGCCTAGGAGAAATGAACAATGCTCTTCTTTATAATCAGCAATGTTTTCACCATGACCCACCCCCCAAAATACTATTTTCAGAAACTGTACTCTAAAGTGATGACAGAGTGCACAGGAATAGTATTTGTATTATAACAACATTTATATAAAAGCAATATAAGATATCTGTGTAAGAAGCAAAATTAAATACAAGTGTTTTTAAAATGCTTCTTTTGGTGTATTTAAGGTGGCTAGCCTAAGAGACTAACTCCTTAGTTAATAATGAAGAGAGTGGTTTATATTTGTAAGTTTTTTCATATGCATAGAAATATATACATTAGCTACTTAAATAAATCCTTTATGTTTTCACACAACTATGGCTGAGAATATGTAATGTATGGCTATAATCATGCTTGAGGCCTAGAAATAAAATCATTTGCCATCTTCTTTATTTGACCCTATTAGATTTTATACTGATTTAAGAAGAATGCTGCATTATACTTAGTATTTATTGCCAGAGTTTTCTTTAGTCTTTTTAACCAGACAACATGCTTTATATGTCTTATTACAAGACATTATCTTGTTATAAGAGTTCGAGTTATCATAATTAACAGAAATATAATACCTTTTAATTTTTGCATTTTACTTGGCATATATCATGGACATATGTGTGATAAATTAGTAAACACCACCTATGAAGTCAGGCTGTTCTAGTTCATCTATCAACTGAATCTGAACTGCAGACTTTTATGAGAATTTTAGTTTTATATGAGGTAACTATTCCAACTATACCATGTCACATTTGAATATTATTAGCCATTGCCATATCAAATGTGCTTTTTTGAGAGCAGAATTACACATTAAATCTATTTTTAAATTTTACAATAATGTTGCAGATAATAAGATTCAAAATGAAGATGAGAGATTTTCCATAATAGAAGAAACAAAATGATTTCATTCTTTAAACTCTATTGCTTTACAGGGATACTATAAATTATATATATCTTCACATTTTTAAAATAAATTTCTTAATGTGTTTTAGAATACTGTAATAGAGTCTTTGTTCACCTTTTTATTGGACCTGTTAGAATTACTTACGATTTGAAGTATCACAGAATACAAATCATCCACAAGTTATATTTCCTAAAAAATTGATGTTACAATATCATAAACATATTCCTCATCTATGAAGGCACATAGAATGTGTTTAAGCATATATCCACCCTGTATCTATTCAGATTCTTTACTTATATCACCTGTTTCATTTATCTGACATTTTAAGTGTGTGTATGTGTGTGTGTATAAACAAATGTTTTAAAACTTCAAATGAATGGAGATAATATAAACCGTAAAGTTTTGGGTAGTATTTATTTTTTACTTCTTTTAACCTTATTCTCATTGTAATCAAGCGTTTTTAAAAGCATAAGTTTCTCAATACAAAGAACTCTATGTATATGTAGCTACAAGTACACAGAAACTTGATTATATTTAATAGCCACATTTACACAGTGTATCAGAAACTACCTCTTATATAAAACAATATCACATACAGGTATATGTTTACAGACACCTGTATGTATAAGACGTTCCATCAATTTAGTTCCAAAATAATGTAAGGGATAGATTGTTTGTTGGCTCTAGTGATATCAAATATAACTATTTCAAATGCAAGATTTTTTTATGTCATCATATTTATGAACCATAATATATATTAACTTCTGTTTCATAGTCAGAAGATACCAAAGCTAGATTTAAAATGCAATTGTGTTTATTTTCCCCCAAAACATATATAAAATGTATACATTTTTACTAATCGTCATGCATACTCTGAACCCTCTGTATGTAACCTTCCGATCTATGAACTATCTTTTCTGAGAGCGTCATTGATAAAGCTTTTCTCTTACTCCATAAAGGTGAGTAGAGCTATAAGTGGGTAACTTTGTTTATATAAATTACTTTATGCTGTATATGGATAGATGGATGCCACTTTTTTCTGCATTTCTATCTTAGCTGTCACAGGATAATATTGTTTGGGGGCTGTATAATATGATTTGGAAAATCAGATCATGCTAAGCTTAAAATAAAAGGAAGGATCTGCAACAAAGAGCAAGAAAATGATGTGTTGCATACAAAAAAAAACCAGTGATATTAACAATTCGATGGCTTCCTGGTTAGGAGACCAGCCTGAGCCAGACGCATATATTAAAGGCTGTCTGCTGCCGATGCGAGCTTGCTCAATGCGGTGGAAATGAGGAATCACCTCCTCTCTGACACCAGCTTATTTTTACATTTTAATTCTGAAATAGAGAATCACTGTTTTACATAAATATACTAACCCCTGCTTGATTCTTTTCCTTTCTCACATTGTTTGCTAATTTACTGTGAACTTCAAGTTCTATTTTTTTAAATATCATCACTCACCTTAAACATCTATCAAATACCAATGAAGTAGTAGTTTTTCTTTTGTCTCTTTTATATTGCTCTGTTAATATTGTTATACTCATGCTTTTAACTTTTAATCTCTGTAAGGAAAACAGCAGTTTTTCAAAATGACATTTTTTTAAAGCCATTTAAGGTCCATCAAGGAAACCACTGCTGGAATTTTGCCAAATCTAAATATGATTATATTTCATTTCAGTGCTCATGGGGTCAACATCTTTCTGAGTGTAGAAGTCCTTAACACTTTAGTGTTCCAGTGAAGCTGCAGATGAGGTGTAGAGATATTCTCAAGTCATTTAAGCATTAGACTACATAAATAATGTCAAGGAAGAGGTATAGGTATCTCAGGGGAATTATAGTACAGGTTAATTACAAATTAAATTACAAAAGGTATATACTATCTTAAATTTCTTACGTTCAAATGGACATGCTGGTACATGTGCCTAGGCTCGGTTTAATTCAACTGATAAATATTTAAATGTTTTTGCAAGTTGTCATGTTTGGATGAGTTTCGAGAAAAGCAGTACATAAAGGGTTAGCTAACGCCCGAATTTTCTTGCCATTTACACATGCAGAGCATAGCCTACATTTCGGTAGGCAGCGAATGCAGGCATCCTTTTGATTACTTGGATTCTTTTGTTAAATTTCTTACTAGACATTTAACTTAGCACTCAGGTCCCACTGATCCTTTAGTGACTGTATTTGGAAAAGGAAAACAAAGTTCCTAATATACAGAAGTTTTCAAATATCCTGAATGTTTGTAAGCATATGAAAAACAGACTTGTTAGTGCAGCTTTGCAAATACATAGTTAGTGTGTGGAAACTTAGGTGCTATCATTATCTGTCATCTCAATCTCCGTATTTAGTTTTTTTATCTATCAGTGACCAACTATACTCTGAGGCATTATATGTATATATATTAATATACGTTAACATATGTGCTTAATATATATCAATATATACACATGAATATATAAATTAATATATATGTTTTATATATTTACATATTATATATATATATATATATCTTAATTTTTTTTAACCCTTGGTAAAAATAATATGAAAGGTGAGACTTTGTCATAAACTTATCCACATTTTTTCAAAAAATTAGCTTCTATTTTCATTGAATGTTGCTTTTTCCCCAGCTTTATCAGATGGAGTGTATTACTAGCCAATAATATTAACTTGTATGTAATGTCTTACTTGTGGAAGTTTGAAAGCAGATAGAACTTCTTTTTTTAAACATCTTTATTGGAGTATAATTGCTTTACAATGGTGTGCTAGTTTCTGCTTTATAACAAAGTGAATCAGCTATACATATACATATATCCCCATATCTCCTCCCTCTTGCGTCTCCCTCCCACCCTCCCTATCCCACCCCTCTAGGTGGTCACAAAGCACTGAGCTGATCTCCCTGTGCTATGTGGCTGCTTCCCTCTAGTTATCTCTTTTACATTTGGTAGTGTATATATGTCCATGCCACTCTCTCACTTCATCCCAGCTTACCCTTGCCCCTCCCCATGTCCTCAAGTCCATTCTCTACATCTGAGTCTTTATTCCTGTCAAAAGCAGGTAGAACTTGAAGATAACTGAGATTAAGTGAATTTGAGATTAAATAGTGTTATATAATCAATCAGCTGATTCCATGCATATTTTATGAAGAATTTAAAAGTGAAAAACTTTCATATGGTGAAATAAATTTTTGCTTGTATCTGATGTAAGAAATGTGATTTTAAGAGTGTTACTTTAATAATTAATTCCTGAACAAATAAAAACTAGCGTAAAAATAATCATGGGCTATATCTGTTAGGTCAACTAAATAAGAATCGTAACTCCTAGATTTCATCTCGGCCTTTTAAGGTTTCTTGGGTGCTTTGGGTTCTTTTACGTAGGTGGATTTAACCATTCCCCTTTTCTAAGAAGTTTCTTCCTCTCTGTTGGTAGGTGTCTGATGATTTGTGGGCACCAAATGGCCATTCTGTGGAGTCATCTCTCCTTGCCTTTGAATTAGTTTTCCCTTGGCCATGAGTCAACATCAATAATTTATACATCCAAATTGGTAGGTCTTTCTTGAAATTCTTCTATGTATTTTTCTGGACATATAAGTGAATTGTGAGAAATTAAATGTACTTTGTTATTTATGGTCTTTCCAGTTTTCAAACATCTTCACTAAGAGATTTGGGTGATGTTGAAACGTTAGCCAATGGAAGCACTTGGTTTTGGAGGATTTAAAAATGTAATGTTTTTCTCATGGTAGACTTCCTATTCTTAGCGGTGATGGGGGAACCGGTACGTGGCTAAGTTATTACTCTGTTAAACATCACACTGAAAACCCAGCCCGCGCATTTCTCTTTTTTTTTTTTTTTTTTTTTTTTGCGGTACGCGCACCTCTCACCGTTGCGGCCTCCCCACAGGCTCCGGACGCGCAGGCTCAGCGGCCATGGCTCACGGGCCTAGCCGCTCTGTGGCATGTGGGATCTTCCCAGACCGGGGCACGAACCCGTGTCTCCTGCATCGGCAGGCCGACTCTCAACCACTGCACCACCAGGGAAGCCCAACCCGCGGATTTCTAAAGCTTGGGGAGGATTCTACATTAGACAACATATTTTGTTGGGGGGTTACACCACAGTCGGTTCCCTTCACTTCTCTCTCTTCCTGACACCCCCTCCACCCAACATGGAGCCTTTTCAACTTCTTCAAAGAAGTGGGGAAAAAAAGTAGACTATTAATGGCAGAAAACAAACTGGCTGCTGGACTTCGGAGACAACCTTCTAATAATAAAGCAGAGTAGGCACTGGAACAAGGAATTCTTGAATGTACTAAATATATAGGGAAGCCTATTTAAATTCACCAGAGGGGCTTAGGGGACAAGCAACAGAAAGTTTAGAATTCAATTCAAGCCATGCCAGAAAATGAAAATGTACCTTAAAAAGGATTTCTGAAACAATTGTTCAAAGACATGTCAACTTTTAAGGTTCTAGAATAATGAAATTTGTACTTTAATTTCAGCGGTGATTTTTTTCAGTTAGAAAGGAAAAGTGATTAACAGGATATCCAAGGAACTGTGTCTTATGTTTAAAGAAAATGTGTTTTCTTTCCGTAGGGTGTGCTCTAGTGAGGTCCACCAAGTACACTGACGAAGATCGCCCAAATATATACGTGAGACAAAGAGATGATGTATTTTTTTCAGCACTTAGATGCATCATAAAATGGAAACCCTCTTCCTACTTTGGAAGAAAGTTACTCAACTTGTATGTTCTCTCTAGTTCCTTTTGTCCCATTGAATTTTATGACATATTATTTTAAATAAATGTAATGAAGTAATTCTGAAAGAGTAAATTGCTAATAAATAATAGGACTATGTGTTGCTAAATTTGAGAGGTAAAAAAGATGATCCCTACCTTATCTCTTATTGACTTTAGAAAATGGTCTTTAGAAAATGCTCTTACACTTTATAAGATGTGCATCTATAAGAAGTACCACATCTATAAGAATGTATATTTTATTTGTCAATGTTGAGATAAAGAACTGCTTATAAAGTTTATTTAAAGGCCTTTGTGACTGACTCAGGGAGGAAATTTCTAGTGGGCTTTTTCTTAATGTCTTCTTGTAGAATTAACATAGATATTAAAAAAGATTGTCATTCTTTGTCTCAAGGATTACAAGTTGTAAAGAGGATGGAAACTTGGTCTCACTTGTGACACATCTTTGTTGCCATTGAGGAAAGATTCTGCTTGAGAATGAAACCCACATGAAATTCACCAATTCATAAATACAACTTATTACCACAAAATAAACTGTTGAATCATTAATTCATCCATTCACTCATAAATGTAAATTTAACATAAAAACAGAATTCAATGAACTAAGGCTGCATAAACACATGGAACCACTATGGCCAATTAAGATGTGACCATTTAACAAAATTTGATTGACTTTCAAATGAAATGTCAGATATGTGAATATTAGTTATAGATGTTAACAATTTAATGATAAAAAGTAGTTGTTGCCTTCAATAAGTTAGATGAAGCCTGATTCATAATTTACCAAACAATTGTACTGATTTCCACTTAAGTTTTAATGACATTTTAATATCAAGGACATTTTAATATCAGGCTGAATGATTGATCAGTGAAATAATCCAAGTAAATTCCTTAGGTCAGTGCCTAACACCAAGAAAGTACTCAATGAATATTAGCTTATTTCTTCCTGTTTGGATTTTAGTATTTGCTTTTGCTAAACAGACTATTTTTTTCATCACCCAAATTTACTGGGTATACACTGTCTCAAAGGGTGAGATGCAGACACCATTAGGAAATCATTTCAGCTCTAGGGAACTCACAAATCATTTACTATAAACATCTTTATCAAGGGTTTTCTGAGTGTCAGCTATAGGAAATAAAAAGAGGAAATCTGCTCTTAAATAGCTTATGGTCTACAAAACGTATCTTTCAGTTGTCCAACACTTTTTATCGTTTTTGTGTGCCTTAACCTTTCATAAGTTCTGTAATTTGGAAGTTTTATTCTTTTTTATATTTTATAGATTAGCATTTTATGTGGTTTGTCCTATTTTCTAGTTGTATATGTGATAACTTATCTCTATATTTGAGTTGCTTTGGACAAGATATGAGATACTATTAGGATTTTTCACTGCTGAGATTCTGGTCATGTTATTCCCTATACTATGCAAAGGTCTGGTGATTAAGAACCATAGGTAGACCATAAAAATATTAATAACTGTGGTTTATAAAAATGGCACTTCCAGAATAATTGGACCAAAATGCAGTACTTACATATGATTTCATCCATCTAAAAAAAAAAAGCCATCATTTAATTTTTTTTAAACATCTTTATTGGAGTATAATTGCTTTACAATAGTGTGTCAGTTTCTGCTTTATAACAAAGTGAATCAGCTATGCATATACATATGTCTCCATATCTCTTCCCTCTTGTGCCTCCCTCCGACCCTCCCTATCCCACACCTCTAGGTGGTCACAAAGCACTGAGCTGATCTCGCTGTGCTATGCGGCTGCTTCCCACTAGCTCTCTATTTTACATTTGGTAGTATTTGTAATTCCATGCCACTCTCTCACTTCGTCCCAGTTTACCCTTCCCCCTCCCTGTGTCCTCAAGTCCATTCTCTACTTCTGTGTTTTTATTCCTCTCTTGCCCCTAGGTTCTTCAGAACCATTTTTTTTTTTTTTTTTTTTAGATTCCATATATATGTGTTATCATATGGTATTTGTTTTTCTCTTTCTGACTTACTTCACTCTGTGTGACAGACTCTAAGTCCATCCACCTCACTACAAATAACTCAGTTTTGTTTCTTTTTATGGCTGAGTAATATTCCATTGTATTTATGTGCCACATCTTCTTTATCCATTCATCTGTTGCTGGACACTTCAGTTGTAAAAAAGCCATCATTTAATTTCTTAAAAAAATTAAATTGAATATAATGATATTTATCATGCAGAGTTTCATAAAGCAGCAATTACAATAATTAGTCAAAAGATCAAAACATTCTAATTGGGCTCTTCTCTGGGAGTTAATAAAATATGCAGAATAAACTTGGACTTTTTTAGACTTTTGCATCATAAATGCTACCATTGAACTTGAATAGTGAAGCAGAAATAGAAGACCAAAATTCTAATACCACTCTTACCACTAGTTATCTTATGGGACTGAACCACTCTCCTTTTCACTTTTTAAATTTACAACTGATTTATAAAATTAAAATATAGGGAAAGATGATTTTAAAGTGATTTTCAGGTAAAAAAATCAGTGTATCATTAGATAGTTGGATATTTTTCCATCCTACAGGGAACTTTTTGAGTCAAGTTAGGAAAGACCTAGCATTAGTTTAGATCACTACATTAATCAGACTCTTTCAGTAGCAAAAGATCAAATCTCAGCTCCAGCTAGTTGAAACAACAAAGGAAGCTGTATGTACATCATCATCTCCTCCTCCCCCGCCTTCCCCTCCACCTCCCTCTCTTTCCCCTCCTCCTCCCCCGCCTTCCCCTCCACCTCCCTCTCTTTCCCCTCCTCCCCCTCCACCCCGCCTCCCCCTTCTCCTCCTCCTCTTCCTCCTCCTTGTTCTCCTCTTTCTCTTCCTCCTTCACTTGCTTCTCTTTTCCTCCTCCACCTGATTTTCTCTCCCTTTCCCTCTCAATCTCTCTCTCTCTCTCTCTCTCTCTCTTTCTCTATCTCCAATGTGTTGATTTCATTCTCAGGCAGTTGACCTCATTCTCACATTCTCTCTGTCTGATAGCCAAGATGACCACTGGGAACTCTAGACATGCATCATACATCATTCCTAACGCTTGTGACTCCAGGAGGAAAAAATAAAAAGGTTCTCTTCATCCCTACATCAATTTAATTTCCCTGAAAGGCTTGATTGGCTCTCTTTTGGAGTCACTTCTCTGTGCATTTGAGAGTTACTCAGATCAGACAACCTGCGCAGGGAGTCGGTACAAGAGTCACCTGGCAAAATTAATGTCAATGGCAGAAAGTGAAAGAAATTCAAAGGAGGAAAAACTGTAACAGGGCTTCCAACAACCACTACATATTTCTAAAGTGCTTAGCATAATGGTATGTTATAGGCTTCGGTCACACATGTTTGTCTTGGTAAACTTAGTGGACCCGGTCAACATATAGGCAATATTAAGTTTTTTAGCCCAAATGTGTTCTGTACAGCTTTATAACTATAAAACATCTGCAGCAGCAAATATCAATCTTGAGTATCATGGCGATTAATTACATTTTATTAGCATTTTTCATGATCATTTAATATTTGGCATACATCAGGAAGTCAATATTTGGACTCATTTAGGAATTTGTCATTTTAAAAATTATTTAGGATTATTAAAAATGGGAGACTGGGGCTTCCCTGGTAGCGCAGTGGTTGAGAGTCCGTCTGACGATGCAGAGGACACAGGTTCGTGCCCCAGTCCGGGAGGATCCCACATGCCGCGGAGCGGCTGGACCCGTGAGCCATGGCCGCTGAGCCTGTGCGTCCGGAGCCTGTGCTCTGCAACGGGAGACACCACAACAGTGAGAGGCCCACGTACCGCAAAAGAAAAAGAAAAAAAAAATGGGAGACTGGTATAAAAGGGATGGTGATTATATTTTGTAATCTAGTGTCTACCTCAGCCGCCATATGTTTAGGCCATTCTGTTATAGCAAATTTTATATCCTTTCCACTTTTACCTCTAATATTATAATGTTAGGGAGCTTTATGTTGCTGATTTTTGAAGGTATTTTATTTTGGTTTATGAGTTGATTTCTTCCTCTTTTACTGTCTTTAAAGATACATATATATGTATGTGTATCTATATAAAACATTCTAATTGTATAAAATCAATACAATGGCTATAATTTTATACAGATATATTTGTATATATAGTTATATATATACATTCATATAATACACATATATAACTACATCTTCTTTATATAAGTATAACCATTATGTGATTTTATATAATTTGAATGTCAGATCCTTATCCTTTTCAGCACTTTTTTTTTTTTTTGCGGTACGCGGGCCTCTCACTGTTGTGGCCTCTCCCGTTGCTGAGCACAGGCTCCGGACGCGCAGGCTCAGCGGCCATGGCTCACGGGCCCAGCCACTCCACGACATGTGGGATCTTCCCGGACCGGGGCATGAACCCGTGTTCCCTGCATCAGCAGGCGGACTGTCAACCACTGTGCCACCAGGGAAGACAAGTACTATTTTTTATCATGGTATGACCTGGACAATTTTAAACATTTTACTACCACAAACTACTATTTAGGGATCTTCTTCAATGAGAAAAAGATTACTTTGCTATGAATAATTATTTTCATGCAAAACATTTAGGGTTTTTGTGATGCAGATGAGCAATATTATAAATATAATTTAGGAAGTTTGAAACTTGATTATAACATTCACAAGTTTTCTTCCTAATTAATCAAATTACAAAAGTATGCTGTGGTTTCCACTATATTAAAATAAGTTGTCATATTTGGAATATCCATTTATACTCTGTGTTTCTAAATGTCTGAAATATAGATTGCCATAAATAATGTTTATTATTTATTCTGTGGAAGTATGATACCTACTTCCTCCCACAATTCTTGTTTATTTCTCACAAAGTAAATCTTCCAGATTGTATTTTATCTTGATCTTATCAAGATACAGAAAAAAAAGGTTAAGCTTTTAGTTAAACCTTGCTGATTGGTTAAGAAAAGAACGGTTGCCATCGTCAGCCTTTCCAGACACTGGACCGTGGCTCCAGACAGTCAGCTGGTACTACCGCTTTGTCTCAACTATAAATCAGTCTTGTAATGGCCAAGGCTGACACGCTGACATTTTCAAGAAGAGTAGAAGACCTGATTTGAATGGAAATCAATTTTATTTCACAAATCTTTGGTTGCTACTCCGAGCCTTTTCTTCTTGTGTCTTCTTGAGACTTATTTGGGATTTTTTCATGATCATCAGAGGATTGAGTTGTTATATATTTTTTAGCTGTAAAAAACATATTCTTACTTCCTTATTTAATCTCAAGATGAAAACTTGATTTTTTAAATTTTATATAAGAAAAAAATTCACCGATAAGCCAGATTTTATTTTAACCACGATGTATTGATAGTTTAAAAATGTGGCAGTAACAGCAATTGCCATTAGTTTTGCAGAATTTTTGTAAAGTGTTCTGTGATTTAAAAATATAAGCTGTGTCCCCTGCATTGGCAGGCAGATACTTAACCATCGTGCCACCAGGGTTGAGCCCTGGTCCTGGAAGATCCCACAGGCCGCGGAGCAACTAAGCCATTGTGCCACAGCTACTGAGCCTGTGCTCTAGGGCCTGCAAGCCACAAGTACTGAGTCTGCGTGCCACAACTACTGAAGCCCTCACGCCTAGAGCCCGTGCTCCACAACAAGAGAAGCCACTACAATAAGAAGCCCACGAAAGGCAACCAAGAGTAGCCCCTGTTCACCACAACTAGAGTAATCCCATGCTCAGCAACAAAGACCCAACGCAGCCAAAAATAAATAAATTAATTAATTTAAAAAAATACAAGCTGTGTACACACATACCCAGATTAACCTTTGATTAATAATACATAATGTCATTTATGGAGTGATTTTGAACTTCAATTATAGGAGGGCCTCAAGCCTAGAATCCTCTGAAAAGTATTTGATTTATACTTTTATGTTCTTGCACATAAAATGTAGGTTTAAGGATTATAAAGTCAGTGAGGAATAGCATGCATTTAATTGTATTACATGGGTCAAGCATTAAATTCTGCCTCAATATTTTTGACCAAGTGGCATAGAAAAAGTTCCACATTTGACTAGTGTGAAAAGTAGTTCTATATAGATCTTTTAGGAACTTGGCATTGAATGTTAAAAAAAATTTTTTTTAATTAATTATGCTGTTATGTCTTCTACCTTTAGGAGAACACTGCAATTTCTTTAAAATCAGAGAGGGAGAGAAACTTGTACTTCCTTAGTACTTTTGCATGCTCCTTCAACAAGATTGATTTAAACTCAATGAAACTTTAGATCTTTTAAACACAATTATTAATTGAGAATCTGAGCATCACCCCTCTCTCTTGTCAAGTATAGAAAAATTACCACAATGCCTGGCAGTGATTTCTCTTTATCATCTTCATTATTAGTCATCAGTTTTGTCCCAAATCTCACTCCTAAACAAGAATATTCTTTGATTGCTAAGTTCATTATTTTGTGATGCCCCATGAACAAGTACAGTTGTAGACAGTTGAGGAGACTTTCAACCCTTAAATCTTTTTATCCACCCTTCTACTCATCCATCCATTCATTCATAATCTATACAAAACCAGACCCTATGCTAAGTATGTGTAAAATACAAAATGAGATTAGAATTCCTTCTTCACAAGATATTAGGTTCTTGTGAGAAAATAAGAAAAACTAAAAAAGAAAAGTCATCAAGTCAGAATGTGACAGATCCAGAAGGAATATATAAACACAATGTTTTGGGTTTGGAGAGGAAGTATTTACATTGGTTGTTGAGAATCAAGGAAGATTCCTTAGAGGAGGCTGCGTTTAGCTAGTCTGTGACAGATAGGATTTCTGGAGGGAATAATGGCTGGATTTCGGGAAGAATATGCAGCATGTGCAAATGTGTAGATGTAAGAAAGATGGGCTGTGGTTGGCATTCAATTTTGTTGGAAGATTTGGTGCATTTTTATAGAATGCCTATTGAAGTGTAAGCTGAAGTCAGTTTAAGGAGGCCCTATAATGGTCACACGGGCTCTTCTGGTAATTGTGTAGTTTTACAGTGTGGCAAGCACTGAGAATCCTTTAAAGATTTGGGGGAAGATGCAAGATTAATCCAAAGTCAGTGTAACTTAAGACCTCAACCCAGGGGACATAACAGAACTACTCAGAAAGACATATGAAGATACACCATTCTTCCTACCCTGTACTTTCTGACTCAGTATGTTAGAAGTCGAGCCCATGTGGTTGCGTTTTGTAAAAGCTCCTAGATGATTAACACCCCAATTGATAAAGAGTTGGGTAGAGAATGTTAAACTATGAAGAATCAGGGATAATTGGACATAGGAAGAAACAAAAAAGGAGATCTAAACCAAGGATTCCTAATCTGATGTCTACCATGTTCCCATGAGATTATAAGATTATATAAAATATTTTGAGTGGCTATTCATTTTTTGGGGGAAAACAATCCTAGTGTTTATAAGACTCTAAATGGAGACTAAAATCCCTCCAAAATTAAGAACCACTAGGAATACTTAGTGTGAAAAGAAGAAGGTAAATATGAGAAATCATGACTATAAAATTAAGACAATTCCATAACCTAGTATATTGCATGGGGATAAAAATTATGGCAGGTAAGAAAGGAGTAGAAAGTGACAATAAATTTTTCCTCCTTTTGACACTAGAAGAATGAGAATGATGATAATCCTTCTGTGAACCAGCATCAGATCCCCCCTGGCTCCTATTTCAGTTAGTAGAACTTTGATACCATGCATGTTGGATTCATGGTGTGAATGTGACTCCCAAAGGTAAGATGTCAAACAGGTAATGAAAATTTTGGAGGTGATTAGACAGATTTGAAAATCATTTTTATGGAAAGCTGGTCAGCAATCTAGGCTTCTTCTATCCTGTTTCTCTCTTTGACTGACTTTCATTTCTCAGGTAATCTCAAAATGACCATTGAAGCTACACCATGTTGTTTTTTGGTCAGTAGGAGTAAGAAGAGAAAAATAAGGACACTACACTTTCTTTTAAAGAAAATTTCTGGAATTCTTATACATACCTTCCCCCATGCCCTTAGAACTCAGTCAGCAGGTACACAAAGCTTTTGGGAAATGGGTGCATGGAAATGTAGACTTTCTTCTGAGTAGTCATTCATCCAGCTAAAAATTAGAGGAAAGAGAGGAGAATAGATGTTACAGAAAGCTAGCAATCTCTGTCATAATATCTCACTAATAATTTTTAAGCATTCAGTAACTAATGAACAAAACCATAATATAGAGACATTTTATCTCAACCTTCAGCCTAAATAAATATGTTGATTAGCAATAGGTAGAAATTTCTTTGTAACATATTTATGAAAACATATCTCATTTCAAACTCCTATTTTCCTCAAGTGCTTCATATCCTGAAAAATCCTGGAATTCTTCTGTATGCAACTGGAAAGATAGCATTACTGATTAAAAATAGAGTAACTACAAATGGAGTAACCTGCCTATCCAATGTTATTAAACTTACTAGTCTCAATCCATCTTAAGCTAATTCAAGATATTTTCACATTAGTCCAAAGACAACTAGCTTATTTACAAAATAAATTAAACTTTTCCTACACAATAACAAGTGTTCATTTTATAAAATTAGAAATTCCAGACAGATAGAAAAAATATACATATATGTATGTATGTATGCATACATATATATATTAATCTCATCACTCAGAAAATAACTCCTGTTATCATATAGTATATAATCATACTTCTCTCTCTCCCTCTTTGTCTCTCTCTCTCTCTCATTCACACACACACATACACTGAATATCTTCATAAATATTTGGAACTTGCTTTTTAATTGTTAAATACCAAATGAACACTTCCCCACACATTATCATTTTAGTATATGCTCATTATGTTATTGTTTGAGTATAATACAGTTTGTTTAACTTGTGCATTCATAGGTGTAAACTGAGTTTCTTTCCATCCTTTTTTTCCTAATATAAATAGTATTCTGATGATAAATACACATTTATATAATTATTCCATTGATATATTAATTGGGACAGATGATAATGGCCTGAATGAAGGTGGTGGCAGTGGAAGAGGAGAGACAAGGAGGGAACAGAGAAGTGTTTAGAAGATAGAATTGGCAGAACCAAGTGAATAACTGCATGTGGAATGATTTCTGGAAATGTTTAACCAAAGTTATTACTTTCCCAATTTATGTTTGTTGCTTTACTTTTCTGTACTTATTTGATCAATGACATATACTTCTTTACTGGAAGGGCAAGCACAGTCAAGAACAGAGTCAACAGAAGATTTAAAGTGCTTAGTAGATTATTTTTTAAACTTTACAGCAAGTACAATAAGCTCAAAATGAACTGTTCTGATTTGGAAGAGCTAGGCTCTGGAGAGGGAAATGGTTTTAGTTTTCATTCTTAAAGGGCTTGGTTAGAAGTATTAACCTGATGCTAGAGATCTGGATCATAGAATTTATAAAAGTTAACCCTACACGAGAGAAGGGTTCAGGATATGAGATAGAAGTAGTTGGAAGTGGGTAACAGATTCCTGTTGGATGAGTATAAAGACATAAGGGCCAGAGGGGTTATGAGCCCTGACACCTGGAACCCTCCTGGGGTCCGGGGGCAGCTTTGTAGATGCTTCTAAGAATGGCAGCAGGGGAGAACTAGAGGGAGTCTGAACTAGCATCCTAGCCCTCTCACCCTAAACCCATCACCTTCTCCCAAGAAAGCCCTGCAGCAGGGCACGGGAGAGATCTGGAGAAGCTTCCTTGTCTTCAAGAGGCATCAGGGAGATAGCTGAAAACAGATGGAGGATGCTGTGGAGTTTCAGAAGATCCACAACAACAGCTAGAACCAAGGAAAGAGGTTTAATCAGCAAGCTGGGCTCGCTGAGAGCAGCATTATATAAATAGTTTCACTGCTGAGGGAAGAATTTCATGAATTTGGAAGGGTGAAAGACCAACGCCCAAAAAAGACATATTAGCAGAGGTTAGTGAGGACCAGAAAACAGAGGGTAGCCTTAGTGGGGAGAAAATAGAAATCAGAGATGTGAAATGCTGACTTTATTACATACAAAATTCTCATATATTCTAGAATATTCTAGTCCATTTTAAAATGGTAGATTCAATAGTGATAACTATATTTCTAGATTTTCTTTTCCATTCCCTTTCTAGTGAGTGAATTAAGAACCTTTGGAAATTGGAACCTTTTTCATGTAGTTTATCCAAGGTTTAGCGTAGGATGTAGTCTTTTTCAAGTTTCTTTCACGACTTTGTTTTTTCTTATTTTGTCTCGGTCCTTGTCAGATAGGCTCGTTCATTTATTCACTCAATCAACAAACACATTGAGTACCTTCCATATGGCAAGCAGATTATTCTAATCTGTAAATTTAGTTTTAAAGTGTAAACTTAGTTTCAGCTACAGTTTACTTTACTGTATTTGTTTAGTGTTAATTGAACATACCCATACCTTTGTACTGGATGGAGCATGTGCTTCACAAAATTCTTGCCTGTGGGTGGACAGTAGGATTACAGTTAGAAAGAAACAAAAGTGCACAAAAGCACACTTACCCACAAAAATATAGGGAATGTTGATGATGCTAAAGAAAATATGCCATGGGATAGTTGAGAATGTGCTATGCAAAATCATGGCACATCTCTTCAAAATCATTGGCTAAGAGAACATCCTGAGAAAAACAGTATTATTTCTTTGTTAGTCCTTCCAATATCCTCCCTGGCAATTCAGGTGGAACAGAATCCAGTGAAATCTGGTGCTTCGCGTCATTATTAAGCTCATATCTGCAAGCTAATCATGTGTGATAAGGTTAAAATGTAAAAACATTTGAATCAATAGCTCTTTCAGATGCTTTTCTGATAAAATTGCTTCATTTTCTTTTCCAACTAATTAATTCATGTAGGTGGAAAAATTAAGAGAAAAACTTATTCATATTATGAGTAACAGGATCCAAATAGTTTATTGGACTGTATTGTTGGCATCTTTGCGACCCATAAAAAACTCTTTAATAATCAGGTCTCAGAAACATCTGTCTTAGAAAGGGGTATACACTCTGGCTTCTATTTACTTGAAAAGGAATTAACCTAGGGTCAGGAGCAGAGGTTAGGTTACTTCTACCTGGAAGTTAATCAGAAAATTCATTTTGCACTTTGATGTTGCTTGTCTGCACACTTCAACCCCACTACTACCACCTTTATCTTCTTAAAATCCTAAAGCTCCCTTTCATGCATTGTGGCAGTGTAAAGGAATTTAAAGTTATGGATTTCTATATTTATGTAATTATATACTGAAAATATAATAGGGTAGGGTAAAATGTTTTTAAAAGATGTGACACCTTAAAGGGAATTCACAGACATCATAGGTGACTCTAATATACTGGCAAATTTCAGGCTACGTTCTTAGTCATATTTCTGCTAGAAGAAACCTACTTTCCATTTTGTGTTTTCTGATTTGCATTACTGCAAAGTTATTCATGCATATGAAAAGGATATTGTTCATCTCCAGATCCCTTCCTCTCCATATTCCAAACCCAGTGTGTTTATGAGTTATACAAAAACACTGCTATATCTGTATATTTATGCATGTATATCTGTTTGATTCAAATTTGGTATCACAACTGGATAGCAAGCCCAAGTGATAACATTATGTACTAGATGTGTCTTATTACATCATTAATGGCATATCAAAATTGTCAAATATGTTGAAATCCAATAATTGTAACTGACAAGCTTTAGCATGATTTGTCTCCATTGGGAAAGATTGAAAGAGAGAGAGAAAGGAATGTACTTCTGAATTCCTCCTCTAAGTGCGTATGACTATATGGTAAGCTCTTATTCTGCAAATATTTTTAGTGAGATGCTGTTTTCACTGTATTCATGGTAACTGGCCAGTGAAGGTTCTGTGTGTGTAAGCCTTATCATCTCCTAAATTCAGAAATCCAGTGCTGTTCCAGAAAGAGCTACAAAGTTGAACTGGCAAGAAGAAAAATGACCAACCTGGCAGGGCTTATCTCCATCTAATGTATGATTCTCCCTAACTCAATATTCTAGGAAATTTTCACCTGAAAGTCTAGAGTTCACAGAGAAAAATTATTTCTCTTCTACTCTCTAGTTCTACTTCTACCCCTTAGAAAAGCAAATAGTATTGCTTAATTCCAAAACGTTTTCTCTCAAAAATATCTTGGCATTTGGCAATAAGAGAAACAGAGGGTGACAATGAATTTCATGGACACAGAATCATTCATTACAATGATGAGTTATTCAAGAATCCCCACCCTTTGTGTTCTGCTTTATCTTTATTTGGGGATGGCATGGAGGAGGAGAAAAGGGAAGCTTATGTTTTCTCTTTAAAATTAATTTGCAGGTAGCCATTTACTAGTGGATTATTTTAAGCCTAGAGGATGTTATAGTTTCATTTTTCTTTTAAGTAATTGTGGCAGATATTCAAGTGAATAGACAATGGTAGCCATGTATAGAATAACCTGGTTTTCTAGACAGACCCACATGTCCGAGATCAAACGGCTACAGCACATTTAGGGTTACAGTCTCCTTCCCTTCCACCTCATTCTCAACGGCAGTGGAGCTTTTTCCAGCGTTGCCATGGTAACACTATATCTGGCTGCTAGCTCTGTCGTAAGTTATTGAACTGAGACTGGCTTTTGGTTTAGCAGATAATTAGGTTCTGTCTCACAGGTTCATTTTCCTGTGACTGGGACGTGAATATGACCTACAGCTGGCCTCAATTTCAGTGTCACAGACAAAACTTTAACCCTTCCGGAGCTCCCAAGGCACTCTCCTAAGCCTTGCTTGTGAAGTGGAGGGGGTCCACTACAGCCCACCTATACCTCAGAGAGGATTACCAAGCCCCATTTTATTTTTTATCTTCATCATAACACTAAGGAACATATGATCAAGATTGTACACCTAGAGAATTTTCAAAATTAAAAATATATCAACAATATGGTATATGTACTTATGTCTTTTACATATAACATGTAGTATATAGAACTTTCCCATGTCATTATCATCTCCCTGCTTCTTTAATAATTTTTTAAGTTTCACTGAAGTGTCTTGTGTTGCAGTTTGGATCCCACAGTACTTAGATGTCAAAAACACCATTTTCAGGAATATTATCTTGGTACACTTATTCTCAGTTTCCAGAACCGTCTGCCAGTTGGTTCATGCCCCTCTCTCTCCTTTTTATAAACCCTAGATTTTTGCTGATGTTGAATGGTTCCTTTGGAGTCACAAGCAGGTCTGTGCTACAGGGAACAATGCTATCACTGCTAAAATGCCCAAATGTTCGCTCAAGGCTTGACTCTTGCTGGTTTGGAAAATCAGCAAAGGTCTGCCCTTTGTTTAGGACAAAGAAAGAAACATAACTTTGAGGACAGATATTGAATTTACAAAACCCACAGCAACACAGAGACCTGTACGGTTAATATGAGAGAGTATGTCTTTCTATGTCAACGATAAAGACCTTCAAAGAAATCTGTTTGAAAAATTTACTGTATTTAATCGAAACCTTCCCATGGAAAGATAAGAAAGGAACAAGGGAGAGCTGAGACCACCATAATTAAAGCATGAATTAAAGAAATTCTATAGCTTAATTGTCTGGAGAATCACATAGCTATGTCAATAGATATAGGAAAGACTTGGAAGACTCAACAGTTGGACATTGAAACTAGGATGTGTGTGTGTGCGTGTGTACCACATAGACTATATTGTTTTAATCCATTCCTTCCATTCTCAGACTCTAGATGAGAAGAGCATCTTGGATGGCAGCAGCCTCAGATGTCCTGAGTGAGAGCAGCCATGGGCCCAGCAGGGTCCCATGAATTCAGAGAACTTAGTGGAGGAGATGGAGGTCAGGGTGGTGGGGGGTTGGTGAAGGGAGTTTTTATGAAGTAAGGGAAACAGCTGATATGTGAGAAACCCAGTTATTGGCAGCTATTTTCCACTAAACTGAGCTTCATTTAACTTTAAAACTCAAGTATATAGCACTTGTTTTCTTACTGATGATCAATGTGTTTGTTGAGTGAATGTATGAATTCCTCCCCACTCTCTATTCTATGCAGTAAGAATTAAATTAACACTCAGTTATAAAGAGGACTTAGGAATTCTACATGCATTTTGAATCCAAAATCCTTTTAACTGTCTTCTCATGGTTTCTAGTAATCCCTAAGCCCTACACATACAGGTCATCTCTTGCCTGCACGATTGCAATAGCTTTGTAACTGCTCTTCTTCCCTCTTATCACCTACTGTAGTCTCTACTATGCACAAAAGATAGGGCGTTCATTTAAAATGCATATCAGGGCTTCCCTGGTGGCGCAGTGGTTGAGAGTCCACCTGCCGATGCAGGAGACACAGGGTTCATGCCCCGGTCCAGGAAGATCCCACATGCCGCGGAGCGGCTGGGCCCGTGAGCCATGGCCACTGAGCCTGCGCGTCTGGAGCCTGTGCTCCACAACGGGAGAGGCCACAACAGTGAGAGGCCCGCATACCGAAAAAAAAAAAAAAAAAAAAAACAAACCTAGTAGGTTGGACCCTAGTAGATTTTAATAAATATTTGTTGAATGAATAAGTGAATGAATGATTGAATAAAGAGATTCAGGTAGAAGGTCTGGGTATCCCAACCTATGTGAGACCAGTAATGTGTGTTCCCAACACAATGGATGAAATCTCATCCTACATGATGAAATTGCTTGAGTAGATACAATAACATTGAGGGGCATAGCTTACATTTCTGCAACTCTCTTCATTAGATTGAGATAAAACAAGGAAATGAAGCTTTTTTCTACCTCATCCTTGCATGCATTAAACTCAAAGCATCATCCATATACCAAACCCATTTCACTCATGGAAGACTTTTTCTGTGAAGGATAGTAGATAGTTTTGGCTCTGTGGACCATACAGTCTGTGTCACAACTTCTCAGCACTTCTGTTGAGGTGTGAAAGCAGCCACAGACAACACATAAACAAATGGGTGTGGCTGCGTTCCAATAACATGTTACTTATTAGAACAGGGAATCAGCCGCATTCAGCGCCCAGACAGTAGTTTGCTGGCCCCTGATGTAAAGTCTTTCCCCAATTTCTCCTCCCACCAAGTTATTGAGAGAATGCCCAAAGGACCATGGCTCTCTCACCTGATTCTTTCAAGAAATGAAACAACTTGGGAATGCTTCCCAGAGTTGGCAGAACACTACTGAGGCAGTTTTTTTTCCTCTCTCCTTCTTTGCTCAATATCAGTCATTTCCTAACTTTAAACAGTCACTGCAGTAGCAATAACAATGATAAATGGTAATGTAAATGGTAAATGTCTAACAGTTGTCTCTCTGGGGGAGAAAAAAAGATGTTTACTAATTTCTGTAGTGTAAATTCTCCCACCATGGCCATTTTAAACTACCAATATGATGTCACTTAACCTTGAAGTTGGAAAAAGCTGCACATAATAGTCTCCTGAATCAGTATGAGCTGGCTCCAGTGCACAGCGGGATACATATTTAAAAGCTGCAATAACTTTCCTCACCACCACTGCAAAATCTGTAGGACAGTGGTGAGCTTGATGGGTGCAAATGGCTGGATGATCTCTTGGAATGCCAATAAATAATGAAAAAGTATATAAATGTAATGCTGTATGTAAAGCCCTTAGATCGGTGTTTTGTTAAAATACATACTCAGTAAATGGTAGCTATTATCCTCTAGTTTAAGTTTTTATAAGCATTAAAATTAAATGTTTAGCTACAGACTCAATCCAATTTTAATGCCTTTGTGTTAATAAGGCCTCTTAACGTGGAAACAACAAAGATAAAGGAATTTTTGTAGTTATTCATGATTCTGCCCAGCTCAAGGTTAAAATAGCAACAAAATACTCCAACCAGAATAAAAGAAGTCTCCACTTGACTGCAGATCTTCATAACACTTCACAAGGGTCAAGCTGTGTTATTTTCCTTCAGTGTTGAACAAAAAGCATCTTAGGAGCATAGTTCAATTATTGATTGAATAGTGGGCTCAATTTGACTGTAATTCTAACAAATATACTCCGATGAGTTCAAGACCAGGGCTGAACCAACAAAAGCTAAAGTTTTCACTCAAGCTTTGAGGCAAATGCTCAGATTAAATTGGTAACATGGATGTCTTATAGTGTTGGGCTACTAACAATACTGCTCAGTACCAGTTAGACAATGCTAGTAGAATAACAGGCAAAATATTGACAACGGTTTGAATGACTAGACACCAAAATGGACATCAACCTAAAAGAAATTACTGAAAAAAAAAATAGACTCTGAAAGAGATGAATACACAGCTTAGGTTTAATCACTCAGTATTTAGGAGAAAAGGCTAATATATGCTGTTTTAAATACCGTAAAAGTGCTTTTTAAGTTATTTATCCTCTAGTATCCTTTGCTCATTCTCTTCAATCTATAAAGTTTTCTGTACTTGTATAAGAGATATGACTTAGTCTTTGGTCTGTGAAATAAGGTGAGAATGAGAGTATACCTTTTAACCTTTTAGCTAATCTTAATCTTTTTCTCTGTGCTTCTATTAACACATAATTCAAATATATTGGTTTTGTGGTGGTTATCCTCCTCTAATTCTTGATGGCCCTTTGTTCTATAAGACACAGTTTAACAATGGAATACCTCAAACCAAACCCTGGTCAGAAGCCCCCCAGTCCCCAAATATTACTGAATGAGTTGTATTTTCTGTTTCAGTAAACTCTTCCATATGTATTTTTTGCTACATTTTCTTTTGGTTTTCTGCTCATTCTAACATTAATGAAAATATATTTTAGGTAATCAGCTTTCTTTTAAAAAGAACTTCTATTATGGAAAATTCCAAAGATATACAAATTAGAGAGAATAGCATAATGAACCTCTAAATGCTCATCCCCCATAGAGGTTCAACTATTCAATGATTTATTAGAGGAGAGGGGGAAAATTGACACCTTTTTTCCAGCTGCATTGAGATACATTTAACATGTAACATTGTGTTGTATATGGTGAAATGATTATCACAATAAGGTTAGTTTAACACATCCATCACCTCACATAGTTACATAGTTACCATTTTGTGTGGGAAGAACATTTAAGATCTACTCCCAGCAGATTTCAGGTGTTCGATATAGTGTTGTCAACTACAGTCACCATGCTGTACATTACATCTCCAGAACTCATTCATCTTATAACTGGTAATTTGTACCCTTTGATCATCATCACTTATTTCCCCAACTCCTCAGCTCCTGGCCACCATCAACCTACCATTTATTTCTATAGGTTCGTTTTTTATTTAGATTCCATATATAAGCGAGATTATATAGTATTTGTCTTTCTCTATCTGACTTACTTCATTTTGCACAATGCCCTCAAGGTTCACCCAGGTTGTCACAAATGACAGGATTCCTTATTTTTCATGGCTGAATAATATTCCACTATATTATATATACATATATATATATATATACACACACACAAACATATGCATGCACACCACATTTCCTTTATCCATTTATCCATCAGTGGATACTTAGGTTGTTTCCACGTTTTGGCTATTTGTAAATAATGTTGCAATGAACATGGGGCTACAGATATCTCTTTGAGATAATGATTTCACTTTCTTTGGATATACACCCAACTGTTCAACTTTTATCAATGTATGGCCAATCTGGTTTCATCTGTACCCACCATTCACTCACTTCTAATTTCCTGGATTATTCTGAAGCAAGCTCATCCATCATATAATATGCAGGCATTTATAAATATTTCTGTATGTGTCTCTAAAAGTAGAGCACTGCCTTTTTTAAAGCACAATATCACTGTTACCCTACAAATATTTACAATAGTTCCCTAATATCATCAAATATCCCATAAGTGTACAAAGTTTCCTGATTGTCTCATTTTTTAAATGTTAATTTGTTTGAATGAGCATGCAGACATGGGCTACACATGACATTTTGTTGACATATGTCCAAAGTCCCTTTCAATATATAGGTTCCTCTTCTTTTAGTTCTTTGCAAGTTATTTGTTGATGAAACAGAATCAGTTACCCTTTAGCGTCTTTCTCATTTTGGATTTTGCTGATTTCATCCCTAAAGTATCATTAGTCATGTTCTTCTCTACTGGTGTTTCCTGTAAACCAAGTGCTTCACTGAAATGCTACATTCAGATTCTTTTCCTTTTTTTAGTAAGATTTGTTTGCAAATGGTATTGTATACATCCCACCAGGAGGCACATAGAAAACCTGTCTTTATTGTGACTAAGTGGGAGGAATTTTGTGATTTTCTAAGTATTTAATTATGGTTGCATTATCCAGGAATCAAATATTTCAAACTCATGTTAGAATTTAATATAACATTATTTTATGATATTTCAAAAAGAGCACATTAATCTCCAGGGATTCCATCAACTGAGCAGGTTTGAGCACATTTACCTAGTGCATATCAAACTATGGATTATTCCACTTGTATGTCTGAAATTGGATTAAATTATGGAGAAATTCCAGGGAAAGTAGCCTTGAACAAACACAAGGTACATATGTAGACCTTCTCCAATATAAAATAATTCTAGTTCATTCTCAGAAAGGTATAAGGAATATTGCATTAGAACCAGACTTTTGTGGTAAACTTTATAAGAACTTTAGAGAAGATCAGTATGGGCTAAATTACAGGGACAATTCAAAGCATCAGAACTGTCTTGTGGTGGAGCACATGAACCATTCTGGCTTGCTCCAAGAAGATGGTACAACTCTGTCACAATCCTGAGGAGTGCAGAGTTGAGATAAAAATGTGAAGACATTATATGAAATGTTAATTGTCATTTAAAAACAGAAGTATATGTATATTCCTGGGAATACAAATAAAAGAATGTGATTGTTTATGGACTTTCAGAAATGTATGGCTTTTTGAATATCCACCTCTAGGGTTGTCTTTTTGATTCCTCTTATGAAAAAAAAAACTGGAAAATTAGATGGAGTTAATTTATAGTTAGCTCATTATTGACAGTGCTTTAATCTCATATCCCTTGCCAGATATGAAGAGGATATATCTTTCCTTTATATATTTATTGGGGATAAGTTATAGCTAGTTTTCCATTGGTATGGATGCTTTGAGTTCAAACTTATGCTATCACATATAAAATACTCCAATTTTTCAATAATACATCACTAAAATTAGACCCATATTCTATTTTGAAGCTGGGAGAAAATCTTACTTAGACTCTGAGAACTGGATTACATTAATGAATTTTCTTCAAGTTCTAAGGTTCCCTGAATCTATTTTAATTCCACGTCAAGAATTGGAGAGATTTTTCCAAGAACTTTTATAAATTTACAAAATGAAATATGGGAGTCTATGACCCACTTCTTAAACTTCTATTCTTCCTACTGCTTTTGCCCCCAAAGTAAGAAAAGAGACATATTGCTTTGTTATATCATTGTTACCAATTTTTAAAAGAATTTTCTGTTTTAATTAAGATACTTAATCTAATATATAATTTTTAAATTATTATTTCATATCATATCTTACTTGTCACAGTTAGGAACCTGGAGCAGGCTGAGCCTTTAGAACAAAATGAAGATGTTATTGTGAAAATAGGCAAGGATAGCCCGAAGCAACCCCAAAATTATAGGGTCTACAGAGCAATAGCAATAAGATATTCTGAACTACGTTGGACCAGGGAGTATTACACTTCTCATATGGCAGGATTCTTATTATTTTATTTTATATTTCATAACATTATCAGGTCCATGAAATTAGCTCCCTTTAGTAAAGTGCTTTTGTGTTGCTTGTTCTGACAATGCTTTGTGCTGATCAGAATATTAACAGAAATGTGTGAAATGTAATATTCCTTATATCAAGGAACAAGTTAGTTTCTATTTGTTCAATAAAACCCATACTCTGTTTTACTCAAGAACCTAAAATTCAGTTGAGTGTAAAGAAATGGCAATTACTCATGAAACCTCAGGAGGCATTTTTCATGAGCGGTTGATGTGACATTTATTGGGATATTATAATGTGAAAAAATGTTTCATGAAATGCAAGTAAATATATTTTGCATTAAATTAAATTGTTGTTAAGTGTGTAGTTTATGTTCTTGTGTGACAGTTTTACATTTTGTTTATATTCACTTATGATTCATTTGAAAAAGCTTTTCTGGAGTTTGATTCATTTGCAACTGAATATCAGTTCTTATGGTACATCATTAAAATTCTGCATTGGTGATAGAAGTGCTTTTCAGAAAAAAGATAATTTCCATTAATATTTAAAAGTAAGTATTCCTTAATTTATCCTGATAATGACAGAAACTTATATGGGAAGATTGAGTCAGCACTTTATAAATTTAAATGTTCTATCCTAGGGCATTCTTTTTTTTCTAGTATTTTTAAGCAAAACAAAATTAACAGATTTTGTAAGAGCCAAATTGAACAATTTGCCCTATTAAATATGTAATCTTGGTTCAATTAGTTGCTATTTTGAAGAACTATAGACCATAAAATGGCAGAATCTTAGAGTTTGAAGATATCTTAAAAATTATCCACTGTCCTCTGAGGCCAGAATCCCTTTATAATCCATCTGGCTTATAGCACTCTACACTGGGAATTAATATATTCAAAGGTAGAGAGTTTACTGCTTTCATAAGCAGTTAATGATATCTTTGGATAGGTCTAATTTTTAGAAAGTTCTTTCTGACATTGAGCCAAATATTTTCTAACAATATCAAATATGTCTACATGACAATACTTTGAAAATTTAAGGTCATTTTTCATGCCCCTCCTCTTCACAAATTTTTAATATGCTATAATCCATCTTCAAGGATCTCTGAAATTATTGTGTTATTGTTGTACATCTACACAGAGTAAAGGGTATGGTCTTCCAGACTGTTATGATCTTCCAGTCTGCCCCAGATTTTATAGCTTAACTACAAGGAGTTAGGGGCCAACTACAAAGTTAAAGGGAAGAATCCACACAAGACCACCCTTTCTTCTGAAAGTTCAGGTTTCTCAAACCTACCTTCAGGTTTGATAATTCACTAGAGCAGCTCACAGAAATAAATTAAATCTACTGTACTTACAGTTTCAGTTATTACAGGGACATGGTACTGATAATCAGCCAAAAGAAGAGCACACGCGGAGACTGGGAGGGTTCCACGTGGAAGCTTCCATTGTCCTTAGAATGTGTTTCCCTTCTAAGTAATGATGTGTGACAATACACATGATATATTGCCAACAGGAGAAGCTCATGTGAGCTTCAACGTCTAGTTTTTATTGGGGCTTTATTATATATGCATGATTGATTGATTGATTTACCAGGTTGTCCAAAAGGTCCACCATGAATAATAGATACTCCTAACACTTGGGAATTTCCACGGTTTCAGAGGTTACCTCCCAGGAGCCGGGTATAAAGGTCAGACCTCTCTTTAGGTAAGGCCATATCCTTATCATGTGGTATTATTTACTATTTTCTTGGAGAAAAGACTTCAGTTCCTTAATATTACATAAAATATAGTTTTAGGGCTTCCCTGGTGGTGCAGTGGTTGAGAGTCCGCCTGCCGATGCAGGGGACACGTGATCGTGCCCCGGTCCGGGAAGATCCCACATGCCGCGGAGCGGCTGGGCCCGTGAGCCATGGCCGCTGAGCCTGAGCATCCGGAACCTGTGCTCCACAACGGGAGAGGCCACAACAGTGAGAGGCCTGCATACTACAAAAAAAAAAAAAAAAAAAAAAAAAAAAAAAAAAAATATATATATATATATATATATATATAGTTTAGTTTTAGGAGTTCAACATATCTTGGTTGCATTTCTCTAGATAATCCCTAATTTACCCTAATTTATTAATGTCTTCCTTGGGGTCTCAGAAACTTTGGATAACTCTGGTAACAAAATATATACCTTATATCACCCCAAAAGCCTCCAAAGGTCTCCAAACCCATCTCTCTATGTTGAAGTATTTGGTCCCTACTATAAAGTGTGAAATAATACTTTGGACTTGAGGGTTCTGCAGACAAGGAGAATCCTGACATTTAACAGCCATTAGACCTTGTAAAAAGTTATGTGTGCTTTCTGAGCTTCCATTTCTTCACAGATACAAAGTTAATAATAATAATTATCTATATATTAAGGGGACTAAATGAGATCACATGTAAAAATCTTTAATGTATCATAGGAGCTTAAGAACTATTAGTTCTTTTCTGGAAAAATTACTGTGTGGTGTGAATTTGTGTTTGAGAGGTATGTTATACAATGTTTGACTACTACGTATTTTACACTAGATATATGCATGCATTATTAAAACAAAACAGAATTCATCAAATATTTATCTAAGTCCAACCAAGAAGTGTAAAGCTTTATGCTAGTAACAGAGAGAAAAAAAGGTAGTTTCTGCCTTCCTGGAGAGAGAACATTTTCATAAATATCTGATATAAGGAGACTGGCAAAGGTGTTGAATTAAGGGACATATCTCCTGCCATAATGGAAGTATTAGAGAGAAAGAAATTCTGATTGCAGTTATTGGAGAATGCATCTCTAAGAAGGTGATATGTCATGGAAGGCCCAGAGCATTAGGAGGGCTTTGACAGCATTTTCTGGAATAGTGAATACCATTTTTCAGAATTTCTGAATAAAATTTACTTCGTAGAAAAGTGAATTTTATGCTCACTTCAGCAGCACATATGCTAAAAAAGAGAAAAAAAGAAAAGTGAATTTTGAGGCAAGATGTAAATAAATTTATCATGAATATAGGGACAAAATATAAATAAAATAATCTTACATCAGAAATGAGTTCTCTAAAATAAGTGGCAATCTTAGAAAAAATTTAGCTGAAATCTTAATCTTTGTATTAAAAATATGTTATTGATCATTTTGGAATGTCAACAGATTGCTTCTGTACTTTGTACTTTTAAAACTCAGAAGACTTTACTCTATTTCTGAAATTCATTCTGAAATTTATTAAGTCAGTTTTTGAATTCAAGGAAAATGTAGATTTTACCTGAGGCAGGCAGTTTATTTAAGAACTGTGAGAGAGTTAAGCATCATCATACAATTCATTCAGCAAATATTCACTCTATGTATTCTGTGTGCCAGGCACTGTTCCAGGTTCTGTGGAAAACTGACAATAAACAAGTAAGTACATAGAATGTCAGATGGTATAAGTAGCATCAAGAAAATTAAAGCCATGGAATGGGTGATAGTTTTGGAGAAGAGTGGAATTTGCTCTTTTATAAGTCAGGAAAGACCTTTTGACAGAGATCTGAGCAGAGACAGTGTGGAAGCATGTCAAAGTGATCTCCTGGGGTGAGGGTTCCACGCAGAAAAACAGCAAGAGCAAGGCGAGGTCAGAGCATGCGTGGAATTTCCCAGGAACAGCAAGGGCTCCAGCATGGCTGAGGAGAATGAGAGGGAGAAAGCAGTGGAGGTGGCTGTAACATCGGGCTTTGTAGACCATTGCAAAGACTCTGGATTTTATTACAAGTGCTATCTCCATAACTTGAACCATGCCTACCTCTTAAACCTTGTATTCACTTCTTGTCTTTGTATTCCCTACACCTGTGCTGTCCAATATGGTAGCCACTAACCACATGTAGCTACTGAGCATTTGGAATGTGGCCAGTTTAAATGGACAGTATGAAAAAAGTAAAATATCTCACAAATTTTTATATTTGTTTAATAGGTTGAAATGAAAATATTTTGGATATATTGGCTTAAATAAAATAAAAAACTTTGTGTCTTTTAATTAACATTTTTATTTTGAGATAATTCTAGATTTCATGCAGTTGAAGAAACAATACAGAGAAATCCTGTGTTCCCTTTACTCACTTTTACCCAATGGTGACATCTTGCAAATCTATTGTCACCATATCCATTGACAGTGATACATCTTATTCAGATGTCCCTAATTTTAATTGTATTTATGTGTGTGTGTGAGTTTAGTTCTATGCAATTTTATCACATTTGTAAATACATGTTTCCACCACCACATCAAGATTCAGAACAGTTCCTTCATCGCAAAGATTCTTTGTGTTGTGCTTTCATAACCACAACTACCCCATTCCTGTGCTCCATTCCCCACCCCCCGCCCCTAACCTCTAGCAACCACTAGTTTGTTCTCCATTTCTGTAATTTTGGCATGTCAAGAGTGTTAAGTAAATGGAATCTTACAAGATATTTATTTTGGGAATTGTTTTTATTCCCTTAGAATAATTATCTGAAGGTTGATCCAAATTGTTACATACATCAATAGTTCATCCCTCTTTATTGCCAAGTAGCATTCCATGGCATAGAGGTACCACACTTTGTTTAACTACTCACCCTTTGAGGCACACTTGGATTGGTTCTAGTCTTTGCTATTATAAATAAAGCTGCCATAAACATTCCTTTGAATGTTTTTGTGTTAATGTATGTTGTAATTTATCTAGGGTAAATGCTTGAGTCCATCAGTCATATGGTATTTACATATTTAGATTTATGAGAAGCTGTCAAATCATTTTCCCAGAGTACTGTACCAACCTCTTTTTACTTTTTGTTAACATGGCTGCTAGAAAATTATCGTATGTATGTGGCTCACATTTCTGTTGAACAGTGCTGCTGTGGTTCATCCTATATGCATTTCTTTCTCTCTGGAGTGTGTTTTCATCATCCCTTCACAAATGCACATGAAATTCTATGGTATAGTAGTTAAGAGCAGAATCTAAGACCAGATGGTCTGTGTTTGTATTTTGTACCAAACCTTTACTGACTCTATGATTTAAGATATTTAGTACCTTTCTTTCCTCTGTTCATTTGTGAATGGGATGACTACAGTAGTACTGATTTCATTGGGTTGGTATAAGATTGAGTGCATTAACGCATGTGAAATTATTTTCCAATGATACCCTTATGACCCGCTGTCCAAGAGCAGATTTAAATCCTAATATAGACTTCCACTACAGTCAACATCCTCATTAAAATTGTAACTATATGATTATTTCATATCTTTCTCCATTACTATAAGGGAAGTGGCACTGTCTGATTCAGTGCTGTATCCTCAGAGTTAGCATAGAACTGGCCAAGAGAGGGCAGTTAATGTAACATTGTCGAATAAATGAGTGAATGAATGAATGAGTGAATGAATTTCCTTCAATGTAAACATTTAAGTAACTCGTTTAAGTAACTCATGAGTTACTTAAAATATTTTATTTCATCTTAATTTTTTTAAAGTCATATTATATTATTCATGTTTCTCTGAGAAGTCTTGGTCTCTATTTTAAGTTATATGAATAGTTTTTTCATGTGGATCCTCTATATTGTAGAATAAAAACTGTTCTGGGGTAGTGATAGAATTCGATGGTAAACATATTAAGACTCATATGTATACTATAATACTCTTTGATTTGTAGTTTTGATTAAATTGTTCAGTTTAAGTAATCATTCCATTGTTATGCTGGAATTCCCTGAAGGTTGATGGAATTCATGTTACTTAACTGCTTTCTTTGGCATTATGGGCCTTATGAACACTGATTCCCCTGAAGCATCAGTAGATGACATTGAGGTAGAAGTTCCTCTTTACACTTCTGTAGATAATTTTATCTCAATATTTCAATTATTTAAGGCCTTAAATAGGTAAGTTCCATGACATTCTCAGGAAAGTCAGAGAAAACCATGGCTTAACATAAATGATTTTCATTACCTGCTCTCTGTTTAACCCAAACTCTGTACTAACTACCAAGAGCACATGCTTTTTTCATACACACACACACACACACACACACACTCACACACACTCACACAAATACAGTTTATCAGTGATCCACCTTTATCTTCTCACCTACCGAGGGAGGTTACTATAGTAGAATGAACACTGACTTATGGTCACTTTTATCTATGGTGAGTGAGGCTCTTGTTATTTAAAAGACCAGTTAACATGTTTGAAAAGACCAATTGATGTGTTTCATCCTTCATTTCATTTGCTAAGTAATGGGGATATAATGAGATCTACCAAGATCTCATTGCAGTGATAATTAAATACAAGGGTCCATCTATAGATCATGGACATATACATACATGTATGTTTCCTCCGATTTTACCATCTGCCCTCAAAGGCAGCTCTCATTAGACCAATGTCACACCTTGGCATGCTGAGTATCAGAAATGCACTTAACTTCACAGTTACATGATAAGGCTTTGTCATGAAATTATGATCCTTAACTCTAAACTAATCAGGAGAGAAATAAAATATCCCTTCTTCCCATCTAAATATTTGAGCTCAGATTTGTTCTGAAGCATATCCACGTGTAAAAGAAAGATTATGATGGTATTTGTTTCCTGGTTTAATGATTCTTGATGCTGAGTTGATTAAAATAATGCAAAATTTGCTAATATTTATCGAGTGTTTACTTTGTGATTAGAACTATATTAAATTTACCAGATTATTTTTATTGAGATATAATTAACATATAACATCATAAATATAAGTTTAAGGTATACAACATGTTGATTTCGTACATTTATATATTTCTATATGCTTTCCACCATAGTATTAGCTAACACCTCCAATGTGTCCCATGATCAGCATTTCTTTTTTGTGGTGAGAACATTTAAGATATAGTTTCTTAAAAAAAAAAAAAAATCTAGTTTCTTAGCAACTTTGAAGTATATAATACAGTATTGTCAGTATAACAACACAAGTAGTTACTATAATCATTCCTATTTTACACTTGGGCACACAGCCTAAGAGAGATTAAATTAGTGACTCAAGGTCAGAGTGCTAGTAATTATTAAAGCTAGGATATGATTCTGTGTAATGTGAGGGTTCAAGCCTTTAACAGCAATGCATGTTGCCTCTTATTTCAATAATTTAAGTTGGTCATTTAGGTTAATAACAGAGAAAGTGATGCTCCCTTTGTTTTCATGTGCCTTATATTTTTCAACATATTTCATTTACATGCAGTGTGGTAAAATAAAATCAGGTTCTCTTTCTCCTATGCCTTTACATTTATCATGTTCCCATAGCCTTTATAAATAAAATAAAAAAATAATAACAACAAGCCCTTGCCCAAAGTGAGTAAAAATTCTAGCTTCTCCCATCTTCTTATTGCAGCCCAAAGACTTTGACATCATAAATATCTATATGCCAACAATATTGAATTTTCATCATCAGGTAACTCCAGTGTTATAGACATGAAAGTGTAACACCATATCTTTTTACAATCACTCCTGCCACATTTTAATAGATCTATAGTTACCATCTGGAATAATATTAAATGGGTTATGGATTATTTTTTCTCCTTAAAATATTAAATCCTTATTTAAAGTTGACCATTTGTTTACATAGTACACAGGAGTCTATGTTTGGAATTTGTTAGCCTTCTCTCTACTGTACATGTGCTCCACACAGCTATTTTTATGTGAAAATTGTTGCTTTATAGGACCATTTTTCCTCTATGTTGCTATTTTATTATTGCTATTCCCTTTAATTGAAATGCTCCTATTGTGTAACCAGGAACATTTGTTCACCCGGGAACATTTGTTTCAAATAATATAGAAATGTTTGTTTGTTTGTTTCTTTCTTTATTATTGTCATCTTTATTATTGTCATTTTCCTAAAATATCAACTTTGACTAATAATTATGTACAGGCTTTGTTCTTATCTGGGTGTCAACAGTAATTGGAATCCATATCCATATCCTACCTTGCAATCATGCTGCAAAAGGCCCAATAAATTCCCGCTGAGTGTGTTACTTGTTAAATTTAGTGCATTACTTTCAGGGTAATGAATAAAAGCAGTGGGCCGTTACCTTCTGGCTGGCTGAGGAAGGCTGGAACAGCCAGACTCCCCTGAGGCTTTGAGCCAGCTTAAAACGGTGACAGGCAGAATCAAGGGAGTCCCAGAGCATCACAGTTCAGTTTGTCTCCCTTAATTTCCTCTTCTGTAGAGACTCAGAAGGCTGTAGGAAGGTGAGGTCGTCTTAGCCGTTAATTCACCACAGTTTCATAAGACGCTGCATGCTCTGGTTTCATTAACAAGAAAATACAGTTTATATAGTTACATATTTACCTTCAGCAGAGAGATGAAAATACCATTGAACATATATTAGTAGCTATGCCTCCATGCAGTTTACTTTGTGTATCTACATATGTCTTCTGTGTATTCATTTTTGTATGTTAAATATGTCCATAGGTTTTTTGTTTTGTTTTGTTTTTGCGGTACGCGGACCTCTCACTGTTGTGGCCTCTCCCGTTGCAGAGAACAGGCTCCGGACGCGCAGGCTCAGCGGCCATGGCTCACGGGCCCAGCCGCTCCGCAGCATGCGGGATCATCCTGGACCTGGGCACGAACCTGTGTCCCCTGCATCAGCAGGCGGACTCTCAACCACTGTGCCACCAGGGAAGCCCGCCCATAGGTATTTTAATATGAGTGAATAACCAATTAAGCAAGCTCCATAGAGATAATGTACTTATTTCCATCTCATATTTATTGAACATACATAAGCAGGTACTGAAAAAATGACTACCACATTCTTAAGCCAACATGTGGCTCTTTCTTAATAGATATATTCTTCATATGAAAAAATTATTTCTTAAACTATAATATCATAAAATTTAACACATACTGTAAATGCACAAATGCAAGGATGTTAGAGCAATGTGGTCTATGTTCTCAGTAAACTTTTTTTTTTTAATAACTGAAAGCCAGTCTTCATTCTTCCAGCAAATAATTGTTATACACTATGTTTTGTGCCAAAGCCAGGTGACTCCCTTAGTCTTTTGAATTATTCTGAATGTTAATATCCATCTAGAAACAACTAAATTCTCAAAGAAAGGAGGAAAAAATAATTTGTATGAAATGACTACTTATATTATTCTTGAATGTCTTGGAAATTTTAGTGTAAGTGTCCTTTGCTATCCATGGTAGAGCATCTAGACCAAATAACATGGTCTATCTCATTAGAGAGATATTAGATCTAATTATGCAACATATAAGTGAGATCATTACAGCAACATTATCTCAGTGAGGGAAGTAAGCACATGTGAAACCTAACACTCTGCTGCTTGAAAGAATTTTTGAAAGCAAATTTAAGGAATTAATGTACATTAAAAGATGTTGAAAACCAGTCATGAATCTGACATGTAATGGAAAAATATAATAGAATGATAGATATCCTGATTAATTCTCCTGGAGATAAAAACAAATATCTTGGGCAAATAGTATACTTTAATACAAGTTATTTTCCAAACAAGATAAAACAAAAAGGTGGTAGAGGAGACATAGCTTTTGTTATTTTGTTTATTCTATTGCCTTTTTTTTTTTTGCACTTCTACTGTTTTAGAGATTCTCAAACTTTAGAGTGTAACAGAATCACAGAGAAGGAGTGTTAAAACAGATTTTGGCCCCGTTCTCAGAGTTTCTGATTCAGTTTGGCTGGGCGGAGTCTGAGAATTTGCATTTCTAAAATTCCCAAGGATGCCGATGCTGCTTGTCCAGGGGTCCCATTTGAGAACCACTGGACTATATGAAAATCACTATAGAAGGCATTTAATTCACATTATCTTCTTGATTATTTTTCAGTAAGATGAGAGTCCAAGGATCTTATACTCTGCTCAATATTTTTCAATCAAGCTGTATATCTTGGGAAATACAGACTCTATTACAAAGAAAACATTCTTAAAATATATTTAAGGCTGCTGTCTGACAAGTGCATTGGGCATATTTTTAAAATAAATTTATATATTTATTTATTTTTGGCTGCATTGGGTCTTCGTTGCTGCGTGCAGGCTTTCTTTTTACTTGCAGCGAGTGGGGGCTACTCTTCGTTGAGGTGTGCAGGCTTCTCATTACAGTGGTTTCTTTGGTTGAGGAGCACAGGCTCTAGGCGCGCAGGCTTCAGTAGTTGTGGAGCTCGGGCTTAGTTGCTCCGTGGCATGTGGGATCTTCCCAGACCAGGGCTCGAACCCGTGTCCCCTGCTTTGATAGGTGGATTCTCAACCACTGTGCCACCAGGGAAGCGCTAACAACATATTTCTAAACAATGACACAATCAAAAACATGAATAGATATTACCTAGCAGTGAATAGACCAAAAATAATGAGAAGTTATAGCTCCATGAAGCTAATTTAACTCACTCTTATCTGTAGATGTTTTCACTTTCCTAAGATATCGGAGTATATTAACTATTAAATTGATCAATTCTAATGTACAACATGGTGACTATAGTTAATAATACTGTGTCATATACTTGATTTACTAAGAGTATAGATCTTAACTGTTCTCATTACACACAAAAAAACTGGTAAGTATATGAGGTGATGAATGTGTTAATTAACCTGATAGTAGTTATAATTTCTCAAGGTATATGTATATCAAATCATCACAATGTACACTTTACATATTTACAGTTTTATTTGTCAATTATACCTCAATGAAGCTGGAAGAAAAAATAACAAATAAATTGATTGATGGTGTCAAACAAATTTTAAATTTAAAAAAGTAACAATAAAATAAAAATTGTCATCATATATAAAACAGCTAATTGGCTCTTTCCCTTGTAAAGTAGTGCTAACTATAGCTTGAACAGTTCTGCTAAAATATTACCTAACAATGTGTTTAGGAAGATGTGTATATCAAATACCACCAAAAGTTTGCATGGATTTTGTTTCTATTTGTTTGTTTTTTTCTGTTTCTTATCTCAAGTCAAACATTATATTAGTTATGGTAACAATGTTCAAAAGGCATTTCCAGAGGGACTATTTCCTTGACGCTACTCAGGCAGCCTTCAAAATAAAATAATCTGGTCCATATTCTGAACTCAAATATCTGAGCTTTATAAAATTAGGAAACATCTATGTGGTAATCTGCCTAAAAATAAAGGAAAAGATTGTAGAACCTCAATGTCAGGGCAGTAACTTCGTTTTTTTGTTTGTTTTTTTGTGGAATAGAGCCCAAACCAAATTTTGAAACAAAACTCTTAATTTTTAAAAAGTGGGTTATAGTCTGTTTTTCCATGTTGGCTTTAACTGAGCTATCTGATCAACTCTGAGGAACCCTTTTGTTGTCTTCCCTCTTACCCCAAAATGCAGCTGGACTCTCCATTCATCTGCATGTTAAAAATGATGTAACAGTTATTATTGCAATGATACAAGTGGTCTTTTTTTCTTTTTTATCATTTTGATGTGATTATCCTATTCCAGAACAAAGTTCTGTCTCCCAGTATCACTTTTTTTTCTTTTTTTTGGGTACGTGGGCCTCTCACTGTTGTGGCCTTGTGGCCCCTCCCGTTGCAGAGCACAGGCTCCGGACGCGCAGGCTCAGCAGCCATGGCTCACAGGCCCAGCCGCTCCGTAGCATGTGGGATCTTACTGGACCGGGGCACGAACCTGTGTCCCCTGCATCGGCAGGAGGACTCTCAACCACTGCGCCACCAGGGAAGCCCCCCAGTATCACTTTAAGTGTCCAAAAAAGCTTGGGTTGTGTTATATCCACAGGCAAAACTGGACTGAGTGTTCAGATTCCATTAAGTCTCCTATATTCTTATTCTTGGCTGCATTCTGTAGTCACATGAGAAGCTTTAGAAAATACTGACACCTGGGTCTCAACCAAAGTGATTTGGATTTAATTGATCTGGTGAGTAGCTAGGTCATTAAGATCTTTTAAGAATCTCCCCATGTTATTACAATGTGTAGCCAAGTTTGAGACCAATGTTTACTTACAGGTGAATTCATTAAAAGGCTAATGACAATGAAGTTAGTGTAGGCACCTCACATTCCAAGAGTCTGAGCACATGGGAAATAGTAAAGTGTTCATCCCATTTGTATGGATTTGTGTGTTGCCTGTGTTTTTGACCATGGCAGAGATGGGGTTATCAAGGTGGAATCCACTCTATGGAATTACCATAATCTTTGTGGTAACATGTTTCTGGTAACATGCACTTACAGAAGCAATGTTTATTATGCAGGTTTAAATTTTACTTGGTCGGGTTCTTATCTTCTCTCTCCTGTTCTACTGTGTTAGTTCCTTAACCAGAATTCCTGAGAGCACATGATGTTCCAGTCGTTGTGCAGGGATAAGAATACAGCAGTGAAGGAATATAAAGGTAAGATTATACAATTGTTGGTAATATGCTTTTCAGAAAACTGAGTGAAAATGTGAAAACCATTGGCAGAATAAAGTACTTAAATGTTTTTTTCAAATTAAACAACAAGTTGGTATTAAAATATAGATTATATTGACAAAAATTAGAAAGATAAATGTGGACATGGGAGTGGAAGGAAGAGTGGGAGGATTATAAAAGGGAACATGTAGCAAGATTTTCATCTTAGCAGGGAGTAGCCAACTATTTTGCTTCATTCTTTGCTTTGATAATGACACAAGTATAAGGTATAAAGAATGTATGTGGACATTTTAAGGGAAATATAAAATAATGTAAAATATAAACATGATGTATAACTACCAAATCACTACAGACGAATTGCATCATTTTTTTTTAAATATTTTTTTTTATGTGGACCATTTTAAAGTCTTTATTGAATTTGTTACAATGGTTTTTTCTGTTTTCTGTTTTGGTCTTTTGGTGGCGAGGCATGTGGAATCTTAGCTCCCTGACCAGGGATTGAACACGCACCCCTTGCATTGGAAGGGGAAGTCTTAACCACTGGACTGCCAGGGAAGTCCCAAATTGCATCATTTAAATAACTAAAATTAAGGAAATAAAAGGGAAAGTTAATAACTGATATCTATAAATACCTCTACCCTACAAACAGAAACTACACTATTTTTTTCAAGCATCTGTGCTTTATTTACCAAAATAGGTCAGTATTATTCAAGAACAAATAAATGATAAATAAGAGAAATTGAAGAAATAACATATGGTCACAATTATACAGTGTTAAAAGATAAAACTACCCTCCCAAATACAAAAAACAAACAATAAAACAAAAACAACATTAAATAAACACACCATTTGCCTAAGTAACTGTTGGGACAAATTGAAAAATAAAATTGTAGCTGTAGACATTAGAGATCTACTAACATTATAGCACAATGTTTCAACAGAGGTGTATTACCAAAGCTGTTCTAAGTGACAGATTCGTAAGCTTTAGCCTTTCTACATTAAAAATAAATGTAAATGAATCAAATATTTAGCTAAAGAACTTAAGTAGACTGCAATAAACCAAAGAGAAAAAGGTTAGGAACAGAAGCAACACAAATTTAATTGAATTAGAGAAATGTAAAATCAACAACTGAATTAGAACTAAATCTATTTTTCTAAGGAAAAATCCATTTAATTTTATGCAAAGAGTAAAGAGAAAAAATAATAAATTGGAAATGAGAAAGAGAATACAAAAATAGGAAATGAAAAAAAATGTAGAGGGTAATCTTGTTCAAGAAGGTAATTGTAATTTTCTTGATGAAATACTAGCAAATATAATTTTCACAGAGTATTAAAATAATACCCAATAATCCATCAATACTTCCATTTACCTTACCATATATAGATGATTTAATGACTAATTTATAATATTGGTCATATAACAACAGTATGTTGCTCCATATATTCAAGTTTTCTTATAGGACCCATAAATACATTCTAAGTGTATTTTTTACAATTGTATATTTTTGTGCAAATTTGAATCAGAATTTTTTCCATTATATTTTCACCTTGTTATCGCTGGACCAGAAGAGTCACAAAATTCCATACACACAACAATTTGGATGTAAAGAGAAAATATAGCACCCATAATCTAATCTTTCTCTCAAATAAACATCCAAAATTTGTCAGTAAAACAAAGTGTTCAGTCTCTTTAAATCTACTTTGATCTGCTATGTTAGAAAATGCTCAATCTCTCAGTAATGTATTTCCCCCTCCCCAGGATCTCTTCCTAAATGCCGCTTGGGAATTGCAAGCCCATTAAAGTTCTAGTTCTGCTACTTAGCAGAATATGGATTCCAGTTTCAGCTCAGATAAAGGGACATATTAAAAAAAGTCAACATTTTTTATCAATATTATTAAATTTTGTGGACAGTTTTTGAAACTTTATTTATATACTTTTGTTTCATTTTATGTAATTTTTATAAAATACCTTTTTTTAATATTTTACTTTTAGCAGATATGATACATCTTTGAGAAATATCAATAATTACTAGAGACCTGCATTTTACTCTCTACTGCATTTTCTTGTCCCATCATCACTCCTTGGATTTCAGCATTACTGACCTTGGGACAGCCTCTTCCCCATAAACACTGTCCCCTACCCCTACTCCTAATTGTTGTGGCTCATCCTGTTTATTGATGTGGTGATGGCAGAGCTGACTTACAAGATCTTTGTAGACTGGACATTAGGACACAGGCCTATACCATGAGAGCAGCAAAGTGGTATCTCAAGCCTCATTCACAAAGGTGGATCTAGTCCAAGTCCTTCCCGATTTCATGCTCATTTACAACTCACTTTTCTTATTGTAACAGCCCATGTCCTATAACAGGCAACAAGAACCATTAGCGAGCATTAAGAGTGACACATGTCCACTGTTTGTCTTCCAGGATCTCATTCTGTGAACTTTACATAGACTGGGATACCTAGCACTTGTGAACTTCCACTTGAAGAGGATCAGTCTATATCATCATTTCTCCAATTTCTTAGCACCAAGTATTTTTTTTCATTCACAAATGCCCAACCTGGGACATCTAATAGAAACTGGTATGTCAAAGATGAAATGAGTATCATAGAGGAAAGTAAAGAAGGCCAACTCTAAATATATTTAATCATAAAAATAATTTAGAAAATAATCTAAAATAAATGAGAATGTAACTATTTCACACCAGTGAGGGTAGGTGTGAAATACCAATTCAAAGCACACTTTCACCCTTGAGGCAAGCTGTACTTTCTTCTTTAATTGGGAACTTACTATATATCAGGCGTTGTGCTTAAGAAATTTGCGTATGTAATCACATTTAATCTTTCCAATACCCATGTCAGGTAGGCTCTATTATTATCCTTCATTTTTTAGATAAAGGGAGATAAAATTTGGAGAGATTAAGAAATTGGTCCTCCACGATACAGATAATAAACAACAGAATCTTGATTCGGACTCTAATTTTGTACCTGATTTTACGTTCTTAAGCACAATGTTGTAATGTTGTTATGAGCTACTTTTACTGATTGCAAAGGATTGAACTCCAACTTATAGTTTATAAAAAAGTAGAAATCATAGAAAGGAGCCTGAGGGGTTTCATAGAAACCAAAGACAGGAATGAAGCTGGACCTCAAGAACATCAGAAACCAGGCCGTAAACACTGTCCAAACTTGGTTTCCACCCAACTCTACTCTCACTGCATCACCCTATCCCATCAACCCCTACTTGCTCCCTCACTGGCTCCTCCCCCTACCATCTACCCCCCCCCTCACCTCTCACTGGCTTACTGTCTTTGGTTCATAGTGAGGAGAGACAGGCAATAAATAAATTAAAATTCTAAATATCTGAGGCAAGTACCTATATTAAATAAATATATAAGTCAATGGTGCTAAGTTAAAACAAGGTAATATATACAGCGAGTGATGGGATGGAGTTCAACATCAGAGAATACTTCTCTGAGATGACTTTTGAGTAGAGACTCAAATGACAAGAAGAAACCAACCATCAAAAAATCAAGGAAGATCATTCCAGGAGGAGAAGATGAAAGGTACGAAAGCAATGAGCTGTTACTATTAGTCAGCCAGGATGGCTAGAAATCAGTAAGTGAATGGGAGAAAGATAGGGGATAAGTTAAGAGTCAGAGAAGAAGACAGAGACTAAAAATCTGTATGGGAGACATTTGAAAGTTATTCAAAGTGGAAAAAGTTATAGCCAATGGGAGAAAGATAGGGGATAAGTTAAGAGTCAGAGAAGAAGACAGAGACTAAAAATCTGTATGGGAGACATTTGAAAGTTATTCAAAGTGGAAAAAGTTATAGCCATAGGGAGAATGCTCTCATTTGCCCAAGTTGGGTCTGATCCCTTGGGTTATATTTTAATTTGGCTGCTGTTGCTGCAGCCAGAGGGCTGTAAAAGGAGGATGGATATTTCCCGGTGGGAGCTGTGGTTCTGGGCAGATAAAGCAATGAACAATTCTGTCCTCTTCACAGTTCTGTTCAAGAACCGCTGTTATAAATTCCTTTAACAGTTCCCATATATTTTCAAGCACCACCAGCCACGATTCCTTCAAAGCCGGCTTTATATAGGTTATATTTCATACCAGTTTTAAACATTTTGGGTTTTCTGATTTTTCCATATAATTTTAAGGGTTTTTGAAGGAGCCAGTTCACTGGAATACCAACCAATGTTGGAAAATTATCTTTTTTAATGCTGATTTGTGGATTGATTACCTCTTGGCTAGTATGTACTTAAATACTGTCTATTGATCTAGGCATTGGCTTCCAGTTCAATTTCACTGGGTGTTGTTTTTTGTTCAACATCTTTATTGGAGTCTAATTGCTTTACATTGGTGTGTTAGTTTCTGCTTTATAACAAAGTGAATCAGCTATACATATACATATACCCCATATCTCCTCCCTCTTGTGTCTCCCTCCCACCCTCCTGATCCCACCCCTCTAGGTGGTTACAAAGCACTGAACTGACCTCCCTGTGCTATGTGGCTGCTTCCCACTAGCTATCTATTTTACATTTGGTAGTATACATAAGTCCATGCCACTCTCACTTCGTCCCAGCTTATCCTTCCCCCTCCCTGTATCCTAAAGTCCATTCTCTACATCTGCATCTTTATATTTGTCATGTCCCTAGGTTCTTCAGAACAATTTATTTACAATCCATATATATGTGTTAGCATACAGTATTTGTTTTTCTCTTTCTGACTTACTTCACTCTGTATGACAGACTCTAGGTCCATCCACCTCACTACAAATAACTCAATTTCGTTTCCTTTTATGGCTGAGTAATAATCCATTGTATATATGTGCCACATCTTCTTTATCCATTCATCTGTCGATGGACACTTAGGTTGCTTCCATGTCCTGGCTATTGTAAATAGTGCTGCAATGAACATTGTGATACATGACTCTATTTGAATTATGGTTTTCTCAGGGTATATGCCCCGTAGTAGGATTGCTGGGTTGTATGGTAGTTCTATTTTTAGTTTTTTAAGGAATCTCCATACTGTTCTCCATACTGGCTGTATCAATTTACATTCCCACTGACAGTGCAAGAGGATACCCTTTTCTCCACACCCTCTCCAGCATTTAATGTTTGTAGATTTTTGATGATGGCCATTCTCACAGGTGTGAAGTGATACCTCATTGTAGTTTTGATTTGCATTTCTCTAATGATTAGTGATGTTGAGCATCCTTTCATGTGTTTGTTGGCAATCTATATATCTTCTTTGGAGAAATGTCTGTTTAGGTTTTCTGCCCATTTTTGGATTGGGTTGTTTGTTTATATGATATGGAGCTGCATGAGCTGCAAATAAATTTTGGAGATTAATACTTTGTCAGTTGAAACGTTTGCAAATATTTTCTACCATTCTGAGGGTTGTCTTTTCATCTTGTCTATGGTTTCCTTTGCTGTGCAAAAGCTTTTAAGTTTCATTAGGTCCCATTTGTTTACTTTTGTTTTTATTTCCATTACTCTAGGAGGTGGGTCAAAAAGGATCTTGCTGTGATTTATATCATAGAGTGTCCTTCCTATGTTTTCCTCTAAGAGTTTTATAGTGTCTGGCATTACATTTAGGTCTTTAATCCTTTTTGAGTTTACTTTTGTGTATCGTGTTAGGGAATGTTCTAATTTCATTCTTTTACATGTAGTTGTCCAGTTTTCCCAGCATCAGTTATTGAAGAGACTGTCTTTTCTCCATTGTATATTCTTGCCTCCTTTATCAAAAATAAGGTGACCATACTTGCATGAGTTTATCTCTGGGCTTTCTATCCTGTTCCATTTATGTATATTTCTGTTTCTGTGCCAGTACCATACTGTCTTGATTACTGTAGCTTTGTAGTATAGTCTGAAGTCTGGGAGCCTGATTCTTCCGTCTCTGTTTTCCTTTCTCAAGGTTGCTTTGGGTATTCAGGGTCTTTTGTGTTTGTATACAAATTGTGAAATTTTTTGTTCTAGTTCTGTAAAAAATGCCATTGGTAGTTTGACAGGTATTGCATTGAATCTGTAGATTGCTTTGGGATAGTATAGTCATTTTCACAATGTTGATGCTTCCAATCCAAGACATGGTATATCTCTCCATCTGTTTGTATCATCTTTAATTTCTATCATCAGTTTCTTATAGTTTTCTGCATACAGTTCTTTTGTCTCCTTAGGTAGATTTATTCCTAGTTATTTTGTTCTTTTTGTTGAAGTGGTAAATGGGAGTGTGTCCTTAATTTCTCTTTCAGAAATTTCATCATCAGTGTATAGGAATGCAAGATATTTCTGTGCATTAATTTTGTATACTGCAAATTTACCACATTCATTGATTAGCTCTAGTGGTTTTGTGGTGGCATCTTTAGGATTCTCTATGTATAGTATCATGTCTTCTGCAGACAGTGACAGCTTTACTTCTTTTTTTCTGGTTTGGATTCCTTTTATTTATTTTTCTTCTCTGATTACTGTGGCTAAAACTTCCAAATATATGTTGAATAATAGTGGTGAGAGTGGAAAACCTTGTCCTGTTCCTGATCTTAGAGGAAATGGTTTCAGTTTTTCACAATTGAGAATGATATTGGCTATGGGTTTGTCATATATGGCCTTTAACTTGTTGAGGTAAGTTTCTTCTCTGCCTACTTTCTGGAGGGCTTTTATCATAAGTGGGTGTTGAATTTTGTTGAAAGATTTTTCTGCATCTATTGAGATGATCATGTGGTTTTTATTCTTCAATTTTTTAATATGGTTTATCACATTGATTGATTTCTGTATATTGAAGAATCTGTGCATTCCTGAGATAAACCCCACTTGATCATTGTGTACAATCCTTTTAATGTGCTGTTGGATTCTGCTTGCTAGTATTTAGTTGAGGATTTTTATGTCTATGTTCATCAGTGATATTGACCTGTAGTTTTCTTTCTTTGTGACACCTTTGTCTGTTTTTGGTATCAGGGTGATTGTGGTCTCATAGAATGAGTTTGGGAGTGTTCCTCCCTCTGCTATGTTTTGGAAGAGTTTGAGAAGGATAGGTGTTAGCTCTTCTCTAAATATTTGGTAGAATTTGCCTGTGAAGCCATCTGGTTCTGGGCTTTCGTATGTTGGAAGATTTTAAATCACAGTCTCAATTTCAATGCTTGTGATTGGTCTGTTTATATTTTCTATTTCTTCCTGGTTCAGTCTCAGAAGGTTGTGCTTTTCTAAGCATCTGTCCATTTCTTCCAGGTTGTCCATTTTATTGGCATATAATTGCTTGTAGTAATCTCTCATGATCCTTTGTATTTCTGCAGTGTCCTTTGTTACTTCTCCTTTTTCATTCCCAATTCTGTTGATTTGAGTCTTCTCCCTTTTGTTCTTGATGAGTCTGGCTAATGATTTATCAATTTTGTTTATGTTCTCAAAGAACCAGCTTTTAGTTTTATTGATCGTTGCTATTGTTTCCTTCATTTCTTTTTCTTTTATTTCTGATCTGATCTTTATAATTTCTTTCCTTCTGATAACTTTGGGTTTTCTGTTGTTCTTTCTCTAATTGCTTTAGGTGTAAGGTTAGGTTGTTTATTTGAGATGTTTCTTGTTTCTTGAGGTGAACTGTATTGCCGTAAACTTCCCTCTTAGAACTTCTTTTGCTGCATCCCATAAGCTTTGGGTCGTGTTTTCATTGTCATTTTTTTCTAGGTATTTTTTGTTTTTTCTTTGATTTCTTCAGTGATCTCTTGGTTATTAAGTAGTGTATTGTTTAGCCTCCATGTGTTTATAATTTTTACAGATTTTTTTCCTGTAATTGATATCTAGTCTAATAGTGTGTAGTCAGAAAAGATACTCGATACGATTTCAATTTTCTTAAATTTACCAAGGCTTGATTTGTGACCCAAGATATGATCTATCCTGGAGAATGTTCCATGAGCACTTGAGAAGAAAGTGTATTCTGTTGTTTTTGGATGGAATGTTCTATAAATATCAATTAAGTCCATCTTGTTTAATATGTCATTTAAAGCTTGTGTTTCCTTATTTATTTTCATATTGGATGATCTGTCCATTGGTGAAGGTGGGGTGTTAAAGTCCCCTACTATGATTGTGTTAGTCGATTTCCCCTTTTATGGCTGTTAGCATTTGTGTTATGTATTGAGGTGGTCCAATGTTGGGTTCATAAATATTTAAAATTCTTATATCTTCTTCTTGGATTGCTCCCTTGATCATTATGTAGTGCCCTTCTTTGTCTCTTGTAATAGTCTTTACTTTAGAGTCTATTTTGTGTGATATAAAAAATTGCTACTCCAGCTTTCTTTTGATTTCCATTTGCATGGAATATCTTTTTCCATCCCTTCACTTTCAGTCTGTATGTGTCCCTAGGTCTGAAGTGGGTCTCTTGTAGACAGCATTTATACGGATCTTGTTTTTGTATCCATTCAGCCAGTCTATGTCTTTTGGTTGGAGCATTTAATCCATTTACATTTAAGGTAGTTATCGATATGTGTGTTCCTATACCTTTTTCTTAATTGTTTTGAGTTTGTTATTGTAGGTCTTTTCCTTCTCTAGAGAAGTTCCTTTAGCATTTGTTGTAAAGCTAGTTTGGTGGTGCTGAATTCTCTTAGCTTTTGCTTGTCTGTAAAGATTTTAATTTTTCCATCAATCTGAATGAGATCATTGCTGGGTTGAGTAATCTTGGTTGTAGATTTTTCCCTTTCATCACTTTAAATATGTCCTGACCCTCCCTTCTGGCTTGCAGAGTTTCTGCTGAGAAATCAACTGTTAACCTTATGGGGATTCCCTTGTATGTATGTTATTTGTTGTTTTTCCCTTGCTGCTTTAACATTTTTTCTTTGTATTCTTCTTCTTATTATTATTATTGTTATTTTTTTTTGCGGTATGTGGGCTTCTCACTGTTGCGGCCTCTCCCATTGTGGAGCACAGGCTCTGGACGCACAGGCTCAGTGGCCATGGCTCACGGGCCCAGCCACTCTACGGCATGCAGGATCTTCCTAGACTGGGGCACAATCCCATGTCCCCTGCATCAGCAGGCTGACTCTCAACCACTGTGCCACTAGGGAAGGCTCTGTATTATTTTTTGATAGTTTGTTTAATATATGTCTTGACATGTTTCTCCTTGGATTAATACTTTTTGGGACTCTCTGTGCTTCCTGGACTTGATTAAGTATTTCCTTTCCCATATTAGGGAATTTTCAACTATAGACTCCTCAAATATTTTCTCTCCTTCTTCTAGGACCCCTATAATTTGAATGTTGGTGCATTTAATGTTGTCCCAGAGCTCTCTTAGATTGTCCTCAATTCTTTTCATTGTTTTTTCTTTATTCTGTTCTGCAGTAGTTATTTCCACTATTTTATCTTCCAGGTCACTTATCCGTTCTTCTGCCTCAGTTATTCTGATATTGATTCCTTCTAGAGAATTTTTAATTTCATTTATTGTGTTGTTCATCATTGTTTGCTCTTTAGTTCTTCTACGTCATTGTTAAACGTTTCTTTTATTTTCTCCATTCTATTTCCAAGATTTTGGATCATCTTTACTATCATTACTCTGAATTCTGTTTCAGGTAGACTGCCTATTTCCTCTTCATTTGTTTGGTCTGCTGAGTTTTTACCTTGCTCCTTCATCTGCTGTGTGTTTCTCTGTCTTCTCATTTTGCTTAACTTACTGTGTTTGGGGTCTCTTTTTGCCAGGCTGCAGGTTCATATTTCCTGTTGTTTTTGGTGTCTGCCCCCAGTGGCTAAGGTTTGTTCAGTGGTTTGTGTAGGCTTCCTGGTGGAGAGGACTGGTGCCTGTGTTCTGGTGGATGAGGCTGGATCTTGTCTTTCTGGCAGACAGGACTATGCCTGGTGGTGTGTTTTGGGGTGTCTGTAATACCTTATTATGATTTTAGGCTGCCCCTCTACTAATGGGCTTGTGTTCCTGTCTTCCTAGTTGTCTGGCATAGAGTGTGCAGCACTGGAGCTTGCTGGTCATTGAGTGGAGCTGGGTCTTAACGTTGAGATGGAGATTTCTAGGAGAGCTTTCGCTGTTTGATATTACATGGAGCCGGGAAGTCTCTGGTGGGCCAATGTCCTGAACTCGGCTCTGCCACCTCAGAGGCACAGGCCTGACACCTGGCTGGAGCAACAAGACCCTGTCAGCCACATGGCTCAGAGGAAATGGGAGAAAATAAGAAAGAAGGAAAGAAAGAAAAAAAAAGGAAAAAAAAGAAAATAATTTTAAAAATAATTATAAAAAAAGTAATAAAAAAAAGAAGGAAAGGAAGAAGCAACCAAACTAAAAACCAAATCCACCAATTATAACAAGCGCTAAAAGCTATACTAAAAAAATAAAATGGACGAACAGAACCCTAGGGCAAATGGTAAAAGCAAAACTATACAGGCAAAATCACACAAAGAAGCATACACATACATGCTCTCAAAAAGAGAAAAAGAAAAAAATATATATATATATATATTTAAAAAAAGGAGGAAGAGAGCAACCAAATCAATAAACAAATCTACCAATGATAATAAACTCTAAATACTTAACTAAGATAAACATAAAACCAGAAACAAGTTAGATACAGAAAGCTAACCCTAAGTCTACAGTTGCTCCCAAAGTCCACCACCTCAATTTTGGGATGATTTGTTGTCTATTCAGGTATACCACAGACGCAGGGTGCATCAAGTTGTTTGTGGAGATTTAATCTACTGCTCCTGAGGTTGCTTGGAGAGATTTCCAGAGATTTGTTCGCACAGCTCCTGGGATTCAGCTTTGGATTTGTCCCTGTCTCTGTGTGTAGGTCACCTGAGGGTGTCTGTTCTTTGCTTAGACAGGACGGGGTTAAAATAACAGCTGATTAGGGGGCTCTGGCTCACTCAGGCCGGGGGGAGGGAGGGGTACGGAATGCAGGGCGAGCCTGCGGCAGCAGAGGCCAACATGATGCTGCACCAGCCTAAGGTGTGCCGTGTGTTCTCCCGGGGAACTTGTCTCTGGATCACAGGACGCTGGCAGTGGCGGGCTGCACAGGATCCCGGGAGGGGAGGTGTTCATAATGATCTGTGCTTGCGCACAGGCTTCTTGGCTGCAGCAGCAGCCTTAGCGTCTAATGCTCATCTCTGAGGTCCGCGCTGATAACCGCAGCTCGCGCCTATCTCTGGAGCTCGTTTATCTGAATCCCCTCTTCTCGTGCACCCTTAAACAATGGTCTCTTGCCTCTTCGGCAGCTCCAGACATTTTCCCGGACTCCCTCCCTGCTAGTCGTGGTGCACTAGCCCCCTTCAGGCTGTGTTCACGCAGCCAACCCCAGTCCTTTCCCTGGGATCTGACCTCGGAAGCCCAAGCCTCAGCTCCCAGTCCCCGCCCGCCCCAGCAGGTGAGCAGACAAGCCTCTCGGGCTGGTGAGTGCTGGTCGGCACCGATCCTCTGTGTGGGAATCTCTCTGCTTTGCCCTCTGCATCCCTGTTGCTGCGGTCTCCTTTGTGGCTCCGGAACTTCCCCCCACCCCAGCCACCCCCATCTCTGCCAGTGAAGGGGCTTCCTAGTGTGTGGAAACTTCCTCCTTCACAGCTCCCTCCCAGAAGTGCAGGTCCCTTCCCTATTCTTTTGTCACTGTTTTTTCTTTTTTCTTTTGCCCTACCTATGTATGTGGGGAGTTTCTTGCCTTTTGGGAGGTCTGATGTCTTCTGCCAGCGTTCAGTAGGTGTTCTGTAGGAGTTGTTCCACATGTAGGTGTATTTCCCATGTATTTGTGGGGAGGAAGGTGATCTCCATGTCTTACTCCTCTGCCACCTTGAAGGTTCCTTCATCGGGTTTTGTATCTTCAATTTCTCATCTTCCAAGCTCTGTTATTTGCCATGCTTATTTTCAGTTTTCTTAGTAAAGATGATTTGGATCTTGAGGGTGTTTGTTAGGTATCAGACAAGGAGCATCATACAACTATAAAAGCAAGTCAAACTAATGGAAAATGGAATAAAATGGAAAGGGATGACAGGAGAAAGGAGAGAATCTGCAAGCAAAAAGAAAATGGAAACTATAGACAGTCAAGGTAATAGTCATATCCAAAAACAAAGAAATAGCCCGAAGAGTTGTGAATCGCTACAGCAGAATTAATGACATGGAAAATTTCTCAAGGAAAAGAGCCAAGGATAGATAAAGGAAGAAAAAGCCAGCATAAAAGGAAGAAAAAGCAAAATAAGAGAAAATAAAAATTAGAAAAACCCCAGGTGCAAAGTGAAAGAGTAAAACAAAAGAATGGATAAATTAAGAAATGGTGCATTGAATTAGAGCAAATGTATTCTCTTTTCTTTATTCTTATCTTTAACTGGCTTTGCATTTCTCGGGTAACAAAGCCAAACTGAAAGGATAATTTTGTTTATGTACCCAATTTGCATAATTGTGCAATATAAATTACAATGCTAATTAAGGAACGCCCTTGGGCTTCTGGAATTGGGTCAAAGTGGCTCCCTGAGAGCAAAGAGGTTGGGGCATTGGCTCTTTCCCCTCTCCCACCGCAGGGAAGCTGGGCAAGAGCAAAGAACCTCTCTGATAGTGTGTGAAATCTTGTCAGAATTTGTTGACGACCTAGAACTATACGTCTCACTCCAAAATTTGGCTTTGAAAATCATCTTTGTGTGATTCAGCAAGGAGGCACTAAAAAGCTAAAAATTCTCCTAATCCTAAAGGGTCTGTATTGCTTATCATTTTATGAGTATTTTCCCCCTCACTTTTTTTTTAATGCAGAGAAAAAGACTTTTTTCAAACTGTAGATAGCTGAGTGTGAATCTGGCATACATATTTTTGTGCTGGACTGTTGCCAGAATTGTCCCAAACTAGTGTATGACATGCCTTGCTTGGAAGCCTGGGGAAGCCAATAAGTTACTTTCTGAGCTTTAGTTAAATCCGTGTCCTAAGCTATTGCACCATAACTACATCAAAAGTTCAATCTCAGAGAGTTTACTCCCTGTACTATTCTTAAGAGGGAACTGAAAGGTGTAGGATTCACATAATCATTAGCTTGGGTTTTTCAAGAAAAGAATATCTCTGAGTTCCTATCATGAAGGCTGCCCTCGCTACAATGGAGGAGCCTCTGTTTAGGCCTGTTCTAAAGGAGGTGTTTTGCAAGTTTTTTTTAGCTATTGAATCCTGACCTCAAGCAAAGGTTATGTGGAAAATAGGAAGAAACAGATCCAGGGACTTCCCTGGTGGTCTAATGGTTAAGACTCGGCACTTCCAAGGCAGAGGGTATAGGTTCGATCCATGGCCGGGGAACAAAAATCTCGCATGCAGGGGACATGAGTTAGATCCCTGGTCGGAGAACAAAGATCCCAAATGCCTCAAGGTGCGGCCAAAAAAAAAGCAAGAAAACAGTAAACAGATCCAAAATCACTCAGGTTGGAGTAAGGATAAGGGAGTGGCAGCACCAGTCTCCAGGTGTTCTCTCTCAGCCCTCTCTATCCACTTTCCCCAGCTCTTCATCTTTGAAGAGTGTAGAAGCCACTTCTATAAGGGATTTATTATCTACCTAACTTAGGTGACAGGGCAACAGTTAGGGATGTTGGTTTTATACACTTCATTTTGACTTTAAGACATCTGAAGGTTCGGGGCTTCCTTGGTGGCACAGTGGTTGAGAGTCTGCCTGCCGATGCAGGGGACGTGGGTTCGTGCCCCAGTCCAGGAAGATCCCACATGCTGTGGAGCAGCTGGGCCCGTGAGCCATGGCCGCTGAGCCTGCACGTCCGGAGCCTGTGCTCCGCAATGGGAGAGGCCACAGCAGTGAGAGGCCCGCGTACCGCAAAAAAAAAAAAAAAAAAAAAAAAATTAAATAAAATTTAAAAGACCTCTGAATGTTCTTTTCACTGGAATCATTATAGGAATAATTGGAAAACTCATGGCTTATTTCTTATCCTATGATACTTTGCTTTCTGGAGCATTTTTTTCAAATTCTTTTATCTCTAGGCATTTAAAATGGTAATATTCTTATGGAACACTGGGATAAACCAGGGGAGAATTGAGACTTTGGATGAGATGCTCATGTTCCAAGATGACTGTGCCTCGGCTTTAACCAACCCAACCCTCCAGTTACTTGAGGCCATAGACATTTGTTCATGGTTCAAAATTAGACTAAAGTCTTGCAAAATACAATCCATCTCAGGAACAATTGGGAAAATTGGCAAAATCTTCAGAATATTGTGTGAGAGTGTGGATACAACCAAGAATACGTTTTCTAACTTACTCTTGGTACAGGAGACAATATGCTTTCCATTTTGCTAAAGTTAATTTGAGTTGTTTCATTTTCAACTGGAAGAGCCCTAATTGATATATATTTCCATTCCTTAAAATTCAGGTCTAATAGGTTACGTTCCAGTTTAAAAATCTTCAGGACTCACCATTTCATATAGGAAAAAGTGCAAATCTTTATCTAATTATCAGAAACTGTGGGGATGGGTCTTAGAAATCTGTATTTTAACAAGGTGATTCTCTTGCATGATAAAGTTTGCAAACCATTGTCAAGGAGAGTCAGGCTTAGAGAACATCTTTGTCGAGGACTTTCTAAACTCTCTCATTACTTCAATACACTTTCCTTATGTCCTTTTAATTTCTGTTTCATTGGAGTTTTCTCTTCTATAGGGAACTCATCCCCTCCAGGGCTAAATCTTCCCTAACCAGTTGGGTTTTCAGTTTAACAATTTCATGCCCATGTTATGTGGGTGACTATTGTTACGTTTTCACTTCTTTAAAATTTTCCTGGAAGATTGGAAAATTAAAGTTACTAGATTTATCAATCACATGCCATCATATTTCCTTTTGGATGGAATTTTGAAATCATAAAATGTACTTTTTCCCTTCTTAGTTTGCCTCTTGTTGATTTCAGGCTAGTATGAAAATCATATTTCCTAGGCATACAAAAACTGATGACTTTGTGAGATACAAAACAATCAATATTGCATGGCAAGGGGACATCATTCTAGAGTTAAATTCTTGTCATGAAAATCCACGAAGAAGGCAAAATACATTTGCATAAATTGAACTTTATACTTGCATCGTGTAGTAGATATAGATGAATACAAGCCTTGTTTAGGGGTTTAGAGCCCCAGCTCAGGAGCTGGACTTCCTGAGCTTGGATCCTGATCTATCACTTACTGGTTATGAGACCTTGTACAAATCCTCTGTGCCTCAGTTCCTTTATCTGCCCACCACAGAGGATTTGTTCAGTAAATTTTAGCTAACTGTAGCTGTTGAAGCAGTATCTTGCCAAGAATACCCACTCATAGTAGTCAGGCAAGGTTTGTATAAATTAAGCATCTGTCTCTAAAAAGACTCATATTTTGATGACAGAGGACAGGTCAAGAATGATTAAACCCACACTGGGAAATGAAAAGAATGAATAGGTTCTTTTCAAACTGGCAATATATACTCAAACCTAATGGAACTTTAATTGGTATTCAATAAGATTTAGTATAGTTTCCAGTTTTCCCAAACCCAGAAACTTACACCGATTTTAGCTAAGATAATAGTTCTGTTATTTCTAATCTGTGCTCATTTCATCTGACTGTGAAATTTCTTCCTTTTTCCAGAGCCTCATTCTCTTCTAGCCCCCCTGCTTCAGAAAATGTTACCTTCATGTTTATAAAAGGATTGTGCTGATATGTTGTTACTTTGATGCCTGTAAGCACATACTATTGTTTGCCGGAAATGTTCTAAAATTTGTAAATAGCTCAAAGTCTATGCTAAGATTCTTGATAGACACAAGTCCAAAAGAGGTTTGGCTTTTCTACACTTTGGCTAAGCCTGCCAGGAATTTCTTAATTATCCCAGAATGTTTGTACTGTCTTTGAGAGTCTGGGCTTAGAATTTTGCTGTTTTTCCATTTCACACTCTGTATCTTATTGGCTACATTATTTTCCTTCACAGTTACACCCATAATATGCTTTCTAGTCTTGAAAACTCACTTAAATATTACATGTATGATTGTATATTCTTATTAAAAATATATTAAGCACCAGGCACTGTTCCAGTCATTTAGGGCAAAGTGGTTCTTAAAGTTCTAGCCATCATAATGCTTATATTAGTAAAATAAACTATAATTTCCTAGAAGAAAGAAACTGAAGCTTATTATATCTATTTTCCTCTTAGCAGACTTCTGGGAACATAAATAGAGTGTCCTAAGTTCACAAAGCCCACATAAGATAGTTCACTCAACCTTTCAGGAATGTTGTTAAGAATTAAAGGAATAGAATATTTGAGAGTACTCCGATACATTTTTATAAATGTGAATTATTTTCCCAGGCAAACAGAATTGGGTTTGGGGAATGTGTCTTGAATGGAAAGATGGTGATGAAAACAGGGAGTCATTGGGAAAAGGGGAAACAAGCCGTAGTTAACAATTATGTAGAACTGCTGTGAAATTCCACCCCCAACCTCAGAATCTAAAATGCATATATAGACCTTCTAGAATATGTAACTTAGTCATCAAGAGGTTCAACTACAGTGCAACTTGCAGTTTAGATCATTATTATATAGTAGAGTTAATTAAAAAATATTTAATCTCTCTGACTCTGAAATATTTAGTACAGAATACAAATGGGAATTTAAGTATTTCTCCAGTCCATTATGAAAATGTCTAGCATATTTTGTGGACAATACTTTCTTAGATTATTAGTTACTTTGCTGTTTGTTTTTCAGTAGGTGCAAGCATATTGTGAAATGTTCTATATTTATGAAACTTATGACAAACTGTGAAGATAACGTAATGCATTTTGGGTTAGCCAAAGCAGTAACCCAAATACTTCATTAAAATCCAAACCAACACTTTGGGTTGTATAGTTATTCATAGATAGATTTAAACATATTATTGAAGATAGATTTCACATTGCCATTTTTTAATTTCCATTTTTAGACTGTGAGACATGCATTAGACTGAAAATCAGCAAACATGAGGACTGGTCCTAACACTGACTCATCCAGGTTGGATATCATGTCTTTGGAGAAGTCTTCTCTGCACCCCTCTCCCAATAAAGCTAAATATTCTTCCACCATGTGCTGTCCTCTAATTTGTTCTCATATTTTCCTCTAGTGTAGTTGTGTGTTCACATACCTATCTGTTGTATCAGACAGTGAGTTTCCTGATGGGAGGCACTTAGTCTTTTTCCTCTTGGTTATTTTAGCACAGGACCTGGCACATTGTTGATGCTCAATAAATGTTTCTTGACTCTAATGCATTCAATTGATATAAATATTAATCTTTGATTAACTCTGGAAATATGCTGCAAGGTTAGTTAGGACCATCCAGAACTCTTTTTATTTCAATTCTGATTAAACAATAATTGAACCTCTGAACTTCTGAGCACTTGATTTACAGAAATAGAAACCTGGGCAAATAGCATTTATGTTTTTATATTCCTCCAAGAGTATGCTTATGCTTTCAGTGAAAGAATCTACTGAGGAAATCCATAGATATTGAATGCAAGTGAGCAAAATGAAGTGGCCCAAGTGCATGTCTGTGTGTGTGTGTGTGTGTGTGTGTGTGTGTGTGTGTGTGTGTAATTTGAAGGTTAGATGGGAAAAGCTTGTGTCAAGATGGCAGATCTTATCTTGTTAGTCACTAGCAGTGACAGTCACTACCCAATGCCTACTCTGTACCCACTTCTCTCTTTCTTAACAGCCATTCCAGTTACGGAGAATTGTGTTCAGCTAAAATCTTTGCTTTGCAGCCTCAGGTGTAGCTAGTAGTCAAGAGACCAATTCTGGCCAAAGATAAAATTAGTGGAAGCCTATTGCTAGGGCTTCCAGGAAAGTTTTATAAGAGAAATAAACTCACTGGGATCCTCTTTTATTCCCTTTGCCTTCCTTTCAGATAGATGTCTGGATGAGCAATCCTCTTGCAGTCATAAGCATTAAATCCACATTTTAGGATTGGTCCCAGTAAGAATATGGAAGAAATCTGGATCCTTGATGACGCTGGGTCACGGTACTCACCCTGATCTTTCTATCCATGGCTTGTTGCATAAGACAAGTAAACCACTTACTTAACTCACTGTTGAGGTTTCTTGAAACCAGACACAGTTCTGATACATTTGCCCTTCCAAGGAAAAGGGGAGCACATGACTTTCAAGTCTGATGAGACTTTCCATGGCCAAAACCATGAAATAACTCCACTGAAATAATTCTAGTGAAATAACTCCATCTCTGCCTATGGGGCAGGGGAATTGTACTGAATGACATATGGTGTATGAATATTTCTTTGTTACTTTTTCCTGAAGCCTAGGTTTAAAGAACATATGAGAGTTGTCTTAGAGGTAAATATGTAATTTCTGTGTATATCAATAGATGAATTCAATTACTGTGTATATGGCTAGGTTTGGCAAAAGTCAAATAAGCAGCTCCCCTTACATAATGTTGCTTTAATTAAGTTCATTTCAATCTGGGTGTAGTATATACTGCAGAAGCACAATCAATGAACATTGGTGATTTCCTTCAATCTTGCTTTTTGCCCCGTTTGTATAATTTATTGTGTCAGTGGTTCTCGAGTGGTGTGCTCCTACAGCTCATCATCTGGAAATCCTTCCCAGATGTGCTCAAAATTTTTTATTAATTTGTGTACTTTATTTTTTATAAGTGAGTACACATGATTGTGACTGGAAGAGAAAACACCCTTCTTTTAATCCCAGAGGATTATTTGGCCTTGAGAATAATTGATTCATATCCTGCCCACTCCACCCCTATTATTCAAATAGAGATTGTTGAAGAAATCTCTGCCCTATAAATTTAGCTGATCCAAAAATGAAAGGGAAAAAATACTTTATTTTAAAGATGTCTGCAGGATCCGTGTATAACTCAAGGGTTTTTTCCAATTAAGAATCATATGATCCTAGAAGAGTTTCCATTCCTAGGTATCAAAATGGCAACACAGTTTTAAAACAAGAAGTGATCATCTCTATGGTGGCATTTATCCACGGAGGTAATATTTCTGGTTAGTGAATTTCAGGACTTGAAACCAGGCCTCTGCCTCTTAGTTTGTGGAACAGTCAAAGGGCTAAAAGAGCTCTGTATAATCACATGCAAAACTATTTATTATAAGCAGCTATAATTATGTACATTGTTTCTCTTTATGAATTATAGTGCTTGTCAATGGGGATTGTGTGCCTGTATATGTATACACATGTGTATACATGTATGTGTTTGTTTGACTCATTAATCTGCTAAATACACCAAAGGAATGAGGAGAAATATTTTTACCTTAAACTGAAGGACCTGGCATAGCTCAACATCTGTACAGTCTACTTTCTAGTGTCCAATTCTTTACCATGAAGAAGGGTACCTAAAACTGAAATTGCATTTGCTAGACTGCTTTGCAGCTTTGTTTCTGGGTGAAATGATGTTTGACCAACCAGATGACCTTGCATAACACTTAGAAGGTGACAGTGAGGCAAAGGTCACATGGCCGGCTGATTGTTTATTTTTAATGACATTCATTGGGATACACATTATATAGAATATATAAGTGACCTTTATTGGGGTACACTTTATATAGAATATACATTTTAAGTTTATAGTTTGATGAGCTCTAACAAACGTGTAGACCCGTGTAACCAGTCTCAGTATAAAGGTACATAATTCCCTCACCCCAGAAAATTTCTAGTGCCTCCTTCCAGTTAATCATCCACCCCTGATCCAGGCAACTATTGATTTCTGCTTTTTATTACCACGGATCACAGTTATCTTTCCTAGAGATTCAAGTAAGTGGAATTGTATATGTATCCTCTTTAAATCTGGCTTCTTTTACTCAGCCGACTGTTTCTGAAATTTATCCACATTCTAGACATGGTGGACAGGATTCTAAGCTTCTCTTAGTTATTCAGTCAAACTCTAATCTAGATGCTGTTGTGAAGGTATTTTCCAGATGTAATTAAATTCTCTAAGTTTACTTTAAGTAGGGAGATTTTCCTCAGTGAGCCTGCACTAAACAGATGAGACTTTACAAAAAGTTAGAGATATCTGAAGTCTGAGAGAAGCTCTGCTATTGCCTTTTTTTTTTTTTTTTTTTTTTTTTTATGCGTTACGCGGGCCTCTCACTGTTGTGGCCTCTCCCGCTGCGGAGGACAGGCTCCGGACGCGCAGGCTCAGCGGCCATGGCTCACGGGCCCAGCCGCTCCGCGGCATGTGGGATCTTCCCAGACCGGGGCACGAACCCGTGTCCCCTGCATCGGCAGGCGGACTCCCAACCACTGCGCCACCAGGGAAGCCCTGCTATTGCCTTTTAAAGAGAGAACTTCCATGTTGTAGAGGGGTCATAGCAGAGAACACCAAGCAGTCTCTAGGAGCTGAGAACAGCCCTGTGTTGACAGCCAGCAAGGAAAGCTGCAACCTCAGTCTTACAACCAAAAAGAACTGAATTCTGTCAACAACCACAGTGAACTTAGGAGAGACCCTGAGCCTCAGGAGATCAAAGCAATGGCCAACACCTTGAGTTCAGCCTGGTGGGACCTGAGCAGACAGCCCAGTTATGCCATGCCCAGACTTCTGGTGGACAGAACTATGAATTAATAGATGGGCATTCCTTGAAGCTGCTGAGTTTGTGGTAATTCATTATGCACCAATAGAAAACCAATACATTGTATATGTCATTGAACTGTTCCTTCTTATTGGTGAGTGTGAGTTATCTACTACTGCATAAGAAATCACCAACAATTTAGTGTCAAAACAACACACAATTATCTCAGAGTTTCTGTGGGTCAGCAATCTGGGCATAGCTTCTGTGAATAATCCTCTGATTCAGGGTTGCTTACAAGCCTGCAAACAGTGTCAGCCAGCACTGAGGTCTCATCTGAAAGTTAACTTGGGGACAGCCCACTTTCAGTGGGAAGGGTCCACTTAATGTGATTGTTGGCAGGATTCAGTTCTTTGAAGTTATTAGACTGATGGCCTCAGATGCTAGACAGCTGTTAGCCAGAGGCTTCCTTCAATTTGTTGCCTTGTGGGCCTCCTGGAGATGGCAGTTTGCTTCACCAAAACCAGTAAGAGAGGGGGTCTGCTAGTAAGATGCCACAATCTCTAGTAATACGATCATAGAACTGACATCCCCTTAACAATGAGGTGTTTTATTAGTTAGAAATATAACACTCATGGGGAGGGGATTACAGAAAGCTGTGAATACCATTTGGAAGCTGGGATCCCTGGGAGCTATCTTAGAAGCTACCTACCACTGCAGTGAGTGAATTTATGTGAATTTATCAGAATGTTTTTATCCATTCCATTCAACAGTAGGTAGACACTTTTGTTGATGTCAGATTTGGACTTTCATTTAGAAAGAAAACAAAAGTTGCTATGAACATTCAAAGTATAAGTGTTTCCATGGGCATATGTTTCATTTGTCTTGAGTGGAATTACAGGGTCACATAGAAAGTATATGTTTAATCTGAGTTAGAAACTGCCCCCAATGCTTTCCAAAGTGATCCTACCAATTTACACTCCCCACAATGTACAACAATGTATCAGAGTTCCAGTTATTCTGTAGCTCCACAAACACTTGAAAGTGTCAGTCAACTAAATTGTAGCCATTTGAATGGGAATATAATGGTACTCATTACGGTTTTAATATGCATTTCTGTAATACATATTCGGTATGTTAATGAGGTCAAGCATCTTTTCAGATACTTAGAGGCCATTTGTATATCTTCTTTTGTGAAATATGTTTGAATAGATTGCCTATTTAAAAAATTGACTTGTTTAAAACTTTTTATTATTGAGTCTTATTATCACATATATGTATTGCAAATACTCTTCCTAAGTTTGTGGCTTGCATTTTCAATTTTTTTTTTTGCGGTACGCGGGTCTCTCACTGTTGTGGCCTCTCCCGTTGCTGAGCAACAGGCTCCGGACGCGCAGGCTCAGCGGCCATGGCTCACGGGCCCAGCCGCTCCACCGCATGTGGGATCCTCCTGGACCGGGGCACGAACCCGTGTCCCCTGCATCGGCAGGCGGACTCCCAACCACTGTGCCACCAGGGAAGCGCTTGCATTTTCAATTTTAAACACTCTACTGTAAAGCTGTTTTTATATTTGATGAAATACATTTTATCCATTTTTTAAATGATTGTTACTTTTTGAACTACCTATGAAAATATTTCTATCTCAAAACTATTGTATTTTTATCTCAGGAGTTCTATGATTTTAGCTTTTATTTTTGTACCTGTGATCTATTTTGAATTTAATTTTTCTGTGCATTTTGAGGTAAGGGTCGATTTTTTTTTAATCTATTTGTAGATACTTCTAATTTTCCCAGCACCATTTATTGAAAAAACTCTCCTTTCTCCATTGAATTATTTTGTCTAGATTATTATGTTTAAAATCAAATGACCAACATATGCATGGTCTACTTTTAAACTTTTTTTTTTTTTTTTTGCTCCATTTATCTGTATGTGAATTCTTTCAACAATACTATTGTCTTGATTACTGTAGATTTTTGGAAATCTTAAAATCTAAGTACTCAAGTTTTGTTCTTTTATAAGTTATTTTGGCTATTCTAGGTCCTTTGTATTTCCCTGTAACTTTTTGAATTAGATTGTCAATTCTCAAAAATAAAACTTTCTGGGATTTTGAATGGGATAGTGTGGAATCAATAGATCAATTTAGGGAGAAGTGGTAACTTTTAATATTGAGTACCTTAATCCATGACATGGTATTGCTCTCCATAATGATCTTTTTTTTTAATGATTTCTTTTTTATTTTAATTTTTTAATTTATTTTTGGCTGCATTGGGTCTTCGTTGCTGCATGCAGGCTTTCTCTAGTTGCAGTGAGCCGGGGCTACTCTTTGTTGCGGTGCACGGGCTTCTCATTGCACTGGCTTTTCTCTTGCTGCGGAGCACAGTCTCTAGGCCCGCCAGCTTTAGTAGTTGCAGCATGCAGGCTCAGTAGTCGTGGTGCACAGGTTTAGCTGCTCCTCCACATATGGGATCTTCCTGGACCAGGGCTTGAACCTGTGTCCCCTGCATTGGCAGGCAGATTCTTAACCACTGCGCCACCACGGAAGTCCCTCCATAATGATCTTTAATTCCTCAGCAATATTTATAGTTTTCAGTGTGCAGGCCTGGCAGTTTGTTAAATTCTAAGTATTGATATTTCATAGTTTGGGATGCAATCGTGAATAGTTAAAAATTAATTACCTTTTGTTCGTAACTAGTACACAGAAATACAGTTGATTTTTATATTGATCTTATCTTCTGCAATCTTGTTATACTCACTTGTTAATCCTAGTAGCTTTTCTTGTAGACTCCTTAGGAGCTTCTACATATGTCATCATGTCATTTGCTAATTAAAACAGTCTTACTTCTTACTTTCACATTGTGTCTTTATTTATTTATTTTGCTTTATTGCACTTCACTACAGTTGGTTAGGGATGTTAAGTGTGGAGGCCCTTTCCTTTTTCCTAATGTTAGGGAGAAAACAATCTTTCAGTATGATGTTAGTTGTAGTTTTTTATAGATATTCTTTTTTTTTAACATCTTTATTGGAGTATAACTGCTTTACAATGCTGTGTTAGTTTCTGCTGTATAACAGAGTGAATCAGCTATACATATACATATATCCCCATATCTCCTCCCTCTTGTGTCTCCCTCCTACCCTCCCTATCCCACCCCACTAGGTGGTCACAAAGCACCAAGCTGATCTCCCTATGCGATGCAGCTGCTTCTCACTAGCTATCTATTTTACATTTGGTAGTGTATATATGTCCATGTCACTCTCACTTCATCCCAGATTACCCTTCCCCCTCCCTGCCGTGTCCTCAAGTCCTTTCTCTATGTCTGCGAGTTTATTCCTGTCCTGCCCCTAGATTCTTCAGAACGATTTTTTTTTTTTTTTAGATTCCATATATATGTGTTAGCATATGGTATTTGTTTTTCTCTTTCTGACTTACTTCACACTGTATGACAGACTCTAGGTCCATCCACCTAACTACAAATAACTCAATTTTGTTTCCTTTTATGGCTAATATCCCATTGTATATATGTGCCACATCTTCTTCATCTATTCATCTGTCGATGGACACTTAGGTTGCTTCCATGTCCTGGCTATTGTGAATATAGCTGCAATGAACATTGTAGTATATGACTCTTTTTGAATTATGGTTTTCTCAGGGTATATGCCCAGTAGTGGGATTGCTGGGTCGTATGGTAGTTCTATGTTTAGTTTTTTAAGGAACCTCCATACTATTCTCCATAGTGGCTGTATCACTTTGCATTCCCACCAACAGTGCAGGAGGGTTCCCTTTACTCCACACCCTCTCCAGCATTTATTGTTTGTAGATTTTTTGATGATGGCCATTCTGACCGGTGTGAAGTGATACCTCACTGTAGTTTTGATTTGTATTTCTCTAATGATTAGTGATGTTAAGAATCCTTTCATGTGTTTGTTGGCAATCTGTGTGTCTTCTTTGGAGAAAGGTCTATTTAGGTCTTCTCCCCATTTTTGGATTGGGCTTTTTGTTTTTTTGATATTGAGCTGTATGAGCTGCTTGACTAGATGAGAATGTTCCCTTCTATCATTAGTTTACTGAGATACTATTTCACAAATAAGTGTTGAATTTTGTCAGATGCTTTTTCTGAATCTAGTTAAATATCTAGTGTTTCTTCTCCCTTAGTCTGTTAACTTAATGAATTATAATGATTGGAATTATAAAGTTAAATTAACTGTTCATTCCTGGGAAAGCACCATAGGGTTATACTTCCTTTTTACAGATTTACTGGATGAGGTTTGCTAGTATTTGTTCAGGACTATTGTGTCTAAATTCATGAGGAATATTTGTCTGTACTTTTCTTATATTATTTTGAATCGTGGTAATATTCTCTCATAAAATGAATTAAGCAATGTTCCAGTATCCTACAATTTTCCGTAAGAGTTTACATAATATTGGTATTATTTTTCCTTAAATATGTAATAGAATTCACCAGTGAAGCCATCTGAATCTGGAGATTTCTTTGTGGGATCATTTAAAATTTTAATTCCAATTTCTTTAATTGATGTATGGCTATTCAGATTTTCCATTTCTTTCTGAGTCAGTTGGGTAATTCATAGCTCTTTTCAAGGAATTTATTCTTTCCATCAATTATTTAAATGTATTGGCTTAAAGCTGGTCATAGTATTCACTTACCTTTTTAATGTCAGTAGAATTTATATTGATGACCCCTTTTTCATTCCTGATATTGGTGACATATGTCTTCTCACTTTGTCTCAGTATATTTTCCTGCTTAGGGTTCATTGTGCATCTTACATAGTTAAGTTTTTTTCTTAAATTTGAAAAATTGTTCTTTATAGCTTTAAATATTTGCTCTGCCACCATCCCTTTCTGGGACCTCAATTATACAAGTTTTAGATTGCTTAATATTGTCCCACAGGTCACTGAAATGTATTCCAATCTTTTTTTCACTCTTGTTTTCCTCCCTGTGTTTCATTTTAGGTAATTTTTATTGACATTCTTTAAAAGTTCTCTAGCGTTCCTTCTGCAGTATCTAATCTACCATTAATCCCATGTAGTGAATTTTTCATGTTAGATATCCTATTTTTCATCTCTAGAAATTCTATTTTGTTCTTTTCAAAATATTTCCTTTGTCTCTACACTATGATTGTTTTTCTTACTCAATTGAACAAAACTATAATAGATGTTTTAATATCCTTTTCTTCCAATTCTCTTTCTATCATTTCTATGATTCCTTGTTCTGCTTAATTTTGGTAGTTTTTCTCTTGGTTATGTGTCTCATTTTCCTGTTTTTTAGCATGCATAATAATTTTTGGCTGGATGCTGGATGTGTACTCTTACAGTGGTGATGATCAGTAATTGTTGTCCTACTTTAAAGAGTGCTGGCCTTTGTTCTAGAATGCAATTAAGTTACCTGCTGTTTAACTTCATCTTTTTTTAATTTTTCTTTGGATATGACTTGGGTAGCCTTTACTCTAGGTATAATTTGGCTCCCCTCCTAAAATGTGGCTTTTTCTAAATCTCTGTTGAGTTTTAAGAGTCATCAGTGAGGACTCTCCACAGTGACTGGAGCAAATATATGGATCCCCATCTCTCCCAGTCAGTTTTTGCCTATTGTCATGGGGTTTCATCCCATGTGTTTACATCTTATCATTCAGCTAAGTCTCAAAGGGCCTTCTTAAGATTTCTAGTGTTCTTCTTGTACATAGCTCCCTCCTCGTTGGAACTCCAATTCACTATTTCCATGCTTCTTAAACTTCTTGAATTACAGTCTCTTTCTTCTCAAATTATTGATATAGCCATGATCTGATTAAAACCATCTTCCCTACTCCAGGTTCTAGAATATATAACTCCAGATAGAAATCTAGGGCAATCATAAGGCTCACCTTATTTGTTCCTAGTCTCTTAAGGATCACAGTCCTGCACTAGCCATTGTCCAATGTACAGAAACAGTAGTTTCTAAAATTATTTTACCCTTTAATTGTATTTTTAGTGCATTTTTATTTGATATAAACTTAACTGTGTTTTCCCCCAGTTTTATTGAGATATGATTGAAATACCTGTGTAAGTTTAAGGTATACAGCGTAATGATTTGACTTATATATATGGTCAAATAAGTACCACAATAAGTTTAGTTAATATCCGTCATCTCATACAGATTTAAAAAAGGAAGGAAATCCCTTTTTCCTTGTGATGAGAAATCTTGGATTTACTCTTTTAACACCTGTCATATATACCATATAGCCATGTTAATTATTGTCATCATGCTGTACCTTACATCTCTAATACTTATAACTGAAAGTTTACACCTTTTTTTTTTTTTTTTTTTTGCGGTACCCGGGCCTCTCATTGTTGTGGCCTCTCCCGTTGTGGAGCACAGGCTCCAGACGCGCAGGCTCAACGGCTATGGCTCACGGGCCCAGCTGCTCCGCAGCATGTGGGATCTTCCCAGACCGGGCACGAACCCGTGTTCCCTGCATCGGCAGGCGGACTCTCAACCACTGCGCCACCAGGGAAGCCCAAGTTTACACTTTTTGACCACTTTCATCCAAACAGTAATTTAATGCATTTTAATATACTTTGTCCAGTTCTTTCTTTGCTAAAGGCAGGAGAGTAAATCTGATTTTTTTCTTTCATCATGAAATCAGAAGTCCTTCTCCTTTTCCTACTTCTCCTCTTCCTCCTCCTCCTTCTCCTTCTTCTTTTTCTCTGAGAAAGCATTTTTGTGAAGTTCTTGGTATTTTCTGAGGTTGTTTTCCGTGTTCAGTTATTGTTTCAATGTCTGGAGATTCTGTCATGGGACATGTATTTTTTGTCACGCAGCGTGGATTACTTGCAATGATAGTGACTTCCTGATGGCTAGATTCTACCAAAATGGCAAGTTACTGCATGATATTTTAACAAATCTTATGTTTAACTTAATTTTATGGTATAAAACAGGAAATTTTATAATACCTGTATTTCTGTCCAATAGACTTACCTTCTTCAAAGCAGGTCTTAAACATTTCATTTTCCTAAAATATAATAATACCTTATATTTTGCTATATGTCATCCACTTGGGGGGAAAAAAATCTGTATTAGTTTCCTAAGGCTGACATAACAAATAGAGCTTGTGGCTTAAAGCAACAGAAATTTATTCTCATATTTCTGGAGGCCCAAAGTTCAAAATCAGGTTGTCAGCAAGGCTACATTTGCCCTAAAATGTTCTAGGGAAGAATCTTTCTTTGCATCTTCTAGAATCTGATGGCTCTTGAAATTGCTTAATTACATCTGCAAAGATCCTTCTTCCAAATAAGGTCACATTCTGAGACATATCTTTTGGGGGACAATAATTCAACCGATTACAATACCTAATGAAAAGAGCATCATTTAATACTGATCCCTTGAATTTCATGTGACAAGCTGATGAGAAACTGTGACTTTCCAGGAAATGACTATATGACTATGATATTATGAAACAGAACTTCTCTCTCTCTCTTTCTCTCTCTCACTCTCTCTCTCCAAAGAGAAATACCTTTTTCACAGGTTTGTACCATTTGCTATAATAGTCATAAAAGGATAACATAGTACCCTCCTTCAATATAGTTACTGATAAGTCATCAATACACAAATAATTAGAGCTCTGTTCAATAGAGCAAATTAACAAATGTCCAAAGGCAGGTTGTAAAATGGTTGGGTATACTACTTTAGAGAAGAAACTTCTGAAGTCTGCATTCAACTGGAAAAGCTTCATAAATAAGAGGGAGCTTGAGAAGGGCCTTGGAGCACGAGGAACAGAATGGAGGGCACTTCAGAAGGAAAAGAGGAGAGAAACAAGAGTGAACAAAGGCTTAGGGTTAGGCACGGGAAAGGTGATCAGGTGAAAGAGGTGGAAAATTCAGTAATTCGGTGACAAACTATGAATTCAACCTAGGATAAGACCTTGATGTTTGCGATATTGTGATATGTAATAAATATATATTTGGTTTTCATCCCCATTTCTGGCACACAGCTCCTAAAACCCTTGGAATTTCCCAAGTATAGAGCATAAAGGTGTCTTTGTTATGTTAATGAATGACTTTTGGAAAGCACCTAAGGATGCTGGTTGCTAGGGGAGCCAACCATGTGATGGAGGATAGGAAATCTCTGTCCCATCCCCTGAACTCCAGGGAGAGGCGAGGGGCTGAGTGAACGGCCAATGGTCAATGATTTAATCAATCATATCTATATAAGGAAGCCTCCATAAAACCCCCAAAGGAAAGAATTTGGAGAGCTTCTGTGTTGGTGAACAATTGGAGATGTGGGGAGAGTTTCACACATGGAGAGGGCATGGAAGCTCCATGCCCCTTCCCACATACATTGCCCCATGCATATCTTTCATCTGGCTGTTTCTGAATTACATTCTTTTATAATAAACTGGTAATATAGTAAGCAAAGTGTTCCTCTGAGTTTTGTGAGCTTCTCTAACAAATTAATCCAACCCAAAAAAGACATTGTTGGAATCTCTAGTCTATAGTCAGTTGATCAGAAGCACAAGAGAAAACCTGGGCTTGCAATTAGTATCTGAAGTTGGAGGCTGTCTTGTAGGACTGAGCCCTTAACCTGTGGAATCTGATGGTATCTCCAGGTAGAAAGTGAGTTGAATTGAGTTGAACCATAGGACACCCAGCTTGTGTCTGAGAATTGCTTGGTCATGTGGGGGAAAACCCCACACATTGGAATTGGTTACAAAATCATAGCATTTATCTCATAGAAAATGAAAATCCACTTATTTTTGGAGCATGGATTATGAATGATCTTATCTCTTTACATTTTTCTCCCACTTCCACCTCTTCCTCCTTCAATGTTGTTACAAGGTAATCTCTCCAATAGACTTTCCAATGTTGTTCCAACATAGTCTTTCCACTAGTCTACTATGCACATTCAAAACCTCTTCAGTCTTTTTGCATTTCTTCAGCACCTCCCCCAATCTCATAATTTTCTCCTCCCTCCTCTCAATCAATTTATAAAACTTAACATAGTGACTCTATGGTCATTTAGATGTGAATGTTTGCAAGTGAGCCATGTACAGAAGTAATACCACCCAATAGACATTTTTCTTTCATTTCAAACCCAGAAACTATTTAGATGTTGACTGTACTTGAATATTCCTTTGATTAAGAGGTAGGGTTTCTATATTTTATTATAGCTCCAACCTTACTGTAACAAAATGCAAGGCAGATTTAAGTTTATATTTAGCAGGGATCTGTTTAAAATGTGAATGAAGACCAGTGTGGGTGAGTGGGAACCACACTTGCATTCACTGGTAATGCTCTGGTTCACTCTGGCTTCAGTGATTTCCCTTCGGCATGCTAGGGTGGAGCAGAACAGCTGATGAAGGGGGCAGCAGTTTGAACATACGGTTTAGTCATGTAAATATTCTCTAAGCTCCAGCACTGAAATATTACTCTCAGTTTATTAGTTCACAAGAAAAACACAAATATGTGTGCAAATAAGCATTACATGCAAAGATACCTTTAATACTGTAACTAGTCTTATTATTTCCAATTTAGTCTTTTCTGGAAATAAACAAAAATGAGGATTACAAGCTTGTCATGATATCTTCACAATAGTTATTTCTAATACAACTGAAAACAGCAAGGCATAATCTATGGAGTAAGAGGTGGTAAGTAGGTTGTATATCCCATTTCCTTTCCTATGTTCCTCCACACATTACATGGCCACAGATAATGAAGTATCATATGAATGCTTTGTTTCTCAGCCTTTACACATTTTCTCCTCCCATCCAGGCTGCCACATAATTAAAGGAACACTTTAAAGAGTCCCATATTGTAGAGCATCACGTAAGCCTCAGGCAAAATATAACAGCACTAACTGGTCATGATAGAAAAACCATCCCAGAACCATGATTACTAGTGAAAACAAACAAAATGAAAATTATGCAGACTAACTAGACAAACTTTATCAGAAGTGTCTACTCTCCTTTTAAACAGCAAAAACAAAGCAATGAAGAAAAGTTTAAACATGTCCACTGATTCTGGAAAAGGAAGAAGAATGTTTTAGGTATTCTTTCCTATGCCAAGGTCATCTGCTTTTCTGCATCACTCAATCCTAATTAAAGGTAAATGAATACATCCAGTGACAGTAAACTGGCTCCTAGGTGGTCTCGATCTTCCAAGGGCCAGAGGAAGAACATCTACAACAGCAGGTAAAATGTATTAGATTTGCTGAGCCTATGGAAAGACAGAATATGCAAAAGTGTAAAAAATTGTCTTTGAATGTGAAGTGGCAAGATGCTTATTCCCATAAGGCTGAGGATTGTGTCTAAATTAATCTTGCCCCTGGCATGAACTGTAGAGAATCAGATACTTTTACAAATGTGACTGTTACTGTTATAGCTAAATGAATGCAATGTATGGGACAAAGGATTTAGGTTGAGCAGTTTAAATAATTTGCACATTTCAGGATTTTAAAATTGGAGTTGTCAATTTGTTTTTGTAAAGGGAGACACAGCAGATTTTAGGCTTTATGAGCCATACTCTGCCACAACTACAGAAATCTGCTGTTGGAGCAGGAAGGCAGCAATTGATCATATGTAGAATAATGGGCGCGGCTGTGCACTTGCACTGAACTATTAACAACTCCCACTCTAAAGTATTAACATGTTTACCAGAGCTGAGCCAAAGCATGGCTCTTGGGGAGTGAGAATGAAAGTGGCTGATGATGAGGTTTATTGTCAAAGAGAAAGGCTAAGCTCCAACTCCCATAGCTTCTGCTAAATGTCTCTCTAGGGGAAAAGCTGGCTGGCAATGCAATGGAAGCATCAATACAAATTCCATAGACCTCTTTCTAATTAGACTCCTGCACTCAGTCTCCACTCCATCCATAGCAATGTTGCAACTTGCATGGCACAGAAAAATACAGAGAGTGTTCACCTAGCGAAAGGAATGAGTAAGGTGTCTTTCCTGCACATTAGGAATGGAATATATTGCTTCTCACAGCCAAATCAATTGAAATATTCCAACAGTTTAAATAAAATTGAATTCTGATCATTATACTAGATCAGTGGTTTTCAACTGGAGGTGATTTGACAATGTCTGGAGACACTTTTTGTTGTCATAACTGGAGAGTGGTTGCTACTGGCATCTTGTGGCTAGAGGCCAGGGATGCTACTGGACATCTTACATGCACAGGACAGTCTCCAACAACAAAAGATTATCCAGTTCCAAATGTTACTGAATCCAAGTTCACACTGCTCACAGCATGACAGGCTAGTAAATCGAGAGATGAGTTGTGGGGCAAGAAATAGCAGCTTTATTTGGAAAGCCAGCAGATGGAGAAGATGGTGGACTAGTGTCCCAAAGAACAATCTTCCCCAAGTTAGAATTCAGCCTTCTTTTATACTAAAAGGGGAGGAGGTATTGTTGGTTGCTGCAAATTTCATGGTGCCAGAATCTTTTGTTCTTCAGCTGTCCACATAGGTCTGGTCATGGTGTTCCTATAAATATCCAAGACAAATGTTATTCTCTGTTCTGCAACTTTTTATCTCTGTATGAATGGAAAAGTGTTATACCTTTAAAGGTCAGAGCCTTGAGAATGGGCTATGCTGTATATTTCAGGCTATACGCAACATTCTTAACCTGTAGCAAAAGCAATAGAATACAAAGGTTAAAGTAAAATACACAGATCCAATATGGAGTCAAATTTGTTCTTCCCCTTTTCAGAAATATCAATAGTGCCAAAGTTGACAAACCCTGTGCTGATACTTTAATAAAGTCCTCCTTTAGTGAACATAATTACAAAAAATACATTTTCTGGAGAAGTATTGAGAGCCATCAGCAAATAAAAAGTTGTAAAAGCAAAAGCGTTCCAAGTAGTTTGCAGAAGGTATTCTCTTGAAAACATTTTGCTCTTTCAAATTAATGCAAGAAGTAAAGGAACACCTCTTATTTTTAGATCTCAGTGCAGTATCTTTCAGAATATGATCTGAAACAATTTTGTTTTGAATTCAGGTATTTTGTAGTTTAATTTTCTAACCCTGACACTGGTTAAAAATTTAGATATATTTAGGTTTTGCAATATGTACATGATATAGTCTGGAATTATATCAAGCTTGAACAATAATTTACCTGGTTGATGCTGAGGATTGGAACTTTGGAAGAGAGATGGTTTAAAGGACGTGATAAAATAGGAGTAATGCTTTTGTAGAGTTGCAAAGGGATTAGTGGGGCCTTAGAACTTCCTGAAAACTATATGCTTTTCTGTCGGGAAGGCAGGAGCTAATATATGGTTGAGGCTGTACTGACAGAATCAGGTCAAAGTGTTCTGCTTCGTTTTGATGTGTCTTAATATGGAGTTCCTCAGATGGAGATAAACCTATATAACTCTGAGTCTGGGGAAAAGAAGAACACTCCAGCAGACACATGGAGTTTCCTCAATGGATAAACTTAATATGTTAATCAAGTTTACCCTAAATGACCGGGAGCTGTTGAAACTTATCATAACATCCAAATCATTCAATAACAACTAAATTAGGAAACAGGAACTAATCAATAAATTCTCCCCTGAACAAAAATAAAATTAAACTAGCTGGTTATTTGCAGCATTTAAAAGAAAATTCCTGCTACTAGGTAATTAATTAAAAAAAAAAAGTTTATCTCAAACTCCCAATCTATCCCTCCACCCCACCCTTCCCCCCAGGTAACTATAAGTTCATTCTCTAAGTCTGTGAGTCTGTTTTATAAATAAGTTCACTTTTATTATTATTTTTTTGTTCCATATATAAGCGATAGCATATGATATTTGTCTTTCTCTGTCTGACTTACTTCACTTAGTATGATAATCTCCACGTTTGGGATTGACACGTACACACAGCTATATTTAAAATAAAATGTCTTTTTATGAAAAAAAGTTTACTTTAGAATAGCTTTAGGCTTATTTTTTAAAAATTTGAAAGGTAGTACAGAGAATTCCAGTATATACCACATCTGGTTTCCCCTATTATTAATTACATTATTACATTACATTATTAATATCTTACATTAGTAAAGTGCATTGTCACAATAGTTTATTATCAACTAAAGTTCATACTTTATTCAGATTTCCTTAGTTTTTTTCCTAACATCTTTTTTCTATTCCAGGATCCCATGCAGGATGCCATATTACATTTAGTCATCATATCTTCTTTTGTTGCAACAGTTTCTCAGACATTCCTAATTTTTGATGGTTTTAAGAAGTCTTGATCAGGTATTTGAGAAGTCCTGATCAGGTATTTTGTAGAATATTTCTCAAGTGGGATTTTTCTGATGTTTTCCTCAATATTAGTTTGGGGTTGTGGGTTTTGAGAGGAAGACCAAAGAGATAATGTGCCAATCTTAACAAATTGTAACAAGACTATATGCTACCAATGTGATGTATAACTCTTGACATTAACCTTTATTGCTGAGCTGAGTTAGTGTACTTCATTGAGGTATTCAATGTTAAACTGAATTTTATTTATGTGTTGAAATTGTATGTACTAAGTGACATACATCATATAAAATAGCTTGACAGAATGTTCAGGTAACTTTCCTTTTTTTAAATCACTGTATTTCCCTGAAAAGTATTCATTCAACTATTTCTTTAATTGAAACCAGAACCATTCACTACTGTGTCACACCTGATCCTAGACTAACTTATATTAAGCCTATGCATAACAGTCTCTACTTTACTTCTGTGAAATAACAGTGAAAGACACATCTCTTTTCTAAGGTGGCATAAAAACACACTATTACTATTGACTATGATATTTTTAGTGAGAACATCTTGCACTTTTTATAGCATTTTCACATGCACTACTTCTCTTGAGTCACGTCAAAACCCTGTAAAGTAATCAGCAGATATTATTTCTTTAGTCACAGTAACTACCTTTGGTAATTAGCTTTCAATATAACAAGTTTTTGGATATTGTATGTGTCGTCATTGTTTTGTGAAAGCAAAGATATATTAACAGTTAAGGAAAAGTACAACCCTTCTTTCCCTAAAAAGTTTACATTTGTACTTATTGAGTGTATGTAATATATAGACTTGTAATTAGAATATATCCAATGATTTCCATTATAAAAAATATTGTCAGCACAGGCCCATCATGTAGCTGCAGCACAGCATTCCCTAACGTTGCAACTGGGGGAAAAATCACTTTCCAGTCTGTTTTGCATGGTGTGCATGTCCATCTGGATTCCCTGAAAGTCCATCTGCTGCCTCGGTCAAGATAAATTCCACTTGCATGAAGGTTGCATGCCTGCATATTGAATCTTTGTTGCAAAACTAGCTACAGAAGAGAAGCAAGACAAAGTCTTCTGTGTTCCCCTCCACTATCAAAGGAAAGGGGAAAATGTCTCAGTTGAAAGCCATATGACTGATAGGGTCTTAGTGTTCTGGCCTGGTGTCAGGCCTGAACCTCAGAGGTGGGGGAGCCAAGCACAGCACATTGGACAACCAGAGACGTCCCAGATAATATCAGTCAGTGAGAGTTTTCCCAGAGATCTCCTTCTCAATGCTAAGACCCAGCTCCACTCAATGACCAGCAAGCTCCAGTGCTGGACATCCCATGCGAAACAAGTAGCAAGACAGGAACACAACCCCACCCATTAGTAGAGAGGCTGCCTAAAATCATACTAAGCTCACAAACACCCTAAAACACATCACCGGATGTGGTCCTGCCCACCAGAAAGAAAAGATCCAGCCTCATCCACCAGACCACAGTCACCAGTCCCCTCCACCAGGAAGCCTACACAACACACTGAACCAAATTTACTCACTGTGAACAGACACCAAAAACAATGGGAAATACAAACCTGCAGCCTGCAAAAAGGAGACCACAAACACAGTAAGCTAAGCAAAATAAGAAGACAGGAAAATACACAGAATATGAAAGAGCAAAGTAAAAACTCACCAGACCAAACAAATAAAGAAGAAATAAGCAGTCTACTTGAAAAATAATTCAGAATAATGATAGTAAATATGATCCAAAATCTTGGAAAAAGAATGAAGAAAATACAGGAAACGTTTAACAAGGGCCTAGAAAAAATGAGAGCAAACAAACAATGATGAACAATACAATAAATGAAATTAAAAGTTCTCTAGAAGGAATCAATAGCAGAATAACTGGGGCAGAAGAATGGATACGTTACCTGGAAGATAAAATAGTGAAAATAACTACCACAGAGCAGAATAAAGAAAGTAGAATGAAAAGAATTAAGGACAGTCTCAGAGACCTCTGGGACAATATTAAAAACACCAACATTCAAATTATAGGAATCCCAGAAGAAGAAGAGGAAAAGAAAAGGACTGAGAAAATATTTGAAGAGATTATAGTTTAAAAGTTCTCTTATATGGGCTAGGAAATAGTCAATCAAGTCCAGGAAGTGCAGAGAGTCCCATACAGGATAAATCCAAAGAGAAACACAACAAGACACATATTAATCAACCTATCAAAACTTAAATACAAAGAAAATATATTAAAAGCAGCAAGGGAAAAGCAACCATAAAACATACAAGGGAATCCCCATAAGGTTAACAGTGGACCTTTCAGCAGAAATTCTGCAAGCCAGAAGGGAGTGGCAGGACATATTTAAAGTGATGAAAGGGAAAAATCTACAACCAATATTACTCTAGCCAGAAAGGATTTCATTCATATGAGACAGAAAAATTAAAACCTTTACAGACAAGCAAAAGCTAAGAGAATTCAGCACCACCAAACCAGCTTTACAACAAATGCTAAAGGAACTTCTCTAGACAAGAAACACAAAAGAAGGAAAAGACCTACAATAACAAAACCAAAACAATTAAGAAAATGGTAATAGAAGCATACATATTGATAATTACCTTAAATGTAAATGGATTAAATGCTCCAACCAAAATACATAGACTGGCTGAATGGACACAAAAACAAGACCCGTGTATATGCTGCCTACAAGTACCCACTTCAGACCTAGGGACACATACAGACTGAAAGTTAGGGGATGGAAAAAGATATTCCATGCAAATGGAAATAAAAAGAAAGCTGGAGTAGCAATTCTCATATCAAACAAAATAAACATTAAAGACTATTACAAGAGACAAAGAAGGACACTACATAATGATCAAGGGATCGATCCAAGAAGAAGGTATAACAATTGTAAATATTTATTCACCCAACATTGGAGCACCTCAATACATAAGGCAAATGCTAACAGCCATAAAAGGGGAAATCAACGGCAACATAATAAAGTAGGGGACTTTAACACCCCACCTTCACCATGGTCAGATCCTCCAAAATGAAAATAAATAAGGAAACACAAGCTTAAAATGACACATTAAACAAGAGGGACTTAATTGATATTTATAGGACATTCCATGCAAAAACAACAGAGTACACTTTCTTCCCAAGTGCTCATGGAATATTCTCCAATATAGATCATATCTTGGCTCATGAATCAAGCTGTGGTAAATTTAAGAAAATTGAAATTGTATTAAGTATCTTTTCTGACCATGATGCTATGAGACTAGATATCAAGTACAGGGAAAAAAACTGTAAAAAATACAAACACATGGAGGCTAAACCATGTGCTACTAAACAACCAAGAGATAACTGAAGAAATCCCAGAGGAAATCAAAAATCACCTAGAAATAAATGACAATGAAAACGCGATGACCCAAAACCTGCAGGATGCAGCAACAACAGATTTAAGAGGGAAGTTTATAGCAATACAATCCTACCTCAAGAAACAAGAAATATGTTAAATCAACAACCTAACCTTATACCTAAAGCAATTAGAGAAAGAAGAAAAATAAACATCCAAAGTTAACAGAAGGAAAGAAATCATAAATATCAGATCAGAAATAAATGAAAAAGAAATAAAGGACAAAAGAGCAAGGAGCAATAAGACTAAAAGCTGGTTCTTTGAGAAGATAAACAAAATTGATAAATCATTAGCCAGACTCATCAAGAACAAAAGGGAAAAGACTCAAATCAACAGAATTAAAAATGAAAAAGAAGTAACAACTGACACTGCAGAAATACAAAGGATCATGAGACGTTACTACAAGCAACTATATGCCAATAAAATGGACAACCTGGAACAAATGGATAAATTCTTAGAAAATCACAACCTTCTGAGACTGTACGAAGAAGAAATAGAAAATATAAACAGACCAATCAGAAGTAATGAAATTGAAACTGTGATTAAAAATCTTCCAACAAACAAAAGCATAGGACCAGATGGCTTCAGAGGTGAATTCTATCAAACATTTAGAGAAGATCTAACACCTATCATTCTCAAACTCTTCCAAAATATAGCAGAGAGAGGAACACTCCCAAACTCATTCTGTGAGACCACCATCACCCGGATACCAAAACCAGACAAAGATGTCAGAAAGAAAGAAAACTATTGGCCAGTATCACTGATGACATATATACAAAAATCCTCAATAAAATACTAGCAAGAAGAATCCAACAGCACATTAAAAGGATCATACACCATGATCAAGTGGGGTTTACACTAGGAATTCAAGGATTCTTCAGTATAAACGAAATCAATGTGATACACCGTATTAACAAATTGAAGGAGAAAAACCATAAGGTAATCTCAATACATGCAGAAAAAGCTTTTGAGAAAATTCAACACCCATTAACCATAAAAAAAAAAAAGTCCAGAAAGTAGGCATAGATGAAACTTACCTCAACATAATAAAGGCCATATAAGACAAAGCCAACATCATTCTCAATGGTGAAAAACTGAAAACATTTCCACTAAGATCAGGAGCAAGGAAATGTTGCCCACTATCACCACTATTATTCAACATAGTTTTGGCAGTTTTAGCCACAGAAATCAGAGAAGAAAAAGAAATGAAAGGAAACCAAATCAGAAAAGCAGTAAAACTGTCACTGTTTGCAGATGACATGATACTATAAGTAGAGAATCCTAAAGATGTTACCAGAAAACTACTAGAGCTAATCAATGAATGTGGTAAAGTAGCAGGATACAAAATTAATGCACAGAAATCTTTTGCATTCCTATACACTACTGATGAAAAATCTGAAAGTGAAGTTATGGAAACACTCACATTTACCACTGCAACAAAAAGAATAAAATACATAGGAATAAATCTTCCTAAGGAGAAAAAAGACCTGCATGCAGAAAGCTATAAGGCACTGATGAAAGAAATTAAAGATGATACAAATAGATGGAGAGATATACCATGTTCTTGGATTGGAAGAATCAACATTGTGAAAATGAGTTTACTACCTAAAGCAATCTACATATTTAGTGCAATCCCTATCAAACTACCAATGGCATTTTTCACACAAGTAGAACAAAAAATTTCACAATTTGTATGGAAACACAGAAGTCCCCTAATAGCCAAAGCAATCTTGAGAAAGAAATCTAGAGCTGGAGGAATCAGACTCCATGACTTCAGACTATACTACAAAGCTACAGTAATCAAGACAGCATGGTACTGGCACAAAAACAGAAATATAGATCAATGGAACAGGATAGAAAGCTCAGAGATAAACCCACACACATATGGCCACCTTATCTTTGATAAAGGAGGCAAGAATATTCAATGGAGAAAAGATAGTCTCTCCAATAAGCGGTGCTGGGAAAACTGGACAGCTACATGTAAAAGAATGAAATTAGATCACTCCCTAACACCATACACAAAAATAAACTCAAATGGATTAAAGACCTAAATGTAATGCCAGACACTATAAAACTCTTAGAGGAAAACATAGGCAGAACACTCTATGACATAAATCACAGCAAGAGCTTTTTTGACCCACCTCCTAGTGAAATTGAAACAAAAATAAACAAATGGGACCTAATGAAACTTAAAAGCTTTTGCACTGCAAAGGAAACCATAAACAAGATGAAAAGACAACCCTCAGGATGGGAGGAAATGTTTGCCAATGAAGCAACTGACAAAGTATTAATCTCCAAAATATACAAGCATCTCATGCAGCTCAATAGCAAAATAACAAACAACCTATTCCCAAAATGGGCAAAAGACCTAAATAGACATTTCTCCAAAGAAGACATACAGATTGCCAACAAACACATGAAAGGATGCTCAACATCACTAATCGTTAGAGAAATGCTAATCAAAACTACAATGAGGTATCACCTCACACCAGTCAGAATGGCCATCATCAAAAAAATCTGCAAACAATAAATATTGGAGAGGGTGTGGAGAAAAGGGTCCCCTCTTGCACTGTTGGTGGGAATGTAAATTGATACAGCCACTATGGAGAACACTATAGAGGTTCTTTAAAAACTAAAAAATAGAACTACTGCATAGCCCAGCAATCCCACTACTGGGCATATACACTGAGAAAACCATAATTCAAAAAGAGTCATGTACCACAATGTTCATTGCAGCACTGTTTACAATAGCCAGGACGGGGAAGCAACCTAAGTGTACATAGACAGTGGATAAAGAAGATGTGGCATATATAAACAATAGAATATTACTCAGCCTTAAAAAGAAACAAAATTGAGTTATTTGTAGTGAGTTGGATGGACCTGGAGTCTGTCATACAGAGTGAAGTAAGTTGTAAAGAAAAGAGCAAATACTGTATGCTAACGTATATATATGGAACCTAAAAAAAAGAAAAGAAACTTGTTCTGAAGAACCTACGGGCAGAACAGGAATAAAGACGCAGACGTAGAGAATGGATTTGAGGACATGGGGAGGGGTAAGTGTAAGATGGAATGAAGTGAGAAAGTAACATTGACATATATACACTACCAAATGTAAAATAGATAGCTAGTTGGAAGCCACTGCATAGCACAGGGAGATCAGCTCCATGCTTTGTGACCCCCCCAGAGTAGTGGCTTGAGGACGGTGGCAGGGAGACGCAAGAGGGAGGGCATCTGGTGATATATGTATACGTATAGCTGATTCACTTTGTTATACAGCAGAAACTAACACAACATTGTAAAATAATTATACTCCAATAAAGATGTTTAAAAAAAAAGATGGGTTTTCCTATATGTTAGCAGTTAGCAAGATTTCACATTTACCTAAAATTAAGTTTCAAGCCTTGTGTACGAATAAAACAAGTAATTTCACAGGTAAAATTAGGCTGGTTCCCTTAAGATATCAGCTGAAATAGATAAAATATTACTTTAGATATCATTCTGAAATTTTGACTGTTAGATTCTGAAAATTATTTAGTACTATCCTATAGCTAAATTACTCTTCATGCAAATAGAATGATTTTTAGAACTTAGCTATTATTTTTCTTTTCTTGAAGTGTGGTCTGATGCCTCTATTATTTGGATATTTCATCTGTATTTTGAGTACTATTTGAAAGCTAAGGCTAATATTTGCTCACTAAAGAGTTTATCAAAGCAATTTGTATGTGGAAAAGAACAGACTTTTTCTTAGAACAATTTATATTAATAAGTTTTAATTGTAAATATTTATAATACTAATAAAAATAATCTTTAGGTAATATGATGGACTAGATGAGTGAAGGAAACTCCCTGAGTACAGAGCATCTAAATATGCTGATAAAAATATTTTTAAAAAGCCTTTCACATAGAACAGTTTAACTAGTATAAACTAAAGGGAAATCTGAGGTCATAAACTGGGAAAAAATACATTATCCCAAGGTCAAGAAATTTCTAAAGCTGGTTCTAGCTGTAAACGTATCTGCTGGTGAAACACTGAATGCAAGGGAAAAGAGACTAAGTCTGGGTCTCAATAATGTGGGAGGTCAGACCAGAGATGCCTGCCAATATGGGACACAGGAAGCACAAGCCCTTTGGTAGGTGAACACACACACACACACACACACACACACAAAGAAGGTAATTTACCTTACCTGCTCTGGAATTGATTTTGCATACAGTAGCAAAAAAATACTCATCTGAGAATTTATAACCATAAGCTGGTACTCAAGCACATCTGGATAACTTGAAAAAATCATCTTGGAAATTTAGGTGAAACTGGTCCTGGATTGTGCTTCTAGTTTCCTGGCTGAAGCAGAAGCAAACCCTTCTAAGGGAATGTGGTCTAAATGCAGTCCCTACAGAATTATCACAGATAAAGTTCTAAGACACAATGTACGTAAAAACAGTGTAAATATTTTAATCAAATAACACTTTTTTTCTAAAGAATGCTAACTATCATCTGAACCTTTAGCAAGTTCTAATCTTATGGCAATAGTAACACCATTACAAATAGAATGATAATGAAAAAGTTTGAAGTATTTTGAGAATTAACAAAATGTGACACAGAGACCCAAAGTGAGCAAATGCTGTTGGAAAAATGGTGCTGATAGACTTGCTCAATGGAGTTGTTGCCAGAAACCTTCAATTTGTAAAAAATGCAGTATCTACAAAGAGTGATAAATAAAGCATAATATAATGAGCCATGCCTGTGTGTCCCTAAATAAATTCAAAAGGACACATACCCCAATGTTCATTGAAGCACTATTTACAATAGCCAGGACATGGAAGCAATCTAAATGTCCAACAATAGATGAATGGGTAAAGAATATGTGGTACGTATATACAATGGAATATTACTCAGCCGTAAAAAGGAATGAAGTTGGGTCATTTGTAGAGATGTGGATGGACCTAGAGTCTGTCATACAGCGTGAAGTAAGCCAGAAAGAGAAAAACAAATATTGTATATTAACACATATATGTGGAATCTAGAAAAATGGTATAGAACAGAAATAGAGAAGTAGATGTAGAGATTGGACATGTGGCCCCAGGGGGAAGAGAAGAGTGGGACGAATTGGGAGATTAGGTTTTGACATAAATACACTACCATGTGTAAAATAGATAGCTAGTGGGAACCTACTATATAGCGCAGGGGGCTCAGCTCGGTGCTTTGTGACTACCTAGATAGGTGGGATGGGGAGAGTGGGAGGGAGGCTCAAGAGGGAAGGGGTATAGTTATACATATAGCTGATTCACTTCATTGTATAGCAGAAACTAACACAACATTGTAAAGCAATTTTACTCAAATAAAAAAAATAATTTAAAAATATAGAGTGAACTACAAGACTGTAAATAGAGTCTTAGCTTATGTTGAGAGTTTCCTTAAACTACTCCATATTGTTGCCTCAGCATCCATTCTGTGTGGCCAAGAGGTCTACAGGGTCCCAGAACTGACACTACTCCCTCCATTGAGCACATACCTTAGATAACAACTGAAAGAGTCACAAGTAAATGTAAGTTCCTGATATGACTCCTTATTCTCCCATTCTCTTTATCTCTTAGGGCCTTCCCCTTGCACATCCCTCAGATAAGACCCTTGCAGTGTACACCAAAACCCTGATCTTTTTGGTTTGAATTAATCAATCTAGACTTAGGCCAGGAACCCCACAGCACTCCCCCTGTGGACTCTTGTACAAGTATGTGACCCAGGTCCTGCTATGCTCCCTCTACCTGTACCCTGCCTTGACCTCCCTACATGGCCCCTCCAGGTTTACTATGTACCTCCTCCAGGGCTTGTGAGTAACTCATCCATTCCAATTCCCTTGTGATCTTTTACTGAACCTTGGCTTACCACCTGACATATTGATGCTCTACTTAAATGATAATTTAACAAAGTCACAACTTATAATCACCTAAAACTGGCAGCAAACCAAATAATGATTAATAGCAAAATGGATAAATAAGTGTGGATATACTCATATAATAGAATATTAAGCAGCTATGAAACACACACTGAACTCAATAACATGGATGAACCAAAGAGATATAATGTTGAATGAAAGTATTCATACAAAAGGGGACCTACCACATAAATTTGTTTATATAAAATTTAAGTATGGGCAAAACTAATTTATAGTAATAAATTTTGGAATGGTAATTATTGTTAGAGGGGGCATTGATGGAGAAGTTAGAAAGTGAGAGCCCTTTGTAATGCTGGAAATATATATCTTGATCTTAGTGATAATTACCCAGGTACATATATTTGTAAATATCAGGATACACACTGATGACAATCACTTTAATACTTGTGTATTATACATTAAGATAATGTTTGTTTTTGGGTTTTTTTTGCGGTACGCGAGCCTCTCACTGTTGTGTCCTCTCCCATTGCGGAGCACAGGCTCTGGACACGCAGGCTCAGCGGCCATGGCTCACGGGCCCAGACGCTTCGCAGCATGTGGGATCTTCCCAGATCGGGGCACGAACCCGTGTCCCCTGCATCGGCAGGCAGACTCTCAACCACTGCGCCACCAGGGAAGCCCCTAAGATAATGTTTTTAAAAGAAAGACAGAGCTAGAAATACAATGTATAGAGTCATAATTTAGACTCTGATTTCAGAATCCTTTTAAAGATATGACATTTATCAGATGACTAAAAATGTAATACTTACTGGATATTTGAAGATAATAGGGAATTATTAATTTTTATGTGTAACAATGTAAAAACAGTCATCTTTGAAAGACATATCTTAAAATAAATACACATAAATAATAGGTATACAGATAAAATAACATGATGTCTGAAATTTGCTTCAAAACAGTATGGGAGGTAGGGTGGGTACAGGTGAAATAATATTGGTCACAATTTGATAAATGTTGAAGTCAAGAGAGGGGTACGTTGAGAACATTATACAATTCTAATTTGTTTATGTTTGAAATTCTCCAAATTAAAAAATATATTTATAAAACTGTTGGAGGGCTTCACTGGTGGCACAGTGGTTGAGAGTCCACCTGCCGATGCAGGGGACACGGGTTCGTGCCCCGATCTGGGAAGATCCCACATGCTGCGAAGCGTCTGGGCCCGTGAGCCATGGCCGCTGAGCCTGCGTGTCCGGAGCCTGTGCTCCACAACGGGAGAGGCCACAATGGCGAGAGGCCCACGTATTGCAAAAAAATAATAATAATAATAAATAAAACTGTTGTAACTGATACCAAATATGTTTCCTCTACTAGTTCCTTATCATAAAAAATTGAATTGAAATTCTAGAACAAACCAAAAAAAAAAAAAAAAAACTGATAAAACTCAGTGGATGAGCTTAAAAAGACATTACTACAACTGAAAAGAAATTTAATAAACAAGAACATATAGCTAATATGAAAATGAACAAACTGACATAAGAGGTCAAGTAAGTCTACAAAACACAGAAAAAGAGCATAATTGGCAATGGCACCAGAATGAAGGTTTCATATATGTGTAATTGGAGTTTCAGAAGGAGAAAATAGAAAGCATGGTAGGGAAACACTATTTGAAGAATTATGCTAAGAATTTTTCTCAGCTTACAAAAGATATAGTACAAGATTTGATATTAACTACAAACTTCAAGCAGGATTCATACAAAAATTTTCTAGTACATCATATTTCAACTGCTGTAAACCAAAGACAAAGTGAGAAATCTCAAAACAAAGAGAAACATTATCTTCAAAGGAGCAAGAATCAATCAACTGACCACAAACACAGAACGGAACTGACTTCTCAACAGAAACAATGAAATTCAACAGATAAGGAAATGGTAGGATTAATACTGGAAGAATGTAACTAATGACCAAGCATTCTATATTCAATGAAACTTTCCTCCAAAAATAAAATAAAATAAAGACATTGTGAGACAAAAACTGAGAGAATATGTCAACAGAAGACCTCCATTAACGTAGTCTGTAGACACTTGGAAAGGATCTATGATGGCAGCTTGAGGTAGATAAAGGAATGAAAAACGATGGGAGGTTTAAATTTGTGGATAAATGTAAATGAATATTTACATAAATATAAAGTATAGATTAGCAATACTCATGGCTTTGGGGGTATAAAGTATACAGAGCATCAAAATATAAGATAACAATGGCACATAATTACTGAGGAATAAATAGAAGTAAAGTTCTAAGGTCTTTTCATTTCCCTAGAAACATCTTAGAATTTATATTAAATCTTAATAAGAAAAATACTTGTTTTGCAATCTCTAGGATAATTGAAAGAATAACAAAAAGGCTAATAAACATAGGGAAATGGAATGACAAAAAATCTACTATTCCAAAAGAATGAGACCATAGGCATAATAAATTAAATTAAAATATAAATAGTGTATTTGCATATTTAAACCAAATAATAATAATTGCACTGCATTTAAATGGAACATATACACCTATTAAAAGCAAAGGTTGAATACTCCAACCAAAAGACACAGGTTCACTGAATGGATACAAAAATAAGACCCATATATATGCTGTCCACAAGAGACCCACTTCAGACCTAGGGACACATACAGACTGAAAGTGAGGGGATGGAAAAAATATTCCATACAAATGGAAGTCAAAAGAAAGCTGGAGTAGCAATACTCATATCAGATAAAATGAACTTTAAAATATAGAATATTACAAGAGACAAGGAAGGACACTACATAATGATCAAGGGATCAATCCAAGAAGAAGGTATAACAATTATAAATATATATGCACCCAACATAGGAGCACCTTAATACATAAGGCAAATGCTAACAGCTATAAAAGAGGAAATCGACAGTAACACAATAAGAGTGGGGGATTTTAACACCTTACTTTCACCAAAGGACAGATCACCCAAACAGAAAATGAATAAGGAAACACGAGCTTTAAATAACACAATAGACCAGATAGAGTTAATTGATATTTATAGGACATTCCATCTGAAAACAGCAGCTTACAATTTCTCCTCAAGTGCACATGGAACATTCTCCAAGATAGATCACATCTGGGGTCACAAATCAAGCCTTGGTATATTTAAGAAAATTGAAATCATATCAAACATCTTTTCTGACCACAACACTATGAGATTAGAAATAATTTACAGGGAAAAAACTGTAAAAAACACAAACACATGTAGGGTAAACAATACGTTACTAAATAACCAAGAGATCACTGAAGAAATCAAAGAGGAAATAAAAAAAATACCTAGAAACAAATGACAATGAAACACGATGATCCAAAACCTATGGGATGCATCAAAAGAAGTTCTAAGAGGGAAGTTTATAGCAATACAATCCTACCTCAAGAAACAAGAAAAGTCTCCAACGAACAATCTAACCTTACACCTAAAGGAACTAGAGAAAGAATAACAAACAAAGCCCAAAGTTATTAGAAGGAAAGCAATCATAAAGATCAGAGCAGAAATAAATGAAATAGAAACAAAGAAAACAATAGCAAAGATCAATGAAACTAAAAGCTGGTTCTTTGAGAAGATAAACAAAATTGAAAAACACTTTGCCAGATTCATAAAGAAAAAGAGGGAGAGGACTCAAATCAATAAAATTAGAAATGAAAAAGGAGATGTTACAATGGACACCACAGAAATACAAAGCATCATAAGAGACTACTACAAGCAACTCTATGCCAATAAAATGGACAACCTGGGAGAAATGGACAAATTCTTAAAAAGTTTTAACCTTCCAAGACTGAACCAGGAAGAAATAGAAAATATGAACAGACCAATCACAAGTAATGAAATTGAAACTGTAATTAAAAATCTTCTAACAAACAAAAGTCCAGGACCAGATGGCTTCACAAGTGAATTCCATCAAATATTTAGAGAAAAACTAACACCCATCCTTCTCAAACTCTTCCAAAAAATTGCAGAAGGAAAACTCCCAAACCCATTCTATGAGGCCACCATCACCCTGATACCAAAACCAGACGTAGATACTAGAAAAAAAGAAAATTACAGATGAATAGCACTGATGAATATAGATGAAAAAATCCTCAGCAAAATACTAGCAAACAGAATTCAACAACACATTAAAATGATCATATAACACGATCAAGTGGAATTTATCCCAGAGATGCAAGAATTTTTCAATATATGCAAATCAATCAATGTGATACATCATCTTAACAAACTGAAGAATAAAAATCAGAGGGTCATCTCAAAAGATGCACAAAAAGCTTTTGACAAAATTCAACACCCATTTATCATAAAAACTCTCCAGAAAGTGGGCATAGAGGGAACCTACCTCAACGTCATAGAGGTCCTATACAACAAACTCACAGCAAACATCATACTCAATGGTGAAAAACTGAAAGGATTTCCACTAAGATCAGGAACAAGGATGTCCACTATTGCCACTCACATTCCACATAGATTTGGAAGTCCTAGCCACAGTAATCAGAGAAGAAAAAGAAATAAAAGTAATACAAATTGGAAACGAAGTAAAACTGTCACTGTTTGCAGATGATATGATACTGTACATAGATAATCCTAAAGATGACACCAGAAAACTACTAGAGCTAGTCAATGAATTTGGTAAGGTTACAGGATACAAAATTAATGCAAAGAAATCTCTGTCATTCCTATACACCAATAATGAAAAATCAGAAAGAGAAATTAAGGAAACAATCTCATTTACCAACACAACCAAAAGAATACAATACCTAGGAATAAACCTGCCTAAGGAGGTGAAAGACTTGTACTCGGAAAATTATAGAACACTGATGAAAGAAGTCAAAGATGACATAAACAGATGGAGAAATGTACCATGTTCTTGCATTGGAAGAATCAATATTGTGAAAACGACTATACTACACAAAGCAATTTACAGATTCAATGCAATCCCTATGAAACTACCAATGGCATTCTTCACAGAATTAGAACAAAAAATTTACAGTTTGTATGGAAACACAAAAGACCCTGAATAGCCAATGCAATCTTGAGAAAGAAAAACAGAGCTGGAGGGATCAGCCTCCCTGACTTCAAACTATAGCGCAAAGCTACATTAATCAAGACAGTATGGTACTGACACAGAAACAGAAATATAGATCAATGGTACAGGATAGAATGCACAGAGATATATCCACACACATATGGGCACCTAATTAATGACAAAGGAGGCAAGAACAGGCAATGGAGAAAAGACAGTCTCTTCAATAAGTGGTGCTGGGAAAACTGGACAACTACATGTAAAAGAATGAAACTAGAACACTACCTAACACCATACACAAAAATAGAAACTTCAAATGGATTAAAGACCTAAATGTAAGACCAGACACTATAAAACTCTTAGAGGAAGAGCACTCTTTGACATAAACCACAGAAAGATCTTTTTTTGACCTACCTCCTAGAGTAATGGAAATAAAAACAAAAATAAACAAATGGGACTTAATTAAACTTAAAAGCTTTTGCACAGTGAAGGAAACCATAAACAAGACAAAAAGACAACTCTCGGACTGGGAGAAAATATTTGCAAATGAAACAACGGACAAAGGATTGATCTCTAAAATATACAAAAAGCTCATGGAGCTCAGTATCAAAAAAGCAAACAATTCAATTAAAAAATGGACAGAAGACCTAAATAGACATTTCACCAAAGAAGACATACAGATGGCCAAGAGGCACATGAAAAGATGCTCAACATCACTAATTATTAGAGAAATGCAAATCAAAACTATAATAAGTTATCACCTCACACCAGTTAGAATGGACATCATGAGAAAATATACAAACAACAAATGCTGGAAAACATGTGGAGAAAAGGGAACCCTCTTGCACTGCTGGTGGGAATGTAAATTAATACAGTCACTATGGAGAACAGTATGGAGGTTCCTTAAAAAACTAAAAATAGAGTTACCATATGACACAGCAATCCCCCTACTGGGCATATACCCTGAGAAAACCATAATTCAAAAAGAGTCATGTACCACAATGTTCATTGAAACTCTATTTACAATAGCCAGGCCATGGAAATGACCTAATGCCCATCGACAGATGAATGGATAAAGAAGATATGGTACATATATACAATGAAATATTACTCAGCCATAAAAAGGAATGAAATTGGGTCATTTGTAGAAACATGGATGGACCTAGAGTCTGTCATACAGAGTGAAGTAAGTCAGAAAGAGAAAAACAAATATTGTATATTAACACATATATGTGGAATATAGAAAAATGGTACAGATGAACTGGTTTGCACAGCAGAAATAGAAACACAGATGCAGAGAACAAATGTATGGTCACCAAGGGGGGAAAGTGGCAGGGGTTGGGGTGGTGGTGGTGGTGGGATGAACTGGGAGATTGGGATTGACATATATACACTGATTTGTATAAAATAGATAACTAATAAGAACGTGCTGTATAAAAATTAAATTAAATTAAATTTATAAAAAACAAGGTATACCAAAAGGTGAAAATAAAAGAATAGAAAATGCTGTACTTTTTGATCAGTACCAGAAGAAAGCTGGTATAGCTATACTAACAAAGAAGACTTTAATGTTAGAAGCCTAACTAATGATAATGAGGGTATATGATAATTTTCAAAAGTAAAGTCCACCAAAAATATCCAGCAATTCAAAATTTATAATAAGAATAATTCAAAATATATTAAGTAAAACTAAAACTAAAATGAGAAAGAAACAAATCTACAATCAGAATGGGAAATTTCAAAATCTTTCTTTCATGAATGGATAGAGACACTTGACCATATCCAGGGTTATAAAATTTACCTAAACAATTGAAAGAACAGAAATCTTAGAGAGTATATTCTCTGATCACAGTGAAAATTACCAAGAAATGAGAACAAAAAAATAACTATAATATTTCCACATGTTTGGAAATTATTCAGTACAGTTCTAAGTAGTCCATGTGTCACAAAGAAATCACAATTAAAATTCGAACATATTTTGAGTTGAATGGCAATGAAAACGCTACATATCAAAACACATAGGATGTATTGAACACTGCCCTTACTGAAAAGTTTATTGCCTTAAATTCCAATATTAGCCAAGAATAAAAGCTTAAAGACCTATAATCCAAGCATCCAAATGACAAATGAAATATAAATAAAATGAAACATCTGATGAAGTCCAAAGCTTAGAAAGGAAGGAATAATAAAAACAAGAGCATAAACCAATGCGGGGTGGGAGCACAAACCACAAAGTTAGAAGTTTGGTTTTTGACAAGATAAATAAAACTGGCAATCTCTTTGCAAGATGAATCAAGGGTGAAAACAAAGCACAAATGACCAATATCACAAGCGGAAAAGGATATTCATTATAGATCCTAGAGCTTCAAAGAACAATGAAAACATATTTGAGAAAGTTTATGCCAATACATTTAACAATTTTAGATCAAATGACAAATTCCTAAAATTACAAAATTAGCCAATGGGCACAGGAAGAATTAAAAATCTGAAGTCTTGTGGAGAAAGGACTTGAGGACACAGGGAGGGGGAAGAGTAAGCTGGGACAGAGTGAGAGAGTAGCATTGACATATACACACTACCAAATGTAAAATAGCTAGCTAGTGATAAGCAGTTACATAGCACAGGGAGATCAGCTCGGTGCTTTGTGACCAACTTAGAGGGGTGGGATAGGGAAGGTGGGAGGGAGATGCAAGAGGGAGGGGATATGGGGATATATGGATACATATAGCTGATTCACTTTCTTATATAGCAGAAAGTAACACTGCATTGTAAAGCAATTATACTTCAATAAAGATGTTAAAAAAATATCAGAATCTTTTCCCTCATATTTGAAAAACTTGTCTGTAGGAGAATGCCCAGATGGCTTTGCCACGCAATTCTACTAAAATTTTAAAGAAGAACGAAAATGCAAAAGACTGATAATAGTAAGTGTTGACAAGGATGTGGACAAACTTGATCTCTAATAAATTGATATTAGGAATTTAAATGGGTACACTTTAGAAAACTGGCATTGTCTACTCAAATTAAATATACTCATACTAAATTTATACCCAACAAAAATAGCTACCTATAGCTGCATAAAAAGAATAGTCAAATATTAAAACAACCCAGTTATTCACCAACATTTGAACTCCTAAATCAAAGTGTGCCATTTTTTTACAGTGGAATACTATGCAGCAATGAAAATGAACAAACTTGTGCATCAACATGAATGAATTTCAAGCAAATAATTTTTAATGAAGGAAGGCAGACAAAAATAATCCAAATGACATAACTGCATTTTATGGAATTCAAAACCAGGCAAAATTATCTTATGGTGTTGAAATAGAAGAGGAGTTATCTTTGGAGGGTGATTGGAAGGGCTTGAATTGGGGAGGTTCTGGGAGATTTGTGATGTTCTATTTCTCAGCCTGAGTTATTGTTCCATGAGTTTTTTTCATTTTGTGATAATTAAGTTAACTGTACACTTTAACATTTTTTCAGTTTTTGGTATTTATCTTTTTAAGTTAACTTAAGAAAGCAATTCTTCATCAGTAGAACTTTGTGCACATGGAATTTAATTTAGTGTCTGTATATCTTGAATATCCTGCTTATCCTACATATTTTTAGTAAGTAACTCTTGCCGTAATTCCACCTGGAGTACTTTTTCCCTTTCTTCATAAACTCCTTGAAATAGCACCATGCACGATCTTTCTTTCTTCACCTATCTCAATGTGTTGCTATTTTTATGTCTATGGACTGTATAATGTATGTTTCTAACCATAGCTTTCTGTTACTAGTAGCTTATCATTGTATACTGTTGGATTTCTTTGTGTTGAGTTCATTCATTTTAAAGGATTAATTTCACTTTAGAGAATTAAAAATAGCTGAAGTTTGTTTAATTATGTACCGTGAGGCCATTAAAGGCACATGTTACACATGCTAAAAAAATAGATGCTGCTGCTATTCCTTCTGCTCATGGTGATGGTAGTAATGAAGGAGAAAAGGAGCACAGGTTAAGTGAAATAATGTAGAGAGTCTTCCAAGGGCATGCCTGAAGAATGCTAGATCCTCTGGTTGGCAGAAGTCATTGATCTTTCATTTTACTGAGTGAAAAGTACAAGCCAAGGGAGCACATGCTCCCTTGTTCAAATACTTGGGAGCACAGTAAAGGAGATTATTTAGAAATGGAAGAGGAAGGATAGATATGATGTGGTTTGCGGAGACATAAATTATGAAAAAGATATGCTTTTAAAAACCTTTCATGGAATTTTACTATATGGCATATGTTTAAAACCTTCTATCATATCTTCAAACAAAATATTCAGTAAAATATCCATTTTTACTATTGACATTTTTTGGTTAGATATATTTTTCACCAGCATAATGATCTCTGTTTCAAAGTCAGGAGGTTGGCAACAAAATATGCTCATGCGCAGCCCCCAGTATCTTGGTTACAACTAGAAAAAAAGCAGTGCAGAAATATTTCTTAAAATGCATCAAAATAAGATGGCTAGATTTTAAATCCTAAGTCAATTGCTTAGAAACTCTAGAACTCACTGACTAGCCAACAGTAAATTATCTAGCCTTCAAAAGCAGGAAATAGAATTCTCTGTGCTTCTTTTTAGCCCTGTTTCTGCTTCCAGAGTTCTTTATTCCATGAATTTACCAAACTCTGCCTTTAAAAAAAATCTTTATTTTCAAACTCATCCTGCTCAAAAATTGCTTAACACTAAAAATAAAAACCTAATGGGAAAAACCTAATAAAAACCTAGAGATCCTGGATTTAGATTACCTATCAAAAGATTCAGGATGTTTCAGTTGGTCTTTTTTATATCTCTTATATTTCTCAACAATTCTGGACAAACATATTCAAAATTCAGGTTATTTTTTTAATGTTAAATTGCCAAGTAAACTCTCTTTTGTCTGATACAAATTTGAGTCATTGCAAAAATTTTAAGTATGGTTTCAACTCACTTAAATATTAAAACTGCAGATTAATAAATTGTTAACATATTTTAAAAGTTAACGGTTTTCTTTTTTGGTTTATTATGATCACAGGTTCTTCAGGGATTCAAAGTTTCTTAAGCTTAAATTGAGAGCTCTGTATCACAAATCAAATCTTACTGACTGCCTTTGAGCCTTCTTTCTTAGGAATGTGAGTCATTTGGTAGTTTGAAATTAAGGATTATATCTGTACATTTTTTAATGATTATTATCATGTTTTCTGAGATCTAAGATGACAGATAAATTTACTGCTATTTGGAAGCAATTTAATTTGTTCTTGTTTTCTTATTTTCAGAAGCAAATGTCTCTCTGGAGACCTCACAATATGTTAAATAATATGTATACTTATTATCGTACTTGAAAATTTAATTAATTTATGAATTAACCTTGCCATAATATTTACTTGCTAGTCTCATGTTAATAACGGGTCTAGAAAAAAGACAAATCTATACATTTCAGGAAATGAGAAACAGCATTTGCTTTAGAATGCATCAGGTTTTGCCTCAGTTCTTTAAATAAACTCTTAAAAATACAACAGTGGAAAGTCAGTAATTATTATTCTGTACCTATAATTGAAAAAAAAATGCATTTGGTTGTGACATGACTTTGTTCCCCATGTCTCCCTTTCTAAAGTGTTTACTTTCTTCTTTCTGACCATCCTAAATCTATCCTTATATAAAGAGCCCATCTGACCCCTCTCCCTATTCCTGGACAGCTAGCCACATTCACAGCAGTGTATTCATGGCATTGGGCTGTTCAATATAGCAAATTTCTGGGCCTATGTATTTTCTCTTTAACTGGAGGGCAGCCACAATTTATTTTGTTTCCCTTATATCTGCTGTATCACCTACAATGTCCTGAATATATTGTTCCTCAGCAATGTACACAATAAAATGAATACTTATTCACCAATTCTGTGATATATCTTCCTCTCTGGTGACACCAGGATGATATGATGCTATGTCTAAATGGATCTCTATGTGTCAAGAGAAGTTCTCAGAGTCTAGTACCCATATAAATATGTTGCTTAAGATAGATCTCTCTTTAATTAATTCAGTTCAAAAGGTATTTATTGAGCACCTACTATATGCAGGACAAATGTAGATTGTGTAGAGAATAGAACTGACAGAAGTCTTTGCTTTCATAAAGCTTACATTCCAGTAGGGATCAGATGATAAGTAGGAAAAATAAGTGTTGTGTGTGTGCTCGTGCACACGCGGGCATAACATCTGAGTATATCTGAGAGAAGAGCATTCTGGACAGGGAGAACAGCAAGTGCAGAGGCCCTGAGTTGAGTGTGAAGGCATAGCAAGGAAGATGTTACAGAGTTAATAAGAAGTCAAGTGACATTAGTCCTTAGTATTAGATTATAATAAGAAGCCATTGGTCAATTTTGAGCATGATCTATAATTCTGTAAGATTATGTAGCCCCTTTTTCTTCTTTTTGTCCCTTGGTGCACATCCTAAATAAAAGTATCAATTTATAGTCTGTATATGATGACAATCTTTCTACACATATCACATATGTTTCATATATGTAAAACTGATAATAATATCATACAGAGGTAGGAATAAGGAAACTTCCTATTACATGATCACCCCCATAAAAGTTAGAATCTAATTTGTAAATACTCAGATGCTTTGTACATACCATCATTCTTAGGTTTACACAGAACTAGTTTACTCTCTGAAATATTCTATTTATTTATTTTTATTATTTTAATTGAAGTATAGTTGATTTACAATATTATATTAGTTTCAGGTGTACAGAAACATGCTGATATTTAAACAGAAATGTTTCCAGAGACATTTTGAAAGTAAACAAATGGGCTTTTTAAAATCATTTTTGTGATTATGTACATACTTCTTTCCCATGCATGTATTTTAAAATTTAAAACAAAAAAGCAGTTGTGTCTAACACACATTTTAACACACATGTCCTCAGTATCTAATCAGTGTTTAGGTGAATCATTTTCACAGTTGTGTAAATATTTCAGAAAAACACACACACACACATGCACACATACACACACACACACACACACACACAACCCAAAAACACATTTTATCAAGGAATTAGGTATTATATGTACCTATTGAAACATTTTCTTTATGTTTAAAATATTTATTTCATTATGAGAGAAATCACTTAGCAAAAATAAAACAATAAAAGCAAATATTATTGCTAGGCTGCTTTTTCACTCACAAATCCTAACTTCATACAGATAATCAATCAATAAATAAAATTACAAAGATCATGTGATGAATGAGAAGAGCCTTTGTGTTTAACCTATTTGGGAACTTTCCCATCCCTTTCTTCCCAGAACATGTCTTACTAGTTTGGGGGAAATTTTTACCTGTTTCCATGTGGTTCTCAGGTGGTTGTCAATAGTAAAACAGGTGTGACCTAACCTGAAACAATCATCTATTTCTGTAAATATCATGTTTAGTATAAGTGTGACTAAGCAACTCAAACTGAAGGAATTGAAATTCCTTATTGGAATTATCTGCATTCCTTATAGAGGTATAGCTTTATTTTCCTTTTCTTAAGTGACATTTAAGTGTATAATTCTGGATTAATCTGCATCTATATTTACTGACATGGAAAAATCCACTTTGCAGAAGGAAACAGTGAGAACAAGAGAAAAAAGTACAAATGAGAAGAGGATTTACAGACACATATAAAAGAGTCAGAGAACAGAGAGAGAGAGAGACAGACAGACAGACAGACAGCTAGTGAGAGATAGATAAATACAGAAGCAAAGAAAGACATTTATTTTCCCAATTCTAACCTACTCTACTGTCTCCCCCAGCCACATAAACAAATAAAATTCTTTGTGTTTAAAGAAATTTGAGAAGAATTCCTGTTATCTGCAACCAAAACAAATGAAACAGAAATTAATACGAGAAGTTATGTTGGAAAGAGAAGACCCTAAAATGGAAAACTGGCTGTGTTGAGGTGGGCTAATTTACAAGGATGATTCCATCATCCCAGGATGGAAATTGGCAGCCTTTGTTACACCACAAGAAGCATATCTTTGGGTTTCATGTGCTTACTGAGACTGGAGCTATAGGAGACTTGCTGGAAAATATCATGATTCTTAGAGTTGATTTAAATCCTTTCCTTCAGTAATGTCCTGGATGAACATCACAAGCTTTTATATAAACTGGCCCATTGAAAATTAGAAAGGGCATAGCCATTTTGAGTTTATTTTTGTGTATGGTATGAGGGAGTGTTCTAATGTCATTGATTTAATGCTGCTGCGCAGCTTTCCCAACATCACTTGCTTTCCCAGCATCACTTTCCCAACATCACTTGCTGAAGAGACTTTCTTTTCTCCATTGCATACTCTTGTCTACTTTGTTGAAGAGTAACTGACCATAGATGTGTGGATTTATTTTGGAGCTCTCTATTCTGTTCCATTGAGCTGTATATCTGTTTTTGTGCCAATACCATGCTGTTTTGATTACTGTAGCTTTGTAATATTGTCTGAAGTCTGAGAGTGTTATGCCTTCAGCTTTGTTCCTTTTTCCTCAGAATTGCTTTGGCAATTCCAGGTCTTTTGTGGTTACATATAAATGTTAGGATTATTTTTACTAGTTCTGTGAAAAATGTCATGGGTAATTTGATAGGGATTGCATTAAATCTGCAAATTGCTTTGGGTAGTATGGCCATTTTAACAATATTAACTCTTCCAATCCAAGAGCATGAGATATCTTTCCATTTCTTTGAATCATCTTCAGTTTCCTTTATCAGTATTTTATAATTCTCAGCTTTCACCTCCTTAGATCCATTTTCTCTCCAATACTTTGCGAACTAAAGCAATGACAGTGAGAGTGAAACAGTAAAAAAAACAGCTGATTCATTTTGTTATACAGCAGCAAGTAACACAATAATGTAAAGCAATTATACTCCAATAAAGATGTTAAAATAAATACATAAATAAATAAATAATAAATTAAAAAAATACAGGGAACCACCAAAAAAAAGAAAAGGGGAAAAAACGATTTAGGCTGTATTTAGAAGATAAAATATATACAAAGATGTCATGGGTAAGAAGGAGAAGTAAAAATGACTGAATAATTACTTAATATGTATCAATATAATAAGCATAATATTTCAATTTGCTTATAATTTTTATTTCCCTGATTGCTGAAGAGATTAAGCATTTTTTTATGGTTACTGACCATACACTTATATGTCATTTGCCCATTTTTGTATTTTGTTCATGTGTGTATGTTTTAGGGCATGGCACACAGAATTGTTGAGGGACCTTATTTATTCTTTCTCTGCCTCTCCTCATTTAGCTTGGGACAAAACATTAGGAACTGGTTATTTTTCAGGAAGCATTAATTATGTAATTATGCAATGGTCTTGGATTGTTGGTAAGAGAAAGAGAAGAAAGAGAGAGAGAGAGGAGTTGAAGAAATGAGAAAGAACTATCCCATAGACCTGTCTGTATCAGTTTGAATTCTCTAAATTTTGACTAACAAAATCTAATTCCAATTCATTTGAGCAAAAAAATAACTTATTAGTTTATAGAACTTAAATTCCAGTGATAATCTGAGCTGTATATCCAAGGACTCAAATGATATCCTCATGACACAGTTTCTTTCTGACTACTTGCTCTGCTTACTTCTGAGTTTGCTCGATTCTCAGAGATGTTCTCCTTTATTCAGAGGGAAAAGATAGTTGTTAGTAAGTCCAGATTTATATCCTCCCAACTCCACTTCTAGGGAAAAACATTGTTCCTATCTTCTGGTCCCTTAAGTGAAAAATCCAAATAACAGTCTCCATCAACATGACTGACTTGACTTGTGTGATGTTGGGCAAATAACTTAATTTTCTCTATCTTACTTGTAAGGTAGGAGTAATAATTATAAAAATAATAACAAAAGTAATAGCTGCCTGATAGTGTTGTGAGGAATGTGAGTTAATTTATGTAAAACTTGGCAAATATAAGGTGCTTGGCAAATATGAAGTTCTGTAAAAAGATAAGCTTCTACAATCTACCATAACCCACTCATGCTCAGCACACATAATAGTGTATATTAGTAGCAATAGTAGTAATAATAATTATTAATTAATTAATTTATAACTTTTTAATACAAATTTTAAAGGTTACTTTCCATTTACTCTTATTACAAAATATTGGTTATACTCTCCATGTTGTACAATACATCCTTGAGCCTATCTTATGTCTAATAGTTTGTAGCTTCCACTCCCTCATCCCCACCCCTATGTTATTATAGCAATTGTTTTAAACTATCCAGAATGCCTTATGATCATCATCCTTGAATTAACAGTACCAGTCAGCTTTAGGAAATCCTCTCTTTCTATATTCAGTCATATTGGAGCTGCCAATCATGGTGTCACTTTTTTCACAGGGTTTTAGATTAGCCAAGTGATGTAGACTGGCTCAGATGCAATACTGAATCTCCTAGACATAATGATTATTCTAAAAGATGATCATGTTCAGTCCAGAGACCATTCCCCAAATTTTCTAAACAGGAAGTGAATGAGGGTAGCTTTTAATTTATCTTGGATCAAAAGCCCTAAATATGTAGAAGTGAAACCATATAAGATTTTGTTTCTGCTATATGGAGATAGTTGGTCTGAAATGGTTGAGAGGGAGATTTTGGTATTTTTGCCCAATTCCAGTCCCTAAAACCCAGTTTTTGGTTCTTTTGATTTTATTTTTAGCTATTTTATTATTTTTCCCTGTCATGTTCATGACAAAATTCCATTATTTCTTAGGCTATGATGAGCAATATTTCATTGCTCAAACCAGAAGTGACTGGGATAAGGTAGGATGTTATTATAGCTAATGAATTATATACAGTTTGATAAATGTCTTACAGAGAGCTAGTCATAGAAAGCTAATTCTGAGAAATCCCCAGAGATCATTGACACAAATGTCCTCTTAGATATAGATAAGTAAATTGGTCTTGGAGAGGGTGCATTAGCTTTTGATTTCAAGAAGAATCCAGCTGGCTATATCAAGCAGATCTTTAGATAATGTTAATATCTAGTGTGGCAATAGAAGGAGAGGTTTGGAGGAGAGGCATGAACTACAGGTCCATGGTCCACACTATAAGAAATTCTGGGAACTGATTCTTATAAACCAAATGCAGAAGATCAAATTCACAAACCAAAATGTCCATATCTTAATTTAGAATGGGAAATGAACTTTGATCGTAAGACATACCAGCCATATAAGAAGACACTCAATTGCCTGTGTATTCATTGGTTATCATACATAAATGTATTACCTAATTCTTTATGCTGAGAGAGACGTTAAGCAATGACATCTCAGTGGCACCAAGCATACCCAGTACCCAGACCTTGGTTTCTATACCACTCTACTAAATATGTCTGATATGGCTGATTCTGGGATTGAGGCTGGGAAATACAAGATGTGCCTGGAGCGCCTTGTGGTTTGAGAAAGTAAGAAAGAGCTCAAAAAAAAAAAAAAAAAAAAAGATGGGGGTAATTGTCCAAAGGACAAGAAGTGCCAACCTGAAAGACCCCAGTAGCCAGAGCAACAAAAATATGTAAGCAACAAAATAAATAATGTAGTATTGGATTATAAACCAAAGTATAAAATAATTATACATGACTCTATATAGATATAAATAAATGCTTGATAAGTAAACAGGGAGAAAAGTCAAATCTTTCTTGAAGAATATATTCAAATAATTTATGTAGGTTCTTTCTCCTATAGGTGGTGGAATTTAATTCTCATCTGAGCCCCTACACTTGAGGATGGGCTAGACTTAACCACTTGCTTCCAAAGTATAGAGTAGGGAATGGGAAAAAAAGTAACTTTTTAGTGCAGAAACCTGGAAAACACTACCTTAACCAAATGATAAAATTTAACATTGTTAGTGATTTCATGTGAATATTATGTCATACCTGATACGATGTTACAAGTATGGTGCTTCACCTAGTTGGCATTTTTGAAAAATATAACTTCAGTCTAATCATGAGAAAAACAAAAAACAACCTCAGATCAGAGGACATTCTATGGGATACCTGGTCAGTACCCCTCAAAAAGCTCATTAAAAAAAAAAAAAAAAAAAGATTGAGAAATAGTCACAGACCAGAGAGACTGGAGAATTGACTACTAATTGCTGGTAAAATCCAAATAAAGTCTGGAGTTTAGTTAAGAAGTGAACAGTCATGTACCAATGTCAGTGTCCCAGTTTTGACAAATGTACTATAATAATGTAAAAGGTTAACCACTGGGGAAACTGGCTGAGGGGGTATACAGGAACTCTGTATGATCTTTGCAAATTTTCTATAAACCTAAAATTATTCCAAAATAAATGTTCATCAAAGTAGTAAAAGTATGTTGAATATTCTTAACAAATATTTTCATTAATTTATGAACTGCCTCTTTTGACTATAGGGGTGCTTTTGTTAAATGTGATTGTGTTTGGATCAAAATACACAGAAAGTGCATCAATAACATTCTTTTCCTTAGTTGCTTCTTTTTCTGGCACTACATAGGACAGTGCAGAATCTGTCCTGTCATCCCTCATTGCAGTCACTATTCAACAGCATTATCTGAAATTAGTAGAAAGAGACAAAGGAAGCATTGGCATTTCTACTTTCATAAATGCTAGCAGATGGAGGGTCAGGAGGTCTTCCCAGACTTAGCCAGTGGGTGGTTTCAGAGTTTCCTTCCCAGCGTGGTCTTATTTGAATAATGGTGGCAAATTACACATGACTTTATTAAGCACCTTTCACTTTTCAGAAGAAAACTACTTTCCATTAGATGTAATATAATAATAGTTATGTTAATAATGACACCAACCTCTCATCATAAGAACCATATTCTTTTTTTTTAGTTACTATAGAAATCACCTTAGATTATGTGTTGAGCTTGTTGCAAAGTTGAAATGCAACATAAATTGTCTCCAGTATGATTTTTTCCAACTTGAGTGCAAAGTAAAACTAAAATCCTAGAACTCAAAGGCTCAAATCACTATCTAAAATAAATTGAGAGTAAAAACATTAATTAGAGATGTTTTCTATGAAGGATTTATAGTTTAAAAGAGAGGGTAATAGCTGCTTTTGAAATAGTTTGAACCTATGGACTAAGCAGATTTATGAGATAAAGAGATTCAAGATATAATTTTTATAAAAATCCAAGTAATATTAAAAGCACTAGCAATTGTAGTCAAATCAAGCCTTGGTAGTAAAACTATTATAAAACTTATGCAGTACTCTTAATTCTCAAAAATTATGCTGCCGTTGTTCTATTTATCTTTATGATGCTCTGCAGAAAGTTCTCTGAAGAACCTGAAATATATTATATTAGGTGATCTCTGAGAATTGAGTTTCAAGGATTATTTGTGCATCTTGTTGCTTAAACTGATGCTGCTATGAAAAATCAACTAATTAATCAAGTAAGCAAATTAAATTGGGTTTTTATAAATCTTTTCTTCATCTGCTTTGTATTTGTTCTTTTTTCAGTAATAAACAAGTAGGGGTTTTGTAATAAAAATTAGTAAAAAATATTTTTCATACACAAAATTGAACAAGACTTCCATCAGTTAACTGACTAAATAGTGTTAAACAGAAATATTGAGCTCATTAATGCTCACACTGAGCTAGAATTAAGAGGATTTGGGGGACTCCAAGATTAATCCAAAACTCCAAACATATTTGGAAAGAAGGTATGCTATATACCTTTAAAAATAAGCAAGGCAATTTGTCTGTCCTGAATCCTTTCATTCCATTATTTTCTGGAACCAAATTTGCTGCTAGAACTTTTTGTTTCCAACAAACTTTTATCATTGTTGATAAAACAGCTTACTTATTTTTAACTCTAAGTCAAGCAAGAACAAACTTTGTCCAAAAATCACAGGAAATTCAATACTTGAATGTCCCATCATGACCTCCAATGTAACTTGCACAAAGTAGAACTTATCATTTACTAATTTCCTCAAATGCTACAAACCTATAAACAACACTGCCATTATTCTATTGTTTACATGTGAGAAATTTTGGAGAAACTTTTCCCTTTTTTATCAATCTTTTAAAAAAAATAATCACCAAAGTTACCTACTTATCTTTTGAGATATCTTTTGGAATCACAGCTTCTTTGCCATTCTGTCCACAACTGCTGTTACCCAAGAATTAATCTTCTCATTTCTGGACCATCAGTTGATCCTCCTAGTCTCAATCTGTCTAGTGAGATTGTCTATTAAAAGAATTGAGATTGTCATCCATCTGGAAACTTACCTTTCTTTTATCTAAATGTTCATATCGAGACTCTATCCATTCAGTCTACTATTGAATTGTCTTTGACCCATTACACTTATAATCAGCACAATGAAATTTACCATTGCTTAATGATTGCTATTTATGTACTATTAAAGTTTTATCTTCAAATAGATTATGAATACTTGAGTAGTTGAAGCCATGTCTTATATCCTGCTCTCTCATAGTGCTAGTATAGTTTTAGGATCAATAAATATTTGCCTGATCACAAAACTATTTTAGTGCCTCAGGGAGTTTTATTATTTATGAGTGATAGCAGACATGGTTTATTTCAAATTCTCATTTGAGTTGCAAAGAATGATGAAGCTGAAGATAAAAAATCAGTACCAGTGTAAGTAATTCTCCTTCCAGTTTAGTCTATCAAAATAAGGACCTTGTTGTGGTGTATATGTGCAGGATGCAAGGAAATATGATGGAATAAAAAGCTCTTTGGTTTTTATCCAGACCCTACCAGTAAGTTCAAGCAAGCAAGCAAACAAGTGTTTGGCTAGTACCTCCTTTTCATAGTGAACAGTCTCATTTTATAAAGTGGTTAGAAAGTATGTAATTGTAACACGATGGGGCTAGGTAAAGACTTTCCCCCTTCTACTCTCAGAAATTGTCCCAAAGCAACAGAAGTAAGAAGACAACATGCAAAATGAACTAAACACAAATTGACAAAATTCAATATAACAAGTGGATATCTGAAACTCTAAATCACAAAATGGCTGCCTAAATCTATGAAGAAAATAAACAGTAGTTCAGGAAGTTGCTAAAAGAGGGTACCTACAGCTGCAGATATCATTTTTAAAAAGCCCTTTAGCATATGTCATCTAAAAAGTGGTATGTCTGGGGTAAATCCACTACTTGGAAGAGCCCCTGTGCTTGAGCTAATTTCAAAGAAAAGTAAGATGATGAAGTTCAACAATAAAACATTTGAGACATATGCAGGAAGCAGTCTGCTATTGAGGCTGGCAGGGATAAGAGAGATCGAATTCTGAGTAACTCTATAGCTGTCAACCTTAGCTGATTGGGCCAAGGAGGATGGAAGGGTCACAAGGGCCAAGGGAATTCATTTGCATAAACAACCCTGAGGTAGTAGGAAAATACCTGCTTACTTTGTAATATAGTCCTGGCCTTTGCCTATATGAAATTTTTGTAAATATGTGCTCCAGGAGAAAAACTCTCACATTAGCTGGAATAAAGTGAATAAAGAGGATCCAAAACTAACGTAACACAAGGGGAAAAAATGATATGAAAATTTAAAAGTATAAAGGATTATAGAAAAGTGATTCATATGTAATTCAAACAAAGAGGATTAAAATATGCACAGTTCGTATCACAGAAGGAAAATAAATGAAATAATGTAACAGAAAAAAAGTTAAAATGAAGTTGACAGAATTACAAATGAATCAGAGAAGAACAGATCTACATATTGATCCAGGAAAACTAAACAGATAATTCATGAGGAAAATTGCTTGTAGACAGACTGAGAAAAATTAAAATAAGAATTTCTATGAGAGGAAATAATCAGACTCATCTCACATTTCTCCAGCACCAAAGACTAGAAAATAGTGGAACAATGCCATGAATAACTTATGGAAATAAGTGTACACAAAGCCAATGTATGTGCATATATAAAAGCAGTGAGAAACATTTTGGGTATATAGGAACTCAGGAAACATTGTTCTCAGGAAGCTATCTTGTAGAAACCACTTGAGAACCAAATTTAAACAACCAAGATATGAATTGAGAAACAATAGTAAATGGATCATGCACAGTATTAAATGCCAATAAATCAAGTAATTACATTTACAGAAAGGAATATCAATATTGTAAACCTGACACAGTCAAAATGATACAAAATAATAGTATTTGGTAAGAAAAGGGAATGAGAAGCCCATAGGTAGTGTAATTACACTAATTTTCTCATTTTAAGTCTAAGAATCTGAGGAGCTCATTTATTATTTTTTAATTTAATACAAAATTATAAAATCAAAGGTAAATAACAAAACCAACTAGTGTTAAGTGGTGGATAAAAGGAACGAGAAGAGGAAGAGAGACTCAATGTATAATTACATCATTGCTTCTCCTAGGGAGTCAATAAACATCTCAGTAAGTGCAGAAGAATTAGTCTGTTATTAAAAAAAATTACTCAGATTTGAAAAGGAAGGGAATTCTGACACATGCTACAACATGAATGAACTTTGAAGACAATATGTTAAATGAAATAAGCCAGTCAAAAAAGATAAATACTGTATCTTTCCACTTATCTGAGGTACTTACAGTAGTGGAATTCAGAGACAGAAAGTAGAATGGTGTTTGCCTGGGGCTAGGGTGAGGGGGAAATGGGGAGTTATTGTCTGACAGGCATAGAGTTTTAGTTTGTGAAGATGAAAATGATTCTGGAGATGGATGGTGGTGGTGGTTGCACAGCAATATGATTATAGTTAACGCCATTGAGTATACACTTAAAAAGGGTTAAAATGTAAATTTTAAATTTTGTATATTTTACCACAATTTGAAAAAATAATTTAAAAAATATAAGTAGTAAACAACTATGGAGTATTTACCATGAAGTTAATGAAACATGCTTCAAGGTCCCTCTTCTGCACACTTTCTACATTTTGTTGTGATTCATTTCCTAATTCTAAAAAAATTTTCACTTGCCTGGTTATTTTGTTTCATTACTTTATTTTCTTGAAGAAGTTCCTTCAAATTTTATAAGCTTTAGATTCTACTGGATCTACTCCTGGTTTTAAAGGTAAATATCAGAAAAAAAAGTACACAAGTCATGTGTGCACACACGCACACCCGGCACAATGTCATTAAATACATAATGGGACTGTTTGAAAAACTATAACAAATAGAATAATTATATATATAATACATATATATATGAAGAACTAAGATGAAACACATCTTGATTTTAAAAACTGTAAGTGGACCAAACTCAGTTTTTTTTTTCATGGAAAGCATTTTATTTTAAATATAGCAGTGTGTACATGTCAATCCCAAACTCCCATTCCATCCCTCCTCCCCACCTTTCCCCCCTGGTAACCGTAAGTTCATTCTCTAAGTCTGTGAGTCTGTTTCTGTTTTGTAAATAAGTTCATTTGTATCATTTTTTTAAGATTCTGCATATAAGCAATATCATATGATATTTGTCTCTCTCTGTCTGACTTACTTCACTTAGTATGATAATCTCCGGATCCATCCATGTTGCTGCAAATGGCATTATTTCATTGTTTTTAATGAATGAGTAATATTCCATTGTATATATGTACCACATCTTCTTTATTCATTCCTCTGTTGATGGACATTTAGGTTGCTTCCATGTCTTGGCTATTGTAAACAGTGCTGCAATGAACATTGGGATGCATGTATATTTTTGAACCATGTTTTTCTCCGAATATATGCCCAAGAGTGGGATTGCTGGATCATAGGGTAGCTCTGTTTTTAGTTTATTAAGGAACCTCCATACTGTTCTCAACAGTGGGTGCAACCAATTTACTTCCCACCAACAGTGTAGGAGGGTTCCCTTTCCTCCACACCCTCTCCAGCATTTATTGTTTGCAGATTTTTTGGTGATGGCCATTCTGAGTGGTGTGAGGTGATATCTCATTGTAGTTTTAATTTTCATTTCTCTAATATTTAGTGATGTTGAGCACCTTTTCATGTGCCTGTTGGCCATCTGTATGTCTTCTTTGGAGAAATATCTTTTTAGGTCTTCTGCCCATTTTCTGATTGGGTTTTTTTTGGTTTTTGGATATTGAGCTACAATGAGCTGCTTGTAAATTTTGGAGACCAATCCCTTGTTGGTCACATCGTTTGCAAATATTTTCTCCCATTCTGTGGGTTGTCTTTTCATTTTATTTATGGTTTCCTTTGCTGTGCAAAAACTTTTGAGTTTAATTAGGTCCCATTTGTTTACTTTTGTCTTAATTTCCATTACTCTGGGAGATGGATAGAAAAGATATTGCTGCGATTTATGTCAAAGAGTGTTCTGCCTATGTTTTCCTCTAAGAGTTTTATAGTATCTGGTCTTACATTTAGGTCTTTAATCCATTTTGAGTTTATTTTTGTGTATGGTGTTAGTGTTCTAATTTCATTTTTTACATGTAGCTGTCCAGTTTTCCCAGCACCATTTGTTGAAGAGACTGTCTTTCCTCCATTTCATAGTCTTGTCTACTTTGTCATAGATTAATTGGCCATAGGTGCTTGGGTTTATTTCTGGGCTTTCTATCCTGTTCCATTGATCTGTATTTCTGTTTCTGTGATGGTACCATACTGGTTTGAAGACTGTAGCTGATTCCTTCAGCTCCGCTTTTCTTTCTCAAGATTGCTTTAGCTATTCAGGGTCTTCTGTGTCTCCATAAAAATTTTAAGATTTTTGAAACATTATAAATATTAATCTTTATAGTGTGTACCAGAGAATCTCCTAAAACCAAATGACACAGAGAGATTGAAAGTGAAATATGGGTAATGTGTAGCAGACAAATGAAAATCAAAAATAAATCAGTCACAATCTTAACATCAGACCAGGCAAAATCCAAAGGAAAAAGCAGTATACAACAAAAGCATACTACTATATAATGAATAAGAGTGAAATCCACAGTGAACATCTAACAGATAACTTTCTATGCACAAAAAAGGTATAGCATCAATAATCAACCAGAAAAAAACCTAAAGAAAATACCTGAAGAAAGTGGTATGAATGCATTAGTGGTCGGTAACTTTTATTCACCTTACATGCTCAAGGAGTCATAAAATAAGTTCCAAAATGTAGACTTAGGTATTAAAATTGAGATGTGCTAATTGATATAAAGTTAACTTTGTTCCCTGAGTATAAGAACAAGCCTAAATTTTCTAGTACCCATGGAATATTCACATTAGTATGGGCACACACACACACTAATTGCTGAAACCAGAGTGCTAAGTAAATGGGGAACTATGATTGTCCTGAGGCCAAATGCTATTATCAGGAACCTCGAATTTGGGGGAAATTCATGACCTCTTGGGTCTTCACAAGATGGACAGTTAAATCTGAGAGCCCTGCACAAGATTGGAGACATCTAATATACTATAAGCTCAGTGAGAATCTTGGTTAAAACAGCAGCAACCGTAACAAATGGAACCAGAAGGAGATCTGTCTGTCTCTGCTACAGCTCTGGATAGAGTAAAAATAATATTTGCTGAACCTGATAAGCATAGGCCTGCCTCGCTAATTTACACCACCTGAACTGGTCAGGGGCCCCTCAATTTGAGAAATGAATTTAAAGTTCCAGTTTATTGGTATCCAGGTACTAGCAGAGGCAACCTCTTCTCTGGAGATCCTTAATCTAGTAGCACAAGGATTTCAAAGATTAAAGCCAGCAAATAGATTTAATTCTTAACAAATGACAAATACACAATGAAACAAGTTATGATCAGGAAACAATAGAAGCAACAGGAAAATAATTTGATTTATCACATGCTGGAATAACTAGACAAGAAAAAAATAAAATAAATATGTACAGAATATTTAAGGCAATATAACTTATTGGGAAAATGGTCAAATATCAAAAGACTATAATTGCTCAAATGTCCAGTTAGGCAGAACCAGCAATAGCTTGCCACAGATATAAACATTACATTAATAATAAGTATAGGACGCTCCCCACCATTAGGAAATTTTCAAAGCACAAAATGATGAAGAAATCCAACTAAAGGACTCTGTAAACTAAACTTTATATGGCAAAAACAAATCTTCCCCCTCCATTCCTGATGGACCAAATTGCAATTTTATTGCTTTTCTTCTAAGAGGCACTGATAATCTCTTATCCAGGAAAATCACCCTTTGAAAGTACGATCTAAATATTAGCCTTTGCTTTCTCTTGCCAAATTCAACTAAAAATCGTGTAAAGGTAATTTTGACATTACTTATGAGACTAATAATGGTAGAGGTGTACACCCTTGGCTATTGTCACAGCTACTATGGCCTGGAGACACATTTCTAAGTTTACAAATTGGCTTATGAGTGTGTTATCTGTCCAACAATTACACCTTTTCACAATGTACTATATAAACTTTACAGTTGGTGAGAAACTTTAATAAGCTTTTTGTAAACTGAGATTACATGGAAAAGGAAATAACATTTTAGTGTTGCCTTGTGGGTCTCTTTTCTTTTAGTTCTCTGAGTCAGCAGCATATACAGGCTCATGTCGTTGAGTGGGTAGCCAAACTCTGCCAACCTTTTGCCCAATGTTAAATTCCTATTTGACAAAGAATCTAGGGCCTTTAAAAAAAAAAAAAAAGTTGTCCCATGTTTACAGTCTTAACAAGTGACAAAATATTGCTCAAATGGAAAAACTTTAATTTGAAAATACAATCAATGCAAACCACAGCTCCTTCATACAGTCTTCAAGAAACACTTCCATTCTCCAGGAAGTTGTGTAATGAATTGGCCATGGCTGGATATTGAATGTGGCACTGTAACTATATCTTGAAGCCCCAAGAGTTTAGACTGTTTTTTCTTGAAATGCTTAATTTACCTGTTAAAAGTCTGCACTTTAACAATTTTCTCTCATCTCCTCTACTGGAAGCCTGATAGCCAGGTATTCTGTCTTCTTGTCTCTGGCAGTTACAGCTTGAGCATTTGACCAGTATGAGATTTATAGTCTTAACAACATGACCAAAGGTTACTTGTGCCATTGAAAATATAGCACCGGTGGCTTCACATGTCCTGAGAAAGCCATGTGCAGGGCAGCAGTGACAGGGGGACATCCCAACTCAATGGCTCCCCAATGAGAGCCTTGCTCTTTTCCTGCTGCCTCTCTTTCTTTGCTTCTGCCTGTTGATTTGGCATCCCCATCCATTACGCAAGTTATCAGCCTTCCACTATATTCCTTTATGCTCAGACTAGAGTCCATTTCTATCACTTATAAGAAATAAGCCTGACTGATGTAATATCTCACCTAAAAAGTAAAGTATCTGTCATGATATCTTTTTTTAGTAATTTTTTCCATGTAATGCAGGTGAATTTTCTGTTTGTTGGTACAATTTCACTGTATCCTGATCTCTCCCTGCTTTCTCATTTCTGAATTTGTATACCAATAGAGTACAAGATTAAATTTTTCTAATATATGCTTAACTTTTCTTTTTTTTTATTGTTGTGAAGCAACAGGCACACAAGTATAAGGCACCAGAGCAGAAGCCAGAGGATAGCAGTAGTGAGGCGTTCATCTATTATCAAGTATCCTGGGAATGTGTTTCTTTGGGGCAAACTAAAAAAGAAAAATTTGAATTGTTTGATGCTGAAATCAGCTCCTTAAGAAATTGCAGGCTCTGTTAGATTTAACTCCCAAAGGAAAATATGAAGTACAGAAACAATGACAAAATGAAAAAACGATGGGAAAAGTTGTATACAATAAGGGGAAGTAAAACAACTTTAACATTTTTCAAGTAAGATTTTACTCTGCATCAGGCACTGTTTCAAGTGATTCAGATCAGGGTTTCTTAACTTCAGCCTTGTTGACATAGTGGGTGGGATAATTCTTTGTTGGGAGCACCCATCCTATGAATGTAGGATGTGCAGCAGCATCCTTGGCCTCTATCCCCTATATCAGTTACACACCCTCAACCTCATTTATGGAAAAAAAAAGTGTTTCTAGACATGGTCAATGTCACCTGGGTAGGGGGCAGGGGAATCATCACTGTTTGAGAACCATTGCTTTAGATGAATTACTCATTTAATCCTCAGAACAAAAAAATGAAGTAGGAATTATCATTACATCTTTTTTACAGATGAAGAAAAGGAGGCACCAATGTTTATAGCTGCAGTCAAACAAACAAACAGCTAATATCAGGAGAGCTGGGATTCAAACCTAGGCAGCCCAACTCCAGAATTTTTGTTCACATTATTTGTCAGTTTTACCCAAAATGGTTGGGCTCAAGGGTTTGTTGATTCAAGGGTTTATTGAATTCATTTAAATATATAATTCATTTAAAAAATACAGTCTGCTAATGTCTTCTGATGTTTCATTTGCAGAAACTCACTTAGGTATTCAGTGCCAGGGAAGGGTTCACAATACCTAAGCTTACACTTAAGTCATCATTCCTGTATTTTAGATATACTTAAAAAAAGCCTTGGTGGGGAAAAACATGTAGAGATATGACTTTTAAAAGTCAGCATTAGTATCTTCTAAAGTGAAATTAATAGCACATAGACAATTTCAACACCCCCTCCTTTAAATGCATTATAGACCTGAGCTATGAGCAGACTCAGTCCCACCCCAGTACAGACACACTTCACATGTAAGACCACGATTGCCTTGTGAAACCAAAATAGCAAGTCAGGTTTTGGCTTAAATCTCTCTAAACTGGAGCACATGCAGTGCTTATATGAGAACTTTGAATATATGGTGTTTCAGTCAATTTTTCTAAATTTCAAAGGCTTTGGGGTTTTTTTTCCCCTCCAAAGCAGAGTGTAGGTAAAAGAGGGGAATGAAATATGGACAAAAAGGGAGTGTGGAAAGGGAAAGTTTGTGAGAAAAAGGAAACGGGGACTGAATGTTTTACTTGAAAGCAATTTTACCCCTTTAGAACATTTTTTAAATTTATGATTTTAAATATTAAAATTTATAATTCTTGAAAATTAAATTTTAAATATCATCTGTAACTTCAGTTGGCAAAGTAATTAGATATATCCTGCCAGGAACTCTACTTCTAGTAAACAAATAAACAAATCTACAGAATGTCCCTTTTTTCCCTAGACTCACAAAAATTTTACAATTGGTTATCTTAATATATTGAAACATGCAATTTTCAAACCTACTTTAAATCTTTGTTTCTTTCTAACTTGGCTAGAACATAAGGATCAGGTGGGATGGAAATTGAAATGTTCTTGCAATTTTAGGAGAAATGGTTCATCAGAGATGAAAATTCCAAACAGCATGCTAAAGCTAATAGAACTTAGTGCCTATGGATTCAGCACAGGCCATAATCGAGTTTTATTTGCCCTTTTAAGGACTTAGGCAAAGCTTTATTCCCTTAGCATAGTACATACAAGGTGCACTTTTCAGCAATCTGACTTCAATTATGGATCTTTTGGAAAGCTAATGATGTCTGTATTGTTAATACTGCCAACATTGTGTCAGTACATAGAAGAACCTGTGATATTAAACATGCTGATGTAAAAATATATGTTATTTCTGTTCAGCTGTGTGCAAACAATCTGGCTGAAGTGTTAGAATTATAGGCAAATCCTCTCCAGAGATAACAGTAGAATGGAATTCTGTTGAAAGCCAGTAAAACGCTCTCTTCTTTTAAGTGGTTTCTTGGAGTGTCGAGGCCAAAATTTTAGAAGTTAATTACATGAGGTCTGTCACTCAAGACTTTTGGTTAAAGTTATAAATCCTTACTATAATATTCTTATTTTTCGGGGTGGAGAGGGCATCATTAGATATCATTTAGACAATCATTTAGAAATTTTAAAAATCTATACAAATTGGGTTTTGAATAAAATAATTGATGATGTTTAAATTTTAAAGACAGTGGCAATAACAGTTCTTCAAGCAGCAAGATATAAGGATCTGAGACTCAATATTTTCCATCACCTAATTACTGCAACAAAGCTAAGATCATATTCTTAATGTTTATCCTTCACAGTAAACTTTCATTGATTGGTTATGAGTGTTGGCCATTGTGATGGGTTCCAGATGTTTAAATATAGTGACAGCTCATTGATAAAATGAATTATAGTGACCAAAGTAACAAATGAAAAGCACATTCTTCTAAAAAGTAAAAGGAATGATAAATGTGATATTTAGTCACATATTTAAGGTATCATCCTTCCAGATTAGTTTTTAAATATTTTTATTACTTAGTTCCAAATCTCTTGCCTAATATATCTCCTTTAGACAATAAATTCCCAGTGATATTATATCCCATGTATAAAAATGTTTGTTTGATATTTTCAGAGAATAAACCTTATTTGGCATGAAATTAAAGTATATGCTATACATTAAAATTTTCTTTCATTTGCTGGTAATGACCAAAAGCAACAAAATATTTGGTGCAGAATAGAAATTATCTTATCATAACAAAAAAAAAATGAGGAAGAAAGGTTTTATTATAAAGGAAACCCAAGAAATAGCATATTTAAAAAATTTTCTGCTACCTTAGAATAGTATGGTATATTAATTTAGAGGTAGTCAAGAAAATTATGTGTCAATAAAAAGATAAATATTATTCCAAAGACCGTCACTGCAATATAAATATTAGAATATATTTTTAGAGGCTATTATTTAATAGAATTTTTGTAAAGTTTTAGTAAATAGCTTCACTTATATTACAAAACAGAAATAATACTGTTTTCATCTATATAAACTGTGATGGTGTCTCGTATATAACTTCCATATAATAATAAATATTATTAAATATTTATAAAACAATAAAATAAATATAAGTAGAGATTAAGAAAAGTAATCTTTCTCTAGAGGTCAAATTCTGTGGTGTTTGTGTTTATTGACCCTGTTTTACTTATATTTCCAGTGGAAATGAGTTTGATGATGGTGGAAAAGTGAAGATTTGGCACCCATCTAAGATGAAAGACTCAAGTTTATAATTACATAGCAACATTTAAAGGAGTATTACCTTTCAAAGTAAATTTGTAATGATGGGAAGACTTTCTGGAAAAATCTTTTCATATAAGGGAAAAACAAAGATTATCTTTTTTAACTAAAAAATGATAACGGTGATAAGTAATCCAGGTTCTTGGGCAAGATGTCATCAAAATTTTGACAACGTTAGAAACATTTTTGCAGGGAGGGGAGTTTTAGGGGGGAGAATGGCAGATGCACAAGAGATGATTATTAAAAACTTTGATAATCCTTAGTATTAAATGTGATTCAATTATAGAAATAACTCCAAATATAGTAAATCATTGAGCCACCTCACTGAGTACATTTTTGTCTTGTTTTATTTCATTTTTATGGGTGCTGTGACTAATTTTTGCATGATAAACTGTTGCTGAAGATAATTCTAAATGGCCCTGTGGAGTATTTTAAGTTATAATATAAATTGATTTTCTTCTTTGAATGATGTATCTCCTTTGTCTTAGTTTTCTGTTGCTGAATAGAAAATTGAACAAATTTAGTACTGTAAAACAATACCCATTTATTAGCTGTAGGTCAGAGGTATGGGCACAGCATGGCTGGGTTTTCTGCTGAGAATCTCACAAGGCTAAAATCAGAGTGTCATTTTGGCTGCAGTCTCATTCTAGAGGTCCCTAAGCACGCATAGTTTGGGTAGGATTCAGTTCCTTGCAGTTGTGGGACTGAGGTCTCTGTTTCTTTGCTGGCTGTCACCCAGAGGCCACTCTTAGCTTCTAGAAGCCAGCCACATTCCTTGCCATGAGGTTCCTTCCATCTTCAAAACCAACAACAGAGTATTTCCCTCTCATTAAATCACTCTCACACTTTGAATCTCTTTTGCAAGAGCTCGATCCCTTTAAGGGCTTCCTTGATCCGTCAAGCCCACTCAGGATAAATTCCTTATTTTAAGGTCAAATTATTTGGAAACTTAACTACATCTTCAAAATCCCTTTGCGATAGGAGTTCTGCCTACCACATCTCTCCGAACTGAACTCTCCATTTCCTTCAAGCTCTAATCTGCTGCCAGATAGCTCATATTTTTTTTCTAAATCCAAATATAATTATGTTGATCAGCACCATCACCAATGTCATTCCACATGTAAATGCAAGTATTTTTCTGGCTTTCACTTGTTTATCCTTATGATAACACACTTAGCTATTATTTCTTCAAATATTTTCTGCCTATCATATCTTCATACTTAGTCCTCAAGTTTCATTTCCCTAATTTTAGTAACTTTTTAGACCTTTCTTACTTCCAGGCTCCCTCATGCTTTGGATGCTTATTTCTCCAAACATATTAGCTACCTCTCCACTATACAAGTATATTATAATTTTAGGTTCATTAAGATTCCAGCTTGGCCATCATACCCAAGAAACTTTCCTATCACCTTGCCACCATCCTTTGGTCTGGGACAGATGTCTTGTCTCTGTGATCCCATAGGACTTGTGTGAATCTCCTAACATCATTCTGCACTTTAGTTGCCTGTTATTCTCTCTACCTCACTGGACTGTAACTCTCTCGAGGAAGAACCTTTCTGAACTTTCTCCCATATCTCAATTGTTGTATTCCTGGTGTCAGACATAGTGCCTGTGACCAAAATTTGTCAAATTCATGAAATTTTGACACTTTCCAATTGTTTACATCATGTGTATAAAACACAAATAAATGGACTATTCTGTATTCTGGTTATTTCAGTTGCCTTATGGATTAGATAAGATCACTTCCACAGAGCTAATGCAATAGTTGGCTAAGTAAATGTTTATTATGTTTGTACAACTGGGAACAGGGTATTAATTGCACCTTTATTTTGCCCAGTTAGTTAGTAGAATAGATAATGTTGGAACCTGGATCAAAAAGGACCTCATAAGTTCAACCAAAAGGACGCCACAAATGCATAATTAATGAGGCAAAAAGATAAACTTTTAATGAAGTTAAAAACTCAAATAGATGTTATCTTTGTTTTAAAATACTGGATTTATCTTGGTTGCAAGATATCCTTTATATCCTAGGTTGTATTTTCTTTTATTTTAATTTATTACTTTAAGAAAGTTTCCAGGGTGAGATAATTCCTTTAAGAATTGATTCTCCTAGGTCTACCAGGCACACGAAAGCATTTATATAGTTTCTTTTATTAACACTGATTAAATACTAACTTTTTTTTTCTTTTTAGTGAATGGCAAATAAATAAGCTCTTAATTTCTTCATATGTTATGCACTGATTGTACCTTTTTTTTTTTTTTTTGCGGTACGTGGGCCTCTCACTGTTGTGTTCTCTCCCGTTGCGGAGCACAGGCTCCGGATGCGCAGGCTCAGCGACCATGGCTCACGGGCCCAGCCACTCCACGGCATGTGGGATCTTCCCGGACCGGGGCACGAACCCGTGTCCCCTTCATCGGCAGGCGGACTCTCAACCACTGCGCCACCAGGGAAACCCTGATTGTACCATTTTATAGGCATTTTATCATGCATGTGTAGACATTGAGGAGTTAGTATTAGTTTTGCTAACAAAATATTGATCCTACAATGCAGATAGTACAATTATAGAAACAATTCTTAAGAAAAGTAATCTATTGAGAGAAATGAAGTCCCCATCATCAAATACAACATACACACACACACACACACACACACACACACATACACACACATCACCCAAATTAAAAATATATGTATATTTTTAGGGCAAATTTTCTTGTTGATACTGAAGAGTGAGAACATGCCCCTTTCTGCTGAATCATTTCAAGTATAAGCAATTGTATTTGTTTTTTGGGGGGAAATGCTTTAAGTATTAGCATGTATAAATTAAGTAATAAGAAGTACCTCATCCGGTGTTTACACAACACTTCAGCAAGCTATAGTAACAAAATCATATAAACCCATTGCACAAGTGTAGAAAAACAATTTACACCTGGCTTCTCTCTGAATGTGTTATCAAGTCTTTCATTAAATGAAAAAATTCAACACTACTTTTTCATTCAGAAGCATGCTTTAAATAGCCACTCCTTTCTACATTCCACTTTTAAGCAATTGACAGTTTACATTAGTTATCAAAAGCTTGTGTTCTTAGGAAAATTCTAAGTAAAATAAACATTTATAGGTGACTTTCACACATCTGAAAATATTTGTTTGAGAATTGATCATGCCTTTTAAACGTGGTGATCTGACAAAAAATTTATTTTCTATTCTGTATCTCATTTTTACTTATGAGTATTTAAGTTCTCCCAAAGATTATCTTAATTGTCATACTTGCTTTAAAAATAACTTCTTTGAATTATACTTTCTATAATTTTCTTTCTTCAAATAGTAATAACTTTACCCTTGAATCTTACACTATTACAACAAGGACAAGATTTTTCTTCCAGGATATCTTCACATGTAATTATCAGTTATTCTTTGCCTTGATTTGTTAAATTGCATTCAAATAAAGTCTATTTTAAAACTCAAATTTTAAAAATTCCATGTGAGAAACTTTAGAAATGTGAAATTTATATTGATCTTCTTCTGACCCAACAAAAAGTCAAATGCTAGTGCTAGTTCTTAGTCTTGACCATTTACTAGAAATACCTGGGCAGCGGGGTTGCAGAAGACTCCTTATATTCTGGCTGCACCTCAGGACAATTGCATCACATTGAAGTGTGGGAACTTGGCACCAATATTTTTAAGAATTTCTAGAAGTTTCCAATGTGCAAACAGGATGGGGAACCACTACTCTAATCTGGTGGTTTTCACTTTTCTGCACATTAGAATTATCTATGGAGCTTTCAAAACTTCTTTTAAAAAATCCAAACCATACTCCATACCAATCAAATCAGGTAGAGTGGACATGAGGATCAGCAGTTTTTAAGTGTTCCAGATAATTCCAATGTGTAGCCAAGTTTGAGAACTAGTGCTTTGGATTGAAAATCAGTTTAGATATATTTGTCTTTTGTATTATGTGCTGTGGTTTTATGAGATAGGGAGGTGGTGGGAAAGATGGTAAGAAGGGAAAGAATGATCACTGCAATTTTAAGAAATGCTCTTTTGTAGATTCTGTCTATTTAAGAGCAATTTAATTAAAACTTAATTTGTACTGAAGGTGAAACACATGTAACAGAGACTTTTGCATGAAAACAAAATAAAAATGTTTAATGAAGATCTGAAAAGTTTAGGAGGGGAGCATGTAAACCACTATGTAAATCACCCTTTATATTTTTCACAGATGAAATACATAATAAAGGGGACAGACATATGCTAAATAAAGCAGCAGTTCTAGAACTTTTATTTTCATTCCTTATACATTGTGCCCTTTGTTGAAAAACTAAGTGATAGACAGTTTATTTTTTTATATCCTTAGGTTGTATGAGATGTAACATTTTCAAAACCTGTTCTGACATTTTAGTCTGAATTGAACTTGGATTCTTCCAAGTTCTATTACCATATAGATTAAGTTTCAATCCAAGTTTTAAACTTTCAGTTATGCTTTTTCAATAAGCATTCCAAAGAAAAGCTACAGTCAGGTCAATTTCTTAAAATGTGCTACAAAAAAGAAGCCAAAATAATCATGAACTTTCCCCCCATAATCATTATATTTATTCCTACATATGTCCAAATAATATTTTATGTAGTTCATAGTCAACTGTAGACATGCCCAATATTTTCTTTGTGCAATTCCTTCTGTAGCAAGTAAACTGCCAATTCAATACAATTTAAAAGATATATAAATTCTAAAATATGGAACAAATTAAATTTTGAATAAGTTTTCTTATTCCTTGGTGAGAAGGGCTGTGAAAAATATATATTGAAATTTGGAACAAAAGTAAGAATTTTACTAAACAGCTCCTTCATGTTCTTAAACTCCTGTTTCTACATGTGTCATCAAAATCACTATCTAGCCCTCAAGGGGTATTATATTTTATTGAAGTGAAGATACTCTTTGCAAGGCTTCTACACCACACACACACACTCACACAAACACACACACACACACAAACCACATAAAGTTTTCCTAACAATCATTTCTCTACTGGCTTTTTGAAATTATGGGAGTAATTATATTTCTACTCCCTGATTTTGACCATATTTCAATGATCAAACATTGTAGAAACAGGATTGAAACACATCCATGCTTTAATCAACATCATTCTCCCTGCTGGAGCTATCATTTGCATCAAGGTCAAACATATGAGCTCAGATTGAAAATCATTCAAAAAGCTAGAATAACTGTGGCAAGGCATTTAACCAAGATTCTACATGATCAGCCAAAAACAACTTGTGCCTTTCACTCTTTTTGGTGATTTTACTCACACACCCCTAGGTTTAAATTGGATTGGTTTTTTGGAGATAAGTGTCTGTACCTTATGTACAGACACTTAAGTGTCTGATGACTTACTAAAGCCCTGTTGAGCACATGACTCAATGAATTGGGAGGAGTCCTCTATGTTAGAAAACCTATGCTTTCATGTCAATGGAAACTCTTGCTATGACCTTAAACCTTCTGTTTGATCTGCTGTGGAGCCCTAGCTGAATCCCTGTCTCAGCCGTGAGGCATACTGAATAAAAATTATTGAAATGTCATGCTTGTGGAACAGTGTGTAGATCTTTGAGCTACTGGATGAATCAACCTTAAATTTAATGTCTCTGCTTCCTGATCTTTTAAAAAAAAATAGCTATCAGAGATGAAACTATTTATATTGCCTTTGAATATATAGTTTAGGAATTAGCCTGACTCAATCCAGTCATTTTGGAAATGTTTTTATCAGTAGATAGAAGATGAGTTTTGACATTAGCCAGGCATAAGTATGAGCTTCATCACTCACCGGCTCTCTAACAATGGGTAAATCATGTAATTTCTTAATGCTTTAGTTTCTTCATTACAAAATGGAAATAATAAAACTACCTAGGAGTTTGTGAGATGCAGTTAAATAGGACACAGTTTGTAATTACCTAACGTAGCAAATTGCACACATTAGGCACCAAACTCATATAACCTTTCCTGCTTTATAAATGTAAGGAAAGAGAATTCTGGATCTGAGAGTAGGCTGATTTGAAGTGATAAAATAAACAATATCAGAGAGGTAAAAATAAAAACTATATAAAACTAATATATTTTTCAACTGTTCTATGTAATTGCGTTCCCTTTCTTTCTTTGACCCACTTTCTACTTGTTTGTCTCACTCCTCTGGAGGATTGTACGCACGTCTATTCAGCCTAACCTTCCCACAGGCACAGATGCATACTCTGGCTTTCATGCCTAAAAATATTTTAAAACAAATATATGCAGTTTAGATCAAAATATATACATAATTGTTTATAAATATTTTGAGAAATATATTTTCTCAAATATCTATAAGAATATCTCTGAACAATGTACCTTTACACTCAGTAGCAATGGCAAAAATGTGATAAATCAAGAAAACTAGGAACCACCCTTACATTCCTGACTTATCGAAAAGCACATGCACTCATGCTTCTGATGTGCTGACATAAACACATCACCACAATGTTTCAAAGACGAAGGTGTGCGGTATGGCAGTCTTAGTGAAAAACTTATCAGTGCACTTATTAAGAAACCCTATTAGGGCCATTTCAATATAGCTACTATTTTACTTACTATTTTTGAAATATTTATTTACTTATTTGGCTGCTCTGGGTCTTAGTTGCATCATGTGGGATCTTTGCTGCAGCATGAATGACATCGTTCCCTGACCAGGGATGGAACACAGGCCCCCTGCACTGGGAGCATGGAGTCAAGCATTGGACCATCAGGGAAGTCCCTATTTTACTTGGAGCCACGGAAGAGAGCACAGCAACAGGGGTGCAGAGGGCAAACCAGAAAGATTCCCACACAGAGGATTGGTGCCGACCAGCACTCACCAGCCCGAGAGGCTTGTCTGCTCACCCGCCGGGGCGGGCGGGGACTGGGAGCTGAGGCTCTGGCTTCGGAGGTCAGATCCCAGGGAGGGGACTGGGGTTGGCTGCGTGAACACAGCCTGAAGGGGGCTAGTGCACCACAGCTGGCTGGGAGGGAGTCTGGGAAAAAGTCTGGAACTGCCTAGGAGGCAAGAGACCATTGTTTTGGGGTGCACTAGGAGAGGGGATTCAGAGCACCACCTAAACGAGCTCCAGAGACAGGTGCAAGCCACGGCTATCATCGTAGACTCCAGAGACGGGCATGAACCCCTAACACTGCTGCTGCAGCCACCAAGAAGCCTGTGTGAGAGCACAGGTCACTATCCACACCTCCCTTGCCGGAAGCCTGTGCAGCCCGCCACTGCCAGGGTCCTGTGATCCACGGACAAGTTTCCCGGGTGCAACGTCATGCTGGCCTCTGCTGCTGTAGGCTAGCCCCGCATTCCATACCCCTCGCTCCCCCACGGCCAGAGTGAGCCAGAGACCCCTAATCAGCTGCTACTTTAACCCTGTCCTGTCTGAACAAAGAACAGATGCCATTAGGTGACCTACATGCAGAGGTGGGGCCAAATCCAAAGCTGAACCCCAGGAGCTGTGCAAACAAAGAAGAGAAAGGGAAATCTCTCCCAGCAGCCTCAGGAGCAGCCGATTAAATCTCCACAATCAACTTGATGTACCCTGCATCTGTGGAATACCTGAACAGACAACGAATCATCCCAAAATTGAGGCAGTGGAGTTTGGGAGGAATTGTCGACTTGGGGTTGGCTTTCTGAATCTAACTTGTATCTGGTCTTATGTTTATCTTAGTTTAGTATTTAGAGTTTATTACCATTGGTAGATTTCTTTATTGATTTTGTTGCTCTCTTCCTTTTATATATATATATATATGTTTTCCACTTTTTCTCTTTTTGTGAGTGTGTACGTGTTTGCTTCTTTGTGTGATTTTGTCTGTAAGCTTTGCTTTTACCATTTGTCCTAGGGTTCTGTTTGTACATTTTTTTTTTTAGTATAGTTTTTCACACTTGTTATTATTGGTGGATTTGTTTTTTTTGGTTTGGTTGCTCTCTTCCTTCTTTCGTTTTTTTAATTACTTTTTATTTTAATAACTGTATTTTATGTTTTTCTTTCTTTCTTTTTTTCTCCCTTTTATTCTGAGCCATATGGCTGACAGGGTCTTCATGCTCCAGCCAGGTTTCAGGTCTGTGCTTCTGAGTTGGGAGAGCCGAGTTCAGGACATTGGTCCACGAGAGACCTCCCAGCTCCATGTAATATCAAAAGGCAAAAGCTCTCCCAGAGATCTCCATCACAAAGCTACGACCCAGCTCCACTCATCAACCAGCAAGCTACAGTGCTGGACACCCTATGCCAAACAACTAGCAAGACAGGAACACAACCCCAACCATTAGCTGAGAGGATGCCTAAAATCATAACAACATCACAGACACCCCCAAAACACACCACCACATGTGGTCCTCCCCACCAGAAAGACAGATCCAGCCTCACTCACCAGAACAGAGACAACCTACCCTCCAACAGGAAGCCTACACAACCCACTGAACCAACCTTGTCACTGGGGACAGACACCAAAAGCAACGGAAACTATGAACCTGAAGCCTGCAAAAAGGAGACCCAAAACACAGTACGTTAACACAGAAACACACAGCAGATGAAGGAGCAAAGTAAAAACACACCAGACCAAACAAATGAAGAAGAAATAAGCAATCTACCTGAAAAGGAATTCAGAGTAATGGTAGTAAAGATGATCCAAAACCTTGGAAATATAACGCAGAAAATACAAGAAAAGTTTAAGAAGGACCTAGAAAAACTAAAGAACAAACAAACAATGATGAACTACACAATAATTGAAATTAAAAATTCTCTAGAAGGAATCAATAGCAGAATAACTGAGGCAGAAGAATGGATAAGTGACCTGAAAGATAAAATCGTGAAAATAACTACTGCAGAGAAGAATAAAGAAAAAAAGAATGAAAAGCATTGAGGACAGTCTTAGAGACTTCTGGGATAATATTAAACACATGAACATTCTAATTATAGTGGTCCCAGAAAAAAGAAACGGACTGAGGAAATATTTGAAGAGATTAGAGTTGAAAACTTCTTTAATATGGGTAAAGAAATACTCAATCAAGTCCAGGAAGCACAGAGAGTCCCATACATGATAAATCCAAGGAGAAACATGTCAAGACACATAGTAATCAAGCTATCAAAAATTAAATACAAAGAAAAAATATTAAAAGCAGCAAGGAAAAAACAACAAATAACATACAAGGGAATCCACATAAGGTTAACAGCTGATCAGCAGAAACTCTGCAAGCCAGAAGGGTGTGGCAGGACATATTTAAAGAGATAAAAGGGGAAAATCTACAACCAAGATTACTCTACCCAGCAAAGATCTCATTCAGATTTGACAGAGAAATTAAAACCTTTACAGACAAGCAAAGCTAAGAGAATTCAGCACCACCAAACCAGCTTTACAACAAATGCTAAAGGAATTCTCTAGGCAGGAAACACAAGAGAAGGAAAAGACCAACAGTAACAAAATGAAAACAATTAAGGAAATTTTAATAGGAACATGCATACTGATAAGGACATTAAAACTAAATGGATTAAATGCTCCAATCAAAAGACACAGACTGGCTGAAAGGATACAAACACAAGACACATATATATGCTGCCTACAAGAGAAAACTTCAGACCAAGGACACATACAGATTGAAAGTGAGGAGATGGAAAAATATATTCCATGCCAATGGATATAAAAAGAGAGCTGGAGTAGCAATTCTCATATCACACAAAATAGACATTAAAATAAACAGTATTAGAAGAGACAAAGAAGGACACTACATAATGATCAAGGGATTGATTCAAGAAGAAGATATAGCAATTGTAAATATTTATGCACCCAACATAGGAGCACCTCAATACATAAGGAAAATGCTAACAGACATAAAAGGGGAAATTGACAGTAACACAATCATAGTAGGGGATTTTAACATCCCACTTTAACCACTGGACAGATCATCCAAAATGAAAATAAATAAGGAAACACAAGCTTTAAATGATATATTAAACAAGATGGACATAATTGATATTTATAGGACATTCCATCCAAAAACAACAGAATACACATTCTCCTCATGTGCTCATAGAACATTCTCCAGGATAGATCATATCTTAGGCTACAAATCAAGCCTTGCTAAACTTAAGAAAATTGAAATTGTATCAAGTATCTTTTCTGACCACAATGCTATGAGTCTAGATATCAACTATGGGAAAAAATCTGTAAAAAATACAAACACATGGAGGCAAAACAATACACTACTTAATAACCAAGAGATCACTGAAGAAATCAAAGAGGAAATAAAAAAATACCTAAAAGCAAATGACAATGAAAACACGATGACCCAAACCTATGGGATGCAACAAAAGCAGTTCTAAGATGGAAGTTTACAGCAAAAAAATCCTACTTCAAGAAACAAGAAACCTCTCAAATAAACAACCTACCTTACACCTAAAGCAATTAGAGAAAGAAGAACAAAAAAACCCCCAGAAGTTTTCACAAGGAAAGAAATCATAAAGATAAGATCAAAAATAAATGAAAAAAAAATGAAGGAAATAATAGCAAGGATCAATAAAAATAAAAGCTGGTTCTTTGAGAAGATAAACAAAATTGATAAACCATTGGCTAGACTCATCAAGAAAAGAAGAGAGAAGACTCAAATCAATAGAAATAGAAATGAAAAAGGAGAAGTAACAACTGACACTGCAGAAATACAAAGGATCATGAGAGATTAATACAAGCAACTTATGCCAGTAAAGTGGACAACCTGGAAGAAATGGACAAATTATCAGAAAAGCACAAGCTTCTGAGACTGAACCAGGAAGAAATAGAAAATATAAATAGATCTATAAGCACTGAAATTGAAACTGTGATTAAATATTTTACAACAAAGAAAAGCCCAGGACCAGATAACTTCACAGGCGAATTCTTTCAAATATTGAGAAGAGCTAACACCTACTTTCTCAAACTCTTCTAAAATATAGGAGAGGGAGGAACACTCCCAAACTCATTCTTTGAGACCACCATCACCCTGACACCAAAACCAGACAAAGATATCACAAAGAAAGAAAACTACAGGCCAATATCACTGATGAATATAGATGCAAAAATCCTCAACAAAATACTAGTAAACAGAATCTAATAGCACATTAAAAGGATCATACACCATGATCAAGTGAGGTTTATTCCAGGAATGCAAGGATTCTTTAATATACGCAAATCAATCAATGTGATAAAACATATTAACAAACTGAAGGAGAAAAACCATATGATAATCTCAATAGATGAAGACAAAGCTTTTGACAGAATTTAACACCAATTTTTGATAAACACCCTCCAGAAAGTAGGCATAGAGTGAACTTAACTCAACATAATACAGACCATATATGACAAACACACAGCTAACATCATTCTCAGTGGTGAAAAAGTGAATCCATTTCCTCTAAGATCAGGAACAAGACAAGGCTGTCCTCTATCACCACTATTATTCAACATAGTTTTGGAAGTCTTAGCCACAACAATCAGAGAAGAAAAATAAGTAAAAGGAATCCAAATCAGATATGAAGAAGTAAATCTGTCACTGTTTGCAGATGAGATGATACTATGCATACAGAATCCTACCAGAAAACTACTAGCGCTAATCATTGAAGTTGGTAACGTAGCAGGATACAAAATTAATGCACAGAAATCACTTGCATTCCTAAACACTAATGATGAAAAATCTGAAAGACAAATGAAGGAAACACTCCCACTTACTACTGCAACCAAAAGAATAAAATTCCTAGGAATAAACCTACCTAAGGAGACAAAAGATCTGTATGCAGAAAACTATAACACATGGATGAAAGAGATTAAAGATGATAAAAACGGATAGAGAGATATACCGTGTTCTTGGGTAGGAAGAATCAACATTGTGAAAATGACTCTACTACCCAAAGCAATCTACAGATTCGGTGCAATCACTATCAAACTACCAATGGTATTATTCACAGAAATAGAACAAAAAATTTCACAATTTGTATGGAAACACAAAAGACTTCAAATAGCAAAACGAATCATGAGAAAGAAAATCAGAGCTAGAAGAATCAGGCTTCAGAACTTCAGACTATACTACAAAGCTACAGTAATCAAGACAGTATGGTACTGGCACAAAAACAGAAGTATACATCAATGGAACAGGATGGAAAGCTCAGAGATAAACCCATGCACATATGGTCACCTTATTTTTTTTTTTGGGGGGGGGGTATGCAGGCCTCTCACTGTTGTGGCCTCTCCCATTGTGGAGCACAGGCTCCGGACGCGCAGGCTCAGCAGCCATGTCTCACGGACCTAGCTGCTCTGCGGCATTTGGGATCTTCCCGGGCCGGGGCATGAACCCGTGTTCCCTGCATCGGCAGGTGGACTCTCAACCACTGCACCACCAGGGAAGCCCTGGTCACCTTATCTTTGATAAAGGAGGCAAGAGTATACAATGCAGAAAAGACAGCCGCTTCAATAAGTGGTGCTGGGAAAACTGGACAGCTACATCTTAAAGAATGAAATTAGAACACTCTCTAACACCATACACAAATATAAACTCAAAATGGATTAAAGACATAAATATAAGGCCATATACTATAAAATTCTTAGAGGAAAACATAGGCAGAACACTATGATATAAATCACAGCAAGATCCTTTATGACCCACCTCCTAGAGAAATGGAAATCAAAACAAAAATAAACAAATGGGACCTAATGAAACTTAAAAGCTTTTACACAGCAAAAGAAAACATAAATAAGACGAAAAGGCAAACCTCAGAATGGGAAAAAATATTTTCAAATGAAGCAACGGACAAAGGATTAATCTCCAGAATTTACAAGCCTCTCATGCAGCTCAATATCAGAAAAACAAACAACTCAATCTAAAAATGGGAAGAAGACCTAAATAGACATTTCTCCAAAAAAGATATACAGATTGCCAACAAACACATGAAAAGATGCTCAATATCATTAATCATTAGAGAAATGCAAATCAAAACTACAATGAGGTATCACCTCTCTCCAGTTGGAACAGCCATCATCAAAAAAATCTACAAACAATAATTGCTGGAGAGGGTGTGGAGAAAAGACAACCCTCTTGCACTGTTGGTGGGAATGCAAATTGATACAGCCACTATGGAGAACAGTATGGAGGTTCCTTAAAAAGCTAAAATAGAACTACCATAAGCAAGCAATCCCACTACCGGGCATATACCCTGAGAAAACCATAATTCAAAAAGAGTCATGTACCACAATGTCCATTGCAGCCCTTTTTACAATAGCCAGGACATGGAAGCAACCTAAGTACCCATTTACAGATGAATGGATAAAGAAGATGTGGCACATATATACAATGGAATATTACTCAGCCATAAAAAACAAAATTGACTTATTTCTAGTGAGGTGGCTGGTCCTAGAGCCTGTCATACAGAGTGAAGTAAGTCAGAAAGAGAAAAACAAATACCGTATGCTAATGCATATATATAGAATCTAAAAAAAAAAAGTAGTTTTGAAGAACCTAGGGACAGGACAGGAATAAAAATGCAGATGTAGAGAGTGGACTTGAGGACATGAGGAGGAGGAAGGTTAAGCTGGGACGAAGTGAGAGAGTGGCATGGAAATATATACCCTGCCAAATGTAAAATAGATAACTAGTGGGAAGCAGCCCCATAGTACAGGGAGATCAGCTTGGTGCTTTGTGACCACCTAAAGGGGTGATATAGGAAGGGTGGGAGGGAGACACAAGAGGGAGGAAATATGGGGTATATGTATATGTATAACTGATTCACTTTGTTATAAAGCAGAAACTCACACACCATTGTAAAACAATTATACTCTAATAAACGTGTTAAGAACAATAATAACCTAAAAGCTTTTGTATGGCAAAGGAAAAATATTCAATAGAATTAGAGGACAACCTCAAAGAATTAGAGAAAATATTTGCAAACCAAAAAGAAAAAATAAAGTTTGTTGAAATAGATTTAGGTATCTATTTTCCCCATCTCATGTTCATAATGTTCCCTGTATAAAGACTTCTGACCACTCTTCATCCCTAGCCTTTGAGGACTTCAGCTAGAACTATGTATGTAACTATTCAGCTCTATTACCTGTATAAATAGTTTTGTGACACCACAAAACTATTCTATGTACCAACTATAACTGTAATGCTTTTTGGCCTCAATCCTTAGATTTCTGCTCTTTTCTTTCACTTTAATTTTATTTTGAAAAGTATTGAATATCAGCCTTCAAATGGTCATATTAAAATGCTTCATTCTAATCATGGGAAAAACATCAGACGAATCCCAGCTAAGGGACATCCTATGAAATACCGAACCAGTACTCCTCAAAATGATGAAGGTCATTAAAGACAGGAAACAACCTAATTGTCCATCATCAGATGAATGGATAAAGAAGATGTGGCACATATATACAATGGACTATTACTCAGCCATAAAAAGAAACGAAATTGAGCTATTTGTAATGAGATGGATAGACCTAAAGACCGTCATACAAAGTGAAGTAAGTCAGAAAGAGAAAGACAAATACCGTATGCTAACACATATATATGGAATTTAAGGGAAAAAAATGTCATGAAGAACCTAGGGGTAAGACAGGAATAAAGACACAGACCTACTGGAGAATGGACTTGAGGATATGGGGAGGGAGAAGGGTAAGCTGTGACAAAACGAGAGAGAGGCATGGACATATATACACTACCAAAGGTAAGGTAGATAGCTAGTGGGAAGCAGCCGCATAGCACAGGGAGATCAGCTCGGTGCTTTGTGACTGCCTGGAGGGGTGGGATAGGGAGGGTGGGAGGGAGGGAGACGCAAGCGGGAAGAGATATGGGAACATATGTATATGTATAACTGATTCACTTTGTTATAAATCAGAAACTAACACAACATTGTAAAGCAATTATACTCTAATAAGGTTGTAAAAAAAAAAAAAAAAGAAAGGAAATTCTGAGAAACTGTCACAGTCAAGGTAACATGGCTACTTAATATAATGCGGTATCCTGGATGGGAACCTGGAGCAGAAAAAAGAAGATTAGATTAAAAATGGAATAAAGGTATGGATTTTAGTTGATAATAATGTATCAACATCATTTGATTGTAACAAATATACTACACTAGTATAATATGTTAATAATAGGGGAAACAATGTGGGGTATATGGGGACTCTGTACCATCTTTCCAATTTTTCTGTGAATCTAAAACTATTCTAAAATAAAAATTTAATTTAATGCTGCCTTTTTGCTATTCATATGGGTATTTGGTGTCAATTTGAAATCTTAAAATAGTGTTCAGATTCAAAGCAACAAGTGGTTATTCATCATTCAGCATGGAAAATTTCCTTGCCCTTGAAATTTACTATCTTGTGCAGATAATATGTATACATAAGAAATATTTAAAAGACCAACCCAAGAGCAATGTACAATTAAGGGATAAAATGAGGAAATAAGACCCAAAAAATCTTAGCATTGAGAGGTAAATGTGCTAAAAAGTGAGAATTCTTAGAAAGTACTTTAGGGAGGTAGAGCAGTACTGTCCAATAGAACCTTCTGTGATGATGGAAATAATTCTGTGTGTAGCCACAATAATAATACGTAGCCACAAAACATAGGTGGCCTCCAAGCACTTAAAACATGGCTAGTGTGATTGAAGAACTAAATGATTTATTTTACTCAATTTAAATTAGTTAGTGCAGGTTAGCATATGAACTGAACACAAAAGTCTTTTCAGTGCAAAGATGCATATAGTTAAGTGAAAAACACTACATTTGTGGAGCAGTAAGTAGATCTTTGAGTTATTGAATCAACCAATGCTAAACCCTGGCTCACATCTGTACTTCTGATTTGAGCCAACTCATTTTCTACGTAGCCCAGATTTAACAGGCATTTCTACTATATGTAGCCAAAAGTACCAAAACTTATCCATGAGGATTAAATGAGAAAGTAATATGTGAAGTATCAGTCGTTACCTAGTAGATCCTAGATTCTCAGCAAATGACATTCCTTCCCTTGCTCTCCTCTTTAATCAAGTCACCTTCCTTGTATCCCTTGCATTTGTGCTTCCATGATTTTGCTCTCAGCATGTTCCCTTCTCACCCACGTCACCTATTCGAATCCTTCCCATCCTTTCAGTCCCAGCTCAACTGGAGCCTTTTACAAAGCTAATCAGCTCATGAGGAAGTCTCATCTTAGCCTCTACATCGCTTGCACCCAATATGCCTCATCTGAGTCAATACCTGTCCTGTATTCCCTGCCAACAAAGTCCTTTCGAGCAGAAGCTAGAGGGTCAGTTGGAGTCCCTGTATGTTCTGAATTGGAGTTGAAAGTGAAGTTCTTTTTACTTTCTCTTCTTGGACTTGGAAGGAGGGAATCCTAGAGCTTCTGCTGGTTATGAGAGAATGAGACTTCCCTGTAGATGAAAAAAGATGAAGGAAGGAGCAACAAAAGCAGGGATGAGAGCATGCAAGGTCCAGGTTCTAAAAATTGCAGATTTTCCCCACATATGCCCTTGTCTTTTCAGCTGTTCTTTTAATCCCCTCAACTGCCCCTACTTATTCAATAAGCCCTCTTTTATCTTAAATTATTTAACATTAGATTTCTGTCCAGCTACTCAATTTGTGTGTTTCTCTTCATGCCAAAATATTTAGAAAAATGTGTTTATTTTTACTTTCTGTACTTCCTTACCTTACCTTCCTTTTTATCTTTTACCCACTGAAATCAGGTTTTTATCTTCACCATACTTCTGAAGTCACTTATATAAAATTTAGGTATAATATCTATCTTCAAAATCGAATGTTAAATTCTCAGTCCTTCTCTTAACCTCTCAGCAATATTTGAAACATGTTTTTCACTTGGCTTTCAGGATATTATACACATCTGGCTTCCTCTTTACACACTTGCTGCTCCCTTCCAGCTCTTTGCACACTCTTTTTCTTCCTTTCCAACTTCAAGTGTTGAAGTGCTTCAGAGTTTGGTCCTTGCCATCTTCTCTTCTGCATCTTCATTCATGACCTAATGACTTCGTACAGTACAACCTCAACTAAGTGCCGATGACTCCCAAATTTATGTCTCAGCTCTCATCTGTAGTCCTTCTTCTGACCCCTAGACTCACATCAGCCTACTGGACAGCTCCACCTTGATACCAAATAATCTCTCATATTTAACACGTTCAACACCAACCCTTTTTATCTCTGCCTCCAAACCTACCAAGTAAATGGCACAACTGTACCACCATTCACCAACTGTTCAAGTAAAAACCTGGATATCATCTTAGACTTTTATTTTTCCACCACTCTCACATCTAATATATCATCAAGCCCCATTAGTACTATCTTCAAGAATATATCCTACAGCTGGCCTTCCCATCCCCTCTATCACCAACACTTTTCAAGACTCCAACCTTCATTTCTTAGCCAATTACTATAGTGTAGTCTCCTGGCAAATTTTCCTACTATCCTCAGACTCCACCACCCTTAATTCTTCACATAGCAGACACTGGTAGAAGAATCTCTTTAGAGAATATGTGTTATCATTCCCTTGTTCAAAACCCTTCAGTTAATTCTTATCAAACTTAGATTTAAATGTTCTAGTTTTTCCTACTCTTTGTAAAATCAGATTCTATATTCTTCTCTGACTCAGTCCTGCCACTGGAGTCCGTCTCATTGTTCCCTCGGGGATGTTAATCTGCCTTTTCTCTGCTTGGAACACTTTCCAGCAGGCTATCACACAGTTTCTTCTTTCACATCATTCAGGCATTTGCTCCAAAATCTCCTTCACAGAGAAGCCTCCCCTGACCATTGTATCTAAAATACATCACCTACATTCCTCATTATCTCTTCCTCTAAGCTGTTTTATCTCCCCTCCATATTTCCAGTGATTACCGGAAATTATAGTGCATATTTCCTCATGTATGAATTTATTACAATCTCCTCTAAGAGAATGAAAGCTGCATAAGGATATGAAACTTATGTGGCTCATGACTTTTCCTCATTTCTAAGGACAGTGCCTACCAACTAGTAGATGATGATGATGATAAATATTTGCTGAATAAATGGTTAAATTCTGATGTTAAGCAGACTTAAGAATAAAAAAGTGCTACTTTGTGATCCATCAAATGGGGACTGGAGGTTTCCTTCATGCAAACAAATTAGTCTGGTGATTTTACAACATTGGTAGTTTAGATGGTTGACTCAATTCTTAAAGGCTGGGGTCAAGGTTATTACATATTGGCATAGCTATCGTCTCATTCGTGGTCTGGTTCTCAGTAGGTGCTCAGTGAATTTTGATAATTGAAGGAAAGCAAGCAAAAGCTCAAATTAATTGACTGATCTTAGGCTTAAACAACTGACTGGATATAATTCTACATTTTATGTCGTTATTGTTAGTGTCTGGAGAAATGGTAGCCCAGAAGAGAAGAGCATGCATGACGGGTTAGAGTCTTTGATGCTAAGGGTAGAATGGAAGTTAGTGGGTTGTGACAGAAAGAGAGAGAAACCTTCTTTTAACCATCTAAGTTTAAGTCAAATGAGAGAGTAATGAAGATGGGCAAATGGAACTCTAAAGTTATTTTTATTAAATCAGTTTACTTATACGAATAGCAACGAGTTTTCAAATAGTCAAACTCAGAATTACCTAGTCTTTCCACTCACACTCAGAGTAAATAAATACAGAATCTCAAATTGCAGCTCTACCCTGCCAGAACTTAGGCAAAGAAGAATATCATATGCTCCCTGCAGGCAACTGACTCTATAACCAGTTTTTACCAAAAGATTTCCCAGTTGGAATTCATTTCTCTTCTTCAAAGGAAAAGTGAGTGAAGGAATGGATAAAGGCTATGGGTTTTATGCTAATGAACGTCACTCCATGTGGAAATACAATGAAAGGGGTACAAAGGTTTCCCTAAGGATAAGCCCCAAATAATGGAAGACAGAATGATATTCTGGCCTATAGAACTTAGAGATAAAAATAGAGGTTCAAGTGATTTTCCTGTAGTGAACTGACTAGGACACAGAAATATTTTACTATCAGTGAGAGGAAAGGAAGTCAGAGATCCCCTCTGGAATTGTTGATGACTCTGTGATCTGAACACTGTCTTTTGAAAAATTCTATATACCAATTATCGATGTCACAATACGATAGTGGTAACGCCACAAAACAAACAACCACAAAACTTCAGCTGTAATCGACAATAATTGTTCATTGTTCACATATCTGTAATTAAGTGGGGGGTCAGCTAAGGGGCTCTGCTAAACTTGGCTGTGCTTGCTCAGATACCTGGAGCTCAGCTGGCTGTTTGGCTGACATAGCCTGGCTTCGGCTGGGGTGACCAGAGAAACGTCGCATTTGTCATGTGCTATTTAAGTCTAGTAGGTTGACTCAGACTATCTTCTGGCAAAGGCAAAGACTTAAGAAAGAGTGTACTGGAAAATGGAAGACCTCCTAATGTCTAGGTTCAAAACAGGAACACCTTCACTTCTGAATCATTCCATGGACAAAAGCAAGACACATGGCCAAATTCAGAATAAAGAGGTGGGGAAATATACCCTTTCCCCTTTTCAAAGGGACTGCATGGTCACAAGGCAAAGGACATAGACATAGGAGGGGGTGGGGTGGGGGGGAGTATTGGGGCCATGAATACAGTCTACCACAATGTAGGTTTGAAGCAGTGACTGGATTTCTAAAATCTAAATAATGCCAGAAGAAAGATACACAAATAGCTAGACTACAGCTGACTTTTCCTTACCCCTAACATTTATAACATATCCAGTGTACTCTCATCATTATCTCCTGGATAATCACTGATGTATGAGCAGAGCATCAGATATATTGTTTAGAAACAACTTTTTTTTAATTATAAAGAATTTGTCACCATATAGCCATTCACTATAAGATGTTGAAACTACTTCTTAGAACAATGGGAACTCAACATTCCTGGTGATGTCTAATGGAGAGGTGATCATACTCAAGGTCAGCTTATTTAGAAGAATATAAACCAAACCCAGTGAGTTAGGAAACTACCTACAGGTCCAAAAGAGGGGGTTACCATTGAAACACAGGCTGTACAGGAGTGAGACACATTGTATGGTCTGGTTGACAGTCCCAGCAGAAGTTCAGTGGCTCAGCTGCAGGAAAGATAAGTTGTGTCCAAAGGGTTCAGATTCACATATGTGAAACCAGGGAACCAGAATATCTATGCCAAAAAGAAACTGAAGAACCTTCAACAGAAAGCATTGGTATCTCGGGTACCCCCAGACCTCAGCTCACATGTTATTAATCCCTTCACCTTCCAGGTGACCTGTTTCCTAAAAAGTCTCAACACAAACTTTTTAGTTAGATTTTACTTAGAGATACAGAAAAAGGGATGCTTGACAAGAATATTAACATAAGAAGATTCAATTTGTATGCTAAAATTAAAAATACACTCACTGTAGGTGAGAAAAGAATGTGAAGAGTTAATAAAAGGAGACCTGGGGAGGGGGTGGGGGGGTGGGGAGAGAGAAAAGGAAGGAAGGAAGGAGTATGGATTAACAAGAACGAAGAAAGGGGCTTCCCTGGTGGCGCAGTGGTTGAGAGTCCGCCTGCCGATGTAGGGGACACTGGTTTGTGCCCCGGTCTGGGAGGATCCTACATGCCGCAGAGCCTGTGCTTCGCAACGGGAAAGGCCACAACGGTGAGAAAGAACGAAGAACAAATAATAGGTAGAGGAGTCATATTAAACTAGGACATGAATTCCTTTCTTTACAAACATAAAAAGTAGGGTCATACATCAGCTTTCTTATTGCTTGAATTTTTCTTATTCATCATGATAGAGAGGAAAAATGATGGCAAAAGTTTTAGGAAAGTGGGTATCAGGGGAACTTAAGCCACCATTTGGTCTGAGACTGATTCAGAACTTGAGTGTGCATTTTACAAAACCAATACACTATATATATATATAGATATAGATATAGATAGATATAGATAGAGATATATCCATTGGGTCAATAAGTTTAATTCCAGTGAATGTGTTTTATATTAATGAGTGTGTAGAGCTAGTGTATAATGAAAATGTGTTATGCTCATGAGTATATATTTTGGATATGCATTGCAGTACGGTTTATGGCATCAATGGGTTAAATTACAACTTGCTTACTTTATTTAAATGAAATCCAGCTAAAACTGTCAAAAGTCAGGGCCAAGCCATTTGAATAGATTAGTGATAAAAATAGACAAAAACTGCAGTTTTTCCATTGTATCAGCAATATTTACTCTGAAAACCTATATAAATAATTTAACCGTTGTTTATGTTGTAAGTAGAAAACAGCTAGGTTTATAATATTTTTTAGGCCAGAGAATGCAATTGAAATTCTTTAATGGTATCTGTCTAGTCTGCCCCATCTAATTCACTTTCATCTTAGAAAAAAATTACTTGGGTCAAAAGTCATTGGTTTAAGTCTCAAGGTATATTATGAAACACAGAATGATAAACTCAAAAGCCATTATCAAGTTTCTGATAAAGGCTTTTGTGACAGAAATTCTAATTTGGTAGTCAGAGTTATTAATGAATATTGTGGAGATTTAGGATCTCGCTGCTACACTTGGACTGCTGATTCAGTAGAAATACGTTACAACCCAGTTATTCTGGTAAGCTGCCCACATTCTTTCTCTATAGCGTTACTTTGGCTTAGTTCTACCTAGAGAAATTATTCTTGAATGTAGCTCCCCAAGAACGTCAATGTACTTTCCCTTTCATGTATTTTCTTGGAAATGCAGCCTGTTGAAAGAAACAAGTGCCAACTTTTAACTTAAACTGATTTCACATAAAATCTATAAAGCACCCATCACTTTGAAGATTGTTATGGGTTTTATATTTCACTTTAGTAAACCATGTCCTTCCAGTAAGTTTGATACTATTTGCAAATTAATCCTAGACCTATAAAATACAAGTAGACGTTGACAGGACCTTAAACAGAATCAATTTTCTCTTCAATAGATGTGTAGATCAATTGTGATGATAGATGTAGCCTGCTATTTTTTTTTTTTTTTTTTTTTTTTTTTTTTGCGGCACGCGGGCCTCTCGCTGTTGTGGCCTCTCCCGTTGCGGAGCACAGGCTCCGGACGCGCAGGCTCAGCGGCCATGGCTCACGGGCCCAGCCACTCCGCGGCATGTGGGGATCTTCCCAGACCGGGGCACGAACCCGTGTCCCCTGCATCGGCAGGCGGACTCTCAACCACTGCACCACCAGGGAAGCCCCGGTGATATGTCTTTTTACTCCCAATGTCCTTCACAGAGCCCTATCATGGAGGATGTTTAAAGTGTTTCTTGTTAATATCGTCTTCTTCTCCTCTGTGAAGTTTAGTTGCTCTATGCTTTATATCACAATATTATTATGGAAAATTGAATTTTTGGAAAAAATCTGCTGAAAATCATATGATACGCTATAAAGCCAAACAGAAATTTTCTCAGGACTTGAGGTCATTGTGGAATGTTAGTGCCACTGTATTTCTTCATTAGAACAAATTATTGAGAAGTGGCTGAATTGCCATAACTTGAGTTTTTTCTCTCTATGATTTCCTGAACTGACATTTTAAATATGAAGCTTTTTTTTTTTTTTTTGCAGGACTGCATCTATTTGGCTAGTCCTATGGTGACATTTGATAAGTGCTAGAAAATCTATCCTGTTTCCAAATACTTTCATCACAGCACTCAAAATGACTATCATGAAAAGTTCTGTCTTTGAGGTTAAAACCTTCACTCCAAAATTTGTTTTGAGATGTAAGTACCCTAAAAAAGAAGTTTATTTATCTTTTATCTGTCCTTAATACAGTTATAACTTGTCAAATAAATATAGAATAGAATATAACAAGCAAACCTTTTTGAATAATCAGTTTATTGAAGAAAAATTTGCATAAAATTATTTCACTCACTTTACTATATAGTTTGATGAGGTTTTTAAAATGCATAGCTGTGTAATAATCACTTATAGAACTTTTCCCTGAACTGTGTCTTTGTATGTGATTCTTTGCGTGGGAGCCATTTCCCTGGCTTCTCTTTATTTCTTTTCATCACTGGTGTTCAGTAAATTGATTATAATGCGTCATGGTGTGGTTTCACTTGTATTTATTCAGCTTCAGCGCTATTTTTGAATGTGACAATTTTTCAAATTTGAAATATTTTTATTATTATTTCTTCAGATATCCCTTCCCCCTCAGACTCCAACTTCCTTCGTATAAGACAGCTTGATATTATCTCACAGCTCCCTGATAAACCAATCCCTGTTTTCATTCTTTTCTTGCTTTGTTCTTTATTTTGGATACTTTCTATTTGTATGCCTTCAAGTCCACTATGTTTTCTTCTGCAGTTTCTAATCTGAAATTAATTACATCTAATGTATTTTTCATTCAGATATTATATTTTTAATCTTTAGAAGTTCTAAAGATTTCACTTTTATATCTTCCATTTCTTATGTTTTCTTAACATCTTTAAATCTGTTTTTAAGGTTTATATTAGATGCTTAAGGCATTTCTGTCTGATCACACCATCATTTCTGTCAGATCTGGTTCTGCTTCTATTGATTTCTTTTCTACTGGCACTGAGGCATATAGTCCTGCTCTTTTACACGCTGGTTATTTTTTATTAGATGCAAGAAATTGTGAATTGTGAGGTTTTGAGTGGTGATTCTTTTCTTTGAATAATTTTGAACTATTTTCTGGCCTAGAATAAATTTGATACTTTCAAGGTATGCTTTTCAACTTTTCTATTGAAGTTTAAAAAAAAGCCTTTATGCTTCCGAAGACTCTACCCAGTACTGCACATATCATGAAGTTTATTACCCCTGGCTGGTGGGAACACACATTCTTCCAAGCCATAGCTCCAGAGAATTTCCAGCTTACTACTTTCAGTTGGTGTTTTCCTTGGCTTCATGAAATTTTACTTCATGCTTTATAAATTTCTATTCAATCAAAGACTCAAGAAGACACTTTTGCAGACCTCCAAAACTCTGTGTGTGTATGTGTGGGACCCCCTTTTTTTGGATATTCTGCCCTATGCATTTTAGCCAATTTCCTCTCTCAGCTCTGATCTCAGTCATCAATGCAGCTAGATGCTAAACCCTGTTTGAATTCCTCCTGGATGCACTGTAATCTCCTAACTTCCCCCCTCCCCCACAGTGTAAATTGGGGAAATGTTAGGGTTCACCTCATTTATTTTCTAACCTCAGAGATCAGAGTTGTGCACTACCTCTTGTTCAGTGTGTGAAATTGTTTGTCTTTTGTCCAATTTTATAAATGTATTTGGCAGAAAGGTAATTCCCATAGGAGTTAATCTTTCATTGATAGTAGTGGAATTTCAGGTGAGTCTTGATGAAAGTGAAGGAAAAACTTCTCAGTGAAGGAACTTGATCCTAAGAGATTAAAATGAGTAGAGAATTGAAATAAAGAATTCTGGGAAACCTTAGTATAACAATAAAAGGCACTTATGGATGAAAGAAATAGAGAAAAATTTTACTAACTGCCCAGTTTTTCTTATAAGAATATTCTATTTTAGTTACATCCATCTCCACAGAAAATCCTACGAAGCATTCAGTAAAGCTCCATAAGAAATCATTATCCTCTTTCCAATTTCTGAACTTCTGCAGGGAGTCTAGGGTTGATCTTAAGAAAACCTAAGATTGGGTTGTAGTCTTTTCTTCCACTCCTTTCCTGCTGCCGCAGGCTCAGCGGCCATGATTCACGGGCCCAGCCGCTCTGAGGTATGTGGGGGGTCTTCCCGGACCGGGGCACAAACCCGTGTCTTCTATATTGGCAGGCAGACTTTCAACCACTGCACCACCAGGGAAGCCCAACTACTGCTGCTTTTTTTTGAGCTATGTTTTTCACCCAGTTTGCTGTATCATCTCTTTGTTGTCTTGTTGTCTCTAGTTGCAGTCAAGATGTACAACAGCCTGCCAAGGTATATTACTACTAAGCTTCCGATTACCACACTTAAACCTATTTATTCTCTAAGAATACGCTATATTTATATTATACTTTTGCAAATGGCTCTTCTACACATATTTGAAAAAGCAAAATAGATATTATTTTTATAGCTTCAAATACCACCCATATATTAAAATTCCCAAAGCAATATGTGTATCCAAGATTTCCCTCCTAAATTTCAATCCCATATATCCAACAATTTTCTGGACACTTCCACTTAGACAAATTTAATATGTGCTCAAGTGAATTCATCACCTTTCTTTGCCAGATGTACTGTTGAAGGCAACTGCCTTTGAGGATCAAGACTAGAAAATAAGGACAGGAAGGGCAGGAGATTGATGGATCTCATTACAAACATTTTAATACATTTTTAAAAACTATATGTCGATTACTTTTATAGCATTTTTTAAAAGTTAGAAATAAAAAATGAAAAATGAAATCTTATCTCCTGTCTTGAAAAACAAGCACATCTCAAGTGAAATTAGCATCTTGACCCTAAGAAGAAAGAGAAAGTACTCTGTAAATTGTTGAACCCCAAACACAAGACAGCACAGAGGGAGGGGATATTTTCTCCTGCACTTCATGCCTGATCTTTCTCCTTCCATAATAGTGTAGCATCAGATAAATCTGCTGGTTGTTTTTTTATTTAAATGATAAACTAAGTTTCACAGTGAGGAGACAAATCTTACTATTTTTTACATAGTCTATTTAGTAATAAACTTGGACAAAAAAGAAAATGTTCTAGATTCTTCAGTAATAAATCATACAGCATGATTCCTAATGAATGATGGGCAATGATGAAAACATTTCTTAATGTATGTTGAGGTTGATTGTTTTCTCTCCTTTTGGTTATATAATTAAATTTAAAACATCCCTGCAAGGTGACGGGAATTATACTTTTAATTTTTTAATCTAATGTTGAGCATATTCAATTAAGGCTGTCAACATAGTAGAGCTGATTTGGTACCTGATATTTGGAGACCTGTGATTACAGCCCTCAAAGAAAAATTACGCTCTGGTTTGAGAAGATTTGTATTAGAGACACAAGGGAAAGGTTGAAGATTAAGTTGAGGAACTTAACTGTTCACTCTCAATTTACCTGCATCCAAAGACCCAAATTAAGCAACTAAGTATATTTTAAACCACATGTGATAATTGATTCTGTTTAGTTTAAATGGAACAACATTTCCACTATCTGATTTATGACTTCACTTCGAGATATTTCTGGTGTTGTATTGCTTCAAATAGTCTAAGAAGAATGGATAGATCATCCTGAACCATTTTCTCCCTGTAATTCTAAGTTATAGCAAATGGTACATCTTAGCGGTCAGACCTTATGACTTGATTTAGTGATACTGTGCCTTCTCCTTTAACTAGTTTTTTACAAGCTCACATACTTGTAGTCACTCTACTTCTGCCCCTGAGACTTGACTTCCACATAGTGAATGCTTCTGAACTAGTTATATTTTCTTAAAGTTTATTCTTACCAATATATATTCTTTTATCTTTATTCTTCCGAAGCCAATACAAGCAAATCAGTGTAAATGGACCCAAACATTTGCCATCTTCTTTTAAAAGGGCCTGGCTTATTACGACAAAGGTTTTATGCTGCACTTTGTAGTTTCCATTGGTACATTCCTGTTTTTACAGTGGATTATAATGAAAACCAACCATATGTTTGATATTTATCTATTACATTTGAGAGTACAGACAAGTTATTTTGTTTTATTTCAGCCTACAAATAAATGACAGTAGAAATTCATTTTCAGGATTCTAAAGATAAGAAGAAAACAAATACTGGATTTTTTAAAAAACATCTTTAACAAATTATCATCTATTTTAAAAATCACCATGGCATTGTAATAAATGAAGAATTAATTATAAAAATACAGAACTGAAATGTTTGCTATAGGGAGCTGGAAGGGTAGATGAGGAACAAGGTGGGTGTAGAGAGGGGTAGGAGCAAGGCTTGCTTTTATGTCATTGTGATTTGTGAACCCTATGATGCAGTACCTATTTTAAATAAAAAGAACGCCTTGTGGTGGTGGCTTTATCCATTGCCAAAAGGGCTAAAAAGGCATAGTATAAGTGTTCACTCAGTGACCCAATCTGTGTGACTCAGGCAGGGTGTTGTCTATTTTAATGATGATTGAGAGTGTTGTACAAATTGCACAGATTTCATGAAACAAAGATAATTTACTACAGAACAGGAGATTCTCCAGATGCACAGGCTGAGGAAATATTTGAAAAAGAAAGACATAACAAGAGGAAGAAGATGACTCTGATGGATGTTTTCAAAAGAGCTGTCACATCACAGCTCTCCTTTGGTTTCTGCAGATGCTGTTAGGACTAATCTTGATGATGAGTGATTTTACTTCACATTATCTGCAGATCAACAAGGATTCTCTGGTAAATTAAGTTTCTTTCTTTCTTTCTTTCTTTCTTTCTTTCTTCATTTTCATTGAGCACAATGCCTTTTGCCATTTTTGAGGGAAAAGAAATAATACTGCAAATTCAGCTCTACAGTAAAGGATTTTCAATGCAATTATTTTTTGCTTTTGGTTTATTAAATATTTAGGATTTATTTTTGCTCCATTTTTAGTTAAAGCCTGATATTTTAAGATATGTAAAATGATAGACATCTAATATATTCTTCAATTGACTTTCATGATATATTTTTAGATAATAAAAATTTGGAACAATAATATTCATAAACTTTTAGACGAATTATCATATATCTATATTATGTAAATGTATTAAATGCCACAATATCTTCTTTATTTTTGTGTCCGTCAGAATTTAAGCCATCAAATCATATAAATATTAAACTACAGCAGCAATATTAATCCTAAACACTCAGATAAAGTATTGGTTTAATGCAACGTAGCACCCTGACAAAATATATTAAATTCTGGTTTAGATTTATACAGAACATTAGAGAACACCAAGTTGGAAATCACTCATTTTTCAAATAAGGAAATTTAGTTTGATAAAAATCTAGTAATTTTCTCAACATCACAGAACTAACCAGTAGACTGAGCAGCAGAATGAGATAAATTTAATATTATTTATGTAAATTACTTAAATATTTTGGAACCAATATTTTTAACATGGTAGACTAAATGTAAGTACAATACCTTAGATTGTCCTTACCCTTCATTCACGTTTAAATCATGTCATTTGGTGCCAGACTGGAGTAATGAACTCTACATTTGTTGAAGTGTTTGCTATTGTTTCTGGCAATGAATTGCAAGGAGGACATGAGTGGGCAAGGCCAAACTCTACTTCAGAAATTTTCAAATTATAATGAACAATTTTTCATTCTTTCTCAGAATGTACACAGCATTCATGCGAATTTGTGGACTAACCAGATTCTTTACAAAGAAGGTTTTCAAAATATGTAACTAGAGGTAAGATTGCCAAATAATCCTAAATGAGGCATTAACAGTATTCTTTTAGGTCTAAAAAATCTTTGTGTTTCAGTTTTAATTTTTCCTCATGCTAATTAGATGAGATTTTAGAAACAACCCTACTATGTTCTATTTCTCATTTAATTGACATATCAGATCTTTATTCATGCTTTCATGAGGCAAAGAATGGCCATTACAGCTATTACAATGATGCCTCACTGTTGGGGTCCATGCCACAGGGCCAGTAGACATAAATCAGTTTATGAGTCATAATATGCTTGTTGTAAGTAAACTCCTCTTCAACTGTGTCCCATATGTACCTTGTTCTGTGTCAGGAAAAACTTATCAAGAAAAACTTCCACAAAGCAAATGTCATCCACATTATAAGGCTAATCTGACTGGAACATACACATTTTTATCCTGAGGAAATAGCTTTCCACAATATGAATGATTGTCATGATAAAATTCCCATTATTATGGGCCACACCCTTGCACTAATGAGTGTACTACTGGATTTAGAAATATTAATAAGTTGATAGATTTAATGTCTCCAAAAAATGTATTCCTACATAGAACTTTACTGTCAAAGTATGTGTTTGAGTACATAATCCAAGTATAAGTAAAGTTATTGTGAGTTTCTCTCAGAATCAGAACTTTCTAATTAATACACTGAACTTATCTCAATGCAGCTAAGAAATAAAAAAAAAAAAATTCCCAATCAAAAATCTGAAATATATATCTTCACTATGTTTGAAGAAAGAAAAGTGGTATAATTTGATAGTCTTAGGCAGAGACAATTTTTTATTGGAATATACAATTTGGGGAATTTTATAACAATAATTCTTTTTAAAAAACAGATTGCTCAGTTATAACACTGTTCCTTTAAAAAAAAAATTACACACACACACATATACATGCATTCATTTACAAACAGTTCCACATATCTCCACACAATGAAACCTGTTTTGATATAAAATTATTAAGGATCTAACTTCTAAAGAGACTTAGAATTTTTAAATTGCAAAAGTCTGAATCTTGTAGGGTAAATCAGACTTGGCAGATGGGTGGAAAGAGAAGAACAACACACAAAGCCAAAAGAAATGCCTGGAATGTAATTGACATTTGGACTTTGTGCAAACATGTAGGGTGATGCCTGCAGAGGAGGCTACAGAAGGAGAGAGTATAATAACAAATCAAATTTTGGTGTTTTAAATTTAAAAAGAAATTTTATAACAATGTGAAATCATCGTGAATTTAGTTTACAGTTTGGTTAAGAAAGTTCACTGTAAGTGTTCTCAGATATTTCTCTTGCTCTTATCACCTTAAGTAGTCCTTTGCCCAGAATGGGTTGTGTTTATAAGTCATGAGATGCTTCCTCCGTGACTTTAGTGGCCTCTAAACTCATGTGAAATTTATATGTTTAAGTCCTGTCCAAAATGAATCACATCTGTTTTTTTAGAAACTGTGGCCAATTTAAAGTATTCAATACAAAATGAGAACTAAAAATGCTTTAGCTGGCTTACTGATGCAGAAGAGAAAGATATGAAAGGATATACAATTTGACATTATGGACATTATCCCATTATTTCTGCAGTTTTAATACAGGAAAAAAGTACTAAAACTGAAATTTGAATACATGTCACCAAGTGGCAGAGCTGTTTCAATCATAACTGAAGTGGAGAAAAACATTTTTTCTCTCTTATAACAAAAATGAAATTCTTCATTCTAACAAGCAAAGTTTTCAGAGACCTGATATTATGGAAACTGTCCTTAATTGTAAGAAAGCTTATTATACAAATAGGATTGTAATAAATCAGGCAAAGTCAAACAGCCTTGAAAAGCTAGGATATTTACCTGAGTATTTTGCTTTTTTTCCCTTCTGTTTATTCCATATAATTCTTTGGAACATCTTTGCTACTTCCTGATTCTTTCTTGTTCATAGTGTTTCATTGTACAGGAATTGAAGACTGAAGAAAATATTGGATAAGATAGTCTGTGTTAAGAAATATACGCCAACATATATAAAGGATAAGAAACAATAGACATTTATTTCTTATAACTTTAGTAGTTGAAGTAAGGGGCTACTTTTCAGCTGGCAGCTCTCCTCTTGTGATAGTTCAAGGAGCCACACTCTTTCCATCTCATGACTGCCAATCCAGAGGCCGCCCAAACAAAACCTGATGTAATGACAAGGAGGAAGAGAATGATTGCACTTGGAAATCAGAACTAAGTGGAGGTCTTGGGTTGTGATTTGAGGAGTGGATGGTATTTCAACAGAAAGGGACGCAGGGAAATGGCACCCCAGAAATCACTGTGAACCAAGGAAAAAAGAAAAGCATGTTCTGGAAAAGATGAATGTCCTGGGTTGACAGTAATACAGGGTTCATGAAGGAGAATAAAATGAGGGTCAAGTCTAGGAAAAGTTGTAAGTGTCAGGTCATGGATGACCTTGATGTTCTGCCAAGCTTTTGTTACTTACACACACACACACACACACACACACACACACACACACACTACTGGGAGGAAAATAACTTGATGGTAGCGTGAGGAAAAGAGAGGTGGGAGAGAAACCAGTTAGATCACTACTGTGAAATCCAGGAACTTATTAAGTTCCTGAATAAGGCATTGGCTAAGGCATTGGCTACAGAAAGGGAAATGGGTGGTTTTATTTGAGAAAAAAATTGAGATTTAGAAATACCAGGTCATAATAGCCAAATTGTTGTTTTTGGGAATAAATGAAGAGAGAGGAAATTGAGGAAGTGGCTTCTGGTTGATTAACTTGAGGGTAGTGGCGCTGCATAAACCATGGTGGAAAACAAAGGCCGTGGGGCTGACTGAGGGAAAGAAGACGATAGGCACAGTTTGAGATATTTTAGCTTTGCTGTATGAGCAAGACACGTCTTTTACACTCAGAGAAGCAGATGAGGGTGTAAGTCTGAAACTTAAGTGGGAGCCAGGGTTTGAGACATAGGTCTCCTGGGGACTATTTGGGAAGTGTGAGTAAAATCAGTTAGGAAAGGACTGTCAAATAGGACATCAATCAATTTTAAATCACCTAGGAAAGCAGTTCCACTGAGTAATCATGACCCTCTCATACCAGATGTAATTTTTTTATTTAACTCAGTGAGAGATGAGAAAAAAGAAACATCAACAGACTTGTTAGAGTGAGGTTTTTAAAATATGCCCTGATATAATTTCGGGGACAAGATTAAAGTAGGGTCTTATTTTCGTTTTTATGTATTCATTTTTCTTTTTAAATAATGAAACGTGGATCACTGTCAATAGTTTCACTTAAATATTGAAGAACAATTTGGACCCTTCATGAATAAAATGCTAATGAATCACAACAAGGTCACATGTCCATTACTGAAATGATCACAGGCAAGGGGAATAGGATTACCCCTTAGACCATCATTCTCTTCCTGGGGAAAGAGTGGAGTTCACCTCATCAAGATACCTAGCTGTGTGTGTGTTGGGGGTGGGATAGTATTTACCTAAAAAATCAGGATGCTCATGGGGAACAAAAAGAAGAGTGGATATTGGGAAGGCAAATGTAGTGTTAATTATATCATGATTATCTGGTTAAGTGAATAAATAACAATAACAAGTTTGCATTTCAACCCTTATTATTGAATATTCTAAAATGTATTAGTTCTTACTCGAGTGAACAGACTTTATAGAAGATTTTTGTCCCCAGGGTTACCATTTTGGATTGGCAAGAATCATCATTACAAAAAAATACACATATAAAAAGTGTAGAGAACTGAACTGAATACATCAGGTATATATTGGATTTTAATGAATTTTTACTATGTATTTAAATATTTTAATGAATTTTTATGATATATTTATAATATTTTAAGAATATAAGTCCACAAGGGAGGAATGTGGTTTGTTGTGTTCACTGGTGAATGTCCAATGTCTAAAACAATACCCTACACACAGTAGGCTCTCAATAAATATCTGTGGGATGAATAAATGGGGAAAATATTTATATCACCTTAGTTGTATTTTTTATCTTTCTCTGAAAAAAGAAAATTCTCTCCAAATATTTTATATTTGATTATTTGGTATTTAATTGGCTCTGATTCTGCTATTCTTTTTTGTAATGTTCTTTCTAAATTTAACTATATGTGACCTTCTAATTTGCCCTTCAACTTCAGTTCTGGGTTTAGTCATATTGGCTGTTTTCTCTTCTTGGCTTTCAAATATCCTGGTACAGTTTGTTTTGAATGGGTAGAACCATATTCTTTTTGATAGCCAACTTCCTTGAACTACACTTCCTAAGAGAAGCCCAAGGATTCATTGTACTAGTTTTCAAGCTTGATACAATTAGCTTCCTAAAGTTAATCTTCTTAATCTTGCTGACATTTCCATTCCCTTCCCTTAGGGAAAGGAATTCAATTTCATCTACTTGTGATTGTTTCCTCAAGGTTCCCTTCTACTATTAGAAACCCATCTAATTTTTTCCCTGTGAGTAAGTATCAGATCTGATGTCTGCCTTGGGAAATGTTACCTTTGTCAACGAAGACCATGCTATGAGATTTCATTGCTTCCGAACTTCTCGGTCATCAGTGTTCTCATTTTGATGTGTGCCTGTCAACACTTATCTTTATTTAAAATTTCTTTAAGTTGACTAAAAACCTTATTAAACTGTTGTTTCTTAGTTTAGTGATTTACATGATTTATATTAGATTTAGAATATAGTTATTTCATGTGTTCTTACCATATTAACTTTAATCCAATTATCATCCCAAATAATCTCATTACTATATTTTTATTCTGGATTTATGAAGGCATTAATTTCACAAATAATAATGTAATTCTCTCTCTTTCCTAAGCCCATCCTCCAGTTCCAAGTACAATCCTACTAGTTGTCAGGTATTTTAATAGTATCTCAACTCCAAATACTCTTGATTAATTCTATCATTCAAAAGTTACATCAGAGCATTTTGCATAATTGTATGATTATTTCCTCACAATGGAATGTGATATAATAAAGAGATATTTTAAATGTTGTGTGATAGTCATTGAAGCACATAAATTTCACTGTTCACAGTGAACATTACATAAAAAGAAATACGCCAAAGACAGTGAACAAATAATGATACAAAATCTTCAAGTTATTTGTATTAGAAAGAAAAAAATAAGTGATAAAAGATTTGGTGCAAGCCTAAGGAGGAGTTAAATGAATGGCTACATCTGTTTAATGGATTAAACAAGAAGCTATTAGATGACTAAACAAGATAAGAAAATAATCATTTTATAAAAACTTAAAAGCACCTCACATGATTTTTCATTAATTCTTTATATTTTTTCAGCTAGCATATTTTGAGTGTTACTATGTTTGAGTTCAGAGAACACAGAGATAAATAACATGTAGTCCTTGCCAAGAAGGAGATTACAGTCTTGGAATGAGAGAGAGTTATATTAAAAGGCTTTGTTTTCTCTCTTTTATTTCACGCCTATGATAAAAATCATAATGAGAATGCAAAGAAATTTTGGTAGAGGAGTCAGTTATCCTTAGGAATATAAGGAAATGATTCAGGGGTAAGAATATCTATTTGTACATATAAGTCACCTCGAGTAAGGTTATGCTGACTGCACAAAGGCCAGGGTACTCCATTGCTGTATAGCACATCTCAAGCTTAGGGTGTGAGAGTAGAGGGTTAGAGAGATAACCTCAGGATACCCTGTGAATATTTTCATTGGAAGTTGAGTCTCTGAAGCACAGAAACCTTTGGTTCTTTATATAGGGATACCCATGCAAATCACTAGGGCATAGGATTGGAGGATGATTAGCATCTTATTGGGTCTTCAGACTATGAGAGGGTGAAAGATAGATTTAAGGTGAGACGTTTGGGGTGAGAAAGCCACTGGGTTGATACCTCTGCCAGCTTGAAGGGACAGAGATTATAGCATGGATTTAGCAGGTGGGAAACAGTCAAATGATAATTTCCTGTGGGGATAATTTCTCTGTGTATCATGCTCATCAAGATACTTCCCCACCTATCCCAGTATGTCCTAAATGGGTGTCTTCAAGTTAACTTCAATGGAATTTTCTACTTGTTTTTAACAGTGCATATTAAATTCCTTAAAGAAGAATTATGATAACTCTTATTTGCTCTGGTAATTTTTTAAAAAGTATGTGTTTGACTTTCATGGAAGGTCACAAGGAGAAACCATCTTATGATATCCATACTCACATGAACACACTTTAGTGTTTCCCAAGTTAAAAATGAATTATAGGTGCTCCTAGACTCCATATTTTGTCTATTTTAGTTATTTTCCCATCTCTCTCTAAGCCTGTTCAAAGCAAACCTTCTCAAAAGCGTTATCAATGCTTGCTGTCTCTCCTTTCTCAGCAACTATTCACTCTTCAGTCTATACCAATCTGGCTTCATCCCCAAACATGACCCTTAAGATGTCATTTAACCTACTTTTGCCAAGGTTGCTTACAATCTTCAGGATGCCTACTCCAAGGAACATGTCTACGTCCTCATCTCACTAGACTCCCCCAGCAGGATTTGACAAGGTTTGCCATCCCTTTCTTCCTGAAACACTTTTTTTTTTCTTTTTTTTTTTTTTTGCGGTACACAGGCCTCTCACTGCTGTGGCCTCTCCCGTTGCACAGCACAGGCTCCGGACGCGGCCATGGCTCACAGGGCTAGCCGCTCCATGGCATGTGGGATCTTCCCGGACCGGGGCACGAACCCGTGTTCCCTGCATCAGCAGGCGGACTCTCAACCACTGCGCCACCAGGGAAACCCCTGAAACACTTTTTCATCTTGGCTTTATTGACATCACACTGGTCGTAACACCCATCTTAATCAATGGGGTGGTAGATTTATATTCTTCTGTTTCCCATGGTTCTAATTTTCTTTTTCTACTTCTGTTTATAGCTAAGCCTTGTTTGTGAAGTATCTTAAATCCTTGTGGGAAAAGGAATGTATATAATTAAAATAAAAATTAAATATGTAAGTAATAATATTGGCTATCTTATAGTTAAAGGATGCCATAAAGGAATTAAAAGAACTCATAACCATGGACATAGTCAAGTAAAAGTTGCATGTCTAAGTATGTTATCTAAAAAGATATGGACTGTCAACGTTGTCAAATAAAGAACATTTGTGTTTACGTACACACTACTTAAAGATACACATAATTCTTACAAAATAAGAAACTAGAGCTATGAGGGCAACAATAAAAATAAAGCTGGAGAAAGCCTAAGAGACTATATAGTGTTGAATTCTCGCTCAAGTAAAATGAGTCAATTTTCTTAGGGAAAGGCCCTCATTAACCTTGAGATCCAGTAGCAGCTGCTGTAAAACATTCCTAATCAGAATACATAGAACAGCTTATCACTATGGGCCTGTGATGTAATCACAGAAACACTGGATGTGAGCCAGAGCAGGTGGATTAAAAATTATGGTGTTGCACCTTAGCTGTCCAGGGGATGATTAGGTTAGACCTTCACAGGCAAAGGAAACACTGCACTTACAGAGTTATTCAAATAAATGTCTTGCTTTTGAATACATTTCACAGGGAGATTATAATATAAACCAAATAGCAAGTGATTGAGTATTGGCAAATGGAAAATTTTACCTATAAATATATCTAAGTAAAGGTGAATTCTACTGATTTTCTAAGAGTAGAACTGCAGTGCTGAAAGCTTTTATTGTGGCATTTTATTCTTTCTGAGAAGATTACAGTTGTTGCTGCAGTCAATGGTGAGATCCAGATCATAGTGGTGGGACATAAGAGGCATTTGAGACCCTTATTATGGTGGTTATTTTAAAATAATGTTCATAAATTGTGAAATGCCAAATAAATCAAATACACACAAAAATGGAATTTGGTTATTACAGTGGATAGCCTATATGGCAAAATATTTTGCAGCCACTTAAATATATTTTAGGAGAATACTTAATGCTTTAGGAAATTGCTTTAGGAAAACAATATTTAATGCTTTAGGAAAGATATTTACAGGGCTTCCCCGGTGGTGCAGTGGTTGAGAGTCCGCCTGCCAATGCAGGGGACACGGGTTCGTGCCCCGGTCGGGGAAGATCCCACATGCTGCGGAGCAGCTGGGCCTGTGAGCCATGGCCGCTGAGCCTGCATGTCTGGAGCCTGTGCTCCACAACGGGAGAGGCCAAAACAGCGAGAGGCCCGCGTACCACAAAAAAAAAAAAAAAAAAAGATTTTTACAGGTCTTAATCACTTGTGTATACACACAAAATAACTTGAAAATATATACTAACATATCAACAGTGGTTATTTGTGGATAGTAGGATTATGGATTATCTTCATTTTCTCTTTTGTGCTTTATCATATTTTCTAAATGTTTTACAAAGAGCATGTAGCATATTAGTAACAAAAATGTCAATGCAAAAAAAAAGAAAAAAATTCTTTGTAGTATTTCTTCTATTTCTCACTGTCTGAAGTCTCTCCAGGTTTAGTAACCTATGGATTCACTGTAAAATCTTTTTCTCAACCAAATATTCAATGTATGCCTGAAAGGCCTGTTACAAATTTGACTGTCTTTGACTTGGTGATATAGCCTCAGCTCAACCCTCTCCATCTCTCATTGATGGCCCTACAAAGCAACACTGTGTGCTTGGAGACCATCAGAAGTTTCAGTGCAGATTGAGCATATTCACTTACTTAATTGAATTATTTCTCCTTGACACAGCCAGTAGAAACAGAAGAGCCAGGAATAAAAAAATAGAGTGTTGAGAAGAATCAAGCAATCATTCAGCACATTTCGTATGAAAAAAAAGAATGATTTATTTCCTGAGAAAGGGGCAGCACCCTGTACTAGAAGACTCTAAAGGAAACTTTGTGATTACAGATACTCCGTAATCAGTCAACAAGATCCGGAACCTGTTGTCACCTGTCATATGTCCAAAGCATATGCTATCCTCTTTGTTTCCATTTCTGCTTCTTTTTCCAAAAGGGTCTCACATAATAAAGAACTGAGCATCAAGAACATACACAGTTTACCTCAACAGTTTATATTTAAGGTGTGAAAAATAGTAGAAAACCAAGCAGGTAGCCATGGTTAAGAGAGTGAGAACAACTGGTTTGGGAAGCAGACAACTTACATCACAGCTGAAAGCAACAAAATGCCAGTTGTAACCTGCTGAGAAAATAACAATGGCAGAAAAGAAAAAAGCAAAACAAAACAAAAAAAAAGAATCTGGCTGTGTTAGTTAGAAATAGAGCAGCTTTTCTTGAGCAGAATTTATACTGATGGTGAACTTAAGGAAAAGAATTAGTATACGTGCCAGACTGAAAATATAACTCAAAATAATATCTTCTGGGCTTCCCTGGTGGTGCAGTGGTTGAGAGTCCACCTGCCGATGCAGGGGACATGGGTTCGTGCCTCGGTCCAGGAAGATTCCACATGCTGCAGAGCAGCTAGGCCTGTGAGCCATGACTGCTGGGCCTGTGCGTCCGGAGCCTGTGCTCTGCAACGGGAGAGACCACAGCAGTGAGATGCCCACATACCAAAAAAAAAAAAACTATATATATATATATATATAATCTTCAATAATTGATAAGTAGAAAATAGTCCTTATTTCACACATGAACTTTTTCTTCTGCCACATTGTACTAATTTTACAGAAAGTTAATCATCAGTAAATTGCCATTGCATATGATAGAAATTTTGAAAAGTTTCAAGAATCAATACTTTATCTTGATAGTATTATCATATGCTCAAACTTTACTTCTTTATGGAAACCTTAAAAACTATGTACCTTTGACAAGGATGCCCCTTCCAGTCAGGTATTAATTCATTTAGTCAACAAATATTTTTGTATACTTACAAGGTAATGGATATCATAATTGGCTCTGAAGACAAAGATGAAAAAATGGAAGTTTTTGTTATGAACCTCAGAGTGGAAGAGGAGATCATGAAGTAAAAGATAATATTATGTTACCATATGTAAATACAAGGGTCAGAAAGAGGCGGTGGATTGTAGTGGCTAAGCACATTGATTCCGAAGCCATTCTCCTCTGGTCAGGCCCTTTTTTCTATCACCCACTTCCAATTTGGGTACCTCTGGACTTAAACCACTTTTTGGTTTCCTCACCTATAAAATAGGAATAAAAATAATGCATCTGCCTATTATAATCTATATGAGGCTTAAATGAATAAATGTGATTCACGTATATGTAGACCAAGATATGTAAAGAACAGTATCTGATATGGATTAAGCATTATGTGTATATTAGTCAATGCTATAAAACAGAACAAAACAAACCAAAAAAGAACAAAGTAGTAGTGAATGAAGAAAGGAGAGAATGCTTTTGGGAAGAATTTGTCAGGAAAAGATTAACACAGGAAGACTTTAAAGATGATTGGGGGGAAGGAGCTTCAAGATGGCGGAAGAGTAAGATGCAGAGATCACCTTCCTCTCCACAAATACATCAGAAATGCATCTACATGTCGAATAGCTCCTACAGAACACTTACTGAATGCTGGCAGAAGACCTCAGACCTCCCAAAAGGCAAGAAATTCCCCACGTACCTGGGTAGGGCAAAAGAAAAAAGAAAAAACAGAAACAGAAGAATAGGGATGGGACCTGCACCCCTGGGAGGGACCTGTGAAGGAGGAAAGGTTTCCACACACTAGGAAGCCCTTTCACTGAAGGAGACGGGGGTGGCGGGGGGAAGCTTCGGAGCCATGGAGGACAGCACAGCAACAAGGGTGCGGAGGGCAAAGAGGAGAGATTCCTGCACAGAGAATCGGTGCTGAACAGCCTGAGAGGCTTGTCTGCTCACCTGCCAGGGTGGGCAGGGGCTGGGAGCTGAGGCTCGGAACTTGGAGGTCAGATCCCAGGGAGAGGACTGAGGTTGGCTGCGTGAACACAGCCTGAAGGGGCTAGTGTGCCACAGCTAGCCGGGAGAGAGTCTGGGAAAAAGTCTGGAGCTGCCGAAGAGGCAAGAGACCATTGTTTCAGGGTGCATGAGGAGAGGGGATTCAGAGCACTGCCTAAATGAGTTCCAGAGACTGGCACAAGCCGCAGCTATCAGCATGGACCTCAGAGATGGGCATGGGATGCTAAGGCTGCTGCTGCAGCCACCAAGAAGCCTATTTGCAAGCACAGGTCACTGTCCACACCTCCCCTCCCGGGAGCCTGTGCAGCCCACCATTGCCAGGGTCCCGGAATCCAGGGACAACTTCCCCGGAAGAACACATGGCACACCTCAGGCTGGTGCAAAGTCATGTTGGCCTCTGCTGCCGCAGGCTCGCCCTGCACTCTGTACCCCTCCCCTCCCCGGCCTGAGTGAGCCAGAGACCCCTAAACACCTGCTACTTTAACCTTGTCCTGTCTGAGAAAAGAACAGATGCCATCAGGTGACTTACATGCAGAGGCAGGGCCACATCCAAAGCTGAGCCCCAGGAGCTGTATGAAAAAAGAAGAGAAAGGGAAATCTCTCCCAGCAGCCTCAGGAGCAGTGGATTAAATCTCCACAATCAACTTTATGTACCCATCTCTGGAATACTTGAATAGACAACGAATCAGCCCAAACTGAGGAGGTGGACTTTGGGAGCAAAGATATATATATATATATATATATATATATATATATATATATATATATATATATATTCTTTCCCTTTTTCCTTTTGTGTGAGTGTGTATGTGTATGCTTCTGTGAGTGATTTTCTCTGTATAGCTTTGCTTTTACCATTTGTCCTAGAGTTCTGTCCATCCTTTATTATTATTATTACGTTTAAAATTTTTTTCTTAGTAATTATTTATTTATTTATTTATTTATTTTTTGGGGGGATATGCAGGCCTCTCACTGTTGTGGCCTCTCCCGTTGTGGAGCACAGTCTCCAGACATGCAGGCTCAGCGGCCATGGCTCACGGGCCCAGCCGCTCCGTGGCATGTGGGATCTTCCCAGACCGGGGCATGAACCCGCGTCCCCTGCATTGGCAGGTGGACTCTCAACCACTGTGCCACCACGGAAACCCAGTAATTATTTTTATTTTAATAACTTTATTTTATTTTATTTATCTTCTTCCTTCCTTCCTTCCTTCCTTCCTTCCTTCCTTCCTTCCTTCCTTCCTTTCTTCCTTTCTTTCTTTCTTTCTTTCTTTCTTCTTTCTTTCTTTTCTCCCTTTTATTCTGAGCCATGTGCATGAAACGCTCTTGGTGCTCCAGCAAAGTGTCATGGCTGTGCCTCTGAGGTGGGAGAGCCAAGTTCCAGACACTGGTCCACAAGAGACCTCCGAGCTCCACATAATAAAAACTGGCGAAAATCCCCCAGAGATCTCCATCTCAATGCCAAGACCCAGCTTCACTCAATGGCCAGTAAGCTACAGTGCTGGACACCCTATGTCAAAAAACTAAAAAGACAGGAACACAATGCCATCCATTAGCAGAGAGGCTGCCTAAAATCATAAGGCCACAGACAGCCCAAAACACACCACCAGACATGGAACTGCCAACCAGAAAGACAAGATCCAGCCTCAAACACCAGAACACAGGCACTAGTTCCCTCCACCAGGAAACCTACACAACCCACTGAAACAACCTTAGCCACTGGGGACAGACACCAAAAGCAACAGGAACTACGAACCTGCAGCCTGCGAAAAGGAGACCCCAAACACAGTAAGTTAAGCAAAATGAGAAGACAGAAAAACACACAGCAGATGAAAGAGCAAGGCAAAACCCCACCAGCCCTAACAAATGAAGAGGAAGTAGGCAGTCTACCTGAAAAAGAATTCAGAATAATGATAATAAAGGTGAGCCAAAATCTTAGAAATAGAATAGAGAAAATACAAGAAACGTTTAACAAGAACATAGAAAAACTAAAGAGCAAACAAACAGTGATGAACAACACAATAAATGAAATTAAAGATTCTCTAGAAGGGGGCTTCCCTGGTGGCGCAGTGGTTGAGAGTCCACCTGCCGATGCAGGGGACATGGGTTCATGCCCCAGTCTGGGAAGATCCCACATACCGCAGAGTGACTGGGCCTGTGAGCCATGGCGCTGAGCCTGCGCATCTGGAGCCTGTACTCCACAACGGGGGAGGCCACAACAGTGAGAGGCCCGGTACCACAAAAAAAAAAAAAAAAAAATTCTCTAGAAGGGAACAATAGCAGAATAACTGAGGCAGAAGAACAGATAAATGATCAGGAAGATAAAATAGTGGCAATAATTACTGCAAGGCAGAATAAAGAAAAAAGAATGAAAAGAATTGAGGATAGTCTCAGAGACATCAGGGACAACATTAAATGCACTAACGTTAGAATTAAAGGGGTCCCAAAAGAAGAAGAGAAAAAGAAAGGGACTGAGAAGATATTTGAAGAGTTTATAATGGAAAACTTCCCTAATATGGGAAAGGAAATAGTTAATCAAGTCCAGGAAGAACAGAGAGTCCCATACAGGATAAACCCAAGGAGAAACACACCAAGATACATATTAATCAAACTATAAAAAATTAAATACAAAGCAAAAGTATTAAAAGCAGCAAGGGAAAAACAACAACACACGAGGGAATCCCCATAAGGTTAACAGCTGATCTTTCAGCAGAAACTCTGCAAGCCAGAAGGGATTGGCAAGACATAGATAAAGTGATTACGGAGAAAAACCTACAACCAATATTACTCTAGCCAGCAAGGATCTCGTTCAGATTTGACAGAGAAATTAAAAGGTATACAGACAAGCAAAAGTTAAGAGAATTCAGCACCACCAAACCAACTTTACAACAAATGCTAAAGGAACTTCTCAAGGCAGGAAACACAAGAGAAGGAAAAGAACTACAAAAATAAACCCAAAATAATTAAGAAAAAGGTAATAGGAACAGACATATCTATAACTACCTTAAATGTAAATGGATTAAATCCTCCAACCAAAAGATATAGACTGGCTGAATGGATACAAAAACAAGACCATATATATGCTGTCCACAAGAGACCCACTTCAGACCTAGGGACACATACAGAGTGAAAGTGAGGGGATGGAAAAAGATATTCCATCCAAATGAAAATCAAAAGAAAGCTGGAGTAGCAATTCTCATATCAGAAAAAATAGACTTTAAAATAAACACTATTACAAGAGACAAAGAAGGACACTACATAATGATAAAGAGATTTATCCAAGAAGAAGATATAACAATTGTAAATATTTATGCACCCAACATAGGAGCACTTCAATACATAAGGCAAATACTAACAGCCATAAAAGGGGAAATTGACAGTAACACAATCATAGTAGGGGACGTTAACACCTCACTTTCACCAATGGACACATCATCCAAAATGAAATAAATAAGGAAACACAAGCTTTAAATGATACATTAAACAAGACAGACTTAATTGATAGTTATAGGACATTCCATCAAAAACCAAAAGAATATACATTCTTCTCAAGTGCTCATGGAACATTCTCCAGGACAGATCATATCTTGGGTGACAAGTCAAACCTTGGTGAACTTAAGAAAATTGAAATCTTTTTTGTTGTTTTTGTTGTTGTTTTTTGTAATACATAGGCCTCTTACTGTTGTGGCCTCTTCTGTTAAGGAGCACAGGCTCCGGACGTGCAGGCTCAATGCCCATGGCTCAGGGACCCAGCTGCTCCACGGCATGTGGGATCTTCCTGGACCAGGGCACGAACCCGTGTCCCCTGCATTGGCAGGCAGACTCTCAACCACTGCACCACCAGGGGAGCCCGAGAAAATTGAAATCTTATCAAGTATCTTTTCCAACCACAACACTATGAAATGAGATATCAATTACAGGAAAAAACCTGTAAAAACTACAAACACATGGAGGCTAAACAATACACTACTTAATAATCAAGAGATCACTAAAGAAATCAAAGCCGAAATCAAAAAACTACCTAGAAACAAATGAGTATGAAAACACGATGACCCAAAACGTATGGGATGCTGCAAAAGCAGTTCTTAGAGGGAAGTTTATAGCAATACAATCCTACCTTAAGAAACAAGAAAAATCTCAAATAAACAACCTAAACTTACACCTAAAGCAATTAGAGAAAGAAGAACAAAAAAACCCAAAAGTTAGCAGTAGGAAAGAAATCATAATGATCAGATCAGAAATAAATGAAGGAAACGATAGCAAAGCTCAATAAACCTAAAAGCTGGTTCTTTGAGAAGATAAACAAAATTGATAAACCATTAGCCAGACTCATCAAGAATAAAAGGGAGAAGACTCAAATCAATAGAATTAGAAATGAGAAAGGAGAAGTAACAACTGACACTGCACAAATACAAAGGATCATGAGAGATTACTACAAGCAACTTTATGCCAATAAAATGGACAATATGGAAGAAATGGACAAATTCTTAGAAAAGCACAACCTTCTGAGATGGAACCAGGAAGAAATAGAAAATATAAACAGACCAATCACAAGCACTGAAATTGAAAATGTGATTAAAAATCTTCCAACAAACAAAAGCCCAGGACCAGATGGCTTCACAGGTGAATTCTATCAAACATTTAGAGAAGAGCTAAAACTTATCCTTCTCCATCTCTTCCAAAATATAGCAGAGGTAGGAACACTCTCAAACTCATTCTAAGAGGCCACCATCACCGTGATACCAAAACTAGACAAAGATGTCACAAAGAAAGAAAACTACAGGCCAATTTCACTGATGAACATAGATGCAAAAATCCTCAACAAAATACTAGCAAACAGAATCCAACAGCACATTATAAGGATCATACACCATGATCAAGTGGGGTTTATCCCAGGAATGCAAAGATTCTTGAATATACACAAATCAATTAATGTGATACACCATATTAACAAATTGAAGGAGAAAAACCATATGATCATCTCAATAGATGCAGAGAAAGCTTTCGACAAAATTCAACACCCATTTATGATAAAAACCCTGCAGAAAGTAGGCATAGAGGAAACTTTCCTCAACATAATAAAGACCATATATGACAAATCCACAGCCAACATTGCCCTCAATGATGAAAAACTGAAACCATTTCCACTAAGATCAGGAACAAGACAAGGTTGTCAACTCTCATCACTATTATTCAATGTAGTTTTGGAAGTTTTAGCCACAGCAATCAGAGAATAAAAAGAAATAAAAGGAATCCAAATCGGAAAAGAAGAAGTAAAGCTGTCACTGTTTGCAGATGACATGATACTATACATAGAGAATCCTAAAGATGCTACCAGAAAACTACTAGAGCTAATCAATGAATTTGTTAAAGTAGCAGGATACAAAATTAATGCACAGAAATCTCTAGCATTCCTATACACTAATGATGAAAAATCTGAAACTGAAAATAAGAAAACCCTGCCATTTACCATTGCAGCACAAAGAATAAAATATCTAGGAATAAACCTACCTAAGGAGAAAAAAGACCTGTATGGAGAAAATTATAAGTCACTGATGAAAGAAATTAAAGATGATACAAATAGATGGAGAGATATACTATGTTCTTGGATTGGAAGAATCAACATTGTGAAAATGACGCTACTACCCCAAGCAATCGACAGATTCAATGCAATCCCTATCAAACTATGACTGGCATTTCTCACAGAACTAGAACAAAAAATTTCACAATTTGTATGGAAATACAAAAGACCCTGAATAGCAAAAGCAATCTTGAGAAAGAAAAACAGAGCTGGAGGAATCAGGCTCCCTGACTTCAGACTATTCTACAAAGCTAAAGTAATCAAGACAGTATGGTACTGGCACAAAAACAGAAATATATATCAGTATAACAGGATAGAAAGCCCAGAGATAAACCCACGCACATATGGTCACCTTATCTTTGATAAAGGATGCAAGAATATACAGCGGAGAAAAGACAACCTCTTCAATAAGTGGTGCTGGGAAAACTGGACAGCTACATGTAAAAGTATGAAATTAGAACACTCCCTAACACCGTACACAAAAATAAACTCAAAATGGATTAAAGACCTGAATGTAAGGTCAGACACTATCAAACTCTTAGAGGAAAACATATGCAGAACAGTGTATGACATAAATCACTGCAAGATCCTTTTTGACCCACCTCCTAGAGAAATGGAAATCAAAACAAAAATAAACAAATGGGACCTAATGAAACTTCAAAGCTTTTGCACAGCAAAGGAAACCATAAACAAGACGAAAAGACAACCCTCAGAATGGGAGAAAATATTTGCAAATGAAGCAAATGACAAAGGATTAATCTCCAAAATTTACAAGCAGCTCATGCAGCTCAATATCAAAAAAACAAACAACCCAATCCAAAAATGGGCAGAAGACCTAAATAGACATTTCTCCAAAGAAGATATACAGAATGCCAACAAACACATGAAAGAATGCTCAACATCATTAATCATTAGAGAAATGCAAATCACAACTACAATGAGATATTATCTCACATTGGTCAGATTGGCCATCATCAAAAAATCCACAAACAATAAATGCTGGAGAGGGTGTGGAGAGAAGGGAACCCTCTTGCACTGTTGGTGGGAATGTAAATTGATACAGCTAGTATGGAGAACAGTATGGAGGTTCCTTAAAAAACTAAAAGTAGAACTACCATACGACCCAGCAATCCCACTACTGGGCATATACCCTGAGAAAACCATAATTCAAAAAGAATCATGTACCACAATGTTCATTGCAGCTCTATTTACAATAGCCAGTACTTGGAAGCAACCTAAGTGTCCATCGAGAGATGAATGGATAAAGAAGATGTGGCACATATATACAATGTAATATTACTCAGCCATAAAAAGAAACGAAATTGAGTTATTTGTAGTGAGGTGGATGGGCCTAGAGTCTGTCATACAGAGTGAAGTAAGTCAGAAAGAGAAAAACAAATACCGTATGCTAACACATATATATGGAATCTGAAGAAAAAAAAGTTCTGAAGAACCTAGGGGCAGGACAGGAATAAAGATGCAGATGTAGAGAAAGGACTTGAGGACATGGGGAGGGGGAAAGGTTAGCTGGGACAAAGTGAGAGAGTTGCATGGACATATATACACTACCAAACATAAAAAATATAGCTAGTGGGAAGCAGCGGCATAGTACAGGGATATCAGCTCGATGCTTTGTGACCACCTAGATGGGTGGGATAGGGAGGGTGGGAGGGAGGGAGACGCAAGAGGGAAGAGATATGGGAACATATGTATATGTATAACTGATTCACTTTGTTATAAAGGAGAAACACACACCATTGTAAGCAATTATACTCTCATAAAGATGTTAAAAAATTAATAAAAAATAAAGATGACTGGGAATGTTTAAGAATGAGAATTTGGTCTAAAATTATTATATGTCATAGAAGTCCTTTTTAAACAACAACAAGAAAAAATACTAAATGCATACAAATTTTAAAGTAGTTTTAGTGGGTGGGGTGGATGTTTGTGTGGGGATCAGGATTTTTTTACAGTATACTAAATGATAAATGCTAGAGAGTGTGTAAGTAAAGGGAACACTCTTACACTGTTGATAGGAATGTTAATTGGTGCAACTGCTATGGAAAACAATATGGAGGTTCCTTAGAAAGCTAAAGTTGCCATATTATCCAGCAATCCCACTCCTGGGCATATATCCAGACAAAACTATAATCCAAAAAGATACATGCATCCCCTGTGTTCATAGCAACACTATTTAAAATAGCCAAGACACAGAAACAACCTAAGTGTCCATCGACAGATGAATGGATAAAGAAGACGTGGTATATATATATATATATATATATATATATATATATATATATATATATATATATACCATGAGATATTACTTAGCCATTAAAAAGGATGAAATAATGCTCTTTGCAGCAACATGGATGGTCCTAAAGGTTGTCATACTAAGCAAAGTAAGTCAGAAAGTGAAAGACAAAAATACCATTTGATATCAATTATATGTGGAATCTAAAACATGACACAAATGAACATATCTACAAAACAAAAACAGACTCACAAATAAAGATAACAGACTTGTGGTTGCCAAGGAGGAGGTGAGGGAGGGAAGGATTGGGAATTTAGGATTAACAGATGCAAACTATTATATATAAGATGGATAAACAGCAAGGTTCTGCTGTATAGCACAGGGAAATATATTCAATATCCTGTGATAAACCATAACGGAAAAGAATATGAAAAAGAATATGTATGTATAACTGAGTCACTTTGCTGTATAGCAGAAATTAAACACAACATCATAAGTCAACTGTACTTCAATAAAATTAAAAATAAATTATTCTAGGCCAAGGCCATAAAAGTCAGTTTTAAGTAACAATGAGAAAAAAGTACTAAAATGCATAAAAATTTTAAATTAGTTTTGGTGGGTGGGGGAGATATTTGAGTGAATATCAATTATTTTTTACAGCATACATAGTAGTGCATATTACAGCCGACTCTCATATGTGAGAATCTAAGGCACAGGTTAATTAATTTTCACTACCCCTATCTTTATAATGAATTTCTACCCTGCTTCCAAACTTCAACTTTCTTAATTAATTGAATCAGATATTTTCGATGTTACAGACACTTGACTAGTATCTAAGTAAATATACTCACTTTGCTTCTAAATATGTCTGTGACTACTAATAAGTCCTCAAAAGAGTAGCCTATTGTTAGTAAATTGATAAGAATTGGCCCCAAGAACGTCAAATGAAGATTATTACATTGAAAGTCCTTTGAGGGCTACTATTGTGTGTTTTTCATCTTAATAGTACACTCCACAAACACAATATGCTAGGTATTGTATTACGTGCATGTTAAGACAATAGTTGCTGGGTGAAACTGGAGCCAGACGTGGAATAGGTGTTAGAAAGCAGAGTATAGGTTATACTGTACTGCTCTTTGGAGTTATATTGATAAGTTCCTTATATGTGTTTTACTACTGTTATCTTTGTTCAATTATTTCCAGTTATTTCATTGATTGTGGGATTGGGCATAGAAAACTAAAAGAGAATAGACCTTAATTTCGACCAACAGCTGGTGGTTACACACGTAATTAATGGGGAAGACTGTTTACTGGTATTTATTTTAGAACCGATCCCATCCCTGCCAAAGAAAATGGCCGTGCTGAAACTTCACATTTTCAAACAGCCAGTTCAATTGGCTCTCATGAATTTATTGCAGTAATACATTTACTTAATTTTTTATACTGCATATATAAGAGTCGGAATTTATACAGGGAACAGAGTTTTATTTTCATTTGATTATAGTCCTCTGGTTTCGATACAGATTAAATGAAATCCATGGCATATACTCTGGGCTATGAAATTATATGTCTTTATATATATATATTTAACATGTTTTTCCATACTGTTGAGGCATTTCAGTAGCCTAATAGATACCACAAGCTAGTCTAATGAACTCCGTGGGTGACTTCATGCCATAGTCTATGAAACTCTGACATTTTCATAATTAACCAAAGTCTGGGATCCAGTTCTAAGTTGGTCTTTTGCCCAAGCATGCAATTTGTGAATGTGATTAAGAAGCTGAATTTTATTTTTGAGCACTTGGCTTCAGTTCCTAGAAGCCATCCTACTGAAATCATTTTGTTTCTAAGCATTTCCTTGTGGAGGGTATAATTTCCATAAAACAGTATGTTTTTAGAGATATTTCAGTTCAATAGTCTATATAATGTGATTCTCTCTGTACAACATTCCCTTGCAGGGCTGGTTCTTCTTCATCTTCCAGATTTCAGCTTAAATATCACTTCCTAAGAGTCCTTTCCTGAGGGATCTATGTAGCTTCCACCAGAACATTCTCTACCTCAATTTTTTTTAAACCATTGTAACATACTTACCATCTATGTCTATCATTAACATATTTTAAAGGCCCCAAATATATGGAAACTGTCAACTCCTATTATTGTTTTTCCTGTGTAATTCAGATAATTGTTTATTGACATTTTGAAATTGTTTCTTTCTCCTGACTTTGTGGAAAATTAGAAAAGAGTAATGAAAACAAAGCAAATTTGTTCTGATATCCTTGCCTGAATATATAAGGTCAAAGAACTTAAACAGCTAGCCATTTATTTACACTTAGTTATATACTGAAGTTTATAAGAAGATTTTCAACATAATAAATCTTCTTCAAAGTCCCTGATAGTATTATTTTTTTTTTTTTTTTTTTTTTTTTTTTTTTTTTTTTTTTTGCGGTACGCAGGCCTCTCACTGTTGTGGCCTCTCCCATTGCGGAGCACAGGCTCCGGACGCGCAGGCTCAGCGGCCATGGCTCACGGGCCCAGCCACTCCACGACATGTGGGATCCTCCCGGACCGGGGCACGAACCCGTGTCCCCTGCATCAGCAGGCGGACTCTCAACCACTGCGCCACCAGGGAAGCCCCCTGATAGTATTTTTTTAAGTACTACTCTCTTCCTTAATGACTCCTCCCCTGATACACCTTAAATTGATTATTGATACTGTCTTCTACCACTTCTGAACATGGTGTGGAATTCTTTCTCTCTCAACCCACCACTCTATAAGTCACCATACATATCTGTATATATGTGTACATAAATATCTATCATATCTGTGATACCAGTAATAAGTACTTACTTATACCTATTTATTTGTAATTATCTATCATATATTTATCTGTCTACCTATGTGTCCATTTTCCTTTATATTTAAAATAGATAACCAACAAGGACCTACTGTATAGCACAGGGTATATTCTGCTCAATATTCTGTAATAATCTATATGGGAAAATAATCTGAAAAAAGAATGGATATATGTATATGTATAACTGAATCACTTTGCTGTATACCTGAAACTAACACAACATTGTTAATCAACTATGTTCCAATATAAAATAAAAATTTTTAATAAAATAAAATAAAATTCTAGTCAGTTCCTTCCTTTCCATCTTTACCACCTTTGCCACTTCTTGGATTCAGGTCAATTTTTTGGTCCGAGATACTGAATTCAACCTCCTGTGTTGCCCCCTCCAGTTCATTCTACCATTACAGAGGGATTTTTTCTAAAAGTGTATCTCTTCTGCCTAAATTCCCTCTATGGCTCCTGAACGTCTTTAAGATAAAAACTAATATCTTAGGTCCATGTATACACAATTCTTCATGATGTTGCCATTGCTATTTTTCAGTTTTACCTTTTCCTTCTCCCCACTCTGAGCTTAAATATAAAAATGTAGAACTGTTTGTAATGCCTGAAAGTACTCTTCTTTTCCGAGTCTCTGGAATATTTGTGCATTTGTTACTTTCTCTCTGAAATAATCTCAGTGCTTTCCTTATCCCAGTTAACTACTGTGTGTCCTTCAAACTTTGGCTGAGCTATAGTTTCATCATAGATTGAAAATGAGTTTTCAATCCTCTCATTTCAGGTAACTGCTTCCTATTTCCATAGTGTTGTGACTATCTCTGTCAGTATTTATCACTGTATATTTATTGCTTTTTTTTGTCTGCCTCTTCCACAAGGCTATGAGCTTGTTTAAGAGAAGGATTATGTTTTTATATAAATCTCTGGTATATAGCATAGTGTCTAGCCTAAAATTTATGCTCAACATTGTATATGAATGAAAAAAATAGTTATGGAACCAAGAACATTGGCTCTATTTGAAAAAAATTCTGCAACTGGGAAAAGGAGATGTAAAAGTGATTAATACATAAAATTTTGCCTCAGGTTCTACTTACTGTGTTTCAGGAAATGTTCTAAGTGTTTTTCATTGCAGCTGCATTTGGGCAGTGCAATTATCCCAAGCGATGAATACTATTATTATCCATCTTCATATCAGGACATTGAGACACAGAGGAGTTTATTTACCTAAGGTCATACATTTTCTTAGCCTGGGTTCCTCTGAAAGCACAGTCTGAGGCAAAGAGTTATGTGCTAAAATTTTATTAGATAATGCAAAATCAAGGACACAGGAATTAGGAAAAAGGGACTGAGACTGGGAAAGAGAGAATCAATATAAGGTAGCATTACTGAGCTGATTGGCACTTACCATCAAGTGCAAATGTCTGGGTTTCTCAGGACATCTTCTGAGAGGCTTTATATTGAATGCATCTCAGGACTGTCTATACATTGAAGAAGAGGGAGGGGGAGAATTATTCACGGGTTCATGTGTCCCATTGGTCAAATGTTTTTCCCACATTTATTTCTGGCTGGGGCAAGCACAGGATCCCCTGGCACTGTAGGTCTTTTCATAAACAGGAATGCACCAGAGGAGGGCACTGCAGGGGAGAGACTCTAAGTAGAGTTGATTTGCTTCCTTCTGAAGCCATTTGAAGCCCACGTGTAGACTGTTACAGCAGCAATGGCTAGGATGGAATGGCAGCCAAAGGCCCTGTAGAAGGTATGGCTGAAAGGATCCTCAAAGGTATGTAAGAAAAGTCTGATATGTCTCTATGGTAAATGGTGAAACCCTAATTCAAGTACTGGCAGTCTGAATCTAGATCCTATTGTCAGTGTTACCCTTCAGCTTGGGTAACAGTAGCCCTTGCCCAGTGCTTTGGCAGGACATATGTCACAGAGACACACACAAAATAAAATTATTAAAGAAAATGTGGATGCCTCTCTTTCTGAAACAGCACTACCACAATCCAAAACACCTGCTCTCTTGACTGTATACTGCTTAGACTGCAGGAAAATGCTTCTGCACATTTTTTTCTCTGCATCCTATATCCAAACCCATTATTGTCAGTCATTGGGCTGCTGACATAGAAGACAGACACTGACTTAAAGTACGGGAAGGATGTGATCAGCTGAAACACGTAGGTGAGAGGAAAAGACAAAAAATTGCCAAATGCTTCTCTCAGATAGCATGACTGTAACAAATTCTTACCTAAAAAAATAGTTTTCAGTGTTCCAATTCGCGTTATGGGGGTTTTCAAGAAGGAGCATGATATTTGCAATAGTTGTATGTGACATGTAAAGTTATTCTCTATGTGGCCATCTGGGTTACTACTGAATGTCAGAATAATGAATGGCTTTATTTTTATAAAATAATTTAGTAGGACTCAATTCATTTTTTTAATCGAAATATATTTGACTTACAATATTACATTAGTTTCAGGTGTATAACATAGTAATTCAATATTTTTATACATTATACTCCAAAGTTACTAAAAATATAGACTGTATAAAAGTTTAAAAATTCAGTTGTATATAAAATCTAGATATTAAATTATATTTGTCCAGTATAATTTGTTTTGCCTATAACTTTAGTAGATAATATTGAATGTTTTAGAGGAAAATATAACTTTCTGAGACATGTATGAAAGACAATTTAATTAATTTAATTTTTACATTTGTTTCAATGTATATTTCTTGATGAAAATAACTCAAGTATTATGAACTCTGAATATAATTAAATGTTATTATTTTAGTTCTTTACATCATTAGATATCATTAGAACACAAATCATGTAAAAATCTTGGTAATAATAGCATAATTCATGATTTTGCTGAAAGGCACAAATAAATTTATGGGATACAATTATATAAATTATGAGTTATATATGTTTACTTTATACTTACCCAGATATCCTTAGTCAATCAACAGTCTCAATCATACAAAAACCAAATATAACTTTCAAGTATTTAGATATAGTGTATGTGTGCCCTAATTTGTACTCATGCCCCAGACTTCACAAATAGTTGGGGTGGTTTTGCCCATGTTTATAATAAATGCCTATACTCTGCTCTACCATACTTCACTCCACTCCACTGCACTCCACTCAGGTAAAGTACATTACTCCACTCTACTCCTTCACTACACAGCCTCTGTATTGTTTCAGGGATTGGGCCAATTGAGCAATTCATTCCAGTTGAACAGTGGTTACTAAATTGACAAACCGAAGACATCATTTTAGCCCTGTTAAACTATTGGTAGTGTGTTTAACGATCCATATGCAAATATGAAAACAATTATAGATGACAGGGACTAAATATTCCAACTCATAGTACAGTACACCATAAAGCTTTTAGCTATTGAGAAAAGCCCTATTCAAATATCAGCCATCTCCTAGACTCCACACAGAATTTTATTTGTCTTCTTAATTCCTCCTGCTAGAGAAACCGTGATTTTTCTCTTCCCTAACTGAATGAATAACTCAGGTAAATTGCCTGATACTGAAAATTTCATAGAGCATTTGCTTATTATCTTATTTCTGTATAAGACAAAATGCTTTGTGGACTTGTAGAAATTTTATTGGGTAGTGCTAAAAATATTCTTAAAGGATTGTAGTTTTACTGTTTTTTATATATTCTCTTTTGAATGGATTTCCAATAAGGGGCTTCTGAGGAGACAGAGGTAATAAAATATTATATCATTTTTACCTCTGCTTTTCCCTGTTGAAGTCATAGGCTCTGGGCAGTACTTTCCAAAGCCACACTGTTGATTTGTTACTTAGCTATTGTTTTTATGTTTGTTTCCTCCATAATTATAATTTTGGCATGTTGTGCTCAATAAAAATTGGAAAATTATAAAATATTTCATTCTTCATCTCCCTGTAAAGGCCAAAGGAGAAGATATAGCTGCTATACAACTATCTTGAGACAGCACTCTTACAGTTATAAGCCCATCTTAAACCACAAAGTAACTTAAATGTGTTTTTGTTTTTCTCAACAGCTTTATTTTCATCTCTTGAATGTCTCATAGAAATCTCCCTTGATGTAAATGTTTTGTATTTCAATATGATAAAGGTCTTTTTGTTTTTCATCTTTTATATGTAAAAATAAAACAAAACCTCCCCATTTCGTGTTGGTTCTTGCAAAACAATTGATTATTCAAAAACTCTATCTTCACTTACAGGCTATCAATTTCTTGCAACATGCTCCAAGTTAAATTCAGAAATATAGATTACAGGTTTTAATATAGTCTCTGAGGTTTTCTACCAGAAATTTAGTATAGTTAGCTCCATTTCCATGATATAGCAAAGCCACTCATAGGTCACAGTACTTTAAGAGTAATCCAAATATTCACTCTCAAGTATTCATACAAATGAGACAAAGTATTGGCATCATAATTAAATATTTATAAAAATTCTGCTCTGCTTTTTGTGGGGCACAGATGTATTCTCAGAGTTAAATGCTGATATGGGAGGGAATCAGTTGTCTAGGCATGACAGATTTCTCAACGCCAAGCAGCTCCATGATCCCAGAAGATGTTCTTATGAACTTGACCTGAGTCAAATGACACAAGCAGGACAGCTGGGAGGACAAAGCACACTGGTGAAGGCAGGGAATCTCTCACCCTTCTGGCTGAGTTAGGTCTATAACTTGTATTTGCTACTACAAATATTTGAAATTGATTACGAAGTCATGACATCCAAACAACATATTTCTTACAAAATCAAGTTTGTTGCCAGAGACCTAGACAAATTTCCTGTTTCAAGACATATTAAAGCTCATAATCATGATGATTTGTGGCACTCAATTCCCTCCCCAAGCTACAAATAATCAGGATATTTGGCCTAGAATAAGAACTTTTCAAAGTAAATTAAATAATTTCTTTGGAAAATTTTAGAGCAGTGAAAGTTGTGTGTGTGTGTGTGTGTGTGTGTGTGTGTGTGTGTGTGTGTATGTGTGTATTGTTGTTGCTGAGGCTGCTTCTTTATATATCTCATTTATTTTTAGGTTATAAAACAGCTTAACCTCTAAGATTAATATTTACCTAAAATACCTATTATTGGAATTATCTAAAGTAACCTCTTTATCCATGGGGAAAATACTGCATACAAACAGGTTGTAGTTATATGTCTTAGAAATTTTTTTTTGAGAGCTGATCTTCTCCTACTAAGGTCAGACAGCTTTTAACATCAAGTGATAGAATTAAATGGCTGTGAAATATTTGGAATGCAAGTTGATACTTTAAAAATTGCAAATGAAAATATTGTAGAAGAAAACAGCTAAAACCAGAATGTTTTATTGAACTCAGAAGTAAAGGGTAGGCAATGTAGAGTGCGAAAACTTGAAACAATATGTTTCTAGGGCTAAGGAGCAGTTTATTTAAAGGAGTTTGTGGAATATGGCAATTTACTCAACTGTGGTAGATTATTCCTGTTGTGGATTTTAATGTATGAGAAATGTAAACTGTTTCATGATCCAGACTATATGTTACATCCCAGAATCTTTATCCATTCCATCAAACTTCATGAGTACTTGCTACACTGAAAACATCCACCAAATACCGGCTTCTTTCCCTCTGAGACTTGCATACAGTAAATTCTTCTACTTTTAGGGCCTTTTCCTCATTCTTTTTTTCAGTCTAGAAAACTCCTTCTCATCCAGCAACAGCCAACTCCAAAATCACCATTGTTTGAAGCCTGCCTTGACTTATTAGGCAAAGTAAATTCATACTTCCATTAATCAACTATTTATAATTATTTACTTATAGATATGAGTTTAATTATTGGAAACCCCAAACCTCAATGTCAAACCATGTATTCCGTAACTGCAGAGAGTTTGTGTTCTTTTCTATATCCTCAAAACTTTCACACTATATTTCTATGTAATAGGTAATTGAATCACATTTGTTGACTCATTGCTGTGCCTCTATACACATTCTGTCTCTCCATCATGTATTTCTTGGTCTGTGTCTCCCACTCTCCTCTCTCCTTCTCTAGATTTCCATCCACACCTTCATCCATGCCACCACAGGATGTGACTTTTAGTTCACCAACTCATATTAAGATATTCACTTGAAAGACATTTTTGAAAATCAGTTACAAAATTCTGTTATCTAGTTTACTTTTTGAGGTTGCAGATAAGACACTTAAAAAAGACAAGTGATAAACTTATTCTTTAAGATGATATCATCTTGACCACGCAGAGATAAATATTTTGCAATATTTATTCTAGGAGACAGAAGGTGCATCAATCTAGAGGTGCCATGGAGCTGCTGAACCTACACTCTCTTCCTCTAAAATATCCTGAATGCCATCAATTGAGACCCTCAGACCCCCCAAAGACAAGTGAGAGTACACATGTCAATTTGTACATTAAATTTCTGTAAAACTTGACTTCCTTCTTTTTAATTTTAATATAAAATAAATGAAAGTTTTATTTGTTATATCACATTGAAGACCGTTAGTTGAAAAACTTTCTCTTTTAATATCTATATTATGCTCTACAAAGAATTGTATAGGGCTTGTGTTGAAAACACCCTATACTAAAATATGGAAGAGAATTTAGAGCAAACACAAATTTTCCCAGTGAATTTTAATTTTTTTACTCTCCTGTGGTTACTATTTTTTAAGCAGCTTTATTTGAGATATTCATCTACCACACAACTCACCAAAGTGTACAATTTGGTGGTGCTTAGTATATTCACAGTTGTTCGACCATCATCACAATCAATTTCAGAATATTATCTTCATTCCACAAATATTCTGTACCTATCAGCATCCACTCCCCATTTTCCCTCAATTCCTCCTCTCCCCTGTCCCAGGCCTAGGCAACCACTAATCTATAGTCTCTTTCTAGTTGCCTGTTCTGGATATTCCATATAAATGCAATCATAAACCATGTGGCCTTTAGTGAGCTTCTTTCAGTTAACATGTTTTCAAGGTTTATCCATATTATAACATGTATCTGTACTCTATTCCTTTTTATAGCCTAAGAATATTCCATTGTATGGATATATCTCATGTTATTTATGCATCAGTTGATAGACATTTGGGTCCCTTAAGCTTTTTAGCAATTATAAATAATGCTTTTATGAATATTCATCTACAAGTGTTTGTATGGACATATGTTTTCATTTCTTTTGGGTATATACCTGAGTGGTATTACTGGGTTATATGGTAACTATGTTTAACCTTTGGAGGAACTGTCAAACTACCATTTTTTTTTTTTTTTTACATTTTTTTCCCACCAGCAATGCATAAAAGTTCTAATGTCTTCAGATCCTCACCAGCAATTGTTATTATTTTCTTTTTGATTATAGTCATCCTAGTGAGTGTGAAGTGATAGGTCATCTTGTTTTGATTTGTGTTTTCTTGATGGTTAATGATGTTGAGTATCTTTTCATATGCTAATTGCCCATTAGTGTATCGTCTTTAAAAAATCTCTATTTAGATACTTTGCTCATTTTTAATTTTGATTATGTTTTCATTATTGAGTTGTAAGCATTCTTTGTGTATCATAGTTGAGTACCTTAACATATATATGATTTGCAAAATTTCTCCTATTCTATGGATTTTCATCTTACTTCTTTGATAATGTCCTTCAAAGCACAAAAGTTTTTACTTTTGATGATATCCAATTTATCAATATTTTTCTTTTGATGTTTGTGCTTTTGGTATCATACTTAAGAAACCATTTTCTAATCCGAAGTCAAAAATTTCTATGCCTAGGTTTTCTTCTAAGAGTTTTATAGTGTTAGTTTTGATAGGTCTTTGATACATTTTGAATTAATTTTTTATATATGGGGTGAGTTCTATTTGTTTTAAAATGTGCAGAATGATAAAAAAAAAATGTATTTGGTTTTTGTTCCTGGTTTCTGACACATAGCTCCTAAAATTCTTGAAATCTCCTGAGTGACAGGAGTGTCTTTTGTATGCTAATAATATCACTGATGACTAGGGGCTCCTGGATATCTTCAGGATTGGGCTGGTCTTCAGAAAGACCAAAGCATGATTAGAGACTTGGAACTTTCAGCCTCACTTCACAACTTTCAGGAAAGGGAAGGGGTTAGAGATTGAGTTCAATCACTAATGATTGATGATTTATTCAATCATGCCTACATTGTGAAACCTCACGGGGTTCAGAGAATTTTGGGGTTGGTGACACACTGATGGCTTTGGAAGGTCATGTGCCTTCAGAGAACATGGAAGTTCCATGCACCCACCTTACTCACCTGTACGTTGCCTTATGCATCTCTTCCATTTAGCTATTTCTGAGTTGCATCCTTTATAACATACCAGTGAACAGAAGCAAAGTGTTTTCCTGAGTTATGTGAGTTGTTCTAGCAAATTATCAAACTTAAGGATAGGGCTTAAGTTATTTATTTACTTATTTATTTATTTATTGCTGGTTGGTGAAACGTACAAGTGGGCTCTGGAATTTGTGTCTGGTGTCTGAAGTGGTAGCAGTCTTGTAGGTTTAAGCCCTTAAGTAGTGGGTACTGTGCTAATTCCAGATAGTAAATGTCAGAATTAAATTGAATTGTTGGCTACTCAGCTGATGTTGGCAAATCAAAGATTCACAGAATTGCAATGCTGTTTTGACTGTTATTAGAAACCTTCCTCCCTTCTCTCTCTCTCTCTTTCTCACTAACATAAATTAAGTACCATGGTAGAAACAGTAATGCTTAACAAAATCCATTTTCTCTCTTATGCTTCCTAGCCCCAATGCAATTAAGGGTTAATGGATCTTTGAGCAGCTCAGCAGTGAAAATCCCACCTACGATTCTTCAGTCTCTCTTTCCTGCTGCTGAGACTTCAGAAGATATTTTTGAGATGTCATACTGGCCATCAGATCAGTCCCTGAGTGATTATGTGGTGTAGAGGCCTCTGCTGAGCTATGTTAGATATATAGCATGAACAATGAATACACTTCTATCGTGTTAAACCATAGTTTTTGTTTTGTTTGTTTTGGCTACCACAGGATGGCATAGCCTATCCTAACATAGGTCCTTCTACTAATAATTTTCCATTAGCTCTTCAACTCTTAAGAGGTAGAATAATTTTCATGGAGTAATTTGGTGAAATTGCTTGCCTCTGCTTATTTAACAGAATGACCTTAAGAGTATAATTTTTAGATTACAAAATGTCTTACATGAGCTAGCATAATTTTTCTTCATAGTGTTCCTGAGTTAAGCGGAGTTGTATTAATATTCACACTTTAAAGATAAGGATACCAGAGTTTAAAATGGTTAAGGAAATTAATCACTTAACATTGCATGCCTAGCCAGCAGCAGATTTGTCTATTTCCTTCTGGTCAGTACACTTTTTGCAATCCTGAGCTTTCAAGACTTCTAGGCCTCTCTTTCTATTGTTTACTCGTAATTGTCTATGTTTCTGGATAAAATGAATATTTCATGCTGTTTGATGATTTAGCATATTTCAAATAAATAATATATTCAATAAAAATATCAGTCCAACAGATAATGATTAGATTTTTCCTCAAGCTTTTTTTCAAAGGTTATGTATACATAAAACATTAAAGAATCAAGTGTGATCATGGGCCATTCAAGGTAGCTTTAGAGAAATTTTATTTTTTGTAATTTTATTTCTTGTAGTGTTCTTATCTGGCTTCGGTATTAGGGTAATGATGGCCTTGTAAAATGAGCTTGGAAGTGTTCCCTCCTCTTTTGTTTTTGGTAGAATTTGAGGATTGGGTTAATTCTTCTTTAAATGTTTCAAAGAATTCACCAGTGAAGCGATCTGGTCCTGGGCACTTTGTTGTTTTTGTTAGGAGGTGTTTGATTACTCATTCAATCTCCTTATATTGGTCTGTTCGGATTTTCTATTTCTTCATGATTCAGTCTCGGTAGGTTGTATGTTTTTAGAAATTAATCCATCCTTTTCTTATTCAATTTGTTGGCATATAATTGTTCATAACAGTCTCATATAGTCCTTTGTACTTTTGTGATTTTCAGTTGTAAGATCTCCTTTTTCATTTCTGATTTTATTTATTTGAGTTTTCTCTTTTTTCTTTAGTCTTTTTTTGATAAAGTTTTGTCAGTTTTATTGATCTTTTAAAAAAACCAACTCTTAGCTTCATTGATTTTTTTTCTATTGTTTTCTAGTCTCTATTTCATTTATTTTTGCTCTAACATTTATTATTTTCTTCCTTCTGCTCACTTGGGGCTTTATTTGTTCTTTTTCCAGTTTCTTGAGGTGTAATCTTAGGTTGTTTATTTGAGATCTTTCTTTTATCTTAATGTAGGTATTTATCACTATAAAATTCCCTCTTAGAACTGCTTTTGCTGCATCCCACAAGTTTTGGTGGTATGCTGTGTTTCCAAGAAATAAAAGGCATTCAAATTGTAAAGTGAGAAATAAAATTGTCTCTGTTTGCAGATGACATAATCTTATATATAGAAAACCCTAAAGACTGCACCCCAAAACTGTTAAAACTAATAAACAAATTCAGTAAATTTACAGGATACAAAATCAACATGCAAAAAACAGTTGTGTTTCCACACACACAAACAACGAACTATCTGGAAAACAAATTAAGAAGACAATCCCATCTACAGTGAGGAAGTGATGGTCAAGGGGTACAAAGTTTCAGTCATGCAAGATCAATACGTTCTGGAGACATACTAAATAGCCTAGTGCCTATAGCTAACAGTACTGTGTTGTATACTTAAAATTTGCTAAGAGAGTAGGTCTTATGTTGTGTTATCACACACACACACACACACAATAATAATAATAATAATAATAAAGGAGGTGGGAGGAAACTTTGGGAGATGATGGGTATGTTTATGGCCTTGATAGTGGTGATGGCTTCGCAGGTGTATAATTATCACCAAATCCACCAAGTTTTATACCTTAAATATGTACAGCTTTTTACATGTTGATCATACCTCAATAAAGTGGTTTAAAAAATAAATTATGCAGTTTAATAATTCTAGTAAATATTACATTACACTACAGCAAAGCTCATTGGGTATGGCATTACATACCCAATGTAATATTACATTACACTTTGCTACAGCAAAGCTCATTGGGTATGGCACATTATCATCTCCAGGTAAAACTGTGATATAAATTATCAAGACTGTGTTCTTTTATAAAGATTGAATGACAGCAACATTGAGATGAATTTATGGAAAAAAGTTTTGTATGGTAACGCCTTACTATATCACTACTGCGTAGGACATGGGTTCCTCTTACCCACCCATCGACCCAAATGGTGAAGAAAACAAAATGTAATTAGTTTGAGGCATTCCTTTCTAGAAGGTTGAGTATTCATGGTGTGGTTGTAAAATATTGTGTCATCATGCAATATTTGAAGGACTGAACTCCTTATAAAATATTGAAAATATTAAATCTAATTTGTAAAGATTTTTTCTTCCTTTCCAAAGATACATATGCACAATAGTTTATATACTTCACTGTTCTGAGATTTATTCAATACTGAGGTGCCACGTGATGGCAATCAGTGCTCCTCTGGCAAAGGGATTTCCAGGCAAGGAGGCCAATGGGTTTGACAATTCTCTTACTTAATGGACCAAGAAAATGCAATCACAAGCCTAACCCTTGAAAACATAAGTGTGATGTATTGTGTCCAAAAACCATGTACAGTGACATGTTAATAGTTGGGACTCAGTGAATTAAATAATGCATCTCTACTGAACTGATTCTCAGAATGTTTAATGTGCTAATGTGTGTTTTGAATTTCTCCAAAGAAGATAAAGTCAAAAATGTCTTTAATGTTGTTTAGCAATACAAACTTATCTTTGTGGAATTTATTTTGAAGGAATGTGATTTGAGAAATATAATTATATTTAATATAACTCTGAGCTAGGATGTCTTAGATCCCTATTAGCTCTGAAGCCCGGGCAAGCTATTTGATTTCTGGACTTCAGTTAATAATACTCCTGCCTGTGTCATGAGGAGGGCTAAGGGGACCACAAGGTCCAGGGAGTTAGGACTGTCTATAGCCATCATTATATGTCTATCACCAAACAGTACAATAAATATTTATTGAAGATTTCAATACAACAGCATATTTATATTCATAATACACATACATAACTGGATAATTATCAAGCACTTGACAAATATAAAATATTATTTCATAACATTAGAATGACTCATCTCAACCAAACATAATTTCTAAAGTTTTATGTCTGCCATTGTAATTTTGGGTGACTCAGGATTTTTTTTCCTATTGTGTAGAGTCATATAATTAGCCATGTATAATGAATATTCTTAGTATCAAATATTGTCTCAGTAACAATCTTGGAAGGAGAACAGTAGTAGTATGTAAAAAAATGAAGGAAATGAATGATAGGGAGAGAATTATATTATAGAATGCTATTAGCATTGATCCTGTTTAGTTTTTACATAATTTGTATTTGGCTCAAGAATAATTACTACAGAAAATGAGATGAAACATTTCTGTGGCATAACAGATTACTGACAGTGACATAACTATTTTAAGTCACTAAAAATGAATTGAGTTGGTGACAGTAACAAAGCTTAGAGTCAAGAGTGTCAGACCTGGGATTTTTTCTCATACGGCTTTTCATTAGAATAACTCTTCATGCTTTTATCACTTCCTTCACTGCTACTCTGTCCTCTTCTAATAGTGACTTACGAATTTATTTGCACTGGTAGATATCTCACACAATATTTATTTTAATAATCTTGACTTGAAATCTTGTTTCAATTTTTCAAAAAAGAAAAATTTATGAAAATAGTAAGACTTCTAAGCCCCTACATTTTGAACAAAGCGTTTGAGCCAGTTAGAAGATTTTCGTAGATTCATCACTTCAACCTAAGTAGAACTGCCAGTCAGGTAGTGTATATGATGATCCCAAGAAATTTTTTATTTTAACCAAATCACTGACTGTATCTATTACCAATTCAGAAGCAGGTCTGTGAGGGCAGCATGCATTTATTCCAGATATAAATCCCTGAAGAAATCAGCCATATGTGCATTATACCCACAGGGATGTAATTGACTGATAATTTGTACAGAAAGAAACAAAAAAGTGTTTTTGAAAGTGAGAACACAAATTAACATCTGATTTCAAAGGTACACTTACATTTCTTTACTTCACATAAATTATAATTCATGAGAACGGAAATTGAATATTTCAGAGAAGAGGAAAAATAATATCACATTGTTTTTTTCCTGGTCCAAAGCCGAAGTAGACTTGTGCAGCTGTGGAAAAAAAAAAAAAAGGCGTTCAAAGACTCTCAACAGGCATGCTTCAATAAGATATCCTACTGTTCTAGAAAATGCCTCAACAGAAAGGTCAATTTTTAAGAAATCCTTCAAAGGAATAAACCAAACTTAAAAGAAATTTGTCTGGGATCCTAGGTAACCTTCCTTCGCCCCTTCTGAGTTGATTCTGTTTCATGTCAGAGACACACCAAACAAGTGGATGTGAAAGGAAAGGGCAATTCGAGCCTTACTGGCTGATCCATGACAGCCATTCTTAGTAATGTTTCCTCCATTGTCAACACTTCAAATAGAAACTATAATATGGATATTGCCAGTGAGAGATTTGGAAAATGTACCACAGAAATGACTTACCCCCTCTCACTGACCACTCCCCGCCTCCACCACCAAGAGTACGTCAGAGCTTATCAAGAGACTGTAAGAGAATTTTTAGGCAAATTAAGAGTCCCCTCCCTGCCTCAAGAGGGAGGGGGTATGGGGATATATGTATAAGTATAGCTGATTCACTTTGTTATACAGCAGAAACTAACACAACATTGTAAACCAATTATACTCCAATAAAGATGTTAAAAAGCGAAGAGTCCCCTCCTGCCTCATCGTTACCTTATTCAGTGGCATCCTGGCATTTCACAACAAAGCCTTTGACGATAAGTTTTGATGGAGCATTCCAACTCCAGAAAGTATGTTAGGGAATTTTAAACAGAAGCTGTTTACTCTTAAGTTTTCAGTAGATTCAGGATTTTCTTTGAATGTTCTAGCGTCGACAGGTGCCACAGGTAACAAACTAGAATTTTGTGTTGGTTTTAAAATGTTAAGAGAAAAGGAAAGACAATTTTTCTCCATATAGCAATAGTGTGCCTCAAAAGAAATACATAATTTCAACTCTTAAGTCACTGCTATTTCTACCACATCATGCTTCCCAGTACCACCGTGATGATTTTTCTCTACACTATTATAAATACAGGAAATTTGCCATATTCTTTGCTCTTTTGGCTCATTGAACTATGAGCTTTAAATGCACTATTTAATATACAGTGGTAAAAATTTCCCACACTGTTTCAGGACTACAGCTCTTAGAGTATGCAGATATATACATATCTGGAATCTACATATCTACATATCTATATTCCAATATTTCTACTCCCACCCCCATTCCTTTCTACTCTCAGTCAAGAAAGAAAACCCACTCTGCAAAGGCTAAAATAAGGTGTCATATTGTACCTGGGCAACTCTAACCAATTTCTAGTCACCCCCACTCACTCTATTCTCTTTTTCAATCTCAGACAAATACCACTCCCAGACAAATATTTTGAAAACTTAACTTTCATTGCTTAATCCCTTGATGAAGAACCCGCCGTGGCCTCTCATTTCCCACTGTATCATGTTCACATCCATCAGCCTGACTGCAGCTCTCTGCATAAATAATGGAGCCACAACCTATGGCCCACTCTTCTAGAACAAATAGCAGTCTTTCGGGGAAAAAAAAAAAAAGTTTTCCCTGCTTTCTCCTTTTCTTGGTTATAATTATTCCCAGTCCTGTGATTTTGCTATTGCTGTCACTCCCCAACCTGGATATTTTTTGTTGCTGTTGTTCTTGAATTGTTTAAATAAAACTATTATTAATGACTCACCCTTTCCATGAAGACTTCTCTGGATATTCCTGGAAACGGGGCAGAGCATCCCTCTCTCTAATGCTACAGCTTCCCTTAGAGTGAGTCATGCAGAGTCGGTCACTTCATTTTGGGCTAAGGTTGCCATGACTGTTAGTTTTCTCTTTCTGTATTTATGGTACCTCTTCATGGGACCATAACTAATAATTATCTTGGTTTTCTGGTGACTACTACTGGCTATATACTTAGGAGGACCTCCATATGTATTTTATTTTAGCAAATATATGACTTATTTGAGAAGAAAAGTAGGGAGAAATTAATCTTTCCCTCTCTCTCAATCTCTTTCTGTTTCTTAATGAACTACACAAATTTTGGGTCAGGCAGACAAGAGTTCCCCATGTAATTTCAAACTAATTACTAACTAGTTTCTAAAACCCTCTATGTCTCAGTTTCCTCTGATAGATAACAAGAAGAGCATCTGACTTATGCTTTATGTAAGGAGTAAATAATATAATCATATATGTGAGGCCATTAGCACTATTCCTGGCATATAGTAGGTACTTAATAGATGGTGTTTTTTTTCTAATTTCAGAGAGAGAGAGTCTAATGATTAAAAGAATAAGCCTTAAGAAACACAAATCAGGCTTTAAATTCTAGCCCTATCATTTATTAATTTGCTAAGGTCTCTAAACCTCTGTGTTTCTTATTTTTCTCCTTTCCAACATTTGGATAGTACTTTCTGTAAAACATTGAGGTGATTGCACGGGTAATAAAGATGTGACCAATATGTCAGCAAGCATGATGTGTGATCACTGAATAAAGTTTAATGTGATAGTGGGAGAAAATATAACCTCCTCGTGTCCCTGGAGGGAACACTCAGACAGCTTTCTGTGCCTTTCCTCTCATTATTAGGTAAAAGGAGATCTGACTATTACTTTCAGTTGAAACACAGGCTCAATTCAGTCACCAGAATGTTTAGTCTGATAGAGCAGTGAAAATTCCAAACCTGATTTAACATGCAACTTAACCCCTCAACCAGCTGGCACCTGTTACAGGCTGGGACTTAACAGTGGTGCAAGGGCTCTGATGCTTCTCCCTTCCAGCTCATCATCTCTCCCAGTCCTAGCTTCATTTCGGGATCAAAGATGGAGAGAGGGAGAAGAAGTAATACCTGGGTGGCTTTGTGCTTTCCGGTCATCAGATAGTTAAAGCTGGCAGCTCTTAGAGAAATGTCACGTAAATGATCACAGCCGATGCTTTAGGGGGCTTTTTGAATGTTTTCTTTAGCCAGTTTTTCTCATGGTTCCTTTAGTCCCAGCAGATGCATTTCTACTCTAGGCCCTTGACTCCTGTTTCAGCTACTACTCACCAGCTGAACATCCTTCCCCTGGGGTCTTCTCATGCCTCCAGAAGCCCCAAGACAGACCTTGGAAGACCTAAGATAATTCTACACCAAGGCTCTCTTCCAGATGGCTCACAGCCAACTCTCATGCATCATCCCTTGTTCTAGCAAACTAGATCATGTCTCTTTGATTGCCTATTTAGCCTCTCAGCTTATAGATTTCCAAGTATGTGTTGTATCTAAGCCATAGTCCATTGTAACTTTCTTAGGCACGAATAAGATGTCAATCCTTTGCGTCCCCCTTAAGTCCTTGTCTTCCCAACCACAAAAAGGGGGGGGGGGTGACTCACAGCAAGGTAATTGCTCTCTCTGAAGAGATACCTACACACATCTTTTCTCTCAAACTTTTTTTTAGACCCTTGATCTGGATGAAGGGTCCAAGACAGAAGGAACAGGTTCTTATGGCCACTTCCAGCATAATGTTTTATATGGAGTGGGCAGGCTGCCTCATGCTCACTTTGGTGTCCTAACATCTATGCTGCTATCTGTCTTGTTGTACCTCAGTCAAAACTAAGAAGGAAAGAAAACCGAGGAGGAATCCTGTTATTAGTAACAAAGCACAGAGCAGTGCCTGGCACCAGGAGTGGCTGTATAATCTGCTGAGCCAGTACAAAATGAATCTTCAGGTCCTCTTGATCACAAATTATTAAGTTTCAAGATCACACTAGTAGGGCATTAAACTGCCCATCCAAGTGGGCGGTCCTGTGTGACAGCGCAAGATAACTGCCCATGAAGTTGGCCCTAGAAACAGATGGTAGAAATAGTCATTGTCATTCATCCTTTGGCTCCAATCCCACATAATCCCACTTTGCTCAGATGTGCCCGCATGGTCCTAGCAGCACTGAAATCTTACTGATAATCCATTACCAAAGACCTCACTGCGGCACATTTGTGCACGGTTCAGAGCTGATTTCATGCTGAAACAAAAGCCAGTCCATTTAGATCCGGACCAAAAATAACCAGAATTAACTGGTTACTTCCCTGATAAGGAAATAGGGACTCATTAATATCCTTTGTCACTTATTTTTTCTGATTCCATGCAGTTGAAAAGAGCAAAGATGTGTGAAATGCTTACAAAGAACTACCACCTAGACTAGTAGCCTCTTTGTTTTAGCTTTGAGAAAATAATAGCAGAGCAACGAGACAAAAACAGAGTCCTATAATCAGGAATATTGAGGATGAAAGGACAACATGCTATCCATCAACGTACCTAATGTGTGTCATTATTTCCATTAAAGTATTTTGTGTTGGGAGAAAATAAGACATTTCTTGGAAGGGGGCAGTTTGCCTTTCTGATTCAATGGCACAGAATTGAGCATCCCCGAGGGAAGGTTCAGCGAGAGCTCACACAGTCAGCACCGAGATGCAGACACTGCAGATACCATCCATCTCTCTGACACATGCAGGGACTCATTGTGTGGCTGCCAGACACGGTGGCTGAGATGAGAATGTTACAGAATACAGAAAAGGAAACCGTGTTGTTGAGCTCATTATTGCTCTTATCTGTGAATAGCTCCATAAAGCAGTTCTGAGGAGCATTATTCCGAGATGAAGAAACAGAGATTCAGTCTGTGGCCATCATAACCCAGGCAGGCAGTCAAGGAGTTAAGTGAATGATGCCCGGGGAAGGTAGAAACTCTAGGTGTCTGCAGTGAGGAGGGGATTGTATCTTTTTAGAGCAATAGTTTTGATGCAGACACTGAGTCAGATCAGCCACCTTTGGAGATTGATGATATTCCAGCCTCTCCCATTCCTTGAATTCCAAACCAAAATAACAAAGAGTGCCCGATAGGAAAGACATCACTGTCATCATTGGAAAAGGCAATTAAAATGGTAGTGTGTGTGTGTGTGTGTGTGTGTGTGTGAGTGTGTGTGTGTGTACATGCATGTGTTTATAGTGGGAGGGTGGAGTGCAGAGTGAGAAACTCCAGTTACAGTTCATGTCTGGGGCTCTTCACTGATTGGAAGAGAAAACAACAAGGAGAAAAATATAACAATCATCTGGAAAAGGCAGACAAGGGCAAAGCGCTTTGCAGAAACAAAGCAAAACAAACAGCAAAAAGGGACAGTGTAGGGTCATTTGGGGTTCTATGACAAGGAAATGGTTTAAGTCTCAGAAATGGTTCCAGTCTCAGAAGAGGAGCACTGGGGACTGGGTCATAACTGCACCTTATCACATCTCACTGCCATTTACAAGGATTGTAAGGTTTCCTGCTGTGCTTTGGGATACATGATTTGATCTGTGACTTCTAAATCTGCATGATATTGATTCTTGGTAAAGGGATATCGTACTGTGTAAGGATCCATACCTCCTGCTGCCCACCCCTCCACCTTTTATTTTAAGCAAAACTTGTTTCAGGAAAGAGGGCAGTTAGTACAATAATCTATCAGAAGGCGTCTCAACCTGTCCTCCAGTCTCCAGCCAGGAACTCCCTGGAATGAGGCCATGCAACTCTTCTTACTTGTTAGGCCATGGCCTATTTTTCCAGGCTGTTGTATAAGACAAATCCATTGCCTCATTTCTCATAGCCTCTATACAAAGGAAAAAAGCAGACAGATCTTCCCAAACTCAGACAGAATATTGTGCACAGCCAAGTGGGCTGAAAAAAAGCACGCTGCCAAATTGGCTAGCACAGCTCCATGCCCTGCTCTCTTTCCAGAGTTTCAGCAACAACAACAAAGATGCTGGACCCCCCTCCTCCCCATACATGAAAGAGAGAGCTCAGATGCTTCTGTTTGGATAGAATCAGGACTCTGAAAAGCAAGCAAGAGATGTTGCCGTCAAGCCTCAATGCTCTTCAGAAGTATCGGAGCGAGGTCTGGTAACCAATGTTTCTTAAAAATCAAATCTGAAGCAGAAAAACTTCATGTCAGAGAGATGAACACTGAAATGACCTAAATCATTGCCACGTACAGGACAAGGCATTTACACACACAGAAGGGTCCTGGGTCAAGTTCAGCTTCTAAAGGATTGTCAACATTCCTAACAAGCATGCTACGATCATTATAATCCTAATAAAGAGTTAATAATAGCCCTGCTTTATGAGTTGCCTTAGTTTCAGGCACCGTGACAAGCTCTTCGCATAGTTTATTTTATCTCATTTTCACCACAACCCTGAAATTTTTCCAACTTTACAGATGAGAATGCTGGAGTTCAGAGACGTTCATATACTCGCTCCAGCCAACAGCGGCAGTCAATACTCAGTGTCAGGATAGGCTGATGCGAATGTTTCCTATTGTGAAACCACTTCCCATATACTTCAGCTGCTCTTAAAATGAACAATGATGGGGTTTTCATTCTCAATGGCTTCATCAGTACTTATGGTGTGTAGAGTAATAAACTTCCACGACAGATGATATTTTTACCCTTAGAGAATTAAAAATCCCTAAAAGGATCTTCTTTACATGAACTTAATTTTGAGGGGAAAATATCTTTGAGATTATCAACAACTAAGGAAGAATTACAACAACTGGAACAGATCTTTCCTTGCCTATCCAAGTGATGGATCTCTCTTTCTCTGTCTCTGTCTCTCTGTCTCTGTCACTGTCTCTCTTTGTTTCTGTCTCTCTCTGTTTCTCATTCATTCATTTGATCACAGAACTTCTTATGCCCATGCTATACATCGTGAAGGCCAACTCCCATCTGCCCTCTGTTCTCATAGCCCAGTAATGAGGCACTCAGACTGTAGGGACCACATTCCCAGTGTCTGCAGGGCCTCTGGTGGTGGCCAGGAGATTGGAAACTCTACAGCTTCAAAACACTCCATCAAGCCATTCAGCTGGTGGCGTTTCACATAATGCTACATGATTAAAGACCATGAAGGTTAAACATTCTAACCAGACACATATGTCTAGCAATGGTCTTTTGAAAACCTTCATTCTAAGGAACCATCTGGACATTCCAGGTGATCTCCATGCCTACTGATGGGGGTCCACTCTATCATACATAATAGTGTGTGTAATCCAGCAGAGAGCGTATTTGATGGCCCCTTTTGTTTTAGCTTCTTTAAGAAGAGAGCCAAAGACTGACTTCACTTTCATCAAAAGAATATTGTTACACATAAATAAGAATGCCCTGGCTCTTAAAGAGTGTTAGAATTTAGAACTTGTTCCTGAGCAGTGTAGAGATTCAGTTTCTAATTGTGACTCTGAAGACGAAGAGAGAGGATTCTGAGAATAGATACTGAAAGTGCCAAGGGATGAGTTTCAGCTGGACCCAAGGAATACCCTCTAACTTCAAGAGCAGTTCAGGATTTGATTAGATTCCTTGGCTCTCAGAGAGCAAGATATTCATAAAATCTGAGAGTCAGACGAGATCTTAGTAGTTGTCTCTCCAGTACACTATTTATACAAAGGAAGAAAAGGTCAGAAGCCTGGGAGCTTGAAGAATGAACCTCACTCAGATTCCTGGACTTCAGATTCACGGGACAGACCATTTTCCTCAAAAACAAACTGGATATGTTCAAAGAGAGACTGGATTAAAATCTGTTTGGAAGGTTGCAGTGATGATTCAATGTTTAGATAGGTAAAAATGGGTCAAGGATTATTTTCAATTCTAACAGTCTATGATATTGCAGCTATTGTACCTGGGATAAATGGTATAATCTTGGTAGGTGATAATATACTAGATAACCTTCTTAAGACTCCTCCCTATACTAAGAGTATACACAGTCAGAAGCAATATCCATGATTACAAAAAAACATTAGGATACATTCAACAAAAATTACTTCAACATATATATATATATATATATGTATATATACATATGTATGTATACATTGCATATATGTAATTTTACCCAGATCATTTTAATAAAATACCTAAAGAAGCATTGTGCTAATACGATGCTTCCCCATCTCTCTTTCAGGAGGTGATTTCTTAACACATATTTTTTACTATGTAGTGTAAAGTCTTCCAAAGAATGTTGAATTTGATTGGAAACTGATTTGTGAGACACAAAATGGAATTTATAAAATGTAATGCTTTGCGGTGGACCACAGCATTCATCCATTTAATATTTACAGTTTGGAATCTTCAAAACAAACTCTAGAGGCTGCTGCCATTTTGTGATGTGCATTTTGCTAAGTAATGGACATAAAGGTCAGCATGCAAAAAAGAGTCTCTTAAGCAGATAAATGAGATTGCTCAACTAACACTTTTGCTATGATTAAATTGAATTCAGCCAAGAATTTTCGAACTTCTATTCTTTGACATTATCAACTAAGCAGTATTTCTCATTAAGTGTCTGAAGTGTCACTTAAACATTTCTGTCATGCTTTGTTCCATTTTATGTGGACAATTTTATGCTGTATTAGCAGTCATGAATTTGAGGTTTCTTGAACAAATACAAACAGTCCCTGTGGAAGTCCAGGACCTGATATTAATTTTGTAATAAAAGAAGAAAGAATTTAGAATCAAAGAATATAATCTTGTCAGAGTTTTGCTGTTTTATATAAACATACATATCATGTTTTTCATTCTCCTTTCCTTGAAAAGTTATTTATATGACTCTATTTGTACATAAATTTGAATGGATGACAAAATCTTGCCAGTACTTCTAATGTTTACTAGAGTCCAATATCCTGACACTAGAATGCTGACTAAACTTAATATATAATGTTAATTTCTACTTAAATATCTTTTTTTCCCACTATGCTATGTCTTCCAGATTTTACCTATTTTTTTCATAAACAGCACAAACTTATGTTCTATATATTTTTAAAAATCTTGATTTTGCTAGCTCAGGTCAGATTTAATTATACTTAAATGAGGAGCTACCCTAACCCTAGCTAGACACATGGTATCAAGCATAGGGAGAAGGACCAGTGTCATAGACTTAAAGCCTGAAATGTCTGATCTCGACTGTTTTACACCCCACTCCTAGTTCTTTTTCTCAAAATGCTATTGGTTGTCAATATCACCAACATCTCCCTTTATATTCTTACTTGTCTCTTTACCTTAACTCCCTTCCCTGCTTCCATTTCATCATGCAATGCCCAGAGAAAGTGTGACTACATCAAGTTCAAAAACAAACTCATATCACTGCCCTCTCCATTCCCTCCAGCTGAGAAATAGAACTTAGACCCAAATGTATTTGATATTTTGGAACCTATTCAAAACACAATGTAAACTCCAGAATGTCTGTTGTCACTGAAAAAGTTTACTCTGTAAGTGATAAATACAGAAGCTATGGCCATTAATCCTATAGTTTTACAATTTTAAGGAGGAAAAAGTCATCATTATTTACTGGCTGTAAGGACACAATTAGTGCAGGGCAGCAGCATGTTTTTATGCATTTGACTCTGCTTGTATCTTCTATTATGACTTTCTGTTGGTATATTAAAGTGAGAAGTGAGTATGAAATCATTTGGAGGTTTTTTTTTTTTTCTTATGTCTAATATCAGATGACAATGACATTATATCTGAATAGAGCTGGACCCTGGTTGTTATTTAACTAATGATCCAAAGGATGTTGATAGCATAGAAATGTCCCCCTTTGGTTTCTTTATTTTTAAAGTAAAAGGGTGATTTAAAATAAAACTTTAAGTTTTTGATATTTCAAATAATTACTATGTAAGATAGGACTCAAAATGGTTAATTTAATTGAAATGTCTAAGCCTAACACTACTAGACCTTTCAAAAGTGGATGGCTTAAGCAAATACACAGATAATGGTTTAATTATATGTATTCTCTCCCTCGACATTGGTTCCCCTCGGTAAACAATGGCTCAAAAGCCATCAGCCAAACAGAAAGTGAACTAGTTTAGAAAGTGCTGAATGCTTCTATTATGCATTATTTTAGCTGGGATAATGAATATTGTATGATCCCTTAATGTCGAGGTAGTTCTGTACTATTTTGGTGTCTATTATTCTTAGAGAATCCTTAAGTAATGCAATGGAGCTAAGCTTAAATGCTATTTTGCTGTTTAGGTCATTATTTTTCCTTTTTTGTCAGCACCTTGGATTATATGAAACCCTGCAGAGGTACTTTAAAGATACAATAGAGGCAATGCTAACTTTAAAGTGAATCTTTCCTGGGGAGAACACAAAGCATTTTCAGTCATGATTTCTAATTACAGTATAGGTGACTCAAAAATTGCCAAACATTTGATTCCTCAGAAAGGCACCATAAAGAAGTATCATGTTATAGATGAGGAAATTTAGGAATCATAAGATTAGATGACTTGCCTAGAACTGAATAAATATATATAACAAAATGTATATTTATTATATATATTCATACACTTATATACCTATATATAGCCAAATACATATATATAAAACTAAATATATACTACAACTAAACATATATACACATAACTAACTAACTAAATATATATATACATAACTAAAATATATACATGTATAAAAGGAAAGAGAACTAAAGAGTAATTTTCTATTTTGTTCTAGGAATTGAGGTAAGCAGGTAAATGTTTCATAAATGATACCTCATTGACCCTCCTCCTGTTGATATCTTTTTCCAAGCACTAAACCCTTACAAAATTTCAAGCCAATTTTACCAAATCAGTTCTATCACAAAGACCATTTCCCATCCATACCTCAGAGTCAGCCATCTTCCCTACTAACCAGAAAAAGCATGGAAGCTGCAATCACATTTACTTCTCTCCATGAGTCACTTGGGAGCCTAAAACCTTTCTGAGGCCCCTGAGCTAGTAAGAATTCCACTTACATAGCCTCTTTTTTCCTTATCTCTGCTCCTGGCTCTTTCCCGATGTCTCCTTTTGTCACTGCCACATCTATTAACAGCTGCTTAAATGATACCCTCTTCAGTTTATTATTTATTTAACCCCCTTAACATCTTCCTGTAACAGCCATATTAATTCAGGAGTTTCATCTTTGAGGACAGTGGATTAGTTAGCGTCTACACAGCCACCTTCTTCCTACAACAGCTAATTCATCATCTTGCTACACATGGTTGGACCTCTTCCCGCCTGATTATTGTGTATTGGTACCAGTGGTGATCATTCTTTCCTGACTTGATTTTCTACGTTTTCTGGAACTAGTTTGCTTGTTTACTTTTCCCAATATGCATCCTTGCTTACACAGATGCAGATAAAATTATAACTATATTTCAGAGAAAGATATGAATACAATTTCATGAGAACTCCTTTACAGTTCAACACCCCCAATTATTTTGAAATTAATAGAATATGTACACATCTTACTATAGTCATTTTTCCCTTATATTACAAAAATGTTTTATGTGTTTAATGTTAACTGGAACACTATTTGAATTTAACTCACAAAGCAAAGTTTTTAAACATTTATTTCCTTTTGACCAAAATCAAACGTTTGATATTTAACTTGTCACCGTTAGCTCTCTACTATGTTTGGAAATCTAGTTTAGACTGATCTCTTTTTCTGTCTTCAGAAAATAATTGTTTAAAGAAAAATTGTCCCTTTCAGGGGAGTGGTGTGCAACAGATCACCATCCTGATGTTAAATTGGCAGGTGAGTAATTCTAGAAGCAGTGTGCTTTATTTGATGACAGATTTTAAAGTCACAGATTGCTGTTTCTCTGTCATTTGCTTTCTTTTTCCTAATGAGATTTAAAAATTCATTCTCATCTTCTTTTTGATCTCAGTGATTTTTCTCTCTCTATTCCCCACGTTACATATTGTCACTCTAAGCCATGTGTTTAAATGGCAGTGTTCCCCAAAGATAGAGAAACTTTAATTTTTTTGTTGTAAAATTAGATTTTATTTAAATAAACACTAAAGGAACTTTTATGGTTCATTAGTCATCCTCTTCCCCTTTCTCTGTTTCTTATTCCATTCTAGCTTTGGGGAAAAGTGGTATGCTAATAAGGATTATAATTAGACAAGAATACATGGCTAGAGTATGCTATTACAAAATGATGCTTACATATTATTTCTTTTTGACTGGTAGCTAAAGCAGCATAGAGTGATTCCTAGTAAAGGACCAGATGAATCTGCTACTTATCTTTATTTTAGTAGAAACAAGCTCCCTGAGAAAACACCTTCATCCACTTCCCATCACAAAATAGCACAGTGAATATAAAGAAACTTACTGCTGTAAATCAAGTCCTGTATTTCTTTTACATTTTGCTTTTCCCATTGCAGTTGTTGTTGCTACTATTGTTTTATCACAGCAAGTTTCAGTATTAAATTTTAATCCTTTAGAGGAGCTTCAATATTATGCACACAGATATTTAATACCTCTGTTTTGAATAATCTTATAACTAGAGCTGACGTGCAACAAGTTTAATAAGAAAAATAATCAAGAAGAAACGTAACAGACAATTGGAAACATGCCCCCTGAAGATCACGTACAACAATGTTTTATACATTCTATAAAAAGTTTACAATATTGCTTACAATTTTAAGTACCAATAGAGAGAAGATCCGGGTACAATTGAGCTATAACTTATTCAAATTACAGTGTCATAGTTCCATTACATTTTTTGGCCCTTTCATATCAGTCCAAATAATCCTCACACATTTAACAAGGTCTCAGATTTTTTTTTTCAAGTAAAGTAAATCCAGGAAATTCAGAAAGTTGCAGTTAGCTTAGTTTGATTACAAATATCTGTCGTTGGCACGTACTAGGGTACTGCTTACCTATGTCCCCAATTTAGCACACTGCGGTAGCTATAAATTGCTCCACTAAGCAATCAGATAAAATTCGATCATCTTGAAACATTTTTCAAGTTTTGATTTTAAATTTTAGTGTAACTTAGCCAACCATATCTTTTTTTAATAACTTGACAATTTAAGCTTAGCAGAAGTTCTGTTTGGGGAAATGTTACCATCTAAGGAAACTCCCATTCTGATGTTAGCTATTAAATTTTTACTAAGGTGTTGTCAGTTCCAGTTCAGTAAAATAACTTCAAGTTTATATAACTTAAACTCAGAGTTAGTAATATAAGACATGTTGCCCAGAATTTGTTTTATTGCTGTAATATAATATTCACAGTCACCCTGAGAAATGTGTTCTTTGATCCCCACTAAAGAGGTATGAGGCTTAGAGAAGTTAAGTAACAGGCCCCAAGGCAACGCCAGCTGCTATGGGGTTTACCCAGGATTTGATTTCAGGCTATTCTGACTCCAAAGACATTAGTCCAGGTTAAATGCAATTGATGTCTCCACTTTTCTCTACTCATTTCTGTTTTTGAGAGAACTGGTCAACCATGCAAAACCTCTCCTACGTACTGTCATCTACAGAGATTTCTCTCTTCTAAAAGATATCAAGGGCAGAGATTATTCTTAGTTTTTTTTTTTTTTTTCTTGCTCCCACAGTTTCAAAGCCTAGGCTTTGCACAGTGGGAATGAGGTTTGTTTTGCAACTTGACCAAAATGCCTTAAGTGACTAATACTAATTTTTCTTAAGCAGACACAGAGGGGGTTAAATGTATCTAGGAATTGTAAATGAATTTAAATAGAACAACATTCCCAGGCTTACTCTGTATTGTTTTTGTTGTTTTTAGCAAAAACAGCTGAATTAGAATTAAACTAGATATGCTTTTTTTCTTTATCCTAGTTCATGAATGTGCCCCTCACTTGTGAAAGGAGATAAAATATTACCAGAAACCTAAAAGAAGGAAGTCAGCTGCCTGTCTATTGAAAATGGGATGTAGCTGACTCATTTGAAAGCTTACTAGGAGGTTTTTTTTGTTTTGTTTTTTTGGATTTTTTTAATCACATAAATTAGGTGGGTGACTATTGTTGCTATAGGTGCTGTCCTGGTGCTTTCCAGATATTTTGTTAGAAGGCAAGCAGGGATCTACAATTGTGGGGTGACCCATATCTGTCTTTTATGAGGGACATTTGGAGAGAAAACCTGTTAGCACTTGCTGTTGGTTGGGAATCACCACAGACCTTTCAGTGTGGATTCTAACCGTGGAATACCTCAGCAGGATACCAGCTATTTGGTTCCTGGAAAATGTACTATAAGTTTAATGTTTTCATTCTGCAATATATATATATATATATATATATATATATATATATATATATATATGAAATTTATTATTTGGGAACCACAAAAAAGAATTGCATTTTATAACTGTCCAGATACATAAAATTGAAACAAAAATTTACCCCAAAAAACTGAAACTCTTTCTTAGCCAATGAATTCTTTTAGCAGTTTTCTTTAGAGGGAACAGGATAATGTTTAACCCATAATCATGCTTTGAAATTTGCCAACTGCCCTGTCCCTTTGATCACTACAAAGAGAAATATGTTCCTGTCTGGTTGAAAGAGAACCAGATACTCTGTACTTTGGTTAGAGATGCTATGCTTGGTCATCAGATTCATAAGTGAAGTCCTTTAAAATGCAAAGAAATGATGAAAAAAAGAAAAGCTGTTGGAAATTCAGGAACTCATACCTGAGATAGACGTAAAAAGAATACCTTTTCATTGCACATTTTTTTTTATGGGTACTGTAAGACAAGGCTTAACAATATACTTGTGACTCAGAGAAATTAGTTTGTCCTTAGAAATATTAAATGTTAGATTCTTTCATGCCACTGAGGAAGAAATTGACCACAGCTGTTCAGGGTATAACTTTGGTGATTATGAGAAAAAAAAAATTCAACTTTCAAGGAAAAATTAAGAAGGAAAGTTCTATATATGATTATATTTTCAGAGATTCTGAAATGATCAATCTGTTTGGATGAGCGTCAGAGAACTTTTAAGGGCACCAGAGCATCTTGTCAGCAAAGTGAAATACAAAGACTTAGATATTGTGAAGAATCTCTTTGATTTGAAATCTCACTTCCTAGATAAAACTCCATGAAGAATGACTAGGATACAGACTTGACTAGTTTTTCAACCTTTAACACTTTGGTATCCTCCAGGTAGAGCTCAGCTCTTCATGGGAAGAATGTTTAAAAAATTCAAGTTTTAAAATAATTCATTTTTCCTCACAAATTAAAAAAAAAAAACTTATTCATATAATGAAATTAGTTAAATTTTGGAAGTTGGAGCAATTAGAAGCCAGTATAAGGGCCTAAAATAGCATAAAGCAGTCTAGAAGTAAACTGTTAAGTGTTTAATGTCTCTCTAGTTTTTATTTCTTTTCCTCGATCTTTCTCTGACCCTCATCTGGATGGATATTTTTACTAGCTGTTCACTCAGATGTGTATTCAAAATACAGTTGATCCTTGAACAACACAAGTTTAGACTGCGTGGGTCCACCTATATGAGGGATTTTTCAATAGATGCGAACTACAGTACTACATGATGCCCACATGTAGTTCCATGGATATGAAACCATGGATATGAGGGACAACTGTAAATTTATACATGAATTTTTTACTTCAGGGAGGGTCAGTGCCCATAACCCTTGCATTGTTCAAGGGCAAGCTGTACAAATATATTGAATTGGAAACAAAGAGAAAAACCTGTAGCATTATTGGCAAAAATGTAGTTGTAACTAAACTAGCTATCAACATACTCCAGAATAAAAGTTTGGGAGAGACCTTTTTTTTAGAGGGGGAAAAAATGGCAGAGCTAAATTATTATATGCTTGTATTATATTAATGGGTTCTACTAAAAATTGTAGTAAATTTTAGGTGAACTGTGACCTACTCTTATTATACAACGATTAGAAGTTTCAGCACAGTTCTGAGAAAAGCGGATTTCTTGTTAGCCTCCTGTTAGCTACTGTTACTCAACAAATAATCCTGTAACATTGCAGCTTAAAACAACAATCATTTTATAACACCTCATAATTTGTGAGTCAAGGATTTAGTCAGAGCTCAGCTGGTTGATTCTTCAGATACACATGTAGTGACGAAGGTCACCCAGTGCTATTCATCTGGCAGATGGGCTTGTCTGCAGGGTACAAGACAGCTTCATATGCATGTCTGGTGCTATAGATTGAATCTTTATGTCCTCCCAAAATTCACATGTTGAAATCCTAACCCCAGTATAATGGCCTTTGGAAGTGAGGCATTTGGGAAATGATTAGGTTATGAGGATGGATCCCTCATAAATGGGATTTGTGATCCTATAAAAGAGACCTCAGAGAGCCCCTTCTGCTATGTGGGGACACAGTGAGGAGGTGGTCATCTATAAACCAGGAAGTGGACCCTCACCAGAGACCAAATTTTCTGGTGATTGGACTTGGACTTCCAGCTTCCAGAACTGTGAGAAATAAATTTCTGTTGTTTCTAAGCCACCCAGTCTATGGTATTCTATTATAGTAGCTCTACTGGTCTAAGACATCTGGCATCTTGATTGAGATGAGTGGAATGCTGCATTCAGCTGGAACTCCACCACCTGTTATGACCTCTCCAAAATGGTAGTTTCAGGGGAATCAGATTTCTTCCATGGTAGCACAAAGTTTGCAAAGAGAGTGTTCTGAGAGGAATAAAAGCAGGAAGCTTCCAGTTTCTTAAGACTTGGGCCCCCTAACTGGTACAAAATCATTTCTGTCATATCTGTCAAAGATTCAAGGGGAGGGCTTCCCTGGTGGTGCAGTGGTTGAGAGTCTGCCTGCCGATGCAGGGGACACTGGTTCGTGCCCCAGTCAGGGAAGATCCCACATGCCGTGGAGCGGCTGGGCCCATGAGCCATGGCCGCTGAGCCTGCGCGTCCGGAGCCTGTGCTCCACAGCGGGAGAGGCCACAACAGTGAGAGGCCCACGTACCGCAAAAAAAAAAAAAAAAAAAAAGATTCAAGGGGAGAGGACATAGGTACCACTTTTTAGTTGGAGGCATTTCAAAAATTCGTAGCCATCTTAATTTTGCAATGCTGTGGTGACTAAAATCAAGTAAATATGCCTTTTCAAAATCTACATATTCTTAGCAATCTGATATGGAATCCCAAATAGTGACGTATATTATTGAACATATACTTTTTGTTTTTCATTTTTAAATGTTCCTAATTCTATAATAACTAAATACAGTGAGTAGATCTTGTCTGGATCCTGAGTTGAGATCAACTGTAAAAAGAAATTTAGACAAAAGAGGAAATTTGAATATTAACTGGGTATTGGATATGGACTGAGTCTAAATAGTTTCTTTAGATGTGGTAATGTCACTGGGGTTGTGTAAGAAAATGTCCTTATTGTTATTTTAAAGAAATATACTAAATTATTTAGGAATTACATGAGATTCTTTTGAGGATTTGTAAAAATATGTCATTAATAAAGGTGCATAGATAGATGAAATTAATATAGCAAAATATTGATGATTGTTGATGCTGCTAATGAGTATATGAAGGCTCATTGTACTCTATTCTTGTGTATGTTTATAAATTTTCTAACAATAAAAAGTAAAAAGAAATGTTTTGCTCTTTTAATAAGAGTATGTTTTACTCTTATTAAATAAACATAATTAGCACTGATTCATTGCTTAATGGAAAAATGTTTTAAAAGCCACAGCACATTTTTGAAGATAGAGTTCTTGTTGAGTAATTCTTAATTTATTATGCATGTTTTGTCTTAGTGTATAGTTCTGGATTTTGTCTACTAACAGACACCCCTGAGTCTGTTCTCAGCAGCTTATTTGTATTAGTTTTTATCATTAATATAAAATAATTTTCTTCATAGATATTCATGTCTTCCAAGTATTTATTCTTTTTTAAATTTTATTAGAGTTGATGTACAAGGTTGTGTTAGTTTCAGATGTAAAGCAAAGTGATTCAGTTATACATATACATTGTGTTCATTCTTTTTCAGATTCTTTTCTCATATAGGTTATCACAGAATAGTGAGTAGAGTCCCCTGTGCTATACAGTAGGTCCTTGTTGGTTATCTATCTTATATATAGTACTATGTGCATGTTAAACCCAAGCTCCTGATTTATCCCTCCCTTACAATGTTTCCCCTTTGGTAACCATAAGTTTGTTTTCAATATCTGTAAGTCTGTTTCTGTTTTGTAAATAAGTTCATTTGTGTCATTTTAAAATTAGATTCCATATATGAGTGATATCACATGATATTTGTCTCTCTCTGACTTACTTCACTTAGTATGATAATCTCTAGGTCCATCCCTGTTGCTGGAAATGACATTATTTCATTGTTTTTAATCGCTGAGTACTATTCCATTGTATATATGTACCACATTTTCTTTATTCATTCCTCTGTCAATGGACATTTAGGTTGTTTCCATGTCTTGGCTATTGTAACTAGTGCTGCAATGAACTTTGGGGTGCATGTATCTTTTTGAATTATGATTTTCTCTGGATATATGGCCAGGAGTGGGATTACTGAATCAAATGGTAGTTCTATTTCTATACTTTTTAAGGAACCTCCATACTGTTCTCCATAGTGGTTGTACCAATTTATGTTCCAACCAAGAGTAGAAGGGTTCCTTTTTCTCCACATTCTCTCCAGCATTTATTGTTTGTAGATTTTTTGATGATGGCCATTCTGACTGGTGTGAGGTGATACCTCATTGTAGTTTTGATTTGCATTTCTCTGATAATTAGTGATGTTGAGCATCTTTTCATATGCTTTTTTGGCCATTTGTTTGCCTTCTTTGGAGAAATATCTAAATCTTCTGCCCATTTTTTGATTGATTGTTTTTTTTTGATATAGAGCTGCATGAGCTATTTGTATATTTTGGAGATTAATCCCTTGTCAGTCACTCTATTTGCAAATATTTTCTCCCATTCTGTGGGTTGTCCTTTTATTTTGTTTATGGTTTCCTTCACTGTGAAGAAGTTTTTAAGTTTAATTAGGTCCCATTTGTTTATTTTTGTTTTCATTATTCTAGGAGGTGGATCAAAGAAGATATTTCTGCGACTTATGTTAAAGAATGTTCTGCCTATGTTTTCCTCTAACAATTTTATAGTGTCTCGCCTTACATTTAGGTCTTTGATCCATTCTGAGTCTATTTTTGTATATGGTGTTAGGGAAAGTTCTAATTTCATTCTTTTACATGTAGCTCTCCAGTTTTCCCAGCACCACTTATTGAAGAGACTGCCTTTTCTCCATTGTATATACCAGCCTCCTTTGTCATAGATTAATTGCTCATAGGTGTATGGGTATATTTCTGGGCTTTCTATCTTGTTCCATTGATCTATATTTCTGCCCTGTGCCAGTATCATACTGTTTTGATTACTGTATATTTGTAGTATACACAAGTATTTCTTGAATACCTACTCTGGGCCAGGCATGTGCTAGGATCTAGAAATGGAATTTTGAATAATAACAATAATAAAACAGACCTAATCACTACCTTTAAAAAGTTTATAATATAGTGGAAAAGGCCAATATTTAAGGAAAAAACCCAACAATAAAATTGTATTATCAGAAACTATGATGTATGTTTTGTAGAAAAGATTATGTTACTTTGAGAGTAAATAACAGGGGACATGGCCTTACATAGGTGGTTACTAAGACTTGACAAGGAAGTGATTATTAATTTAAATCACAAAAAAAGAATAATAGTCAACTGAAAAAGGAGTTGGTATATTCCATGCAAGGGGAAGAATGTGTGCAAGAACATTGGGACCAGAGGAAGCCTGGTATATCTACAAAGTAAACTGAAATAAAGCATATTCACCTAGAGTGTTGAGAGACTGGGGAAGAGGAAGCCAAAAGCATAGGCAGGTTGGAGGTGTATGGAGCCTGGTAATGCTCCCTCCCTCCGTCCCTCCCTTCCTTCTTTCCTTCCTTCCTTCTAAAAACCATGAGAAGCTTTGAGAAACCATGGAGAATGATGGATGGAGAATGAAATGATCATGCTTTCAGTTTTAAAAGAACCTTCTCACAGGGTAGAGAGCAGATTTTAGGGTGAAGTGAAGGAAGAGTAGATTCAAGGAGGTTACAGTAGACATGGAGACAGTTTAAGAAGAAAAATCAACAAAATTTGATGACAGATTAAATATGGAGAATAAATGAAAGGAACTGAAATTTCAGTGCTGTCCACCAATATCTATTATCTCCTGCTTAATAATACTCATTTTAACTGAAAAAGACTTAAGTGTACCAGGCACAATTCTAAATACTTTATAAATATTTTTCTGTGAAGTAGATAAGATTATGTACATTTTCCATATGAGGAATCTGGTACAGAGAGAAATAAAATTCCTTGCTGAAGAGCACACAGTTTGGTCAGTGGTAGACAAGGGATTTAAAGCCAGGCTGTCTGCCATTAAGAGTCTGTAATCTGCATCCCAAACCATGTTAGCCCATTTGGATTTTAGCTAGGCTAATGGTCAATCATTTCTCAGATTACAACTCTCTTGCAGTTTGATGTGTTCTTGTGATTAAGCTCTGGTCAGTGGCATGTGAGCAAGGGCTATACATGCTACTGTTTGATCACGTGTTTTACTCCCCTGCCTTTCCTCTTTTCCCACTGAGAGATGGTCAGCATTTGAAAAATTGCTTTGAACCCAAAAATGGAAGTCATATACTGATGATAGCAAGGCTTCCCCAACAACTTATTTATTCAGACCACTTATTTAGAAACCATGTAAAAGAGAAATGTGCTTCTATGTTAGTTAACCTATGATAAATTACATATTCTTTGTTGGAGCAAATTAACCTGTCCCCTACTTACTATAAAGACTGCTGTAGATAACTCCTCACTTTCTGAAGTGTAGAAATGGAGACACGATGAGGCTATACACTAAGAGAGGAAACACAGAAGAAGAGAGGGTTTGGAAGAGGAAACGATCATATTATAGCTATGTTAGTTACAAACGTGTTAATTTTGAGATAACTTTAAAGCATACAAGTAGAAACGTTGAGTAGGTAGCTGTATGTATGGATTTGGAGCTTAAAAAAGAGCTGGAGATAAACTATTTCATTGATACAATTCTAAAACCAGCTGGGCATTGAATGAAAAAAAATGTATATATATTTTTTGTAATAGCTCATAATAACTTCAAGGGCTAAAAGACAGGCTTTTTTCCTCTCATTTTATTAATTTCTGAATTTGTCTGTATAAAATTAAAATGTATGAAATACATTTTAAAATTATGAATGTTTAGAATAAATGATCCATTCAGTCTTATATTTATGAAGAAACACTTGTCTATAGCCTCTGAAAAGTTAGCTTAGTAACCTTGTGTCAGAAAAATTACCAGGTTTAGGGAGGTTAGATTATTGGTAATTGTAGCAGTTGTCTACTGCTTCATAACAAATTATCCCCGAAACTAGCAGCTTAAAACAACAAACATTTGTTATCTCATACTTTCTGGGGTTAAGAGTCTGGGCATAATTTAGCTGGGTGCCTCTAGCTCAAGGTCTCTCATGAGGCTGCTGTCAAGCTGTATGTCAGAGCTACATCTCAGAATTCAACTGGGGCTCAAACATCTGCTTCTAAGGTCTCTCAAGTGGTTATAGGAGAACTTCAACACTTTGCAGCCTGTTGAATTGAGGGCTTCATTTCTTCAGCATTCTACACGGGCCTCTCCAAAGGGCTGCCAACAACAGGGTAGCTTGTTTCCCCCAGCTCAAGTAATATGAGAGAGAAGAGAGAGAATATTACAGGTGGAAGATACAGTCTTTTAAAACCTGATCTTGAAAGTGCCATCCTATCACTTCTAAAATAGACAGATTCATAAAAGCAGAGAGTAGAATGGTGGTTACCAGGGGGTGGGAGGAGAGGGAAATGAGAAGACATTGATCAGTGAATACAAAGTTTCATTTATGGAAGATGAATAAGCTCTGGAGATTTAATGTACAACAATGTGACTATAGTTAAAAATACCATATTATATATTTGAAATTTGTTGACAGTAGATCTTAAGTGTTCTCACCACCCAAAAGGCAACTATGTGAAATGATATATTAATTAGCTTGATTGTGGCAATTATTTCACAATACATACATATATCAAAACATCAAGTTGTATACCTTAAATGTATACAATTTTCATTTGTCAGTTATACTTTAATAAAGATCAAAAGAGAGATAAGAATTTAAAAAAGTGAATCAGTAAACCTAGCCTACTCAAGGGGAAGGGATTATACAAATCTATGGATACTAGGAGGCATGGATTATTGGGGGCCAATTTACAGGCTGTCTGCCACAGTAATCAAGATATAGAAAACAAACTTTTGGTTACCAAAGGGGAGAGTAAAGGGTGGAGGGACAAATTAGGGGTATGTGATTAACAGATACAAAGTAATATATATAAATAGATAAGCAACAAGTATATACTGTGTAGCACAGGGAATTATACACATTATCTTGTAATAACCTATAATGGAACGTAATCTACAAAAGACTGAATCACTATGTTGTATACCTGAAACTAACATAATATTGTAAATCAGCTACATTTCAATAAAAAAAAAAATTGGGAGTTTGGGATTGACATATACGCACTACTCTATTTAAAACAGAGAACCAACAGGAATCTACTGTATAGCATAGGGAACTCTGCTCAGTATTCTATAACAACCTAAATGGGAAAAGAATATGAAAAAGAATAGATACATGTATATGTATAACTGAATCACTTTGCTGTACACCTGAAACTAACACAACATTGTTAATCAACTATACTCCAATATAAAATAAAAATTTTTAAAAAGAGTCCCTAAAAATATTAATGTAAAATTTATGAGAATATATAAAGAATATTATATATTCTTTATATTATATTTAGAATATAGTTTCTAATATAACATGTGGGTTATTTACTCCTTAATTGGAAACATATTACTTTGGGAGATCAGCTAAATATATATGCATGCATACACTCCCCATATGACAAAATGGGATATGAGAAAATACTATATTTTTTCTTACATGGAAATAAGTCAAATAATGCCTTTGTATTTGACACTGTAAATATTCTAGGAATAATAAATATTAATAATATCATATTTAATAATTGATGTCTTAGCTTTCACTAACAAAACACTTTTATTCTTAAGAAATGGGAATTGAAACATTTTTTTAAAATATGCATCAGTGAAGAATGTAAAATGCTTTTACATCTCATATTTGTTATAATAAAATTCAAAAGGGGGTAGTGATGATAAACCTCTACAAAGCTTCCTGAAAAATTCATTGCAGATATGATCCCATTTATTAGGTATTAAGATTAATAAAAAAAGCAATTAAATTAAGATAATTAACACAAAATACAGTGTTCATGCTCGGTAGGGTTAATTTACACTGTATTATAATTGAAAACTGACATCTTCTTACCGAACATACAAACCAAGGGCTTTTATTTCATCTTGAGAAGATAACATATCAGTATAAATCCAGGGATTAGAAAACTCTTTGAAATTACACAAATTGCTTTTCTAATATCGTGTCAATTTAAATGTTACATAAAGATAGAGCAAGAAAACTAAAAAGTCAAAATAAATAATCATTTAACTGCTAGGGAAAGTCCATATAAAGGGCATTGTATTACTCTATCAAGAAAATATCAAAGATTTTCAATACTTTATTGATCAGCTCATTTCCATAATACTTATAAAGGGAAAAACAGATCAAAATAGTCTCAAATTTCTCCACAGAACCTGTCAATACCAGAAGTCAGTGGAGCAATATCTAAAAGGTACTTAAGGAGAGAAAGCATAATCATGGATTTTATATTCAGTCAGCCATACTCAAGTATAAAAGTTACAGATAATTGTTTAAATGTGCAAGAGACATGGAATTTTATTCCCAAGAGAGCTTTTTAAGAAAACTACTAGAGGAAGAGACTTCAGATAATTAAGGAAACATTGGTGAAAACATGACAAGAGAACTGGCATAAAGTATTGAATGTATTTAACTGCAAAGCAAATGTGAAGATTAGGGTTAAGTCAACAGGCAAAGGAATATTCCCTGACAATAAAGAAATAATAAAAGAAAAAGTAGGAAAGAGATGACAGGGAAAAGACTGGAAGAAGAATTTCCTGATTGTCTCTTCTAAAATATTTGGGAACCAAAGAATATCATTTACAGATGACAAATAAAATACAAATATGTGAACCATAATACTTGTAATACTATATATTTTTTTTCACCCATTACCATAATAATACAAAAAAAAAAATCAGTGGTTAAGACAATGACCTTTAATTCTCTGAAATTCTCCAGAATCTGCTGCTTGGCTGGGGCAGCTGTGCTTCAAGAAGCATGTCTGTGGGTCCAAGTCTTCTCCACACATGGTTATCATCATTTTGGGGACAGTGGACTAGGTAGCCAGGCATGATTTTATGATTATGGCAAAGGCTTAAGAAGCACACAGATCTCTTGAGTCTTAACATTGAAAAATATCCTCAAAATAGGTGAAGGTGAAGGGAGTCAAAAGGAACAAACTTCCATTCATAAAATAACTAAGTTATGGTGATATAACGTACAGCATGGTGACTACAGTTAATAGTACTGTATTGCATACTGGAAAACTGCTAAGAGAATAAATCTTAAAAATTCTCATCACAAGAAAAAAATTTTTTTAAACTATGTATGGTGATACATGTTAACTAGACTTATTGTGGCAATCATTTCACAATATATGCGAATATTGAATCATTATGTTGTACATTTGAAGCTAATATACCTCAATTTTTTGAAAAAGGTAAATTAATTTTTAAAAAGCCCTCACTTTTCTGAGCTCATCTCTTTACTGTAGTACCTTAGATGTAGCTAAAAGCAACCAAAATATGCTTCTGACATTATGCCTGGAAATATCTTGCCCAACCTTGCATTCTACCCGAGATCACAGATCCTTGGGTATGTTTAAATTTTTTCAACTTATAGTAAGTGACAGTTTTACCAAATGTTTTGTCACCATGTAACTTAGGATGTTAGGCTGAAAATGCCCTCTCAAAGATGTTCACATCCTAATCCCAGAACCTGTGACTATTTTACCTTGTTAACAAAAGGGTCTTTGCACATGTAATTGAATTAGGGATCTTGAGATGAGAAGATTATCCTGGGTCATCTAGCTGTGACCAAAACAATCACAAGTGTCCGTATAAAATAAAGGCAGGAGGATCAGAGTCAGAGAAGGTGGTGTGATGACAGAAGAAGCAGAGAGAGATTTGAAGATACTATTCTGTTGGCTTTGAAAATGGAGAAAGGAGTCCTGGTCCCAGGAATGAAGACAGACTCCAGAAACTGGAAAAGGCAAGGAAAGAGATTTTCCCAAAGAACTGCTCTTAGAAACCAACCCTACCAAAATCTTGACTTTACACTAGTGAGACTGATTTTGGACTCCAGAACTGTAAGATAATAAATTTGGGTTATGTCATTAAATGTGTGGTAATTTGTTATAGCAGCAATAGGAAATCAATATACATAGGTTATCAATTTCCCAAATTTGTAAAATTATTTTCTCACCAATTTTTCCAACCTCTTGTAATAAATATGACACAAACATTCACTGAAGAATAGAGAAAATTAAATGGCTGCCCAGCAAGTTTTGCTGACTGTCTCATCTAAAATACCTGAAAGCTAAATATATTATTTAAATTTGGCAAGTCAAGTGATATAAATTTGTGCATGTTTAACAGTACAAAGGTAAGGAGTAAGAAAAATAATCAAATGTTGGAAGAGACAGAGAGTGGAGGGAAGCGAGAGAAAAATGTACCAATTTTCTTATTATAGGAAACTAATAAACACTGTTTAAATCAATAAAAAAGGGTGTTAAGGTTATAATTATAGCAATGGAAAAAAAAACAAATATTCTTAAGCATTAAATGCATGTGCACACACACACACACATACACTATACATAAACCAAAATCAAAGAGATCCATAGTGAAAATGTACAAATAACACTGGGGGAAAAAACCCAAAAAACATAACAAGATAATGTGAAAATAAAAAAATAAGAGTACACTAAGCAAATGCAAATCAAAAGAAGGAGAGGCATAATTTCATTGTCAACTAAGGTAGAACTCATGGTGAAAACAAAAAGTGGTACCAGAGGGGGAACATTACAATTATATAAGGTACAGTTCACATGAAGATGTAATAGTTATGAATATCCGTGTACCAAATAACATAACACCATTATTCCGAAAGCAGAAATTATAGAATATTCAAGCAGAAATATACTAAACACACCAGCAGGTAGATATACAGTCACTCAGTTTAACTCAATCCAGCAAATATTTATTGAGCTCCCATTAAGTACTGGGAATTTAGCAACTAAAGAAATAGACAAAGACTCCTTCCTCTACGTATCTTGTATCGTACCGTGGAGAGAGGAACAATATTTGAAAAAAAGTAAAATATACAATATGGTAGAACATGATCAATTCTACAGAGAAATTAGAGTACTGGGGACATGGGTTTCAATTTGAGTAGAGTGGGCAAGAAAAACATCAATGAGATGGTGATTTTGAACAATGTTTTGAAGGAGCAATATTTTGTTTAGATAAGGGAATGTGGAGAGAGGGGTTGATGGGAAGTAGGTAAAAGAGGCAAGGAGTGAAAAGTGTACTTTTCACTCTACAGCTTCTATAAATTTTGAACAATGTGGCTATAATACCTTTTCAAAAACATTAAAAAATTAAAATATACTATTTAGAGAACTAGGACAATTTGGGGAAACAAACTGAACATGAGACAGAATATTGGGTTTTGGTTCAGGTTCAGTTACTAACTTGCTTGTGACTGTGGATGAGCCACTTAATCCCCTGGGCTTACTTTCTGGATCTGCAAAAATGGTGGGCCTGGATTAGATGATCTTCAAATTCCTTCCCCCTTTAATATTCTGTGGGTCTGTGATTTAATACAGTGTTCACCAAACTGTGGCTTAGGAAAATAGTTCTGGAGTCTAGCCATTATTCATCCTTTTTATCAGCACCCAGTTCTCTGCTTCCCTGCAACAGACAAATAATGAATAATTGTTTTTCCAAATCTAAAATTATATAATTCAAATTGCATAAAGAATAAATATTAAAAAATTCATGAAACAGCACCTTTTCAAAAGGATTCAAAACTAAATGACATCAGAAAAAAATCCCTAAAACTATGATACCAGACTATCCTTTTAGGTCTCATCATCACCATCATAAAATCACAAATATATTTTAATATATATTTAATATAAATCTACAAAAATTACCTTTATATTCTTTTGTAGATTGCCATAGTCTTTAGGTAAGCCCCAGGAAATTTTCTGTTCATCATGAGATTAAGCTCAATTAGATCTGTGGGTGAAATATGCCTTTCTCTATGTAATTTGGCAATTCATAATGTTATATGATTTATGTTAGTCTTATAGTTATGTACGTAAATTCTGACCCCTGTCTCTGAATTTTATGGAATTAATTTCTTAGAGCAAGATCTTACTTGCTTGGTAATTCCACAACATATTTTACATAACTCTGTACAAATATATGCTCAAATATGGTTTTATCTTGACAGATCCATGATATGAGGAAAGATATGAAGTGGAAGGTCATGAGTAGCCATTTTAGAGGATGACTTCTAAATTCTCCTACCTTGATATAAATGAGCACATGATAAAATTAGGCCAGGTATGCAAAGTCTCTCCTGTCCACTAGGTCAACACCTCTTCCCAAAGAGAATAAATGTTCCAAGTATGAGATCTTACCATTCACACAGTGAAAATATTTGCATGGTCACAAAATAAAATAATGGTATTTTTTGTTCTCTGATTCAAGGGGGATTTGATACCTAGATATTTCCCTTAACAGCAAGGGAAGGATGACTACGGTTTTTATAAATAGACTGTCTCAAAATGCAGATTGAATGAAGTTCCTTGAAAGCAAGACTGCAACATTCACTACAATCTCCATATATCCTCTGGAAACATGAAATATGTCTGGTGTGCCATTTTGGTAGAGTATCTTACTACATTTCTTTTTTCATTAATCTAAATGTACTCTTTGTTTTCTATGGAGACTTTTTGAAACTGTATTTCTCGTCTAAGAATTAATAAAACCATTTCAAATCTTGCACTGCACTTGGAATCAGCATCTCTTAAATAAATGGTCCCACATATTTGATTTCAAGTTTATACACTATCTTTTGTCCCCATACATGAAAATATATGTTTTGAGGATTTTTTCATCAGTACCACCTAATAAAACTGTATAACTCCCTAAAATCAGACTGACAGCAGTGAACATTTTTAAGTCAGAGAGGGATCATGTTATAAAAATAAGTTTCAGTCAGAGAAATAAAACTGCATCTTACTTGTTTGTAGGTCCAAAACAGCTGTTTCAGCATGTGCGCCAACAGAAGTTTGGGAGTCTCTACTCAGAAGATTTCTGTCCTAATTATCCTCAATTATCATGGATATCACCTGGTTTGAATTTCTTACTGTTACTCCTTGACTAATTTTCCATTACAGATGCGTATTTACATGTAGCACATCATTGATATGTAAAATGTATCTAAATATTCTCTTTATATTTGTCTTCTCTATTCTTTTTTATTGTGTTAAATTACCATACTATTGCTGTGTAAAAACCTATTATGACTATATCCAAACTAGAATAATGTTGTATAATGTTAGTACAAACAATTTTTTAAAATATGATACTGCAATAATGATTTCACAAAATATTCATTTTTCTCAGAAATTTATATAAGATTTTCGCTAAAACTAAATGAAAGAAGTGCCTCAATTTGTTTAATTATTTTCTTTTTCTTGCTCCCAGCATACAGACATATCAGAAAATTGAACCAGTAATATCTTTATTTGAATAAGTAGCTTTGTAGGGAAAATGCTTTAAAAATTGTAATTTGGATTAGTTGTTCTCAGGAAATTGAAATCCCACCAATTAAAAAACTATTGTTTTTTCAGAAATAGCTGAAACTAAAATGTTATTTTGCAGTGATACTAAAACTGGGCAGGAATTGATATAAGAAACAAAATCAGTCATTTTCCAAAGTAGACAAAAAGCAAACAAGAAAAATTGAACTAAGTTAAAAAATGTGAAATATTATGTTAGATCTATAAATGAATCATGACATTAGTACAAGATGGACACAAGCTGAAAAACATATTGTGGTAGATACATCCCTAAAATGCTTCCTTATTTTCTACCTCAATAGAAAATTGTCATAGTTTTGTTGCTCAAATGATATTTATGTGGGAAATCTTTATGATACATATTTCCAGGCATTTTAAAATCTAAACCTCAATACCCTGTTGTTTCCAGAGGTGATATAACCTTTGGGATATCGGTACATTAATAATTTTTTTTTTTATTGGGGTATAGTTGTTTTACAATGTTGTGTTAGTTCCTACTGTACAGGGAAGTGAAGTAGAGTTTCCTGTGCTATACAGCAGGTTCTCATTAGTTACTTATTTTATGCATATTAGTTAGCTAGTATGTATATGTCAATCCCAATCTCCTAATTCATCTCACCGCCCCCTTTCCCCTCTTCGTGTCTATATGTTTGTTCTCTATGTCTGTGTCTCTATTTCTGCCTTGGAAACAGGTACAGATGAACATTAATAGTTTTTATCACTTAAAACCATTCAGAACTTCCTAGGATCTTGGATCCAAAAATTGATAAGCTATCTTAGCTAAATCAAAGCTGATCACCATCCACTGGTTTTGTTTCACAGGACACATGAATTAGCAAAAGACTTCAGGGGACTCTACATTGTCTAAAAGAGAACATAGTTTGTCTGGAACGTCTTCTGCCAATCATCAAGTTCACCTGAAACCCGTAGGGCAAAAGGGAATACGTTCTTGAATGTTCCTTGCTTCTGAAGTTGCAGAGGTGGTCTGTTGTTGACTGAGGGCCTCTAAGTAGCCAGATCAGAACAGTTTCTGAGACCTACAGGAACTTCTTCCAGCCTACTTATTCCTAATTCAACTGCCAAGTGCAAGACTCTGGATTATGTGCAGTGGAAATATGTAGACAAAAAGCTACAGACCTTGCCCTGAAGGATCTAATAGTCTAAGAGCAAAGTTAATAATTCTGTACAAATATCTGGATAAATGGTGAAAACTAAACTCACCCAATTTAGAGCCATCCTCATTCTACTTGGACTAAACCCTGGGCTTCTCTCTCACATCTCTTTTTTTAGTAATGGTACCTCCCAAGGCAGATACATGGCAACCTTCCTAACTCTTTCTTCCATCTTTCCCTCTCTATCCCAGATACCCATGTTTTAGGTTGAAAAATAGTTTCATTCCCCTCCCCTAAATAACTATCTGACCAGTTCCCCTCATCCCATAGCTTTCTTCAAAAATGCATATCTGATCATATTCCTTCTCAGCAACCTACAAGCTGAGCTCCAAACTCTTGTGTGTAAAAGATAAGGTTTTGGCCATCTCATTCCTCACTGCCTCTCTTGTCTTACTTCTTACCAGTTTCCTCTGTGCAACTGAAGTTCCAGTCATTTGGAATTGTTTAGTTGTCCTCAAATAAGTTACTGGACATGTGCCTTTGCACATGTTCATCTGTCTGGAATGCCCTATACCACCCCATTGTATACCTGATGTGATTTGCTGTGAACTCTCCTTCATCCTTTATTCTCAGTCCAAGCAGTTTTCCTCCTGTAATATACTTCCTAGTGCCCTAAATAATAATATAGAGATTTATTCATATAATAGCATCTGTTGTTCTCTACGTCCAGAGCCTTTTCAACAGGATGTTATATTTTTTCTCATGTCTGCCTCAACACTAGATGAACATCTTGAGTGTAGAGACAGCATGAGTTTTTTTCATTTTCATATCCCAACTCTTACTGAAATACTGGACAGACAGTAAATTCTCAACAAATATTGAATTGAAAACACAATTATAAAGTAATAACCCAGGGACTTCCTTGGTGGCGCAGTGGTTAAGAATCCACCTGCCAATGCAGGGGACAAGGGTTCGATCCCTGATCCGGGAAGATCCCACATGCCACGGAGCAACTAAGCCCGTGAGCCACAACTACTGAGCCTGCGCTCTAGGGCCTGTGAGCCTCAACTACTGAAGCCTGCATGCCTAGAGCCCGTGCTCCACAACAAGAGAAGACCCCGCAACGGGAAGCCTGCGTACCGCAACGAAGAGTAGCCACAGCTCGCTGCAACTAGAGAATGCCCGCGTGCAGCAACGACGACACAATGCAGCCAAAAATAAATAAACGAATAAATAATTATTATTTTTAAAAAGTAATAACCTAAAACTGCATGCAAAAAATGCTATAATAGTTACATCTAAGTTGACAGAGTACATCAAGCTGAGATAATCAGGAAAGGCTTCCTGGTATGTTATACTTGAGTCAAACAAAAGAATGAATAGAATTTATAGACATGGAAATGGAAGGGTGAAAATGCTTAGCTTGGGGAATTGCATGATCAATAAGCAGAAAATGGAAAAATATGTCCTGTCAACAAGGAACTGGACTCTACAGAGAATGGGTGCAGGATAAAGAACTATAATAAATAAGGTGGAAAAGTATGCTTGGAGAATAGATTGTTAGAGATTATGAATATCTGGCTAAAAAGTATTAGTTCATGTTTTTTCTCTAGGAAATAAAATACGGATATATTGAAGGAGTGCTGTCTTATGCACAAAAAACAAACACATATATTCTGTCAGGAAAAGGAATGATAACTTAAGTAGGAAAGTTAGCTTAGGAAAGATATTAGAGAAGCTCACATACAGTGTTTTTCTCTAGAAAATATGGATGTATTTCAGGATAAATAGATGATACTGATATAGCCATAGCCATAGATATAGATACAAATATAGAAAGATATAGATATAGATCCTGACATAGACATTGACCTAGATATTCCAGCAAATTTAAGACATGAAATAGTAGGGTTTGACATCGTATAGAACTTGGATAATTGCAATTCAAAGTATATAAGATTCTAGGAGAGACAATCTACATAATTCAGTATCTGTTGGCAGAAATGGTAGTGGGGGAAAGGGAGGAGAGAGGGCAGAGAGAAATGAATCAAAGAACCCACTGATTTGGCATCTTTTATCTATTAAATTGTACTATGAATTTGCTTTACTTGCATAAAGCCAGACAAGTTTACTGAAGGTAGGGCCCTTCATTATCTTTTTTGAAACCCTACCACTCAACCTAGGCTGTGGTCAATTTGGGGTACTCGAACAAAATTGAATTGATCTGACCAGAGCTGAACAGTTAATGCAACCTCCTGTCTACAGCTGCTGTCATCTATGGCATTTGACTATTTTTTTTTTTTAAATTTGGATTCCCTGGGCCATGGCAAGGGCATATCTATATTAGATTTACCTGTCAGTGGTTTATCCTACAAATTCTGGTCACATATCAAATCCATATACTGTCTTTCAAAGAACTGTTCTTATATAGTTCAATGACCCCTGCTGTTTAATCTTACTACACATGGAAAAAAACCTGCCAGCTTGAGGAAGCACTGTTTTATTGTAACAGTAAATACACTGTTTTATGCTAAACTTAGTGAGATATACCATGCTTGCCAACAAATTACTCTTAGGAAAAATAGCAACAATTGTGTATCCATCTAAAGCTCAAAAAAATACTGTATTTACCTTTCAAAAGTGAAATGTACATTTATAAAACCAAGGGAATTAAGACACTTAATCTTTTATGCACTCTTTATTAAGTTTTCTTTGTGAAAAGCAAGCTGTGCTGTGTAAAGTATCACCTCAAGAAAAAAGGAATTCCAAAAATATGTGTGGCTACCACTTTAAAAACTTCTATTAGCTATTTTTATTTATAAGCTTGTTCCCTTTACTTTATAAATGGTTTTTATTATAATTTAGACACCAATAAATTACCTCCTGATATATACCAATCTTGAATATTGCCTGTTGTCTAGAATAGCTATTAAAGCTTTCTAAAAATCCTTATAACATCTAGGGAGATATGGGGACTGTCTTTTAAAGCTGATGATTTTGGCTTTTCTTCCTTTCTTTCCTTGGCAAATTCTAAAGTAGTTGGAGTACATTTGGCCAATAATGATCTAGTTCGAATTTTTTTAGTCAATTAATTTATTTTTATTTTTGGCTGCATTGGTTCTTCATTGCCGCGCATGGGCTTTCTCTAGTTGTAGCGAGCAGGGGCTACTGTTCGTTGCAGTGCACAGGCTTCTCATTGAGGTGGCTTCTCTTGTTGCGGTGCAGGGGATCTAGGTGCACCGGCTTCAGCAGTTGTTGTGTGTGGGCTCAGTAGTTGTGGCACACGGGCTTAGTTGCTCCACAACATGTGGGATCTTCCTGGACCAGGGATTGAACCCGTGTCCCCTGCATTGGCAGGTGGATTCTTCCCAGGCCACCAGGGAAGTCCCTAAAATTTTTAAAATATCATAGTAGTTTTTAGGGAATTGTCTTTCAGCTATGTGGGGCATTGAAAAGAAACTTGTGAACTACTGTTCACAGTGTCTATATGTGACAGGATCTATTGTTTCTACAGTTAATTCAGTCAAAGAAAGCATTTGATCTGAATGTTTGACCAAATGAGCAGCGGTTTGACTGAGCTGACAGCCATCATGGCGGCTCTGGTCGTGCATGTCCACCCAGGCTTTGTTTGTAAGCCGGCAGTCTCTGCACAGAGAATCCACAGCATATGCCAGGTGGCCATGTGTCTGAGGCAGAGGGAAGGGAGAACAAAGCTAAAAAAGCTTCTTGGACAGAGACGCTTTAAGCCAGCCGACTGCCAGTAATATATTAAAGAGAGAAGAAAATGCAATGATGCCTGACTATACTCAACAGTAAACAACTCCAAGCCTGAGATTCAGATCACAAATCTTCCTCTGCTGCTGACAAGCTCAGCTTGAGCATGGCTGCAGGAGACAAAGAAACCTGCTCCAAGAAGAAAACAGGAAAGAAGATCCTCACACCGATTTTAATCTACCCCAGATGCAGGTTTTAGGAGCCTCTTACGTTATATCCACTGTATTTTTTTTTTTTTTTCAAACAACAACATTTATTTCTCACAGTTCTGGAGGCTGGAAGCCTGAGATCAGGGTGGAGGTCCCTTCAGTTTCTGGTGAGGGCTCTCTTCCTGGCTTGCAGACAGCCACCTTCTCCCTGTGTCCTCATGTGGCCTTTGCTCAGTGTGTGCCTCTCTATTGTATTCTTATATCACAAAACTTTTCTGTTGAAGGTGAGGATGGGGGAAAAAAGTTCTAGAATGGCAAAAATAAGAACTTCCTGTTTATCTCTTTCCTCTTTATCTCTACCCTCTATTTGGCATTTGCATTGGCATTTACTTCTCACCACCATCTTCCCCACAAATTTCGGAATACAGGGGGCAGATGCTAGGTGCCATCTCAGAAGTGTTCCAAAATATTATTTTGGAAAGGAAGTAAGATAGAATAGGTTCCCTACAAAGTGGAATGAATAATTTATCATATAAATACAGTATTGCCATTATTCCCTGCATTATGCTTTAGGATAAATAAAATATTTTCTCTTCTGCATCATTTTCCCTTTGCTCATTTATTGAGCAGCTGCTATGGGCTAGACAGTGTGCCAGAAGACTGACCTTCAGTATTTCTAGTCTTCCCAACAGTGCCACTAAGCTTCACTGTGTTCATCTTACAGATAAAAACAATGACATTCAGAGCAGTTGGTTAACTTGCCCAGGCTCACTCAGCTAATTAGTGTGAAAGAGATTTAGAAACCAAGGTTATATGACTTCAAAACCGTGCAAATCAGCTTCATTCACAAATAAGTCAGTTTGCAAGGGTCTCTCAGGTGCCCTATACTTCTACAAGTTGTTTCATTTAATCAACACAAAATGAGGGCTCTAATGGAGTATTGTTCTATTTCTGACATTAGAATGCTAAAACTCTCAGCTCTAGTGACCCAAGGTCACACTTTCAGGTGACCCAAGGCCGGATAAAATTCAAACATGGGTCAAACTCAATGTATATTTCACTCCTAGCTGGAAAGTTCTGTTGACCTGAACTCAAGTGAGTTTAAAGAGCTAGTTCCTCTCTTCTTGAAGGTATTATGCCATTTTGAAATTAACAAAATGGATGCAAATTTGAATGGATGTTATCATCGTAGGACTTTGTGGTTTTGAATATTTTGTGCACTCTGCCAGGAAAGTATTTATCTCTATTATATCTGACAAATTCCTTCACAGTTTAGTTCTGATGTTTGTTTTTTTGAACACACTCTTTAATTCAGAAAGGCAGAACTAGTTGCTCCCTTGCTGGTGCTCCAACAAACACTGTATCGAACCTGTATTAGAGTATTTTCCTGTGTTGTACTGAATTGTTTGTCTCTGTGTAGGGCTCCTCCAGGCAACCTGTGATCTCTCAGAAAAGACTATTTTTTTTTTTATTATCATTTTGACCTTTGAGCTTCCAGTTCTCAGGTCAGTGTGCTACCGCAGCAGATATTAAAAACATTGGCTATGAGAGTATATAATTAAACAATATAAGAATGAAAAACCATCAGAAAAATATAGGTGTAGATCAGCATGGACAAAGAAGAAATGCCATTTATATTGAAGGGACAGAATTATATTACCCTGTATCTGGCTTTTAAGGCGATTTGGCTGAGTTAAAAATCCTATTTTCTGGAGAAAAGCCTTACTTGAGCTGCCAATATCATCTAAGATTATTAAAAGAAGGATTTTAAAGATCTAATTTACTTTTTGTCATGCACTGCTTGCTATTTGCATTCCACTCTTGTTGAACATTGAAACGAGACAAGCCTTTATCACCTTTGTGTCTGGTCACGTCTGCTTCCTAGTCTCCCTTGCTAGCCCAGCGCTGCAGTACCAGGCTGTAAACATAGCAGCAAAATGGTTCAGGAAAAGAAAAAGAAAAAAAAAAGCTGCTTTGGTTCACAATTGGATGAAAATATATTTAATGAAAACATTTCTATCAGTAGTAGGCTTTTTATAAACTCTTTTCCTTATAATTAAATTTTCTAAAATGCAGACATTTGGCCTTAAGTATCTCATGGATGTAATATTGGCACCAGATCAGTACAGCTTGCTTGCCAAGCTTAAAAGGGAAAATATAATGGGAAAATACTGTAATTTTATAGTTCTTGTAAAAATGAGGAAATCACAGCCTGCACAAAAACCCCAAGTAGTATGTCCCTAAATCTGCCCACAGAGAGACCGAGATAATATGTTTTCTTCGTTGAGGATGACCCTAGAAACCTACTTGGGGTTTATTTTAGTTTACCCTAACATAACTATAGATCCATCTCAGCAAACAGATGTGCAGAACATGAACTTTATGTTCATTGGCTCAGGAAATGTAGCTGAGATTTTAAACTGATTTCCATTTTTATTATGTAGTATGACTTTTGCTTCTTTGTTCTCCTATAACAAACTTCAATCCCCCTGAAAATACCCTAACTGATAGCTTCTAACAGGGTTAGGCTGTGTGAGCTGAATGTAGACTTGTTTATGACTGCCTTATCCACACATGCACCTGACATATTTTCTCTCAGTGGATCAACAAATTGGATTTTTCAAGAGCAGGAGAAAGGTACAAGCTCCTTCTAATAGAGTAAATATGATACCACTTGTGTATAGAAGAATCTTTTGAACCAAAATAAAAGTACATTTTTGAGGCATTAAGCATAGGAAATTCAGCATCTACAAACTTGCTAAAGAATAAATTGCACCAAGCTCCCCAGTGATGGTAAAGAAAACTATGTCTGAGCATGTACCCTGGCTCTTCTTTCTTTTCCCATAGAACCAATTTACCTCTCCCCTCAGACCTCTCTGTGCTTGTGATAGTTAATTTTATGTGTCCACTTGACAGGGTGAAGGGATGTCTAGGTAGCTGGTTACATTATTTCTAGGTATGTCTGTGAGGGTATTTTAGGAAGAGATTAGCATCTGAAACAGTAGACTGAGTAAAGCAGATAGATGGCCCTCCCCAATGCAGGTGGGCATTATCCACTCCACTGAGAACCCAAAGAAAACAAAAAGGTGGAGGAAGGGTGATTTCACTCCTCTGCTTGTGCTGAGACATGTGTCTCCTCCTGCCCTGAGACACTGGCACTCCTGGTTTTTGGGGCTTTCAGACTTAGACTGGGACATATACCATCAGGTCTTCCAGCTCCTTCCAATTTCAGGTCTCTTTAGACTCCAATGGAATTATACCACCAGCTTTCCTGGGTCTCCAGCTTGCAGATGGCAGACTATGAGACTTCTGGGCCTCCATAACCATGTCAGCCAATTTCTGTAATAACTCTCTTTATATAGCTATATATTTTATTGGTCCTGTTTGACTGGAGACCCCTAATACAGTGCCCCTATAGGTGATTGCTATGACTACCGTGTCCTTGCAGCTCTCCTCGGCTGCAAGGACATGGCAGTCTCTCTGTGTCCTTGGCTTTCCTGCAGGCATACCTTTAGTTAGGTTTGGCCAATAAGAGCATCAGAGGAGAAGAGGGTGGGAAGAGAGAAAATCTGTATATACTTTTTTTTCCTTCTTGCTTTGGTGTCACAAGTGTGGCTGTGGTGTTTCCCTCTACAACTAATGTTTTCATCAGAGAGTCTTCCTCCATGGTCCTCACTCTAGTGGTCCGCCAAAATTCTGTGTCCTTCTTGTATTCATTGGTCCTTGGAGTGACTAATCCTCCCTAATATTACTAGAATTTGGGTGCCTCACCAACTCGTGTTTGCTCTCCTATGCCTGCTCACAACCCTATATATTGTACTTTTATTAAAAACTCTTCCATGTCTGGACAGCAACATGTAAATCAATGAAGTTAGAACACTCCCTCACATCATACACAAAAATAAACTCAAAATGGCTTAAAGACTTGAATATAAGACATGAAACCATAAAACTCCTAGAAGAGAACAGAAGCAAAAGATTCTCTGACATAAATCGTAGTGATATTTTCTTAGATCAGTCTCTCAAGGCAAAAGAAATAAAAGTAAAAGTAAACAAATGGAACCTAATCAAACTTATAAGCTTTTGCACAACAAAGGAAACCATAAACAAAATGAAAAAGCAACCTACGGACTGGGAGAAAATACTCACGAACGATGTGACTGACAAGGGATTAATTTCCAAAACATACGAACAGCTCAGACAACTCAATATCAAAAAAACACAAACAACCTAATCAAAAAATGGGCAGGAGACCTAAATAGACATTTCTCCAAAGAAGACATGCATATGGCCAACAGGCACATTAAAAGATTCTCAACATCACTAATTATCAGAGAAATGCAAATCAAAACTACAATGAGGTATCACCTCATACCAGTCAGAATGGCCATCATCAAAAAGTCTACAAGTAACAAATGCTGGAGAGGGTGTGGAGAAAAGGGAACCCTCCTAGACTGTTGGTGGGAATGTAAATTGGTACAGCCACTATGGAGAACAGTATAGCAGTTCCTTAAAAAACTGAACATATAGTTACCATATGATCCAACAATCCCACTCCTGGGCATATATCCAAAGAAAACTCTAATTCGAAAAGATATATGCACCCCAAAGTTCATTGCAGCACTATTTACAACAGCCAAGACATGGAATCAACCTGAATGTCCATCAACAGATAAATAGATAAAGAAGATGTGGTATATACATACAATGGAATTATTACTCAACCATAAAAAAGAATTAAATATTGTCATTTGCAGCAACATGGATGGACCTAGAGATTATCATACTAAGTGAAGTAAGTCAGACAGAAAAAGACAAATATCATATGATATCACTTACACGTGGAATCTAAAAAAATAATACAAATGAACTTATTTACAAAACAGAAACAGACTCACAGACATAGAAAACAAATTTATGCTTACCAAAAGGGAAAGGGAAGGGGCAATAAATTAAGAGTATGGGATTAACATATACACACCACTATATATAAAATAGATAAACAACAGTGATTTACTGTATAGCAGAGGGAACTACATTAAATATCTTGTAATAACCTATAATGGGAAAGAATCTGAAAAATCTAAAAAGATCATATATATATATATATATATATATATATATATATATATATGAATCACTTTGCTGTATACCTGAAACTAACAAAATATTATAAATCAACTATACTTCAATTAAAAAAAAAACTTTTCTTGTGAACCATCTAAGACAAATCCAATGTCTTGCTAGGGTCCTAAATAATAAAGACAGCAACATTTTTTAAGTTAGTGGTCACTTGAATGAAATAACCCACTGGATAGCCATGGAGTGATTAATGGGCTTCCAGTAGGAGGGTCTTTGTGAGCAAGGTTTTCCAACTGCCTTCACCTTTAACATCCAGCAAAGACTGAGAGAACATGAAGTGACTGAAGTCTGCATCCTCTAAGGAAATAAAAGATCTGTCAAAAACTTCCCAGGTTCTTTAAGGAAACTGGTAGATTGAGTAGAAATTATTTCATATCAGTGGATGCATAAGGGGCTGATTTGTGAATCTCCTGGCTGGCACACAGCTTCAACTCAAGGAGGAAGAGGATAGAGAAGACCCAACAGAACATAACCCTCTGTAACTCAAAATGGCAATGACAAACTGGACTGCAGAGTATCTTAGCAAAAGAGAAAGTAAATTTTCCAAGGACATCTTTGTGCCCAGAAAATAAGGAAGTGCTCAAAAATGATCTGAACATATCAGAGTGATAAAGGACTTAGAGGAGCTCCCACTAGCCAAATCTGACCATTTTGAGTTCAAAAAACATAATGATAATTAACTCATTGAATACAATATTGAAATAAAGGGGTCAGAGGTGGGGAAGGAAGGAAATAAAGAAAGAAGGAAGGAAGACAACTCTTCCTTATAGTAGAATACAAATTAATAAACATATAATAATGAAGTTAATAATCAATCTTTAATAATTATGGATGCTAAAATAGTGTGTGAAAATGGATTTAAAAAAGAGGACATTTCAGAGGCTCAAAGAAACTCACCATAAATTACTTCTTGATTGCTAAGGGAAAAAAAAAGCAATTTCACCTTGGAGAAACCTAGCAAATACTACCTTAGTCAAAGGATCAAAGTTAGCATCTTCAGTATAGGACAAAACACCATCATGTGCCTCCTGATATGATGTGTTAAGAAGAACATAACACCATTTTTGTGATATTCTTGCCAAGTCTGAATGAATGATTCCTCTATTAACTCAGTGATCTTCATGTAAAGAAATCATCCTCACTTTTATGTTGCTTATCTCACAGGAATTTCAATCTCATGTTTTAGAAAATACATACCTGCTGAAATGTTATGAGATGAAGCAGTGAGAGGACTCTTCAAAGACTGTTGGAATTCCAAGAGGCTGTGCCTGAGGGCATAGCCACAACACTTAAGACTTCAAGAAGAGTGTAACTAGAAGAGGGGGCTTGAGATATGACAATTAAGAAAGAGAACAGAAGTAGAAGGCAGGGTGGACTGACAGAAGACCAGAGTTCTACTCAAATCTTTTTTCTACTTGCTTTCACTATTAATGTTCGAGATCTTCTGCTTAGATATAATATTTGATTTCATTTAAAATCTATGGCAAGTCCACTAAGCATTTTTTTCCTATTTTTCTTATTTTAACCCCTCTATCTGTCAGGCATATTCCAGGACCCCATTTATTCTATCAGATATTCAACCTATCCACTTTTTTTCGGTACGCGGGCCTCTCACTCTTGTGGCCTCTCCCGTTGTGGAGCACAGGCTCCGGACACGCAGGCTCAGCGGCCATGGCTCACGGGCGCAGCCGCTCCGCGGCATGTGGGATCTTCCCAGACTGGGGCACGAACCCGTGTCCCCTGCCTCGGCAGGCGGACTCTCAACCACTGCACCACCAGGGAAGCCCTATCCACATTTTTAAATTACTCTTGATTTCTTTATTATTATTTGAACGGTAATGTCTCATTCAATTCTAGATCCTAGTTTTTGGTGAAATTCCTTATTACATCAGTATTGATATTGTCAAGAGGTTTCTGCATTATTTTCTCACTGCAATTGTTTGAGCATTTTGTATATTATTCCTTTAGTTTGAATGTCTATTTTTGAGTATGGACACCAACTTGGCTACTACAAATTCTGGAATTCTTTAACTTAATCCCACACAAACCAGAAATACGTTTTAAATAAAACTAGAGGGAATAGGATCATTCAGATGTCTCTTTTAAAAATAATGAAATCATATAAGACATTGCTTTATTTCCACCTTTGGACTTAGAATAAGAGGTACAGTCATATATTAGAGGGCTTTCTTAACAAATACTGAAACATTTATAAAAATATAATGGTACATACAGTTTTTGAATTACTACTTGATGCTTATGCTTAAAGTGAGGTTATGAGATGTTTTTTAAACATGATTCTTTGATGTAAAATAGATATATTTAAGTAAGTTAAATATATTTGCATAAATACAAGCATACCCTTCTTAGTAAAGACTACAATCAAGGAAGATTTCAAATCAAAAAATTTGGAAATACAGAAGCAGATATCATGAGCTTGTTAATTGTATTCTAATATAGAGGTTATTCAGGATTCCTTTATTTTTATTATTCTTTTTATTGAAACTGAGAAACCCTGAAGGACTCAGGGACTTCTCCATGGTGGCATTTGTATGCCCTCATCCCTGCAGATGTCCTTGCCCACTCCCTTTCACACACAATGTTGATCCCTAACTCTTCCTCCCCAAGAAAAATTCTTGCCTTTTCTGAGAATCATTCTTGACTAACTTTCCTCTGAAGTTAGCTGAACTTCACCTGATCCTCTCTTGGTAAACTTTATAAAGCCTTCCATCCTCCCTCTCAAGCTAGATTTTTCCTTGAAAGCCTCCTCATGCCCAACAGTTTTTAAATTTGCCTGTACTAATGAATGGTATTCTGGTTACTTTTCTTCCACTAAATATACTATGTGTGTCTGTATATTGGTACATGCATGTGTGTGTATTTATAATAAAAGAGTTTGTCACAGTGCTTTAAAGTGAATGAAGTGTTTAACCTTAATTTTCTATTTAATCATTACAAGGAAGGATAATCCCTCCATGTCACAGAAAGGAATGTGGGTTCAGACAGGATAAGGTGGGAATATGGCAAAGGAGAGAATGACGTTCTGCAAGTAATGGGAAGATGGCCATCGAAGTCCCTAAGATAGGGACTTTAGGAGTGAGAGGAGGTTTAGATAAAATGTGAGTTCAATTTGGACATCATGCATCTGCAGTCACTCCTCTGAGATATCTAAATGCAGAGGTTAATAGTTTGATGTATGGTCTGAGGCTCAGTAGTCAGATCCCAAAGATCAGAAATCATCAAAAAGATGGAAATTGAAAATCGTGGCCTAGGGTAATCCTACTATGCAGATTAGTTTAAAAAAATGAATCAGTGCTTCCCTGGTGGTGCAGTGGTTAAGAATCTGCCTGCCAATGCAGGGGACACCGGCTGGAACCCTGGTCTGGGAAGATCCCACATGTCGCGGAGCAACTAAGCCCGTGAGCCACAACTACTGAGCCTGCACTCTAGAGCCCATGAGCCACAACTACTGAGCCCGTGTGCCACAACTTCTGAAGCTCGCATGCCTAGAGACAATTCTCCACAAGAGAAGCCACTGCAATGGGAAGCCTGCACACCACAACAAAGAGTAGTCCCCGCTCACCACAACTAGAGAAAGCCCGTGTGCAGCAACGAAGATCCAACGCAGCCAAAAATAAACAAACATAAACATAGCCCAAGAAATTTTAGATCATGTAACACTCCACAGATATATATATAAGATTTCAAACCTGGTATCAGTGTTCTACTAAATCCTCTTGCAATGGACACAGTAAAGGGCAACAATAAAAAGCTTGGAATCATGCTTACATGAACAAGTCTACAACATGATTAATCATCATAATTAACTTTCCTACAAGTTATAAAGATTCTCTGAGTTGTTACATTTCCTCAATAAAGTTATGATATTTAACTTCAGAATTTGTGAAATGGCAATAAGTATACTCGTTTAAGTTACGGACTCAGAACCACTAAAATTACATATGATTATATCAATTATTTTTCATTTCCTGTTCCAGTATCTCAGCCCACTTCAAAAATTTGGCTCAGGATTGAATTTGCTAATCATCCCTTAAGAGACTAAGCTTCCGTTCTGGGGAAGTCCGAATCCCTGACAAATAATCTAATTAACTGATTAATCAATTTCATAATTCCACCAATTCCCAAGCCAGGATTTAGATGGCCCATTTGAAAAGAGGTCTTCTTAATACTGGAATTGTTCTACTGACACCTCTATCCACTTACTATATCCTTTATTAACCCTGCAATTCCCCAGTTGCTTGCTGTTGAGATATTGGGTCTTTTGTTTTATTTCCATTTTCCATCATATAGATTGAGGTAACTTTTCTCAGACTCTATGGTGAATTTTGTTCTCTTCCAGCAAATCAACCTAAAAAGACTGCAAATATTCCCTATAAATAATAGTCATACTATTTGCAGAGTATACCTCAACCAGCAGTTAGTAATCACGATCTCTCTCAGATGCCTAAGGCTAAAGGTTATATCCTGATAGAAGACAGTTTCCATATAGGAGACTTACCAAAGAATAAGATTCCTCTTCCAGAATGCAACAAAATAAATTTTTATAAGAACTTTTCTTTTAGGCTACAGCATTATTTCAACATCTCATTGACTTTTTTCTTTAACTTTCATTAATTTCAACAAATCACTCATTTGCAAGATTTTAAACTCCTTTCTTTTCAGACTGTAAAGGCAAAACAGTTTCACAGAATTGTGTGCTTTTTCTACAGAATCCTTTTATCTCATTTCATTTTGCAAAGACTCATGAAGTCTGTGTGCTAATTTTGCCAATGGTTTCCATCCAGACCCAATCAGACAAGGTCACTCAGATAATGGTCAAGGTATATCTCTAACCCTTATTACAGTAGAGTTTCTAGCTCTTTGTTAATATGTATATGCACTTCCTCCAAAATTCTGCTTGCTTAACAGGTTCGTGTTTATTCTGTATGGCCAACCTAAGGGAGTAGAAAAGCCAGAATTATATTTCAGACTTTCCCAACTGTCAGTTTTGTACTCAAACAAACTAGTCATTGCTGTCCCTCAGAAGGAAAGCTGCGTCTCACATATAAAGAGCCTTCCTCTTGGAAGATTCTGTATCTTAAAAGGTTGTTTTGAAATGTTGATGTACCATATAAGTAAAAAAATCCTCCAGGCAGATTAAATGCATATATAAATTTATAATAGCCCACTAACTCCAGTTGGCAGAGTTATAGCTGTAGGATAAGTGGCAAAACACTTTCCAAAGAAGTTTGGAGACTCTTTTGTCTTTCTGCCAAGTCCTCCCCACTGAATCTCGCGCCCTGACTAATGCATATGCTTGTTTGTGTAAGGTTCCAGGAAATGGTCTTTATTGAGGCTGGTAGGTGAGAAGAATTTCAGCTGCAGCCTATTTGAAGTCTTGACTTGGACGGGTTTTGGCTTCTGCTTTATTTTTAATGGCTGTCCTGTTGTATCTACATCAACATTAACTCAATGGAAGTCCTGCAACTTTTAATTCATATTCAGTAAGCTCAAATATGAAATATGTTTTACAAATTTACAATGTTCATCATGAAACAATACATACATATTGTTTAAAAATAAGAAATAAAGGAATAAAATTCCCACTTAATCAGCTGCTTTTAATCTTTGCTAGTAATTACTTTAAATAATATTCTTACATCTAAACTTTTTAAAATCGATCCATCAATATTAGAAAATATCTATTTGCTCTCTACTATGTAAATGAAAAATTAGAGTTCCAGAAGTCCTTCTAACTCTTCCTACTGACCCTCCCACTTCTATCAAGCAATTTCTTTCCTTCTATATTATCAGTGTTACTATGTGCCGTTCATGGATGCTAAATATTCCATTACATAAATAAACCATAATGTATTTATTTATTTTCCTGCTTATGGATAATTGGGTTGTTTCCTGTTTAGGGCTACTATGAATAAAGTTTAAAAATATTACTTTACCTGCTTTGTGTTGCCATAAGCATTTATTTCTATTGTATATGTCACTTGGCAGAATTGGTTATGTGTATATTTAGCTCTGGTAAATACTACCAAACAATTTTCTGACAAAGTGATTACCAGTTTGAATATTAGTTATTAATTAATTCTTAAGTCAATAATATTCTTAATTAATTTTTAGAGTTCTATTTGATTCATATCCTCACTAACACAATATTTTCAATCTTTTAAAATTTTAGTCATTCTGTTTGAGATAATGTTATTTCATTTTCACTAAAATTTGCGTTTAGCTGATGACTAATGATTCTGACTACTTTTTCATATGCTTACTGGTCATTTGGATATCCTCTCCTGTTAAGTAACTGTTCAAGTATTTTGTTCATTAAAAATTGTTTTTCTCAATGATTTGTTGGCATTCTTTATATGTCTTGCGTATGAGTCCTTTGTTTGTGTGTGTGTGTGTGTATATATATATATATATATAATAAACTATTTTCTCCTATTTGTTAGTTTGACTTTTGACACTATTAGTATTATATTTTAATGAAAAGAATTAACTAATTTAAAGGAAGTCCAACTTATTAATCTTTTCTCTTATTGCTAATAATTTTGTCCAATTTACGAAATCCTTCTACCACAACATCATAAAGGTGGTCTCCTATGATTTCTTCTAGAAGTGATTTTATTTGGTTTTTCACATTTATGTATAAAATCTACTGCAAATTCAACTTTGTGAATGGTATGAGGGAGGGTACAGAGTAATTATTTTGTTCAAATAGATATCCAGTTGATTCAGTTCTTTATCAAAACAACTATCTTGTCTGCACTGAACTGCTTTGTCATCTTTGTGATAAATCAAGTGACCATATGTGTGGGTCAGTTTCTGGATACCCTATTTTGGTCTATTGATCTATTTGTTTATTTTTATATTAACACCACACTGTTTTAATCATTGCAACTTTATAATAAGACTTGATCTCTGTTAGTATAATTCAGCCAGTTTGTTCTCTTTTACAGATTGCTTTGCTATTCTAGGTCCTCTGCATTTCCATACATTTTAGAATTAGTAGACCAATAACCCTTCCCCCATTAAAAAAAAGAAGAAAATATCCCTCTGTTATTTTGTTTGAGATAATATTGAATATATAGATCAATATCAGAAGAACTTACATCTTAATATTGAGTCCTCCAATGCAAGAATATGTTCTATCTCTCCATTTATTAGATTAAATATTTTTTTCTCAGCACTGTTCAGCTGTTTACAATGTAGAAAACGTGGATATATTTCATAGGATTTATTTATGAATATCTGGGGGTTTATTTGTCCAATTGTAAATGTATTTACTCATTTCTTTCTTAATATTTGCTGCTAATTTATAGAAAGGCAATTACTTTTTGTATATTGATTCTATGTCCAGTGAATTACTAAATTGACATTCTTTCTTTCCATACATAAGCTTTAAATACATACTTGAATTTCCATGTAATATCTATAAAAATTTTTTCATATAAAACTACACTTCAAAGGAACAAATACACTCTCACCCTCTTCCCATAAAGGGGAGACAGAAAATAACAACAACCATTGATTTCCAATCTGAGCAACAGTCAGAATATCCACCACTGGGAAATGGTGTCTACTCCTAACAGTCCAACTGGGACATCCTGTAATCTAAACACTAAATTGTGAAGTAAACCACCATCAAAAATCTTAACAACATACAATAAAGGAAAAGGAAGAGAGAGAAAAGTGATTGATTAATATTTACAAATGTGTACATATAAGTGATATACACAACCATATATTACATGTACATATACAGCAAGCAAGAAAGAAAACATGCAAAGCTGCTAGAGTTCTCTTTATCATAACTGGTTATGAAATCTTAGTTGCTATATGTAATTTCTTTATTTCACTATCAATTCCATGTACCCTTTGTCCTCACCTCACTCTTCAACTGGTTACCTGAAGGAGCTTAAATCATTTGGTCCTCAACAGACCCACAGACATAGAAAACAAACTTATGGCGAATGAAGAGGGGGGAGTGGGATAAATTAGGAGGTCAGAATTAACATATACACACTACTATTGGAAATAAAATAGATAACCAGCAAGGGCCTACTGTATAGCATAGGGAACTATACTCAATATTTCGTGATAATCTATAAGGGAAAAGATTCTGAAAAAGAATATATATAATATATATGTATACAACTGAATAACCGTGCTAGATATCTGAAACTAACACAATATTGTAAATCAATTATACTTCAAAAAAATAATAAAAAAATAAAAGCAACAACTAAAAAAATGCATATTATAAACCCTAGAAGACCGGTAAAAAATAAGAGATATAACAAGAAGCCAATAGTAGAGATAAAATAAAATCATTATAAAAACTAAGCTGATCCAAAAGAAAGTAGGAAAAAAGAACAAAGAACAGATGAGACAAATAGAATATAAGATGGTAGATTTAAATCCAATCAATAATTTCATTACTATAGATGGGCTAAAGAAATGAACATTCATAGTGGGGAAGGCTGAGGTGTGAGAGGCTGGGGATGCAGAAGGTATAGGGGAACTAACACTCTGTACCTTCCACTCAGTTTTGCTGTGCACCTGAAACTGCTCTCAAAGATAAGTCAATCAAAAAAAAATTCACCCCTCAAAAAAAGAAAGAAAGATCTAGAAATGGGCTCACACTTATAAAATTCTCTGCCCTTTCCATATATCCTATCACTGCAAAATCACCTGGCTTGACACACATGGCATGGGCCCTAAAGGGCCCATTCCAGTGGTAATCGTGAGACATGATTCCAGAGGATGCAGGATATAGTTTGAATCAGCCATCAGTATATGGCTCTACTTCTCCAAAAGCCAGAAACATGGACCTAGGAATGAAATGGGAGAAGGGGAAGTGACCACTTTCACTGTTTGCTATATTTTTTGATACCTCTTCTTACAGCTTTGAGCTCTTCTGAAAATGCTTCCAACAAGGGACTAGGTTGGAAGCTGAGACTGTCCCCTATTTTAAACTCCAGATGTCACCAAACCAGTAGATCAAGTACTGGCTGGGAATGATTGACTTTGTTTACCAAGGAGGGATTGATTTTTTGTTATCTAATTAGGGTAAGAAAGACTTTGGTGAGAAGCTGAGGTTTCCTTGGTGTGCCTCTTAGTACTCCCATATATAAAGGTAAAATTAATGAAAAATTACAAAAACTCCCAAATCAGGACCATTGTGATTTAAGACATGAATTCTAATAATATTTGTAGATTCTTTTGGGTTTTCTAAGTACATAGTCATGCTTTCTTCAAATAATGACAGTTTAAAGCTTTCTTTCCAATCTCTCCTTATTTTCTTGCCTTATTGCATTTGGTAGGCCTTCCAGTACAATGCTGAATAAAATTTAAAATGGTGATAATTGTTTTCCACCTCTAGAGGAAAGGTAACAATACTCGCTATTAAGTAATATGTTCACTGTAAGTTCTTTTTTGGATATATTTTATTAGATTAATGAAATTCCATTCCACTTCTAATTTGCTCAGGAGTTTTTGTCATGAATGTATATTGAATTTTATTAATGTTTTTTCTAAATGTATTTAGATGATCATATTGTTTTTCTCCTTTATGGTGTTAGTGTGGTGAATTATACTCATTGATTTTTTTTTTAAATTAAAAATCAACTTTGCAATCCTCTGATAAACCACGCTATGTTACTATTTACCAGATAGATAGATAGATAGATTCAGTTTGCTAATATTTTGCCTAGAACCTTTTGCAAAATTGTAAATAGGAGATTTTGGCTTGTACTGACAATTTTCTTTTATTGTAATGTCCTAATCAGGGTTTGCTATTAAAGATATGCTGGCTCCATGTAATTTTTGAAGCATACTTCATGGAACATGGTGATTTAACAGCACAATCTCTGATGCCCTGGGTTCTAATTTCAGCTCCCTTATTTACTGGTTGTGTAAAAAAAAATTATTGACTATATTAAATTTTTAATTGACTATTAAAATTTACCTTCATATGTTAAATAAACATAATAATAGTACTAACTTTATAGGGTAGTTGTGAGAATTAAATGGAATGATCTATGTATTGTATTCAGTACAGCACCTGGCACAGTAAACCCTCAAATGTTAGCTTTTATATAGATGATAAATAGATAGTAGATAGGTAGACAGATAGATAAGAGGTAACACACACACACACACATACAGTTGACTGTGTCAGTTGGACTGTAAGTATAAGTTTAATCTGAAATTTTGATTACCAAATCTGAACTTTGGTATCATGACCTATTTTTATTATCTGCCAACGCAATATTTAAAACCTTTTCTTGAGTTTAGCAGAAAAAAGAACTCTCACTTTAAATGTAACTTACACTGTGCATGTTTAAAATGGCTACTAACTCTGCTTTGATCTGTCCATTGTTTTAGCCAAGGTTCTTCAGAGAAAGAGCCAATAGGATGTGTGTGTGTGTGTGTGTGTGTGTGTGTAAATATATTTATTATAAGGAACTGACTACTGCAATTATGGATTCTGGCCAGTCCAAAATCTACTGGAGGCACAGCAGGTAGAAGTCAAGGAAAGGTGATATCTCAGTTCAAGTCGAAAGCCTCTTGCTGCAGAATTTTCTCTTGCTTGGGGGAGGAAGGCCTTTTTGTTCTATTTAAGCCCTCAATGGATGGATGAGGTTCACCCACATTATAGAGGACAATTTACTTTATTCAAAGCCCACCAATTTAGATGTTAAACTCATCCAAAAACATAGAAATACCTAGAATAATGTTTGACCAAATATCTGGGCTCCCCATGGCCCAGCCAGTTTGACACCTAAAATTAACCATCACATCTATCAACATAAAACCATGCAATTCTGATTTCAGAAAGAATCTGGTTCTGGATTCTACTTACTGATTTCCAGGCTATAAAATATATTTAGGGGTTTTGAATATTTATTTCTTATTTTAATGGGATTTAGAAATATAGGGGAGTTAGAGATGTATACTGAGTATACCATCTTGAATTGGAAGCTTCTATTTTAGAATCTTGGTTAGGGAAGAAAATGGTTTAGAAGTATAGCATCTGAATTATTATTATAATTTGAGGGTGACTGATAGACTCCAGGGGACAGAGTGATTGTGTCTTTTTATTTAGGTAACGGAAGTGAGATTTTAATTATATTAAAGCAGTTGCACATATAGCTAGAGGTTCGGCTACATTCTTCATGTTGGAAATACAAGCTCCCCTGCCCATAAGTTTCTATTCTGTGGATGATGGTGACTGAGCTAGATGAGAACGGTGATGATCATTTTGGATCATAGAAAGGTCAACTGAGGTCCTGCTCAGGGTGAGGGGGAAGTGTGCTTTATTCCTTGTGGCCCAGAATTGACTGCCACAAACTAAAACTCAAATGTGTCAGAGTTTTAGTGTTTTTTTTTCTTGAATAATTCTATCTCTTTTAGCAATCTGTGATCTAACATGGACATTCATCTGCAAATATATCAGACTTACATGAATCAAATGTCAGTTCCAGTCATGTCTGGGATCTGACCATCCCAAGTAAGATAGAAATTCAGGACTGCCTAAAGTCCTATCTTCACAGCTTCCAATATTGATAAGATAATAAAACACAGATAATAATACTATGTTAAGTTTTGCTTCAACTTATGTGAAAAGTGGGAGGCAATAAACATATATATGCATATCAGTGATTGTCCCTTGGGATAAAATATTGGGACTCTACAATGGGAGAAAGGTTTATCTTTCATTAAATACCCTTTTACACATTTGATTTAAATTTTGCCATGTACATATATTTTTTTAATTAAAAGTTCCAATTAAACAAGTCATCTTCTTATAGAGTTAATATTTTTAAAAATAAATTGAAGTGGTTATTCCTTCTGTGAATATAGCTGTGGCTAAATGAGATAAGCCCCTAAACTTTCTACCCAGAGAAGCAAGAAATAGCAAAAGGAATACACATGAGTAGGAACAAGGTCCTGATTGTTGATACCATTTGTTTCCAACCAGTAACTTTTTCTTAAGTACCAAGTAGACATGTAGGTAAGTTTCATGACTCTTCAATAAAATTGAAATCATAGAGGTTTTAATTCCTGGAAAGGACTTTCAGAATACATATGCTTCTTTAATGCAATTGAGTTCTTGTGGTTTAAATGGAAAAGTACCTACTGCAAGGTCTACTTCACATCTCAAGCAGCTAATTTATTCATCTGGGTGGATCTGGCTTAAATTATTGAGAAATCATCAAAACTTCATACCTGGGGCTTCCAAGTAAGCAGAACTTTGCAACTGGATTCACGTCTAAACTTTAGTAGCTTTGCTTTACTGAAAACAATTAAGTTGTTTATATTTCAATATCGTTTTATACGTATTTATTTTTTCTATCTAGCCTACTGGAATAAAGGACTCTCAAGATAACCAATGAAATTTCAAAGCTAGACCATTTGTCTTGCTGTAGGAATTACACTTAACAAAAATTGTCCCTAAAATTTTATTGAAATCCTTCCAGGACCAATAGAAAGAGACGCCTCTTTTTGCCTATGCTTCCAGGATTCCGATGTAAAACCGCTGCCATTTGCACTGTACGCTAATGACAAGCTGGATGTTTGCATGAAAGCCAATATGTTCTTACACTGTTTTTTGAGACAAGTAATAATCAGTCTGTCATCAATGTCATGCTGCAATCAAGCTTTGACAAGGTTTGCAAATAACTTGAAAGGAATTGCTCATCCCTGAACACTGCAGATCAAAACCAGACCTGAACAAAAACTAAAAGTCTTCTGTGTGTCAGCTGCACAGTCTCTGGGAACGTGCCATGCATAAGCAGTAGCAGCAGCAGAGGAAACAACGAATCCACCACCCCGCCCCCCCATGTCAAATTTTTTATTGACAAGAACTTTTCTCAGCTACCGATCCTGGGAACGCACTATTCAAAACCATGAAGTAGCCACTTGAAATGCCCAGCCTGACTGGAAGTACTAGTTATCTTATTCCTGAAAATTAATGGAAACGCAAGTAATACATTCATCCTAGGCGTGGTGTGTATTCTTAACTCATGGGCTGGAGCAGATAGGATGGCTGATCAAACTTGGCACTGCCATCAGTGAGAAGACTGTGTGCACAAGGGATTGAGGCACTAATTGCTTTCTTTTCCTCTCCTCCCCTCCTCAATCCTTCCCACCCAAGAAAGGGGTAAGATGTGTGTTATTTATTCACTGCTGTCCTGACACTTGTTAATCTATAAGCTTTCACAGTCATAAGAAACAAGTTCAACTTATATAACTGAGAATAAGTTAAACTTATGCAACTTTGGAAGCAAGAACCTTTGATGGAAAAAAGGGTTTTTTTTTTTTAGAAGTATCAGCTGGTCACAGGTCTGCTCAGAGCTTCAAAACTTGTTTGTACTTCTTGTTTGTATAAATAGCTGGACAGCCACATGACATATGGATGTAAGCATTCATGAATTATGCCTAAAATATGAGTAGGGATTTGAGATGTGAATTAACTGTTGATTTTATTTTAGCATAAGAGAAGAATTTGGTTCAGTTATCTTGTTCTTTACAAGGAACCTTAAAAATAAGGTGCTACTGAGGGAGCATAAGACATTCAAAGTTAAGTGAAGATGGTAATGAAAGGATAAAAAGCAAATGCATCATAAGTAAAAAGTCCACATTGCAAAAAGAAAGGCTATATACAACATATTTAAGATTATATCTTATGGGATTACAATCATTTGAGACTATAGGCTATATAGTCCTCAGAAGAATTGTCTAATAAAGTTTTCATTTAATAAATATATGCTGAGCACCACAATAATGGCTCAGTACCATGTTAGATATTATGAGCGATAAGCATGATGTATACGAATGAATCCCTATATTTTCAAGGAGTTTACAATCTTGTTAGGGAGAAGACACTAATGTACACCACTGTGTAGCCATGAATCTTTGAAAGTGCATAATATAAGCACTGAAATATGAGACAAGAACCACTCTTGAACTAGGCTGAGGACTTATAACAAATATCCGTAGGCAATTTCTCTAAGTCATTGGCATATCCCGAACTTTTACAGTCTTCTGAGCTTACTTGTTACCATTTGACTACAATCCAAGGCCCACCCTCATGAATACAGGAAGTCCAGACCATTTCAGCTGTTTCTGAGGTCCCCGCAATGTGGACTGCACTTATATACCTAGACTCTCGCCTGTCACCTCTCAATTTTGACTGCTTAGCTGGGATTCTTCAGCTATTGCTTCTGTCCATCCTGTTATTGGATCTCTTTGTTGAGCTCATCCTGTCTGTTCAATTTCATCCAAAGACATGGATGTTATGCTCATGGATACATACTTTGGCTTCCCTACAACAGTTTACCTGTGATTGTGTTGGTTTAACAAATTGAACAGAAGTCTTAAGGACTGCATTAAGGATTTACAATGCAGAAAAATAAACTTAAGTTGGTTATAAAGTAACTTGTCTCCTGGACGTATTACCTATGCCTGCTCTTTTTTGCCCAAGCCATATTGCAAGACCCTTCTATCTTCCTCTGGAATCAGAGACCCTTCTCTCCCAACTACCTAGGTCTCCAGCATCCTTCCTCTGGTTTCCTCACTGCAAATCCCAAAATCAGTTAACATGACAATACCTCAGTGGTGTGGCCTGTGCTAAATAAAGCCAGATTTTTATATAATTGGTAAGGCCTTTTAAATCCTCTCATCTCAAACATGTCTTATAGAGTAAGCTTTGGGTCTTGTTAAGATTAGTAACTCTCATGCACTGCAGAAGAAAACAAAGACTTATTTCTAGGCTTCTAGTAATTTGATTGGCAAGACTAGATAGACCCTGAAACTACCTGTTCTTTACACTAGTCATTAATATTCAAATGAGGAAAAAACCTAGATACTATTTGTTGAATTCTGCTTAAAAATGCAGTACTGTTTATCCATTTCTTGGTATCAGTCACTCAAATACACTACAAATCCACCTTACATTTCAACAATTGCTATGTATCTGTAATTGCTGAAAGAATTCACACAGCACAGGGTATGGTACTTCCTGTGGAAAGAAAGAGTTTTAAATCATTATCCATGTTATGGTTGGAACCCAGTATTTTAATACATAGTTAATTTTTAAACTAATAACATTCCTGAAAACTCTACATTCTTATGCAATGACAAAGTTCAGTGTAGCAAAGTTTGTGTACCATTTAACAGAAAAGTTTTGCAGCTCCCAATATATAACATTGGGGTCTGTAAATATATTTAATCTTTCTCTGTTTCCTAGATTCACCTTTGTTTCCCTTTCCATGATAGCATTGAAAAATTAAGTTAACCTAGAATTCTCAATAGAGAACTCTCTCCCTTATGGAAAACTAAACCCTGATTGTAATTAGATATTTTGGAGAATCCATAGGGAAGTCATATTCTAAAGTATTACTTATGAGTCTCTTTTAATTTGTGTTGTGCTTTTCAATTCCATTTCAAATAGCTCAGCAAACTTTCAAAAAATAGTAAAGAATACCAATTGTTTTAGGACACTCAGAGGTAATTGGGCACAGAATCAAGTACAGAGTTCTGTGGCAACATCCTTGAGATCTCCTGGTGGACTCACATTACTTCATTAACTCCCTTGTTCAACAAATATTTACTAAATGTCTGCTAAAGAAGGTATTGTGTTGGGAGCTAATGAGTCAGTGTTGAATAAGAAAGCCAAATACTGACCTTCAAGGAGCCTGTAAAATAATCAAAGAGACAAATGATGACCAAGGACACAAATACGTGAATAAAATAATGACACATTGTATTGAATGCAAGGAAGGAGATAAAAACAACATATGATAAAGTGAAAAGAAGCTCAAGTGTTCTTAAACATATGAAAAAAGTCTAAACTCAAAAAATATGAAAATAAATATAAACTAAAACTACATTGACAGCGTTGTTTTACCTTCCTTATTGACAAAGATTGAAAAGTTCGATAGCACATTCTATAAGAATGAAAAACAAAAGGGTATTTTGATCATTACTGTAAATCAATTCATGTTGTATGAAAAGTAATCTGGCAATATCTATCAATATAAAAACACATAAATTTTGTGGCTTATTTCAGAAATAGCAATATGACCTATACATATTTTCTCACTTATGCAAAATTGTGTCATGTACAAAGTTATTTACTGTAATGTGTTTTTAGTAAGCAAGATTGGAAAGTATCTAAACATCCGTTAACAAAATACCAGTTTAATAAATTATACTACATATATATATATATATATATATATAAAACAATGAAATGTAGCCATAAAACAGAATGAGAACACAGTTTTTTGCTTGTTTGCAGATATGGGCCAACTATAAAAGTGTTAAATAAAAATAATTAAGAGTATACAGTTTGCATACTATGCTAAAAAGAATGTGTATGTTTTTGTTTGTATATGCCTAAAATAGCTCTGAAAGTGGAGAGGGAGAGTTTTTTCAATGTACACATTTCCTTTTGTACCTTTAAAATTTTGAATTATTTGAATATATTATCTTTTAAAATATTTAAATATTGTTATAAAAATAAAAATTCCTAGTAGTGTCTACTGTGGTATTCATATTATTAGCTCTATAAAATGTAGAGTCCAAGAGCAAAGTTCGTGAAAAATGTATTATGTCAAACTTAATCTCCCAATTCATCCCTTATGTTTGACATAAATGCACTACTATGTGTAAAATAGATAGCTAGTGGGAACCTGCTGTATAGCACAGGGAGCTCAGGTTGGTGCTCTGTGATGACCTAGATGGGTGGGATGTGGTGGGAGGGAGGTCCAAGATGGAGGGGATGTATGTATACATATAGCTGATTCACTTCACTGTACAGCAGAAACTAACACAACATTGTAAAGCAATTATACTCCAATTTTAAAAAAGTATTATGTCAGATCAACTAAAATAATACACAGTAGAATCTATTAGATTTAAGGTGCTGTGATCTTGGGATATAAAATTAAAATATAAACCTTCAAGAGAATGCACCTCAGTGGAGGAACTGGATATTTCCATAAAAAGTAAATGGTGATAAATGTGATTAGTAGGAGTACAAAGACTTTTCACTATACCTTTCAAAATTCTTCCAGAGTTACCATGAAGTATTGGGTTTAAATAATTACTAAAAGTTTCTAGTGTATTATTTATAAAATACTGTTTATTTAACTAAACTCCTAAGGTATTGTGGGTCATACCCTTCAAATATTATTGGCATACATGTGGTGAAAACTATTCATTCAAATCGAAAAGGAATCCTAAAAAAACCTGCATTAAGCACTTATTTAATTATATCTATTATTAAGATTATACAACAACTTCTTCCAGTCAGAAATCTGTTTCCCACCGGAATTACATAGAATACACTCCAAATAACATGGTAAGCGGATAAATTAACTATTTTTAAATAACTCGATCTGTTTTATTTCTTTTCTACTATTGACCATTTCATTTTCTACTCATAATTTTATTAAATGGTTTTGAAAGTACAATGATGCAACTTATATGTGTAATCTAAAATATGACACAAATGAACTTATCTACGAAACAGAAACAGACACAGACTCACAGATATAGAGAATTTACTAGTGGTTGCCAAGGGGGAGGAGGATGGTGGAGGGGATGGGGTGGGAGTTTGGGGTTAGCAGATGCAAACTAATATATAGAATGGATAAACAGCAAGGTCTTACTGAATAGCACAGGGAACTGTATTCAATATCCTGTGATTAAACCGTAATGGAAAATAATATGAAAAAGAATATATATATATATAAAACTGAATCACCTTGCTGTACAGCAAAAGTTAATACAACATTGTAAATCAGCTATACTTCAATAAAAATGTTTAAAAATTAAAGTACAGTGATGCATACAAACCACATTTTTGTTATTATTTTTTAAACATGCGCAAGCTTGAGATTACTTAAAGATCTATAGTATCCCCTAAAGCAAGATGAAAAGAAGTAAAACCAGACATGAGTATTCAAAACAGAACTACAAGATTAGAAATCTGAATGTTATGAAAAGTGATACAATAGCAATAATATGTAATCAAATTAATCACTTATATTTCCCCTTCTGAGGAGTGGATCCAGAATTTGCATATCTTCAAGTGTATATAATCAGGGAGTGGCTTTTTAAGAATAAAAGTAATATATGTACAAATGTAAATTCAGATACAAAGCCTTGAAAGGAGGCCTTGCAAGTGAGAAACCCTGAAGCTTCAGCTTCTTTTGCTTCATAGAAATCCCCTCTGCTTTTCTTAGCAAATAGAATTTTCCTTAAACTTTATTGTCTGGTTTAATCTGAATATTTATATGGGGGAGGAGATGTAAATAACAATAAAGTCATAGGTAATTGAAAAAAGTTTTCCTTCTTGCTGTCTAGATTACACTTCCATTTTTTAGGTTTTCTTCATTTGACAAAGAAAGTAAAATTAAATCTGCTATATCAGATTCAGACCAGACCAGAAATTTCCACTCACAGAACATAGCATCTTGCAATCTAATTTACATACTCTTCTTTTAGCCCACGTGTGGAAATTCAACAATGATTTTTTTCATTCCTCACAAGTGGTTTGTGGTAACAGTTCTGACAATTAATTCTCCCACCATCAAGCATTTATTAGTATGAGAGCACGTAGCTCTTTTCTAAGAGTGCCCCTCCTTTCAGTCTTGACTGCAAAGATATGCTGAATTTCCCCTGATAGTAAGAAAAAAACAGATATTTCTAAGCTTTCTCTCTTTCTCTATGCTGGGTCCAGGAGTGGGAACCAGATTCAACTAATTCTGGTAACCACGTTATCTAACTCTCATAACAGGGAAAATGATGGAGGAAGAGAGGAGGCAGAAGTTCTGAGAAGCATCCCCTGGTTATTGTTGCTAGGGCAACTGCTACTTGGCATCCTCCAAATAGTCATCGTCTGTCACACTTGGGGTATAATTCACAGGCATGCAACACATCTAAGTGGATTGGGGGGAAAAGAGTGAGGGAGGGGATGAGGATTCAAGAAAATAAATAATGAATTTTAAACAGGCATATAAACAAATATGTATGCCTAATATTTAGAAAGAAGAGAAAGGGTGGGCATAAGAGGAATAGTTTTGAAAATATGAGTGTCACTGCTAAATATTAATGGTTTTCTTATTACACAAATTAGTTAGCCTCTACTCCTTCACAATAATTGTCTACCCATCTGCCTCTTTTTATGAAAATCTTTCTTGCTCCAAGTACTAGTCTTCTGTAGTATGACTTCAAACTGAATATATGCAAAGATTTATATATCATTTTCCTTTTTACAGTCATCAAGAGAGCAAAGAACAAAATACTTTTTTACTGTTTACCAGAGTGTCTGACTCAGAAGCTAGCCTGGCTTTGTTATAGGAGAAGATACAGTGTTTATTACCTAAATAATCATTAACACAAACAGACATGAGCCCTGAAATATGCTTGCTAAATCTAAGTTGTGCAAATGTGCTTGCTAAATCTAAGCTGTGCATTTGTTTTTCTTGTGTCTTCATTTCTTACAGCCAGGTTATCTGCTTAATCTTTCTAATCACTGTTGCTTTTCTTAACATTAGAGGAAAGTTATTTTATACATTGTGGAAAGAAAGAGCTACACTGCTCCAGTTTATATAGCAGAAAAGAAAGCTTTAAAAATATCTGTCATCAAAGTCACATAAAGCCCCAGCAGTTTCAACCTCCTCTTAGCTTTTGCTGGTGTCAGCATCATAAAAATGTGAAAGAAACTCATATCAATGTACCACATTTACAAAATGAGTTTAATAGCAAATGCATTTTTGGAAGCAAGTGGGAAGAAGAAGAAAGAATTTTAACCAAATTGTGATTAATAAATTTTTTTTAAAAGTGTAGTGGGGGGGACCTTGAAGATGGCGGAAGAGTAAGACGCGGAGATCGCCTTCCTCCCCACGGATACACCAGAAATACATCCACACGTGGAACAACTCCTACAGAACTCCTACTGAAGGCTGGCAGAAGACCTCAGACCTCCCAAAAGGCAAGAAACTCCCCACGTAACTGGGTAGGGCAAAAGAAAAAACAGAGACAAAAGAATAAGGACAGCACCTGCACCAGTGGGAGGGAGCTGTGAAGGAGGAAAAGTTTCCACACACTAGGAAGCCCCTCCGCGGGCGGAGACTGCGGGAGGCAGAGGGGGGAGTTTCGGGACCGCGGAGTAGTGCACAGCGACGGGTGCGGAGGGCAAAGCGGGGAGATTCCTGCACAGACGATCGGTGCCGACCGGCACTCACCAGCCCAAGTGGCTTGTCTGCTCACCCGCCGGGGCGGGCGGGGCTGCGAGCTGAGGCTCGGGTTTTGGTTTTGGACGGAGCTCAGGGAGAGGACTGGGGTTGGCGGCTTGAACATAGCCTGAAGGGGTTAGTGCACCACGACTAGCCGGGAGGGAGTTCGGGGAAAAGCCTGCACCGGCCGAAGAGGCAAGAGACTTTTTCTTCCCTCTTTGTTTCCTGGTGCGCGAGGAGAGGGGTTTAAGAGCGCTGCTTAAAGGAACTCCAGAGACGGGCGCGAGCCGCGGCTAAAAGCGCGAACCCCAGAGACGGGCGCGAGCCGCGGCTGAGGGCGCGAGCCCCCGAGACGGGCGCGAGCCGCGGCTGAAAGCGCAAACCCCAGAGACGGGCGCGAGCCGCGGCTGAGGGCGCGAGCCCCCGAGACGGGCGCGAGCCGCGGCTGAAAGCGCAAACCCCAGAGACGGGCGCGAGCCGCGGCTAAAACCGCGGACCCCAGAGACGGGCGGGAGACGCTAAGGCTGCTGCTGCCGCCACCAAGGGGCCTGTGTGCGAGCACAGGTCACTCTCCACACCCCTCTTCCGCGGAGCCTGTGCAGCCCGCCACTGCCAGGTTCCCGGGATCCAGGGACAACTTCCCCGGGAGTACGCACGGCGGGTCTCAGGCTGGTGCAACATCACGCCGGCCTCTGCCGCAGCGTCACGCTGCCTCTGCAGCCTCAGGCCCGCCCCGCACGTAGTGCCCCTCCTACCCCCATCCCCCAACCCCCGGCCTGAGTGAGCCGGAGCCCCCGAATCAGCGGCTCCTTTAACCCCGTCCTGTCTGAGCGAAAAAAACAGACGCCCTCCAGCGACCTACACGCAGAGGCAGGGCCAAATCCAAAGCTGAGCTCCTGTGAGCTGTGAGAACAAAGAAGAGAAAGGGAAATCTCTCCCAGCAGCCACAGAAGCAGCGGATTAAAGCTCCACAATCAACTTGATATACCCTGCATCTGTGGAATACCTGAATAGACAAGGAATGATCCCAAATTGAAGAGGTGGAATTTAGGAGCGAGATCTATGATTTTTTTCCCTTTTCCTCTTTTTGTGAATGTGTACGTGTATGCTTCTGTGTGAGATCCTGTCTGTATACTCTTGCTTCCACCATTTGTCCTAGGGCTCTATCCGTCCATGACTTTTTTTAAAAATTCTTTTTCTTAATAATTAAGTTTAATTGTAATAACTTTATTATACTTTACCTTCGTTCTTTCTTTCTTTCCTTCCTTCCTTCCCTCCTTTAGACAACGAATCACCCCAAATTGAGGAGGTGGTCTCAGGGAGCAGGATTTATGATTTTTCCCCCTTTACCTCTTTTTGTGAAGGTGTATGTGTATGCTTCTGTGTAAGATTTTCTCTGTATAGCTTTGCTTCCAACATTTGTCCTAAGGTTCTATCCGTCCCTTTTTTTTTTTTTTCCTAAATATTTTTTAATTCAATAACTATATTATACTTTATTTTATTTTTACTGTATCATCTTTCTTTCTGTCTTTTTTCCTTCTTTCCCTCCTTCCTTCCTTCCTCCCTCCCTCCTTTCTTTCCTTCTTTGCTTCTTTCTTCCTTCCTTCCTTTCCTCCTTTCCTTCTTTCTTTACTCATACTTCTACTAATTCTCCCTACTTTTTCTCCCTTTTATTCTGAGCTGTGTGGATGAAAGGCTCTTGGTGCTCCAGCCAGGAGTCAGGGCTCTGCCTCTGAGGTAGGAGAGCCAACTTCAGGACACTGGTCAACAAGAGACCTCCCAGCTCCACATAATATTAAACGGTGGAAATCTCCCAGAGACCTCCATCTTAACACCAGCACCCAGCTTCACTCAACGACCAGCAAGCCACAGTGCTGGACAACCTATGCCAAACAACTAGCAAAACAGGAACACAACCCCACCCATTAGCAGAGAGGCTGCCTAAAATCATAATAAGGCCACAGACACCCCAAAACACACCACCAGACGTGAACCTGCCCACTAGAGAGACAAGATCCAGCCTCATCCAGCACAACACAGGCACTAGTCCCCTCCACCAGGAAGCCTACACAACCCACTGAAACAACCTTAGCCACTGGAGACAGACATCAAAAACAATGGGAACTACGAAAGTACAGCCTGCAAAAAGGAGACCCCAAACACAGTAAGATAAGCAAAATGAGAAGACAGAAAAACACACAGCAGATGAAGGAGCAAGATAAAAACCCACCAGACCTAACAAATGAAGAGGAAATAGGCAATCTACCTGAAAAAGAATTCAGAATAATGATAGTAAGGATGATCCGAAATCTTGGAAGTAGAATGGACAAAATGCAAGAAACAGTTAACAAGGACCTACAAGAACTAAAGATGAAACAAGCAACGATGAACAATGCAATAAATGAAATTAAAATCACTCTAGATAGGATCAATAGCAGAATAACTGAGGCAGAAGAACGGATAAGTGACCTGGAAGATAAAGTAGTGGAAATAACTACTGCAGAGCAGAATAAAGAAAAAAGAATGAAAAGAACTGAGGACAGTCTCAGAGACCTCTGGGACAACATGAAACGCACCAACATTCGAATTATAGGGGTTCCAGAAGAAGAAGAAAGAAAGAAAGGGACTGAGAAAATATTTGAAGAGATTATAGTTGAAAACTTCCCTAATATGGGAAAGGAAATAGTTAATCAAGTCCAGGAAGCACAGAGGGTCCCATACAGGATAAATACAAGGAGAAACACGCCAAGACACATATTAATCAAACTGTCAAAAATTAAATAAAAAAGAAAGCATATTAAAAGCAGCAAGGGAAAAACAACAAATAACACACAAGGGAATCCCCATAAGGTAAACAGCTGATCTCTCAGCAGAAACCCTACAAGCCAGAAGGGAGTGGCAGGACATACTGAAAGTGATGAAGGAGAATAGCCTGCAACCAAGACTACTCTACCCAGCAAGGATCTCATTCACATTTGATGGAGAAATTAAAACCTTTACAGACAAGCAAAAGCTGAGAGAGTTCAGCACCACCAAACCAGCTTTACAACAAATGCTAAAGGAACTTCTCTAGACACGAAACACAAGAGAAGGAAACGACCTATAGTAGCGAACCCAAAACAATATATAAAATGGAAATAGGAACATACATATCGATAATTACCTTAAATGTAAATGGACTAAATGCTCCCACCAAAAGACACAGATTGGCTGAATGGATACAAAAACAAGACCCTTATATATGCTGTCTACAAGAGACCCACTTCAGACTAGAGACACATACAGACTGAAAGTAAGGGGATGGAAAAAGATATTCCATGCAAATGGAAACCAAAAGAAAGCTGGAGTAGCAATTCTCATATCAGACAAAATAGACTTTAAAATAAGGACTATTAAAAGGGACAAAGAAGGACACTACATAATGATCAAGGGATCGATCCAAGAAGAAGATATAACAATTGTAAATATTTATGCACCCAACATAGGAGCACCTCAATACATAAGGCAAATACTAACAACCATAAAAGGGGAGATCAACAGTAACACATTCATAGTAGGGGACTTTAACACCCCACTTTCACCCATGGACAGATCATCCAAAATGAAAATAAATAAGGAAACACAAGCTTTAAATGATACATTAAACAAGATGGACTTAATTGATATTTATAGGACACTCCATCCAAAAACAACAGAATACACATTTTTCTCAAGTGCTCATGGAACATTCTCCAGGATAGATCATATCTTGGGTCACAAATCAAGCCTTGGTAAATTTAAGAAAACTGAAATTGTATCAAGTATCTTTTCCGACCACAACGCCATGAGACTAGATATCAATTACAGGAAAAGATCTTTAAAAAATACAAACACATGGAGGCTAAACAATACACTACTTAATAATGAAGTGATCACTGAAGAAATCAAAGAGGAAATAAAAAAATACCTAGAAACAAATGACAATGGAGACACAACGACCCAAAACCTATGGGATGCAGCAAAAGCAGTTCTAAGGGGGAAGTTTATAGCAATACAAGCCCACCTTAAGAAGCAGGAAACATCTCGAATAAACAACCTAACCTTGCACCTCAAGCAATTAGAGAAAGAAGAACAAAAAAACCCCAAAGCTAGCAGAAGGAAAGAAATCATAAAAATCAGATCAGAAATAAATGAAAAAGAAATGAAGGAAACAATAGCAAAGATCAATAAAACTAAAAGCTGGTTCTTTGAGAAGATAAACAAAATAGATAAACCACTAGCCAGACTCATCAAGAAAAAAAGGGAGAAGACTCAAATCAATAGAATTAGAAATGACAAAGGAGAAGTAACAACTGACACTGCAGAAATAAAAAAAATCATGAGAGATTACTACAAGCAACTCTATGCCAATAAAATGGACAATCTGGAAGAAATGGACAAATTCTTAGAAATGCACAACCTGCCAAGACTGAATCAGGAAGAAATAGAAAATATGAACAGACCAATCACAAGCACTGAAATTGAAACTGTGATTAAAAACCTTCCAACAAACAAAAGCCCAGGACCAGATGGCTTCACAGGTGAATTCTATCAAAGGTTTAGTGAAGAGCTAACACCTATCCTTCTCAAACTCTTCCAAAATATAGCAGAGGGAGGAACACTCCCAAATTCCTTCTACGAAGCCACCATCACCTTGATACCAAAACCAGACAAGGATGTCACAAAGAAAGAAAACTACAGGCCAATATCACTGATGAACATAGATGCAAAAATCCTCAACAAAATACTAGCAAACAGAATCCAACAGCACATTAAAAGGATCATACACCATGATCAAGTGGGGTTTATTCCAGGAATGCAAGGATTCTTCAATATACGCAAATCTATCAATGTGATAAACCATATTAACAAATTGAAGGAGAAAAACCATATGATCATCTCAATAGATGCAGAGAAAGCTTTCGACAAAATTCAACACCCATTTATGATAAAAACCCTCCAGAAAGTAGGCATAGAGGGAACTTTCCTAAACATAATAAAAGCCATATATGACAAGCCCACAGCAAACATCATCCTCAATGGTGAAAAACTGAAAGCATTTCCACTAAGATCAGGAACAAGACAAGGTTGCCCACTCTCACCACTCTTATTCAACATAGCTTTGGAAGTTTTAGCCACAGCAATCAGAGAAGAAAAGGAAATAAAAGGAATCCAAATCGGAAAAGAAGAAGTAAAGCTGTCACTGTTTGCAGATGACATGATACTATACATAGAGAATCCTAAAGATGCTACCAGAAAACTACTAGAGCTAATCAATGAATTTGGTAAAGTAGCAGGATACAAAATTAATGCACAGAAATCTCTGGCATTCCTATATACTAATGATGAAAAATCTGAAAGTGAAATCAAGAAAACACTCCCATTTACCATTGCAACAAAAAGAATAAAATATCTAGGAATAAACCTACCTAAGGATACGAAAGACCTGTATGCAGAAAATTATAAGACACTGATGAAAGAAATTAAAGATGATACAAATAGATGGAGAGATATACCATGTTCTTGGATGGGAAGAATCAACATTGTGAAAATGACTCTACTACCCAAAGCAATCTACAGATTCAATGCAATCCCTATCAAACTACCACTGGCATTTTTCACAGAACTAGAACAAAAAATTTCGCAATTTGTATGGAAACACAAAAGACCCCGAATAGCCAAAGCAATCTTGAGAACGAGAAAAGGAGCTGGAGGAATAAGGCTCCCTGACTTCAGACTATACTACAAGGCAACAGTAATCAAGACAGTATGGTACTGGCACAAAAACCGAAAGATCAGTGGAACAGGATAGAAAGCCCAGAGATAAACCCACGCACATATGGACACCTTATCTTTGATAAAGGAGGCAGGAATGTACAGTGGAGAAAGGACAGCCTCTTCAATAAATGATGCTGGGAAAACTGGACAGGTACATGTAAAAGTATGAGATTAGATCACTCCCTAACACCATACACAAAAATAAGCTCAAAATGGATTAAAGACCTAAATGTAAGGCCAGAAACTATCAAACTCTTAGAAGAAAACATAGGAAGAACACTCTATGACATAAATCACAGCAAGATCCTTTCTGACCCACCTCCTAGAGTAATGGAAATAAAAACAAAAATAAACAAATGGGACCTAATGAAACTTCAAAGCTTTTGCACAGCAAAGGAAACCATAAACAAGACCAAAAGACAACCCTCAGAATGGGAGAAAATATTTGCAAATGAAGCAACTGACAAAGGATTAATCTCCAAAATTTACAAGCAGCTCATGCAGCTCAATAACAAAAAAACAAACAACCCCATCCAAAAATGGGCAGAAGACCTAAATAGACATTTCTCCAAAGAAGATATACAGAATGCCAACAAACACATGAAAGAATGCTCAACATCATTAATCATTAGAGAAATGCAAATCAAAACTACAATGAGATATCATCTCACACCAGTCAGAATGGCCATCATCAAAAAATCTAGAAACAATAAATGCTGGAGAGGGTGTGGAGAAAAGGGGACACTCTTGCACTGCTGGTGGGAATGTGAATTGGTTCAGCCACTGTGGAGAACAGTATGGAGGTTCCTTAAAAAACTACAAATAGAATTACCATATGACCCAGCAATCCCACTACTTGGCATATACCCTGAGAAAACCAAAATTCAAAAAGAGTCATGTACCAAAATGTTCATTGCAGCTCTATTTACAATAGCCAGGACATGGAAACAACCTAAGCGCCCATCATCGGATGAATGGATAAAGAAGATGTGGCACATATACACAATGGAATATTACTCAGCCTTAAAAAGAAATGAAATTGAGCTATTTGTAATGAGATGGATAGACCTAGAGTCTGTCATACAGAGTGAAGTAAGTCAGAAAGAAAAAGACAAATACCGTATGCTAACACATATATATGGAATTTAAGGGAAAAAAATGTCATGAAGAACCTAGGGGTAAGATAGGAATAAAGACGCAGACCTACTGGAGAACGGACTTGAGGGTATGGGGAGGGGGAGGGGTTAGTTTTGACAGGGCGAGAGAGAGTCATGGACATATACACACTAACAAACGTAGTAAGGTAGATAGCTGGGGGGAAGCAGCCGCAAGGCACAGGGATATTAGCTCGGTGCTTTGTGACAGCCTGGAAGGGTGGGATGGGGAGAGTGGGAGGGAGGGAGACGCAAGAGGGAAGACATATGGGAACATATGTATATGTATAGCTGATTCACTTTGTTATAAAGCAGAAACTAACACACCATTGTAAAGCAATTATACCCCAATAAAGATGTTTAAAAAAAAAAGAAAAAAAAAATAATAATAAATTGCACTTTATCAAAAAAAAAAAAAAAGTGTAGTGGATTAAAAAGCAAGGAATAAAAATCAGAAAAAGCAATTGTTGGTAATGGCATCACCAAAAGCTTTTCTTTTCCCTTTAGAGAGAATTGTTAAAGTCCTCCTATGAAAGTCAAATATATACTTCCATGTAACCAAAATAATAAAACTAGAAACCAAAGCAAATAAAGAAAAAAATAATTTAATTACTGGGCTTAACATTGCATGTTGGTTCATACAAAACCAGCCAGGCTTCAGTATTATTTTACATGTTTATTTTTAATGGAATCACCCAAATTATGTGAACCAATACACTCACTGCTTGGAACTCCAGGGAAAGGATAATCACATAATGGTAGCCATAATAAAAACAAAAAAGATAGTTTACTTTTGCTAAGCATTTAGTGATTCAATAGTTTATAGGTTATACTCTATATAAGGTTATTATAAAATATTGATTATATTCATTGTGTTGTACATTACATCCTTGAATCTTATTTATTTTATACTTAGTAGTTTGTACCTTTTAATCCCCTTCACCTATTTTGCTCTTCCCCCAACCCTCTCCTCACTGGTAATTACTAGTTTGTTCTCTGTATCTGTGAGTCTACTTCTCTTTTTCTATATTCATTCGTTTTATTTTGTAGATTCCACATATAATGAAAACATACAGTATTTGTCTTTGTCTGTCTGACTTATTTCACTAAGCATAATAGTGTCCAAGTCCATCCATGTTGTTGCAAATGGCAAAATTTCATTCTTTTTTTATGGTTGAGTAATATTCCTTTGAATATATATATATATATATATATATATATATATATATATATATACCACAAATTCTTTATGCATTCACCTGTTGATGGACACTTAAGTTCCTTCCATATCTTGGCTATTGTAAATAATGCTGCTATGAACATTGGGGTGCATGTATCTTTTTTTTTTTTTTAAGATGTTGGGGGTAGGAGTTTAGTAATTTATTTATTTATTTTTGCTGTGTTGGGTCTTCGTTTCTGTGCGAGGGCTTTCTCTAGTTGTGGCAAGCGGGGGCCACTCTTCATCGCAGTGCGTGGGCCTCTCACTATCACGGCCTCTCTTGTTGCAGAGCACAGGCTCCAGATGCGCAGGCTCAGTAGTTGTGCTTCACGGGCCTAGTTGATCCGCGGCATGTGGGATCCTCCCAGACCAGGGTTCGAACCCGTGTCCCCTGCATTAGCAGGCAGATTCTCAACCACTGCGCCACCAGGGAAGCCTCACATGTATCTTTTTAAATTAACGTTTTCTTTTTCTTTGAACATATACCCAGGAGTAGAGTTGCTGGATCATATGTTAGTTCTATTTTTAATTTTTTGAGGAAACTCCAAACTGTCTTCTGTAGTGGCTGTATCAATTTACACTCTCCAAACTATATACTAGGGTTCCCTTTTCTCCACACCCTCACCAACACTTATTCCTTGTTTTTTTGATGATAAGCATTCTGAGGGGTGTGAGTTGATATCTCATTGTGGTTTTGAATTGCATTTTCCTGATTATTAGTGATGTTGAGTATCTTCTCATGTACTAAATATTTATTATCCTCCAGACACTATCATGTAAACTTGATAGGGTTAACTCATTTAACACTCACATACAGTTATGAGGAAGTCACCATTAAATTATTCTTACAGTACAGATTATGGAATTAAAGCTCAGAGAAGCTATGTAACAGGCTCAAGTTTGCATAACAAGGAAATGACAGTACCAAGACAGAACCTTTGTTTTTTACATTAGTGTTACATACTACAGGAATCTGATTGGATGCCCAATCTCCATGTGGGCCTGTGATCTCTTTTCACCTGGAGTAGTGTTTCTGTGATTTTAAGATGCAGCTTCCCTAAGTAACCACCCACCTGTTTATGGTGGATGCTTCTGATTGTCCTTTTTTCTGGATCACTGGTTCCTACCCCAGATCTCTTTTTACACTTACATTTGCACAGAAACAATATTGCAGGTGGAATCAACTGAGGGTCTCACCTGTGTATCCTCAGCCTTTCCCTTCCCCCAGGATCCTCTACTGGCAACATGTTGCTTAGGTAGGTATCTAATCCTTGGTAATATCTTCTACTACTTCCCACCATGTTGCTTTGATTTAAACACCTTGGATATTTGACCATTTGAATTTGCATTTCCTATACTTTGTACTTAGGGAGTTGATTTCTAGAAAGACACTACCTCCCTCCCCAAAACACACACACACACACACACACACACACACAAGCGAACACTCCACCTCTTGATAATTCTTATGCTTATTTCTCCATCATGCAGAATAGAATTGTCCAGTATAACATGACCTGTACCCTACTATTAAAGATAAACCTCTCATGAGAATAAATTCTGAGAGAGCAATGAGTCTTGCTAATTTCTATATCTGCATCCCAGATAAATACCTAGTGCTATTCCTTATGCACAGAGAATTTAAATAAGTGATTGTAATTTAAATGGTATCATATACCAAGAAACTAGCTTTTTAATTTACATTAATGAGTATACTAATCAGTATAGGCTGGGCTGTGCAATAACAAGCACACCCAAACCTCAGTGGCTTTTCCTAAAAAAAGTTTATTTTCTACTCACCTTGCTCATGCCTTGTCGGTTAGCATGGGGACTGTGCTCATCATAATTATTCATGTTCCAGGGAGAGAAAAAGAGAGAGAGAGAGAAAGAGACTGGATGGATCCAAACTATAATTTCACTCATAAAATCCCCCAATAATGAATACAAGTTTTACTTCCTTTCAAAAGAGTGTTATCAAGATGCAGTATGTTCAGATTTTACTGAAAATCACTCAGTAGAAGATCAGATTCCTATCTAGTGCCACAGTTCACACATGGTGTAGGGAGTCAATGGTTCCAAGATTATCTCCCCAAAGAATGAGCAGATTACAAGAGTCACAAAGGATAGGAGACAGCTCTTTCTTCACCCAATTATTACTTGCTTTAGAAAGTAATGAGAAGACACTGGGACTTCCCTGGTGGTCCAGTGGTTAGGACTTCACCTTCCAGTGTAGGGTGTGCAGGTTCGATCCCTGGTTTTGGAGCTAGGGTCTCACATGCCTTGTGACCAAAAAGCCAAAACATACCACAGAAGCAATATTGTAACAAATCCAATAAAGACTCTAAAAATAGTCCACGTCAAAAAAAAATCTTTAAAAAAAAAGCAATGAGAAAATACTGCAGATATTCTAGAAAGAAGAAAAAAATGTAACATCAGCCTATGGTTACTTTCATATAGTCAGTCCTGGCTATTTGACTTTCCTGCAGCATGAGATTTACCTTTCCTTTGAACTTCACTTCTGCTTTATAGATTATTTCTGAAATGTGGACCAAGAAATTCAAGTACTCTAGCAATGATTTCCCAACTTCAGAGACTCTTCCAAAAGCATTCCTCTGTCCTGTATCCTGCCTTACAGTGTATGTCTATATTGTGTTTACTCCTGGATATTCAGACATAACTGAGCATTTGGGGGAATATAAATGGGACAAAACTGAAAGCATCTATTTGCATGGAGAGTAAGAATACTCCTAGGAAAGAGTTATTCTTGAAGTACCATGGATCTTGAAACTACAACTTTGACCTAGTTATGAGACCTTAGTTATCGGAAGAGAATAGAGATTCTAAGCACAGTGCGATGACTCTTGTAAAAATCTGATGTTGGCCCACACCTTTGCACGCACATCCTTATGTTTGGGAGAGAGAAGCCTAAAAGTGTACTAAAAGGGTAGGTTTGCTGAACTCTGTCACATGCCAGTGCCCAAGAAACACCGTTTGAACCTTACAAAAAGGAGAGAGTGTTTTTCTAAAATCTCTTCCATAATTCCCACACAGTGTTTGGATCCCATTGAACTCAAGGGACCACTAAAAGAGAACCTCTCTGCCTAGCAGAGCAATGAGAGAGACCACCACATTCTGAAGTGGAAAACAAGTCACGCCAGTGCCTGCTACATCAAAAAGAAGGATAGTGGCTGCTTTGCTGGCAGAGGAGAGGCAGCCATCAGAAAGAAGTTTCTGGATCTGCTAGTTCATAGCAATGAAGGTGCCCACCACACTTAGAGAGCAGCAAGTACACTCTCTATGACTGGTGGAAGCGGAGCAGTCATCAGAGGATAAACTGCTCTGCCTAAAATAGGGGCAAGGAGAAGTGGCAGAGCATTCTAGATCTGAGGACATCCAGTCTTGGACATTGGCCATAGCAGCAAGGAACGGCTATGCCACATAGAGCAATTTTTGGCATTTTTCCAGTTAGTTCCCCACATGTGTGCTTACTTCACAACATTTGACAGATCTTTGGAGACTAACATATATGAGCCCAGAGTCTTTGCAGGAAGGCAAAGTATATGCATTATTAGTAGATGAAGGTAATCATCTTTCTTATTAATTTAAACATGTATATGACCTCATGTATACTCATCAGTTGGTGAGGCTGAGAAAGTTCAAATTTCTTAGTGTCACTGTTTTCAAACATACAGGTAATTTTGTATTAAATTATGCTACATATTTGTTAATGGCAGTTCCAGGAGCAATTTGATTTCCCCATAAATTGTTTGCAAAGCATACCAGAGGATGGAAAACTTCTAGAAAGATTATATTTTGAAAAACTGATCCAAAACATACCATGTAAATTGTTCTTAGCTTAAGTCACAAGAAGCAATCCTCCTTACCTAAATGTTTTGTGCTTTCCATGATCTCTCTTTCAATTATTTTTTGCCCTAGTAATTTATTTTCTGAAATGTTGACAATGCTTTAAAAGTATAATTACTCTAATTTTCTGCAAAGAACATGACAGATCAACAGTTGTTCTTGAGTTTTCTTTGTTCTTTTTTTTCTATGTGTGTCTTTGTGTGCATGTGCATATGTTCATGTGCTTGCTTGCATCGAACACTTCTAGCAACATCTCTCAAAGAAAGCCACAATTCCAAATAAGAGGGTGTGAAAAGAATTTCTGAATTCTTCGTGAAGCAGAGTTTGAAAATAAGCCCTCTCTACAGTGTAAATTACATCCTGAGGATTTGTACATACCAGGAGCTCAATAAACAGTTGTTGAATAATGGAATCACATATTTATAAATTTAATTAGGGATTAAATTGAAAGCTCAACTAATCTGTTATCCAAGATGGTGCAAAAATTGTTTCTGTGGTTCCCCAACTTGACAAATTCAGTCTCTAGAACCAAGAAAAAGGATGGGTCCCACTATACCCTTAAGGCCTTCATTCCAATTGTATATCTTTATTTGGAGAATTCCTACTTATATCGAATTGAAAACTTGCCTCTCTGAAACATCACCCATTTTGCCCAGTGATTTTCTATGAAGTATCGCAGAGAAAATCTACTACTTAACCTATATAAGATAACCTCAAATATTTTAGAGCAGTCATTATTTGCCCTCTCAGGGACTGCTTTTCAGTTTAATATCTCCAATTTCAACCACTATTTCTATACCCTTCACCACCTAGGCCATTCTTCCTGCTATTTTATCCAATGGGTCATAACCTTGTTAAATTTTAATCCTTAGAATTAAATGCAAAATTTCTGATAATAACTAATCAGTATTCATGATTCACTCTTTCAATAAATATTTTATGAGCACCTATTATAAGCCAGCTATTACAATAAGGACTAGTGGTTAAACAAGACTGGTAGCCTTTACCAGTCTTAGGAGTCTTGGAGTCAAAGATCGTGCTGGGATTGTGGCAGAGATAACCATATTAATACCAAATTACAACTGCGGTAAGCTTACAATCAGAATCAGGATGAAATGTCTTTTTCTGGACATTATACTACAGAAATCTAACATTACGTTGGTGTTTTTAACATCCACATAGAAATTGTAATTAAAATAAACTATTGGTCATTCACATTTTTGTATAATTTTCTAATAAGGTCAGCCATAAAAGTACACACATCTGGTGTTGAATTTCTCAGTGTGTGAAAGAAGCAAAACCAGAAAAGGAAAAGCCTAAGGGAAAACATGATAAAACATCTCTAGATTTCTGATAAATTGTAATTTGTAAAAAGAAACATATGCTTAAACAGAAAACAAAAATAAAACCTCAGAAAACATATACTTCAAAGCAAAGAATTTTGTTTTCCCTTGAGACAACACAGCTCAGTGGACAGAAAACTGAAATTAGAAAACTGGATATCAATCTATATAGTTTAGGCTAAAATCACTTACTCTCCTTGAGGCTTAATATCCTTATCAGAAATATGGAGCTTAAAATTTCCCTTCTTTCCTGATTATCATCAGGAGTGCTAATTCATTTGATAATGTTTGAGAATAAGATGAGATAATGTATGAAAATGAGTTAAAAATAATGAGCCACAATGCAAAGGTAACTATTTGTTTTTACAGAAGAAGGGGAAAAATTGTAAATACAGCCAATACAGAATAGCAGATGTTGACTTATTCTCTTACCATAAACAGCAATAAAATGGTGTTGTCATGCACAGATAATGCAGAGCTGTGATCCTTAAAAAGAGGAACACATGCCAGGTAAACTTCATATTTACCTCAGCTTCTCATCTGGGGTCAATTTCCAAACTGAACCAGAGAGAACAGAGACAAATATAGAGCAACAGTATTGCTGAGCAGAGAAACAGAGATCAGAAGAATTTGGGGCTGCTAAAGTAACTGAAATTTATGAGAAAGAATCTGAGGAAGAGAGACATAGGTAGAGAAGGACATCCAGAAATCTACATGGGGTCTCTCTTGATTCTTTTATGAAGTACTAAGTTGCATTTGCACAGGGTGTGACATCATGGGGTCTGAAAGAGATATAAATGGAAGCTGAATAAAAATTCTAGAGGTTTCTCAGTTCTGAGAGTACTGGAGTTCTAACCAGTCAGAGTAGATAATCATGCCTAAAAAGCCATTGACTTTCAGACTTCAGAAAGACCAAGTTTTAGGAGTAAGACTGCTCTAGACATGACTAATCCTTGACAGGATCAAGCTGATCTGTTAGTAAGTCAATCATGCCAGAAAAAATTTAATATTCTTTAAAAGAGACTACATAATTTGGATTTAAGCAATCTAACTTCCACAGTGTCTAGTATACAAACAAAAATACTAGACATTAATAAACAGAAAAATAAAAAATAGGCAAACAGTAGACACAAGATGAAATGTAAAAAAAAATCACAGATTGGGCACTGCTGAAGAATATATCAGTGAATTGAAGACAGGCCATAAAAATTGTGCAAACTGAAGCAAAAACTAAAAAAATGTAAACACAAAAGGCCTCACTGATGTGTGGGTCAATATGGAGCACGGGTAAATATATGTAAAAATATTTTTAAAAATTAGCCCACATATCCAACAAACATAAAAAAGAAAACAAAAAACACAATTTGGGTAAACACAAAGGAAAGCACACTTAGGCATATTATTGTGAAATTGCTAAAGCTCAAAGATAAATAGAAAAGCCTTAAATGGAGCCAAATAAAAGACACATTATATACAGGAAAAATATAACAAGAGAAATCATGACTTGTATAGGAAACTATACATTTCAGAAGACAACTGAACATTTTTAAATGCCAAAAGTTTTTTAAAAAAATATGTCACTCTAGAATTCAATACATTGCACAAAAAATTCCTCCAAAAAAAAAAAGAAAAAAAAAAAATTTTTGCTAAACAAATGCTGAGAGAAGTTTTCACCAGTAGATTTAAAATTCAATATTGAGGGCTTCCCTGGTGGCACAGTGGTTGAGAATCCTCCTGCCAACGCAGGGGACACAGGTTCGAGCCCTGGTCCAGGAAGACCCCACATGCCGCGGAGCAACTAAGCCTGTGCGCCACAACTACTGAGCCTGCGCTCTTGAGCCCATGAACCACAACTACTGAGCCTGCGTGCTGCAACTACTGAAGCCCGTGCGCCTAGAGCCCGTGCTCTGCAGCACGAGAAGCCACAGAAATGAGAAGCCCAAGCACCGCAACAAACAGTAGCCCCCTCTCTCCACAACTAGAGAAAGCCCGCGTGCAGCAACAAAGACCCAGCACAGCAAAAAATAAATAAATTTAAAAAAAAATTCAATGTTGAAGGAAGTTCTTTTGAATGAACAGGTACCATATAAAAAATCAGTTTGAAGGAATGAAGAGAAGGAATGATTAATATGTGGTTAAACATGAAATATGCTTTTATAGTTTTTCTTAATTTTTAAAAGACAACTGACTGTTTAAAATAAATATTAATAACAATGTATTTTGAGGTTTATAACCTCAAAATAGGTAAATGGTATGAAACAATAGCACAAAAATAGAAGTATAAGGAGAAATATATTGTCATCAGATTCTTACATTAAGAGGTGATAGAATACTACTTTGAGGCAGATAGTAAATTAAAGATGTATCTTTCTTTGAAAATAAAAATAAATGATGGAGGTGTATTTAAATATGTAATACAGGAGATAAAGTGAATTTCTAAAGGTCCATTTTAGAATAATCTAACAGAGGGCAGTTTATTTAATGAGCCAGGAGCCTCCTGATACCAAACAATAGGGAAAAAAGAAATAAAGAACAAGTGGCACCATAGAAGACAAATAACAAGATGAAAACTTAAACCCAATCACAGTCATAATTATATTAAATGCAAATAGACTAGACACTCCAATTAACAGATAGATAATACGCAACTTGCCAGAAACACAAACAATGCTCAGCTCCCAATACTGCACCACTCCAGGAGAAGACCATCCACTTAGTGTCAGTTTGACAACTTTAGACCTCCTTCACCCTGAATGATTCATCTTGACTGGAATTGCCATATTCTGTATACCTTTGCCTTTTCTGCTTCATAGAACCTCAGCCAGCACCAATATGTATGTGCTTACAGAGTATCATCTACAAGCACCAACACTGCATGAAACCAAGGGACTTATGTTATAGCAAGAGGTATGGCTATGGGTATACAACAATGAGATCTACTGGTCCTGATGCATACAACACCTCCCAGAAGCTGCCAGAATGACCTTGCAATAGAATGGCTTAATGAAGTTGCCGATGAGGCACCAGCTCAGATATGTTACTATGTGTGAATGAGTACCACCCTCAAGGATGCAATATATATGCTTAATTCACGACCAATGTATGGGGCTGTATCTTCAATTAATAGATATCATGGGTCCAAAACGCAAGATGTGAAAGTGAAAGTGTTTACTTGTTTACCATCACTTTTCTTAATCCATTCTCCTGGTCCTTGCAACATTGAACTCTGCAAAGGTCTTTGGAGATCCTGTTTATCCAAATGGTTAACTTCTCCAATCGTGCCAACAACAGTCTCAATAGATTTCATTCTCTGGCTACTGCCTGGGCACTCTGAACTCATGCCAAGAAACCAGCAGAAACCCAGAAGAGTCCCTGACTTGAAGGGGTTAGTCCCTGGTTATCACCGGGAGACAGAGCTGCTGTTACACAATGGAGAATAAGTTTTGCACTCAGATGACATACTTGAATATTTTTGGTGTCTCCTTTGCACAATTTTATCAGTTAATGAATAAATGTAGCAGCCACATCCAAAGAATGGCATGGTGACGGGCTCTCGGTACCCTCAGATAAGAGGTTCTTTATTATGCTACCAAGTAAACCTCTTAAAAGATTTGAGTTGCTAGCCAAAGGTGAGAGGAATCTCTTGAGGCTGGAGATGATGAATATCAGTTGTGGCCAAAAGACTCACCTGAGTGATAGAGGTTATAGTTCATCCCACTAAACTTTCTTTTACACATTTCCTCAGGGAAATGAGGCCCACCAGAGTCCTGATGGATCTGTTCCCAGGAATTTTATGAATTAAGTGGATCCAAGTGGCACAAAGGATGAAATATAGTAAATGCAGTCCTGTGCAACCCAGCACCTCAGCCCTTTAATACTAAAGGAATTATTCTCCTAGCTGCTGGAAATGTTGGCAGATAGCTGGATGTGAGCTCTTCAGTGAATTGCTCTCAACTAAAGAGAACCACCTCATCTAAGGCTATATACCTCCTCCTCCTGTGACCTAAGATCAACAACTGATTGAAACAGGGTCATAGAAGTCCAGTCACTTTGCTCTAGTTCAGAACTTTTAAGGTCTATCCTAGATTTTGATATGTATTCCCATCAGATCAGTTGAAGCCTTTGTGGTGACTGCATTTTTTTGACCAACTTCTAACTAATCCCACTTTCATGGCTTTCACCATAGGTTTATCCCAAGAGAACATGCTGCAATAAACTTCCTGCAAGTTAATCTGTCTCATAGTCTGACCTGTGACACCTATAAACAGAAAACTGTAAAAACTTTACTGAAAATAAATTAAATATCTAAATAAATGCAAAGGTACATTAATAAGTTATAAGACTTAATATTGCTAAGGTGTCAAATATTCCAAGGTGTCCTTTGAATTCAATATAACCCCATTAAAATTTTTGTAATATTTTTGGTAGAATTTCCCAAGGTGATTCTAAATTGTGTATGTAAATAAAAAGTATTTAGATGGTCTAAAACAATCTTGGCAAAGATAGATTTAGAGGATTTACGTTTCCTGACTTCAAGACTTTGAATCAAGTACATTAATCAAAACAATTTAGATTGGTATAAGTATGAACAGATAGATTCGATGAAACTAAAGAGAGAGTTGAGAAACAGACCCAATTTGTACACTCAATTAATTAATTTTCAACAAAAACACTAAGTGCAATTTAATGGAGAATGAAAAGCTTCCCACCAAATGATGCTAAAACAGACATTCATGTGGAAAAAAAGTGAACATCACTACCTTATTTCATACAAAAGAATTAATTTGAGATGGATCATAGATTTAAAAGTACACACCAAAGTCATAAAGCTTGTAGAAGAAATTATTGAAGAATTTCCCAAAACACTTTGTGTTTTAGGTAGGACACACAATGCATTAATCACAAAAAGAACAAAAAGATAAATTGGATTCCATCAATATTAAAACAGTTGCTCATATAAAACACTTTAAAAAGTGAAAAGCCTTGGGGGAAATATTTAGAACACTTGTGTCTGGCAAAGGAATTCTATCCAGTATATACCAAAACCTCTTACAATTTAATAACAATAAAGAGCCAAAATTTTAAAAATGAGCATAACACTTGAATAAACACCTCACAAAGGAACCTAAGGAAGATACACGAAAGGCAAATAAGCATGTAAAAAGGTGCTCTGCATCATTAGTGATCAAGAAAATGCAAAGTCAAACCATAATGCGATATCACTTCACACAAATTAGAATGGTTGCAATTAAAATATTTGACAGCCTGAAATATTGGCTCTTGGAGCAACCAGAATTCCCATACACTGCGGGTGGAAAACTATTTGGCTATTTCTTACAACGTTAAACATATACTTATCCTTTCATTTAGCAATTCAATTCCTTGGTATTTACCCAAGTAAATGAAAACATGTCAAATGAAAGATTCCTAGAAGATTGTTCATAGAAGTTTTATTCATAATAGCCCAGAGCTAGAAACAATACAGATGTTCAACAGTAAAATGGATGAACAAATAGTAGTGTATTCACACAATGGAATACTACTCAGTAATAAAAAGAATGAACTACCGATACACTCAAGAACTTGGACGATTCCAAAAAATATCCCACTTACATGAATTTCTAGAACAGACAAAACTAATGCATCATGATAGAAATCAGAAAATAACTACCTCTGAGGTATTAATTGACTAAGAAGGGCAAGGAAAAAAATCCTGAGGTGATGGAAATGTTCTATCTTGATAGGGGTGTGGGTAGCACAGGTGTATTTTTCATATACTCTACACTCAAGATTAGTGTATCCCACTATATAAAAACTATACCTCAAAAAATTTAAAAATAGGAAGTAAAATTATATGTCAAGAAAGTACTAAGGGGCAACACATTGCAACATTTCTGGGAAGGTCAAGACCAAATTATAAGTTGGTCGTTTTTAGTGACCACATAATTCAATTTTATCTTCTCTTCCTCCTTGTTAAATGTCCTTCTTTTTCTCATCAGTCAGGAGATAAAATTTGGTGAGCATCCATTATAGATGAGGTACTGTAATCTCAGGTTTCCTGTATCTGATATGTCATGGCAGATAGCTAACCAGTTAATTAAGTTACAAGTTGTTTGAATGTAATATGTTTCCTTTTCTTTACCATTTGCAAGAAGACTGGAAAAATTAATAGGGAAGAAAAAATCAACAGTTGGTAATTTTTCAGTCAGTGATAAAATGGTTGGGAAGATATTTTTTTGGTTGGAATATCCCTAGCCCCCATGAAAGGACTGAAGTCTTATATTCTTCATGTTGAATCCTTTCCATCTCTCAAAGAGTTTGATGGAAATGAAAAAACAAAACAGATTCATTTCACAGTAGTTTTACTTCACTGTGTCATGTAGAGCATGCTTCCCGGCAGTTGAAGTGTCATTGGAAAAGCTTGATAAATATGTGGATTTTGAGCCCTAATCTTTCAGATTCTATTTTAGCAAGACTCTGCAGTCAAGCTCTTAAAATAGTATTACAGAGAGTTAGATTTTAGAAATAAATACACAAAGACTCTTTGAAGAAAAGATAAAGTTTTATATGAGAGATTGCTATAGACTGTTTGTGCCACCCCCAAACTTCATCTATTGAAAATTAACCCCCAACCTGATGATATTTGGAGGTGGAGACTTTGGGAGGTGATAGGTCATGAGGGTGGAGCTCTCATAAATGAGAATTTGTGTCCTTATAAAAGAGATCCCAGAGAGATCCCTTGCCCCTTTCTACCATGTGAAAACACAGATGGGTATCTATGAACCAGGAAGTGGGCCCTCACCAGAAAATGAATCTGCTGGCACCTTGATCTCGGACTTCCCAGCCTCCAGAGCTATGGGAAATAAATTTCTGTTGTTTATAAGCCATGCTGTCTGTGGTATTTTGTTATAGAAGCCCCAATAGAATAAGACAAAGATCATCATAGGCAAAAAAGTATAGCTGTATGAATGATTTCTCTCTTCCAAGGATTTACACCTCCCTCTTGGTTCTTTTGTCTTACTTCAGTCTCCATGGACACATGGTTGTCTCCTTACTGCAAGACCCAGACGTGGACAAAAGCTCCTTTCCCATCTTGCTCCTTGCTTAACAAAGAAAAGCTAAACATTTGAAAATAACTTCACTAAGAACTAAGGAGCAAGTAAAGGAAAATAAAGAAAATACAAAGTTAGCAAAGGCTTAGCCTAATAAAACACAGATTTCCGATCCAAACATAGCTGAATTGAAGCCACAATTTAATTGAAGCCACGGTCCAATTTACCAACATTCAGGCCACGGTTTTACTTCCTCCAACACATTCTACTGATTAGAGATTTGCTTAGGTTTGAAATAAAAACAAAAAAAGAGCACTCCTTTTAAACTTACAAATTACTCCTCAGGGAGGTCAAACCTATCATAAATTTTAATCAGATAATCTTGTGTTGTTTTGCTTCTTTTCCTAATACAAAGCTGAGATAATTGGAGAGGAGCAGGGTTAAGTAGTCAATTTTGGAGCAAGAAACCCAGCAGGGTAACAGGTCAGAGTGTGATCTTTTAGCAACTCCTTGTGTGCCCATGCTAGAGACCCAAAATGTTCTTTACAAAGGAACTTATCCTTCTTTTTTCAATCAGAGTCTCTCTTTTAGTCCTCCACCTTGAAAGATGCTTCCTCTAATCTCCTGGATTTTTAATTCTCTTTGCATGGCCCCCTTCTGACCAGTGACCCAATTGGTCAGTCTGTGACTTGGTTGTAAGTTACTCCCCTGGAAGATTCCGCTCATTTGATTGGCTTTAATCTCTACATTCTGGCCTCTCCCCTGATCTTGGCCTAGACTCTAAAAGCACTGCACTACAGCCTAGTGTGTGCTCAGGGATCCTCCTTGTCTGGAAGTTGACTCAGATGCATGAGGACATAAACTATAGAACTCTGGGTGAGGAGTGCTCTCAGGGCACTCAGTATGTGAGTAAGGATCGTGTGTGGGGATTCTAAGTTGAAAAGGAGCAAAGGAAGTGAAGGAAGAGACTGATATATTTTTTTTGACCCTGGGAATTACATTAGCTTGCAACACGTATCAAATCATTTTGCTTTCTCTAATGACATGAACGCCAGAGGTTCTGACCCCAGGGATATTTAAAGTAATACTTAAAGATAATTAATAGATTCGCTCTGCTTTTCCTCTGTCACCTTGAACAGACCTTCTTTTTCTCATTCTCAAGATATAATCCTTGGCTTTTTGCTCTTTCCTCTCTCTGCTCTATATAAATCATTCTTCCATTTACACATTTTCAAATTCTGTCTCTATGCTTTTGATTTCTCACTGTGTAATGTATATTCAGTACTATTCCTTCTACACTCTATTTTCCTTAAAAATAAATGTTACTTGACCTGTGGCTTCCAATAGCTACTTTCCTCCTGCTGATAGAATTATTTGCTGACAAATTTATTTGAAAGTCTAGAATTATTTGCTGATGAAATTATTTAAAAGACATTACATCCAAAGCACATGTTTTCTTTTCCCTGGTTTCTTACATACTGCCATCTGGTTTCTGTCCCTGCTCTATTTCCATCTACAATCTCTCTTAGACCTCTTTGCTACATTAAAAACTATGAAGGCTGCTTCATTAAAAACCATGAAAAAATTTTAGTAAACTTCCCTCCTTCCTGAGTTGCCAAGACCAAGTGGAGCAGGGGTATACAATGAAGAAAAATAGTACTAGCAAGACTAAGTATAAATTGAAAGCTGCTCCACTCCTAATGAAAAATAACACACCATTACTGAGGTCCTACTATCTCCAAGACACTTTATTTAAATGCTAGAGAAATAAAGGTGGAAAAAAAAGGATGGGTTGTTGACTTCTTGGGTGATTGATGAGTTATTGAAAAGAATTCAAGAAATTATAATGTGAGTTTTTTCTGAGTGAATGTGAGTTCTAAAACTCCACTTGCAAAGGCCTAATAGATGTTTCATACACTAACATGCATGTTGAAATGCATGTTGAGCAAGTCCATTCTTACAGTATATGTACCTGCTCTTTTCTACCAATGAAGAGAGATTACATGTGTGACTTATGGCAATAACAAACAAGGTATGAACATCCTAGGAGATACTTGATATATTTCTCTTTGGGTTTATAACTAAGTACAGGTATGATTTTAGAGAGTCAAGTTGACACTTTCTGACATTTACAAATAGTCATTGAATTACATTATTGATTAAAATATCAATAATTACTGGCTTTTTATTAAACTGTTTATGTTTTGTTTTGTAAAATCCAATTATAAAATTGAACAAAAGTGTTAAAAATTATTATTGAAAGAGAAAAGATATAATGTAAAAAATTACTAAATAAACATAACTGCTGCTCAGAAAACAAACAAAAACAAAAACAAAAAATATAAAGCTTTGAGCAAGTTAGTTTAAAACAATTAAGCTTCAACACTATTGTCACTTTGGGCCAGACCATTCTTTCCTGTGAGAGGCCGCCCATATTGCAGGGTATTTAACAGCACATCTGGCGTCTACCTACTAAATGCTGGTAGCACCCCTCTTCTTTCAGGAATGATAATCAGAACTGTCTCTAGACATTGCCAAATGTCCCCTGGAGGGAGCACAACTTGTCCCCAATTTTGCACCACTGGTGTAGATGGGATCACATAAGATGGAGAAGTCCAAATCCTGTTTTTAACATATAGAAACAAAAAATAACATTCAGGGGGCTTCCCTGGTGGTACAGTGGTTGAGAGTCCACCTGCCGATGCAGGGGACACGGGTTCGTGTCCCAGTCCGGGAGGATCCCACATGCCGCAGAGCGGCTGGGCCCGTGAGCCATGGCCGCTGAGCCTGCACGTCCGGAGCCTGTGCTCCGCAACGGGAGAGGCCACAACAGTGAGAGGCCCGCGTCCCGCAAAAAAAACAAAAACAAAAAGCACATTCAGAATACATAATTTTTATTTTATGATAATTTCCTATTTTTAAATTTTAGAAATACATTTTCCAATTTTAGGTTTTTAGAAAATGTTTACAATGAGGACACATCTCACTAAGCAAACTACTTCAATAGTTATTAACACCTCTTTGTATATTTACTGCTTTAAACCACATAGTTTTTCCACATTATGAGATCCTTTGACATATTGAGGTAAATTTTAAATAATCTTAATTAATCATATAGGACTTTATGAATCTGAACTGTGGGCTGTACCATTATCTATATATTTTAAAATAGCATAATTTCGGCTTCTGCTTATGCTTTAAATTCATTACAATATTTTTCATTTATATCAATTTCAATAGTGGTATTATGATAACCTCAAGAAATTAAAATTTTCAGTTACTTGTAAAGGTACCACTTTCTCACAAAAACAAATCTGGATATAAAAATAAAATAGTGAAATAATTATCCTACCTCTGACAAATGGGGGAGAAGTATTCATTAATATTGCTTTTGTAATAATAGTGGTAATGATGTACATTATACTTTTAATTTCATTTTCTGGTCATCACCGTGCTAGCTTTAAGTCAGGCTCTTACCCCATCCTTAAAGAAACAGCAGGAGTGATGGTTCTCAGATTTTTCTGCCTCAACGTTTTTCAATTAGTAATAATAGCTCAAAATGGCTAGGATTTTCACTGGGATGAGGGGGGTGGATTAAACACATGCTCTGTCAGGAAGGGGTTCTCAAATTCTCACCTGTGGTTGCACATGAGTACCTCTTTGATACTGAATACTGATATCTAGATCTCATCCCTGGGGAATTTAATTTAATTTGTCTGGGGAGGGGCCTGGTCGTGTTATTTATTGAACTCTTTGAATGAGTCTAATATATAGCCAGGATTGAGAAACATTACTGGAAGAGAATAGGGCTCAACTATGAAAAAGCTATGTGTAGTTTAAAAAAGTCCTTTGGTTAATTTTCATGGACCTTCTTTTTTTTTTGATTAATAGTGCTCTTTATTAAACTGTATTTATAACATGCCATTTAAAAACTAGCACAATGCAAGAGTACATTCAGCCATTTCTATAAGATGTATTATTAGTAGGAAGTGACCTCATATTGTCTTCTGACAAAGTCCATGGTTGAAGGATGAGCTGCACTGTAGGATATAACTGGTGTAGTGCTGCTTCTTTGTTTTGTTTTTATTAATTTTTATTGGAGTATAGTTGCTTTACAATGTTGTGATAGTTTCTCCTGTACAGCAAAGTGAATCAGCTACACGTATACATATATCCTCTCTTTTTTGGATTTCCTTCCCATGTAGGTCACCACAGAGTTTCATGGACCTTCTTTAAGGGACTATCCCAAGAATGAATTGTCCATGAACCAAAGATGTCTCCTCTCCTATCCTCTCCTCTCCTTTCCTCTCTCTCCTTCTCTCTCTTTCTCCCACTTCCACCCCAAAGATGGAAGCCCAATTAAAAAAGTACTTTACAATGCAGCATTGGAAAGATTTGCATGGAATAGGATGCTTTCTTTAACATTAGGATTTAATCTGGGAAGATGAGGCTCAGGGGCGTTACCAAAAAGAAATTTCTCAAAAGAGTGGGGACAAACACAAAAGCCTCTGTCCCTGAGGATGGATTTGGGGAACTTCTCTGGCCCATAGATCTATCCAAGACACTGAACAGTTTCTGCCTTTGTGAGCTATGTATTCTAGACACTGAAAGTCACTCTGAGAGCCTGACTGTACTAGCTGCCGTGTCAGCTCCCAATCCTATTTTATGTATGCTCCAAACTACAAAACATCTTCCTTGTAGGACTGTGTGGCTGCAATAAATTTGGTTACTATTTCTACATCTCTTTTATCATCTGTAAAATAAAGTAAATAGACTAGATAATTACCAAAATCGATTCCTGCTCCAATAATTTACATTCTTTCTTTGCAAGATTTTTTGCAAAGTAATTATTGTTATGAGCTTTGAAATCCCAATGACACATATTAAGTTAAATTAAAAGGTCTTGGATATTTCTCTGCCTTCAAAGTTAATCATGGACCCTCATATTCTCCTCCTCCTCTTCTTCCAGTTCTGTTTTGCGTTGGCATTTCCTTTTCTGAGATAGTTAAGGCAGGGAGATAGACTAACTTTCTATAGAGGGAAATTAATGGGCTTAGTGTGAAACACAGAAGATAGGGAGTAACAACTGAAGTAACAAAAAAGAGAGAGGAGGAAATGAGATCATAGACACCAAATGCACATAATTCTTAAAGATAGGAACTTGCACTAATGAGGTGTCAGCAAGGTCAAGTAGATAAGTACTAAACTTAGAGGTTTCTGGTTACATGGGCATTTGAGTTTGAAAATGGATTGCACACTCTCCTCCAGCCCCCAACCTCAGAAAGCTGCCACAATCTCTCCTGCTGCTTTGACAACTCCCCTTAGCCCTTCTCTTCCTGCAGAGAGTCATGAGTAATAAAGCCAAGGCCCTGCAAAGATGCCCCTCACCCTTACTGTGGGCAGGTGCTGTCATTCAAAATACACCCAAATTCCGTGGAGAAGAAGACATTATCACAGCATTGCAATCGATCTCCTCACTGCTAAAGAAGTTAAATCCACGTGACCTATATTCATGTACAGATTAGCTCAGATGGAAAAATGAAGACTAGTGACAGTGAATCATGCTGTAAATACAGGAGTTCATAAATAAATAAAATCCCTCTGGGTAGAAAGCTCAGAGTTGAAATAAAAATGATAAAATGAAAAAAAAGAAAAATATAAAAAACATAAAACTTTGGGGGAACTGGTATAACAATTTTTTCCAATACCTGTAAATATATTTTTGCCCTGGATAGACCACCTGAGGGAGGTTGCACCAGTAGCTGAGTGACAGATACAACCTGAATTGGGGAACTTAGATAATTCTGTTTTGGTCAACTCCTTCAAAAAATAAAATACGCTAATTGTAAAAAAGTTTCAAAATTAATGACTAAAAAAAAAAATCCCTTATTTTAGCCCCCCAATCCTAGTCTCTAATAGTAACCACTGTTACAAACTGTGACATTGTGTGTGCCAAAGTCACACACACACACGTGTGCAGTTGTCCCTTGAACAGCATGGACTTAAACTGCATGGGTCCACTTACACGTGGATTTTTTTCAGTGGTAAATACTACAGTGCTATACAATTACTGTGCAGAAGGTTGATGCCCCAACTACCCCCATTGTTCAAGGGTCAATTGTATACACATGTGTACGTATATATAGACATGCATATATTTCAAATATGCTTATATTTCACATATAGCTACTAATATAAATGTGTATTTACATCTTTACATTCACATATGCTTTTGATGTAAATGCAATCATATTTTCTACCTTGATGAACATTTCTCCTTTTTTTAATTCAATATAGTCCCACTTCCTTGGGTTAGATCCTGGCTCCATCACTTAGTACCTGTGTAACTTTAAGATATGTTCAAATTCTCTGTGCCTCAGTTTTTCCACCAAGAAACAGATGTAATAGTGGTATCTACTTCTTAAAGTTGTAATGAGGATTAAATGAAGGACCATATAACAAGATCTTAGGATAGTGTTTGCACATCAAAGTGCTGTAAGAGTGTTAGTTATTATTTTGATAATCATCATCAATATCATCATAATCATCTTCATCATTACACATATGGATGGTGTGGTACTCTGCCCAGATCCCTTCTTCAGAACACTTCTGATGACTCATGACCATGCCCCTTACTGGTAGTTACCCACACAGAACTGTTATGAACAAAGTTATGCTCACATTCCAGGGTATAATCCACAGCTAATGACTGGCTGATATGAGGACACAAATGCTCAGCCTCCTTAGCCTTAATTGGACAATTCTAAAGGGCCGTCCCAGATCCAGAGATCTCTGTAAGCTTATGTGACAACTTCTCCCTTTGCTCAATCCTGTTTTCCTCACTCACTTTATGCTTACAGATGTCAGTCCTGAGATCACTCACAAACTAATGTGCTGCATACAACTTCCTATCTCAGAATTTGAACTGTAGATCAACCTCTTCTTTGAGGACTGCAATTCATCCTGCTAACCCTTCTTCTGTAAGTTTGTCTAGGAAACTTGATGAGTCATAATCTTGAAGGAGCACTTCCCAAATGGAGTGAACTCAACCATAAAGTGTAAGGAGATCTGAGTAGTGCAAACAGAGGACTGCAGTGTATAGTATGGGAAATGGCCCAGAACCCTCATCAGGGCCATAGAACTCACTCTTGGAAGCTCATAATATCAGCTATTGACAGTTTTAGCTCAACTCCAAACTAAGAATCGCCCTCAGTCACAAAGAATTCCCTTGCCCAGTGTTCCATCTCAAGGTAGACCATGGCCAATGACTGTATGGTGTGGGAATACAATCCCTCTTCTCCACTTTACCACATTCTGCAGAACTCTGAAGGACCATCCAAGGTCAGGGTTTTTGGTAGTATCAATTACAGTCTTAGTTATACTTACACTGCAGGTCAGATTCTCCTGTACCTAATCCTGCGTTTCTCACTCTTTCACTCCCCAGTAAAAATTCTGGACATGTCTCTCCATCTCAGAATATGTTTCCAGGAAACCTAAACTAAGATATCATATCATGAGTATCTTTCTATACCAATAGATAAATATCTGTCTCATTAAAATGCCTGCACAATTTTCCATTGTATTTATAATTTATAGTGGCATAATTTACATAACCAGCAAGTTAGGTCATTCTTTTTTTTTTTATAAGTTAACCTGCTGATACCCAAAGTTTATAATAATACAAAGACTTGCAGGCCAATTTTATTTTAAAATATTAATACAAAATTCATAAATCAACATTGGCAGAAATAATCTCACACAGTAAAGTCATGGATTAAGTTCTGATGTCATCTAATAAAGCAAAAATAAAAGATAACAAAAATTACTCTTTAAAAGTCTCTATATTGCTTTTAAAGTACAGTGCATATGGATTTGTGTCTATAACTTTGTGCAGTAATATGTGTTTATAAATGTTTAATGTATACAGTGTTTCCTCCAACACTGGAATAATTTACTGCTTCTTTGGGTGAACAACAGATAAAGTCATTGGCTTGGTATAAGAACTATGTCATATGTTAAATACTTTAAACATTAGAGTCACATGCAGCATGAAGAAAGAGAAAATTAATGTTTACCAAGGTTTGATTTGTGACCCAAGATATGCTCTATCCTGGAGAATGTAAATGATTTGATTTCCACTTGCATGGAATATCTTTTTCCAACCCCTCACTTTCAGTCTGTATGTGTCCCTAAGTCTGAAGTGGGTCTCTTGTAGACAGCATATGTACAGGTCTGTTTTTGTATCCATTCAGCCAGTCTATGTCTTCTGGTTGGAGCATTTAGTCCATTTACATTTAAGGTACATATCGATATGTATGTTCCTATTATCATTTTCTTAATTTTTTTGGTTTGTTATTGTAGGTCTTTTCCTTGTCTCATGTTTCCTGCCTAGAGAAGTTCCTTTAGCATTTGTTGTAAAGCTGGTTTGGTGGTGCTGAATTCTCTTAGCTCTTGCTTGTCTGTAAAGCTTTTAATTTCTCTGTCGAATCTGAATGAGATCCTTGCTGGGTAGAGTAATCTTGGTTGTAGGTTTTTCCCTTTCATCACTTTAAATATGTTCTGCCACTCCCTTCTGGCTGGCAGAGTTTCTGCTGAAAGATCAGCTGTTAACCTGATGGGGATTCCCTTGTATGTTATTTGTTGTTTTTCCCTTGCTGCTTTTAATATTTTTTCATTGTATTTAATTTTTAATAGTTTGATTAATATGTGTCTTGGAGTGTTTCTCCTTGGATTTATCCTGTATGGGACTCTCTGTGCTTCCTGGACTTGATTGACTATTTCCTTTCCCATATTTGGCAACTTCTCAACTATAATCTCTTCAAATATTTTCTCAGTCCATTTCTTTTGCTCTTGTTCTTCTCAGACCCCTACAATTTGAATGTTTTTGCATTTAATGTTGTCCCAGTGGTCTCTAAGACTGTCCTCAATTCTTTTCATTCTTTTTTCTTTATTCTGCTCTGCAGTAGTTATTTCCACTATTTTATCTTCCACGTCACTTATCCGCCCTTCTTCCTCAGTTATTCTGCTATTGATTCCTTCTGGAGAATTTTTAATTTCATTTATTGTGTTGTTCACTGTTATTTGTTTGCTCTTTAGTTCTTCTAGGTCCTTGTTAAATGTTTCTTGTATTTTCTCCATTCTATTTCCAAGGTTTTGGATCATCTTTACTATCATTACTCTGAATTCTTTTTTAGGTAGACTGCCTATTTCCTCTTCATTTGTTTGGTCTGCTGAGTTTTTACCTTGCTCCTTCATCTGCTGTGTGTTTTTCTGTCTTCTCATTTTGCTTAACATACTGTGTTTAGGATCTCATTTACACAGGCTGCAAGGTCATAGTTCCCAGTGTTTTTGGTGTCTGCTCCCAGTGGGTCAGTTTGGTGCAGTGGGTTGTGTAGGCTTCCTGGTGGAGAGCACTGGTGCCTGTGTTCTGGTGGATGAGGCTGGATCTTGTCTTTCTGGTAGGTAGGACCACATCCGGTGGTGTGTTTCGCAGTGTCTGTGACCTTATGGTTTTAGGCAGCCTCTCTGCTAATGGGTGGGGTTGTGTTCCTGTCTTGCTAGTTGTTTGGCATAGGGCATCCAGCAGTGTAGCTTGCTAGTCGTTGAGTGGAGCTGGGTCTTAGTGTTGAGATGGAGATCTCTGGGAGAGCCTTCACCGTTTGATGTTATGTGCAGCCGGGTGGTCTCTGGTGGACCAGTGACCTGAACTCGGCTCTCCCACCTGAAAGGCACAGGCCTGACACCTGGCCAGAGCACCAAGACCCTGTCAGCCACATGGTTCAGAGGAAAAGGGAGAAAAGGAAAGAAAGAAAGAAAGACGAAAGAAAGAAAGAAAGAAAGAAGAAAGAAAGAAGAAAGAAAGAAAGAAAGAAAGAAAGAAAGAAAGAAAGAAAGAAAGAAAGAAAGAAAGAAAGAAAGAAAAAGAAAGAAAGAAAGAAAGAGAAAGAAAGAAAGAGAGCAACCAAACTAAAAAACAAATCCACCAATGATAACCAGTGCTAAAAACTATTAAAAAAAAAAGGACAGACAGAACCCTATGACAAATGGTAAAAGCAAAGCTATACAGACAAAATCACACAAAGAAGCATACACATACACATTCCCAAAAGGAGAAGGAAATATATATATATATATATATATATATATATATATATATATATATATATATTAGAAAAAGGAAGAGAGAACCAAATCAATAAACAAATCTACCAATGATAGCAAACTCTAAATACTAAAGTAAGATAAACCTAAAACCAAAAACAAATTAGATGCAGAAAGCAAACTGAAGTGTACAGTTGCTCCCAAAGTCCACCACCTCAATTTTGGGATGATTCGTTGTCTATTCAGGTATTCCACAGATGCAGGGTACATCAAGTTGATTGTGGGGATTTAATCCGGTGCTCCTGAGGCTGCTGGGAGAAATTTCCCTTTCTCTTCTTTGTTCTCAAAGCTCATGGGACTCAGCTTTGGATTTGGCCCCGCCTCTGAGTGTAGGTCACCTGAGGGCATCTGTTCTTCTCTCAGACAGGACAGTGTTAAAATAGCAGCTGATTACACGGCTCTAGCTCACTCAGGCCGAGGAGGTGGGGGGAGGCGTTGGGGGGGAGGTGTACGGAATGTGGGGTGAGCCTGCAGCAGCAGAGGCCAGCATGATGTTACAGAAGCCTGCGGCACACTGTATGTTCTCCCTGGGAAGTTGTCCCTGGATCACAGGACCCTAGCAGTGGCGCGCTGCACTGGCTCCTGGAATGGGAGGTGTGGATAGTGACCTGTGCTTGCACACAGGCTTCTTGGTAGCTGCAGCAGCAGCCGTAGCGTCCCATCCCCGTCTCTGGGGTCCGCGCTGATAGCCGTGGCTAGCGCCTGTCTCTGGAGCTCGTTTAGGCGGTGCTCTGGATCCCCTCTCCTCACGCACCCCAAAACAATGGTCTCTTGCCTCTTAGGCAGTTCCAGAATTTTTCCCGGACTCCCTCCCAGCTAGCTGTGGCACACTAGACCCCTTCAGGCTCTGTTCACGCAGCCAACCCCAGTCCTCTCCCTGGGATCTGACCTCTGAAGTCCAAGCCTCAGCTCCCAGCTCCTTCCCGCCCTAGAGGGTGAGCAGACAAGCTTCTCGGGCTGGTGAGTGCTGGTCGGCACTGGTCCTCTTTGCGGGAATCTCTCCACTTTGCCCTCTGCACCCCTGTTGCTGCGCTCTCCTCCATGGCTCCGAAGCTTGCCCCCCACCACCCCCTGTCTCTGCCAGTGAAGGGGCTTCCTAGTGTGTGGAAACTTTTCCTCCTTTACAGCTCCCCCCCGAGAGGTGCAGGTCCCATCCCTATTCTTTTGTCTCTGTTTATTCTTTTGCCCTACCCAGGTACATGGGGAATTTCTTGCCTTTTGGGAGGTCTGAGGTCTTCTGCCAGCATTCAGTAGGTGTTCTGTAAGAGTTGTTCCACATGTAGATGTATTTCTGATGTATTTGTGGGGAGGAAGGTGACCTCTGCGTCTTACTCCTCCACCATTTTGAAGGTCTCTAGTTAGGTCGTTCTTAAGGCAATTTAGAGTAGACCTCATATGATAACAAGCATAGATCTTAATAGCAAACAGTGAGCCAAAAATTTAGTCTCTCTGTTAAACAGTTAAGATGACTTACTGTCATTTACAACACTTATGGTTTATTTAGTATTTACTGATTTTAAAAACAAGCTGGCTTTATTTTTTTGGTTACAGGATTACATGGGAAAATCTCTGATCCTATGTGGTAATGTATTTCTTTGACGCTACTTTATCACATTGATGGTAAGTTTATGTGAGTGAATGAATATGAACACAGCAGAACTTGTGGTCTGTAGAAAATGTAAAGCTATTTGAAAGAACTGAGTTAGGGTTGTAAATAGAAATGCAGGTTGCTATGTATCAAGGATTTTTATTTGTAGCTTTTATTTAAAATCTGTTCTTTAGTTATTTTCCCACTCCTGAAAGGTCAGTGATGCTGTGTTTTAATTAAAAGCATTAGGGAGACACCGTCTATCTTTGGAAGTCTTTATTGCTGCTCAAAACTTTCTTTATCCACAGACAAATCTGTTCTTATTCCCTTTCCTTCCATATCTAAGGTTGAAGTGCATTTTTAAAAAGAGCAAGAAACACAAGAGGAAATACCTGTAGTTGATGCAAACTGTATTTTCCATTCAGTCACATGCAAGTGCAATGCTGCAACTGTCCCATATTAAGTACTTATGTCTTTAGTAGGTAACACTAATCTGGAATTTTCAGGCCTAATTCATAAACGTTGGTAGATACTAGACAAAATGTAAAATGATAGCGCTTATGCCACTATAGGTTTTTATGACTATGAAGGTCGTTCATTCCTAGCAAAGAAATCAGGTAGAGCATGTTTGGGATGTCCTTTTGCTCTGCTCCTCATTCTTGATGGCCCATCCTCACATTAATTCTGAGCAGATATTTGTCTTAACTATGCCTTGACTTCCTGGAGACATTCTCCCTGCATCCCTCTCCAGTTCAGAAACCACATATATGATTGTCTCTTCAACATCTCCATTTAGATAGCTCAATATAGAAAATTTTTTCAAATTATATATCTGATTAAGGATTAATATCCAGAATATAGAAAGAACTTCTAAAATTCGACAACAACAACAAAAATCAAATAACCCAATTCAAAATGGGCAAAAGACATGAATAGACATCTCTTCAAACAAGTTACACAAATGACCAATAACACATACAAAGATGTTCAACATCACTAATTATTAGAGAAATGCAAGTCAAAACTACAATGAAATACCAGATCACACCCATCTGAATGGCTACTATCAAAAAAACAGAAAGTAAAAAGTGCTGACAATGACGTGGAGAAACTGGAACCCTTGTGCACTGTTAATAGGAATGTAAAATGGTACAGCCACTGTAGAAAAGAATATGGTGATTCCTCAAACAAATAAAAATACAACTGCCATATGATCCAGCAATTCCACCTTTGCTATATTCCCAAAAGAATTTAAAGCAGAGTCTCAAAGAGATAGTTGCATACCCATGTTCACAGCAGCATTATTCACAAGCTAAAATGTGGAAGCAACTCCAAGTATCCATCACTGGTTGGATAAAGAAGGAAAATGCACTATATACACACAATGGAATATTATTCAGCCTTAAAAAGAAAGAAACTTCTGACACATGCTACAACGTGGGTGAATCTGGAAGACATTATGCTAGGTGAAATAAGCCAGTCACAAAAAGACAAATATTGTATGATTTCACTTACATGAGGTACTTAGTCAAAGTCATAAAGACAGAAAGTAGAATGGTGGTTGCCTGAAGATCTGGGAAGGGAAGAATGGGGAGTGATTGTTTAATAGGTACAGAGTCCTATTTCACAAGATAAAAAGAGTTATAGAGATGGATGGTGATGATTATTGTACTTTATGAATGTATTTCAATACTATTGAACTGTATGCTTAAAAATGGTTAAGGTGTTAAATTTTATGTTCTGTGTATTTTACCAGAATAAAAAAATTGAAAAAAATATCAAATACAAGTAAAAATATAGCAATATTTGATATTCATGATTTACCATTTTCTCTGTCCTCAGTCTGGTCTTCTGTATTTCTCTGATCTCTGAACGATTTCACCATGCCTCCACCTACAAAGAGGAGAAATCTAATATTCATCCTTGAAATTTCCCTTTTTCTCACCTTTCATATGTAATCCACTACAATGTTGTAAATTATACATTCTTGTTTCTTTGGAACACCTGCCATCTCTCCCTACTGATGCAGTTTATGTGAAATCATCAAAATATTAGTGTGTTGTAACTCAGTGCAGTATTAATGAATTGTTACATCATAAAATTAAGCATGAGCACTTTTCAACTCCTCAGGTAACACCCTACAGAATAATTTGGAGCAATGAATCATTTTTGGATAGAAACAAGCCATATTATAAAAACAAAATAACCATTTGACATGACATATGATTCCCTCTGAAATTGTTTATTTTAGTTATGTCTTAAAAGATAGCTGAAGAAAAAGGCAATAAACAATGAAGACTGAGCTTTGATCATTATATCTTTAAAAAATTATCTTCCTATACATCTTTATACAGATATAAAACTTTTTTTTATAGAGGTGAACATAGAGGTGAATGCTACCTCCAGTATTTTCCAGGAATGATGGGCTACAAAATAAACACCTCATGAAAGGGGTTTGGTCAAAGATGCACATGGAATCACAGACACAGTTACCTCGAAAGGACCCCAAAACAGAAAGTGGAGGTGTGAGTGGTATATGTGGCTGCAATTTTGGTGTATGTAATATTAACCACAGTCAAGGTTGGAAAAAATATTTGTCCCTAACCCTGTCAAAATTCACTTTTTAGAGGCTTTCCATTTTCATATTTTAAACTTTGAATGACTGACTCCTTTACTGCTGTTAATTTATGTGACACTTTTGTAAATATTTATTCTATAGACTTCTAACTGTCCATGTGACACACATGTTTTTAGATTTAAGATGTTGCCATTTTTTTTCTTTTTTAATTTGAGAAAAGAAAAACAAGAGCTGGATTTAATCCCTGCTTCAACATTTTTTGGATGTACAACCTTGGTAATGTAGCTAATGAATGCACTTCTCTGAGCCTTGGTTTCCAACAATATAGCTGGAACAATGGGACTACTAATACCTACCTCAAACGTTATTGTGAGGGTGAAAATATAAAAGTCACTTCACAATCCTTACCACTTAGGTAATCAATAACTAGTAGCTCTTAATAGCATTAATATTGAGCTTTCAATCACAATTTGCTTACAATCACAGGAAAAATTATCCTGTTTAATTTTGCAAAGCCAATTAAATATATAGAAACAAAATGAAATACAGGCTGAGGTAATTTATTATTATTATCATTATTATCTGTAGAAGACAGTAGTTTCTAAGGTCATGATAAGGTTTGGTTGTCAAAGAAAAGTGGTTGGGACAAATTATATATTGTGATGAAGTGGTGAGAATTCAAATTCAACAGCTTATGGAAGATAACTAATAAACTAAATTTGAATCTGAGATGTTGAAATTGAACAGGTCCATGGAGACAACGTCAACCAACCTTCTCCTTTTCCAGTCTGTAAGGGCTAAGCCTACAAAAGTTTGCTGATTTCTGACAGCAACATAGCAGTTAACAAAAGGGAAAGTAGAAACTACATTTTTTAAACCCCCAGCTCAATGCTCCTTCTAATACTGCATCATGCAAATGAAGAGAAAGTTAATTCCCAAGTTATTTGCTTATCTTACATACAGAGTATATTGGATAGAAGATGTCTAGATTATTTCGGAAATATCATCACAGAGACATAAATGGTCAGTTATACTTACAAACATCTTGGAGAAACTTAAGTGGTTAAATTTCTGGGATAAAGCTTATCATTTAATTGCGTGTCCTTACTGAGTTAGGTATCTGGGAAGAAACATAAGCCTCATCCAGCACACTGTTTCAGTGAGCATAGTGACTCCATAACATAAATTCAGTTCTTTGTGCTTAGTGTGAAAAGCTAACTGACCATGAACCTTGCCCTCTAAGAGCACATGGTCTAATGAGGAGCAAATCCATAAATAGATCAATGCAATTCAACAAGGAAGGTGCTGAGATGTGGGTATGCAGAAGATTTCACGAAAGTATACGGCAGCAATATTTACCTGTGGTCAAATGATCACGTCTAACATAGACTTTCAGGTCAAGAAATTAACTTTTAAAAATAACCAGATGCGGGCTTCCCTGGTGTAGCAGTGGTTGAGAGTCCTCCTGCCGATGCAGGGGACACGGGTTCGTGCCCCAGTCCGGGAAGATCCCACATGCCGTGGAGCAGCTGGGCCCGTGAGCCATGGTCGCTGAGCCTGCGCATCCGGAGCCTGTGCTCCGCAGCGGGAGAGGCTCACGTACTGAAAAAAAAAAAAAAAAAAAAAAAGAAACAGATGCTTATTCAGATAATAATAAAATTACCATCACCTTAAATTGTTTCTATCAGCAAAAAAGGCCGTTGGAAAGTGGTACTCTGTTCTCAAAAAAACAAAAATGTGGTTGATATCATTACCATAACCTTTCATTATTCTATATTCCTTGGAGAAAACAGAGTAAGAATCTGTTTTCTAAACTTCCAGGTAATATGATTTATATTCCTACCTTCAGAAAACACACAATTTCAATCAAAAAGGTTATTTTCCATACTTTCCTTCTCTGAAAATATGAAAAGAAATTCCAAGCAAGTACAAAAAAGGAAGCCAGGCAGCTGTTTGGGCTATTACTGAATAATTATGATGCTCATCACTATCATTTCCCTTTAATGTTAATTTAAAATATGCTAGGCACCGTAAAGCACACGGGTAAATACAGCATTTTAAAGAAACTTTGGACTGAAATGCATAATACTTTATTTGAAAGAAACAAAGGAAAGAAACCAGATGCCACAGCATAATTTCCTCTTGTTTTGAGGGGAGTAGCAATCAATTATTCTGAAGTAGAAAAAGTAGTGAATGGAATGGATGTTCTGGAGCCATACTGAATCAGCTATATTTCATGAAATCACTGCAATAACAAATTTAATTATTTTTCCCCAAAGCCAACATTCTAGCCTTCTTGTAGGTTTCATGCTCTTTACGAATCTCTACTTTTATTACAAAAAAAAATAACCGTTAATGACACTACATAATAGCTAATAATATTGCTACATTGCCTTACTGTATTTCAGGTCAATGAAACGTAACAAAATATTAACATTCATTCATATCAAAAGAGATTTTATATGAGCATTTTAAAAACTTTTGTTTTTTATACTTTCTCTTAATTGAAGCTTTTAGAATCCATCAAAACATTAGAGAACTTACAGCAAAATCAACATGTGAGGGTCTAAACTCTTGAGTCTAAATATTTTTACAAGGAAATTCATTTTATTTTATACTCTTAACACTCACCATGTACATTCTTATAAAAAGTCAAAATTGAGGTATTTGTAATGAGGTGGATAGACCTAGAGGCTGTCATATAGAGTGAAGTAAGTCAGAAAGAGAAAGACAAATACCGTATGCTAACACATATATATGGAATTTAAGAAAAAAAAATGTCATGAAGAACCTAGGGGTAAGACAGGAATAAAGACACAGACCTACTAGAGAATGGACTTGACGATATGGGGAGGGAGAAGGGTAAGCTGTGACAAAGCGAGAGAGAGGCATGGACATATATACACTACCAAACGTAAGGTAGATAGCTAGTGGGAAGCAGCCGCATAGCACAGAGAGATCAGCTTGGTGCTTTGTGACCGCCTGGAGGGGTGGGATAGGGAGGGTGGGAGGGAGGGAGACACAAGAGGGAAGAGATATGGGAACATATGTATATGTATAACTGATTCACTTTGTTATAAAGCAGAAACTAACACATCATTGTAAAGCAATTATATTCCAATAAAATGTAAAAAAAAAAAAGTCTTGGTGAAGGAATTGAATATAAAGAAACAAAAACTGATTAAGGAGGATTTCCACCAGAAAAAATCCAGGAAGTGTTTTCATAGATACAGACATTGCTAGCCCTGTATTATTAGCATGGAGAGAAGATTGGACAAAAAGAAACACACCTTAAATTCAAAAGGGAGGAAAAAAACGAGAGGGTAGAAGACAGCACATAGGCCAATTTGCAAACTGAGTTCTGTTTTGAAATTAAGATTTTTTTTTTTTTTTTTTTTTTTTTTGCGGTACGCGGGCCTCTCACTGTTGTGGCCTCTCCTGTTGCGGAGCACAGGCTCCGGACACGCAGGCTCAGAGGCCATGGCTCATGGGCCCAGCTGCTCTGCGGCATGTGGGATCTTCCCGGACCAGGGCACGAACCCGTGTCCCCTGCATCGGATGGCAGACTCAACCACTGCGCCACCAGGGAAGCCCTGAAATTAAGATTTGAATAAAGAGGAAAATAATACTTTTCCTCAGAGAATTCATTCATTAATTCAACAATGTTTCTGAAGCACCAACAGGTGCTACACACTGTTATAATTTATGTAAGTACAGGAAAGAATAAAAACAAAATCCCTGTTTTATGGACTTTATATTACAGTGGATGGAAAGAAACAATAAACAAAACAATCCAATGTATCAGGGAAGAAAAATAAAGCAAAGTCTAAGAATCAAGAGTGTGACCAGGAGTTACGTAATGTAACTCCTGGAGTTACGTTATGTTACTTTTCATAGTGTGATCTGAGAAGGCCTCTCTAAGCATATACTTAAATGAACGGAGGGAGTGGAGCTCATTGATTTATGGAGCAAATGGAGATTAAGAGCTTCCCTTATGGGAACCAAAATAATATAGAAGTATGTATGTAATAATTTTCAAATTAGAATACAAATAAGGGACAAGTAAGAGGAAATTTCAGTATTTGATAAGAAATGGAAATACTCATATATATTTATATATGGGAAATACCCATATACCTGTACTTATATGGAGATTTAAAAATTAGGTCATGGATAAAATTTAGATTGTGGATAAAGCAAATTTTTATAGAAGTAATAGTAGAATTAATATACACATAGATACATAAAAGCAATATAAAATTAAATAAAAATTGTATTTCCCAATATAAATGGATATATGTATATAAGTTTATATATATAAATAAAAATAAGGGATATGTATTAGATATAAATGGATATAAAGGGTACATTTTCATGCTTTCAGAACCAATGATTATCTTCCTAATAGGGATATGAAGATTAATTCTTGAAGGGTGTGTGTGTGCTGATCTGTTTTTAGACCAATTTTCTCCTATCCTCTCGACAAAATTTAAAATATATGTTATGTTTTCATCTTGAAAAAAACATGCAGTGTGAGGCTGAGAGACAGAGAAGCATGTTCTCAGCAGCTGTGCAATGCTAGCATGTTGTGAATATTCAACAAATATTAAGTGGCTTTGAAATATGAATTGATGGATAATGAATCACTTTAGGGAATTATCCTGCCAAAATGTTTTGGAAGATCCATGAAACATTTGACAAATCCAAAGAATCCCAAGATTTGCTTTTGCTGAGATTTATTTGTTTATTTGGGGGGATGGGGAGACAGGTTCTGATTTTTCATCTGACTCATTAGGTCCTTCTGTTAGAGTGCAATTCATGTTCAAATCATATTACTTTAACTTTTGTTAAGCAATTGATTTCTTAGTGGTTATATAATTGGAAAAACAGAACATCCAGAAAAAAACTGCCTCTTTTTATTAAGTACAGAAATAAAATTAATTAAGCAGAAACTTAATTATAGTAATGGGATTGACCCTGAAGTGGAGAATGAGTACCAGGATGGGACACAAATATTGCATTTACAGAGTTTATAAATAACAACATTATCTTATTTAGCATTCACTTAAGTAAGGGGGAAAAATACACAACTTATAATATATTTTGCTTCTATTTTCTTCTGATTACACTCAAATTAACTGTTAGGATCTTTGCTTAAGACCTATTTGGTGATTTTAACATAATTCCTTGAAAATTATCTCATTTTAAAAGCTAGGAAATTTTAACTCATTTCTTAGCCTCTTAACATACCCTGACACATTTGTTCTGTTTACCCATCACTATCATTATATAAACGTTTTCACAATGCCTGTAATGTGGAAAAGTGTATGGATTAGTCAGGATTTTTAAAGTTGCCAATTACAAAAGCCAGCTGAAGAAAAAAGAGGGGACTTCTCATTAGAATACAGGGATCACTAATAGCAGTTAAAGAAAATAATGCAGCCAGATACCAGGTAGGACTGCAAGAAGCATTAGAAGATAATCGGCAACTGGGATGATTTTCTCACCGCTTCTTGATTCTGCTTCTCTCCGTGCGTTTACTTTATCTCTCTGTTTTTGGGCATACTGCTATTCTTTTCCTATTCAATTCACATGATGGCAAAAGAAGAACTGAGACACAATATACGGTAGAATTCAAGCCATATTGGAGAGATGGACTCTCTTGACCCTAAGTCCTAATTCTCAAGGAAGTGACTTGGACCCAGACCAGGTGGGGTCTCCAATTATTTCTCAATTAACTCTGGGCAGGGATTCTAGGTGTCATTGTATAAATATGGCTAAGTGCCACTAGTATGGAATGAGGAGATCTGAAGTAGGTGGGAGCAATTAAGTGGTTCATTGTAAGCTGAGAGACACCCAAAGGAGTCTGCTATGTTATACAAGTGATATTTTATTTAAAAGTCTCCTTCTCTAGTACTTTACTCTTGGTTTACTCTTGATATCTACCATAATTTTTAAGACAACATCTTTTCACCATTCAAAATCCAGTACCCACCCCACCTCTTAAATCCTCATGTTAATGGAGACATGATTATCCAATAAAGCAATCCTCCTAGAAAAAAAATACCTATATGCTGGAAAAATTACTGTCATAACTACCTGAAAGTTCTGAAGACTGAAGTACCATAGGGAGATTTCAGAGCAGAGCCAAAACTTGGGGAAAGCCATCAGACATATTGAGTTCCTCATTTTTTTGCAGTTCTGTCCTGCGGCAGCCTCAGTCACAGTGGCGGTAGTGTAGGGATGATTCAAACACTGATAGAGAGCCCACTGGCTTACTGGCTGAGGAAATAGGGCAGGAAATACAGAGCAACCAGAGTTACCAGAGAGTGAAATGGAAATCAGAAAGGAGAGAGCCAAAGAAAGAGTATTTCAATTTCTATGTGTAAACTCAGCCTAAGTCTCTGGCTGAGCACTGAACCACATATTGAACTGAAAAATATGGAAAGATACACATAGATATGGTTTAAGAAACTGATATGAGATCTAAGCAGCCACCCACCACAGGCATGCCTGTTTGCACTTTGAGTCTAACCAAGTTAATTGCCTGCTAAAACAAAAGCATCAACACTTTTTGGAGCAATCTAACAGAATCCAGATTCTCCACAGCCTGATATTCAGAATGTCCAGGATACAGTCCAATATTATTCACATATAACTAGCCAGGAAAATGTGATCCAGTCTCAAGGGAAAAAAACTACAAACAGACGCCAACCCTGAGGTTAACAGATGTTGGAATTGTTAACCAAGTACTTTAAAGAAGCAATTATAATTATGGCCAGTGACATGAAAATGAGACTTGTAATGAATGAAAACATAAGGTATCTTTGCATATACTGAGAATCGGAAACTTTAGAACTGAAAATTTCAATATTTAAAATTTAAAAATCCACTGGATAGGCTTAGAAGAAATAGAGATAAAAGGGTCAGTAACTTTGAAAACATATTAATAGAACACATCTAATCTGAAGAAAGCTATCCCCTACTACATACTTACTAATTTAAAGGAAAAAAAGAGTAAATTTATAGTGGAGAAAATGGGAGACACCACTTTTACCGAGTGATAGAGTTAATATCACCAGTAAAGAGACAGAGTGATAACTTCCACCTCTTGATGTGATACACTGAGAAGAGTACAGCATCACATCTAAGGTTTTCTTTCTGAAAAAGAATAATCTGAATTTAATCACAAGGAAACATTAGGACAAACCAAAAATGGGAGGTGCTGTACAAAATAACTGGCCAATGCTCTTCAAATGTGTCAAGGACTTGAACGACAAAGACTGAGTCGCTTTCAGAATAAGAGAGACTTAGGATACAGGACAACTAACTGCAATGTGTGACCCTGGATTGATCGAGGTCCAGAAAGAGAACATTAATAGAGCAACTGATAAAATTTGAATAAGGTCTGTAAATTAGTTAAATAGTATTGTACCAACATTAATATTGTGATTTTGCTAATTGTATCTGGCTATGTTTGTATTGTTAAGAAATCTCTTCTCCAAATTTTTAATTTCAATCCAATCCCAACCAAAATCCCAGAGTGTGTTTGCAGAAGTTGACAAGCTTATTCTAAAATTTTTATGGATATGCAAATAAACAAGAATAGCCAAAGCAATATTTAAAAAGAAGGAAAAAAAATTTGAGAACTTCAATGTTCTGATTTCATGACTTACTATAAATATATAGTAATCAAGAGAATGTAGTATTGCAGAAAAAAGTAGACAGATAAATGGAAGAGAAAGAGTCCAAAAATAGATCCAAACATAACTGGCCAAATGATTTTCAAAAAAAAAGTACAAAGGCTTCTCAATGAGGGAATAAAATGCCTTTTCCAGAATAACATTGCAACAACTGGATATTTATTTGGGGACGTGAACATTGATCTTTACCAACACTATATTCAACACAATCCAAAAGGATTTCTATAACTAAGTATCAAAATTAAAAAAACTCCTAAAAGAAATAAGGGAAAAGTCCTTGTGTCTGTGAGATAGGTAAATATATCTTCGATAGGATGTAAAATGCTCGATTCATTTATAAAAAGGGATAAATCAAACTTGATCAAAATGAAAACATGAAACTCCAAAATGGGCCTCAAGTATATGTTTATGTAACCAGGGAGCTACCCCCACCCCAGACTTTCTTTGTAATTCTTTCCATCTTGGAGACCTATTTTTCCAAAAACCCAACTTGGTAAATGCTGCCAAAGCATTTTTTGCTTGTTCCTGACAAGAAGTAATTTTTTTTAACTAGCTTTATCTGTACATTATGGTGCTTTACATTAACTTCCTTCTAAGCGTAATGTTTAGAGAGGATTCTTCCTACTCGATACACATAACATGGTCACTAAGGTTAAACCATATGGGAGTCATTTGGACTGAACATGCAGAGACTGGAGTGAGACAGAGAAGAATAGATGTTCTATAGGTTTGTTTGTTTGTTTGTTTGTTTGTTTGAACACTTAGCATAACCCATGTGCCTGTTTTGTGGTACAGATGAAAGTTCAAAAGTGAGGACTAGAAAAAATTTTCAAAGGAGAGAAGGTTGTTCTCCTCACTGAAAAACCTAGGAATACAGCAGTCAGTGATTTCAGGACAGTCTGTTAGGAGAGTAAAAACCTGAATTAGGTCTTTACACAGTTGCTACGTACTCTTAATAGAAAATTTCTAGCAAACGGCAACATGTTGACCAGAATCCTCATTACTACCCCTGACACGCTAAAGGTATTTCTCAATTATTTGGCTCAACGGCAACTCACAAATCCTTGTAATTCTTGTAGCTATGTATGTAATTTTGACTCTCTTTATGTTAAGACCTCAGAACACAGGAGTTTCTGTTTTCAAATAAACAATTTGAATGTCACAGAATCCTGCTGACTATTTCTTATAAGGTTCCCCCTACCCCTTGCTTAAAAGCTTTACACTGTTTTCCTAAGAGCAAATCTATTCCAACGTTAAACGGTTCCAATTAGATATGAAACTCCAAACCCATGAATTTTGAGAGGGTTCTAAACTTGCCAAAACAATTTCTCATAGACTTGATACTTGGATACACACTCCCACTGCATATTTAAAAGCCTTTACTATAAAGGTTTCCTATAACAAAAGGGAGATGAAAAGATACAGTAATTATTCACGGAACATATTCAAGCCATCATTGCTGATGAAATATGATATCTATGACATTCCTCCACTGTAAATGAGGCAGTGGTTCTGAGGAGTGCTGCTAGCTGCAGAAAACCCATTTTTATCCTTATTAACACATAAAACAATAGCTTTCATCTCAGAGTACTCTGCCGCTCCATCTAAAACAAAACATACTAAATCTAAACTCTTTGGGAATAAAATTTAAATCGCAAGTCTGTTTCAGCTTTGCAGACTTTCAACTCAAGTGGAAATTTGGGGTGCCTTTCTCCTAATGATATGGCCAAGGCAATATCTTTCCCACCTGGTAAAGAAAAGCCAATATTCTAGCAGCCAGATGCCCTTCAGTAGGTGGACCTGGACAGGGGAACTGGGTTAGAGGAAAGGCTGATTTCTAAGTGAGGGCTGACCTCGTCAGTCTGGAAACTATGCTAGCTGTTTCTTGTGAGGACTCTGAGGCAGAGATGGCTCTCATTGCTTGCTGTGTTGTAAGCAGTCACATCAGCTCCGAACTGGAAACGGAGCACTGAAATTAGAGTGAAGCCCGTACAATACCTCAATGCAGCTTGCAGCCTGCAGAGTGCTACCCTTGCGTTCATTCTGTTAAGACAACCTTGAGATGGCATGTAAATATATCCTGATAACCACAGAAATGCTGGTAAATGGACAAACACTTGATCAGAGGAGTTTCACCGCTCACTGTGTTATGCTGTCCAGAGAATCTGTCTTTGCCACTGGCACTCCTTTAGAAAAGGAGTCAAGCGGCGTTGAATCTCTCGGTTTAATAGGCCTCTAAGCTGCCAGTGCAATTATTAAGGCTTTCGAAAGTGGCATGGGCAGCTCAGTGCCCAGGATCTTCCCTCCAATTTTATTACAATGAAGCTAATGTAAAAAAGTTGTGGGGGAAGATGACAAGTTGACACACATGCCATTTCTTCTGTACCATCTCGACCTGATGCTATGTGATTTTTCTTGCAAGCGATGGTGCTGTTAGTCTTGACCTCAACAAACTTAGAAAGCCTGCATCCATTTTAGCCACTTGCTGAAAGCACACAGAACTGCTGAAGATAAAATTTCCAGGAATATATTAAAAACAAAACTGCTAATTCAGCCAAATTTCCTGCACATTTGGAAAGCCTATAAAACAGCAGGCCAATGGTAATACACAGAGAGAGAAGATAGTACAACTAAGTAAAATCTGTTGTTTAAAAGTCAAGGTTTTGAAAATTAAGGGGATGTTTACATGATCGCCAATTATCTTTTAATGGCCACAGTGAGTTTTCCAACTTACCTTGGAGTTATTTTAACATTGAGAATTGAGATCGCAATTTGCTGAATATATCAGTTTTATTTTATTTTTTCTAAGTGGAAGAAATAATTTTGTAAATAAGGTTAGGATTTCTGAGAAACCACCATGTGTTCCAGTTTTAGAAAAAAAGCCATTCCAAATATTCCCCCAAACTATTACTGATATCAACAAGTAATGTGTGGATTGTTCAATACGTTTATGTCTTGTTTTAGGCACTGAGTTTATATAAACCATTTCTACCTACTCCTTGCTCATTTCCAAATATCCTCATGGCTCAAAAATATCTTGCTCAATTATCTGCATACAGTATGAGGAACCCAGCTCTTAGCTTTTCATCCCAATCACATTTACTACTGTAGGTTGTAGTTTCTTAATAAACTCACTGTGTTTTATTCACCTGATACTGTTCTTGGCAAATAGTGGTCACAGAAAAAAAGTGTTTATTTAGCAGAACCAGAAACTACATTCTTCACACAATTTATTTTGGTATTTAGTCTGAAAAAAACATTTAAAATGCAAAATATATTCAATTATTCCACAGAGAAGAAAATACCAGTTTAACACCTGTTGTTACTGGCACAGTGCATTTAACCACTTTCATTTCTATCTTGTACCTTTCTTGAATGTTCTTGAATGTTGTACCTTTCACTTCTATCTTGTACTTTTCCTGAATGTTTTGTGTATGTATATGAATTGCTCACTAGTTTGAAATAAGTAACTCCATCAAATATATATTTTTTTCTATAACCCAGACCAGAACTAGACGCTAATTCTGTTGAGTTGGCCTAAAATCAAATTAAGGAATTTGGGGTATCCTTCATGACAGGTAGCCTTTGCCATTTAAGTAAGCATCAACAAAATATGTTGGTCACTTGACTTGATGCTCCATTTTTTTAAAGAAGAATTACTGTAATGAGATATTGAGCCTGAACCAAAGGAAAATTACCTATTAACTAGCCATTCTCTGTGAGTTAAGGGTTTAACATCTTCACTTACCTAAATAGTACTTCTATGTGATTAAGAAGTTTTCAAAAAATGTTCTCAAGAAACATGGGAAGAAAATGCTGGAAATAAAGAGAAGTATCTTTCTGTGAATTGATTAACAAACAACATAGATTAAGAAAAGGGATTATTGGTGAATTCAAATTCTGAAGAATATTAACAGCAATGTATCAATGTTCTTTATGTTTAAAAAGTTGATGAAAATGAGGATATTTTAGAAAGTAAGAACCTAGATTTGTAAAATTTGGCTTTTCTGCAAAAAAAAAAGTAAAATTGTCCTAATCATGAATGGATTTACTATTCTAGATACCAGATTGTTTGTTGAACTGACAACATTCCATCCAGGAATATTGAAATAACCAACAATACCATATAGAATTAGTATTCCGCTGGGAGCCCACAGATCTGTTTTATAATACTGGTCCCTGTCACTAACTAGTTGTTGAGCTTGCATAGTCATTAATCCCTGGCCCATAATCTCTTTTGCTGTTACTGAGTTATCAGATCAAGTGATCTATCGGTTCTATTCTATCTTTAAAATTCTCTGATCTTTCAGAAGACTTCAATTCTGCTCCGTAACTAAGGGTTCCCTTTAAGTATGGTTAAAGGTTATGTTTAGGATTGTGTTTTTCTTTCTTTATAGCTATTATATTAGCTGATTTAGCAAAGATGTTTGTGGATAATTTTGTCTAAAAGTAGATAATGGAAAAAGAAAAGATATGAGAAATAGATTTGTTTGGGGATCACCCACGTTTATGAATAAGAGTACATGGGTTAAGTGTGTGCATTTTGTGCGTTCTTTTGTTTGTTTTCTTTGCTTCCTGCCTTTTGGCTCTTTAGCATTTCTTACTTTCAGAAACTTTAAAACGCCCCCCAAACCACATTTATATGAAAAGATTTTTGGAGCCTTATTGCTAACCTTGATTTGAAGCTGCAGTTTACAAAATCTTCACAGAGCCTATTTTAATGAGGTTTCCAGCTTTAATAAAAAGAGTGTGGTTGCTTAACTGAAATGATCTGCCAAAACTTTCTTAGGTTCATCCATGGTTACACTGAATATTAAAAATATTGAATAGATTGAAGCAAGAGGATAAGCTTTCATCTAAAAGGCAGAGCGGTTGCTCCAAGCCTTTATATTAAGAAGAAGCCCTCCCAGGGCTTATGTACAAACAACTCATAATTCTTATTAAGTAACCTTATTTACTACAGGTATAATTTGTGGTAGTTAACATTTTGTAAAATTGAATTTGCTTTGGTTTTGATTAAAAGTATTTCATACTCCGTGAATAAAAGGGTTCTAGTAAAAATGACGAAGATTTTGCAACTTGCTAAAAGAAACTAGCTTTTGCTCTTAAATTCTTAAAAAATATGAAAGCATATTTATTTCCAGATGGAAGATAATTAACACAAAAAAATTACTTTATCCATAAATATGTTTCCTTCTTAAATTTCAATAAGTTCACCAACATATATAAATTCCCTTGGAACAAATCAAACTGGTACTGGAGAAAAATTTAAGTATTGAACCAGCTATTTTTCTTCCCAAATCCTGGGAAAGATGGGTATTATAAGTTAAGAAATATGTCTTTGTTATTCTCATTATTTCTTTATGCAAGATGTTTGTTAGAATGAGAATCAGGATGTCTACAGACAAAATTATGTGACAATTTGCATAGTTATGTTGCATCTATGTGAGACTAGTTATGAATGATTAGATTGTCATTCAAATTTAGAATGTCTTTATTTTAGAGAAGCCAGTGACTATGAAATGAATGGAATTGTTTGTGGCAGTGAAAATATTTTGAAATTGCAGAACTAGACTGCCAATATCAAAAGGACTTAGGCTGAGTAACATTATTTACCTCTATCCATTAATGATAGGAGCTAAATAAAATAATCCGCATAAACACAACAGTATAAGTCACCACTAAGTATGGTGTAACTTAAATTATTTCTGTTCAAGGGCATTTAAAGTGTCAATTAATTGCCTCCATTTCAAATGCACACCTTTTCCCCAATTATCAAATTAAAATTTGAGCTGAATCAGTGAGCACAATGATAGTTTAATTATATTAATCCACATGAAATAAACAGTGAGGGAGTGTTTGTGCAGATGGGCACCTGAGTCTGTCACCTCCAGGCAAAGTCAATGACAAGTATCATTCTCTTGGTAAATAAAATTGCTTTATTTTACTGTCACTGCAGCATCCCTACTTTTTAAGATAGGACAATGGGTTGAGATAGAGATTTAAGGGAATTACAGAAGGAGAAATTGCAGACGCAGATGTATTTTTTTTTTTTTCCTAAGGGCACCAGGTGTTTTAAATGCCACCAGAAGGGTGCTCCAGGCAATTCCGTGCTGTCCAAGATAGCTTGGCATAGATTATCTGAAAGCTTTTGTGTCTTTTCAGCTTTTGATTAAAGGCCAGTGTCAGGACTCCTCTGGGCTTTTGCTTGGTACAGTAAAGCCGAGGGATTTTTTTTTAAGCTGCTGCCAAAAAGATGCCAGTTAGGATAATTACATTTCAATTTAAATTGGTAATTTTATGAAAATTTAAACCAGAATATGTGTCGCCCAAATCTCCTCACTTTCATTCCTCCCAAACATGCACACACACACCCCTCTTGTTTTGGGGGAGACAATGACAGCAGCCCACCAGAACCTTCCCATGACCCAGAGCTATGTGCCAGGAATTAAACAGATGAGAGAAAATTGAACAGAGCCTGTTTTCTCGGTCCAAATTTATTTTCTAGCTTGGATTTATCACTAGTGTACATTGGAACCATCCCAGGGCATCCTAGCTTCCAGTATCTTTTTCCCGTGGACGCCAGCAAAAGAAGCTTTAGACCATAACCGTCGTATTTCAGACATTGTTTTCCATTCACAGTCAAGCTTTGTATTTGTGAACAGGATGTAGAAAAGGAATCAAACCTACTTAGAGTCTCTCACCCTCTGGGTGAAAGGAGTGGGGACACAAGTGGCTAGATGAACCCTGAATTTTCTGTCTGCCACTTTCTTTTTCCAGGACACATACGCCAGCTTGGCGGCACCAGCAAAGTGGAAGTAATGTTCCTTTGTTTAGAATGCAGTGTGTACGAACATTTACATAATAAAATACACACACAAATAACAGATGGTGAAGAGCACTCATATCGCCACATGTTGTAAGCACGATACTGTTCCTTGATGATCTCATTTCTCTTATTTCTGCCTACAGATGTCTACCAGCTATTTAACCTCAGGGGTTATTCAGATGGTGAAAAGTTTGAAGACAGGCACAAATCTGTCTGTAGAATTTGCCTCTTCCATCAGGTGTAAATGCCCTTTCTTCCGGGTAGAGTTATCAAGCCACAAAAATGTTTCTTTGATCTAAAGGGCTGAATAATAAACTCCTTTCTCCTGACACTTGTTGGGCAGATACTGTCTACCAGAGAACAATAAATACTGTCAATATGCTGACTTTGAAAGAGGTCTTTCCCCACTAACCTTTTGTTCTGAGCTGAAAGTGGCTTATTAATAATCTTGGTTATTAAAAGAATAGCCTGCTTTGATAAATGTGGAGAAGGGCCTTCCGAAATGAGTGGAAGTGTCCCAGATGCTGTTTGCTCACATGTCCAATCTGTAATTAGAGTTAAGCCTTGAATGTGTGGTAATAGATACGTTGTATAGAATTAACTGCCACTTCCCTCCCTAATTTACACTTCGATAACACTTTTCCTCCCAAAAGCACAAATTACATTCCTTTGAATTAACTCCCAATGTCCTTTATTAAAGTACATTGAGAATGTGCGTTATTAACCTATTAATATATGAACACACATTATGCAAATGCATATAATCATTAATTAAATATTGCAACACATAAGGAGACAGCATTATCATGCCCATTTTACAGAAATGGATGCATGTTAAATTATCTGGGCAATGATTTATCCAGGAAAAGAACCCACGTTGATCTATCTAGGATTTATGTCCTTCCAAGAGGACATATTTTTTACTAAATTCTTTTATTACTTCTTAAAGTGAATTATAATCTTTTAAGCAACAACTGTTAAAAAAAATGATGCACTTAAACCAATTAGGACTTTTGATATAGCTTTTCCTTTTTTAAAAAAATTTCGGGGCTTCCCTGGTGGCGCAGTGGTTGAGAGTCCTCCTGTCGATGCAGGGGACGTGGGCTCGTGCCCCGGTCCGGGAAGATCCCACATGCCGCAGAGCGGCTAGGCCTGTGAGTCATGGCTGCTGAGCCTGCGTGTCCAAGAGCCTGTGCTCCGCAACGGGAGAGGTCACAACAGTGAGAGGCCTGCGTACCGCAAAAATAATAATAATAATAATTTGCCTAACATTAGTATCTTAAGAAAAGGACAATGGACACTGCTCAAAATGGCTGCAAACAATCTTATGTTTCAGTGAATATCTAGAAAATAATATTCAGAAATAGGTTTGGTGACTGGCTGGAATGTGGATGAAAACAATTTAAAGATCAGAATGCTTTTTGGAAAAGGAAAACAAACAAACAAGAGTGTTAATTTAGCCATATTCCGGAGGGCTGATTAAGGGTACTTGATGACAATTGAACATAGGCATATTCCAGAATTAGCAGATGATTCATTCACAACTGGAAGGAAAAGTAGGGGTTACAGAATAAGGAAAAGGATGGGAGAATAAAGAGAGCAGAAAAGAACAGATTGTTGGATTGTTGGACAAGGTGATAAAAGGGCCTTCTCCTTTACAAGGAACTTCAGGCAAAGGAAGAAAAATGAAAGCACAATAAAAAGCTTGTAAGAGCAAAAAAAGAAAAAACGTTGATAATCTGACAGAGTTTACCATCAAGCACTACATTTGAGTAGTGTTATAATTCCCAAGAATACACCATGCACTTATGCAATTGCAGATGTTATGGGGAAAAAATAAATCTGTGTTTCTGAGGATAGGTATCAGGTAAATGACTTCACTTGTTTTATTTTAGTCACCTCATGGTGGCTTTTCCTATGTGTTAAGTAGCAGAAGACTCTTCCCTAACCTGGCTCTTCCCCCATCTTCTGCACTCCCCTCGTTTTGTATATTCCCACATGCTTCTGTCACCAGTGCCTCAGTGTACCATCCTTCTTTCTTTCATCTGGTATAGCAACAACTGGGATAAAACAGTCATGGTAGACTGTTGCTTTTGGTATATGCCTAAGGCAAACCATCACCAGCCATTGATTGATACAAGAGATGAAAGAAACCATGGGCCGGGACACTGATGTGCCAAATGCTAGATAAAATGTCAGTTCTCAGCTTCTGCATTCTTCTTCTATGGCACCTTCTGAAAAAATAAGCAAGGAGAGCTAGACTACTAAGGGATGTATATGAAACTCAGCAGGAATTACGTACATTCCAAACCACACACTGGGATCCTCCATTAAATTTGGAGTTGTTCCAAGTTACAAATGAAGCCAATCATCTTTTCCCTCTCCTCAGAGTTTATAGGGGTACCTAGAAGGAGTAGAAATTTGCCCATTAGTCTCTTCTCAAAAATTTGACTGCAAGTACCCTTTACCCCAGTCTGCAGCTTCTCTTTTACCACCGTCTTTTCTCATTGTCTGGTCCATCCTCTCGACCTCAGTCTCAAAGAAAGGAGCTTCCATAACTAACATGTGCTGGTTGAGAGGCCAAGCAATGTGCTAATTGCTTGCATGTGTGTTAATTTATTTACTCCTTTCAACCATGTCCTGGAACAGGTCTCCTTATTCCCAATTAGAAGGAAATTGTAATAATCTGTAAAAGCTTGAGTTCAAGCACAGGCCTGGGAATGATCATATTACCTCCACCTTCCTGCTGCAGACTACCCTTCCTACACCAGTGCTTCTAGCATAGTCATTCCCTATGAGAAATCCTCAGTAACTCTTCCGTTTCCTTAAGATTGCTATATGTAGGCATCCTCCTGGAATGCCTTGAACTCCTGGATATTGCACTCCAAACTTTCACACAACTGAATATCTGGGTCATGATCTGCTGCCTCTCTACCTCTTTCCCAGGCTCTCCTCTTCACTTTAATCTTCCCTGCTTCTTCTGGATTCCAAAAGCATTTATTACAAACATTTTCTGTACCATCCACTTTAGCTGCTTATTTCATAATTGCCTTTGTAACTTCAAGATAGAGATGGACTTCTTTTTTTAAAAAAAAAAAAAAAAGGTTTCCAGTTCCTAAGACTGAAAATTTCCTTTGGCTAATAACAGTTGTTTTTCTTGTCATTATGATATAAAGTTTTTGAATTGCAAAATAAAGCTATGGAATTTTCATAGGTGCTTGAACGGAACTCGATATTTTCACATTGCATTGGTCTGTATAAAGATGAAATGTTTTACTTAAATGACACAAACTAGTGGCTAGTTATTGTCTGGTGACAGGAACTATCCCATATTCTAGATTACAGTTTGACATGTGAGTGTGTACAAATACACACACACACAGAGGAACACAAAAATATACAACCCAAAATATCATGGATTTCTTCAACAGAAATAGATATAATAGGAATTAATAGAAATGAGTTGATTTTATTGACACTTTATTTGTACTTGATTTTAATCAAGGACTTCTTTATTTGTTTTTAGTTTCCTTCTCCTTGGTTTTTACTTCTTAAAATATGTTCTTGGGCTTCCCTTGTGGCACAGTGATTGAGAGTCTGCCTGCCAATGCAGGGGACGCAGGTTCGTGCCCCGGTCCGGGAAAATCCCACATGCCGCGGAGCGGCTGGGCCCGTGAGCCATGGCCACTGAGCCTGTGCTCTGCAACGGGAGAAGCCACAACAGTGAGAGGCCCGTGTACCGCAAAAAAAAATTCTTAATTTCTTTCCTTGATATCTTTTCTTGGTGATGTTCCTTTTCCATCATTTATTTCCAGTGAAGCCTTCTCTAAACCCTGCTTGATCTAAATTTCTGGAGCTCTGCTGGCAATCACGTTGAAAAAGTAATGTTTGAGGTTGAGTGTGGCTCTGCTGCCCAGTTGTTACTTAACATAGCATCAATCTATGCTGACCACTACTCTTCATTTGTTTCTGTTTTTTATATAAAATAACGACTACCTATGGAAAATTGTAGCTTCTCCAATGTAGACCCCAAGATAAAACTTGGAAACTCAGGCTGAACTGAATTCGAAAATTAATTTATTCTTACTGCCTTGCCTTTGCCACAAATACTGGTAGTAAATCCCATTCTGCGATATATGCTCATGCAGAGACTTTAACTCCATCAGTGTTTTCAGCACCGTAGAGTTCCTTTGCTTCCAAGCATGCACCTTGTGCTGTATATTTCAGATTTGCTCCCTCCAGATCAATTCTCTACACTATCCCAGCTTTTTCTACCCTTTTCTGTACCCAAGATGAACTCTACAGATCACATCCTTCTGCCTTTCTTCCTCTGTACTTCCATTTGGTTCAGCTATGGAAGACAAGGGAAGGGAAAGGAGAGGGAATCAAGAGTATTCATTCTCCCAACTCCCTACATGCTTGACTGAGGGTTAGCAGAGGCTGGGTTCCTCTAATCAAAAGATACTGTTTGGTAGAGGTACCTCTCCCAGAGTTACTGCTCTCATAGGCTTTCAGTAACTGCTTCCTCTCATCCCTTTAGTCTCAGGAGTGATGATAAAGGCTTTCCAATATTGCTAACAGTTAGATCCTTCACTAGATCTCATCAGTTACTCTAGATGCTCCTTCTCTGTACCATGCTTAAAAATCTGTCCATAAACTCATTTCTATCACCCCATTTCTACTGTACTATCTGCTTCCTTCTGGAACACTGATTGATACTTGCACCTTTTCTTTCACATACTCAATTTTCTGTCTCACAGGCCTAATTCAATAACTGAACATTTATGGAACTAATTAGTAATAGAATAAAAATTTTTAAATATAAGTATAACTGCAATTTAACAAAAAAATCACCTAACCTAAGCCACAAGACCTATACCTATCGCTCCCTCATTTCATCCTCCTGAGACTCCACTAAGAATCCTTCAATGTTGTGTTCTCTCTTGTTTTAGTCAAATAAATTGTTCTGCTTAATGCAAAAAAAAAAGTAAGAATAATCTTAAAGCTTGAAGATGTAAGCTGAAAATTTAAATTTATATTCATTTAAATAACCAAGCATTACATTCTTTCTGCAAAAACTTCTATTAAAAATGCCACACACATACCTAAAAGAATGTGAAAGCAATAAAGCATTTCATAATTGCTATAAAGTGGCTGAAGTATTTTCCACATTAGTAGCTTTAAAACTGGGCACGGGGAGGAAGGGGAGGGTGGGATGAATTGGGAGATTAGGTTTGACATAAATACACTACTATGTGTAAAATAGATAGCTAGTGGGAACCTGCTATATAGCACAGGGAGCTCAGTTCAGTGCTCTGTGATGACCTAGATGGATGGGATGATGGGAGAGGGAAGCCCAGGAGGGAGGGGCTACATGTAAACATATAGGTGATTCACTTTACCGTACAGCAGAAACTAACACAACATTGTAAGGCAATTATATACCAATAAAAATAAATAAATAAATAAATACAATGTGAAAAAATCCAAATCCCAAAATACATTCATGTTAAACAAAAAAAGGAGGTGAATCATGTTTGACATCTGCAATTTGGCTTTCTTGAAAATATCTCACCTACATTCTCCCCATTTGTTCAGAAGAATCAAACACAAAATATTCCTCCTCAAGAGAGATAAGTGACTCTCTCCCATCATCATGAATATCATCTTAATAACTATATGGTTGCTCTTAAACTTTACAGGAGAATGTCTAAAGAGAATCAGGTTTCTAAACAAATATCTGCATACTTTAGTTGTAAACAGTTGGAACTAAATACACTGTGTGGCTATTTTCTTGAAGACATACTTTCAGCCCTTGAAAACTTTCTCATAGACTGAATACTGATGGCTTCACAGATTAAATATTTTTCAAGGATTCACCTACACTTTTTCTTTTCATCCAAGAATAATGAAGAACATTGAAAATGCTTCATGACAATATGGAATTCTTTGAAATAGTTGCATTAACTCAAAATAAAATGCTGCTACTTCACAGAGACAAGTATAAAATAGGAAAGAAAAATAAGGGAACTCTTTCTTAGGTCTACATTATTTATGAGGTTTGGGCCTCCTCCCACTATATCAACGTAAGAAATAGTCTTTAATATGCCACCTCTTTCTTCTTCATTCTCTGAACTGTTTTTTTCTCTGTTTGCTCCCTCTAGATTCACAGTCTGCCCCTCACTGCACTTTGCTTTGCCCTAGGGACTACCACCATAAATTGTAGAACCTAGGCATTGTTGCTCTCTGGCTTCTGCCTAACAAAAAGTGAGAGTACAGGGGACACCAGCAGAGAATACGCAGGGTATTTCTCCCCCGACTCCCTTCATGCTTCAGTTCCATGGTTTATCCATTGGATGTGTCCCTCTGACTGCAATCTTTCTAGGCAGTGTTTCTCCTGTCTTTAACATCACTTCAATAATACTGTTTTCTCTGCTTGCCTTTTCAGGCCTAAAGGCAGTGATGGCCTCTCACTGTGTAAGACCCTGGGTTCCTCAACATCTCTTGTTGGTTCCTTTAAAAGAATTTTATCAGAGTGAGCCCTACTTCAATTCAGGATGCTGACTTCAACTTTCAACTCAGGATGCTGATACATCCCTTTTCTTTTCTCTTCTATTCTTTCCCTTGCTTTTCTTTTTTAAAATCATGGTAAGAACACAACATGAGATCTGCCCTCTTGACAAATTTTTAAGTGCACAATACAGTGGTGAGGATAGAGACAATGTTCTACAGCAATCTCTAGAACTTATTCATCTAACATACCTAAAATCTTATACCCATTGAACAGCAATTCCCCATTTCCCCCTACCCCCAGCCCCCAGCAATCACCATTCTACTCTGTAACTATGAGTTTGGCTATTTTATATACTTCATATAATTAGAATCATGCTGCATTCGCCCTTCTGTGACTAGCTTATTCCACTGAGCCTAATATCCTCTAGATTCTCCATCTTGTCAATTATGGCAAGATTTCCTTCTTTCTTAAGGCTGAACAATATTCCATTGTATGTACATATCACATTTTTTAAATCTATTCATCTGTTGATGGGCATATGGTTTGTTTCTATATGTTGGCTAATATGAATAATACTGCAATAAACAAGGAGGTACAGATACCTCTTCAGTATCCTGTTTTCAACTCTTTTGGCTATATATCCAGAAGTGTGATTGCTGGATTATATGGCAGTTTCACAACATTTTACATTTCCACCAACAGTATACAAGGGTTCCAATTTCTCCACATCTTCACCAACATTCCTTACATTTCTTTTATAATAGCCATCCTAACATGTGTAAAGTGATATCTCATTGTGGTTTTGACTTGCATTTCCCTAATGATTAAAGATGTTGAACATTTTTTCACATATCTGTTGGCCATTTGTATGTCTTCTTTGAGAAAGGAACTGTTCAAATCATTTGCCCATTTTTAAATAAGGTTATTCATTTTTCTTTTTTTTTTTCTTTTTTCTTTTCATTTTCTTCTTATTAAGTTGTAGGAGTCCCTTATATATTTTGGATAGTAACATCTTAACATATAAATAATCTGCAAATATTTTCTCCCATTCTGTAGGTTATCTCTTTTATTTTGTTGATTGTTTCTTTTGCTTTGCAGAAGCTTTTAAGTTTGATGTACTCCAGTTGGTCTATATTTTGCTTTTATTGGTTGTGCTTTTGATGACATGTCTAAGAAATTATTGCCAAGAGCAATGCCATGAATCTTTTCCCCTTTCTTCTAGCAATTTTACAATTTTAATTATACCTCTTTCAACCATTTCACCTTACTTGTTCCAGGTACTAATAAGTTCATAGTACCTGGTCACTATTCACAGTATGCTGTAATGGAATGATGTGTTTTTTTTCCGCCTAGGAGTATGGAAATATAAAGGTGGAAGTACAGTGGGTGATCAACTACTCAGGTAGCAATAAGAATTCGATTATTTTTTGCCAAGATGGATCTCCTGATATTCTTAAATTTTCAATATATGCTACTACCTATTCACTTGCCCATCAGGTTCCCTAGCTCTTATTGTCTTAATTTATTGCTATGGTTAAGACTTAAAAGGATGAACTGCTTTATATAGCCTGAATATCTAACAGCTGCCAAAATGAATAAGGCAGCACTGCAATAGATCCATAAAAGTTTCAGTGTCTGGAGAGTAGGTGTTCACAGTAGAATTTCAAAGTAGAATTTTTCTCCTACCCTCTCTTCTGTTCCTTTCTCATTGTCTCCCAACCCCATTTCCAAGAAATATGTATGTGAAATGTAAGAAAGTAAACAATCTCACTTGAAAAGAAAATACATTGATGAGAAAATATGGCAAAGCCATATTTTGGGAGGAGGAGAGGTAGATCACCACGGGACTAGAGAGACTGCATTCTAAGTTAGTCTTTACTATTTGTTTTCAAATATGCTTTGTCCTTTTGATAAACTTTGGTAGGAAAATGAAGTCTACTAGGACTAGAGTCATACAAATCTTTCTGGTCTCCTTTTTATCACTAAACACAATGAGGTCACAGGAGCCTAAGGGCTTACTGTTACTGCCATGAGTCCAATGTAGACTTGCCATATATACCATTAGACCAGTGATGGTGAGTAAATTCTCTTCCTCTTCAGCTCAGCTCAGAGCTCCTAGATAAGTAACAAAGACAAGACCTAAACTGAAGATATCTGGAACCAGCAGACTGGTAAATCAAGATACTGGTCAGGCCAGAACATACTGCAAGAAAAAGGAAAGGCAGATCCCTAATATGACTTTTCTAAAAAATAAAATTATTCTCCATATTATTAGCATATGATATTTTCCTCTTTCTTGTTCCTTACCTGTGCAATATGCTGAGGCCCCTAAGCTCTTCTATTTAGTATTTTCTCACTCATTGATGTTTGCATTATCAATTACAAAGTGTTGTTTTCTGCGCAGCATCTACAACGTTATTGACCTGTGAACTTTGAAAACACAATAACACAACTTTTTTTCCATAGATTCACATAATCTTAACTAAGCCCTCCAAGGTATGAGAAGGTTATAAACTGAAAATATAGTATATCAACATCTATTATTAGAAGAAGCAACATGTAATATTTAAAAGCCCATGTTCTGGAATCATGCTGCCTCTGTTTGAATCCTGGCACTACTACTTAGTAGGTTTGTGACTTAGAGCAAACTACTTAACCTTTGTGTGCATCAGTTTCATAATCTATAAAATGAAGGTAATGTTAATACCTGTCTCAGTGTGTCATTATAAGTATTAAATTGGTTAGAACAGGGCCTGATAATTGTAAGTAGAGGGGGAAATATGATATAGAAGACCTTGGACCAACCCACAACACTAACATTATGATTGGCTTCTTCAGAATAAAGCCTGAAGCCTTAGCCTAATTTTGTCTGATGGCACCCCGAACTTCAAACTTTAGGGAAAATGTTAGAATAAAAGTCTTGAATATGTTTGTGCTACCTGAGAATACCTGCCAGTGCAACCCTAGATCAGGGAACATAGGAAGAGTGAAGCTGGGGAGCTCACAGCCATGAAGTATATTCCGGCATCTTCCCTGATTTCCTATACCCATTATCAAAATCCTTATAAAATATTTACAATACATTTATAAAATATATTTAAAATTAAATAACATTAAAATCCTATACATGACATATTTATAAGTATATATTTAAGAATTTATATATAAAATATTTATGTACTTAAAGACATTTGAACCCTGAACAATTGGGGTTGACATTTCCTGGTGTGCCATGCTTACTCCCGAGAGAATCAAGGAACAGCAGACCCAAGTTAAGAACTCATTATACAAGTTGAGGTAGTGCTTCTCATTTTCCTCCCTCTTCTCCTCCAGCCCCACCAAGTTATATAAGAAGAACTGGGGCCATTGTACACTCTTCTTATTCTAATACTGCCTGATCTTGAGAAGGGGTCAATTGCAAAGGATCATGTGAGTTAAGTTTGGAATAGTGAGGTGAGCTCATAGAATCTGTCTTGGGAAGGATTCAATTTCATAGTCCCTGTTGATTTGCTTAGGAGATATGAAACATGGGAACCTATGAATGGCTAGAAAATACAGAGTAGCAGATCTAAATTGGGAGAAATAATTTTTCCCAAGGAATAATGTCTTAAAAACTGAGAAGCTGGAGATCATTTGTAAAGATTGAAAGTGAGCTCCATAGCCTCAACAAGGACATTTGAAGAGCAATACATAGAATACTTTGGGTGTATCAGCTCAGAGAATAATTTAGTTTCATTGTGTATTTCTGGAAGAGACTATAGACAAAAGTTTTAATATTTTGAGATTTGTAGATTAGCCTGCATCACAGAAGACAAAGTAAATGAGGTGGGGTGGGGGGGAGAGGAGAGAGAGATCTATGTTGGATAAAATTAAAATGCATGGGATAACATTCAAATTTAAATTGGGGTATAAGCTGGAGGCATTACATTTGTGTACGTGTGTGTGTAGCTTGATTTCTTTTACATTGAGTATAATTGCCTTTTTAATAATAATTCTTTTTAAAATGTCTAATAAAATGTAAGAACATTTTCCAAACCAAGTGGGAATAACAGAAATAAGTAAAATATAAGGAAAATGTATGAGTCCTAGAGTTCACTCGATTTCACTGTGTTCTTAGCAAGCACTCAAATATCAACAATAATGGCCAGGGCTCAGTTTCATTGACCCTTGCAAGGATAGTATCAAGATTATTACCTGGTATAAATTGAGAAGACCACTTGATCTATCAAAACAATGTCCTACCTAAATTACTTGCAGATTATTCTGGAGCAACCAGCTGGAAAGTGCCCTGAAATAAATATAATTTAGACTCATTTACACTGGAACTTAATGTCAAACCAAGGTAGCATGTTAGCAAAATGCAATCACTTTTCTAAAATATAAGGAAATATATTGAAGCTTGAATATTATGAAGGGTGCTTTGTGGAGGTATGGCTACATATCCCTCTGAACCATATAAAATAGCAAACCAAATGTCTGATCAAAGTATAGGACTTTTGGAAGACATACAGACGGACAATAAGCACATGAAAAGATGCTCAACATTACTAATTATTAGAGAAATGCAAATGAAAACTGCAATGAGGTACCACCTCATACCAGTCAGAATGGCCATCATTAAAATCTACAAATAAATAATGGAAAGGATGTGGAGAAAAGTGAACCCTCCTACACTGTTTGTGGGAATGTAAGTTGATGCAGCCACTGTGGAAAACAGTGTGGAGGTTCCTCAGAAAACTAAAAATAGAATTACCATATGATCCAGCAATCCCACTCCTGGGCATATATCTGGACAAAACCATAATTCAAAAAGATACATGCACCCCAACGTTCATTGCAGCACTGTTTACAATAGCCAAGACATGGAAGCAACCGAAATGTACAGTGACAGATGAATGGGTAAGGAAGATGTGGTATATATATACAATGGAATACTACTCAGCCATAAAAAAGAATGAATAATGCCATTTGCAGCAACGTGGATGCAACTAGGGCTTATCATACTAAGTAAAGTAAGTGAGAAAGACAAATACCATATGACATCACTTATATGTGGAGTCTAAAATATGACACAAATGAACCTATCTATGAAACAGAACCATGGACATAGAGAACAGACTAGTGGTGGCCCAGGGGGAGGGGGTTGGGGGAGGGATGGCGTGGGAGGTTGGGGTTAGCTGATGTAGGCTTTTACATATAGAATGGATAAAAAGCAAGGTCTTACTGTATGGCACAGAGAACTATATTCAATATCTCATGATAAACCACAATGGAAAAGAATATAAAAAAAGAATATATATATATATATATATATATATATATGTGTGTGTGTGTGTGTGTGTGTGTGTGTAAGCGAATCACTTTGCTCTATAGCAGTAATTAACACAACACTGTAAATCAACTATACTTAAATTAAAAAATAAAAGTCAAGTTGGGTCTCAGATTTTGATATGGCACACCTCAATGCCATGAAGGAATGAAGCACTCTCTTCTAAGGGCTGAAAAAAAGAGTCCCAAGAACACTGTATCCAGCCAAGTTATCACTCAGTCATAAAGTAAAGCAACAGACATTTTCAAAGACCAAAAAGCTCAGAAAATACAGCACCTTTAAGTTCCTTGTAGAAAAATCGACTTGATCATGAACCCAGCCAACCAATAAATGAATGAAAATTAAGAAACAAAACTAAATAAAATAAACCTCAGGATTGGATAAGTCATGGTAAAAAAATATATATATTTTGAAGTTCCATCACACTAAGAGACAACATCTACTCCTTTGGTCTGCATAGTTCCTTTCTCTTCATACAGAGCTATATAAATTGCTAGTGTATCCCTGGCATTACTTCTCAAAACCCTATTCCAAGTTTGAATTCCCTTGTTGTGTCCTTTGTGTTACATTAATAATAGGCCTAACAGAGAAAGGAAAGAAAAGGAAAGAAAAGGAAAGGAAAGGAAAGGAAAGGAAAGGAAAGGAAAGGAAAGGAAAGGAAAGGAAAAGACGGGAGGAAAAAGAAAAAAGAAAAGAAAAGGAAAGATATTTCAGCTACTATCATTGAGAGGTAAAAATTATACACTGGGATTTCTAGGTAAAATAATGATTTGGTTGGAATTCAGAAACAGAAAAACATGAACTCTAGATTATATCTGGTCACTACTAGCTGTGTAACCTCTTTGATTGTCATTTTCTTTTGGAGGATGATACACTTTATGGAGATTTTGTGTGACTTAAGTAAGTAAAATTTGAATAACATGTCCTTCTTATAGTAGGCACTCAATGAGCACTAGTTCTCTCGCCTAGAACCAATTAGAAGACACTGGCTGGGTGCATGCTATTCATGTCCACTACTTTAGACCATAATGAAAGGAAATGTATAATGTCTAGCTGGGAAACCATATAAATTTAAACAGAAAACAGATTTAGGCAGTTTGATAAAGATCTCATATTTAAAAATGAATAGACTGCTAATGCACATATATTAAATTATGCCATTAAAACTTAAAATTCTCTCTTATTTTCTAATTATATTTACATCTGGCATTATAAATTTTCATTATATGTACTGTGAAATTGGGAGATTTCATTTAAGTATCAACATTTATTTCCTATGTAACATAAAAGTGAACATATTACAGGAGAGGAGGAAAATGTTTCTAGTTTTCTAAAAGAAACATGCCAGTCTAAAAAATATATATGATCAGGGCCACCCTTAGAACATGTAAAAGCAGCAAGATTACTGCAGAGTTCATTCTTCAGGAATCCTTTGGTAGTAGTGCTTGGCAGTGACTCAGACAATGCGAGTGAAGAGGGAAGAGTACACGGCTTCATCAAATGATGCAAGAAAAATGAAGACACTCATATACATCCAGATATGCCACAGTCCCCAACTCCCATACCACCAAAACTGCTAAGGTGAAAGAGTAGAAACTTCCATTTCTTCCTTGGCCATACGTGTGGTTTGTTTTTGTTATTTTGCTTTGTCATATATTTTTAAAGTATCTCTTTATATTCAAATATGTAAAGATAAATTTTAATATGTTGAGCTCCCAAACACAATCATTCTTGGCACTAAGCTATAAGGCTTGGAAAAAAAAAAAAAAGAAGAACTTTACTTTGTAGCCAATTACTCAGATATGCCCAGAAAGAGAAGGCATGGTCAGCACCTGTCTACATGCACATCATAACTCTGAGAATCATCTTGTTATTGGAAGTGATAATATAAAGATAAAAACCAAATTAAGAGATTATTACTTTCATTTATCCACAATTCCCAGATATTTTAATTTCTGTAACAAAATAAAATTTATGACATAAATTGATTATTATTTAGATGGCTAAGGAGTAATTTTTTAGGATAAAAATAATGTTACAGCTGAAACTTTATATTCATCTTTCATGTTTGTGTTGTATACCAAATACTCACTTGCTCAACAGGGTAACTCAATAGGAAAGATCTAAGAAATGGTTTATATCCATATAACATGATATCACAAGTACTAAGTTGTGGAATGGGGTGTAGTATAAAAAGTGGATATCTGCTAAATCTATGATGATCGAACACTATATAATGTTGACATTAGCTACCTGAGTCATTTGAAGTCTTCTCACAGTGAGTAAAATTGTTATCTCTCCAGTAAAGCATGAAAATACTTCTTCAAAAATAAACAGAGAAGTTATGTAGAACATTAAAAAAACAAAACAAAAAACTCTCAGGGAAGCACCAATAAGAAACAATTGAGAACTAATCAGTGACTGAGTACAAGCAGGAAACAAACTGAATGAAGAAATCATGTTATGTCAACCTGAAAAACGAAATAGTCAGTTATTTTACCAGCAAAATGAGTTTATTCAGGAATAGCAGAGGAATTGCAATTTGTAAATGTAAACTATGGTGAACCATAGGCAAGTCCAAAGAGACAAAGGGAAGGTCAGCTTTTACTAAGGATTAGGAGAAAATTGGGGAGGGTTGTTTGAATACAATTTATTGGAGAAGAACGAGTTCAAAGTTGTGGTGGTTTCTTATTGGCTGCAAGAGGTGGTGAGTGCTTTGTTGCTAGGCTAGGGAAGGATCCTCCTTCTTTTTCTTAAAAACAGGAGATGAAATTCTTATGTGAAAAATGCACCCCCCCACCCCGACTTGTACCAGAAGAAAAGCAACATTCTTATCACTATAGATAAGAAGTTGAGAGCGAAAGAATTTTATACAAAGAATGCTATACAAACAGGCCTTGCTAAAATAATTCTTATCTTCCTTCTTCCTGCTGGTTATGCAGGCTGTAACAAGTGATATATATGTGAGAGATGCCCTTTCAGGGCTTCCTGACTCCATTTTAAATGAGATTCCCTTTATTTATTTTCACAGTTATTATAATAGAAATTTCCAAATTGTGTAAGAAATATTGGAAAACTGAAAAGTCCCATGAGTGATTCATATTGATTCAGTGAGTGATAAATCAATAACAAAAAAACTTCTGGAACTAAGAAGTGATTATAGCAAGGTTGTAGGATACAGGTTCAATATACAAAAATCACTCACTTTCCTATATACCATCAATGAACAAGTGGAATTTGAAGTTAAAAACACTACCATTTATATTAACATTCCCCCAAATGAAATACTTGGGTTTAAATCTAACAAAATATGTACAAGGTATACATGAGGAAAACTGCAAAACTCTAATGAAATAAATTCAATAAGCAGTAAATAAATGGAGAGCTATTCATGGTCATGGAAAGGAAGATTCAATATTGCCAAGATGTCAGTTTTTCCCAAGTTGACCTTTAGATTCAGCATGATCCCAACCAAAATCTCAGCAAGTTGCTTCGTGGGCATCAACAAACTGACCTAAAATTTATAAGGGGAGGCAGATGACCCAGAATAGCCAAGACAATAAAGAAGAAGAATAACAGTCAGAGGACTGGCACTACCTGACTTCAAAACATACTGTAAAGCTCAGATAATCAAGACAGTGCTGTCTTGGTGAAAGAATAGAGATATTGATCAATAGAACAGAACAGAAACTCACATAAATATAGTAAACTTATCTTTGATAAATGAGCAAAGTTAATACAGTAGACCAAAGACAGTCCTTTTCACAAATGGTGCTGGAACAACTAAACATCCATATGCAAAAGGTGAATCTAGACACAGACCTTACAAACTTTACAAAAGTTGACTCAAAGTGGATCAAAGACCTAAATGTAAAATGTAAAACTGTAAAACTCCGGGTCTCAGGATGAGTTTAGCTTCAACACCAAAGACATGAGTCATGAAAGAAATAATTGATAAGCTGGACTTCATTAAAATTAAAAACTTGTGCCCTGCAAAAGACACTGTCAAGAGAATGAGAAGACAAGCCTCAGACTGGAAGAAAATATTTGTAAAAGACATATCCGATAAAGGACTGTTAATCTAAAATATACAAAGAACTCTTAAGCTCAACAAAAAGAAAATGGTTTAAAAGTGGGCAAAGGGGGGCTTCCCTGGTGGCGCAGTGGTTGAGAGTCCACCTGCCGATGCAGGGGACACGGGTTCGTGCCCCGGTCCGGGAAGATCCCACATGCCACGGAGCGGCTGGGCCCATGAGCCATGACCGCTGAGCCTGTGCGTCCGGAGCCTGTGCTCTGCAACGGGAGAGGCCACAACAGTGAGAGGCCCGCATATCGCAATAAAAAAATTTAAAAAGTGTGCAAAGGACCTGAAGAGACACCTCACCAAAGAAGATATACAGATGGCAAAATAAACATATGAGAGGATGTTCAACATCATATGCTATTAGGAAATCATAAATTAAAATAAGAATGATTATAAAAAACAATGATATACCACTATTAGAATGGCCAAAATCCAGAAAATTGACAACACCAGATGTCCTTCAGTGGGTAAATAAATAAATTGTGATAGACCCAGACAATGAAATATCACTCAGTGCTAAAAAAACATGAAGGAACCTTAAATTCACATTATTAATTGAAAGAAGCCAATCTGAAAAGGCTACATACACTATGATTCCAATGATATAACATTCTGGAAAAGGCAAAGCTATGGAGAGAGTAAAAAGGTTCAGTGGTTTCCAGGGGTTAGAAGGAAGGGAGAGATGAATAGGAAGAACACAGAGGATTTTTAGGGCAGCGACACTATTCTACAGGATGCTGCAATGAGGGATACATTTGTCAAAACCCGTAAAATATACAACACCAGAAGTAAACCCTGATGTAAACTAGAGACTTGTGGCTGATAATAGTGTGTCATTGTAGGTTAATCCATTGTCACAAATGAACTTCTTTGGTGTGGGGTGTAGATAGTGATGGGGGTATGCAGTTGTGAGAACAGAAGGTTTTAGGAATTCTCTGTATTTTCTACTCAGTTCTGCTGTGAATCTAAAACTGCTCTAAAAAATGAAGTCTATTAAAAAAAAAAAAAACATGTATAAAGTGACTCTGCTAAGTAAGGTAAAATGTAAGTCTAGGGACAACATTACGAAGAGGAACTGAAGTGGATCCTGAGCAGCAGGGCTATGCTTGGAACACTGGAGGAAAAGAGGGAAGAGATTACACTTGATGTGCAGCAAACACAGAGGCGATTCTCTTCAAAACAAATGAATCTGACAAGACCATCAAACTGTGTAAATAACTGTAATAGTTGTAAAGCAAAAGATGTTTTTTCATAGTCTTGGTGTAGAAAAAAACGATCAATCTTTTACATTACTATCATGAAATCCTAGCAAATTCATAAATGGTGGAATGACTATAAAGGAAATCAATGAAACTATGACCATACATAGACCTAAATGTGTATGAACAGCCCTGTTATTGCACTTTGATTCATCCTCTATAATCGTTTCTCAGTTGTTTCTCTGTTCCTCTGACATCTATGGCTTTGATGTCCTTTCTATTCTTATGCATAAGATTCTTTGCATAAGATTTCACAGTAGAAAGTTATCTTGAAAATAAGGAAGGGGTTTGTCATCAAATAATCCCTTGTAAAAATATTGTTTAACCTTATCATATATTTGTAAAAAATAACTTGTTTTTTCAAATAATTTCCAAAAATTGTAACAGCAAAAACCTAAGTTTTCAAATATCAAAGTAGTTTCACTATATTACTTTCTCAGTAAGAAGAGAGGATAACAATATTTATAAGGTGATATACACCTTTATTGTCTATAATGAGAACTCTGAAGATAAGTAAAAATTAAACTGGCAATAAAAGGCAGAAATTTAGTTTAAGTCAAGAAAAGGGGAAACTGTAAGTAAGCTTTGTAAAGTTGTAATGAGCCATATACAAATATAATTGAAAATAATCTTTAGAAAGACTCAGGATAAATTTCATAGCCATAAGTATACCAGTGCATTTTAAAAATCACAACTATATTGATGTCCCATTGAACTAATTCCATTTTCTTATTCTCACTTCAAAGTCTGCTACAACTTTTGCATTTTCTTCCTATTAATGACTTTGTCATCTCCTTTTCTGGGTTGTCTACTTTCGTTTATCTTTTTCTATGTTATTCCTCTCTCAAAACATGACTCAAAATTTAACAGCTCAATGAATAATTTTCTTCTCATTGTCTTCTGACATTAATCACTCTTTTACTTTGCATTTCACTCTTCAATTTACTCTTTTTACAGATGTTTGTCAATAAGTTGCTCTGTGTGTGTGCATACATTCACAAGCATGTTTTTACATCATTGTCACCAGATAACTTATCAGTGGACTGTTTCTACCCTATCACTCACACCTCCTATAAAAGGGCAACAATACAAAGGAAAAACTCAACAAATGTTGAGGAACCATTGACTGTTGTAACATTATTATTATTTTTATTTATTTATTTATTTTTTTGTGGTACACGGGTCTCTCACCGTTGTGGCCTCTCCGGTTGCGAAGCACAGGCTCCGGACACGCAGGCTCAGTGGCCATGGCTCGCAGGCCCAGCCGCTCTGTGGCATGTGGGATGCTCCCCGGACCAGGACACGAACCCGTGTCCCCTGCATCGGCAGGCGGACTCTCAACCACTGCGCCACCAGGGAAGCCCATAACATAATTTTAATTATTAGGAAAGACAATAATTAGTACTTGTAGATCACATTAAGGCTTAACAAAAGCTTTCAGATACACCAGCTCATATGCCTATTATTTTATAATATACAGTTTGCTCTAGTTTATCCATTGACAATTAAAGTGTATAATAACAATGATTTGTACTTAGCTTTGAAAAGTGTGTTTTTTTTTTTGTTTGTTTTTTATGTATGAAAAGATCCTGAGAATTTATAACATTTCAAACTGAGAATTCATCATTTGGAAGGTTGCTCAACAATCCCATTGTTCTCTGCTTAAAATGTATCTACTATGTATACTATCTACTCCCGTTCTATTTTCTAGTTTGAGTCAGTCTTTTCTTCCATCCTTGGGTGACTATAATGAAAGATTTCAGTGTTTAAAAGCCTAAACTAGAGGTGTACTGTAGATCTTCACATCCCTTCTCTTTTACTTCTTTTAGGCTTCAGATAGTAAGCAAGCAGAAGAGTCAAGAGAGAAGGTAAGAAAATCAACACATTTGCCTAGATCTCAACAGTGGTTATCAAAATACAAGATGGACAGTAGGCTTACCTAATGGCAAGAGCTGACATTTGATGAAGAAACATGAACAGATTGGGTACAGTTGGAGAAAATCTTTTCTAAAATTAGCCTAAAGGTATTCTATGATTACTAATAAGTGTCATAGAATCCGGGTCTAAAAGTAATATAATGGAAACTCTTTTTAATTGTATCCTGTTCAATGGGATAGAAAATTCATACAAAACACTTATTTGACCCAAATTAAGAACAACTATAACTTTTTAGACTTTTCTTTAAAAAAAATTACCAAGGGAGTTAAAAGGAGTAACGTTTACATACAGTTTAACATATTACCTTAATAAATGTTTTGTTGATGCATAAAGGTAGATTCAGAGGCTAGTTTATAATGTTGATTTAGAGTTGAACTTGTCATAAGAAAGTAAATGAGATGTTGTGTCATACTATATCTTTTAATTCCACTCCCCCTCAGCTGGTAAAGACTGGTTTTGGAAGAGGAAGGGAGAGCTGAGGGGAAAGTTGGGTCTCAGAAGAAGAAAGGCTGAACTTTTTGAAAGAATAGTAATGTCTAATATTCACATATTTCTTAAAATTATATTTTGTTATTAGTTTGAATAGTTAATACATTGACATGTTTCAAAATTCAGAAGATATTGCTATCTTTTTTTGCTTTTTTATACAAACACTATCTCTATTTGCATTGAACTGATTATTATTTAATAGCAAATACTGGAGTTCATATATCAGTATAATAAAATTTTTCTTATTCTTTTAAATGGCTTTTTGAATATGTGTAATATATTGACTCCATATTCTAAGAATGGACTTCTTATTGTTCTGAGTCTTTTGACCCTTGCAAAAAAAGTTATTCACTGAATAGCTGAGTTCATATAGAATTTTGTCTATAGGCAAATTTAAGTATAGCATAAAGTCCTAGAAGTGGAATTGCAGGGTCAAAATTCCATATTTTTAACTTTGGTAGATATTGACAAGTTATCCTTCTAAGAAATTATACAAATTTAAAACTTCACAAATAATACACGAAAGTGCTTTTTTTACACATCTTTACCAGCATAATGGAAAATTAAGACTAAGGGTCTTGGCCAAACATCTAGATGCAAGTAGTACAATAGAATAATTCTAATTTGTAATTATCATATAAGTGTTACTGAGAGTTTTTTCATGCTTTCTAAATCATTTGCAATTTCTTTTCTGCTATCTTTTGCCTATATTTTTTCTTGGTTGTTGGAATTTTTCTTGATTTGCAAGAGTATATCAATGAGTCCAAACTTTTTTTTTCAATTTGTAATTTGCCTTTTGATTTTCCTTTAGGTGGTTATTGCTAAGTAGAACTTTTTATAGGAACTGAAATTTATTTGTTTATTTATTTATTTATTTGAGAACCATCCATATTCTGACATTTTTAAGGATCGCTTTTTTCCCATTTTTTCTTAGAATTTTTATTAGTTCCCTTAACAAATTTAAATATTTAATATTTTAGAGTTTATTTGGTACAAGATATAAGGGCTAGCACCAAGTTAATTTTTTTCAAGATTGTTACTTTTACCCAACACCAATTTTTGATAATCTCATCTTTACTAATTAGAAGTGATAGCTGGTTATATATTAAATTCCCAAATGTATGTAGGCTTATTTTTAAACTTTACATTCCTTTTCACTGGTATATATCTATTTCAACACCATTACTTCAATTTAAATTATTGTAGCTTTTATATTAAGTTAAAAGTGTATGACAGGAGTGTCCATACTGCATTGGTCTTCTTTCAATTTTCCAATTTCTTTTTCTCTTCTGTTTTGCCATATAAACTTTACAATTAAATTTTTGAATTTCTAATATTTTTATTGGGATTTCTTTAGATTTATAGATTAATTTAGGGGCGCTTAGTCCTTTTTATGATGTTGAGGCTTTCTTTACAAGAACATGGTCCATAATTTCATTGATCAAGACACATTTTACATCCCAGAGTTTTCTTTATATACATCTTGGAAATTTCTTATTATTCCTAGGTATTTCATTTTATTTAGTGGTTAATTTTAGTATGAAATTTTCTTCTGTTATAGATTCTAACTAGTATATTGTTTCTATAAATGATTACTACTGATCTCTCTGTATTAATTTTATATCAGATACATTTCTGAATTCTTTCACTCTATGCTTGCTCAGTTGTTTCTTCAAAATCCTCCAACTACAAAATATAAAGTCAAAAAAATATATAATTTTACATTCCTCTCAAAAACGTTATATTTATATTATTTTCATGGCTTCTATCTGAATTGACTATTACTGCTGAGGTATGGATGCCTTTTCAAAGCAAAAACAAAATTTTAAAGAAACCCAGGTAAACAAACAAAAAAAAAACCACAAAGTCATTAAAAATATAATTGATAAATTTCAATTCCTAAAAAAAGTTCAGATTAGCAAAATCAACCATAAAGAAAGTCACAAGACAAATTTAAAAATAAGAAAAAAAAAATTGAACTAATTATCATGCTCTTATAAATCAAGAAAAATGCTTAAAAGTTATAAGGGTATAGTTCACAGAAAAGAAAATTATTCTAAACATGAAGAAATGCTCAATATCACTTTTCACATGACAATTACAAATTAAAACTACCTATGATTTTTAACCTAACATTTGGCAAAGTTCAAAAGTTTTAATAAGGATGTAGAAAAACAGTGCTTTCACATATTATAATGAAGTAATAGCCATAACATTGATTTTTTCCTCTCATTTGTAGGGAGATAATTCCAGATTTTAGGTTGAGATAGATAATATTTTACCACTTTATAATATTCATCTATTACATTTTATTAAGAGTTTCTATGGATATTAAATTTTATCAAACACCTTGTCAGCACACTTGCTGATTATCTGCTATTCATTACTCCATTACCATTACAGTAATGAAGATATCATATATCAAAGACTACAGAATAGAGCTAAAGCAGTGCTCTGAAGAAAAGTTCTAACAGTGAATAATTACATTAATAAATTAGGCAGTAGAACAACTGAAGATAGTGCATAGACTATCCCTTATGTTCAGGCTTGATACTGAATAAAAAATGTAAAGAACACATTATCTTCAATAACCTCAAAGGACATTTTTCCCATAGTTGATATTATGCAGCTGTTACTTAGAGTCTCTAAACTAAATTAGTCATTTTTTTATACTCCAAAACTGCCTGGAATTCCTTCCCTTGAGTTTATAAGTTCTTTAGAGTAGGTTCCCGATGAATATGATAGAAATAGTATATTAACATGAAACAATTATAATACATCATCTACTGATTCAAGGTTCAAAACTTATCAAGTTGATTTCCTACTTGCTCAGACCTATGAAATTGGAAAACTCATTTTCCCCTGGCTCATCTCAGTGAAGTGGCCCTTTGACTTTCCAGGCTTAGACCATTTGCCAGCCCCACACTATTCATATAACTGCGTTTTTAGCACAACCGTCTGCCACTACAATCACTCCTGTTCTTTTGCAGCCCAAAGTCTAGGTAGCAAAACCCTTTTGACACAGAAGTTTCTAAGTAAAAAGTAGCTGGTGAAGAGGGTATAGCTTCTCTGGATACATTGATGTTGACATAACCTTATAATATAATATATCCATGTGAAGTGCAATAATCTGGGTTTTACTGTCCCTAAAGGTTTAGCACTCTTATATTCAGATATTTATTATCTTTGTTGGTTTTGGGTTTTTCATTTATTTGTTTTCACCACATAGAATTCCCTCATGCCTCTGGTGTGGAAAGGAAAGTATGAGAATATCAGTCAGCACTTTCTGTTATATAGTAATCACCCTGATGATTTACAGCACAGCTTACTAAAGAAGAGAAAAAGCATTCATAGTAGCAGGTTATGAGTAATAAAGGCCTAAATTTAGAGTAGACCTAATATTATTGTCTTGTTGTGAATGATACTGTTTATGTGAAACATAACTGATCAAAGCTACACCTATTCCTGAATAATTCCTAATTGATGTTCCAAATGATTGAATAGTTGGCTCACTCTCTATTAACAAGATGCTATTGAGCAACATGTTTTTAGATAAATCTTTTCATCTGTTTAGTTTATGAACGATGCAACAAGTTCAAATGCTAGAAACAGTATATTAACATAAAAATCATTATAATATATCATCTACTGATTTGTTAAGAAGTCTAAGACTCCTCAAATGGAAAGAAAGCAATTTCTTGTGGTTTATATTGCTTTTAGGTCTGCTATTGTCTGGATTTAAGCCGTCCATCACCATGTCTATTTTAAAAGTGGAGACTTTTAAAGGATCTAATGATAAATGCCTAATATTGATATTTAGAATAAAACTAGGAATGTAACCTCATTTCTCTAGTTCATTTTATAATTGCACAGTGTATGTCATTCAAGTAAAACCTAATTATAACTTCTGTTCTAATTTCCAAAGCCTTTTCTAGCATGAGATATAATGTGTTTGTTTATCCAAACCAGGTGATCAAACACATTGAATAGACCAGAATTCCCTTCAGGTGCAGTGCACCCTGTTTTCATACTGATTTCAAAGGTCTGTTGTAGATCCTTAACTTGAGAGAGTGGCCAAGATAGCAGAGTAGAATAAACAAACTCTGTTGCCCTCATGAGCACACCAAATCACAACAATCTACAGAACAACCATTGTAAAAGACTGAAACCTACCAGCTAAAGACATAAAGACAGAACCACAATGAAACTGGTAGGAGGGATGGACTCATGATATAATCAAATACCATGACCCCCCTGGTAGGTGAACCACAAACTGGAGAATAACTATATTACAGAAGTTCTCTCACACAAGTGAGAGTTCTGACCCCACATCAGGCCCCCCAGCCCAGAGGGTCTGGCACCAGGAAGAGGATCCTCCAGAGCATTTGGCTTTGAAGACCAATAGGGCTTGATTGCAGGAGTTTCAAAGGATTGGGGAAAATAGAGACTTTACTCTTAAAAGGCACACACAAAATCTCATGTGCACGAGAACCAAGGGCAAAAGTGGTAATTCGATAGAAGCCCGAGCCAGACCTACCTGGTGGTCTTGGAGGGCCTCCTGGGGAGGCAGAAGGTGACTGTAGTACACCCTGAGGACATAGATACTGGTTGTGGATATAGCCAGGAGCATTCATCTGCATGAGCTCTCCTGGAGGCTGATAGTTTGGTGCCAAGACCTGGCTCCACCTAACAGCCTGTAGGCTCCAGTGCTGGGATGCCTCAGCCCAAACAACAAATTGGGTGGGGACACAGCCCCACCCATCAGCAGACAGGCTGTCTAAAGTTTTCCTGAGCCCACAGCCACCTCTAGACACACCCCTAGACTCAGCCCTGCCCACCAGAGGATCAAGACCTAGATCCACCCATGAGGGGGCAGGCATGGGCCCCTCCCACCAGGAAGCCTGCACAAACCTCTAGACCAGCCTCACCCATTAGGGAACAGATGCCAGAAGCAAGAAAAACACAGTCCTGCAACCTGCAGACTGAGTCCACAAACACAGGCCAGACACACCTGAAGCCAACTGGCCACTGGACGTTGGGACACAAGAGGGAAATGCAGTGCTAGGATGCACAGGACGTCTCCTACAGAGGGCCACTTCTCCAAGGCTGAGAAGCATAACCAACCTGCCACATACATAAAAATACAAATAGCAATTTAGACAAAATGAGGTGACAGAGGAATATGTTTCAGACAAAGGAACAAGATAAACCTGCAGAAGAACAAAGTGACATGCAGATAGACAATTTACCCAAGAAAGAGTTCAGAGTAATGATCATAAAGGTGATCAAAGAACTCGGGAGGAGAATGAATGCACAGAGGGAGAAGTCAGAAGTTTTTAACAAAGAATTAGAAAATATAATAATAACAACCAAATGGAATTAAAGCATACAATAACTGAAATGAAAAATACACTAGAAGGAAGCAATACTAGACTAAATGAGGCAGAAGAATGGATCAGAAAGGTGGAAGACAGAGTAGTGAAAATCATTGCCACTGAACAGAAAAAAAGAAAAGAAATGAAGACAGAGAAGGAAAAGAAATAAAAGGAATCAAAATTGGAAAAGTAAAACTGTCACTGCCCTCAGATGACATGATACTATACATAGAAAATCCTAAAGACACTACCAGAAAACTACTAGAGCTCATCAATAAATTTGGTAAAGTTGCAGGCTACAAAATTAATACACAGAAATTTGTTGCACTTCTATACATTAACAGTGAAAGATCAGAAGGAGAAATTAAAGAAACAATCCCATTTACCATCGCAACAACAACAAAAAAAATACCTAGGAATAAACCTACCTAAGGAGACAAAAGACCTGTACTCCAAAAACTATAAGAACTGATGAAAGAAACTGAAGATGACACAAACAGATGGAAAGACATACCATGTTCTTGGATTGGAAGAATCAATATTGTCAAAATGACTATACTACCTAAGGCAATCTACTAATTCAATACAATCCCTATCAAATTACCAATGGCATTTTTCACAGAACTAGAACAAAAAATCTTAAAATTTGTATGGAGACACAAAAGCCCCTGAATAGCCAAAGCAATCTTGAGAAAGAAAAATGGAGCTGAAGGAATCAGGCTCCCTGACTTCAGACTATACTACAAAGCTACACTCATCAAAACAGTATGGTACTGCACAAAAACAGACATATAGATCAATGGAACAAGATACAAAGGCCAGAAATGAACCCACACACTTCTGGTCAATTAATCTAAGACAAAGGAGGCAAGAATGTACAATGAAGAAAAGACAGTCTCTTTGATAAGCGCTGCTGGGAAAACTGGATAGCTACATGTAAAAAATGAAATTAGAACAATCTCTAATACCATATACAAAAATAAACTCAAAATGAATTAAAGACCTAAATATAACACTGTATACTATAAAACTCCTAGAGGAAAACATAGGCAGAACACTCTTTGCCATAAGTTGCAGCAATAGTTTTTTGCATCCATCTCCTAGAGTAATGGAAATAAAAACAAAATAAACAAATGGGACCTAATTAAACTTAAAAGTTTTTGCACAGCAAAGGAAACCATAAACAAAATGAAAAGACAACGTATGGAGTGTGAGAAAATATTCGTAAACAATGTGACTGACAGGGGATTAATTTCCAAAATATACAAACAGCTAATACAGCTAAATATCAAAAAAAAAAAAAAAAAAAAAAAGAAACAACACAATAAAAAAATGGGCAGAAGACCTAAAAAGACATTTCTCCAAAGAAGACATACAGATGGTCAACAGGCACATGAAAAAATGCTCAACATCACTACTTATTAGAGAAATGCAAATCAAAACTACAATGAGGTATCACCTCACACCAGTCAGAATGGCCATCATTTTAAAGTCTACAAATAATAAACGCTGGAGAGGATGTCAAGAAAAAGGAATGCTCCTACACCACTGGTGGGAATGTAAATTGTAGCCACTATGGAGAACAGTATGGAGGTTCCTTAAAAAACTAAAAATAGAGTTACCATATGATCCAGCAATCCCACTCCTGGGCATATATCTAGAGAAAACTATAATCTGAAAACATACATGCATCCCAATGTTCATTGCAGCACAATTTACAATAGCCAAGACACAGAAGAAACCTATACGTCCATCGACAGATGAATGGATAAAGAAGATATGGTATATATATATACAATGGAATATTACTCAGCCATAAAAAAGAATGTAATAATGCCATTTCCAGTAACATGGATGGACCTAGAAATTATCATACTAAGTGAAGTAAATCAGACAAATATATGATATCACTTACATGTGGAATTTTAAAAAATCATATAAATGAACTTATTTACAAAACAGAGATAGACTCACAGACCTAGAAAACAAACTTATGGTTACCAAAGGGGATAGAGGTGATGGGGATGGGGAGATAAATTAGGAGTTTAGGATTGACATAACACACTACTGTGTATAAAATAGGTCAACAAGAACCTACTGTATAGCACAGGGAACTATACTGTATATCTTGTAATAACCTAGAATGCAAAAGAATCTGAAAAAGAATATATATGTGTATATATATACATATACGTATACATATATATATAAATTAATCACTTTACTGTACACTTGAAACTAACACAATATTGTCAGTTAATTATACTTCAATTTAAGAAACGGTCTGTAGCTATGTTCACAAAGATCTAGTATTTGAGACACTAATTATGGTGTCTGTGATTAAGAACTGCAGAATTACAAACCAACTCTCTAAATATGCAGAATGCTGAAAATATAATAACTACTTTATAAGAGTTTTTCAATACCTACTTATTAGATTTATATAATATTATTTGATCCAGGATATTTCTATATTGTAATAAAAATCACAAATAATGTTCTATATGAACTCAACTGATTAAATAGTAATTTCCTAATTAAAATGGTGGAATTTAGGAAAGGTTCTCATGGCTTTAGAGGGTGATCCTTTAAGAAGAGAATCTAAATCACAGAATATGACAAAGACACAACTAGCTTTCATACCATCTCTGTGTTTCCTAAGAGTCAATAGTGAAGAAAAGGAAGGAATTAATATATCTCAAGAATAGAGTTAAAGGCCACAATAATATTTCACCACCCCAGGCAGGGGAATGCAGACTCTGGTAGAGGACACTGGTAGATGTTATCTCCAAAGCCATAGCTTCAGAAAGCTCAATCATTTTATGCACAGACATAGATGAGACAGAACTCCATTTCCCAATGGGGATTTAGCTCCTTAGAATGAGGGTATAGAAATAAGTACCCAACTAAAAATAACACCCAATCTTAAAATAAGATTTTTGTCTTTATTTCAAGTATAAAATAAGCAAAATTGTACTTTTTAGTGTCAACATCAATATAGATAACTTGATTTGAGGAATCTACCTCACTGGCTGTTAGATTTTCAGATTCAGGGGAGAAAAAAAAAAAAAAACCCTCACTGAGCAGGATACGGCACTTAACAATATTGAGGGATGAATTATGGCAGAAGAATTGCCAATGGAGCAAAGGATGAAGAACAGAAAAATGATATGCTCCTCAAACATTATTCTTCCATTCTTCCCGCGGTACGTGGGCCTCTCACTGTTGTGGTCTCTCCAGTTGCTGACGCGCAGGCTCAGCGGCCATGGCTCACAGCATGTGGGATCTTCCCGGACCGGGGCGCGAACCCGTGTCCCCTGCGTCGGCAGGCGGACTCTCAACCGCTAAGCCACCAGGGAAGCCTTATTCTTCCATTTGACTTATCCTTTTAGCTTGCCTTTTGCTACAGTTTGCTGCAAAATTCAAATCTATATCTTAAATCCATAATTGTTTTTATGAGAAACAAGTATATCAAGATCTCTTGAAATAAAATTATAAAATTCTCACCCTTTTATATAGTGCATCAACTCATGTTTAGTTGCCTTTTATCCTATAGATGATCATGTTGTATACAGAGGGTCCTGTTTATTGTGACTTTCCCAAACTAGCTGTCATGTTATCCTGGAATGTCCCATAAACATATTTGTAATGAGTACAGTTTTTCATTCTCGCATGCTTAATTGTACACACCAAATAACTTCTAGTAGTTGTCCTAATCTGACCTGGAAATATATAACATCTTGATCCATGTTCTCATTGAGCATTTATTTATACGAGTGGCATGTCAAGGACACAAAAGTTCCTTCTCATAGAAACAAAAACCACATCCAGATGGTCAAAGTCTCTTCCAGGAGAGTATGGTTGACAAAACACAGATCAATGCACGCCGCCCCCCCCCCCCAAAAAAAAAGTCCATTCTTTGTCAAAAGAAGTCCTCTAGCAGAGAATCAAAAGAGGTCTGTGGCATCAACATAACCTACCTGATGTGTCTTTTCCCTCTTCCTGGTGTTTGGACAGCTTTTTGACTGTTGGAAGTACCGGGTCTCTTGTTTCCAAAGAGCCGCCTGTGTTGGCCTGTCTTTCAGACCCTCATGTTGCAAAATCTGAAATTCTGTTGCAATAAACACCAGATTTCAAAGGAAAAGCAATGGAAATTGTGCAAAGATTAAACTTCATTTTTATAGCAACAGTTAGTAGTAGCATGATTATGTGTCTAAACAATGCCTGCTATTCCAATATAATATTAGATTAAGAAAGACCGGCAGTTTATTTGTGTAGAAGCAAGCACTGATTTTGAGGGTGCATTTAGAAAAACATATTTAGGCTTAGGGGGGAACAGAATGTTGTCTTTTGTATAAACACAATATTTGTATCCTTTGAATCCCTCCTGAAGGAACCATATGCAAACAGATAACTTTAGATATTACATTCTTCTACATTACTCCTCAGCCAAATGTAGTTAAAAAGTGATTGGGCATAATGAGGGCAACCTTGACACAAACATGAGCAATATGCTTCACAAGATAAAAATTTTTAAAAATCTAAGTCAAAGGAGAGCACAGTATTTCAGGAATAATTTTTTTCTCATGATGCTTATTTAGTATGAAATTAGGAATGGTGACCTCCAATAACACTACTGATGAATTTGCTTTTCTTGGTCTTCTTTCAAGGGCATCTTCATTAATATTATAATATCTGTCATTTTCAAGGTGCAAGACACAATGTTTAAAGAAGACAGGAGTTAAAGTATCAAAGTGTCAGAGAAATGCCCGTAAACTGCTGATAAAACCAATAAGAATATGCCCAGGGTACTAAGGAAACTAACACTTTGGTTAGGGTAGAAAGTCCTTTCAGCTCACTAATTTTCTTCTAGGCCTCTTTTCATTCTTTCTTGGCTTTATAGAGCCAGGGCTGCTACAATCCAATTGCTATGGAAGAAAAAGCTCTCAGATTGATATCTTCATCACAGAATGGCAGGCCATAACGAGTAATCACTTCAGCCAATCTATTTTACAGATGAGGAGGTTGAAACTTTAAGAGTTTAAGTGATTTGCCCCAAAGGGATGGCTGGCTGTGTCAAAATGGGGAAGAAAATCCAGATCTCCTAATTATCAGGTAAGAGCACCCTTTCTAGCATACTACAGTTAAAACTTCCTGAATGAAGACTTCTTAAAAGGTCTACAATTAGATTGGAGTTGGCAAAATGTAAACTAATTCTATAATAAATGGTGCAAAGAAATTGGAGACCTGGCTGTGTCGAGGTTGAAGAGTATATATGGTGGTTGACAGGATGTTTTCATAGTAAATATTTATCCTGGGTGGCTGGCTGACATTGGCATTCAGCAAAGGTGAATTTATCATGGAACACGATTCCTGTAAAAATGATCTTGAGCCATCTTATAATAGTTGCTGTAGAACCAACCGATTCTCAAACAGTGGTCAGTACAGATGCCATGGGTTAGATATATTTTCCCTCAGAATTCACTCTCCCAATTTTTCTTTTTACACTACCTGACACAAATTAACTATCAATGACTTTTGAGAAATGATATTGTTACTTTTATTTTTTTCTAGTTTCCTAATCTTCAAGCAACTATTAAAGCTTTTTGATATCTTTATTTTTGCTAGACTGTCATCCCAGGGGTTGTCCATTGGACTTTCATGTCTTCCCTTTCCCCAGTATAAGAGCAGATGCATGGAAGTGAGTATAATCGTACTGGGGTGTTGGGATGAGCATGGAGACCATCCACAGGACACATGTAGGACACTCTATGAAAACAGGCCAAAATGTCATTCAACTGTAACAACTCATGGCAGGATTGAGTTTCTATTACTAGTTTTTAAAAATAATAGTAAAAGATGCTTTTGGTATTTTTCCCTCTAGAATTTTTGGATAGTTATAAGGTATAAACTATTAAGACTTATTTGGGGAAAAAGAAATGCAGATATTCATAGATTGTGGTAGATCATAACGTACTGAGTCAAAACTGGGACCGAAAAATGCAGAATTCTGGATTATAAACCTTTAACCTTGAATTTTCCATCAGAGTGAGTTTAAAATGGTTTATTTATACATAATTTATAAATACAAATTGCATGGCATTTATTAATTTAATTATTAATTTAAAATAAAAAAGAATGTATATTCTGTTCATGAATGAATCCTTGTTATAAACCAGTCACAAAATATGAATTGGTATTCCAATTAGAGCAAACCCAATCCAATGATTGAACTATTTCACTATTTCAGAGGCAGTGACCACTCTGAGATGAGGCCCTCCTGGTGGAACCATGGTAAATGATTGCTTTTACAACCCATAGCCCCCGTTACCCATTACTCAGATAATGTCATATTTTGTAGTAGGGAAATATGTTTGCATTGTCAGTCAGGAAGGTTTATAAAGTCACACATAGCTACCAATTAAAATTGGCTACCATCCTGGGATATTCCAAGACAGGGGCTGACATTTTAGCCTGTTGCTGTATAATGTAACTATTATGGTTCTGAAATATTCATCAACTGATTATTTCCCTGATAGAATAATAAATCAATAAGTACAATAATATTACTTATGGATTAGGGCAGAAATAATATGCATTAGTCTTACTTTAAGAAAGGTGCAAACTGTTCTCTTGAATATGTTCATCCAAATAAAGACCCTTTTTTTCAGTTGCTTGACATGCTTTCCTTGGTTAATCTCATCACACAATTGCCATTAATGACAGAAGGTAAAAGGGGGTGTTCTAGGGATCACCGAGACTCCTCTGTTGCACGACGTTCTTCTGCGAGCCTACAGAGATTATGCAACCTGGAGATTATGAAGACAAGGATGGGTAAATCAGATCTGGCCTTGACCCTGACTTTAATACAAAAAGCTACATGTACATTTTCATCTCTGAGCCTTGTTTCCCCACCACTAAACAGGAGATTATAATAGTACCTGCCACATTAGGCTGTTCTAAGTATACCATGGAATAATACATGTAACACAACTGGCAGAAGACCCAGTTCATAGTAAGACTTCAGTGAATGTTAGGTTTTATTTTATCTATCTATCTATCTATTTATTTATTTATTGTATTTTGATTATTACAAAAGTGGCCCACATCTGATCTTCCCCATTTTAAGTCAGAATATTTTTTGATTATTGAGCTGACATGCTTGAGTCTTTCATCAGAGAAGGACAGTTTTCACCGCAAGATGTGAAAACAGTGATTCTGCAAATAATTTTGTGAATTGTAAGTCACGAAAAGGGAATACATTAAATATTAATGTATTAATAAGTATTAATACATAATAGTATTAGTACATAATACATAGTATTATGTACTTGCACTTAATACATACATAATACTAAGAAGTGTACATTAATACATAATACTAAGAAGTGTCTTTCAGAAGAAAATGGGAAACCCAGAGAGCAAGTGCAAGTTTTTCCTTTAAAATAAGAAAAGAAGCTGAGACATAGATGTCCATTTTTGAAATTAAAAAAGAAAAAGCTGTTTTTGATTCTAAGATTACTATTTATTTTACTGTAACACATTATCTAGTAAGAGGTAATGTGGTGTTACAGTGGCCACTAACTTCCAAAGTTTCTTGTCTGACCACCATGGCCCAGTATAAACTCTGGGAGAATATGACTCACTTTCTTTTTAGGCTTCTAGAATAGTATTTCCCTGGTTTTTACTTCCTTTGAGATAAATCACATTTTTTTTGACACTCCTGCATTGTTTCCATTAGAATGCCTCTCTCAGCACTGATTTACTTCTATCATTGAAGCAAGAAAGAGTAGTTCACATAAGTTAAGAAGATTTTGCATGTAAAATGAGTAACTGATAGATTTTCTAACAAGAAGGGAGAATTAATCTCAAACTTAAATCAACTTTTAGATATAATATACCCTGAGAAAACCATAATTCAAAAGGACACATGTACCCCAATGTTCATTGCAGCACTATTTACAATAGCCAGGACTTGGAAACAACCTAAATGTCCAATGATAGTTGAATGGATAAAGAAGATGTGGTACCTATATACAATGGAATATTACTCAGCCATAAAAAGGAATGAAATTGGGTCATCTGTAAGATGTGGATGGACCTAGAGTCTGTCATACAGAGTGAAGTAAGCCAGAAAGAGAAAAACAAATATTGTATATTAATGCATATATGAGGAATCTAGAAAAATGGTACAGATGAACGTATTTGTAGGGCAGGAATAGAGACATAGACATAGAGAGTGGACATGTGGACACAGTGGGGAGAGGGGAGGGTGGGATGAATTGGGAGATTAGGTTTGACATAAATACACTACCATGTGTAAAATAGATAGCTAGTGGGAACCTGCTGTATAGCACAGGGAGCTCAGCTCGGTGCTCTGTGATGACCTAGATGCAGGGGTGGAAGGGGGGAAGGGAGGCCAAGAGGGAAGGGATATAGGTATACATATAGCTGATTCACTTCATTGTACAGCAGAAACTAACACAGCATTGTAAAGCAATCTTACTCCAATAAAAAGAAAAAGATCTAATATACCCTATCAATGAAATTAACATGAAAATTTTAAAGAATTTAAATTCTATCTAAATGTGTATGATTTAGTTCTGATTTGTTTTAGGGGATAGACTTTATTTAATATGTATTCTTCGACTTATGTAGGTTTTTCTTTTTTGGGGGAAAGGGGACATTAATTTACATAAAGGATGTAACCATTATTCAGTTTTAGAGTGTATTTAAAACTATTAAAACTACTCTAAAAGATTTAGAATATTAGCAATGAATTGCATTTCATAGTCTATGAACAAATGTGAATTTCACAGTTACTTTGATGTTTAGGGTTTGTTTTCTGGCTAGGACATTAGTGATAAGTTGAACGTTTGCCATATATGGTTAATTCTTTCTTGACTATGTTATGTTTTTTTTATGTCCTGTCATATTAAAACAATGTCACTTTGCAACAGTAGAAAGTGCTAATACCACAATATGAATTGTGACAATGATCCTGTGTTAATACTCTATTTTCAGGCACCTATAAAGCAGTCATGCACATTTGTCCAATATTGAAATGTAGCATAAATCACAATCCAAAAGCAAGTTTTATTTTTCTTAACCCTCAGTTTCTAAATGAGAAAGGAAAAAAAAAAAAAAAAAAAGAGGTATTTTTCCCCAGCAGAGCACACTCCAGAAACAAATATGCTACATCTGTTTTAGCTGGCATGGACCAGGCCCTGTAGGATAATGCATTACTTTAGATTTCAAAACTGACAAGTCTCCAGAGTAGTAGGTCTCTGTGCTGTAAAGCAGCAGACATCCATGTGTAGAGATTTTATTTTCCAGTGACATTTTATTTAGGATTTTTCACTGGATGAATTGAGCTTGCGAGTTTATGAACTCTACTGAAGCAATTATCTCCCCAACTCAGAGGGAGCTGTTGGAATTCCTCACGTCATTACCATGTGGCCAGCAGGTTCCCTCATCACAGACCATCACAGAGGGCATTTTTGTGGTTTATTCGGAAGGCATTTTCATGCTAAATCTTATTTTTCAATACTTTGCAACTTCTTCAAAAGATTTTGTTAGCTTTAATGTGGAATTTAGAGAAATTTATCCATTTTTTGAGAGATTGATGCAAAAGAAAAAGTGTTCCGAGGGTATTTGGTGATGGGATAATATGAAATTAGGCCACGATAAAATATAGTCAAAGCCCAACATTTTAAACTGAAGAACCATGTGAAAGAATTGAATTCAGATATTTAGATGCTGAAGAATACACTGGGAATATTTTACATTCACAAAGGATTTTCTTTCTAACCTCCTTTCCCTACTTCATCCATTCCCCAAAAGCAAACATGCACACATTCTTTTGAAGTATGGGAAGGTGAAATCATAGCAGGCATGCCTCTCAGTCTATGCCTGTGGGCATGATTTTAAACAGAAAGCTTGAGGGGGTTTATTTCTGTTAAAATGCACAGACAGAACCATGTTTTTAAAAATATGCAGCCCAAGAACTCAATGAAAGCAGAGTCAATATATGTATACATACGTGTAAAACATATACAAGAGCTTACTAATATAAATATATATTTATGCTACTAGCAGAGACGGGCAATTAAACGATGTGCAATTGGGTGTGTAAAACTGAGGTCCAGTCAACAGCTGTGAGTGTATTTGAGGGTAAAACTGCCAACTTGCACTATAACACAATATGCTTATATTCAGAAAATACACTGTACATAAAAGAAACAGAAGGAAAATCTTCTTTCTTTGCTCTATTTCAAAAGGAGATTGCTTTTTCATATTGTTTTTATTATAGGAGAAAAAGCAATAATGATCTAATTGCCAGAAAACATGCATACAACATGAGACTTGGGAATCTGAGTTCTTGAAAGCCATATCCAGAGATTTTCTCTAATACCTTTATTTTCAGAGTGTTTTTCCCCAAGGGGACAAAATATTTCTACAGCCTTTATCTCATTAATCCTCACATGATCATTGTTAGGGAGTCAGGCAGGCTAGGACTTCTGTAGATTCCACTACTGAAATAGACAGACAATGGTTGCCAGAGTGACTTGATTGAAATTATAGAACAAGTCGGGAGCACAGCTGGTGAAAGAATCTGGGTCTGCTGTTTGCCAGAGCTTTCTTTTACCCAACAGAACATATTGCCTAAAGCTGAGAATCCCACAGTGTCCTCGATTACGTATTTTCAAATTATAGTTCACTTTAGAGATTCCTATTAAAAATCGGATATGACAGCAGGCCTGGAAATCATTTAGGAAACCCCAGGTTTCAAGCAAGCGGGAGATTTAAGAAGCAGAGCTGGAGGGATGGAATTCTAAAACATAGGTGGGGATGGAATGTGTAAACACTGTCTACTGGCTCTTATAACATGGAGGGCATCATTATAGGTGCTATGCTGGGTAATCAAAAAGATGCAGAAGGTATTCCCTAGACATTCATTCATTCATTTACTTTTACAAGTGGCTTCTTGTTAAAGCTTCATTTCTACTTTTAACTTATGGAGAAGACAAATTAAGAATAGGAAGACATATAGCTATTTTAGAAGCCCATGGGCAGCTTGAAATGAACTACCTCATAAAAGGAAGGGCTTCTCTCCTGGGAAAGACTCATGAGGCTCTCTCTTGTCTTACTAGGATTTTTTTAAGATATAGTCTAGCAGGGATAGACTTTTCCCTCATGAATTATTGATACTCTAAAGCAGTTTTAATTGTTTTTCCTTTCAGCACTATATAGAAAAACCCAATAATGATTCTCACTGCAATATTAGCATATATTTTAAGCATGCCATAATACCAAGGGAAAGCATCTAATTTTCCTGAAACAATATGCTTCTTTAACTTCAAGAAATATAATTTAAATTAGTAATAAAGATGAGAAGTAATCTAACTTAGGTTATAAAATTGCTTTCTGTGCCGAAATATTTTATAGGAAAATAAGAAAAGAATACATTTGTGTAAGATTTAATTTAGTCATTGGGTAGTGTGATTGAACATTGAAATATGGAATTTGTAGATACAAGGTAAATTTCACTACAATATGAAGGTCTTTTTTTGGTCAAAAATATAAAAAATTTAAGGAAAAAAAATTTAGAATATATAAACACATGAAACACTTAAATGCAATATATATTAAAGTAATACTGTTTTCCTAGTAAGCACATTTAAAAATATTTTAAGTAAATGTTCTCTAATACAGCAGTTGTCAAACTTTTGAACTTAAGACCCCTTTAATTTATTAAAAATTACTGAGAATGCCAAGTACATTTACGTAGATTATGCCTATTAGTATTTACTCTATTAGAAATTAAAACTGAGAAAGTTTGGAAATGTTTAATTTACTAAAACATAAATAATAAACAGATTGCATGTTAACATAAACAATACATTTTTATGAGAAAGTGTGCTATTTTCCAAAAATATATATATAATTGAGAAGAATGGCATTGTTTCACATTTCTATAAATATTTTTATTGACTGGCTTAATTGGCTATATTTGCATATCTGCTTTTGCCTTCAATCTGTTCTGAAGTCATAGACAGTGCAGCTTCTGGAAAACTATTGTAAGCTAGTGAGAGAATGAGAGTAAGCAAGGCAAATATTAATAATATGTGGGTATTTCTATGGAAAGACTCAGGCCTTATGGATCCCTGCAAAGGTCCCATGGACCCCCAGATCGCACTTATAGAACAGTTGAAGAAAAGAGCCCCAGATTGAGATGTTGTAGACCTCGTTTCTATTTTTGATGTTATGTTGACCAGATTTTTCACTTTGAGTTGAACAGTTCCATCTGCAAAATGAGATTATCAGACTATCTCTGAGGTAACGTCTATGCTCTCATTGTCCTCAAAAACTGTCTTCATTATCATGTTAATCCATATCCACAAATAAATTTTTGTATATGACATTATCATTAGGAGTAAGGTTAAAAAAAGAAGTGTATAAGTAAATATTGATACATTGCATTATTTCTATCTGGGTGCTTATTTGGACTCTGGTGTCGATACAGCTTGTTTTATTGGAGAAATGAAGACAAATGATTAATCTCTACTACCTTCAACCACTGAGGTAGCCATCAGGAAGTGGAAGACTCTCACTCCCACTATACGTGTGTCCTGGATATGAGCAGAGCTCTGTCTGGAATTAAACATGTTTGTGCACAAATCCCAGCTCTTCTAATTTTTTCTTGTATGATATTGGTCAAATAATGTAAACTCTCTAATCTTCATGTTTTTCAACTGTTAAAAGGTAATAATAGCTGGTAGGAATGCAAAATTCCATGGCCACTTTGGAAGACAGTTTGGTACTGTCTTACAAAACCAAGCATACTCTTACCATATGATCCAGCAGTCACGCTCCTTGGTAGTTGAAAACATGCCCACACAAAAACCTACACACAGATGTAGAGCATCTTTATTCATATTGCCAAAACTTGGAAGCAACCAAGATGTCCTTCAGTAAGTGAATGGATAAACAAACTGTGATGCATCCGGACAATGCAATATTATTCGGCACTAAAAAGAAATGAGCTATCAAGCCATTTGACATGAAAAGACATGGAGACATTGTAAATGTATAAGTGAAAGAAGTAAAAGGCTACAGAATGCATGATTCCAAATATGTGACACTCTGGAAAAGGCAATACTATAGAAACAGTAAAAAGAGCAGAGGTTTCTGGGGGTTGGGAGCAGTGAGGGATGAATGGACGAAGCACAGAGTATTTAAGGGGCAGTGAAAATAGTCTGTGTGGTACCATAATGATGCATACATGTCATTATAAATTTACCTAAACTCACAGAATGAAGAACACCAAGAGTGAACCATAAGGTAAACTGGACTTTGGGTCATTATGATGTGTAAATGTAGGCTCGTCAATAGTAACAAATGTACCACTCTTGCGGGGGATGTGGATAATGCGGGAGGTTATGCAGATATGGAGGCAGGAGGTACATGGAAGATCTCTACCTTCCCCCAAAGTTTGCTCTGAACCTAAAACTGCTCTTAAAAATAGTCTTAATAAAATTTTCTTAAAATTTTAAAAAAGTTAATAATAATAGTCAACCATCTTACATGATTTTTATAAGAATTGCATCAGATAATCCACATAAAGCACTTAGCGTAGCATAGTACCTAGCAAAAATCAAGCACTCAAAAACTATAATGTTATTTTCACAGACATTTCCTCCTACATCCCCTTTGTTACCAATGTTTGGTGTATTATTATTATTACTATTATTATTCTTTTCTATTTTAACTCTTCAGAGAATCTTTTTTTTTAAGCATGGTTGTGCTCAATGCAGTAAACCTTTAACCTTTAACTCAATGCAGTAAACCTTTAACACAAACCTTTAACACAAACCTCTTCCCTTAAATCTTTTCCTCCTTCATTTTCCTTCCCATTAATATCAGCAAAACTTTCTTCTAAGTTGCTAGCATCAGGAACATGGAAATGATTTGTGGTTCCTACCTTTCTCTCCCTTCCGGTAATCAATCCTTCTTAAGTTGTCTAACACAATCACTTTTCTGTATGTCATTGCTTGTGACTCAGAAAAACCTCTGTCAGTTTTACAGAAGAAAGGGACTTAGCTTCGTACAATCCAAGGTCTGCAATTCTACTTCTTTTTCCTAATGTCATTTTCATTTGGAAATATCCTTAAAAGTTTATAGATCATAAGGCTCTCATTTTCATGAACTATAGGGATACCTAATAAAACAGGTAGATCTATTGTCAAAAGGATGGAAAGATGTGCAAATAAAGAAATAGAAGCAGATTTGGCATAGCTTAGAGAACAAGGGGGCTTGCTTTGATGTCAACATTTATTTGAAGGAGTCTGAAAAGTGTATTGATAAAGAAGGTAAATGGAATGATAATGATCTTCTGGTTTGGATGAAGCTTCATGACCTTCTGTTAATTATACTGTTAAAGAAATATTTAAAAGTCTATAATTTTCTTTTATATGGAAAAAATAGGTAGAAATATTCTTTAATGATAAACTCCATACCTCACACTTTCTTAGCTTATACACTCCAATCCAATCTAAATAAATATTCAAGGCTCAACACTAGGAAAAATGACATATTCCGGAGGCATGAGGAAACACAAAAGTTCTCTAGCCTGACCAAAATTTGATAAGATCCTTTCATTGTATGAATGTTAAATATTTCCTAAGAAAGCAAATTGGTATGGTTTTGCCTTCCTCAGGAAGAGACTAATAAAATATACTATGATTTCTTAAGTTTAAAAGAGATAAGTAAAAAAACTGAATTTTTGTGCTTTAAATGTGTTGCCCCATAAAGAAAAAGAATCTTTCTCTGCATGTTCAGGAAAAGTCAAACTGTGATGCTAAAGGTTGATTTCTAGACATGAAAAAATACTTTTAAATGACCATTTAGCTATTAACAGTCATTAAATGAACTAGTGAAAGCTTCTTTGTTCATATTTGACAAATAAATATGGAAGAATTATAAGCATTCTCATTTGTGTACTATCCCTTTTAATCAAGATAACTCTTTCAATGAATTACATTGGCTTATTGATTTTTTCTTAAATGAACTATGCATCTTTCTTACTGCAATGAGGAATACAGTATATCAGTTAGCTTTTAATGAATCACAAAACACCTCAAAATGTAGTGGCTTCAAACAATAATACTTTTACTATTTTATATGAGATATGGATTAGGTGAGCAGTTTCTCTTGTCTGGCTATCTCAGTTGAAGCTGGATGCTCTAGGATGGCCTCAGGCAGTTGGCTCAATGTCACCTGTGGCGATGGAGATGACTTGGCTATCATCATCCAACAGGCTAGGACTGTTGATGTGGTCGTAGTTGCAGAGTTCCAAGTACAGAAAATGGGAACAAGTTCCAGTACACAAGTCCTTTAGAGTTTGTGCTTGTACCATATTTGTTAGTATCTCATTGGCCAAAGCAAGTCACATGACCAAGCCCAGATCCAAGAGCTAGATTCAAGAAACAGACTCTACCTCTTGATGGGAGGAGCTGTAAAATCAGAATGCAAAGAGATATGCTAAACAGATGGAAAATTTGTAGCAATTTTTGTAATCTAACACAGACTGCCTTCTGGCCACAAATTATTCTTACTTTGTGTAACATATGCTCACCCTTCCCAGATGCCAAAAGTCTGATTCAGTTATGCCCTTTATGGCATCTGGCTTGAAGTTCAAGTTCTCATGATCTGCTTCTTGTCTAGATGTGGATGTGGCTCACTGGGTGCAGCTGCTCTTCATCCAGACAACTGTAAACTAAAAACATAAGTTATCTGCTGCCAATTAACCTAATAGGGTGAGAAGGGAGCAAGAGAACTGCAATAGTTGCTTCTAATCAAAAGGAAAGGAATGGGAGGCCCAGAGAAGTCCTTGGTCTGAACCAATTCTATAATCCATCCAGGCACATGTTAAAAGGTTCCCCAACTCTGGGTCTGGGGATGTTCCTTGATTAGAGTCCACTTCTGCTCCCTGAGAGTAATTTGTCTACAATCCTCTGAGTCTCTTGGCTCCACCTCTAGGGTTTTCATCTCTTCGGGTAAGAAACGTCTGTGATTCTCATTCTGATTTCTACCCATAAAATGTTAGAAGCCCAGAAATCTAACTTCTTTTTGAACTATTGCAATCCCCTTTCATCCAAGCAGGCAGTTCTTTTGTTAGTACAATGGTCTTTAAAACTTCATGGATTGCCTATGAATCTCATGCACATCCACTCCATGTGAGTCCTAAAATTCTCTACTCCTAAAGTTTGCAACCACATTTTTTCAAGGCAGGGATCTCTCTACTTTGGATGTGGCAAGCTGCTGTAGAAAAAAAAAATGTCCTTAGGATTCTTAGGAGCCTATTTGTCTTGCTGAGCACTCTTACGTTTAACTTAGAACTTTTAGAGGTATTATTACAAAGGGTCTTCTGTCCAAGTTCCTCTAAATGAAAGTTTTGCAAAATGTTCTACTGTGTCATAACATGGTTCACCATTTTTTTCAGTCTCTACTAACAGTTGCCTCATTGTTTTTCAACCTCCATCTACAGCCTGAATCCAAAGCCAATATTATATATATACAAATTGTTATGGAAACAAAACCTAAAGTGGGCAACACTCTCTTTCAGATACCAGTTTTTACATCATTAGCTTTTGCTGTGTTAAATATCTGCTTTAAACAATAACCATTTATAATTTTTTGTGATGCTGTGGTTTGCCTGCTGGTTCTTCTTCTCTGGTCTAGCAGTCTGGTGCTAGAAATTTTTAGATAGCCTAGTTCACATATCTGGCAGTAGGTTTGATATCACTTTGGGTGGGGGGGGATGATTTTGGCATTAGTCTCTCATCATCCAGCACATTAACATGGACTTATTCAGTCATGGCAAAATACCTAAGAGTCACAAGGGGAGTTCTCAGTGTGCAGTGTTTCTCTGGCTTCATCTTATGTTACCTTTGATAATATCCATTTTTGCCCAAAGCAAGTCACATAACCAAGCACACATTCAAGAGGTGGAAAAATAAATTCCACCTCTTGATGTATAGAGCTGCAAAGTCATACTACAAAGAGCAAAATGAATAAAGGGGTAGAATAATCTCTGGCCATTTTTGCATTCTGTCACAGCAAGCATGTTAAGACTTGGTTACAATTTTTTATGGCAAGTCTCATTGTTTAAAATTAGCTAAATTTCCTATGCTAGGTTTATAGGGAAGATCAATTATTATTATTTCCATAAATTATTTAAGGTTATGCGGATATAAACATATGTGTTAAACTAAATTGAATTATAAATATTGATGTCTTTTAAAGACCTCTTGTGAACTGGAGACAGTCAAATCATGTGAACTTAGTTACTACACCTACCCTATCTTGATAAAGTTGTAAAAGGTTATCTCTCTGACAAGCATTTGATAGTTTGATTGTGTTGCTCTGTCAGACTAATTTAAAAATAATTTCCAAGATTCTTAATTTTAGTAAAATAAATTTGTACAAACTGAAATAAAACACTTTTCTCATTGTAACTGGTTCTGACCACTCAAAATTCTAGAAAGATATTTCACACACAAACTTGTTATAGATTGTAACCCTATAAGTAAAGAATAATAATTATATAGAATAATAATGCATATTGGTAGTTTTTGTCTGAAAAACTGTCTAGAACAATATTCAAAAGCATTCGAATGCTTTTACTGAGCTTCTTTACTTTTCATGGTACAATGTAGTTACTTGCATAACTATAACCTACTTCCCGCCAGTATAGAATCAAATAAACAAAATATGTAAGAAAGAATACACTTAGAAACAAATTTTGTTAATTAGTTATACCAAGCTCACAAATTAAAAGGATAGTGTGGAAATAAGGCATACAAAATTCTTTTGAAAAATTCATCTGTACCTATTCTATGACTTATGAGGTCCTACCCTTATATATAGTAAATAATATCACTTCCTGGAAAATCAGGAACATTAGCAAACTTGGGGAACTCAACAAAGGAGAATTTCCCTACAGTTAAATGTACTGCAGGTGAAACTCGATAGAGGCAAATGGAATGGTTCTTGGTCTCACTTTTTGGAATTCATGAAACAACAGGAGTAATAAAATTATTTCTGGCAAATAAACATGATTTTTTAAAAATGTCACCATGGGTTTTACAAAGCTAACAGATGGAAGTAAATTCCCTCACCTCAAAATTGCATGGCTCTAGCTAGGTTGAACATTACAACAAGGATGTCATTAAATATTTAACAATCCTCGAGTCTTGTTACACTTATCAAAATAAAGCAGTTCTATAGAGCAGTAAATAAAATTAATACTGCTGAATCAAAAAATTGAAAAGCAGACATTTTTAGTCAAATATGTGCCTTTTGAGAAGAATTCTGACCACAGTGAGACCCCGGTCTCACCCCCTTTCTACCAAAATTTCTCAAAAAAGAATTTCAATCATTTTGAAGGTATGGTTCATGATTTAGAGGTAGGCTTTGAAAAGCTGGAGCTTTCTCTCATCATCAGCCTATTCTGCAAAGGTAACAGAGTAGCGGAGTCATTCTTAAATCCCTGTTTCCAGAGACAGGCTTCTAACAAGAGAAGATGTTGTTAACGCTAAAATCCAGGAACTGCTAGTTTTGTTTTTTTAATAAAATTGACCCCAAAGTCATCCAATCAGAATTTTTGATGGTCAAATAATAATTTGAACTATACATTCAGCTTCTATGAGTATTCTGTAAGCCTGGTTGAAAGCTAGATTCCCTTGCATGACTTGGTTACAAAAGCCTTTACTCGGCAATCAGAATTACCTAGGAGGATTTCTTACTTTCAATATTTAAAAATGATTTATTTTAGTAAAATGTTAGTCTCTCATTGTAGTTGGATGTGTCTGTATACATAAATATAGATATGGGCACAATTTCTGTTTATATGAAAATCAACCCAGTCTGACATCTCCGCCGTTTCTTCCATGATGACTCCCACTTTGCCAATCTTGTTGCAGGAAGAATAATGGCCCCCCGAAGATGTCCACATCCTAATCCCCAGAACCTGTGAATATGTTAGGTTATCTGACAAAGGAGAATTCAGGTTGTAGGTGGAATTAAGGTTGCTAATCCGCTGACCTTGAGATGAGGAGATTTTCCTGCATTATTTGAGTGGGCTCAGCATAATCAAAAGTGGGAGGAAGAAGAGTCAGAGAGAGATTTGAAGAAGCTACACTGCAGACTTTGAAGGTGGAGAAAGCAGCCGTAAGCCAAGGAATGCAGGTGGCCTTTAGAAACTGGAAAAGGCAAATAGGTACCCCAAAGAGACTCCAGAAAGGATCACAGCCTTGCTGATATCTGAATTTCAGCCCATTGGGACCCATTTCAGACTTCTGACCTCAAGAACTGTTAAGATAATAAATGTGTACTGTTTTAAGAACTAAATTTGTGGTAATTTGTTACAGCGGTTATAGAAAGCTAATACACTCCCATATTTACAATAGTCATAAGAATAAAAGCCAAATTCCTTCCCATATCCTAAAAAGTATTGCATAAACAAGCCTCTCCTTCCTCTCTTGCCTCATCTTCCCACTCTTCTTTTGGGTTACTCTGCTCAGGAAACACTGACATTCTTTCATTGCTTTAACCTTGCCAACTTCTTCCACCCAAGTCCGTTGCACTTGCTACACCTTTGTCTATAGCATTCATTTCTTTGCTCTTTGTCAGACTGGCTCTTTCTCATTCTTCAAGTTGACTTTAAGTCACATTCTTCAAATGGTCTTTAAAATAAATATCTTAGGAGATGTGTGTGTGTGTGTATGTGTGTGTGTGTGTGTGTGTGTGTGTGTATTATTGATTCTGTTTTTCTGGGGAGCCCTGACTATGCAGGAGGGGAAAGACACTCTTCCACCTCTTGAAGGAAGGAACACCAAATGTCTACAAGGAAGGAAGAAAACGATAGTAGCCATCTTTGGAGATATTTTAAAATAAATGCTATCTGTGTAAAATGGTTTTCACTTTTCTTTGACAAGCCACAGCACCCAGTGCTCTTCTGTTACATCTTTAATTACATGCACCTATACTTTGATTACTTGTCTATCTTTTCCACTGGGTTTTTAGTACTTTAAAGGTAGGGATTGTGTCTCATGAATCATTATGTTCCTAGTACCTTATTTCAATACCTTAATAATACTTGTGGGATGAATGAATGGCTGAATGGAAAATGTACCCTATATTCATGAATATTTTATTGAATTTTTATAAACTTTATTAATTCCCTCTTGATTCCTAATTATTTACCCAATACTCGCCCTGACAAATACATGACACTATTTCTCAAGGACAGCATGTCCACCTTCAAGATAGCCAAATAATCCAGAATATGGAACCAGTAATATACCATTATTGCTGTGCAGTGTCTGTCCCTCATTTGAACAAAGGAAGATAACCCAGTTATAATTAACAATATCCCATAGAACATTTGATGAGTTAAATTTTAAATTATAAAATTGTTTTAATACTTAGAAATTTAAAGAGTCACAATCTGCTTACAATTTAAAAATCTGTTTATGAAAGAATAACATATTCCTTCATACTGATTTTGTGCTGAATGTGATTCTTTTATATTTGGAAATATTTAAATATTCCAGAGCTCATAACTCCTGTGGTGTAAGGAAAACCTGGATATGTTCTTCTTATAAAGATTGTCACTAGGTTAAAATCCCTCACTCCAATTTCACTCTCTCTCCTCATCACTGTTTATGAACCCTGCATTTCTAACAAAGAAATGACAATTTCAGAGCTTAGGAAGGGCCTAAACTTTGCTTTATCAAGGACAATACTGGCAAATTTCCAAAAACCTGGAGGCCATGGCTCATCTGCAAATCATGTACATATATTTGCATGAATTTTATTTTGATTAGTAGCCTAAACCCATGATGGTACTTAGGATGAATGAAGCATTTTACATATATGAATAAATGAAGACAATTTAGTAGTCTTACTGCTCATGGCCGTTTTCCCTGTTCCTCTAACTCTGACTCTCCTCATCCATCTCCTTCTTGTTATTTCTTCTCTTTAAATCTAGAGTGGGTGTTGCTTTTCTTTTTTTAGCATATTGATTCTATATAAATGGTGAGAACAAAGAAGACCTGCTTTTGTGTTTTATTGACTCATTCAGCAGATCTACTATGACCCAAATCATTGTGACTTTGTGATTTTTGCAAAGTTCTTCATCTTAACTGGCATTAATTGTCATCTCTTTTGGGCTGAGTCAGTGAAGTATACAAACCTTAATAATTGTGCAATTTTCTTTTGAAGAGCTTGTCCCTAAAGACTCCATAACCTAAAATATAACTTTAGCGACAAATATATTAAAAGTAGTATATGAAAGTGCTAAAAGTGAGGAAAAGGTGAAGAGCTACTCCATTAATACTTTTTATTTCCTGTAAACTTTAAAATCCCCCTGAATGTAATTGTGGGTGTGTGAGTGTGTGCGCGTGTGTGCATGCCTGTCCGTGTTTGATGTGAGGTAGAATAAGTTGGTAGAGGACAACAGAGGGTCCTTAGTTGGTCGAGATAAAGAATGCTGATGATGGCATAAGATGGCTACTATCAGAAAAATGAGGGGAAGAAGACCTTGGCTTAGCCAAGTCATAGAAAATTCTAGACAGCACAGGAGGTAATAAAGTGGTGGTGACTAGTTTATAGATCAACCATGTAGGTCTCTAAACTTTATCCAAAAATCCATATTCATTTATTGCAGTAGATGAGTAATAAAGAAAATGATTTCTCTCTATATATATTCTATGTATTTCTTGCCTAGAGAATGGAAGGCAATCAATTCTAGATTTGGGGAAATATTATTTTTTCTTCCTTACCTTGCTGCTTCATTCTGTATTCTTTTCTTTCCTGTTCTTTTTTCTCTTATTTTATTCTCCTATGATCCAACACATTCAAGTCCTTTCTAGTGTTTCAGTGTAGTCATGTTTCCTACAATAATATATTCATTTTTTTATTAGCTATTATTGAGTAGGGCCTAATTCTCATTTACTTATGAGAAATAATATTTATGTATTCCTCTTATGTTTGGAGCAATAGAAAACATAGGATATTACTTCAGAATATGATTAATGTCTTCTATATATAGCTTATAAGGATGGAAATATGGTTCTAACTATTTAAGATTAAAATCTACATTACAGAGAATTAAATTAATGTTACAAAGTAATAGAAATATTATTAGAAATAATGCCTAAGGAATTCTGCTTAAAATAAAGTTGGGAGTTGAATCCCTTAGGGTTTGATCAGAGAAGTAGAACCACATGGAATAAAGAATTTATTATAAGGATTAGATTTTACACAATTATGGGAGCTGGTAAAAGGACCATGGAAAGGCTTGTCACCTGTGTCAGATGCTGTATGTAAGTCACAGCTGGTTATCAGGGTCGACAATTAGGAAGGAAAGCTGCACTGGACAGATTGAGGATCAACTGGAGCCCATTCAGATAAACTGGAACCCATGAATTTAAACCAGAACTCACACCTAATTTTCTTCTAACCTGGCACAGGTGACCCACAGGAAAACTGGTGCTCTTTGCCACAGAGCTTTTAATATACTTGCTCCCAAACTTGGAAATACTGAAGTGGAAGATCCAGTAGAATCTGGAGGGCTCCTTGGCCTGGCTGCTATGTTATCAACAAGATGAACTAGCAAGTTCACAGCAACATGAAAAAGCTGCAGCGGATCTGGTGCCCTACATTGACTTTCAGAAAGTAGAGCCTGCTGACTCACTTTCACCTTCCAAATCCCATGCAAATTTCTCTTGTGGGACACCCTGACCTAGGACCATAGCAGAAGGACATTTAGAGAAATGCAGTTTCAACTTAACCTAAGTTGACACAATCAACAAGCACCGGAGTCAACCTCTTGAGCAGTTCTAATATACAGATACCTCTTTGAACCACACTCAACGTTTAAAGACAATACTTAAATCATGCTTCTGGCAAATGTGATGCAATCTCCCTTGTACAATTAATCATATGGCAACCTCTCCCAAGAAGAAGACACAAGTACCTTTATCCATCTTTGGATTATGTTCCTTCTTCGAGTTGAGCCCCTCTTGCCTTTTGGGCATCCTATAACTTAAATATTGAGTTTGGGAAGATGATTCTTCATAAGCCTCAAATGTCTGTGCATGTCTTCAAAGGCCTTAACAGCTAATTTCTTTGGACTGTGTTTTCAAGGATGTTTGGAAGATACAGATATCTATATTCTAGGATAATAAAGGTAGAAGTATGGCTCTTCCCGGAGGCAGATTGCATTCTAGAGTAAGAAAGATAATGTTTCTCTCCAGAGGGGAATATGATCAGGCTGACCAACAGCTCCTTTTATAAGATCTAGGATTCCTAATATCAGTGTTCCATTCCTATATGTGTGTAATGCAATGAGCAAGCAACACTTACCTCTCATCACATCACCCTGTAGAAACTGGGGCTTGAAGAGCTGGCAAAAGGCTGTTATTCTGGCTAGTGTTACTACTGTGAGTGAAAAAAAAACTCTTTTGTCTCTAATCCAAGCATCTTGTGTTTTCTGCCAGTAATTATGAAACCAGCTAGACTATTAGCATGCAAGTAGGGTAAAATCTTAGACCCTGAAGAGTTTCTGATGACACTGAGATATCAAGCTGCAATTTAAAAATAGTTATGTTACATAATAGGAAAATAAGAGAGAAGGAAAAATGTTCAATATACACAGGAAATATCAATATGAAAATAATGAATTAATATTCATAAGTATTCCAATCCTCATTTCTACACTGGACTCATACTTGTAGCTGGTATGTATGATTTACTTCTTCCTTTGGCAGCTCTGTATCCCCTTTGTCCTCAGAAAGCACTTCAGTGGTTGTGTTCCCTTGTCTGTTAGGGTGTGTCAAACCTTCGTTCTTTAAGGATTGGATCTTTAGTCATTATGCCTGGTTTGATTGTAATTTTCTGTTGACTTTAATCATAGGACATGAAATTGTAAGAGGACCCTCAAAAGATCTCCTGCATTTCAGATATAGTCTTCTTTATCTCCGTTGTATAATAGCAACTCAATTTTCCTTTGATAATTATGATCAGTCACTCACCAAGAGAGTCAACCCCTTTTGGCCTATTGATTTGCTAACATGAGGAGGTCAAAATGGCCAATTTGCATGTCAGCTTCCAGTTTAATGGAACCATTTCTATGTCCCCATGGAAGCATTCCTTCCTTGGGAACAAAACTAACAGAACCCACAGTTGTGAGTACAAGAAGTAAATATATTCACTAGTGGATCACTAGGCATAATAATAAAAGGAGTCACTCACATTTTCAACACTTGATTCCTGGAACCATCAACCCTGCCTTTTTGGGGGGAAAGCCATCATAGAAGAAGCACACAACACACCCTGGAAAACTAGTCCAGCCCTCACAGGGTGTTGTCACCCAGCTGGTGCCATAACTGAATCATCAAAAGTCCATTTAAGTATTTTATCAGTTAACATGGTAAAGCTAATTAATTCTAAGAGTGTTAGCCTCTTGTCACATTTTACTTGCTGTAAAATGAAAGTCTGCTTCAGTGTAAACAAAGAACTGCTCCTTCCCTGATGGAAGAGTACCTATATAAACAACTTAATCCCAGGTGGTTGGCTGATCGTCTGGAACTGGTGCCATAATGGAGACTCAGTTTTGTCCTCTGCTGCTAGAAGATTGATCTTGGTAAATGAGAGTCCAAGTTGCTGAGCCCATGCATAACCAGCATCCCTACTGCCATGTTTACTCTTTTCACATCCATTGGGAACCACATAGGGAAAGAGATGGACTGGCATTCACAGAATAGGTCATCTTACCCACTGAGTCTCCTTGGTGAGTATGCCTGCCCATGGGACACAAATATCTTCATAGTGCATTTCCATTCCCATATGTTTTCCTCAGACATCTTTGTCACCACTTTTCCAATCATGTTCCTTTGAAGTCTCTGAGAATCTCTCCTTCTAGGCAAAAATGATAGCAATTGTCCTACTTGAAGTTCTACCTCCAATGGGTTTTCTTGTACCGCTATTCTTCAAGACCAGGAATAGTGGTACAAGGCTTTCTTGTACCACCATTCTTACTCTCCTTTACCAGTTTAATGTAATTTACATACTATTTTTCTGGCTACCGGTTAGTTCAATCATTATGAATTTTCATGTAATTAGTATTTGGATTTGCTTTCTGTGAATTATGTACTCATGTGCTCTACCCAGGGTTTTATTGATAACACACCTTGTTCTTGTCAATTTTTTAAATATTTTGGATATTATAGACATAATACTTTGTCACCTGTTTACAAATGTCTTTTCTTCCTACCTATGTTTTCTCTAATTACTTTTTCCTAATAGGATTTTATCAGAATTTTACATCTTAATGGAAATGGTTTTGCCTATATTTTTTCTTATATAGCTTCTTACTTTTCAGCTAAGAATTTCTCTCCCCTGACTGTATATGTATGATCCTATATTCTTTGGAAATATTTTAACTGTTTAATTTTATTTACATAAGGTTTTAAAATCTAGAATTATTTTGTGTTTATAGTATAGGGAAGGTCCATTTTTATATGATCTTCCACAGGGTATGAAGTGTTGCTGGATTATTTATTAAATAGTTTGTCTTCTTTCAGCTACACTGAATTACTACTATAATTATTTAAGAATACTGTATTAAATTTTTGTTGATAGTGGAGTCAATTACTAGATTCTCTATTCTGTTGTGATCTATTCATTTATTCCTATATCAATTCCTATTATTTTTATTACAGTGTCATAAGTGTATGATCTGATATCTAGAAAGGCAAGTTTCCCTTTGTTGATCTTCCTTATGATACTTTTCTTGATTAAAGTGTTTAGTCTTCCATATAATCTTTAATATTATTTTACTCAGTTAAAATAAATCTATTATAGAGTATTTGTCTTTCTCTGTCTGATTTATTTCACTAAGCATAACACCCACTAGGTCCATCCACATTGTTGCAAATGGCAGAATTTCATTCTTTTTCTGGCTAAGTAATATTTCATTGTGTATATATACCACATCTTCTTTACCCATTCATCCGTTGTTGGACACTTAGGTTGCTTCTATATCTTGGCAATAATAAATAATTCTGCTATGAACATTGAGTTCATGTATCTTTTCAAATCAGTGTATCACTTGATTATAAATACTTAATTTTAAAGACCATGTTTTGTATTTGTAATATGAAGAGCATCAAGCACAGAATCCTGTGATTACTGACTAATTATAAAGTAGTTAATACATTGGGCTAGAGATTTAGGAATATTAGAAGTATGTTTAGATAGGGACAGAGAAAATACTGTTTTATTGGTGATATTATACTAAAGTATATGATCCTTATATGCTTCTATTTTGTTCACAGAAATATTCCTAGTGTCCAGGGCAGTGATTGGCCCAAAGTAAAGACTAAATACATGTCTGTTGAATGATGGGCCAGTGGGAGACTACAAATCCCTGCCCTATTCCTTTTCAATACCAGGTACCAATGTCAGGGGATTGTACAAAAAGATAGAAATCGTAGTTGCCTCCCTCTGCAAGTTTACTGCCTTTTCAGATAGACACATACGTATACATACATGCACCCAAAAGCATACATGTGCAGTTACATAACAGCATGTGAGTTGTTGAACATGAACATAAAACCTGCACACTGCCAAATGAATGAAGAGTGCCCAGAAGTGACTCCTGTCCTATCTGTGGCACATTGTCTACTCTGTTTGCTGCTTCTCAGCTATGTGTCTGCATTCAGGTGTCATATGCACCCAAAGGGGCAAATATACACAGTCAGCAGAACACACTGGGATGGAGACATATTGTGTCTCCTCATGCATCCAAATTTATTAGAATCCCAGATTGAAGATAACATAAAGATGCAGCAAACATCCCTCCCAGAAAATCAAAACCAGAACAAAATAAAGGACCATGTTGTTAATCCATAGGATGTTTATGAAAGATAGATATTTACTAAAACTCTAAGCCCTTTAGTTAATTTATATACATGTTATTTTTCACTTATTCTTCAAGTCAAACTCATTTCAAAGCAATAGAAAATAAAAAGAGAAAAAAATATTTTATCCTTTCTTATCTTCTTTCTATATATGTGCTGCCCATTTAAGTCCCGTTTTAAATTCTTTTGTGATCGTCATGAGCAGTGAGGAGTACTTCTTCCTAATATAATGTTCTGTACACTGTGTCCTGCCTATAACATAGACTGTTTCATAATAGTGATCTATTATGATATAAATAATTGTCTGAAATTTCAGTACACAAAGCCTGAATCTGTGAAAGTACAATTATATTGCCTAGGAACATAGCAAACTTAAATGAGACCTGGTTTGAACCTAAACATCTATTTGAAACTTGACCAGCAAACAACCAACACTGAATGGAATAGAGGGATGTACAAAAAACACAATCAGCCTGCACTGTCACAGAAAGGCCCTGAGATGGTTCTGAGTTCTCCAGTAGGTGGATATCTGCTGTGTAATCTGCCCAATTCTACAGCTTTCCCGCAAAACAGCTTTTTAGATCAAACTGTGACACAAAGATAAATGTCATTTATGTGGAATATTGGTTTATTTATAAATAAAAATAGTAAACATTTAATGACTTTAAGCTGAAGTAAAATGTGTGTTGAAGTAATCATATTTTAGGGTTTCTATTCTATCTAGAATCCATAGGCATGCAGAAAACATCATCTCAAGTTTTGAAAAATAGCACTTTGATGCATATAGCTTTAAATAGCACGAGGGCATATGTTTCAGTACAGCCTACCTCTGCTTACACAGTGGATATAATTACCAAATCCTGCTTTTAGAATGCTGACTACTGCTAGCATCCCCTCAGGACTTGTAAAGAAATGAGAAACCAGAAGCGAGAAGAAGCCAGAATCTAGAAGAAGTTAATAATTATCTAGGCTTCATTTTAGAGGTGACCCTAAGAAGTTGAGAGAGTTGCCCTATGTCACACAGGTCATGAGAGACAAAGGAGGAACAAGATTGGGAATCCCAGGAGAGTGAGTTTTCCAACAGGAATCAGTTTCCTAGAATTAAGGGACCATCAGATTTGGAATAGGCCCTCTTGGTGGCAGTCATTGGGAGTTAGGCAGTTTGCCAATGCCAGACTTATGACAAAAGTGAGCTTATTTTCAAGAGTAGCTTCTCTTTCTTACTTTCTTTTAATGATCTTTATATTTTTTTTATAAATAATGTGTCCAATATGACTACAAGTTATCCAAAGGGAAGATCTTCCAGTTCTCTGGGTGAGAAATAAAGTCAGGTGCACATACACCCATACTAGCTAAGTTAATATACATCTGGCAGCTGATAGACTTTTTTTTTAACATCTATATTGGAGTATAATGCTTTACAATGGTGTGTTAGGTTCTGCTTTATAACAAAGTGAATCAGCTATACATATATATCCCCATATCTCCTCCCTCTTGCGTCTCCCTCCCATCCTCCCTATCCCACCCCTCTAGGTGGTCACTAAACACCGAGCTGACCTCCCTGTACTATGCAGCTGCTCCCCACTAGCTATCTACTTTACATTTGGTAGTGTATATATGTCAATGCTACTCTCTCAGTTCACCCCAGCTTCCCCCTTCGCCATCCCATTTCCTCAAATCCATTCTCTGTGTCTGCATCTTGATTCCTGTCCTGCCCTAGTTTCACTAGAACCTTTTTTTTTTTAGACTCCATATACATGTGTTAGCATACGGTATTTATTTTTCTCCTTCTGATTCATTTCACTCTGTATGACAGATTCTAGGTCCATCCACCTCACTACAAATAACTCTATTTCGTTTCTTTTTTATGGCTAATATTCCATTGTATATATGTGCCGCATCTTCTTTATCCATTCATCTGTCAATGGACACTTATGTTGCTTCCACGTGCTAGCTATTGTATAGAGCTGAAATGAACATTGTGGTACATGATTCTTTTTGAATTATGGTTTTCTCAGGGTATATGCCCAGTAGTGGGGATTGCTGGGTCGTATGGTAGTTCTATTTGTAGTTTTTTAAGGAACCTCCATACTGTTCTCCATAGTGGCTGTATCAATTTACATTCCCACTAACAGTGCAAGAGGGTTCCCTATTCTCCACACCCTCTCCAGCATTCATTGTTTGTAGATTTGTTGATGATGGCCATTCTGACCGGTGTGAGATGATATCTCATTGTAGTTTTGATTCGCATTTCTCTAATGATTAGTGATGTTGAGCATTCTTTCATCGGTTTGTTGGCAATCTGTATATCTTCTTTGGAGAAATGTCTATTTAGGTCTTCTGCCCATTTTTGGCTTGGGTTGTTTGTTTTTTAATATTGAGCTGCATGAGCTGCTTGTAAATTCTGGAGATTAATCCTTTGTCAGTTGCTTCATTTGCAAATATTTTCTCCCATTCTGAGGGTTGTCTTTTGGTCTTGTTTATGGTTTCCTTTGCTGTGCAAAAGCTTTTAAGTTTCATTAGGTCCCATTTGTTTATTTTTGTTTTTATTTCCATTTCTCCAGGAGGTGGTCAAAAAGGATCTTGCTGTGATTTATGTCATAGATGGCAGCTGATAGATTTCTAAGGAAATAAGAAAGCATAGAGAAATTCTCCTGAAATCTAATCCAAACAGTTTCTTTTGCATTGCCGACATTCTTCTCTGCCAAGCTGTCTTATCATAAATGCCTTCACCAAGCAAAAATGACTGACTAGAAACTTGTGTTGTCTTCTTTTGCTTCTCTTTCCCCTCCTCTATCATTTGGCCTGAAAATATAATCTAAAAACCATTGAAAATCATTTCAATCTTTTGTCTTATAAATTATCCTGCATTACATAACCATTTATAAACTTCCTGTGTAATTTTTTCTCAAAACTATATGTTTAAAATGGAGGTGTTGGGTTGAAAGTTAAAATCACTTAAACTTTGGTCAAAACATCTATAAAAGTTTCATCTATTTATATTTCTACCAACAATACATGAGAGGACTTGTCAATCCACCAGACATTCACATACCCACATTAGTACAGTATATTTTCTCTCATCATGAGTGTTTGACCTATTTTCCTTTATTTAATGACATTGGATTCTTTTTCACATCCTTTTTTCATTTTTTCTAAATGTCCATCATAAAGAACTAGTTAAATATATTACTGTGTAGCCATTTAATAAGGCAGTCATTACTAAAAGTCGGGCAATTCGACGTGACCTAATATGGGAAAACCTCCAATATATGTTGTTAATTTTTTTAAAATATGTCAAATAGTGTGATAACATTCGAACATTAATTTTCTCAGAAAATTACATTCTTGGATGTGCAGAGAACATCTCTGGAACTATATATAGAAAACTGGAAAGCAAGGCTGCCACTGAGAAGTATAATGGACTAAGAGACAGGGCAAGGAGGACAACTTTCTTTTACATAATATGTCACTTGGTAACTTCTGATTTATTTTCATTTTTACCATATGTATGTGTTAGCAATTTAAATAAAAATAGTAAGATCTTAAAACTGAAAAAAATAACATTAAGTGGAAATAGTAAGGAGTAAGGGAGGGTGAAATCAAAGAGCTGTCAGTGAGTCATTCCCTAAACAGTCAGTGGAGGCTGAAAACACAGTTGGCTGTAACTGTCAATGAACAGCCAGAGGGCGACATGATCAGGACCTCCTGTGTTGGCATCCACCCCCTTGGGTGACTGGTAATTCCATTTTCTCCTAGTAGATTTTCCCTCTCCCTTGCAGGTACTCTGAGGCACATAAGTAGTACAAAGAGTTTTTAGAAGGCCCGGCTAGTAGTGAGTCTTCCTCAGAGAAGCAAACACAACACAAGAACAAAACAAAACCTAACTCATGGGCAATCATTTTTACCATCATGAGTTCCTAGGGATCATGTAACACTCTGGAATATATTCTTCCATAAGATGAACATCATAAATATAATATGAGCTATTTATTTATGTATATTTAGCACAACAGAAATAGTAAGAATTACAAAGTATTTCCAACATGACTGGAAAATGAAATCATGTGTAATCAAATGTTAAGTATTTTGGTTTTTAATACATATAAATACATACATTACATACTTTGTTTTTTTTTTTTTTTTTTTTTTTGCGGTACGCGGGCCTCTCACTGTTGTGGCCTCTCCCGTTACGGAGCACAGGCTCCGGACGCGCATGCCCAGCGGCCATGGCTCACCGGCCCAGCTGCACCGCGGCATGTGGGATCTTCCCGGACCGGGGCACGAACCCGCGTCCCCTGCATCAGCAGGCGGGCTCTCAACCACTGCGCCACCAGGGAAGCCCCCATACATTACATACTTTGCATGCTCCATATGCTTTTTAAATTTTTGCATGAATATATATATATTAATTTTTATATATTTCATGCATCTATTTTTACATACTCAGGATAATATTTTTTAAAAACATTTTTACAAATAGTTACAAATAGTTATCGCAGGGAATGCTTCCAGAGGAAGTGAAATATATGTTGAGGTCAGAAGTATTTAGGATTATTCTATTCTCTTTAAGTGTGATTATTGAAGAATTTTCTTACTGTGGACAGGGTTTGACAGGCTTTATTAGGTTATGCTAGCTTTGTAAAAGCCATTTGAAGCCTCTCCATTGTGTGTGTGTGTGTGTGTGTGTGTGTGTGTGTGTGTGTGTGTGTGTGTGTTTAAAAGAATTTAGAAAGCACTGCAATGAAAGTTTGTATATAATATTCTCCAACGCTGTCTAGGCCCAGAAACTTCTAGGAAGGTAGATTTTTGACATAAATGTTATTGTTATATTTAGTTATCTATTCCTTCTTGGCTTCATGTTAATAATACATGTTTATTCATAACCTATCCAATTCAAGGAAATTGTTAAGTGTATATTTTTAATCTCTTCAGTTTTCATACACCCTCTTCATTTTCAAATATTTGAGGAGTAGGGTAGTGAATTGCTTTTGTTCTTTTATACCTGATTTCAACTGTACGTTTAACTGACTTGTTTTTTGGAACCAACTCTTGAACTTCACTTAAAATTAAAAATTTACTTAGATTTATAATTATACTCCTTGATGCTTTCTGATTCTATTGTTATCTTTATTACTCACTTTCTCCTAAGTATTAATTTTCTAAATTTAAATGCTTATTTATTTTCTTCTTTTATTTTTAAATAATGAAGACTTTTAGAGATAGATTGCATTATTGATCCATATTGAACTTTATTTCATAAAGCAAGGATATATTATACAAATCTCTAAAGCTTTTAAAATATTTTCAATTTAAAAATTATGCTTGCAGCCACATAAAATGTACTAGCCATATCGATTTTAGAAAAATCTCTAAAGGTCTATAAACATAGCAAGTATAAATCATAACACTAATATAATAAATTTGATGTAAGATGAATATAACAGTAAAACATAATAAGGTAATAAATTATCAAAGGTGTACCTTCTAAGACTTTAGAACATTTGGAGATAAATTTTACTATAGCAAGGAGACATTCAAGATGCCGGAGGAGTAAGATATGGAGATACATCAGAAATACATCTACATGTAGAACAACTCCTACAGAACACCTACTGAATGCTGGCAGAAGACCTCAGATTCTCAAAAGGGAAGAAATTCCCCATATACCTGGGTAGGGCAAAAGAAAAAGAAAAAAACAGAGACAAAAGAATAGGGATAGGACCTGTGCCACAGGGAGGGAACTGTGTAAAAGGAAAAGACCCACACACTAGGAAGCCCCTTCACTGGTGGAGACAGGGGCTGGTGGGAGGGAAGCCTCAGAGCCAAGGAGGAGAGCGCAGCAATAGTGGTGCAGAGGGCAAAGCGGAGAGATTCCTGCACAGAGGATCAGTGCCAACCAATGCTCACTAGACTGCGAGGCTTGTCTGCTCACCTGCCTGGGCGGGTGGAGCTGGGAGCTGAGGCTTGGGCTTTGGAGGTCAGATCCCAGGGAGAAGACTGGTGTTGGCTGTGTGAACACAGCCTGAAGGGGGCTAGTGCACCACAGCTAGTGGGAAGGGAATGCAGGAAAAAGTTGGGAACTACCTAAGAGGCAAAAGACCATTGTTTTGGGGTGTGGGAGGAGAGGGGATTCAGAGCACCGCCTAAATGAGCTCCAGAGACTGGCACAAGCTGTGGCTATCAGTGCAGACACCAGAAATGGGCATGAAACCCTAAACCTGCTGCTGCAGCCACCAAGAAGCCTGTGTGCAAGCACAGGTCACTATCCACACCTCCTCTCATGGGATCCTGTGTAGCCCGCCACTGCCAGGGTCCCGTGATCCAGGGACAGCTTCCCCAGGAAAACACACGGTGAGCCTCAGGCTGGTGCAACGTCACTCCGGCCTCTGCCACCAAAGGCTCGCCCTGCATTCCATACCCTTTTCTCTCCCCGGCCTGAGTGAGCCAGAGCCCTGTAATCAGCTGCTCCTTTAACCCCCTCCTGTCTGAGCGAAGAACAGACACCCTCAGGCGACCTACACACAGAGGCAGGGCCAAATCCAAAGCTGAAGCCCAGGAGCTGTGCGAACAAAGAAGAGAAAGGGAAATCTCTCCCAGCAGCCTAAGGAGCATCGGATTAAATCTCCACAATCAACTTGATGTACCCTGCATCTGTGGAATACCTGAACAGACAACGAATCATCCCAAGTTGAGGTGGTGGACCTTGGGAGCAACTGTAGCCTTGGCATTTGAATTCTACATCTAATTTGTTTCTGGTTTCATGTTTATCTTAGTTTAGTATTTAGAGTTTATTATCATTGGTAGATTTGTTTATTGATTTGGTTGCTCTCTTCCTTTTTTTAATAGTTATATGTATGTTTTTCCTTTTTCTCTTTTTGTGAGTGTGTATGTGCATGCTTCTTTGTGTGATTTTGTCAGTATAGCTTTGCTTTTACCATTTGTCCTAGGGTTATGTATATCCATGTTTCTTTATTTTTGTTTTTTTTAGTGTGGTTCTTAGCCCTTGTTATCATTGGCGGATTTGTTTTTTGGTTTGGTTGCTCTCTTCTTTCTTTCTTTTTAAATTACTTTTAATTTTTTATTTTACTAACATTTTTATTTTATTATCTTTTTTTCTCTTTCTTTCTTTCTTTTTTTCTTCCTTTTCTTCTGAGCTGTGTGGCAGACAGGGTTTTGGTGCTCCAGCCGAGTGTCAGGCCCATGCCTTTGAGGTGGGAGAGCCGAGTCCAGAACACTGGTCTAGCAGACACCTCCTGGTTGCACATACTATCAAATGGCAAAAGCTCTGGCAGAGATCTCCAGCTCAGCAATAAGACCCAGCTCCACTCAATGACTAGCAAGCTACAGTGCTGGACACCCTATGCTAAACAACTAAAAAGCCAGGAACATAATCCCACCCATTAGCAGAGAGGCTGCCTAAAATCGTAATAAGGTCACAGACACCCCAAAACACACCACCGGATGTGGTCTTGCCCACCAGAAAGACAAGATCCAACCTCATCCACAGAACACAGGCACTACTCCCGTCAACCAGGAAGCCTACACAAACCACTGAACCAACCTTAGCCACTGGGGGTAGACACCAAAAACAATGGGAACTATGAACCTGCAGCCTGACAAAAGGAGACGCCAAACACAGTGAGATAAGCAAAATGAGAAAACAGAATAACACACCGCAGATGAAGGAGCAAGGTTAAAACCCACCAGACCAAACAAAAAGAGGAAATAGGCAGTCTACCAGAAAAGAATTCAGGATAATGATAGTAAAGATGATCCAAAATCTTGGATATAGAATGGAGAAAATAAAAGAAACATTTAACAAGGACCTAGAAGAACTAAAGAGCAAACAAACAGTGATGAACAACACAATAAATGAAATTAAAAATTGTCTAGAAGGGATCAATAGTAGAATAACTGAGGCAGAAGAACACAGAAGTGACCAGGAAGATAAAATAGTGGAAATAAAAACCTCAGAGCAGAATCAAGAAAAAAGAATGAAAAGATTTGAGGACAGTCTCAGAGACTTCTGGGAAAACAATAAACTCAACAACATCAAATTATAGGGGTCACAGAAGAAGAAGAGAAAAAGAAAGGGACTGAGGAAATATTTGAAGAGATTATAGTTGAAAACTTCCCAAATGTGGGAAAGGAAAGAGTCAATAAAGTCCAGGAAATGCAGAGAGTCCCATACAGTATAAATCCAAGGAGAAACACTCCAAGACACATATTAATCAAGCTATCAAAAATTAAATACAAAGAAAAAATATTAAAAGCAGCAAGGGAAAAACAACAAATAACATACAAGGGAATCCCCATCAGGTTAACAGCTGATCTTTCAGCAGAAACTCTGCAAGCCAGAAGGGAGTGGCAGGACATATTTAAAGTGATGAAAGGGAAAATCCTACAACTAATATTATTCTACCCAGCAAAGACCTCACTCAGATTTGACAGAGAAATTAAAACCTTTACAGACAAGAAAAAGCTAAGAGAATTCAGCACCACCAAACCAGCTTTACAACAAATGCTGAAAGAACTTTTCTAGGCAGGAAACACAAGAGAAGGAAAAGACCTACAATGACAAACCCAAAACAATTAAGAAAATGGTAATAGGAATATACATATCGAAAGTTACCTTAAATGTAAATGGATTAAATGTGCCAACCAAAGGAAATAGACTGGCGGAATGAATACAGAAATGAGACCCATATATATGCTGTCTATAAGAGATCCACTTCAGACCTACAGACAAAGACAGACTGAAAGTGAGGGGATGGAAAAATATATTCCATGCAAATGGAAATCGAAAGAAAGCTGGAGTAGCAATTCTCGTATCAGACAAAATAGACTTTAGAATAAAGACTATTACTAGAGACAAAGAAGGAAACTACATAATGAACAAGGGATTTACCTAAGAAAAAGATATAATAATTGTAAATATTTATGCACCCAACATAGGAGCACCTCAATACATAGGCAAATGTTAATAGCCACAAAAGGGGAAAACGTGAGTAATACAATCATAGTAGGGGACTTTTAACACCCCACTTTCACCGATGGACAAAGCATCCAAAATGAAAATAAATAAGGAAACACAAGCTTTAAATGATACATTAAACAAGATGGACTTAATTCATATTTATAGGACATTCCGTCCAAAATCAACAGAATATGCTTTCTTCTCAAGTGCACATGGAACATTCTCCAAAACCAATCACATCTTGGGTCACAAATCAAGCCTTGGTAACTTTAAGAAAATTGAAATCGTGCAAAGTATCTTTTCTGACAAAAACGCTATGGGACTAGATATCAGTTACAGGAAAAAACCTGTAAAAAATACAGACACATGGAGGCTAAACAATACACTCCTAAATAACCAAGAGATCACTGAAGAAATCAAAGAGGAAATCAAAAAATACTTAGAAACAAATGACAATAAAAACACGACGACCCAAAACCTATGGATGCAGCAAAAGCAGTTCTAAGATGGAAGTTTATAGCAATACAATCCTATGTCAAGAAACAAGAAACATCTCAAATAAACAACTTAACCTAACACCTGAAGCAATTAGAGAAAGAAGAACAAAATAAGCCCAAAATTAGCAGAAGGAAAGACATAAAAAAGATCAGATCAGAAATAAATGAAGGAAAAAAATAACAAAGATCAATAAATCTAAAAACTGGTTCTTTGAGAAGATAAACAAAATTGATAAACCATTATCCAGACTCATCAAGAAAAAAAGGGAAAACATTGAAATCAATAGAATTAGAAATGAAAAAGGAGAAGCAACAACTGACACTGCAGAAATACAAAGGTTAATGAGAGATTACTACAAGCAATTATATGCCAATAAATTGGACAACTTGGAAGAAATGGACAAATGCTTAGAAATGCACAACCTTTCAAGAATGAACCAGGAAGAAATAGAAAATATAAACACACCAATCACAAGCACTGAAATTGAGATTGTGATTAAAAATCTTCCAACAAACAAAAGCCCAGGACCAGATGGATTCACAGGCGAATTCTATCAAACATTTACAGAAGAGTTAACACCTATCCTTCTCACACTCTTCCAAAATATAGCATAGTGAGGAATACTCCGAAACTCATTCTACGAGGCCACCATTACCCTGGTACCAAAACCAGAAAAAGATGTCACAAAGAAATAAAACAACAGGCCAATATCTCTGATGAACATAGATGTAAAAATCCTCAGCAAACTACTAGCAAACAAAATTCAACAGCACACTAAAATGATCCTTCACCATGATCAAGTGGGGTTTATCCCAGGAATGCAAAGATCCTTCAATATACGCAAATCAATCAATGTGATACACCATATTAACAAATTGAAGGAGAAAAGCCATGTGATCATATCAATAGATACAGAAAAAGCTTTTGACAAAATTCAAAACCCATTTATGATAAAAACCCTCCAGAAAGTAGGCATAGAGAGAACTTACCTCAACATAAAAAAGGCCATATATGACAAACCCACAGGCAACATTGTTCTCAATGGGGAAAAACTGAAACCATTTCCACTAAGATCAGGAACAAGACATGGTTGTCCACTCTTGCCACTATTATTCAACATAGTTTTGGAAGTTTTAGCTACAGCAATCAGAGAAGAAAAAGAAATAAAAGGATTCCAAGTCAGAAAAGAAGAAATGTGAAAATGACGATACTACCCAAAGCAAACTACAGATTCAATGCAATCCCTATCAAACTACCAATGACATTTTCCACAGAACTAGAAAAAAAATTCACAATTTGTATGGAAACACAAAAGACCCTGAATAGCCAAAGCAATCTTGAGCAAGAAAAACAGAGCTGGAGGAATCAGGCTCCCTGACTTCAGACTATACTGCAAAGCTACAGTAATCAAGACAGTAATATAGAAAACAGAAATATAGATCAATGGGACAAGATAGAAAGCGCAGAGATAAACACATGCACATATGGTCACCTTATCTTTTGATAAAAGAGGCAAGAATATACAGTGGAGAAAAACAGCCTCTTCAATAAGTGGTGCTGGGAAAACTGGACAGCTACATGTAAAAGAATGAAATTAGAACACTACCTAACACCATACACAAAAATAAACGCAAAATGGATTAAAGACCTAAAGGTAAGGTCAGACACTATAAAATTCTTATAGGAAAACATAGGCAAAACATTCTATGACATAAATCACAGCAAGATCCTTTTTGACCCACCTCCTACAGTAATGGAAATAAAAATAAACAAATGGGACCTAATGAAACTTAAAAGCTTTTCCACAGCAAAGGAAACCATAAAAAAAGACAAGTCTCAGAATTGGAGAAAATATTTGCATATGAAGAAACTGACAAAGGATTAATCTCCAAAATTTACAAGCACCTCATGCAGCTCAATATCAAAAAACCAAACAACCCAAGCCAAAAATGGGCAGAAGACCTAAATAGACATTTCTCCAAAGAAGATATACAGATTGCCAACAAACACGTGAAAGGTTGCTCAACATCACTAATCATTAGAGAAATGCAAATCAAAACTACAATGCGGTATCACCTCACACCAGTCAGAATAGCCATCATCAAAAAATCTACAAACAATAAATGCTGGAGAGGGTGTGGAGAAAAGGGAACCCTCTTGCACCGTTGGTGGGAATGTAAATTGATACAGCCACTATGGAGAACACCATGGAGGTTCCTTAAAAAACTAAATATAGAACTACCATACAACCCAGCAGTCCCACTACTGGGCATATACCCTGAGAAAACCATAATTCAAAAAGAGTCAACTACTACAATGTTCATTGTAGATCAATTTACAATAGCCAGGACATGGAAGCAACCTAAGTGTCCATCAACAGATGAATAGATAAAGAAGATATGGCACGTATATACAATGGAATATTACTCAGCCATAAAAAGAAACAAAATTGAGTTATTTGTAGTGAGGTGGATGGAACTAGAGACTATCATACAGAGTGAAGTAGTCAGAAAGAAAGAGAAAAACAAATACCATATGCTAACACATATATATGGAATCAAAAAAAAAAGGTTCTGAAGAAGCTAGGGGCCGGAGAGGAATAAAACCGTAGGCGTAGAGAATGAACTTGAGGACACGGAGGGGGAAGGGTAAGCTGGGACAAAGTAAGAGAGTGGCATGGACTTATATATACTACCAAATGTAAAATAGATAGCTAGTGGGAAGCAGCGCATAGCACAGGCAGATCAGCTCAGTGCTTTGTGACCACCTAGAGGGGTGGGATAAGGAGGGTGGGAGGGAGACGCAAGAGAGAGGAGATATGGGGATATATGTATACATATAGCTGATTCACTTTGTTATACAGCAGAAACTAACACAACCTTGTAGAGCAATTATACTCCAATAAAGGTGTTAAGAAAAGAAATTTTACTGTAGCAAAGTCCTTTACTATATCCCTTAATAATGGATTTAAGCTTAAAGTTGAGATAATTTCTTTAACAAAAAATACCTCCAGTGAAACTGAATATTAAAATACCTCACAAAGGAACCTTTTAAAGTAATATTTTAGAAAGAATTCTCAATATAATCCATTTCTTCATTATTTTACTTTTATCTCCCCCCCCACCCTCCACCCAACACACTACTTCATAATGCCCAATATAAGTATAGCTTGGAAAATAACACAAAGGCGACATGGGAATTGTGATTGATGGAATATATCACTAAAGCTCTCCTTTGTTGAAATATAGCTATGAAGGTATTAATAAAACTACTGGCTTTCAACTGCCGAGTCATCATATAAACTGGTGCCAAGAGCAGCAGTATGAAATCCTGTTTATTTGTTGGAAGATATTCAACATAATCCACTCCGGTCTTTAATGAGCAAGTAGATAAAGGTGGCAAGAACTTAACTACAGGATTTTATTTGGTAATATCAAATAATCATGTTAACTAAATGGGTCATTATAAAAAATAATTTGTACTGTTGCTATTTATCTACGATTTGTATCTACTTTCTTAATGTAGGTTCTTCATGGATTGGGGTAAATTTGTAAACAACTGAGTTTCTTCTCTGTAAGTAGCCATTTTCAAAACATATTTTGAAGGAGTAGTTTTCTCTTGTGAGTTTGAAATGGATGGTAAGCAGAATTTAACATAAAATGAAAGAACTTCTGATAAAAACATAAAATTTTAAAGAAAGAATTTATCTTTTCTACTTTGGATTCTTACCTTTTCCTTCTTTTAAACAAGCAAAATTTGCTGGTTGACAGCAAATATTTGAAGAAATAACCTATTTATCGTCTAAGAATCACTGTTGTATCTTATAATATTCCTGGAATTATGAAATGTGTGCTCCTATTACACCTAATATGAGATAGGTGAAATATAAATATTAATAGTCTTTTCTTAGCTTTTTCTGTTACTAACCCTCAGGAATTAAAAGGAATTTATTTGAAGGATGTATACATTAATTCTTATGACCTGGGCACTATTACAAAAATGCATAAGCAATCATTAAATGTCAAAGCAGTTTTTTTTTGGCATGTTTATTCAGTAGGATTTTTAAAACATAAATCTTTAAATGTGAAAGAAGAATGTTATTTAAATCAGGAGGGAGTGTCACTTTTTGGAAATGCCCTTGTCAAACAACTACTCTAAAATAGTACAACATGTAATTCTGAAATGCCATAGACTAATAAGAGACATTCAAATCCTGCAATTCAATTCCATTTTTACCTCTGGCCATGACTTCCTTTCCCATGGTCTTTGATTTTGTTTCTTAATTCACATATGTGCATATTGACACATTGCCTTATGTAGTAGAAATAACAAAGAGGAGATGGAAATGAACAGTAAAATAAGACAATGGGGGAAACTTCTTCATTCACACAGTTATCCATTTACACTTAGTTTATACACAACCCAGTTGAATTATAATTTTTTTTACTAATTTCAGAAAAGTATGGAAGAGGGAAGAGTAAGCTGCATGAAGTGAGAGATTAGCATTGACATATATACACTACCAAATGTAAAATAGATAGCTAGTGGGAAGCAGCCGCATAGCACAGGGAGATCAGCTTGGTGCTTTGTGACCACCTAGAGGGGTGGGATAGGGAGGGTGGGAGGGAGACACAAGCAAGAGGGAGGAGATATGGGGATATATGTATACATACAGCTGATTCACTTTGTTATAAAGCAGAAACTAACACACCATTGTAAAACAATTATACTCCAATAAAGATGTTTTAAAAAAAGACAAAACAGAAAAGTATGGGATCCACAAGCTAAAAATTGGACTCTGGTCAAGGACTTATTTCACAATATGTATAAGATTGTAAAGTAAGTAAGGTTGAGAATAAATGTTTGCTCAGTACACCATAGATTAAAGTATAACTTTGATGTACACATGCTAACGACGGCTATATAAGTTTTGATAGTGAAATTCAAGAAAAAAGATGGTTAACTTTTCTAGCAAATAATCAAAACTTTAAGAAGGAATTGATATTTTAAAATCTAAGTCAACTAACCATTTTCATTTTGTTGAAAAACAATGTTTGTGTATGGATTTTATTATTTATTTATTTATTTATTTTTAACGTCTTTATTGGAGTATAATTGCTTTACAATGGTGTGTTAATTTCTGCTTTATAACAAAGTGAATCAGCTATACATATACATATATCCCCATATTTCCTCCCTCTTGCATCTCCCTCCCACCTTCCCTATCCCACCACTCTAGGTGGACACAAAGCACTGAGCTGATCTCCCTGTGCTATGCTGCTGCTTCCCAGTATCCATTTTACATCTGGTAGTGTATTTATGTCCATTCCACTCTCTCACTTCATTCCAGCTTCCCCTTCCCCTTCCCCATGTCCTCAAGTCCATTTTCTACGCCTGCGTCTTTATTCCTGTCCTGCCGCTAGGTTCTTCACAACCTTTTTTTTTTTAGCATATGGTATTTGTTTTCTCTTTCTGAGTTACTTCACTCTGTATGACAGTCCCTAGGTCCATCCACCTCACTACGTATAAGTCAATTTCTTTTCTTTTTATGGCTGAGTAATATTCCATTGTATATACGTGCCACATCTTCTTTACCCATTCATCTGTCGATGGACACTTAGGTTGCTTCCATGTCCTGGTTACTGTAAATAGAGCTGCAATGACCATTGTGGTACATGACTATTTTTGAATTATGGTTTTCTCAGGGTATATGCCCAGTAGTGGGATTGCTGGGTTGTATGGTAGTTCTATGTTTAGTTTTTTAAGGAACCTCCATGCTGTTCTCCATAGTGGCTCTATCCATTTACATTCCCACCAACAGTGCAAGAGGGTTCCCTTTTCTCCACACCCTCTCCAGCATTTATCGTTTGTAGATTTTTTGATGATGGCCATTCTGACAACTTTTTTGTATAGATTTTAAAACAGAAAATTTTATAGTAACATCTAGGCCTAATTTTTTAGAATTTCTGTCATTGTCCAAAGATTAGATTCCTGACTTAACCACTCTCTTAAAGGAAACAGACTATTTAAATGGAATCTTTGATATCTTCTTCTCCCTGATATCCTTTAGTGCAGCAGTCCCTGACCTTTTTGGCACCAGGGATCAGTTTCATGGAAGACAATTTTTCCATGGATAGGGGAGGGGGGATTGTTTAGGTGGTGATGCGAGTGATGGGGAGCGACAGATGAAGCTTTGCTCACTCGCCCGCCACTCACCTCCTGCTGTGCAGCCCAGTTCCTAACAGGCTGCTAACCGGTTCCAGTGCACAGCCCAGGGGTTGGGAACCCCTGTGTTAGTGAATCCCATTGCAGAAAGAATAAAATCTAAATTATCAATCCATATTTTAAAGCCCTCATCTCAACATTTCCAAACTTATATCCCTCCACATATGTCTGCCCAACACCGACCTTCACTCTCAACCAAGTCCATCTAGTATCCAGAGTCTTCATCGCATGGCTTCCTCTCTGATTCAAGCCGCATTGATACCAAGCATGGTTCTATTCACTCTTAAAGGCCGATCTTAAATAACATCACCATGACACATTTTATTTCCTCCCAATCAGTCAATCACTCTCCTGGAATTCTATAGGATTTTTAAAAATCCATAATAGTAATATTTATCATATGCTGTTTTGTTTCATAGCTATTTACTTCATTGTTTTTGCCCTCTAATAAAGTTTGAATTCTAGAAGGGCAAAGACTGCCTCTTTTTTATCTTTGCATCTCCTAAAAAACTTTACCCAGTAATTTTTCAAAAAAAATATGAATCAACAAATATGTAATTTCCTTGGAAAGTAAAAATGTGTATCACTTTATGTTCATTTTTAGACTTCTTCTGGAAATAATAATCGGGATTCTTGATTTTCAGAAATGCTTATTTTGAAAACAGAGATGGAAAACCATGGGCCAAATCTGGACCTCCCTCCATTTTGTACAGCCTGAAAGCTAAGATTGGTTTTTAAACTTTTCAGTGTTTGAGAAAACATTAAAAGTAGAATCATATGCTGTAACATATAAAATTCAAATTTCAGTGTCCATAAAGTTTTTTTTAATTCACTATATTGAGTTATGATTGACATGTAAAAAGCTGTACATAATTTATGTATACAACTTGGTGAGTTTCAGGATAAGTATATACCTGTGAAACTATCATCACCATCAATGCCAATATCCCCCAATATTTCCCCCAGACCCCTTTGTTTTTAATATCATTATGTTTGTGTTTGTGCAGTAAGACCACTTAAGATCTGCTCTCTTAGCAAATTTTAAGCATACAATATAGCAGTGTTAGCTGTAAGCACTATTGCTGTATAGGATGTCTCCAGAACTTATTTATCTTGCATAACTGAAACTTTGTATCCTCCCAAGGTGTCACTCCTCCAATCCCCTAGAAATCATCGTTCTACTCTCTGCTTATGTTTGATTCTCTTAGATTCTACATATAAGTGAGGTCATACACTATTGGTGGGAATGTAAATTGGTATAGCCATTATGGAAAATAGTATGGAGGTTCCCTAAAAAATTAAAAATAGAACTACCATATGATCCAATAATCTGACTTCTGGGAATTTATCTAAAAGAACCGAAATCAGGATCTTGAAGAGATACTTGCATTCCCATGTTCATGATAGCATTATTCCCAGTAGCCAAGAGGTAAAAACAAACTAAATATTCATTGATGGATGAGTGGGTAAAGAAAATGTGATATATATACACAATGGACAATTATTCAACTTTAAAACAAAGAAGGAATCTCTGCCATTTGTGACAACTTGCTTGAATCTAGAGGACATTATGCCAAGTGAAATAAGCTAGACACAAAAATACAAATACTGTATGATCTCACTTTATATGTGGAATCTAAAATAGTCATAAATAAAGTTTTATTGGAATATAGCCCTGCTATATTTAAGTATGACTTGTGGCTGCTTTTGTGCTATAACAGCAGGGTTCAGTAGTTATGACAGAGATTGTAGGGCCCAAGGCACCTGAAATATTTACTATTTGGCTCTTTGCATGAAAAAATTTTACCAATATCTCTTTTAGAGTATTTAATTTGCAGAGTTCATCATATGGATTTTCACTTTTATGTTTGCTATAATAAAACATTTGATTATTTGGGCCAGATTATGACCTTCTACTTGAAAGAATAAAAAAGTGATAATATAAAAACAAAACTGGACAGCCAACTTGTACTTGAAGAATTCTCTCCAAAAGTTATAGCTTCAAAGGTTATATTATACCTTGAATAACTGAGTTACCCTGGTATTATAAAAGAGATTATAAAATGTCATCACTTTCACATAAAATGTATTTTACTTACATATAAAGCCAATATTCAGGAAATGGTCTCTAAGCACATACTATGTACAACGAGTAGAAGTGAGCAGTGAAGAAAAGGAGACAAATGTAAGAGAAATTCCAGAAATCAAGGTAACAACATTAGGAAATTGACTGGATGAGGGACAATGAGAGGGGTAGGAGCCAAAGTTGTCTGACTCTTCAACCCTGGATGAGTAGGAGGTTAGTGGTGCCTTTAACAGATGTAAAGTTCACAGCAAGTAAAACAATGTTGAGGAGCATAACAGTCAATTTAGGAGGTACCATTCTGGGACACTCATGTGATATCCAGAAAGAGGTATTCGGGTGTTCAACAGACAACTGTAAATATGACACTAAAGCTCGGGATATACCTTTGGGTGTCATCTCCATACACATAATAGTTGAAATCAATGCAAGTATAAAGACAAAGAAGAGTTAAGGAAAGAAATTTGGTAGAATGTATATAAGATCCGCTAAGAGTAAGAATTAATAGAAAAAACAAACAAGTAGTTGGAGCAGCAGAAGAGCATGATGAAATGAAATTTTCAAGAGTACAGAGGTAATCAATGTAGTATTGCTTGTAACAGAGAGGCTGAGGAAATGTAATATATAGACATGTCACTGGATTTAAAAATGAATTTGAAAAAGAATAGATACATGTATATGTATAACTGAATCACTTGCTGTATACCTGAAACTAACACAACATTGTTAATCAACTATACTACAATATAAAATAAAAAGTAAAAAAAAATGAGGATACCATAGGGAGTACAGGCATACCTTGAAGATATTGTTTGGTTCCAGACTACTGCAATAAAGCAAATGTCACAATAAAGGGAGTCACACAAATTTGTTCGTTCCCCAGTTCATATGAAATTTATGCTTATACTATACTGTGCAATAGTGTTATGTCTAAAAAGATGTACATACCTTAATTTAAAAATACTTTATTGCTATCAACACTCCAGTGAGGTATCAACCTCACACTGATCAGAATGGCCATTATCAAAAAGTCTACAAATCATAAATGCTGGAGAGAATGTGGAGAAAAAGGAACCCTCTTATACTATTGGCAGGAATGTAAACTGTTGCAGCCACTATGGAAAACAGTCTGGAGATTCCTTAAAAAACTAAAAATAGAACTACCATACGATCCAGCAATCACACTCCTGTGCATATATCCAGAAAAGAAGAAAACTCCAATCCAAAAAGATACATGCACCCCAATGTTCACAACAGCACTATTAACAATAGCCAAGACATGGAAAAAAGCCAAGTGTCCATCAACAGATGATTGGCTTAAGAAGATGTGGTATATATGTAGTATGGAATATTACTCAGCTGTAAAAAATGAAATATTACCATTTGCAGCAACATGGGTGGACCTAGAGATTATTATACTGAGTGAAGTAAGCCAGAGAGAGGCAAATATTATATGGTATCACTTATATGTGAAATCTAAGAAATAATACAAATAAATCTATTTATAAAACACAAACAGACTCACAGACATAGAAACCAAAGTTATGGTTACCAAAGAGAAAAGGGGGTGGGGAGGGATAAGTTAGGAGTACGGGATTAGCAGATACACACTACTATATATAAAATAAATAACAAGGATTTACTGTATATAGCACAGGGAAATACATTCAATATCTTATAATAACCTATGATGGAAAAGAATCTGTAAAAGAATACATATATCTGAATCACTTTGCTGTACATCAGAAACTAACACAATATTGTAAATCAACTATAGTTCAATTTTAAAAAATACTTTCTTGCTAAAAAATACTAACCATTATCTGAGCCTTCAGCAAGTCATAACATTTTTACAGTAGTAACATCAAAGATTACTGATCACAGATCACCATAACAAATATAATAATAATGATAAAGTTTGAAATATGGTTAAGAATTATCAAAATGTGACACAGAGACACAAAGTGAGAAAATGATACTGGAAAAATGGTTCTGGTAGACTTGTTTGATGCAGGGTTACCACAAACCTTCAATTTTTAAAAAACACAATAGCTGCAAAGTGCAATCAAACAACGTATGCCTGTACTCCCGTAAGATCCAGGGAGGTAGGCTCCCTCACATCACTAGGGAGCCCTTGGAATGTGGTTCCACTCACACAACATTGTGGTAAAGAAGACACAAGCAACTCCTTCTCTCGATATTTGGCCCTCAGCTCTGGAAATATGTGATCAATAACCCCAAATATTGACTTTAATTACCCCAGAAACATTTCTGATCAGGGCTCTATGTGCTCTAAAAAATGGCAGTTGAATCTCGGCACTGTCTAAGTCTGTGGGTTGTGCTACTATCAAAGATGGGAAGGGAGGTTGGGAGGATTTGAATGACAGAGAGCTTAGGAAAGGAAAATTCTGAAACTAAACTTTTCAAATCTTTCCTCTCAAATTTCATAAATGCAATAAACTCTTGCTTTATGAAATGTGGTTTCCCAGTGGTGTCGATATTCATTTTCTTCTTTTTTCATTATATTCCAGTTTGTGTGAGGTGCTTACATATTAATGCTGTATTTGCAGCAGTTGTAATAGTGATTGGGGAACATTTGACAATAGTGCATAATTTACTGCTCTTAAACTCTTATATAAGTGGGTTTAGAATAATATGCTTGAACAATAATATCAATTTTTATATTTCCAGATAGGTAGACATTGAAGTCTAGAATGGCTAATAGTTATATTTTTATGAAGTATTTTTATTTTTTAAAAATTATGATTTAATTAAATTTTCCAATTTTTAAATTTTCTAAATTTTTAGATTTAAACATTTTTCCTTAAAATGTTCATATTTATTAATTATAACTTTCTCTTTACATTTAATTGATTTTATTTTGGAAGAAAAATACATTTAACATTTAGTTAATTTTAACTTTTCATTCTTATATGTACTTAATATTTTTACTAAAATATGTTCAAATTTTATCAATTTGTAAATTAAATTGTACTTAATTTTTAATCTCTCTGATACTGAGAATGAGTACAAGTTGATATATTGATAGAAATAGAAAAGCAGAACTCAAAAAAGATAAAAATATGAAAAAATAAAAGAAACAGAATATATTCAAAGAGAAGGATTACTTACATTTTTTAAAATAGGAAATAACAAAAGGGAGCTGACTTCTGTCGAGCATGATTTACGCAAATCTTACAAAGAGAACATTAAAAAAATTTATTTTAAAAAGTTGTAACTGCTGATCAAAACAATGAGAATGAGCAATATAATTATTCTTATCAGATTCACAAGTGGAACAGGCTTAACAAAATCAATGCAACTTCTAAATATTTAATAAAGATTTTACTGCTGATCAAAATGATGAGATTGAGGAAGATAATTTTTAATATCAGAGCTATAACAGTGCAACACTTGCCTGCTATTTAACAGATAAAAATTAGTTATATAAAAACACAAAATTGCAAAACAGAAAAATTACACCACTAGTTTTGGTACGTTTATTAAATTATGACCCTGGAAAATGACTTTTTCACCTTTTCACAGTATGAGAATGGTTCTAGCTAAACACAATCTGACTCAACTTAAAATTGGATAATTTTCCATTGGATGAACACAGTAGAAAATTCAATATTTCATTAAACACCCAAATTACTTCAAATGAAGAAAAGACATACAGAACTTCAATATCATATTTCAGGTTGTTGTCACATTTCACAACAATTTTTAAGATCAGTTTTGGCCAAAGCTGTTACTGGAAAAACTTTGATTTTCAATTAAAATAATGTGAAACTTCACTTACACAGAAAAGGAAAGCACACATTTAATTACTAGAACTGAAGTAAAAAGGGATGAATAAATAGCAAATGACCAATAGTATTAAACAAGTATAAATAAACAGTAACATAAAATATTATGTTATTAAAGAATATGTAATTTGGTCAATAATTAGCTAATCATAATGATGCTTTTCAAATGATAAACAGGACAGTGATTATAGAAAACAATAAAAAGTTTCTAGTTCAGTAGAAATCATTTCAAAATTGATGTTAAAGTGGTCAAACATGTGAGATATATTTTAAAAGATAAAATATTATCACTATTTAGAATTGAGAAATCAAAATCAGATTATTAACTTAATGGATAATAAAGTGAGAGAAGAAACTTTACACTAAATTTAAAAGCAAGTATTATTTATCTGTTCAGCCCGATTGTACAGGAAAAAAATATAAACTGAAAATGACATTTATTGGGCATATTATTGAATTATCAGAGGAAGAAAATAGGAAGCTGGAAATTAATCAGTATTTCACTGTTTTTACACTTGTTATTTTTAAAAAGTAAATGTTTTGACTTGAAGAACTGAAGGAAACAACTGGTATTTTGAGCCTTGGGTAAAAAGATTATGGAGGCAAACAGTATGATATTGTCATTAGAATGATTGATTAAGGAGGCTTTAATAAGAAGAAACAAAATTGAGTTATTTGTAGTGAGGTGGATGGTCCTAAAGTCTGTCATACAGAGTGAAGTAAGTCAGAAAAAGAAAAACAAATACCGTATGCTAACACATATATATGGAATCAAAAAAAAAATAAATGGTTCTGAAGAACCTAGGGGCAGGAGAGGAATAAAGACACAGATGTAGAGAATGGACTTGAGGACACAGGGAGGGGGAAGGGTAAGCTGGGACGAAGTGAAAGAGTGGCATGGACATATATACACTACCAAATGTAAAATAGATACCCAGTGGGAAGCAGCCGCATAGCACAGGGAGATCAGCTTGGTGCTTTGTGACCACCTAGAGGGGTGGGATAGGGAGGGTGGGAGGGAGACACAAGCAAGAGGGAGGAGATATGGGGATATATGTATACATATAGCTGATTCACTTTGTTATAAAGCAGAAACTAACACACCATTGTAAAGCAATTAGACCCCAATAAAGATGTTAAAAAAAAAAAAAAAGCTGCAACACTCTGCTCCTATGGCTGGTTAAAAGGCCTGAGTTAGTAAACGTTGTTTACTTCACAACCTAACCTATGGTCCCCTTACACTCTGCCAGCACCTCAGCTCAGACCACTCTTGAGACCTACTGTCACAGATTGGCACCTTTGGAAACAGATTCCAAGATTTGTGTGCAGGAATTTTATTTGGACATGTTCGAGATCAGAAGCTATGAAGTGAAGAAGCAGAACCAGGCAGAGGGAGAATTTGAAGAGTGATAGAGTCACAGCAAAGACCTTAGCTGATTCTATGGCTTTGCAATTGGGATAGTTCTTCAGAGATATTCTGTATTGAGACATGGGGGCAGGCCTTACTACCTCTGCATGACTAATTACTGGATTGGGCTGTTCCCAGGTAGAGGGCTTGACTTTAGGTGGGTAGACTTTCTTCAGCTAAGAGCAAGGCTTAGATAGACAAGAACTCAACTGGAAACAGTTGGTTGCCAAGACTCCCAAACGCAGGAGAAATGAGCACCTCGGTCCCAGAGGAAATAATCTGGAGAGTGCACCATGACATCTACTATAACCACAGTCTTTCAGGGCTTCCTTGAGAGCTTCTGTCCACTTCTAGCTGGTGCTGGTATAATAATCAGATTTACCTAAACCACATTCATCCTTTCTCCTTCTCCACGGTGGTAAAACAGTGAAACATGTACGATGTTAAACTAAGTCATCCCTTTGAGCTGTTTAGTATGTCTCCCAGAGCAGCTTGGCTTGGGCTCAATCTACTATATGCCATCTCCATATTATAAAGTAATGCTGCTGTGCATATCCAGGTTTATGATTGGGTCAGTCAGATAACATACAGTTTATCCAGGACTGTTTGATTCCCATGAGCACAGGATTTTACAAAGTCAAGCATTCATTTCCCACCAGAGCCCAATAGCCCTAGAAGCTTTTCAAATGGAAATAGCTGATGGAAGAATAGGGAGCACATTGCATCACTCATAAACTGTAGATGCCTGAGCTGTGATTTCTCTTATTTGAGTTTGGAAGAGTTTCACACAATATTGTGTCTGCCACAAATACTTTTTAAAAATCATTGGATGTGTTAGGTTATTAGACTTAAGTTGTAAGGTGGCTTGAAAAAAAACCAGCCTTGTTGCAGAGCTCTTTATTATTCAAGATCCAAGTCAATATTAGCACTTTTCCAGGTCTGGATAAGTAAATGGACTGAAGAAGGGTGACCAAGTGTAGTGCATATTGCCTCCAAAATTCAAAGAAGCCAACCAAACTATGTGTCCCTTTTATTGTGTTGGGCGGAATAACTTGTCTCATATTTTAGAAGAGTTATCTAACCATGAACCCCTAAACATGATGTGGCATACCACTGAACTTTTTCAGCATTCATCTCCCACTCTCTGGCACACATAAATCTTACTAGGATACTTACGATGCTTGTTACTTCCTGTTCGCCATTTTCAATTAACATAATTTTTTCAAGGCAAAGAATTAAGATGATTTTTAGGCCACACCTCAGCTCACTCCCCAGAACTACTGAGCCTGAATCTTCATTTTAATAGAATTCCCAGGTACATTAAAAATTGAGAGCCACTGTCCCAGACTATATTATGTAGAAGAGCAGATTTGACTCTGCATTGAGGTAAAACAGGATAAGTACACTTTTGTCCCTATTATGTAAGCATCACCATTCTATACATGAAAATTCTATTTCTTTTCCACAATCGTCCATATTTTAGTGTGAGATACTTAGCAAGATTGAGTATTTAATTGATGTTTACAACGAAACCCTGTTAATCTTCAGTCTTACATTCACTATGAATTGAGATGAAGGATTCCTTCAAAACTGCCAACAGGGCTTCTGGATCTTCACAGGTGTTCATAGTTGGTTTTTGCTCATATTTTTGCTTTTCCTAAATTTTTGCTTTTTCCATCTCTAAGGATAAACCAAATCCAGAGAATCTAACGATCTCATAATTGCTATTGTTGCCATAATTACTAGGTGCCACAGCTCCTTGATCTTCCTCCATCTGTGCTTCATCTAATGATTTGATCTGATCAATTATAATGCGACTCTTTGCTATGAATTACCCATGTCCATTGCCTTTAGCAAGGAGTTGTTATCCCTGTGTTCTTTGCATAGATGAGTGATTCATTCTAGAATTCTGTTTTGAGAATCTGCTTCCTGGAACTGTTGCCTGAACCAATTACTGTGTTAGTCAAGACCAAATACGGTAAAGCTAATAATCAATATGGTCCTAGTAAGGCACACTCTAACTAGGATATTTTGAAAAATACTGAACAAAGCGAAGCCACAAGGGGACACTGAATTACCCCAGGCCTAGTAACAATGGAACTATTAACACCTCTGGGAAAATAAAAGGTGGATGGGTAGAGTTCTTATCAGAATTCAGAAGTGAAGAGTGTTATAGGCAAGATCACCTTGAAAGAATTAGTAACTTTCAGTTAAGGGTCATAGTGAGTCATAGGCACATGGTGGAATAAGTATACTGACTTCTCAGTCATTCCTCCTTCTTATCTAATTTAGGGTTTCCCATTGGCCAAACACAATAAGAAACTAGTGGACAAAAGAACCCATTGATTTAGTCCACTTAAGTCAGTCACGTGGGGCAAATAATTAGATGCAAAAAGTGGAAAGTACACTTATAGAGGTAAACATAGCTATCTAGCACATCACGATTCAATATCAAACAAACAATGAGAAGTATAAGTGCCAAGAGTAGGAGAGAATTAAGTTCTCAGCAGACCTTTTCCTGCCAGAAGTCAAATTACTACAGGAAGGGAAATTATAATCAGAAATTTGCTTGGTGAAAAGAGAAAAAAAGAACAAGGATGTTAATTAGATTAATGATTATAAACACTAATCTGATATACTCATCTTCACTATAGTGACATTCTTCATTCATTTTTTTTTAACAACCAGATTTTGAATTTCTATTTACCAGGAAATCCTTAGTCACATATATATACATCATTTCCATGGAGTCAGCTATTTACATGATAGCTTACTTTGTCAATCATCCCAAGACATTTCACAGATTTTATTCCTAGGTAACATCTTTTGGGTTCAGGACTTAATTGCTGTTATTTTCAGGTTTTAGTTAAAATTAAATGAGGAAGAATTCAAAGCACTAGATCAGCTCTTTAGGAAGCTTATCCAAATGGAAGTAAATATTTTAATATTATTATTATTAGATGGTACCTTAAAAAAATCAGCATCATGAATATGCACATAATAGTTAAACATTAGATGGGTGGATAGATACATCAACATAAAGAGATTGAGCCTGATTACTTCCAAATGAGAAGGAACTTCTGAAAGACTGAGATTGACTACTGTAAGCAAGAAATTGATTATACAAAGGAAGAGGAAAGACCAAGTGAGGACACAGCAAAAAGGTGGCCATTTGCAAACCAAGAAGAAAGATCTCAGGAGAAACCAAGCCTATTTAGGTCTTGATCTTGGACTTCTAACCTCCATAACTGTTAGAGAATAAATTTCTGTTGTTAAATCTATGGTATTTTGTTACAACAGACTTAGAACTGAGAAGTGGGGTGCTACTGCAGAAAATATCTAAAAAAGTAGAAGTGACTTTGGAATGGAGTAATGGGTCAAGACTGGAAGAGTTTTGAGGTGCATGTTAGAAAAAGCCAAGATTATTTGAAGAGATTTTTTGGTAGAAATACAGAAGATGCTTCTGGTGAAGCCTCAAGTGGAAATGAGGAAGATGTTGCTGGACTCTGATGAAAGGGTGATCCTTGTTACAAAGAACTTGTATAAATTGTGCTCTAGTATTTTGTGGAAGGTAATAATCTGTGAACAATGAAATTGGATATTTAGCTGAGGACATTTCTAAGCAAAATGTTGAAGGCGCTTTATTTCTCCTTACTGCTTACAATAAAATGCAAAAGGAGATGAATTACAGAAAGAATTGTTAAACAAAATGGAAGCAGAACTTGAAAACTTGGAAAATTCTCAGTCTATCCATAATGCAAAAAAATGAGAAAGTGTGTTCAGGAGAGAACACCAAGGATGTGGCTGTGCAATCATCTGATAAAGAGATTATGGGGAAAACGAGTATGGAGCTTCCTTAAAAAACTAAAATTAGAGTTACCATTTGATCCAACAACACCACTCCTGGGAATATATCTGGAGAAAACCATAATTTGAAAAGATACATGCACCCCTATGTTCATTGCAGCACTATTTACAATAGCCAAGACATGGAAGCAACCTAAGTGTCCACCAACAGATGAATGGATAAAGATGTTATGTGTATATATATATATATATATATATATATATATATATAACAGAATATTACTCAGCCATAAAAAAGAATAAAATAATGATATTTGGAGCAACATGGATGAACAGATATTATCATACTGAGAGAAGTAAATCATACAAAGAAAGGCAAATATCATATGATATCAATTATATGTGGGATCTAAAAACAACACAAATGAACTTATTTACAAAGCAGAAATAGAGGCATAGACAGAGAAAACAAAGTTATGGTTACCAAAGGGGGGCTAAATTAGGAGTTTGGGATTAAAATTAAGAACTATATACAAAATACATAACCAAGGACCTACTGTATAGCACAGCAAACTACACTCAATATCTTGTAATAATCTATAATGGAAAAGAAACTAAAAAATAATATATATATATACACACACACACACACACACACACACACACACACACAACTGAATCACATTGTTGTATACCTGAAACAAAACATTGTAAATCAACTATATTTCAATGAAAATTTAAAAAAAACAAAGAGATTGTGGGTGTGGCTCATATGTATGAGTCTTACGTGACTCTATCTGCCTGGATTCAATAAGCCATCTCAGCAGAAGAAAGGAATAGAGATGGGGTTATTCCAGTGGAAACACTGTCAATGTGGACTAAAGGGGACAGAGAGGGAATGAAACAAAGGAAGTCTGTCAGACTTCTGGGATTCTAAAGAATAGGACAATAAGGCTATCTGGCTGGGAACATGCTAAATCCTCAAGAAAATGGAAGAATGACCATGAAAGTGACACAGAGCTCATCAGCAGGGTTGCCACCACAGGTGCAAAGGGCACAGGTCCACAAGACGATGCTGTCTCTTCCATGGTTTCAGTGGAGCAGGGCTGTCATCCAGGGCTGAGGCGGCAACACTGCCATCCCAATGGGCCCAAAAGATGAGGCTACCACATAGTAAGCCTGGAGGACAGCACATTGGGGCAGAGAGGATTATCTTGAGCCTTAAAATCTAAAGGAATTTCCCCAGCTAGGTTTTGGACTTGCTTGGGAGTAGATTCTCCTTTTTAATTTCTCCCTTTTAAAATGGGAATGTCTCTCCTCTGCCTATCACACTATTATATTTTGTGAGCACATAACTTGCCTGGTTTCACAGGTTCACAGCTGGAGAAGAATTTTACCTCAGGATGAATCACCCATACTTGATTCAGTCACAGCTAAGAAATCGATCTTAGGAACCTCCAGTTTTTTATAATGGGCTGCAAGAAAGCCTGCTTAACCTTTGCCCTGGAGAAATGCATTATCCTTATTATACTTGACAACAAAGAAACCTGTCATCTGCTCTAGAGAAAAGACCCTTTCTCTATCTTACAAGGCTGTTTGCTATACAAACCTCTTGGAAAAGACAGTCATGAGAAAAATGTGAATACCTCTGATTCCAAGAAATTCAAAAATGAGAGACCCATGGAAAATTTTTTCTCAACAATAATTATTCAATATTTATAATTGAGAGCACTCAGGTACTTACTGAGCATAAGTAAATAAAGAAGCACATAGACCTAGAAGTTAAATTGCTTGTAAAATTATGTAACCTTTGATGTAAACAGATTGGGACCCTTATCCTACATAAGAAAATTAGTTTAGTTTTAGGCTTGGGGAATATGAAGTGCCTATAGGACATATAATAAAACTATCTAGTGGGAAATTGGAAACTGATCCAGCTGTTGAAGAAAGATTAAAAACTGGTTACACCAACATTCGAATCATTCTTATGAGAAAGTAAACTTAAGCTTTCTTCTCCCCTTTAACAAGGTCTTCTAGCCCATGGGTCAGGAAACTAGACCTCTGGGTCAAATCCTTCCCACTACCTGTTTTTTGTATAAACATAAATAAAGTTTCATTGAAACACAGACACACCAAATTATTTATGTATATCATCTATGGCTGTTTTCACATCACACCACAATGGTAGAATTTGGTAGTGTATAACCTACAAAGGCAAAAATATTCACTATCTGGCTCTTTAGAGAAAAATTTTGCTGAGCCCTGTTCTACATTCTTGAATTTATGCTGTCATGCTTGACTCTTTAGATCCTTTCCCGACAACTTTTCCTCATCCAAGGCATTTGTGAAAGTACGCAAAACTCAGGCTTATTTTACAGGCTTATTTTACATTCTTATGTCTTCACTTTTTCTGTGAAGCTTTGAAGTTTGCCTTCCCATATTTGTGTTTACCCAAGTAATGAGAATCCAGTCAAAGAATGAGTTAAGTGCTATATTTGTGGTATAAAATGCAATGATAGATCCAAGAAAGAAAAAAATTAATTCACATGGAAAGGATCTGGAATGTTCTCTCAAAAAATATGCTTTGAGGAGGGCCTTAAAGGATAGTTGGAACACTGACTATCAAAAGTTCAGAGTTGGTGAAGGAATTATGTGAGCAAAGAAAAGGAGATTGTAGGAAACAAAGTGGATACTTAGAATAGCAGGGAACCAATCTGCAAGGTTAGGTCAAGGCAATAGGATATGAGCACACTTTTTCATATTGTTTTGTGATTCTAACTCTGTAACTGCTGAAATGTCTGGGACATATTGTGTGTGCATTATGCAGAACAAGAAGGAAAAGGCAGAGTTAGCAAAAAGAAGTCCAAGATAACCTGCTGTGACAAGCAAAACAAATGAGAAGCTTGTTTGACAAAAATAGATTCTACAGCCCAGTGCCTGTTCCTGATGTTGACAGAGGCAGAGGAGATGTGCATAATATGGAGCATTTATCAAGGTGATGTCAAAGGATGGTGAGAACTCAATCTAGGATTATGACTTACAAAGGGCAAAGAAAGACTTGAATGCAGAGGTTATTGCAAAAAAGAAAATCTATCATTAAAAATTTTTATCATAGCGGACTTTCTTAAATATGTCAAAACTTGAAAAGCTACCATAGAAAGAGGATGTTTGGGAGAATATATTAAAAATTTTAAAGGAATTTGAGGTAAAAATATCTTCCAGTTGCATCAGACTATGACAAGTAATGATTTCATTAACTCTACAGTTTACTGGTAAAATTTAGTCACATGGTTTTTATCAGCATTGCAAGTTATGCATTAATACTTAATTCCCTTACTTTATATTTGTGTAGTTACCTTATACCATTTCCATATGTGATGGCTATGAATCTCAATCCATAAACTTGAGTGCTCAAGCAATAGTACCTTATTTTCTGTAACTCAGTCTTATTTCTAATTCCAAGTCCCTTTCCCTCAGTCACTCAGTTTTTCTCCAATCCCCAAGGCCATTCCATGGTTCCAGTATCTTGATTCAGTGCCAAGGCACTGTGGGAGGGGACACTTTCTATTCGCCAATCATCTCTCTTCACTGATGTCTCTTATTCCTGACCACATGGTTGCTTCAAGACCATCAACTCTCTCCAGCTTCCATTCTTGATTGGGAGACAGTTACTTTGAAAGGCTGCCTTTGTTTCTTACTAGAATCACCGTGTAGGCAGTTCTCTTTAGAATTCGCGTGTCTCCCTCTAGAGAAGCATTTCCTGAGAAGCAGAAGATAATCTCTGCTGTTTTGGGATTCACAGTCCTCTATTCGTCACTTCATTAATGCCAAGGTAATTTGTTTTATGAGTCTGGGACAGAAATGACTCTTCAGAATGTTCTACCTAGCTCCTTCCCTTTTCCTTTCCTGTGGGAAATCAGTTGCTCAATGGCATGAGTCAGAAGCTTTTGAGCTGGAAAGGAATTTCATCAGCATAAGGGGCATATTTTACAAAGCTGACACCAAGGAAACAGCTCATAGGATTGCAGGATTCGTTAAAGACAAGATAATTGAACAAATAAATAAATGCATTCAGAATAATAGGAACTAGGATAATCAGAGTTATCCTTCTTGGACAAAAAAAGTACAAATATAAGAGAGAAGAAAACCTAGAGTAAATTTAAGGCATCAGTGTGAACTTAATGGTTTTTACATATAAATAAACATAGATATGTGTACATGTGAGTTTATGTACCCAGACATATATTTTTTTAACTGCCCTCCAAGAAGTCTTAAAAGCAATGGCATATATGTGGAATCTAAAATAAGGGTACAAATGAACTTATCTAAAAAACAGGAATAGAGTCACAGATGTAGAAAACAAACTTATGGTTACCAGGGGTTAACAATAACCCCTGGGTCAAATCCTTCCCACTACCTGTTTTTTGTATAAACATAAATAAAGTTTCATTGAAACACAGACACACCAAATTATTTATGTATATCATCTATGGCTGTTTTCACATCACACCACAATGGTAGAATTTGGTAGTGTATAACCTACAAAGGCAAAAATATTCACTATCTGGCTCTTTAGAGAAAAATTTTGCTGAGCCCTGTTCTACACTCTTGAATTTATGCTGTCATGTTTGACTCTTTAGATCCTTTCCTGGCAGGGGGGAGGGATAAACTGGGAGACTGAGATTGATATATTCACACCACTATATATAAAATAGATAATTAATAAGGACCTACAGTATAGCACAGGGAACTCTACTCAATACTCTGTAATGGCCTATATGGGAAAAGAACATAAAAAAGAGTGGATGTATGTATATGTACAACTGATTCACTTTGCTGTACACCTGAAACTAACACAATTTTGTAAATCAACTATACTCCAATAAAAAAAAAGCAACAGTACCCTGGAAGTAATGAATACACACCTGGTTCCCAAGTTGTGGATTCTAAATCCATTCTCCAAGTTAAAAATCAAAAAACCAGGTTTTCCCTGGTGGTGCAGTGGTTGAGAGTCCACCTGCTGATGCAGGGGATACGGGTTCGTGCCCCGGTCCAGGAGGATCCCACGTGCCGTGGAGCAACTGGGCCCGTGAGCCATGGCCGCTGAGCCTGCGCATCCAGAGCCTGTGCTCTGCAACGGGAGAGGCCACAACAGTGAGAGGCCCGTGTACCGCAAAGAAAAAAAAAAATCATAAAAACAACATAGTTTCTTGGGAAAGTGGCTGATTCCAGGGCTTGAGCTAGGAAAATATAAGATTAACCTAGAACATTCTGTCATGACAGAAAGTAAGAGAGCTTATTCAAAGGTTGATAAGGACATTTCAAAAGAACAGAGAAGTTGACCTGAAGGTGCCTTACTGACTAAATACAAATAATAATTTGTTATAGAAATGGATGAGAAATCCCTGCCTCACCGTAGAATGCCAACTAACAACAAATAAAGAAGGAATAGTGGAATTGGAAAAATCACCATTTGGCAATCATCATAATAATAACTGATTCAGGAAAGATTCATCAATGGATGCTAAAATTAATAGATCAAAGTTTGATTAGGAACAGGATATTTACATTTACATGGTCTCAAGGTATCTTCCCACACAATATTTTTATTTACTTGTTAATCAACAAGTTACAAGAAAATTATTAATTAACCTCAGAAGGGAGAAATTTGGCAGACACCATTTTAAACAAGTGGTAAAAGTTAACATCACCAATTGTGGGACAAATTGTTTGCCCCCTAATGGGATGGACTGAGAAGAACACTGCATTACTTCTGTGATATTCCTGCCAAAACATGCACAACTGGAAACAAATTATATGGAAACATCATAAACATCTATATCTTAAAGAAAAAAAAAAATCAAGGCCATGAAAAATAAAGTTGAAAGAACCTGGAACACATGGCCTCTAAATGCAATGTGTGATTCTGGATTGGTTTATGGACCAGAAGAGAAATGAGGAAAAGGGAAAAAAAAAGTTTTATTCTCTAAAGGACTTATCTGGAAAACTGATAAAATTTGAATGTCTCAGGATTGGACTATAGTATTGTATTCATACTAGAGTTATAAAGGGGAATACCATTGCTTTTAGAAGCCACATTGAAAAATTTGGGAGCTTTGGGCATTGTACATGCAACTTACAAGTGTCTCAAGCCAAAAAGAGAGAGAAAAAAGAAAATGTTGTAAAATGCTAAAAATTGTGGAATAAGTTGAAGGTTTGTAATAGTGTTCTCCAGAGAAATAGAACCAATAGGGTATATAAAAGGAGATTTATTATGGTACTTGGTTCACATGATTACGGAGACTGAGATATGCCATGATATACCATCTGCAAGATGGAGAAGCAGGAAAGCCAGTGGTAGAATTCGGTCCAAGTCTGAAGGCCCTAGAATCAGGGGAGCTGATGATGTAACTTCCAGTCTAAGTACAAAGGCCCAAGACTCAAGAGCTCAGATGTCCAACCTCAAGAATAAATGGATGTCCCAGCTCAAGGAGAGAGGGTAAGAGAGAATTCACCTTTCCTCCACCTTTTTGTTTTACTTGGGCCCTCAACTGCTTGGATGATACCCACCACTTTGGTGAGTGTGGATTTCTTCACTCAGTCTACTGACTCAAATGCTAAAGTCTTCCACAAACACCTTTATAGACACATCCAGAAATAATGTTTTACCAGCTATCTCAGTATCCCTTGGCCCAGTCAAGCTGACACATAAGGTTAACCATCACAATGTTGTACTGGAGTTCTTTGTGATGTTCTTACGACACTTCTGAAAATTTTAAATTATTTCAAAAGTAAAAGTTAATCCAAAATGAAGCTCTTGTTATATTTTGAAACCCAATCTCTCTTTTACTGCCTCACTGCTCTTCTTAATTTTTTTCATAGGGGCTAACAAGTTTGTAAAACAAATGCCAGAAGACCTTGTAGAAAACTGTTACTTTCTAGCCTTCCACACAGCTGTTTTTGAAGTAAGGAAGGAAAATGAAAAATTCAGACACAAACTTCTCACATGATGCCTGTTGTCACACAAGAATTATTTCCATTGTCTTAGCCATTATATAAAACAAGTATATAAATCTGTAAAACCTATAAAAACATCAATTACTTGGTTATAATTTTCTGCACTACATAAGTTGTTCCAATTACTCTTAGGAAGTAGAGGTGTAATGAAAACATAAATTGAAAAAATGCTGAATAAACAAGTATTAAAGTCCCAGTTGTCCCATGGTATCTGCAGGGGATTGGTTCCAGGACCCCCCGTGGATACCAAAATTCATGGATGCTCAGGTCGCTTACATAAAATGGCATAATATTTGCATCCTCCGACATACTTTAAATCATCTCTAGATTACTTATAATAGTTAATACGATGTAAACATTATGTAAATAGTTTATACAATATAAATGCTATGTAAATAGTTGCAACAAATTCAAGCTTTGCCTTTTGGAACTTTTTGAAATCTTTTTGCCAAATATTTTCCATTCACAGTTGGTTGAATTCAAGGATGCAGGACCCCATGAATACAAGAGGTCAAATGTATTTAATTAAATATGAAGCCAAAGCCACATAATAACAACATAGAATAAGCTTCAGGGTAAAAAAATCAGAAATTGTATTAAAATCAGTTGTTATTACAATTTTGTCATTAAAATTTTACTAGTCAGAGTTCTAAAATTTAACATGACCATGAAAGAACAATTATTTCTCAGTGTACTAAACAGCTAGGTTGCTCCTGTGGGCACACTAATGTGCATTATGAAACCAAACATATACCCACTTTCAACTGAGGTCACTGAAGAAACAAGACAGTTTTTGGATCAGCCTATTACTATATATGTTACTGCTGCTGATGAAATCACCCCAAGTTATTCAGCATTGTGTCCTCTCTATAGAAAATACTCATCTTCTCTTTCATTTCTGTACTAAAAGATTTGTTTGATGGTGGTGACGCAATTTCATTGAAGCAACCCCACAAATTAAAGCTTTGTGCAATATTGAAGATGCCTTCTGATTATTTTAAGAAGTAAATTTAAAATAATAACCCTCAAAGATAAGCAATTCTGGAACCCAATGTAAAGAACTTCAAAATTTGATTCCTTCACATAAGCAATAAAAACACGGGATGAACTGTCAAAATCAACCTTTTCAGAAATCTAGAAATTAACCAAAGGTTTCCAATAATCCAAAGGCCGTTTAACAGGAAAAAAAGCTGAATCTTGGTAAGAACAGTGGTGAGATTTATGGCACTTTGACTTGCCCTTTTCCCATTCTCTTTTCCCCAGTTCCATGATAACCCTGGAAATCAGCAAGCCACTCAAACAGGGTAGCTGTGAAAAACAGCAGAAAAACAGTCAAATGGGGGAGGGGTGCAGAATGGGTTTGGAGTCTTCTCCAAAACTGCATCACCAGAGAACCTTTCGGTGTTTGACCTGTCAGGTAGCTAGCTCCCTGAAAAGTCCCATTCACAGGGCTTCTCTTCATTTGACTTGACTAAGAGAACCCTCAGTATAAACAGTATTTTCTCTAGGGCATTTATTAAAAAAAAAAGTTGGGTAATTATTTGGGCAATTACTTAACATCATAACTGCCTGAAGCAGCAAAACTAGTTGGGACAAACAAAAAGCAGAACAAAAAACATGAAAGAAAAATCCAGGTAATTATGCAATTAAAAGTAATAAAACATCCAGATTGGAAGGAAAGAAGTAAAATTATCTCTGTTCACTGATGATATAATCTTGTGTGAAGAAAATCCTAAGGATTCTATAGACACATGAGCACATACATACATACACACACAAATGCTAGTAGAACTAATAAATGAGTTCAGCTAAGTCACAGGATCAATATACAAAAACCAGTTGCATTTCTATACATTAACAACGAACAATCCAGACATGAAATTTTTTAAAAGTTCCATTTACGATAGCAACAAAAAGAAGAGAATACTTAGAAATAACTTTAACCAAAAAAAAGTGTAAAAATTGTACACTGAAACCACAAAACACTGTTGAAATAAAGAAGATTTAGATAAATAGGAAAATATCATTTTCATAAATTGAGAGACTTGACAGCTTTAAAATGACAATACTCCTAAATTGATCTACAGATTCAACACAATCCCTATCAAAATCCCAACTACAAAAACTGACAATCTAATTTTCAAATTCATATGGAAATGTAAGGGACCTAGAATAGGCAAAACAATCTTGAAAAAATCAAAGTTGGAGCACTCATTTTTCCTAGTTTGAAACTTACTACAAAGTTAAACAGTGTAATATTGATATGAAAAGATAGACATATACATACACATATACCTATACATATCTATATGTAATAGGAGTAGAATTGAGAGTAAAGAAAAAATCCCATTTTGTTAGATTTGACAATTTACTGTCAACTGATTTTTGAAATGGGTGCTGCAACAATTTAATGAGGAAAGAATATTTTCAATTATGAATGCTGGGATAAGTAGATAGCCAGATGTGAAAGAATAATGTTGGATCTTTATCTCATACCATACACAAACATTAACTCAAAGTGGATTATAGAAATAAATGGAAGACTATAAAAGTCTTAGAAGAAAACATAGAAGTAAATCTTTGTTATCTTGTATTAAGCAAAGGTTTCTTAAATATGACATCAGAAGTACAAGCAACATCACATGGTATTTGTCTTTCTCTTTCTGGCCTATTTCACTCAGCATAATGCCCTTAAGGTCTATCCATGTTGTTGTAAGCAGCAGTATTTCATTATTTTTTATGGTTGAATAACACTCCATTATATATATATATATATATTTTTTTTTTTTTTTTCCATAGTGGCTGCACCAATTTATATTCCCACCAGTAGTGCACAGGGGTTCCCTTTTCTTCACATCCTCACCAACATTTCTTATCTCTTGTCTTTTAATAAAAGCCATTGTAACAGGTGTGAGGTGATAGTGGTCCAGCTTCATTCTTTTGCATGTGTCTGTCCAGCTTTCCCAATACCATTTATTAAAGAGACTTTTTCTTATTGTACATTCTTGATTCCTTTCTCATAAACTAATTGACCATATATGTATGGGTCTATTTCTGGGCTTTCTATTCTGTTCCATTGATTTATGTGTCTGTTTTTATGCCAATATTATACTGTTTTGATTACTATAGCTTTGCAGTAGTTTGAAATCAGGGAGTATGATGCCTCCACTTCTGTTTTTCTTTTTGTTCTCAAGATTGTTCTGGCTATTTGGAGTCTTTTGTGGTTTCATACAAATTTTAGGATTGTTTGCTCTAATTCTACGAAAAATGCCATTGGAATTTTGATAAGGATTGTGTTGATTCTGTAGATTGCTTTGGGTAGTAAAGACATTTTAACAATATTAATTCTTCCAATCTGTCAGCATGGAATATTCTGACATTTATTTGTGTCTTCTTCAATTTCTTTCATCAATGTCTCATAGTTTTCTGTGTTCAGGGCTTTCACCTCCTTGGTTAAAATTAATCCTAGGTATTTTATTTTTTGATGAAATTGTAAATGGAGTTGTTTTCTTAACTTCTCTTTCTGATAGTTTGTTATCAGTATATAGAAATGCAAACATATTTCTGTATATTAATTCTGTATCCTGTAACTTTACTGAATTCATTAATTAGTTCCAACAGCTTTTTGGTGGAGTCTTTAGTTTTCTATATATAATATGTTGTCATCTGCAAATAATGAGAGTTTTACTTCTTCCTTTCCAATTTGGATCCTTTTATTTCTTATTGTTGTCTAATTGCTCTGGCTAAAACTTCCAATACTATCTTGAATAAAAGTGGTAAGAGTAGGAATCCCTCCCCTTGTTCCTGATCTTAGAGGAAAGTTTCCAGATTTTCACCATTGAGTATAATGTTAGCTGTGGGCTTGTCATATATGGCCTTTATTATATTAAGTTAGGTTTCCTCCATACCCATTTTTGCTGAGGGTTTTTTTTAATCATAAATGGAAGCTGAATTTTGTCAAATGTTTTTTTCTGCATCTATTGAGATAATCAAACGATTTTTATTTTTCATTTTGTTAATATGGTGTATCACATTAATAGATTTGTAAATATTGAACCATCCTTGCATCCCTAGAATAAATCCTCCTTAAACATGGTATATGATCCTTTTAATGGCATGTTGAATTTGGTTTGCCAATATTTTGTTGAGGATTTTTGCATCTTTGTTTATCAGTGATGCTGGCCTGTAATTTTCTTTTCTTGTGGTGTGCTATCTGATTTTGGTAATGCTGGCCTCATAAAATGAATTTGGAAGTGTTCCCTATTCTTCTAATTTTTGGAATTATTAATTCTTCTTTGAATGTTTGGTAGAATTCACCTGTGAAGCCACCTGGTCCTACAATTTTGTTTGGGGGAAAGTTTTTGATCATGGATTCAATCTCCTTACTTGTAATCAATCTGTTCAGATTTTCTCTTTCTTTATAATACAGTCTTGGAAGGTTGTATGTTTCTAAAAATGTATCCATTTCTTCTACGTTGTCCAATTTGTTTGTGTATGATTGTAATATGTAAAGGGAATCTAAAAAATTATTGAAAAAGTACTAGAATATTTCCTGTATGTCATGTAGCTCATCTTTGGCTTACGGCCAGTTATCTTGTTATATTATGCTGTTATAATTACTCTGTGAACATATAACTGAATGAATGAATATAAAAATCTCCATGCTTGTTACATTGTCAGTGGCAAATTCATGACACTTTCTATAAAGTTTTTCCATTCTGGAAATATATTTACAATATCACTTAGTGTAATATAAGCTATGTAAGACTCAGAAATCCCTAAGCAATGAATAAGGTAGAAGCATGGAATTAGTCATTATTTCATTCTGCTGTTGAATTTCTTTTTTAAAAAAAAGCAAGTTCCTTCTCTATGTCCCATATAAAAGGTATAACCATAGAGAAGGAACTTCCTTTAAAAAAACAAAAAATTCACTAATTATTTTTTATGTTGAATTTTTTATGTTTCCACTCCAAATTACATATAGAATGTTCTATTCATCTGTAATGCATATTCAGATCGCCAAAATAAAGTCAAATGATATACTTGTTTGCATTCCTGAAATTGATTGAATGTGATGATAACCTTTGTGAGCAAATAATTACTGATAATATATTAATTGGAGACAAAAAATATTAGGTATTTACTATTTAGTATCACACATGCTGCATCTGAACCCCAGGCTGTTGAGGTATCTGTTGCAAATCACCAAGACCAAAGTCGAACTTCGGCCCATACAAAGAAGACACATACAAAGCCAAAGTAAAACATGTCACCCAATATTCTTTGAAAACTTGCCAGGCATTAGCTAGGCCACCTGGATGTTCCAAAGAAGGTGTGAACTTTACAGTTTGCCTGAAACAAATATGCATACACAGAGAGAGGTATTCTTAATGTTCTTTACTTGAGTTAGCCTACACTGTTAAAACTTATTTTCTTGTAAAATCAAAAAAAATTGTGAATAACACCTGCCTTCTCTCACATATCTGTTTTCAAGAGGCAACAAACTATTTAAATTGCAACAAAGACTCTTCAATCTAATCTCTTTCACTTTTTTATTAAATGAATTTTTTATTTAATTTTATTCCATTATTAAAATTGACTGGTTTACATCAATTGAGCTGTTGAAATAGTCACCTGTGTAAGGCAACTCGGATTCGGTTCTCTGTGTGTATTCACATTAAACACATGAAGAAATTCATAATTATTAGTTGCTAGGTTTCCAGAAAGAAGGTGGAAAATGTGAATCTATGTGACTTAAATGGTTTTAATATACTTTGGAGAAGATACTTACTCTATGTCTTTTGTTTACCTTAAAACTTTGGAACCTAAATACCCACTTGACAACACTCTCTTTTCCTAACCTTACCCACTTTATGTAACTCTGCAAAATGCAGCATTGTCATTGACATCCAGGCAAGTTCTAAGCCTTGATGCATTCAGCAGTCTGGAGGTGGCGGGCGGGGGGGGGGGGGGGGGGGGGGGGGGGGAGGGGGGGCGCGGCACAGGGAGCAGGTTTCAAAGAACTCCATTCTCATTGGTTTCATCATAAACATATTTTATTTCCAACTCTGTCAATACTTAAGGCAAGGAGAGAGAAATTCTTCTAGTAAACCACATTTAAAACTATTTGAACCACAAAAGTGAACACACAGGGAATAGATCTATTTAAGTGCTTTGTCAATACCAGCTTTAGTAATACCACTGGGCTTTATAAAATTTTTAGGACTTAGTTTTGTTGTTGCTGTTTTTGTTTTCTTTACAGAAGATTTGGAGCTAAGTTTAAGTTATTGTTATCAGTCTGAAGGTGGAGGTATTTTAAGTCTGAGTTATCGTTTGACAAGGGCTTGAGTTATAACTTGCCCCCCATTCAAGAGTGTCCTTTCAGATTTTCCTGTTCTCCCTTTCGACTCTTCCACAGTGTATACCCATTGTGTCTTACTGCATACCAAAACTCTTCCTAAGCTGCCATAATCATATTTCCTTTGGCATGGAACAGCCCTGAAAAGGATATGGGATGAATAAAAAAACATTCATGAGTTTTTACAAAGTAAACCCAGGGGTTTGTTTGAAAAACAAACACTAAGTGTTGTTTCAGGAAAGTCTTGCCATTTCAGTAGAATTTGTAAAGGAAAAACATTTTCGACATCACTATCATGTATTGGGTATTGGGTTTATAGAGTCCTATCCAAACATAACCTTTCTTATTTTCTCTTTTTAAGGAAGACGATGTATCTTCCGTACATACACAAATATATGTATATACACAAAAATATGAGTGTGTATTTAAAATAATATTCCCTTAACAAAAAGAAGCATGAAACATAAACACTGAGTAAGTATATATGGATTAAATCAGAGTTTAGCAAAATAGTTCCCAGGGATTTCAAGGCTCTAAAAAAAAGTCTTCTTGACCTTATGGAAAACAAGGTTAGCTTCACACTGGCCAGTTGAGTCTCATAGTAAAGCACAGTGAAATAAGTAACATAGAAAAGTGGTGGGGAAATGGGTGTAGCTATGATTTACAGGAACTATAAATTCATTTATTAGAAAATAAAATCTTACAATGCAGAACCAACTAAAAGATTCATTGATCAGTTCTAATGCTTCGAATGGTCAGGCCGTGAAGTGTAGCAATTTTCTTCACAAAGGATTCTTCCAAAATTTGCATCCTAACTATCTCTTAGTAAATCTGCATGACAACTCAAGTTACCTTCTCTTCCAAAACAACATGTTGGATGATTCTGAGCTTCCTCCTCTCTTACCCTCTACTACCCAGAATATTCATCTTTGCATTTCTCAACGGATAATATAGTTTTTTAATTTAACTCCGTTTTTTCTACCACACTGCTATCATTTTGAAAGAGTGGGTATGCCTTCTCCATTTTTGTATTTTCAGTGCATAAACTGTAGTAGTCTCTCAAACAGTGTTGGTTGACAATGCATGAGTGGCAACATGGGAGAAAGACAAAGCATATAGGAACTATGACTGAGAGTGTGCTGGTCATAAGCCTACGCCTGTGCTAGACACTTAAGTATTTTACTGATTTGTTTTTCACATCAATATAGTAAAGTTGCTATTTTACATATGAAAATACTCAAGTTTAACAAGATTAAATACCATGTTCTGGTCTTCACAACTGTAAGTGATGGAGTTTGTTTAAATGCACCAATTCTTGGTTCCATAGATCACTGTTCTCTTCCTGAACCCTGCTGTCTCCCAGGGGTAGGGTCAACCTTAAGAAGTAGATTAGAGAATTCAAAGCCTCATAAGGTTCTACCGAGACTGCCAAGAAACAGCTTTACATCCTTAACCATCCATGCTTCTGGTTCTCATTTATCTCCATGTCATCAAACACTACCTTTCTAAATATTTTGCACCTTTTGATGTAAGATAATTTTGTTGACTCGAGCCTGGATTCCCTCCTCTTTTGAAAGTTCATCAGAAGTCCATTCTTCTACTAGTTTTGAAACGACTTCTGGTGCAGTTGACTAATCATAGCCCTAATTTCGTGGTACATTATCAACACCTGCAATGCAAACCCACACCGGCTTTACTTATCATTCATTATGTTCTTATAGCCCATACCATTCCCTCTCCTCCCACAGGCAAACAGTCTATTGGGTTTAACTTAATTTTGTTCATAGATGTTCTCCCAAAATGCATGTTTTGGTACACACATATTTTTTAATCTATACAAATTATGTTTTTTTATATATATTATTTTTTATGAACTCATTTTAAAAATATATCTTTGTTGGGCTTCCCTGGTGGTGCAGTGGTTAATAATCTGCCTGCCAATGCAGGGGACACGGGTTCAAACCCTGGTCTGGGAAGATCCCACATGCCTTGGAGCAACTAAGCCCACATGACACAACTACGGAGCCTGTGCTCTAGAGCCAGAGCTCCACAGTGAGAGAAGCCACAGCAATGAGAAGCCTGTGGGCACCACAATGAAGAGTAGCCCCTGCTTGCCTGAAGACCCAATGCAGCCAAAAGTAAATAAATAAAATAAATAAATGTATAAAAAAATACGTCTTTGTTGATATGTATACATTTAATACATTATTCCATAGCGTGCACCAAATTTTCTATCAGAAACACACACCCCTACCATTCTCATCTATCGTATTTGTCAAAGCATATCAAAACCAAATAAATGGGAAGGAAAATCAATTCAGTGTCACCCAATCTTTCACCAATGGAGATTAAAGTAAATTATATATGTTATGTTAATGAAGCACTTCGAGTGTGCTTACACTACACATTCTTAGAACATTCACATGTTCATATTTAGACGATTTGTAGGAATATTGTATGGAATGCAACATATAGTATGAGGTGGAGGCATTATTAAAAATCTAGGGTATAAATAATATGAACTAGAGATGAATTATGGAGAGGTTACAAGGACTAAAAGTATTTTTTTAAGTCACTGGTGAATAGGAACATTTACTTTAGAGACAAGGAACTATCATCATATAAACAAGTTTTATAGATTCTTTTTTATAATCTCAATTTCATCTTCCTTTTAAAAAGTAAGTTTATGGAGCACTATGATACAGACATTTTAATTCAATTTTGATAACCATCAAGTCTGAAGTTATTATACCAATTTACTGATCAGGAAACTAATATATTGAGTAATATGCAAAAAGTTGTAGAGCAAAGGCAAGGCAGGAATTGATTCAAACCTAGTGTTGAATAAGCACAGACTTTAATCAGAACCATTTGGCTCAAATCTCAACTATGCAACTTATCAATTCTCTGACATTTGACAAGTTACCTACACTCTCTGTGCCTTAGTTCCTCATCTGTAGAATGAAGTTTTTGTTGTCTACCTAAGAGTTACTGTGGATATTAGAAATATCTGCAGTGTGTAGCACAGTCTCTGGCCCATAATTGGCACTCATGTATTTATTTATTTATTTATCCTTACTAAACTCACACATTTAATGGAAGAAAAATTGCATTAGAACCCATGTTCTGGGGGCATAAATTAAGAACTTTTCCCAGGCGACTAGTTACTTAGTAAATTCATCAACATACAATACCCTTAAAATATATTTCCAAAGCATCTGATGCCTAATCAAATACATCTTGTGTCTTTACTTGCCTTGGTCTATCTTCTCAATCCCTACTGTGCAGAGTAATCTTCCTCTACTACCGAACTTCCTTCTGGCTTTTTGCCTTGATCATGTTAATAATTTTCTCAGGAAAGTGCCACACTAAAAACCCTTTACAGATAAGTCAGACAGAGAAAGACAAATATCATATGATATCACTTACATGTGGAATCTAAAAAAATAATACAAATGAACTTATTTATGCAATAGAAGTAGACTCACAGACATAGAAAACAAAGTTGTGGTTACCAAAGGGCAAAGGGGAAGGGAAGGATAAATTTGGAATTGGGGAACAACAGATACACACTACTATATATAAAATAGGTAAACAACAAGGACCTACTGTATAGCACAGTCAACTATATTCAACAACCTATAACAGAAAAGAATCTGAAAAAGAAAAAAGTATATATATAACTGAATCACTTTGCTGTACACTTGAAACATTGTAAATCAACTATACTTCAATAAAAAAGCAAAACAATGCAAAACAAAAAACTTTACAACCTGAACTCCACCTGCTTTCTAAATCATCTGCTTCTATAGCCTGGGCTCCAGCTTGGGAAAGGTCTGGTGTTTATCTTGCCTTCACTTTTACTTATTAATTCACTTGCCCCTACATGGCAATATCCCTGCCTCTTCATTTCAATTTCCATCCATTCTTCAAGGCCACAAAGACCTTTGTCTTCCCTTACCTTTATGTGTGTGGGACAGAGCTCCTTTGAACCTTTGAACTCTGGACAAAGTTTTTTCCTCATCTCATATGGCACTTATATAAAACTTCAATTTGCAGATATTTGGCTTTTTAACTCATTCTCCCTAATTAAAGCTTCATGAAAACAGGAAGTGTCTCACTCATTTCTTGTCAGCTATTCCACCTAGTATGCAAGACCTTATACACAGTTGGCTTATTTAATATTAGTTGAACATAATTAAATTAAAAGCTTGAAGGTTTTCATCCCTGGTCTTCTGGAACTGTGTTTCTGAAACTTCAACCTTCCAGGTAACTTTTTTAAAAGCAAAATTAATCTTCAAGAAGATGATAAAAGGGACTCCCCTAGTGGTCTAGTGGTTAAGACTCCGTGCTTCTGTTGCAGGGGGCATGGGTTTGATCCCTGCTCGGGGATCTAAGATCCCACATGCCACATGGTGCAGTCAATAAATAAATAAATAAATGTACTATTGAAAAGATAACGTAGCAACACTTAAAAAAATAAAAAGACAATGATAAAAAAAATGATAAATAAAAGAGTTAAACTTTCAGGAAACAGTGACAGCCTTTGTTTTCTTCGCCAGCCAAGACAGACTCAACCATGCAATTAAAAGCAAATGAAGTGAGCTGGGTTCCTTGGTGAAAAAAACATTGAATAATATCTCACAATGGCTCTAAGTCACCACAATGCAGTGGGTTAAAGCATTTTCCACTTGGAATCCAGGGCAACTTAAAAGGATTATTGATTTTTTTCCTCTACTTACAAATGAGACTCACATATTAGGAGTGAGAGCTGCAGACACAACTTAATGGCCTTTGTCGTTGGCTTCTTTTTCCTAACATAAACAAAATCACTTTCAGTGGTTAAGAGGATATTAAGCAGTAAATCTTGTAATTGTGTGTATGTGACTGTCTGTACCTTGAGAGCAAAAATTAGCAGCCACGTTTTTAATTCTAAAAAGATCAGTTCTGTTCACTTAGCATTAGAAATCTCAACATTGAAATGTGTGCTTTCTCTTCCCAGTCTGGTGTTGAAAATTCCTATGTTTGTTCATGCCTCAGCACTAATACACAGGTTCAGCTTGAAACAATCACTTTATTGAAGACATAAGAGCTTGCTTGACCTTGTTTTAGACTTGAAGTTTAAAATAAACTTATTGATTCCTACCGTGTTATCTTAAGGAGAAAGGTACTAAAATATGAAACAGTGGGGGAGCCCATATTAAAGTTGCCCCAAACAAAAGCTATGAGGTTGTTACTCATTAAAATCAGATTTTCTTTCGTACCTGTTGATTTTGCCTTCATGATTTAATTAGGGACTTTCTGAAAACAAGTTGAGGCGTGATGGGTTTCCTATTTTTTTGGTGCTAGTTCCTTGCTCAGAGTGTTAAATTATTTGCTCTGGCTTTTCACTATTTGGGAGTGACCTCTTTCAATCATTTCTTTCTTTGTTTCAGAAAGGTTTTCTATTTCTTCTTTCCTGGCTGTTCATTGAGGTCTATTATCCCCTATAACTCTAGAATAGTCCCACACTTCTCTCCTTTGTGGTCATCCACACCTACAAGCCATCAGGGCCATTTTTATGATTTGAAAGGTACTGAGTAGACACTCTATCTAAACATACAAGCTTCTCCAACACACACACACACCACACAAACACACACACACACACACACACACACACACACAGAGTCAGTTGTTATATCTGAAGTTCTCCCACTGAAAATTTGTTCAGTTTAGTTCAGTTTGTTCAGCAACAAATACATTGCACAGATTTTGTGAGAATCATTCTATTAGATACCAGAGTTACAAAGATAATATTCTGCGATTTATCTAGGACTGTGTGCCAAGCACAGAGCTAAGTGGTATGCGTATATATATTTATACTCTTTTCATCCTTACAACATCTCTCTGAGATAAGTATTATAACCCACATTTTTCATATGAAGAAAGTGAGGTTCAGGGAGTTAAGTAATTTAGCTGAGGTCACAGAGACTCCAAAATTAACAGGTTGGTTTTTTTTTTATTCCAAAGGGTGGGGTCTACCTGAAATTATTTCTATGAGTAAGAGAGTTGCTGTCTCAGTGGTTGATGGTCAGGGAGAAAATGGAAATAACTCTTGAAAGTTTGAAAAGAGCCCTCAATTTTGGCAAGGATACCATTTTTATAGATAAGAGCTTCAGAGAATCTTTTAACTTTGTAAGTTTACAAACATGATGTGTCAGTTATCAATCTGTAATTCTCAGCTTCAAATCCACCCTTCACAGCCAGCTATCCAGTAACAGAGATAGACCCTGTGTATTCGTTTGCTAGGGCTGCCATAACAAAGTACCACAGACTGGGTGGCTTAAAAAACAGAAATTTATTTTCTTATGATTCTGGAGCTTAGAAGTCTGAGATCAAGATGTCAGCGGGGTTGGTTTCATTCTGAGGCGTTTCTCCTTGGCTTGTAGATAGTTGTCTTCTCCTTTGTCCTCCCGTGGTCTCCTCTTTGTGCATGTCTATATCTTAATCGCCTCTTCTCATAAGGGCACAAGAAATATTGGATTAGGGCCATCCTAATGACCTCATTTAACCTTAATTATCTCTTTAAAAGCCGCATTTTCAAATACAGTCAATTCTAAGGTACCTAGGGTTACAACTTCAACATATGAATTTGGAGGGACATGATTCTACCCTTAACACCCTGTAAATATTTCTCCTTTTAAGCCTGCATGGTATTAAGCATTGACAGTAGAAGCTTCTGAAGGCACACTGGAAAAGGAGAGGTGTCTCTCTCTCTCTCCCTGTTTCTGGCATGCTCCTCTAGCTAGGCTTCTTAACATGGGCAGCACAGCATCTGTGACATCAGTCCCTGCAGCAGGGGTGGTTTCTGTAGCACGTGGTTCCAGCAGCATCCACCAAGCAGCAGCACATGGCAACTCTCCATGGACAGCTCCTCCCAGCTTCCTCTTTGGGGGCTTTTTAGTGAAGAGTCACCAGCATGACACCTACCATGAAGAGTGTCTCCAGGCACCCTCTTGGGTGGCTATACAACAGAACATGCTGCTAGTCAGGTACTTCCCCATAAAATGCTGCACAGAGCGCTCTGAGATGTTGTGTCTCTCCAGGGCACTTTCTGCCAGCATCCTGGAGAGTGTTTTCCCAGCAAAAGCTGCTAACATGGCACCTCCCTGTGGCTGGCTTCCTCTGAACCCAACCAGGACTCTCTTGGATGATCTTGCAGCCTCACCAAACATGTCTGCCATCCAGTGAGCTATAGCTGCACCCTCTCTGATAGTCTGGATCTCAGTCCTGGGAAGAAAGGGTCTCCCAGATTTTTTCCTTCCTTAAGTATCCTTTTATTTTCTAGGGGTACTGGCTGTTTCCTTTACTTGCAAGTCCTCTATTCTCTAAAGTATTTTACTCCCCACTAGTCAATCTCCTGTTACTCCAATCCTCTGTAATAATTCTTTATAATATTTTTTTTCTCAAATTACTTTGCTATTTCTGTCTCCTAGTTATACCTTAACTGATACAACTGGTAAGCGGCAAACCCAGTAATCAGGTAATCCCGTAAGAAAGAAAATTGCATAGGTGCTCTAAAGGTGGGAAAAGAAACTGTAAAACTACATTCGCTCCAGAGGATGATGTCATATATCTAGAACGCCCAACAGAATCTCCAGAAAAGCTATTAGAACTAACAAGAACATTCAATAGGGTGGCTATCTCATGCAAATCAATAGCATTCTTTATGCCTGCAATAGACATAGAAAATGTAAGAGAAAACAATAACAATCTATTCTTACAGTAAAAAAAATTGAAAAGAACCTAAGAATTACTTAGTCAAAGAATAAGACCATTACAAAAAACAAATAAAATAAATTGAAAATAAATTATTTAAATGACATCAATAAAGAGATATATGTATGTTTATAAACAAGATTAATAAACATAAAAAGTCAATCCTCCACAAATTAAATTCAATAAAATTCCATTCAGAAACTCAGAAGAATTTTAGGGGAATTTGAAACTTATATTTAATTTAAAAAACAATGATTGTTAAAGTGTTAAATCATCTGTGAAAAACAAAAGCAAAGAGTTAAGGACTGATTTTAACATATATTGATAAAACTGAAATCCAAAATAATTAAAATAATGTGGTATTACAGAACAGATAAGTAGGCCACTGAAATAGAGTGCAGAGGTCAAAAATAAAACTATGTATATATAGGAACTTGATATGTTAAAAGTAAACAACAGAGCAAGGGGAATAGAATACACTTTTATGTAAATGACTTTGGGAGAGCTGGCACATTCTAAGAAGAAAATAAAACTGAACACATGTCTTATGTACAAAGAAAATTCAAAATGATTGAACTACACATAAAAGGTAAATTTATAGAATCAGTAGAAGAAAATGTAGTAGACCATTTTTGTGACCTATGTCTGAAGAAAGACTTCAAGAAGCACAAATGATAAAGAAAACATGATTTGACTGTGTTAAAATTTAAATTATCTATTCAAAAAAAGGGCACTATAAATCAAATTAAACATATAGATTATAGACCAAGAAAAATATTTGCAATATCTAATGGGTTAATAGCTGAAAGGTACCAAGAGCACAAATAAAAATAATAGAAAATCCAATAGAAATTATAGACAAGGGATGTAAAGGCAATTCATAAAAGAAGATGCCCAAGCATATTACAGGATGCTCAAAATCACTAATAATCATAAAAATGAATATTAAAATAACACTGACATACCACTTCACATCTATCAAAATGGCAACAATTAGAAACCTACATAATACCAAGTATTGTCAAGGTTGTGAGGAGATGGGAACTTTCATGCACCGCTGGTGGGAATGTAAAATGATTTAATTATTGTCAAAAGCAATCTGGAAGTATTTTTAAATTAATTGTGCATTTGACCTATGATACCATGATCCCATTCTTAGGTAACTATGTAAGAAAAAGTCTACACGAGGACATATACAAAGATTATCATCCAGGTACTGCATTCATAGGAAATTAGAGATAAATTAGTTGTTTATTACTAAGGAAACCATTAATTAAATTGGGGCAGATGCATACTAGAGAATACCATGCAGCATGTAGAAACAACAGATTCAGCAACATGGAGGTATCTTACAATTCAATAGACTTGAATGAATATAGTAAAAACAGAATGAAGTTATAGCACAGTGCCATTTATGAACATTTATAAATAACTAAGACAAATTTTAGGATAGAAGTCTTGTGAGACTATATATGAAACTTGTGAGAATAAATGCCTTCAAAACACAATAATCAAAACAGTACACTGCTGGCATAAAGACAGACAAATAGACCAATGGAATAGAATAGAGAGCCCAGAAATAAACACTTGGCTATGTAGTCAAATGATCTTCAACAACAGAGGGACCTTGAAGATGGCGGAAGAGTAAGACGCGGAGATCGCCTTCCTCCCCACGGATACACCAGAAATACATCTACACGTGGAACAACTCCTACAGAACACCTACTGAAAGCTGGCAGAAGACCTCAGACCTCCCAAAAGGCAAGAAACTCCCCACCTACCTGGGTAGGGCAAAAGAAAAAACAGAGGGCTTCCCTGGTGGCGCAGTGGTTGAGAGTCCGCCTGCCGATGCAGGGGACGCGGGTTCGTGCCCCGATCCGGGAAGATCCCACATGCTGCGGAGCGGCTGGGCCCGTGAGCCATGGCCGCTGAGCCTGTGCGTCCGGAGCCTGTGCTCCGCAACGGGAGAGGCCACAACAGTGAGAGGCCGGCATACCGCAAAAAAAAAAAAAAAAAAAAAAAACAGAGACAAAAGAATAAGGACAGCAACTGCACCAGTGGGAGGGAGCTGTGAAGGAGAAAATGTTTCCACACACTAGGAAGCCCCTCCGTGGGCGGAGACTGCGGGAGGCGGAGGGGGGAGCTACGGGACCGCGAAGTAGTGCACAGCGACGGGTGCGGAGGGCAAAGCGGGGAGATTCCTGCACAGACGATCGGTGCCGACCGGCACTCACCAACCCGAGAGGCTTGTCTGCTCACCCGCCGGGGCGGGCGGGGCTGCGAGCTGAGGCTCGGGTTTTGGTTTTGGACGGAGCTCAGGGAGAGGACTGGGGTTGGCGGCTTGAACATAGCCTGAAGGGGTTAGTGCACCACGACTAGCCGGGAGGGAGTTCGGGGAAAAGCCTGCACCGGCCGAAGAGGCAAGAGACTTTTTCTTCCCTCTTTGTTTCCTGGTGCGCGAGGAGAGGGGTTTAAGAGCGCTGCTTAAAGGAACTCCAGAGACCGGCGCGAGCCGCGGCTAGAAGCGCGGACCCCAGAGACGGGCGCGAGCCGCGGCTAAAACCGTGGACCCCAGAGACTGGCGGGAGACGCTAAGGCTGCTGCTGCCGCCACCAAGGGGCCTGTGTGCGAGCACAGGTCACTCTCCACACCCTCTTCCGCGGAGCCTGTGCAGCCCGCCACTGCCAGGTTCCCGGGATCCAGGGACAACTTCCCCGGGAGTACGCACGGCGGGCCTCAGGCTGGTGCAGTGTCACGCCGGCCTCTGCCGCAACGTCACGCCGCCTCTGCCGCCGCAGGCCCGCCCCGCACGCAGTGCCCCTCCTTCCCCCATCCCCCAACCCCCGGCCTGAGTGAGCCGGAGCCCCCGAATCAGCGGCTCCTTTAACCCCGTCCTGTCTGAGCCAAAAACAGACACCCTCCAGCGACCTACACAATGAGGCAGGGCCAAATCCAAAGCTGAGCTCCTGTGAGCTGTGAGAACAAAGAAGAGAAAGGGAAATCTCTCCCAGCAGCCACAGAAGCAGCGGATTAAAGCTCCACAATCAACTTGATACCCTGCATCTGTGGAATACCTGAATAGACAAGGAATGATCCCAAATTGAAGAGGTGGAATTTAGGAGCGAGGTCTATGATTTTTTTCCCTTTTCCTTTTTGTGAATGTGTACGTGTATGCTTCTGTGTGAGATATTGTCTGTATACTCTTGGTTCCACCATCTGTCCTAGGGCTCTATCCGTCCATGGTTTTTAAAAAAATTTTTTTTTCTTAAAAATTAATTTTAATTGTAATAACTTTATTATACTTTACCTTCGTTCTTTCTTTCTTTCTTTCCTTCCTTCCTTCCCTCCTTTAGACAACGAATCACCCCAAATTGAGGAGGTGGTCTCTGAGAGCAAGATTTATGATTTTTCCCCCTTTACCTCTTTTTGTGAACGTGTATGTATATGCTTCTGTGTAAGATTTTCTCTGTATAGCTTTGCTTCCAACATTTGTCCTAAGGTTCTATCCGTCCCTTTTTTTTCTTTCTAAATATTTTTTAATTCAATATATTATACTTTATTTTATTTTTACTGTATCTTCTTCCTTTCTTTTTTCTTTCTTTCCCTCCTTCCTTCCTTCCTTCCTCCCTCCCTCCCTCCTTTCTTTCCTTCTTTGCTTCTTTCTTCCTTCCTTCCTTTCCTCCTTTCCTTCTTTCTTTCCTCATACTTCTACTAATTCTCTCTACTTTTTCTCCCTTTTATTCTGAGCCGTGTGGATGAAAGGCTCTTGGTGCTCCAGCCCAGGAGTCAGGGCTCTGCCTCTGAGGTAGAAGAGCCAACTTCAGGACACTGGTCAACAAGAGACCTCCCAACTTCACATAATATTAAACGGTGGAAATCTCCCAGAGACCTCCATCTTAACACCAGCACCCAGCTTCACTCAACGACCAGCAAGCCACAGTGCTGGACAACCTATGCCAAACAACTAGCAAAACAGGAACACAACCCCACCCATTAGCAGAGAGGCTGCCTAAAATCATAATAAGGCCACAGACACCCCAAAACACACCACCAGACGTGAACCTGCCCACTAGAGAGACAAGATCCAGCCTCATCCAGCACAACACAGGCACTAGTCCCCTCCACCAGGAAGCCTACACAACCCACTGAAACAACCTTAGCCACTGGAGACAGACATCAAAAACAACGGGAACTACGAAAGTGCAGCCTGCAAAAAGGAGACCCCAAACACAGTAAGATAAGCAAAATGAGAAGACAGAAAAACACACAGCAGATGAAGGAGCAAGATAAAAACCCACCAGACCTAACAAATGAAGAGGAAATAGGCAATCTACCTGAAAAAGAATTCAGAATAGTGATAGTAAGGATGATCCGAAATCTTGGAAGTAGAATGGACAAAATGCAAGAAACAGTTAACAAGGACCTACAAGAACTAAAGATGAAACAAGCAACGATGAACAACGCAATAAATGAAATTAAAAGTACTCTAGATAGGATCAATAGCAGAATAACTGAGGCAGAAGAACGGATAAGTGACCTGGAAGATAAAGTAGTGGAAATAACTACTGCAGAGCAGAATAAAGAAAAAAGAATGAAAAGAACTGAGGACAGTCTCAGAGACCTCTGGGACAACATTAAATGCATCAACATTCGAATTATAGGGGTTCCAGAAGAAGAAGAAAAAAAGAAAGGGACTGAGAAAATATTTGAAGAGATTATAGTTGAAAACTTCCCTAATATGGGAAAGGAAATAGTTAATCAAGTCCAGGAAGCACAGAGAGTCCCATACAGGATAAATACAAGGAGAAATACGCCAAGACACATATTAATCAAACTGTCAAAAATTAAATACAAAGAAAGCATATTAAAAGCAGCAAGGGAAAAACAACAAATAACACACAAGGGAAATCCCATAAGGTTAACAGCTGATCTCTCAGCAGAAACCCTACAAGCCAGAAGGGAGTGGCAGGACATACTGAAAGTGATGAAGGAGAAAAACCTGCAACCAAGACTACTCTACACAACAAGGATCTCATTCAGATTTGATGGAGAAATTAAAACCTTTACAGACAAGCAAAACCTGAGAGAGTTCAGCACCACCAAACCAACTTTACAACAAATGCTAAAGGAAATTCTCTAGACAAGAAACACAAGAGAAGGAAATGACCTATAATAACGAACCCAAAACAATATAGAAAATGGGAATAGGAACATACATATCGATAATTACCTTAAATGTAAATGGACTAAATGCTCCCACCAAAAGCCACAGATTGGCTGAATGGATACAAAAACAAGACCCTTATATATGCTGTCTACAAGAGACCCACTTCAGACCTAGAGACACATACAGACTGAAAGTAAGGGGATGGAAAAAGATATTCCATGCAAATGGAAACCAAAAGAAAGGTGGAGTAGCAATTCTCATAACAGACAAAATAGACTTTAAAATAAGGACTATTAAAAGGGACAAAGAAGGACACTACATAATGATCAAGGGATCGATCCAAGAAGAAGATATAACAATTGTAAATATTTATGCACCCAACATAGGAGCACCTCAATACATAAGGCAAATACTAACAGCCATAAAAGGGGAGATCAACAGTAACACATTCATAGTAGGGGACTTTAACACCCCACTTTCACCCATGGACAGATCATCCAAAATGAAAATAAATAAGGAAACACAAGCTTTAAATGATACATTAAACAAGATGGACTTAATTGATATTTATAGGACACTCCATCCAAAAACAATAGAATACACATTTTTCTCAAGTGCTCATGGAACATTCTCCAGGATAGATCATATCTTGGGTCACAAATCAAGCCTTGGTAAATTTAAGAAAACTGAAATTGTATCAAGTATCTTTTCCGACCACAACGCCATGAGACTAGATATCAATTACAGGAAAAGATCTGTAAAAAATACAAACACATGGAGGCTAAACAATACACTACTTAATAATGAAGTGATCATTGAAGAAATCAAAGAGGAAATAAAAAAATACCTAGAAACAAATGACAATGGAGACACAACGACCCAAAACCTATGGGATGCAGCAAAAGCAGTTCTAAGGGGGATGTTTATAGCAATACAAGCCCACCTTAAGAAGCAGGAAACATCTCGAATAAACAACCTAACCTTGCACCTCAAGCAATTAGAGAAAGAAGAACAAAAAAACCCCAAAGCTAGCAGAAGGAAAGAAATCATAAAAATCAGATCAGAAATAAATGAAAAAGAAATGAAGGAAACGATAGCGAAGATCAATTAAACTGAAAGCTGGTTCTTTGAGAAGATAAACAAAATAGATAAACCACTAGCCAGACTCATCAAGAAAAAAAGGGAGAAGACTCAATAGAATTAGAAATGAAAAAGGAGAAGTAACAACTGACACTGCAGAAATAAAAAAAATCATGAGAGATTACTACAAGCAACTCTATGCCAATAAAATGGACAATCTGGAAGAAATGGACAAATTCTTAGAAATGCACAACCTGCCAAGACTGAATCAGGAAGAAATAGAAAATATGAACAGACCAATCACAAGCACTGAAATTGAAACTGTGATTAAAAATCTTCCAACAAACAAAAGCCCAGGACCAGATGGCTTCACAGGTGAATTCTATCAAACGTTTAGAGAAGAGCTAACACCTATCCTTCTCGAACTCTTCCAAAATATAGCAGAGGGAGGAACACTCCCAAATTCCTTCTACGAGGCCACCATCACCTTGATACCAAAACCAGACAAGGATGTCACGAAGAAAGAAAACTACAGGCCAATATCACTGATGAACATAGATGCAAAAATCCTCAACAAAATACTAGCAAACAGAATCCAACAGCACATTAAAAGGATCATACACCATGATCAAGTGGGGTTTATTCCAGGAATGCAAGGATTCTTCAATATACGTAAATCTATCAATGTGATAAACCATATTAACAAATTGAAGGAGAAAAACCATATGATCATCTCAATAGATGCAGAGAAAGCTTTCGACAAAATTCAACACCCATTTATGATAAAAACCCTCCAGAAAGTAGGCATAGAGGGAACTTTCCTCAACATAATAAAGGCCATATATGACAAGCCCACAGCAAACATCATCCTCAATGGTGAAAAACTGAAAGCATTTCCACTAAGATCAGGAACAAGACAAGGTTGCCCACTCTCACCACTCTTACTCAACATAGTTTTGGAAGTTTTAGCCACAGCAATCAGAGAAGAAAAGGAAATAAAAGGAATCCAAATCGGAAAAGAAGAAGTAAAGCTGTCACTGTTTGCAGATGACATGATACTATACATAGAGAATCCTAAAGATGCTACCAGAAAACTACTAGAGCTAATCAATGAATTTGGTAAAGTAGCAGGATACAAAATTAATGCACAGAAATCTCTGGCATTCCTATATACTAATGATGAAAAATCTGAAAGTGAAATCAAGAAAACACTCCCATTTACCATTGCAACAAAAAGAATAAAATATCTAGGAATAAACCTACCTAAGGAGACGAAAGACCTGTATGCAGAAAATTATAAGACACTGATGAAAGAAATTAAAGATGATACAAATAGATGGAGAGATATACCATGTTCTTGGATGGGAAGAATCAACATTGTGAAAATGACTCTACTACCCAAAGCAATCTACAGATTCAATGCAATCCCTATCAAACTACCACTGGCATTTTTCACAAAACTAGAACAAAAAATTTCGCAATTTGTATGGAAACACAAAAGTCCCCGAATAGCCAAAGCAATCTTGAGAACGAGAAAAGGAGCTGGAGGAATCAGGCTCCCTGACTTCAGACTATACTACAAGGCAACAGTAATCAAGACAGTATGGTACTGGCACAAAAACAGAAAGATAGATCAGTGGAACAGGATAGAAAGCCCAGAGATAAACCCACGGACATATGGACACCTTATCTTTGATAAAGGAGGCAGGAATGTACAGTGGAGAAAGGACAGCCTCTTCAATAAATGGTGCTGGGAAAACTGGACAGGTACATGTAAAAGTATGAGATTAGATCACTCCCTAACACCATACACAAAAATAAGCTCAAAATGGATTAAAGACCTAAATGTAAGGCCAGAAACTATCAAACTCTTAGAGGAAAACATAGGAAGAACGCTCTATGACATAAATCACAGCAACATCCTTTCTGACCCACCTCCTAGAGTAATGGAAATAAAAACAAAAATAAACAAATGGGACCTAATGAAACTTCAAAGCTTTTGCACAGCAAAGGAAACCATAATCAAGAACAAAAGACAACCCTCAGAATGGGAGAAAACATTTGCAAATGAAGCAACTGACAAAGGATTAATCTCCAAAATTTACAAGCAGCTCATGCAGCTCAATAACAAAAAAACAACCCCATCCAAAAATGGGCAGAAGACCTAAATAGACATTTCTCCAAAGAAGATATACAGAATGCCAACAAACACATGAAAGAATGCTCAACATCATTAATCATTAGAGAAATGCAAATCAAAACTACAATGAGATATCATCTCACACCAGTCAGAATGGCCATCATCAAAAAATCTAGAAACAATAAATGCTGGAGAGGGTGTGGAGAAAAGGGGACACTCTTGCACTGCTGGTGGGAATGTGAATTGGTTCAGTCACTATGGAGAACAGTATGGAGGTTCCTTAAAAAACTACAAATAGAATTACCATATGACCCAGCAATCCCACTACTGGGCATATACCCTGAGAAAACCAAAATTCAAAAAGAGTCATGTACCAAAATGTTCATTGCAGCTCTATTTACAATAGCCAGGACATGGAAACAACCTAAGCGCCCATCATCGGATGAATGGATAAAGAAGATGTGGCACATATACACAATGGAATATTACTCAGCCTTAAAAAGAAATGAAATTGAGCTATTTGTAATGAGATGGATAGACCTAGAGTCTGTCATACAGAGTGAAGTAAGTCAGAAAGAAAAAGACAAATACCGTATGCTAACACACATATATGGAATTTAAGGGAAAAAAAATGTCATGAAGAACCTAGGGGTAAGACAGGAATAAAGACGCAGACCTACTGGAGAACGGACTTGAGGATATGGGGAGGGGGAACGGTGAGTTTTGACAGGGCGAGAGAGAGTTATGGACATATACACACTAACAAACGTAGTAAGGTAGATAGCTAGGGGGAAGCAGCCGCAAGGCACAGGGATATTAGCTTGGTGCTTTGTGACAGCCTGGAGGGGTGGGATGGCGAGAGTGGGAGGGAGGGAGACGCAAGAGGGAAGACATATGGGAACATATGTATAGCTGATTCACTTTGTTATAAAGCAGAAACTAACACACCATTGTAAAGCAATTATACCCCAATAAAGATGTTTAAAAAAAAAAAAAAATGATCTTCAACAAGGTTGCCAAGACCACTCAAAAGGGAAAAGCCAGTCAACAAATGGTGTCGGGAAAACTGGAAACATGCAAAAGAATGAAGCTGGACCACTATATTACACCACATACAAAAATTAACTCAAGATGGAATAAAGACCTAAATGTAAGATCCAAAACTCTAAAACTCCTAACAGAAAAATATAGGAGAAAAAATTCATAATATTGGATTTGGCAATGATTTCTTGGATAGGACACCAATAGTACAGGTAACAAAAGCAAAAATAGACAAATGGGACTATATCCAACTTAAAAACTTGTATACCAAAGTACACTACCAATAGAGTGAAAAGGCAATCTACAGAATGGGAGAATATATTTGGAAATCATATATCTGATAAGGAATTAATATCCAGAATATAAAATAAGTCTTACAACTCAACAACAAAAAATCAAATAACACAATTTAAAAACGGGCAAAGGACATTTCTCCAAAGATGATATACAAATGGCCAATAAGCAAATGAAAAGATGCCCAAAACCACAATGAGATATCACCTCACACCCATTAGGATGGCTACTGTTAAAATATAAACTTTTTTTTTTTTTTTTTTTTTTTTTGTGGTACACGGGCCTCTCACTGTTGTGGCCTCTCACTGTTGCGGAGCACAGGCTCCAGACGCGCAGGCTCAGCGGCCATGGCTCACGGGCCCAGCCTCTCCACGGCATGTAGGATCTTGCTGGACCAGAGCACGAACCTGTGTCCCCTGCATCGGCAGGCAGACTCTCAACCACTGCACCACCAGGGAAGCCCAAAATATAAACATTTTTTAAAAGTGTTGGTGAAGACATGAGAAGTTGGAACACTTGTGCACTATTAATGGGATTGTAAAATCATGCAACTGCTGTGGAAAACAATATGGAAATTCCACAAAAACTTAAAAACAGAACTATGATATGATCTAGCAATCCCACTTCTGGGTATATATCCTAAAGAATTAAAAGTAGGTACCAAAGAGATATTTGCACACCCATGTTCACAAAGGCACTATTCACAATAGCCAAGTGGAGGGAGTGACCCAAATGTTCATCAGTGGATGAATGTATAAACAAAATGTGGTATATACATACAATGGGATATTATTCAACCTTTAAAAGGAAAGAAATTCTGTCACATGCTACAACAAGGATGAACCTTGAAGATATTATGCTAAATGAAATAAGCCAGTCATAAAAGACAAAAACTGTATATGTGAGATACTTAAAAGTAACCAAATTCATACAAACATAAGGTAGAATGGTTGTTACCAGGGGAGGGGGGAAAGGGAAGTTGTTATTTAATGGATACCAAGCTTCTGATTTGCAAGATGAAAAAGTCTTGGAGATCTGTTTCACAACAATGTGAATGTACTTAATACTACTGAGCTATACACTTTAAAAATGGTGAAGATGGTAAATTTCAAATAAAAAATTTCTGTATTTACCACAATATCAAAAAAAGAATGCCTAAGGGCAGAGGGGAATGGAGATGAAGAACATAAACGACAGAAACACAATAAAAAGAAAGAAATAGGTAATAAAAAAAACGCAGTTCCTTGAACAAATTAATAATGTTAAATGGCTATAAATTTGTAAGTGTGATTAATTTAACCATCTCGGCAAGTGTAATAAAATTTAATGAAATAAGATAAAGTAAAACAAAACAAAATAAAATAAAGGGCTATAGGAGTAAATGAGATCACCTAAGGAGGATTTATAACTAGAGGGAAGACAGCTGATCACAATGAGAAACATAGTAGAAAAGAAATAGCAAGCGAAGGGACTGAAGAGAAATTAACAAAAAAGTAGAAGGAAAATTACGGATGTATGATGTTGACCCCTAAAGAACAGGGGTCAGCAAAACTACAGCCTATGAGTCAAATCTGACCCTTCTTCCACTCTCTGCCTCTGAACTCTTACCCCACCTGTTTTTATACAACCTCTGAGTTAAGAATGATTTAGTCTACAACAGAAAAGTTCGAACATAGACTGTATGGAAGGCAAAATTTGAAATATTTATTATCTGGCTTTTTACCAAAAAAAAAAAATTTGATGATCCCTGCAGAAGAAGAATGATTTTAAGAAAGTGGAATCGGTGAACTATGTCAAATGTTATTGTGAGATGGAATAAAATGAGGACAAAAATATAACCACTGGTTGCCTTGGATTCTGTGTGTACTGAATGTGAGCTTTGCATCACTAAATTACAGATATGTAAAAATCTAACCCTTTCCCCCAAATTTGAATTTTACCAACTCTTGAGCTACCATTCTCAAAATTCAAGATATAATCAATCACATATCCATTGTGTTTTCCACAGATTCTTCTGAGTAAAGACTTAATCCATTTTAGAGTCCAGATTAAACCCACCTAGGAGAGATCTAAGTTCCAGGCAGTTTACTTACCATTCTAGAATTGAGGAGAAAGACTGCCTGGTCCACAACAACTCTCTTTTCTCCACTGACCTCTACCAAGATGCACATTCCTTATAGATCTTTGATGGTTAGCAATCACCTTTGGTACATTACCTATCCTTTAATCACCATGTTTGATACTAGACACACTCTGTCCTCATCACACCAATTATGATGTCAGTTCAAGTCTTCCAGGTCACTCAAAGTCCCTTTTTCACCCCTCCCACTTGGGCATTAGGAAACCTTAGTATGCTCCGTCATGTACCATACTGAGTAAGCAGAAATCTGTGACCGCTCACCCATCTACTGACATTCTGCTATTCAAAAAGTTTTTCTGAGGACTTGAATTTACACCAGGCTACACCAAGGAAGCAGAGAACTAGTCCTTTCTAATTTTGTTCTACCAAATCTTATCAAAAATGTAGAGGAAGTGAGTGTCTGAGCTTGAGACTTGCTTGGAGATATTTTCCAAGGTCTGACTCTCCTCCTTTCCTCTGACAATTCTGAAGCTTCCCTCAGTTTTAACATCTCTTCCAGTGGAAGAAAAACTAATTCTTACCATTTTTTAATTTGTTTTAAATTCTATTTAGTATGGCAAAATAAGGAATGGAAGAGGTGACGTTATAGCATATTCCACACATATTTAAAAATTAATAAAAGAATATTTCTTTTAAAAAAAGAATATTACTTTAAAAATGTAATGCCCATAAACTCAACAACTTGGATGAAATGACAAGTTCCTTAAAAGGCACAAAATGCTAAAACTCTCCCAAGAAGAAATAGATAACTTTGATAGCCCTGTATATTAAATAAAGTGAATTTTTAGTTAATACTTTTCTCCAAAGAAAAACCCAGTTCCAGATGTCTTCACTGTTGAATTCTATTATGCATTTAAAAAGGAAATAACACAAACTCTTTTAGAAAACTGAAGAGGATGAAATACTCCTGAGCTTATCCTGTAAGGTCAAGATTACTCTGATACCAAACTAGAAAAAGACATTACACAATTTTAAAAATCAACAGAATATATCCTTCATAAATATAGATACAAATATTCTAAACAAAATTTTAGCAAATGGAATCCAACATAAGCATTTGGTAAATTATAACATTCATTTCTGACTAAAACTATCCATAATACAGATGGAAGGGCACTTCCTCAAACTGATAAAACATATCTATGAAAAACCTACAGTTAACATCATACTTAATGGTAAAGTCAGATTAGGAGCATAATGTAAATTGTGTTGATGTCAGGTTAAAAACTAAGACTTTATCCATAGACCAGAGAGATGATAAATTGATTTCCTCTCTAATACCAACTCTGATAAACTACATTGACGAGGATTCTGAGACCACATTCAGCCTTCATAAGAGAGTCTTGATAATAGAGTGCTGTGAGGTGGTATGTATTTACATGTTATTTTTGCTACAAGCAACGGGAAGTCACTGACTGTTAGTGAGTATGGGAGTTGCATCGATAGAGAATAATAGAATCTAAACCTTGAAGGGACATACACACTTAAATTTGTGGTTTAGAAGAGTGTACTGATGAGAGAATGTAGAATAATTCAAAAAAGAGACCAGGGCTTCCCTGGTGGCGCAGTGGTTGAGAGTCCACCTGTCGATACAGGGGACATGGGTTCGTGCCCCGGTCCGGGAGGATCCCACATGCTGCAGAGCGGCTAGGTCCGTGAGCCATGGCCGCTGAGCCTGCGCATCCGGAGCCTGTGCTCCACAACGGGAGAGGCCACAACAGTGAGAGGCACGCGTACCGAAAAAAAAAAAAAAAAAGAGACCAAATACGAAGCTATGTATTATAATATATGCCATAATGAGGTGCCTTCCTAAGAATTTAGAAAGAGGTATATAAGATTGCTTATGCCTGTGAGCATCAGAGAAGAGATATGCCAAACCATACTAAACAACCAGATGGTCCTTAGACTAAGACTTTATAGGAACTCAGTAGAAGATTTTGTCATAGCTCAAGAAATAATTATAATCAAAAGGGGGTAGCAATTATTATAATTATAGAAAGTGGAATGCCAACAAAGAAGGAAGTGTCAATCTATCCATAGTACTCTTCAAGGGAAAGGAGGTCCTGGACCATGAAAGGTATTGCCTGATACTAGTGACCACTGTGACTCTAAAGGTGATACGAATCCATTAGACTTTCACAGCTCCGTAACACTAGCCATTCATATCATCTGACCAGCTCATCTTCTCTGATTCTATTCCTACCACCAACTTGCTAATTATCTTTTGGTTTGCATGTAATTAACCTTTAGAAAGAGTATACTGACTAAGTGAACTCTGATCTCTGGTCTGTTTGATTTTTATTATAACTTTTAAAACTAGCATTAAGTTCTATATATTCATTTATTATAACTTTAGCCAGTTAAGCCCCAGAGCCCTCTAATCTCCACCTGTATTAACTCTCATATTTCTAAGACTACAGAGCTGAGACCCTCAACCTGAATTGCAATGGGTACATGAAGATATTAACACTATAGAAATATATAGCTCTGTCTTACTGCTTACCTTCAAATTGTAACAGAGCATAACACATACTGGTTACATTGTAATATAAAGAAGTTAAAGGCAGAAGATATACCTAAACAGAGTGAATACCTTAACACTAATTCTGTTGTCATATACCCCAAACACAGATAAAATTGAGTTACATAGCACTATAAGACTAATGCAGCTATTATGTTTAGAAACAAAAACTCTATCATATATTTGTATTTTAGAATTTAAATTGACAATTATAGAAGATAAGAAAACATTGTCTAGAAATCTGATGAAGAAATGAAATATATTTCACTTCTTTGCCACTCCTGGTATTGAAAAATGACATTTTTGAAAGGATAACTGTCTCACTTGAATATAATTATCCACTTTGCATTAAGTTTTAAATAATTTTGACAGGCAAATATTAACATATTCCCTTACAAAAATATCAAACATTTAAATTATTGTCTCCTTTAACAGTTCATATTCTAAAAAAAAAAATATTTTTGCAATTCTACCCTACATTGGCTCTTTTATTTCCTGACTCCCATGATATATTTCTTTGAGTATTAATGCCTTCCACATATTAACCTCAGTTCATTTTCTCTGAAATTAAAAAATGTATATGAATAATATCAGGCATGTTTTTGGCATTTGTACATTTTGAAGCTTACAAATATAGTTCAAGATAAGACACTGCCAGAGACTCCGGGGAAAACAGATAACAAACACTGAATTGTTTGCCATAGGTCATATTGACATCACGTACATTCACTAAGAGAGAGATAACAACATCCTGCTAAATCATTCTAGGAAAAAAGGATAAAAGCTTAATAAAACAATTAGTGGAATATTTTTTCACCTATTTAAAGGCTGATTATGAAATGACTACTTATTACCCCCAGAGTTGTTAGTATAATACCCGGAGAAAGAAGTGTGAACATTTGTTTAGACAGTGGTTATAATCAGACCAGGGTCGTATTTTATGTGACTTATGAGGAAATCTTGAAATAGTACAAAGACAGTAAATTGATATCTGTTACACTTTTGTATGAAAAAATATAATATTATCCTCAGGAAATTTGGAGATAAAATTTAAAATTCACAATTTAAATAAATCTATGTAGTTTCCCTTTCTTCTCTTTAACAGTAAACCTACATATATGAGCTAACTTATAAGAGTTCCAAGAAATAAGAAAAAGATGAAAACTATACTAAGAAAAAAACTGTCTCATATCTGATTTTGAGGAAAAAAATTCCTCTCAAAGACCTAGTTTAGTAGCGGTAGACAGTACTATTATTTTAGAATTTGCCTGATGAGCTGGAGGTGTTGCAGAGGGGTGTCTACATCATGGGGCCAATAAAACTCATGTTCTCAGATTCAATCAGCAATTAGCCCTTGTAGTGTGGAGTACAAGTTTAGGGAGAACAAAAATACATATGCAGAAGTTCCACCATACCATGCTAAAGTAAAATTTAATAAAAAATAATGGGTGTTACATGGCTGGAATTTTCTCCACTTAATTTCCAGACTTATTATTCAAATGCTTAACTGACAGTTTGAAACCAGACAGCTAAAAACTCCATCTAGACATGTCATGAACTGTAAACCCATCATGCTGAAAATTAGATTCACTACATATTCATTTAAAAATTATTTTGAGAAGCTATTCTGTTCAAGGCAATCTGTCTTTTTCCCCTCCCAATTCTACTCCCTCTTTCAGAACACCTAAATCTCAGGGCAGTGGACTGAAGGCTAAGTATTTCTGTTTATATATACACCAAAGTTAGTTACTTTATAAAACACTTTTACTTCTTTATAAATATGGACACTATTCAGTAAATAATTGCACGAAAAAACCTGCTAACTTGGCCTGGTGTCTTCAGTTCTCTCTACGCCTTCTCGTTTCAGAAGCTTATTGCATTGCTATTGGTACAATATCCATGGGTCTCTATTTATATAATTGCTACAGTGGCTCTCCATTAGTGCCAGGGTTTTAGTTGACGATAATAGAATTAAAAGAATATAACTATCAAACACAGGAAGAGTAGACTTTGGTTTCAATCATACTAATTTTTGGGGTGATTGAGAAAATCACTGCTTTAGTGAGGGTATTTTAAAACTTTGGTTTATACCCAAAGACAGTAGGAGAATAAAAGATAATTGATGAATTCAGAGCATAAATTCTAAGTAGGGTTGTTTTGTTCCTTTTTAACTACCACAACCCACCTGTTATAATTTCCTGTCTCTGAACAAGCACACACACACACACACACACACACACATACACACACAGAAAATTACATGAATCAATTTTTTTTTTTTTACTGGAATCTGAAAAGTTTTTGCTCTATTTAAGGTCTATGATACTTTACACAATTACATAATAAACCCTTTTTCTAGCTTAGTTTTCTTCCACTTTGCTTCAGGATAAATTGTAACAGTAACTATTTACAATATTCTGACCAAGATTTTAGAAAAAGAAAAGAAAAGAAAAAGAAGAAAATGTTAGATCTATTACTTCGTCTACTCAGGCTGCTGTAACAAAATACTATAGACTGGGGGGCTTAACCAACAGACATTTCTTTCTTACAGTTTGAGAGTCTGGGAAGTCTAAGATCAGATACCAGCAGGTTCAATTTCTGGTGAGGACCCTCTTCCTGAGTTGTGGGTTATCACCTTCTTCTTTAATTTTTTCAAAACTTTTATTGGAGTATAGTTGCTTTACAATGTTGTGTTAGTTTCTACTGTATCGCAAAGTGAATCAGCTATACATATACACATATCCCCTCTTTTTTGGATTTCCTTCCCATTTAGGGCACCGCAGAGCACTGAGTACAGTTCACCATGCTACACAGCAGGTTCTCATTAGTTATCTATTTTATACATAGTGGTGTATACATGTCAATCCCAATCTCCCACTTCATCCCACCCACAACCCCCCCGGTATCCATACGTTTGTTCTCTACGTCTGTGTCTCTATTTCTGCTTTGCAAATAAGACCATCTATACTATACCATTTTTTTTTGATTCCACACATATGCGTCAATATATGACATTTGTTTTTCTATTTCTGACTTACTTCACTCTGTATGACAGTCTCTAGGTCCATCCACATCTCTACAAATGACCCAGTTTCATTCCTATCACCTTCTTCTTGTGTTCCAACATGGTGGTGACAGCTCTGATGTTTCTTCCTCCTTTATACACGTTCTAATCCCATCATGAGGGCTTCACTAGATGAATTTCGGGAGACACAATTTAGTCCATATCAGTCTGTTTATAGTATTAATTTGAGCATCCTCAAAATCACTTCAATGTTATTAAATGATATGGAAAAAACTGTCATATTTAACAAGGCCAAGTTTATTACAACCTGTTTTTCCCCTTTATAAATCATTTTTCAGTAGAAGAAGAAATTTATAATACTTGTAAATCCATCAACACAGATCAAAATATTGGCAAAAATAATACCCTGAAAATATTTGTTATATTTACTTATAGTTAGTATGCTTTCTTTTGAAAGAATTAAAGAAATTAATTTTGTATATTATAAGATTGTTTTTATCCATTTCTAATGATAGTAACTACTTGTAACTTGTAACTACTTCTATAAGACATGGTGCCACTAGTGAAAGACAAATGCATCAAATAGGAATATTATATGATTTAGGTAAGCTAGGCTGAAGTAGTAAATGGACGCCAAATTTTAGCAGCTTAAGACAATTCGAGCTTGTTTCTCAGTCATGGGTATGTGCCCCTGGCTGATGGAGACTCTTCTTCATGGTACAATTTAGGGACTCAGACTCTTTTCACACTGTGACTCTGCTATGCCCTCAGGGCTTCAATATATTACCTGGCTTTAGGATGCACAAGGAAAACACTCTTACTTCTTAAAAGTTTTACCTGGAATGTGAATACACAATTTCTACTCACAAGGTCATACCCAGATTCAAAGGGGATAGAGAAATACAGTTCCAGACTAAGAACAGCCATCATTCTACATCCTGAAAGGGTGAATACATTTTGCTGAACATTAAGCTGTCTTTTCCACCATTATGCTCTATAAGCATAGAAGCATTCATTCAAGAAATATAAGTTTTGGACAAGAAAGAAAAAAATTATTAAAAGTCATAAAAGCTTCTGGAAAATATATATTTGATATCTATATGTGGCATAGTTGTTTTATTTTGATAGTTCTTAAAATTGTTTGAAATTACTGCTTTGTTGACTAAGGACATAAATTTATTCATTTTAGTGTTTGGCCAAACAGAAATATTGCAGAAACATGTGTAATGGTGCAACAATATGACCCTGATTCATTCAGTTCCCTAATCATGATTTCTAAAATATTATCTACAGACGGAAAATATAAATGCACATCTGTTTCCTGACTCTTTTTATTTGTATATCAACAGTCAATAGGTATCTAGGATCCTTACTATGTAAACACTGACATTAAAAACTAGGATGGAATACCAATGAATTTCTCACAAGTTTATTTACTAGTTACAAACAAGGAGTTTCAATATCTATGTTTCTAGCTGCAACCACTCACTCAAACTCCAAATGAATTTCCAGTTGATTAAATTCTCTAACAGTGTAATGTACTGTTTACTCAAATTTAATAAGTCTAACACTAAATGTATCTTCTTCCCCTTAAACTTGAAACTTGCTTCTCTTCAAATATCTTGGTAAGTGAGGCAATAATTAATTATTGGCACTCATATAAGAGGTGTCAGATCCTCGTCAATATGTTATCAAGGAAAGCATTTTAGGAAAACAGAACCACACAGTGACAAAAAGAAAAGAAAAGAAAAGAAATGCAGCTACCAATACTGATCAAGATAGTTCTTCAGGCAGGCATGATTATTAAACAAAGAAGGATCACTAAACATTTAAACAGATTCAGCAGCAAAGAAGAGACAAAAGAATAACAAATCAAACTGATCCTATATAAAAGAAGCAATAACTCAAGAAGAGAAAATAGTTTCATGTAAAATCCAATGATTATCCTCAAATAGATCAAGAGACCATTGAATTCATAAAAAGAAACTGCTTGAGGTCTAAAAGAATAAGAAAACAAAGAGTTCATAGAAATTAAAAATACAAGTTCCATTCAATCACCAAATTTTCTGAGTCTAAAGGACCATGCTAGTAGAATTTTGAGATGAAATACAAGACACTCAGCTAGATTTGAGTTTCAGATGAGCAATAAGCAGGGTTTTTTTAGTGTGAGTATATCCCGAATATTGCATGGGATATCCCTATACAAAAGGTCATTTGTTGTTCTTCTAGAGTTTGAGTTTGACTGGGTGTCCTGTATTTTTATTTGTTAAATCTGACAGTCTTATGTGTTAGAAACTTCAGGAGTGAGGGGTGGATATCATATGCAAAGAGCAACACGAAGAAACTGTAAAGAACATTTGGATTTTTTTGATGTTAAAAATATAATTTCCAGATTAAAAATTAAATTGCTGAGTATAAGAATGACATAGCTCAAGATTTAAGTCTAAAAGACAGGGTCAGGGAATTTTCTTATAAGTTGGATCAAAAAAGATAGAAATGAAAACCATGAAGGAAAAATTACAGGATATGGAGATTAGATTTTAAAAGCTAGAGGTAACAACAAGGAAAATGGAGAGAAAGAGGGTTTTTTTAAAGTACTGTGTTTTCAGAGTTCAAATCTCCCCACAACTAAGGCACCTGTTTGATGCTAGTGGGGGACCCTGAAGCCCCAAGAGAAGGGAAGAACCCCCAAGAAAACCGGTAGGGGGACACTGATGAGGGAGGAGAAGTGGAGGCCAGACAGGACCAGCACCCCTGAGGGGTGGCTGAGACAGGGAAGAGTTTCCCACGCCTGGAGGGACCCTCAGGGGCTCCAATCAGGGGGACGTGGGTCAAACATTTCCCCTACGCAATCAGCTAGGGAAGGCTGCCTAAATCTCTGCCAGATTCTAAACCCTCAGAGGTCCCCTCTGGGCTGGGTTGGTCCTGGTGGCGTAGGAGGGAGGCCAGGAGAGAACAGGAGAGGCAGGAGGGGCTCTTCAGGACCAGAGGAGCGGGAAAAGAGCAGAGGGTGTTTGCCTCACCCACTGGGGCACTGGAGGCCTGCTGGGCTCCCAGGTGGGGTCCCCTGCCCTCTGAGACCAGAGGTGGGAGGCACACCTGGGCCCCTTCTGTACTGTTAATCCTAAGACTCAGCCCCCACACCCCCCAAACCCCTCACACACACCCGCAACACCCCCTTCCCATCTTTTCGAGCCCTGTAGGTCCTAAGCATAGGCCCTGCCCACTGAACAGCCCTCACCCCTGCTTAGGCCCTGCCCTCCACAGCCAAGGTTTTTTCCACGTTTTCTTTTTTCTCCTACTCTTTTTTTTACTATCGTGGTTCTGTTTTCTGTTGTTTCATCTATATTTTTATATTATATTTTTTCTAACATAGCTGTTGGTTTCAGGGGCTAATTTTATTTTTTACTTTGTTATTGTTCTCTTTTTTTTTTTTTTTTTTTTTGCTGCCCTGCATAGCTTACAGGATCTTGGCTCATGAACCAGGGGTCAGGCCAAAGCTCCTGTGGTGAGAGCTCCAAGTCCAAACCACAGGACTAACAGAGAACCTCAGACCCCAGGGAATATTCATCAGAGTGAGGTCTTCCAGAGGTCCTCACCTAAGCACCAAGACCCAGCTCTACCCAACAGCCTACAAACTGCAGTGTTGGAAGCCTCAGGCCAAACAACCAGTAAGACAGGAACACAATCCCACTCATAAAAAAATGGAAAAGAAAATGAGACAGCAAAAAATATGTCACAGATGAAGGAGTAAGGTAAATACCTATAAGACCAAATAAATGAAGAGGAAAGAGGCAATCTACCTGAAAAAGAATCCAGAGTAATGATAGTAAAGATGATCCAGAATTTCAGAAATAGAATGGAGGCACAGATTGAGAAAATACAAGAAATGTTTAACAAAGGTCTAGAAGAACTAAAGAACAAATAAACAGAGATGAACAACACAAAAACTGAAAAGAAAAATATACTAGAAGAAATCAATAACAGAATAACTGAGGCAAAAGAATGAATAAGTGAGCTGGAAGACAAAATGGTAGAAATAACTGCCAAGGAGCAGAATAAAGAAAAAAGAATGAAAATAATTTAAGACAATCTCAGAGGCCTCTGGGACAACATTGAATGCACCATAATTCTAATTATAGGGGTCCCAGGAGAAGAAGAGAAAAAGAAAGGGTCTGAGAAAATATTTGAAAAGATTATAGTGGAAAACTTCCCTAACATGGGAAAGGAAATAGTTACCAAAGTCCAGGAGGCACAGAGTTTCCCATACAGGTTAAACCCTAGGAGAAACACACCAAGACACATATTAATCAAACTAACAAAAATTAAATTCAAAGAAAAAATATTAAAAGCAACAAGGTAAAATCAACAAAAAACATACAAGGGAATATCCATAATGTTATCAGCTGATTTTGCAGCAGAAACTCTGCCAGCCGGAAGGGTGTGACAGGATATATTTAAAGTGATGAAAGAGAAAAACATGCAAACAAGATTACTCTACCCAGCAAGGATCTCATTCAGATTAGACAGAGAAATCAAAAGCTTTTCAGACAAGCAAAAGCTAAGAGAATTCAGCACCACCAAACCTGCTTTACAACAAATTTGAAGGAAACTTCTCTAGGTGGGAAACACAAGAGAAGAAAAGGACTCACAAAAACAAACCCAAAACAATTAAGAAAATGATAACAGGAACGTACATATCAATAATAACCTTGAATGTAAATGGATTAAATGTCCCAACCAAAAGACACAGATTGGCTGAATGGATACAAAATCAAGACCCATAAATATGCTGTCTACAAGAGACCCACTTCAGACCTAGGGACACATACAGACTGAAAGTGAAGGGATGGAAAAAGATATTCCATACAAATGGAAATCAAAAGAAAGCTGGAGAAGCAAAACTCGTATCAGATAAAATAGACTTTAAAAAAAAGACTGTGACAAGAGATAAGGAGGAACACTACATAATGATCAAGGGGTCAATTTAAGGAGAAGATATAACAATTATAAATGTTTATGCACCCAACATAGGAGCACCTCAATACATAAGGAAAATGCTAACAACCATGAAAGGGGAAATTGACAGTAATACAAAATAGTAGGGGATTTAACACCTCACTTACACCAATGGACAGATCATCAAAACAGAAAATAAATAAGGAAACACAAGCTTTAAATGACACAATAGACCAGAAAGATTTAATTGATATTTAAAGAACATTCCACCAAAAAGTGGCAGAATACACTTTCTTCTCAAGTGCACATGGAACATTCTCCAGGACAGATCACATCTTGGGTCACAAATCAAGCCTCAGAAAATTTAAGAAAATTGAAATTGTATCAAGCATCTTTTCTGACCACAATGCTATGAGAGTGGAAATCAATTACAGGAAAAAAACTGTAAAAAACACAAATACATGGAGGCTAAACAGTGACCTACTAAATAACCAAGAGATCTCTGCAGAAATCAAAGAAGAAATTTAAAAATACGTGACATGAAAACACAATGACCCAAAACCTATGGGACACAGCAAAAGCAGTTCTAAGAGGGAAGTTTATAGCAATTCAATCTCACCTCAAGAAACAAGAAAAGTCTCAAATAAAAAATCTAACCTTACACCTAAAGCAATTAGAGAAAGAAAAACAAAGAAAACCCAAAGTCAGTAGAAGGAAAGAAATCATAATGATCAGAGCAGAAATAAATGAAATAGAAATGAAGAAAACAATAGCAAAGATCAATAACACTAAAAGCTGGTTCTTTGAGAAGATAAACAAAATTGATAAACTGTTAGCCAGACTCAAAAGGAAGAGAAGTGAGAGGACCCAAAACAATAATATTAGAAATGAAAAATGAGAAATCACAACTGACACAACAGAAATACAAAGGATTTTAAGAGACTACTACAAACAATTATATGCCAATAAAATGGACAACCATGAAGAAATTGACAAATTCTTGGAAACGTACAATTTTCCAAGACTGAACCAGAAAGAATGAGAAACTATAAACAGACCTATAACAATTAATGAAATTGAAACTGTAATTAAAAATCTTCCAACAAACAAAAGTCCAGGACCAGATGTCTACACAGTAGAATTCTACCTAACATTTAGAGAAGAGCTAACACTGATCCTTCTCAAACTTGTCCAAAAAATTGCAGAGGGAGGAACACTCCAAAATTCATTCCATGAAGCCACCATCACCATGATATCAAAACCAAAAAAGATATCACAAAAAAATAAAATTATAAACCAGTATCACTGATGAACATAGACGCAAAAATCCTAAACCAAATACTAGCAAACAGAACCCAACAACATATTAAAAGGATCATACACCATGATCAAGTGGGATTTATCCCAGGGATGCAAGGATTCTTCAAAATATGCAAATCAATCAATGTGATACACCATATTAACAAATTAAGGAATAAAAACCATATGATCACCTCAATAGATGCAGAAAAAGCTTTTGACAAAATTCAACACCGATTTATGATAAAAACTCTCCAGAAAATGGGCATAGAGGGAACCTACCTCAAGATAATAAAAGCCATTATGACAAACCCACAACAAACATCATACCCAAAGGTGAAAAACAGAAAGCATTTCCACTAATATCAGAAACAAGACAAGGATGTCCACTCTCACCACTCTGATTCCACATAGTTTTAGAAGTCCTAGCCATGGCAATCAGAGAAGAAAAAGAAATAAAAGGAATACAAATTGGAAAAGAAGTAAAACTCTCACTGTTTGCAGATGACATGATACTATACATAGAAAATCCTAAAGATGCTACCAGAAAACTACAAGAACTGATCAATGAATTTGGTAAGGTTGCAGGATACAAAATTAAGGCACAGAAATCTCTGGCATTCCTATACACTAACAATGAAAAATCAGAAAAAAGAAATTAAGGAAACACTCCCATTTACAATTGCAACAAAAAGAGTAAAATACGTAGGAATAAGCCTACCTAAGGAGGTGAAAGACTTCTACTCAGAAAGCTATAAAACACTGATGAAAGAAATCAAAGATGACATAAACAGATGCAGAAATATACCATGTTCTTGGATTAGAAGAATCAATATTGTGAAAATGATTATACTATTCAAAGCAATCTACAGAGTCAATGCAAACCCTATCAAACTACCAATGTCATTCTTCACAGATTTAGAACAAAAAATTTTACAATTTGTATGGAAACACAAAAGACCCCGAATAGCCAAAGCAATCTTGAGAAAGGAAAACGGAGCTGGAGGAATAAGGCTCCCTGACTTCAAACTATACTACAAAGCTACACTAATCAAGACAGTATGGTACTTGCACAGAAACAGAAATATAGATCAATGGTACAAGATAGAAAGCCCAGAGAAAAACCCATGTACATATGGTCACCTAATTTACCACAAAGGTGGCAAGAACATACAATGGAGGAAAGACAGCCTCATCAATAAGTGGTGCTGTAAAAACTGGACAGCTACATGTAAAAGAATGAAATTAGAACACTCCCTAAGACCATACACAAAAATAAAACCAAAATGGATTAAAGACCTAAATGTAAGACCAGACACTTTAAAACTCTTAGAGGAAAACATAGGAAAAACACTCTTTGACATAAACAACCACAAGATCTTTTTTGACCCACCTCCTAGATTAATGGAAATGAAAATAAACAAATGAGACCTAATTAAACTACAAAGCTTTTGCACAGCAAAGGAAACCATAAACAAGACAAAAAGATAACACTCAGAATGGGAGAAAATATTTGCAAATGAAACAATGGACAATAGATTAATCTCCAAAATATACAAACAGCTCATGGAGCTCAATATCAATAAAACAAAAATTCAATTAAAAAATGGGCAGAAGACCTAAATAGACATTTCACCAAAGAAGATATACAGATGGCTAGGAGGCACATGAAAAGCTGCTCAACATCACTAATTATTAGAGAAATGCAAATCAAAACTACAAAGAGTCCTCACCTCATACCAGTCAGAATGGCCATTATCAAAAAATCTGGAAACAACAAATGCTGGAAAGGGTTTGGTGAAAAAGGAACCCTCCTGCACTGTTGGTGGGAATGTAAATTGATACAACCACTATGGAGAACAGTATGGAGGTTCCTTAAAAGACTAAAGATAGAGCTATCATATGACCCAGCAGTCCCACTTCTGGGCATATACCCTGAGAAAACCAAATTCAAAAAGTGTCATGTACCACAATGTTCATTTCAGCACTATTTACAATAGCCAAGACATGGAACCAACCTAAACGTCCATTGACAGATGGACACATATATACAATGGAATATTACTTTAGCCATAATAAGAAACGAAACTGAGTTATTTGTAGTTAGGTGGATGGACCTGGAGTCTATCGTACAGAGTGAGGTAAGTCAGAAAGAGAAAAACAAATACCGTATGCTAACTCATATATATGGAATCTAAAAAAAAAAAAAAAAAAAAAAAAAAAAAATTGGTACTGCAGGGCAGAAATAAAGATGTAGACACAGAGAATCGACTTGAGAACACGGGGGTCGGGAGGGGGAAGTGAGAGGTGCAGTGAGAGTAGCATCAACATATATACACTGCTGAATGTAAAATAGCTAGTGGGAAACAGCAGCATAACATAGGGAGATCAGCTCAGTGCTTTGCGATGACCTAGAGACGTGGGATAGGGAGGGTGGGAGGGAGGCTTAAGAGGGAGGGGATATGGGGACATACGTATGCATATGGCAGATTCACTTTGTTTTACAACAGAAACTAACACAGTATTGTGAAACAATTATACTCCAATAAAGGCCTATTAAAAATAAAGAAGAAAGTACTGTTTTCATTTTACATAGTGAAAAGTTAGTAGAAACTTTCTAAATTTGAAAATCTTTAAATAAATTATAAATATATTTTAATGTGTTTCAAGAAACCTGTGAATGAATTTATAATGATAATATATCTATCAAGGTGGAAGAGAAAAAATGCTAAAATAACTCTCTTTCAAATGGGAAGAATATAATGTCTCAAGATAAAGGTATTTATTACTTAGTCCTGTAGTGAAATATTTAGTCTGGTTTCCTCCAAAGCAGGGCTTCAGACTAAGGCTTTAATAAATGTAGTTTATTTGGGAAGTGATTCCAAGAATGAGCAAAACAGTGAGTGAAACAGAGAGGAATGAAAAGCAAACATATGAGCAGGTTATTGAGTTGGCTACCATCACAGGTGATTAAAACTCAATTCTAATGTGTTTCTGAGGAACATTAGAAAAATTAGTTTACATTAATCTCCCAGGAAATGAAACAGGAAAACATTTATCCATCCACTCCCAGGCCCATTGGTAAAGCCAACATGTGTTCTATCTAATGTCAACACAATCAAGAATCTCATCAAAAGCAAAAGACCTCAGGCAAGTGAGTGTGTACAAACTGTTCTTTCTATGTGAAAACAAGTTGAATTTAACCGTCCACTGATTGGCATGATAAAGATTACATTCACCAAATTAATAGCTATAATATGAAGTACTAGAGGTTGTGTTTATATTTTTTACTAAAGATACCATATCCAATAAAGGAACTGAGAGTACCATTTGTTTAATGCTCTGTTATTGCATCCTAATCTGTCATGATCAATTTGTGTTTGCAGGGGCCATAGAGGAAAATTAAATGGAGATATGATGTTGCCAACTCCTCTCTCCACAATCCTTTCAATCACAGTAGCACTAATCTATGTAGTTCCTCTGGGGATGTATTGTTGCTTCTGATTTTCTGTTTTTGCTGGGAAACAGGAAACAGATTAAGGGGTATCCACTTGACCCTTCCTACAATGATGGCACTTATTTCACAGGTCAGGAAATAAATTTTAGAGTTCTGCCAGTCATAAAATATATACTCAGTGGCCATGGAAATATCCTCAGGGTAGATACATGGACCATTGAACTCATCAAGAAAGTAACTTGAGCCAGAGTGCCATTTATATCCTGGACTCCATCAGCTCCCACTTTATCCAGAGGACCATAATGACATTTTGGGTCCTCTGGTATCAGTGTTATCTCAGATTTTTATCCAAACAATCATCATAGAGTCTAGGTATTACCCTTTCCCCAGAATAGCTTACTTGGTAAATAACTATAGCCAGCTGGGGAAAAATTAGAATTTCTCTCAGAAATTAATGTGTTGATGTTGCAAAGACTTTTCTCAGTGGAATCTGGCCTCTTTTCAATCAATGGGTGCTGGGTGTGTGAATTGACTTACATCAGGAAACTGGGTGAGGCACTGTGATTTTTCCATTGCAGTGTCTAACTTCAGACTTCTGCTCACCAGACATTCTGTTTTTGTTGTTGTTAATATAAGTCAGATAGTACTATATTTAACTGATGGAATAACATGTGCTATGAGACACTGTAATCTTTTACTTTTACCCAGAAATCGTTCTGAGACAAAATATCCTGATTGTTTTTCTCTAGCATGCAGACTCTTTCTCTAGCACAGAAAATTTAGGGAAATCTGAGCATTCAGTATTCTCAATTCTGCTGCACATTTTAGTAATTGTATCTAATTTATCTCTGCAAACTTTGTGTTTCAAGCTGGCTTCCACCATTCTTGAACCCCATTATCCTTGATTCTTGGGAGCCCAGTCTCATAGCATCATCCTCTAATACTAATCTCAACCTCCAGATGTTAACTACAACTAATTCTCCAAGAAGCTAGTATAGTTCTCACTAGTACATTTCTTATTGTCTAAGCAAAGAGAACATCCTCTGGGAACTCCTAGGAAACAGCCAGTAGATAGGTTCTCTGGTCTCACATAATGAAACCATTCAAACATTCCCATTTTCCTGAGCTTTCTGGCCCCTTGCTTATTACTATGTCAAAGTTGTCCCAGTATTTCCATTTTATCATTGAAGATCATTGTTATGTCCAATGTATAAGAAGCCATTCTGAGGTATATTTAAGCAGATTAAATACAATGAGTATTAAACAATTAATTAAAACAGATTAAAGCAATGAGTTCTTCCCTACCCAGGCTTATAACTTAGGATGAATTCTAACATCCTCAAGATCCCACACATTTTCCTCTGGTTCCTGATGGCACATGTTAGCCAAATCTTAAGATTTCTTTAGTTTGTGAGCTCTTTTCTCCCACAGCAAGAACTTTATTTTCTAGCTATTTTCTCTTATCATGATGGGGACTGGCAAGGGCAGAAGTTGCAGACTTTACAAAATATCAAGTTTTGAGATGCTGGTTTTTCTTGAGGTTTTTACAGGTTCTCCAATCAAGAGTAGTCTTTTTTCCCCTCTAGTATGCAGATTATTTGCTGGCACAGAGAACTAAGGGCAACCTGGCTGTTCAACAGTGCCAAGTTTGCCAGTCCTAATGTCTTCTTCCCACGATTCTAGCTCACGTCCCTTCTTATCAAGGCCTTGTCTCTGACACCAGGGAACCATTAAGGCTATGCATTCTTTATTGCGCTGCTATACTTACAATTAGATGCTGGGCCTAATTTTTCAGAAAAATGTTCCCTGCAAATACAGAAAATGTCCTTAGAAGCTGCCATATAGCAACTCTGGTTTTGACAGTATGCTTAGAGTTGATCATTAACTAAAATGAACTAGTCATTTTCTTTTTTCAGTGCATCCAAAGTAGTTTACAGTAACCAGACAGCTCCACAATCCTTAAACTGTCCCTTGTCCCCTTCCATTCAAGTGCAATAGTTTCTGCATAACCCAATACTTTCTCTTCTCCCTACACTTTCATTTAAATCCATCCCAGGTGTGTGATTGTGATGGTTAATTTTATGTGTCAACTTGACTAGGTAATGATGCCCAGATATGTAGCCAAACATTATTTTAGATGTTTCTGTGAGGATGCTTTTGGATGAGATTAACATTTAAATTTGTGGGCCTTGAGTAAAGCCAGTTGCCCTCCATAATGTGGTTGGACCTCATCAAATCATAGCAAAGACTGACCTTCCTCAAGTAAAAAAGAAATTCTGCCAGAAGTCTTTGGACTTAACTGTAACATTGAATCTTCCTAGCCTGCCAAACTTCGGGCATAAATTGTAGCAACAGTTCTTCCTGGGTCTCCAGTCTGCCAGTCCACCCTACATATTTGGAATTGCCACTCTCAATGATGTGAGCAAGATTGAAGAATACGAAGTCCTGGGTCCTAGTCTCCACCCCCAACAGAAACTATATATGAATGAGGGTGAGAGAGAGAATTTGTGAGAATTATGGAACCCAGGGGAAATGTTACAACACACCAGTGGAGCAAAAATAAATGAGAAAAACTGCATCAAAATGGATAAGAAGAGTACTTTATCCATATCACTTATCCCTCAATCTACCACAGCACAGTGCTGATAAGGAGCCCCTGGGACCACAGTTTCTGCTATAGGTAAAAGAGAGACCAAGGTAGACATCCAACTTCCTCAGCATTTGACACTGCCTTAGTGGCTCACTTATATATAAATTTATGCAGAACACTAGGGGATATGTCATGGCTAGCTTGCCTGAGGGGAGCTAGGAACAAATAAAAGGATCAGAACTTTCAGCTGCCAGCAAGTGTGAATCTTGGCACCAGCCTGCTGACCTCCACCAGTGGCTTTGCCAGCCCGGCCAAACTGAAGTCCCTCCAAGTCCTTGCCAGCTTTACCCAACCAGAGAGCCTCCCCTGGCTCTGCAGATGCCAAAAGGCCAAGAACTCCCAGAGCCACCCCACCCAGTGATGGAGGCTATCAGTAGCCTGTGTCCCACAAGGGAGCCCTGCCAGCAGCCTTGCAACTAAGTGGACCCCTTACTAGGCATACCCAACCACAGAGTCCTGTCAGGAGTCCTTTCAGGAACCTCAGGATCACATAGCCCTGCCTACTGGCTCTGCCCAACCATGGAGCACCATCAGGAGCCTGATCTCACCACAGAGCCTTGCCAGCAGCTTCATCTGACAAAGGAATCCCATCAGTAGCCTTGCCCAACCTTGGAATCCCACTAACATAACTGCAGACCCCTGTCTACTGGTTTTGCCCAACTGGCAAGGCTCCATCAGTAGACTCACGTCACTATGGATCCCCGCCAGTGGCTTGCCTGACTGTGGAGCCTCACTAGCCAGCCCCACCTGACTATGGAACCCTAGCTGCAGGCTCTGACCAACTGTGGAACACTGACAGTGGGTTCCATATGACCATTAACCCTAGTAACAAGTCCCTCACAACCTTAGAATCTGATCAGCAGGCCCCATTCACTGACCATAGCCCCCAGTAATAGGTTCCACCCAATTATGGAGACTGCCAGCTAACTCATTCAGAATCCTAGGCCAGGTGATAGGTGAGTGCCTTCTGCTGCCAAAGCCAGCCCTGTAAAGTCCAATGCAAGGACACCAATGCAAGGATACAAGGGTCAGGAAGAAGCAGAGAAACATGACATCACCAAAGGAAACTAATAAAGTAACTGACCCTAAAGAAATGGAGATCCATAAACTACTTGATATCAAAATAGTCACTTTAAGGAAGTCCAGTGAACTTCAAGAAAACACAGATAAACAATTAGAAATCAGGAAAACAATGCATGAACAAAATGAGAAGTTCAACAAAGAAATAGAAATCATAAAAAAGACTGAACAGATATCTTAGAACTGAAGAATACAATGACTAAACTGAAAATGTCAATATAGAACTTCAGCAGCAGACTCTATCAAGTAGAAGAAATAACTAGTGAATTCAAAGATGTCATTTGAAATTATCCAGTCAGGGAAGCAAAAAGAAAGAAAAACAAAAAAGAGTGAAGATAGCCTATAAGACTAATGAGACACCTTCAAGAGAAACAATACACACATTATGGGAGACCCAGAAGGAGAAGAGAGGGAAAGAGAGGGCAGAAAGATTATTCAAAGCAATAATGGCTAAAAACTTCCCAAATCTGCAGAGGGAAATGTACATCCAGATTTATGAAGCCCCAAAGTTTCTAAATAGGTTGAACCTGAAGAAGTCTATACAAAAACCACATTGTAATTAAGTTATCAGAACTCAAAGAACATAGGGGCAGGACAGGAATAAAGATGCAGATGCAGAGAATCGACTTGAGGACATGGGGAGGGGGAAGGGTAAGCTGAGATGAAGTGAGAGAGTGCCATTGACATGTATACACTACCAAATGTAAAATAGATAGCTAGTGGGAAGTCACATAGCACAGGGAGATCAGCTCAGTGCTTTGTGACCACCTAGAGGGGTGGGATAGGGAAGGTGGGTGGGAGATGCAAGAGGGAGGAGATATGGGGATATATGTATACGTATAGCTGATTCACTTTGTTATACAGCAGCAACTAACACAACAATGTAAAGCAATTATATCACAATAAAGATGTTAAAAAAAGTCAAAGATAAAGAGAAAGTCCTAAAAACAGCAAGAGAAAAGTGATTTATTAAATTCAAGGGAACCCCATGAGACCATAAGCAGATTTTTCAGGAGAAATTTTGCAGACAAGGCAAGAGTGAGTTGATACATTCAAAGTACTGATTTGAAGGGAAAAAAAACCACAACTGCCAACCAAGAGTACTGTACCCAGCAAAACTATCCTTCAGAATTAGAGAAGAGATAAAGATCTTCCCAGGTAAACAAAACCTGAGGGAATTCAAAACCACTAGACCTGCCTTACAAGAAGTGGATTTGCAAGCCTCCATAATTGTGAGACCAATTCCTCAACATAAATCTCTCTATGCATACACACATCCTATTTGTTATTTCTCTGGAGAATCCTGACTAAAATAGGCGAGACTCAGTATTTTTATGCTACAACAGGACTGGAGAGATCTTCATTTTCTTAAGATCAGGGACAGGATTACTATCCCTCTTTTAACAGCAAATGATCCTGTTCCAAATTCCCATACAGAGTGTGTGCTATTATTCCTAGAACTAGTTGTCTTAGCATGGGTTCTCCACAAATCACAGCCTGGGGCAGAGTTGTGTGTGCATGTAACTTATTTGTTAAGTAAACTCAGGAAGTAGGAGTTAGGCATAGGGGTTGTGAAGGAGGAGAGTAGGAAAAGCTAATAGAAGGCTGAACAATGAATTTGGCTACCCCTTCAGGCAACTAGTGTCCTTTCCTGCCAGATCATCTAGCAATTTTTATGAAATGAGTCAGTTAGGTATTGACTCCCAGCTACTGTTGGCTCATAGTGGCCTTATGGGCTTGGAGTCCCCACACATCTGTGTTCCACATATGAGTGCTGAGTAGGTTCTCTATAGCATCAGTAAGCCTTGGCACAGGGAACAAGTTAGCATAGGGCCAAGATGAGATGCTCTCAGGTTACATCTGCATGAGGCTAGTGGAAACCTGCACAGAACAGACTGCCAGAGCAGAGGCTGGAAAATGTGGGGGATGAGATGTTTTGAAGCGTTATACAAGAGGATTCTCTACACAGATTGTAAGCCTCCAGAGACCTAAAAGAAAATCAACTAAAAATGTCTGAAAATGGGAAGTTGGACTGAGAGGTATGATAGGAATAAGAAGGAAGATATTTCATTTTCATTTTATTTCCTTTTGAATAATATGATTATTTTTCATCACAGGAATATGTTACTTTTTAAGTTAAATAGTAATAACAAACTGGCAAATAAAATATGATTCACTTTGTATCATTCTTTCAAAGTTTCTCACTTACTTTGGATATAAAAATCTAAGCTCTGCATTCAGAATCTGAACTGATGTTTCTCTCCAACCTCATTGTTTTCCCATCAATTCTTCACACCTTACACACTTCATATGTAATACTTGGCATTTTTCAACTGTGCCATGCTATCCCTTATTTTCATATTTTACATGTGATTTAACCTCAGTAGAATGTCTTTGTCATCATTACATTTAGATGATGATAACAGTAATAATAACAGTAACAATAATAATAAAATTAAGGATATGGTTTATTTTTAACATGCCAGGCCAGGCACAGTTTTAAAATGTAGTTCCTGCATGTTTTTCCAGTTACATTCCAGACAAAGCTTCTTCAAAGCCTTCTCATTTCCAAACTAACCTAGATTTGATAACTTCTTCTGAGACCCCATAAAATCCTTTGCATACCTCTCTCAGAAAAATATATTTATTCCACTTTTTGTAATTAGTTCTTCTCTATTTCTCTCACTAGTTTGTGAATACTGATATCCTTTAGAATAGAGATGTGTGATCTTGATTTGTCTAGCACATAGCACAATGTTAACATTGAAAACTGCATACTTTAGCAATGTCAGTTTATAATTATAATTATAGTTTATAGCCACCTTCATACTAAATTACTTTACTTTTCAGAGTACGTAGAGTTTAAAATATTTTCTTTTCCTCCTTATGTCTGTATAGATGGGCCCTTTAATTCAAGAACTATGTAATTACAGTTACCTTAATACTTACATAAACTTATTTTAACCAATATTTTTATTCCATTTATTTATGCATTGTTGTAGAAGTCTTCTTTGCAATTTCTCTTACGTTGACTTTCAGAATTCTCTTCCCTGACATTCCTCATTATGTTTGATAACAATATATTAGAACTTTGATTATATCTGCATAATACCTAAAATGCATTCACTTTAGAATATTATTTTATAAGTATGTTAAGTATTGACTCAAAGAACAGCATGGAAATTTCAATAAAGATTGCACTATCCCAGTGGGAATAAATCTCTACTTTACAACCTAGAGCTATCTGAGTCAAAGTAATTTTCTATGTATATCCCTTTATAAGTAATTACATTATTTTTATACTGTTCTACAAATATTAGAGGAAACACTTGAACTCTGATGACTTAACATTACTACAGGAATGAAACAAAAGAAAATGGAATCATATCGGCAGCTCTATTTAAACCCCATTCAAAGAAGTTTGGATCATGTCTCAAACAGTGTCTGAAAGTAGATATTTATAAATTGCTTTGAATTATATAACACCTTTCTTCTCCCAAGGAGCTTATTCTGATAGTATTTATACTGTGGCATTTCAAATAATTGATTTGTTTCAGTGTGCATGTCCAGAGGCCCCAAGGACATGGCCATGTTTTTCACAGACCTAATAAGTAAAATTAACTTGAGGCAAAACCCAATGAAGGTAAGCTAATGCAATCTAGAGGGGGGAACAAAGACTCAGTATGTTGTATGTCATTCATCTCATGAACTAGTTTTCTGTGTACTACAAAAATATTGAAGATATATAATTTATTGAATTTTCTATTTCCATCCCTGGCCCTGTGCTGACTCAGTAACTGACAATGGGCAAGAAGTCACTTCACTTTTTGCAGCTGCAGTACATTTACTTAGTAGAAAATATGTTCTTGGTCAGTTGTGTTGTAACAGCATTACCTGCCAGACATGATAGTGGCTGATGAGATCATATTATGAATAAATTTAACTTCCTTAGATGGTGAGAAGTAGCAAATCATAACTCATATCTTCCTTAGTGGAGAAAAGAGACCTCCTGCCACAGCTCCACTGAAGGCAGGCCCACCCTAACGTTACTTGACCAATGAAAATTCCTTAGATTCTCTAATAAACCTTTGTCTCAAGAGAATCTTACAATATTGCCTGAGTCGAGGCACCAATGATCAAAGATCTTATCTAACATAAAAGATTTTGGAAGAGAAAGTGGTGTTAAAACTTCTAGTTCTCAGTAAGTACATTTAATAAGACATTGACACTGGCCCTAGAATTTACAGCTTAGCTATTTTCTATTCTCTGCCTGAATGTAACTCTAAAATATGGCTGAATTAGCAAAATTAGGATTGTATGAAACCCTGTAACCTAAAAAAAAAAGACAAGCACGTTTTTAAGTCACCATTTATGTTGTTTCAGCCTGAATCTAGAGTTTATTTTTACCCTCAACAAAGTATTTGTTTTGTTTAATTTTAAGTAGATGTCAAAAGTTCATACATTTCCTAGGAGTATATGTCTTGGCATTATTGTATGCCCAAGCTGTCAATGTCAGAATTAGAAAAGAAATGAGCAAAGGAGTATGATGTGCATATGCACATTTATTTTGTACCAAATTAATGGTGACTCAATCCCACTTGAAATGGAATGCAACTGAAATATTAACATAAAACGCTATCTTCTACTTTTGGTAAAATCTTAGCATAAATAAAAAGCAACAGAATTTAATAAAAGATTTTTTTTAACATAGTCTATTTTCTAAAGACTATTAGAAGACACAAAGAAGGACACTACATAATGGTCAAGAGATCATTCCAAGAAGAAGATATAACAATTGTAAATATTTATGCACCCAACATAGGAGCACTTCAATACATAAGTCAAATGCTAACAGCCATAAAAGGGAAAATCGACAGTAACACAATCATAGTAGGGGACTTTAACATCCCATTTTCACAAATGGACAGATCATCCAAAATAAAAATAAATAAGGAAACACAAGCTTTAAATGACACATTAAACAAGATAGACTTCCTTGATATTTATAGGACAATCCATGCAAAAACTACAGAATACAATTTCTTCTCAAGTGCTCACAGAACATTCTTCAGAACAGATCATATCTTGGGTCACAAATCAAGCCTTGGTAAATTTAAGAAACTTGAAATAGCATCAAGTATCTTTTCCAACCACAACACTATGAGACCAGATATCAATTACAGGGAAAAAAACCTGTAAAAAATACAAACATATGGAGGCTAAACAATACATGACTAAATAACCAAGAGATCACTGAAGAAATCAAAGAAGAAAGCAAAAAATACCTGGAAACAAATGACAATGAAAATACGACTACCCAAAACCTATGAGATGAAGCAAAAGCAGTTAGAAGAGGAAAGGTTATAGCAATACAATCCTACCTCAAGAAACAGGAAATATCTCAAATAAACAACGTAATCTTACACCTAAAGCATTTAGAGAAAGAAGAACCAAAAAACCCCAAAGTTAGCAGAAGGAAAGAAATCATAAAGATCAGATCAGAAATAAATGAAAAAGAAATGAAGGAAATGAGAGCAAAGATCAATAAAACTAAAAGCTGGTTCTCTGAGAGGATAACAAAATTGATAAACCATTAACCAGACTCATCAAGAAAAAAAGGAAGACTCAAATCAATAGAATTAGAAATGAAAAAGGAGAAGTAACAACTGACCCTGCAGAAATACAAAGGATCATGAGAGATTACTACAAGCAACTATATGCCAATAAAATAGACAATGTGGAGGAAATGGGCACATTCTTAGAAAAGCACAACCTTCCGGGACTGAACCAGGAAGAAATAGAAATAATAAACAGACCAATCACAAGCACTGTATCGAAACTGTTATTAAAAATCTTCCAACAAACAAAACCCCAGGACCAGATGGCTTCACAGGTGAATTCTATCAAACATTTAGAGAAGAGCCAACAGCTATCCTTCTCAAACTCTTCCAAAATATAACAGAGAGAGGAACACTCCAAAACTCATTCTATGAGGCCACCATCACCCTGATACCAAAGCCAGACAAAGATACTACAAAAAAAGAAAATTACAGACCAATATCACTGATGAATATAGATGAAAAAATCCTCAACAAAATACTAGCAAACACAATCCAACAAAACATTAAAAGGATCATAAACCATGATCAAGTGGGAGTTATCCCAGGGATGCAAGGATTCTTCAATATATGCAAATCAATCAATGTGATACACCATATTAAAAAATTGAAGAAGAAAAACCATATGATCATCTCAATAGATGCAGAAAAAGATTTTGACAAAATTCAACACCGATTTATGATAAAAACCCTCCAGAAAGTAGGCATAAAGAGAAGTTACCTCAACATAATAAAAGCCATATATGACAAACCCACAGCCAACATTGTTCTCAATGGTGAAAAACTGAAACCATTTCCACTAAGATCAGGAAAAAGACAAGGTTGCCCACTCTCACCACTATTATTCAACATAGTTTTGGAAGTTTTAGCCACAGCAATCAGAGAAGAAAAAGAAATAAAATGAATACAAATTGGAAAAGAAGTGACATTGTCACTGTTTGCAGTAGACATGATACTATACATAGAGAAGCCTGAAGATGCTACCAGAAAACTACTAGAGCTAATCAATGAATTTGGTAAAGTAGCAGGATACAAAATTAATGCACAGAAATCGTTTACATTCCTATACACTAATGATGAAAAATCTGAAAGACAAATTAAGGAAACACTGCCATTTATCACTGCAACAAAAAGTATAAAATACCTAGGAATAAAACTACCTAAAGAGGTGAAAGACTTGTACTCAGAAAACTATAAAACACTGATGAAAGAAATCAAAGATGACATAAACAGATGGAGAAATATACCATGTTCTTGGATTAGAAGAATCAATATTGTGAAAATGATTATACTACCCAAAGCAATCTACAGAGTCAATGCAATACCTATCAAACTACAAATGTCATTCTTCAGAGATTTAGAACCAAAAAGTTTACAATTTGTATGGAAACACAAAAGACCCCGAACAGCCAAATCAATCTTGAGAAAGAAAAACGGAGCTGGAAGAATCAGGCTCCCTGACTTCAAACTATACTACAAAGCTACGGTAATCAAGACAGTATGGTACTTGCACAGAAACAAAAATATAGATCAATGGTACAAGATAGAAAGTCCAGAGAAAAACCCATGCACATATGGTCACCTAATTTACCAAATTAGGTAAGAATATACAATGGAGGAAAGACAGCCTCATCAATAAGTGGTGCTGTGAAAACTGGACAGCTACCTGTAAAAGAATAAAATTAGAACACTCCCTAAGACCATACACAAAAATAAAATCAAAATGGATTAAAGACCTAAATGTAAAACCAAACACTTTAAAACTCTTAGAGGAAAACATAGGAAAAACACTCTGACATAAACAACAGCAAGATCTTTTTTGACCCACCTCCTAGAGTAATGGAAATAAAAACAAAAATAAACAAATGGGACCTAATGAAACTTAAAAGCTTTTGCACAGCAAAGGAAACCATAAACAAGATGAAAAGACAACCCTCAGAATGGGAGAAAATATTTGCAAATGAACCAACTGGCAAAGGATTAATCTCCAAAATTTATAAGTAGCTCAATATCAACAAAACAAACAACCAAATCCAAAATTTGGCAGAAGACCTAAATAGACATTTCTCCAAAGAAGATATACAGATTGCCAGCACACACATGAAAGGATGCTCAACATCACTAATCATTAGAGAAATGCAAATCAAAACTACAATTGAGGTATCACCTCACACCAGTCATAATGGCCATCATCAAAAAATCTACAAACAGTAAATGCTGGAAAGGTGTAGAGAAAAGGGATCCCTCTTGCACTGTGGGTGGGAATGTAAACTTGTACAGCCACTATGGAGAAGAGTATGGAGCTTCCTTAAAACACTAAAAATAGAACTACCATATGACCCAGCAATCCCACCACTGAGCATATACCCTGAGAAAACCATAATCCAAAATGAATCATGTATCATAGTGTTCATTACAGCTCTATTTACAATAGCCAGGACATGGAAGCAACCTAAGTATACACTGACAGAAGAATGGATAAAGGAGATGTGGCACATATATACAATGTAATATTACTCAGCCACAAAAAGTAACAAAATTGAGTTATTTGTAGTGAGGTGGATGGACCTAGAGTCTGTCATACAGAGTGAATTAAGTCAGAAAGAGAAAAGCAAATACCATATACTAACACATATATATGGAATCTAATAAAAAGAAATGGTTCTGAAGAACCTGGGGGCAAGACAGGAATAAAGATGCAGACATAGAGAATGGACTTGTAGACAAAGGGAGGGGCAAGGGTAAGCTGGGATGAAGTGAAAGAGTGTCATGGACATATATACACTACCAAATGCAAAATAGATAGCTAGTGGGAAGCAGCCCCATAATCCAGGGAGATCAGCTCAGTGCTTTGTGTCCAGATAGAGAGGTGGGATAGGGAAGGTGGGAGGGAGATGCAAGAGGGAGGAGATATGGGAATATACGTTTATGTATAGCTGATTCACTTTGTTATACAGCAGAAACTAACACACCATTGGAAAGCAATTATACTCCAATAAAGATGTTAAAAAATATAAAAATAAAATAAATGTACTTTAAAGGGAACAAATAAATTACTATGGATAAGAAGCAGAGACTACATTCAAGGGAAGCATAATTATTCAAATATTTTTATTTAAATATTTTGTTGGTCTAAATATTAATCATGTTTTAATTAACATTTCATAAAATTTGTAGCTGTACTTAAAAAAAAACAGTCTATTTTCTATTAAAAGCTTTTTTTTTTTAACATAGTCTATTTTTTTTCCCATTAATTAACAGTTCTGTGGGACTCTGCCCTGGGCCAGTAGCTAGGCTCTGATCTCACATGTCTAACAAATATCTGCAAGTGGAGGCAATAGATCTACTGTTACCCACCAGTTTGGTTCAGCCCTAACCTCCACTTCTAATTGCTCTGATGTCCTCAGGATCCCATGTGCCAAAATGAGCTTGTTTCACTGCCCCATGTGCCTGAATCAGTTTCCAGAAATAGTTTCTGCACTAAGGCTTTTTGCAAACACATAGGTTTGAAAGGAGCTGTGTGTATTAGATTCACTTCTGCAAAGTTTACTGTGTCCAGTTATGAAGATAAAGTTTCTGTAAGATTCTTCAGTTTGTTCTGTTAACTTTTATTTTCTTTAATAACCTTGGTATTGGTCTTCTACCTTAATAGATATTTGTTAATGATTATGGATTTTAAGGGGGGACAGTTCTCCTACCTGTGTGTGTTTCTTCTGTGATGTTCAACTGCACAGGTGTAGACACCAAGTATGTCGCAAGTTGGATTTAAACTAGGTTGTCTTCTACAATGGGTAGAATAGAAAAAAAGACTTTAACGTATTGAAGGTATATACAACAGCATTAAAAGTAATTGGTCACTTGATGCTTTCTAAATTTGAACCACTTGAAGCAGATTTCTCATTATGTCTAGGGTAAGAATAGCATTTAAAAAGTGATCTGTTTTTACTTCTGCCTCCAGGAATAAGGAAGTAACAGGTCTAAGATTTACCATACTGCCTTAAGCAACTAAAAAAGCCCAGCAAAATATTTTTTTAAAAACCAGTGGTTTTCAGATATTGGACAATAGGCAGTGCAGAACAATGATCCTTGGAGGGAACGGAAACAAAACAAGGTAAGCCCTATGATTGCCCCACCCTGCTGTCTAGGGAATTTTCCACAATACAGTACAGGGAAAGGGAACTGAAAGAGAATCTGCAGGTATTCCCAAGTTGAAAGACAAGTTCAGAGTCCAGAAAGGTCAAGATGTCACAAATTTGTAGGGCGGAGAGACAGCTACACAAGAGCAAACCTCAGAAGTCTACAGAGAGTTCCCCTTGAGCCTCGGTTATGAGCATGAGCCTAATTCATACATTCAGAGTGGAGAGCTTCCTACATCATGGGGCACTGGGTAGAGTCCTTAGCGAGGTATTGTTTTAAGCCACACCTAGAGAAGATCAACTTGTTTCCAAGTAACTTACTGCTTCCCTGAATAAAGTCCAAAAAATATTAAAAGAAATGCAAATACTGTAGCACACCACATATAAAATTCACAATGTGACACCAAGTCAGGAAAATACCAGGAGTGTGAAGAAGCAAAAGAAGAATCTCTCAGTACAAACAGATGCAAAAATAACACACATGAAAGAATTAGAAGACAAGAATGTTAAAACAGTCACTACAAATATGCTTTGTATGTCTAGGAAAGTGGATGAAAGTGGACATGATAAGGAGAGACATGGAAATTTTTTTTAATTTTAAAAATCAAAGTCAAATTTCTAGAGATTAATAAAACAGCAAAATACACATTATTTTGGAATATTTACCAAAATAGAAAATATTGGGGGCCATAAAACAAGTCTCGATGAATATAAAATTTTCAAAATATTAGAAGTATGTTGTCTGGCCACAGTTAAATTAAACTAGAAATCAATAACATAAAGTATATGGAAAATCCATAAATATTTTTAAACAAAACAACATGCTTGTAAATAATTGATGGGTCAAAGAAGAAATCACAAAGGAAATTAGAAAATATATGAAATAAAAATGAAAACACATTATATCAAAATTTGTGGGAGGCAGTTCATAGAGGGATAATTATAGCTTTAAATGCTTATATAAGAAAAAAACAGAAAAGGCTGAAATCAACATACTAAACTTTCACAATAAGACATTAGAAAAAGAAGAGTGAATAATATTCAAAGTAAGCAAAATTTTAAAAAGAGTATAAATCAATAAACAAATAAAGTATATATAGCTATATATATACAGAGAGAGAGAGAAAGGCTAAGAGAGACAGAGATAGAGACAGAGAGATACAATATACAGACAGAGAAAGAAAGACAGGGAGAGAGACAGAGAGAGAAACACAGAGAGAAAATCAATAAAAACAAAAGCAGGTTATTTGAGAAGGTCAATAAAACTGATAAACTTCTAGCCAAAAAAAAGGAAAGAAGATACCTATTGCCAATATAAATGAAAGAAGGAAATTCACTACAGATGCTACAGACATTAAAAGAATATTATGAAAAATTGCATTGCAATTGTTTCAACAACTTAGATGAATTGTTTCATCAACTAGATGAAATTAACAAACTTTGTTGAATTGTTTCAACAACTAGATGAAATTAACAAACTTCTTAAAACAATAAAACTACTAAAGTTCATTCAAGAAGAAATAGACAACCTGAATAGCCCTATATCTATTTTTTAAATTGAATTTGTACTTAACAACTTTCCCAAAAATTAAATTCTAGGCATATATAAGACTTCACTGGTGAATTCTACTAAACATTTAAGAAAAAACAACACCAATTAATATTTCTGCTCATTCTGAGACCAGTGTAACTCTGATACCAAAACCAGACAAAGAGATGAAAGAAAGAAAGAAAGAAAGAAAGCAAGACAGAAAGAAAGAAAGAAAGAAAGAAAGAAAGAAAGAAAGAAAGAAAGAAAGAAAGAAAGAAAGAAAGAAGAAAGGAAGGAAAGAAGGAAGGGAGGAAGGAAGGGAGGAAGAGAGGAAGGAAGGAAGGGAGGGAGGAAGGAAGGGAGGGAGGGAGGAAGGAAGGGAGGGAGGAAGGAAGGGAGGAAGGAAAGAAACTACATACCAATGACCCTCATGAACATAGATGAACAATTCTTAAAACCTAATTTTAGAAAATGGACTTCAACTGTATATAAAAAGGACTATACATCATGGCTAAGTGGGGTTTATCTCAGAAATGAAAGTTTTATTTAGATTTTGAAAGTCAAACAATTCATCATAATACTCAAGACTGAATAGAAACATCATATGTTTCTCAGTAAATGCAGAAAAATTACAAAATTCAATATCCATTTATAATTTTAAAACTCAGTAAACCAGGAATAGAATTTTCAGTAAATTGAATAATTGTCTTCTAATCACTGCAATGTGTGAATATTATCTTATGGAATGAGGACTTTGCAGATATGATATTTAAATGAGATTATCTTGGATTATCTGGTGGGTCATAAATGCAATCACAAATGTCAATGTAAGAGCAAAGCAGTGTGAAGATTTGGCTACAGAAGAGAGAAAGTTTTGTGATGACCTCGGAGATCTGAAGATGTTATATGACAGGCTTTGGAAATGGAGGAAACAGCTGTGAGCCAAAGAATGCAAGGATTGTAGCTCCAGAAGCTGGAAAACACAAGATCATGGATCCTGCCCTAGAGCCTCAGGACACTGATGACACATACCCTGGTTTTGGCCCAGTGTAACTGATTTCAAACTTCTGACCTCCATAACTATAAGAGAATAAATTTCCGTTGTGTAAGCCACCATGTTTGTGACAATTTGTTACAGCAGCCTAAGAAACTAATAGAGAAAGGAACTTCCTACACTTGATAAAAAAAAATCTAAGAAAAATCAACAACTAACATATTTAATGATGAAAGGCTGAACCCTTTTCCCTTAAGATTGCAAACAAGGCAAGAATGCCCACTCTTACCACTTCTATGCAACACTTTATTATAGTCAGTTAAATAAGGAAAGAAAAAAGAAGTAAAAAGTATAGTGATAGAAAAAGAAGTGACACTATTTACAGAAACAGGTGGATTTAAGTAGAAAACCCTAAAGAATCTAAAAAAAAGCTATTATAACTAATATGTAATGTTTGTAAAAAATCACATGACTCAATCTCAATATTAAAAGTTTTAAATATATAGCAAAGAAAAACCCAGAAAATAAAATGGAAAAAAAATACCATTTACAAGAGCAACAAAAATATTAAATTCTTTGGAATAAATTTGACAAATGTAGACTATTTGTATGCTAAATTCTACAAAATATTGTTTACGGAATTAAAACAAATAAATGGAGAGATATAGCATGCTCAAAAATCAGAAGATCCAATGTTGTTAAAATACAAATTCTTCAGAGATTGATCTATTGATCAGAATTTTGCAAACTTTTTCTGTAAAGAGCCAAATAGAAAATACTTAAGGCTTTGCAGGCCAAATAATGATGTCTGTTGCATATTATTTGTGTTTTTTTTGTTTTGCTTTGTTTGTCACAACCCTTTAAAAATGTGAAAAAAAATTCTTAGCCTGAGGGCAATAGAAAAACAGACTATAAACTGGATTTGATACATGGGCTATAGTTTGCAATGAACCCTAATGAAAATCCCAACAGGCTGTCAAATGGGAATTTATATGAAAATACAAGAGTCCTAATATAGCTAAAGTTTGAAAAAGAAGAACAAGGTTGAAAAACTTGTACTACCTGATTTGGACACTTATTTTCAATCTCCAATAATCAAGTTAGTGTGGTAGTAGTATTGTGGTTAGTTGTATAAAGCTAGATATACAGATCATTGGAACTGTAAAGGAAGTCCTCAGAAAAGATTTATGTATAAATGGTCAACTGATTTTGATAAGGATGCCAAAGCAATTCCACAGAGAATCGATCATCTTTCTACAAATAGTGCTGAACAATTTGGATTATTCTTTTGGGATAAGAAAGAAAAAAACATCAGTTCTTATCTCAGGAAAAAAAATTAGGAGTAAATCTTGGGCTAGGCAAAGATTCCTAAATAGAGCACAAAAGTCATGAACAATAAAAAAATCAATAAAATATTAGATTTCATCAAAACATAAAACATTTGTTCTTTGTTAAGACACTATGAAGAAAATGGAAAGACAAGCCACTAACAAGAAAAATATACTTGCAAAACATATATCTGACAAAGAACTTCCATCTAGAACAAGAATTATCGAAACGAGGCCCATGGGGTAAGTTTAACTTGCCATCTGTTTCTGTAAATAAAATTTTACTGATACATGGTCGTGCTTATCCATTTGTGTCTTATATGTGGCTGTTTTCATGATACAAGGCCAGGTTTAATAGTTGCAACAAAAATAATATAGCCCATAATGCCTAAAATAGGCACTCTCTGGCCCTTTAAAAAAAAGTTTGCCAATCCCTGATCTCAAATACATAAAGAACTTGTGTGTCATAATAATAAGACAAAGAAACTAATTTTCAAAAATGAGCAAATGATTTGAACAGACACTTCATGAATGCAGATGTATAGATGGCCAATAAACATGAAAAGCTGCTCAACATCATTAGTTCCTAGAGAAATGCAGATTAAAACCACAGCGAGATACCACTAACTATATGACCATGAGAACAGCTAAAATTAAAGACTGTTCATACCAGCCAAGCAAGTGAGGAGGGAGCAAATGGAATCCTCAAGCATTGCTGGTAGGAATGGAAGATGGTGTCATCACTTTTGATAATTTGATAATTTCTTAAATAGGTAAACATGCACCTGCTATACAACTCAGTCATTCTCCTCTTGGGAATGAAATAATAGGTCTATACAAAGACATCTTCCTGCATGCTCATAACAGCGTTCTGTGTTAGATCCCCAAACTGAAAGTGATACAATTATCTATCAGCAGCTGAATGGATAGACACATTGTGATACATACATTGAATGGAATACTAGTCAGTAATAAAAAGAGTATATGCAACTCAATTATGAAACAAAAAAACAATTTTCAAAAATGAGCAAATGGATGAATCTCATAATATTTATGCTGAGTGAAAGAAGTTGGATAATAAAAAAAGTATGTATCGTATTGTATGATATTTTATATAAAATTCTAGAAAATGGAAAATAATATAAAAAGACAGAAAGTGGATTAGTGGATACATGGGAGGAGGAGGGTGAATAAGGGGAAGATTACAAAGCAGGATAAAGAACTTTTGGGTTATTTTTTTTTTTTAATTTTTATTGGGGTATAGCTGATTTACAATTTTGTGTTAGTTTCAGGTGTACAGCAAAGTGAATCAGTTATACATATACATATATCCACTCTTTTTTAGATTCTTTTCCCAAGTAGGCCATTACAAAGTACTGAGTAGAGTTCCCTGCGCTATACAGTAGGTCCTTATTAGTTATCTGTTTTATACATAGTAGTGTGTATATGTCAATCTCAATTTATCTCCCCCACCGTTACCCACTGGTAACCATAAGTTTGTTTTCTACATCTGTAACTCTATTTCTGTTTTGTACATAAATTCATTTGTATGCTTTTTTTAGATCCCACATATAAGTGATACCATATGATATTTGTCTTTCTCTGTCTGACTTACTTCACTCAGTATGACAATCTGTAGGTCCATCCATGTTGCTGCAAATGACATTAATTAGTTCTTTTTTATGGCTGAGTAATATTCCATTGTATATATATATACCACATGTTCTTTATCCATTCCTCTGTTGATAGACATTTAGGTTGTTTCCATGTCCTGGCTATTGTAAATAGTGCTGCAATGAACATCGGGGTGCATGTATTTTTTGAAATATGGTTTTCTCCAGATATATGCCCAGGAGTGGGATTGCAGGATCATATGGTAGCTCTATTTTTACTTTTTTAAGGAACCTCCATTATGTTCACCATAGTGGCTGTATCAGTTTACATTCCCACCAACAGTGTAGGAGGGTTCCCTTTTCTCCACACCCTCTCCAGCATGTATTGTTTGTAGATTTTTTGATGATGGCCATGCTGACCTGTGTGAGGTGATACTTCACTGTAGTTCTGATTTGCATTTCTCTAGTAATTAGTGATGCTGAGCATCTTTTCATGTGCTTTTTAGCTATCTGTATGTCTTCTTTGGAGAAATGTCTATTTAGATCTTCTGCCCATTTTTTGATTGGGTTCTTTGTTTTTTTGATATTAGCTTCATGAGTTTTTTTTTAATGAAAATGTTTGTTATCTTGACTGTTGTAATGGTTCCGTGGTTGTATACATATGTCAAAACTCATCAAATTTTACACTTTAAAATGATACTTTGTTGTACATCAATTTCATCTCAAAGCTATACAAAAAGGGAAACTTTACTTGAATAATACTTGCATAGCCACAATTTCTCCAACATAGATATCATTCCAGGAGTGTTATTTGTAAGCGAAAAATAATTCTAGTGACATTCTGTCTAGCTACTAATATTGTCTGAGAAGCAGCAGCCTTGGCCTTGACTAACAGGTTGTCGGAAACACTGAATCCTTTCACTAGCTCAGCCACCGCCCCAGAGATTTTGATCAGAATATATATTTTGGAAGGGTTTCCAGGTGACTTACATGCACATTAAAGTCTGAGAAACACTGTTCAAGAAACAACAGCTTTGGCTCAAATGAAAAGTAAAAATCAGTACAAATACCTCTCATTAGAGATGTTATTTAAAAGGTTCATTTACCATGCCCTGGATTACTAGATAATTCTAAAGTACTCTTTGAGTCTGATTCCACAGTCCCATGTCATTGCCTATTTTTTTTACTGGGACTGCCACCACTTTTCACAAATGTATTTTCCTGTAATATCCCTCTCTCGTTGTAATCTTTCCATACTTAAGCATAAATGCTCATATTCTCATAGGGAGCACTAAGTATTTTTAATTGCTTTAAAATCATATTGGGATCTCTTGCCTCCATTCTTATCCAGGATTTCTGTGTATTGTGGTAAAATGGGACAAAGGATGGTTTCAGAGGGTTAGCATCTGAGTCAAAAATCTCTAAAATTCACTCCAGAAATTATTGACAGAAATAAATGAAGACAAAAAACTCAACCCTGTAAACAAATATCCACTTAATTCTTTTTTAAAAAAAAACTTTTAGTAAAATGAGTAAAACTCCAAGAAATGAGATAGAAATAAAGATTTGAAAAGAAACTCATAATAGAAAGCAAGTGCATTAAGAAAAGACCACACACCAGGGAAAATAATACCTTACTTTATACAACTTTTTATAAATTTTACTGTTCTTTCACACTCATTATTTCATTTAATCTTTTCTAAAAATGTATGGATAAGAAGTCAAATGTTATCATCTCCATTTTTCAAATAGTTATGTCATTTGTCCAGCCTCACTCAGCTGGGGATTCAAATCCAGTTGTTTCAACTTCAAGCCTGGTGCTCCCTCTACCATCCCACATCGCACATATGAAATGTTCTTGCATGATCTCTTGCAAGCTTCACATAAAAGCAGTTCAATTAAAGACTAAAACAAATGTCCCGAGGCATTTGCTGGCATGATGAGCTGAAATCTGAAAGAGTTTGATGTTAAAATCAAAATTGCCTTTAAGTTACAGAAGCATATAAACGCATCTATATCTCAAAAACATTTATTGTCTTTTTACCTAAAATGAAACAGCAAACAAGATAAATTTCATTTCGTTAAAGAAATATAACTTCTGGGTAGGAAGATTTCTTTTTTAATCTGGAGAGATTTTTTCCATTAAGTAGTTAATTCTAGTGAGTTCCAGATGTCGTCTTTTAACAGGCACTGTTCTCAGACTTATTTCTACTAACTAAAGAAATCTCCCCTCTTTAGGTAAATTTACTGTATTTCTACTACCTTTTGTCTTGGAGTCAACCATCTTTTGTATCTTTTTTTTTTCTTAAATGATGGTTCTCTATCTTATTAAAGGGCTTGACAGAAATAGATAAAGACAACACCTGGAAAAGAACATTTCTACTCCTGGGAGTCATCGAATTTCAAATTTAAACTTGGGGAAGTATCTGAAAAAAGCCCAAACAAGTACAGATCAAGCACAAAGAGAAATGTCCCCCTCCTCCTCCTTCTTGTTTAGTTGGTGGGGAGGAGATTATCTTGTTTTGTTCTGTTTTGTTTTACATTTGGTCAGCTGGCACACTTCACAGTAAGTTGAGGTTTTTTTGTTCCCCTTTCTCATTTCAGTTGCTTTTAGATGTGTCCTAAATTAGCTCTTCTTTAAGTTGCAGGGAGTTGGCCTCCATTCCCCAAACAGAACAATAGTTTCCCTCGGGTGAGAGTGCCAGCTACATATATTATCGGTCCCGTTCCCAGCAGGAACATTTCAGTGCCTGCTTAGAAAAATTAGTCACATGGATTTTAGATTGGAGAGGGGGTGGCTAGCTTCAGATATCGTCTTTAATTTGTGAGAAAATTGAACTGTTTCTTTCTTTTCATGTCTCCCAGTCACCATTTTTGACTTTCATAGATGCTCCACCTTTCTTCATGGGAGTCAAGAATGAGCCCATCTTTGGAATGCTCCAAAAATTAAGGGCACATTTAGCCTGTTAATTCTTCTTAGTTGGCCCAATTCCACTTTAGCTAATTATATTCTGTTCCAAAAAAAAAGAAGAGAAAAGAAAAGAAAAAACCTCTTCGCATTTGGAGATGAAAAACATTGTTTTTCAACCTTCTCTTCTGAGCTAAAGCTCACCCCTCAAAAGCCCAGCATGGATCCATCTGAAGTTGCCCAAGTACAAATGCCTAGAGTGTGGGAGAATCCAAAAGAAGACAGCCATTCCCAGAGGATAAAGTGGCCATCTTTGTAGCCACCCCAAAATCAGTATACAAAGAAAAATACATGATTATCTGGCTACAGAAGTTGGCACTTTGCTTTAAAAGGCACACTTCTTTACCAATGGATAGTGATGTCATACTTGAGGATCCACACTAAATACCATCCAAGAGAAGCAGGAATTCTCTGGAAAAAGAATGTCTGTTTCTTTTTTGAAAATGAAAAGCATTGCAAAGTAATCCAAATAGTCTAAGTCCTATAGTTTCTAACCTCTTGTTTGATGCACTGTACGTGGCAAGCTCCAAATGTGTCTAGCATACTTAAGATACTCATTGAAATATATGCCTCATACCATGATGTTTCTTTTTTGCTACAATGTTTATAACAAGGGCTCTTAACTTTTATTTCAATTGCATGAAACAATGTGACATTTGCCCTTGTTATTTTAGCTTTATTTCAGAAGTTTCTAAAACATTTGTCTCTGCAAGATTTCCTTGATGTTAAGGCACAGGAAAGTGCTTTAGGCTCTGCTGACTCAACATTTACACATTTTTCTTCTAATGAAATATTTGTTTGCTTTAAAACCAAATGATGTAATGTAACTAAAACAATATAGAATTATACTAATTATGGTGTAAGTTGACAGATTTAGATGGAATAATACTTTGTCTGCTCTTGTAGTATATATAGTTATTATCTATCAAGTATTCACATGTAGATAGAAAATTTTCACACCAACTATCAAAACTCCAAACCAACTACTTAAAAATAAAAAATAAAAAAAAGTAAATTTCAAAAGGCTTACAGGTTTAGCTTGGATAGCACCAGCAGGAAGGGATCTGTGAAAAAATTCATTTTGCCAGTCTTTGTGACTAGACAGTTCCCATGATTAAGCATTTTTAAAGGGTACAGCTTTACTTTAAAAGTCATAGGCTAAGGACTTCCCTGGTGGCACAGTCGATAAGAATCTGCCTGCCAGGGCTTCCCTGGTGGCGCACTGGTTGAGAGTCTGCCTGCAGATGCAGGGGACACAGGTTCGTGCCCCAGTCCAGGAAGATCCCACCTGCCGCGGAGTGGCTGGGCCCATGAGCCATGGCCGCTCAGCCTGCGCGTCCGGAGCCTGTGCTCCGCATCGGGAGAGGCCACAGCAGTGAGAGGCCTGCGTACCGCAAAATAAATAAATAAATAAACAAACAAATAAATAAATAAATAAATAAGAATCCGCCTGCCAGTGCAGGGGACACAGGTTTGATCCCTGGTCCAGGAAGACCCCACATGCCGTGGAGTGACTAAGCCAGTGCACCACAACTACTAAGCCTGTGCTCTAGAGCCCGTGAGCCACAACTACTGAAACCCACATACCTAGAGCCTGTGCTCTGCAACAAGAGAAGCCACTGCAATGAGAAGCCCATGCACCACAACAAAGACCCAACACAGCTAAAAATAAATACAATTAAAAAAAAAATTCATAGGCTAAAAATAGGTTCATGGGAGGTTTGTGGTTGCTGTCACACTTTTATATGTTCTAATACAAGCTTTGTATAGATGTAAAATTGCACTTATATCTGTCTCATAAATAGCTTTAAGAGAAAGAGATGAACCATAATAGTAGGTGTTTTTCCCCAGATATCAGTGATGATAAGGTCTTAGGGGATATAGTTTTAGGTGGGGAGGAAGAGGAGAGACACTGGGAAACCTTTCAATTTTCAGTTAACATTAAATTTTCTTATACAAAAAAAAGAAAAAAAAAAGACAAGTTACAAAAAAAAATCTTAAGCTCAATGAGAGGGCATAAAAGCAGTAGATGAAGAGTTAAAGATGATCAATTTATGAAAAAAATTACTAATTATATGTGAATCATATAAACTGCTCCTAGAAGCTGGCAGCTAAAGAACAGGGTTTTGTTTGTTTTTTGTTTCTTAAGTTGTTTTGCTTCTGTACCAATATTAAGTCCTTGACTTCAGCAGTTCTAGAATCTATACCTCAGGAAAAAAAATGAACTAAGTTAGCTGTGTTCATAGAAAGGAATTCACAATGAATAAATGATGAGCTTATTTCTATTTAAGGATGAAAATTTTAGATACCTTTATTGGAAAATGTGAGTACCTTTGGAAAATACAGCTAATTTTTTTTTTAAAATACTTAAAGAATATGGACAGAGTAAAAGCCAAGTCTTAAAATAATGAACTTAGATGTCACTCTGATATTTGAAGGAAGTAGAGTTAATAAAAGAAGGAGAATTAATAAAAGGAAGAAACATTTTTCTAAGTATGTAGTAAATTTGTGATATTCCTGACTCCAAGAAATAGAAAATATTCTATGCTCTGGGTGGGTATGAATTATTACATTAAATATACAATGCAAGCAATAGAGTTTAGTAAAATATGTTTGTGAAATTCAGTTGTAGTCCTAAGCCTTTTATATCTGTGTTATAAAGATCAGTTACCATGCTCAGCTAAAATACCTTAGTTTTATTCTCAAAGAAAAAATTATTTAAAAAGTAAGATTTACAAAACTACAATGAGGTGTCACCTCACACCAGTCAGAATGGCCATCATCAAAAAATCTACAACCAATAAATGCTAGAGAGGGTGTGGAGAAAAGGGAACCCTCTTGCACTTTTGGTAGGAATGTAAAATGATACAGCTACTATGGAGAACACTATAGAGGTTCCTTAAAAAACTAAAAATAGAACTACCATACAACCCAGCAATCCCACTACTGGGCATATACCCTGAGAAAACCATAATTCAAAAAGAGTCATGTACCACAATGTTCATTGCAGCTTTATTTATAATAGCCAGGACATGGAAGCAACCTAAGTGTCCACTGACAGATGAATGGATAAAGAAGATATGGCACAAATATACAATGGAATATTACTCAGCCATAAAAAGAAACGAAGTTGAGTTATTTGTAATGAGGTGGATGGACCTAGAGTCTGTCATACAGAGTGAAGTCAGAAAGAGTAAAACAAATACCATATGGTAACACATATACATGGAATCTAAAAAAAAAAAAAAAAATGTTTCTGAAAGACCTAGGGGCAGGACAGGAATAAAGATGTAGATGTAGATAATGGACTTGAGGACACAGGGAGGGGGAAGCTGGGACAAAGTGAGAGAGTGGCGTGGCCATATATACACTACCAAATGTAAAATACATAGCTCATGGGAAGCAGCTGCATAGCACAGGGAGATCAGCTCAGTGCTTTGTGATCACCTAGAGGGGTGGGATAGGGAGGGTAGGAGGGAGACACAAGAGGGAGGAGATATGGGGATATACGTATACATATAGCTGATTCACTTTGTCATACAGAAGAAACTAACACAACATTGTAAAGCAATTATACTCCAATAAAGATGTCAAAAAAAAAAATAATAAGATTTAACCTAGGATAGGTTTTTTTGTTTGTTTATTGTGTGTGTTTTGTTTTTTTTTTTTTTTTGAGGATTCTATTGTCTTTTTCTATGGGACAAAGTTCTGATGATAAATGGAAGAGCTGAAGAACCATAGGTGTTGGAATATAAAGAAATTGAAGATACTGAAAAACAGAAATTCCAGAATGCTATATAGACTCCACTGAATTTTTTATTACTCTCTTTTACCACTAGTCCTTAGGGCACTTTTTGAACTTGGAAGAATCCCATATACTTCACAGATATACTTTCTTTTATTATCTTAGCTACTAATCAAATTATAAAATGTCAAAACTCTCTCAGTAGCCCCCTACATTTTTAAGTTTCTAAGAATACATAAAATGATAGTCAGACTTCTGTTCCTAATATAAAGTGCCAACCTCCCTCTGAGGGACCAGAGCCTATATAAATTGGTTCTTAATATTTTCTGTTATTTTCTCTCTGAATCTCACTGTATATGACAAAATGAATTTCTAGTAAGACTAAATTTACAGAGGATCCTTGGTGATATTCTTAGTTATTTTGACCAAGAAATAGATTTTTTTTTCCTCTCACGGTACTAGAAATTTTGACACAAAAGAACCCTGATTTTTGGGGTCAAGAAAAAAAAAAACTTCAACATGTATTGTCATAACTGTGAAAGAAGTTGCAGGTTATTTGGTGGTTTTCTTAGCTACATGTGACTCATAAAAATGATGTAATTTTGACAGAAGCAACAACTCAAAGGGTACAAAAGAGAATTTATAATGCCAGTGACCTCTGCTGCTAGACGAGTCTACAAATTTAGGAATTAAAATACCAAAATTCTTTAATAGTATTATAGTCACTCTATTCTTAATTTCACTTACTGGCTCAATTTTAACTGTATCACTTACGTGATTTAACACAATAACAAATGGAATTTAACACAATAACAAATGGAAATTTAACAGTGCCATTTGGGACATACTAAACTATCTTTCATGAGTGATGCAATTATTCTGAAATCTAACTGTACAGTAAATGATATACTTGCATGAATATTGGCTTGAGTATTTTGTCTTCAATTTTAACTTTTGTAATAGCTACGGCAAAATTTTCCTATCTTAAAATTGAGAATGTCTTCATAAATGTTCAAAAAGTCAGGTATCTGGACACTTCCTGGAAGCAAATGCACCTTCCTCATCTATATGTAGCAGAGTTTGAATATAACAAACTTGTTTAGGTTTTTCTTGATAAAAGATGTGGGTATAATTATTCTAGTTAGGGCTCTATCACTCTACCTGCTTGGCATATAGCATCCTGGGCCAATCCTCCAATATTTGGAGAATCTATGATGGAACATTTATAAAGCAACCCCTGATGTTCACGTGGGTTGATGTGATTCAATTGTTTCTGGCTTATAAAACTCAAAAGATTGTAATGAGGGTAGAAAATCATGGAGAACTCATACATATACAAGGATAGTGAATTGGCAGACCATAAAATTGGTATTTTAGGCAAAGTGATATCTTGGAAGAATGTATAGACAAGAGAGTAAAAGATGTAGTCAAATGACAAGCTCAAGCAGAAAAAAAGATTAAGAAGAAAAAAATGAACAAAAAAATGTAAATAAGAGGAAGGTGCTGGCACTGAGCATCCCAAGAGTAGAGGTAGCCAAAACCTAAGTCAGAGCAGTCAGAAGTACACTAGAAAAATGTGAGAAAGCTGAATTAAATTATGATATAAATTAATTCAGGAATTAGTCACTAATAATTTTCATTACATGTAATTGGTGACATCTTCTGCTCTACATTCCATGGAATAACTCTTTGAAGGAGAAAAGAGAAAGGGAAAACTAACATTTCCTGATGGAATATTATGAGCCTGACAAAGTGCCATATGGACAACATGCAGTCTTGTCCAATCCTCATGGTCATGAAGGGTGAGGATGCTTTGGAAGGTCTGGTGAGGTGGGAGATACACTGTACCCAGACTCATAAGAATGTCAATTCCCCATTAGAAACAAGAAGTGACCTGGATGCTTCTAATATGATGGGTCAGAACGTCCACTTCATTCCTGGAGTAGAATTAGGAAAAGGAGGGGTACCATCTGATAAACCCTACCTTTAGAAATAAAAGCTGAGAACAGAAGTCTAATACAGACTTCAAGATGGCAGAAAAGAAAATAAGTTGGGATTTCTAGAAGAGGCACAAAAGCTATTAAAAAGTAACATCGCTTAATCTTTCTAATGTTCCCATGGCCTGTTTGATTTGTGATTTTTCATCTACTTTTATAAAATTATTGGCTTTAAAGCAAAACAGTCCTTATCCTTTCAGTCATAAAATAGATTATTAGTTGGAGAACCCGTGTCTGATTCAATGTTGGTTGGGTAAAGACATTCCCAAAAGCAACGCAAGAATACCACCAATCGAAACTTTAGGTTTTGTTTGCCACAAAGAGAAAGAAAGGGAAGGAAGGAGGGAGAGAGAGAGAGGGAAAGAGAGGCAGAGGAAAGAAGGAAGGAAGGAAGGAAGGAAGGAAGGAAGGAAGGAAGGAAGGAAGGAAAGAAGGGAAGGAGGGAGGGAGGGAGGGAGGGGAGGAAAATAGGGCCTAGGACCAGAACCAAAAAGAATGGACCTGGGGTTTAAGACTTTGCCCAAGGCCTGAACAGAACAGTTCCTGAACTTGACAACGCATGAAGCAGACATCACATCACGTATCTTCTGAGGAAATTTAGGATCACAGAAATTTTGTGATCTGCCCAAGCTCACACGTCTAGCAAATGCTGGAGCTGGAATTTAAGCCCAGCTGTGATGGAGGCTCTAATTATGCTCCATCACAATGACTGGCAGATGAAAATTTTAAGCCAATAATAAGGAAATGGAGCCATAAAAAATAAAGAACAATAGGAATATATAGCAAAAAAGTTACTTAACATATATTAATACAATCGCTGTAATTGAAAAAGAAAAGTATTACAGAATTTAATGAAATATTACAGCCTAAATATTTATCAGTCTAATGAAGTACAATTTGTATAAGAACAAAAGTTTGTTTTAAGTGAAACATCTTAATTTAACATGAGAAAGAATGATAAGCATAAAATAAATTAGAAATTCTTTTGAGTAAAAGTTGAGAAGAACTACATTTTATTGTCACTTAGTGGGATCTGTGTTATACCCCTTTTTTTATTGTATTTGAGCCCTACGGGACATATTCACTGTAGTTTGGGGAATACAAAAGTACAATGAACTAGGGTTCTGATCCTTAGCTTTTATAAGATCTATAATAAATCACTGCAAGGAATGTCTGGACCTAAGTTTTCTAACTTACAACAATGAGGCACTTGGCCTAGACTAGTGGTTATCATATTTTGTTTTATTATAGAACTCCTTTTTCCAAATAGGTTCTTCAGTTAATTTCAAATAAGTAATGCTGATAAAACTGCAGCTTGACAAATACCAGAAAACAAAGGTTTTATTTTTTTTTCTTTCCTTGAGCTCCTAGATTTATGTTTTAGAGGAGGCTAAGCCTTAAAACATGTGGAAAAATGATACTAAAATGAAATATATCACAGCATTTCACATATTGTATTCCAAAAGTCCTAGTTCTTGGAAGCAGTGTTTTTAAAAGTATTCTCTGGCTAATAATATTGTTGAATGATGAACACTTCGTCTCCTTTTTGGAGAGTTACAGTATCTATATCATGTTAAGAAACCAGTGAAATTCTGCAGGAAACAAACTTGCTTAAATTTCTTTATTCACCTGTAACACAAGTGACCTCAAGTCACTTTTTTTTCTTCACCTGAAGTGAATGTCCCAAAAACCATGCTTTTTAATATCAATTACAAGCTCATGAATACCAAGAACCTTAGTTTAAACATCCTGACCTACTTACAGATTCTGAAATGGCACCTACTGTATAATAGCAAGTCAATGGATATTATTTCCATGAATTCAAAGTTGAATTCCATAAGCACAGAGTTAACTGGGCACAGACCATATTTAAAGTATATTTTAAAAGGGAATACAAAGGAAAGTCAAAGCTCATCATGGAAACTAAATCTGAGATAATGTAGATAAATATCTAAAATGGGGGAAATACCTTGAAAATACCTCTATCTCTCATTTTCTCCTTGGCTTCAAGCTAAGACTTTGTCCTATTGATTCCACTTCTCTCCATTTCTCATCATTTCCCTTAGCCAAAGTCAGGGAAAAATCTGAAGAAAGAGGAAATGCTAGAATCTCAGTATCTGCCCCTCACCTCTATCCTGCTCCTCTCCTAGACCTGGCCATACCCATCTAGGATACTCTGCTCTTGAGCATCAGCTCTTATCCCAGCTTCCATAACAAGAGCTTCTCTTCATTCCAAAGCTAGTGCCTTTGGTGAATCTCCAGTGTGACTCAAGTATGGTTTTCCACTGATATGTGGATTGATATTCTTTAAGCCCTTTCTGTACAGAGATTATCTTCCACTAACCATATGCACCTCTAAAATCACTAAGTGAAAGGAGAAAGGTGACATAGGAAAAACTGTTATTGCCTCATTTCTACAATGGCAATTAAACAATGAGAGGGAGAGGTTTTGTTACTTTTAGAAATGGACAATAAAGAAAAAACTAACACTATTTCTTTTAATATTGAACCATGTTGAACAAAAACTTTACTTGTAAGCCATAGACAGTGCTGTGAAGTAGGCAAACCAAAGATGGGGGAGAGGGGGAGCAGAATGTAAGGACAGGATCCAGTAACAAAAAGTGAGTTTTATCCCCAACACTTCAGCTGTTTAAATCCCTAAACTAGCCCTGGTGGTACCCACCACCATTAGTTTGGTAAGCTGTCCCCATCCTCTTGTTAAGAGGTAGGAGTGTTGGGGAGACTTCTGTTATTCCATTGTATTGCTGCCAACACAACCTGAAAATATGTGGTTTTTCAGAGAAACATTTCAGTATGTGGTGTTAAGTTTCATAGCATTCTTGAGATAGTATTCTACTTTTGATATACAGTGTGATAGGTGAGCTGGCCTTGGGACTGTAACGCCAGCTGTAATATGATTCCCACCCTTTTGGAACACAACCTGTTCATGAAATAGAGATTGCATTTATTTTCAGGAAAGAAAAGTACTGAGGTTTCTCTAATCCAGAATAGTTTAAATATAGGAAATGTTCCAGAGAGGACAGCAATCAAAATGATGAGTGAGTTAGATTGTTTTATTCATGTGGAAATATAAATGAAGCATAAATTACCCAAGAGAAATTTGCTGAGGAAAAAATAATAATAATTTGGGAAAATTGTGTGATGGTCTATAGAATGTGAAAGGCACAGACCTCAAAGCAAGAGAAATAACTTAGTATGATTCAAGGTTTAGTAGTACCCATAATAGAATGTCCACAGAGTAAAGCAGAAACTGCCTCCCCTATTGAAAAAGTAGCAGATCTGAATGTGGTTTAGAAATCTAAACCTGGTAAAGACTTAGGAATAGACTCCAACAGTATGTAATACTCATGTTAAAAGGAGATAAAACCACCTAACTAGGAAACCAATAACTGTTCCTCTGCATTTTCTAGACATATCATTTGACTCATTGAGGTCATATTCTTTCGTAGATACTGGACTCAACCAGTTTGTTACCAACTTTTCCCACCATTGGAAAAGGCTGTTGAAAACATTAATGTTTGGTGGCAAGCTGCTTGTGCTTTCCCCTGGGCATCTAAAAAATCAGTAGATGCATGACAAAAATTAAAGATCAAATTAACTTATTTCTAATAACAAACAAATTAACAATCTCACATATCCGTAACAGTCTTCAATGCTGTCAGGTAGAAATATAATGTGAGCAATACATGTAGTAATTTAAAATTTCCAAGTAGCTACATTAAAAAAAAAAAGTTAAAAGAAATAGGTAAAATCCATTTTACTTAACCCAATGTATCCAAAAAACTACAATTTTATCTTGTGACACTAGCCACATTTCAATGCTCAGTAAGCACATGTAGCCAGAATACCATATTGTACAGCTGAGGAGCCAGAGGAAAAGTAGAGAAATAATGCAAAAAAGAAAAATTTGTGTGTGGGTCAATGAAGGAACATTCATTTTGACTCAAGGTAATGAACATAATGATTGTATTGAGCACTCTACAGGAAACTTCACTGAGAAGGGGAAGGAGGATCACAGGCACAATGTGTGTGGGGTGGAGTGAGAATATCACCAAAATAAAAATGAACCCCCTTATGTGATTTTGAGATAGGTTAATTTTAGAATAAAATGATTTTCTTTATATTACCTCTAAGTGATCAATTTAAAATACACCAATACGGGCTTCCCTGGTGGCGCAGTGGTTGACAGTTCGCCTGCCAATGCAGGGGACACGGGTTCGTGCCACAGTCTGGGAAAATCCCACATGCCGCGGAGCGGCTGCACCCGTGAGCCATGGCCGCTGAGCCTGTGCGTCTGGAGCCTGTGCTCTGCAACGGGAGAGGCCACAGCAGTGAGAGGCCCGCGTACCGCAAAAAAAAAAAAAAAAACATTTCTAGGACAGTTAAAGCGGTAAATTCAGAATACCAGTTGCAGGTGTTCATACAGAAATATACACACAATTTATTTTTTTATTCAATAAAAATTCTTTTAGCATTTACTCTATACTAGAAGCTTTCCTAGGCCCTGGGGATGCAGCAGAAACAAAAATAGGTAATATCTATGCTCGTTAGGAGCAGATATTCTGAGGTAGATACATAAATTCATTTGCCTACCAAAGCTTTGTTAAACTGTTTTTAAAGAACTTCCTTTCTCCATCACAAACTAATATGACCTAGAGTTTGCTACCTTAAGGGAACATACTCAATCTGATTGTCAGACTCAAGAAGTATGGAATCTGTTTTATCTATCATGTACATGCCAGAGTGCCTTATTATTATTTAATGATGGTATTAAATTGAATTAAATTGAATCAAGCTGAAATAAATAAAATTTAAATAAAATTTAAATAAATCAAATTTAATTGGATGTAATAAAATAGATGTTATTGCATTGCTAAAAATCCTAACTCAAAAACCAGGAATATCTCCATTAAAAATTAATATCATTTTTGGATTGGGTTGTTTGTTTTTGATATTGAGCTGTATGAGCTGCTTGTAAATTTTGGAGATTAATCCTTTGTCAGTTGCTTCATTTGCAAATATTTTCTCCCATTCTGAGGGTTGTCTTTTCGTCTTGTTTATGGTTTCCTTTGTTGTGCAAAAGCTTTCAAGTTTCATTAGGTCTCATTTGTTTATTTTTGTTTTTATTTCCATTTCTCTAGGAGGTGGGTCAAAAAAAGGATCTTGCTGTGATTTATGTCATAGAGTGTTCTGCCTATGTTTTCCTCTAAGAGTTTTAAAGTGTTTGGTTTTACATTTAGGTCTTTAATCCATTTTGAGTTTATTTTTGTGTATGGTGTTAGGGAGTGTTCTAATTTCATACTTATACATGTAGCTGTCCAGTTTTCCCAGCACCACTTACTGAAGAGGCTGCCTTTTCTCCACTGTATATTCTTGCCTCCTTTATCAAAGATAAGGTGACCATATGTGCGTGGGTTTATCTCTGGGCTTTCTATCCTGTTCCATTGATCTATATTCCGGTTTTCATTCCAGTACCATACTGTCTTGATTACTGTAGCTTTGTAGTATAGTCTGAAGTCAGGGAGCCTGATTCCTCCAGCTCCGTTTTTCTTTCTCAAGATTGCTTTGGCTATTCAGGGTCTTTTGTGTTTCCATACAAATTGTGAAATCCAAAAATGAGCAGAAGACCTAAATAGTCATTTCTCCAAAGAAGATATACAGATTGCCAACAAACACATGAAAGGATGCTCAACATCATTAATCATTAGAGAAATGCAAATCAAAGCTACAATGAGATATCTGGGCTTCCCTGGTGGTGTAGTGGTTAAGAGTCCACCTGCCGATGCAGGGGACACGGGTTTGTGTCCGAGTCTGGGAAGATCCCACATACCGCAGAGCAGCTAGTCCCATGAGCTATGGCCGCTAAACCTGCATGTCTGGAGCCTGTGCTCCACAGCAGGAGAGGCCACAACAGTGAGAGGCCTGCGTACTGAAAAAAAAAAAACTACAATGAGATATCATCTCACACTTGTCAGGATGGCCATCATCAAAAAATCTACAAACAGTAAATGCTGGAGAGGATGTGGAGAAAAGGGAACCCTCTTGCACTGTTGGTGGGAATGTAAATTGATACAGCCACCATGGAGGTTCCTTAAAAAACTAAAAATAGAACTACCATACGACCCAGCAATCCCACTACTGGGCATATACCCTGAGAAAACCATAATTCAGAAAGAGTCAAGTACCACAATGTTCATTGCAGCTTTATTTATAATAGCCAGGACATGGGAGCAACCTAAGTGTCCATCAACAGATGAATGGATAAAGAAGATGTGGCGCATATGTACAATGGAATATTACTCAGCCATAAAAAGAAACGAAATTGAGTTATTTGTAGTGAGGTGGATGGACCTAGAGTCTGTCATACAGAGTGAAGTAAGTCAGAAAGAGAAAAACAAATACTGTATGCTAACACATATATAAGGAATCTAAAAAAAAAAAAAATGGCCATGTAGAACCTAGGTTCAAGATGGGAATAAAGACGCAGACCTACTAGAGAATGGACTTGAGGATACAGGGAGGGGGAAGGGTAAGCTGGGACAAAGTGAGAGAGTGGCATGAACATATATACACTACCAAACGTAAAATAGATAGCTAGTGGGAAGCAGCCGCATAGCACAGGGAGATCAGCTCGGTGTTTTGTGACCACCTAGAGGGGTGGGATAGGGATGGTGGGAGGGAGGGAGACTCAAGAGGGAAGAGATATGGGGACATATGTATATGTATAACTGATTCACTTTGTTATAAAGCGGAAACTAACACACCATTGTAAAGCAATTAAACTCCAATAAAGATGTAAAAAAAAAAAATTAATACCAAAACCAGATAAAGACATTACAAGAAAGGAAAACTATAGACAAATATCTCTCATGAACAGAGATGCAAAAACCCTCAGTACAATATTAGCAAACCAAATTCAGCAATATATAAAGAGAATTACATATCATGATTAAATGGGATTTATTCCAGTTATATAACTGGTATATCAACAAATGATATTCAATTAATGCAATCAATCATATAAACAGGCTAAAGAAGAAAACTTATTAAAAAAAAAAGTATTTGACACACCCTAACCTCCATCTACGATAAAAAACAAACAAACAAACAAACAAAAAAAACACTTTCAGCAAAACTGGGGATGAAAGGGAAGGAACATCCTCAGCTTGGTAAGTAGCATCTATAAAAAAAACCTACAGTTAACATCATACTCAATGGTGAGAAACTAGATGCTTTCTCACTAAGACTGGAAACAAGGCAAGGATATCCTCTCTCATAACTCTTATTCAACATTGTACTAAAAGTTCTAGCAAACATAATAAGACAAAAAATGGAACTAAAATATATACAGTCGCTGAAGTAAGAAATAAAAATTATCTTTTTTAGAGATGGCATGATTGTCTATGTGGAAAATCCCAAAGAATCAACAGAAATCTCCTGCAATAAACAAGTGATTATAGCAAAAACCCAGGGTAGAAGGTTAATATACAAAAGTCGATTGCTTTTCTATATACCAACAATGAAAACTTGAAATTTAAAACACAATACCATTTACATTAGCACCAAAAATAATAAAATAATCAGATATATATCTTACAAAATATGTAAAGGATCTATATGAGGAAAACTGTAAAACTCTGATCAAAGAAATTAAGGAATATCTAACTAAATAGATATTTCATGTTCATGGATAGGAAGACTCAATATTATTAAGACATTAATTCTTCCCAACTTGATCTATAGTTTCAAGGCAATCCAGATCAAAATCCCTGAAAGCTATTCTGTGGATATCAATAAATTCATTCCAAAATTTATATGGGGAGATAAAAGACCCAAAATTCCCAGTGCTATTTAAAGATGAAGAACAAGTTAGAGGACTGACACTGCCTGACTTCAAGACTTAAAGTTACCAAGACAGCATAGATTTGGCAAAAGAATGATACTTAGATCAATGAAACAAAAATGGAAAAAAAGATAGTCTTTTGAACAAATGGTACTGGACTAATTGGACATTCATATGCAAAATAATGAATATAGATATAGGACTTACACCTTTCACAAAAATTCACTACAAATAGATCTTGACCTAAATGTAAATTGAAAAACTATAAAATTTCTAGAAGATAACACAGGAAATATCTAAGTGACCTTGGTTTGATGATGAGTTTTTAGATACAACATTAAAAGCAAGATTATTATAGAAAATAATTAATAACTTGGCCTTATTAAAATTGAAAACTTTTGCTCTGCAAAAGACATTGTTAAGAAAATTTAAAAATCAGCTGCATGCAGTGAGAAAATACTTGCAAAACACATATCTGATAAAGGACTTGTATCTAAAATATTCAGAGATGTCTTAAAACTCAACAATAAAAATAAAACAACCCAATAAAAAATGGTAAAAGAATCTGAATATATACTTCATCAAAGAAGATATACAGATGGCAAATAAGCATATGAGAGGTGCTTATTTTTCACTAGGGAGTTGTAAGTTAAAGCAACGAGGTACGTATTAGAATGACTGAAAATTTTTAAAAGTTGACAACAAATGCTGACAATGAAATACAGCAACAAGAACTCTTGTTTATTGCTGGTAGGAATGCAAGATGGTACAGCCATTCTGCAAGACATTTTAGTACCTTCTCACAAAGCTAAACATAGTGTTACCATATCATTCAGCCATCATGCTTCTAAGTGTTTACCCAATTGACTAGAAAACTTATGTACACAAAATATCTGCCCTTAAATGTTTATAACTATTTTATTTATAATTACCCCAAATTGAAAGCAACCAAGATGTTCTTCAATAAATGAGTAGGTAAACTAGTACATCCAAGCAATGGAATACCACTGAAGGATAAAAAGAAATTATCTACCATGCTACAAAAAGACGTGGAGGAACCTGAAATGCATATTGCAAGTGAAAGAAGATAGACTGGAAAATGCTATAGAGTATATGATTCCAATTATATCACATTCTGGAAAAGACAAAACTAGAGTGACATAAAAGATCACTAGTTGCCAGGGCTCAGGGTGATGGTGGAAGAAACAAATAGGTGAAGTACAGGGTTCAAATTAAAACATTTTTTAAATTAATAAAACCCCATTCTTATGGAGCTCAAAATGACACAGGAGCCAACTAAAAGAGCTCCTAAAGGCCAGAGCTGCAAAAATTGAGGCAATAAAATAAATAAATTAGTATTGGATTATAACTCAAAGGATAAAATAAATATCCATGAGTCCACCTGATATAAATAAATGAATAAATAAATAAACAAGTTCCCATGCAGAAGAATTCCACATAAATTATGTAGATACTCCACCCTAATGGAGGGGGACTTAACTCCGCATCCTTAAGTATAGGGTGCATATAGTGACTTTCTTCCAAAGAGTACAGTATGGAAATAAGGGGGAAAGAGTAACAGTGGAGAAACCTGACAAACATTACTTCTGCCTGGTGACCCAGGTCAATATCAATGGTCATAAATCATGTAGATTTTATGCGCCCTTGATATGATATAATAAAAATGACATGCCTTACCTCTGTGAACTTCCTCCCCAAAACACATAACCCCAGTGTAATCATGAGAAAAACATCCAATTCCAATAGAGGGTCATCCTACAATATATCTAATGAGTACTCCCCAAAACTGTCAAGGTCATCAAAAACAAGGAAAGTCTGAGAAATTACCAAAGCCAAGAGGAGACTAAGGAAACATGACCCTAGAACAGAAAAGGGATAATAAGTAAAAGCTAAGGAAATCTGAATAAATCATGGACCTCAGTTAATAATAATATATCAGTGTTGGCCCATTAATTGTAACAAATAGATGATGCTAATGTAAAATATTAACAATAGGGGAAACCATGTGTGGGGTTGGGGGGTGGGAGGAGGGTTATGGGAACTGCCTGTACTATCTGCTCAATCTTTCTGTAAACCTAACACTTTTCAAAAAATAGTCTATTAATTAAGATTCTAATATTCTGACTAACCCATTGATGCAAACTTTAATATAAGTAAGATCTATTTTTGGAACCAACATAGCTACTAACCGGACCATGGACCTTAGTGAGGCGCACTAAAAGGCAGTGCCAAGAAGATCCATTCTGAAGGAATTTGGCATCTTTACTAATTTATTATGAAAACTACAATACTACAATTCTCTATGAAACCAGTTCTAATCAGAATATAGTCTCCTCCATAGTCTTGCAACCAGCACTACCCTAGCCCTTCCTTCCCATTCACAGCTAATCTTGGAAGATTTCTCTGTATTCACTGTCTCTATCTCCTTATTTTCCATTCATTCTTTAATCCACAGTCATCTGGCTTCTGCCCCAATTGCTCTCCCAAGGTCAATAATGGTTTACCTAAACTAGTAGGCATCCACCCATTATCTCATTTTATTTTTTGGAAGTATCTGACACATTATCCATTTCTTTACTTTTAAAATACTTTCTTCCTTTGTGTTCATCACATTTTCCCTTCCTGGTTTTCTTCCTACATCTCTTGGACTTTCTTGGGGTGTGTGTGTATGTGTGTGTCTGTGTGTGTCTTTGTGTGTCTGTGTGTCTGTGTTTCATTCCTATTCTGTCCTTAAATGTTATTGTCCTTTAAGTTCAGTTAAGCTAATTCTTTTCACTCTACAATTACTTTCTTTGTGTGGTTACCTTTACTTTGAAGGTTTTAGTAACTACTATAGGTTGATATATACCAAATATCAATTTCCTGTCCAGGGCTCTCCTGAGTTGGGGAAAACATTATCCTACTTACACTGGTATCTCCACTTTGAAGTTCCACTCACGTATCAAATTTAAGAAGTTCTAGACTAATCTATCATCTCCTTTTCCCCCAAACTCCTTATCCTCCTTATAGTCTCTATCTCAGTATAGAGTATCACCATTATCTACTCAAGACAATATTGTAGTCATTATAATCAACTTTATCCTCACTTCCAATATTAAATCATTCTTCAATTTTTCTCAACATACCTCCTAAAAATTTCTCAAATTCATCAACATCTATCCATCCTGAGAACCACCGTCCTAGTTTAAGCCTTCATCGTTTACCTCAGTTCCTACAATAGGCTCACACCAGTCTCCATATCTCCAGGCTTTTTCCCTCCAATCCATTCCCCACTCTATCTCATCATTCCCTACTTCAAGACATTTTAATGATTGTCTTTTGCTATTGGTTTGAGGCCCAAATGATTAAATTTTGCTAAAGGGTCCTTCATAATCAGGACCCTGCTTAAGGTGCATTTCCTTTTCTACTTCTTTCCCTACTCCCCTACTTCCACCACACACCTATGTCAACTGCCTCCAGTTCCTCAAACACCTATGCTGCTCACTCTGCCTTCATTATTACTCTACCTAACTCTCATTTTCACTAACCTTAACTTTAGTCTTAGGCCTAAATAGTTCTTCTTTCAAGAATCCTTCTCTGAATACTCAAATCTCTGATAAGTAGCCTCTCCTATATATTGATACAGAGCCTTTTACTTTTGCTCTCAAAACCCTTGGGACACACACACACACACACACACACACACACACACACACTATTTCAAATTTCCTGATAACTTATCTCTACTGCTAATTAAACTCCAAGCTCTGGGAAGGTAATGAGAATGTCTATATTATTGATTACTCTCTCCCCAAGAATATCTAGGACAATGGCTGACACTGAGAAAATGTTTGACGGATGGATTTATGGATGGATGGTTGAAATAACTCAGAAACAACTTGAAATGTGGAAAATCTATTTAAACGTTTATATATATATATATATATATATATATATATATATATAAACCTCTCTGGACTGGGTTACGGCTTGCCTAACACTTTTGATTCTAATACATTTTCTCAGAAATAGCCTTCGTTTCTGTGTGTATGAAAAATTCACAAAGAATACCCACTGTATCCCAGGTTTAAAGTGAGGATTTAAAGTGAGGATTTTCGTATTATTGCTTTAGGTTGCAATAGTCACATAATTACATAATACCATGTTTGAACTACACATGAATGGACAAGACCAAAATTCCAAGACATCAAAGGACTCAAGTTTGACAATAACAGCTTGGAAGCAATCAGAGAATGGTGAAGGAAAGAACTGTCAGCAAATGAAGGATAACAGTGGGATTTAACCAGTACATATCATGGGGCTATGACTGCAAATTCAATATGGGCTGTATAAATAGCTATAGAAGCCAGAATGAACCCCTGGCTCACGTAGCCTTTAGACTTGACAACTGGACAGTCCAGGAAGACTTCAAAGCTTCAAGGAATAGACCTAGAGTAGATTAGGAAAGTTTGAGTATTAGTAACAGCAAATATATATAGAATAATAGGGGCAAGATCAAAGATGTTCTATCATGCTTATGCACAGGAGAGGATTGAGAAACAAAATATGGGGTGAAAAAATTGGGGAGTCAAAGATCCATAAGGTATCTTCTCCAAATCAGCTTTTTTCATTCAAAAGCAACAATAGCTAAATCATTTCAAAATGCTTTATTTTTACTTTTTTCTTTTGGTTATACTTAAAAGTAAATAAAAATCCTACATAAAAACTACTACTAAATATTTTACTTTTAAAATGTATAATCGTACTGTCTTATGTTACAAAGACAAAATGACATTAATGATAAAGTCAATGTTAACACAAATTAAAAGTAATAGAGTTTCTTTTGACTTCTACTCTAAAGCCTATTATATTACTCATTATTGGGCTTTTTGTAAATGAAGACTATCAAAGAGGGAATGGTTGTTGATATTTTATCAGTTTTGAAATTCTACCACTAACATTTTCCTTCACTGATGTTATTTCCACTTAGATTATTCACAAAATAGTTGGGTTAGGAAACAACTCTATTTTATGCTTATCCCAAATGTTTTAGACACTCTAGGTCTAAAGATCCAAATCACCAAGTTGTTGCAAATCCTCCACTTGATCTTTTCTGTATAAATCTGACCTACCACATGTTCAATATCATTGAAAACCTCTTGAGTCCAGGAGTATGACACCGCTTTTCTTTTTTATCTCCCGTGTGTGGCATAGTAATAAGCAAAGGAAATTCTCATAATAAGTGCCCAAAAAGTATTTGTTTGGTAAATGAGTGAACCAGAAGGAAGAGAAATAAGTCCCTTAATCCTTGTCTCACCTTGTGCCAGGTATTATGCCTAGATAAAAAGAATGGATTAGAACATACTTGACCACCTATCTTTACCTATAATAACAAGCTACTGAACTGCTAATTTCTGAAAGGTGTGAGATAACCTGGTACATCTTTTTTTTTTTTAATTCTTTTCTTGATTTACTTCTAGGAGTTCGACATTTTCTCATTATCTCTCTTTTCCTTCAGCCATTTGTGCATATACTTGCTTTTAAAACATAAAGTTGTTACAAATTCTATGGTTTAGAGTTCTCTTTGATGAAGAAGGCTGTACTCAACAGATTAATGATATTAACTTATTTAATAATACCTTATGTTTAAATAAATTATAAGAAATGCAGTTCATTTGTTTATTTTTTGTCCTCGACTCTGTACAGGTTGTTAATACATAGGAAGGAATCAGAGCAAACTCATTTGTGCCTCAGGAACTAGAGTTGAGCTCTTCTCCCAGTGCTGAATATTTATTTGAATTTCCATGCAGAGTCAAGTGCCAATTACATTAAAACAATCTAGACATCTTTAAAATCTAAAGGCCCATTCACTAGGTAAGTTGGACTCCAACATTTATGGAAATAGTGATTTCACAGAAGTCTGTAGTAACTTGTTCCCTCACTTAGGGTGCTCAGTGAACTAAATAACCAGATGCAAAATTTTATGGGAAAAATTATATTAGGTAGCCATAGGTGGAAACATCTAACTTCTCAGCTGGTTTCTCCTAAATAAAGACAATTAAGTATCATGAAACAAAATCTATAATTAGGTTTATGTCCACCAAAGACTAATTTTAGAAAACAGAACAACTTGTTCATTTAAATTTATAAAAAATGAGAATTTGCTTTAGTGTTTAAGTTTGCTCCTTTAACTCTTAAATTCCATCAGATCTTATTCTTTGAATTTGAGTCTTGGGCATTCTTCTACAATTTGTTTAACTGAATATTCTCTGAGGGTAGATTGTGTGTGTGTGTGTGTGTGTGTGCTTCTTTGATTTTGTTTTTACTCAATCCAGATACACTTCATCTAACTTCCTCTCCACATTTCCATTTGTTTTGTAAAAATAACTTAAAGCATGTGTATAAAGTTGAATGGAGTTCATTGTGGGAATACATAAGATTTTGGTGAGAAACTTCCCTTGGTTTTTATGAAATATTACATCTTTTTAAAAATTTGTAGACAAGTTTTTGAAGCTACTTATTCTTGGTTTATGGATATACTACCCAATTTTCTAAAATAGATTTATCTAGTTAATTATGCTCTGTTTATATCAGTTGTGACATTCACTGTCACTTCATAACGTAATTTTTTAAATTTCAGCACATAAGAGGTCCCACATTAGGTACATTTATTCAAATCTGGGTACTGTGACAAGTTTTTATGATATTGCTACAGCCCATAGAAAAAACCTTGAGTCCTACACTAGTTTTCCTTAAGGTTTCACATGGTGGTGGCTGATGCTCCTCATTTAGATGTGAATGTTCAAAACTGTAACTTTTCCTTATGGCAAACTTGATCAAAAATTTTAAAACCATTATTTTAAAGGTAGTATTTTCTCAACAACTTTTAAAAATGAATGCCTTGGGTAAACTTTACTACTGATTCATAACATTTATTTTTAACACATTTTATTTCATGTTTTACATGAGCTTCAGCTAAGGTATGAAGTCAGTCTCACAAGACTAAAATCAAATGCTGGCAGGGCTGTGCTCTGTTCTGGAGCCTCCAGGGAAGAATCTGTTTCCTATTCACTCAAGGGGGTAAGTGGCTGACAGAATTCAATTCCTTTGCAGTGTGGATATAAGATCTCTGGGGTTTTTTTACATCTTTATTGGAGTATAATTGCTTTACAATGGTGTGCTAGTTTCTGCTTTATAATAAAGTGAATCACTGAGGACTGTTATCAGCTTTTAGAGGCTGCCTGCATTCCCTGGGTTTTGGTCCCCTTCCTCTATCTTTAAAAGCCACAGCAGTGAGTCCTCATACTTCAAGTCTCCGCTACCTCTTCTTCCATCATTACATCACTCTAACTGACTCTTCTGCCTCACTTTTCTGACTTTCAGGACCTATATGACTATATTTGGCTCACATAGATAATCTGGGATAATCTCTGTATTTTAAGTTCCATAGCCATAATTTCATCTGCCAAGTCCCCTTGCCATGTTTCATAACATATACAAGCATAAGACTAGAGGGCAAAGATCATGAGAGTTAAAACTTTGCCTCTCTCAATGACATACATTCAAAACCACTTACAGAAGCATTGTGTGCAATAGTAAAAAATTAATGAAAACAACCAAAATGCATACCAAAGGGAACTGATTAAATTTATGGAAACTCATACAATGGAATATTGTTCAGTTGTAAATAAAGTGAGGAAGAGCTTTATTTTACCATATGGAATGTTCTCCAAGACTTTTGTTGTTGTTGAATTATAGTTGATGTACAATAGTATATGTTACAAGTGTACAATAAAGTGATTCAGTTTTTAAAGGTTATACTCCATTTATAGTTATTATAAAATAATAGCTATATTCCCTGTGTTGTACAATATATCCTTCTTTGTAGCTTATTTTATGCATAATAGTTTGTACCCTTAGTCCCCTATGTCTATTCCTATTTTGCTCCTCCCTATTCCCTCTCCCCACTGGTAACCACTAGTTTGTTCTCTATATTGTGAGTCTCCTTTTTTGTTATACTTACTTGTTTGTTATTATTAAGTGGAAAAAAAGGAGCAGAAGTGTAATGTTATATATTATGTTATGGGATTTTTTTCTGTGAAATAAAACAAAGGAAATAAAGATCATAGTTTTGTTTTTAAAAAAGGTATTTCAAGTGAAATTAAAAATATATAAAGGGTTTGTAACTTTCATAGGTTACAATTTAACTTCAGCAAAATTTTGAAAAGATGGCTAGACAAATCAGTATGAATCTTTTTTTTTTTCATAGTTAAAGGGCTTAAGCAAGAGAGGAAAACTGGACTAAAATTAAAGTTAGACATGAAATTGCCTACAAAGAGAGCTGTATATCTTTTGCAGGTTCTAAACAAGTATATCACTTTCTCTTTCAGTTCCTTATGCATGCTATACATGAGTGGTTTGCTGCTGTCTAAGGATGTGGTAATAACTAAGAAAACCGCAGAATATTATTTTAAATTAGATTATCATGTTATTCTTTGGATCAAATCAATATTTTTGAGGTAAGTATATTATAAAGTTGAATTATAGTTTTAAGCCTTAAATGCAAAAAGATAAATTCAAATTCCAGCAAGTGGCATTTTTTGACACCTCCAAAATATATGAGGAATTTTCTACAATCTCTCTCTGAATAAGACTAAGTTTACTTTTGTTCTATTTATGTATGAAAGTATGTATTATATATGTATGTATTTTTGGTAACAACAAATCATGTTTCTTTGTTTATCTCTTATTATCTTTTTGCCTGTCTCATCAATATTTCAGGCTCAATATATCCAAAGTCAGAAAAATATTTCCCTTTTCTACCCTGCCCCAGGTCCCAAGTTTATCTCTTTTTCTGATGTCTCTATTTCTGTTAATATATCAGTCTTAGTTTATTAGGGCTGCCATAACAAAATATCACAAACTGGATGACTTACACAATAGAAATTCATTTTCTCACAGTTCTGGAAGCTGGACAACTAGGATCAAAGTGCTGGCAGTGTTGCTTCCCTATGAGGCCTTTCTCCTTGGCTTGCAGGCGGCCACCCTCCTGCTGCCTTTTCATGTGGTTGTCTCTCTGTGCTCATGCACCCCTGGTCTCTCTCTCTCTCTCTGTCCTAATTTCTTCTTCTTATCTGACACCAATTGGATTGAATTAGGGTTCACCCTAATGGCCTCAGTTAAACTTAATTACCTTTATAAAGGTCCTATCTCCAAATACAGTCACATTCTGAGATACTGGGGACTAGGACCTTGACATATGAAGTTTAGAAGAACAAAATCGAGCCCATAACTACCCCAAAATGCTAATCATCCAAAACTCAAATTCTTTCTGACTCCTCTCTCTCTTCCTCTTTCCATTCAAATATGTTTTGTATAAATCCTTCTGTAACATTTTTCCCTACTCTCCGTATCCACTCTGTTGGAAATTTCTTATCTAGACTAGTACTATAGGATGCTAACAAACTCTCCAATACTCTCTTACACATTTACTGCTAGATCTATCTTTCTGAAACTTAGCAGTAATAATGCTACATCAACTCAACATCCTATGGTGACACCTAAATTATTGCCTAATAATAACTTAGACTGCTTTTTAAAGATGACCTTAGACTGCCTTTTAAGGCCTTTCCTGATCTCTTTCCAAAGAAGTCTCCAGTATTATGTCCCTTGACTCTCTGCAGAATCTTTAATCTTTAAAACAGTGTATTTTATATTGTGGGCTAAAAAACTATTGGTAAGTCATAAAACTAATTTCAACCAGCATTTGAGAAACCAAAGAATAGAATGAAATGAAATGGAATAAAATGGAATGGAATAGATCAGAATAATACTAAAAAGAATATCTAAACATTCATGCATGTTATAAAGTTTTAGTTCAGACTTATTTTTCTTTCCCATCAAGCTATTCTTTGAGACTTTCCTGAGCTTTTTATTTTATGCCTTTCTTTGAATATTTTCAAGAAGATACTATTACTTCATAGGTAATTAGATTGTACAACATATTAATATAAATTACACTGATCTCCCAAGCAGTCATTGTTTTTCATGCACACAAGTACCTGCTTTCTGAAATCTTTCCTCTGACTACTGACTGGAAGGTGGGTTCAGAACCTACAAGTGTGCCACATGACAACTGTGCACAGCAGCATGACAGCAGTGAAAGCATTAAGAACACCATATTTCTCAGCATTATTAGATTTCAAAACCTCTTAAGCACCCATCACTGGGCAATTTTTAATTTAACACTGAATGAACCTGAGCTATTAGTCATGTACAAGTGTTACTGCAGGTACTTAAAGAGATTTGTGTTGGTTAATCATCAACAGAGCCAAAGTGCTACAAACCAAGGACAAAATGAAGGCCTAGGAATGAAAGCCTCTCTGAATACTGGGAACAGAAGTGAAGTCTGAGTGTTACAGCAAATAGTGGGATGGGAGGCCCTTCTTTAGCGGAATAAGGTAAGAACATAACAAAATCTCAGGTCCAGAGAAAGGAGAGCCATGGAGAACAGAAAGTTATTTCTGGGATGTTTTATTTTTGAAAGGAAAGAAAATTCAAGCAATGCCATATAATTAAAACTAATTTTAAATGATTGTATCTATCCAGTGATGTTGCAAACTAGCCTGTGATTGTTCCAGAAATAAAGTAGATGGAGCTGAGTCATCTCTCCCCTGGCAGTCCTTGTTCTGTCTATATATATAGACATATAGATATAGATATAGATATAGATATAGATATAGATATATATAAACATCTTTATTGGAGTATAATTGCTTTACAATGGTGTGTTAGTTTCTGCTTTATAACAAAGTGAATCAGCTATACATATACATATATCCCCATATCTCCTTTTGAGTGACACTAAAGAGATTAGCAAGGCAGAGAGAAGTTTGTCTCACACAAATCAAAACATGGGCATATGTTCAAAGACTAATTTTTTTCTTTTTAAAAATATATAGAGGGCTTCCCTGGTGGTGCAGTGGTTGGGAATCTGCCTGCCAATGCAGGGGACACGGGTTCGAGCCCTGGTCTGGGAAGATCCCACATGCCGCAGAGCAACTAAGCCCATGAGCCACAACTACTGAGCCTGCGCGTCTGGAGCCTGTGCTCCGCAATGGGAGAGGCGGCGACAGTGTGAGGTCCACGCACCACGATGAAGAGTGGCCCCCGCTTGCCACAACTGGAGAAAGCCCTCGCACAGAAACGAAGACCCAACACAGCCAAAAATAAATAAATAAATTTATAAAAAATATATAGAAACATAGGATGAGGAATTAAATCTAGTTCAAGTCACACACAAATTGTCATTTGGGCTTTGGTGGAACTGAAAGGGTTAGCCAGGCAAGATTTGTGCTGGAAAGACATTAAAGAAAAAATATATATGTATTATATTGTGTTCATTATTGTCAACATAATCAAAAGACTCATGCTCAGACATTTATTATTTTTCTCTATTTTAAACATGTCTCTCTAAGATCTTGCTTTCAATTTCTACTTTGGATCAGTGGTTCTCAAATGCATAAGAATCACCTAGAGAGCTTGACAAAAGTGCATGCTTCAAGGCCATACTCAAGAAAATTCTGAAAAAAAGGTCTAGGATGGGACCCTGGAATCTACTTTTTTAAACCTGTTCCCTTGCCCTACATGGATGTTCCTTTCACCAACAAAGAATTTTATATCAAAGATGGTATACAGACCATATTTTCAGAAATATCACAGTAGATGCTGCTTAATTCCATCCCTTATGTACCTTTCTTAGCTACACAACCAACTTAAGATATTTACCAGACATGGGTATACTTCACCCTGACCAGGAAGAATATCTGCTACCTAAAGTGTGTGACCTAAAAGGCACCAAAATTTCCACTATGGCTAAGAAAAATTCTCTCCCTAGCCAGTCAATTCTCTTATTATTTAGTCTGGTTATTCCCTAGTAAGAATTATTAAAGGGTTATGCCAAAATATTGGATATCTTCAGAAGGTCACAATTTATCTGCCTGTATCGATTTGGAGCTGTCTTCTAATAGTTATGTGAGAGTGATTCCTTACTGTATCATTAGTAACTCTTCAAACTATTTGCATCAGAATCACCAGGGAGAATTGTTAAAACTGAAGGTTTTTGGTAACTATTAAAACCTACTCAATCACAAACTCCTGGTCATGACTTAAATATATTTACTTAGGAATTTTTAACAAACCCCTAGACTTTCTTGTGCACCACTACCAATCACTCTCTATGGAAGATTCAGAAGATAAATAAATTGCAATTTCTATTGAGCTATTCTTTCTACAACTTTGGAGCTAATACATAGCATTAAGAAAATGGGAAGTGGAATGAAAGGGAATGGGGGAGTGAGGGAAAACAAGTTAAATCTAAGGGAGATTCTGAAAGACAAGCCTAAATGTGAGGAGATTACTGCAGAAATAGTCTCCTAATTTCACAGCTTTACTATCACACCCAACTGGGATTTTAGTCCTGCTTTCTTGAGGTGAAGGAAGGTATCAGTTTCTGGGAGAACTTTTGCCTCCCATCATACGTCAACACTGGTAATAAAATCTGCACTGTAGCTGTGGTCATTTGGGATGATTTAGAAAGGACAGAGACAAGTCTGTCCTGTAGAACTTGAAAGATTTGATTCACCTGACCTTGAATATATACCATGATTATCATGAATTTAAGCAAAAAAATAATCTTAAGAAGAATCTAAAGGAATTAATAAAGCACAGTACAATTTTTGAGAGAAGCAATGAAGGCTGATATTTATGGGCAGCATTGGATGGTAGGGCCCCACCCATAAGTGATGATGTGCTCCACAGTAAAATAAGTGCTGTGAGGTTATTGCTTCAATACAAACAGGTTCCAAGGAGCCATGACACTGTGAGTAATAACAACATTGCTGACCTTTTCTCACGGTGGGAGAAATAAACTTAGACAAGAGTGATGTACTGACAATAAAAAAAAAAAAATAAAGAAATGGTTCCTAGACCAGAGCATAAAGAGGTGCTGCTTGGACCCTATAACAAATCTTCACATGTACATGTACAATAAACAAATAAGTAAGTACCTCTTCCTAACCCTATTATTTCAAGTCATCATTGATAATTGCTATTCTTCATATAGGACCATGAATTTTGTAAAGTATTTGTAATCAAATTGATTATATAGACATGTGCCTATAAAAATATTTACCTGAGGGACCCCAAGCCCTAGTGGTGACCTTGGTTCCCAATTCCTTCCAAGTACATGTCTGTCCCTCCGTCTCTGTCTTTCTCTCTTTCTTCTGCTACCTGTCTCTCCACTCTACTCTAAGTTACATCTTGTAACCAGCACTGAGGCTGGAGTGGAGGACTCCATCTATGGTCTTATCTAGTGACTTTACCAAACCTTGATATGTATTTGTGGAGCACAATACATAGAACTCAAGAAATCATGTCCTGATTTTTTTTAAAAAAATAACCATTGTTGAAGTTTGGAAACTTACCATAAGGCCGCAGGATATACATATCTTCCTGATGAAGTTAGTCTTCTCTTTCTGATAAAGCTAATTAATTAATAAGTTTGCTGCCTGAATATTCAAAAGTTGTAACCAGGTGATTGGAATAGAATGGGCTGAGAGACTATTTTGACATTATTTCAAGTTATTCTTTCATTGGAAAAGTATTGAGGTTGCTTGGAATTGCATATATGCTGGTGATGACTTCTGATTGTAAGATGCTAAAGGCTTCTAAATATTGAAAGCTGAGGGGGATTTAAAGCCATCATAATTTAGCTTTGGAAATAAACTTTGTGGAGAGCAAATTAATCATAATTAACACTGAGACAGCATAGAGAAAGACATCATCAATTCATGACCTAGAGTGTATTTCTTGAAATCTTGCTTACGATGGTATTTTCTTCTAAGATAGATAGATAAATAGATAGATAAATAATTTGAGGTTAATAAGTACTCTATTATAGTTTTAATAAATATTTCTATGCATTTTTGTCAAAAATACCTTTTAGGCTGGATAGGTTTTTTTACTTCATCACATTATCCTGCACTAGAGGAATAAAGAACTGCTAAGGTTATTGATTTAGTGAAAGCCATTAATTTGGCAAAGTGCTTTCGAGAAATCAATTAGTGAAGGTCTGACCTTTAGATCCAAACTGTTCTTATCAACCTATAAATAAACAAAAAGCTCCCTTCTGAGTCCCATGCTTTCTCAGACATAAGCCCAGTCTAATTCCACCACCTAAATTTTGCTCTGGCATCCTCTCTCATCTCCTGTCTTCACAATCCTTACCTTTCTGCTCCCATTAAATTCTAATACCTGCCTCTGGTAAGAGTAAAAACAAAGGGTGCTCAGCAGAGACCTAGATAACCAATAAGTCAAGGTCAGTGGTCCCAAAGAAAGCCACTTTATGTTTCTCCTTAGAAGAATAAGGCTGCTGAAAAAAAAGAAAAGTAGATTTTACAAAATGGGAAATGGAAAACATATTGCATGTATTTAAAATGAATGATTTGAATATAAAGAAAATCCCTTTCTCCCTCAGTTCACTCTTCTTCCACCATGAAGGCATGAAACTTTAGAAGGAGTCAAGAGGGCTATAAGACATAAGAAAATTTTCAACTATTCCAAATCATTATCCATATGTGGATTTTAAAAACCATTACTCCTATGAGATTGCTTTTCATTTATAAGGCTCCATGGGGCATTCTTTGGTCTTATATCCTGTATTCCTCCTTTGTCTGGATGTTATAAAGCAGTACAGAAACTCCATAGTTCATTCTGATGAATACCTTTATTTACTTGGGAATATGATCTTCATCTCAGAAGGACTAGATGTAACATTTGATACAAAGGTCACCACTGCTATACTGCTTACAAATTATGATTTTTAATAGACTTTCTGCCTTACTCTTTACCCCCACCACTCATATATGCCTAGCATGAAAAGATCTGTTCTTCTGACAGGTTGAATATAAAACACTAGAGTTTTTGTTTAAATGAAAATCATTTTCAACGGGGCCTCTCAGTTCAATTAATAAATATGGAAACTTGATGGAAGCTGTTCCTTGTTACTGCTATTATGTTGCTCATCTGGAAATATGGTATTGTCAAATATATTTTCAATTTATCATACCCTATGGTAAAATATTTTAGACGAAAATTTCCTGTCCATCAGAGAGTATGGCCAGTTTTCAAATATGTACTGAGAATAATGTAAGTCAGCAAGATGTGATGGCCACATAGAAGAAAATTATGATCCCTGCTCTGTCCTGTCTAGTAGAACTCTATGAGATGTTATGCTCTCACAAAATACTAATAATAATAATAAATTATTATTTTTAAAATTGTATCTAGACTGGTCCGTAGTTTTGCACATTCAAAGGTCTGTAGAAGCCAAGTTGACCAGGAGACTAGAGAGCATGTTCTCCATCCCACTGAGTATCCACTATTGACTCCAGCCAATATTTGTCATGTAGCAATGTGGTCCTTGACTTGCCAATTCAAGGCAAGGAAATTTGGAAAATTCTGGGTTTTCCAAAATGTAACATCAGATTTCATATGTGAAATCTATCAATTTAGAAATGTTGGCCAGTAACTCAACTAAAAAAAGAAAACATTCTATGAACTAAACCACAAGCATGTGCAGGCCAGATGTGGCTGGCAAGCCATCAGTCTACAAGCCCTAGTCTAGTTAAGTGATTTTAACCTTGCTTATTACCAGCATCACTCAATTATTTGTGGTTTCTGCATTTAACATTCACCCCTCTATCTGTCTGCCTCCCTCTTCTATTTAATTACTGGATGTGATGGGCTCTTCATCATTTTGATTCCCAGAAGATGCCTCCGAACCTATGGAAATGCACTTATCCAAGCTCATGATCATGATGAAAAGACAAGAAATAAGCCCTGACATAAATCCGCTTATACAGAAGGATACAACTTTGTGATGATGAGAAAACATAAATAGACAAGTGATTGAAAGAAAACATACTAAAATGTCTCCAGTGTATACCTCTGGGTAGTGAGAGGATGAGTATATTTTGTTAAATGAATTTCTGTGTTTTGGACAATAAATGTATATTATGTATGTAACAATTGAAAGAGTTTTCAGAGTATACTTCTCCTAGAAGTTAAGGAGTGGGGATGTATGGGAAGAAGGAAATTAGGGAAAATCATATTTTTTCCAAAAAAGATTGACTGTGGTCATGCCTTTTCAAATACAATTTATCTCACTCATTTTTTTGAGTTATAAATGTTGTAAGAATAAAACTAATATTTACCAACAAATAGATGTCCAGTTCAGTTTTTTTAAAAGAGGTCAACCCACCTTGGTCACCTAACCTGTACCATTCAGGTACCATAAAAGGAAGAAATTGCTCTTAGAGTCTGCACAGCACATCCTGCATGGATCTATCTTTCATGCATGTACCATCTGAATTTTTGAGGCCCCACATATTGCCATGCTTACCTCAAGGACCCACTTTACTTTTATATGCACAGTTCACTTTGCAAGTGGAGAAAAATATGATTTGTCTGAGAATTCTCAAAAGAGAACATCCACAGAGTGGGCAGATCTATCTTGTGGAAACATGCCTGCATTGGTCATCAGAGTGCCTTCATTCCTTTAAGCTTCATCACATTCTTGCTAAAGTCAAATGCCTGCATTTTTGCAAAATAATGTTATCATAGTGTGGCCAACAAGGGATTAATTTCCAAAATATACAAACAGCTCATACAGTTCCATATCAAAAAAATAAACAACCCAATCAAAAAGTGGGCAGAAGACCTAAATAAACATTTCTCCAAAGGAGACATACAGATGGCCAAGAGGCACAAGAAAAGATGCTCAACATCGCTAATTACAATATTAGAGAAATGCAAATCAAAACTACAATGAGATACCATCTCACACCTGTCAGAATGGCTATCATCAAAAAGACTGCAACTAATAAATTCTGGAAAGGGTGTGAAAAAAGGGAACCCTCCTACACTGTTAGTGAGAATGTAAATTGGTACAGCCACTATGGAAGACAGAATGGAGGTTCCTTAAAAAATTAAAAATAGAGCTACATATGATCCAGAAATTCCACTCCTGGACCTATATACAGACAAGATACATCATGCACCCCAATATTCATAGCAGCACCATTTACAATAGCCAAGACATGGAAACAACCTAAATATCCATCAATAAAGAAGATGTGCCATATGTGTATATATATATATATATATATATATATATACACACACACACACACACAATGGAATATTACTCAGCCATAAACAAGAGTGAAATAATGCCATTTGCAGCAACATAGATGGACATAGAGATTATCATACTAAGTGAAGTATGTCAGACAGAGAAAGACAAATATATGACATCACTTATATGTGGAAACTGAAAAAGTGATACAAATGAACTTATTTACAAAACAGAAATAGACTCACAGACATAAAAAACAAACTTATCATTACCAAAGGGGTAGGGGAGGGGAGGGATAAATTAGGAGTTTGGTACTAACATATACACACTACTATATATAAAATAAACAGTAACGGCCTACTCTATAGCAAAGGGAACTATATTCAATATCCTGTAATAACCCATAATAGAAAAGAATTTTTAAAAGTATATATATATATATATATAGATATATATTCGTATATATATAATATATACATAGGTATATATGTATGTATAACTGAATCACTTTGCTGTACACCTGAAACTAACACAACACTGTAAATCAACTACACTTCAATTAAAAATAAAATTTTTTTAAAAGAATGTTATCATAGGCATTTGAAAATATTTTTTAAATAAATTAAGGCACACAGAGACTTATGCAGATAATTAGGCACATAAATTACATTGCATTTTCAAGTTTACTGTTGTATTGTAAATTTGTTTCTTATTAAAATTTAACCCTTTTTTATTGGAGTGTAACTGCTTTACAATGTTGTGTTTCTGCTTTACAACGAAGTGAATCAGCTATATATATATATATATATATATATATATATATATATATACACACACATACATATATCCCCTCCCTCTTGACCTCCCTCCCTCCCCACATCCCACCCATCTAGGTCATCACAGAGCACCAAGCTGAGCTCCCTGTGCTACACTGCAGGTTCCCACTAGCTATCTATTTTACTACATGGTAGTGTATTTATGTCAAACCTAATCTCCTAATTCATCCCACCCTCCCCTTCCCCCTCTGTGTCCACATATCAGTTCTCTACGTCTATGTCTCTATTCCTGGAACTAGGTTCATCTGTATCATCTTTCTAGATTCCACATACATGTGTTAATATACGATATTTGTTTTTCTGTTTCTGGCTTATTTCACTCTGTATGACAGACTCTAGGTCCATCCACGTCTCTACAAATGACCCAGTTTCATTCCTTTTTATGACTAAGTAAAATTCCATTGCATATATGTACCACATCTTCTTTATCCATTCATCTGTCTATGGACACTTAGGTTGTTTCCATGTCCTGGCTATTGTAAATAGTGCAGCAATTAACGTTGGGGTACATGTGTCTTTTTGAATTAGGTTTTCTCAGGGTATATGCCCAGTAGTGGGATTGCTGGGTCACATGGTAGTTCTATTTTTAGTTTTTTAAGGAAGCTTCATGTTGTTCTCCATAGTGGTTGTATCAATTTACACTCCCACCAACAGTGCAAGAGGGTTCCCTTTTCTCCACACCCTCTCCAGCATTTGCTTTTTGTAGATTTTTCAATGACGGCTATTCTGACCAGTGTGAGGTGATACCTCATTGTAGTTTTGATTTGCATTTCTCTAATAATTAGTGATGTTGAGCAGCTTTTCATGTGCCTCTTGGCCATCTGTATGTCTTCTTTGGTGAAATGTCTATGTAGGTCTACCACCCATTTTTTGATTGGGTTGTTTGTTTTTTTGATATTGAGTGGCACGAGCTGTCTGTATATTTTGGAAATTAATACTTTGCCCATTGCTTCAATTGCAAATATTTTCTCCTGTTCTGAGAGTTGTCTTTTCATCTTGTTTATGGCTGCCTTTTCTTTCAAGATAATCCCTTCTATCTTCCTTTCCCATAACCTATTCTCGTCTATCTTTTCTCTTTCTCCTTTTCCTTTTCTTTCTCCATTTTTCTCCCTGAAAGCTTCCAAAGGTAGCTGGGTGTAAGAAGAAACCCACATTTATTTATTGAAATACACCTTATCATTCATAATCAACAAGAGATAAGGACAAACTAAAATATATATATATTCATATACACACACACCTCTTAATATTTAATGCATCACTTAAGAGTGGATTTGACTACGAGTAACAAAACACTTAAGAATAATTTAAATAGAACTTATTTTTCTCAACAAGAAGTCCAAAGGTAGGCATTTTCTAGCATTAAGTTTAGCTTTTCTGAGATGCCATCAGGGACCCAGGCTCTTTCCATCCTTCTCCTCCACCATTTTAACAGTGTTCACTTTCATCTGCTTGCTTGTCACCTCATGGTTACAAGTTCTAGCTTGTAACCAGACATTACATCAAGAAAATATGAACAACAGTATCAGCTGCTTCACCCTTTCATCAAGAAAGATACACAGGGAGCTCTACTCAATACCCTGTAATGACCTATATGGGAAAAGAATATAAAAAAGAGTGGATATATGTATATGTATAACTGGTTCACTTTGCTGTACACCTGAAACTAACACAACATTGTAAATCAACTATACTCCAATTTTAAAAAATTAAATAAGAAAGAAAGAAAGATAAATTTTTCCAGAAATCCTTGCAGACATTCACTTCAATATCATTGGTTAGATTATATAACCTTTCAAACTATTAGAACTGTGTCACATGGCCAAACCTAGCTGCAAAGAAAGTTAGGAAAGGGAATATATACCTAGAGATACTGCTGAATCACACAAAATTCATGTTTTGTTAACAACAAGAAGAAGAAGATGATAGATATCAAATAAGCAAATAATAGTTTTTGCCACAGTGACTTATTTAAAGTGTAGCAAAAGCATTCCCTGATGTCATATACATTAACTCAACTAGGCTAACAGAGGACCCAGTATGACCCTTAGAAACCTATCTGAAGAATAAATTTAAATAATCTCCAGTTAGCATAATGGTTGTGCTTAGTGAAGTGGTACTTTTGAATTGCTTTGGTGCTTTTGAAGAAAATTCTCTTAGTATGTAAATTTTTTTCTTTCCAAAATTTTTGTCCCATTGAAACAGGATTTGCTTTGCAAAGGTAAACTTGAGCCCTGGCTACTCATATTTTACCAATTCAAAGCCATTAGAATGTGAATGTTCTTTTATTACTACACTGCTTTAAAACAAAGCATGATAATTTAGAGTGCTAAATTCAGGGACTTCCCTGGTGGCACAGTGATTAAGAATCTGCCTGCAAATGCAGGGAACAAGGGTTTGATCTCTGGTCCAGGAAGACCCCCCCATGCCGCGGAGCAACTGAGCCCGTGTGCCATAACTACTGAGCCTGATCTCTAGAGCTGGCGAGCCACAACTACTGAGCCCGCGTGCCACAACTACTGAAGCTCATGCACCTAGAGCCTGTGCTCCGCAACAAGAGAAGCCACCACAATGAGAAGCCTGCATACCGCAACAGAGTAGCCCCCACTTGCTGCAAATAGAGAAAGCCTGTGCGCAACAACAGAGACCCAACGCAGCCAAAAATTAATTAACTAATTAAATTTAGAGTGTTAAATTCAGAGATTGAAGTAGAATTTTTTTTTTTTTAACATCTTTATTGGGGTATAATTGCTTTACAATAGTGTGTTAGTTTCTGCTTTATAACAAAGTGAATCAGCTATACATATACATATGCTCCCATGTGTCTTCCCTCTTGCGTCTCCCTCCCTCCCACTCTCCCCATCCCACCCCTCCAGGCTGTCCCAAAGCCCCGAGCTAATATCCCTGTGCCTTGCGGCTGCTTCCCCCTAGCTATCTACCTTACTACGTTTGTTAGTGTGTATATGTCCATGACTCTCTCTCGCCCTGTCAAAACTCACCGTTCCCCCTCCCCATATCCTCAAGTCCGTTCTCCAGTAGGTCTGCGCCTCTATTCCTGTCTTATCCCTAGGTTCTTCATGACATTTTTTTCCTTAAATTCCATATATATGTGTTAGCATACGGTATTTGTCATTTTCTTTCTGACTTACTTCACTCTGTATGACAGACTCTAGGTCTATCCATCTCATTACAAATAACTCAATTTCATTTCTTTTTAAGGCTGAGTAATATTCCATTGTGTATATGTGCCACATCTTCTTTATCCATTCGTCCGATGATGGGCGCTTAGGTTGTTTCCATCTCCGGGCTATTGTAAATAGAGCTGCAATGAACATTTTGGTACATGACTCTTTTTGAATTTTGGTTTTCTCAGGGTATATGCCCAGTAGTGGGATTGCTGGGTCATATGGTAATTCTATTTGTAGTTTTTTAAGGAACCTCCATACTGTTCTCCATAGTGGCTGAACCAATTCACATTCCCACCAGCAGTGCAAGAGTGTCCCCTTTTCTCCACACCCTCTCCAGCATTTATTGTTTCTAGACTTTTTGATGATGGCCATTCTGACTGGTGTGAGATGATATCTCATTGTAGTTTTGATTTGCATTTCTCTAATGATTAATGATGTTGAGCATTCTTTCATGTGTTTGTTGGCATTCTGTATATCTTCTTTGGAGAAATGTCTGTTTAGGTCTTCTGCCCATTTTTGGATGGGGTTGTTTGTTTTTTTGTTATTGAGCTGCATGAGCTGCTTGTAAATTTTGGAGATTAATCCTTTGTCAGTTGCTTCATTTGCAAATGTTTTCTCCCATTCTGAGGGTTGTCTTTTGGTCTTGATTATGGTTTCCTTTGCTGTGCAAAAGCTTTGAAGTTTCATTAGGTCCCATTTGTTTATTTTTGTTTTTATTTCCATTACTCTAGGAGGTGGGTCAGAAAGGATCTTGCTGTGATTTATGTCATAGAGTGTTCTGCCTATGTTTTCCTCCAAGAGTTTGATAGTTTCTGGCCTTACATTTAGGTCTTTAATTCATTTTGAGCTTATTTTTGTGTATGGTGTTAGGGAGTGATCTAATCTCATACTTTTACATGTACCTGTCCAGTTTTCCCAGCACCATTTATTGAAGAGGCTGTCCTTTCTCCACTGTACATTCCTGCCTCCTTTATCAAAGATAAGGTGTCCATATGTCCGTGGGTTTATCTCTGGGCTTTCTATCCTGTTCCACTGATCTATCTTTCTGTTTTTGTGCCAGTACCATACTGTCTTGATTACTGTTGCCTTGTAGTATAGTCTGAAGTCAGGGAGCCTGATTCCTCCAGCTCCTTTTCTCGTTCTCAAGATTGCTTTGGCTATTCGGGGACTTTTGTGTTTCCATACAAATTGCGAAATTTTTTGTTCTAGTTTTGTGAAAAATGCCAGTGGTAGTTTGATAGGGATTGCATTGAATCTGTAGATTGCTTTGGGTAGTAGAGTCATTTTCACAATGTTGATTCTTCCCATCCAAGAACATGGTATATCTCTCCATCTATTTGTATCATCTTTAATTTCTTTCATCAGTGTCTTATAATTTTCTGCATACAGGTCTTTCGTATCCTTAGGTTGGTTTATTCCTAGATATTTTATTCTTTTTGTTGCAATGGTAGATGGGAGTGTTTTCTTGATTTCACTTTCAGATTTTTCATCATTAGTATATAGGAATGCCAGAGATTTCTGTGCATTAATTTTGTATCCTGCTACTTTACCAAATTCATTGATTAGCTCTAGTAGTTTTCTGGTAGCATCTTTAGGATTCTCTATGTATAGTATCATGTCATCTGCAAACAGTGACAGCTTTACTTCTTCTTTTCCGATTTGGATTCCTTTTATTTCCTTTTCTTCTCTGATTGCTGTGGCTAAAACTTCCAAAACTATGTTGAATAAGAGTGGTGAGAGTGGGCAACCTTGTCTTGTTCCTGATCTTAGTGGAAATGCTTTCAGTTTTTCACCATTGAGGATGATGTTTGCTGTGGGCTTGTCATATATGGCCTTTATTATGTTGAGGAAAGTTCCCTCTATGCCTACTTTCTGGAGGGTTTTTATCATAAATGGGTGTTGAATTTTGTCGAAAGCTTTCTCTGTATCTATTGAAATGATCATATGGTTTTTCTCCTTCAATTTGTTAATATGGTTTATCACATTGATAGATTTGCGTATATTGAAGAATCCTTGCATTCCTGGAATAAACCCCACTTGATCATGGTGTATGATCTTTTTAATGTGCTGTTGGATTCTGTTTGCTAGTATTTTGTTGAGGATTTTTGCATCTATGTTCATCAGTGATATTGGCCTGTAGTTTTCTTTCTTTGTGACATCCTTGTCTGGTTTTGGTATCAAGGTGATGGTGGCCTCGTAGAAGGAATTTGGGAGTGTTCCTCCCTCTGCTATATTTTGGAAGAGTTCGAGAAGGATAGGTGTTAGCTCTTCTCTAAACCTTTGATAGAATTCACCTGTGAAGCCATCTGGTCCTGGGCTTTTGTTTGTTGGAAGATTTTTAATCACAGTTTCAATTTCAGTGCTTGTGATTGGTCTGTTCATATTTTCTATTTCTTCCTGATTCAGTCTTGGCAGGTTGTGCATTTCTAAGGATTTGTCCATTTCTTCCAGATTGTCCATTTTATTGGCATAGAGTTGCTTGTAGTAATCTCTCATGATTTTTTTTATTTCTGCAGTGTCAGTTGTTATTTCTCCTTTCTCATTTCTAATTCTATTGATTTGAGTCTTCTCCCTTTTTTTCTTGATGAGTCTGGCTAGTGGTTTATCTATTTTGTTTATCTTCTCAAAGAACCAGCTTTTAGTTTTATTGATCTTTGCTATCATTTCCTTCATTTCTTTTTCATTTATTTCTGATCTGATTTTTATGATTTCTTTCCTTCTGCTAGCTTTGGGGCTTTTTTGTTCTTCCTTCTCTAATTGCTTGAGGTGCAAGGTTAGGTTGTTTATTCGAGATGTTTCCTGCTTCTTAAGGTGGGCTTGTATTGCTATAAACTTCCCCCTTAGAACTGCTTTTGCTGCATCCCATAGGTTTTGGGTCGTTGTGTCTCCATTGTCATTTGTTTCTAGGTATTTTTTTATTTCCTCTTTGATTTCTTCAGTGATTACTTCATTATTAAGTAGTGTATTGTTTAGCCTCCATGTGTTTGTATATTTTACAGATCTTTTCCTGTAATTGATATCTAGTCTCATGGCGTTGTGGTCAGAAAAGATACTTGATACAATTTCAATTTTCTTAAATTTACCAAGGCTTGATTTGTGACCCAAGATATGATCTATCCTGGAGAATGTTCCATGAGCACTTGAGAAAAATGTGTATTCTGTTGTTTTTGGATGGAGTGTCCTATAAATATCAATTAAGTCCATCTTGTTTAATGTATCATTTAAAGCTTGTGTTTCCTTATTTATTTTCATTTTGGATGATCTGTCCATGGGTGAAAGTGGGGTGTTAAAGTCCCCTACTATGAATGTGTTACTGTCAATTTCCCCTTTTATGGCTGTTAGTATTTGCCTTACGTATTGAGGTGCTCCTATGTTGGGTGCATAAATATTTACAATTGTTATATCTTCTTCTTGGATCGATCCCTTGATCATTATGTAGTGTCCTTCTTTATCCCTTTTAATAGTCCTTATTTTAAAGTCTATTTTGTCTGATATGAGAATTGCTACTCCACCTTTCTTTTGGTTTCCATTTGCATGGAATATCTTTTTCCATCCCCTTACTTTCAGTCTGTATGTGTCTCTAGGTCTGAGGTGGGTCTCTTGTAGACAGCATATATAAGGGTCTTGCTTTTGTATCCATTCAGCCAATCTGTGTCTTTTGGTGGGAGCATTTAGTCCATTTACATTTAAGGTAATTATCGATATGTATGTTCCTATTCCCACTTTCTATATTGTTTTGGGTTCGTTATTATAGGTCGTTTCCTTCTTTTGCATTTCTTATCTAGAGAAGTTCCTTTAGCATTTGTTGTAAAGCTGGTTTGGTGGTGCTGAACTCTCTCAGCTTTTGCTTGTCTGTAAAGGTTTTAATTTCTCCATCAAATCTGAATGAGATCCTTGCTGGGTAGAGTAGTCTTGGTTGCAGGTTTTTCTCCTTCATCACTTTCAGTATGTCCTGCCACTCCCTTCTGGCTTGTAGGGTTTCTGCTGAGAGATCAGCTGTTAACCTTATGGGGATTCCCTTGTGTGTTATTTGTTGTTTTTCCCTTGCTGCTTTTAATATGCTTTCTTTGTATTTAATTTTTGATAGTTTGATTAATATGTGTCTTGGCGTATTTCTCCTTGTATTTATCCTGTATGGGACTCTCTGTGCTTCCTGGACTTGATTAACTATTTCCTTTCCCATATTAGGGAAGTTTTCAACTATAATCTCTTCAAATATTTTCTCAGTCCCTTTCTTTCTTTCTTCTTCTTCTGGAACCCCTATAATTCGAATGTTGGTGCGTTTCATGTTGTCCCAGAGGTCTCTGAGACTGTCCTCAGTTCTTTTCATTCTTTTTTCTTTATTCTGCTCTGCAGTAGTTATTTCCACTACTTTATCTTCCAGGTCACTTATCCGTTCTTCTGCCTCAGTTATTCTGCTATTGATCCTATCTAGAGTACTTTTAATTTCATTTATTGCGTTGTTCATCGTTGCTTGTTTCATCTTTAGTTCTTGTAGGTCCTTGTTAACTGTTTCTTGCATTTTGTCCATTCTACTTCCAAGATTTCGGATCATCCTTACTATCATTATTCTGAATTCTTTTTCAGGTAGATTGCCTATTTCCTCTTCATTTGTTAGGTCTGGTGGGTTTTTATCTTGCTCCTTCATCTGCTGTGTGTTTTTCTGTCTTCTCATTTTGCTTATCTTACTGTGTTTGGAGTCTCCTTTTTGCAGGCTGCACGTTCGTAGTTCCCGTTGTTTTTGATGTCTGTCTCCAGTGGCTAAGGTTGTTTCAGTGGGTTGTGTAGGCTTCCTGGTGGAGGGGACTAGTGCCTGTGTTGTGCTGGATGAGGCTGGATCTTGTCTCTCTAGTGGGCAGGTTCACGTCTGGTGGTGTGTTTTGGGGTGTCTGTGGCCTTGTTATGATTTTAGGCAGCCCAGGTACGTGGGGAGTTTCTTGCCTTTTGGGAGCTCTGAGGTCTTCTGCCAGCCTTCAGTAGGTGTTCTGTAGGAGTTGTTCCACGTGTAGATGTATTTCTGGAGTATCCGTGAGGAGGAAGGCGATCTCCACGTCTTACTCTTCCGCCATCTTCCTTTCTTCCTCGAAGTAGAATTTTTAATAATACACAAACAGTACTAAAAAGACCATTGAAATGACAAATAATTTTATTTCAAATCCTTTATACAGGTATACCTTATTTTGCTTCACTTTATTGTGCTTCACAGATGTTGCATTTTTTACAAATTGAAGGTTTGTGGCAACCCTCTATCAAACAAGCCTATAGGACCATTGTTCCAACCTATTTGTTCTCTTCATGTCTCTGTCACATTTTAACAATTCTCACAATATTTCACAATTTTTCATTATTGTTATATTTGTTATGGTGATCTGTGACCAGTGATCCTTTATGTTACTATTGTAGTTGTTTTGATGCACCCCAAACCTCGCCCATAAGAGAGTGTACTTAATCAATAAATGTTGTTTGTGTTCTGACTGGCCATTCCCCCATCTCTCTCCTTCTCCTCAGGCCTCCCTGTTCCCTGAGACATGACAATATTACAATTAGGGCAATTAATAACCCTACAGTGGCCTCTAAGTGTTCAAGTGAAAGGAAAAGTCACACATCTCTCACTTTCAATCAAAAGCTGGAACTGATTAAGCTTAGTGAGAAAGGCATGTCCAAAACCAACATGGGCTGAAAGCGAGGTCTCTTGTGCCAAACAGTTAGCCAAGTTGTGAATGCAAAGAAAAAGCCCTTAAAGGAAATTAACACTGCTGCTCCAGTGAACACATGGATGATAAGAAAGAGAAACAACCTTATTGCTGATATGGAGAAAGATTTAGTTGTTTGGATAGACCATAAAACCAGCCACAATATTGCCTTCAGCCAAAGCCTAATCCAGAGAAAGGCCCTAACTAACTCTCTTTGATTCTTTGAAGGCTGAAGAGGAGAGGAAGCCACAGAAGAAAAGTTTGAAGCTAGCAGAGTTTGGTTCATGTGGTTTAAGGAAAGAAGCCATCTTTATAACATAAAAAATGCAAGGTGAAGCTGCAAGTGCTGATACAGAAGCTGTAGAAGTTATCCAGAAGATCTAGCTCAGATAATTAATGAAGGTCACTACACTAAACAACACATTTTCAATGTAGATGAAACAGCCTTATATTGGAAGAAGATGCCATCTAGGACTTTCATAGCTAGAGAGGAGAAGTCAATGCCTGGTTTCAATATTCAAAAGAGAGGCTGACTCTCTTGTTAGTGGCTAATGCAGCTGGTGACTTTATTTATTTATTTATTTATTTATTTTTTTGCGGTACATGGGCCTCTCACTGTTGTGGCCTCTCCCGTTGCAGAGCACAGGTTCCGGACGCGCAGGCTCAGCGGCCATGGCTCACAGGCCTAGCCACTCCGCAGCATGTGGGATCTTCCCAGACCGGGGCACGAACCTGTGTCCCCTGCATCGGCAAGTGGACTCTCAACCACTGCGCCACCAGGGAAGCCCAACTGGTGACTTTAAGTTGAAGCCAATGCTCATTTGCAATTCTGACAATCCCGAGGCTGTTAAGAATTATGCCAAATCTACTCTGCCTCTGCTCTATTAATGGAACAACAAAGCCTGGATGGCAGCACATCTATTTACAACATGGTTTACTGAATATTTTAAGCTGACTATTAAGACCTACTGCTCAGACAAAGATTCCTTTCAAAATATGACTGCTCATTGACAACACACCTGGTCACTCAAGAGCTCTGATGGAGATTTACAATGAGATTAATGTTGTTTTCCTGCCTGCTAACACAACATCCATTCTGCAGCCATACATCAAGGAGTCATTTTGACTTTCATTTCTTATTGTTTAAGAAATGCATTCTGTAAGGCTATAGCTGCCTATAGTGATAGTGATTCCACAATATGTCTAAGCAAAGTAAATTGAAAACCTTCTGACAAGGATTCATCATTCTGGATGTCATTAAGTGTATTTGTGATTCATGGGAAGAGGTCAAAATATCAACATCTACAGGCGTTTGGAAGAAATTGATTCCAACTCTCATGGATGACTTTAGAGGGGTGCAAGACTTCAGTGGAGGAAGTAACTGAAGATGTGGTGGAAATACCAAGAGAACTAGAATGAGAAGTGAAGCCTGAAGATGTATCTGAATTGCTGCAATCTCATGATTAAATTTCAGTGGATAAGGAGTTGATTTTTATAGATGAGCAGAGAAAGTGGTTTCTTGAGGTGGAACCTACTCCTGATGAAGATTGTGTGAAGATTGTTGAAATGACAACAAAGGATTTAGATGACATAAACTTAGTTGATAAAGCAGAAACAGGGTTTGAGAGGATGACTCTAATTTTGAAAGAAGTCCTACTGTGGGTAAAATGCTATCAAACAGCATTGCGTGCTATAGAGAATTTTTCTTGAAGGGATCAACGTGGCAAATTTCACTGTTGTCTTACTTTAAGAAATCACCACAGCCACCCCAACTTTCAGCAAACACCACCCTGATCAGTCAGCAGCCCTCAACATCGAGGCAAGACTCTCCACCAGCAAAAAGATGGCAACTCACCAAAGGCTCAGATCATTGTTAGCATTTTTTAGCAATATAGTTTTTTTTTCTTTTTCTGATTCCTGGGACCCTATTTGGACTCAGTGGAAATCAGAGGGCTCAGGAATATGCTTTTTTTTTTTTTTTTTTGACCACACCACGCAGCTTGGGAGATCTTAGTTCCCAGATCAGTGATTGAACTCATGCCCCCTGCAGTGGAAGCGTGAAGTCCTAACCACTGGACCACCAGGGAATTCCCAGCAGTATAATATTTTTATTTAAGGTATGTACATTGTGTTTTTAGACATAATGCTACTGCAAGCTTAACTGACTACAGGGGAGTGTAAACATAACTTTTACATGAACTAAGAAACCTAACAATTTATGTGACTTGCTTTATTGTGATATTCACTTTATTGCAATGATCTGGAACCAAACCCACAAGATACTGTGTCTGTGTTTTACAGGTCCTAACAACATAATTTTGACTAAATGGAAGTAATCAAAACCTGTGATGTTGAAAATAGTATTTATAGGCCATAAACAAGCTATAGTAGAGTCTCACATTTCCAGAAAAATAATAATGATGACTTCAACTAAGCCAAATTTCCTAATCTCCAAGATGGTAAATACAGTCTAGGAAGAAACTGCATAACTTATAAGCTCCCACTGTTGTTTTCTTTTCTAAATCTTCTGGAATGTACAGATGTCAAGAACCCAAAAGCATCTGAATCACTTTTTCTTTTTTCCAATTATGCCATGCTTCTCTGTTGTTCTCTTTCTCCTTTCAGGTTTTCTCTACCTTCTTCAGATTTCCTTCACCCACAACCACCACCACCACCTCCCATCCTTCCTTTTTTCTCCTTATCTTATCAACCCCACCAGCTGCCTTCCTTTGAAATTTCCTGAGGTTTGCTTCAGATCTCTCAGAAAGTCAGATCAGAATCAAGGGGAAAATATCTGGTTCCGTAACCCTGAGGGTGGGTGCTGTCTGAGTACACATTGTAATTTGGAGCTGGGCTGGTGTGTGAGTAACAACCTGACACACCATCTTAAGAGCTTCATGATTTCAGTTTAGTTTGTTTTAGAAGAGATTTTCAGCTCTTTGACACTTTTTCTTACTCTCGTTTTGTCTTTTTTTCTCTTTTCAATTTAGTTATTGTTTATAGATATTTGATATTAAATGGTTTAAATTAAACTTAATTTATGGTGACAGAAGATTTTCAATTTTAGAAATTGGAAAGCCCTCTGGGTAAATGCCAGCCCCTTCTGTCCTCCCTGCCACCACACAAACCTATTCATCCAGCACAAAGCTGCAATAATAGATTCTGATATGGACTACAAAGTGAGGGATTTTTCCAAATAAAACTACCTTTTATTATTTTTTAGGCCTCCTTATTTAGTCCAAGTATGTGTCATTAAATTAATCGTTAAAGTGCCTCTTTAAATAACTAACAATTCTCATTTCAATTGCTATGGCATAAAATTTAAATGCAATTATACACAAAGAAATTGCTTTCTTCCTTTGTACCTGATAATGACAAGGTCATAATCTGCCCTAAATCTATATTCTTTGCTTAGCCATTTGTGATATAGTTTATTGTAGGTATTAAGTGCTATTTAATGAAATAGCTTATAATATTAAGAAAGTGTTCTGTTCTCTAGAGGCAAAATGGTAGCAATTCAGAACTTTACGCAAAAGCTTTTGAAAAATAAGGGTTTCAACTTGGTTTTGGTATGTGAATTAATTGTGTGGCCATCTGGATACTTTGCTGCTACACATCACTCTCCACATTGCTGGATTATCAAAACAGAGCCTCAAAGCACAGCTTTGTCTTTCTGAGAGGAGTCTTAATTATGAGTACTGCATATTTGGGATTTAGTTTATTCCCATATTTATTCCCTTATGTAGCACATGGTATCTGCTTGTTTTGCTTAAGTTAGGAAGAAAAGGTCACAAAGAAGTAGGTTGTCATAACCAAGTCAGCCTGGGCTGAAGAACAGTAATCACTAAGTAAATGGCAATTCCTAAAACATACCAAATAACAGGAAAAAGTAAGGCAGCATCGAATGGCTTGAAAATTAGAATTTATGTGTTTTGAATTTTTCCCCCTGGAACTGTAAATGACCTTGGAGATAATCTAGTGGAGAGACTTCACTTTGTACTGAATAAAATCCAGAGGGCAAAACGAGTCCACTGCGATCCCAAGCCAGTTCATTGCCTGAATCCAGACTCCAGCAAGGTTTGTTTTCTCCCCGTGACCTCCCCCTGAAGGTGTGGCCTGAGGTAATGTCTGAACATTCTTCAGTAGATACTACTTGGACTTGATGATACATTCAATATGGTTTTAAAACTTGGCCCTTTTGTGTCATAGGTGGGAAAGTGAACAGCGGGAACACAAAAATTGTCTTAGGGTAGCTTTTAAGTGAAGGAATAGTAATATTAATGTGAATAAATATTCAATGCCAAGATGTTTCTGAAAATGTGTGTAATAAGTGTTCGAAACAAGTAAGGATACTCAAATTAATATTAATGTCTATGTTGGTTTATTACTTGCCAAATGTGAATTCTTTCCTCAAATACTCAGGTGAATTGGCTGTTGATTATTATTTGACAGGACACATTTTACCTGCAGCAAAATTCAACATTTTACTACCCGTAGCATTATTTGAAAGCTAATTAATATTTTTGCTAAAGTTCCAGGCACTAGAAGCTAATCATTTGCAACACTGCTGGATAGAAAGCATAAAATCACATTTACATGTTTCTGGCTCCCTTTAAAATGGTAGTTGGGTTATAATTATCAGGTAAGATTTGCTATAGAATCATGAGGTTTTGGATTAGCTGTTAGGACATGGGAGCTTCAGCAAACATTGATTATGCTTCTGATAATATTTTCCACATTTAATGAGATGGTCAATGTCAGGTTAGGTAAAAGAGTGCCTGAGAACTCTATTTTGGCTCAGAAAGGCAGAAAAAGGTGAAAAATGTAACAATAGAAACCATTCAAGAGACTAAGATCTGGCTTTTGGCTCAACTTAATGAATGAGAACTTGAAGAGGAAACTCATATACTAACAAAAAGATTCAAAATTATGCTGGTATCAGCAGACTTTCAGACCAAGAAAAGAAAGTTTATATGTAATTACTTTGAAAGAGTATGCATTTGCTTTGAGATAGTTATTCACCTTCATTCATACTCTTTGGACCTGAAATTCACAGGTGCAGGAAACTAGGATTACATTTTATCTTTTCCAAAATGCTTGTTCAGTAACTTATATAGAACAGTTGACTGTAAATGCTTGTAAGAACTTAAAAATTCGATCATTTCCCTGATTATGTGTTTTAAAATTTGACTCTTACAAATAGCAAGAAATTATGATCACATTTCACAGAGATGACAAAGACAGGAAGCCAACATGCTAGCATGAAAGATTAATTCTTTAAACATGTCTTCTATTGCCTGTACACATGAAAGAATGCTCAACATAATTAATCATTAGAGAAATGCAAATCAAAACTACAATGAGATATCATCTCACACTGGTCAGAATGACCATCATCAAAAAATCTAGAAACAATAAATGCTGGAGAGGGTATGGAGAAAAGGGAACTCTCTTGCACTGTTGGTAGGAATGTAAATTGATACAGCCACTATGGAGAACACTACTGAGGTTCCTTAAAAAACTAAAAATAGAACTACCATATGACCCAGCAAACCCACTACTGGGCATATACCCTGAGAAAACCATAATTCAAAAAGAGTCATGTACCAAAATGTTCATTGCAGCTCTATTTACAATAGCCAGGACATGGAAGCAACCTAAGTGTCCATCAACAGATGAATGGATAAAGAAGATGTGGCACATATATACAATGGAATATTACTCAGCCATAAAAAGGAATGAAACTGAGTTATTTGTAGTGAGGTGGATGGACCTAGAGACTGTCATACAGAGTGAAGTAAGTCAGAAAAAGAAAAACAAATACCGTATGCTGACACATATATATGGAATCTAAAAAAAAAAAAAAATTGGTCATGAAGAACCTAAAGGCAAGACAGGAATAAAGATGCAGACCTATTACAGTATGGACTTGAGGATATGGGGAGGGGGAAGGGTAAGCTGTGACAAAGTGAAAGAGTGGCATGGACATATATACACTACCAAACATAAAATAGATAGCTAGTGGGAAGCAGCCACATAGCACAAGGAGATCAGCTTAGTGCTTTGTGACAACCTGGAGGGGTGGGATAGGGTTGGTAGGAGGGAGGGAGAGGCAAGGGAGAAGAGATATGGGGATATATGTATATGTATAGCTGATTCACTTTGTTATAAAGCAGAAACTAACACACCATTGTAAAGCAATTATACTCCAATAAAGAGGTTAAAAAATGAAATCAATAAAATAAAAATGTTGATATTCATGTTGCATCTATCATATATCAGCCAGACTCATCAATAATTCACCTCTTTAAACGATTAATAATAATCTAAAGCATTTCTTAACATAATGTTGACTTACATCTTAAACCTAATTCCCAATCCAACACTTTAATATAAAACTGAGCACTGGAATAAACAGCATTAGCTTTTCCTTGCTCAAATACCAAGGTTGGCTTTAAGATAAGGCAGTTTACCATTGTAACATATGATAATGTGCCTTATAAATATGCCTTTTTAAGTGATTAATGAAATGCTTATAATTGTAAATTAGATTGAGGCAGATGGATAGATAAATGAGTCTATATGAAATGTACTTCCTATTGCATTAAACTCAGCCTTATTTGGGGCTTGGATAATAATAAGTTTTCAGGTAATTTGGAGTGATTTTCTTCCTGAGCACTGATCACACTCTCAATCAGCTTTAGTGACTGAAATGAGCATCGTTCTCTACTCCTACCCTCAACACATTAACTCAAAATTGATTTTTTTTTTTTTTTTACCATTTTTCTAGAATGCTGCAGTCAGCAGGTGATCACTTCAGGAGGAAAACCAATATTTTCATTCCAGTTCTTTTTATTTTTCCAGGCTCCTAACAATGATGGCTGTGATCATATATGGCCCACAAATTCACTATGGATGTTAGTTGGATTTCATCAGTGCTCCTCCCTCTTGTACTTCTTTTCTTAATAATCCCCTTGAGGCTTCGGCCCTCATCCATTTATTCAGCAAAATTGTAATAAGTGCTGGCTACACAAAACCAGGACATGATGTTTTAGAGGAAAGATGGTCCACATGGGAAGCGGATAAACATATGATTTAGTTGGATGAAATGTAAAGAGTATTGAATTGGTGGTTTGAACAAAAGGAGTAGAGATTACTTGAGTGGGAAAGAGAAGTCATTTGAATTTGTTTTTAAAACTGAACAAAATTTTGTCAGATTTCTCAGATTGACACAGCATTTCAGGCAAAAGGAAAAGTTTCAGCACATAACATGAATTTTCATTCCCCTTTCTTAAAATTTAATGTAAGTCAAATTATTTTATCACTATGTCTTTTCTGACATTGAGAAGTGCTAATTAAAAAATCACTCATAGGGCTTCCCTGGTGGTGCAGTGGTTAAGAACCTGCCTACCAACACAGGGTACACAGGTTCGAGCCCTGGTCCGGGAAGATCCCACATGCCGGCGGAGCAACTAAGTGTGTGCACCACAACTACTGAAACTGAGCTCTAGAGCCCGTGAGCCACAACTACTGAAGCCCGTGTACCTAGAGCCCATGCTCCGCAACAAGAGAAGCCACTGCAATGAGAAGCCGGTGCACTGAAGCAAAGAGTAGCCCCCACTCGCCGCAACTAGAGAAAGCCCGCCTGCAGCAACAAAAACCCAATGCAGCCAAAAATAAATAAATAAAATAAATAAATTTATTTTTAAAAAGTCGCTCATAGATGAGATGCTTAGAATTAAAAAGGAATGAAAGTCAGGAAAATAAAAGGGAGATAGAGTAGATAGAAAAAAAATGTTCCTCCTAAAGCAAATCAAGTAGATTAAAAGAAGCACTTTGGCTTTGAAATTGTATGCCTCTATCTGCCAGTAAGAGTAACTTCTCAAATTCATTCTTAAGGAAGAGTTGAATCCAGCTCAGAGTGTGTGGCTATATATTTCTGTGTCTATTGTGAAATTTTTGTAACTCTGGGATTTTTTCATAAATAGATCTCGCCCTTCTTGAGATGTGCCTACCATGTATATTTAAGACCATAAAATATTTGGCGAAAGCATATAAAGTGGGAAGGAAGGATGATAACGAGTTATATCTAACTGACAGAGTTTTCTCTGGAATAAATCCAAAACTCAGTTCCAAATGATAATGGGAAAGATAGTTCTTGAATAAAGACTTGGGTTTAAGTGTGGGCCTTTCCACATTCTTGTTTCAAGTCCTTGAACAAAGTACTAATTATATTCATTTAAAAAAAAGGAATGGATAAACAACAAGGTCCTACTATATAGCACAGGGAAATATACTCAATATCCTGTGATAAACCATAATGGAAAAGAATATGAAAAAGAATATATATATATGTATATATAACTGAATCATTTTGCTGTACAGCAGAAATTAACATAACATTGTAAAATCAACTATACTTCAATAAAATCAATTTTTAAAAAAAGGAAATAATTATACCTGTCATGCCCAACTCACTTGGGGTGGTCAATCAGTCAAAGTATTTATTATGCACAACTCAATGCACGTGCTAACTGAGCCTTGTTTTCTAATGGATCAGTGTGTTGTGTGTACAGTCTGATAAAAGAAATGCCTAGTACCCCACAAGTGGCAATAGCCCTCAAATATTCACCAACAACTAGCCTGATAATCCAGTGCACCCTACCCTATCATGCTTTGTACTGTCTTTTGTAAGTATCAGTCCCTTGATCCAAACTTTGTCAGTGGTACCTCTGCCTTCAAAGACCAAATAGACGTATTTCACCATTTCTGCCCTTGCTATCCATCTCATCCTCTGGCCAAGCACCCGACACCAAGGAAGGGATTATCATTGCATATTACTCTAGACTACATCCTAGTTGGGTAAAATAGGGACTGGGCTGCTGTGGGAACGTAACATGATTGTGTACCTGGTACTGCAGGTCCTAAAATGATCATGCCCAGGTGCTCATTTTCTAATGGGTAACTTATGAGGAAGTGATCATAATTTATTGACATGATCATTTTAAAAGTATGTACTTAGGGAGAAAAGAGAATAAACTAATTATAGATGAAGAGCATCTGAGAAGGAGGATAGGCTTTGGGATACAAGGACAAGGAAGATAAAGTGTCAAAGCACCAGGGAGAAGAAGAAAATTGGTGTGTCTGGGCAGCTTCATGCATTCTTCTGATAAGGACCACATAGGTAATTCCTACAATATTTTTCTCCAAGCAATTATTAATAATTTAGAAAAAATAAGATGGGTTAGGATATGAATTAGAGGACTAAAATTGCTATGAAGAATTATAGTAGCAGCTGAAAAAACTGGAAGAGATTGTTGACAAGATGAAAGATGGCCAAAGGACTTTCTTTCAGAACCCTACTGAGATCGAAAATCTAAAGAGGGCTCACAGTTTTGTGATTTTTTCCAGCACTACTTGTCAATAATAGAATCAAAGACTATGACAAGAGATAGGTACAATGAAGTCAAAGGACAGATTTAAGATTTAATAAAGGATAATGATAGAAATGAATAAAAATACAGGAACTGAGGACAGAGAGCAGTTTCTTGTCTCAAATTAGGTGACTATACATGCAGCTTATAAACTCTAAAGCCTTATGCAGGTTGGAGGTATTGTTTTTATTATTAACTGAAATACTGTATATATGTTCCCTTAAACCTCTTGGAAAATGATCATTGATAACAACAAGACAAGGAAAAACATACACAAGACATGTGCTTTCATTTCAATTCACCAAAAAACTAATTATCTAGAATTAGACCTGAAACTTGCCCTGAAGAAGCTTTCTGTCAATTATGGGAGAAAAATATGTAATTAGAAATTTGAAAATAATGTACTAAGAGCTAAATTAAAAATGGAGAGAGGGACTTAGCCCTATCTTCCTAAAGGAGATGATACTGAGGAAATTTGGAAATGTAAGTAAAATTTAGTCAGAAAGCTAAAAGGACATTTCAGGCAGAGGGAACTGCATAGAAAGGTCTGAAGCCTAGAAAGAGCATTTAGTTAAATTACCAAATTGAAGAAAACAGTAGTTTGCACTAGAATACTTGTATTATCTGTAAAATTGTGAAGCAACTATAAGAAGAAATACCTCGGATTACTGTTCAGGAAATCTTTGCATCCCCACCCCTTCCCACTATGGACTTAATATATTTATCTCACTGTCCCACTGATTTTAGAATTAGCCATACAATTAACTTTGACCTATGGGACGTTAGAAGAAATGATGCAAGCAAAGATTTGAAATGTGCTTGTCTGATATCTACGTGCTCTCTTGCACAGATGCCCTTGCAGTGAGAAGATCGTGCCCTAACTTTCCCACTGATCCAAGGAGAACGAGAGACATGTGAAGGAGCGCCATCCATCCAACACACTGTCTTGAGTTTGGAATCAAGACCAGCCTGGTCCAGCCTAGATCATTTCATCCCAAGCTGGCTGGTAGGCATATGAGTGAATTCAAATGCTTCTTGTTTTAAATTTCCCAAGGTTAGAGTGAATGTTACTTAGCAAGAGCTGCCTATGCATTGTTAAACATGGCTGTGTCTGTGTTGAAATGCTTTTTAATTTCTTATTTTTGCTTCACATTCTTTAAAAATTAGATGTTTATTTTTTAATGAAGATGATTTTTAAAAATAAATCATATATGAAAAATATATCATTTATGATGTAAGACTCTCTCAAAGATATATCATTATGAAGTGAGTTATAATGTCGGCTTTCTTTCTGGTTAAACAATTGTCAGTGATTAACTTAATCTTGCAGACTGTGTTAGGTTGCAGTACTGTCATTCTCAATTGTATTTGAGGGCCCACATGTAGTAAAGTAAAATTCTTTCAGTATCCTAGTATATTTCGTCTGAAGAACTGCTCTGGTTACTCCCTCAGGAAAAGACACAGTCCAGATAGGAAATAGAAAAAACAAGTTTCTCTTCTCTAATATGGGAAAGGAAATAGTCAATCAAGTCCAGGAAGTGCAGAGACTCCCATACAGGATAAATCCAAGGAGAAATGTGCCAAGACACATATTGATCAAACTATCAAAAATTAAATACAAAGAAAAAATACTAAAACTAGCAAGAGAAAAAAAACAAATAACATAAAAGGGAATCCCCACCAGGTTAACAGCTGATCTTTCAGCAGAAACTCTGCAAGCCAGAAGACAGTGGCAGGACATACTTAAAGTGATAAAAGGGAAAAACCTACAACCAAGATTGCTCTACCCAGCAAGGATCTCATTCAGGTTTGATGGAGAAATTAAAAGCTTTACAGACAAGAAAAAGCTAAGAGAATTCAGCACCACCAAACCAGCTTTACAACAAATGCTAAAGGAACTTCTCTAGGCAGGAAACACAAGACAAGGAAAAGACCTACAATAAAAAAACCAAAACAATTCAGAATATGGTAATAGGAACATACATATCAATAACTACTTTAAATGTGAATGGAATAAATGCTCCAACCAAAAGACATAGACTGGCTGAATGGATACACAAACAAGACTCGTATATATGCTGTCTACAACAGACCCACTTCAGACCTAGGGACACATACAGACTGAAAGTGAGGGGGTGGAAAAAGATATTCCATGCAAATAGAAATCAAAAGAAAGCTGGAGTAGCAATTCTCATATCAGACAAAATAGACTTTAAAATAAACATTATTACGAGAGACAAAGAAGGACACTACATACTGACCAAGGGAGCAATCTAAGAAGATATAACAATTGTAAGTATTTATGCACCCAATATAGGATCACCTCAATATATAAGGCAAATGTTAACAACCATAAAAGGGTAAATCAACAGTAACACAATCATAGTGGGGAATTTAACACCCCACTTTCACCAATGGACAGATCATCCAAAATGAAAATAAATAAGGAAACACAAGTTTTAAATGATACATTAAACAAGATGGACTTCATTGATATTTATAGGACATTCCATCGGAAAACAACAGAAAACACTTTCTTCTCAAGTGCACCTGGAACATTCTCCAGTATAGAGCATATCTTGGATCACAAATCAAGCCTTGGTAAATTTAACAAAATTGAAATCGTATCAAGTAACTTTTCAGACCACAATGCTATGAGACTAGATATCAATTATGGGGGAAAAAAACGTGTAAAAAATACAAACACATGTAGACTAAACAATACACTTCTAAATAACCAAGAGATAACTGAAGATATCAAAGGGGAAATCAAAAAGTACCTAGAAACAAATGGCGATGAAAACATGATGACCCAAAACCTATGGGATGCAGCAAGAGCAGTTCTAAAAGGGAAGTATATAGCAACACAATCCTACCTCAAGAAACAAGAAACATCTCAAATAAACAACCTAACCTTACACCTAAAGCAATTAGAGAAAGAAGAGCAAAAAAACCCCAAAGTTAGCAGAAGGAAAGAAATCATAAAGATCAACTCAGAAATAAATGAAAAAGAAATGAAGGAAACAATAGCAAAGATCAATAAAACTAAAAGCTGGTTCTGTGAGAAGATAAACAAAATTGATAAACCATTAGCCAGACTCATCAAGAAAAAAAGACAGAAGACTCAAATCAATAGAATGTGAAATGAAAAGGGAGAAGTAACAATGAACCCTGAAGAAATACAAAGGATCTTGAGAGATCACTACAAGCAACTATATGCCATAAAATGGACAACCTGGCAGAAATGGACAAGTTCTTAGAAAAGCACAACCTTCCGGGACTGAACCAGGAAGAAATAGAAAATATAAACAGACCAATGACAAGTACTGAAATTGAAACTGTGATTAAAAATCTTCCAACAAACAAAAGCCCAGGACCAGATGGCTTCACAGGCAAATTCTACCAAACATTTAGAGAAGAGCTAACAACCATCCTTCTCAAACTCTTCCAAAATATAGCACAGGGAGGAACACTCCAAAACTCAGTCTATGAGGCCACCATCACCCTGATACCAAAACCAAAGATGTAACAAAGAAAGAAAACTACAGGCCAATATCACTGATGAACATAGATGCAAAAATCCTCAACAAAATACTAGCAAACACAATCCAACAGCACATCAAAAGGATCATACATCATGATCAAGTGGGCTTTATCACAGAAATGCAAGGATTCTTCAATATAAGCAAATCAATCAATGTGATAAAACATATTAACAAATTGAAGGAGAAAAACCATATGATCATCTCAATAGATGCAGAAAAAGTTTTTGACAAAATTCAACACCCATTTATAATAAAAACCCTCCAGAAAGTAGGCATAGAGGGAACTTTCCTCAACATAATAAAGGCCATATATGACAAACCCATGGCAACATCGATTTCAATGGTGAAAAACTGAAACCATTTCCAGTAAAATTAGGACAAGACAAGGTTGTCCACTCTCACCACTATTATTCAACATAGTTTTGGAAGTTTTAGCCAGAGCAATCAGAGAAGAAAAAGAAATAAAAGGAATTCAAATCTGAAAATAAGAAGTAAAGCTGTCACTTCAGATGACATGATACTATACATAGAGAATCCTAAAGTTGTTACCAGAAAATTACTAGAGCTAATCAATGAATTTGGTAAAGTAGCAGGATACAAACTAATGCACAGAATATGCTTGCATTCCTATACACAAATGATGAAAAATCTCAAAGAGAAATTAAGGAGATACTCCCATTTACCATTGCAACAAAAACAGTAAAATACCTAGGAATAAACCTACCTAAGAAGACAAAAGACCTGTATGTAGGAAACTATAAGACACTGATGAAAGAAATTAAAGGTGATACAAACAGATGGAAAGATATACCATGTTCTTGGATAGGAAGAATCAACATGGTGAAAATGACTCTACTACTCAAAGCAATCTACAGATTCAATGCAAACCCTATCAAACTACCAATGGCATTTTTCACAAAACTGGAATTAAAAATTTCAAAATTTGTATGGAAACACAAAAGACCCTGAATAGCCAAAGCAATCTTGAAGAAGAAAAACGGAGCTGGAGGAATCAGGCTCCCTGGCTTCAGAAAATCCTACAAAGCTACAGTAATTAAGACAGTATGGTTCTGGTACAGAAAGAGAAATATAGATCAATGGAACAGGATAGAAACCTCAGAGATAAACCCATGCATATATGGTCACCTTATCTTTTGATAAAGGAGGCAAGAATATACAATGGAAAAAGACAGCCTCTTCAATAAGTGGTGCTGGGAAAACTGGACACCTACATGTAAAAGAATGAAATTAGAACACTCCCTAACACCATACACAAAAATAAACTCAAAATGGATTAAAGACCTAAATATAAGGCCAGACACTATAAAACTCTTAGAGGAAAACATAAGCAGAACACTCTATGACATAAATCACTGCCAGATCCTTTTTGACCCACCTCCTAGGGTAATGGAAATAAAAACAAAAAAATATAATGGGAACTAATGAAACTTAAAAGCTTTTGCACAGCAAAGTAAACCATAAACAAGAGGAAAACACAACCCTCAGAATAGGAGATAATATTTGCAAATGAAGCAACTGACAAAGGATTAATCTCCAAAATTTATAAGCAGCTCATGCAGCTCAATATCAAAAAACAAACAATCCAAGCCAAAACTGGGCAGAGCACCTAAATAGACATTTCTCCAAAGAAGATTTACAGATCATCAACAAACACATGAAAGGATGCTCAACATCACTAATCAGAGAAAAGCAAATCAAAACTACATGAGGTATCATCTCACACCAGTCAGAATGTCCATCATCAAAATATCTAGAAACAATAAATGCTGGAGAGGGTGTGGAGAAAAGGGAACACTCTTGCACTGCTGGTGGGAATGTGAATTGGTTCAGCCACTATGGAGAACAGTATGGAGGTTCCTTAAAAAACTACAAATAGAACTACCATATGACCCAGCAATCCCACTACTGGGCATATACCCTGAGAAAACCAAAATTCAAAACGAGTCATGTACCAAAATGTTCATTGCAGCTCTATTTACAATAGCCCGGAGATGGAAACAACCTAAGTGCCCATAATCAGATGAATGGATAAAGAAGATGTGGCACATATATACAATGGAATATTACTCAGCCATAAAAAGAAACGAAATTGAACTATTTGTAATGAGGTGGATAGGCCTAGAGTCTGTCATACAGAGTGAAGTAAGTCAGAAAGAAAAAGACAAATACCATATGCTAACACATATATATGGAATTTAAGAAAAAAATGTCATGAAGAACCTAGGGGTAAGACAGGAATAAAGAAACAGATCTACTGGAGAACAGACTTGAGGATATGGGGAGGGAGAAGGGTGAGCTGTGACAGGGCGAGAGAGAGTCATGGACATATATACACTAAAAAACGTAAGGTAGATAGCTAGTGGGAAGCAGCCGCATGGCACAGGGATATTGGCTCGGTGCTTTGTGACCGCCTGGAGGGGTGGGATAGGAGGGTGGGAGGGAGGGAGACACAAGAGGGAAGAGATATGGGAACATATGTATATGTATAACTGATTCACTTTGTTATAAAGCAGAAACTAACACACCATTGTAAAGGAATTATACTCCAATAAAGATGTTAAAAAAAAGAAAAAAAAAAAAAAACTACATGAGGTATCACCTCACACCGGTCAGAATGGCCATCATCAAAAATCTACGAACAACAAATGCTGGAGAGGGTGTGGAGAAAAGGGAACCCTCTTGCAGTGTTGGTGGGAATGTAAAGTGATACAGCCACTATGGAAAACAGTATGAAGGTTCCTTAAAAAACTAAAATAGAACTACCATACGACCCAGCAATCCCACTACTGGGCATATACCCTGAGAAAACCGTAATTCAAAAAGAGTCATGTACCACAATGTTCATTGCAGCTCTATTTACAATAGCCAGGACATGGAGGAAACCTAAGTGTCCATCGACAGATGAATGGATAAAGAATATGTGGCACATATATACCATGGAATATTAGCCATGAAAAGAAACGAAACTGAGTTGTTTGTAGTGAGGTGGATGGACCTAGAGACTGTCACACAGAGTGAAGTAAGTCAGAAAGAGAAAAACAAATACCGTGTGCTAACACATGTATATGGAATCTAAAAAAAATGAAAAAAAATGGTTCTGAAGAACCTAGGTGCAGGACTGGAATAAAGATGCAAATGTAGAGAATGGACTTGAGGACACGGGAAGGAGGAAGGGTAAGTTGGGATGAAGTGAGAGAGTGGCATGGACATATATACACTACCAAATGTAAAATAGATAGCTAGTGGGAAGCAACCACATAGCACAGGGAGATCAGCTCGGTGCTTTGTGACCACCTAGAAGGGTGGGATAGGGAATGTGGGAGGGAGACGCAAGAGGGAGGAGATATGGGGATATATGTATATGTATGGCTGATTCACTTTGTTATAAAGCAGAAACTAACACAACATTGTAAAGCAATTAGACCCCAATAAAGATGTTAAAAAGAAAAAAACAAGATTCAGACACAGGGAGATTTGATTTAATAAAATTAAGACAGTTCTCTTGAAGTGCACCGGACAGTGCCTGGTGCACAGTAATAGATGACCAAGAAGTATTTGATTCATGTTCACAGGTGTTCCTAGCATTCCCTTTAGCCAGTTTCAGAAAAGCTCATCTGAGTATTTTCAAGTTCATGCTCATTGGCATTTTAGTGGTGGCCCAGGTTAACCATGCTGTCTCTTCAGTAATGCAGTTAAGAGAACAAAAGTCAGGAAGGTTTTACCCTTTTGGATTTTCATGGAATTTTCAATGTCTGTTTTGATATTTGAGCCCTGGTGTGCTGTGATCTGTCATTTACGAGTGCTGCAGTGAATAAGTGAGAGCCATTAAACAACTGCACAATTTGGGGGACTTTTCACAGCCCAGTTATTGGACTCTGCAGGGAATCAATAAGGATTCAGCACAAGAAAAGAGACAGGTATTTTAATTTGAGTAATATTAATACTCACAAACTGTCATATTGTGGAAATTTTTAGCAGTGTGTAAGCTCTGAAACAAAGGAAAGAAAAGCCAAACAACCAGAGCTTGGAATTTCCAGGGTGTCTTCGATGGCTGGCAGCTGATGCAGTAGGTGAGCATCCAGTGTGGATTCAGGAGGAAAAAGAACAGGACTGAAGGAGTCATCTAGGGGAATCCCCAGTAAGTTCCTGGGCTCTCTAAAGCACATTTATACATTTATCCTATTAAAAAAACATTTCTACGAAGAGGCTGCTGTGTTCTGGTCCTGGGCTGTCAGCCAGCAATGTTTCTTTATAGAGGAAAGGACATTACAGAGACACAGGAAGATATAATAAATCTATGGCACAGTCCTTGACTTCAGGGACACTTGATGAAACTATACACGCAGGAACCTTCACTAAAACAATCACTGAAGTACACGTGGGGCGATAACATGTAAGTGAATTTAATACAGCTTAATACAGCTCAAAATTAATTTCTGAATCCTACAGTAATAAAGTTCTCAAGAATATCAAGCCAGGCTAACCATGAATAACTACTTGTAAGAAATTAATTTTGAGATGAGTTTTGACAGAGGTTAAGCATAAAGATTGGTGTGCAAAACAGGAAAATGCACAGATAAGAAAAGCATATTCAGTATTAACTGCATGTCTAAAAGTGCTTAGACAAAATTATAGGGCACAGAGAAAAAAAAAAGCATAAAGGACATAAAGTCAACCTGTGCAACCTCACAATTTGTTGATGTAATTTCAAGTCTTTGTAGTGGCCATTGTGGGTACAAATCTGGTAATATCTCTGCCAAATGTCATCTCTACACCACCACTCCTGGAATCTAAGACCCATGCACAGTTTCACATGTAGAACTGATTGGGAACAGAATTGAAGATCTCCAGATTATATGGCAGAAGTGGGACGTGGTGGGTGTCAAAATGAAGTAGCTGGAGCTCTCAGACTATTGAAACACCAATTTAACAACACTCCTGTTCCTTAATTATAGTTCACCAGTGAGATCCTTGAGAAAGGCAAGCTCGTATCTACTGACTAGGATATGGATGAACTGAAAATGCTAAATAAGTTTCCCTTAATCCCCCCTAAAAATCCCTCCTCTCAGGTCCTCACCATGAAAATCAGCCTCAGCCACATGCATGGTAACCAAGAAAGTAAGGCGGGTCTAGAGTAGACAAATGAAATGAGTGTAAAGCTTGTTCCTGAGCTCATTCAGAAGACGTGCTAAAAACCTGTGAATAGATAGAATTTTGGTAAATCGTTTCCGTATTTCCAGTTTTATTTTCATTAAAATATCTGATTTTGTTTTCATATCTTTTTATTTTTCAATTGGCCTCCAGCATTTTGGTCTTTGCCTCTTAGCCACATAGTCAGAAAAAAAATCATTTGATTTTTTTTGAACCTGGAGAGAAATCACTAAAAGAATCTCTCCATAATGCTGACTCACTTATATATGCATCAAAGCATGAGTTTTCTAAAAGTAAGACATATCTTTCTTTTCTTTCTCTTTTTTCTTTTAATTAGTAATTTTATCTTCTTCATGGTTGGGCTTCTCTAATATTAGCATTAGTTTATATTTATTAAAAGCAGATGCTTATATTCTTCAACATTCCGCAAACAACACATGAAGCAGAAAGTTGATAAGCATGTTTTTGGATAAGAAAATACTAGCAGAGCCAAAACAATCTTGGAAAACTGAATTGACTTTTTTACAGCCTCATGACTTTTGAAAATTCTATCAATCATTGGAAAAAAGCACCAACTTCCAACATTTTAGAGTAATATATATTCATATGTAAAAAGGATTTCCAGACAATTGCTTCAGGAAATCCAAATAGTGAGGTTAGAAAGACAGCAGTGGGGGGGATGGGGGGGAGTCATTATTCAACAAATTTTGCAACAGTGGATACTGCTTAAAACATGACCACAGGGCTTCCCTGGTGGCGCAGTGGTTGAGAGTCCGCCTGCCGATGCAGGGGACACGGGTTCATGCCCCGGTCCGGGAGGATCCCACATGCCGCAGAGCGGCTGGGCCCATGAGCCATGGCCACTGAGCCTGCGCGTCCGGAGCCTGTGCTCCGCAATGCGAGAGGCCACAACAGTGAGAGGCCCGCGTACCGCAAAAAAAAAAGAAAAAATAGCATGACCACAGAGTAACGGTAGCAAGAAGTCCAGTAGGAAAGGAGACAGAAAGGGAACATGGAAGAATGGAAGAAAGTTAAGAAGAATGAGTGAAGAAGTGAAATAATGAGACAGCAATAATGAGTGTCAGATTAAGGTTCTTTTGGAGAGTGGTTTTCCCAGCCAGATGCTCATCACCCCCCAGGATGGTCTCCCTGCAGGTACCTCTGCCGCCAGCTCCCTTTGCACGTTGCTGCTGCATTAGATTTCATGCCTCCTGCTCTGATGATGCTACTCTCCTGCTTTATGGTTTAGAGAGCTCTTGCATTATTGATCACTGGGCAGAATTCATACTCCTCATCTGGCAATCACATGATCCCATATACTCTACAAGCCCTTAATTTTTTATTCAGCGTCATATAAAATTCTCTGCTTGTCAAGGCAGCCTTTTTGTATCTCTCCTCTTTTTCCCTCTTTCCCTTTGCCCTGGATTTTTGTACTCATTCCATGCTCTACACCTTTGATTTCTGTTTTCCACAAATGGAAATCTTGCTCTAATTTCAAAGAAATATGGAAAATAACAGTCAAATTTTCTCTCTGCTTCTTGATTCATATTCCTGAGAAAAAAAATGATCACCCCAGCTCATTGTGTATACACCCGTGGGAGAGGATGATGGCCAGGCTAGGGTCACGTGTCTATTTCAGATCCCATCTGCACTGGCTTGGAGGCAAGGACGGGTGGTGTGCATGGGTCTATGTATGTGTGTTGACAGAGTGGCCTGTATCTACATGGGCTGCTATTGAGTGGAAACTCTAACTGTGGGGCTCTCACTTAGATTGAATCTTGCCCATAACTCAAAACATTTGCTTTTTAAATTTCTGTACTTTGGCACAGGGTGTCAGCCCCCTATATGTTGCACGTTTTCAGTCAATAGAGAAGCTCTTTTCTTCTTAATCAGTTTGCCACATCTGGGTAATGATTAACAAATAAATTTAGCTCTTTCTATGAAGTATCGTATTCAGAATCATATTGAATTTCCATAATTAAAGAAGACATACATATTGTTTCTAGAGATAATAAATTTTGGCTGGATATAAAACAGCCGTCAACCTTAATCTTGAAAAATTCTGATTTGGAGCCAACAGCCTTATAGTATTGTGCCTGGTTTAATCTAGCCAAGCAATGAGACAGACATATAACCTCTCACTTGATTTTTCTCTTATTTTTCTGTGAAGCTCAAGTGCCTTCCAGTGAAAACTGAGCATTACAAAATGATCAATATATATTATATCCAAAAAATGTACTTGTAAGCATCATGTGCATCTTTCCTTCAAGAAAAATAGTTTCACCTTTCTTTACGATTTTTCTAAAGGCTGGAGTGCTTGTCTGCTTTCATAATAAATAGGAGGTGTTTGTCTGAACTTAATTGTCAAAGCAAGCCTTCCCCACAAACACTTTGAAATACCCAATACTCATACATTAGTTTATGCTTTGCAACGTCTTCACTTTCTTACCAAGCAAGTTATTATCTCAGTAGAATTATGGAAGTTCTACTTAAACTTTCTGTTTTACATTGCTCTAAATGTTTGAATCAATAATATGTTAATTGTCCCCTCTCATCAAAGCCTACTTTCCTTCATATTTAGTAAATTTATATCAAAGCCAAATTTTACGTTTTAAAGTTAGCTTTTAATGTAATCTTGATAAGCCACACCCTATTTTTAGAAGAAATACCTTTTTCTCTGAGGGTGGTGGGTTATATCTGCAGACTCAGTGGGTCCTGGGGAATCTGAGGATTCAAGATTTCCAAGTGCATCAAACACATGTCCTCATTTGTGTCCCATTCTTTGCCAATCAGGGCCTTAGTCTTGTCATGGCAAATCTAACTAGTCAAGGTACTTACGTTTCTCTAGAGCTTTGCTAGCCTTAAATCCTGAGCCTAGTTCTCCAGTCTTTTCTGCCTTAAGCTGCTGGCAATAAGAATCTCTTTGTGTGTTTCCAAGTCAGCCTTTTGTTTTGCACGTTTAGCCTTTTATTGATGGCTAACCTTCTTCAGTCTTTCATTTTCTCTTTCCAAAAGCATCAATTGCCCCCAGGAAGCATTATTCAATACCATTGCTCTTATAATCACTATTTCCCACATGTATCTCAAATGCTTAATACATTGCACCCACCACTGCATTTTCCTTCACTTAGCCTCCAACTTTCCTTCAAAATAATCTCCCATTTTGCCCATGGTAAAAGCTTTATCATTGCTACCTGATGCCTGGAGCTGTTCATATTCCACCTCATTACTCACTGAGCAGTGAGTGATCCAGCTCCAAAATCCCATTTTAGCATCTGTTTTTTCAGACTATTGTCAAACTGTCACAAGTTTGGATCTATATGAAGTATACTCAGATGAAAATTAACAAATTGGAGGTTCATTAAGGAATGCTCTTGGGATGAGTAACAGTGGGAGAAGGGAACAAAAGCAAATTTGCGAGGAGGAAAAATTTGGTCTGTGATGTAGTCACAACAATCCCTTAGCCAAATTCACATGGAGCTCTGAAGCTGGCATGACTCTTCCAAGTTGTACCAAATTGAAAAGAAGAAGCAAGGCTTTTCTATGCCTTCATTGACCAGTTATCACATTCAGGTTCCTAGCTCTCTCTCCCCACCCCACCCCCCACAACACACACACACACCCTCACACCAGAAAGGGAATATAAACTTGAAAAAGGCAGCTATCTTCAGCTAAGGACAATTCCCAAAGAGGGCAGACAGCTGAGGGTGTCAGATCTCAATCTTTGGAACAATTGGTAATAAATCCTTTATCCGTAAAGTAGGGATCTGGATGATGCAAACTAGCATGATTACTGAAGAATTAAGTATTAATTAGGGACATATCAATAGGGCACGGACCCAGTTGAAAGATATCTCACTGGATAATTTTAGACTAATGTAAATATCAAAATAAATGATAATAGGTTTTAACGTCTTCATTAAAAAAGAATCCAGGAGTCCATAACTATAGTGAAAGGGTGAGTAAGTAGAAGTTCTTCTTTGTAGAATAATGCCAGTTAATTAACATAGAATGACAGAATTAAAAGAATTAGATCATTTTCAAATATCAAAGTAATGGTTTAGTTATCAATAGGCACTAAAACTATTGGCTGATAAATTATTGAAGATCAGGCTACTCATATAATTTCAAAGTATCAGCATATAGTATGTACATTAATTATCAAGTAGGAAAACCACCTTTACAACAGCAAGATCTTGTAGATAACCATCTTAAGCAAGTGACCAACTCTAGTATCACCAATAAGAGGAAAAAAAAACAGATATCATTAACCTTTTGATTTGATGCAGTGGGAAGTACAAAACATTATTTAGGTATTATTCTTTTTTTTAATTTTTTTAGCTTTATTGAGGTGTAATTGACAAATGAAAGTTGTATATATCTAAGATATACAACTTGATGTATGACTTTTGTATACAATGTGAAATGATCACCACAATCAAGCTAATTAGCATATTATCTAGGTATTATTATTCTTGACAAAATGTTCAACTTGAATCTAATCATAAAGAAGCAATTAGGCAAACCCAGATTGTGAGAGAGTTTACAAGCCCACTTACCTGGGTTCTTCAAAAATATAATCATGAAAAACAAAAAGTGTAAGGTGACTGTCTTAAACTAAAGGAATTTAAAGAAATATGACAAACAAATATACTATAAGAACATTAATCAGATACTGAGTTGAAAATTAAAAAAGAACATTTGGGGCTCAATGGGGTAAATATGAGTATGGATTGTGTATTAGCTACTGCTATATTAATATTAAATTTCTTGAGTGTGATTATGCCAGAGTTACCTGCTAAAATACTTAAGGGTCAAGGGTCTTGATATCACCATTGCAGTTTTGAAAGTTATTTTTTTAAAAGGACGTGGAGAGAGAGATATGGCAAAATATTAACAGTTGGTGAATCAAGGTAAAGGTTATATGTATATTTGTAATATTATACTGTCAATTTTTGTTTCAATTTTTTTTCAAAATAATATAGGAGAAAATTCTAAAATTTAAGCCAAGTCTTGATCCAATTTTCACAAAATCCCTTATTAATAAGGTCTATGTCCCTGAAATTTAATTGCTTTGAATTCTGATTACAACCTCCTCATATCAATCTTTTCTTTCTAGCATTAAAAACGAAGTGATTTTTAAGAGAAAATAACATATAATAACCACACTTATTTTACCTACATTTCCATGATTCCTATCCAAGTCATTTCACCCTGGTAAATTCCTACAACTGCCAAAATGTAATCTCAGCCCTAGTAATTTTCCCCAACCCTAGTTTCCTTTTGACATCTTTTTAGGTTTCAAAAGACTCCTTCTGTTGACTGAGGTAAAAGAGGAGGCTCTAACTACTTTGGCAGTAAGTTAATAAAAAATAAATAACTTACTTTTTTAAAAGCTTTGTTTCAACTTCCCCTTTCTGAACCATATTTTCTCCTTTCACATTATCGTATTCCATCAGGATCGCATATCAAACCTGGTTTTGAAGAGAAAGAAAGTAAAAGGAAAGTTCTACATTAACCATCTTCCAAAAGAACTAGGGGAAAATAGAAGTTGAGAATACAGACATGTCTCCAAGTATATCTATTAGGACCTAAAGAAACTCTTTAATTCCTCATTTTTTTTTAAATAGCAGTGACCCTCTGTGCTATCACTTTTTAAAGAGCTATGTTGCAGCAATTTAAGGATTATGGCTCTCATTTTCTACAATTACAGGCTTCAGTGGAATTCTTACTGGTAAAATATGTCAAAATTATATACACAGGAAATCCTCCAGGGGAGATTGGGGAAGATGGCGGAAGAGTAAGACACGGAGATCACCTTCCTCCCCGCAGATACACCAGAAATACATCTACACGTGGAACAACTCCTACAGAACACCTACTGAAAGCAGGCAGAAGACCTCAGACCTCCCACAAGGCGAGAAACTCCCCACGTACCTGAGTAGGGCAAAAGAAAAAAGAATAAACAGAGACAAAAGATAGGTACGGGACCTGCACCAGTGGGAGGGAGCTGTGAAGGAGGATAGGTTTCCACACACTAGGAAGCCCCTTCACGGGCAGAGACTGCAGGTCACGGAGGCGGAAGCTTCAGAGCCGCGGAGGAGGGCGCAGCAACAGCGGTGCGGAGGGCAAAGCGGAGAGATTCCCGCACGGAGGATCGGTGCCGACCGGCACTCACCAGCCTAAGAGGCTTGTCTGCTCACCGGCCGGGGAGGGCGGGGCTGGGAACTGAGGCTCGGGCTTCGGTCGGATCCCAGGAAGAGGACTGGGGCTGGCGACGTGAACACAGCGTGCAGGGGGTTATGCACCACGGCTAGCCGTGAGGGAGTCTGGGGAAATGTCTGGACTTGCTGAAGAGGCAAGAGACTTTTTCTTGCCTCTTTGTTTCCTGGTGTGCGAGGGGAGGAGATTAAAAGCGCTGCTTAAAGGACCTCCAGAGACGGGCGCGAGTCGCGGCTAAAAGCGCGGACCCCAGAGACAGGCATGAGACGCTAAGGCTGCTGCTGCCGCCACCAAGAAGCCTGTATGCGAGCACAGGTCACTATCCACACCCCCCTTCCGGGGAGCCAGTGCAGCCCGCCACTGCCAGGGTCCCGGGATCCAGGGATAACTTCCGTGGGAGAACGCACGGCGCGCCTCAGGCTGGTGCAACGTCACGCCGCCCTCTTCCGCCGAAGGCCTGTCCCGCACTCCGTGCCCCTCCCTCCCCCCAGCCTGGGTGAGCCAGAGTCCCTGAAGCAGCTGCTCCTTTAACCCCGTCCTATCTGAGTGGAAAAACAGATGCCCTCCGGCGACCTACATGCAGAGGCAGGGCCAAATACAAAGCTGAGCCCCGGGAGCTGTGAGAACAAATAAGAGAAAGGGAAATCTCTCCCAGCAGCCTCAGAAGCAGCGGATTAAAGCTCCAGAATCAACTTGATGTACGCTGCATCTGGGAATACATGAATAGACAACGAATCATCCCAAATTGAGGAGGTGGACTTTGAGAGCAAGATTTATGATTTTTTTTCCCCTTTTCCTCTTTTTGTGAGTGTGTATGTGTATGCTTCTGTGTGAGATTTTGTCTGTATAGCTTTGCTTCCACCATTTGTCCTAGGGTTCTATTCGTTTGTTTTTAGATCTTTGGGTTTTTCTTTTTTAAAAAAAAAACCCTTTTTTCTTAATAATTATTTTTTATTTTAATAACTTTATTTTATTTTGTCTTATTTTATTTTATTTTATCTTTTCTTTCTTTCTTTCTTTCCTTCCTTCCCTCCTTTCTTCCTCCCTCCCTCCCTCCCTCCTTTCTTTCTTTCTTTATTTATTTCTTTTCTTCTTTCTTTTTCTTTTTTTCTTTGTTTCTTTCTTTCTAGTTTTTCTCCCTTCTATTCTGAGCTGTGTGGATGAAAGGCTCTTGGTGCTGCAGCCAGGAGTCAGTGCTATGCCTCTGAGGTGGGAGAGCCAACTTCAGGACACTGGTCCACAAGAGACCTCCCAGCTCCACATAATATCAAACTGCAAAAATCTCCCGTAGATCTCCACCTCAACACCAGCACCCAGCTTCACTCAACGACCAGCAAGCTACAGTGCTGGACACCCTATGCCAAACAACTAGCAAGACAGGAACACAACCCCACCCATTAGCAGAGAGGCTGCCTAAAATCATAATAAGTCCACAGACACCCCCAAAACACACCACTAGATGTGGACCTGCCCACCAGAAAGACAAGATCCAGCCTCATCCACCAGAATACAGGCACTAGTCACCTCCACCAGGAAGCATACACAACGGGAACTACGAACCTGCAAAAAGGAGACCCCAAACACAGTAAGATAAGCAAAATGAGAAGACAGAAAAATACACAGCAGATGAAGGAACAAGATAAAAACCCACCAGACCTAACAAATGAAGAGGAAATAGGCAGTCTACATGATAAAGAATTCAGAATTATGATAGTAAAGATGATCCAAAATCTTGGAAATAGAATAGACAAAATGCAAGAAACATTTAACAAGGACCTAGAAGAACTAAAGATGAAACAAGCAACAATGAACAACACAATAAATGAAATCAAAAATACTCTAGATGGGAACAATAGCAGAATAACTGAGGCAGAAGAACGGATAAGTGACCTGGAAGATAAAATAGTGGAAAAAACTACTACAAAGCAGAATAAAGAGAAAAGAATGAAAAGAACTGAGGACAGTCTCAGAGACCTCTGGGACAACATTAAACTCACCAACCAACATTCGAATTATAGGGGTTCCAGAACAAGAAGAGAAGAAGAAAGGGACTGAGAAAATATTTGAAGAGATTATAGTTGAAAACTTCCCTAATATGGGAAAGGAAATAGTTAATCAAGTCCAGGAAGCACAGAGAGTCCCATACAGGATAAATCTAAGGAGATATACGCCAAGACACATATTAATCAAACTGTCAAAAATTAAATACAAAGAAAACATATTAAAAGCAGCATGGGAAAAACAACAAATAACACACAAGGGAATCTCCATAAGGTTAACAGCTGATCTTTCAGCAGAAACTCTGCAGGCCAGAAGGGACTGGCAGGACATATTTAAAGTGATGAAGGAGAAAAACCTGCAACCTAGATTACTCTACCCAGCAAGGATCTCATTCCAATTTGATGGAGAAATTAAAACCTTTACAGACAAGCAAAAGCTAAGAGGGTTCAGGACCACCAAACCACCTTTGCAACAAATGCTAAAGAACTTCTCTAGGCAAGAAACACAAGAGAAGGAAAAGATCTACAATAACGAACCCAAAACAATTTACAAAATGGGAATAGGAACATACATATCGATAATTACCTTAAATGTAAATGAATTAAATGCCCCCACCAAAAGACACAGATTGGCTGAATGGATACAAAAACAAGACACATATATAGGCTGCCTACAAGAGACCCACTTCAGACCTAGAGACACATACAGACTGAAAGTAAGGGGATGGAAAAAATATTCCATGCAAATAGATACCAAAAGAAAGCTGGAGTAGAAATTCTCATATCAGACAAAATAGACTTTAAAATAAAGACTATTAGAAGAGACAAAGAACGACACTACATAATGAACAAGGGATCGATCCAAGAAGAAGATATAACAATTGTAAATATTGTTACACCCAACATAGGAGCACCTCAGTACCTAAGGCAAATACTAACAGCAATAAAAGGAGATGTCGACAGAAACACATTCATAGTAGGGGACTTTAACACCCCACATTCACCCATGGACAGATCATCCAAAATGAAAATAAATAAGGAAACACAAGCTTTAAATGATACATTAAACAACATGGACTTCTTTGATATTTACAGGACATTCCATCCAAAAACAACAGAATACACATTCTTCTCAAGTGCTCAGGGAATATTCTCCAGGATAGATCATATCTTGGGTCACAAATCAAGCCCTGGTAAACTTAAGAAAACTGAAATTGTATCAAGTATCTTTTCTGACCACAACGCTATGAGACTAGATATCAATTACAGGAAAAGATATGTAAAAAATCCAAACACATGGAGGCTAAACAATACACTATATAATTACTAAGTGATCACTGAAGAAATCAAACAGGAAATTTAAAAAATACCTAGAAACAAATGACAATGAAGACACGACGACCCAAAACCTATGGGTTGCAGCAAAAGCAGTTCTAAGAGGGAAGTTTATAGTAATACAATCCTAACTTAAGAAACAGGATACATCTCGAATAAACAACCTAACCTTGCACCTAAAGCAATATGAGAAAGAAGAACAAAAAGAAACCCCAAAGTTAGCATAAGGAAAGAAATCATAAAAAACAGATCAGAAATAAATGAAAAAGAAATGAAGGAAACAATAGCAAAGACCAATAACACTACAACCTGGTTATTTGAGAAGATTAACAAAATTGATAAACCATTAGCCAGACTCATCAAGAAGAAAAGGAAGAAGACTCTAATCAATAGATTTAGAAATGAAAAAGGAGAAGTAACAACTGACTGCAGAAATACAAAAGATCATGAGACATTACTACAAGCAACTGTATGCCAATAAAATGGACCACCTGGAAGAAATGGACAAATTCTTAGAAATGCATAACCTGCCAAGACTGAATCAGGAAGAAATGGAATATATAAACAGACCAATCACAAGCACTGAAATTGAAACTGTGATTTAAAATCTTCCAACAAACAAAAGTCCAGGACCAGATGGCTTCACAGGCGAATTCTATCAAACTTTTAGAGAAGAGCTAACACCTATCTTTCTCAAACTCTTCCAAAATATAGCAGAGGGAGGAACACTACCAAACTCATTCTACGAGGCCACCATCACCTTGGTACCAAAACCAGACAAGGGTGTCACAAAGAAAACTACACGCCAATATCACTGATGAACATAGATGCAAAAATCCTCAACAAAATACTAGCAAACAGAATCCAACAGCACATTAAAAGGATCATACACCATGATCAACTGGGGTTATTCCAGGAATGCAAGGATTCTTCAATATACGCAAATCAATCAACATGATACACCATATTAACAAATTGAAGGAGAAAAAGCATATTACCATCTCAATAGATGCAGAGAAAGCTTTTGACAAAATTCAACACCCATTTATGATAAAAACCCTGCAGAAAGTAGGCATAGAGGAAACTTTCCTCAACATAATAAAGGCCATATATGACAAACCCACAGCCAACATAGTCCTCAATGGTGAAAAACTGAAACCATTTCCACTAAGATCAGGAACAAGACAAGGTTGCCCACTCTCACCACTCTTATTCAACATAGTTTTAGAAGTTTTAGCAAGAGTAATCAGAGAATAAAAAGAAATAAAAGGAATCCAAATCGGAAAAGAAGAAGTAAAGCTGTCACTGTTTGCAGATGACATGACACTATACATAGAGAATCCTAAAGATGCTACCAGAAAACTACTAGAGCTAATCAATGAATTTGGAAAAGTTGCAGGATACAAAATTGATGCACAGAAATCTCTGCCATTCCTATAAACTAATGATGAAAAATCTGTAAGTGAAATCAAGAAAACATTCCCATTTACCATTGCAACAAAAAGAATAAAATGTCTAGGCATAAACGTACCTAAGAAGACAAAAGACCTGTATGCATAACATTATAAGACACTGATGAAAGAAATTAAAGATGATACAAATAGATGGAGAGATATACCATGTTCTTGGATTGGAAGAATCAACATTGTGAAAATCACTGTACTACCCAAAGCAATCTACAGATTCAATGCAATCCCTATCAAACTACCACTGGCATTTTTTAGAGAACTAGAACAAAAAAATTCACAATTTGTATGGAAACATAAAAGACCCCGAATAGCCAAAGCAATCTTGAGAACGAAAAACAAGCTATAGGAAGCAGGATCCGTGACTTCAAACTATACTACAAAGCTACAGTAATCAAGACAGTATGGTACTGGCACAAAAACAGAAAGATAGATCAATACAACAGGATACAAAGCCCAGAGATAAACCCACGCACATATGGTCACCTTATCTTTGATTAAGGAGACAGTGGATAAAGGACAGCCTCTTCAATAAGTGGTGCTGGGAAAACTGGACAGGTACATGTAAAAGTATGAGATTTGAACACTCCCTAACATGATTCACAAAAATAGGCTCAAAATGGATTAAAGACCTAAATGTAAGGCCAGAAACTATCAAACTCTTAGATGAAAACATAGGCAGAACACTCTATGACATAAATCACAGCAAGTTCCTTTTTGACCCACCACCTAGAGAAATGGAAATAAAAACAAAAATAAACAAATGGGACCTAATGAAACTTCAAAGCTTTTGCACAGTAAAGGAAACCATAATCAAGACCAAAAGACAACCCTCAGAATGGGAGAAAATATTTGTAAATGAAGCAACTGACAAAAGATTACTCTCCAAAAGTTGTAAGCAGCTCATGCAGCTCAATAACAAAAAAAACAAACAACCCCATCCAAAAATGGCAGAAGACCTAAATAGACATTTCTCCAAAGAAGATATACAGATTGCCAACAAACACATGAAAGAATGCTCAACATCATTAATCATTAGAGAAATGCAAATCAAAACTACAATGAGATATCATCTCACACCAGTCATAATGACCATCATCAAAATATCTAGAAACAATAAATGCTGGAGAGGGTGTGGAGGAAAAGGGAACACTCTTGCACTGCTGGTGGGAATGTGAATTGTTACAGCCACTATGGAGAACAGTATGGAGGTTCCTTAAAATGCTACAAATAGAATTATCATATGACCCAGCAATCCCACTACTGGGCATATACCCTGAGAAAATCATAATTCAAAAAGAGTCATGTACCAAAATGTTCTTTGCAGCTCTATTTACAATAGCCCAGAGATGGAAACAACCTAAGTGTCCATCATCGGATTAATTTATAAAGAAGATGTGGCACATATATACAATGGAATATTACTCAGCCATAAAAAAGAAATGAAATTGAGCTATTTGTAATGAGGTGGATGGACCTAGAGTCTGTCATACAGAGTGAAGTAAGTCAGAAAAAGGAAGACAAATACCATATGCTAACACATATATATGGAATTTAAGAAAAAAAATGTCAAGAAGAACCTAGAGGTAAGACAGGAATAAAGACACAGACCTACTAGAGAATGGACTTGAGGATATGGGGAGGGGGAAGGGTAAGCTGTGACAAAGCGAGAGAGTGGCATGGACATATATATACTACCAAACGTAAAATAGGTAACTAGTGGGAAGTAGCCGCATAGCACAGGGAGATCAGCTCGGTGCTTTGTGACCACCTAGGGGGTGGGATAGGGAGGGTGGGAGGGAGGGAGATGCAAGAGGGAAGAGTTATGGGAACATATGTATATGTATAACTGATTCACTTTGTTATAAAGCAGAAACTAACACAACATTGTAAACCAATTACACTCCAATAAATATGTAAAAAATTAATAATAATAAATAAAAAGGAAAAAAACAATTATATACACATATTCATAAAGTTTAAACTGTCTAGATATGTATATGGTCTTTGAAACATTCTCTTTTAATTTCAGTTTTTCAGATATTTCAGAAGTGAATATTTTCCTTCGCTAGTCCATTTTCTGAAATAATAACACTTCAGCAGAACTCAAGTAAATTTTAACAAGTATGTATTCCTCTAAGTCGTTTTTCTCTTTGCTATTTAAGGGCCTCTCCCATCCCACAAATGCCCTACTAGCTATAGACTCATATATTAAATATACACACACATATATATATATATATATATATATATATATATATATATAACTATAAACCCTCCTAATGTATTTATATAAAGGCACTCCAACATAAAACAGGTGAGCTACTTTTAATTTTATCATGGGAAATATGTGTAGTTAATGTGAAAGAATATCAAGCAATGCTAACTGTTTTTTTTTGGAAAAACACTCTAGATGTTTTGTGAGAAGAGAAAAATCTCTATAGGATAGAATTGTAACAGTACTTTTATGTAAAGCAGTTTTATTTGAAATATACTGTCCCAGACAGCAGTGAAGAGAACAGTTTTAATCCAAAATGCGTCCAGGCTCAGTCCCTTCTGGCCAATTATTTGATTTCAGTAATGCTCTGGTTGCCTCTGCCTAGCGCTAGCTATTAAATATAGTGCTGTGCCTTTTAGAAAACTTTTACTTTACATGAGAGCCAAAAGGTAAATCTGTACAAAATTGAACTAGGAGTTAAAATATGATTTTGAAATGGAAAAACATATTAGCTCAAATTCTGACAAATGAAAATCTTTTTGAAAAAATTAAGTAACAGAAAGTGCTAGTCAGTGTCTATCAACCATCAATCCCATTTAGACAAAGACTGGGCAAAGCTCACAATTACCCAGAGGTTTTCAAATGCTTTTCCTTGATTCAAATCAAGCTTTGGGGAAAATGCCAAAATTTTCTAATAACATTAGGATAGGATTAAATTCAACAAATAATTATTGGAAAGTCCTGGAATAGTCATTGTATAAAGACGGCTAAGAAGAGACAGTCCCTGCCCTGGGGCAATCTAGTGGATAAAATTAGGCAAGTTTTTTAATACAAGAAGGAATAAGAGAGGAGCTTCAAGATGGCGGAAGAGTAAGATGCAGAGATCAACTTCCTCCCCACAACCACATCATAAATACATCTACAAGTGGAACCAATCCTACAGAACACCTACTGAACGCAGGAAGAAGACCTCAGACCTACCAAAAGGCAAGAAACTCCCCATGTACCTGGGTAGGGCAAAAGAAAAAACAGAGACAAAAGAATAGGGACGAGACCTGCACCAGTGGGAGGGAGCTGTGAAGGAGGAAAGGTTCCCACACACTAGAAGCCCCTTCGCGGGCAGAGACTGTGGGTGGCGGAGGGGGGAAGCTTCGGAGCCACGGAGGAGAGCGCAGCAACAGGGGTGTGGAGAGCAAAGCGGAGAGATTCCCGCACAGAGGATCGGCGCCGACCAGCACTCACCAGCCCAAGAGGCTTGTCTGCTCACCCGCCGGGGCGAGCAGGGCTGGGAGCTGAGGCTCGTGCTTCGGTTGGATGCAGGGAGAGGACTGTAGTTGGCTGCGTGAACACAGCCTGAAGGGGTTAGTGTGCCACGGCTAGACGGGAGGGAGTCTGGGAAAAAGTCTGGGGCTGCCAAAGAGGCAAGAGACATTTTCTTGCTTCCTTGTTTCCTGGTGCGTGAGGAGAGGGGATTAAGAGCACTGCCTGAACGAGCTCCAGAGAAGGACACGAGCCGCGGCTATCAGCGCGGACCCCAGAGCCGTGCATGAGATGCTAAGGCTGCTGCTGCCTCCACCAGGAAACCTGTGAGCAAGCACAGGTCACTATCCACACCTCCCCTCCCAGGATCCTGTGTGGCCCGCCAATGCCAGGGTCCCGTGATCCAGGGACAACTTCCCTGGGAGAACACAGGGCATGTCTAAGGCTGGTGCAATGTCCCGCTGGCCTCTGCCGCCACAGGATCGTCCTGCATCCATACCCCTCCCTCCCCCGGCCTGAGTGAGCCAGAACCCCGAATCAGCGGCTCAGTTAACCCCGTCCTGTCTGAGCGAAGAACAGATGCCCTCAGGTGACCTACACACAGAGGCGGGGCCAAATCCAAAGCTGAACCCCGGGAGCTGTGCCAACAAAGAAGAGAAAGGGAAATCTCTCCCAGTAGCCTCAGGAGCAGCGGATTAAATCTCCGCAATCAACTTGGTGTACCCTGCATCTGTGGAATACCTGAATAGACAACAAATCATCCCAAATTGAGGAGGTGGATTTTGGGAACAATGATATATATATATATATATATATATATATATATATATATATATATATATACTTTTTCCCCCCATTTTTCTCTTTTTGGAAGTGTGTATGTCTATGCTTCTATGTGTGATTTTGTCTGTATAGCTTTGCTTTTACCATTTGGCCTAGGGTTCTGTCAGTCCAGATATTTTTTGTTTTTTTAAATTTTTTTCTTAATTATTTTTTATTTTAATAACTTTATTTTATTCTATTTTATTTAATCTTCTTTCCTTCTTTCTTTCTATTTTTTGTCCCTTTTATTCTGAGCCATGTGGATGAAAGGCTCTTGATGCTCCAGCCAGGCATCAGGGCTGTGCCTCTGAGGTGGGAGAGCCAAGTTCAGGACACTGGTCCACAAGAGACCTCCCAGCTCCACATAATATCAAACGGCAAAGTCTCCCAGAGATCTCCATCTCAACGCCATGACTCAGCTTCACTCAACAACCAGCAAGCTACAATGTAGGACAACCCATGCCAAACAACTAGCAAGACAGGAACACAACCCCATCCACTAGAAGAGAGGCTGCCTAAAATCATAATAAGGACACAGACACCCCAAAACATACCACCAGACGTAGACCTGCCCAGCAGAAAGACAAGATCCAGCCTCATCCACCAGAACCCAGGCATTAGTCCCCTCCACCAGGAAGCCTGCACAACCCACTGAACCAACCTTAGTCACTGGGGACAGACACCAAACACAAAAGGAACTATGAACCTGCAGCCTGCAAAAAGGAGACCCAAAACACGGTAAGTTAAGCAAAATGAGAAGACAGAAAAACACACAGCAGATGAAGGAGCAAGGCAAAAACCCACCAGACCTAACAAATGAAGAGGAAATAGGCAGTCTACCTGAAAAAGAATTCAGAGTAATGATAGTAAAGATGGTCCACAATCTTGGAAATAGAATAGAGAAAATAAAAGAAATGTTTAACAAGGAACTAGAAGAACTAAAGGGCAAACATACAATGATGAACAACACAATAAAGGAAATTAAAAATTCTCTAGAAGGGATCAATAGCAGAATAACTGAGGCCAAAGAACGGATAAGTGACATGGAAGATAAAATAGTGGAAATAACTATTACAGAGAAGAATAAAGAAAAAAGATTGAAAAGAACTGAGGACAAACTCAGAGACCTCTGGGAAAACATTAAATGCACCAACATTCGAATTATACGGGTCCCAGAAGAAGAAGAGAAAAAGAAAGGGACTGAGAAAATATTTGAAGAGATTATAGTCAAAAACTTCCCTAATATGGGAAAGGAAATAGTTAATCAAGTCCAGGAAGCACAGAGAGTCCCATACAGGATAAATCCAATAAGAAACACACAAAGACACATATTAATCAAACTATCAAAAATTAAATACAAAGAAAAAATATTAAAAGCATCAAGGGAAAAACAACAAGTAACACACAGGGAACCCCCATAAGGTTAATGGCTGATCTTTCAGCAGAAATTCTGCAAGCCAGAAGACAGTGGCAGGACATATCTAAAGTGATGAAAGAGAAAAACCTACAGCCACAACTACTCTACCCAGCAAGGATCTCATTCAGATTTGACGGAGAAATTAAAAGCTTTACAGAGAAGCAAAAGCTAAGCGAATTCAGCACCACCAAACGAACTTTACAACAAATGCTAAAGGAACTTCTCTAGGCAGGAAACACAGAGGAGGAAAAGACCTACAATAATAAACCCAAAACAATTAAGAAAATGGTAATAGGAACATACATATTGATAATTACCTTAAATGTAAATGGAGTAAATGCTCCCACCAAAAGGCATAAACTGGCTGAATGGATACAAATACAAGACACGTATATATGCTGTCTACAACAGACCCACTTCAGACCAAGGGACACTTACAGACTGAAAGTGAGTGGATGGGAAAAGATATTCCATGCAAATGGAAATCAAAAGAAAGCTGGGGTAGCAGTTCTCATATCAGACAAAATAGACTCTAAAGGAAAGACTATTAAAGGAGACAAAGAAGGACACTACATAATGATCAAGGGAGCAATCCAAGAAGAAGATATAACAATTGTAAATATTTATGCACCCAACATAGGAGCACCTCAATACATAAGGCAAATACTAACAGCCATAAAAGGGGAAATCAACAGTAACAGAATCATAGTAAGGGACTTTAACACCCCACTTTCACCAATGGACAGATCATCCAAAATGAAAATAAAAAAGGAAGCATAAGCTTTAAATGATACATTAAACAAGATGGACTTACTTGATATTTAAAGGTCATTCCATCCAAAAACAACAGAATACACATTCTTCTCAAGTGCTCATGGAACATTCTTCAGGATAGATCATATCTTGGGTCACAAATCAAGCCCTGGTAAATTTTGAAAAATTGAAATCATATCAAGTATCTCTTCAGACCACAGTGCTATGAGACTAGATATCAATAAAGGAAAAAACCTGTAGGAAATACAAACACATGGAAGCTAAACAAAACACTACTTAATAAACAAGAGATCACTGAAGAAATCAAAGAGGAAATCAAAAAATACCTAGAAACAAATGACAATGAAAACACAACGACCCAAAACCTATGGGATGCAGCACAAACAGTTCTAAGATGGAAGATTATAGCTATACAAGCCTACCTTAAGAAACAAGAAACATCTCAAATAAACAAACTTTACACCTAAAGCAATTAGAGAAAGAAGGCAACAAAACCCCAAATCTAGTAAAAGGAAAGAAATCATAGAGATCAGATCAGAAATAAATGAAAAAGAAATGAAGGAAACAATAGCAAAAGTCAATAAAACTAAAAGCTGGTTCCTTGAGAAGATTAACAAAATTGATAAAACATTAACCAGACTTGTCAAGAAAAAAAGGGAGAAGACTCAAATCAATAGAATTAGAAATGAAAAAGGAGAAGTAACAACTGACAATGCAGAAATACAAAGGATCATAAGAGATTACTACAAGCAACTATATGCCAATAAAATGGACAGCCTGGAAGAAATGGACAAATTCGTAGAAATGCACAACCTACCGAGCCTGAACCCGGAAGAAATAGAAAATACGAACAGACCGATCACAAGCACTGAAATCGAAACTGTGATTAAAAATTTTCCATCAAACAAAAGCCCAGGACCAGATGGCTTCACAGGCGAATTCTATCAAACATTTAGAGAAGAGCTAACACCTATCCTTCTCAAACTCTTGCCAAATATAGCAGAGGGAGGAACACTCCCAAACTCATTCTATGCGCCCACCATCACTCTGATACCAAAACCAGACAAAGATGTCACAAAGAAAGAAAGTACAGGCCAATATCACTGATGAACATAGATGCAAAAATCCTCAACAAAATACTAGCAAACAGAATCCAACATCACATTAAAAGGATCATACACCATGATCAACTGGGGTTATTCCAGGAATGCAAGGATTCTTCAATATACACAAATCAATCAACGTGATACACCATACTAACAAATTGAAGGAGAAAAAGCACATGACCATCTCAATAGATGCAGAGAAAGCTTTTGACAACATTCAACACCCATTTATGATAAAAATCCTGCAGAAAGTCAACATAGAGGGAACTTTCCTCAACATAATAAAGGCCATATATGACAAACCCACACCAACATCATCTGCCATGGTGAAAAACTGAAACCATTTCCACTAAGATCAGGAACAAGACAAGGTTGCCTACTGTCACCACTATTATTCAACATAGCTTTGGAAGTTTTAGCTACAGCAATCAGAGAAGAAAAAGAAATAAAAGGAATCCAAATCTGAAAAGAAGTAAAGCTGTCACTGTTTGCAGATGACATGATACTATACATAGAGAATCCTAAAGATGCTACCAGAAAACAGCTAGAGCTAATCAATGAATTTGGTAAAGTCTCAGGATACAAAATTAATGCACAGAAATCTCTTGCATTCCTATACACTAATAATGAAAAATCTGAAAGTGAAATTAAGAAAACACTCCCATTTACCACTGCAACAAAAAGAATAAAATATCTAGGAATACACCTACCTAAGGAGACAAACGACCTGTATGCAGAAAATTATAAGACACTGATGAAAGATATTAAAGATGATACAAATATATGGAGAGATATACCATGTCCTTGGAATGGAAGAATCAATATTGTGAAAATGACTGTACTACCCCAACCAATCTACAGATTCAATGCAATCCCTATCAAACTACCCATGGCATTTTTCATAAAACTAGAACAAAAAATTTCACAATTTGTTTGGAGACACAAAAGACCCCGAATAGCACAAGCAATCTTGAGAAAGAAAAACAGAGCTGGAGGAATCAATCTCCCTGACTTCAGACTATACTACAAACCTACAGTAATCAAGACAGTATGGTACTGGAACAAAAACAGAAATATAGATCAATGGAACAGGATAGAAACCCCAGAGATAAACCCACACACATATGGTCACCTTATCTTTGATAAAGGAAGCAAGAATATACAGTGGAGAAAAGACAGCCTCTTCAATAAGTGGTGCTGCGAAAACTGGACAGCTACATGTAAAGGAATGAAATTAGAACACTCTCTAACACCATACACAAAAATAAACTCAAAATGGATTAAAGACCTAAATATAAGGCCAGACACCATCAAACTCTTAGATGAAAACATAGGCAGAACACTCTATGATATAAATCACAGCAAGATCCTTTTTGACCCTCCTCCTAGAGAAATGGAAATAAAACAAAAATAAACAAGTGGGACCTAATGAAACTTCAAAGCTTTTGCACAGTAAAGGAAGCCATAAATAAGACGAAAAGCGAACCCTCAGAATGGGAGAAAATATTTGCAAATGAAGCAACTGACAAAGGATTAATCTCCAAACATACAAGCAACTCATGCAGTTCAATATCAAAAAAACAAACAGCAATGAAAAGGAACGAAACTGAGTTATTTGTAGTGAGGTGGATGTACCTAGATACTGTCATACAGAGTGAAGTAAGTCAGAAAGAGAAAAACAAATACTGTATGCTAACACATCTATATGGATCTAAAAAAAAGAAAATGGTCAGAAGAACCTAGGGGCAAGACAGGAATAAAGATGCAGACCTACTAGAGAATGGACTTGAGGATATACAGGGAGGGGGAAGGGTAAGCTGGGACAAAGTGAGAGAGTGTCATGGACATATATACACTACCAAATGTAAAATAGATAGCTAGTGGGAAGCAGCCGCATAGCACAGGGATATCAGCTTGGTGCTTTGTGACCACCTAGAGGGGTGGGATAGGGAGGGTGGGAGGGAGGGAAATGCAAGAGGGAAGAGATATGAGAACATATGTATATGTATAACTGACTCACTTTGTTATAAAGCAGAAACTGACACACCATTGTAAAGCAGTTATACTTTAATAAAGATGTTTAAAAAGAAAAAGGAATAAGATGACTGTATTAGTTATCTATTCCAACACTTAGTAGTTTAAACAACAATCAGTTGATTAGCTCACAATTCTGATAGACAGTTGCTGGTCTGGGCCCGGTTTGGCTAATCTGGCCTGAGCTTGACCATATATCTGTGGCATTTGCAAGTTCAGCTAGGACTGCCTATTCCCAGATGGCCTCATCCACATGTTTTGCCATTTGGCAAAAAAATAATAGTAATTCTTACCAAAACCAGGGTGGTTGAGGAGAAAGTGGGGAGGATGTAATAGACACTTTAAAAATAAAAAGAATATGTCTTTTGGATTTAAACTTTACACTATTATCAACTACTGTTAAATTCACTTTTAAATGAGATATTTCAGCACATTTTATCCCATCTTGGTCATCTCACTGTTGCCTCAAACAGCTTTTTTGTGTGTGTGGGTGGGCTGGGGGGAGAAGGGGAGGAATTATGCAAGATGTATAAGTTCAGATTAATAGAACCCTTTACCCTTTCAACACATAATAATTTCTATTTCTTCAAACAGCACAGTTTCAAAACATCCAAATATGGTTTCCCTCTTTTTTTCTTCTCCATTTTCCCTATGTAATTATTTGTCTCCAGCATCCTCACCCCATTTCTATTCCCACTGTCTTCACTGTATTGCAGACCCTACTTGTTTCTTGCTTAGACTACTGTACTATGTCCCCTCATAGTCTCATCACACCCAGCTTTACTCTTCACAATCCTGCTGTTGCCTCCAAATTAGTCTTCTTAACTCATTTCCTCCTGCACACAGGTTTCTATAGCTCCCCATTTTCACCTGAATTTCTCAGCCTAGCATTAAAAGTTTTCTACACTTAGCCCCATTTATATTTCTAAACTGTTATTTCTCATTGTTCTATGACATCAACACTATACATCAGTCAAAACGGAAGACTCAACATTCTTTCAAACTCCAAGATACATTTGGTCTTTCCTCCCACGTGGAATATCTTCCCTGATCTCAAAAATCCCAAATACCCTTCCACATCCAGTTCACAAACTAGCTCCTATTTGAAGCCTTTCCCAATCATCCTAGTTGGAAATTCTCTTTCTCATTACTATATTAGCAGGTTGTTTCACCATCATGATATTCATTTGTGTTATAGCTATTTAAATACATATTTTATTTTCCTTAAGAGGTGCTAGTTCCTTGAATAAAGTGACATGCCTTATTCAACCTTATCTTCCCCGTAATGTTTTAATACTGCACATGAACATGATTCTGCCAATTAAAGAGCTACCAGTCTAGGGTGAGAGGTGGGCATGTAAACAAATATCAAAATAACAAGTTAATTTTAGTAATATAAATATACTAGGTACAACTACACAAAGAGTAATCAATTCCACTTGAATAGAACAGAAAGAGTTTCACAGAGGAGAGGTTAATGAGGCAGGTTTTGAGGAATAAGCAGAAGTTTTCTAAGTAGTCCAGGGGAAAACCATTCCAAGTAGAATAACTAAACCATTCAAAGACATAGAGGCATGGAATAGCTCCATATGCTTAGAGACTCTACTGTATAATGATCATTCATGGGAGTGGTGAAAGATCAGATACACAATTTAATTTTATTGGATTTCATGAACCAAAAAACTGTTTTCTTAATTTGGAGTCATCCTTTATTTTGCCACATAAGGACACTGACAACAACAACAATAAAAACAATAAGCAACTACTCTTCTATTTCTTAGAATACTAAAATTACATTCTGAGATTATATCATTTTAAAAGATTGTCCTTTATGCTGAATTTAGTTTTCAGAATAGCGCTCACCCTAATATCCCACATTTCCTCATGCAATTTTCCACAATATTTGGAAACCATTATTTTAAGTGATAAAAAATGGAGTCGATATTTAAATTTTTTAACCACAGAAATAAATCTTTATTACATTTAGACAAGAATCCTCAGAGACCAATATGGAGATATGGAGAATATTTTGGTAAGGAGTAAGACAACGCATGTTGAAAAGGTCTTAATGACAAGTGACAGATGAAGAGGGCGTATAATGTGGTGCTGAGCAGTAACAGCCTTACAGAGGCATCCAAACTATGGATGTTAAAATGGCCAGACCTACTGGCTGTCCATGGAAAGTGAGGACAATAGATGTTCCTGGCTTTAGCATGTAAAAATGAAGGAAAAGAGACAGATGTGTAAAGTGAAAACAATAATGAGCTTGGTTTCAGACACCTTCTGGTTATCTATTGTTTCACAATAAAATACTTCAAAACATAGTGACTTAAAACAATAACCTTTATTATCTCATGGTGTCTGTGGGTCAGGAACTCATCAGTTCTTCCCAAGGTGATGCTGGGTCAGAGTCTCTCGTTAGTTTGCAATCAAGATGTTGACCAGAGCTACAGGCATCTGAAGGATAGTCTGGAACTGAAAATCTCCTTCCAAACTCACCCATGGAGGTGAGTGGTAGGAGGCCCCAGTTCCTCACCTCCTGGCCCCTCCATCAGTGATTGAGTGTCCTAACAACAGAACAGCTAGCTTTCCCCAAAGCTAGTGATACAAGAGAGAGAACAAAGAGGAAGTGGCTATGTCTGTATGGCCTAGTCTCAGAAGTCACACGCTAATCTTCCCACCATGTTCTGTTCATTGGAAGTGAGTTACTAAGTCCAGCCCATATTCCAAGTGTGGGTAATCAAGCCTCAACTCTTGAAGGGAGGCAATATCAAAAATGTGTGAACATGATTTAAAACTATCACAAAACATGTTGAGTTTGAGTTTCCTGAGGGATACACAAATGGGAGTTGATCCAATAGCTAGTATACAATGCAGAATCAAGATCTAGAGTGAGAAGACACATTTGGGGATCGTCAGCTCTCTGTGGAACTAGGAGCTGTGGATAGGGAAAACAGTGGACAAGATTGATATTATTCTGTGTGAAGGCTGAAAGAGAAGAGGGCCAAAGGTGGACATATGGGGAAGATCTACATTAATGGCAAAAGTCAGGGAAAGAGCCAGCCAGTGGAGCTGAGAAGAAAAAAATAAAGAGAATATTTTTCATTTCCTATCATAAAATCCAAGAGAAAAAAATATATATTCAGAAAATATTGTGTGCCTCAACATTGGGCAACGATAGTAAATGTTTAAAGAAATATCAAGTGAAATAAGGATTTAAGGTATCCCTGAATTTTTCTTCAAGTAAGATAACTCTACTGAATGTCTCATAAGGAGGCAGCAAAGTAGAAATTACATTTTCCAACACACATAAAAACTTTCTAAAATTCCTCCTCATTCACTTCTCTCCCTAAAGTCCTACATCTCATGCTTACATTTCTTCTTTTCTTTCTCTCCTTCTCACAAAATTAAAAATGAAAACCTCCTTCAAACTCTTCTTCTTCTAAGATATTTTATTCTTACTGGATCTCCATGCATTTTCTTCTTTCTTCCAGTTTTATTGTGGTATAATTTCTATAAAAAACTGTACATAATTAATCTACACAATTTGGTGAGTATACATATATATATATACACACACACACACACACACACACACACACACATACACACTCCTGTTACCATCACTATAATCAAGATAATAAACATCTATCACTTCCAATATCTTTCTTGTGTCTCCTTGTTTGTTTGTATTGTGGTAAGAACACTTAACATGAGACCTACCCTCTTAACAAATTTTTAAGTGCATAATTATCTTATTGCTAATTGTAGGCATTATGTTGTAGAGCAGATCTCTGAAACTTACCTTATATAACTGTCAATACAGAGTTTATTGTGGGGGGTAGGGATAAATTGGGAATTTTGGACTAACAGATACACGCTACTATATATAAAATAGATATACAACAAGGACCTACTGTATAACACAGGGAACTATATTCAATATCTTGTAATAATCTACAATGGAAAAGAATCTGAAAGGATGCAAAAGAACATATATATATATATATATATGTATATATATATATATATAAAACTGAATCACTTTGTTCTACACCTGAAACATAAATCAACTATATTTCAATTGAAAAAATACAGAGTTTATTAGTGACCATTTTTCAGTTTCAAAGCTCTGGAGGAGATTGGAGACAGGCTGCAGATATGTGCACAGTGAATGGAGAATGAGGAAGTGATACTGTTGTTCTTGCAAGAAGTTTAGCTGAGAAGCAAAGGAGAGAGATAGATCTATGTACAAAAGTTTTGTTGCCCTTCATGTTTGTTTTCTTCTTAACTTTTGATTACAAAGTTTTCAATCATGCAATAAGTAGAGACTAGTATAATGAACTTCACATACCCATCATCTAATTTCTTGTCTCTTTTGTAACTGCATTTCCTATAAACTGTAGGCACATCAAGAGACTTGTGAACACATGTGTTTTTCTAATATAGAGTTTTGAGCATAATCATATGAAGTGAAGGCCAATAAAAATTGAGGCTAAAAACTCAGAAAGGAAAATAGATCATGAATATCAGGTCAATTTTCATGTAATTCTTTTACATTTTTCCTGATGTTATTCTCATGTTCTGTAAGTGATGAGATGCTACTGGGAAGAGGAATAAGCATGTGATTTTGAGTCAGAAAACCTATATGAAGACCCTGGCTACGATATTTATCAGCCCTATGACTTTGGTGAAATTGTTTAACATCACCAATTTGAGATTTCTTATTTATAAAATGCTGGCGTCAGTAAAAGGAGAGTGCAGTGTGATAATACTTATGTCACATAAAGAGTTCTTTGAAGAAATAAATTAAATAATGTAAACAGAAATATTTGAAAAAGCTAAAGAACTGTACTGAGCCTACTTACTATTCACATGCATCAAGCAAAACTGGGGTTCAGGATAAGTATGCTATGTAATATTGTTCAGCTAGCAGTAAGTGAAAGAGTCTGAATGCTGCTCATCCCATCCCAAATTCAGGGCTCTTTCTACTTTACTATGTTGTCTTTCTTGCTTACAGTTGATACTCAACAAATAATTGTTAAATTAAAGCAAAAGATAAGCATGCCTGAAGGAGTAAGAACAAAGATCCACATATCAGGGTTGTTTCATGGTCTAGAAACTTCAGGATTCGAAACACCAAACCCTGAAAAGAGGTTTTAATATCTCTGTTGTTAAGGCAACCCTAGCTACTGGAATAAACAAAAGAAAATGTTAGTGAGTTAACACACTAGGGGTTTAATAATAGGAGAGTATCTTCCATATGATAACTGACAATTTCCTATAGGCTCACATTCTCTTGGCAAAATCTAGTTGCTTGGCTATGGGTGAAGGGAAGTGGGTAAAGTATAATGTAAAGCTTGGCTGAGCAGCAGCTTTACATCAGTAACTCAGGAGAAAGGATCAGACCAAGATTACATGTTAAAAATCAGCAGCTCTGGTTTTCCAAAAACATTGTCATCAGCATCCTTGTCATCAGCATCCTCTAATTAGAGCACTGATCCATGGTGGAATGGCCAAGTGAGCTGGCAACACTTTACCTCTCACTCTCCATGCTCCAGTCACCATAAATGTCATTCATTTTCACTCATATACCAGTGCTGTCTTCCAAAACAGATCCATTCTTTATACTAATTCCTCTGCCTGGATGTAATTGACCTCTTTTTCTCCTGAACCACCAGATCTTGATTCATCAAATGTTCCTAATACATCCTGAACTTGTCATGTCACAAATGTCATTATACTTCTTTTTCTTTTGAACAAATTATAGCCTTCTGTAGAAGTTTCAAAAATAGTTCACAGAGTTTCCATATATTCCTCACTTAGTTCCCCTAATGTTAACATTTTTAAACATTCTTTAAAGTTCCAAGAAGGGCAATAATTTTTAGGAGAGCCTGTCTGCCTCATTCACTGCTGTATCCCTAATGCCTAGCAAAGTGCCTCACCCACAGCAGAAGAATTATCAATTTTTTTTTTTTCGGTACGTTGGCCTCTCACTGTTGTGGCCTCTCCCATTGCAGAGCACAGGCTCCGGACGCGCAGGGTCAGTGACCATAGCTCACGGGCCTAGCTGCTCCATGGCACGTGAGATCCTCCCGGACTGGAGCATGAACCCGTGTCCCCTGCATCGGCAGGCGGACTCCCAACCACTGTGCCACCAGGGAAGCCCATCAAATAGTTTTTGATGAATGTATGGTGACTTTACCCCAGCTCCTCCTCATTACTTCTTCTGTATTTTTTTAAATTTGAAAATGACCCTGGGCTACTTACAAAGGAGAGGAGGATTTATCCTTTAAATTTTCAAAAGTTATAAATACAAAACTATATTTAAGTTTCTGCAACTTGAGTGCAACTGCTGTGTTCCTCAAACACAAACTGTTTTGCATTTCCATTATTTGCAAGCTGCCCCTGAAGCAGGTAAATTAGCATGTTATTTGTGAAATATTCCTTACCTCCTGATTTATGCCATCACCGCTTCTGTGCAGCATGCTATTCTTTATTTCTATGTGTCAGAATCCATTTCCTCATGGTACATTTCTTAACACTCATCTTACTCATCTTGAATTTCAAGTCTAAAATTTTTGTAAAAGTTGGTCTTATTCGACTAGTTTCATTAACTTTGAGATTCCTGGTCTACAGAAGTTTAGATACAACAAATTAAAAGAAATGGAAAGTACCAGAAGGTACACTATCGCAGTAAGAAAGTAACATCTTAGTAATGATGATCTGTAACAAGGGGAGAAATAAAAATGACAAGGAGCCCATTTAAGGCACTAAGCTTAGGAGCCTGGCCATTAAATAAGATCAAGAAACTGCCAGAAAGAGAATCTCTGAATTAGAGCATAAAAATAACAGGATCATATCAATAACATATAAGTTATCAGTTATCAAGAACAAATTAAATAATGCCCAATGTACTTCAACATAAAATGTAGGGAGTGCTATTCATTTTCAAATATATTTTGTTTTAAATGAGGACTTCCCTGGTGGCACAGTGGTTAAGAATCCACCTGCCAATACAGGGGACATGGGTTCGATCCCTGGTCTGGGAAGATCCCACATGCCATGGAGCAACTAAGCCCATGTGCCACAACTACTGAGCCTGTGCTGTAGAGCCTGCAAGCCACAACTACTGAGCCTACATGCCACATCTCTGAAGCCTATGTGCCTAGAGCCCATGCTCCACAACAAGAGAAGCTGCCACAATGAGAAGCCCACTCATCGCAGTGAAAAGTAGCCCCCAATTGCTGCAACTAGAGAAAGCCATGTGCAGCACCAAAGATGCAATGCAGCCAAAAGTAAAAATTAGATAGATAAATAAAAATAAATTTAAAAAATAAAATTATTAAAATGAGATTCACTTAAAAACTTAAAGATAGTTTCAATTATCTTACAAACTAGCTACAATTCATTTTTAACTAATGATGGATCAAGAACTGTTACTGTGCTTTTAACCTTCTCTTAAATTGGCATTAAAAACATTTATTCCATTTCCTTTTGTGAGATATATGTTATTTCAAGCATTCTTTAGAAAACCATTTTTAAACTTTATGAAAAGTATTTTCACTAGAAAAAATCTAACCTTAAAATTAAAACATCAAAGGAATGAATTGAACAAATATGTTTCATTACCAACTAGAATCAAAATTGTTCTCAAGGGAGTTCCTAAAAATGACCCACCCTGTATTAGGTGCTAATACAGGTAGACAATGGAATTCAATTATTTACCCTCCTTTATAATTTTTTGTGATGTCCATGATAGTGAGTGAGTGATTCCCTTTCTAAACCTCAATGGCAATGCAAGGACCATTTCATCATTAAATTTCTGAGATTTATATAGGATAAATTTGGATTTTAGATTTTATAGGTGAGAAATTGGAAGGCATTAAAAAATTAGGCAGCCTGTCTAAATGCACAGAGCAGTTTATTTGCAAAGAATGGGACTCTAACTCACAATCTCTGCATTTGCCATTCCAAGACATATGGTTTTATTTTTTTTCTATAATCTGATTTCCATAAACAGATCTATGAGAGAGAGAGTGGTTACAGAATTGCAGAATCCATGCTCTTTAAGTTCAACATCATAATCTGTCACCCTAAGTAGACGACTCCTTATGTGGAAACACTTTATGGCCACCCAAAATCCCATCTGAACCATAACTTCACAGATTTAAAGAATAAAATCTGAAATAAGGAAGACTTCCTCAATTCAGGGGATTTTTTTGTTCCTCTTGAATGTTAGGAGACATAACTGATGCTGTTGACACTAGATAGTATTTCTTAGGGTATAGTTCTTATATTTATGATGTTTCCTACATGGTAAATTCATTCCCTTTAACCACGAAACTGATTTCCTCCCAGGCTGACCTCCTTCAAATTACTTTTTCTGCATTTCCTCAGAGCCTCTGAACCCAATTAAGTGAAAGAAATTTCCATCTGTTCAGTTCCTGTACTTTACTAGACTGTGTGCCTTTGTGTCCCTTTCTTGGTTTTGAGAGAGTGACTACTTTCCATACAGAAACAGTTTCAGAGCACTTGATGGTTGTGAATAGAACACACAAAAGACACAGTCTATGTTCTCCCTCTTACTATGAGATGAAGTGTTCAAATATTCTCCTCTCTCTTTTCCTAACTTTTGGTGGATGAATAGAGGTAATGTCAGGTTTACTTTGAACCTACTCCTTTTTCTCTTCTCCTACTCACAGGAAAGCCCCAGGAATTAAGGAAGAAGAATGATTTTACCACCTGGAAGAAATGAGATCCCAGAAGATTCACACTGAAGGAATCAGGAGCTAATATGCATATATTGTAATAAATATTTAGCAAGTAAAAAGGGTGAACATGTACCCAATAAGATAGGAAAGGAGGCAATGATCAGCTATATAGAAGGTTTATCCTGCAAAATTCATAGTTGCTACTGAATAAGATAATGATACCCATGGACCAGAGGAAATATTTTATGTCTAGCAATTTCTTAGACACTTTGAATGACATTAGATTTGTAGAGTTGTCTTTCTCAATTGTTCTACCAAAAAACCCATGCTTTCCTTAAATTCTCAGACTGTTCCTTCTTTGGCATTATTAATACATAATGATAAACTCCACAACAAATTAAGGGACAATCGTGTCTTATTATACTATGTTTTAAAACTTATACAGCAGCTCCAGAACTTATACATAGGAGAGATTGGGGTGGAAAAGATGATTGTAGGGTAGAAAATTAGGGAGCTTCTTTTGAATCTGCTTATATATAACTAGATCATTGTATTTACATAAATTTCATAGGCAATTAACATAGCTTTGGGGAGAAAGACAACACTCCCTTCACCAAAGCCAGCACTGGTGATGCCACAGATTTATAAAAACTTTCTGCAACAAGTCTCTTAGATAGCTGCATCAACCAGAGGGCAGACAACAGAGGCAAGATGAACTACAATCTTGCAGCCTGTGGAACAAAAAACACATTCACAGAAAGATAGACAAGATGAAAAGGCAGAGGGCTATGTACCACATGAAGATACAAGATAAACTCCCAGAAAAACAACTAAATGAAGTGCAGACAGGCAACAAACCAAAAAAAAAAAAAATTCAGAATAATGATAGTGAAGATGATCCAGGACCTCGGAAAAAGAGTGGATGCAAAGATGGAGAAGATGCAAGAAATGTTTAACAAAGACCAAGAAGAATTAAAGAACAAACAAACAGAGATGAACAATACAATAACTGAAATGAAAACTATACCAGAAGGAATCAATAACAGAATAACTGAGTCAAAAGAACGGATAAGTGACATGGAAGACAGAATGGTGGAATTCACCACTGCAGAACAGAATAAAGAATAAAGAATAAAAAGAAAGGAAGACAGCCTAAGAGACTTCTGGGAAAATATTAAATGCAAAAACATTTGCATTCTAGGGGTCCCAGAATGAGAAGACAGAGAGAAAGGACCTGAGAAAATAGTTGAAGAGATTATAGTCGAAAACTTCCCTAATATGGGAAAGAAAATAGCCACCCAAGTCCAGGAAGGGCCGAAAGTCTCACACAGGATAAACCCAAGGAGAAAAACGCTGAGACACATAGTAATCAAACTGGCAAAAATTAAAGACAAAGAAAAATTATTGAAAGCAGCAAGGGTAAAACAAAAAATAATATACAAGGGAACTCTCATAAGGTTAACAGCTGATTTCTCAGCAGAAACTCTACAAGCCAGAAGGGGGTGGCATGATATACTTAAACTGATGAAAGGGAAGAACCTACAACCTAGATTACTCTACCCAGCAAGGATCTCATTCAGATTCGATGGATAAATCAAAAGCTTTACAGACAAGCAAAAGCTAAGAGAACTCAGCACCACCAAACCAGCTCTACAAATATTAAACAAACTTATTTAAGTGGGAAACATAAGGGCAGAAGAGGACCTACAAAAACAAACCCAAAACAATTAAGAAAACGGTAATAGGAACATACATATTGATAATTACCTTAAACGTGAATGGATTCAATGCTCCAACCAAAAGACATAGGCTTGCTGAATGGATTCAAAAACAAGACCCATATATATGCTGTCTACAACAGACCCACTTCCGACCTAGGAACACATACAGACTGAACGTGAGTGGATGGAAAGAGATATTCCATGCAAATGGAAATCAAAAGAAAGCTGGAGTAGCAATTCTTATATCAGATAAAATAGACTTTAAAATAAAGAATGTTACAAGAGACATGGAAGGACACTACATAATGATCAAGGTATCAATCCAAGAAGAAGATATAACAATTATAAATATATATACACCCAACATTGGAGCACCTCAATACATAAGGCAATTGCTAACATCTGTAAAAGAGAAAATTGACAGTAACACAATAATAGTGGGGGACTTTAACACCTCACTTACACCAATGGACAGATCATCCAAAATGAAAATAAATAAGGAAACAAGCTTTAAAGGACACAATATGCCGGGTAGATTTAAATGATATTTATAGGACATTCCATCTGAAAAGAGCAGATAACACTTTCTTCTCAAGTGCGAACGGAACATTCTCCAGGATAGATCACTTCTTGGGTCACAAATCAAGCCTCAGTTAATTTAAGAAAATTGAAATCATATCAAGCATCATTTCTGACCACAACACTATGAGATAAGAAATGAATTACAGTGAAAAAAATAAAAAACACAAACACATGGAGGCTAAACAATACGTTACTAAATAACTAAGAGATCACTGAAGAAATCAAAGAGGAAATCAAAAAATACCTAGAGACAAATGACAATGAAATCACGATGACACAAAACCTATGGGATGTAGCAAAAGCAGTTCTAAGAGGAAATTTATAGCTATACAAGCTTACCTCAAGAAATAAGAAATAAACAATCTAACCTTACAGCTAAAGGAGCTAGAGAAAGAAGAACAAACAAAACCCAAAGTTAGCAGAAGGAAAGAAATCATAAAGATCAGGGCAGAAATAAATGAAATAGAAACAAAGAAAATGATAGCAAAGATCAATAAAACTAAAAGCTGGTTCTTTGAGAAGATAAACAAAATTGATAAACTATTAGCCAGACTCATCAAGAAAAAGAGGGAGAGGACTCAAATCAATAAAATTAGAAATGGGGCTTCCCTGGTGGTGCAGTGGTTGAGAGTCCGCCTGCCAATGCAGGGGACGCGGGTTCGTGCCCCGGTCCGGGAGGATCCCACATGCCACGGAGCGGCTGGGCCCGTGAGCCATGGCCGCTGGGCCTGCGCGTCCGGAGCCTGTGCTCCGCGGCGGGAGAGGCCACAGCATTGAGAGGCCCGCGTAACGCAAAAAAAAAAAAAAAAAGAAATGAAGGGCTTCCATGGTGGCGCAGTGGTTGGGTGTCCACCTGCCGATGTGGGGGATGTGCGTTCGTGCCCTGGTCAGGGAGGATCCCGCATGCCATGGAGCGGCTGCGCCCATGAGCTATGGCCGCTGGGCCTGCGCTTCCGGAGCCTGTTGCTCCGCGGTGGGAGGGGCCACAGCAGTGAGGGGCCAGCGTACCACAGGAAAAAAAGAAAAAGAAATGAAAAAGGAGAAGTTACAACAGACACTGCAGAAATACAAAGCACCCTAAGAGACTACTACAAGCAACTCTATGCCAATAAAATAGACAACAGTAAGAAATGGACAAATTCTTAGAAAGGTATAGCCTTCCAAGACTGAACCAGGAAGAAATAGAAAATATGAACAGACTGATCACAAGTAATGAAATTGAAACGGTGATTAAAAATCCTCCAACAAACAGAAGTCCAGGATCAGATGGCTGCACAGGTAAAATCTATCAAACATTTAGAGAAGAGCTAACAGCCATCCTTCTCAAACTCTTCCAAAAAACTGCAGAGGAAGGACAACTCCCAAACTCATTCTATGAGGCCACCATCACCCTGAAACCAAAACCAGACAAAGATACTACCAAAAAAAAAAAAAAAAAAATTACAGATCAATATCACTGATGAATATAGATGAAAAAACTCCTCAACAAAATACTAGCAAACAGAATCCAACAAAACATTAAAAGGATCATAAACCATGATCAAGTGGGATTTTTCCCAATGATGCAAGGATTCTTCAATATACTCAAATTAGTCAATGTGATACACCATATTAAAAAATTGAAGAAGAAAAACCATATGATCATCTCAATAATTGCAGAAAAAGCTTTTGACAAATTTCAACACCCATTGATGGTAAACACTCTCCAGAAAGTGGGCATTGAGGGAACCTACCTCAACATAATAAAGGCAGTATATGACAAACCCACAGCAAACATCATTCTCAATGGTGAAAAACTGAAAGGATTTCCTCTAAGATCAGGAAAGAGACAAGGATGTCCACTCTCACCACTGTTATTCAACATAGTTTTGGAATTCCTAGCCACAGTAATCAGAGAAGAAAAAGAAAGAAAAGGAATACAAATTGGAAAAGAAGAAGTAAAACTGTCACTGTTTGCAGATGACATGATGATATTATACATAGAGAATCCTAAAGATGCTACCAGAAAATTACTAGAGCTAATCAATGAATTTGGTAAAGTAGCAGGATACAAAATTAATGCACAGAAATCTCTTGCATTCCTAAACACTAATGATGAAAAATCTGAAAGAGAAATTAAGCAAACACTCCCATTTACCATTGAAAAAAAATAATAAAACACCTAGGAATAAACCTACCTAGGGAGACAAAAGACCTGTATGCAGAAAACTATAAGACACTGATGAACGAAATTAAAGATGATACAAACAGATGGAGAGATATACCATGTTCTTGGATTGGAAGAATTAATATTGTGAAAATGATTATACTACCCAAAGCAATCTACAGATTCAGTGCAATCCCTATCAAATTACCAATGGCATTGTTTACAGAACTAGAACAAAAAAATCTTAAAATTTGTATGGAGACAAAAAAGGCCCTGAATAGCCAAAGCAGTCTTGAGGGAAAAAAAATGGAGCTGGAGGAATCAGACTCCCTGACTTCAGACTATACTACAAAGCTACAGTAATCAAGACAATATGGTACTGGCACATAAACATAAACATAGATCAATGGAACAAGATAGAAAGCTCAGAGATAAACCCACGCACATATGGTCAACTAATCTATGACAAAGGAGGCAAGGATATACAATGGAGAAAAGACAGTCTCTTCAATAAGTGGTTTTGGGAAAACTGGACAGCTACATGTAAAAGAATGAAATTAGAACACTCCCTAACACCATACACAAAAATAAACTCAAAATTGATTAGAGACCTAAATGTAAGACCAGACACTATAAAACTCTCAGAGGAAAACATAGGACAAACACTTTTTGACATAAATCACAGCAAGATCTTTTTTGATCCACCTCCTAGAGTAATGGAAATAAAAACAAAAATAAACAAAGGTGACCTAATGAATCTTCAAAGCTTTTGCACAACAAAGGAAACCATAAACAAGATGAAAATACAACCCTCAGAATGGGAGAAGATATTTGCAAATGAATCAAGGGACAAAGGATTAAACTCCAAAATATATAAACACCTCATGCAGCTCAATATTAAAAAAACAAACAACCCAATCCAAAAATGGGCAGAGACCTAAATAGACATTTCTCAAAGAAGACATACAGATGGCCAAGAAGCACATGAAAAACTGCTCAACATCACTAATTATTAGAGAAATGAAAATCAAAACTACAATGAGGTACCTCCTTACACAAGTTAGAATGGGCATCATCCAAAAATCTACAAACAACAAATTCTGGAGAGGGTGTGGAGAAAAGGGAACCCTCTTGCACTGTTGGTGGCAATGTAAATTGATACAGCCACCATGGAGGACAGTATGGAGGTTCCTTAAAAAAATAAAAATAAAATTACCATATGATCCAGCATTCCCACTACTGGGCATATACCCAGAGAAAACCATAATTCAAAAAGACACATGCACCCCAATGTTCATTGCAGCACTATTTACAATAGCCAGGTCATGAAAGCAACCTAAATGCCCATCGACAGACGAATGGATAAAGAAGATGTGGTACATATATACAATGGAGTATTACTCAGCCATAAAAAGGAACAAAATTGAGTCATTTGTTGAGACATTGATGGATCAAAGCCTGTCATACAGAGTGAAGTAAGTCAGAAAGAGAAAAACAAATATTGTATATTAACGCATATATGTGGAAACTAGAAAAATGGTACAGATGAACCGGTTTGCAGGGCAGAAATTGAGACACAGATGTAGAGAACAAACCTATGGACACCAAGGGGGGAAAGTGGCAGGGGGTTGGAGGTGGTAGTGTGATGAATTGGGCAATTGGGATTGACATGTGTACACTGCTGTGTATAAATTGATGACTAATAAGAACCTGCTGTATAAAAAATAAAACAAAATTCCAAATTTCAAAAAAAAAAAAACTTTCTGCAAAATGAAATATAAGGAGGGGGCAGGAGGAATTTATTTGCCAGGCTCTAACTACTTTTCTCTAGGTCAGAACCCAACAAGGTGAATTTCTAAAACATTTGCTTAGACTAGGGTTTATATCTTAAACCAAACCAATTTCCTTCCATCTACTTCATACTTTGTGTAGGTGTATGCATGTGTGTATACTTCTTTTATTTATTCACTCCAGATTTGTTTGCCTCTTGACTCTTGTTGTTTGCTTTAACCTCATCACCCCAACTATGACGCTTGATATATGTTTGCAGTTTCCAAATTCTGGCTTTCCTGTAAGCACCAAATGGTTTTATTTAACAAGCCATTATACAGGTTTTATTATTATAACAGTGTCAGCCACTATTCTAAGCATATCACACATACTATCTCATTTAATCATTATAACTACCCAGAAGCTAGATAAAATTGCTGTTCCCATTCTCAAGATGTTTACCATCCCGACAAAATATTACCAACCTGTGAAACTCACCAGGGTAATTTACCAGGGGATAGTCACATATGCATGGAGTCTCCACATGACGGACTTTAGCTATTCAGTCTCCAACCCCTCTAGAGTTGAAACGGATACATCCTGGCTCAGGGCCCAAGGCAAACAAAAGCAAACATCCACCATAAATCAGCTTTAGCAAGAACAAATTGGTGTGGCCCAAAGCCCGAGGCATACAAAGACACTCTTCTCAGACCGTATATGCCAAGGGCTTAGAGGTTATTTCACAGAATCTAATTGGGAACCAGGCCTTTCTCTGGCATGTGGAGGGTTTGAACACCCTAAACCTACTGAGTTAACCTTATTCCACAGATAGCTTCTGGGAGAACTCATGTATCTCACAAGCAAATTTATCTAGCATTGTTATATGAGTGATCAGGGTCAGAGGCTCTAGAATAATAATGAATGTGACATGAGCATCAGCCCTGTAAGTATGTGGTAGAGAAGGATAAATAAGTCTTGGAATTATGGAGCCAGAATCCATTGTATGGGAAATTCTTCCAATTATCAGACATGTAAAATGTTTTTAAAGACTTTAATTTTTATTTCAATACCTGGTCAAATGGACATTCCCTTCTACTGGAAACATATTTGATAAGGCAGTATATAAAATCATAAATCCACCAATTACATATTTTTAATGAAAATCATACAAAATAAAATTTATCAGAATCTCTGTGTTTTAGGACTCAAATCTGTGGTACTTAGTGAGTATACATGTTCATACATGAAATAAACCTAGATCTTCCCTGATTTAAACCACACTTTTACAAATAAAATTTTAATGTTGATAAAATTTTGTCAATCTTTGACCTTGATGACGTTGGATTTCGTGGATCTCTACTTAACTGACATTCCTTAACCTGGATTTTTCAATTATCTTTTCATATTTTGGGGCTAATAATTTTTCCTAAACCCAAACATGGTCATTGACCATTAAAGCACATGGTTCTAGACTAGGCACTGTACTTACATTGCCTATTAAACAGAGTGACTTGCTCTTGCTAATTTAGTACACATCATTTCTTTCATATCATAGTGCTCCAGATTTTTGATGATACGTCATGAAGAATAACACTCTTCTCTCTCTCACTGTCCCCATATTCTTCTACTTTGTCTTTTATGGAAAGCAGCCTTAGAACTTATAAGATCTAGTTTAAAGGCCCCAACATTAATATATTAGCTACCAATTTACAAATTATGCCAAATCCTCAAATGTTTTTTAATGTGCAACACTTGGAATTATACATAATATTCCAGATGTATATTAATCATATGAGGAGATTTTACTTCTTTGGTTTGGACTAATGGACAAACACACTGGGAATCAGACAGACCTGAAAGTCACCTACTGGCCTTCATAAATTGCATAAACTTGGGTATTGAATTAAACTCACTGAGGCTCAATTGCACTCTTTATAACAGGCATAATGATAGCTATTTTGCCAGGTTGCATGAAATAGTAAAGAGATAAGTTAATAGATCCTCAATTAACATTAGTTCCTGCCTCCCTACATTTTTGTATTACAGTTTTTGAAATATAACATATATAAAGAAATTGCATAAAACATAAAGACTGTTAACAAATTGAAAACAAAATGGCAGAGTTCCCAACATAAAAATGAGCAAGAGACTTTAATCAGCACATTGTCAAAGAGAAAATACAAACTGCCAAAGACATACAGAAGGTGTTAAACCTCATTGATAAACATGGAGATCATACACTTTGTCAAAGTCTAAATTTAATTGAAACCATTATTCTCTTCCTAAATAATACAAAGACCTTACAAATCTTAATTCCATTGACTCCATTATAAAATCTAAATGAATTATTTGTATCTAATATTTTAATTCTATCTGTTTTTTAAACCTCAGCTTGATATTACTACTGTTTTATATAGTTAATGTTTATTTACATTTACTCACATATTAATACTTTCTTTGTTCTTCATTCTTTTTTGCATATTATACATTTCATCTGGAACCATTTGCCTTCAACTTGAGACATTTTACTGGTGTTTTGAAATGTCTTTATTTTTCCATAATTCTTGAAGGACATGTTTACTGGTTATAGAATTCTATCTTGGTGGTTATTTCTTTTCTTCACTTTAAAGATATTTGGTTAAACCATACACCACTGATGATGTTCGACAATTTTCAGTGTACAAAAATAGGAATATCATGTGGTTCAACTTAATATTATTCACTGGCTTCTGACTTCTGTTGTTACCTGTTAAGGAGTCTGTTATCAAATTAACTATTGATTTTTGAAGGAATATCTGTTTTCTTTTCCTTAACTGCTTTAAGATTTTTTATTTATATTTTCTTACTATGTTGTGCTTGGGAGTATGTTATGGAATAAATTGTGTCCTCCACCACCGCAAAAATTCATGAATTTCAAATACAAAGTATACTGAATAATGATTGGCTTTTTAGCTTTATCTAGTATTAATCTTTGGCTTACTTTCTGTGACCTAGCCACCCTTGTCACCTCTGTTTCTGCTAAGCTTCACACTGCCTTAGGACCTTGCACTAGACAGTATCTCTCCTTGAAAATACCTGCCTTTAAATTTCTGCCTGCTTACTTCTTTTGAATCATTCAAGTCTTAAATAAAATACTTCTCAAAAGAATTTCTTTGACCAACAGAGTCAAAATAGTTTATTGTTTAAGAACATATCCCTTCCTGAAATTATCTTAAGTTCCTTGTCTGTCTTGCCATTATAGCCTCAAGGTATGAACAGGGACCTTGTCTATTTGTTCACTGCTATAATACTCATGCCCAAAACAGTGCCTCTGAAGAGTAGGTACTTCTTAACTATTGGATAAATTGAGTGGAATATCTGTAAAATTGCCAAGGGTAATAATACCTACATCTTAGAATTCCTATAAATATTAAATAAAATAATGCAAGAGAATATTTTAAATGACTGGTTTAGGTTAAGCACTGTGTGTGTTAGCAGAGACAATAGTACTCCTGGTAGAATCCACTGTGGTAGCTGTATTTACTCTTTTACTATATTAGTTCTGCCAGGCAGGGCTCATATTGTCAGTAATAGAAAGACAACAATGGTAAATTGAATTAGTCTTAATTCTCTATCCCTCCCTTTATATTTACCCTTTGTCATGTGGCTTTTTAATTTCTCTTGCTAAAGGAGGGGGCATATTTTACTGACTTGTAACTTTGGGTTTCAACATGTGGCTTGCTTTAGCCAATTGAATGAGGTGATTGTGTCAGGATATCTCTTTTCTACTTATTCTCTCTGGCTTCTGTCATTGCCATGAGAAGAAAACCCCTGGTTATCCCACTGGTCCAAGTGGAGGAGAGACATGTGAGCAGAGCACACTCTAAGTCAAAATATGGACGTGTGAACAAGCCCAAATGACATCAGTAGTACAGCCCAGACAACCCATAGGAGAAAGAAATGCTTATTGCTGTTTGCTATTATGCTTTTGTGGGGTGTTCTGTTTTTGTTTTATTGTTGTTGTTGTTATTGTCTTACTATGACAAGAGCAAAGCAATATAACTGTGCTTGGTTAAAGCTAAATAGAAATCAGAAATTGTACTGAGCATGTTGTATCTCTACCTTCATTCTGCTGAATATCTGAGGCTGCAGCTGAACTGCTGAATAAATGAGGTACTTTAGAATAAAAGAAAGGGAGCCACACTCAGAATATTTATAGCAAAGTATATTTTCTGAAAATGAAATTAAGGAGCTAGAAAGTTTCAAAAAACTGTCATTCTGAAAAGAGGAAAAGTAAACATGTTGCCTGAGAATCACATACCCAAAGTCAAGAGGAAGGAACTAGGAAAGATGGAGATGAAATAAATGAGGTAAAATCAAAATAGATGATGTATGCAATATGCAAAAGATTTTCTGAAAAAGCTCCAAAAAAATTATCTTCTCTCACTGGAAACTGTAAGAGCATAGCTGATGCTGCAGACAATAAAAATCTGTGAATTTTTATTCTGGTGAATACAAATTTTATTCTGTGAAATACAAAATATGAAAATATAAAACAAAGAGACAAAAATATAAATCAGAAAATGATGGAATTAGAAAGCATAGAATGAATGACCAACATATAAATAATAGGTGATATTTAAAGAGTCAAAAATAATTATGAATAAAATTTATTAAATTTGACAAGTAGACATGACCAAGGAGAGAGGGGTACAGGGCCTGGTAGAGCAAACAGCATGTACACATTCACAGAGACAAGAAACAGCATAGCATGTTCAAGAACCAGTAGTTGAACTCTCATTGGATTTAAATACAGAACAGCTGTGTTAATATATTCTATAATTTTCTTATAAATAAACCATATGTTAAAGCCACACCAAAAAAAAAGAAAAATACTTCTAGAGGTAAAGAGCAATTGCAGAGCTCATTCGCCTGGAAACATTTTTAACTACAAAAGTAAAAAAAAAGTCCAATGTGTTAGGGGTTTATTATGAGCTTCCTGAGGATAAATAGCATGCACAAGGCATAAAGAAAAGGAAAAGGAACCTCTTTATGAGATCATGGGTGAAACAGAAAACTGAAATTGGCAAACATCAACCAAAAATCAAGGAGAATTTTTTTACTTTTTTTGCGGTAAGTGGGCCTCTCACTGTTGTGGCCTCTCCCATTGCGGACCACAGGTTCCGGACGTGCAGGCTCAGCGGCCATGGCTCATGGGCCCAGCCGCTCCCCCGCATGTGGGATCTTCCCGGACTGGGGCACAAACCCGTGTCCCCTGCATCGGCAGGCGGACCCTCAACCACTGCGCCACCAGGGAAGCCCCAAAGAGAATTTTTTAAGGGTCCTGAAGGCCAGACTGAAGATGTTGAACTGATTGTCAAATTAAAGCTACTACAGATTATTTATCAGGTATGTGACATGGTTGAAATAATATACGAGGCAGAATTTTTTAGTAGATAAATGTAGAATAAATCAACAAGGCAAAACCTTGAGAAAGAAATACAACTTCAAGACTGGGAGGAGATCAGTTTCTATATGACAATATTATTTTACAGTACATGGTAGAGACCTCTGAGAAAAAATAATCAGTACTTAGTAAAGCATTAAACCACTAAGAGAAGAGAACAAATAAAGTAATAAGGATCAAAGATTTGGTGGAAAGTTGTGCTAATTCACTGAATTTGTAGGTATCAGAACATTTACAAGTATCCTTGTGCTTACATTCTACAGAATATTTTGCCCTACTGAAATAATAACTATCTCTTTGCATGTATATATGGTTAAAAATGCTTAACGTATAGTGTCTTTCAAAAGATGCTCAGGACATTATCCTTTCAGGGCTACGGTACCACTTATTCTAAGATGCAGCTTGATCACATGGCCTATTACCAGAGGACTGAAGAGAATAAAAGAAACAATCTAGGGACTTCCCTGGTGGCACAGTGGTTAAGAATCCACCTGGCAGTACTGGGGACACAGGTTCAATCCCTAGTCCTGGGAAGATCCCACATGCCATGGAGTAACTAAGCCTGTGCACCACGACTACAGAGCCTGTGCTCTAGAGCCCGTGAGCCACAGCAACTAAGCCTGTGCACCACAACTACTGAAGCCTGAATGCCCTAGAGCCCACATGCTGCAACTACTGAGCCCGCCTGCTGCAACTACTGAAGCCCATGAGCTTAGAGCTCATGCTCCACAACAAGAGAAGCCACCGCAATGAGAATCCCATGCACCACAAGGAAGAATAGCCCCCAATCGTGGCAACTAGAGAAAGCCCACACACAGCAACGAAGACCCAATGCAGCCAAAAGTAAATAAAAATTTTTAAAAAAGAAACAATCTAGAAACCAAACTAAAACATGTAGAGAAATTTAAGTTCTAAGTGTAGAATTGTCTTAAAATATTCTATTATATCAAAATTATTGTTATAAAAATAGCAATGTTAAAAGAACAAACTTTTTTCAGGGAAGAACTATTCTTTAATTAGGGCTTTCTTTATACTTATTAACGCCAATTATTTATAAATGTATTTTCAAAAACATTTTAGAACATGTGCACAGTTTCAAAAATCAAAGAGGATGTACTATACTGTTATTCAATAAAAACTCCATTTCACCTCCCCTACCCAATTCCCACACGTCATTGGAAACCCCTTTAAACATTTTGTTTTTAATTCTTCTGATAAGTTACCACCATAATTCTAAACGATATGCTTAGATCTCAGTTTCTTAATTTACCAGCAGTAGAAATCAAGTCATTTCCATCCTCTTTGATAGACAAGGAATTCAGCTCACATCTCCACTTGTCTCTCTCTCTCCCCTGAGTTTTAATACTTATATTAGTATGTGTGTTTTTGCTATTAGTTGCCTTTATATTTTTAAGTAATGTATACATAATCCTGTATTTTCGTTCCGTCTTCTTTACATAGTATCTCTTGTATCATTCCAAAGTAAAACGAGGAAAGTAGCACCACTACACTCACCCTTCCCTCCTCCTGCTCTCAACTTGACTTCTGCCATCTGGAGCGTTACCTTTACAATGTCTTTTATGACATGAACATTCTATTCTATAACTAAAATTAGGTTTTATGTTTGGATTATAAAAATTGAAACTAATAAACATCTAATTATAATTATGTAAATGTGGTCATTCAACTATTTGTCACTGCAGAAATAGTGTAATTAGGTCCACTGAAAATGAAATATAATGATTTGTCACTGATTCTCTCAAAGGAGAAAGTCCCAAGTGTTAAAGTCAAATGACTTCTCATATTCCTCAAGTGATCAGGCCACAGTTTTGCTGATCTTGTATTTGAATCAAAACTTTCTTCTCTAATTTTTAAATTGTCTTCTCGGCATTTCTAATTTCTTGGGGTTCTTTTTTCTAGTTGAGAGGAAAAAAACCTAAGTCTTCTTCCCCACTGAGCTAAGAACTCCCAGCTTCTTAATTGTCTTGCCTGTTAAATCTTCCTCTTTCTATTCTTGGAGGAATACCTTTTAGGATCTTTTGATCTGGTGTTTTAAATTGAGCTGTGTTTTTTCGGGCTGCTGCAGAGGTGTTACCCTTTCTGGTTCACACCTAGAATTCCACCACTGTTTCCTGGACCATGAGCTGCTTCTCCCTCTCCTGTACTCTACCTGTAGGTAGAGTACATCCTCAAATATTGTAAAATTTTTAAAAAGAAAGGTTGCTTGGTAGATAAGGATTCTGAAATCATTCTGAATCAACATGGATGGAAAATTGTTTATTTTACATTCATATTTATTATTTTTAATATTTATTTATTTGTCTGCCCCGGGTCTTAGTTGCGGTATACAGGCTCTTAGTTAGAGTATGCACGATCTAGCTCCCTGACCACAGATCAAACCTGGGCTCCCTGCATTGGGAGAGCAGAGTCTTAACCACTGAACCACAAGGGAAGTCCCTTTCCCTTCATATTTAATTGATAACTTTGGCAGGATATTAAATTCTAGATTTAAGGTTTTTTTTACACTTCAGAAATTTAAAGACCATTATTTCTGTCCTCCAGTGTTTTGATAAGAAGTCTTATGCCTATAATACTCTTATTCTTTTATTAGTAACACCTCCCTCTCTCTCTCTTTCTCTTGATACTTCTAGAACAGCAATATACAATAGAAATATTATGTGAGCCATGTATGTAATTTAAAATTTTTCTAGAAGCCATTTAAAAGTAAAGAGGAACAGGTGAAATTAATTTTATAGCATATTTTCACTTAATCCAATATATCTAAAATAGAATTTCAACATGTAGTAAATATTTTACGTTATTATTTATCATTTTTTAAACATCTTTGAGTATAATTGTTTTACAATGGTGTGTGGGTTTCCACTTTATAACAAAGTACATCAGCTATACATATACATATATCCCCTTATCTCCTCCCTCTGGTGTCTCCCTCCCACACTTCCTAACCAACTCCTCTAGGTGGTCACAAAGTACCGAGCTGATCACCCTGTGCTATGTGGCTGCTTCTCACGAACTATCTATTTTACATTTGGTAGTGTATATATATATATATACCTATGCCTCTCTCTCACTTCATCCCAGCTTACGCTTCCCCCTCCCTGTGTCCTCAAGTCCATTCTCTACATCTGTATCTTTATTCCTGTCCTGTACCTAGGTTCATCAGAACCTTTTTTTTAGATTCCATATATATGTGTTAGCATACGGTATTTGTTTTTTTCTTTCTGACTTACTTCACTCTGTATGACAGACTCTAGGTCCATGCACCTCACTACAAATAACTCAATTTCATTTCTTTTTATGGCTGAGTAATATTCCATTGTATATATGTGCCCCATCTTCTTTATCCATTCATCTGTTGATGGACATTTAGGTTACCTCCTTGTCCTGGCTATTGTAAATACAGCTGCAATGAACATTGTAGTACACGACACTTTTTGAATTATGCTTTTTTCAGGGTATATGCCAAAGAGTGGAATTGCTGGGTTGTATGGTAGTTTTCTTTTTAGTTTTTTTAAGGAACTGCCATACTGTTTTCAATAGTGGCTGTATCACTTTACATTCCCAACAACAGTGCAAGAGGGTTCACTTTTCTCCACTCCCTCTCTAACATTTATTGTTTGAAGATTTTTTAATTATGGCCATTCGGATTAGTGTGAGGTGATATCTCATTGCACTTTTGATTTGCATTTCTCTAATGATTAGTGATGTTGAGCATCCTTTCACGTGTTTGTTGGCAATCTGTATATCTTCTTTGGAGAAATGTCTATTTAGGTCTTCTGCCCATTTTTGATTTGGGTTGTTTGTTTTTTTCATATTGAGCTGCATGAGCTGCTTGTAAATTTTGGAAATTAATCCTTTATCAGTTGCTTCATTTGAAAATATTTTCTCCCATTCTGAGGGTTGTCTTTTCATCTTGTCTATGGTTTCCTTTGCTGTGCAAAAGCTTTTAAGTTTCATTAGGTCTCATTTGTTTAGTTTTGTTTTTATTTCCATTCTCTAGGAGGTGGGTCAAAAAGGATCTTGCTGTAATTTATGTCATAGAGTGTTCTGCCTATGTTTTCCTCTAAGAGTTTTATAGTGTCTATATATATCTTATATTTAATCCATTAATGAATTTGGAGGTTATTTTCATGTATGGTGTTAGGGAGTGTTCTAATTTCATTCTTTTACAAGTAGCTGTCCATTTTCCCAGCACCACTTATTGAAGAGGCTGTCCTTTCTCCATTGTATATTCTTGACTCCTTTATCAAAAATAAGGTGACCATATGTGTGGGTTTATCTCTGGGGTTTCTATCCTGTACATTGATCTATATTTCTGTTTTTGTTCCAGTACCATACTGTCTTGATTACTGTAGGTTTGCAGTATAATCTGAAGTCCGGGAACCTGATTCCTCTAGCTCCATTTTTCTTTCTCAAGACTGCTTTGGCTATTCAGGGTCTTCTGTGTTTCCATACAAACTGAAATTTTTTGTTCTAGTTCTGTGAAAAATGCCATTGGTAGTTTCATAGGGATTGCATTGAATCTGTAGATTGCTTTGGGTAGTATAGTCATTTTCACAATGTTGATTCTTCCTATCCAAGAATATGGTATATCTCTCCATCTGTTTGTATCAGCTTTAATTTCTTTCATCACTGTCTTATACTATTCTACATACAGGTCTTTTGTCTCCTTAGGTAGGTTTACTTCTAGCTATTTTATTCTTTTTGTTGCAATGGTAAATGGGAGTGTTTACTTAATTTCTCTTTCAGATTTTTCATCATTAGTGTATAGGAATGTAAGAGATTTCTTTGCATTAATTTTGTATCCTGCTACTTTACCAAATTCACTGATTAGCTTTAGTAGTTCTCTGGTAGTATCATTAGGATTCTCTATGTATAGTGTCATGTCATCAGTAAAGAATGACAGCTTTACTTATTCCTTTCGATTTGTATTCCTTTTATTTCTTTTTCTTCTCTTATTGCTATGTCTAAAACTTCCAAAACTATGTTGAATAACAATGGTGAGAGTGGACAGCCTTGTCTTGTTCCTGATCTTAGTGGAAATGGCTTCAGTTCTTCACCATTGAGAACGATGTTGGCTGTGGGTTTGTCATATATGGCCATATTATGCTGAGGTAAGTTTCTTCTATGCCTACTTTCAGGAGGCTTTTTATCAGAAATAGGTGTTGAATTTTGTCGAAAGCATTTTCTGCATCTATTGAGATGATCAAATGATTTTTCTCCTTCAGTTTGTTAATATGGTGCAACACATTGATTGATTTGCATACATTGAAGAATCCTTGCATTCCTGGGATAAACCCCACTTGATCATGGTGTATGATTCTCTTAATGTGCTGTTGGTTCTGTTTGCTAGCATTTTGTTGAGGATTTTTGCATCTATGTTCATCAGTGATATTGGCCTGTAGTTTTCGTCCTTTGTGACATTTTTGTCTGGTTTTGGTATCAGAGTGATGGTGGGCTCATAGAATGAGTTTGAGAGTGTTCCTCCCTCTGCTATATTTTAGAAGAATTTGAGGATAGGTGTTAACTTTTCTCTAAATGTTTGATAGAATTCACCTGTGAAGCCATCTGGTCCTGGGCTTTTGTTCATTGGAAGATTTTTAATCACAGTTTCAATTTCAGTGCTTGCCATTGGTCTGTATATATTTTCTATTTCTTCCTGGTTCAGTCTTTGAAGGTTGTGCTTTTCTAAGAATTTGTCCATTTCTTCCAGGTTGTCCATTTTATTGGCATAGAGTTGCTTGTAGTAATCTCTCATGATCCTTTGTATTTCTGCAGGGTCCATTGTTACTTCTCTCTTTTCATTTCTAATTCTATTGATTTGAGTCTTCTGTCTTTTTTTCTTGATGAGTCTGGTTAATAGTTTATCAACTTTCTTTATCTTCTCATAGAACCAGCTTTTAGTTTTATTGATCTTTGCTATCATTTCCTTAATTTCTTTTTCATTTATTTCTGAGTTGATCTTTATGATTTCTTTCCTTCTGCTAACTTTGGGGTATTTTTGTTCTTCTTTCTCTAATTGCTTTATGTGTAAGGTTCGGTTGTTTTTTTGAGATTTTTCTTGTTTCTTGAGGTAAGGTTTTATTTCTATAAACTTCCCTCTTAGAACTGCTTTTGCTGCATCCTATAGGTTTTGGGTCATCATGTTTTCATTGCCATTTGTTTCTAGGTATTTTTTTATTTCCCCTTTGATTTCTTCAGTGATCTCTTGGTTATTTAGAAGTGTATTGTTTAGCCTCCATGTGTTTGTATATTTTACAGATTTTTTTCCTGTAATTAATATTTTGTCTCATAGCATTGTGGTCAGAAAAGATACTTGATACAATTTTAATTTTCTTAAATTTACCAAGCTTGATTTGTGACCCAAGATATGATCTATCCTGAAGAATTTCCATGAGCACTTGAGAAGAAAGTGTAATCTATTGTTTTTGGATGGAATGTCCTGTAAATTTCAATGAAATCCATCTTGTTTAATGTATCATTTAAAGCTTGTGTTTCCTTATTTATTTTCATTTTGGATGATCTGTCCATTGGTGAAAGTGGGGTGTTAAAGTCCCCTACTATGACTGTATTATTGTTGATTTCCCCTTAAATGACTGTTAGCATTTGCCTTATGTATTGAGGTTCTCCTATGTTGGGTGCATAAATATTTATAATTGTTAACTCTCTTCTTGGATTGATCCCTTGATCATTATATAGTGTCCTTCCTTATCTCTTGTAATAGTCTTTATTTTAAAGTCTATTTTGTCTGATATGAGAATTGCTACTCCAGCTTTCTTTTGATTTTCATTTGCATGGAATATCTTTATCCATCCCCTCCCTTTCAGTCTGTATGTGTCCCTAGGTCTGAAGTGGTTCTCTTGTAGGCATCATATATACGGGTCTCATTTTTGTATCCATTCAGCCAGTCTATGTCTTTGGTCAGAGCATTTAATACATTTACATTTAAGGTAATTATTGAGATGTATGTTCCAATCACTGCGTTCTTATTTGTTTTGGGTTTATTATTGTAGGTCTTTCCCTTCTCTTGTGTTTCCTGTGTTAGAGAAATTCCATTAGCATTTGCTGTAAAGCTGGTTTGGTGGTCCTGAATTCTCTTAGCTTTTCCTTGTCTGTAAAGGTTTTCATTTCTCCTTTGAATCTGAATGAGATCCTTGCTGGTTAGAGTAATCTTGGTTGGATGTTTTTCCCTTACATCTCTTTAAATTGTACTGCCACTCGCTTCTGCCTTGCAGAGTTTCTGCTAAAAGATCAGCTGTTAACCTCATGTGGATTCCCTTGTATGTTATTTGTTGTTTTACTGTTGTTGCTTTTAATATTTTTTTCTTTGTATTTAATTTTTGATAGTTTGATTAATGTGTGTCTTGACATGTTTCTCCTTGGATTTATGCTGTATGGGACTCTCTGTGTTTCCTGGTCTTGAATGACTATTTCCTTTCCCATATTATGGAAGTTTTCAACTATAATCTCTTCAAATATTTTCTCAATCCCTTTCTTTTTCTCTTCTTCTTCTGGAACCCCTATACTTCAAATGTTTCTCTGTTTAATGTTGTCCCAGAAGTCTCTAAGGCTGTCCTCAATTCTTTTCATTCTTTTTTCTTTATTCTGCTCTGCAGTAGTTATTTCCACTATTTTATCTTTGAGGTCACTTATCCATTCTTCTGCCTCACTTATTCTGCTATTGATTCCTTCTAGAGAAGTTTTAATTTCATTTATTGTGTTGTTATCATTGTTGGTTTGCTCTTTAGTTCTTCTAGGTCCTTGTTAAACGTTTTTTGTATTTTCTCCATTCTGTTTCCATTTAGGATCATCTTTACTATCATTACTCTGAATTCTTTTTCAGGTAGACTGCCTATTTCCTCTTCATTTGTTTGGTCTGGTGGGTTTTTGCCTTGCTCCTTCATCTGCTGTGTGTTTTTCTGTCTTCTCATTTTGCCTAACTTACTGTGTTTGGGGTCTCCTTTTCGCAGGCTGCAGATTTGTAGTTCCCATTGTTTTTTGTGTTTGTCTGCAGTGGGTAAAGTTGGTTCAGTGGGTTTTGTAAGCTTCCTGTTGGAGGGAACTGGTGCCTGTGTTCAGGTGGATGAGGCTGGATCTTTTCTTTCTGCTCAGCAGGACCATGTAGGGTGGTGTGTTTTGCATTGTATGTTACCTTATTTAGGCAGGCTTTCTGCCAATGTGTGGTGTTGTGTTCCTGTCCTGCTAGTTGTTTGGCATAGGGTGTCCAGCACTGTAGCTTGTTGGTCATTGAGTGAAGCTGGGTCTTAGCATTGAGATGGAGATCTCTTGGAGAGCTTTCACTGTTTGATATTACATAGAGCCGGGTGGTCTCTGGTGGACCAGTATCCTGAACTCGGCTTTCCTACCTCAGAGGCACAGGCCTGACACATGGCCGGAGCACCAAGACAATGTCAGCAACACAGCTCAAAAGAAAAGGGAGAAAAATAGAATGCAAGAAAAAATAAAATAAAATAATTAAAATAAAATATATTATAAATACATAAAATTTATGAAGTAATATAAAAAGAAAAAAAAAGAAAGAACAAAAGAAGAGAGCAATCAGACCCAAACACATATCCACCAATGACAGCAAGCACTAAAAACTATACTTAAAAAAAAAAAAAAAAAACAAGAAAAAAACAGAGAGACACAACCCTAGGACAAATGGCAAATGCAAAGCTATACAGACAAAATCACACAAAAAAGTATGCACATACACCCTCACAAAAAGAGAAAAAGAAAAAAAATATATATATATATATATACATTAAAAAAAGAGGAGAGCAACCAAATCAGTAAACGAATCTACCAATGATAATAAAATCTAAATACTAAACTAAGATAAACATAAAAACAGAGACAAGTTAGATACAGAAAGCAAATCCCAAGTCTACAGTTGCTCCCAAAGTCCACCGCTTCAATTTTGGGATGATTTGTTGTCTAGTCAGGTATTCCACAGATGGAGGGTACATCAAGTTGATTGTGGAGATTTAATCCACTGCTCCTGAGGCTGCTGAGAGAAATTTCCCTTGCTCCTCTTTGTTCCCACACCTCCTGGGGTTCAGCTTTGGATTTGACCCCGCCTCTGCATGTAGGTCGCCTGAAGGCGTCTGTTCTTTGCTCAGACTGGACAGGGTTAAAGTAGCAACTGATTAGGGGCTCTGGATCACTCATGCTGGGGGGAGGGAGGGGTACGTAATGTGGGGTGAGCCAGCAGTGGCAGAGCTCATCATGACGTTGCAACAGCCTGAGGCATACTGTGTGTTCTCCCCAGGGAAGCTGTCCCTGGATCACAGGACCCTGGCAGTGGTGCAGTGCAGAGGCTCCTGGAAGGGGAGGTGTGGATTGTGACTTGTGCTTGCACATAGGCTTCTTTGTGGCTGCAGCATTAGCCTTAGCATTTCATGCCCATCTCTGGTGTCTGTGCTGACAGCCGTGGCTGACACCCATCTCTGGAATTCGTTTAGGTGGCACTCTGAATCCCCTCTCCTCACGCACCTGAAAACAATGGTCTCTTGCCTCTTAGGCAGTTCCAAACATTTTCCCAGACTCCCTCCTTGCTAGCTGTGGCTCACTAGCCCCCTTCAGGCTGTGTTCACGCAGCCTGACCTCTGAAGCCCGAGCCTCATCTCCCAGCCCCCACCTGCCCCGGCGGGTGAACAGACAAGCCTCTCAGACTGGTGAGTGCTGGTCAACACCGATCCTCTGTGCGGGATTCTCTCCACTTTGCCCTCTGCACACTTGTTGCTGCACTCTCCTCCGTGGCTCCAAAGCTTCCCCCCCTGCCATGCCCGTCTGTGTCAGTGAAGGGGCTTCCTAATGTGTGGAAACCTTTCCTCCTTCGCGGCTCCCTCCCACTGGTGCAGGTCCCATACCTGCTCTTTTGTCTCTGTTTATTCTTTTTTCTATTGCCCTTTCCAGGCATGTGGGGAGTTTCTTGCCTTTTGGGAAGTCTGAGGTCTTCTGCCAGTTTTCAGTAAGTGTTCTGTAGGAGTTGTTCCACATGTAGATGTATTTCTGATGTGTTTGTGGGGAGGAACGTGATCTCCACGTCTTATTCCTCTGCCATCTTGAAGGTCTCCCCAAACATATTTAAATACTAGCATCCTTGGCTTAAAAATTGTTAAAAAAAAAAAAAAGGAAAGAAAAAATGTACTGCTAAATATTTGAATCACTATGTTGTATACTACGAGCAAGCAAACAAACAAGCTCATAGAAAAAGAGATCACATTTGTGGTTACCAGAGGTGTGGGTGGAGGAGGGGAAATTGGATGAAGACAGTTAAAAGGTACAAATTTCCAGTTATAAGATAAATATGTACTAGGGATGTCATGTACAACATGATAAATAAATGAACACTGCTGAATGTTACATACAAAAGTTGTTAAGAAAGGAAACCCTAAGGGGTCTCACAAGGAAAAACATTTTTTTCTATTCCTTTAAGTATGTATCTATATGAGATGATGAATGTTCACTAAACTTATTATGGTAGTCATTTCACAATGCATGTAAGTCAAATTATTATGTTGTACACCTTAAACATATGCAGTGCTGTATGTCAATTATATCTCAATAAAGCTGGAAAAAATATATATTAAAAAAATTAAAAAATATATATTTTTTAGAAGTACTGCTGTTTCATTTACTTATTTTTCCCTTACGGAAGATAATGCACAGAGGAGAAAGAAAGTCAAGGTTAAAGGCATCAAATAAAAATCTTTCAGTACGAGGAAAGGTTATGAGCATGAATCAGTTTAAGGTATTTTTGCATTGAGTGATATTCTCTCTGTATTACATTATGAAGATTTTCACCCAACGTATACAACAGTTAAATGAAACATTGAAGCACATAAGTGTAATGCCTACTATTTCAAATGTAATCTATAGATATCTGGGCTCCAATCCTAAATCTGCCACTAACAAATTTGATGATTTTAGATACATAACAACCACTCTAGGACTCAGTTCTTACCCCCTATGATGACAGAGTTGAACTGACATCTTCCATAGGTCTATTTTAAAATAGACTCATTACATAAGTAATTTCTTCTCCTGAATGAATCCAAGTTTGCCAAAGGACTTATGTATAGAACAAAGAAAAAGAATAATCCCTCAGCTTCCTCTGAATTTTAGTCAAATCACTTGTGTTAACGTGCAGGAAAGTCAAAGACTGAAAGATGGTCACTGAATATTGAGATAATATATTAGTACATAAAGGTGTAAAAATCCCTGTTATTATCAGCACAGGAAAAAAATTAATAACTAGGGAAAAAATTTCTCTTCAAAAAACAACTAACTGCTATGTGTCAATTATATCTCGATTAAGGTGAGAGTGGTAGTGTATATATGGACATATGTACACTACCAAATGTAAAATAGATAGCTAGTGGGAAGCAGTTGCATAGCACTGGGAGATCAGCTGGGTGCTTTGTGACCAGCTAGAAGGGTGGAATAGGGAGGGTGGGAGGGAGGGAGTCACAAGAGGGAAGAGATATGGAGATATATGTATATGTATAACTGATTCACTTTGTTATAAAGCAGAAACTAACACACCATTGTAAAACAATGATACTCCAATAAAAACGTTAAAAAATAAAAATAAAATAAAATAAAATGCTAAAATAAATAAAATTGAGAAGCAGAAACAAAACAAACAAAAGCAACAAACATATCTTTGTTTTAGATGTCCTTGAATTGAAAACTGATCAAAACAAGAGGCTTTCCCCCAAAATTTGTTTGCTTTGGAAAATGTAAAGAAAATTAGTGTCATCTTTTAACTAAGCATCAATTTATTAGTAATGTCTGTCACCAAGTGTTTATTTAGCATGTGCCATGTATTTATTTCTACTAAGTGTTGTGGGAGCTATAAAAAAGTTTAGGCAAAGTCTGTATTCAGAAACCAACATGTTTTTTATCCTTTAATTTTTTTTATTGAGATATAATTGACATATAACGTTATATTAATTTCAGATGTACAACACAATGATTTGATATTTGTATATGTTGTGAAATGATCACCACAATAAGTCTAGTTAATATCCATCACCACAGTTACAAAAAAAGTTTTTCTTATGGTAAGAACTTTTAAGATCTACTCTCTTAGCAACTTTCAAATATGCAATACAGTATTGCTAACTATAGTCACCATTTGTACATTACATCCTTATGACTTGTTTATTTTATAACTAGAAATTTGTACCTTTTGACCCCCTTCACCCATTTCACTCACCCATTACCCCCTATCTCTGGAAACCATTAGTCTAGGAACCAAGATTTTGTTTGAGGAGGTGAGAATAATAAAAATCTTTAAAATTATCTAAGTATAAGGAGATAACATTAAGTCTAAAATTTAGAGTAGGGACTCAAACTCTTTTAAGAAATTTAGAGAAGAGAGAGACTAATTTAGCCAGGAGTAACCAGGGAAATTTTAATGAATTAAGAAAAGAAGTTTAGAAACAGGGTAGAACCATAGTAGGTAGAAAGAAAATTATCTTCCAAACACACATTAGAAAAGAAAGAAACATGAGCAAGGACTTAGAGGCAAGATGAAGGTAGTGTGATGAGGACAATAAGCAAACATAAAATTTCAGATTTCCACCAGAACCAAATGTTTTTCCTTCTTCTTTAGCTGTTATTTTGGTGCCAAAGTAATCTTGGAGAATATTCATGTCAATAGAAAGTAAGAACATATGCCCCAAAATCAGTGCATTAATTATTATTATTATTATTATTTATGGTCCATACTCAGCACCACCCCTAAACCTAGAGAAAACTGGGAAGTCAGGTATTTTCCCCAGGCAAGGGCATCTTTCCATGAAACTCTCGATGCCCAGGACTTTGTACTTATTTAGGCAAAATCTTCACTTGAATCCAAATGAGCTTTTGAACGTTTGGCAGAAAACATGAACCTAGGGCTGAAGTTTCTGTTAGCTCATACCACCAAAAGTGGCTACAACGCAGTGCATGGTCCTGTGGTAGGGAGACACTTAGATATTCTATCTGAAGGACCTTCGAAGAGAGATGGTACAGAAAGCAGAATGAAAGTCTCCTTAGAAAATCAATGAAGGATTCTAATTAACTCTATATCAGGCAGAAGTGACAGGGAGGGGTTGCTGGGCATTATATGGCAGGAGAACAGGGAACCATGGCTATAGAAGAGTTTGACTTGGACTTTCTTCTTTAGCAGAGATAATTATCTCTTTAAGTGCTATGATCAATAACGAAATAAAGATACTCAAAATCTAGTTTGGCTATATAAAAATTAAATTAACAACACCTATTAATGACTGTTGTCTTACCATCTTCATTAATTCCTATGTGCATAATAATCATGCATATTATAAATATATATCGTACTAATGGGATTGTATGCCACATTTAATAAAAACATTAATTTCCATTTAACATTTTTTATTGTTACTTGGACCTACCTAATGTTGCATACTTTCTTGTTTATCACTTTAAGAAATTAAAGAATACTCAGAAGCTAGGTCTGGACATGCCCCTGACCTAGCCCCATGGCAGGAAAAACCACCTTGGACCTATAGGGATTAAGAGAATGTGTCCCATAACTGACCTTCCCCACAATAATACAAATAAACAAGTCTTTTGAGCAAATTATGAAATGAATCAGAATTCCAGAATCTTCCTGCCTGTCACTTGAGGAAATAAAAAATAGTAAAATGTAGTAAAATGTATACTGTTTATACTATTTATACTGAACCTCAAAAAGAGGTCACAAAGGAAAAGTCAGTAGATCTGACATGGTAGGCTCCGCTGTTAATCCCACTATGCCTTCAACACTAAAGGTGCTTGGATGGGCAAATGAGGACCAGTTGAGCCCAGCTGGCTATACCAGGGGCTCTTTGCCTTAAACTCCCCAAACACCCTAAAATTATCTGGAAGAGAACAAACTATGGCCCAGCTATCACCCCCAACCCCTCTTGCTCCCCAACAACCAGATATATTTTTCTAGTGAATGTGGTGGATGGTTCAAAGAAAACATGAAGGAAAGTGTGATAAAATATATTTGCAGAGTACGAGTACAAAGCAAGAAAGACAATGAAGCATTAGAAGCAAAATAAATGAATAAGACAGATAATGCCTATTTAATAAACTTTTTTCAAGAAAATAAAATTAATTTGTCAACTCATCAGTATAATCCTGATACTTAACTAAATACAGAATAGGACATAATACAAAGTTCAATCCAAATGCACAAAATTTTATATACAGAGATATTGATATATGCAAACAGATATAATGACACTCATGAAGGAATTTTTCCAATAATGCAAGGATGATTTGATCCCATATATGTAATGTAATTTGCCACAAGAAAAAAATAAAGGAGAAAAATGCACAATCTTCTGAATAAATGCAAAAAAAAATTAAATAACATTCAATGCCTATTTATGATCATGAGAAAAAGAGAAAATCTTTTAGAAAACTGAAACCAGACAACAACCCTGCTTTGATAAAGATTTTCTAAACTACAGTAAATGTTATACTAAATGGAGAAACTTCAGGCAATTCCCTTTACAGTCTGAAATTAGACAAGGATGTTCAGTACTAACTAGTTAAGGCAATACTCTAAGAAAAAATTTTGTTAAGGCAATAATATAAGAAAAAAGATTTTAAGGATTGGAAAGGAAAAGGTAAAAAATATTTTTAGATGTTGTTGGTAAATAATTCTTACATGAAACAACCAAGAGAATCCTCAAACCATTAGAACTATTAATAGTATTCATCAAGTTTGTTAAATATAAGTTTAATATAAGAAAAGAACATTCATCAACAGCAGCGGTTCTCAAAAGGGGGTGATCTTGCCTACCAGCAGACATTTACCAATGTATGGGTACATTTTGTTGAGAAGAAGATGCTACTGGCATCTAGTGTGTAGAGGCCAGAGATGATGCTAAACAGTCTATGATGCACAGGACAGCCTCCCATGCAGCCCCTAACGTCACTAGTAAGGCTGTTGAGAAACCCTATCCTTTTTGAGTAGTTGGTAAATTCTTGCAAAAAATGCAGTTAAAAAGCAGATGGAAGAACACACTGAAGTTTGGCATTTAGGGGCATTAGTTTCTTAGTCCAGTGAAAACTGTAGCCATCTTCAATATATCAAGTTCAACCTCTTTGAAGATAAACAGTTTTTCATCATGAAGGAAAAAATTATATGTCTACATTCACTAGAAAATCAGTTTTTAAAACATTAATGATATTTTAACATCATTCTTTAAAATGTGCATATCTATAGCTGCATACTAAATAAAGACTAAATAATCAGAAAATTTTGAATGTCGTTTTTCCTCTGTTCTTCCCTAACATGGCATTCTACTAATTTTGGTACATGTTTTATATCAAAACTCCCTAACTCTAATCTCTCAGAAACTCATTAATCTGCACTAATAGCCTTTCTGGGAAGCTGTAAGTTGAATCAATTCTTATTTGATAAGGGTATCTAATGCTTTCAGTGATGGGAGATGTACAGAGCAGCAAACTGATTCAGACGCACCAGCATTTTCTGAAGTCATGTCAGAGGCTGATAAAGTGAAATTCCTCATACAATACAGGAATGTAATTCTCAATTCTTTATCCACTGAGAAGGTTAATAAAATAGAAGGCACTCAAAATGTTATCTAAATACTCGAAGAGAGATAACTTATTAAAACATAGTATTTCTTCATAATCTGGATACTTTTGTATAAGGATAATGTAAGCTGTTTTCTCAATGACCCAACAGAGCTACAGAAGTCACTGTTAGGCTCAGCTTTTAAATGTCTATCCACCAAAATGAAGGCAATAACTATGATTAAGTGCCATTTTTTGCAGCAAATGCCCTAACTTTGAGCTATGCCCTAATTCACTGCATTTATATAGCGTTTTTTTAAAATTTACATAATCCTTTACATCAACCATCTTATTTTATCCTCACAATATGGTGAAGCAGGAGAGAATAGGGATGTTGCTGTTATCAATGGGAAATGGAACTCAGTAACCTTATGTGCAGACATCTAGAAAGCAACAAAATTGGAATCAGGACCTGGGACCTTACACCGGAAACTAACACAACATAGTAAATCAACTACACTCCAATAAATTTTTTTAAAAATAATAAAAAAAAAATTCTTTAAGTTAAAAACAAAGGACTCTTGTCAGGCTTAAAGGACTTTCTTTATAGTCATTTAATAAAGTACTTACTCAGCGCTAATGAGCTGTTCTTCATATCAAAAGTTGATGCTGCTTGTCAGCCATTAAAATAAGATGCTTACTATTTGTTTTCTCCAAAACTGGAGGGGTTTGATACCAACTCCCATTGCTCTTCTTATCTGAAGGCTCCGTCCAATCTGTCAGGACACACTGAGGAGCTCGATGTGGGCAGGAGGCACTTGGTGGCTAGCAGCCTGCAGGATTCTTGAGTGTAATGCTATCTTATTCTTCTCTGTGTCCCAAGTGCCCAGTATAATGCCTACTACATACAGAAATATATGCATACATACACACACACACACCCCTACACACACACACACACACACACATTTATTTATATATATATATTTTAATATCTTTATTGAAGTATAATTACTTAAAATGGTGTGTTAGTTTCTGCTTAATAACAAAGTGAGTCAGCTATAAATATACATATATCCCCATATCTCCTCCCTCCCACTCTCGCTATCCCACCCCTCTAGGTGGACACAAAGCACCTAGCTGATCTCACTGTGCTATGCAGCTGCTTCCCACTAGCTATCTATTTTACATTTGGTAGTGTATATATGTCCATGCCACACTTCGTCCCAGCTTTCTCTTCCCTCTCCCCCTGTTCTCAAGTCCATTCTCTACGTCTGCATCTTTATTCCTGCCCTGCCCCTAGGTTCATCAGAAATTTTTTCCCCTTAGATTCCATATATATGTGTTAGCATACGGTATTTGTTTTTCTCTTTCTGACTTACTTCACTCTGTATGACAGACTCTAGGTCCATCCACCTCACTACAAATAACTCAATTTTGTTTCTTTTTACAGCTGAGTAATATTCCATTGTATATATGTGCAACATCTTCTTTATCCATTCATCTGTCAATGGACACTTATGTTGCTTCCATGTCCTGGCTATTGTAAATAGAGCTGCAATAAATATTGTGGTACATGACACTTTTTGAATTATGGTTTTCTCAGGGTATATGTCCAGTAGTGGGATTGCTGGGTTGTATGGTAGTTCTATTTTTAATTTTTTAAGGAACCTCCATAGTGGCTGTATCACTTTACATTCCCACTAACAATGCAATGGGGTTCCTTCTTCTCCACAGCCTCGCCAGCATTTATTGTTTGTAGATATTTTGATGATGGCCATTCTGACAGGTGTGAGGTGATACCTCATTGTAGTTTTGACTTGCATTTCTCTAATGATTAGTGATGTTGAGCATCCTATCCTGTGTTTGTTGGCAATCTGTATATCTTCTTTGGAGAAATGTCTGTTTAGGTCTTCTGCCCATTTTTGGATTGGGTGGTTTGTTTTTTTGATATTGAGCTCCATGTGCTGCTTGAAAATTTTGGAGATTAATCCTTTGTCAGTTGCTTCATTTGCAAATATTTTCTCCCATTCTGAGGAGTGTCTTCATCTTTTTAATGTTTTCCTTTGCTGTGCAAAAGCTTTGAAGTTTCATTAGGTCCCATTTGTTTATTTTTGTTTTTATTTCCATTTCTCCAGGAGGTGGGTCAAAAGGATCTGGCAGTGATTTATGTCATAGAGTGTTCTGCCTGTTTTCCTCTAAGAGTTTCATAGTGTCTGGCCTTACATTTAGGTCTTTAATCCATTTTGAGTTTATTTTTGTGTATGGTGTTATGGAGTGTTCTAATTTCATTCTTTTCCATGTAGCTGTCCAGTTTTTCCAGCACCACTTATTGAAGAGGCTGTTTTTTCTCCATTGTATATTCTTGCCTCCTTTATCAAAAATAAGGTGACCAGAAGATTGCTTCAGTATGGCGGAGTAGAAGGACGTGCTCTCACTCACTCCTGTGAGAACACTGGAATCACAAATAACTGCTGAACAATCATCGACAGGAAGACACTGGAACTCACCAGAAAAGATACCCCACATCCAAAGACATATGAGAAGTCACAGTGAGATGGTAGGAGGGGCGCAATCACAATAAAATCAAATCCCATAACGGCTGGGTGGGTGACTTACACACTGGAGAACACTTATACCACAGAAGTCCACCCACTGGAGTGAAGGTTCTGAGCCCCACATCAGGCTTCCCAACCTGTGGGTCCGGCAACAGGAGAAGGAATTCCTAGCAAATCAGACTTTGATGGCTAGCAGGATTTGATTGCAAGACTTTAACAGAACTGGGGGAAACAGAGACTCTACCCTTGGAGGGCACACACAAAGTAGTGTGCACACTGGGACTAAGGGGAAGGAGCAGTGACTCCATAGAAGACTGAACCAGACCTACCTGCTAGTGGTGATGGGTCTGCTGCAGAGGCAGGGGGTGGCTCTGCCTCACAGTGAGGACAAGGACACTGGCAGCAGAAGTTCTGGGAAGTACTCCTTGGAATGAGTCTTCCCAGAGTCAGCCATTAGCCCCACCAAAGAGCCAAGGTAGGCTTCAGTGCTGGGCAGCCTCAGGCCAAACAACCAACAGGGAGGGAACCCAGCCCCACCCATCAGCAGACAAGCAGATTAAAGTTTTACTGAGCTCTGCCCACCAGAGCAACAACCAGCTGTACCCACCACCACTCCCTCCCATTGGGAAACTCACTCAAGCCTCTTAGATAGCCTCATCTACCAGAGGGCGGACAGCAAGAGCAAGAAGAAATACAATTCTGCAGCCTGTGGAACAAAAACCACATTCACAGAAAGATAGACAAGATGAAAAGCAGAGGGCTATTTACTAGATGAAGGAACAAGATAAAATGCCAGAAAAACAGCTAAATGAAATGGAGATATGAAACCTCCCAAAAAACAATTCAAAATAATGATAGCGAAGATGATCCAGGATGTTGGAAAAAGAATCGAGACAAAGATGGAGAAGATGTAAGAAATGTTTAACAAACACCTAGAAGAATCAAAGAAACAAACAAACAGAGATGAATAATATAATAACTGAAATGAAAAATACACTAGAAGGAATCAATAGCAGAATAACTGAGGAAGAAGAATGGATAAGTGACCTGGAAGACAGAACGGTGGAATTCACTGCTGTGGAACAGAATAAAGAAAAAGGAATGAAAAGAAAAGAAGACAGACTAAGAGACCTCTGGGATAACACTAAACGCAACAACATTCGCATAATAGCGGTCCCAGAAGGAGACAAGAGAGAGAAAGGACCCGAGAAAATATTTGAAGAGATTATACTCGAAAACTTCTGTAACATGGGAAAGGAAATAGCCACCCAAGTACAGGAAGTGCAGAGAGTCCCATACAGGATAAACCCAAGGAGAAACACGCCAAGACACATAGTCATCAAATTGGCAAAAATTAAAGACAGAGAAAAATTATTGAACACAGCAAGGGAAAGACAAACCAAATAATATAAAAGGAACTCCCATAAGGTTAACAGCTGATTTCTCAGCAGAAACTCTACTGGCCAGAAGGGAGTAGCATGATATACTTAAAGTGGTGAAAGGGAAGAACCTACGACCAAGATTATTCTACCCGGCAAGGATGTTATTCAGATTTGATAGAGAAATCAAAAGCTTTACAGACAAGCAAAAGCTAAGAGAATTCAGCACCACCAAACCAGCTCTACAACAAATGCTAAAGGAACTTCTCTAAGTGGGAAACACAAGAGAAGTAAAGGACCTACAAAAAACAAACCCAAAACAATTTACAAAATGGGAATAGGAATATACATATCAGTAATTACCTTAAACGTGAATGTATTAAATGCTCCAACCAAAAGACACAGGCTTGCTGAATGGATACAAAAACAAGACCTATATATATGCTGTCTACCAGAGACCCACTTCATACCTAGGGACACAAACAGACTGAAAGGGAGGGCATAGAAAAGATATTCCACGCAAATTGAAACCAAAAGAAAGCTGGAGTAGCAATACTCATATCAGATAAAATAGACTTTAAAATAAAGAATGTTACAAGAGACAAGGATGGACACTACATGATGATCAAGGAATCAATCCAAGAAGAAGATATAACAATTATAAATATATATGCACCCAACACAGGAGCACCTCAATACACAAGGCAACTGCTAACAGCTATAAAAGAGTAAATTGACAGTAACACAATAATAGTGGGGGACTTTAACACCTCACTTGCACCAATGGACAGATCTTACAAAAAGAAAATTCATAAGGCAACACAAGCTTTAAATGACACAATAGACCAGATAGATTTAATTGATATTTATAGGACATTCCATCCAAAAACAGCAGATTACACTTTCTTCTCAAGTGTGCACAGAACATTCTCCAGGATAGATCACTTCTTGGGTCACAAATTAAGCCTCAGTAAATTTAAGAAAATTGAAATCATATCAAGCGTCTTTTCTGATCAAATGCTATGAGATTAGAAATGAATTACAGGGTAAAAAAACTTAAGAAACACAAACACATGGAGGCTAAACAATACGTTACTAAATAACCAAGAGATCACTGAGGAAATCAGAGATGAAATCAAAAAATACCTAGAGACAGGGCTTCCCTGGTGGCACAGTTGTTGGGAGTCTGCCTGCCAATGCAGGGAACACGGGTTCATGCCCCCGGTCTAGGAGGATCCCACATGCTGTGGAGTGGCTGGGCCCGTGAGCCATGGCTGCTGAGCCTGCACGTCTGGAGACTGTGCTCCACAGCAGGAGAGGCCACAACAGTGAGAGGCCCATGTACCACAAAAATTAATTAATTAATTAATTAAAAAATGAAATAGATAAAATGTAAAACACCATATAGGTACACATAGTAAGGATAAGTATTTTAAAAAAATAAAAATACCTATAGAGAAATGACAACAAAAACACAATGATCCAAAACCTACAGGATGCAGCAAAAGCAGTTCTAAGGGGGAAATTTATAGCTGTACAAGCCTACCTCAAGAAACAAAAAAAAATCTCAAATAAACAGTCTAACCTTACACCTAAAGGAACTAGAGAAAGAAGAACGAGGAACAAGCAAAACCCAAAATTAGCAGAAGGAAAGAAATCATAAAGATCAGAGCAGAAGAAAATGAAACAGAAACAAAGAAAACAATAGCAAAGATCAGTAAAACTGAAAGCTGGTTCTTTGAGAGGATAAACAAAATTGATAAACCATTAGCCAGACTCATCAAGAAAAAGAGGGAGAGGACTCAAATCAATAAAATTAGAAATTGAAAAGCAGAAGTTACAACAGACACTGCAGAAATACAAAGCATCCTAGGAGACTACTACAAGCAATGCTATGCCAGTAAAATGGACAACCGGGAAGAAATGGACAAATTCTTAGAGAGGTATAATCTTCCAAGACTGAATCAGGAAGAAATAGAAAACATGAACAGACCAATCACAAGTAATGAAATTGAAAATGTGATTAAAAATCTTCCAACAAAAAAAATTCCAGGAACAGATGGCTTCATAGGTGAATTCTATCAAACATTTAGAGATGAGCTAACACCCATCCTTCTCAAAATCTTCCAAAAAAATGCTGAGTAATGAACACTCCCAAACTCATTCTATGAGGCCACCATCACCCTGATACCAAAAGCAGACAAAGATACTACAAAAAAAGAAAATTACAGACCAATGTCACTGATGAATATAGATGCAACTATCCTCAACAAAATAGTAGCAAACAGGATCCAACGACACATTAAAAGGATCATACACCATGACCAAGTGGGATTTATCCCAGGGTTGCAAGGATTCTTCAATATATGCAAATCAATCAATGTGATATATATACCATATTAAAAAATTGAAGATGAAAAACCATATGATCAACTCAATAGATGCAGAAAAAGCTTTGGACAAAATTCCACAATCATTTATGATAAAAACTCCCCAGAAAGTGGTCATAAAGGGTCATAAAGGGAACCAACATAATAAAGGCTATATATGACAAACCCCCAACAAACATCATTCTCAATGGTTAAAACTTGAAAGCATTTCCTGTAAGATCAGGAAAAAGACAAGGATGTTCACTCTCAGCACTATTATTCAACATAGTTTTGGAAGTCCTAGCCATGGAAATCAGAGAAGAAAAAGAAATAAAAGGAATACAATTTGGAAAAGAAGTAAAACTGTCACTGTTGGCAGATGACATGATACTATACATAGAGAATTACTAGAGCTAATCAATGAATTTGGTAAAGTTGCAGGATATAAAATTAATGCACAGAAATCTCTTGCATTCCTATATACTAATGATGAAAAATCTGAAAGAGAAATTAAGCAAACACTCCCATTTACCATTGCAACAAAAAGAATAAAATACCTAGGAATAAACCTACCAAGGGGGACAAAAGACCTGTATGCAGAAAACTTTAAGACACTGATGAAAGAAATTAAAGATGATACCAAGATGGAGAGATATACCATGATCTTGGATTGGAAGAATCAATATTGTGAAAATGACTATACTACGCAAAGCAATCTACAGATTCAATGCAATCCCTATCAAATTACCAATGGCACTTTTTACAGAACTAGAACAAAAATTCTTAAAACTTCTATGGAGACACAAAAGACCCAGAATATCCAAAGCGGTTTTGAGGGATAAAAGCGGTGCTCGAGGAATCAGACTCCCTGACTTCAAACTATACTACAAAGCTACAGTTATCAAGACAATATGGTACTGGCACAACAACAGAAATATAGATCAATGGAACAAGATAGAAAACCCAGAGATAAACCCACGCACCTATGGTCAACTAGTATATGACAAAGGATACAAGGATATACAATGGAGAAAAGACAGTCTCTTCAATAAGTGGTTTTGGGAAAACTGGACAGCTACATGTAAAAGAATGAAATTAGAACACTCTCTAACACCATACACAAAAATAAACTCAAAATTGATTAGAGACCTAAATGTAAGACTGGACACTATAAAACTCTCAGAGGAAAATCTAGGAAGAACACTCTTTGACATGAATCACAGCACCTCCTAGAGTAATGGAAATAAAAACAAAAATAAACAAATGGGACCTAATGAAACTTAAAATCTTCGGCACAGGAAAGGAAACCATAAACAAAACGAAAAGACAGCCCTCAGAATGGGAGAAACTATTTGCAAATGAATCATCGGACAAAGCACTGACAGCCAAAATATATAAACAACTCATGTAGCTCAATATTAAAAAACAAACAACCCAATCCAAAAATAGGCAGAAGACCTAAATAGACATTTCTCCAAAGAAGACATACAGATGTCCAAGAAGCACATAAAAAGCTACTCAACCTCACTAATGATTAGAGAAATGCAAATCAAAACTACAGTGAGGTATCACCTCACACCAGTTAGAGTGGGCATCATCAGAAAGTCTACAAACAACAAATGCTGGAGAGGGTGTGGAGAAAAGGGAACCCTCTTACACTGTTGGTGGCAATGTAAATTGATACAGCCACTATGGAGAACAGTATGGAGGTTCCTTAAAAAACTAAAAATAGAACTACCATACGATACAGCAATCCCACTACTGGGCATATATCCAGAGAAGATCATAATTTTAAAATACACATGCACCCCAATGTTCATTGCAGCACTATTTACAATAGACAGGTCATGGAAGCAACCTAAATGCCCATCGACAGATGAATAGATAAAGAAGATATGGTACATATATACAATGGAATATTACTCAGCCATAAAAAGGAACAAAATTGGGTCATTTGTAGAGATACTGATGGATCTAGAGACTGTCATACTTAGTGCAGTAAGTCAGAAAGAGAAAAACAAATATCGTTCATTAACGCATATATGTGGAACTTAGAAAAATGGTATAGATGAACTGGTTTGCAGGGCAAAAATTGAGACACATATGTAGAGAACAAACATATGGACACCAAGGGGAGAAAGACACCAAGGGGTGACGGTTGTGGTATGATGTATTGGGAGATTGGGTTTGACATGTATACACTGATGTGTATTAAATGGATGACTAATAAGAACCTGCTGTATAAAAAAATAAATAAAATTAAATTCAAAAAATAAAAAAATATGGTGACCATAGGTGCATGGGTTTATCTCTGGGCTTTCTATCCTGTTCCATTGATCTATAGTTCTGTATTTGTGCCAGTACCTTACTGTCTTGATTACTGTAGCTTTGTAGTATAGTCTGAAGTCAGGGAGCCTGATTCCTCCAGCTCCATTTTTCTTTCTCAAGATTGCTTTGGCTTTTCAGGGTCTTCTGTATTTCCATACAGATTGCCACACAATTATTTAAATTAAATTCTGAATTCCAGTGGACTGCTCCTCTGCTATGACATTGACCCTACAAACCTGCACAAATCTACACACCATATGACCCACCACTTGTGCCTAGAGCTCATGAAATTTCTTATTTGGTGATGCAGGACCCCAAACACTCTGCTTTTTTCCCACATCCCCATCTTTGTACCTTGATGCTAGTATTCCTTCCCCCTTTGCCCTCCTGCAGAACTAAGTTCGCCTCTCCTCTGCCTTCAAGACACAGACCAAATGTCACTTTTCTTTAAAGCTTCTCCGACTCCATGACAGGCCAGTTCACAGGAATAAATCCTGCTTTGAACCACCATCACACCTTTCACTGCCCTCAATTATTGCAGAGTGAGACAAGATCTGTGATGTAAATGGCTGGTCTTAGGAGGGATTATAACACTAAAAGTGCTTGAGAAAAAAGAACAAATCTACTCTGGTTTGACATTACTTGAATAAGCTATTTCAGTGAAGCATCATTACCCTGTGTTCAATCAGAAAATTTTTGTGCCCAGGGATTCCTTTGTTTAAGAGGTAAAATTAAGGGGTTAAATCTAGCATGGAAGGTGAGAAGAATGTTCCAATGCTATAGAACCATTTTTTAGTACCTTGTAATTTCCATATATAATGTAACCATAAGCCAAATATGGAATAACTGTGGTGGGGAAGACTGATTAGCAAATGTATTGCTTCAAATTCTATATAAAATGCACATTATAATCTTCAAACAATTATTTCAGTCAACTAATGTCTTATCATCAATATTATGAATATTATTAAAAGTAATAGTTTATTTTTATTTACCAAGAACAATTCCACCTGGACTAGATTCAATCATTTTGGATTAAGTTTTTCGTTCTGTTTTCATGAAAAGCCATGGTGTAACTAAAATCAATTTCCAAAAAAAGCAATTTTATTCTGTGAAGACATTGGACTATTTTTATTAATCATAATGTATAATTAAGGCTTTGGTTCTGATCAGATTTTAGCACCTATAAATATTCAAGGACTCTAACTTATAGTGTGAAGTCAAGGTTTATAAATATAGAATAGTATCTCTTGGCCTCCAACTTCAAATGGCGAAAACACTTACTGAATTAGCTTTGGGAATACAAGCATTAAAAGAAATGAAATTGCTAATAGTCCTCTTCTCTGGACATTTTTCTAATTTTCTGAACACAGAAATCTCTGTATATTAAATTCATGTGAAACAAAACAGTCTATTATTTCTTAACCATGGGCTGGACCTCCCTCCCTGACTGATTTCTTTAAATAATAAATCAAAACTGATCAAATGAGAAAATACATATGAAATCACTTGAAAATTAAAAAGTGCTGTAAGTATGTAAGATATTATTATTATTCAACCACACTAAATTAAACCATCTGGAGATTAACAATCTGCCATCCAGCTTATTCTTTTCATAGTTCCAAGAAGACCACTGGCTTACATTGCCTATATTAGAATCTCTACATAGTCAACTCTAGGAAGAAAAGCAAACAAATCTAAAATATTTTTTTCTCCAAGTATTAGAGGCAAATCCTTATGGATACTTCCAAAGAGGTACTCAAATCACCTTAAAAAAACATTATTATAGCAAGTAATGTGTGCTCCATTTCTTTTTTGGTCCTGGACTACTCTTTTTTTTTTTTTTTTTTCACTTTTTCACCTTATACAATGTATATTGGAAATATGTTTCCCATTGTTCTTATTTTCTAGAAACCATGTATACTGACTTAGGTCTCTGGTTTTGCTTATTGAATTTTCTCACGTGGCATAAATTTAGCTTCCCCTTTTCTAACAATATAAAAGAACAGCAAGTATCCAAGAAGAAAGCTTGGTCTCTCCCATTATACAGGTTCAACATAAACTTGAACAGGCCAGGCCAGGTGAAGGCAGGCCAACAAATATTCTATCTGTATAAAGGCAGGTCAGGATGCCAGCAGACTCAGAGAGATGAGACACTCAGGAACAGAGTATGATGATCCGGCTTTCTTGTGGTCTATGAAATTGGAGTTAATACAATATTTGTCTAGGAGGAAAATGCATTTATATTTTCATCTTTCACTTTATTTAAGCATGTCTATTCCTGCCATGAACTGAATAGTTAGGTCCTGCAGATACAGTAAATATCACAGAAGTCTGAAGCTCCTACTGATGAACTCTTTTCTCCATGACGTAGGAGAAAGAAAGAAAACTGGGTTTATGTTTGGCACAGGGAAAGCTGTTCTAGTTTGCCTTCCGAGCTGAACAGGACAATGACCTTTTACAGTCTCTTACACATGGAAGTGTTAAAAATTCTTTCACGAGCAAGGCTTCACTCACCTTTCTTGGGAAGCTTCCCACAATCACATCATTCTCAATTTTAAAGTATCTCATTTTCACTTTCCTGATGTTGAGTCAAAATGTTTTTCTTTCTAGACTTAGTTTTGTTAATTATAGTTTTATTCCTTTGTACCATGTTAAATAATTCTCTTTACCACTTGAATCTTTTAAAAATGAGTAGGTGGTTATTATGTTTCTCTCCTTGTCCTTTGGCCAGGCAATGTATATGTTATACCCTTTATTTTCCCTCATAAGATGAATTCTATTTTTTAAGTATTTCACTTGTTCTTCTCTGATTCCTTGTTCTCCAAGAGTGTTTCCAAATCTGAAGTGATTAGATGTCCGAATATTAGTTAACCCTGTATCGTCATTATTCTGAACTCTTAACATTTCTTAACCCATTGAATCCTCACAAGGGCTCTGTGAGGTCAAGCCTGGTATTTTAGCAATTCGACTGATGGGCTCGGAAAGGTTAAGTAATTTTTATCACTTAACAAATTTATTCACCTAATGGTAACAGAACTAGGATTGGAGTTTAGGCCTTCTGGTTCTAGAGCCTTTGTCTTAACCACTATACCATACCGTGTCTCAGTAATATCTGGCCTTTTACATTAAATTTAAACTATTATTTCCTTTATTCACAATATGAACATATTTATGGAAAATCAAGTTAAATCAGGTTTGGAAGAGAGTGTATTTAAATGACATTTTCTTATGCTGTAATAACACAACTCGGTATACATTCTATCTTCTCGTACTATTTAATCCCAACTCAAAATGAAGGAAACAGCCTGCCATTTTCCCATTGTCATTTTATGGGCTCTTTGAGATATTTTGACTCCAAAAACTGCCTTTTGCAATACAAATATTCCCAGGGAGCATTATGTCTTAGTTATTATCAGCTAATAATGTATGTGTGTTTGTGTATGTGTATATACACAAACATAAAACATTATATATATATTCTTCCCATGGTAATATATACTTTTTATTACCATAAAAAGAATAAGGGGGTCTTCCCTGGTGGCGCAGTGGTTAAGAATCTGCCTGCCAATGTAGGGGATACGGGTTCGAGCCCTGGTCTTGGAAGATCCCACATGCCACAGAGCAGCTAAGCCCGTGTGCCACAACTACTGAGCCTGCGCTCTGGAGCCTGTGAGCCACAACTGCTGAGCCCACGTGCCACAACTTCTGAGCCCACATGCCACAACTACTGAGCCCACGTGCCACAGCTACTGAAGCCCGCGTGCCTAGGGCCCGTGTTCCACAACAAGAGAAGCTGCTGCAATAAGAAGCCCATGCACCACAATGAAGAGTAGCCCCTGCTCGCCACAACTAGAGAAAGCCCGTGCACAGCAACAAAGACTCAACGCAGCCAAAAATAAATAAATTAAATAAATAAATTTAAAAAAAAAAGAATAAGGGAAAGTTCAGTGACAACACAAACTGAACATTTACATATATGTTGCTTTTCTGAAAGGGGACACTTCTTTCTGATTTTCTATGATTAACATTTATCAGTATGTCATCAAAAGATATTTATTTTTTGGAAGCAGCTGCATAGCACAGGGAGATCAGCTCCGTGCTTTGTGACCACCTAGAGGGGTGGGATAGGGAGGGTGGAAGGGAGGGAGATGCAAGAGGGAAGAGATATGGGAACATATGTATATGTATAACTGACTCACTTTGTTATAAAGCAGAAACTAACACACCATTGTAAAGCAATTATACTCCAATAAAGATGTAAAAAAAAAAAAAAAGTTACGAGTGAATCTGAAAGTCTAGAGAAACATTGACTAGATTACCTGACATTTAAACCTATCATCCACGCTGATGGAAGACGTGTGAATGATGTCGAGCCTGCTTTTCCTCCATTGTTGTCTGGCATTTTTGCCAGTCAGTGACTGGCAGTTTCAGGCCTATAAGAGAGCTTCCTGGACCTTCTAGCATCACTCAATTGGTACCATAAGGGATGGCACTGCTTGTGGAACTCACAGCCCCTCATAAGTAGATGCTCAGGCTATAGTCAATCTAAAAAACTTTCTGAAGATTAAAATAATGGTCCATTAAAAGGAACTGTCTAAAACATAGGAGACATGGAGATCTGATGGCAAGCATGCTGAAGACTGTTCCAGGATATTTTCATAAATGCCTTAGTAGCTTCCACACTGAGCTTCCATGTAGTTACAGGATCTCAGTTACTCAGGGTGGGTTTTTGTCTGGTTGACTTTTTTTTTTTTTTTAATGGAATTACTGTTTCATGGCACTCAGACCAAGACCAAACCTTTAAGTATAGGTTCTGTTTATTTTTCTTTTTTCTATCCAGTGTCACTTGCCTTTTCATTTCCTGATTTCTTCCTAAGGTGAGGGAGCCAAAATATATCACAGATCACAACTAGATTTAGACAACAGGCATCTCCTTCACAGGGACCTTCGCAGAGTCTGATTTATTTATGACCATTTCACTGCTCACTATGTAAAGTTATGGACTCCTTGACTAGTTACTGATCTTATACCTTCTAGTGGTTAACCCAACCTGTATTCAAAAGTCCAGTTGAGGGCTTCCCTGGTGGTGCAGTGGTTGGGAGTCCGCCTGCCGATGCAGGGGACACGAGTTCGTGCCCCGGTCCGGGAGGATCCCACATGCTGCGGAGCGGCTGGGCCCGTGAGCCATGGCCACTGAGCCTGGGCGTCCGGAGCCTGTGCTCCGCAATGGGAGAGGCCACAGCAGTGAGAGGCCCACGTATCACAAAAAAAAAAAAAGAAAGAAAAAAGTCCAATTGAACATCAAAGTAAAATAAAATATTTTTTCTTGCTTATTTCACCAAAAAAAAAAAAAAAAAGATATTTATTTTTTAAACAGATTACTCTGAATTGTAGAGTATGTTCTGGGTTATACAGTATCTGTATATTAAATTATATATATACATATGTGTATATATAATATATTCACTCATTCATTCACCAAATCTCTATGGGGTACTTATGCTATTGTAGGCATTGAAAGAGATGTGACATATTTAGGAGACAGAGAGGTGTCAAATATTTATTTGAGCATTCCACCCTGGAGCATGGAAATGGAGACGAAACAAGAATTGAAAACATATGCCACTAATAAAACCACTATAGATAGAACATTTTCCCAAATAGAGATGGCAAATTATGCTTTTCATCTTTAAACCTGAGCAAGCATATGTATTTACAATAATTAGAGCAGTGAAAAGAGCAACCTACAGCCATAATAAAGTGTGTACTGAAAAAGTTAACCATGAAAATATCTTAGGTAACATGACTAATGAATAAAATGACTAGCCAGTCCCTTATTTATAGCTAGTATCAATAAATATTTGTAGAAGGAGAAACAATGTACATAACACAACTCCTCTTGTGCAAAATTTTGTTGCTTCTTTTAATTGTATAATGGATCTGACCCTATCATCCATGAGCCCACCTTCCACTGGGTATCAGGGGAAAATTACATCATCATCCTCATAATAATAATAGTAATAATTAATAATGTAAATTATTATCTTACTCCCTTCCATTATAAAACATTCTCTTTCAGATAAACCCAGTCTCTAAATTCTAGGCTTTCAGGAATTTCTCCAGCCTTACTCTACAAACACCAAATAAAAACAAAACAAATAAATAGTGTATCCAGATAAAGGAGGACCCCCTTGACATTCACTGTTCCCTGAACTTTTACTGTTGTCTGACACTGAGTAGCTGTTCTTCAGGGCCCTGGAGAGCTGGCCCTCCCTATCTGTAGTTGTAGCTGGTGGAACCTCTGGTCTCCTATCACCTAAATCTAACTGCAGGCGACCTCATACCTAATTTCTAATGTTGGGTCTTGATGAATTCAGCTGACGGCTCTATCTAAGCAGCACATGCAGTGGCATCTGGGTGTCTAGCTGGGTACACTGTGTAACCTCTTAGAGAAGGTGACTCTAAAACCACTCTCTCCTTCTGCCATCCTGTTTCTCTTACCTGAGTCCCATTCACACATATCAACAGAATTGAATCTGAAAATCTACCAACACAAACACTGAAAACAAAGCAGACGGAATGGCCCAATGTCGTCTTTAAAAGACTAAAAACCACTCAGTTGCCCCTGGTACCTTCCCAATTTATGATTCCCTGTTCTAGTTTCCTAGTGTCTGCTAATAGTTTGAACATTTCGGAATCAGTTCACTTTACTTTTGGTCTTTGTTATGTTTGCTTAATATTTATTATCTTTATGTAAGGCCCATTCAAGTCCTTAACCAAACTTAATAAAGAGAACAACATTTTATCTTTTCTTCATGAAGTACAGAATGAATGGCTGCATTAAAATCAGCTTTACTTTCTCCCTAGTCAGATTTATGTATAAATTAAAAAGAAGAGAAGAGAAACATACTGAGACAGAGCTATCTCTATAACCACTACAGACTTGCCCTTTCCCTCATCCCCAATTTCAAAAAAAGATAACACAAAGCTTCATGCTGGCATGTTCCACAGTCAGGAAGAGCATGAGCTCAACTGTGTATGCAAAAACTTAGTTGTTTTTCTTTGATTCATCCGATAGCATCACACTGGGTCACTTTCTTGTTTATGCTATCTTTATTGTTTCTGGTCTTAGAACAATAAACAGCCCTAAGTGGTTTCAATTACAGCAGCAAAACTGTGCAAATGAACTTTGGCTTTGTTTCATGTTGAATAGAGGGTTTTTATGGTTTTATAAATGGTGATGTTTAGGAATCTTGCCAACGCTGTTCTATAAACAGTGAAGAGTCACATTTGCCAGCTCTAGGCCTTTAATCACCCGAATATTCTTCCCCTGATATGGATAAAATATTTTTAACCTTGTTCCATGGAGATGAATAGGAATGATCAAATTATCTGTGGATTCAACAATTTTGCATAAACAAGGTAATGAGATGTTTTTTGCTGGTCATAGATCCATAAACTGACACCTGATTTTTTTGTATGTCTTCTTTAATTGCAGGAAAATATTAGTTAGTTGTCATTCATTTTTAATGAATGTAATACACAGTTGTATCAGAAAGGATAAATTTTTGGTAACAAACAGTGACTCCCCCCGCCCTTCCCAACCTCAGTGGCTTCACAGAATAAAAGTTTATATATAAGATGCATAGTCAGTCAGGGAGAAATCCTACCTCACGTTTTCACAATCACCTGGGCAGAGGGAATTCTGGAGATTCTTGCACCAGCAGTTAAATGCTCTAGAACTAGTAACACAGGCCCTGCATCCACAAAGGGTCCAGGAAATTCAATCTCCCATTTGACTTAGAGCAGTGACATAGTAAAGCACTGATTCGTTTACAGAACCTGAAGTTTCAATCTCACAGAATGTTTTGGAAAAAAGTCATCTGTTAGTGAATATATTAGCTAGGACTGCCATAATAAAATTCCACAGACTGGGTGACTTAAACAACAGAAATTTATTTCTCACAGTTTTGAAGGCTGGGAGTCCAGTATCTTTCTCCTGAAGCCTCTCTCCTTGGCTTGCAAGTGGCTGCCTTCTTATTGTCCCCACAAGGTCTTTTCTCTGTTCACATGCATCCTTAGTCTCTCCTTCTCTTCTTAAAAGAACACATGTCACATTGGATTAGGGCTCCACACAATTGACCTCATTTTAGGGCTCCACACAATTGACCTCATTTTAACTTATTCACCTTTTCAAAGGCCCAGTCTCCAAATACAGTCACACAGATTAGGGCTCACCAATCTGACCTCATTTAACTTTAATTACCTCTTTAAAGTTTTCATCTCCAAATGCAGTTACATTTGGAGATACTGGGGGCTGGGACTTCAACATATCAATTTTGGGGGGAGGGTGAGACATAATAATTCAGTCCATAATGGTGAGCATCACAGTCCTGTCAGTAGGTCTTAGCAATTCAGATCACAAAATGAAAATTATATGCAAGTGAAAGTAAGATGGATCCATGTTGTAAAGCCCACTTGTGGCATTTAAAGTCTCACTTCCAAACTCCCAATCTATCGCTTAATAAAAAAGTAATGTTTACTAACTGAAAAAAAGAAATCTAAAAAAAGTCTCAACTATGAGAAAATTTTCTGAATACATAAGAAATCTTTTTGATTCAATTTAATTTTGGAATTTTAAAGAAATCATTGAATAGGGAATTTAGAACATTGCCTATATTGTTCCGAGTTTTCAAGTTTTGAAGAATATGCTAAGTCTTAATTATCATTAAATTGAAAACAGACACAACTTGCTGAATGGATACAAAAACAAGACCCATATATATGCTGTCTGCAAGAGACCCACTTTAGACTTAGGGACACATACAGACTGAAAGTAAGGGGATGGAAAAAGATAATCCATGCAAAAGGAAATCAAAAGAAAGTCAGAGTAGAAATACTCATATCAGATAAAATAGACTTTAAAATAAAGAATCTTTCAATAGACAAGGAAGGACACAAAATAATGATTAAGGGATCATCCAAGAAGAAAACATAACAATTTTAAATTTATATGCACCGAACATAGGAGCACCTCAATACATAAGGCAACTGTTATCAGTTTAAAAGAGGAAATGGACAGTAACACAATGATGGTGGGAGACTTTAACCCCTCAATTACACCAATGGACAGATCTTCCAAACAGAAAATTAATAAGGAAACACAAGCTTTAAATGACACAATAGACAAGATAGATTTAATTGATATTTATAGGATATTCCATCCAAAAAGAGCAGATTACACTTTCTTCTCAAGTGCACTTTCTTCTCAAGTGAACATCTTGATCACAAATCAAGCCTCAGTAAATTTAAGAAAATTGAAATTATATCAAGCTTCTTTTCTGACCACAATGCTATGAGATTACAAATGAATTACAGGGAAAATAACGTAAAAAACACAAACACATGGAGGCTAAAAAATACATTACTAAATAACCAAGAGAACACTGAAGAAATCAAAGAGGAAATCAACAAAACCTAGAGACAACTGACAATGAAAACATGATGACCCAAAACCTATGGGATGCAGCAAAAGCAGTTGTAAGAGGGAAGCTTATAGCTATACAAGCCTACTTCAAGAAACAAGAAAAATCTCAAATAAACAAGAAAGAAAGAAAACTATAGGCCAATATCACCTTACACCTAAAGCAACTAGAGAAAGAGGAACAAACAAAACCCAAAGTGAGCAGAAGGAAAGAAATCATAAAGATCAGAGCAGAAACAAATAAAATAGAAACAAAGAAACAATAGCAAAGATCAATAAAACTAAAAGCTGGTTCTTTGAGAAGATAAAGAAAATTGATAAACCATTTGCCAGACTCATCAACAAAAACAGGGAGAGAACTCAAACCAATAAAATTAGAAACGAAAATGGAGAAGTTACAACAGACACCACAGAAATACAAAGAATCCTAAGAGACTACAAGCAAATATATACCAATAAAATGGATAACCTGGAAGAAATGGACAAATTCTTAGAAATACACAATGTGCTGAGATTGAACCAGGAAGAAATAGAAAATATGAACAGACCAATCACAAGCACTGAAATTGAAACTGTGATTAAAAATCTTCCAACAAACAAAAGCCCAGGACCAGTTGGCTTCACAGGCGAATTCTAACAAACTTTTAGAGAAGAGCTAACACCTATCCTTCCCAAACTCTTCCAAAATATAGCAGAGGGAGGAAAATGCTCAAACTCATTCTACAAGCCCACCATCACCCTGATACCAAAACCAGACAAAGATATCACAAAGAAAGAAAACTATAGGCCAATATCACTGATGAATATAGATGCAAAAATCCTCAACAAAATACTACCAAACAGAATCCAACAGCACATTAAAAGGATCATACACCATGATCAAGTGGCGTTTATCCCAGGAATGCAAGGATTCTTCAATATACACAAATCAATCAATGTGATACACCATATTAAAAAACTGAAGGAGAAAAACCATATGATCATCTCAATAGATGCAGAGAAAGCTTTCAACAAAATTCAATACCCATTTATGATAAAAACCATGCAGAAAGTAGGGACAGAGGGAACCTTTCTCAACATAATAAAGGCCATATATGACAAACCCACAGCCAACATCGTCCTCAATTGTGTAAAACTGAAAGCATTTCCACTAAGATCAGGAACAAGACAAGGTTGCCCACTCTCACCACTATTATTCAAAATATTTCTGGAGGGCTTCCCTGGTGGCGCAGTGGTTGAGAGTCTGCCTGCTAATGCAGGGGACACGGGTTCGAGCCCTGGTCTGGGAGGATCCCACATGCCGCGGAGCAACTTGGCCCGTGGGCCACAACTACTGAGCCCGCACATCTGGAGCCTGCGCTCCGCAACAAGAGAGGCCGCAATAGTGAGAGGTCTATGCACCGTGATGAAGAGTGGCCCCCACTTGCTGCAACTAGAGAAAGCCCTCGCACAGAAACGAAGACTCAACACAGCCAAAAATAAATAAATAAATATTAAAAAAAAAAAAAATATTTCTGGAAGTTTTGGCCACAGTAATCACAGAAGAAAAAGAAATAAAAGGACTCCAAATCAGAAAAGAAGTAAAGCTGTCACTGTTTGCAGATGACATAATACTCTTCATAGAGAATCCTAAAGATGCTACCAGAAAATTACTAGAGCTAATCAATGAATTTGGTAAAGTAGCAGGATACAAAATTAAGGCACAGAAATCTCCTGCATTCCTATACACTAATGATGAAAAATCTGAAAGTGAAAATAAGAAAACACTCCCATTTACCATTGCAACAAAAAGAAAAAAGATATATCTAGGAATAAACATACATAAGGAGACAAAAGACCTGTATGCAGAACACTATAAGACACTGATGAAAAAAATTAAAGATGATACAAATAGATGGAGAGATATACCATGTTCTTGGATAGGAAGAATCAATATTGTGAAAATGACTCTACTACCCAAAGCAATCTACAGATTCAATGCAATCCCAATCAAACTACCAATGGCATTTTTCACAGAACTGGAACAAAAATTTTTACAATTTTATGGAAACACAAAAGACCCCAAATAGCCAAAGCAATCTTGAGAACAAAAAATGGACCTGGAGGAATCAGGCTCCCTGACTTCAGACTGTACTACAAAGCTACAGTAATCAAGACAGTATAGTACTGGCACAAAAACAGAAAGATAGATCAATGGAACAGGATAGAAAGCCCAGAGATAAACCCGCACACATATGGTCACCTTATCTTCCATAAAGAAGGGAAGAATATACAATGGAGAAAAGACAGCCTCTTCAATAAGTGGTGCTGGGAAAACTGGACAGGTACATGTAAAATTATGAAATTAGCACACTCTCTAACACCATACACAAAAATAAACTCAAAATGGAATAAAGACCTAACTGTAAGGCCAGACACTATCAAATTCTTAGAGGAAAACATAGGCAGAACAGTCTATGACATAAATCACAGCAAAATTCTTTTTGACCCACCTTCTAGAGAAATGTAAATAAAAACAAAAATAAACCAGTGGGACCTAATGACACTTCAAAGCTTTTGCACAGTAAAGGAAACCATAAACAAGACCAAAAGACAACCTTAGAATGGGAGAAAATACTTGCAAATGAAGCAACTGACAAAGAACTAATCTCCAAGATTTACAAGTAGCTCATGCAGCTCAATAACAACAACAAAAAAAAAACCCAATCCAAAAATGGGCAGAAGACTTAAATAGACATTTCTCCAAAGAAGATATACAGATTGCCAACAAACACATGAAAGAATGCTCAACATCATTAATCATTAGAGAAATGCAAATCACAACTACAATGAGATATCATCTCACACTGGTCAGAATGGCCATCATCAAAAAATCTAGAAACAATAAATGCTTTGAGGTTGTGAAGAAAAGGGAACCCTCTTGCACGTTTGGTGGGAATGTAAATTGATACAGCCACTAGGGAGAACAGGAAGGAGGTTCCTTAAAAAGCTACAAATAGAAATACCATATGACCCAGCAATCCTACTACTGGGCATATACCCTGAGAAAACCATAATTCAAAAAGATTCATGTACCAAAATCTTCACTGCAGCTCTATTTACAATAGCCAGGACACGGAAGGAACCTAAGTGTCCATCAACAGATGAATGGATAAAGAAGAGGTGGCACATATATAGAATGGAATATTACTCAGCCATAAAAGAAACGAAGTTGAGTTATTTGTAGTGAGGTGGATGGACCTAGAGTCTGTCATTCAGAGTGAAGTAAGTCAGAAAGACAAAAACAAATACCATAAGCTAACACATATATATGGAAACGAAGAAAAAAAAAAAAAGTCATGAAAAACCTAGGGGTAAGATAGGAATAATCATGCAGACCTACTAGAGAATGGACTTGAGGACATGGGGAGGGGGAAGGGTAAGCTGTGACAAAGTAAGAGAGTGTCATGGATATATATACACTACCAAATGTAAAATAGATAGCTAGTGGGAAGCAGCCACATAGCAGAGGGAGATCAGCTTGGTGCTTTGTGACCACCTAGAGGGGTGGGACAGGGAGTGTGGGAGGGAGGGAGATGCAAGAGGGAAGAGATATGGGAACATACGTATATGTATAACTGATTCACCTTGCTATAAAGCAGAAACTAACACACCATTGTAAAGCAATTATACTCCAATAGATGATGTTTAAAAAAAAAAATTTCCAACAAACAACAGTCCAGGACCAGATGGCTTCACAGGTCAATTCGATGAAACATTTAGAAAAGAGCTAATACCCATCCTTCTCAAGCTCTTCCAAAAAATTGCAGAGGAAAGAAAACTCCCAAACTCATTCCATGAGGCCACTATCGCCTTGATACCAAAACCAGACAAAGATACTACAAAAAAAGAAAATTACAGACCAATATCACTGATGAATATAGATGCAAAAATCCTCAACAAAATACTACCAAACAGAATCCAACAACACATTAAAAGGATCTACACCATGATCAAGTGGGATTTATCCCAGGGATGCAAGGATTCTTCAATATACGCAAATCAATCAATGTGATACACTATATTAACAAATTGAATTAGAAAACCCATATGATCATCTCAATAGATGCAGAAAAAGCTTTTGACAAAGTTCAACACCCACTTATGATAAAAACTCTCCAGAAACTGGGCATAGAGGGAATCGACTTCAACACAATAAAGGTCATATAAGACAAACACACAGCAAACATCATTCTCAAAGGTGAAAAACTGAAAGCATTTCCTCTAAGATCAGGAACAAGACAAGGATGTCCACTCTCACCACTATTATTCAACATAGTTTTGGAAGTCCTAGCCATGGCAAACAGAGAAGAAAAAGAAAGAAAAGGAATACAATTTGGAAAAGAAGAAGTAAAACTGTAACTTTTGGCAGATGACATGATACTACACACAGTGAATCCTAAGGATGCCACCAGAAAACTACTAAGCTAATCAATGAATTTGGTAAAGTTGCAGGATACAAAATTAATGCACAGAAATCTCCTGCATTCCTATACACTAATGATGAAAAATCTGAAAGAGAAATTAAAAAAACACTCCCATTTACCACTGCAACAGAAAGAATGAAATACTTAGAAATAAACCTACCTAGGGAGACAAAACACCTGTATGCAGAAAACTATAAGACACTGATGACATAAATTAAAGATGGTACCAACTGATGGCGAGAAATGCCATGTTCTTGGATTGGGACAATCAACATTGTGAAAATGACTATACTACCCAAAGCAATCCACAGATTCAATGCAATCCATATCAAATTACCAAGGGCAATTTTTATAGAACTAGAACAAAACAATCTTAAAATTTGTTTGGAGACATAATAGATCCTGAATAGCCAATGCAGTCTTGAGGGAAAGAAAATGGAGCTGGAAGAATCAGACTCCCTGACTTCAGACTATACTACAAAGCTACAGTAATCAAGACAGTATGGTACTGGCACCAAAACAGAAATATAGATCAATGGAACAGGATAGAAATCCCAGAGATAAACCCATGCACCTATGGTCACCTAACCTATGACAAAGGAGGCAGGGATATACAATGAAAAAAAGACAGTCTCTTCAATAAGTGGTGCTGGGAAAACTAGACAGCTACATGTGAAAGAATGAAATTAAAACACTCCCTAACACCATACACAAAAATAAACTCAAAATGGATTAGAGAACTAAATGTAAGACTGGGCATTATAAGACACTTAGAGGAAAACATAGGAAGAACACTCTTTGACATAAATCACAGCAATATATTTTTTGATCCACCTCCTAGAGTAATGGAAATAAGAACAAAAATAAACATATGGGACCTAATGAAACTTAGAAGCTTTTGCGCAGCAAAGGAAACCATAATCAAGACGAAAAGACAACCCTCAGAATGGGAGAAAATATTTGCAAATGAATCATCGGACAAAGGATTAATCTCCAAATTATATAAAGAGCTCATGAAGCTCAATATTAAAAAAACAAACAACGCAATCCAAAAATGGGCAGAAGACCTAAACAGACATTTCTCCAAAGAAGACATACAGATGGTCAAGAAGCACATGAAAAGCTCCTCAACATCACTAATGATTAGAGAAATGCAAATCAAAACTACAATGAGGTATCACCTCACACAAGTTAGAATGGGCATCATCAGAAAATCTACAAACAAATGCTGGAGAGAGTGTGGAGAAAAGGGAACCCTCCTGCACTGTTGGTGGGAATGTAAATTGATACAGCCACTATGGTCAAGAGTATGGAGGTTCCTTATAGAACTAAAAATAGAATTACCATATGACCCTACAATCCCACTACTGGTCATATACCCAGAGAAAACCATAATTCAAAAAGACACATGGACCCCAATGTTCATTGCAGCACTATTTACAAAAGCCAGGTCATGGAAGCAACCTAAGTGCCCACTGACAGATGAATGGATAAAGAAGAAGCGGTACATATATTTAGTGGAATATTACTCAGCCATATAAAGGAACGAAATTGGGTCATTTTTAGAGAAGTGTATGCGTCTAGAGACTATCATACAGAGTGAAGTCAGAAAGAGAAAAACAAATATCGTATATTAACGCATTATCGTATATGTGCAACCTAGAAAATGGTACAAATAAACCGGTTTGCGGAGCAGAAATTGAAACACAGATGTAGACAACATACGTATGGTCACCAAGGTGGGAAATTGGCGGGGGGTGCGGTTGTGATGGGATGAATTGGGAGATTGGGATTGACAGGTATACACTGTTGTGTATAAAATGGATGACTAATAAGAAAAAGTAAATAAACATTTTTTTTAAGTAATATGCATTACGAAAAATAAAGGAGAGGAAAATTCCGAGTAAAAACTATCTGATACTAAGAATTAGAATTTACTACTCATCAAACTGAAGGAATTATATCAATAAAATTATTTGCCTTTAGAGGTTTGTGGCTTATTCTTTATCTGACTTTTCATTAAGCATTATGATTCAGCAGAATTTTAAAAAGCTATTTTTAAATTAATGTGAAAAGTATTTTCAAAATATGGTTCTGTGGACTGAACCTATGTTCCACTTTTAATTCTGAGCACATAACTATTTACAATTTTTTGTGTATCCTTGTTCTATTCAGTTAACCTCGCTGAGTTTCTATTTCACTACATGCATAAAAGAAGACTGACTTTTCGCCTTTAACAGAGTATAATATTTGAAAGTGGGTTGTAAATAGGTAATCATATAAAATGTAATGAAAGCCAACTTCAGAAGATAAAGATCCGTAAGATACAAAAATTGAGTTTTACGAGGAATTGTCAGGGATGGTGAACCATCAACAAAAAAAGGTTGTTAATTTTTGTAAGATTCATTTATACCCTTCCCTACTGTAGATGTATAAACAAATTCAATAATTTAATTCAGATTTCTTTTGGTGGATCATTTATTAAGTCATAGAACTATATTTCAACTAATATAAATCATAGAGGTCACCTAATACAAGGGGTAGTTCTGCTTACTTTAAAATTAATCAATTTAAAATACACAGTATGTGTGTCAAAACTGTATTTTATTTTTTTAAAAAACTGCACAGATGTTTCGGCAAAGAAAGCAATATTGCCAATAGCAGTCCAGAAGTAATGTTAAATGATATTGAAGAACTAGGAAATGGGGGGTGGGGAGAGGTAGCATAGTACAATGCAAGGCTAAAGGACAAGTTGTGCAAGTTGTTTACAAGTTGTGCAAATATAGGGCTTGTGCAATGATTTAAATGTTATTAACATCATTACTTATTAAAATGATTACATCATTGATATTAACAAATAATATATAAAACATAGTATTCCATTTGGTAGCCACATAGCACAGAGAGGTCAGCTTGGTGCTTTGTGTCCACCTAGAGGGGTGGGATAGGAAGGGTGGGAGGGAAACGCAAGAGGGAGGAGATATGGGGATATATGTATAGTTGATTCACTTTGTTATGAATCTAACACACAATTGTAAAGCAATAATACTCCAATAAAGATGTTAAAAATAAATACTTTTTCTAAATTAGAATGATAAAAAAATCCCATAGTGTTCCAATTCTTTACACTTTTAAGAGCATTCTTTGTTTTTTCTTCTAAGAATCTTTTCTCTATATGAAAATATTGGGTGACAATTGCTTACCTTGCACAACTCGAATGACATTCATTTCCAACCTACTTCTACTCTTTACAAAAAACATTTATTCCTTGTAGCTGAATATCATTCTGAATTTTTTAATTCCTGAAGTCCAGAACTCAGAATTTCTCTTATCCTGCCATCAGGTTCATCCTAATGAACCTATTGTCATTTGTCCTCACAGGCTCCATTTCCTCCACTCCCTGGATCCTCCTGGTCAATTTGTCTTTCTGCACTGTTTTGTCTATAGGCAGCCCTGAAGCCCACAGTTTGTTCCTTTAACCATTTTCCTACCAGCATCTTAAAAGCTCACACAGCACCTACCCACTTGATTCAGTCCCTAATATTCAGTATATTTCACAGCTTCTTTTCCTGCTTTGACTTACAGGATGCCAAAAAGTGCCAAAAAATGACTCATTCCACTCAAATTCTTGCACTCAAAACACCTCCAAATAATTAAAAACTTGTCATTTATCTTTATCAAAATAAAAAATTAGCTTATTTATAAGAATTCCTTTTCTTGAGAAAAATACGAAAAGGATACAAATGAGAACAAAAATGAGTAAAATCCGACAATCCAAAGAAAAGTATAATCAACATTTTAATAAACACATTTCTTATCTCTCTCACTCTCCAACTTAAAAAAAAAATAAATTAGAGCCAATCAAATTTACAAATGTTTTCCTTTAAGTATTTTTTTGGGGGAGGGGCTGTGACATTTATTTCTCCCTTATTCTATAGGCATGTGAAAATGTAAATGGTGTGGGGTTTTGTTGTTTTTTTTTTTTAACAACTTTACAATGGTGTGGTAGTTTCTGCTTTATAACAAAGTGAAACAGCCATACATATACATATATCCCCATATCTCCTCCCTCTTGAGTCTTCCTGCCACTCTTCCTATCCCACCCTTCTAGGTGGTCACAAAGCATCGAGCTGATCTCTCTGTATTATGCAGCTGCTTCCCACTAGCTATCTATTTTACATTTGGTAGTATATATAAGTCCATGCAACGTTCTCACGTCATCCCAGCTCACCCTTCCCCCTCCCCATGTCCTCAAGTCCATTCTCTACATCTGCATCTTTATTCCTGTCCTGGCTCTAGGTTATTCAGAACCTTTTTTTTTTTTTTAGATTCCATATATACGTGTTAGCATACGGTATTTCTTTTTCTCCTTCTGATTCGTTTCACTCTGTATGACAGACTCTATGTCCATGCAACTCATTACAATTAACTCAATTTTGTTTCTCTCTATGGCTGAGAAATATTCCATTGTATCTATGTGGTGCATCTTCTTTATCCATTCATCTGTCGATGTACACTTCAGTTGATTACATGTCCTGGCTATTGCAAATAGAGCTGTAATGAACATTGTGGTACATGACTCTTTCTGAATTATGGTTTTATCAGGGTATATGCCCAGCAGTGGGATCGCTGGGTTCTATATTTAGTTTTTTTTTTTTTTTTTTTTTTTTTTTTTTTTTTTTTTAACGTCCACCTAGAGATCGATCTCTTTTTTTAACATCTTTATTGGGGTATAATTGCTTTACAATGGTGTGTTAGTTTCTGCTTTATAACAAAGTGAATCAGCTATACATATACATATGTTCCCATATGTCTTCCCTCTTGCGTCTCCCTCCCTCCCACTCTCCCCATCCCACCCTTCCAGGCTGTCACAAAGCACCGAGCTAATATCCCTGTGCCTTGCGGCTGCTTCCCCCCAGCTATCTACCTTACTACGTTTGTTAGTGTGTATATGTCCATGACTCTCTCTCGCCCTGTCAAAACTCACCCCTTCCCCTCCCCATACCCTCAAGTCCGTTCTCCAGTAGGTCTGCGTCTTTATTCCTATCTTACCCCTAGGTTCTTCATGACATTTTTTTCCCTTAAATTCCATATATATGTGTTAGCATACGGTATTTGTCTTTTTCTTTCTGACTTACTTCACTCTGTATGACAGACTCTAGGTCTATCCATCTCATTACAAATAGCTCAATTTCATTTCTTTTTAAGGCTGAGTAATATTCCATTGTGTATATGTGCCACATCTTCTTTATCCATTCATCCGATGATGGGCGCTTAGGTTGTTTCCATGTCCTGGCTATTGTAAATAGAGCTGCAATGAACATTTTGGTACATGACTCTTTTTGAATTTTGGTTTTCTCAGGGTATATGCCAAGTAGTGGGATTGCTGGGTCATATGGTAATTCTATTTGTAGTTTTTTAAGGAACCTCCATACTGTTCTCCACAGTGGCTGAACCAATTCACATTCCCACCAGCAGTGCAAGAGTGTCCCCTTTTCTCCACACCCTCTCCAGCATTTATTGTTTCTAGATTTTTTGATGATGGCCATTCTGACTGGTGTGAGATGATATCTCATTGTAGTTTTGATTTGCATTTCTCTAATAATTAATGATGTTGAGCATTCTTTCATGTGTTTGTTGGCATTCTGTATATCTTCTTTGGAGAAATGTCTATTTAGATCTTCTGCCCATTTTTGGATGGGGTTGTTTGTTTTTTTGTTATTGAGCTGCATGAGCTGCTTGTAAATTTTGGAGATTAATCCTTTGTCAGTTGCTTCATTTGCAAATGTTTTCTCCCATTCTGAGGGTTGTCTTTTGGTCTTGGTTATGGTTTCCTTTGCTGTGCAAAAGCTTTGAAGTTTCATTAGGTCCCATTTGTTTATTTTTGTTTTTATTTCCATTACTCTAGGAGGTGGGTCAGAAAGGATCTTGCTGTGATTTATGTCATAGAGTGTTCTTCCTATGTTTTCTTCTAAGAGTTTGATAGTATCTGGCCTTACATTTAGGTCTTTAATCCATTATGAGCTTATTTTTGTGTATGGTGTTAGGGAGTGATCTAAACTCATACTTTTACATGTACCTGTCCAGTTTTCCCAGCACCATTTATTGAAGAGGCTGTCCTTTCTCCACTGTACATTCCTGCCTCCTTTATCAAAGATAAGGTGTCCATATGTGCGTGGGTTTATCTCTGGGCTTTCTATCCTGTTCCACTGATCTATCTTTCTGTTTTTGTGCCAGTACCATACTGTCTTGATTACTGTTGCTTTGTAATACAGTCTGAAGTCAGGGAGCCTTATTCCTCCAGCTCCTTTTTTCGTTCTCAAGATTGCTTTGGCTATTCGGGGTCTTTTGTGTTTCCATACAAATTGTGAAATTTTTTGTTCTAGTTCTGTGAAAAATGCCAGTGGTAGTTTGATAGGGATTGCATTGAATCTGTAGATTGCTTTGGGTAGTAGAGTCATTTTCACAATGTTGATTCTTCCCATCCAAGAACATGGTATATCTCTCCATCTATTTGTATCATCTTTAATTTCTTTCATCAGTGTCTTATAATTTTCTGCATACAGGTCTTTCGTATCCTTAGGTAGGTTTATTCCTAGATATTTTATTCTTTTTGTTGCAATGGTAAATGGGAGTGTTTTCTTGATTTCACTTTCAGATTTTTCATCATTAGTATATAGGAATGCCAGAGATTTCTGTGCATTAATTTTGTATCCTGCTACTTTACCAAATTCATTGATTAGCTCTAGTAGTTTTCTGGTAGCATCTTTAGGATTCTCTATGTATAGTATCATGTCATCTGCAAACAGTGACAGCTTTACTTCTTCTTTTCCGATTTGGATTCCTTTTATTTCCTTTTCTTCTCTGATTGCTGTGGCTAAAACTTCCAAAACTATGTTGAATAAGAGTGGTGAGAGTGGGCAACCTTGTCTTGTTCCTGATCTTAGTGGAAATGCTTTCAGTTTTTCACCATTGAGGATGATGTTTGCTGTGGGCATGTCATATATGGCTTTTATTATGTTTAGGAAAGTTCCCTCTATGCCTACTTTCTGGAGGGTTTTTATCATAAATGGGTGTTGAATTTTGTCGAAAGCTTTCTCTGCATCTATTGAGATGATCATATGGTTTTTCTCCTTCAATTTGTTAATATGGTTTATCACATTGATAGATTTGCGTATATTGAAGAATCCTTGCATTCCTGGAATAAACCCCACTTGATCATGGTGTATGATCCTTTTAATGTGCTGTTGGATTCTGTTTGCTAGTATTTTGTTGAGGATTTTTGCATCTATGTTCATCAGTGATATTGGCCTGTAGTTTTCTTACTTTGTGACATCCTTGTCTGGTTTTGGTATCAAGGTGATGGTGGCTTCGTAGAAGGAATTTGGGAGTGTTCCTCCCTCTGCTATATTTTGGAAGAGTTTGAGCAGGATAGGTGTTAGCTCTTCTCTAAACCTTTGATAGAATTCACCTGTGAAGCCATCTGGTCCTGGGCTTTTGTTTGTTGGAAGGTTTTTAATCACAGTTTCAATTTCAGTGCTTGTGATTGGTCTGTTCATATTTTCTATTTCTTCCTGATTCAGTCTTGGCAGGTTGTGCATTTCTAAGGATTTGTCCATTTCTTCCAGATTGTCCATTTTATTGGCATAGAGTTGCTTGTAGTAATCTCTCATGATTTTTTTTTATTTCTGCAGTGTCAGTTGTTACTTCTCCTTTTTCATTTCTAATTCTATTGATTTGAGTCTTCTCCCTTTTTTTCTTGATGAGTCTGGCTAGTGGTTTATCTATTTTGTTTATCTTCTCAAAGAACCAGCTTTTAGTTTTATTGATCTTTGCTATTGTTTCCTTCATTTCTTTTTCATTTATTTCTGATCTGATTTTTATGATTTCTTTCCTTCTGCTAGCTTTGGGGTTTTTTTGTTCTTCTTTCTCTAATTGCTTGAGGTGCAAGGTTAGGTTGTTTATTCGAGATGTTTCCTGCTTCTTAAGGTGGGCTTGTATTGCTATAAACTTCCCCCTTAGAACTGCTTTTGCTGCATCCCATAGGTTTTGGGTCGTTGTGTCTCCATTGTCATTTGTTTCTAGGTATTTTTTTATTTCCTCTTTGATTTCTTCAGTGATCACTCCATTATTAAGTAGTGTATTGTTTAGCCTCCATGTGTTTGTATTTTTTAAAGATCTTTTCCTGTAATTGATATCTAGTCTCATGGCGTTGTGGTCGGAAAAGATACTTGATACAATTTCAGTTTTCTTAAATTTACCAAGGCTTGATTTGTGACCCAAGATATGATCTATCCTGGAGAATGTTCCATGAGCACTTGAGAAAAATGTGTATTCTGTTGTTTTTGGATGGAGTGTCCTATAAATATCAATTAAGTCCATCTTGTTTAATGTATCATTTAAAGCTTGTGTTTCCTTATTTATTTTCATTTTGGATGATCTGTCCATGGGTGAAAGTGGGGTGTTAAAGTCCCCTACTATGAATGTGTTACTGTTGATCTCCCCTTTTATGGTTGTTAGTATTTGCCTTATGTATTGAGGTGCTCCTATGTTGGGTGCATAAATATTTACAATTGTTATATCTTCTTCTTGGATCGATCCCTTGATCATTATGTAGTGTCCTTCTTTGTCCCTTTTAATAGTCCTTATTTTAAAGTCTATTTTGTCTGATATGAGAATTGCTACTCCAGCTTTCTTTTGGTTTCCATTTGCATGGAATATCTTTTTCCATCCCCTTACTTTCAGTCTGTATGTGTCTCTAGTTCTGAAGTGGGTCTCTTGTAGACAGCATATATAAGGGTCTTGTTTTTGTATCCATTCAGCCAATCTGTGTCTTTTGGTGGGAGCATTTAGTCCATTTACATTTAAGGTAATTATCGATATGTATGTTCCTATTTCCATTTTATATATTGTTTTGGGTTTGCAACTATAGGTCATTTCCTTCTCTTGTGTTTCGTGTCTAGAGAAGTTCCTTTAGCATTTGTTGTAAAGCTGGTTTGGTGGTGCTGAACTCTCTCAGCTTTTGCTTGTCTGTAAAGGTTTTAATTTCTCCATCAAATCTGAATGAGATCCTTGCTGGGTAGAGTAGTCTTGGTTGCAGGCTATTCTCCTTCATCACTTTCAGTATGTCCTGCCACTCCCTTCTGGCTTGTAGGGTTTCTGCTGAGAGATCAGCTGTTAACCTTATGGGGATTCCCTTGTGTGTTATTTGTTGTTTTTCCCTTGCTGCTTTTAATATGCTTTCTTTGTATTTAATTTTTGACAGTTTGATTAATATGTGTCTTGGCGTGTTTCTCCTTGTATTTATCCTGTATGGGACCCTCTGTGCTTCCTGGACTTGATTAACTATTTCCTTTCCCATATTAGGGAAGTTTTCAACTATAATCTCTTCAAATATTTTCTCAGTCCCTTTCTTTCTTTCTTCTTCTTCTGGAACCCCTATAATTCGAATGTTGGTGCGTTTCATGTTGTCCCAGAGCTCTCTGAGACTGTCCTCAGTTCTTTTCATTCTTTTTTCTTTATTCTGCTCTGCAGTAGTTATTTCCACTACTTTATCTTCCAGGTCACTTATCCGTTCTTCTGCCTCAGTTATTCTGCTATTGATCCTATCTAGAGTGATTTTAATTTCATTTATTGCATTGTTCATCGTTGCTTGTTTCGTCTTTAGTTCTTGTAGGTCCTTGTTAACTGTTTCTTGCATTTTGTCCATTCTACTTCCAAGATTTCGGATCATCCTTACTATCATTATTCTGAATTCTTTTTCAGGTAGATTACCTATTTCCTCTTCATTTGTTAGGTCTGGTGGGTTTTTATCTTGCTCCTTCATCTGCTGTGTGTTTTTCTGTCTTCTCATTTTGCTTATCTTACTGTGTTTGGGGTCTCCTTTTTGCAGGCTGCACTTTCGTAGTTCCCGTTGTTTTTGATGTCTGTCTCCAGTGGCTAAGGTTGTTTCAGCGGGTTGTGTAGGCTTCCTGGTGGAGGGGACTAGTGCCTGTGTTGTGCTGGATGAGGCTGGATCTTGTCTCTCTAGTGGGCAGGTTCACGTCTGGTGGTGTGTTTTGGGGTGTCTGTGGCCTTATTATGATTTTAGGCAGCCTCTCTGCTAATGGGTGGGGTTGTGTTCCTGTTTTGCTAGTTGTTTGGCATAGGTTGTCCAGCACTGTGGCTTGCTGGTCGTTGAGTGAAGCTGGGTGCTGGTGTTAAGATGGAGGTCTCTGGGATATTTCCACCGTTTAATATTATGTGGAGCTGGGAGGTCTCTTGTTGACCAGTGTCCTGAAGTTGGCTCTCCTACCTCAGAGGCAGAGCCCTGACTCCTGGCTGGAGCACCAAGAGCCTTTCATCCACACAGCTCAGAATAAAAGGGAGAAAAAGTAGGGAGAATTAGTAGAAGTATGAGTAAAGAAAGAAGGAAAGGAGGAAAGGAAGGAAGGAAGAAAGAAGCAAAGAAGGAAAGAAAGGAGGGAGGGAGGAAGGAAGGAAGGAGGGAAAGAAGGAAAAAAGACAGAAAGAAAGATGATACAGTAAAAATAAAATAAAGTATAATATAGTTATTGAATTAAAAAATATTTAGAAAAAAAAAAAAAAGGGACGGATAGAACCTTAGGACAAATGTTGGAAGCAAAGCTATACAGAGAAAATCTTACACAGAAGCATACACATACACCTTCACAAAAAGAGGTAAAGGGGGAAGAATCATAAATCCTGCTCCCTGAGACCACCTCCTCAATTTGGGGTGATTCGTTGTCTAAAGGAGGGAAGGAAGGAAGGAAAGAAAGAAAGAACGAAGGTAAAGTATAATAAAGTTATTACAATTAAACTTAATTATTAAGAAAAAGAATTTTTTAAAAAAAGTCATGGACGGATAGAGCCCTAGGACAAATGGTGGAAGCAAGAGTATACAGACAGGATCTCACACAGAAGCATACACGTACACATTCACAAAAAGAGGAAAAGGGAAAAAAATCATAGATCTCGCTCCTAAATTCCACCTCTTCAATTTGGGATCATTCCTTGTCTATTCAGGTATTCCACAGATGCAGGGTATATCAAGTTGATTGTGGAGCTTTAATCCGCTGCTTCTGTGGCTGCTGGGAGAGATTTCCCTTTCTCTTCTTTGTTCTCACAGCTCACAGGAGCTCAGCTTTGGATTTGGCCCTGCCTCTGCGTGTAGGTCGCTGGAGGGCGTCTGTTTTTTCGCTCAGACAGGACGGGGTTAAAGGAGCCGCTGATTCGGGGGCTCCGGCTCACTCAGGCCGGGGGTGGGGATGGGGGAAGGAGGGGCACTGCGTGCGGGGCGGGCCTGCGGCTGCAGAGGCAGCATGACGTTGCGGCAGAGGCCGGCGTGACGCTGCACCAGCCTGAGACCCGCCGTGCGTACTCCCGGGGAAGTTGTCCCTGGATCCCGGGAACCTGGCAGTGGCAGGCTGCACAGGCTCCGCGGAAGAGGGGTGTGGAGAGTGACCTGTGCTCGCACACAGGCCCCTTGGTGGCGGCAGCAGCAGCCTTAGCGTCTCCCGCCCGTCTCTGGGGTCCGCGGTTTTAGCCGCGGCTCGCGCCCGTCTCTGGGGTTCGCGCTTTTAGCCGCGGCTCGCGCCCGTCTCTGGAGTTCCTTTAAGCAGCGCTCTTAAACCCCTCTCCTCGCGCACCAGGAGACAAAGAGGGAAGAAAAAGTCTCTTGCCTCTTCGGCCGGTGCAGGCTTTTCCCCAAACTCCCTCCCGGCTAGTCGTGGTGCACTAACCCCTTCAGGCTATGTTCAAGCCGCCAACCCCAGTCCTCTCCCTGAGCTCCGTCCAAAACCAAAACCCGAGCCTCAGCTCGCAGCCCCGCCCGCCCCGGCGGGTGAGCAGACAAGCCTCTCGGGTTGGTGAGTGCCGGTCGGCACCGATCGTCTGTGCAGGAATCTCCCCGCTTTGCCCTCCGCACCCGTCGCTGTGCACTACTCCGCGGTCCCGAAACTCCCCCCTCTGCCTCCCGCAGTCTCCGCCCGCGGAGGGGCTTCCTAGTGTGTGGAAACTTTTCCTCCTTCACAGCTCCCTCCCACTGGTGCAGGTGCCGTCCTTATTCTTTTGTCTCTGTTTTTTCTTTTGCCCTACCCAGTTACGTGGGGAGTTTCTTGCCTTTTGGGAGGTCTGAGGTCTTCTGCCAGCCTTCAGTAGGAGTTCTGTAGGAGTTGTTCCACGTGTGGATGTATTTCTGGTGTATCCGTGGGGAGGAAGGCGATCTCCGCGTCTTACTCTTCCGCCATCTTCAAGGTCCCCCTCTATATTTAGTTTTTAAAGGAAACCCAGACTGTTCTCCATAGTGGCTGTATCAATTTAAATTCCCACCAACAGTGCAACAGGGTTCCCTTTCCTCCACACCCTCTCCAGCATTTATTGCTTGTAGAGTTTTTGATGATGGCCATTCTGACCAGATTAAGGTGAAATCTTGTTGCAGTTTTGATTTGCATTTCTCTAATGATTAGTGATGTTGTACATGCTATCATATGTTTGTTGGCAATCTGTATGTCTTCTTTGGAGAAATGTCTATTTAGGTCTTCTGCCCATTTTTGGATTGGGTCCTTTTGTTTTTTTGATACTGAGCTGCATGATCTGCTTGTATATTTTGGAGATTAATCCTTTGTCATTGGCTTCATGTGCAAATATTTTCTGCCATTCTGAGGGTTGCCTTTTCCTCTTATTTATGTTTAACTTTACTGTGCAAAAGCTTTTAAGTTTCCTTAGGTCCCATTTGTTTAATTTTGTTTTTATTTCCATTTCTCTAGGAGGTGGGTCAAAAAGGATCTTGCTGTGATTTATGTCATAGAACGTTCTGCTTATGTTTTCCTCTAAGAGTTTATAGTGTCTGGCCTTACATTTAGGTCTCTAATCCATTTTGAGTTTACTTTTGTGTGTGGTGTTAGGGAGTGTTCTAATTTCATTATTTTACATAGAGCTGTCCAGTTTTCCCAGCACCACTTACTGAAGAGGCTGTCTTTTCTCCATTGTATATTCTTCCCTCCTTTACCAAAAATAAGGTGACCATATGTGCATGGGTTTATCTCTGGGCTTTCTATCCTGTTCCATTGATCTATATTTCTGTTTTTGTGCCAATACTATACTGTCTTGATTACTGTAGCTTCATAGTATAGTCTGAAGTCCAGGAGCCTGATTCCTCCAGGTCCATTTTTCTTTCTCAAGATTGGTTTGGCTATTCAGAGTCTTCTGTGTTTCCATACACATTGTGAAATTTTTTGTTCTAGTTCTGTGAAAAATGTCATTGGTAGTTTCATAGGGATTGCACTGAATATGTAGATTGCTTTGGGTAGTTTAGTCATTTTCACAATGTTGATTCTTCCTATCCAAGAACATGATATATATCTCCATCTGTTTCTATCATCTTTAATTTTTTTCATCAGTGTCTTATAGTGTTCTGCATACAGGTCTTTTGTCTCCTTAGGTACATTATCTCTAGGTATTTTATTCTTTTTTATTTGCAATGGTAAATGGAAATGTTTCCTTAATTTCTCTTTCAGATTTTTCATAGAAATGCAAGAGATTTCTGTGCATTAATTTTGTATCCTGCTACTTTACCAAATTCATTGATTACCTCTAGTAGTTTTCTGGTAGCATCTTTAGGATTCTCTATGAAGAGTATCATGTCATCTGCAAACAGTGATAGCTTTACTTCTTCTTTTCCAAAATGGATTATTTTATTTATTTATTTATTTGTTCTCTGATTGCTGTGGCTATAACTTCCAAAACGATGTTGAATAATAGTGTTGAGAGTGGACAACCTTGTCTTGTTCCTGATCTTAGAGTAAATGGTTTCAGTTTTTCACCATTGACAATGATGTTGGCTGTAGGTTTGTCACATATGGCCTCTATTATCTTGAGGTAAGTTCCCTCTCTGCCTACTTTCAGGTGACTTTTTATCATAAATGGGTGTTGAATTTTGTTGAAAGCTTTTTCAGCATCTATTGAGATGATCATATGGTTTTTCTCCTTCAGTTTGTTAAAATGGTTTATCACATTGATTGATTTGCATATATTGAAGAATCCTTGCATTCCTGGGATAAACCCCAGTTGATCGTGGTGTATGATCCTTTTAATGTGCTGTAGGATTGTGTTTGACAGTATTTTGTTGAGGATTTTTGCATCTATGTTGATCAGCGATATTGGCCTGTAGATTTCTTTCTTTGTGACATCTTTGCTGGTTTTGGTATCAGGTTGATTTCAGCCTCGTAGAATGAGTTTGGGAGTGTTCCTCCCTCTGATATATTTTGGAAGAGTTTGAGAAGGATAGGCGTTAGCTCTTCTCTAAATGTTTGATAGAATTCTCCTGTGAAGCCATCTGGTCCTGGGTTTCTGTTTGTTGAAAGATTTTTAATCACAGTTTCAATTTCAGTGCTTGTGATTGGTCTGTTTATATTTTCTATTTCTTCCGGGTTCACTCTTGAAAGGTTGTGCTTTTCTAAGATTTGTCCATTTCTTCCAGGTTGTCCATTTTATTGGCATATAGTTGCTTGTCGTAATTTCTCACGATCCTTTGTATTTCTGCCAGGTCACTTGTTACTTCTACTTTTTCATTTCTAATTCTACTGATTTGAGTCTTCTCCCTTTTTTTCTTGATGAGTCTGGCTAATGGTTTATCAATTTTGTTTATCTTCTCTCAAAACCAGCTTTTAGTTTTATTGATTTTTGCTATCATTTCCTTCATTTATTTTTCACTTATTTCTGATCTGATCTTTATGATTTCTTTACTTCTGCTAACTTTGGGGTTATTTGTTTCTTCTTTCTCTAATTGCTTTAGGTGTAAGGTTAGGTGCTTTGAGATGTTTCTTGTTTCTTGAGGTAGGATTTTATTGCTATAAGCTTCCCTCTTAGAACTGCTTTTGCTGCATCCCATAGGTTTTGGATCATCGGTTTTTCATTGTCATTTGTTTTTAGGTATATTTTGATATCCTCTTTGGTTTCTTCAGTGACCTCTTGGTTATTAAGTACTGTATTGTTTAGCCACTATATGTTTGTATTTTTTACAGATTTTTTCCTTTAATTGATATCTAGTCTCATAGCCTTGTGGTCGGAAAAGATACTTGATATGATTTTAATTTTCTTAATTCTAGCTAGACTTGATATGTGACCCAAGATAGGATTTATCTTGGAGAATGTTCCATGAGCACTTGAGAGGAGAGTGTATTCCACTGTTTTTTGAAGGAATGTCTTATAAATATCAATTAATTCCATTTTGTGTGATGTATCATTTAAAGCTTGTGTTTCCTTATTTATTTTCATTTTGGATGATCTGTCCATTGGTGAAAGTGGAGTGTTAAAGTCCCCAACTATCATTATGTTACTGTTGATTTCCCTTTTTATGGCTGTTCACATTTGCCTTCTATATTGAAGTGATCCTATGTTGGGTTCATAAATATTTACAATTGTTAAATCTTCTTCTTGGATTGATCCCTTAATCATTATTTAGTGTCCTTCTTTGTCTCTTGTAATAGTCTTTATTTTAAAGTCTATTTTGTCTGATATGAGAATTTCTACTCCAGCTCCCTTTTGATTTCCATTTGTATGGAATATCTTTTTCCATCCCCTCACTTTAAGTCTGTATTTGTCACTAGGTCTGAAGTGTGTCTCTTGTAGATAGCATATATATGGGTCTTGTTTTTGTATCCATATAGCCAGTCTACGTCTTTTGGGGGTGCATATAATCCATTTACATTTAAGGTAATTATCAATATGTATGTTCCTCTCACCATTTTCTTAATTGTTTTGGGTTTGTTATTCTAGGTCCTTTCCTTCTCTTGTGTTTCCTGCCTATAGAAGTCCTTTAGCATTTGTTGTAGAGCTGGTTTCGTGGTGCTGAATTCTCTTAGCTTTTGCTTGTCTGTAAGGTTTTTAATTTCTCGGTTGAATCTGAATGAGATCCTTTCTGGGTAGAGTAATCTTGGTTGTCGTTTTTTCCCTTTCATCACTTTAAATATATCCTGCCACACCCTTCTAGCTTTCAGAGTTTCTGCTGAAAGATCAGCTGTTAACCTTATGGGGATTCCCTTGAACATTATTTGTTGCTTTTCCCTTGCTGTGTTTAATATATTTTTCTTTGTATTTAATTTTTGATAGCTTGATTAGTATGTGTCTTGGTGTGTTTCTCCTTGGATATATCCTATTTGGGACTCTATGTGCTTCCTGGACTTGGTTAACTATTTCCTTTCCCATATTAGGGACATTTTCAACTATAATCTCTTCAAATATTTTCTCAGTCCCTTTCTTTCTCTCTTCTTCCTCTGGGACCCCTATAATTCGAATGTTGGTGTGTTTAATGTTGTCCTAGAGGTCTCTAACACTGTCCTCCATTCTTTTCATTCTTTTTTCTTTATTCTGCTCTGCAGTAGTTATTTCCATTATTTTATCATCCAGGTCACTTATCCGTTCTTCTGCCTCAGTTATTCTGCTATTGATCCCTTCTAGAGAATTTTTAATTTCATTTATTGTGTTGTTCATCATTGTTTGTTTGCTCTTTAGTTCCTCTAGGTCCTTATTAAATGTTTCTTGTATTTTCTCCATTCTTTCCAAGATTTTGGATCATCTTTGCTATCATGACTATGAATTCTTTATGAATAGCTAGACTGCCTATTTCCTCTTCATTTGTTTGATCTGGTGGGTTTTTACCTTGCTCCTTCATCTGCTGTGTGTTTCTCTGTCTTCTCATCTAGCTTAACTTACTGTGTTTGGCGTCTCCTTTTCACAGGCTCCAGATTCCTAGTTCCCGTTGTGTTTGGTGTCTTCCCCCAGTGGGTAAGGTTGATTCAGTGGGTTGTGTAGGCTCCCTGATGGAGGGAAGTCATGTCTGTGTTCTGGTGGATGAGGCTGCATCTTATCTTTCTGGTGGGCAGGACTGCATCGGTAGTGTGTTTTGGGTTGTTGAGACCTTATTGTGATTTAGTCAGCCTCTCTGCTAATGGCTGGGGTTCTGTTCCTGTCTTGCTAATTGTTTGGCATAGGGTGTACAGCACTGTTGCTTGCTGGTCATTGAGTGGAGCTGAGTGGTAGAATTGAGATGATCTCTGGGAGAGCTTTTGCTGTTTGATATTACGTGGAGCTGGGAGGTCTCTGGTGGACTAATGTCCTGAACTTGGCTCTCCCACCTCAGAGGCACAGATCTGACACCCCACCAGAGCCCCAAGACCCTGTCAGTAACACAGCTCAGAAGAAAAGGGAGAAAAAAGAGAGAAAGAAATTAAAAAGAAATAAAGTTGTTAAAATAAAAAATAGAAAAATTTATTAAAAATAAATAATTTAATAATATTCAAAAAAAAAAAGAAAAAAGAAAGAAAGAAGAGAGCTACCAAACCAAAAAAACAAATCCACCAATGTTAACAAGTGCTAAAAATGATATTAAAAGTATTAAAATAAATAAATAAAACAGACAGACAGAAGCCTAGGACAAATGGTAAAGCAAAGCTATACAGACAAAATCACACAAAGAAACATACACACTCACAAATGGAGAAAAAAGAACTATATATATATATGTGTATGTATATTTTTTTAAATGATAAAGGAAGAGAGCAACCTAATGAATAAACAAAACTACCAATTATAACAAACTCTAAATACTAAACTAAGATAAACATAAAACCAGAAACCAGTCAGTTGTATGCAGCAAACCCCAAGTCTACAGTCCCTCCCAAAGTCCATGGCCTCAGTTTTGGGATGATTCGCTGTCTATTCATCTATTCCACAGATGCAGGGTATATCAAGTTTATTGTGGAGATTTAACCCACTGTTTCTGAGGCTGATGGGAGAGATTTCCCTTCCTCTTCTTTGTTCGCACAGCTCCTGGGGTTCAGCTTTGGATTTGGCCCCGTCTCTGCGTGTAGGTCGCCTGAGGGCGTCTGTTCCCGCCCACACATGACAGGGTTAAAGTAGCAGCTAATTAGGGGACTCTGGCTCACTCAGGCTTAGGGGATGGAGTGGCATGGTACAGAATGTGGGGTAAGCCAGTGGCTGCAGAGGCCATCATGATGTTGTAACAGCCTGAGGCACACCGTGTGTTCTCCCAGGGAATTTGTTCCTGGATCACAGGACCCTGGTAGTGGTGCGCTGCACAGGCTCCTGGAAGGGGAGGTGTGGATAGTGAGTTGTGCTTGTGCACAGGCTTCTTTGTGTCTGCAGCAGCAGCCTTAGTATTTCAGGCCCATCTCTGGTGTCTGTGCTGATAGCCGTGGCTGATGCCCATCTCTGGAGCTCGTTTAGGCGGCACTCTGAATCCCCTCTCCTCATGCACCCCGAAACAATGGTCTCTTGCCTCTTAGACAGTTCCAGAATTTTTCCCAGACTCCCTCCCAGCTAGCTGTGGCGCACTAGCCCCCTTCAGCGTGTGTTCACACGGCCAAGCCCAGTCCTCTCCCTGGGATCTGACCTTCGAAGCTAGAGCCTCAGATCCCAGCTCCCACACACCACCGCGGGTGAGCAGACAAGCCTCTCGGGCTGGTGAGTGCTGGTCAGCACTGATCCTCTGTGCAGGAATTTCTCCACTTTGCCCTCTGCACCTGTTGCTGCGCTCTCCTCCATGGCTCCGAAGCTCCCTCCAACTCCCGCCACTCTCATCTCTGCCAGTGAAGGGGCTTCCTAGTGTTTGGAAACTTTTCCTCCTCCACAACTCCCTCTCACTGATGCAGGTCCCATCCCTATTCTTTTGCCACTGTTTTTCCTTTTTTCTTGCCCTACCCATGTACGTGAGGAGTTTCTTGCCTTTTGGGAAGTCTGAGGTCTTCTGCCAGTGTTCAGTAGGTGTTCTGTAGGAGTTGTTCCACATGTAGATGTATTTCTGATGTATTTATGGGGAGGAAGGTGATCTCCACGTCTTACTCCTACACCATCTTGAAGGTCTCCCCAGTGGTGTGGTTCTTCAAGAATGGACAGTCAAATCTCTGCTGTGTCTAACCCTTGTACAAGTGAAATAGACATTCTTTCCTTCCCACTCCTGACACCAGGACTTTACTCACTTCAGTTCTTCCTTTAAGTTTTGAATTTGTTTTCATGCTTATAAAGAATCACCTACCTTGAGTTATCAAAATATTCACCATTTTTATTTCCTTCACTTTCATAATTTTGCTTTTAAACTTAAGTCTCAGAGTCATTTGCAATTTTTTGGTATGAAGTATAAGGCAAAGTTTGGACCTTATTATTTGTACAAGGTTAGCCTGATTTTTAACAATTGTAAAACGTTAACAATTTGTTTGATCCAATATTATATATTGAAAAATCTATCGCTCCTTCTTCTGATCCTTAATATCTTCCTCGTCATATGGTAATTTGTTATATTTACTCATATCTATGTCTAGACTATGTATTTTGATCCATTGATCAGTCAGGCTGGTCATGTTATAAATCCATATTGCTGTATTTACTGCAACCTTGTTATATGTTTTAATATTCAATCAAACACATTTTTCCTCATTATTCTCCTTTGAAAAACACTTTAAATTTTTATTATTATTTAATTTTATTATTTTAATCTTAATTAAAATTAGCTTTAGTTTATTAGTTCCCTTTTGGACTTATAGCCATGGTTTTTCAGTTTTCCTCTTCCTTCACATCCTTTACTATTCAACACTTTCTTCACTCTCAGCAAATTCAATCACCTCATCATATGAAGAATGTGAAAGCTGTTCATTCTGAAACTCTTCACCTTCCCAGTCTCCCTCTCAAGGTGTCTCTAAACCCTTACCTTGTCACTTTCTCCTCTTCCGTAACAGAGAAGAGTATCTCCTTCTTTCTATATCTAACTTCCCTGCAGCACCCTTGGTTTTATTTCTTCCATCTCTTGAAAAAATCTTGCCCACCTGACACCTCCTCACAGCATATTTTTTAATTTTGAATTTTACCTTTCAGCCCATAAACAAGCTAAAATTTCTCTACCTTTGCCCTTTTTGGCATCTCCTATCTGATGGCTTTCCTGACCCTGAGTTCTCTTCCTTCTCTGATATCTCTTTAGTGCCCTTCTCTGGTTCCATCTCCTGCACTTCCCACATACCTATATTGTTGGTGCTCTTACTTCTAATTTTACACTTATTCCCTCTGTGGTCTCAACTATTTCCACAATTCAAACTATGACATCTCTGCAATACCCCAAAGTGAAACTCAGTATCACAGAACCACAGATTATTAAACCTATAAGTAATCTCATCCACAAACCATTTCAAAACAATAGCTTTACAAATGAGCAGAATAAGAAAGGATTTATCCAAGTTTGGAGCATACTCAGAAATAAAATTTAGTTTTTTGACTCTAAACCTCACTTGTCTCCTACTCTTCAGGCACACGTATTTGAACCCCTCCTGGAAAATCTCTTCCTATGATTCTCCTTGGCTCTGCAAATGCATCAAACTCCTTTGCCTGTAAACCCAAGTCCAAAACTTCTAAACACAACATTTAATGTCCTCTGAACACACTACTCTCTGCCTTTCCATGCTATCTCCTCTTGTTAAGCCCTTTTATATATACTGTGTTCCAAACAATCCCATCTATTCCTAATCTGGAATATATTTTCTTAATCTGTTCCTAAATTAAGACCTGTTTTATTTTACTCCTATCATTTAGTTCACATTATTTCTCTCACCTGAAACATCATTTTCTCTCACTACTTCTTCCATCTTCACCTAATAAATCCCTACCCATTATCTAAAGTTCAACACAAGTAACAACTATATTATGGGTCCAGTCTGATGACCTTCCCATTCTGTCATCCAGAATATATTATTTTCCTACATTAAGCTCCAATATCACATGATATCTCTCTCATAGCACCCATATTTTGACCAGTATTGCAGTTATTTTTGTATTGTTTTATTTCATTAGTAGATCATAAACTCTATGAGGTCAAATATTCCTTTTTGTACCATACACATGCTCTTGGTCATAGTTTACAATCAAATATGTTAACAGACTAAAATGAATTCCTTACTTTCAGCATCAACTGTGTTCTGCAGTTTTTTAAAGGATTTAGTTGATCTTATTTTATGTAATAAGATTTTATTTCATGAAGTTGATCTTATTTCATGTAATTTCATTAGATTAGGTTAATAAAAGGAGAATCTTCAGACACTTCTAGAGATACTCGACCTGTACCAAGACCAAAATTCTTCTGTTAATATCATAACACTAGGACTTATTAAGTAGCATAATCCATCCATTGAGGGGAAATATTTTAATTTAAAAAACTATTAAGAAGAGAGGTATATCCACTTTCTATTGCTGTTGCAACATCACACCACAAACTTACTGGCTTAAAACAACACAAATTTATTATCATACTTCTAAAAGTCAAAAATCCAATATCAGTTTCACTGGTTAAAATCAAGGTATCAGCAAGACTATTTCCCTCTGGAGGCTCTAGAGGAAAATCTGCTTCCTTGTCCTCTCCAGCTTCTAGAGGCAACCTACATTCTTTGGCCCATAGTGCCTTCCTTCATTTTCAAAATCAGCAGTGTAGTGTTTTCCCTCTTCTCCAACCTCTGCTTCCAACCTCTTCTTCTCTCTTTCTCTCACTCTGATACTGCTGCCTCCCTCTTCAAAGGACCTTTCTGATGACATTGGGCCCACCCAGATAATCCAGGATAATTTCCCCATGTCAAGATTCTTATCTTGAGCACATTTATGAGGACCCTTTTACCATGTAAAGTAACATATTTACAGGTACCAGGGATTAGGGCATGGACATCTTTGGGGGGACAATTATTCAGCCTACTGTCAGAAGTTAATGCAAAGAATATTAAAATCTAAAGTCTTAAGAAAACAAAACGTCTAATCACAAGTATTAGAACCACCTTTCTAGAGCATCATGTTCCCTAGGTGATAGAAGAACTCTAAACAGGATGGGAAAACCTAAATATGACTCAGTGGCAAGAGTCACAAAAAGAAAAAAAAAAAATGGGGGTTGGGGAATGGGAGTGGTATTTCTACGCAAGCTACATCTACCACCTCCCATGATTCTGTTCTCTATTTTGACCAATAAGTAAGCCAGGATGAGAAGCACTGGACATGGTCAACAAAATGGATAGTGCTAAGCAGAGAAAAAAAACAGAACACATGGACATCATGTAAAGTGTTTGAGGACATGACATGGGAAATCCAAGGTGGGGAAATTCTACCACTGATATGGCCTGAATGTTTGTGACCCCCAAAATTCACCTTGAAAGTTGAAATCCTAACCCCCATATTGATGGTATTAGGAAGTGGGGTCTTTGGGGGGTGATTAGGCTACAATGGCAGAGCCACAAGCATAGGATTAGTGCCTTTATAAAAGAAATCAGAGAAAGATCTCTTGCCTCTTTCACCAAGAAAGGAAATAGTGAAAAGTGGCCATTTATGAACAAGGAAGCAAGCTCTCACCAGACACCGAATCTGCTAGCACTATGATCTTGAACTCCTAACATTCAGAACTGTGAAAAATAGATGTTTGCTGTTTATAAGCCACCCAGTCTATGGTATTTTGTTATACCAGCCCAAATAGGCTAAAACAATCACCAAGCAATAACAATAATAGTGATAGTAATAATAACTATCTTAGGTAGTTAATTATTATTACTTAGGTCCCTTGGCCATTTGCGAATAACATTCAAGATGCCCCTGAGCAGAGAATTCTGGTGGAGCCAAGATGTGTGGGAGTTCAACAAGACTCAGAGTCCAAGATAAGCATGTTACCTTTATGACTAAGTGGGAATATCAACAGCCTTGAGAGGTCATGCTACCCATTCAAACCAGCACTTGTTGAAATGCAGAAAGAAGACAATAGAATTGCCAGAAATGGCAAAGGAACGCCATCATATCCCTTCTGACTCATGTTACTTCCCTGTGTTAACTGACCACTTATGCTGAAAATGATCACATAGAAGGAAAGGGAAAGATAGGACAATCTGTAGTACCTTTTCCTTTCAATCCTTTCTTATTTATCAGTAAGCTGAGGGTAGAGGATATTAGTAGAATGTGTGCATATCAAAAAGTGATATAGAAAGAGTTGAACCAGTTTTCAGTAGCATTTCCACTGTTCTGGCAGGAATAAAATAAATATACATATATGAGCTACAAACTATGAACTGTGATTTTGGTGGTTCTGTATAAGAATTAAATGCCCTAAAATTTGCATTAAAACTGGTATTGCACAAGGTAAAGATGAGCAGTAAAAATTCATGCTAATTATTTAAATTTTTTATTTTTCTTGACTTATAATGGCATTAAATAGCAAATAAAATTCATCATGATAAGTCAGAGACAAACCATGAATGGAAGGAAAAAAACTTTATACGTTAGTACCTTTAGCAAGATTTTTTCCTGCTTTTTGAATAAGGGGTGTCTCATTTTCATTTTGCACTGGACCCCACAAATTGTGTATGGTCCTTCACACCTGGTAGCTGATTGGTTTGAGCATAAGATAATTGATTTAGGATTGGGCTCCATGAAGATCAAATCCTTGAAGGAATTCAATCACATTTTTGCTGTCCTCTCCTGAACATAGCTTAGCTCTAAACCTTCACTGCTTCCTGCATCACACAAGTCTCAAATCTTTCTTTGTTCTGCCTTAAAACTCTAGGTAATCTGTCTCTTTCATACATAAAAAGTTATGTTCTCTCTTCCTATGTTACCTTGACTCTGTAACCTTTGGTTCCACGTCACTAAGCCACAGATTACCCTCTCCCCTATTAAAATAAGAGGCTGGCATGTGTGGCATGCTGAACCCCGCGTGCAAGTGTCTGAATAAATCTGTTGTGGCCTTAATTACAGGTAAAACCATGTTAAACTTAACTTCAACAGATGTTCTCTATGAAAATGTGATACCTCCATCATTTTAATGGAAATGTTGAAATTCAAACATTTCCATGGTAGAAATTGTAAACTCCTGAAAACTGACCACAATTTACAAGCTTGCAGCGTTTTAATGGAGTTGTTTTTACAAGTGTTAATGGTGGGAGGGACAATATATGGATTTACTACTGAGAGCAATGCTGTGTTGCTTTATGCTTCAAATTCATGGTTAAAACCGGCTTCTCCTGGAGCCCAGATCTCTGGAGTTGCATCAGGGGCCAAAAAAGAGAACTGGATCAAGGATGCCAGGTGAACAGAAATTCCAAACCCTGTCCTACACCACCTTTCCCGCAGTCGTAGCAGCTCCTTGTGATAAACTAGACTCCCATATAAGCTTTTGTTTGAAGAAACTATTCTGCAACTTAAAGGAAAACACAGCAAATAACAAAACTCTGTCCATTACTTCACAGAATGACCTGATCTTTATAAGGCAAAATAATCAAAGATAAAGTGAACATGAAGAATTTTCTAAATAAAACAAGTTTCTTCTTTTAGCAACTATTTTTTATAAGGTCACTACTGAGAGATTAATTGAAATTATGCATTTTATACTCCTTTCTTCTTAAATGGAGACTCTTAATTTATCTTAAAAACTAGAGTCATTGGAATGAAGTATAACATATTGATGTTCCAGGAAACATTGTACATTACAGGCCATCTGTCCCTTACACTAAAGGGACCCACAAAAGCATAATCTGTAATATTGAGTTAGGGTCTATATTTTGCCTTTTTCCTGTCAATTTAGTATAATAACATCATACTTACATTTGACTTACTGTAAATTTACTACATATTAAGTTTACTAATTTAAAACTACATTAGATTGATTTGGTATTTAAGAGCAAGAAATAATTTGCAAAGTCTCTGCAATTCCAATTCAAACATTCCATTTAATTACTCTGTGCCCCAGGTATTAGATGTAATCATTCATTATATGGAATGAATGTGTAAATTAACTTTTAGAAGTCCCTAACTATTGAAAAAGCGGTTGAAATTGAAAGTAATTGTTCCTTTTAACACACACCATTTTTAAGGTAGGTGATGGTCTCTTTTTCTACAGCCTTGCAGAGCTGTCAGCCATCAGTCACAGACATTTGTCTTCAAGGACATAGATCCACTTAGGGCTTCTGACACAGTATATGCAAGATAAACCTCCTGCTTTCCAACTGCTGATACACCAAAGAGAGGCTTTCTCATCAGCTAGGTATTATAATCCAACTGAATGCCAACAAAGCAAAACTATTTGTCCATTACCTTTTTCTTCCACTCTTTGGAAAAATAGGCTAGATTGTGAAAATCTAGGACCCAGAATGGCCTAACATTCCTTCCCATATCAAAGGGTGCTGACAGTCTAAACTCTGATGTGGAGGTATTCCAATAGCATGCTTTGAGACATTTTGATTAGTGTTATCCAAATCAGTGCCAACTGAGAAAAAAAAATCACCGATCCATTAACAACATTTTTAAAATATCATGAACTTGGTGTCAAATTTAAGCTGTGCAAACACTGGATGCTTCACATAGTATTATTTATCATCCCTTTGTGGTCATAAATAAAAATTTGCATTTCCATATTTTTTTACATCAAAGATCTCCAAGTTCTCACCACTTCTCACATTTTATACTCTTTTATATTGCAAAAGCAACATGTTCTTTTAAGATTTCAGCAAATAACAGTAAATGAAAAGTAGAAAATAAAGTTTACCTAACACAGAGAGATATCATATCTCTATAAATGTTCAATGTGGGTTTCTTACTGGTGTTTTCCCAATACATAGTTATATAAATAATTTTTTCTTAAAAATAAATAATCTAAAACACTTAAAAATGGTTAAAATGGTAAATTTTTTTTACATCTTTACTGGAATATAATTGCTTTACAATGGTGTGTTAGTTTCTGCTGTAGAACAAAGTGAATCAGCTATACTTATACATACATCCCCATATCCCTTCCCTCTTGTGTCTCCCTCCCACCCTCACTATCCCACCCCTCTAGGTGGTCACAAAGCACAGAGCTGATCTCCCTGTGCTATGCGGCTGCTTCCTACTAGCTATCTATTTTACATTTGGTAGTATATATACATCAATGCTACTCTCTCACTTCATTCCAGCTTACCCTTCCCCCTCCCTGTGTCCTCAAGTCCATTCTCTACGTCTGAGTCTTTATTCCTGTCTTGCCCCTAGGTTCTTCATAACCATAAAATGGTAAAATTTATTTTATGTGTTTTTTACTACAGTTAAAACTTTCTAAAAATGAATAAGCCCTTTGGTATATACTCTCTATATAAACTTTTATCACAATATTTTGAACATTTTTGATATTGTTGTGTTCTTCCATAATATACTTTTAATGGATAAATACATTGTATCATAATAACATATTATAATATATTAGCAAATACCTTATTGATGGGAGTTTCTCTTGCATAAGGTTGTGATGATCCCCCTCATAGCTCCATATTTTCAAACATCCTGTTGCTTAGGTTAAATTCCTAGATAGAAAATTAGTAGATCAAAAATTAAGAAAAAATATAAAACTTTAACACTTTTGCAAAAGCTCCTGGGTAGATTATATTATTTTTCCCAATTAATTTCCTCCCTTCCACTAAGAGGATTATTCATCCATTGCCATGTGGTGGAAGGAGTATTTATTCATGTCCCATTGCCACTGAGCATGGATAAATGCCTTGCTTTAGCCAAGCGCATATAGGAAGGTGTGACATATACCACATCACAGTAGAAACTTCAAAAGACATTGCGTTTTTGCTGCAGCTCTTTTACTCCTCTTTCTCTGACATTAGAACTGTATGTTCCAGATGAGGGCTTGTCCCATCAGCTTGGAATAAAATGATCCATGCAACAGAACCAAGTAGATAGCAGCCACCAGCCTCCTGTGGTGACATCAGTAGCCATAGCTATAGCTATAGCCAACAAGAATAGAACAAAGCCCACCACACACACACACACACATACACACACACACACACACACACACACACAAAGATGTAACATCAGCAAAAAATATGCCTTGGTCTTGATAAGCTACTGAGATTGGGGCATTGCTTGTGACTAATATACTGTAGCAAATGCTGATTGTAATAGATTACACAAATGGTTGCATTTCTTCACATTTACCAAGTATCCACACTGTTGTGCCACTCAGGATGAACCCCAAAATTTGATTTTGGTATCAAGATTAATGATGCCATACACATACACCAAGAGGGTATGAAAAGGTGTATCACTTAAATAATGAGACTTTTAGGGGAAAGCATAGCACCTCTCCAACTATGACTCAAGTATGGCTTGAGAGAGCAGGAAGAGGACCTGGCTGCTTGGAGTTTTATGATGGTGAAGAGGTGGTACTCAGGTCAAGGTTCCTGCATGGGCAGGAGCTTAGCGGTTTGAACTCCCCACTGGCTCCAAAGGAGGATGCACCCAGGCTTTCTTATCAGCTTGCCCAGATATGGGACAGAAGGGGAAGAGGGAGGAGAAAAGATGAAAAGCTGCCAGCAGTCTATCAAAAAATGAATCACTTTTATGACACACACTTTTGCAATGTGATTATGTAGCTCCTCTCATTAAAAATTGAAATCTTTTTTTCACCCGTTGAATCTGACTTGAGCTTGTGACTTTTTAAAAAAAATATATTGGAGTATAGTTGATTTACAATGTTTTGTTAGTTTCAGGTGTACAGCAAAGTGAATCAGTTATACATATCCATGTATCCACTCTTTTTTAGATTCTTTCCCATATAGGCCATTACAGATTATTGAGCATAGTTCCCTGTGCTATACAGTAGGTCCTTATTAGTTATCTATTTTATATATGGTAGTGTGTATATGTCAATCCCAATCTCCCAATTTACCCCTCCCCCACTTACCCCCTGGAAACCATAAGTTTGTTTTCTACATCTGTAAGTTTATTTCTGTTTGGTAGAATCACTGTTGTGGGAATGTAAAATAGTACAGTCACTATGGAGAACACAGAGTTGAGCTTGTGACTTGTTTGGCCAATACAGTTTGGTAGAAGGGACCATAAATTCCAAGCCTAGGTCTCAAGAGGCCTTGTATGCTTCTTCTCAGTCTCTTAGAATCCTGATACTGCATGTGAACAAGCCTGTTCCATCCAGCTGAGTACAAACAGGATCCCATTTATCCCAGGCAAAGCCATCCTAGAAAAGCCTGTAGCTAGCTGATCTCAGACCCGTGAGAGAGCCCAGCCAAGATGAACAAAGCTACCTACCTAACTAGAGCTGACCACGGATAAATAACTAAGACTAACCCAAACTAGCAGAACTTCCCAGCTGACTTGTAGACGTGTGAAGAATAATGATATATGATATACTGTTTAATATAAATAACTACACAAATGTTTTATGAATTTGTACTCACACCAGTAGTACAGTGGGATATTTATAGTTCTATATTCTTGCCAATTCTGGGTAATATCACTTTCTAGGCTATTTGTCATTTTTAGTGTTTCTCTTTTATTACTAATGTAAAGTGATCTCTGATAAGGCAGGTACAGAATACTGGAATAGATTTTCTTTGTACAGAGATATTATCACCTGAGTGACCTTAGTTAGGCAAGGTTAAGACAAAGAGATATAAATTTTATTTGATTTTTTAAGTCTGCTTTAGGCTTTAATACAAAGTTTGGGCTCATACCACCACCCCAATCCCCCCCACACACATATCCCAACAGGAGTTATGGGGCAATTTCCATAGGTGCAGAGAGACATAGAGGAGGAAAAGTATTAAGAACAAAAACTTGGCTTTCCAAGATTCAAAATAAGGGAAAGCTGTTAAAGTGGACAAGAATTGCTCTATCCAACATCAGTACTGAGAAAGGAAATGGAAGAGGAAAATCCCACATCAGAATTTAAGAAAGGGGAAAGGGAGTTTCAGCTAGGAATCCAGGCTCAATGCAAGGCATTACAAGTTGATTATAATAGGAAAGGAGCTGGTCTGGTCTAACTTGTAATGGAGGTCTCCAAGTCCAGGTACCCAAGCAGGATATCTTATTCAAGATCAATAGCTGAAACTCTGAATTAGAACAGAAATACCTATTCCTAAGCAGCCCAAGTGAAGGGCATGATAAACTTAGAATGATGAATTTAGCAATGAACTTAGCTGTATCCATCACAATGAGCAGAATCAGTCTTCAACAGCAGCTTCAGATGGCAGCCTAAGAAGGAACTGTGTCAGTGGGCAGGGCAGATTACCAATTCCTCCCCACCTGGACCTTAAAAGCAGGATTTATGCCTTTGGGATCAATTAAACACTCACAGTTCTTGGAAGAGCTGGGGTGAAGAAGCCTCAAGAAAAAATAATTGACACCAATAAGGACAGGTTGGGGGTCTCAAGTTGTTAACTAGAAAGAAAGAAAGGAATGGTAGATCCTTTATTTTATTTTATTTTATTTCATTTTATTTTTTTGCAGTACACGGGCTTCTCACTCTTGTGGCCTCTCCCGTTGCGGAGCACAGGCTCCGGACGCACAGGCTCAGTGGCCATGGCTCATGGGCCCAGCCGCTCCACGGCATGTGGGATCTTCCTGGACTGGGGCACGAACCCGTGTCCCCTGCATCGGCAGGTGGACTCTCAACCACTGTGCCACCAGGGAAGCCCTCATTGTAGTTTTGATTTGCATTTCTCTAATAATTAGTGATGTTGGGCATCTTTTTATGTGTTTGTTGGCCATCTGCATGTCTTCTTTGGTGAAATGTCTACTTAGGTCTACCACCCATTTTTTGATTGGGTTACTTGTTTTTTTGATATTGAGCTGCATGAGCTCTTTGTATATTTTGGAGATTAATCCCTTGTCAGTTGCTGCATTTTCAAATATCTTTTTCCCATTCTGAGGGTTGTCTTTTCATTCCCTTTACGGTTGCCTTTGCTGTGCAAAAGCTTTTAAATTTAATTAGGTCCCATTTGTTTTTCATTGTTTTTATTTTCATTACTCTAGGAGGTGGGTCAAAAAAGATCTTGCTGCGATTTGTATCAAAGAGAGATCTGCCTATATTTTCCTCTAAGAGTTTTACAGTATCTGGTCTTCCATTTAGGTTTTATACATTTTGAGTTTATTTTTGTGTATGGTGTTAGGGAGTGTTCTTATTTCATTCCTTTACATGTAGCCATCCAGTTTTCCCAGCACCACTTATTGAAGAGACTGTCTTTTCTCCATTGTATATTCTTGCCTCCTTTGTCATAGATTAGGTGGCCATAGGTCCGTGGGTTTATCTCTAGGCTTTTTATCTTGTTCTACTGATCTATATTTCTGGTTTTGTGCCAGTACCATACTGTTTTGATTACTGTAGCTTTGTAGTATAGTCTGAAGTCAAGGAGCCTACTTCCTCCAGCTCCATTTTTCTTTCTCAAGATTGCTTTCACCATTTGGGGTCTTTTGTGTTTCCATAAAAAAATGTAAAATTTTTCTGTTCTATTTCTGTGAAAAATGCCCCTGGTAATTTGATAGGGATTTCATTGAATCTGTAGATTGCTTTGGGTAGTATAGTCACTTTCACAATATTGATTCTTCCAATCCAAGAACATGGTATATCTCTCCATCTGTTTGTGTCATCTTTGATTTCTTTCATCAATATCTTATAACTTTCTGAGTACAGGTCTTTTGCTTCCTTAGGTAGGTTTATTCCTAGGTGTTTTGTTCTTTTTGATGTGATATTAAGTGGGATTGTTTCCTTAATCTCTCTTTCTGATATTTTGTTATTAGTGTATAGGAATGCAAGGGATTTCTGTGAAATAATTTTGTATCTTACAACTTTACCAGATTCAATGATGAGCTCTAGTAGTTTTCTGGTAGCATCTTTAGGATTTTCTATGTATAGTACCATGTCATCTACAAACAGTGACAGTTTTACTTCTTCTTTCCTGATTTGGAATCCTTTTATTTATTTTTCTTCTCTGATTGCCATGGCTAGGACTTCTAAAACTATGTTGAATAAAAGTGTCAAGAGTGGACATCCTTGTCTTGTTCCTGATCTTAGAGGAAATGCTTTCAGCTTTTCATCATTGTGTATGATGTTAGCTGTAGGTTTGTCATATATGGCCTTTATTGTGTTGAGGTAGGTTCCTCTAGCCCACTTTCTGGAGTGTTCTTATATAAATGGGTGTTGAACTTTGTCAAAACTTTATATGCATCTATTGAGATGATCATACGATTTTTATTCTTCAATTTGTTAATATGGTGTATCACATTGATTGATTTGCATATATTGAAGAATCCTTGCATCCCTGGTATAAATTCCACTGGATCAGTGTGTATAATCCTTTCAATATGTTGTTGAATTTGGTTTGCTAGTATTTTGTTGAGGAGTTTTGCGTCTATATTCATTGGTGACATTGGCCGGTAATTTTGTGTGTGTGTGATATCTTGGTCTGGTTTTGGTATCAGGGTGATGGTGGTCTCATAGAATGAGCTTAGGAGTATTTCTTCCTCTGCAATTTTTTGGAAGAGTTTCAGAAGGGTAGGTGTTAACTCTTCTCTAAATGTTTGATAGAATTCACCTGTGAAGCCATCTGGCCCTGGACTTTTGTTTGTTGGAAGATTTTTAATCACATTTTCAATTTCAGTGCTTGTGATTGGTCTGTTCATATTTTTTACTTCTTCCTGGTTCAGTCTTGGAGGGTTGTGTCTTTCTAAGAATTTGTCCATTTCTTCTAGGTTGTCCATTTTATTGGCATATATTTGCTTATAGTAATCTTTTATGATCCTTTGTATTCCTGTGGTGTCTGTTGTAACTTCTCCATTTTCCTTTCTAATTTTATTGATTTGAATCCTCTCCCTTTTTTTCTTGATGAGTCTGACTAAAGGTTTATCAATTTTGTTTATCTTTTCAAAGAACCAGCTTTTCATTTCATTGATCTTTGTTACTATTTTCTTCATCTGTAATTCATTTATTTCTGCTCTGATCTTTATGATTTCTTTCCTTCTACTAACTTTGAGTTTTGTTTGTTCTTCTTTCTCTAGTTGCTTTTGGTGTAAGGATAGTTTTTTTATTAATGGTAGGTACTTTAAAATGGAGAATCAGTTCATAACAGTTAGATTAGAGATTATGATAATGTTTTTAGAATTCTCCATTGATAATTCAGCTTTATTATTTGTCCTTATTCATTGCCTATTTTTTATTAGCATACCTCTTTCTTAATTGTTGTGATAGTTCTTCCACATGTACTGCAATTCTTTTCCTGTTTACTTTCTACTTTTTAACTCTCATTTTCCTTTCTATAAAATTTAATCTCTCTATCATTTTCTTTCACCATTTGGAAGAGGATATCTCCTACTTATTCTTTAATTTGTGGATTTTCACATTTTTCACACACACACAAAAAAAGCAAAAAGCCAAGTTCAGGCAGCAAGCTAAAATTCCATAAATTTTAACTCCCAAAGACATTATTTGACCGTAATATTGCTAATTAACATTAATAGACCCAGAAAATGCTTGGCTGGCATGGTTCAAAGCCAATGCCTTGATTTGTTTATCTGGTTTCCCAAGCCCCTGAAACTGTATTAGTTAAGTTCTTAAGGGCATTCCTTTTCCCATTTTTTTTTTCATGTCATGGTAAAAATAATAAAAATGAGCATATTAACTTGACTTGTGAGTTACTGGATCAGGAAAAGCATGACACTCAGAACAAGAGACCTTTTGGCTAAAATCATATGAATTTCATTTTTTCTATATTTTAAAATATAAAATATTATTATTTTGATTATTAGAATTTACTTTATTAAGCTGGTTCCCAATGTCTAGTTATGGGTCAATTCTACAAGTTATTTGAAATGACCACACATTAAAGTCCATGAAAGGATAGAAAATTACACAAAAATGGCATCATTTATATATGCATATTATGCCCTGTTACTTGGGAAGCCTAGATTTGAAATTGCTCTTTTCTATTTATTTTCCAGAAAAAAATAAGAGAAAGTAAATGAAATAATTAGAGCAAATGTTGAAAAATCATGATGATAAGATGTTCTTTGTTCTGGATTTACCTGCCATTTCCTCCAAGATTCTGAGGCTTAGTACAATGTCAGGACTGTACACATGAAAGCACCTTGAAAGACTAGAATTTATCTTGGTCTTTAGGGATTGGAGGACAGACAGTAGATACTGGCAGAAATGTTTGGCCAACTTAACCTACTTTTCTTTTGATGATATTAAAAATAAAATAAAATTTAAATTAAATTAAATTAAAAATAAAATAAAATAGCATCTTAGAACCTCAAATAATTGTAGCTGCCTAAAACTGGATTAACTGAAATTTGGAGAAAACAGAAGGTAAGTTCAAATAACACTTTGATATTGACTACTTTGCCCATACCCTCCAATTACTCTACCCTTCAGTGAGATGACTTGAAAATAATAGGCACTCAACAAACACGTGTGAACTGGTTAAAGGGGACAGTCCCAAAATCATTAGGTCAGCCTGTTTTTCATGGATTTCTTCTTTTTCTCCATAATCCAGCTCCTCTCACAAGTGTAGTTTAAATACCCAGCACAGAACTCTCAGCTCTGATGAATTTTCATTAAAATTGAGAAAAATAGAGAATTAAATGAGAACAAATTTATTTTGCCACCACAAAAATCCATCACCTTTCCTGCCATATATACTAAATATCTTGCTCTCTCATAGCAACTGATGAGGTCTCCATTTTGTATCGAAATGTATCCTCAACACTTGTGCTTGCTCCTACCTACACAGACTTCAGCCTTCTTCACTCACATGATCAACTTTTCCCTGTCTCTGAGAACATTCCCAGTGGCATTCCAATATGCCTTACTACAGTCCATCTTTCTTGACCCATGACTCCTTCAGCTACAGCATCATTTCTCTCTTCTCTTCACATATAAGAGTTGGTAACTCATGACCTCTATTTTCTCAAACCATTCTAGTTGGAATTTTCCCCACCATTTTAGTTGATCTTGCCAAAGTCACCTATGACCACCATCTTACAAAATCTAAACCACTACCTTTCAACAATATGTGACATGGGTGATCACTCATCTCTACTCACTTTTAACAAATATATATTGATCTAAATGCTGGGGATGCAGAAGTAAAAAAAAAAAAAAAAAATAGACAAATACTCCTACCGTTATGGAGTTTGCACTCTAATAGGAAACCAAAAATAAGCAATATAATAATAATTAAAATATGTGCTAAACTAGATAGTGATGAGAGTTAAGAAATATAAACTAAAAAAGAGAGAAATAAGGAGTATTGGAAGGGGGCTTCAAATTTTAGATAAGAAGATCAGAAGAGGTCTCTCTGAAAGGTGACATTAAAGCAAGGCCTGAAGGAAGAATTTGTCTTATGTAGGGAAAGATAGTTGAAGGCAGAGGGAAAAAAATGTTAAGGCAAGTGTAATGGCTCTGAAGTATAAATGTAACTGGTATGTTTAAGCAAAAGCAAGAATGCCATTACAAAAATGGTGGAGCTGAGGAGGAGGCAAGTGGGTGAACTATGATGAGGATGAATTGTGTGTGAAGATGCAGTTAGCTGATGGGACCTTTGAGACCTTGATCAGAGATACTAATGATGTTCTGAATCAGATCAGAGAAAAACAGGGGAGAATGCTACTTGTGTGATATCTTGCAAATAAATCGAATACTGAGTGCTAAAATAAAATAAAAATAAAATGGAGGAGCAAGATGGACAGAGGATGCAAGAGATGAGGTCAGTAAGGAAACTGATGGCCAGACCACAGTAAGTACTTGTTGCTTTTTATTCTAAGTGAGATGAGAAGCTACTGGAAGACTTTAAGCAATGGAGAGACTGGATCTGATCTGTATTTAACAGAATGACTCCAGCTGCTTTGTTGTGAATAAGTTATTAAAGGGTGAATACAAGAGCAGCGAGACCATGAGGCTACTAGTATAATAACCTAGGAAAGAAATGATGCTGGCATGGAAGCACGGTAGTGTGGAAGTAGGAAGAAGTAGTTGGAGTCCAGCTACATGTTTAGAGGTAGAACAGACAGAATTTACCAAAGGATTGGATTGTGGGGCATGAGAGAAAGTGAGAATTAAAGATGACTCCCAAGATTACTGACATGGGAGACAAAGATGATTTACTAAAGTGAAAAGAAATGCAAAAGAGAAGGTTTGGTGGGGAATTATCTGGATCTCCATTTTGGACAGTTAAGTTTAAGATACCTGTTAATTATCCAAGTGGAAATATAGATATGAGTCTGGAGTTTGGGAAAGAGATTTGGGCTGAACACAAGTTTGGGAAGATATAGAGGAATGAGCAATGGAGACTCAACAGCCACCAAGGTGGGAGGTGAACAAGTGGGTGTGGTCACCTGAAATCAAACTGAGGAAAGTGTTTCAGTGGGAAACATTCATCAGCACATCAGATGCTACAGGTACATCAAGACAAATGAGTGAGTACTGAACATGTGTTCAACAACATGAACTGGTAGACTGGAGACTTGTGAAAGCCTAACTGGCAAGAAGTCAAAGGAGACTATTAGGTAGAAATTGGACACGGAAAGTGCAAACAAATATTTCAAGCAGTTTTCCTGTAAAAAGAGAGAAAAATGGGAGAGTACTAGGATGGGGAAGTGGAATTCAAGAGAAATAATAGCTTGTTGTATGCTGATGGGATAGATTAAATAGTCAGAGAAAAACTGCTGTCAAAGAAGTAAGGGTGAGAGTATGAGGGGCTAAAGAAATATCTTTGACTGAGGAAAAGGAGATGGTAGAGAGTGGATGGGATGGGCTTAGCAAGCAGCACAGACATGCATTTAACAGGAGAGATGATAGAGTATGTGGGCATCGTGATAGGAAGTGGATGGACTTGTGTAAGTCCTCTTTAGATTGCTTTATTTTTTCAGTAAAATTGGTAGCAAGTTAATCAACTGGGATCAAAGCTGGAGAGAAAAAGTGTTGGAGGTTAAAGGAGAGAAGAGAAGATATAAAACAGATACTCAGCAGATGTGGAAAGTGACTTGATGAGAAAATATACAATTACTAGCCAACTTGGCCAGGTAGTAAGAGTCCACTGCAGGAGTAATCATGACTTAAAGTGATACCAGTACATCTTGTAGAAGTTCTAGGTACATTGCATCACATCCCTTTGGCCTGCTTCTAATTCAGCTGCAGTTATGGTAAATAATTAACACACATCCTCACAGATTTCAACCTCAGGCACCTACTGAGTCACTCAGATATTCTTCAAGAGGTCTTTCACTGATACATGGAAATTTGCTGTGCCCTAGCATAAGATATCCAAGAAGGATGAAAAGGTCAACATCACCAGTTATGGGCTATATTCCATCTGCTCAGAAATTCATATGTTGAAGTCCTAACTTCCAGTATTGCAGAATGTGACTGTATTTGGAAATAGGGCCTTTAGAGAGGTAATTAAGCTAAAATGAGGTCATTAGGATAGGCACTAATCCAGTAAGACTAGTGTTCTTACAAAATGAGGAAATTTAACTACCAAACTTTTAAAGAAGAGCTAACACCTATCCTCAAACAATTCCTAAAAATTAAAGAAGGTATGTTTAAGGTATACTTCCAAACTCATTCTACAAGGCCAGCATCACCCTGATAACAAAACCAGATAAAGAGACCACAAAAAAATAAAATTTCAGGCTAATATTGCTGATAATCATAGATGCAAAAATCATCAACAAAATTTCAGCAAAACATTAAAAGGATCAGACACTATGATCAAATAGAATTTATCCCAGGGATGCAAGGATGGTTCAATATCTACAAATCAATGAATATGATACACCACATTAACAAACCGAAAAATGAAAATCATCTGATCATTCAATATATGCAGAATAAGCTTTTGACAAATTCAACATCCATTTACAATAAAAACTGTCCACAGAATGTGTATACAGGGAACACACATATATGACAAACCTATAGCCAACATCATATTCAATAGTAAAAACTTGAAAGCATTTCCTCTAAGATCAGGAATAAGACAAGGATGCCCATTCTCACCACTTTTATTCAATATAGTATTAGAAGTCTTAGCCACAGCAATCAGAAAAGAAAAATAAATAAAAGGAATCAAAATTGGGAATAAGTAAACTGTCATTGTTTGCAAATGACAATATACCATATTTGGAAAATTCTAAAGATGCCACCAAAAAACTATTAGAACTCATTTAATTCAGTAAAGTTGCAGGATAAAAAATTAATATATAGGGCTTCCCTGGTGGCACAGTGGTTGGGAGTCCACCTGCTGATGCAGGGGACACGGGTTCGTGCCCTGGTCTGGGAGGGTCCCACATGCTGCAGAGCAGCTGGGCCCATGAGCCATGGCTGCTGAGCCTGCATGTGTAGAGACTGTGCCCCACAATGGGAGAGCCACAGCAGTGACAGGCCCGTGTACAAAAAAAAAAAAAAAAAAAAAAAAAAAAAAACTAATATATAGAAATTTGTTGTGCTTTTACTCAATAACAATGAACTATCAGAAAGAGAAACTAAGAAAATAATCCCATTTACCATTGCATCAAAAAATAAAATAAAATACCTAGAAATAAATCTAACCAAGGAGGTAAAAGACCTGCACTCAGAAAACTAAAAGACATTGATGAAAAAAATTGAAGATGACACAACTAAATGGAAAGGTACACTGTACTCATGGATTGGAAAAATAAATATTGTTAAAATGACCATACCCTTCAAGGCAATCTACAAATTCAATACAATTCTTATCAAAATAGCAATGGCATTTTTCACAGAAGTAGAAAAGTAATTCTAAAATTTCTATGGAAACACAAAAGACCCCAAACAGCCAAAACAATATTGAGAAAGAAGAACAAAGCAGGAGGGTCCCTGATTTCAAACTATACTACAAGCTACTGTAATCAAAACAGTATGGTACTGGCAAAAACAGACACACAGGGCTTCCCTGGTGGTGCAGTGGTTGAGAGTCCACCTGCCGATGCAGGGGACCACGGGTTCATGTCTCAGTCCGGGAAGATCCCACATGCCACGGAGCGGCTGTGCCCATGAGCCATGGCCACTGAGCCTGTGCATCTGGAGCCTGTGCTCTGCAATGGGAGAGGCCACAACAGTGAGAGGCCCGTGTACTGTAAAAAAAAAAAAAAAACAGACACACAGATCAATGCAACAGAAGACAGAGCCCAGAAATAACCCAGGCTTATGTGGTCAGCTAATCTAAGACAAAAGAGGCAATAATATGCAGTGGGGTAAAAAAAGGAGCTCTTCAATAAATAGTGTTGGGAAAACTGGACAGCTACATGCAAAATAATCAAACTGGACTACTTTCTCTCACCATATACAAAAATAAACTCAAAATCAATTAAGATTTAAATGTAAGACCTGAAACCATAAAACTCCTAAAAGAATAAACAGGCAATATGTTTTTTGACATTGGTCTTAGCAATATTTTTTTGGATATGTTTCCTCAGGCTAGAGCAACAAAAGCAAAAATAAACAAATGGGACTACCTCAGACTAAAAAGCTTTTGCACAGTAAAAGAAAGAACAAAACAGAAGGGCCACATACTGAATTGGAGAAGATATTTGCAAATGATATACATTAAGAAGGGTTAATATCCAAAATATACAAAGAATTCATACAAACTCAACATCAAACAACCAACAACAACAATAACTCGATTAAAAATGGGCAGAGGCCTGAATAGACATTTTTCCAAAGAGGACATACAGATGGCTAATAGACATATGAGAAGATGCTCAATGTCACTAATCATCAGGGAAACACAAATCAAAACCACAGTAAGATACCACCTCACACCTGTCAAGAATGCTATTATCGAAAAAACAACAAATAACAATTGTTGGTGAGGATATGGCATAACAGGAACCCCTGTGTACAGTTGGTAGGAATGCAAATTGGTACAACCACTATGTAAAACAGTATGGATGTTCCTCAAAAAATTTTTAAAAAAAGCTAACATAAAATCCAGAAATTCAACTCAAAGTATTTTTTTTCTAAGAAAAAAAACCCCTAACTCAAAAAGACATATGCATCCCTATGTTCATTGTAGTGTTATTACAATAGCCAAGATACAGAAGAAACGTAAGTGTCCATTGATAGATGAATGGATAAAGAACACACACACACACACACACACACACAGAGGAATATTATTCAGTCACAAAAAAGAATGAAATCTTGCCATTTGCAACAACATGGATGAAACTAGAGGGTATTATGCTAAGTGAAATATATCAGGCAGAGAAAGACAAATACCATATGATTTCACTTATATGTGAAATCTAAAAAATAAAACAAATTAACAAACATAACAAACAGAAACAGACTCATAGATACAGAGAACAAAACTGGTGGTTGCCAGAGAAGAGGTGGGTGGGAGGATGAATGAAATAGGTGAGGAGATTAAGAGGTACAAACTTTCCTGTCATAAAATAATAAGTTACAGGATGTAATGTACAGCACATATAATAAAGTCAATAGTATTATAATAATGTTGCAATTCTTAAAGTCATCTTTGATTCCTATTTTTTCTCAGACTTCACACATCCAAATGATTGGAAATGTTATTGTGTCTACCTTTTTAATACACATGCAGAAATGAAGAAGAATTGATAACTTAGGAGATTACCCATGTATAATGAGTCTAAGAAATGATTATCAACAGCAGCTAATAACCCAAAGAGAAACCATCAGAATTATATGCCTCCTAAGTGTGATGTAAGTACACAATACCATCTCTGAAGCTTCCTTGCCAGAAAACCAACTTTGAATTGAATCAAGTCTCTAGACATAACCACAAATTTTAAAGAATTTATAAGAGATAGAAGAACTTATTACCAATAAATTAAACAATAAGGGTACTATTAACATGATCTAGAATGTGGCAAACACAAAAAGACAAAGCTATCCAATGTCTTCAAAACATAAACTCTAAGAGGAAAAGAAAGAGATGAGAGAGAGAAAAATCAAACCTAAAGATTAAAAGATTTAAGGTACACAGCAATGCACCTCCACAAATACAAAATGCGGATCTTGTCTGAATACTGATTCAAACACAAACATTCAAAAATTACAAGACAATTGGGTAAATTTACACATTGAATAGATATTTGATATCCAGCATATAATTAATATTTTAGGCATGATAATTATATTTCAGTTACACTTTTAAATAGTCTTTATGTTTTATAGATATATACTGAAATAAATATAAAGTAAAAAATATTATACCTGGTGATTGTTTCAAAGTAATCAATAGAGAGAGGTGGAAGGGATGACCACAGATGAAAACAGATTGACCATGAGTGAAGAACTCTGAAGGTGGGTAATGAGGATTATTCTACTTCTACTTTTGTTTAAGTTTAAATTTTTCGATAATAAAAATATTTTAACTCTATTAAAATTTACTATTATGATAACTAAAAAAGGCAGTGAAAACATTATTACAGAGATGGCGGCAAAGGACTGACTTAAAGAACTAATAGTATTTTTATTGACATTACAGTAATAGAAAAACAATACATTCTGCGAAATAGAATAATAAAGTACTCTTGCCAAAACTTTATTTGAATGTCTTTTAGGGATAGCTTTTTATTTTAAAAAAAAATTGTTAGGACAAACAACTATAATGACTTTTCATTAGTAAAAAAAAAAAAAAAACTATTTTCAGATTCAGCATACAGGTAAAATTCAATTCATAACTTTCTGAAAACAGGCTAGAGTACTTTCCCCTCTCTTTTCTCACTTCATACCACATGATTTCATGCTATTTTTAAAGATACACAATTTGCCAAGTGGAAAATGTTTTGATGTGCTGTAAAAGATAAAGAGCTTTTTTTTTTTATCCGGGAGTGTTATACACATTAACCTGTTTTGCTTTCTGAGTCTTAATCACATGTGCAATTGTTCATATCTTTTGACTTACTTTGCCCTGATGAAGGAAAAAACCATGCTTGTGGGGAACTTCAGTCATTGAAGTCCTCCAAAGATGCAGCTCCTATAATCAGCCCATGCTCAATGCCAATTATTACCAGAACAGTCCTCCATCATCAGGGCTCTTGACAAGCTTCTGCAAAGCAGACAATTGGCTTGTCTCAATAGCAGCTGCCGATTGTCATCCCCTCAGTTTGAAACTCAAGGTCCTGCTTTGGTGTGGAGGCAGAGCTTGCTTGGCAGGTGAAAGATTGCTGAATGGAGACAGCAGTGTCAAATGGAATACGTCTGAAGCCTGTGAGAACAAGGTCACCCTAACCCTCAGTGAAGACCACAAAAAAACCCAGGGACACGGTTCTTCAGATGTGGACTTCAAACCAAAAGGAAAGTGGGCCACCATTACCAAAACTTTTCTCAACCTTCAGGTTAGAGCCTGGAAAATAGAATCAAAGGTCCTCCTCATTTTCTCCTCACCATCCTCCTTACCCAAGCACTGGTTTGCAACGTAGTCAGAAGGCAATAGTAAAATATAGTAACACTGATGAACTTAAATGAGGATGCTTTGCCGTCACGGAAGACCAGTGCTGTATACAGTTTACCAAAGATTGCAAATATTCTTTCTGCTTAATCCACATCACAATCATACAAATTAGCTATGACTAACGAACCACATTTCATGGGTGACAAAATGAGACATGCCGTCTCAGGGACCTGCCCGTGAGCAGACTGCACATTGATAAAGAGGAACATGCTTTCTCAGGCTTGGCTCCTTCGGTCCTTATGCCATGCACTCTTATGGCAGCTGTTCAATGTGGTGAGGACCAATCCATCTGCCTTACTGCAGTTTTCTCACCCTCCTCTCCCCTAATGCTATCTAAACCCCAAAAATGTAGAACTTCAAACTATTCTCTAACTACCCTGGTTGAAGCCTCCACCTCTCAAGGGCAGCCCAGGACCATGCAGTGATTCGGGGCATTCTGAGGTTCACTCTTGTGGCTGGATGCAAGAACTCTCCTTGGGTAGGAATGTACTTACCTACCCCATGAATCAGCACACCGGAAAACTATTGGAAAATGTTTACATTTTTCCAATAAAATCCAGACAATAATTTGGTTCCTTTTATATTTTTTAATACTGCAAATATGTTTGTGATTAAAACAAAATAATGTCTGTCAGAAGGAAATAGAATATACATAGGATTCAACAGTTTCAGGATCCCTTGTCAAAAAAATTGCATAACTTTAACATAATAATTTGACACTATCTAGATGCCAGGAAAGCCCGTTAAAACGTAACATGGGTTTTAGCTTATAAGGATGATATCTGAAGACATGTAAGCCAGTATTTATAACCAGATGACTAGGCAGTTCAAAAAGTCACGGACACCAGTACTGCTAAAAGGAGATCAAGGAAAGATGCACATTTTCTTTCAATGAGAGTAGTTCCCAGGTTTGCATAGGAAACACAGCCTTGTGGGACTTTGTAGGAGGCCCATAACTGTCCTTAAAAATAGGGAACATTCAAATTTTCTTCCCTCAAGTGTTAAGAGTAATCGTTTAAATAACTTACATAATGAATAGTTTGTAAAGATAACACAAAGGAACTTCCTGAAAGTGTGGTTAGAATATTAGAGTGGATAGTTAGGCCTACTTTAAGAAGTTTAAATTTTATTTAGAAGAGAGAAAGAGGAAGAGGCTACTTGTATCCCCGATTCACCTGCTCTTTCTCATATTCCATGCTTTCACTTGAGGATGGTACTTATCAAATTTGGACTTAAGGAAACAATGACAACCTTTCAAGATTCTGCTGAACTTCAGCTCCTTCCCAGATCATTCTATCAAAACACTCTCCCTTTAACAAAATTGTCATACCTATGAACTGAACCAGCACTTACTGTATATTCTAATCATCACTGGATAATAAATAAAGTTCATTGAAAGAGATGACAGACATAGTTTATGCATGCTAAAAAATATCAATGTTGTTCCATTCCTATAATAAGTAATGAAGAAAGAATCTAAATTATTTGATCTACCTTATAAAGGAAACACATATAAGGTAAATAAATATTCTGGTGATTATATAGAAAATAATAAACATTATTAAGAAAGATTTGAACACTCTTGAGGATTAAAGCAGTTCTAAATGCATACTAGTAATTAATTTTTCTAATTATCAAATGCACTTGAAACTGTGATTGAGGTAGACTGTGAGTTACAAATTTTTATTCTGGTGACCTTGAGTTTTTAGTAAACTAAGACTCTCCTATTCAGTTTCACACTGTAACATTTGTTATATAGTATACTGTCATCATTCCACTGAAGAAATTTTTGTCAAATTGGTACATTTATATTTACATTCTCACAGGTGAATTCTATCAAACATTTAGAGAAGAGCTAACACCGTTCCTTCTCAAACTCTTCCAAACTATAGCAGAGGGAGGAACACTCCCAAACTCATTTCTATGAGGCCACCATCACGCTGATACTAAAACCAGACAAAGATGTCACAAAGAAAGGAAAACTACAGGCCAATATCACTGATGAACACAGACGTAAAATTCCTCAACAAAATACTAGCAAAGAGAATCCAACAGCACATTAAAAGGATCATACACCATGATCAATTGGGGTTTACCCCCAGGAATGCAAGGATTCTTCAATATACGCAAATCACTCAGTGTGATAAACCATATTAACAAATAGAAGGAGAAAAAAATATGATCTTCTCAATAGCTGCAGAAAAGCTTTTGACAAAATTCAATACGCATTTATAATAAAAACCCTCCAGAAAGTAGGCATAGAGAGAACTTACCTCAACATAATAAAGGCCATATATGACGAATGCACAGCCAACATCATTCTCTATGTTGAAAAACTGAAAGCATTTCCACTAAGATCAGGAACAAGACAAGATTGCCCCACTCTCACCACTATTATTCAACATAGCTTTGAAGTTTTAGCCACAGAAATCAGAGAAGAAAAGAAATAAAAGTAATCCAAGTAGAAAAGAAGAAGTAAAACTGTCACTGTTCGCAGATGACATGATACTATACATAGAGAATCCTAAAGATGCCAGCAGAAACCTACTAGCTAATCAAAGAATTTGGTAAAGTAGCAGGATACAAAATTAATGCACAGAAATCTCTTGCATTCCTATACACTAATGATGAAAATCTAAAAGAGAAATTAAGGAAACACTCACATTACCATTGCACCAAAAAACAATAAAATACCTAGGAATAACCTACCCTAAGGAGACAAAATACCTGTATGCAGAAAATTATAAGACATTAATGAAAGAAACTAAAGATGATACAAACAGATGGAGAGATATACCATGTTCTTGGATTGGAAGAATCAACATTGTGAAAATGACTATACTACCAAAGCAATCTACAGATTCAATGAAATCCCTATCAAGCTACCAATGGCATTTTGCACAGAACTACAACAAAAATTTCACAATCTGTATGGAAACATAAAGACCCCAAATAGCTAAAGCAATCTTGAGAAAGAAAAACAGAGTTGGAGGAATCAGGCTCCCGGACTTCAGATTACACTACAAAGCTACAATAATCAAGACAGTATGGTACTGGCACAAAAACCAAAATATAGATCAATGGAACAGGATAGAAAGCTCAGATAAACCCACACACATACGGCCAGCTTATCTTTTATAAAGGAGTCAGGAATATACAATGGAGAAAGCACAGCTTCTTCAATAAATGGTGCTGGGAAAACTGGACAGGTACATGTAAAAGAATGAAATTAGAACACTCCCTAACATCATACACAAAAATAAACCCAAATGGATTAAAGACCTAAATGGAAGGCCAGATACTGTAAAACTCTTAGAGGAAAATATAGGCAGAACTCTCTTTGACATAAATCACAGCAAGATCCTTTCTGACCCACCTCCTAGAGTAATGAAAATAAAACAATGAAAAACAAATGGACCTAATTAAATATAAAAGCTTTTGCACAGCAAAAGAAAGCATAAACAAGATGAAAAGACAACACTCAGAATGGGAGAAAATATTTGCAATTAAGCACCGGACAAAGGATTAATTTCCAAAATATACAGGCAGCCCATGCAGCTCACTATCAAAAAATCAAACAACCAAACTCAAAAATGGGCAGAAGACTTAAATAGACATTTCTCCATAGTAGATAAACAGATTGCCAACAAACATATGAAAGGATGCTCAACGTCACTAACCATTGGAGAAATGCAAATCAAAACTACAATGAGGTATGATCTCACACCAGTCAGAATGGCCATCAACAAAAAATCTGCAAACAATAAATTTTGGAGAAGGTGTGGAGAAAAGGGAACCCTCTTGCACTGTTGACAGGTATGTAAATTGATACAGCCACTATGGAGAACAATATGGAGGTTCCTTAAAAATCTAAAAATAGAACTACCATACGACCCAGCAAGCCCACTACTGGGCATATACCCTGAGAAAATGATAATTCAAAAAAAGTCATGTACCACAATATTCATTGAAGCTCTATTTACAATAGCCAAGACATGGAAGCAATCTAAGTGTCCATCAACAAATGAATAGATAAAGAAGATGTGGCACATATATACAATGGAATATTACTCAGCCATAAAAAAGAATGAAACTGAGTTATTTTTAGTGAGGTGGATGGACCTAGAGTCTGTCATACAGAGTGAAGTAAGTCAGAAAGAGAAAAACAAATACCATATGCTAACACATATATATGGAGTCTAAGAAAAAAAAAAAAGGTCATGAAGAACCTAGGGGCAAGATGGGAATAAAGACACAGACCTACTAGAGAATGGACTTGAGGATATGGGAAGGGGAACGGTAAGCTGGGACGAAGTGAAAGAGTGGCATGGACATATATACACTACCAAATGTAAAATAGATAGCTAGCAGGAAGCAGCGCAGGGCACAGAGAGATCAGCTCGGTGCTTTGTGACCACCTAGAGGGGTGGAATAGGGAGGGTGGGAGACGCAAGAGGGAAGAGATATGGAACACATGTATATGTATAACTGATTTCACTTTGTTATAAAGCAGAAACTAACACAATATTGTAAAGCAATTATACTCCAATAAAGAGTTTTAAAAATTAAAATAAATAAAAATTTTTAAAAAGGAAAGGAAATAAAAAAACAGAAAATGGGGCACATATATACAATGGAATATTACTCAGCCATAAAAAGAAATGAAATTGAGTTATCTGTAGAGAGGTGGATGGACCTAGAGTCTGTCATACAGAGTGAAGTAAGTCAGAAAGAGAAAAACAAATACCATATGCTAAGACGTAAATATGGAATCTAAAAAAAAAAAAAAAAGAAAGTTCTGAAGAACCTAGGGGCAGGACAGGAATAAAGACTCAGACGTAGAGAATGGACTTGAGGACACTGGGAGGGAGAAGGGTAAGCTGGGATGAAGTGAGAGAGTGGCATGTACATATATACACTACCAAATGTAAAATAGATAGCTAGTGGGAAGCAGCCACATATCACAGGGAGATCAGCTCGGTGCTTTGTGACTACCTAGAGGGGTGGGATAGGGAGGGTGGGAGAGAGACGCAAGAAGGAGGAGATATGGTGATATATGTTTATGTATAGCTGATTCACTTTGTTATATAGCAGAAACTAACATACCATTGTAAAGCAATTATACTCCAATAATGATGTTTAAAAAATAAAAAATAAAATAAAATACAGGGGAAAAATAAAAATGAATTTACATCCTAATGTTATAAAATGCCAAAAAGATTATTGAGCAGAACTGCATGAAATTTTCATCCCAAGAACGTTTTAAGCAAATAGGTATAACCAGAGTCTAAGAGAATTCAAAGAGGAAGGAGTATGAGTTTCCTTCCCACTCCTTGATCCTCAATTTAACCCACTTGTGTTACGAAGAGTAGTGTGTATGTTAAGAATTTTTTCATGATTATAATTAACATTGTGAAAAACTCATTTACATAAATTGGCAATAATTTACATAGTCATCAAATGTCCACCAAACAAAAAACTTGGTTAAAGAAAGGCAAACTCAGAGCCCTGGAGACTTAAACTTAGTATGTTCTATCCAAATTTGCTGAATGACCTTTAAGCCATTTATCTCCTCTTTATCAATTCTTTCAAGTGAAAAAGTGAGATAATAATTCCTAGCTACCTCACAGAGTTGGTGTAAACATCAAATAAAACAATGAATATTCATGTTCTTCATAAAGCATAAAATGCTTACCCAACATAAATCATTATTTTTATCGTGTGAGCAGAATGAGAAAGGAAAGTTGAGGTCTCCAGCTAATTGTCTTTAAAATCTGAAACACATGTTGTAGTAATTATCCTTTTGTGTATCGCTCTCTCTCTCTCTTTTTAAGAATTCTTGAGTGATGGATGATACAGATCTGAAAATCATTATGCTGGAATATTTCCAGCCCTCCCAGCCACAAAAATGTGTCTATGTATTGCTGCAACTCCCTAATGGTATTAATAGAAGCAGAGGTTCTAAAATATTGTTATGAACTTTTTAAAGGTTCCGTTATTTCTAATTAGTTCATGGATGTTTAAGAAAAATAGTGAGTTTAGTTTGAAGCAACTCAGAATGACAAAATGAGACTTTACTCAAACCCCCTATGTAATTTCAACTCAATTCTAGAGTCATCTGATAAGTTATGTCAATTATTTCAATAAGCAATAAAGAAATTAAAACAGGACATTACATGGGAATTCTCCTTATCATTCTAGACACAGTATTTTGGGAGAAAACTGTTTAACAACTAAACTGTCAGTAGTGAAACTACACCAGCTTATAAATAAATCAGAGATATTTTTTGCCATTGGGCTCCAAAGTGAGGTACACACACACCAGAAGATATATAAGAGAAGCTATAGAGGTATTGGAGAACATACTAGAACTTCCAATATTTATTCGAAAGTCAGTGATCAAGCTCTATTAATATTTTATATTTAAACTTACAAAGTATATGTTATTAACATAAATAAATATACCTGTATTTATGTCGCTGGGTGCAAGTTTGTTCAAATAGTTCTTATTGATAGAGTCGCAAATCAAAAAGTTTGGAGAAGAACAGATTTAGACAATAAGGAAAATTTTACATTAGGTTACATTCTCTCTAGAAGTTACTGTAGCAACTTCTTAGGATAACAGTAGTCTACAAAGAAAAAAATCACATTAAATAACAATGTTAAGAGTAGAAAATGACTCATGGGTCTAATTCAGCATTACTTAAAATGGGTAAAGGTAACGATGAGGAAAATAAGAAAGAACACAGAAGAATGAGAGAAAGAGGAAGGAAGGAAGGAAGGAAGGGGGGAGGGAGGGAGAGAGGAAGGGAGGGAGGGAGGGGAGATAGAGAGGATTGAGGGAAGGAGAGAAGAGGAAAGGGAAAAGGATGAAAATTTTCTGGAAGACGAAGCAGAAATAGTGTAGGAGTAAAGGCTAGAGATTTACTACTAAACAATGACAAAAAAAAGAAAACATTTTAGCAGCTGATATACTGTTTTGAAATTTCTCTGACTTCAGAAAACCATCTTCTATGGTTTCCTCAACTAGAGACAGTCCAGAAAATTCAGGTGCAAAGTGGTGTGAAAGCAAGTGTTCTCTAGTGTGAAAATGAAGTGAATAGAGCTGCTATTCACATATTTTCTGCCATGTTGTTCTGCCTCTAGTTCTGTACAGTCTCTGGTCTGAAGAAGGAGGCAACAAGCTACTGTGAGTCTTACTTCTTCCTGGAAACTATGAGTTGTACAACTGGAAACAAATCATAGTTCAAGACCATTAAACCAAGAACCAGAGAACTTGGACTCTAGAACTATTTCTGTCAGAGTATAACCTTAACAATGCATTAACTTGAAAAGGTGGGGTTGTGTCCCTTCTGTAGAACCCTAATGTTGTCACGGACTTCTAAGTTCATAGCTCTAATTGATCCTATATTATTTCATCACATTAATTTTAAATGTGACTGTTGGGGGAAAACTTGTACAGCATGTAAGTCTCTGTGATTTATTATATTATTTCCTCTATGAACTGCCATATGTACCAAATGTGAACATGAAATTCATTCATACATTCATTTAGAAAGTATTTATTGATCCCCTAAGATTTTCCAGGTACTGTGCTAAATTCTTCACCTACAACAGTGATTAGAAATATATTTTTCCTGTACTCACAGAGCTTAGGGGCTGCTGGAAAGCAATTATACAAGTAATATGCTAAGGACTATGATGTGGATTCAGGTTGTGTAGAGCCACACAGCAGAATATTTAATCTTGATTTAAACAGTTAAAAATTCCTGGAAGAATCAACTAATAAATCACCCTGAAATATGAATAAGAATTGGCCCAAGAAGGGTGATGAGCAGCACAAGATAAAAAGAAATCATTGGCGCCATACAGAGCAAGAAGAGACACATTTAGAAATCAAAAGTCAGGGCTGCCATGTTTGCAACTCTGGGGAGAACCTCTGAAGTCATAGCCCACTTGGCATCCCTTGAGCTGTGCAGTCTACAGTATACGTGGTGTAAGACACACCTCTTCCAGACTTAGTTCATTATGGTTGGGTGAGAAGTGTGAATGTGGACATGGAGAGGTAAAAAGGGTCAAATATAAAAGGACAATATAATCAAAGTGTTGGAGTTTGGGTCGAAGTATTTTAAGCAGACAAAGGAAACATAATCATATCACCATTTTGCAGTGACTCTCCCTGTATCTTGTGTCTGAGGCTTTTCCAGATTCCAAGCTACCATGCCAGCCCATGTGCACCTAATAAAAGCCTGGCTGGGTTTGCCTTTCCCCAACAAAGCTTCTCTGCCTATGTCAAGCATATTCCTGTGACTGCCTGGGTACCCACATGCAGTAAATATGCTGAGGGGTGAAAGTAGCTTCATTATCTGCTAGGATCAGCCTTTCTGTACTTTATCGCACTTTGACATTTTTACTTCCACAGCTCTTTGATAGTTTTAAGGAAAAAATTGACTCTTTAGTTTAGACAATGTTGTTGCATTGTTACAGCAAGAGTAATGGTCTTTCCCGATATATTCTGAGGTACTACAAACTAACTGAGGGTAGAACTCACTACTTCTATTTTTTTCTGTTTGGAGAGGTTCCCTATACGGCATTCTTCACTTAGGAAAGCTCCAAACAATGCCAGATTATTACAGCCCTGATTATCTAATAAACATGCCATCCTATATTACACATTTACATACATTTATAAATCCATTATGTGGGCAAACAGTGTAGTCGACAGTTTTCCCTTTAGGGATCATCAACAAGTTACAGTAAAGTAAGTGCTTTCCAAGTGTGAATGACAATGGTCAATCTGTTTACTCCTTTGACATTATGAAGATCATGATAATGGCTAAAGCCTGTGTAACGGATACTCGATGGGTACACATTCTCATAACCCATCCTTTTACTTAGGCACACAACCAGCTGCAAGCATTTGTAAGCTGACAGCTGATGCTTCCGCTGTCTTCTATAGCTCTCATCTGCATCCCTGGGGCTTCTCTGTCACCACCTTATCAGACTCCTTTAAGGACTGGCAGAGATTTTTTAAGGAACATCCATACTGTTCTCCATAGTGGCTGTATCAGTTTACGTTCCAACCAACAGTGCAAAAGAGTTCCCTCTTCTCCACACCCTCTCCAGCATTTATTGTTTGTACATTTTTTGATGATGGCCATTCTGACTGGTGTGAGATGATATCTTGTTGTAGTTTTGATTTGCATTTCTCTAATGATTAATGATGTTGAGCATTCTTTCATGTGTTTGTTGGCAACCTGTATATCTTCTTTGGAGATATGTCTATTTAGGTCTTCTGCACATTTTTGTATTGGGTCGTTTGTTTTTTTGATATTGAGCAGCATGAGCTGCTTGTAAATTTTGGAGATTAATCCTTTGTCAGTTGCTTCATTTGCAAATATTTTCTCCCATTCTGAGGGTTCGCTTTTCATCTTGTTTATGGTTTCCTTTGCTGTGCAAAAGCTTTAAAGTTTCATTAGGTCTCATTTGTTTATTTTCATTTCCATTTCGCTAGGAGGTGGGTCAAAAAGGATCTTGCTGTGATTTATGTCATAGAGCGTTCTGCCTATGTTTTCCTCTAAGAGTTTGATAGTGTCTGGCTTTCCATTTAGGCCTTTAATCCATTTTGAGTTTATTTTTGTGTATGATGTTAGGGAGTGTTCTAATTTCATTCTTTTACATGTAGCTGTCCAGTTTTCCCAGCACCACTTATTGAAGAGAATGTCTTTTCTCCACTGTATATTCTTGTCTCCTTTATCAAAGATAAGGTGACCATATGTGCATGGGTTTATCGCTGGGCTTTCTATCCTGTTCCATTGATCTATATTTCTGTTTTTGTGCCAGTACCATACTGTCTTGATTACTGTAGCTTTGTAGTATAGTCTGAAGTCAGGAAGCCCAATTCCTCCAGCTCCATTTTTCTTTCTCAAGATTGCTTTGGCTATTCGGGATCTTTTGTGTTTCCATACAAATTGTGAAATTTTTTGTTCTAGTTCTGTGAAAAATACCAGTGGCAGTTTGATAGGGATTGCAGTAAATCTGTAGATTGCTTTGGGTAGTATGGAGTTTCCTTAAAAAACTCAAAATAGAACTACCATACGACCCAGCAATCCCACTACTGGGCACATACCCTGAGAAAACCATAATTCAAAAAGAGTCATGTACCAAAATATTCATTGCAGCTCTATTTGCAATAGCCAGGACATGGAAGCAACCTAAGTGTCCATCAACAGATGAATAGATAAAGAAGATGTGGCACATATATACAATGGAATATTACTCAGCCATAAAAAGAAACAAAATTGAGTTATTTGTAGTGAGATGGATGGACCTAGAGTCTATCATACAGAGTGAAGTAAGTCAGAAAGAGAAAAAGAAATACCGTATGCTGACACATACATATGGAATCTAAAAAAAAAAAAAGGTCATGAAGAACCTAGGGGCAAGACGGGAATAAAGACACAGACCTACTAGAGAATGGACCTGAGGATACGGAGAGGGGGAAGGATAAGCTGGGACGAAGTGAGAGAGTGGCATGGACATATATACACTACCAAACGTCAAATAGATAGCTAGTGGGAAGAAGCTGCATAGCACAGGGAGATCAGCTCAGCGCTTTGTGACCACCTAGAGGGGTGGGATAGGGAGGGTGGGAGGGAAAGAGACTCAAGAGGGTAGAGATGTGGGGAAATATGTATATGTATAACTGATTCACTTCGTTATAAAGCAGAAACTAACACACCATTGTAAAGCAATTATACTCCAATAAAGATGTTAAAAAAGAAAGAAAAAAAAAAGAACTGGCAGAGACACTCTGACTCATGCACAAAGCTGAGGTGTGGGGAACCTAACACCACAGGGCAATCCTTGACCAACTAGGAATGAAGGGAACCAGTGGATAAACACTCCCTTCTGTCATGTCTTGCTGACCACGTCTGAGGCACAGCTCCTCAAGGGTCTCTAGACAGCTCCTCGCTGTCTCTAGCTGACAGCGCTCCTGTCATCCACAGAGGTGATTAGCTCAATGAAATACCCCTGGATGGGCTTTCTCTCTTGCCCTGTGTCTCTCTTCCTGGGGCCCTAGGACTCTTTCTTGGGATCACTTCTCAGAATAAACTGCCTGTATGTAAGCTCTCATATGAAGCTCTGCTTTTTGGGGCATTAATGTTAAAACAGCCTGGGAGGGTTGACCAACAATTATAGATGGAAGAAAATAGAGATGGAGGCAGTTCATGATTTCAGAGATGTGAAAAGACTAAAACCATCACCACCGTGTCAGGTAACAACATATCGTTACAGAAAAAATCTCTAACAAACTATTTAGTGCATTCATTTCCTGCAGTGACACATCCCATGCTGACAGTATCTGAATGAATAGTTTTAAAATTTAAAAATGCCAAATGTTTTTAGAAAAGTTGGGACATACTTTGAAATATTTCTATCTTAAATGTTAACACTTTAACACACATACAAAATGATCAACTGCATAAAATAGTGCTATTCAAAAATATTGTAGAACTCAAAAAATTCACAGAGCACCACAGGTTGTTACATCTGATAAGACACAAATGTTTTGTAATGTGTAATGAAGATCTACCTTCACGTGTGTGTGTGTGTGTGTGTATGTGTGTGTGTGTCCCAGGCAAAAGAGCCTTCTTACTCCAATCTACCCTAAACCACCTACAAGCCCGGAATGGAGGAATGGAGACTGTGTGATGAGGGTGAATGTGGTCACTCAAATGGCAGCTGGAAGGCTGGGCAGCCATGGTGACACGGAGGAGTAGCTGATTTCCATCAACCCCTCACTCCCACTATTCTCCTCAAATAAAGCTACTACTACTGTTATCTGTGTTATTATTCATATTCTACTACTACTAATAATAATAATCTTTTATATGGACAATTGATATTTTATTAGTAAATTTTTAATAAAAACCTTTTTGGAAAACATTTCTATTTTTTTTTTTATCTCTAACCTAAAATATAAATAAAAATTTAAGCAAATATAGCTCTAAGACAAGTCCTCCAGGTATCTCTTCTTTCCTGACAGGTCGTATCTGATTGTTGCTCCTGTAGAGAAGTACCAGGATCAACAAGTAGAGCAGCAACCTCAGTGAGACATGATGGTGGAGTGAAACAAAGCAATTCAATAAGAATGGAGTTAAAGCTAAAGATGTGAAAGATATTTAGGGAACTTAGTGATTGATTAGATGTGAGGGATGACATATAATCTAGCACATACTATAAGACATTAGTTTTATATTCCCTTCCAATCCATTTCTAAGAATAGCTGCTAGTGAACTGCTTTGTGTAGATGACAAGGAGTCTTAATTAGGGTGAAAAAAAACTTGGGTGATCAAGAGAGAAGGACCTGGGAAAAGCACAGAAATGACAATCATTCAATCTGTGTAGAGGATTAAAGACAGAAAAGGCATTTGTAATCAGATAAAGTCTGACTAAGAGAAGTACAGTCAACTCATATCTAACTGGAATAAATACAGCTTCTCTTGGACCAAACCCTCATTAAATGCTGGATTTCACTGATTTTTCATGTAACTCACTGGTTCTCAATGAGGGATGAATCCGCCCAAGGGCATTTGGCACTGTCTGGAAATATTTGGGCTGTACCGGAGGGTACTACACAGTGGCCAGGGATTTTCCAAACATCCTTTAATGCAGAGGACATCCCTCTACAACAAAGAATTATCCAGCACAAAATATCAATAGTGTCAAGGTTGAAAAACCCTGGAACCCACTGACATCAGAAATATGAAATCCAACATATAGGCACTTGTTATGTTGTGGAAGTCACTAAGAAAAGTAAGTCACAGGCCCTGCCATGAAGAAGAGAATATTTAAGTTCATTAATTTTCAATATAAAAGCAGGTATGAATAGTTCAGATAATAACAGTAAGTATGCCATAAATCACTATGTCTATGATTGCTGAATAAATGGTACCAATGATAAGTGCTCTGGGCAGTTGGGAGATTTTTCTAGATTGGAGAGCAAAAATCAGCCTAGAAAAGACTACAGTTATCTTGTGAACAAGGCAAAACCTGAGGGATCCTGAGAAGAGATAAGTTAAGATTTAGCTCCTCAAAGAACCAGAGGTCATGTGACAGATGCAACAGCACACACCTGAGCCTGATTGGGGGAAAGTTCAAAAGTTGTCCAGAGAATAAAGGATATAATTCTTTGCTTAACCATAGAGCCAATTAGGCTGGTAAATAGTTTAAGGCCAGATTGTAGAGAGTCCTATTTTGTTTAACTAGAGGTGGAGTTTGGAGCAGTAGACTAACAAAATGAAATCTGTATTTTAGGAAACAGAATTATGTGACAGTGAGTGGAATTGACTATCGGAAGCACTGTGAGCAAGGAGAGAACTCAAGATGGATACAGTGTTCGTGGTATGACAATAGATTCTAGCACCAAAATGGTGGCTCTGAGAAAGAAGAAAGGAGGGATAAGAAAGGCAACTTGAGGAGTGAGGAATGGACAGGACTATTCAGAACTTATAAGGGCAAAGAAGAGTACATAAATAAAAGCAATTTGTTTTATTTAAAAGATTAAAAATTGACCTAAGCTGGGCTTCCCTGGTGGTGCATTGGTTGAGAATCTGCCTGCCAGTGCAGGGGACACGGGTTCGAGCCTTGGTCTGGGAAGATCCCACATGCCGTGGAGCAACTAGTCTTGTGAGCCGCAACTACTGAGCCTGTGCATCTGGAGCCTGTGCTCCACAACAAGAGAGGCCGCGATAGTGAGAGGCCCGCGCACTGCGATGAGGAGTGTCCCCCTCTTGCCGCAACTAGAGAAAGCCCTCGCACAGAAACGAAGAGCCAACACAGCCAATAAATAAATAAATAAATAATTTTAAAAAAAAAAAAAAAAGAAAATTTGACCTAAGCCAATCTGATCTTTCATCCACTGTGATTCTTTTTGTAAATAATGGTAGATTCTGGTAATTATAAGTAACGGTGCTTTATACAATGATGATGATGATGATGACAACAAAGACAGTAATTATATCACCTATCTCTTAGGCACCGCAGAGAATTCTCTTGGCCTCACCTGGCTCTTATTCCAGCCCCTGGGCAGTGCCAGTCCTGCATAAACTCTCTCCAGCTTCCTGTAGGTGCCTCCTGACAGTGCCTTGTCCCAGGTCTGTACTGTATTTCTCCTCCCTCCTTACCAAGGGCTTTGCTGAGTGGAATCCCATAGTAATCTACTTGATGCCCATATTTGTACAATCTGAAAGTACATGGGAGTTAGTACTCCATGGGGGCACACATTAACCAATCAAGGATGGAAGCCAGTCGATATATACTCTCTATCCCCTCCCCCATCTTCAGGGGATCCCAGGGCAGAGTTTCTACTGCTTCCCAGGTGGTCCTATTAGATCAAGAAACCAATCACCTGCATCTATTAAGTGGCCAACTTAATGAGGCATCCTTACATTGCCTTTTTCTTCCTTTTGCTTCCTTCCACCTGTCACTCTCACCTGGATCTCTGTGGTCACACATTCTAATTAAGCACTTGCCTTTAACTCTTGTTTCAGGTCTGCTTTATGAAGAACCCAGATAAACGCAATGGTGATGATGATGATATGATGATGATGGCAGTAATAACTAATATTGTTGATATTGCTAAGTGTCAGTCACTATTACAAGCACTTTCACCCTGTTACAATCCTATATGGTTGGTATTATTATTCCCGATTTTACAGATGAAGAAACTAAGGCTAAGAGAGGTTCCTGCTTTTCTTCTTTGATAAGTTATTTGACAGTGACTTGTTGATGAGCCTACAGATACGTATTCTTTTTCCCTCTCCAAACAATACAAGAGAAAAAGAGGGGGAAAATAGATGGCTACATTAAATGGATATTTCTAGTTTGTTTTGGTAACAGAGGTAACACTGATTCCTGAATACATTACAAAGTAGACTTTGAAATTACCTATTATTCATTATCACCTCATTAATTCTAGTGTTGAAATAATTTATTTATGACTATCCTTCTTTTGAGAAGGTATCATCAATATAAGATTGATTTCTAAAATTTTAGAAATAATGACAATTCTGGAGACAGAATAGCGAACACCTTGTTGAGTAACAAAGTCACATCTTTCAGGTATACGTTAGCTGTTTCTGGCAGTCTTCGGTATTTTAGGGATATCTTAATGATGAATCTCCAAATTATAATATGAAAAATGAAGTAAATAAATATGCATGAAACATTGTTTACATTTCTCCCCGAGGTACTTAATTTTGTGCTTGTGCCACAAACAGCACACCCAGACTTGTGTCATAATCTTTATTTAAAAAAAAAAAATTCTCCTTTCTGGGGAATTCCCTGGTGGTCCAGTGGTTAGGACTCAGAGCTTTCACTGCTGTGGCCGGGTTCAGTCCCTGGTCGTGGAACTAAGATCCTGGAAGCCACATGGCATGGCCAAAAACAAACAAACAAACAAAAAAAGAAACCCTTTCCATAATTGGTGCTTCCTACTGATTTAGCAAATTCTGCACCAAAATCCAGGTTCTAATAACAAGTAGGGGCCTCCTAGATATTTATAATGTAACAATACTCAGAGGCATTCTTTAAATCAAAATTAATCAAGATAAAATAATTTGTTAAGAATCACTGAATATTTGTTCTGGAATAAAAATGATATAGTTTATGAACTAGTAAGTATAAACATTATTATAAGCACAGTGGATGTAACATATTCTGTAAGTTGTTTATTTTTTACTCAGTCTCACTTCAAGGAATGCGTGAAACACTGGCCAAGAATAGTCAAGTATGATGCTGCTATCTTGCTCCTGTTCAGATCTGCTTTCTTCATCTAATACTACTTCTTGGTGTGCCACACCTCCTGCATGCTCTGTGATCTCCATTGCAGTGATCACTTTCTGGTATCAGAGCTTCTCATTCAAGCGCCATAACATTTTGTGTTTCTCTAGTTATGAATGCTTAGAGTTTACATTTAAGTTCATCAACTGACTGATGCTAAACTTTTAAGATTTCTTATCCTTGAAAAGTGTTGTAAAATGTCACACCATTACAAAGAAAGGACACCTTTCCCCTGCACATGTTCTCATTTGTACCACTTCTTTGAGCCTCTGGAAGCCAGCATCTTTCTGACTACTTAATTTGCAAGTTGCATACTCTGCACCATGCCTCAGACAGAGTTTTGGAATGAAGTAGATAGAACTGAGTTTGGAAGTACAGTTGTGAATAATGGAATTTGAAGATAACTGGGAATAGTTGGTAGACTTGAGTATGTGAGTGTTTTTAAATACTGATGACACAAACAATAGAAACAAAGTTTAAAAATAAACATCAATATTTAAAAAAGACAAATAGAAAGTAAAGAGCTCTTGCAAAATAATAAGAGAATGATGAAAACTACAGTAGAAAAAGTTAAAGCACATTAAAAGGAAATTTACAGAAGAAATATAAATGATCAATACACCTTATTAAGGCTTAAAATAATAATTAAAAAAATACTAATTTGGGGGACTTCCCTGGTGGTGCAGTGGTTAAGAACCCACCTGCCAATGCAGGGGACACGGCTTTGTCCCTGGTCCAGGAAGATCTCACATGCCAGAGAGCAAATAAGCCCATGCACAACTACTAATCCTGTGCTCTAGTGCCCGCTAACCACAACTACTGAGCCTGTGTGCCACGACTACTGAGCCCACATGCCTAGAGCTCTGCAACAAGAGAAGCCACTGCAATAAGAAGCCTGTGCACCACAATGAAGAGTAGCCCCCACTTGCCACAACTAGAGAAAGCCCGCACACAGCAAAGAAGACCCAACGCAGCCAAAAATTTAAAAAAGAATACTAATGTTTAAAAATGAGATTCCGGGCTTCCCTGGTGGTGCAGTGGTTGAGAGTCTGCCTGCCGATGCAGGGGACGCGGGTTCATGCCCCGGTCTGGGAAGATCCCACATGCCGCGGAGCGGCTGGGCCTGTGAGCCATGGCTGCTGAGCTTGCGCGTCAGGAGCCTGTGATCCGCAACGGAAGAGGCCACAACGGTGAGAGGCCCGCGTACCACAAAAAAAAAGAGATGCCAAGCCTGTAAAATTGTCCAATGTTTGAAATAATCTCCATCATTTGTGAGGCTATTAAGAAATAGAGACTCTCATATACTACTGTTGGCAGTATACATTGGAACATCCTTTTTCAGGAGCATTTTTGCATTACAAATATTTCAAAAGCACACCTTGCGACTTAGAAATTCAATTTGTTAAACATTTCCTAAGGAAATAATTACTTAATTACATAAAGGTGTAGCCATGTTGATGTCCTTTACAATTCTATTTATAGTTGCAAAAACAACAGAATCAACCTAAATAATGATACTTTATGCAACAAAATATTGTATAGCCACTAAAATAGTGCTATGAAAAAATCAATATAAACTGTAAACTTTTAAATGTAGTCTACAAGCAATGTTATAATCTTATCTTAGAATGAAAGATATATGCATCTATTTTTTTAAAAAAATACAGAAGTATATGTGAATCTGATAAAGAATGTGTGTGTGTGTGTGTGTGTGTGTGTGTGTGTAAACAGAATCACTTTGCTGTACACCTGAAACTAACAGAACATTGTAATCAATTATACTTCAAGGGAAAAACGTTTATGTGACAAAATACCAAAATGTTATCAGGGCTTGTGCCTAGATAACGAGATTTTGGTTGAACTTTTTAATCTCTTTTTTCAAATTTTCTATAGTAATAGTGGATAACTTGTGAAATATATTAATATAGAAATATAACTGAAGTATTGAAAGAAATTCCTGTAGGAGAAAAACTTTTTGTATGCCAATCGAATTATTCGGAGAGGTAAATATTAATTCTTTTGAATAACTCCTACTCTACTACAGCTTACAAATAACAACTTCTTGATGCTTTTAAAATATGTATGTGATTTCAATAGAGGTAGATACTTTCTAACATAAATACTGTACTTGGAAGACTTCCAGTTTAAAAGAGCATGCAGTTAACAGACCTTGATGCAACATTTCTAAATTTCCCATAAAAGTATTTGCAAATACCCTGAAAAATGCAAGAACATATAATGCTACAAATATTTGGTCTGCAAGAAGGTACTTACTTATTTACTTACTTAGGGAACTAGACTGAAGGATGAAATTAGTAGCCCTCCATGCCGTATCTGCCTGAAAATATGTCTTTTGTTCCCCTAAAGGTCAGCCAAGTGCCAGGGAAGGCAGCACAGCGAAATGGCTAAGAGTAGGGACTTTGGAGTGAGGCAGTGCTTGCAAGGTTAGACCAAGTGCATTCGAAGTTGACATCCAGGGTTTATGGCAACTTGCTGGAAATACAATTTTAACAGAAGGATAAAGAGGGGAGAAAAGAAAATTCATAATACCTTGAATATTTTCTACATGCAGAAACAAAGGACAACTGTTGTCTTGCTAATCAAAAGGTAAAAACCAAAAATATATCTTTAAGGATTAGAGAAAAGGGCACAGATATGAGTAGCCTTAGGAATTTAAAATTGGTGGAACAATGTAGATAATTATGAGGTGGCTTCCTTTTTGGCAGTTAATTTGGATACATTAATCATAATCAAACTCTCTTTAATCAGAAATTGGGATTTCCTGAGGACTTTTCATTAATTGCAAACCAGAGCGGTAGGCAAATTATTCTTCACTGTAGATCAGAGTACTCCTTTGTGGGTTATGTTCATATCCCACAGAATTAAGTTCAAATAGAATTTTTACTGAATTTTGCTATTATATTACTACATATCTCTCATTAATTCATTATTGCTAATAGAAAACATATGTGTCCTTAAACTGGCATCCCATGAAATGACAGCTGATGAGTGAAAGTGAGCTTTAGCAGGTACAGCTGGGAGCATGTAGGTGAGTGGTTGAAGGGCTGATGTTTTATTCAGCACAGAACCAGTTACACCAGCTCCATAATCTCTATTTTGTGCTGTCTTCTAATGACATTAAAACAGATTCTATTTCTTTGTAAGATATAATGTTTAGCTTTTCTAATTTTACTTTTATAATGAAATTGAAGTAGGCTGTGTGCAGTCGTTTGGATAGAACTACAAGTGCCAACAGTTATATTCTTTCAATTAAAGAGCAGTCCTTTTTGTTTAACTTTAGTAAGTGGTCTGATAGCTTTATGTGAAAATTTTCTACCTCTTTTGTTGGAATTTGACCAAAAGTCTTGAAACTGCAAGTGAAACTGATTATCGTAAATGGATAATTCTCAGAAAGAAAAGTTTAATCGTAATGCAATTATTTGAGTTAACGTTTGTGTTTGATGATATATATTACATATATAGGTAATTACTCACCCTTTTGATATTTACATTTAGTAATTCACGTTCTTCACTGTGTAAGGCAGTTTAACCAGGGCAGTGGCTTCCAGAATTACTCTTCACTTTCACCTTGAACTTCTTGAAAACTCTGTGTAAGAGGTAGCCTTGTTCCGGCAAAAGCAGCAGCGTAGGACTCAGTGACCAAAATCTCTTGCAGGTTTTGAAGCTGCCAAAAGCACACAATTTTGCCCAAGTCCTTTAACTCTCCAAGTCTCTTGTTTCTTAGATCATAACATTAACAAATGGTAATTATTAATTATGTTACTACTGTTATTAAAATAACAGTGGCTAACATTTATTTGGTAATTGCCATATGTCACATAGTACTCTGTAAGACTTCAGTTAATCACCACAAGGACTCCATGTACAGTAAGAGTTATTTTCCCATTTTACTGATGAGGACCCTGAGGTACAGAGAGGGTTAGAAACTTGCTCAAGTTCTCATAGCTAGTAGAGGGCAGGACCAGAAAATTAACTAAGGTCTAAATAGTAATAAAATATATTGAAAGGCCCCTTCAATTCTAAAATTCAGATTAAAATAGGGATCACCTGCTGAATTATAGCTCTGCATAAAGGTAAGACTGGCTTTAAAAAAAATTGTATGAAAATTATACTTATGGAACAAACACATTACCCATAGTTCTAAAAAGTATCCTTACCGTAATAACTTTATAATGATAGCTAATATAGTTTATTTATAAACCTTTTTCTTTAAGTTACTATTTGAAAGGAGAATGACCCGTAATTTTTATATAAAGTACAAGGCATTGTAATATTACTTCTTGTTAATTTTCAATTGACCATTTTGCTCTTTTAAGTCATGTATACTATTACCATCTGTGCCACTTCTGGCTGTGCAATTGGAATCTTTGAAAGGTACTTTCATTATTCGCAAAGGCAGAAACAATAAAACTGTGTTCATATTACATTTAGTAGGGCATATACTCTAAAAAGTTTAGTCAGAGTAACAAAAATCACATCAATTCTAGTTATTGTAAGCCTAGAAATCTCTTAAAATTAGACTTCACTGAAAGTCAATTCAAGGGTTTGAGTCTCTTGGTAAATCAGGACTGTCTCACTAAACTTCCAGGAATAATGGAATGTTTTTATATTGATAGTTTTCTTCACACCATGTTGAAGCTTACCCCCATGCCTTTGCTCATGCTAAATTTTGACTTGTAATATTTTCTTCTCCTTTGTAAACTCTTACATCTCCTTCTTTTATTCTTTAAGACTCGGCTTTGTTTCACCTTTTTCTAAAACATCTTCTTCATGCCCCACTAAAATTGACACATACCCAGAACAAAATGGTGCTCTTTTATGGAGCTCTCTATTGCTGTACGTACTGCATTACAGTACAATTGTCTGTTTATGTATATTTCTTCCCTACAAGATAGTGTATTACTTGTTTCAAGCAGACTTTGTATGTAGAAAAAGAACCATAAATTCTCAAAGGCATACGATAATAACTATGTTTCTCACAGATCTGTGAGTCACCTGGTAGTTGGTTGATCTAAACTGGCTCAACTGGCCATTTCTGCTTCAAGCTATGGGTCCAGCTGGGCTTGGCTTCTTGCTCAGGTCTGTATGTATACTACTCCTGAGGCCCAGTTTCTACTTGTGGTGATGGAGAAAAAAATAAATCAAGCCCCACTGCGCAAGCACATTTTATGTTACTGCTTTCATCACACCAGCTAACATCCTTTTAGCAAAAATAAGTCACATGGACAAACCCAAACTCAGAGGGGCAGAGAAATATACTCTACCCCTATGACCCCATGACAAGGCTATGAATGCACAGAATCAATTCAACGGAGTGAAAATTTGTATCCAATAAGTAAAATACCATGTAATAAATACCCTCTCTAATTCATCTTTATTTGTATATCCAATGCCTGGAATTGTACTTAACCATAGAGAGTACAGAAGACATGTTTGAAGAAGAAATGTCTCTGACATAGCAGTCCCCACACTCATCCATTTCATGAAGCATACTCCAAATCACATAAAACTGCCAAAGGACTGAAACAGAAGATGATGATCTGTTCACTTTAATTTACTGAGACATGAGACTTTCAATAGCTCCCAAACAGAAATACAAAGACTTTCCTACAGTAAACTGCTAGGTTATAATTTTGACAAAGGAGCAGACAGCAGTAGCCTTAGAAATGTAACTCATTCAGATATCATCTCACACCAGTCAGAATGGCCATCATCAAAAAATCTAGAAACAATAACTGTTGGAGAGGGTGTGGAGAAAAGGGAACACTCTTGCACTGCTGGTGGGAATGTGAATTCATACATCCACTATGGAGAAGAGTATGGAGGTTCCTTAAAAAACTACAAATAGAAGTATCATATGACCCAGCAATCCCACTACTAGGCATATACCCTGAGAAAACCATAATTCAGAGTCATGTACCAAAATGTTCATTGCAGCTCTATTTACAATAGCCCGGAGATGGAAACAACCTAAGTGTCCATCATCGGATGAATGGATAAAGAAGATGTGGCACATATACACAATGGAATATTACTCAGCCATAAAAAGGAACGAAATTGAGTTATTTGTAATGAGGTGGATAGACCTGGCATCTGTCATACAGAGCGAAGTAAGTCAAAAAGAGAAAGACAAATACCGTATGCTAACACATATATATGGAATTTAAGAAAAAAATAATGTCATGAAGAACCTAGGGGTAAGACAGGAATAAAGACACAGACCTACTAGAGAATGGACTTGAGGATATGGGGAGGGGGAAGGGTAAGCTGTGACAAAGCAAGAGAGAGGCATGGACATATAACACTACCAAATGTAAGGTAGATAGCTAGTGGGAAGCAGCTGCATAGCACAGGGATATTGGCTCGGTGCTTTGTGACTGCCTGGAGGGGTGGGATAGGGAGGGTGGGAGGGAGGGAGATGCAAGAGATATGGGAACATATGTATATGTATAACTGATTCACTTTGCTATAAAGCAGAAACTAACACACAATTGTAAAGCAATTATACTCCAATAAAGATGTAAAAAAAAATAAAAATAAAAATGTAACTCATTCTTTTGTGTTTGTGGTGTATTGTTTCCCAAATGGCAACAACAACCCCTCCTTTCTCATGTGCCTCTTTGCAATGCGACTATGCCACTCCTCCCATCAAGGAATGGAGTCTATTTCTATTCCCTTTGAATCCATGACTTGTTTGACCAATAGAATATGGTGGAAGTGACCCTGTGCAGTTATGAGCCTATGTCTTCAAAGTCTTGGAACTTCTGCTTTCGTTCCTTCAGAATTCTCTTTTCATGTAAAGAAACTCAGGCAAGGCAACTAAAAATGCAAGACTATGGGAAAAGAGGCAAGACACTTGGTGGAAAAGCCCTGCTGACATTTAGCACCGAGGTCCCAGAAATGTGAGTAAGGCCATCTTGAATCCTTCAGCCCCAGTTGAACCACCCAAGCCAAGACCAGATGAGACAGAGACAAGCCATCCCCAGTGAGCTCTGCCTGAATTTCTGATCCACAGAACCATGAGTAATAAAATAGTTATTGTTTTAAGCTACCAAGTTTTTAGGTTTGTAGCACAGCAATAGATATCTAAGAGTTTTTAAGACCATCTTGAAAGAAGAGAAAATTGATGCTGCAAAGTCTGAAATAAACCAACTGGAATCATTTTACAAATAACTGTTACAAAATTGCTTCATCTGAAGAAAAGTACATTTTTTATTAAAAAGCAGACCTCCCACTATTTCTTGTCTAAACTTGAATGTATGGATATAAATATTATTCAGTTTAACTTAGTTAGAAAAATCAGCAAGTTGTCAGAGCATTTTAAACATTAAAAATGTGATACAAATGATATACTTGAGTATATTACAATTTTAAATGTTTCTGCTTTTATCTAAATAATCTTTGTACCATTAAAAAATCTCCAGTTCCTATAAACTTAAAAATTAAACACTTAACCTCATGTAAAAATAGTAATCCATAAGTAAGAAATTAGAAAGACTCAATTCCTAGCAAAAATTCAATGGGCTACTTTTGGAAAAGGTCCACTGATAATATAAACTTAAACTGATCTTCTGAAAGGTGTGATTCAAATCAAGAAGAGGTAACATTTTTTAGGAATACTTTTTTCCATCTGAGTGAGATGAAAATGCACTCATGTGGATGCCAAACTTCTTTAAAGCTTGTGTAATGAATGTAAAAGTAAACACATTTCAAGTTTGAATTCAATTCTAACTGAATATATTACAGGGCAAGTATGTCACATCCAATATTGAGGAAAACATGAGGCTTCTTAGGAAGTGTAAACATTTCTACTTTAGCAAGTCTAATCTGATTTATCATCATCAGTAAGTACCAAAAAAAAAAAAAAAAGATAGTTTGGAAAGCTTCCAAGGATCATTAAAAGTGACAAAAAATGCTATTAATTTTGCATTTTGACTATAGAATTAGAAACAGATCATGTTAGTTAAGGTTACACTTGTTTTGCATTATATTTCCTAATATTTTATTATTATTAGCTCCTGGCAACCTGTTAAAGAGAATCTCTCTCAATTGTGATCCTTCTTTCTGAGGAAAAATGACACTGTTCATGATGACTATGGAGGGACTGGTGGGGGCATGGAGGGAAGAGGCATAACCAAGAGTCATTCCATGCTCAGTACTCTTATAAGAATGATCCTGTGACAGTCCCCTCCATCTGCTTTTTGCAGTGCATGTTGTATCTTAGCTTTTCCCTTTGAGCACTATAGACAGTTCAAAGTTTTGCTCAGAAAGATCCACTCATCTTTGGATATTATGCATAAGCTACCCTATCTGCTACTTATTTCCCATCAACCACAGTTACAGCATGTAATTTGAATGGTGCATCACTGCATCCTTAAACCATTGTTTCAGGTCGCCATTGCTCTCCTTCAGCTTATGAGAAGTTTGTGGCTATTTGTGCCTGATCCTTTATCAGGTCCATTTCAGTCAAGAATGACATGAGTTTTGCCATGATGAGCTTCCATTCAAGACACTGTCCTGTTGCTGAGCTAATTAATAAGACTGGATGAGCTTGAATATGTTGCTTAACCTCACTAAGCCTTATGTCTCTTATCATCTATGAAGGTTATAATTTTTGCTGTGTCTGTTTCTCCCCACTTCTGGACACATGGTGGATCCTGCTTCCTTCTCCTTTTATATTGGGTGTGGCCAGGTGACTGGTTTTGGCCAATAAAATGTAAGTAGAAGTGGCATACGGTACTTTGGGGCAGAAATTTTAAGTGTCAGTGTGCAAGGTGCCATGTTTCCTTTCTAACTTGGCAATTATGAAAGCATATATTGAAATGAAGCCTCTATCTGCCTGTATCTCTAAGTAATTAGAATGAGCACAGCTCCCGTCAACAAGGATAGACACGCACCATCTATTATTTTAAGCCACTGAGATTTGAGGGTTGTTTGCCGTGAAGCATAATCTAGTCTGCGGCATCTTGCTCAATCTGAGTACAGCTTTCACAATGTTTACTAGGAAACATTTTCACAAAAGCATCTCCTGATCTGCTGTATTTATGAGAAACGATGTCTCAAATGTTCAACACACCTCTCCCAAGTACAGTGCAGCAAAGAAGGCAGAACATAAAAAGACCACACTCATTAGAGCAGAGAGAAAGAGGGTGTCTTGTGAGCAAGGAGAAGAAATTCACTTTGGGAGGAGCTTCAAGATGGCGGAAGAGTGAGACGCAAAGATCACTTTCTCCCCCACAAATACAACAGAAATACATATACATGTGGAACAACTCCTACAGAACACCTACTGAACTGTGGCAGAAGACCTCAGACCTCCCAAAAGGCAAGAAACTCCCCACGTACCTGGGTAGGGTAAAAGAAAAAAGAATAAACAGAGACAAAAGAATAAGGACGGGACCTGCACCAGTGGGAGGGAGCCGGAAAGGAGGAAAGGTTTCCACACACTAGAAGCCCCTTCGCGGGCAGACACTGCTGGGGGTGGAGGGGGAAAGCTTCGGAGCCATGGAGAAGAACGCAGCAACAGGGGTGCAGAGGGTAAAGCGGAGAGATTCCCGCACAGAGGATCGGTGCCAAATGGCACTCACCAGCCTTGGTCTGCTTGAGGCTTGTCTGCTCACCTGCCGGGGCAGGCAGGGCTGGGAGCTGAGGCTCCGGCTTCAGTCTGAGGGCAGGGAGAGGACTGGGGTTGGCGGCGTGAACACGGCCTGCAGGGGCTAGTGCACCATGGCTAGCCGGGAGGGAGTCTGGGAAAAATCTGGAGCTGCCAAAGAGACAAGAGACTTTTTCTTGCCTCTTTGTTTCGTGGTGCACAAGGAGAGGGGATTAAGAGCGCCTCTTAGAGGAGCTCCAGAGACGGGTGCGAGCCGCAGCTATCAGCGCGGACTCCAGAGACGGGCATGAGACGCTAAGGCTGCTGCTGCAGCCACCAACAAGCCTGTGTGCGAGCACAGGTCACCATCCACACCTCCCCTCATGGGAGCCTGTGCAGCCCATCACTGCCAGGGTCCCATAATCCAGGGACAACTTCCCCAGGAGAACGCATGGTGCGCCTCAGGCTGGTGCAACCTCACGCCAGCCTCTGCCGCCACAGGCTCACCCCTCATCTGTACTCCTCCCTCCCCCGGTCCTGAGTGAGCCAGAGCCCCCGAATCAGTGGCTCCTTTAACCCCGTCGTGTCTGAGAGAAGAACAGACGCCCTCAGGTGACCTACATGCAGAGACGGGGCCAAATCCAAAGCTGAACCCCAGGATCTGTGCGAACAAAGAAGAGAAAGGGAAATCTCTCCCAGCAGCCTCAGGAGCAGTGGATTAAATCTCCACAATCACCTTGATGTACCCTGCATCTGTGGAATACCTGAATAAACAACGAATCATCCCAAATTGAGGAGGTGGACTTTGGGAGCAATGATATATATTTTTTTCCCCTTTTTCTCTTTTTGTGATTGTGCATGTGTATGCTTCTGTGTGTGATTTTGTCTGTATAGCTTTTCTTTTATATTTGTCCTAGGGTTCTGTCCATCCGTTTTGTTGTTGTTGTTTTACTTAAAAAGTTTTTTTTCTAAAAAAATTTTTTTGTAATATAATTATTTTTTTATTTTAATAACTTTTATTTTATTCTCTTTCTTTCTTTCTTTCTTTCTTTCTTTCTTTCTTTCTTTCTTTCTTTCTTTCTTTCTTTCTTTCTTTCTTTTTCTCCCTTTTATTCTGAGCCGTGGGGATGACAGGCTCTTGGTGCTCCAACCAGGTGCCAGGGCTGTGCCTCTGAGGTGGGAGAGCCAAGTTCACGACACTGGTCCACAAGAGACCTCCCAGGTCCATGTAATATCAAACGGCAAAAATCTCCCAGAGATCTCCATCTCAACGCCAAGACGCAGCTCCACTCAACAACCAGCAAGCTACAGTGAGGGACACCATATGCCAGACAACTAGCAAGACAGGAACACAACCCCACCCATTAGCAGAGAGGCTGCCTAAAATCATAAAAAGGCCACAGATGCCCCAAAACACACCACCAGACATGACCTGCCTACCAGAAATACAAGATCCAGCCTCATCCACCAGAACACAGGCACTAGTCCCCTCCACAAGGAAGCCTACACAACCCACTGAACCAAGATGAGTCACTGGGGACAGACACCAAAAACCACGGGAATTAAAAACCTGCAGTCTTCAAAAAAGAGACCCCAAACACAGTAAGTTAAGCAAAATGAGAAGACAGAGAAACACACAGCAAGAAAACATTTGCAAATGAAGCAACTGACAAAGGATTAATCTCCAAAATTTACAAGCAGCTCATGCAGCTCAATAACAAAAAATCAAACAACCCCATCCAAAAATGGGCAGAAGACCTAAACAGACATTTCTCCAAAGAAGATATACAGAATGCCAACAAACACATGAAAGAATGCTCAACATCATTAATCATTAGGGAAATGCAAATCAAAACTACAATGAGATATCATCTCACACCAGTCAGAATGGCCATCATCAAAAAATCTAGAAACAATAAATGCTGGAGAGGGTGTGGAGAAAAGGGGACACTCTTGCACTGCTGGTGGGAATGTGAATTGGTTCAGCCACTATGGAGAACAGTATGGAGGTTCCTTAAAAAACTGCAAATAGAACTACCATATGACCCAGCAATCCCACTACTGGGCATATACCCTGAGAAAACCAAAATTCAAAAAGAGTCATGTACCAAAATGTTCATTGCAGCTCTATTTACAATAGCCAGTACATGGAAGCAACCAAAGTGCCCATCAACAAATGAATCAATAAAGAAGATGTGGCACACATATACAATAGAATACTACTCAGCCATAAAAAGAAACGAAATTGAGTTATTTGTAGTGAGGTGGATGGACCTAGAGTCTGTCATACAGAGTGAAGTAAGTCAGAAAGAGAAAAAGAAATACCATCTGCTGACACATATATGTGGAATCTAAGAAAAAAAAATGGTCATGGAGAACCTAGTAGGCAAGACAGGAGTAAAGATGCAGACCTACTAGAGAATGGACTTGAGGATACAGGAGTGGGAAGGATAAGCTGCGACAAAGTGAGAGAGTGGCATGGACATATATACACTACCAAATGTAAGATAGATAGCTAGTGGGAAGCAGCCACATAGCACAGGGAGATCAGCTAGGTGCTTTGTGACCACCTAGAGGGGTGGGATTGGGAGGGTGGGAGGGAGGGAGATGCAAGAGGGAAGATATATGCGTACACTTGTATATGTATAACTGATTCACTTTGTCATAAAGCAGAAGCTAACACACCATTGTAAAGCAATTATACTCCAATAAAGATGTTAAAAATTAGAAAAAAGTGTTCACTCTGATCAATGTAAAATAGCAAGAATTCTAGCAACATTAGAGGAGAAAGCAATCATCTCTAACAATTCACAAAACTGACAAAGGCTGTAACCTGAGTAAGTCCATTAGTATAAGCTGAGAATTGGAGCTCAGGTATCCAAATGTGATATCACAGTACAGATGGTTGTAGCACAAGACTGTTTTGGAAGGCAGAAGTGAATCAAGAGAATAAAAAGAATAGGTTTTCAAACAAGATCAACATCAAATTTTAGAAAATGATTTTCACATTACTTAATAAAATAAATTAGAAATTTTCTGAGAACCCTACAATACATTAATTGTAGTTGTTGTTTACAATCAGACTTCATTCTATCACATAATGTAGGATCTCTTTTACCATCTTTAAACAATCACCACTTAAAGAAACACTGTAGTTACTGTAAATGTTATCAGATACCTACTTTGAATGGGATATATATATATATATATATATATATATATATATACTTTCCAATGGTTAAATCAAGGTTATGGTGCCCAGAGTAAACAAATCAGAAAAACAGCATCAGGTACACTGAACTGCTCTACCCATTTTAAGCTGTGTAGTACATTCAACCTGTTTCTATCTGTATGGTATCCATGGGTTCCACATCCTCGAAGTCAACAAACTGTGGACCAAAACTATTCAAAAAATAAATTTCCAGAAAGTTCCGAAAAGCAAAATTTGCATTTGCCACACAAAGGCAACTATTTACATAACTTTTACATGGTATTAGGTACTATAAGTAACCTAGATGTGATTTAAAGTATACAGGAGGATGTGCGGAGGTTATATGAAAATACTACACTTAAGCATCCATGGATTTTGGTATCCACAGGGGTCCTACAAGCAATCCTCAGAGAGCACCAAGGGATGACTATGTATTTCACAAAGTAGATGGTCTCTGAAGCACCTATCAAATTTAAAGTAGAATGAAATCTACATCTCGTTAATCAACTATTCCTGAAGCTAAATATATTATATTTATTTATTTGTTTATGATTGTTTTAGTTTAGTCTATTGTCTAATACCTATTGGTTACTATGTTCTGTCTATTAGCCTCAAAGAATACACACACTTGAAATGCTAGTCTTGTAATTTAAAAAAGCAATGGTATACTATGACACAAAATGCTTTCAGTCAACTCTGCTTAAGAAATAAATTTGGAATTCTGTTATGTGGGATTTTTAAAATCAAGGACTACCAGTACTTGTCTAGAAGATGGTCATTATTCCTTTTTATTCATAATAATTGCTATCCCTTACTGAGTGTGTTACTATGTCCATGTTCAAATGGCTAGAAAACAACAAGGCTGAAATTTAAAGACTTTTTAACAACAAAAACTGTATTCTTTATACCACACTCTCTATTTAATTAAGCTCAGGTAATTAAAAGATTGTCTTGGAATCTTATAAAAGATTTTTTCTCAAATTCCTTCCCTTATGCTTAGACAATTCTAACTGTTGCAGTAGATTGAGTTTTTCTGTCCTTGGTTTTATGCTTTTTTACTCATAACTTTTCATTCTTGGTTTAGTCAACAATAATTTTTTAAACATCCTTTTAGGCCAGACACTTATCTAACCTCGGGAGACTCAAAGGTGGTTACTGGTCTCAATGATTTTAGAATCTGGTGAAAAAATAAATAAAAACACTATCTAGTGAAGAAAAAATACAGACTTCCGTCACTGTTTTCTGAGTGTGTATGATTGTTAGAGACATCTACTTTTGTTTTCAAAAAACCATGAGACCAGGGGCTTCCCTGGTGGCACAGTGGTTGAGAGTCCGCCTGCCGATGCAGGGGACACGGGTTCGTGCCCCGGTCCGGGAAGATCCCACATGCTGTGGAGCGGCTGGGCCTGTGAGCCATGGCCGCTGAGCCTGCACGTCCGGAGCCTGTGCTCTGCAACGGGAGAGGCCACAACAGTGAGAGGGCTGCGTAAGGCAAAAAAACAAACAAACAAAAAAAACACATGAGACCAGTGGAGTCTCCGAAAGTTGGGAGACCAGGTGGGGAAATTCACCAATATTGGTTGAATTTCCAGGATTCTAGGAATCTCATAAACCATGAAGAAGTTATGGTAGAGAGAGTATAAATAGAGGGTAGGATGTGAAGTTCCACTTATAGGTGAAAATCTATGCATTTTGACTCCTAATACAGAACTGAATATAAACACATTTTCTATTTCTAAGTGGAGCACATTGGGAGTTTTTAAATGTGGCTTTCCATGGCTAAAAAGAAAATTGTCTTAAAAAACTCATGCAAGAGAAAAGTAATAACTTTCAAACAGGATTAATATGAGTTATGCCTGTGAGGGTAGTGACTAATAAATTTTACACCTCAGTGAAACATGTAATCTCACATTTTTATATGGGCGTCTAGTATATGACTTTCAGGGTCCTCAGAACACATTTTCAATATTATCTGAGGTCTTGGGAGGTTTTTTTAAGCTGATGGAATAAAGTGGAGACAGAGAAAATAAGCACATGGAGTTCAAAGGTTATAGAATGAAGCATGCTCTTTCAAGTGTCTATATAGTGATAAATGGGACTGGATGGCAATGAAATCTCACAAGCACCTTTGATTGTCCCTGTTTAAACCATATTTATAATAGGACAAGTTTTAAGCTTCATGTTTATAGGAGACATTGAAAATTGTGATCAGTATAGAAGAAAAGAATCAGGAAGGGGAGAAGTCCAAGGACTCTGTCCATTGTGGAAGAACTGATGAAATGAATATCATTCGTATTTAGATAAACCAAATGAAGGTTTGCCAGGTAGAAGGGACAGGAAAACTTCATCTGTTTTTTCCAGGAGATTAGTCTGTATTCAACATGTAGAAGATATAAGGAGACAAGGATCTAAATAAGAATGTGAAAACAAAGCTGTTTAACAATGAGAAAAACTCCCTATTAGGCAGTGAATTTCCCCTCACTTAGTGTATTTTATAAAGTGGCCAACTAAGTGGCCTTTCACTTAGGGTATCTTAAAAAGTGGTGCATACCTCACTCATTTTATAAAACATTTTTGTTACATCCAGACAAGGGACTATGTTATGCTAGCATTACATGGATTGTGTCATTTGGTACTAATTGACACTTTGACATCAAAATTGTTATTATATCTGTACAGAAATCTGTTGCATTTCTGTATAGTAACAAGAAACTATCAGAAAGAGAAGCTAAGGAAATAATCCCATTAACCATCACAGCAAAAAGAATTAAAATACCTAGGAATAAACCTAAGGAGGCCAAATATCTCTACTCTGAAAACTGTTAAGACACTGTTGAAAGAAATTAAAGATGACACAAACAGATGGAAAGATACACAGTGTTCTTGTATTGGAGGAATTAATAGTGTTAAAATGACCATACTAACCAAGGCAATCTACAAATTCAATGCAATAACTTCAAATTACCAGTGGCATCTTCCACAGAACTAGAAGAAATGATTTTTAAATATGTATGGAAACAGAAAAGGCCCCAAAGAGCAAAACAATCTTGAGAAAGCACAGAACTGGAGGAATCATGTTCCCTGACTTCAGACTATACTACAAAGATACAGTAATAAAAACAGTATGGTATTGGCTCAAAAAGAGATGCACAGATCAATGGAAGAGGAGAGCCCAGAAGTAAACTCAAGCACTTATGGTCAATTAATCTATGACAAAAGAAATAAGAATATACAATGGAGAAAAGGCAGTCTCTTCAACACGTGGTTCTTGGAAAATTGGACAACTACATGTAAAAGAATGAAATTAGAACATTCTCTAACACCATATTAAAAATAAACTCAAAATGGATCAATGCAGACTAGGAACCAAGATGGCAGAGTAGAAGGACATGCTCTCACTCCCTCTTGTGAGAACACCAGAATCACAACTAGCTGCTGGGCAATCATCAACAGGAAGACACTGGAACTCACAAAAAGAGATACCCCACATCCAAAGCCAAAGGAGAAGCCACAATGAGATGGTAGGAGGGGCATAATCACAGTAAAATCAAATCCCATAACTGCTGGGTGGCCGACTCACAGACTGGAGAACATTTATACCACAGAAGTATACCCAATGGAGTAAAGGTACTGAGCCCCACATCAGGCTTCCCAACCTCTGGGTCCAGCAACTAGAGGAGGAATTCCTAGAGAATCAGACATTAAAAGCTAGTGGGATTTGATTGCAGGACTTTTACAGGACTGGTGGAAACAGAGACTCCACTCTAGGAGGGCACACATAAAGTAGTGTATGCGTTGGGACCCAGGGGAAGGAGCCAGGGGAGATTGAACCAGACCTACCTGCCAGTGTTGGAGGGTCTCCTGCAGAGGCGGGGGGTGGCTGTGGCTCACCGTGGGGACAAGGACACTGGCAGCAGAAGTTCTGGGAAGTACTCCTTGGTGTGAGCCCTCCCAGAGTCTCTCATTAGCCCCACCAAAGAGCCCAGGTAGTCTCCAGTGTTGGGTTGCCTCAGGCCAAAAAAACCACAGGGAGGGAGCCCAGCCCCACCCATCAGCAGTCAAGTGCATTAAAGTTTTACTAAGCTCTGCCCACCAAAGCAACAGTCAGCTCTACCCACCACAAATCCCTCCCAACAGGAAACTTACACAAGCCTCTTAGATAGCCTCATCCACCAGAGGGCAGACAGCAGAAGCAAGAAGAACTACAATCCTGCAGCCTGTGGAACAAAAACCAAATTCACAGAAATATAGACAACATGAAAAGACAGATGGCTATTTACCAATTAAGAAATAAGATACAACCACAGAAAAAAAGCTAAATGAAGGCAGACAGGTAACCTTACAGAAAATGAATTCAGAATAATGATAGTGAAGATGATCCAGGACCTTAGAAAAAGAATGGAGGCAAAGATAGAGAAGATGCAAGAAATGTTTAAAAAAGATCTAGAAGAATTAAAGAACAAACAAACAGAGATGAACAATACAATAACAGAAATGAAAACTACAAGAGAAGGAATCAATAGCAGAATAACAGAGGCAGAAGAACGGATAAGTGACCTGGAAGACAGAATGGTGGAATTCACTGCTGCGGAACAGAATAAAGAAAAAAGAATGAAAACAAATAAAGACAGCCTAAGAGACCTCTGAGACAACATTAAATGCAACAACATTCACATTATAGGGGTCCCAGAAGGAGAACACAGAGAGAGAAAGGTCCAGAGAAAATATTTGAAGAGATTATAGTCAAAAACTTCCATAACATGGGAAAGGAAATAGCCAGCCAAGTCCAGGAAGTGTAGTGAGTACCATACAGGATAAACCCAAGGAGAAACATGTCGAGGCATATAGTAATCAAATTGGCCAAAATTAAAGACAAAGAAAAATTATTAAAAGCAGCAAGGAAAAAACCACAAGTAACATACAAGGAAACTCCCATAAGGTTAACAGCTGATTTCTCAGCAGAACCTCTACAAGCCAGAAGGGAGTGGCATGATATACTTAAAGTGATGAAAGGGAAGAACCTACAACCAAGATTACTCTACCCAGCAAGGATCTCATTCAGATTCTAAGGAGAAATCAAAAGCTTTACAGGGAAGCAAAAGGTAAGAGAATTCAGCACCATCAAACCAGCTCTACAACAAATGCTAAAGGAACTTCTCAAACTGGGAAACACAAGAGAAGAAAAGGACCTACAAAAACAAACTCAAAACAATTAAGAAAATGGTCATAGGAACATGCATATCGATAATTACATTAATCGTGAATGGATTAAATGCTCCAACCAGAAGACACAGTCTTGCTGAATGGATCCAAAAACAAGTCCCATATATATGCTGTCTACAAGAGACCCACTTCAGACCTAGGGACACATAAAACTGAAATTTAGGGGATGGGAAAGATACCCCATGCAAATGGAAATCAAAAGAAAGCTGGAGTAGCAATACTCATATAACATAAAATAGATTTTAAAATAAAGAATGTTACAAGACACAAGGAAGGACACTACGTAATGATCAAGGCATAAATTCTAGAAGGAGATATAACAATTATAAATATACATGCACCCAACATAGGAGCACCTCAATACATAAGGCAACTGCTAACAGCTATAAAAGAGGAAATCGACAGTAGCACAATAATATTGGGAGAATTTAGCACCTCATTTACACCAATGGATACATCATCCAGAATGAAAATAAATAAGGAAATAGAAGCTTTAAATGACACAATAGACCAGATAGATTTAATTGATATTTATAGGACATTCCATCCCAAAACAGCACACTACACTTCTCAAGTGCGCACAGAATGTTCCCCAGGATACATCACATCTTGGGTCACAAATCAAGCCACAGTAAATTTAAGAAAACTGAACTCATATCAAGCATCTCTTCTGACCACAACACTATGAGATTAGAAATGAATTACAGAGAAAAAAAAGGAACAAACACATGGAGGCTAAACAATATGTTACTAAATAACCAAGAGATCTCTGAAGAAATCAAGAGGAAATCAAAAAAATACCTAGAGACAAATGATAATGAAAACATGACAATCCAAAACCTATGGGATGCAGCAAAAGCAGTTCTAAGAGGGAAGTTTATAGCTCTACAAGCCTACCTCAATAAAGAAGAAAAATCTCGAATGAACAATCTAACATTACACCTAAAGGAACTAGAGAAAGAAGAACAAACAAAACCCAAAGTTAGCAGAAGGAAATAAATCATAAAGATCAGAGCAGAAATAAATAAAATAGAAACAATAGGAAATATTAATAAAACTAAAAGGTGGTTCTTTGACAAGATAAGCAAAATTGATAAACCATTTGCCACTCATCAAGAATAAGAGGGGGGCTTCCCTGGTGGCGCAGTGGTTGAGAATCTGCCTGCCAATGCAGGGGACACGGGTTCGAGCCCGGTCTGGGAGGATCCCACATGCCGCGGAGCAGCTGGGCCCGTGAGCCACAGCTACTGAGCCTGCGCGTCTGGAGCCTGTGCTCCGCAACCAGAGAGGCCGCAATAGTGAGAGGCCCGCGCACCGCGATGAAGAGTGGCCCCTGCTTGCCACAACTGGAGAAAGCCCTCACACAGAAACGAAGACCCAACACAGCCATAAATAAATAAATAAATATTAAAAAAAAAAAAAAAAAAAGTAAACACCTCACTAAAAAAAAAAAAAAAAAAAAAAAAAAAAAAAAAAAAAAAAAAAAAAAAAAAGAATAAGAGGGAGAGGACTCAAATCAATGACATTAGAAATGAAAAAGGAGAAGTTAAAACAGACACCCCAGAAATACAAAGAATCCTAAGAGACTACTACAAGCAACTCTATGCCAATAAAATGAACAACCTGGAAGAAATGGACAAATTCTTAGAAAGGTATAACCTTCCACGACTGAACCAGGAAGAAATAGAAAATATGAACAGACAAATCACAAGTAATGAAATTGAAACTGTGAATAAAAACCTTCCAAAAAACAAAATCCAGGACCAGATGGCTTTACAGGTGAATTCTTTCAAATATTTAGACAAGAGCTAACACCCACCCTTCTCAAACTCTTCCAAAATACTGCAGAGGAAGGAACAATCCCATCTCATTCTATGAGGCCGCCATCAGCCTGATACCAAAACCAGAGAAAGATACTACAAAAAAAGAAAATTATAGACCAATATCACTGATGAATATAAATGCAAAAATCCTCAACAAAATACTAGCAACCACAGTCCAACAACACATTAAAAAGATCATATACCATGAAAAAGTGGGATTTATCCCAGGGATGCAAGGATTCTACAATATATGCAAATCAATCAAAGTGATACACCATATTAGAAATTGAAGAATAAAAACCATATGATCACCTCAACAAACGCAGAAAAAGCTTTGGACAAAATTCAACACCCATTTATGATAAAAACTCTCCAGAAAGTGGGCAAGAGGGAAACTACTTCAACATAATAAAGGCCATATACAACAAACCCACAGCAAACATCATTCTCAATGGTGAAAAACTGAAAGCATTTCCTCTAACATCAGGAAGAAGAAAAGGATGTCCACTCTCACCACTATTATTCCACATGGTTTTGGAAGTCCTAGCCAGAGCAAGCAGAGAAGAAAAAGAAATAAAGGAATACAAATTTGAAAAGAAAAAGTAGAACTGTCACTGTTTGCAGATGACATGATACTATACATAGACAATCCTTAAAATGCCACCAGAAAACTACTAGTGCTAATCAATGAATTTGGTAAAGTTGCAGGATACAAAATTAATGCACAGAAATCTCTTGCATTCCTATACACTAATAATTAAATATCTGAAAGAGAAATTAAGCAAACACTCTCATCTACCATTGCAACAAAAAGAATAAAATACCTAGGAATAAACCTACCTATGGAGACAAAAGACCTGTATGCAGAAAACTATAAGATACTTATGAAATTAATTAGAGATGATACCAACAGATAGAGAGATATACATTGTTCTTGGATTGGAAGAATCAATATTGTGAAAATGACTATACTACCTAAAGCAATCCACAAATTCAATGCAATCCCTATCAAATTACCAAGGGCATATTTTACAGAACTAGAACAAAAAATCTTAAAATTTGTATGGAGACACAAAACCCCGAATAGCCAAAGCAGTCTTGAGGGAAAAAAAAGGAGTGGGAGGAATCAGACTCCCTGACTTCAGACTCTATTACAAAGCTACAGTAATCAAGGCAATATGGGACTGGCACAAAAACAGAAATATAGATCAATGGAACAAGATGGAAAACCCAGAGATAAACCCATGCACCTATGGTCAACCAATCTATGACAAAGGAGGCAAGGATATACAATGGAGAACAGACCATCTCTTCAATAAGTGGTGCTGGGAAAACTGGACAGCTACATGTAAAAGAATGAAATTAGAACACTCCTTAACACCATACACAAAAATAAACTCAAAATGGATTTGAGACCTAAATTTAAGACTGGACAATATAAAACTCTTAGAGCAAAACATAGGAAGAACACTCATTGACCTTTGACATAAATCACACCAAGATATTTTTTGATCCACCTCCTAGAGTAATGGAAATAAAAACAAAACTAAACAAATGGGACCTAAGGAAACTTCAAAGCTTTTGTACAACAAAGGATACCATAAACAAGACGAAAAGAGAACCCTCAGAATGGGAGAAAATATTTGCAAATGAGTCAAAGGACAAAGGATTAATCTCCAAAATATATAAACAGCTCATGCAGCTCAACATTAAAGTAACAAACAACCCAATCCAAAAATGGGCAGAAGACCTAAGTAGACATTTCTCTAAAGAAGACATACAGATGGCCAAGAAGCACATGAAAACCTGCTCAACATCAGCAATTATTAGAGCAATGCAATCACAACTATAATGAGGTATCACCTCACACCAGTTAGAATGGGCATCATCAGAAAATCTACAAACAACAAATGCTGGAGAGGGAGTGGAGAAAAGGGAACACTCTTGCACTGTTGGTGGGAATGTAAATTGATACAGTCACTATGGAGAACAGTATGGAGGTTCCTTAAAAAACGAAAAATAGAATTACCATATGATCCAGCAATCTCACTACTGGGCAGATACCCAGAAAACCATCCAGAAAACCATAATTCAAAAAGACACATGCACCCCAATGTTCATTGCAGCACTATTTACAATAGCCAGGTCATGGAAGCAACCTAAATGTCCATCAACAGATGAATGGATAAAGGATATGTGGTATATATATATATATATATATATATATACAATGGAATATTACTCAGCCACAAAAAGGAACGAAATTGGGTCATTTGTTGAGACGTGGATGGATCTAGAGTGTGTCATACAGAGTGAAGTAAGTCAGAAAGAGGTAAACAAATATCGTATATGAACACATGTAAGTGGAACATAGAAAAATAGTACAGATGAACCAGTTTGCAGGGCATAAGTTGAGACACAGATGTAGAGAACAAACATATGGACACCAGGGGGGAAATCCGTGGGGGGTGGGGATGGTGGTGTGATGAATTGGGCGATTGGGATTGACATGTATACACTGATGTGTATAAAATTGATGACTAATAAGAACCTGTTGTAAAAAAAATAAATTAAATTTAAAAAAACTAATACTTAACTTTCTTTGGGTTATTTGTATGGAAATATGTTAATGTAAATGTTTCAGACATTGCATGAAATTCTTAAAAATCTTTTATATTTTGGTAATGTTATGTCATAATTCTAGTTATTATTTTAAAATGTATATCTCAGAAATAACTAAATTTCCTTGTCAATTGCAGTATTATGAGCTTTCATCAAATGTTTAACCATGGTCATTTTTAAGTCCTTTGTCATTTACAGACAGTTCTGGGTGTACTCTGATGCTTTTGCAAAGTGTTCCTATAAAAGGGTTTCATCTTCATGTAATTCATGGAGAAGACTCTGACAAGTACAGGTTTCTGGTAACTGACTATACTGCTGAACTGAATGAATAAGCATTTTCCGAACTCTAATAGAAAACTGATGAATTCATAAAAGTGCTAACAAAAAATCAAGATAAAAAAATTAATTACATGGGACTGAGTGAACTGATGAGGATCATTATAATTCTACTGACTTTCTGTTTGAATAAAAAAAAGTGGATCAATGCAATTCTTCTCAAAATGTGAACTGCCCTCTTTGAAAAACTTGGAAGATGATCTTCAATTTGCCATGGATGCAAGCGACCCAGACTAGCCAAAGCAATCTCTAAAAGGTAGGACAACGTTGGAGGACTCACAATTACAATTTCACTTTACTACAAAGTTGCAGGAATCAGTAGAGTGTGGTACTGGCATAAAGACAGACATATAGATCAATAGAATAAAATTGTGAATCCAGAAATACACCTTTCCATTTATGGCCAATTAATTTTTATAAGGGTCCCAAAGTAAGTCAATGCAAAAAAATAGTCTTTTTTAAAAACATTGCTGGTCTAATTGAGTATCTACATGCATAAGAATTAAGTTGGACCCCAACCTCATACAATTTACAGACATTAACTCAAAATAGGTCATAGAATTAAATGTATTAAGAACTAAAGCTAGAAAACTCTTGTAAGTAAACATAGGTTTAAATCTGTGACCTTGTATTAGGCAAAGGTTTCCTACATAAAACACCAAAAGAACCAGCAAGAAAAAAACAGATAAATTACACTTCATTAAAATTTTTGTGCTACAAAGGTCACCACTAAAAAAGTATAAAAACCCACAGAATGAGAGTAATATTTGAAAATCAGGTACCTCCTAAGGGATTTGTATTCAGAATACTTAAAGAATTCTTACAACTCAACAGCAAAAAACCAACACAATTTAAAAATAGATGAAGAATTTCAAAAGATATTTCTCAATATACAAATGACCAATAAGCTAATGAAAAGATATTCAACATCATTAGTCATTAGAGAAATGCACATCAAAATCACAATGAGATATCAATTCATATACACTAGGATAGTTATAATAAAAAAGAAAGGATAATAACAACTGTTAGTTAGGATGTGGAATAATTAGAACCTTTGTCAAATGCTGGTAGAAATTTTAACTTATGCAGCCACTTTGGAAAACAGTTAAGCAACTCCTTAGAAAAGCTAAACATAAAGTTACCATTTGACCCAGCAGTTCTACTCCTATGTATATAACTAAGAGACTTGAAAACATATGTCTACACAAAAACATGCACAGGACTGTCATAGAAGCATTATTCATAATAGCCAGAAAGTGCAAAGAATCTAAATGTCCATCAATTGATAAATGGATAAATAAAAATGTGTCATATCCACACAGTAGAATAGCATTCAGCAAAAAAAGGAAGGAAATATTAACACATGCTACAACATGGATGACTTTGAAAACTTTATGCTAAGTGAAAGAAGTCAGATACAAAAAGCCGTGTTTTATATGATTCCATTTACATGAAATACACAGAGCAGGTAAATCCATACAGATAGAAAGCATATTGGTGGTTGCCAGAGGCTGGAGGTTGGAGAGAATAGAAAGAATGGATATGGGCTTTCTCTTTGGGGTGATAAAAATATTCTAAAGTTAGTGATGATGGTTGCGTAACTCTGTGAATATACATATAACTTTAAAAGGATGAATTTTATATGTGAATTATATCTCAACAAAGTATTATAGAACAAAAACCACATTCACAGAAAGACTGATAAGATGAAAAGGCAGAAGGCTATGTACCAGATGAAGTAACAAGATAAAACCCAGAAAAACAACTAAATGAAGGTGAGATAGGAAACCTTCCAGAAAAAGAATTCAGAATAAGGATACTGAAGATGATCCAAGACCTCAGAAAAAGAATGGAGGCAAAGATTGAGAAGATGCAAGAAATGTTTTAAAAAGATCTAGAAGAATTAAAGAACAAACACAGATGAACAATACAATAACTGAAAAGAAAAATACCCTAGAAGGAATCAATAGCAGAATAATTGAGGGAGAACGAGTAGGTGACCTGGAAGACAGAAAGGAGGAATTCACTGCTGCAGAACAGAATAAGAAAAAATAATGAAAAGAAATAAAGACAGCCTAAGAGACCTCTGAGACAACATTAAATGTAACAACATTCACATTATAGGGGTCCCAGAAGGAGAAGAGAGAGAGAAAGGACCAAAAAAAATATATGAAGAGATTATAGTCAAAAACTTCCATAACACGGGAAAGGAAATAGCCACCCAAGTCCAGGACGTGCAGAGAGTCCCATACAGGATAAACCCAAGGAGAAACATGTCAAGACACATAGTAATCAAATTGGAAAAACTTAAAGACACAGAAAAATTATTGAAAGCAGCAAGGGAAAAACAAAAAATAACATACAAGGGAACTCCCATAAGGTTTACAGCTGATTTCTCAGCAGAAACTCTACAAGCCAGAAGGGAGTGGCATGATATACTTAAACTGATGAAAGGGAAGAACCTACAAGCAATATTACTCTACCCAGCAAGGATCTCATTCAGATTTGAAGGAGAAATCAAAAGCTTTACAGAGAAGCAAAAGCTAAGAGAATTCAGCATCACCAAACCAGATCTACAACAAATGCTAAAGGAATTTCTCAAAGTGGGAAACACAAGAGAAGAAAAGGACCTACAAAAACAAACCCAAAACAATTAAGAAAATGGTAATAGGAACATACATGTCAATAATTACCTTAAACGTGAATGGATTAAATGCTCCAACCAGAAGACACAGGCTCACTGAATAGATGCAGAAACAAGACCCATCTATATGCTGTCTACAAGAGACCCACTTCAGAACTAGGGACACATACAGACTGAAAGTGAGGGGATGGAAAAAGATATTACATGCAAATGGAAATCAAAAGAAAGCTGGAGTAGCAATACTCATATCACATAAAATAGACTTTAAAATAAAGAATGTTACAAGAGACCTGGAAGGACACTACGTACTGATCAAGGGATCATCCAAGAAGATATAACAATTATAAATATATATGCACCCAACATTGGAGCACCTCAATATAAAAGGCAACTGCTAACAGTTATAAAAGAGGAAACTAACAGTAACACAATAATAGTGGGAGATTTTAACACCTCAGTTACACCAATGGACAGACCATCCAAACAGAAAATTAATAAGGAAACACAAGCTTTAAATGACACAATAGACCAGAGAGATTTAATTGATATTTATAGGACATTCCATCTGAAAAGATCAGATTACACTTTTTTCTCAAGTGCACACGGGACATTCTCCAGGATACATCCCATCTTTGGCCACAGATCAAGCCTCAGTAAATTTAAGAAAATTGAAATCATATCAAGCATCTTTTCTGACCACAACAGTATGAGTTTAGAAATCAATTACATGGAAAAAAACATAAAAAACACAAACACATGGAGGCTAAAGTGTACATTAATAAATAACCAAGAGATCACTGAAGAAATCAAAGAGGAAAACAAAAAATACCTAGAGAGGGCTTCCCTGGTGGTGCAGTGGTTGAGAGTCCGCCTGCCAATGCAGAGGACATGGGCTCGTGCCCTGTTCCGGGAAGATCACACATGCCACAGAGCGGCTGGGCCCGTGAGCCTGGCCACTGAGCCTACACGTCCGGAGCCTGTGCTCCACAACAGGAGAGGCCACAACAGTGAGAGGCCCGTGTACCACAAAAAAAATAAAATAAAATAAAAAAATACCTAGAGACAAATGACAATGAAAACATGACAATCCAAAACCTATGGGATGCAGCAAAAGCAGTTCTAAGAGGGAAGTTTATACCTATATGAAGAAAAATCTCAAATGAACAATCTAACGTTACACCTAAAGGGACTAGAGAAAGAAGAACAAACAAAACCCAAAGTTAGCAGAAGGAAAGAAATCATAAAGATCAGAGCTGAAATAAATGAAATAGAAACAAAGAAAACAATACCAAAGAACAATAAAACTAAAGGCTCATTTTTGAAAATATAAACAAAATAGATAACCCAGTCGCCAGACTCATCAAGAAAAAGAGGGAGAGGACTCAACTTAATAATATTAGAAATAAAAAAGAAGTTACCACACACACCACAGAAATACTAAGCATCCTAAGAGACCACTACAAGCAACTCTATGCCAATAAAATGGACAACCTGGAAGAAATGGACAAATTCTTAGAAACGTATAACCTTCCAAGACTGAACCAGGAAGAAACAGAAAATATGAACAGACAGATAACAAGTAATGAAATTGAAACTGTGATTGAAAATCTTCCAACAAACAAAAGTCCAGGACCAGATGGCTTCACAGGTGAATTCTATCAAACATTTAGAGAAGAGCTAACACCCATCCTTCTCAAACTCTTCCAAAAAATTGCAGAGGAAGGAAAACTCCCAAACTCAATCTATGAGGCCACCATCACCCTGATACCAAAACCAGACAAAGATACTACAAAAAAAAACAAAATTACATACCAGTATCACTGATGAATAAAGATGTAAAAATCCTCAACAAAATACTAGCAAAAAGAATCCAACAACATATTAAAAGGATCATACACCATGATCAAGTGGGATTTGTCCCAGGGAGGCAAGAATTCTTCATTATATAAAAATCAATCATTGTAATACACCATATTAACAAATTGAAGAATAAAAACCATATGACCATCTCAATAGATGCAGAGAAGTTTTTGACAAAATTCAACACCCATGGGCTTCCCTGGTGGCGCAGTGGTTGAGAGTCCGCCTGCCGATGCAGGGGACACAGGTTCGTGCTCCGGTCTGGGAAGATCCCACATGCCACGGAGTGGCTAGGCCCATGAGCCATGGCTGCTGAGCCTGCGTGTCCAGAGCTTGTGCGCCACAACGGGAGAGGCCACAACAGTGAGAGGCCCATATACCACACACACAAAAAAACCAACACCCATTTATGATAAAAACTCTCCAGAAAGTGGACATAGAGGGAAGCTACTTCAACATAATAATGGCCATATACAACAAACCCACAGCAAACATCATCCTCAATGGTGAAAAACTGAAAGCATTTCCTCTAAGATCAGGAACAAGCCAAGGATGTCCACTCTCACCACTCTTATTCAACATAGTATTGGAAGTCCTAGCAACGGCAATCAGAGAAGAAAAAGGAATAAAGGAATACAAATTGGAAAACAATAAGTAAAACTGTCACTGCTTGCAGATGACATGATACTATACATAGACAATCCTAAAGGTGCCACCAGAAATCTACTAGAGCTAATCAGTGAATTTGGTAAAGTTGCAGGATACAAAATTAATGCACAGAAATCACTTGCATTCCTATACATTAATGATGAAAAATCTGAAAGAGAAGTTAAGGAAACACTCTCAGTTACCATTGCAACAAAAAGAATAAAATACCTAGGAATAAACCTCCCTAAGGAGACAAAAGACCTATATGCAGAAAATTATAAGACACTGATGAAAAACTTAAAGATGATACCAACAGATAGAGAGATATACCATGTTCTTGGATTGGAGGAATCAATATTGTGAAAATGACTATATGACCCAAAGCAATCTACAGATTCAATGCAATTCCTATCAAATTATCAAGGGCAATTTTTACAGAACTAGAATAAAAAATCTTAAAATTTGTATGGAGACACAAAAGACCCTGAATAGCCAAAACAGTCTTGAGGGGAAAATAACTGAGCTGGAGGAATCAGACTCCCTGACTTCAGACTATACTACAAAGCTACAGTAATCAAGGTAATATGGGACTGGCACAAAAACAGAAATATAGATCAATGGAACAAGATAGAGAGCCCAGAGATAAACCCATGCACCTATGGTCAACTAATCTATGACAAAGGAGGCAAGGATATACAATGGAGAACAGACCATCTCTTCAATAAGTGGTGCTGGGAAAACTGGACAGTTACATGTAAAAGAATGAAATTAGAACACTCCCTAACACCATACACAAAAATAAACTCAAAATGGATTTGAGACCTAAATTTAAGACTGGACACTATAAAACTCTTAGAGCAAAACATAGGAAGAACACTCTTTGACCTTTGACATAAATCACACCAAGATATTTTTTGATCCACCTCCTAGAGTAATGGAAATAAAAACAAAACTAAACAAATGGGACCTAAGGAAACTTCAAAGCTTTTGCACAGCAAAGGATACCATAGACAAGACGAAAAGAGAACCCTCAGAATGGGAGAAAATATTTGCAAATGAGTCAACGGACCAAGGATTAATCTCCAAAATATAAAAACAGCTCATGCAGCTCAACATTAAAGTAACAAACAACCCAATCCAAAAATGGGCAGAAGACCTAAGTAGACATTTCTCTAAAGAAGACATACAGATGGCCAAGAAGCACATGAAAACCTGCTCAACATCAGCAATTATTAGAGCAATGCAAATCAAAACTATAATGAGGTATCACCTCACACCAGTTAGAATGGGCATCATCAGAAAATCTACAAACAACAAATGCTGGAGAGGGAGTGGAGAAAAGGGAACACTCTTGCACTGTTGGTGGGAATGTAAATTGATACAGTCACTATGGAGTACAGTATGGAGGTTCCTTAAAAAATGAAAAATAGAATTACCATATGATCCAGCAATCCCACTACTGGGCATATACCCAGAGAAAACCATAATTCAAAAAGACACATGAACCCCAATGTTCATTTCATCACTACTTAAAGTATCCAGGTCATGGAAGCAACCTAAATGCCCATCAACAGACGAATGGATAAAGAAGTTGTGGTACAGATATACAATGGAATATTACTCAGCCATATAAAGGGACGAAATTGGGTCATCTGTAGAGACGTGGATGCATCTAGAGACTGTCATACAGAGTGAAGTAAATCAGAAAGAGAAAAACAAATATTGTATATTAACAAATGTGTGTGGAACCTAGAAAATGGTACAGATGAACCAGTTTTCAGGGCAGAAATTGAGACACAGATGTAGAGAACAAACGTATGGACACCAAGGGGGGGAAGCAGCAGGGAGTGGGGGTATGGTGTGATGAATTGGAAGATTGGGATTGACATGCATACACTGATGTGTATAAAATGGATGACTAATAAGAAACTGCTGTATAAAAAAATTAATAAAATAAAATTAAAAAAAAAGAAAATAGTTTCAGATTTTTGTGATGACATATGGCCCTGTAATTCTGGATTCTGTAATAAAGCAGTTTGACTTCTGTCCTATTCATTTGGATAATGCTCTACCATCTAGGAGACTAAAGTGTGTCTTAAAAATAGGACAGGCTTCAGCTTGTGTATATGTTAGACTTGGGGAAAAAATATATATATTAAAAAAATATTTTAATACATAAATAAGTAACAGCTGAGTTCTCCCAAAATAAATGTCCTAAGTTATCAGCTAAGAGGCAAAGAAGCTGGGAAATACACTAGTCTTATTCTAAGCCCACATTACTAACCATTTTATTATGCATAGCCATTTCTTTTTTTAAAATTGGGGTAGAGTTGCTTTATAATGCTGTGTCAGTTTCTGCTGTACAACGAAGCGAATCAGCTATATGTATACATATATCCCCTCCCTCATGGATCTCCATCCCAACCCCCCATCCCACCCCTCTATGTTACCACAGAGCACCAAGCTGAGCTCTGTGTGCTGTACAGCAGGTTCCCGCTAGCTATCTATTTTACACGTTAGTGTATATATGTCAATTCTAATCTCCCAGTTCATCCCACCCCTCTTCTGCTCCCGTGTCATAGCCATTTCTAAATAGGAAATTGGAAAAGATCACCAAAAAGCTGTACTCCATCCCTCAAATTCCTCTATTTGATAATTTAGTGCAGGGAGATTTTGTAAGTTTATATCTTATTATTATAGAACAATTTCGTATGACGAATAACAGACCCCAGTGACTTTAATGTGAAATCAGAAAAAAAGAGCTAACTCTCCAAACACTCAGCATGAGGATCACGACTCCAGTGCGCATAAGCAAGTAGTTCTCAACTTAAATATATAGAGAGATATTCCCTTCAGTATTTAAGATTGTCCATTATTGACCCGGTTTCTCTGTCAGTGCCTTTATTACCCAAACCCCGCTTTTCAATACTCTGCATGTTACCAGCCTTAGCAAACAAAATCCCCATCATCAAACACTTCTACATTCTGCCTCATAAAGGTATCTCCAAGAATCCAAAAGGACTGATCGTGTTCCATAATCAAGTCAATCAACAGGTCAAGAAGTAGAAACTGAGTTATCTAATCAGTGTTTCCCAGATGTTAAATTTGTAAGGCACAGATTTCTACAGAACAGAAAACACAGGTAGGAACAATATTGATGAATAGGGGAGGACATTCAAATATTCACAGGCCTTTGCCAGATATTTATTACATATTTATTACACTCAGTATACTGAGGAATCACAGGTGTTTCAGTTCTTAGAATAAAGCAAACCTAGAAACATTAATTTTCAGAGCTTGAAGAGATCTTAGAAATCATTTAAATCAACCTCCTTATTTTATGGGGTAGAATACTGCAGAGTAAGAAGAAAACAGATATGATTACTTCACACAGTGAGCTGCAGATATGGAACTTGAAGGCAGGTTTCTTGATTCATGGACGAGTCGTCCCTTGGCAGATTTAAGTTCACCTCTTCAGAGCAACTGCAAATTGTTTGAAAAAGTTGTCCCATCTTTTTTAACAAGACAAAGTGTGCAACCTATAGGTAAAGTCCATATAAAGATGTTTAAATTACTCCCCTAAGTTTCTCAAAGACAACCCCAGCACCATGAAATCTATTTTCTATTTCGTCTCAGATTATTCCTTTGGTTTAATACTATGCAGGTAGGTTAACTGTCTCAAAGACTTGACTTATTAGAAGACAGTAAGTGTCACTTAGTAATGTCCTTTACCTAGAAACCAAGAATTCAACCATATAGATGACTCAAGAGAATAGTTTCCTCACGACTATTCCATCCTACTTTTTTCTTCTGCACCTCTCTGATGTTTTAAATGCCTTTAAATTTCCCTCTTGCCTTATTTCCATCTCTGCTCAAACATCCAAATATATAGCAGAAAGGGTAGGACCAAGACAGAGGGTTGGAGACGGATATTTTGTTCCCTTTGCTCACCACGAAGAATCTCCCTATTCTCAGCACCCAAAATATATAAACAAGATTTCCTCACTGCCTGCTCTATTAGTTCCATCCTCATTTATTTGAGGCTCTCAGTACATTGTAGAGAGATACAGTCCTCTCACAATTTTTCATGAAATAAAAATCTGGTAATGGTGGTGGGAAGGATTGACATTCTGATCATCTATTATAACAGTAGTATTTTGTTTTTTTTTTTATTTTAAACAAACTGCAGTTTGGAAAAGCAATGTATTTTGTTTATCATGTCAAGTTCTTATGAATGTATTTGAGTTGGATTTCATCCAAAATCTATAACTCACCATGTAATGCATAATTTTGCTGTCATATGGCTTCAAATTTTAACACTTATTTTGCCAAAAAAACATAGGTATGAATATGAAAGAGGCCCCCTCTGAGATTTATTGCTTAGTACCCCACTAGTTCCCCAGTCTTTCATTGTCAAAGCTCAACCATCCATTATTTACCAAGCAGATTTTGTTGCCCTTTGTTTATGCACGGATTCACTTAAAAATCACTTTCTGAAAGATGTATAAGTTAATTTATTTTAATTGTTGTTAATTGTTTTGAATCCTTTAATATTAAATGCCATAAGCTGTCCTGGATAAAAGATTTTCATAGCAAAAATAAATGTAGACAATTCTACAGTTCCCTTAAAATGGCCATAGTTGTAGATATTAACAGTGAAATTTTTTATTGTCATTTCAATTTTATATTAAAGAAAACGCCTTCCCCTCACATTTTGCTTCAAAATTCTTTGCTTCAGGTATATAAAGGTCATTAGTGAAAGAAAATGGGTACTTTTTTAAACCTAAGAACTATTAAATTTTAAATAACTCAAAAATTCAGCATTTTCTGGGTTAAATTAGTGCACTACTTCAGTATCTGCAATTCAAATAAGTCCTCTGAGAAATTGGCTTCCATAACCAGTGACGTGCTGCTGAACTGAACAGATCTCCAAAATATCCTAACAGATTTCTTTCTTTCATTGTAGAATTGTTTCCATCTGGTGCTTAGATATTAAACCTGGAATATGTAAAGTCTCTCCCCTCTCACCCTGTTTGACTCCCAAATGCTGACAAATAATTTGCATTGTCAATGAATTGAGGATTAAAATTTTGAATTTAACTGCTTAGTTGTAGGATGCACAATTTAAAATGATATAAAGTAGTGGATTTTTCTCGTAATTTTGAGAAGTGGAGACTTGAAACATTTGTTGTTTGTAAATATTCTAATTCAAACGTGTTTATCTTGAAAAGAATAAAACTTTTCTTAATTTTTCCCAAGTTCAGGATATTGAAACATGAATTTATGAACAGTCTTGGAGGTCGGCTTTTGTGAGTATGCATATATTTATAACTGAATGTGAGCATCTAAATAGAAATGTATGTGTATAATTAGGTAGATAAGCAGATAGATATTTAGATGTATACCTGTAGAAGTTTCTAAGATCCTAGGTCATTGACAATGATTTCTTCATAGGAAGTTTAAAGATCCTTTGCGGGAATAGAAAATGTCTGACTTTTAAGACTGGCAACATTTTTCATAGCATCTTAATTGGAAAGCAGAGACTTACTTCTAAGAAACATAATTGCTTCCAGAAATGTTTAAACCACTAGGGGAATGTTTATATTAAGTGAGCAATAGTGGAAAGGAGTGGATAAACCAATTCTATGCACATTGCAGTGTAAAAGTCTGGAGCACACACATGGAGATTTATAAGGAAGCCATGTGCAGGACACAATCATTACGTTCAATCTTTCTTCTTGTCATGAGTGTTGAAACTTCTACCCACCTCTCTTAGCCTAGCAGTGGATCTCACACACCTTCCAGAGCAAATAGTCATCCAGCAATCTTGTTCAAATCTTCACATATCATGCCTGTCCTCCTCTCACCAGTCTTTTCTTTTTGATGTCTCATCATACTTTCTTCACATTGTCTCTTATTTAATTGCTTCTTTTGATCTCTTTCTCTTAAATTTGATCTGTCTTGATCTTCTGGAATATTCTTTGATGCTCTGAAGTAAAACTATGCATTTTTCCAATTCATGTCCATTTCATGGCTTGTGAAAAATAACTGTAAGTGCTTCCCTGGTGGTGCAGTGGTTAAGAATCCGCCTGCCAATGCAGGGGACACGGGTTCAAGCCCTGGTCTGGGAAGATCCCACATGCCACAGAGCAACTAAGCCTGTGCACCACAACTACTGTGCCTGCGTGCCGCAACTACTGAAGCCTGTATGCTTACATCCCGTACTCTGCAACAAGTGAAGCCACCTCAATGAGAAGCCCACGCACCACAATGAAGAGTAGCCCCCGCTCGCTGCAACTAGAAAAAGCCTGCGTGCAGCAACAAAGACCCAATGCAGCTAAAATAAAATAAATATATTTTTAAAAATAATAACTGTGAGTTTCTACATAGCACATGAGACTCCTTACTATCTCTGTTCAGTGTGCTCACATTTAACTTTTAAAAAAAATAGTTTGAGTGACTCGCAGGAAGCGAATTGACACAACTTTCAGGAGGACAGTTAAGAATGTTTTGCTGATAAGCATATAATCACTTAGCTGATTCTAATAAACATTTGTGGGAATCGTTCAAAGCATGTTAGTTCAGCTAGATCTCAGCAGGACCCATCATCTTGACCCCAAAATCTCCAAACAAAAAGATTCATTAAAATCAGTGAGAATTTTCCATAAAGCTTCAAGATGTCATGGAATGAATTTTTATAGTTGCCTGCCATGCAAAATATTATAGTATAAATTTGGAGCTAATATTGGAACTAGACTAATCTTCTAGGACAGGCATTCTCAAAATATTGTATATGCCTTAAACTAAAATCTGAGAAAGACCCAAAACACCCATTGCAGTTGGCAACATGTGACTATCACAGAAAATCACAATGTGTTCTGGCTAAAAGCAGCAAAAGCAAAATATCTGTGCTAGGAGGTGACTGATGTGATTGCTTTGTATTTTTTCATCCATTCAGAACACAGAAAGAAAGGAAAATTTAATTTCATCTGATGAAGACCTGCATTTTCTTTTGTCTCCTTTTCCCTTCCTCTCTCCTATCTGCCCTCCACTCTACACAATCCCTTGAAGTTCCTGCATTTGTATCGTAGCAGCACAAACACAGAGAAAAGGTGGGGTCTGATATTTCAGGTGGTCTTAGCAAAGCTTAAGTCTTTGGCTAACCTCTCTTTAGATTGGTAAGCAATCAAGAATTTCCAATATTAGTGAGAGTCACTTTGAAAAGCTGTACATGCATGTCAGGTTGCATGTCAATATATTTGCTCTGATTATAACACAAAAACTGAACAGGGTCTCATCAGCCAAAGCAACATTTCTCCCAAACTAAAACATATCCTTTCATAAGTTATGGTTCTTATTTGGTTTCAGTGTTCGTTTATTTCAGTTTATTGCTTGACATCTCCCACTAGTTGAGCCAGGAAACTCATGGCAGTGGCTTAAAAAAAAAATAAATCCATCCCCACATTTATGTTTCAATTTGTTCTGATTCTTTACTCTCTTACACTCACAAAGTTTCATGGGATAAGTGCTCAAAAAAAGTATTTGCTCTCTGTAACTAAGTATAGTTTTAGAAACCATACATAAAATCTCCCTTGCAGCTTCTCCTTTCTATTATAAAATTATATTAGATTCAGATTTGTTTTGAAGGGCCAGTTTTATTTTTTTAATTAAAGGGAGACATAAAATGTCCTTTTTCCTAAATCAGACTCACAAAGAATGAAGGAGTTATTTCTCCCAGTAATGACTTAACAAATGAGAGTTAAGTTCCCTGAATTAGGGTGAAGATTAGGGGGAAAAAATCATTTGCGCAGTAAACATACAGAATCGTGGAATTTGGAAGGACCTATCTTTTTGGTACTTGGCAACACATAGTAAAAATATCCACAAGGGAAAAAATGCCAACATCATTTCAACGAAAATAGCCAAACTGCTGCCAGATGATAAAATAGCAAATTCATCTAGGCTCATTGATGCATGTCTGGACTTTCCAAATGAAACTTTACATCAAAGGAAAGTTTGAGCACTTTCCTATAAGATCAATCAAAACTAAACTACAGTTGATACAGGTTTTAGGAGTTACAAATTTCCACTATTCTAATCTCTCTATCTCTTAGAAGCAATCTTATTTTGTTTGATTGCAGTTGAGTCAGAAACAAGAAAAGGAATATTTTAAATGGAGAATTTGTAACACATTACTGGTTTCCTTTCTTAAGCGGCTTTCCCTACAAAGACTGCCAAAACTTTGTAAACTTGATTGGACTGGAACTGGAAAATGTAAACAACACTGCAAAATAATGATGGGAACATTTTATCCAGGTTAGCACAAATGGATAAGCTTTGTTTTTGAATGAAAAATTCCATGGAAACTGATGCACAGAGAAGGGAGCATTTCAAGCTCACACTAGAAAGGTCATTGGCAGAAACCACTTACATAGTATTTAGTGTATCTGTCCTGGAACAAAATCGGGCTAAATTGATTGAGCAGGGTTTTGAGCTTACAAAGAATAAATCCAGGTATTACAGATTAATGTTTAAAGAACTATAAGCTATTTATTTTCAACATTGTCCTTATATTCATTTAGTTCTTGAATAGAACAACTCCATTAAGCCCAACAATCTTCAAAGTGATAATGCACAGGAAAGCCCCAAATAATCAATCTTTAAATGTGCTTCCATTTCAGAAGAATGTGAGAATTAGGTTTCTCCAGAAAGTGAGAAACCTAATTTCAATGATGATGACTTTTCCTTACTTTCAATTGAGAAAGGGGCAAAGAACTAACCTTTTATTTAAAGTTTTACAAGTCTATTTATTGAGAATATCTTTTTATCCTGAGAATATTTAGTATAGTGCTAATAGTTAATATTTACTAACATTGACTCTGTCCTAAGATGGCAGATTGAGCACATGCATCTAACTGCAATATTTTCTGAATGCCTACTAAAAATACAATAAAGTATTTTTTAAAAGCACTTTATTGAGGTATGATTGACATACAAAAAGCTGCACATATTTAATGTATATAACTTCAAGAGTTTGAAGATGAGCATATACCCATGAAATCATCACCATAATCAATCTCATAAACGTACCAATTACCTCTGAAAGTTTCCTCCCACCCTATTTATTCATTATTTATTTATTTATTTATTTGTGTTTGTGTGTGTATGTGTGTGTGATAAGATGACTTAATATCAGAGAAATGCAAATCAAAACCAGAATGAGTTATCACCTTACACTCATTAGATTGACTATTATCAAAATAAAAGATAACAAGTATTGGTGAGGTTGTGAAGAAAAGGGAACATTTGTACACTGTTGATGGGACTGTAAATTGGTACAGCCTCTATGGAAACCAACACTGAATTTCTTCTGAAAAGTTAAAAATAGGACTACTATATGATCCATCAATTTCACTTCTGTGCATATGTCCAATGGAAACATAAGCACTATCTCCAAGAGCTATCTGCACTCCCATGTTCATTGCAGCATTATTCACAGTAGTCAAGATATGGAAGCAACCCAAGTATCCATTAATATATGAATGGATAAAGAAAATGTGATATATTTATACAATGGAGTATAATTCTGCATTAAAGCAGAAGGAAATCCTGCAATTTGTGATAATATGGATGAACCTTGAGGACATTATGTTAAGTGAAATAAGCCAGACAGAAGACGACAAATACTGCATGATTTCACCTATATGTAGAATCTAAAATAGTCAAACTGATGTAAGCAGAGAGTAGAATGTGGTTACGAGGGACTGGGGTTGGAGGGAACTGGGGAGATGTTGGCGAAGGGTACAAACTTTCAGTTATAATATGAATAATTTCTGGAGACCTAGTGTATAGCATGGAGACTATAGTTAGTAATGGTAATTTAAAATTTGCTGAGAGTTCACACCAAAATAAAATTTTAGGGTTACTATACAAGGTGATGGATTAATTAATTTCCTTGATTATGGTAATCATTTCACAGTGTATTTGTATATCAAAAACATCACAGTGTACACCTTAAATATATATATACAATTTGTATGGGTCAATAATACCTCAGTAAAGTTGAAAAATTACCAGGCATGCAAAAAGCAGGAAAATATGATTCAATGAGACAATAGATCGTTCAATATAATGAATCCGACCCAAATCAAACTTCCAGAGCTTAAAAAAATACATTGCTCAAGGTGAAAATTCTCTGAATGAGATTAATGGTGATTAGAAATTGAAGAAGAAAAAAATAGTGAACTTAAAGATATCACAATAGAAACCATCAAAATGAAACATGGAGAGAAAAAGGAAATGAAACCCTCCCAAATCATGAACGTAGCATCAGTGAGCTGTGAGACTTCCGGCAACCCAAGATATGTGTACTTACAGTTTCCCATGCAGAGGAGAAAGAGAAACCTCCAAAACTTTCTAAATTTGATGAAAACTATAAACCTCCAGTCCAAAAAGTTCAATAAACCCTAGCACAGGAAACATGAAAAACACTACACCAGAGCACATCATAATAAAATTACTCAAAACAAGTGATAAAGAGAAAGTCTTAAAAGCAGCCAAAGAAAAAAAGACATGCAATATACAGATTTAAAAAACATAAAAATGACAGTAGATTTCCTGTTGGAAACAATGCAAGAGGGAAGACACTGGAGCAATATGTCCAAACTACTGAAGGGGAAATAAAACCGTCTACCTAGAACACTGTACCCATAGGAAAAGTTTTTGGAAAATAAAGTCAAAATAGAGATTTTTTTTCAGACATACAAAGGCCATAAGAATACAGTCACAAAAAATTAAATTGAAAATTTCTCCAATATTTGAAAACTAAAAAACATGCTTTTAAATAATACATGGGTCTAAAAAAAGAAGTCAAAAGACAAATTAGAATGTTTTTTTGAACAGAATGAAAATAAAAACACAATTCTTAATTGGTTAAATTGCTCCCCCCTCAAAAAAATGTATGTTCAAGTTCTAAACCTCCAGGGTTATTACAGGTATAATTAGTTAAGATGAGGTAATACTGGATAAGGTGGGCCCTTAATCCAATATGACTGGTATCCTTACAAGAAGAGAAGAGACACACAGGAAGAACATCACATGATGACAGAGGCAGAGATTGGAGTGATGCACCTCCAAGCGAAGGTATAGTAAGGATTACAGCCACTATCACAGGCTAGGAAGGGGCAAGGAAGGATTCTACCCAGAGTCTCAGAGGAAGCATGGCCCTGCTGACACATTGATTTGAAACTTCTAGCCTCCAGAACTATGAGAGAATAAATTTCTGTTGCTTAAAGCTACCCACATTATGGTGCTTTTTTATGACAGCCCCAGGAAATTAATACAACATATCAAAATGTGTGGGATGCCATGAAAATAGTACTTAGGAAGAAATTTAAAGCACTTAATACTTATACTGGAAAATAAGAATAATCTCAATTTGATGAAAATAAGAATAATCTCAATTTGATGACACCAACTTCCAAAGGAAAAAGCAGAAAGAAATAAAACAAATATCACAGCAGAAATCAATTATCTAGAAATCAGAAAAATTTTTAAATCAATGAAACCAAAAACTGGTTCTTTGAGAATATCAATAAAATTGACATACTTCTCACCAGACTGATGAAAAAAGATAAAAGAAAAATGACAGTTGCCAATATTAGGAATGAGAGAGGTAACATCACTGTAGATTCTATGAATATCTAAAAGATGGGGCTTCCCTGGTGGCGCAGTGGTTGGGGGTCCGCCTGCCGATGCAGGGGACATGGGTTCATGCCCCGGTCCGGGAAGATCCCACATGCCGCGGAGCAGCTGGGCCCGTGAGCCATGGCCGCTGAGCCTGCGCGTCCGGAGCCTGTGCTCCGCAACGGGAGAGGCCACAACAGTGAGAGGCCCACGTACCACAAAAAAAATAAAAATAAAAATAAAATAAAAAAAATAAAAGATGATAAGATAACACTGTGAAACATATTTGTATCAATAAATTCAGAGATTTATATGAAATGGAAAAATTCCTTGAAAGGTACAGTTATGAACACCCACTCAAGAAGAAACAGAAATATTATCTACTAAAATGTTTAATTGTAGTTAACTTTCCCATAAAAAAAATTCCAGGCACAAATAGTTTTACAGATCATTTCTTCCAGACATTTAAGGAAAACAATTCTATACATATGCTCCTAAAACATTAAAAAGAAATTAATAATCCCCCAATAATTCTATAATACCAGAATTACTCTGACATCAAAGCCAAAGACATTATAAGAAAATAAAACTAACCAGTATCACTCATTAACCTAGATTTTTTTAAATTCCTAATCAATTTTTAGAAAAAAAATGTCAGTATATACAGAGTATAATACACTGTGATCAAGTAGGGTTCATCCAAGAAATTTAAGGTTAGTTTAACATTTGAAAATCAATCAATCAATGTAATTCACCATATTAACAAACTGAGAAAGACAAAGCATATGTTCATTTCAATACATGGAAAAAAGAACATTTGAATCAATCCAACTTCTATTCCTAATAAAAACTTGCAGAAAACAAATAGAAGGTAACTTTCTCAACTCAATAGGGAGTATCTATGAAAAATCCACAACTAACATCATACTTAATGGTGGCAAACTGAATGCCATCCCTCTAAAACTAGAAACAAGACAAGGATGTCCACTCTCACCTATTCTACTCAATATTGTACTAGGGCTTCTATCCATGACAATTAGGCAAGAAAAAGAAACAAACCCCTTCCAGATTGGAAAGGAGGAAGAAAAACTACCTTTAATCATAGACAATGTGGTCATCTGTTTAGAAAATCCTTTGGATTACATACATGAAAACTTCTAGAACAAATAAGTGAATTTAGAAAATTATTAGGATACGAGCTTAATATAAAATGCCAATTGTATTTCTAAAGACTATCAACAAAAAATCTTCTCCTTTGGAGAAGAATGCAAGATAATAAATATATAATGAATGTGATAATCAGAAAAATTATTATTTTGCAACCCCAATATAATCATTTAATCAGGTGAGGATCAGCAATTGATGCTAAAACATGGTTTACAGTCTTATGTATCAATACATTTCATATATGTCACACTTTATTAAAGCTACTAACCTTCTTCATCTATTAATTTTATGTTTGATGATATTTATCACCATTTCCTTTGCATAAACTCAACCTGGTGAGCTTCTCTTGTAATGAGCAGCAGTTCTGATAAAGGTATGGTGAACTATAGTGTCATGGCAGCATTCTTCAGGGAAGGCTTTCTTTAATACCAATGAATAATCCTAGTAACAGTATACAGGTTATTTACAAGTCCTCCTCTAGTCTGTAAAATAACCTAGATCTCTATTTCAAGTCATTCTCACAAACAATAGAGATGCATAATCATGACTCAATTTTTAAAAAGATGCCTTTTTACTAGGTTTTCTAAGCATTTTGTGGTAATGACAAGGATAAATATAAAATCTACTTCAATTTCTATACATTTTATGAGATGATTTGAAGCAAAGAGAGTTGGTTATGTTTATTTTCCTTTCTCCTTGCAATTTGTGACAGCTCATTTCTCTTTTCTAAAGAAGCAAAAATAAAATAGAAAAAAATCTCAAACATTACTGACATGTTTTCAGCAGTAAAGTACGCAAGTTGAACATTTCACCTCTAGCAATTTCAGTATTATTTTATTTCAATTAGCTAGGGAACGACTGCTTTATATAGCTGCAGGTGTAAAAAGGAGTAAAATCCCTCCAGTGATTAAAGCTGCTGCAAGTATTCTAGTAGGAATTTTGAATGTACATCTTTTGCTTCTCCTGTCTTCTGTCTTCCTTTAAAGCATCAAAATACCAGGGGAAATTAAGTCAATTATGAAATGTTCTGTTGTACTTAGAATATTGCCTTTGTTTAAAAGAAAATTTAAGATTTACACTACTAGAAAGTTGTACTTGTTCTTATGAAAAGGCTGAAACTATCTGAGAAGCAAAACCAAAAAAACAAAGATCATATTAAATATTTTTGAATCTGAAAGTGGTGTGATGAATATTCTTAAGGAAATAAGGTAGACTTGAATGATTTTTTAAAGAAAACTATGAAAACAAAAAAAAAATTTATATTTCTCTTTCCTTTATTATTTTTAGTTTCACTAGAAATATATTTCTCAGTTCCTGCTTCCTATGTCTACCTAAGGCAGCTGAAAATTTCTTCCCACTTAAATCTAGGGAAATGTTGATTTATTCAGTGGTGTACTACTCCATTTCCACCCCAAATGGCCTAACACCAATTGGGTGCACTGCAATCCAATTTTGACAGGAAGTTAGCATCAGACTCCACATTTAAGAGCTCAGTCTTCCACAAGACTGCTCTCACTTTAGAGGCCAACTGCAAGTCTCAGAGGGTCTCCCAGGTCACCTGCACTTCTGACCAACTGGCTACCAATCCAGGAGGTCCCATGACCCACTTTAGGTTCAATAATTCACTAGAACAACTCACAGAACTCTGAAAACTGCTATACTTAGGAATATAGTTTTATTATAAAGGTACCTCCTGGTCTATTTATGTGTTCACCAACAAGAAAACTCCACAGGGCTCAGTGTCTAGAGTTTTTATTGGGTTTCTTTACATAGGTATGATTGATTAACTATTGACCACATGATTGAACCCAATCTCCAGCCCTTCTCTCCTCCCCCTGAGGACAGGCTGGTCCAAAGTCACAACCTTCTAATCATATGGTTGGTCTTTCCGGTGACCAGCCCCTTTTTGAAAGCTATTTAGGGGCCTACAGTGAATCAATCACCTAGTAAGCATAATAAATATTCTTGTTGCTCAGGAGATTCCAATGGGTTTAGGAGCTCCATGCCAGGAACACAGGACATAAAACAGGCAAATTATTTATTATGCCATGTATGCCTAGCTGATCCTGGTGCCGTTGAGCAGCCATGCAAGCTACTTCCACATTGCCTGTTGTCTAGGGTTCAATACTGGGAACGCTCCTATATCCCACCTATTCTGGGTTATCCCACCTATTCTGGGTTTGATGCTCACTGCATTTACTCAACTCCTTCCTGTTATTCACTAAATAGGCTGAATATTCTGTCATCATGCCCTAACCTCCACCTCTCCACCCTTGGCCCATATCTTTGATTCTACCAGATTACACCTCATCTCTCCTATCCACAAATTTTCTTCCATTTAATCAATTAAATAATGTCCTTGGATTAACATATTAATGCCTCGAGAGAACAAACTGCCTACAAGTAAACACCTTAGTGGAACTAAGATTTTACAGACAAAGAGGACAGACTTGTGGTTGCCAAGGGTGAAGGGCATGGGGGGAAGGAGGGACTGGGGGTTTGGGATTAGCAGATGCAAACTATTACATACATTTTTAACTGAATCTCTTTGCCATACACAGAAACTAACACAGCACTGTAAATCAACTGTACTTCAATAATATAAATTTTTGAAAAAGAACTAAGACTGTCTATATGAACATGACTACTATTGCAGGAAATGTTTGCCCAATAAGACAAAGTTACAGAAATACTAAAAATCCATTTATCCAAATAATCAACTCTTCAACAAGCCCCCTTTCAAAACAATAGATTGCTCATCAGAGTAAACAGCTCTTCCTGTGGACAATACATAATGCAAAAGGGCAAATTACTTGCTTATCAAATAACTGTTTAATTATCAAAACTTAATTCAACATCCTCACCTTTCTGTGATCACTAATTCTAAACTACTAGAGGATCCTTCAATCCCAATTAGCTCCCTGTTATTGAAAGACTCCCTAAAACCAGACCCTAAATTCTTATAAATATCCACCTTTGATCTCTCCTTTTCTAAGATACTAAAATTCTGTCAAGAAGGTGGTTTCCCTTACTGGAGAATAATAAACTTCATTTTATTTAATCAACATATTATTTCAGTGGTCCTTTTAGGAAGTTGGCCACCAATAGTAGCCACTGAAACTTTTTAAGATTCATATAAGGGTAGCCCTCCATTTAACCAGTTTGACCTAGTCTCACAGAAATGATTCTGATATGGGATGGTGATGATCATCTGGCTACTGCTATTTCTGGGAGTAATAAACTTTGACTCTGACCCAGGAGTCTTGCATCTTCTGACAGCATCCACAAAACTGTGGCAAGCTAATAACTTGCAAGCAGGGTAAAATCTTAGAATCTTCACGTTTCTTGACAACCTGTTATATTAGAAAATGGAAATAAAGGATTTCTAGATAATAACATGTAAATGATAATACTCTTAGGTGGCTCTTTTATATGAAAGAACAAAATGGAAAATGAAATTGACAAAAATCCATTAAGCTTCCTTCTGGTGAAGTTGGATATTTGATTTTAAGCAGTCCACAGAATGTCAAAGAAATAGTTGGTGACATAAATCAGACATTTTAAATGAATTTAAACCATTTGCAAGTGGAGATATAATACAAAAATGAACACAAATGATTGTTTTTCTAGAAAATATCTACCCCAATGAAAATAATATTGTTTATTTATTGTCTAGGTAGAAATGCCAGAAGTTTTCTTTTGACTTAATTATTTTAATTCTTAGGAAAGGTACTGGTAAGAAATTTTACCATTCAAGAATATGAGTTGGTTGAGGACAATAACCCTTCTTATCATATTTGTGTACCTTACAATATACAACAGTGTCCTGAATGTAATACATTTTCAATAAAGAAAAAAGGATGGGAGAAAAAGAAAACAAAACATGAGAAACTAAAGGCGAGATGGTGAAAAATGGAGAAGCATAAAAATAAAAGTAAGCTTATGAATAAATGAGAGAAGAAAGAAGAGGAGATGAAAGAGAAAAAAACATAAACAAGGTAAAGGTCATGAAGGAGAAGAAAGACAAAATAAAAGAATTATTTTTGAATCATACAACAGTAACATGGCAAGGAGTTCTCAAGACTTAGTCAAGTTTTGGCAGAAGCTATAGGGATTACAGAACTTCTGTTTAAAAAGTTAATAAAGTGAATCAAGTCACAAAAAGGGCATAAAGTAGCATTCTTTCATTTTTCTCATCTGAGGATGACTGCCTAAGGCACTGTTTTCTGTTGGCTCCCGAACCATAGCCAAGAGGTGCTGGAGCCAATTCACAGGTCACTGCAGGGTCCATAGCTGAGACAAGATCTATGTGCCTCATACCCAATACATGGGTGAGCGAGACTCCTCCCAAGTCCTTTGGCATGTGATTCTGATCTCACAGCTCCCACAAAGGCACTTTTCTACATGGATACATTGTTTTTGTTGGGGGAGTGGGAGGAACATGACAAAGAACATATTCAGCAGCTGTACTGGAGTTGTCACCCTCGAGAACACTCTATTTATTTTATTTTTATTGAAATATAGTTGATTTATAATATTGTGTTTCAGGTGTACAGCAAAGTGATTTAGTTGTTTTTTTTTAGTTTGCTTTTTTTAGTGATTTAGTTGTTTGTTTCAGATTATTACAAGATATTGAATATAGTTCCCTGTACTATACAGTAAATCCTTGTTGCTTATCTATCTTATGTACAGTAGTTTGTGTCTATTAATCCCAAACTCCTAATTTATCTCTCCCTCTCCTTCCCGCTTTGGTAACCATAAGTTTGTTTTCTATGTCTGTGGGTCTGTTTCTGTTTTGTAAATAGATTCATCTGTATTACTATTTAGATTCTACCTATAAGTGATATCATAATATTTGTCTTTCTCTGTCTGGCTTCACTAAGTATAATATTCTCTAGGTCCATTTGTGTTGCTGCAAGTGGCAGAATTTCATTCTTTTTTTATGGCTGAGTAACATTTCATTGTATATATATTCATATATACCACATCTTCTTAAGCCAGTGGGAACTTGGGTTGCTTCCAAGTCTTAGCTATTGTAAATAGCACTGCTATGCACATTGGGGTGCATGTATCTTTTTCAATTAGATTTCATCTTTTCTGGATATATACCCAGGAGTGGGAATGCTAGATCATATGGTAGTTCTATTTTTAGCTTTTTAAGGAAACTCCATACTGTTTTCCATAGTGGCTGCACTGATTTACGTTCCCACCAACAGAGAACACATCATTTCTAATGTGATGGTATATCTATATTGGATATTTGTTCAGTTTTTTGTTGTTGTTGTTTGCTTTTTTCTTTGTTTTTTGGCCATGTTGTGTGGTTTGCAGGATCTTAGTTCCCTGACTAAGGACTGAACACAAGCCATGGCAGTGAAAGCGCTGAGTCCTAACCACTGGACTGCCAGGGAATTCCCTGTTAAGTGTTTGTCGACTTAATAAATTTAAGGTATAATTCTGGTAAATTATACTTCATATTTTTAAGACGTCAGAATTCAAGGATTCAATAAAATGGCTTTCTTTTTGCCCTTAACCTGGTTTGATTGAATTTTTTATACACTTCAAGTGCTTAAAGTCTTACCATCTATAACTTAAAGGAAACGCTTCCCGGTGTAATCTCAGCTTTTTCATTTAACCAAATTATTTTTATGTATAGAATATAGTTTTGTTCCTCTGAAGTGTATCTTTATCACTATAGGGATTCTTTTTCTCCTTTATTGGTTATCTGATTGGGAAATATGGCCATTATCTTTTGTCTTGAAGTGATAGATTAAGCCTAAACCTAGAATAAAAATATAAAACACACAATCTATCTGGGAATAAGTAGAAAAGAGAATCTACAAACTAACACGTCTCCTTACCTTTTTCTGTGAATGATGTAACTGAGCAGAAATCAAGACAGAATAAGCAGAGTGATTTAATGGATCAAAGTAATTCTCTTGTTTTGTTCAGAATCCAACAAACCATTTATTTTCAATACAGCTATAAATTCTCAATGTGTGCAAATTAACTGTATACAGGAAGAGATTTGGAAACAAAGGCCCCAACCTCTACAAAGTTCAGCTTGGCTAAGGTTGTACTAGATTTTAACTGTTACAAACCTCACAAAACTTCATCTAGTTTTATATATGATGCACAAATTTTCGATTGCTTGAAATTTGCCTCACAAAATTCTTGCAACTTGAAACTACAGATGAATAGCGTGATCAGGGTATAGGATATGCTCACTGTTTTAATGTTGCAGAGGAAGTCTGGGGCTAAGTCAGAATGAGTCTGAATACTGCTTCAGACTGGGATGGGAGGGGGGAGGAGGTGTAAGATAAGGCCCCAAAGAAACAAGCTCATTGCAGCAGGGCCAGAGCTGGTAGATGACCAGCTGACAGTAAAGCAAACATTCAGAAGCCCATCAGGGTATTGAAGGCATGAGAGTATCACACTCCTTTTCCCTTTCGTACACTATTAATGCATCCATTCACATGTACGGGACCCAGAAGCAGGGAATCCAGGAGTACAGGGAGACAGACATTGACAATGATTAGAAATCAGATGAGCTGCGGTCATTGCCAGGTATTATTCCATGTTAAGCAGGACCAGCCAGCATCCTATAAGGAAAGGTGGGAAGGACTGGCCTGGGACAAAGACCAAAAGATCTAAACAAGTCCCCACCCAATAGATCCAACAGCGATTTACATAGGGCCCTCCCTGCAGAGGAGGCAGGGTAGTTACTGAATTGTCTACAATGGTATGTTTATATTAGAGATTCTTTTAAAAGGCCAAGGCTCACTTATATCAAGAGAGTCTTCCATTCTCACAGATAAGGTTGTGTGCTGCCCAGATCTGACACAGCACCCTCTCATCCGCCAGCTCCTGGGGGTGTTGATTGCCGAGGGCTTGCAGATGAGTCCCTCTCCAGGAATTGCCCTTGGCCAAAGAAAGCCACTAGCACTATATCATGCTCGCCACCTCAGGGGTAGACTGCAACCAATGAGTGATGCAGTGATATAAAGACCCAGTCCCTTTGACTCAATTAGCAATTCTCTGAAGGATCACAGTTCTAGGTCTCCCCATAGGAGAACTGAGATCCCTTTGCAACTGTACCCCAGTTCAACTTCTCCTCCTAATGCTGCTTCCCTCCCACTTCCACAGTGTTTTTGAAAGCACTTCTGGGAGCTATCAAGTCACACTTTGAGGAGGTTTACTATAGCATATTCATGTATTTTTCCCTTCCTTCCTAGCTTCCCTCCTACCTTCCTTTCTTGCTTCTAATTTGACAAATCCACAAGGATTTGAGGCAGCTGCAATTTGTCATATAGGAAAATATTAGTAGTTAGCCTTATCTTTCTTCCTTCCTTACAGTGTTCACTTTAATTAGCTATAGTTTTATTCTGAAGCAAAAAAAAAAAAAGAATATAAATTCTATTTAGCTTTGACCATTCAAAAATATTTTATTTGTAATTGATATGCTCTATGGCAGTTGGACTCAGACTTTTAGCTTAAAAACTTTCTGTTAGCTCAATACTGTCAGCCTAATTTCTATGGAAAGTTTGAATTTTCTATTAGAATGTAACTTCTCCTCCATTTTATATTGAGATAAACTGAAGCCTGTTAAGATTTCAAATTCAGAAAACTTTCTACAGTGGATTGTAAAGAAGAAAAACTGAATCATTTCAACAAATCAATTATTATTTACAAATAATATATTTATAGAAGAGATGGATGCATAAATGATATATATATATATTCATGAGGGAAAAAATGGTTGATTAAGATGATAAAAGCAACTAAGCAAATTCATACTTCCAGATGAAAGATGAATTCTTCATAAAAATAATATGATATAGTCACTTGTGGTTTAAAAAAAAAAATAGATGCTAGTAGTATAAAGGAAGGTTTATAAATGAACCAAGCATGGTTAAAATTATTCTGCAACCTTTGACCATAACTTTTTATTGTAAAAAAAAAAATGTAATTGAACACAACTTTGAACTAGAAATTCCAAAGCTTGCCATTTATCTTCCAAAATAAATTAGTTATGGCTGTTTATATGGGGATATGACAGAAGAAAGAAATCTATTATCAATGCAGTTATAATTCATGTTTATTAAAAAGACTGTACAGAAGGAGGAGGAACCAAGATGGCAGACTAAAAGGAGGTGCTCTCACTCCCTCTTGCGAGAACACCAGAATCACAACTAGCTGCTGGGCAATCATCAACAGGAAGACAGTGGAACTCACCATAAAAGACACCACACATCCAAAGACAAAGGAGAAGCCACAATGAGATGGCAGGAGGTGCGCAATCACAGTAAAATCAAATCCCATAACTGGTGAGTAGATGACTCACAGAATAGAGAACACTTATACCACAGAAGTCCACCCACTGGAGTGAAGGTTCTGAGCCCCACATCAGGCTTCCCAACCTGGGGGTCCGGCAACAGGAGGAGGAATTCCTAGAGAATCAGACTTTGAAGTCTAGTGGGAATTGATTGCAGGACTTCGACAGGACTGCGGGAAACAGAGACTCTACTCTTGGAGGGCACACACAAAGTAGTGTGTGTGTCGGGACCCAGGGGAAGGAGCAGTGACCCCAGGGGAGACTGAACCAGACCTACATGCTGGTATTGGAGGGTCTTCTGCAGAGGCAGGGGAGGGAGGGGCTGTGGCTCACCAAGGGGACAAGGACACTGGCAGCAGGAGTTCTGGGAAGTACTCCTTGGTGTGAGCCCTCCCAGAGTCTCTCATTAGCCCCACCAAAGAACCCAGGTAGGCTCCAGTGTTGGGTTGCCTCAGGCCAAACAACCAACAGAGAGGGAACCAAGCACCACCCATCAACAGTCAAGCAGATTAAAGTTTTACTGAGCTCTGCCCACCAGAGAAACAGTCAGCTCTACCCACCGCTAGTCCCTCCCATCAAGCCTCAGAGATAGCATCATCCACCAGAGGGCAGACAGCTGAAGCAAGTAGAACTACCATCCTGCAGGGTATGGAAAAAAAACATATTCACAGAAAGTAGATAAGATAAAAAGGCAGAAGGCTATGCACCAGATGAAGGAACAAGATAAAACCCCAGAAAAACAACTAAATGAAGTAGAGACAGACAAACTTCCAGAAAAAAGAATTCAGAATAATGATTGTGAAGATGATTCAGGAGCTTGGAAAAAGAATGGAGGCAAAGAGCAAGAAAATGCAAGAAATGTTTAATGAAGACCTGGAAGAATTAAAGAACAAACAAACAGAGATGAACAATACAATAATTGAAAAGAAAACTACACTAGAAGGAATCAATAGCAGAAGAACAGATAAGTGACCTGGAAGACAGAATGATGGAATTCACTGTGGCAGAATAGATTAAAGAAAAAAGAATGAAAAGAAATGAAGACAACATAAGAGACCTCTGAGACAACATTAAACACAACAACATTCGCATTATAGGGGTCCCAGAAGGAGAAGAGAGAGAGAAAGGACCCGAGAAAATATTTGAAGAGATTATAGTCGAAAATTTCCCTAACACGGGAAAGGAAATAGCCACCCAAGATCAGGAAGCACAGTGAGTCCCATACAGGACAAACCCAAGGAGAAACACACCGAGACACATAGTAATCAAATCAGTAAAAACTAAAGACAAAGAAAAATTACTGAAAGCAGCAAGGGAAAAATGAAAAATAACATACAAGGGAACTCCCATAAGGTTAACAGCTAATTTCTCAGCAGAAACTCTACAAGCCAGAAGGGAGTGGCATGATATACTTAAAGTGATGAAAGGGAAGAAACTACAAGCAAGATTACTCTACCCAGCAAGGATCGCATTCAGATTCTAAGAAGAAATCAAAAGCTTTACAGGGAAGCAAAAGCTAAGAGAATTCAGCACCACCAAACCAGCTCTACAACAAATGCTAAAGGAACTTCTCTAACCGGGAAACACAAGAGAAGAAAAAGACCTCCAAAAACAAACCAAAAACAAATAAGAAAATGGTGATAAGAACAAACATAATGATAATTACCTAAAAACATGAATGGATTAAATGCTCCAACCAAAAGACAGAGACTTGCTGAATGGAGACAAAAACAAGACCCATATATATGGTGTCTACAAGAACCCACTTCAGACCTAAGGACACATACAGACTGAAAGTGAGGGGATGGAAAAAGATATTCCATGCAAATGGAAATCAAAAGGAAGCTGGACTCTGGCATTCCTATATACTAATGATGAAAAATCTGAAAGTGAAATCAAGAAAACACTCCCATTTACCATTGCAACAAAAAGAATAAAATATCTAGGAATAAACCTACCTAAGGATACGAAAGACCTGTATGCAGAAAATTATAAGACACTGATGAAAGAAATTAAAGATGATACAAATAGATGGAGAGATATACCATGTTCTTGGATGGGAAGAATCAACATTGTGAAAATGACTCTACTACCCAAAGCAATCTACAGATTCAATGCAATCCCTATCAAACTACCACTGGCATTTTTCACAGAACTAGAACAAAAAATTTCGCAATTTGTATGGAAACACAAAAGACCCCGAATAGCCAAAGCAATCTTGAGAACGAAAAAAGGAGCTGGAGGAATAAGGCTCCCTGACTTCAGACTATATTACAAAGCAACAGTAATCAAGACAGTATGGTACTGGCACAAAAACAGAAAGATAGATCAGTGGAACAGGATAGAAAGCCCAGAGATAAACCCACGCACATATGGACACCTTATCTTTGATAAAGGAGGCAGGAATGTACAGTGGAGAAAGGACAGCCTCTTCAATAAATGGTGCTGGGAAAACTGGACAGGTACATGTAAAAGTATGAGATTAGATCACTCCCTAACACCATACACAAAAATAAGCTCAAAATGGATTAAAGACCTAAATGTAAGGCCAGAAACTATCAAACTCTTAGAAGAAAACATAGGAAGAACACTCTATGACATAAATCACAGCAAGATCCTTTCTGACCCACCTCCTAGAGTAATGGAAATAAAAACAAAAATAAACAAATGGGACCTAATGAAACTTCAAAGCTTTTGCACAGCAAAGGAAACCATAACCAAGACCAAAAGACAACCCTCAGAATGGGAGAAAACATTTGCAAATGAAGCAACTGACAAAGGATTAATCTCCAAAATTTACAAGCAGCTCATGCAGCTCAATAACAAAAAAACAAACAACCCCATCCAAAAATGGGCAGAAGATCTAAATAGACATTTCTCCAAAGAAGATATACAGAATGCCAACAAACACATGAAAGAATGCTCAACATCATTAATCATTAGAGAAATGCAAATCAAAACTACAATGAGATATCATCTCACACCAGTCAGAATGGCCATCATCAAAAAATCTAGAAACAATAAATGCTGGAGAGGGTGTGGAGAAAAGGGGACACTCTTGCACTGCTGGTGGGAATGTGAATTGGTTCAGCCACTGTGGAGAACAGTATGGAGGTTCCTTAAAAAACTACAGATAGAATTACCATATGACCCAGCAATCCCACTACTGGGCATATACCCTGAGAAAACCAAAATTCAAAAAGAGTCATGTACCAAAATGTTCATTGCAGCTCTATTTACAATAGCCAGGACATGGAAACAACCTAAGTGCCCATCATCGGATGAATGGATAAAGAAGATGTGGCACATATACACAATGGAATATTACTCAGCCTTAAAAAGAAATGAAATTGAGCTATTTGTAATGAGATGGATAGACCTAGAGTCTGTCATACAGAGTGAAGTAAGTCAGAAAGAAAAAGACAAATACCGTATGCTAACACATATATATGGAATTTAAGGGAAAAAAATGTCATGAAGAACCTAGGGGTAAGATAGGAATAAAGACGCAGACCTACTGGAGAACGGACTTGAGGGTATGGGGAGGGGGAAGGGTGAGTTTTGACAGGGCGAGAGAGAGTCATGGACATATACACACTAACAAACGTAGTAAGGTAGATAGCTGGGGGGAAGCAGCCGCAAGGCACAGGGATATTAGCTCGGTGCTTTGTGACAGCCTGGAAGGGTGGGATGGGGAGAGTGGGAGGGAGGGAGACGCAAGAGGGAAGACATATGGGAACATATGTATATGTATAGCTGATTCACTTTGTTATAAAGCAGAAACTAACACACCATTGTAAAGCAATTATACCCCAATAAAGGTGTTTTAAAAAAAAAAAAAAAAAAAAGGAAGCTGGAGCAGCTAAACTCATATCACATAAAATAGACTTTAAAATAAAGAATGTTACAAGAGACCTGGAAGGACACTACATACTGATCAAGGGATCATCCAAGAAGAAGATATAACAATTATAAATATACATGCACCCAACATAGGAGCACTTCAATATATAAAGCAACTGCTAACAGCTATAAAAGAGGAATTTGACAGTAATACAATAATAGTGGGGGACTTTAACACCTCACTTACACCAATGAACAGATCATCCAAAATGAAAATAAATAAGGACACAGAAACTTTAAATGACATAATAGACCAGATAGATTTAATTGATATTTATAGGACATTCCATCCCAAAACAGCAAATTACACTTTCTTCTCAAGTGTGCATGGAACATTCTCCAGGATACATCACATCTTGGGTCACAAATCAAGCCTCAGTAAATTTAACAAAATTGAAATCATATCAAGTATCTTTTCTGACCACAACACTATGAGATTAGAAATGAATTATAGGGAAAAAAAACACAAACACATGGAGGTTAAACAATATGTTACTAAATAACCAAGAGATCACTGAAGAAATCAAAGAGGAAATTTAAAAATACCTAGAGACAAATGACAATGAAAACACAATGATCCAAAACCTATGGGTTGTAGCAAAAGCAGTTCTAAAAGGGAAGTTTATAGCTATACAAGCCCACCTCAAGAAACAAGAAAAATCTCAAGTAGACAGTGGAACCTTACACCTCAAGGAACTACAGAAAGAAGAACAAACAAAACCCAGAGTTAGCAGAAGGCAAGAAATCATAAAGATCAGAGCAGAAATAAGTGAAATAGAAACAAAGAAAACAATAGCAAAGATCAATAAAACTAAAAGCTGGTTCTTAGAGAAGATAAACAAAATTGATAAACCATTAGCCAGACTCGTCAAGGAAAAGGGGGAGAGGACTCAAATCAATAAACTTAGAAATGAAAAAGTAGAAGTTACAACAGACACCACAGAAATACAATGCATCCTAAGAGACTACTACAAGCAACTCTATGCCAATAAAATGGACAACCTGGAAGAAATGGACAAATTCTTAGAAAGGCATAACCTTCCATGACTGAACCAGGAAGAAATAGAAAATATGAACTGACCAATCATAAGTAATGAAATTGAAACTGTGATTAAAAATCTTCCAACAAACAAAAGTCCAGGACCAGATGGCTTCACAGGTGAATTCTATCAAACATTTAGAGAAGAACTAACACCTATCCTTCTCAAACTCTTCCCAAAAAATGCAGAGGAAGGAACACTCCCAAACTCATTCTATGTGGCCACCATCACCCTGATACCAAAACCAGACAAAGATACTACAAAAAAACAAAATTACAGACCAATATCACTGATGAACATAGATGCAAAAATCCTCAACAATACACTAGCAAACAGAATCCAACAAAACATTAAAAGGATCATACACTATGATCAAGTGGGATTTATCCCAGGGATGCAAGGATTCTTCAATATATGCAAGTCAATCAATGTGATACACTATATTAACAAATTGAAGAATAAAAACCATGTGATCATCTCAATAGATGCAGAGAAAGCTTTTGACAAAATTCAACACCTATTTAAGATAAAAACTCTCCAGAATGTATGCATAGAGGGAACCTACCTCAACATAATAAAGGCCATATATGACAAACCCACAGCAAACATCATTCTCAATGGTGAAAAACTGAAAGAATTTCATCTAACATTAGGAACAAGAAAAGGATGTCCACTGTCACCACTATTATTCAACATAATTTTGGAAGTCCTAGCCATGAAAATCAGAGAAGAAAAATAAAGAAAAGGAATACAATTTGGAAAAGAATAAGTAAAACTGTCACTGTTTGCAGATGACATGATACTGTACATAGAGAATCGTAAAAATGCCACCAGAAAACTACTAGAGCTAATCAGTGAATTTGGTAAAGTTGCAGCATACAAAATTAATGCACAGAAATCTCTTGCATTCTTATACACTAATGATGAAAAATCTGAAAGAGAAATTAAGCAAACACTCCCATTTACCATTGCAGCAAAAAGAATAAAATACCTAGGAATAAACCTACCTAGGGAGACAAAAGACCTATATGCAGAAAACTATAAGACACTCATGAAAGAAATTAAAGATGATACCAACAGATGGAGAGATATACCATGTTCTTGGATTGGAAGAATCAATATTGTGAAAATGACTATATTACCCAAAGCAATCTACAGATTCAATGCATTCCCTATCAAATTACCAATGGCATTTTTTACGGAACTAAAACAAATCATCTTAAAATTTGTATGGAGACACAAAGGACCCCGAATAGCCAAAGCCATCTTGAGGGAAAAAAACGGAGCAAGAGGAATCAGATCCCTGACTTCCAACTATACTACAAAGCTACAGTAATCAAGACAATATGGTACTGGCACAAAAACAGAAACATAGATCAATGGAACAAGGTAGAAAGCCCAGAGATAAACCCACGCACCTATGGTCAACTAATCTATGACAAAGGAGGCAAGGATATACAATGGAGAATAGACAGTCTCTTCAATAAGTGGTGCTGGGAAAACTGGACAGCTACATGTAAAAGAATGAAATTAGAACACTCCATAAAAAATAAACTCAAAATGGATTCGAGACCTAAATGTAAGACCGGACACTATAGAAATCTGCGAGGAAAACACAGAAAGAACACTCTTTGACATAAATCACAGCAAGATCTTTTTTGATCCTCCTCCTAGAGTAATGGAAATAAAAACAAAAATAAACAAATGGGACCTAATGAAACTTCAAAGCTTTTGCACAGCAGAGGACACCATAAACAAGACGAAAAGAGAACCCTCAGAATGGGAGAAAATATTTGCAAATGAATCAATGGACAAAGGATTAATCTCCAAAACATATAAACAGCTCATGCAGCTCAATATTAAAGAAACAAACAACCCAATCCAAAAATGGGCAGAAGACCTAAGTAGACATTTCTCCAGAGAAGACATAGAGATGGCCAAGAAGCACAAGAAAAACTGCTCAACATCACTAATTATTAGAGAAATGCAAATCAAAACTATAATGAGGTATCACCTCACACCAGTTAGAATGGGCATCATCAGAAAATCTACAAACAACAAATGCTGGAGAGGGTGTGGAGAAAAGGGGACTCTCTTGCCCTGTTGGTGGGAATGTAAATTGATACAGTCACTATGGAGAACAGTATGGAGGTTCCTTAAAAAACTAAAAATAGAATTACCATATGATCCAGCAATCCTACTACTGGGCATATACCCTGAGAAAACCATAATTCAGAGAGACACATACACCCCAACGTTCATTGCAGCACTACTTACAATAACCAGGTCATGGAAGCAACTTAAATGCCCATCGACAGATGAATGAATAAAGAAGTTGTGGTACAGATATACAATGGAATATTCCTCAGCCATAAAAAGGAACGAAATTGAGTCATTTGTTGAGATGCGGATGGATCTAGAGACTGTCATACAGAGTGAAGTAAGTCAGAACGAGAAAAACAAATATCATATATTAACTCATGTATATGGAAACTAGGCAAATGGTACAGACGAACCAGTTTGCAGGGCAGAAGTTGAAACAACGAAGGTATGGACACCAAAGGGGGAGAACAAAGTATGGACACCAAAAGGGGAGAACTGCAGTGGGGTTGGGATAGTGGTGTTCTGAATTGGGCAATTGGGATTGACATGTATACACTGATGTGTATTAAATTGATGACTAATAAGAACCTGCAGTATAAAGAAACAAACAACAACAACAACAACAAAAAAAAATGCTAAACTTTCTTTGGGTTATTTTTATGGAAATATGTTAATATAAATGTTTCAGACATTACATGAAATTTCTTAAAAATCTTATATGTTCTGGCATAATATTATAAGTCATAATTCTAGTTATTACTTTAAAATGTATATCTCAGAAATAACTAAATTTCCTTGTCAATTGCATTATTATGAACTTTCATCAAATCTTTAACCGTGGTCATTTTTAAATCTTTTGTCATCTACAGACAGTTCTGGGTGTACTCTGATGCTTTTGCAAAAATGTTCCTATAAAAGGGTTTCATCTTCAAGGAATTCATGGAAAAGACTCTGACAAATACAGGATTCTTGTAACTGACTATACTGCTGAACTGAATGAATAAGCATTTTCAGAACTCTAATGGAAAACTGATGAATTCATAAAAGTGCTAACAAAATATCCAGATAAAAAAATTAATTACATGGGACTGAGTGAACTGATGAGGATGATTATAATTTTTATGACTTTCTGTTTGAATAATAAAAAAAAAAATCCCACAAGGGCTCAGAGGCAAAAAATATACAAATCAATTTCTGCAAAGTAAAGGAGCTGTTACAGTGGAGGATTACTGGACTGAATGTCAATATTATGACATAGTACGAATGTGTTTCGTGTTTGGTAATCGCAATCATTGTTGCTTTTGTTGTGGTCATCCATTTACAATGCTTGGTGTCAATTTATTTATCTCTTGTAAAAATAAAATACAGTGTGTTAAAAAAAAAAGAAAAATGTTCTTTGTATTCCTAAAGCTAGTCACTTTATAAAAGAATTCCTTAAAATAAAATAGGAACTTATTTACTTAAAAAAAACAAAAAATAAAAAGACTGTATAGACAAAATAATGTGTAGGGTTGAATAACTGCCTGATACACTACATTAATGTAGGTTAAGGTATTAGGTTCTTCAGATTTCACATAAGCCACATGCCACTCAGTAAAGACAGTTTTACCTGAATTATCTCAATAATCAATTTTTCAATGATGAAACTATGCCAATTCAACATAGTGCCAAAATAACAATTTTCTTCAATTAGTAGTAAAAAGAAAAGTTGTCAGCTAAGTGTATTTGGAGATATGATCAATCATTTTCATTGCTTTTGCTAACATTTCTGACCCTTTTTGATCAGGCCAAGTATTTTTTGTCGAGTTATCAATAGTTGACCCAAACACGTGGTTGAAGTACTACTTTGCTCTGAAGATAATCAGCAAAACATCTAACCAATTATGGAGACAAATGCAAGTCTATGTGTACAAGAATGCATCCTGAATATACCAAAATAGTGCACATATTTGCTTTTTTAAAACATCTTTTATTAGAAAGAAAATTTAATGTGGTTTATAGCACACAATTGAAGTTAAGAGGCATGGTTCTATTTTTAAGCACAACAGAGTAATAAGGTTTAGGCTCATGTAAAATCCCTGCTGGGTGACTTATTTGCTGTATGTTACTAAACAAGCTGTTAAACTGTTGGAAAATCTATTATATCCTCTGTACAACGGAAAAATTAACAACCTTGAAGAGTTGTGAAAATGTGGGAGAATATATAGAAAAGGACTAGGATGATACAGGTGCACAGGATGTGCTCTCCACGTTGACTTCCTCCCCTCCCATGGCCCCAGTCCTGGTACTAGTGTACTAGGAGGTTTTAAGTAAGTCCCTCTTTAGGTCTGTTTTACTCTCTATAAAAATACAGAGCTGGGCTTCCCTGGTGGCGCAGTGGTTGAGAGTCCGCCTGCCGATGCAGGGGACACAGGTTCGTGCCCCGGTCCGGGAAGAACCCACGTGCCGCGGAGCGGCTGGGCCCGTGAGCCATGGCCGCTGAGTCTGCACGTCCGGAGCCTGTGCTCTGCAATGGGAGAGGCCACAGCAGTGAGAGGCCTGCGTAACGAAAAAAAAAAAAAAAAATACAGAGCTGAACCTGTGCAACAACGTACAACTCCAGCGTCATGACACAATGTTGTGTCATGAGAGCTGGGCAATGCGTCACGAGTAGTTCAACCTATCAGTAGTTAAATTATCAAGATTTACAGATAATTTTTTTCTAAAAATGTACACCTGTTCCAAGGTTATCGCATTATAACATCAAAATCAGTCACTGGCACTTCCAATTGCTTTTAAGGTGGAGTAAATAAAGTAGAGTTTCAAAGAACAAAGACGGAATTGCTCACAATGCACAGGCTACTTTATCTCCGATAAAGCCTTTATGCACCCTTAATACTTTGGTGATTATGAGTTATTACGATCATAAATTATACTTTTTTAACTGAAATTTTCTTAGTGATTTTCATCTGTGCATACGCTTTTAAAAGGAAAAAGATAAAGCTAGTTGGGGTAAGAAAAACAAGTCTATATTTCTATATGCTTTACTTCCCTGCAAAACAATGGCATTTCTCAAATCAGAGTATACCAGAGTGTTCTGTAGTGCAAACATGGTCATCTTTGATATTTGTTCCAGTGGACAAAATGTTGGGAATCATGGGATTCATTGTCTGTGAAAATCTCTTCAGCCTCAAACCTTTGTGATTGTATATTGTCCCAAGCATTTTTGCAAGTAAACACCCATTGGCAAAGAAACACTTTCAGAAACTCTTGGGAAAACTTGTAATAGAAAACGTTACGAAGTACTATGTAATCTGTGTGTATTATAGGAGAGATTAAACACAATGAAATTATTTTTCAATTCAAATGATAAAACCCACTTTAGAAAAGGACATGTCTAAAACATGTCTGAGGCACAACTGGTGGTTCATAAACAAAGGAAAGGATCACCAAGGCATGACTTAGTTTTGCAGTACCTCTGATTAGCTACCCAATCACAACCCTTTAATATCTTATACTTCTTCTAATATGGAAAGTATAGTACTCCTGGTAAAATAAGGCAATATTTTACTTCCATGTTCAACCTATTTGAAATGTCAACTCAAAAATATAATAGTATATACCTTGGGAGCAAAATGTAAGTATTTTATTTTTTGGAATATACATTGCATTAGTTCCCTAGGGTTGTATAACAAATATCATTACCTGGCTTAAAACAACAGAAATGTATTCTCTCACAATTTTGGAAGCCAGAAGTCAGAAATCGAGGGGTCAGCTGGTTGATTCCTTCTGCAGGCTCTGAGGGAGAATGTGTTTCATGCCCCTCACCCAGCTTCTGGTGGCTGTGGGAGTCCTCGCCATTCCTTGGCTTGTAGATACATTACTCCAATCTTTGCTCCATCTTCACATGATCTTCCCCTCTGTGTGTTCTCGTCTGTGTCTCCACGTGTCTCAAATTTTCCTCTCCTTTCTCTTATTAGGGCACTTGTCATTCGATTCAGGGCTCACTCTAAGTCCAGAAGACCCTATTTCTAAATAAGGTCATACTCAGATATACCAAGGACATATCTTGGACATATCTTTTCGAAGGACACAGTTCAACCACTACAGTCTGTCCTATGGTCCCCCAAAATTCATGTCAGTCCCATATGCAAAATACACTAACCCCATCCCAGCATGCCCCCAATTCCCACCCACTACAGCATCAACTCTAAATCTAAAATCTCATCTAAATATCACCAGCTCAAAAGAGTCCCAAGTCTCATCTTCTAGATCATCTAAATTAGGTATAGGTGAGACTCTATATGATCCATCCTACAACAAAATTTCTCTCCATCCGTGGATCTGTAAGACTAGAAGACAATATATCTGCTTCCAAAATACAATAGAGGGGCATACATAAGATAGATATTCTCATTCCAAAAGGGAGAAAGTGAAAAATATAAAGGGATAATTGGTTCATAAGCTAGTTTGAAACCAAACAGGGAAAATGTCATCAGGTTTCAAGGCCTAAGAAAATCCTATGGAGCTCAAAACTCTGCCCTCTGGACCCAAAGATGCTCCACTGGCCCCTGCATCTGGGTCTATAGAGGTTCTGTCAGTCCCTGTCTCTGCATTTTCAGCACTGCCTTTGGAGTCATCCTTCCCTTCTCTTGAAGAGTGGCCTTTGTTTGCAGTCAACTAGCTCTGTCAGCCTGTTTCCTGATTGTAGAATTCTGGGAATACAACATTCTTTCACTTTGTCTAATCTCAGTCCAAGCTAGTAGCATCTCTGCTGGTATAAAATTCTAAAAACCTTGTCAGTCTCCTGTGTAACTCACAGGGATCCACACAATTAGACAAGAGGGTTTTCAGTATAACCTTCCTGGATAACCCCATCTCTATACCTAGCTTCTGCTAAAAAGGTTAAACCATAGCAATAGGCATTGTGCTAGACACTTGCTTCATAATAATCCAGAAAGCAAGAATTGTTGTTTCATTCTACCTATGAGGAAACTCAAGGCTCAGCTATGTTAAGTTAATGGCTGCTTATAAAAGTCAAGATCCAAATATGTTCTACTTGGAATCTGCTTGATTTCACAGTCCATTCATTCTCTACTGCTCCCAACAGCCTCTCCTAGGAATGCTCACAATGTTTATGGGAATGGATATCCAGTGTACACGGAAAGAAACCTCTTCCTGATGCCCAGCTCAACACACCACCAAATTGACTTTATCATGATCTAGTTGGCTTTTTAAAAAATAACTAAATAACTTCATAGAAAGTACACACACACACACCACCACCACATCATAAGAAACGCTTTATACACTAAAAGGTGAGCTTTATTCCCAACCTAGACATATGTTTCACTCCCCGTGGATAACTATTGCCAACATTTCCTAGGTATCTTTTCAGAAATTCCCAAGGCCCATAAATTCTTCTACAACTTTTTAAAGACAAAAATGAGAACCATATTTGACACTGTGTTCTGTACACTGTTTTCTTTTTTTTTCTTTTCTTCTCTTTTTTCCTAACAAACAGAATATTTTTCCTCAGTACATAAAGATCTGCTCATTCATTTTTTTGAGTAGTTTCACTTAGTTTATTTCATGTCTGTGCATCAATACATTTAACCATTCTCTATCAATTAGCTTTTAGGTTTTTTCACTTTTTAATATTTAAACAAAACTGGCTGCACCTTTTCCACACATGTGAGTTTTGGTTTCTTTTGCTATAATTCTTCTCCAACCTCGATACTCACACATGGGTGGTACACAGACCATGGTGTCTGCTGTCTACCACTCCTACACAGATCAGCCACCTCTTCACATAGGAAAAAGTCCCTGGGGAAAGTCTTGCTTGCTTTTCTCAACAGAGCTTTAAGAACAGCGTGAGTAAGCAAGTGTCTTGTGGTTTAGATGTTTCTCTTATTGAAAACAGACTCTTTACACATCAACTTCCAACCCGACAGCTATACAGTGTTGTAATAAACAGCATGGAAAAGAGACGAGAAGTGCTTACCAAAGTTAAAAGAAAACAATCACCTTTCATTAGACTTCTTAAAATTTCATTTAGCTCCATTTGGAAGCCCCTACCAGCCTGAAGATTCATACACTATTTTCTTAGTGATTTCCTAATCCTTATGCACTTTCTCAGTTATCAGGCAGAAACTTAATTTCATTTTATGGAATGGATATTCAACAATACTCAACAATATCTCTTTTTTATTTGCTTTTTGGAACACTAATTATCTAATAGGATACCACCTGAACTTGCCTTCTAGCAACACCAGGGCACAATTTATCATTATTTGTAACACTATTGTGTAATCTTTGCAACTACCTTTCATGAAGCTTTACTTATAACAGATGGGGGCCAAGTCGTTTCAAAAGTAATGATTCAATTAAACTTCTTCAATAAAAAGGTACCTAAGTGGTAGAATGAACTGGTAAAGTGTTCAATAAGTGTTTGCTAACAGCAGAACAAGAAGAAAGAAAGTGGACTATGGTTTGGGCCAGGATTGCCCAAGTATCCCTGGATGACCATAACTTTACAATTTTCAACAACTGCACTGTTATAGGGCAGATCAGCACCTTATAAATCACTGTTCCACAGAACACTGTTCATAGAACGTTAATAGTTATAACAACAAAAATAAGAGGGGGGAAGGGGTATTTACTGTGTAAATGTGCATTTTGAAACTCCAAAAAGGTACACAGGATGCATCTCATTTTTTTCCTCTTAGCCCACTAGTTAGCATTTCCTGGTATTCCAGGAAAAAAACAGTATTTAAGTGTAACTATGAATACCTATGGAACAACAATTCTTTAAAAAAAAAAATTCTTTGGAATAACATAACCTAGAATGAACTATCCCCAGCATTATGAGAAATACTTTTCTAATAATTTTACCAACCTTGATTGACATATACACACTACTATATATAAAATAGATAACTAATAAGGACCTACTGTACAGCACAGGGAACTCTACTCAATACTCTCATGGCCTGTATGGGAAAAGAATCTAAAAAGAGTGGATATGTGTATATGTATAACTGGTTCACTTTGCTGTACCGCAGAAACTAACATGACACTGTAAACCAACTGTACTCCAATAAAATTTTTTTTTAATTTTCACCAACCTTAATGGATGTAACAAATGTTTCTAAACATATAAATCTCTTTTTTTTAAAATCACTATTTGACCTGCTGATTTTCAAAATCTGTTTCCTGCCTACCAAACTACTCCTCCCCACATTCTCAAGTCCATACATTTATTTTTTGAGATTTAAGCAAGAGATTAGCTCTCCTGTTAAGCATTGACTCCTCAACTGTCACCCAGCCCCTTGTCTAAGTTCCCAAGCACTCTGGAAACCCACCACTTTAATGGATTAATCACATGTTTCCATAATTAGTCATTTATTTTTCTGCTTGTTTTACTGGATCCAAAGAACCTGAGAGTCAGTGATAAATTCTCAGTACCAGTGTTAGTGTTAGTGTAAGTATTAGTATTTAGAGGCACAGCATTCTAAATAGGCACCTGGAACTCTCCAGCAGTCAATAAATGTTTGTTAAATGAGTAAATGAGCAAAAGCATCAATAGATCCTCCATGTTATTAATGTTCTGTCAATGATTTAAAACAGGGACTAAAATCAGACCTGTACCAATTTTTAAATTGACTTTTGCCAGAGCAACATCTTTAAGTTAAATTTTAATACCTTTAGGCAGAGCATGCACTCCTTTTTCTGAAGTACCAACATCACTCTATTTTCTCATATCTGGCAGCTTCACACACGACTGTTCCCTGACTGACTCTCAGAGTAATTGAGTTTGCTGCTCCTGGACTACATGTTACATGAGAAATGATAGTCATGTTTACAGGTATAAAATAAGTTGTACATACAGATTGAAACAAGATGTCTTTTAATAGAAATAAAATAAGATTTGTACACTTAGGTGGGTAAAGAAATGAGAAAAAATAGATTAGAAAGAATATAACATGATAGTTTTTTAAGGAAGTTCTATAATATGATAGTTACATAGTAGCCATTAGAGTGTATAATCAGCCCCACATCCTTAATATCCATCTAGACCAATGTCAGTCTAGAGGAGAGGGTTCCCAGGATGGCCGCCAGGATGATGACAGTTAGAGGAAAAAGCCTGAAGGTGGAGCTTATCCCCAGGGAAGGGTAGAGAATCACATCACCTGGCTGTTTCTAAAGATGGACTAGGTTGAGAAGAAGCAGTGTTACCATTCATTTCAGTCAGCTGGCCAGAGCTCTGGAAACAGGAGAGGAGGAAAAACTTTAAAAGGAAAACAAATTTTGTGTGTTTTTTTTTCTAAAAAGAGTTATAAATAGACAAATTCCACTAAAGTAAGAGCAAAGAAAAGGGAAGTTTCAGACATTCTGAGAATACGTGTCTTCTCTGATTAAATAAGCAATCAGGTTCTTTGAGCAAGAATAACCACTGCCAAGAGAGCAGTTCCAATAGTCATCAGCCCAATTTAGAGAACATGTTCAACTAAGGTGTGCGCATTAGAATTCTCCAGGGAAACAGTACCTAGAGGATGTAGAGAGATGCACATAAGAGGAGACATTGTAGGAACTGACTCGCATGGTTATGGAAGCCTAGAAGTCCTACGATCTGCCATCTGCAAGCTGGAAAAACAAGAATGTCAGTGGTAAAATTCAGTCCAAGGCCAAAAGCCTTGGAAGAGGGTAGGGGGTGGGGATGCTGGTGTGAGTCCCAGAGTCAGAAGGCCTGAGAACCAAAAGCTCCAGTTCCGGAGGGCAGAAGAAGGTGGGCGTCCCAGCTTAAGAAGAGAAAGAAAGAGAATTCACCCTTCTTCCACCTTTCTACCCTCAGCTGATTGTGCCCTCACGTTGGTGAGGGCAGATCTTACTCAGTCTGCTGATTCAGATGTTAATTTCTTCCAGAAACACACTCACACACACTCAGAAATAATATTTACTAGTTATTTGGGCATTCCTTAGCCAGTCAAGTTGACACAAAATTAACCATCACACTGTGTAAACACATTCTGACTTCAGGTTTGTTTCCCTAGTACCAAAATAGATACAAATAACATTAATAAATAAGTACTTATTGAATATTTCCTCTGTGCTAGGTTCCACTATTGGTGTTGAGAAAAAAGAATGACAAAGGCAAGCCATAGTTCCTTGTTTTCTTTCATCTTTCAGCCTTTTCTTTCTTAAAACATACAATTTACATGTACAACTGTTCCATCAACAACATGTCTCTACGCTCAATGACTTGTGTGAGCATTCCTCTACTCTTCAAGGGTACATATCAGAATCTTTGAGAAATCATAGTGTTTGACATATTTTGAAAAGTCTCCACTTTGAGGTCTTGACACACGCCCCCAACCAACGACATGCTATTCCTCAGTTGAAGATAGTAGGGTTAGTGGGGCTTGGGAACTGGAAAATAGAGAAAGTAGTGGAGAGTAACATATCAACTTTAGGCTACATTTATTCATTCTAAAGTCATAGCATAATTCAAAATTGTGTCCTACAAAGTCACCTATAAAAATCCCTAAATTTGGGGCTTCCCTGGTGGCGCAGTGGTTGAGAGTCCGCTTGCCGATTCAAGTGACACGGGTTCGTGCCCCGGTATGGGAAGATCCCACATGCCGCGGAGCGGCTGGGCCCGTGAGCCATGGCCGCTGAGCCTGCGCGTCCGGAGCCTGTGCTCCGCAATGGGAGAGGCCACAACAGTGAGAGGCCCGCGTATGGCAAAAAAAAAAAAAATCCCTAAATTTGCTGTAAAATACAGTGTACAGCTTACCCTTGAACACCACAGAGGTTAGGGGTGCCAAACCTCCATAGGTCGAAAATCCACATATAACTTAGAGCCCAACCTCCGTCCTCGTGGTTCCTCTATATCCATAGTTCCGCTTCCACAGATTCAACCAACCATGGATCGTATAGTACTGTAGCATTTACTACTGGAAAAATCCACATATAAGTGGACGTGCGCAGTTCAAATCTGTGTTGTTCAAGGGTCAACTGTACATGGTTTTATATATACAACTTTATTCTGTAACCTATATAAATGTGCTATATATTCAATAATGTAAAACATCTATTTCCTTAGAAAGATCATATTCAGAAATTATAGCACATCTTGAAAAGCTTTAGCAAAATTATAATATCAACTTGTTAGCTCTTCCTGTTTCTTATAATCATTTTCATCTTATGGAGACAATTTTTATCTCTTTCTATAACTCTTCTAATCAATGTTTCTGAATTGTTCTTGGTACAATATTCCTACGCCACTCTTAGGAAGCCATCCTCATCCACCTGCTCAACAGCATAAACTACATTTCTCTCCTTTGCCAAAGATGGAAGAGAGAAAATCCTCAATATAATTCACAGCTCTCTTTCTTTAGGTATATACAGTCTGTTTGAGATTTGAGGACATCCACAGCCTGAGGTGTACACTTTTTCCCCATGTTTTAATTTATTCCTCTCATTGGCAAATACTGTAGATGTGATTGAATTTGTATAAGTTAAATGTCCATCTGATGTGATTCCACTATTGTTATAAGACGAATTAATGATGTCTACAGCAAAGGCATGTAGAATATCCTACAGATGCACTGAGGAAAAAGCCACTAACTCTCTTAGAGGAAACATTGGGAAAAGCATCACCAAGGAGATAATATCTGGAGTCTTGAATGTATGGGAAACTAACAATGAAAGATGGTGGTAGTAGATTGAGCATTCTGGTAAAAATATAAATGAATAAAAAAGACAAAAGAATCTAATATGTTCAAGAAATTATGAAAAGTCCAAATCATTGAAGAAAAAGACATTGGTGAGCATATAAAGAGAGAGCTTTTGGCCAAAGGAAAAATAAAAACAAAAAAAGTACCAGTAGAACCAATAAGATTATTGTAAGTTCCATATGCCTTGGAAAGGTATATGGCCTTTATCCTATTATTAAATGGTAACTAACAAGAGGATTTAAGCAAAGAGTAACATGATTAGTCTTTTGCTTGCTCTTTTTGAAATGTAACTCAAATAGCAATAAGGAATATGGATTAGGGACAGAAAAGAAGAAATATGTACATCCATTAGGAGGATTTTGTTTAAGCCCAAACAGTAATTTTAAAAAGGTGACAGAATCAACATATGGACTCAGCCAATGTGGCCAGCTCTACCCTATGCCAGCTCTACCCTATGCCTGAACATGACTGCCCGAGACATGCAGTACAAAGGCAAGAACAGGCTGCCCTGGATTCTGGCTAAGAGCTTCATGGCTGCCTGTCCTGTCAGCATGGCCATGTCCAAAGAGAAAATCCCTAGTCCTCACAGCCTGAAGCTTAGGCTCAAGGTCAATGGTGAGGGTGAGACTCAGGTTGGAGGGTGAGACATTGTCCATGATTCTTTTCTATCCCCTACATCATCAATTCCATTTCTAAAAATGAAGAAGATATTATCCTTCTCCTAGTAGAAGGAGATATTACCTTAAGCAGGATGCCAAAGAGAATAGGACACATTAAAGAAAACTATGAGATACAAGTTGGCATATATGGGGTCATCAGTATGAGATTTAATGTAGAAATGTCAGAATATCGAGTCTACACAAAGCACCCTAACTTCCTAACAAGTTTCTGGAGAGAAACGAGCAAGAGAGAGCAAGCAAACGTTATCTAATATAACAGTCCTTTAATACAGAACACATTTTTTTAATGATTTGATTGGCTTTCTATGCCTCAACTTAAGGAAGATGGACCCTTCAAGGAAAGTGTGATCTAGAAGAGCTGGGCCAGAAATGGAAACAAAAAAGTGTCTTCTAGGAAACAACCAGAATAAAGTATTTATTTTTCAAACCAAATGTTCAGAAAACTTACTTTCCTTTCCTAAAACTGGACTGTATAAGACTTCTCAGTGGGTCATTCTGGGATCAGTAATTTAAGACTGAGTATATGCAAATGCAGCTGAAAATCATGTTTCAAATTTCCTTGATCAGGATAATCATCTGTAGGTATTTGTAAAAATAAAATATTTCCAAGTTACTGGCCCATAACAGGCCCACTCTGTAAATTAGCAGAATTAACTAACCTCCAGACTCCCAGTGATTCTTATCATGGAATTTTGGGAAAATGTTACTCCACATAATCAGTTAATTAAAAATTTTATTTAATAAGTAAACAGTTAATGAATACCTCCAGTCATTTACTTAGGGTATGTACCCTGGCCCATAGATTCTGGGTTTGAAAGATAATTTTGAAATTATTGTTTCCTATGAAAAACTGGTGGTCCAGTGGTTAGAGAACTCAGCACTTTCAATGCCCTGGGCCTGGATTCAATCCTTGGTCAGGGAACTAGGATCTCACAGGCCGTGTGGTGTGGCCAAAAAAAAAAAAAACAAAACAGAAAGAAATTACTGTTTTCTAAACAAATATTCTGTTTTTTGGGGAAAAATATGAGATCTCACAGACCACAAACTTATATTTCTGCTTCCCAGTTTGCGGCTATTCAAATTGAACTTCACTATGTACATAGTAATTCAATCTGGGGTAGAATGTGAGAAGCCTGTAGGACATCCTTGTGAAGATGGCTTACTATGTCTAAAGACAGATTTGAAAGTCATTGGTGTAGAGATCACGTCGAAGTTATGAAAGTGGATTAAGGAGCAAAAGCAGAAAGTGAACAGTTACATAAGAGAAGGCAGAACCATAGGTAACACAAATATTTTAAAAATAGAGAGGGAGAAATTACTTGAAGAAATAAAGAAAGAATAAATGGAGAGATTGGAAAGTAATCCAGAGACCAGGGTTGCAGAAAAACTAGGAGAGGAGGAAATAATTCTAAAGAGAAAAACAATCAACACTGCCAAATTCTTCAGAGGTAAGAAAGATAGAGTAAGGGCAGAAAAGAGGGTGCTAACATGTGCTCCCTAAAGGCAGAAGAAAGGGAGAGAGAGAGAAAGAAAAGAAAGAAAGAAAGAAAGAAAGAAAGAAAGAAAGAAAGAAAGAAAGAAAGAAAGAAAGAAAGAAAGAAAGAAAGAAAGAAAGAAAAAAAGAAAGAAAGAAAGAAAGAAAGAAAGAAAGAAAGAAAGAAAGAAAGAAAGAAAGAAAGAAAGAAGGAAGGAAGGAAGGAAGGAAAGAAAGAAAGAAAGAAGAGGAGGGAGGGAGGAAAGAAAAGAAAAGAAAAGAAAAATCCTAAGTCTGCAAGTCTGTTGTGCTGTCAATGATTAGAGACCTTGCCTAATACTAGCTAATGAAGATGTGTCTAAGCATCTGATGGAAGAAATTTTCACATACTGAGGTATGGGAATGTCATTCTGGCTTACACATAATTTGGCTTGAATTTCATGCTAACTAGAACAGCCTGTTTTGTGGCCTATCAAATATGCATTGTACACCCACTTTAACCATATTTTAAAACGCATTTAAAAAATCAAAATGGAGTAACTGTGGTTCAGGTATTCAAAAAGAAGGAGAGTGGCCATTGTGAATGTGGTTTTAGACACATTCCTGCATTACTGAGAACTTAGATTTTCTAACTGTATCAGACTCAAGGACACCAGCAGCCATTATCAAAACAATATCTGCTAGCAGCTGCAACCTTATGGTCTCAAGGTCTCCCCTTGTAACTATGCAACCATTTTGGACCCCACCGATCCTTGCTTAACAAGTAGCCCTCTTAACAGAGCCAATCTAATTCTTGACAAACAACTTATGTAATTTTGTGGTATTTGCCTTTATAAGCCATTTTGTAGTCCAACAGAACACAATTCATGTGCCTCTTGAATCTGTCCTCAGTTTGGCTCAAATAAAACTCTTTTCTATTCCTATTATAGATTGTTTATTGATTATTTCTGTTGACATACCATAGGAACTTAAAATAGAGATTATTTCTTCTATGTTATGCATATTTAAATAACATCAAATATATTTGTGAGCTATTAAAAAGTATGGGACAGCTATATAGTAAATTAACATTAGCATTTATAAACAGAAATCTCTCTACCTGGTTTTAAATACATGACTCTTTGGTGTTCATTTCTTCACTCTAATCAGAAAGTTACAAATAAAATTCCCATTTGTGTTACAGTTAATTGTACACTTGTCCAGGCTTTCTACAAGCTATTTGCACTCAATAAATGAGGCAGGAATAAAAGACAGAAGAAACTTATGAGAAAAAAATTGAATACTTTGGTACCAAGATTTTTATATCAAGTAATTACTTGTTTGCAACATTGAAATTTCTCAGTTCAGCAAATCTTCATCAGAAATTTCAGAATTTGATGGCTGATGTGGCTCAGTGACCAAAAGAAATTGTGATTAAGTAATATAAATGACTAAAGTCTGTGACAGAAGTTTGCACCTAAATATACCACAAAATGAGTTAGCAATATTAATCACACAATAAATGGAAATATTTGATTTCATATTTGACACACTGGTTCATGATCTAATTTTTCTTTGAACTTAAAGAGTCAAAAGTATTTGTCCAGAGAGATATTATGTTTGCAGGGATAGTCTAATGGGGATGCAATGTATCTGTCTCTGTAAATACACTATATTATGTACAATTATTATACTGAGTGGGGTGCCGGGTGTGGAAGACTTCTCTTTTCTGGGTGATGCTCCCACCATAAATTTTGTACATATGTTGAATATTTAGTCTCCACTGAGATATTTTCATCAGTTACTGACAGAAATATATCTATGATTGCCCCTGCTCAGCAAGAACTATGCCAGCCTTCAAACGTAAGTGAGAAGGCATTCAGGTAATGAAAGTGTGAATTTGCAGAAATATAACTTGCCCTGTGATTTGAAGAGAATACTATTAATTGTTAGGGAATTTCACCCTTAACATCCAGATTGGAGAAGGGGGTGAGGACACAAAGTCTGGGACTTAAATTTCCAGATGTTGCTTCCAGGAGTTTCTTCCCCTTACCTTGAGAACAAGGGCTGAAAGTGTTGTTCTGTGCACTGTAATGTCTTACATATAAATGTTTTACATAGAAGCTGATCATTCTATGTCTGGGATCTAATGGTGTGAAACAGGGGCATGCCACCCACATGCACTCTTCTGAACCAAGGCACTCACACCCCAGCTTCTGGGAATAGGGGCTGCTGATAGCTCAGGCCTGTGTTTCCCTCCTGGAATCTGAGAGCCACCTAACCCTAGGTTATGCCCCTTCCCTAAGGGCAGTCCACATTCAATGACTGGTTACCTGATGGGGGAAGGACAGTCCCCGTGCCTTAATTAAGGACAATTCTAAAGAGCTGTATATCTCCAGAGCCTCTTTATTGCAACTGTGAGACAGTTTCAATCTCTCCCTCTGCTTAATCCTACTTCTTTCAATGCCTTCAAATCCAATTCCTGAGAGCATTCACCAATAAAATTTGCACATGCAAATCTCCATCTCAAAGCCCATTTCCAGGAACACTCACCTAAAGCAGTAGAAGTCAGGAGTGATCTAAAGTGGAATTTTGGAGCTGAATCATCTACTGAAGGCTAGCAGTGAAGACCCCATCACCGATGATGGGTGGAGTGCTAATAGCCCCTAGCTTACTATAGCAATGCAATTTTTAACACTTTCAGCTGGAGTGAACTGGATAGGTAGGGAAAGCACTGGCTGCAGGCAACATCTCAAGCATCTGAGGGATCTGGGGGAAGCAGTAATTATAGGGACTATGGAAGGAATGGCTGTTGCTGAGGGCTATCAATTCATTGGAGAAAAACAATGAAAAGCTGGAGGTAATTAATCACCAATTTAAGGTAAATTGTGAAAGCCAGAGGGATTCCTTGGCAGAACATAAAGAATCTCTGCCCTACTGTAACTAAAAGGCAAAGAAAACTGAGGTTCATTTCCAGAACTGAATTATAAAGTTAACCTTCCAGAGAAGGTTAAATTCTAAAACAGGCAATTCTGCAGTGTCAAGACCAGCACCTGGATTACTAAACCTGAAATGGGAATGTCTAGGTCTTTACGCTCAAAAATCTCAAGTATCCATATCCTCTTGGCCTTTCTGGGCCCATCAGAAGTGGTCTATTCCTCTTTGTAAAAAAACAGCCCCTTATTGAAGACAATGCAGAAACTCCTGCCTTTCAATACAACATATGTTCCTCTCAAGATCTACCCCAGTCTCTTGTATGGGCCTCCAGTAACTAAAGAAAAGGTCAAGAATCCATGAGGAATCACCATGCACTATGAACACAATATTATACAGTAATGTTTCAACCAGTCCTTCACAGAAACCTATGACCATTCACTCAGGTAATCATACACTAAAGAAGGAAAATACCCAGAAATTTCGAGGTCACATTTATTATTCAAGAACTCAAAGTTATCCAGTTAGTCATGTCAAAGTGGGAACACATGGTAATAAATAGTTTCACTAGGTGCAGTTTACAAAGCAGGCATGGGACATGGAACAACCCAGTAATCCTGTCCTCTATCCTTCTGTTTTATTGGAATAAACATACTTGATAGTTAACAGACTCCATCCCCTACCCCCAGGTTGCTGGCTTGGCCTTTGGAGACAAGTGCCATCAGTGGGAAAGACCAATTAGATGCCTCTGTTCAGATTTGACATTAAGTAGTTAGGCTGCTGCATGGCCTGAGAAGAACTTGGTCAAGATCACCCACTAGATAAGCTACTTAGACTAGCAAAAGTGTTAACCCAGGGTGAAGAGAATCTAGGATGGATAGAAGAGGAATAGGGCAATAAGCATCAGTTGTACCCTCAAGACCAGCTGCCACACTGGGGTTGTTTTTCATTACATATTTAAATGATAATACTTTGGAAGTACTGCATTAAAGAAAATATATCATTAAATTAAGTTTGTTTAAAATGTAGCCACTTGAAAATTGAAAATAATGTTTGTAGCTTATATTTGTGGCTTGCGGTATATTTCTATTAGACAGGTTTGCTTTATAATATCTGCGTGCAACAAAAATTTCACCTAAAACCTCTAACCAATAGGAAGCTATCAGTAGCTAAATGCATGGGATTTGACCAGTTGAGTAAGAGCCATTTGGGTGACTATGGTCTGCAGTGGGGGAAGTTCATAATACAGTCTAATGAGAAACTGTAAAGGGCAAACAGGAGAGACCTTCAGATGGCAGAGGAGTAAGATGTGGACATCACCTTCCTCCCCACGAATACATCAGAAATACAACTACATGTGGAACAACTCCTACAGAACAACTACTGAATGCTGACAGAAGAACTCAGACTTCCCAAAAGCCGTGTGACTGACAGGGTCTTGGTGCTCCAGCCGGGTGTCAGGCCTGTGCCTCTGAGGTGGGAGAGCCGAGTTCAGGACTTCAGTCCACCAGAGACCTCCCAGCTCCACATAATATCAAACAGCAAAAGCTCTCCCAGAGATCTCCATCTCAATGCTTAGACCCAGCCCAACTCAATGACCAGCAAGCTACAGTGCTGGACACCCCATGCCAAACAACAAGCAACACAGGAACACAACCCCACCCATTAGCAGAGAGGGTGCCTAAAATAATAATGTCACAGACACACCAAAACACACCACCAGACATGGTCCTGCCCACCAGAAAGACAAGATCCAGCCTCATCCACCAGAACAGAGGCACGAGTCCCCTCCACCAGGAAGCCTACAAAACCCATTGAAGCAATCTTAGCCACTGGGGGCAGACACCAAAAACAACAGAACTATGAACGTGCAGCCTGTGAAAAGGAAAACCCAAACATAGTAAGTTACGCTAAATGAGAAGACAGAGAAACATACAGCAGATGAAGGATCAAGGTAAAAACTGACCAAACCAGACAAATGAAGAGGAAATATGCAGTCTACCTGCAAAAGAATTCATAGTAATGATAGTAAAGATGATCCAAAATCTTGGAAATACAATGGAGAAAACAAAAGAAACGTTTAACAAGGACTTAGAAGAGCTAAAGAGCAAAGAAACAATGATGAACAACACAATAAATGAAATTAAAAATTCTCTAGAAAGAATCAATAGCAGAATAACTGAGGCAGAAGATAGGATAAGTGACCTGGAAGATAGAATAGTGGAAATAACTACTGCAGAGCAGAATAAAGAAAAAAAGAATGAAAAGAATTGAGGACAGTCTCAGAGACCTCTGCGACAATATTAAATGCACCAACATTCGAATTATAGGGGTCCCAGAGGAAGAAGAGAAAAAGAAATGGACTGAGAAAACATTTGAAGAGATTATGGTTGAAAACTTCCCTAATATGGGAAAGGAAATAGTCAATCAAGTCCAGTAAGCATAGAGAGTACCATACAGGATAGACCCAAGGAGAAACACGTCAAGACACATACATATTAATCAAACTATCACAAATTAAACACAAAGAAAAAAATATTAAAAGCAGCAAGGGAAAAACAACAAATAACATACAAGGGAATCCCCATAAGGTTAACAGCTGATCTTTCAGCAGAAACTCTGCAAACCAGAAGGGAGTGGCAGGACATATGTAAACTGATGAAAGGGAAAAACTACAACCAAGATTACTCTAACCAGCAAGGACCTCATTCAGATTTGACAGAGAAATTAAAATGTTTACAGACAAGAAAAGCTAAAAGAACTCAGCACCACCAAACCAGCTTTACAACAAATGCTAAAGGACCTTCTCTAGGCAAGAAACACAAGACAAGGAAAAGACCTAGAATAACAAACCCAAAACAATTAAGAAATTGGTAATTGGAACATGCATATCAATAATTAGCATACATGTAAATAGATTAAATCGTCCACCAAAAGACATAGACTGGTGAATGGATACAAAAACAAGACCCATATATATGCTGTCTACAAGGGTCCCATTTCAGACCTAGGGATACATACAGACTGAAAATGAGGGGATGGAAAAAGATATTCCATCCAAAAGGATATCAAAAGAAAGCTGGAGTCGCAATTTTAATATCAGACAAAATAGACTCTAAAGTAAAGACTATTACAGGAGACAAAGAAGGACACTACATAATGATCAAGAGATCAATCCAAGAAGAAGATATAACAACTGTAAATACTTATGCACACAACACAGGAACACCTTAATACATAAGGCAAATGCTAACAGCCATAAAAGGGGAAATCAAAAGTAACAAAATCAGAGTAGGGGGCTTTAGTTCCTCACTTTCACCAATGGACAGATCATCCAAAATGAAAATAAATAAGGAAACACAAGCTTTAAATGATACATTAAACAAGATGGACTTCATTGATATTTGTAGGACATTCCATCCAAAAACAACAGGATACACTTTCTTCTCAAATGTTCATGGAACATTCTTCAGATAGATCATATCTTGGGTCACAAATCAAGCCTTGCTAAATTTAGGAAAATTGAAATAGTATCAAGTATTGTTTCCAACCACAAAGCTATGAGACTAGATATCATTTACAGGAAAAAATCTGTAAAAAATACAAACACACAGAGGCTAAACAATACACTACTTAATAACCAAGAGATCACTGAAGAAATCAAAGAGGAAATCAAAAAAAAAAAAAACCCACAAACAAATGACAATGAAAACATGATGACCCAAAACCTATGGGATGCAGCAAAAGCAGTTCTGAGGGAAGTTTATGGCAATACAATCGTACCTCAAAAAACATCTCAAATAAACAACCTAACCTTACACCAAAAGCAATTAGAGAAAGAAGAAGAAAAAACCCCAAACTCCTCAACAAAATGCTAGCAAACAGCATTCAACAGTACCTTAAAAGGATCATACACCATGATCAAGTGAGGTTTATCTCAGATGCAAGGATTCTTCAATATACTCAAATCAATCAATGCCATAAACCACATTAAGAAACTAAAGGAGAAAAACCATATGATCATCTCAATAGATGCAGAAAAAGCTTTCGACAGAATTCAACACCATTTGTGGTAAAAACCTTCCAGAAAGTAGGCATAGAGGGAACTTATCTCAACATAATAAAGGCCATATATGAATAACCCACAGCCAATATTGTTCTCGATGGTGAAAAACTGAAACCCTTTCCACTAGGATAAGGAACAAGACAAGACTGTCCACTCTTACCATTATTATTCAACAGTTTTGCAAGTTTTAGCCACAGCAATCAGAGAAGGAAAAGAAATGAAAGGAATCCAAATCAGAAAAGAAGAAGTAAAGCTGTCACTGTTAGCAGATGATATGATGCTATACATAGAGAATCCTAAAGATGCTACCAAAAAACTACTACAGCTAATCAATGAACTTGGTAAAGTTGCAGGATACAAAATTAATGCACAGAAATCTCTTGCATTCCTATACACCAATGATGAAAAATCTGAAAGAGAAATTAAGGAAACACTCCCATTTACCATTGCAACAAAAACAATAAAATACCTAGAAATAAACCTCCCTAAGGAGACAAAAGACCTGTATGCAGAACACTATAAGACAACGATGAAAGAAATTAAAGATGATACAAACAGATGGAGAGATATACCATGTTCTTGGATAGGAAGAATCAACATTGTGAAAATGACTATACTACCCAAAGCAATCTATAGATTTAATGCACTCCCTATCAAACTACCAATGGCATTTTTCACAGAACTAGAACAAAAATTTCACAATTTGTATGGAAACACAAAAGACCCCAAATAGCCAAAGCAATCTTGAGAAAGAAAAACGGAGCAGGAAGAATCAGGCTCCCTGACTTCAGACTATACTACAAAGCTACAGTAATCAAGACAATATGGTACTGGCACAAAAACAGAAATATAGATCAATGGAACAAGATACAAAGCCCAAAGATAAACCCACGCACATATGGTCACCTTATCTTTGATAAAGGAGGCAAGAATATACAATGGAGAAAAGACAGCCTCTTCAAGAAATGGTGCTAGGAAAACTGGACAGCTACATGTAAAAGAATGAAATTAGAACACTCCCTAACAGCATACGCAAAAATAAACTCAAAATGGATTAAAGACCTAAATGTAAGGCCAGACACTGTAAAACTCTTGGAGGAAAACATAGGCAGAACACTGTATGACATAAATCACAGCAAGATCCTTTTGGACCCACCTCCTAGAGAAATGGAAATAAAAACAAAAATAAACATGGGACCTAATAAAACTTAAAAGCTTTTGTACAGCCAAGGAAACCATAAATAGGATGAAAAGACAACCCTCAGAATGGAAGAAAATATTTGCAAATGAAGCAACTGACAAAGGATTAATCTCCAAAATTTACAAGCAGCTCATGCAGCTCAATATCAAAAAACAAACAACTCAATCCAAAAATGGGCAGAAGACCTAAATAGACATTTCTCCAAAAAAGATATACAGATTGCCAACAAACACATGAAAGAATGCTCAACATCACTAATCATTGGAGAAATGCAAATCAAAACTGCAGTGAGGTATCACCTCACACCAGTCAGAATGGCCATCATCAAAAACCTACAAACAATAAATGTTGGAGAGTGTGTGGAGAAAAGGGAACCCTCTTGCACTGCTGGTGGGAATGCAAAGTGATACAGCCACTATGGAGAACAGTATGGAGGTTCCTTCAAAAACTAAAAATAGAACTACCTTATGGCCCAGCAACCCCAGTACTGGGCATATAGCCTGAGAAAACCATAATTCCAAAACGTCATGTACCACAATATTCATTGAAGCTCTATTTACAATAGCCAGGACATGGAAGCAACCTAAGTGTCCATCGACAGATCAATGGATAAAGAAGATGTTGCACATATATACAATGGAATATTACTCAGTCATAAAAAGAAATGAAATTGAGTTATTTGTAGTGAGGTGGATGAACCTAGAGTCTGTCATACAGAGTGAGGTAAGTCAGAAAGAGAGAAACAATACTGTATGCTAACACATATAAATGAAATCTAAAAATAAAATAATGTTTCTGAAGAACCTAGGGGCAAGACAGGAATAAAGATGCAGATGTAGAGAATGGACTTGAGGACACGGGGAGGGGGAAGGGTAAGCTGGGATGAAGTGAGAGAGTTGCCTGGACATATATATACTACCAAATGTAAAATAGATAGATAGTGGGAAGCAACCACATAGCACAGCGAGATCAGCTCTGTGCTTTGTGTCCACCTAGAAGGGTGGGATAGGGAGGGTGGGAGTGAGACACAAGAGAGAGGGGATATGGGGATATATTTATATGTATAGCTGATTCACTTTGTTATAAAGCAGAAACTAACACACCATTATAAAGCAATTATACTCCAATATAGATGTTAAAAAATAAAAGGCAAACTTCCTTCCAGCTGACTCCCTTCTCCCTCTCTATAGGTATAACATAAACACCACCGAAGAAGCAAGATAGGATGCTGCAGAGATCAGAATATTTCATAATTTAAAAAGATCACTGGAATCTTCCCTAAATGTTTTGTCTGAACTCAAAATCTGTATCCATATCATTACATCAAACAAATACCTCTGCAGCAGTTTGACCTGTCTAGATTGTAGAAGGTCCTACAGATCTGTGTGTATGGAAAAAATGCATCTTAAAAATGAAAGTTCTAAATAAATATAGTCATTGAATTTTAGAAACAAAGTTTTAAATAAGCGGTAACTGTAATACTCAGTCATCCACCATAAAATTTTCTGTTGTAATCTCCACTTCCGGACATGAATAGCTAAATAGCAATATATAAACAGACAATAGCAAAGTACCTTTTTTGGCTAACTCCCACCCTGCCACTTCTGAACTGAAGCCAATTATAGTGACATCACTCAAGCTTCATGTCCTTTACTGACCTTCCTACTTATATTGCCAAAATATATCAAATTTCTCCTCTACAATTTGTCTTTTCCCTTTGTCTTTGTTTCTTTAAATAATAACTTGACATACTTGACCTCAACCTACAATTTTGGCTGATAATATCACTGAGCAATTCACTTACATAAATGGCCTTGCATAATCATCTTTGCACAGAAAAATTCATGCAAAAAACCAACAATGAATTTTTATGATTTGGAATGGAAGAAAATTCTTTTAAATACTCTAAATACTGTACCTCCATTAGGTAGTTAAGATGAAATGTTCTATCAAGTTGTAGACATCTAGTTTCCATAGTACTATAATTATAAAAATATATACTTAGTAAACCCACCTGCACATGTTTACTTTAGAATTCTTTAAGTAAAAGTCACTCTGACCACTAAATTGAAGTTGAAAGTGGTATCCCATTAGCTGAGGTCTTCAAACATGATTGAAGTCTTGACTATGTTTGAAAACCTACAAACACTAAGAAGGAAAACTAAAATAACTTTATTTGAAAGAAAATTAACATCTTTGGAATGTTAAAACAGAAAGTTATTTTTCTGGAAAAAATATGGCTCATTTAAGAATATTTACTGATAAGATGATATGTTATAAAATGTATGCTAGTCTATATTATGATATTGACTCATTATCTGTGAATTTGCACATGCTAATTAAATAAAGGTCATTGCAGTTGTTCAGCATGAGGTTTTTAATTTGATTAAAGAAAAAAATTCTTCACCTGCACAGATGTTTAAAAGGCTGTGAATAACCCTGCCTTTTCTTTATTGTACCCTCGGTATTTAGCACAGTGCCTGGCATGTATTTTGTATTAATACATGTGCTCTGAATAATTTAGTAGTGTCAACTTTAAAGACTACTAACAGATCATAGTCATTAAGAGCAGGGACTATAGTGTCCAATTACCTGGGTTCAAGTCCTGTCCTTTACTGAGAGTGTGACTTTTTTTTTCGGTACGCGGGCCTCTCACTGTTGTGGCCTCTCCCGTTGTGGAGCACAGGCTCCGGACGCGCAGGCTCAGCGGCCGTGGCTCACGGGCCCAGCCGCTCCGCGGCATGTGGGATCTTCCTGGACCGGGGCACGAACCCGTGTCCCCTGCATCGGCAGGCGGACTCTCAACCACTGCGCCACCAGGGAAGCCCGAGAGTGTGACTTTTGACAAGTTGTTTTATCTCTCTTCTATCTGCTCATCTGTAAAACGGGTATAGTAATAGCACTGGCCTCATAAGAAAGTCATGAGGAATAATGAGTTAGTATATGTGAAACTTTTAGAACAGTATATGCAGCATAGTTAAGAGCACAATCAACTATATATTTTATTAAATAGAAGCACTTCTTTGCACTTTAGAATGTACAAGTTCTTTTTACATATAACTTTCAAAATCTTACAAACTCTTGTGACCTACATAAGACTCCCTATTATTAGCCCGGTTTACAGTTGAAGTGAAGGCCCAAGGTCACACTATCAGCAAGGAGCAAAGCCAAAACTTGAATCCAAATTCTCTGAATATGAATTCTAAATCTTTTCCATTATATACAGCTAAAAGCGATTCTTTGGATTTTTTCCCTGATAATGTCTGAAATATGAGTATAGATGTTAAATAATCTTGGTAAAACTGTTGAGATTTATTACTGTCAGTAACCAAGTTATAGTAGAAGAATTAACATAATGAAAGATCATTTTTTTTTAAATAAATAAATACATTTATTTATTTATTGGCTGCATTGGGTCTTTGTTGCTGCGCACGGGGTTTTTCTCTACTTGCAGCGAGCAGGGGCTACTCTTTGCTGTGGTGCTCAGACTTCTCATTGTGGTGGCTTCTCTTCTTGCAGAGCATAGGCTCTAGAGTGCAGGCTCAGTAGTTGTGGTGCACGGGCTTAGTTGCTCCACAGCATGTGGTATCTTCCTGGACCAGGACTCAAACCCATGTCCCCTGCATTGGCAAGTGGATTCTTAACCACTGTGCCACCAGTGAAGTCCAAGATTAGTTTCTTTTTTCAGTGATTTGCTCTTGTGATCATGGGTGATGTGTTGTTTTTTTTTAACATCTTTATTGGAGTATAATTGCTGTACAATGTTGTGTTAGTTTCTGCTATATAACAAAGTGAATCAGCTATATGTATACATATATCCCCATATCTCCTCCCTCTGTGTCTCCCTCCCACCCTCCCTGTCCCACCCCCTAGGTGGTCACAAAGAACTGAGCTGATCTCCTCATGCGATGTAGCTGCTTCCCACTAGCAAACTATTTTACATTTGGTAGAGTATATATGTCAATACTACTCTGTCACTTCATCCCAGCTTACCCTTCCCCCTCCCCGTGTCCTCAAGTCCATTCTCTACATCTGTGTCTTTATTCCTGTCATGGGTAATTCTTAAGCACCAGCCTTACTGAGCACTATAACATAGGTTGACAGGTTCTGCCTGCCCTCAAAGTTCAAAATCTAAAAGAAGAGATAGAGGAGAGGTGGCCAAATGGCAGAGTAGGAAGACCCTGAACTCACCTCCTCCCACTGACACACCAAAATTGTAACTACTTACAGAGCAACTATCTATGAGAACAACCTGAAGATGAGCAGAAATTTTTTTCCACAACACATGAAGGAGGAGCCACCACAAGACAGGCAGGAAAGGCAAAGGCTCAATATAGTCTGGATCCACCACCTGGGTTGGTGACCCACAAATAGGAAGACTATCTCAAGTGTAGAGGTGTTCCCCAAAGAGTGAGGGGTCCAAGCCCCACATCAGGCTCTGCAGCCCAAGGGTCCTAAACTGGGAAGATGAACTCCCAGAACACCTGGCTTTGAAAACCAGCAGGGCTTATGTTCAGGAGGGCCAGAGGACTATAAGAAACTGACTTCCCTCTTGCAGGACATGCACAAAATCTCACATCCTCCAAGTCTCAGCACATAGGAAGTAGTTTGAATGAAGCCTGGGTCAGACCCACTTGCTGATCTTCGAAAGCCTCCAGGAGATGCAGGAAATCACTGGGACTTCCCCTGAGGATGAAGATGCTGGCAGCAGATAGTTTTGAAAGCTTTTTTTTACCACAATAATACCACACTGGCAAGGGCCTTTTGGGAATTCTCCCTCTAGCATATTAGTGCTGGGGACACAGCCTGCCCATCAGTAGGCCAGCACCAACCCTGAGCCCACCAAGGCCAAGGAGACATCCATGCAGGGACCCTGACACAAGTACCCTCAGCTACAAAGAAAGCCACACATGGACACAGCCCCACTCACCAGTGTGCCAGCACCAGCCCTGAGCACCCTGGGCCATACAGCCAACCACACAGGATGCCCACCCCACCCTCTAGAGGACCACAGTCACCACACAAGGCATGGCCTCACAGTCAACCAAGACACACACATACAGAAAGTGAGAAAAGGAAAAACGTTTTCCATGCAAATAGAAATGTAAAGAAAGCTGAGGTAGCATACTTTTATCAAACAAAATAGACTTGAAAACAAATACTGTAACAAGAGCTAAAGAAGGATATTACATAATGATAGATCAACAAGAAGATATAGTAATTATAAATACATATGTACCCAACATAGGAGCACCTAAATACATAAAGCAAATATTGACAAACATAAAGGAAGAGATTGATAGTAATACAATAATAATAGGGAAGTTTAACACCCATTTTACATCAATGGACAGATCGTCCAGAAAGAAAATCAGTAAGCAAACATTGACCTTAAATGACACACTGGATCAGTAGAGTTAATAGATACATAAAGAACATATCATCCAAAACTAGCAGAATACACATTCTTTTCAAATGCACATGGAACATTCTACAGAATAGATCACAGGCTGGACCACAAAGCAAGTCTCAATACATTTAAGAAGACTGAAATCATATCAAGCAACTTTTCAACTGCAATGGCATGAGACTAGAAATCAGCTACAAGAAAAAAACTGCAAAAACACAAGCACATTGAATCTAAACAACATACTACTAAAAACCCACAGGTCACTGAAGAAACCAAAGAGGAAATCAAAAAAATACCTGGAGACAAAAATGGAAACACAACAATCCAAAATCTATGGGAGGCAGCAAAAGCAGTTCCAAGAGGGAAGTTTAGCGTGATATAAACCTACCTCAAGAAGCAAGCAAACAAAAAATCTCCACTAATTTGACCTTAAGCCTAGAGGAACTCGAAAAAGAACCAAAAGGAAAAAAAAAGTTAGTAGAAGGAAAAAATAATATGGATCAGAGTGTAACTAAATGAAATAAATACTAAAAAGACAATAGAAAAGATCAATAAATCTAAGAGGCAGTTCTCTGAAAAGATAAACAAAATTGACAGATCTTTAGCCAGGCTCATTAAAGAAAAGAAGAAAAAGGGCCCAGATCAATAAAATTAGAAATGAAAAAGAAGTTACAATCAACACCATGAAAATACAAACAATCATAAGAGAGTACTGTGAACTATACGCCAATAAAATGAACAATCTAGAAGAAATGGATAAATTCCTAGAAATGTACGATCTCTCAAGACTGAATCAGAAAGAAACAGAAAATATGAACAGACTGATTACCAGTAATAAAATTGAATCAGTAATCAAAAAACTGCCAACAAACAAAAGCCCAGGACCAGATGTCTTCACAGGTGAATTCTACAAAAATGTTTAAAAAATAATTAACATCTATTATTCTCAAACTATTCCACAAGATTGAAGGAACACTTCTAAACTCATTCTCCTCAAAGACATCACCCTGATATCAAAACCAGACAAAGATATAACACACACACAAAAAAAAAATTACAAGCTGATATCACTGGTAAACATCAATGCAAAAATCCCCAACGAAATATTAGCAAACTGAATTCAACACTACATTAAAAGAATCATACCCCATGATCAAGTGGGATTTATCCCAGTAATGCACAGATGATTTAATATCCACAAAACAATCAATGTGATATACTACATTAACAAATTGAAGAATAAAAATCATATGATCATCTCAACAGATGCAGAATAGGTTTTTGACAAAATTCAACATACATTTATGATAAAAACTCTCAACATAGTGCATATAGAGGGAATATACCTCAACATAATAAAGGTCATATATGGCAAACCAATAGCCAACATCATACTCAACAGTGAAAAGCTGAAAGCATTTCCTCTAAGATGAGAAACAAGATAAGGATGCCTACTCTCTCCACTTTTATTCAACATGATACTGGAAGTCCTAGACACAGAAATCAGAAAAAAAAAAAAAAAAGCCAAATCGGAGAGGAAGAAGTAAATCTGTCACTGTTTGCAGATGACATGATACCATATGTAGAAAATCCTAAAGACACTACTAAAAAACTATTAGAACTAATAAATGAATTCAGTGAAGTTGCAGGATAGAAGATTAATATATAGAAATCTGCTTCATTTCTATACACTAACTAAGAACTATCAGAAAGAGAAATTAAGAAAATAATCCCTTTTACAATTACATCCAAAAGGATAAAATACCTAGGAACAAATCTAACCAAAGAGGTAAAAGACTAGTACTCAGAAAACTACAGCACATTGATTAAAGAAATTGAAGGTGACACAAACAAATGGAAAGATGCACCATGCTCATAAATTGAAAGAATTAAAATTGTTAAAATGACCATGCTACCCAAGATAATCTACAGATTCAATGCAATCCCTATCAAAAGGCCAAAGGTATTTTTCATAAAACTAGAACAAGTAATTCTAAAATTTGTAGGGAAACACAAAAGATCCCAAATAGCCAAAGCAATCTTGAGAAAGAAGGACAAAACTGGAGGCATCAAGTTCCCTGATTTCAAGTGATACTGCAAAGTTACAGTAATCAAAACAGTATGGTACTGACACAAGGATAGACACATTGATCAATGGAACAGAATAGAGAGCCCAGAAATAAACCCACACTTAAATGTTCAATTAATCTGCAACAAAAGAGACAATAATAAAAACTGGTGGAAAATCCACCTTTTCAGTAAATGGTATGGAAAAAACTAGACAGCTATGCGCAAAAAAACTCAAACTGGGCTACTTTCTCATACCATGTACAAAAATAGACACAAAATGGATTAAAGACCTAAATATAATACCTGAAACCATAAAATACCTAGAAGAGAACATAGGCAGTACACTCTCTGACATCAGTCTTAGCAATAATTTTTTGGATCTGTCTCCTCAGGAAAGGGAAACAAAAGCAAAAATAAACAAACAGGACTACATCACACTAAAAAACTGTTGCACAGCAAAGGAAAATATCAACAAAATGAAAAGGCAGCCTACTGAATGGGAGAAGATATTGGCAAGCAACATATCTGACAAGGGGTAAATTTCCAAAATATACAAAGAACTCATAGAACTCAACATCAAACAAACAACCCAATTGAAAAACAGAGGATTCACACTGGTCAGAATGGTCATCATCAAAAAATCTACAAACAATAAATGCTGGAGAGGGTGTGGAGAAAAGGGAACCCTCTTGCACTGTTGGTGGCAATGTAAATTGATACAGCCACCCTGGAGAACAGTATGGAGGTTCCTTAAAAAAACTAAAAATAGAACTACCATATGGCCCAGCAATCCCACTATTGGGCATATAACCTGAGAAAACCATAATTCAAAAAGAGTCATGTACCAAAATGTTCACTGCAGCTCTATTTACAATAGCCAGGACATGGAAGCAACCTAAGTGTCCACCAACAGATGAATGGATAAAGAAGATGTGGCACATATATACAATGGAATATTACTCAGCCATAAAAAGAAATGAAAATGAGTTATTTGTAGTGAGGTGGATGGACCTAGAGTCTGTCATACAGAGTGAGGTAAGTCAGAAAGAGAAAAACGAATACCATATGCTAACACATATATATGGAATCTAAAAAAAAAAAAAAAATTGTTCTGACGGACCCAGGGGCAGGACAGGAGTAAAGACACAGATGTAGAGAATGGACTGGACTTGCGGACACAGGGAGGGGGAAGTGTAAGCGGGGACAAAGTGAGAGAGTAACATTGACATATATACACTACCAAATGTAAAATAGATAGCTAGTGGGAAGCAGCCACATAGCACAGGGAGATCAGCTCGGTGCTTTGCGACCACCCAGAGAGGTGGATAAGGAGGGTAGGAGGGAGACACAAGAGGGAGGGGATATGGGGATATACATATGCATATAGATGATTCACTTTCTCATACAGCAGAAACTAACACAACATTATAAAGCAGTTTATACTCCAATAAAGATGTTAAAAAGAAAAGAAAAAGAAAAACAGAGGATCTAAATACACATTTTTCCAAAGAAGACGTACAGATGGCCAACAGACACACGAAAAGATGTTCGTCATTAATCATCAGGGAAATGCAAATCAAAACCACAATGAGACATCAGCTTACACCTGTCAGATTGACTGCCATCAAATAAAACAAGAAATAACAAGTGTTGGCGAGGACATTGAGAAAAGGGAACCCTCATGCACTATTAGTGGGAATGCAAGTTGGTATAGCCACTATGGAAAACAGTATGGCTATTCCTCAAAAAATTTTAAAAAGAACTACCATACAATCCAGCAATTCCACTTCTGGGCATTTTTCCAAGAAAAAACCCACTAATTCAAAATTACATATGCACCCCTATGTTCATTGCAGCATTATTTACAATAGCCAAGATACAGAAGCAACCTAAGTGTTCATCAATGGATGAATGGATAAAAAAGAAATGCACAATGGAATATTACTCAGCCATAAAAAATGAAATCTTGCCATTTGCGACCGTGTGGATAGACCTAGAGGGTATTATGCTACATGAAATAAGTCAGACAGAGAAAGACAAATACCATATGATCTCACTTATATGTGGAGTCTAAAAAACAAAACAAATAGAACGAAAACAGACTCATAGATACAGAGATGAAACAAGTATTTGTCATAAGGGAGGGAAGTGGCACCAGGGGGCAAAATAGGTGAAGAGGATTGAGAGGTACAAACCTCTAGTTATAAAATAAATAAGCTGTGGAGATATAATATACAGCATAAGGAATATGGTTCCTAATATTGTAATAATTTTGTAGGAGGACAGATGGTTACTAGACATATAGTGTCATCATTTCATAATGTATGCAATGTCAAATCACTATGTAGTAAGCCTAAAACTAACATAATACTGTACATCAACTATATTTCAATAAGAAAATAAATAAATAATAGATAGCTAGATAAATAGCTAGATAGATAGATAAATAGGTAGTTTAAAGAAGAAAGAGAATATATACACGTGCATATATAACATGGAAAGTTGCTGCAGAGCCATGTCAAACAAAAGAGCATAGAGAAAAATGCTGCGACATTGTGGTGTACAATAAATTGCCAGGACTTGAGACACCTGGGGCTCATTCTTAAAAAAGGAACTTATCTTGAATTAATATATGTAAGATCATATTTTCATCTTATATAAAACTGAAGTGTGGACAATTTCCACTTTATATTATTATTATATACTCTCATAAACCAATAGAGGAGTACAAATTAGTAAAATCTTTTTTGGGAACAACTTGCAACAATTGAAAAACCACTATCACATTGACTCAGTAATTTCACTGGATCCACTTGTTTTCATTACTACTAGCACTGATCGACGCCACCATCATATCTTGCCTGGACTTCCACAATGGCCTTCTTGCTGATCCCACTGCTTCCATTCCAGCTCCAATACAATCCTTGCTTCATACTGCAACTGGAGAATTCATCCTAAAATGCAAAGCAACTTGCCCCTCTATGCTCCTTAAAATTCCCCAGTGGCTGCTCACCCTCCTTGGAAGGAAATCCAAATTCCTTCCATGGCTTATAAAGCCCTAGGGATTTGCCTAGGTTTCTGATCTCAATCATACCACTTTCTCACACACCAGACTTTGACCCTTGTGGTCTTCCTTCTGTTCCTGTCTTAGGGCTTTGCATACACTCTTCCATCTGCCTCAAATACTCTTTCTCTGTTCGCCCATTCAGATTTCAACTTAAATGTCACCTATTCAAATAGACTGGACCTGACAACCCAATTGAAAGTGACTTCCTAACCAATCTCCAGTACATTACTGCTCTTTTAATTCTCTGTACAGCACTATCATGACATGGTGCCTTCTCGCTTACTTATTCAATCTTTTTTGCATGCACATATTTTTGAACGTATATATGCACGTTGGTACACATTTAGTATTTATTTATTTTTTCCCTCCCTCCACCCACTGCACACAATTTAAGTTTCTAAGAATAGGGACCAGGACTTCCCAGGTGGCGCAGTGGTTAAGAATCCACCTGCAAATACAGGGGACACGAGTTTGATCCCTGGTCTGGGAAGATCCCACATGCCACAGAGCAGCTAAGCCCATGTACCGCCAACTACTAAGCCTGCGCTCTAGAGCTCACTAGCCCCAACTACTGAGCCCACATGCTGCAACTACTGAAGCCCAAGTACCTAGAGCCCGTGCTCTGCAACAAGAGAAGCCACCACAATGAGAAGCCCACACACAGTAACGAAGACCCAGTGCAGCCAAAGATAAATAAATAAATTTTTAAATAAATAAAACGAGTGATTAAAAAAAAAAAAAAAAGAATAGGGACCTTGCTTGTTCTGTTCATCAGCGTATCTCCAGCTCCAATAACAACGGCTAGCACATAATGGGCATTTAACCAATGAATATTTAATTCAAGTAGTATAACCAATGAGCATTTTGCATGTATTAATACTATGGTTCCAAGTACACACACAGAGTAAATTTCCCATTTGCCTTACTCATTCCTTAAGTTTCTACTATCTGCTAGTTAAGGAATGGAGAATAAAATGTGAGTGAGATGAATATCAGATGATCTAGAAGAAAATTTGAGTTCACATCCCAGAATATAAAAGGTAAAAAGGTAAGGAAAAGACATTTAATAAAAAAGAAAATATAAATGTTACATAGGATCAATCATGGATGTCTAACATCCACCTAATAGGATGACAGAAAACAGAGAAGACAAAAATGGAAGAAAAACGTCAAAGAAACACAGAAAAGCAATTCTCAAAGCTGAAGAAAGACAAGAGTCTCCAGACTAAAAGGGGCCTACTACATGCTAAGTGGGCAGAATTAAAGAAAAGCAAACAAACAAACAAAAAGCCCTTATACTACATATCTTCATTAAGATTCAGAATACCAAGCATAAATAGAAGATCCCAAACTTAACTTCTTCCACACTTCTGAAAGCTGCTTGAAGATCCACTCTGTGAGGGTGTTTCTGGATGAGATTGGCATTTGAATCGGTGAACTCAGTAAGTAGATTGCCCTCCCTAATATGGGTGGACATCACCCAATCCATTGAGGGCCTGAATAGAATAAAAGCAAGGAAAAGAAGGACTTGTTCCTTTCATGCCTTCCTACTTGAGCTGGCATATTGGTCTTCTCCTGCCTTGAACTGGGATTTGTAACATCAGCTACTCTGGGTCTCAGGCTTTCAGACTCCAAGTGAAATTACACCACCAGCAGCTTTCCTGGATCTCCAGCTTGAAGATGGCAGATCATAGGACTTCTTTGCCTCCATAATCACATGATCCAATTCCTCATAATAAATCTCCTTTTTTTATTTCTACATATATTCTGTTTCTCTGAACCCTGACCAATACAAAAAACTAGAAAGAATATGATTAGAAACCAAGAGGTAAAGAACTGGACCTTAGCTAGAAAGAAGGACAGTTCATCCTTTGTAGAGGAGGACTGAAGAGAGGATGAATGTCAATGTATATATGTATGGGTAAATGCATAGATTTGGTGCTGTAAAGCTGAGAAAATTCATCTAGTGGTTTCTATATACTATGTCAAGAAATTTTAAAAACTTGCATCCAGAAGTTTTAGGAGAGTAGAAAATTTTTGAAATTGTTTCTGCACCGAGTGGGAGAGAGTTGGCCAGTAAAGTGTAGCAGGCTTGCTGAGCAGTGTTTAGAGTTCAAGTAAGGAACTAATGAATTTGTGATAGAAGCAATCTGCTGGGCCAATGATTTTCTCTCATAGTGGTCATTTGCTCGTGCACATGATTAGAGAAAGCAAATATTTGGGTTGGTTCAGGGTTGGTGTTTTGCCAGAAGGGTGTGGTAACAGACAAGAGCAAGGAAATTTTGCAGTTTTTAGAGAGGTATTAAGATTTTCGTATATATGTTATTTGTGAAAAATAATATGACATTCTATTTTTCTCTAACTGAACCTGATTTCACTCTAGATCTCCATTTAACCCAGAAGCAGAAAAAAATATTTTGAAAAATTATTAATACATAGAATCTAAGCTGGATAGGAAGAAAAGTAGAGACTGGAGAGGGGTAATGATTAGGAAGATGACACAAGACAGATGGGGCTTAAGTAATTCCCATCTATGTATGATTAGAATTGGCTCCAAAACTGGATCATGCTAGACCTGAAGGTTTGGAACTCTCTTATTCCACATGATCAATACTGGGGAAAGTAGGGGCTGAGAGTAAGTTACTGCAGCTGCAAAAGCTGACCAGAATATTAAGAAGCTCATGTCTTGGCAACTGTAATACCCAAGGGCTTTCCCATCCATTTTTATTCCATCCCAGTTTTGTCATATGATTTGTATTTAGATCGAGGATAAAGATACTTGATTGTTGTACTAGCTTTGTTGGCTGCTTTAAAGCTAATGTCATTTTCAATTCTTGTTTTGAAATAAAGTGAAATTACTTCCGACTTCATAAGCAAGGTGCTATTTAGTAATCTAAATCCCTCTCCTATGCTTAAAATGAGTCTCTGTCCCTAGCATTAGTTATATAACTGTCTACCCTTTGCATTTTAAGTGAATCGTAGCCACAAGAGCTTACTCAGCTGAGTTGTTTCTTAATCCTATCAACTCAAGTCAGAATCATCCTTTTCCACCCACATACACTTAGCTTTCAAGTCTAAGATCCAAAGAAACATTTAAATTATTGAAGTCAATCTTGTGAGACAGGATTTGTCACACTGAGGGCAAGTAATTTAAAGAAATTCCAATGTAAATTTGAACTTACATTGGCTAGCCAAGGCTCCTTCCCAAATCAAACCAGTAAAATAATACTTGTTATGTTTTCATGCTTTGTTTAAATGACCAATTTTGAGCATTTTTTATGTCAGTATTTTTATTGTTCCTATAATACGGAGTTCATAATAATAAAACAATTAGTTAAACAAATATCTATTGAGTATCTGCTATGCTTAAGACACTACGCTTCGTTCCCCAGGCTTAAAAAGTAGGAAGTAACAATTTTTGCTATAAGGTTCTAAATCCCCTGATGCAGGAAAATCAAGTGCACAAGTAGATCTTACAGTAGCACTTGAACTAAGAAGGGGAAGCAGTATTAAGCTGTGAACTAAAGCAGTGATAGGCAGAATTTTAAATGGTAAGGAAGAAGGAGATAACTGATTAAGCAGAGATGAAGGACTCCACATTTTTCAGGCTGAGTCAGAGAGAAAAGTATTATATTTGGCAGAGCTTGGAAATTTAGGAATAATGAGTTGTTTTGTGGAGGAAAGTGATAAATCTGGTATGAGAAATTTTTAGCGTAAGGAAACCACAGAACATGCAAATAATGATGTCTAGCAGACAGTTGGAAATGTGTAGCTAGAGCTTTGTAGCAAAGTCAGGGAGAAGAGCTGTCAAACTGGGAGTCATTTTCAAGAAGCAATAAAAAGCTGTTACAATCTAGGATGGTAAGAATTGGATAAAAACAAACTGTGTCTGTTGGTAGGGTGGTGGGGGGAAAAGAAAGAAATTTGTAGCATTGTGGGAAGAATAAAAAGACACAGCAAAAGGAGACAGCAAAGGGAAAAACATAAAATTAGTATTCAGAGATAGCCAAAGAGCCAAGATAACATCAAAGAAATCAGAAGAGAAAAAATTCTCATTATGAATATAATGTGACCAATCCTGTCAAATGCCACAGAGATTTTGGAAATAAATCATTTCCAAAATCACTCAGTATTGTTCATCTTGGGAATACAGAGCATGTTACTCCTAATAAGAGCTACCAGCATTAATTAACTTTCAAACTAATAATTATATTGTAATTGTCTTTTCTAGTTTGAGACAGGAACATACCCATAAGAATGATGTACCTGAGCTTGTCTGAGTTGAGTCTCTCCTTTACTAAGCAAGCATTTGCAGACATCCCCAGAAGTGATGCCTCCCTTTGCCATGGGAATTACACAGGCTTTTGTAACCACTGTTCCCAAATAGATATCACTGGTCTCGGAGCAGGAAGGCTCCTTCTCTCAATTCAGTGTCCACTAGAACTCTGCTCTGTTCTTCATCTTCAGTCACTAAATGCCCCATAACTGCTGGAGAAAGAGTTGCGGGCCAGTGCTAATGTTCTGAGGAGCATTTGCACTGAACATTCAAATCACTGGAAAAGAAAATTAAAATTCATAGGAATGAGTTTCTAAAGATCACAGCATTTGGTTGAGGAGATATTTAGGGAGAAGCACCCTTTAAAATAACCTCATGTAGGCAACCTCTAAACTTATCCTAAAACTGGCATTGTAAGTGAACAAGTTTGATTAAGATTATTCTGTGAATTTTTTAAAGCCATACCATGATGCTGTTATTTCAGTCCCAGAATCACCTTTCCTAAGAGGGCATCAAAGATTTGCAAAGTGAAGGAGTAGCCTCTCCTGGTCTTGTCCTTTTGCATTTGAAAATGCTTTTCATTTGACATTGGCAAGGAAATTTCTGTTGCCAGTTTTTTCTAGTATCCACTTTCACTGATCGTAGCAGTCAAAGAGAAATCTTACTACCATGGACACAGCTGGCTGACTTATTTGCCTTTATATATGCATTATATTTTCTTCTTTGGAAGTGCTTGACCATCTTTTCCCTTCTCAAATGCTGTTTTCTTTTTTCTAGAATATGAAGATAGATGTTATTTAAATTGAGCTTTTCAAACATAATATTTTAAAATACTAGTTAAATAACTAGGGCCTGGAAGAGAAGCCAAGTCAGCCAGAGATATGAGAAGGCTCTTGGGGGAGGTGGGGAGTGGTTGGAGGAGGCCTCAAAAGATGGCCATTTAATAATAGAGAAAAGACAGGTATATCAGTATTTTTTAAACAACTGGTATGGTCATATGATTTCCTACTAGCTGAATTTCCACCCAGGGCAAACTTTTCCTTTAAAAATTATTTCTTGGAGGGCTTCCCTGGTGGCACAGTGGTCGAGAGTCCGCCTGCCGATGCAGGGGACACGGGTTCATGCCCCAGTCCGGGAAGATCCCACATGCCGCGGAGCGGCTGGGCCCATGAGCCATGGCCGCTGAGCCTGCACGTCCGGAGCCTGTGCTCCACAATGGGAGAGGCCACAACAGTAAGAGGCCCGTGTACCGCAAAAACATATATATATATATTTCTTGGGGACTTCCCTGGTGTCGCAGTGGTTAAGAATCCGCCTGCCAATGCAGGGGACACGGGTTTGAGCCCTGGTCCGGGAAGATCCCACGTGCCGCGGAGCAACTAAGTCCATGAACCACAACTACTGAGCCTGCGCTCTAGAGCCCGCGAGCCACAGCTACTGAAGCCTGCTTGCCCTAGAGCTCGTGCTCCGCAACAAGAAGCCATCGCAATGAGAAGGCCGCGCACCTCAACAAAGAGTAGCCCCCGCTGGCCACAACTAGAGAAAGCCCGCGTGCAGCAATGAAGACCCAATACAGCCAAAAATAAATTTAAAAATAAAGAAATTAAATAAAATAATTTTTTTAAAAAATGATTTCTCTTATATCCCAATTCTTATCTGTTAAAACATAAGGGAAGCTTTCCATATGCTCTTCTCTACTTGCCAGGTTAAACCTACTAACAGTGATGTGTCCATAATCCATGACTCAGCTCTGGCCTGTTAGAAAAAGAAGACTGAAGCAAGCATGTGGTGTAATTTTCCATTACTGATTACTTTGTCATCCCTAAAACTTTTCCCTCCCTCACTGTTCACCTTGAAAATGTACCCACTCAAAAAAAGTCAGCCAAAAAATTTGTCCTCAGAAACTCTTGAGTTAAATAACTCAGAAATTTCTTTTGAACATAAGTTGAAGGTACAGAGGTACAGAGTTGGTATGGAAAGGAAGAACAGTTTATTTTTAATTATGCACAAACATACATTCTAGATATTATAATTTCAAATAGTGTGTCATTTTTTTAACCACGTTCACCACTGTTTCATTTAGTCACTATAGTCCATAATATAGTGCATATAACAAATCTTATGTAAAGCATTACAATACTCGTGCTCTGAGAAAATAAGAAAATCAAATATAAGAATAAATACATGGTGAAGGGTAGAGAGGCGTGGTATCAAATGGGTTAAGATACTTCCTTTGTAAGTTAATCAGGAAAGATTAATTGAAATAAAGGGCTTGGAGACCACCTTTTAGCTTTACACAACCAGTCCTTCAAGTAGACCATGCAAGAGAACATATATTTTTCCGGAGATAAGTCAGTTCAGACAAAGTCAATATATGTGTGACCACTCCTCAGCTGGGTACAGAGTTGCTGAAAAGTTGTCGTCACTTGAAAATACAAAATTTTAATACATTCCCACCTAAATTGCTTCTCTTCACTTGCTGTCTGCAAGCTCAACTTAGTGTTTTTTAAACCCAAATATAATTTGTTGCTTTTTATTAATAATATTTAGACTTACATTTTATTTTTTTTTCAAGGAAAGCACCCACCCCTTGATTTATAAAATCACAAAATATAAGGCTGGAAGTAAGTCTTTTATTCATACAACAAGTATGTTTGCAGGCTCAGCTTTTTATTCCACGCTTTCATTTCACAGATGAGAAAATTAAAACCCAGAGATTTAAAATGTCTTAACCAAGTTCAGCAATCGGAACAAATTTGTTTAAAAGACAGAAGTAGGATGAGTCTATAAAAACTAATTCAGTTTAAATCCAGTTGTTAATATAGTTGGTTTCCTTCTGAGTCTTTCAGGAAATATTAATGTAGAAAAACATTTCTATTACAGTCAGGCAGTGTGTATCTTGATGCAAAAAAAAAAAAAAAGAGCTTTTAAAAAGATCACCCCAAGAATAACTGCACTTAGACAGATGTTTTAGATCCCTGTAATTAAAAGTAGGGTCCTTAGATCAGCAGCACCTGGCGGCATGTTAGAAATGCAGGATCTAAGGCCCCATCCCATAGTATTTATGCATTTTAACAATATCCCCAGGTGATGAGTATACGCATTAAACTTTGAAAGGCACCATTTTTTTTTGAAAAGCACCATTTTAAATAATCTTGGAAATGACTTCTAGTCTTAAAAATGTATGAGTTAAAATGTGTGTGTTTAAATGATATCAAGAGTATCTTCTTTTTTTTTTTTTTTTTTTTAAGAGTATCTTCTTGGGGCTTCCCTGGTGGCACAGTGGTTGAGAGTCCGCCTGCCAGTGCAGGGGACACGGGGTCGTGCTCCGGTCCGGGAAGATCCCACATGCCGCGGAGTGGCTGGGCCCGTGAGCCACGGCCGCTGAGCCTGCGCGTCCGGAGCCTGTGCTCCGCAGCGGAGGAGGCCACAAAAGTGAGAGGCCCGCGTACCGCAAAAAAAAAAAAAAAAAAAAAAAAAAAAAAGAGTATCTTCTTATTCACAGTAATTCTGGTGTGAATATTTTCATAAAGTGAAGACTCCCTTCTAACACAAAATATCTCCAATTTATCTTAGGTATCAATAGGAAATTTTTGTATATGGACTTCATACTGCATAAGGTGAAGTCAGTCTAAGATTCACAGAAGTAGAAGTATGAAGAAATAAAATGTTCTCAAAAGAAAATATCAAACAAGCAACACATAAGTTGCTCTTATTTGAAATGCAGTGGTTCTACAGTTCATTAGTTCAAAGTTGATTTATATAGAATTTATTTTAATTCAATCAGAAGTTGGATGAACTTACTTTTTCACTACTTAACAGACAAGAAGCTAAGTTAATTCCAAAGTAAAAAATTTTTTCTTCCTAAAGAAAAACATTACTTTAAAAATTTACAAGTCTCTATTTTCATGCACGTAATTGCTATATAAGCAAGGGCATATATGGTTATGTTTGTACACTAGACTAATTACAAAAGATTCTTAGCTGGTAATTAAAGTAACTCTAAAAAGGCAAAATTTGGTTTACTTGGTTTGCCTGCCTGCGCACATAAAAATTAAAAAAAACTGTTTTTAAAGACCGTAGACTATTTATGAATTTAGACAAATCCAAATTAGTCTCCGTTACTAAATTTTAATCAATTTCCCTCTTAATATCTGAATCTTTTCTTCCCCTAAGATCCTTTGACAGTGCTTAAGGACAATGTTATCTTTTCTATTTTATGAACTTCTAAATATCTAAACTAAATAGATAGTATGACATATCTATCGAAACTAATCAATCTCCTGCATGTAAATAAGACCAATGTCTTAACCTATAGGTTCAACATTTTGTTTTGTAAAGCAAAAATCTTTATAGGTTTAAACATACAATTGTATTACTTTTAGGTACATGTTGTCTTATAAGTGCCTTTCAACAATGATCCCATTTTTAGCGGCTGTTTGCTGTCTGCTTTGGTGACTATTTTGAGAACTTTGCATAAAATAAAGAAGTTGCACTTAAAATAAAAACTAGTTGTAATAGTAAGATGCAGATCTTTTTTGAGCGTAAAAACAAAAGGGTTGTATTACATGCCTGAAACTTCCACAGCTATTTATTTTTACTACACTCCTTTTAAAAAAACATTAATTTAGAAAATGCATGTATACCCTAGCAAATATAATTTTTCCTGACTCTTTAGGCTGTCTCTGAACTTTAAGCTTTTGAAACAGTATGACATACAACTTAGTGGTACATACAGCACATGCTCTTATTGCATTTAAGTCTAAACTTTTATACTTCTTCATGTGTTTAAAAATCTTTCACTAAATAGAGAATCCTAAGCTCATTAACAACAAACATCTGCTGACCATTTTCTTCTGTCTGTGACATAGCTAATAGAGCATATAGTATCATTCATTTAGTGGTGTTATGTAACATCATGTTTCTAAATTCCTAAAAGAAAGTTATGTCCAGAATTACATACTAAAAAGTGTTAAAGAATATACTACTTGCTTCTATGAATATGTTGTTTATAATAATCTAAATGAAAATGAGAGCAAAATATTTTCTGACCTTCTCTGAAGTGGTAAGCAATGTTGAGGGGTTGGTTAATAAGGAAGAGAGTTGAAAGTAAACAGCGCTTATACGTAGTTGTCTCCTAGGACACTATTTTATGAAGATCCTACGGAAAAGAAGTTTGCTTCTGACTGCTTGTGCTGTGTAAACATTACCTCAGATAAATGCCGTATTTTGACTAAATAAGTCTGCATAAACATAAGACTGTTTTATGTTGGTTTCCTTTTCTGCATTAATTCAAAATTCAAGCCATGAATAAAAAACTCTTTAAAATAGTATGACTTCATACAGTGAGGATGATATTTTCCTTTATAAATGCCACATCAAGTCTGTGGTAAATTTTTAAATAGAAAAATTGTGAAAATCCCAACATAACCACAGATTGCCCTCCATTGCCTGGCCAATAAATTCAAACTTTAGGTTTTTACTATCTGACAGAAATCCTTTACAGTCTTGAGGAAAAAAAAGTAGGCTTTTGTTTCTTATACATTTGTCCGTGACTTTCTCTTTTTCAGTTGAGAATGCATTGAGGATAAACATTATAATTCATATCTGCATAGAAAAAGTTTGAAGAGTATGTTTTCTTCATATAATACTGAGAAAACCTAAAAGAGAATTTTACCATTCAGGAAGAAAATAAACAAATGAAGATTATTTTTTTAATGTACATGTAGTTATCAAAAATATACTGGAGCCTAATCTATAAAAAAAGAAATAACAATAATGAATAAAAAATAATATCTACTTTAAATTAATGTTGATTATTATAGTCATAAATGAGAATTTGTTTATTAAACCTAGAAGGCCAAAGCTCAACATGCTTTATATTAGAATATAAGTTTTTCGATTACCAAAATTAGCAGCTGCTATAAAAATGTAAGAATTCATTTAAATTAGCTACAAAAATATTGCGTATAACTTCATATTAAAGTATTAGAAACAGTAAATATTCATCCTTGGAACTTTTTAAGAAGAGGAAAACCCTGTGGTTGTCATATATTACATAATTGACAAAAAAATATCAGTGGAAAATTTTCTGCCTAAAAAAGATGAGGGGAACAGATAGCTAATATTATAACTGTTATCTATTCTGAGTATATACAGGCAGTAGCTCCTTTAACTGAGTAACATACTGGAATACACTCATCTAAGAAAGAACAGCCCCTCTGTTGTATGTAACATGAAATGTTAGTTTCTTCTTTATTAGGTGAAGTGAATTATCACATCTGCATTTCACGATATCATTGCTCCTCACACAGCAGGCTTCTAGATCTTTCACATTCTACATACTCAGTACTATCTCTCCTTTTTTCTTATTTTTGCAGTTATTTTGGATAAAGATTTTGAGAGGAAGAAATATTTCGTGTACCTGAAATATTTCCGATCCATGTTTGAGAGACTGAATCTATGGTTTTCCAGTTCCCAATAAGATAGCTAGAAAAATTAATATAAAGTAATGTGTTAACAAATTAATGCTAGGAAACTCCTTCTTACTGCTGTGTCCTAGATAAAACATCTCATTTCCAGACAGTGAGGACAGGAAACACAAGAAAGCAAAATACTGTGTTCAATACTGAAAGAGAAAAGATTTTTCACACGGCAGGTATTTCCCCATTGACCAATTAAAATGAGAAACCCCATCTTCCCTTCTTTAACTGGAGGATAGTCACAACAAAGGATTTTTGAGCAGGAGATAAAATAGAAGCAAACTGATGAGCATCTTCAAGGCTTCTCAGGGACATTAAATGACCCCTAACAAAGACCAAACAGAAGAAACACAGGGATATGCTTCATGGTTTTTGGACTATGTAGATATCTTAGGGAGGAACTAGCAATTTTGTCCTTTGAGACCACAGTAAAAAACCATATATCCAACCATGTCAAACCCACTTCAGGAAAGAAAAAAAAAGTATACAAAATGCATACCTCATTAAAGCTGTCATTTCCTTTCTTTTATATATCTCACATGACCCCACTGTTAAAAATTAATTATAGAAGTAATATTTACAGCTAAAAAGGAATATTGATTATATTTTGACTCATGGTTCTGATGTTGTCAGAGCTCATTCTCTCTCAGTCTCACCCTTTAACTTGCTATTGAGTTGTGCAGTTTGGCTTTTTAAATGCAATTTATTTTTTCTTTATTTGCACACTATTAAAAACAAAAAGAATATTAAAGACTACCAAAACATAAAGAGAGATACTCTGAGACAGAATGCTTTCTCTGCCTCCAATGATTAAAATGTTAAGAAAGTGGACAAGCATCAATTTCAAGAATATGAGGCAATAAACATGCAGGAAAGAAGAAGTTAAAAAAAAAAAAAAAGAGTGCTGTGAGCTGTCAATGTCACATACTGAATTCTCATTACCACTACTAAAGATTATTCACTGCAAGTGTATTATAGCCCACACCTTAAATAAACACATTACTCCTGAATTGGCCAAAGGACAAACTGGAAGCAACTCTGTGTATACCTATTCTCTTAAAAAATCAGCTAATACTGAATATGGTCTATTTAGAAAGTATGTTCTCAAAAAATATCCACAGTCTTTGCTTGTTAAAATGTGAGGGTCTATTGACAACATGGATGATATAGATTAAGCCAGCAACCATGAATATGTTCCAGTGTGCCTAATGCCTAAAATTGTAATTTAGGTATCATTTAGTAGCTTCATTAAATAATTTTCTATACAGGTAATCATGTATTCTTTTTCTTTCCCGATGTGGTAACCTTGAACTCACAGAATTGGAACTAATAAAATCTGGGGAAGGGGGCTTCCCTGGTGGCGCAGTGGTTGAGAATCTGCCTGCCAATGCAGGGAACACGGGTTCGAGCCCTGGTCTGGGAAGATCCCACATGCTGCAGAGCAACTGGGCCCGTGAGCCACAATTACTGAGCCTGCGCGTCTGGAGCCTGTGCTCCGCAACAAGAGAGACCGTGATAGTGAGAGGCCCGCGCACCGCGATGAAGAGTGGCCCCTGCTTGCCACAACTAGAGAAAGCCCTCACACAGAAACGAAGACCCAACACAGCCATAAATAAATAAATAATTAAAAAAAAAAAAAAAGAAACAAGAAAAATCTCAAATGAACAACCTAACTTAAAAAAAAAAAAAATCTGCGGAAGGGAAATCTAAATTATAAACCATTCTTTTACTGATTCTGTGACTTACCCTTGGCAAAATTAAGCCCATCCTCCCACCATAGGTCACAAAAAAATTATTTATAATTTGTAGTTATTAGTAACTTAATATAGCACATACTCTCCTTGGGTGTCTACATTTTAAAAGAAAAGTTAAAGACAAAAAGCTTAATGCAGAGTAATAAACTGTTAATAAAATTATTTTAGAACACAGTGAAAGGAACTTGTTTCTCCTAAGAAACTAAACAACTTGCATAATTTCTCTTTATGGATGATAAAAAATAATTTGCTTTGCTGCTATAAGCTTTTATATATAGAATGGATAAACAACAAGGTCCTATTGTATAGCCCAGAGAACTATATTCAATATCCTATGATAAACCATAATGGAAAAGAATATTTTTTAAAAAAGGGAATGTATATATGTATAACTGAATCACTTTGCTGTACAGCAGTGATTAACACAACATTGTAAATCAACTGCACTTCAATAAAAAAATTTTTTAATAATAATAATAATTTGCTTTGAGTATCAAGAAAGAACAGCTATATGTGCAGACCACCTTTATCAATTTTTTTCAGGTCCTATCCTATATTTTTCCCATTCCTGACCTCTTATTGTAATTTGTATTTTCTCTGGTCCTGAATGTTTATAAGTTGCCCCACTCCCTGAGGATTAAAGCTGCATGCATAATACCAGCATCACTTGTCTCTTCCAAGATTTGGTCCCTACCATCACCACCACCCAATCTCACCAGCCCACAGTCTGGCAGTTTTCTCTTTTCAGCTTTCCTCTTTCCGTGCTTAAACTGCCCTATGTAAAACATAGGTTCTCCTTCTACGTGAAGAAAAATTAACTCAGAGTGACTCTTATAAAATTGTGAAATAAGATCAATCTGTGGTCTTTCCCTCTGTCCTCCCTAGATTCCCCGTGTCAGGCTTCTAGGACCCCCTTATAGGGGCCTCAGCCCCAGCTTCCCCTTAGCTCCACTGCCTCCATTCAACAAAATTCTGCATTCCTGCCCCAAAATTTGTTTAGATTGCTCCTTTCAATAATAAAATAGCTTTGTAGCAAAGCTTGAAGTGACTTTACCTAGTTTGTTTTCTTAGTGTGAACTTGATACTGAACCAAGCCAAATTTCTCTTCAAATGCAAATGGGTAGTGTTTTCTAATTTACACAGGGCTTGCACCTTATCCCATTTACTCAAGGAAAAATAATAATGATAATAAAATTTACTGTAAGACATACACAAGTTTCTCAAAAAACATTTTGTATAGAATTCACAGTAGTTGTATTTATTTTAAATATTTCTAGGAAAGTATTCCAAAGGAACACTCTAGTCTCTCTTCTTATTAAATAGGAATGGGGTGGGTTTTCTTTAACTTTTTTTCATACTAAATAAGAGCATTAATTGGTCTAAATATCCTTTGTGGAGTTTCCACATTTCTAATTAAATTTCAAACAGGCCCAACTTCTTAGAAAACACACGTATTAATGCCCTAAATCTAAACTAAAACAGATGAAATGCTGCATCTTAATGAAAGTCAAACATTATTGACAAGGCTTCCTAAATTTCAAGTCAGTCCACCTTCAGGTAACAGTGGTTTCCATTCTGCGGAAGTTGCTGGTGTTCTAAATATTGAAATTTTTCATTTAGCCCTTTGTATCATTTTAACAAGTAAGTAGTATGCTTAGACACCTTTCTGCATGATCCTAATTTTCTCTCATTAGCTTTTAGCTCTGTGGTATTCAAAATTCATTCCTCTTTGTCTTTAGAAAATATTTTTAAACGACTTGAAGTTAATATCAGGCATAAACGGTTCTACTTGTTTTATATTTGTGTTACGTTGAAGAATAATTTCTCTAAAGTTCTATGTAGGGAAACATACTACTCCTTTCTACCTCTAGCTATATTCAAAATGGGTTTAATGAACCTTATTCCCTTATTTAAAGTTTTAGGAAATAGTAATTAATCACCATTACTTAGCAAACAATAATTATGGAGACAATTGTTTCAACAAATCAACTCAAAGGATCTCACAAATGAAAGGGTTTTCTGGGTTAACACTAAAAACTTTACAGTCCTGAACTGCTTCCTGATTGTTCTACTATTAATTATTTAAACAACAAATCTCAGCAAAAGTACAGATGACGTTTTACTTTTGACCAAGTCATTAACTTAATAACCAGATAAGAAGGCAGTAGAATGACAAAACATGTCATTTTCCTCAACACTGAAATGAAATCTTTCAGAAACTCATTTGTACACATGAAAATGCACTTACTTGATTATGCACTTTACCATTACTTTGAAAATTCACCAAAACGATAGGAGTCTTATCACAGCAAAAATATTTTTTAAATATTGTGAAATTTGGTCTGGGTATAGAAGACAATGTTATATGATGATATAAACTATGGAACTATAATCATAGTTTCTATCTATGAAGAAATTTTATTTTGGTGGAAAGCTTGCAGTTCGGTCCACCAAAAAATGTTATTTTTAGAGCAACCTATAACTAAGCAGTTACTTATCAATTGATTCCCAGTTGTTTAACGGAATATGAAGTAATTTTTGCCCACACAAATAAACCATGCCAATAATTTAAGATTAATTGCTATAGTATTTGAGATTTCCTTTAAGACTAATTAAAGTTTAAAGCTGACATTTTAAATTATTATTAAAATAGGCATTGACCACAATGATCAGCCAATATTCAAAATTATGAAACCAAACGACATAAGTAGACAAGCTGCAGAAGCTGACAATAACATTGGAGGCAAGTGCAAATTATCTTTTTAATTGAAATCACTGTAATATAAAGAAAAGAAAAAAGCTCCAAAGCATATTCCAAATAGAAATTATATGACCAAAAGAAGTTATTTGCATATATAAAAGTGCTTCCAAACTAAGGTGTATATGTAGAATTGTTACCCGTAGAACTTATATTTGGCTTATGGGAGAAGTTGGCATACTCTCCTGACAAACATTTCAGAGTCTACCATTAAACTATCAACTATTTAAAAGACTTTAACAAAATAACTAAATTTTCAGTTGGTAACTTTAAGACTTGTAAAAAATTAAATTCAGTACTGCAAATAAAAAGAATTAATTTTTCTTCCTACCCACAAAAAAATTTTCATTATGCTTCTGAATCTGTGCCATTTCCTGCCTGAAATACTTTATTCAGAACTGCTCTTTTGTGTTAACTGTTTTTCAAATTTCGCTAGATGATCTCAAAAACCAATAGGGATTTAAATCATCATGAATAATGATAGAGTCAGATTGATGTGCAATTAAAGCAAAGATAACTTACATTTGTAACACCAGTTATAAATAATAGGACATTAAGGAATTTTATTAGAAGAAAAATTGCCTGAAAACTGAAATTACCTTCTAGAATTTCTCAGACAAACCAAATTATTCTACAGAACCACAGCCAATATCCAAGTTGGTTTATAAAAATCACCCATTCAAAATGTTATCTGTCCCTCTCTTTTAAATGGTCTCTTGTCCTCTTTTGTGTTTTAGCTGAATTTGTGTGCAGTACATTGTTGTTTCAGCTCAAAAACCTCCTGTGTGGCAGAGGGCTTGGCAGCCCAGAGAAAGGCCGTGAACATTGCTGAATTCAGTGCAGTGCATTTGGTAACACAAGGAGAGCATGAATAATATTTGGGGATCTAGCACACCTTAGTGGAAACAGTTATAACTACAACTGCTTTGAAGACGTTCAAATTTTAAATTCCATTGTTTTAGTGAAATTCCATTTTATCTAAATACATGAACCTTGTTCAGGTTTTTTTTCCTTAAGTTGATGTGTTTCTCTCCCAAACTCCCCACAGATAAAAAGATAAATTTGATCATGAATTTCTAAAAGTAGACATCAAGATTTCTTTTCAGAATATCCATAAATATCTGGACAACTTCCATAAAGCTATCAAATTAGGGGCAATGCCATTTTCTTTACCATTTTGATCAAGTGAAAAGTGTCAGATTTTTCTTGTTAAATGATTGCTGTGTGTTTGATCTGCGAAAGCTTGTCAGGTCAGCTCTTGGTTACTTCAAAGACTTGATTTCAAATAAGTTGAACAGGTTCTACTGTTAAAGTCTGACTCCCTTTACTTCATACTACTAAAATGTCATCAAGAAAAAAGAGAAGACATCATAAATATCCATTCTACTATCTAGACAATTTCAAGAGCTTTAGAGCTGAGATAGGTAAAACATTCAAAAATAAGTATAAAACATTAATTTCAAAACATGAAAAAATTAGCCCTGGTCATGTACACTTCCATGCATACATATATTTACAGAAATTAGAATATAATACTTATAGAGCCCTAAGTAAAACACACTTGTGTATTATCTAGGCATCTCAACCACACGACCGAAAACTAAGAAGGAGGCAAATAATGTTTATCAATAATTAAGTATTTCAGAGAAGGGGACTTCCAAAATGGCAGAATTAGAAGCTCAGCAAATCTCCCCAAAAGCAACAATAAAGCTAAAATACGGTCAAAAAACAACTATTTCAAGACGCTAGAATTACCAAAGGCATAAAACAAATTGAGATGCAATTATTCAAAAAAAGCTTCCAGAAAGAACAGTAGGTGTCTGTCATTTTGGTCTGGAGCTATTCCCTTTCCCTTTGTCCTCCAGCTTTGTTGGCATGGCAGAGAGCAGGCAAACTGAAAAACAGCAACTTTGCTCTTGTGGCGTGCTCACTTGGTTTGGAGTAGACCACTGAACTCCATGCCTGTGGGCATTGTCCAAAATAGTAGCAATCTCTGTTGCAAACAAACGGAAGGTCAATGACAAAGCTAGCCTGAGGGTATAGCCCTGGTCAAAGCAAGCAATAAAATGGCAGACTGGCAAAAAACTTAACACTAAGATTGAGGAATGAGAAAAACTTGGTCTCGTAGTCTCATTCCAGTGGGACTTGATAAGTTCTCACAAGTCTCTGGAAATTTGGAAGGCTGCACAGGCTGCACATGGGAAAGAGAGACCAGAAAGGGCCCTACCTATCCACTCATCCCTGGCTGAACATGAGTCCTGTGCTTGCACAGGAGAGATGTTAGGGGGCCTGGTAGAAAACAAAAGCTGGGACAGACATAAAGTGTCTGAATTTTCAGTATGCTCCCAAACACACAGTCAGATCAGTAGGAAGAGAGGAAGAGTCTTACTGGGTCAAGGTGTTTGAGAACAATTTCTGAACAATCATTGGCTGACCACTAGGCTATACTGTTACAGGGGTGATCCCTAGGAGGCCAATTAAATATTGAAGCAAGAATGTTTTAAAAACTGAGCATATCGGTGCTTTGTGTCCACCTGGAGGGGTGGGATAGGGAGGGCGGGAGGGAGACGCAAGAGGGAGGAGATATGGGGATATATGTATATGTATAGGTGACTCACTTTGTTATACAGCAGAAACTAACACAACATTGTAAAGCAATTATACTCCAATAAAGATGTTAAAAAAAAAACTGAGCATTAATATCAGAGGACACATATTGGGAAAGAGAACAGACTCCACACATTTTGTCCAGGCAAGTTACTGAACAACACACACACACACACATGTGCACACAGCAGCAGCAACAACAATCTATGTGGTGGGGGGAGGGGCGGGGGGCAGGGGTGAGAAATGAGAATCCAGATTTGCTACCATATATTATTAAATATGTCTAGTTATCAAAATAAAAAAATCAAGACAGGTAAAGAAACAGGAAATGGTGGCGCATGGCATTCAGCAGAAAACGTCTCTGAGGGTGCTGAGATGTTAGTCCGACTTAACAAAGAATCCTAAGCAGTCATTATATATAGGTTTAAAGAACAAAAGAAAATCATGTTTAAAGAATTACAAGAAAATATGATGACAATGAATTATCAGAGTCTCATAAAAATTGAAATTTTAGTCTCTCTAAAAACTGAAATTATAAAAAATAATCAAATAGAAATTGTAAATTTGAAAAGTACAATGACTTAAATGAGTATTTCACCAAAGTGATTCGACAGTAGATTTGAGATGGCAGCAAAAATAATCAGTAGACTTGAAAACAGATCAACAGAAATGATCTAATGTGAAGAACTGGTGGGAAAAAAATAAAGAAGATGAATAAAGGTGATCAAGTAGGATAAATACAGATTGATCCACACTTAGACACATTACAGTCAAACTGTTGAATGCCAAAGACAAAAAGGAAACTTTGAAATCAGCAAGAGAAATTTAACTAATCACATACAAAGGAAAAACAAAATTTACAGCTGACTTCTCCTAAGAAACAGAAAAAGCCAAAAGTCAGTGGGATACCATATTTAAAGTACTGAAAGAAAAAAACTAACAAACATGGATTCTGTATCCAGAAAAACAATCCTTCTTTAAAAAGTTAAATATAAACTTAACATACAACCCAGCAATTTCACTTCTAGGAAATCACCCAAGAAAAAGGAAATGTGTCCATTCGAAGACTTATATGTGAATGTTCATAGAACCATTATTCATAGTAGCCCCGAACTAGAAAAAATCTAAATGTCCATTAACTGGTAAATGTATACACAAAATGGAATACTATTCAGCAATAAAAGGAACAAACTATTGTTATATGCTATAACAAGAATAAACCTCAAAAGCATTATGCTAAGTGAAAGAAGCCAGAGACAAAAGACTAGAAGATACTGTATGATCCCATTTATTTAAATTGCTCAGAAAAGGCAAACCTATAGGGCAGTGGTTACCTGGGGTTGGGAATGAGACTGGAGCTTGTCTCCAAAAGAGCACAAGTACTCTTTGAGGCCACGGAAATGTCATAAACCTGGATTGTAACAATTGTGAGGAATCTATAAATTTACTAAAGACTATTAATATCTACACTTAATGATGAGTGAATTTTACTTCAAATTAAACTTAAATAAAGTCAATAAAAATTAAACACTGAAAATTCATATGCTAAATATCATAAATTTTACTCAAACGAGAGCATCCTTATATAATAAATGACTTTGACCTTTTAACCCAGAGTTCTAAGAAATCTTCAACCCAACCATTTCTTTTCTTTTTTTTTTTTTTGCGGTACGCGGGCCTCTCACCGTTGTGGCCTCTCCGGTTGCGGAGCACAGGCTCTGGACGCGCAGACTCAACGGCCATGGCTCACGGGCCCAGCTGCTCCGCGGCATGTAGGATCTTCTTGGGCCGGGGCACGAACCCACATCCCCTGCATCGGCAGGCGGACTCTCAACCACTTCGCCACCAGGGAAGCCCAGTTTGTACCTTTTGATCACCTCCATCCAATTACCCTACCCCCTGCCCCGACCTCTGGTAACCACAAATCTGATCTCTTTTTCTATGAGCTTGTTTGTTTGGTTGGTTAGTTTTGAAGTATAATTGACCTACAGCACTATGTTAGTTCCTGGCGCACAACATAGTGATTTGATATTTCTCTACATTATAAAATGATCACAGGCATGAAATATACAGTATGGGAAACACAGTGAATAGTAATATAATATCTTTGTATGGTGACAGATGGTAATTAGACTTATTATGGATCATTTTGTAATGTATAAAAATATCTAACTTAATACTGCAATTAATTAATATACATGTATGTGACAACCTTCTCACTTTTAAATTATTTTTTAAAGTAGACAGACAGGAGGATAAACAGGCAGAGGCGAGGAGACTTGTCTTGGGTTTGGATCCAAAATTAAATATGTTACCACCACTGCTTTCAATATTTCACACTGAAACTTTCTGATTTTCTCTCCCTCAGGAGGGATACATTCTCAAACAATCCCAGTAATGGTATCCAGAGGCTTTTACAACTACAATGTGCAATTTTCAAAGGGTCAGAGATCTGTCATTCTTTTATAAGATGAAAGAAAGAAGAAGCTTATGGAAGTTGTAGATACAATAATTAATTTCCTTATAATGATCCATGATGACATATCCTCTAGAAAACCTTCTCGGACTCCAGGAATATGCATACTTCAGCTTAAAGATTACTGTATTTGAAGACTCTAGATATAAAGACTGGTGTCATTTTACTGAATATATATTTAGTTCAAATTGAGATTTTTTTTTCCATTCTCACCCTAGAGATGATGAGCTAAATGGTAGCAAATATTAAATTCATATTTTAAAATGTATAACTGTTACAAAAAGGATTACTTGAGAACTGCTGTGTAATACATTATAATACTAGTAACTACCCAATTTTGTTTATATCTATGACAATTTCTCAGCCTTGGCACTATGGAAATTTTAGCCAGAAAAGTCTTTGTTGTGAGGCACTGGTTTGTGCATTGTAGAAGGTGCAGTAGCATCCCTGATCTCTACCCACTAGATGCCACTAGCAACCTACTCACATTCTACCCCACCTTGCCCTGCCCAGATTTGACAACCAAAATATTCCCAGACATTGCCAAATGCCCCTGACAGGCAAAACACCTCCAGATGAGACCTACTCAACTAGACTACCTTGCATAGTCCTTTCTGGGAGCACACGGAAAGTTGTTTTTTTGTTTTTGTTTATTATAATCTAATTTTGTCTCTTTTCTACTTCTAAATGTTTAACCCTATCTTCTCTGGAACCTCTGTAATAACTTGAATATTCTGTATTTCCATAGTGAAAGTTCTCTTTATTTCTGCGATTTGAACGAAAGTCCCAACTCCCCTAAGACCATACTTCTACAAGCCTCTTAAACTGAGCTTGCTTATTCAGTATTGGGAGATGGGACAAGCAAGTTCTTCACTTTTTCCTCCTGTTTTCACACCATTCTTTCTCTACCTCTTTTGTTTATAGGAAAACAAAAACACTACTGCCTTGTGGCTCATGCCATTTGGCCATCACGTTGGTTACAGCCTGCCATTTGTCTATGCCACCAATTCCCCATCCCCTTTATTGTCATCTATGACCTCATGTTTTCTTACCTTACAACACATGAATCCCAGGCTCTCTTTCGAGGCTGAGTTGTATCATCCATCCAATCTATCTTTCCCAATAAAACCAAAATGATTCATGTAAAAATGTAGGTCTCTCCAGTCTTCTGCCTTAAATGCATCAACAACACTTCAATGACCTTAAGATAATATCCAGGCCTTCCCTGGTGGCGCAGTGGTTGAGAGTCCACCTGCCAATGCAGAGGACGCGGGTTCGTGCGCCGGTCCGGGAAGATCCCACATGCCGCGGAGCGGCTGGTCCCGTGAGCCATGGCCATTGAGCCTGCGCGTCCGGAGCCTATGCTCTGCAACGGGAGAGGCCACAACAGTGAGAGGCCCGCGTACCGCAAAAAAAAAAAAAAAAAAAAAAGATAATATCCAAATCACTTCATGTGGTGTACAAATCCCTTCATAGTCTGGCCCACTCTTATGTCTTCAGCCTGGATACTATTATCTCACACACACACACACACACACACACACACACACACACACACACACACACACACCACACGTTGCTCAGCTCCAGGCATGCTGAAGTTCTTTCAGTTCCCTAAACATACTGTGTTCTTTCTTGCGTCTAGATTATTACCTGCAATGTTCCTCTCAGATGAATACTTCTTCCTCCCTCTTCATCATCTAGCTATCCCTATTCATCCTTTGAACTCACTTTCCTAGTTGCCCCCAGCCATCCCACCAACCCAAATCATGTGTCCCTCATAAGCACTTCCATATCCTCTAATATTTCTTCACAAACAAGTAAGGACTTATTTACTTCTCTTTACCACCATTAAAAGGTAAACTCTAAGAAAGGTGGGACTCTGTTTACCACTAAATTCCCAGGGCTTATAGAGAATCTATTGCATGCATTTGTTGAATGAATGAAAGGATGTTACTATACTATTTATTATCTGAATAACTTATGGCAAGCTTATACTTCATTTAGATTAATTTGGAAGCCATCTGGCTAAATATTATATATTTCTTTCCCTATCTGTTCTATCTATTCTTTCATTCCCTTCTTACTATGGAAAATTCTGACAGCACTTTATATTTTTGAAAACTCTCTGGGCCATTTCTATCCTTTTCATCCTGGAGTTTCTGATTATTAAAGCATAGTAGACATACAAAGAAACAATCTTACATTCACTTAGCTACCAACACATTTTATCATGGAGTCAAAGCCAACTTGGGGAAAATGTTGTCTAATCAAAACTTCAAAACCTGCCATGGGGAAGAAAAGGACAGAATCTGATACCTTTGGACTTGATTTTTGATAACTGAGTACCTGGTCTCAGGTATTCCAGGCTGAAATATTTTTAGATATACTCTTGTGTGACCTAAAACATGGTGGAGCTTTTCCCTTGTCCTCAATTCTTAAAATTAAATTAGATGTATCATTGTCTGTAACTCATTGTTAGTCTTCCTAACAACTACTTGTCTATTTCATTTGAGGTTAATTACTAAGAAGTAAAAAAAAAAAAAAAAAAAATAGGGAGCATCTTTAACTAATTCTCCAAGTCTTTAAAATTGTAAAAGATATCCATGATAGACATAATTTCTAAGACTGTTTGTAGAGATTCTTTTTAAAGGCTATATTGTTTATTATGGATATCACTGTACAGTCTAATTATTCCTGATGGGTTACCTATTGTATAACTGCCTTCTTCAAATTAAAAGAAAACAGGGAGTTCCCTGGTGGTTTAGTGGTTAGGACTCGGCCCTTTCACTGCAGTGGTCCAGGTTCAATCCCTGGCAGGGAACTGAGATTCTGCAAGCAAAGACATGGCCAAAAAAAAAAAAAAAAATTAAAAGAAAATAGCAAGTAGATCTTTAGATCAAAACTGTCTTATTTGCTTGGAACAATGTTTCACAGTAAGCTCTAACTAGGAGGAGAAAGAAAATTATTCTGAGTTTATAACTTTTTAAAAATTTGTTACTATAATCAGTTATAGCAGCTCTATGTAGCATAATATTTTATTTGTTCCTTTCACTGAATGATAGACACATTTGCCCTTTTGTCCTCTTTTTCTTCATAGAAAAAGTAAACTTTTTATCGCCGGAGACAGGAAAAGCAGCAAAGTCCCCAACACCTGCAATTTGTTGAAAGAAGTACTATTCTGCTCCATCAAACTCCGTTCTCATAGGTCATACAATTAATACAGGTGTATTGATATTTACATCCTCCTCATTAAGTTAATCAGCTTCCAACTGTAAAAAGAAGATACCCCAAACTGTCCACCTATATAATGAAAAACATTTCAAATAGCTACACTTTTTTAATCTACAGCTTATCCTATTTGCATATCATTTTTTGAGCATCAATATTTTTTTGATTTTCAAGACTTTGGTCCCATACACTCAATGACAAATCTAATTTTCTACAGCCAATATACATTACTATATCACACCTGCTAGATAGAAAAGAGGTGAGAGCCAGAAATATTGGTCCTGATGATCGTGGTATTTTTGGCCTAAACTTATATATCAAGGTAAATTGGATCACAGTCGATTCTTTCAAAGTCAAATAGATATGGGTCCATCCATTCACCGAACAAATAACTTAGTGAAAGCCAACTATGTGCCAAGCACTGGTTTGAATTTGGCCATTGGTATTTTATTCTGTTGTCAACAAAAGATAATACAACATCATCCACAAGCCACAAGCTATCTATAACTCTTCTCCAAATACCTTTTTCCATACTTTACTGAGCTATTTTGGACTCTTCGTGCTACTAAATCCATGAGTCTGGAAGCATTCTTATCCCTAACCATTCTGATACCAACTTGCATGTTGACTGCTCCCACGATGGCTCTCTTCCTTGTGACCTCTAGTTTATTTCAAAGTCCACCTTCTTCAATCCATCATATCTTCTCTGTTTTCACTTCCTTCCTTATCTACCTGGTATTCTATGTCTTTTTTCCACCAAATCTTTGGCTAATACTCAAAATTCCTCTGCTTTACTGACTTCTTATGATATACTATGGCAGTCAGGGTTCCACCAGACAAACAGAACCACTAGGAAAAGTACAGAATCTGGGCTGAATTACAGGCAATTGACTTTATGTGATTGTGGGAGTTGTTTTAATAGTTCACATGACTGTTGCTTCTGTTTCTGCTCCTGAGCCTAGTCCAGAAACAGAAGAAGTTGAAGTTGGAGATCCAGCAGGAGCTCCAGAACCTGTGTGCCTGACTGCTGGCCATGCCAACAAAATCAGTCAATCAGGGCTTCCCTGGTGGCACAGTGGTTGAGAATCTGCCTGCCAATGCAGGGGACACGGGTTCGAGCCCGGTCTGGGAAGATCCCACATGCCGCGGAGCAACTGGGCCCGTGAGCCACAGCTACTGAGCCTGCGCGTCTGGAGCCTGTGCTCCGCAACAAGAGAGGCCTCAATAGTGAGAGGCCCGCGCACCGCGATGAAGAGTGGCCCCCGCTTGCCACAATTGGAGAAAGCCCTCACACAGAAACGAAGACCCAACACAGCCATAAATAAATAAATAAATATTTAAAAAAAAAAAAAAAGTCAATCAACTACCATGTATGTGAGTTGGAGCAGCTCCTGGAGCCACCGCACTGACCATCTAGGCATAAAAAGAATATAACTCCTGTTTCCCTTTGACCTTCCAAATCTACCATAAAATGTCTCTTGTGGCCCATGTTAACCCAGACCTATGCAGGGAAGAAAATATAGGTCCAGCTTAGCTAATGCCATGCAAATTCACCACACTTTATTCTTTGCCAACCTGGCGTCAGTATACACCTCTTTTAACAATACCGAACTTCCAAAATTATGCTTCCACCTCAACTATCCCTCATACAACCAAAATACATTATTATTCTCCGTAAAAAAGAATACAAAGTTTTTCATGCAGCTTTAAGTGGTGTTCCTTCCCCTTCTTTCTGAGATTAATTCCATTTTGATAATCTGTAACTTAAAAACTAAGATATCAAGTTAAATGCTATTAAAACAGCTTATGTTGATGGCAGGGAAATGGTAGAAGGGAAGAAAAGAGGCTTATTATATATACATGACATATCAATATCAAAATGGAGAAAAAATTATCTTTATTATCATCCTTATATCTAAAGGTGTTCATGTGGTCAAAGTTAGTAGTTACAACTGCCTTCTTCTACTATCCGCTTCATGTCCCTTTGCCTTCAGCAAGCTCCTCAGTTGGTCATGGTTCCTTGCCTGGGAAGAGTGACTCAACCCTTCAACCTTAAGGGATCTGGATCATTGGTATTCTGTCTGTTTTGGGTTGTAGTTTCCCAGTGACTTCAATCAGAGGATATAAGGGTAGTAAGTAGCACCTCAGGGGATGTCCTGCATTCCAGAAATAGTCCTCCTTACCCCCATTAGATTGAAGCAATCTAATTTCCTCTTATAGTCAGGATCAATCGCCTCAGCCAGTTGAGTTAAACCCTTCCTTGCTTATTGATTTACTGGCTGAAGAGTCCACAGTGGTCAAGGGGCAGACTCAACTTCCAGTTTAATGGAACCATGGCTGTATTCTCTGATGAAGGCATTCCTCCCTTGGGAACTAAAACTTCTAGACCATTAGATCCTAAAATTGCAGGAAAGAGAAACACAAAATATTGCTAGTGGATCTCTATGGTTAATAGTGGTTATGGTTAATAGTGAGATAATCCACTTCCATTCCTACACTTTGATTCCCAGAACTGCAAATACTGGCTATGGGAGAACCAGTACTGTATATTAGTTACTGATTTTGAACACATACAGTATCCTAGAGAAAATTATAATAGACCTGGAGGTATTGCCACCTATCAGGCACCACGTAACAGAGCTTTAAAAAGCCACTCCACTATTCCATTAGGCCAGCTGCTTCAAGATAAGGGGAATGTGGTAAGAACAGTGAGTTACCTGAGCACAAGCCCATCACAGAACTTCATTTGCTGTAAAATTTGTCCTGTGGCCAGAATCAATCAATAAGTTCATGATGCACCAATCTCTCTGATCAGGAAACTCGCACAATCCTCTTAGATAGCCTAATCTACCAGAGGACAGAAAGCAGAAGCAAGAAGAACTACAATCCTGCAGCCTGTGGAACAAAAACCACATTCACAGAAAGATAGAAAAGATGAAAAGGCAGAGGGCTATGTACCGGATGAAGGAACAAGATAAAACCCCAGAAAAATAACTAAATGAAGTGGAGATATGCAAACTTCCAGAAAAAGAATTCAGAATAATGATAGTGAAGATGATCCAGGACGTTGAAAAAGAATGGAGGCAAAGATCAAGAAGATGCAAGAAATGTTTAACAAAGAACTAGAAGAATTAAAGAACAAACAAACAGAGATGAACAATACAATGACTGAAATGAAAACTACACTAGAAGGAATCAACAGCAGAATAACTGAGGCAGAAGAACAGACAAGTGACCTGGAAGACAAAATGGTGGAATTCACTGCTGTGGAACAGATTAAAGAAAAAAGAATGAAAAGAAATGAAGACAGCCTAAGAGAACTCTGGGAAAACATTAAATGCAACAACATTTGCATTATGGTGTTCCAGAAGGAGAAGAGAGAGAGAAAGGACCCGAGAAAATATTTGAAGAGATTATAGTCGAAAACTGCCCTAACATGGGAAAGGAAATAGCCACCCAAGTCCAGGAAGCGCAGAGAGTCCCACACAGGATAAACCCAAGGAGAAACACACCAAGACATGTAGTAATCAAGTTGGCAAAAATTAAAGACAAAGAAAAATTATTGAAAGCAGCAGGAAAATATGACAAATAACATAAAAGGGAACTCCCATAAGTTTAACAGCTAATTTCTCAGCAGAAACTCTACAAGCCAGAAGGGAGTGGCATGATATACTTAAAGTGATGAAAGGGAAGAACCTACAACCAAGATTACTATACCTGGCAAGGATCTCATTCAGATTCGATGGAGAATTCAAAAGCTTTACAGAAAGCAAAAGCTAAGAGAATTCAGCACCACCAAACCAGCTCTACAACACATGCTAAAGGAACTTCTCTAACTGGGAAACACAAGAGAAGAAAAGGACCTACAAAAACAAATGCAAAACAATTAAGAAAATGGTAATAGGAACATACATATCGATACTTAGCTTAAACATGAATGGATTAAATGCTCCAACCAAAAGAAACAGGCTCACTGAATGGGTACAGAAACAAGACCCATATACATGCTGTCTACAAGAGACCCACTTCAAACCTAGGGACACATACAGACTGAAAGTAAGGGGATGGAAAAAGATATTCCATGCAAATGGAAATCAAAAGAAAGCTGGAGTAGCAATACTCAGATAAAATAGACTTTAAAACAAACATTGTTACAAGAGACAAAGAAGGACACTACATAATGATCAAGGGATCAAACCAAGAAGAAGATATAACAATTATAAATATATATGCACCCAACATAGGAGCACTTCATTACATAAGGCAAGCGCTAACAGCTAAAAGAGAGGAAATTGACAGTAACACAATAATAGTGGGGGACTTTAACACCTCACTTACACCAATGGACAGATCATCGAAACAGAAATTAATAAGGGAATACAAGCTTCAAATGACACAACAGACCAGATAGATTTAATTGATATTTATAGGACATTCCATCCAAAAACAGCAGATTACACTTTCTTCTCAAGTGCACATGGAACATTCTCCAGGATTGATCACATCTTGGGTCACAAATCAAGTCTCAGTAAATTTAAGAAAATTGAAATCAGATCAAGCATCTTTTCTGACCACAACACTACGAGATTAGAAATCAATTACATGGAGAAAACGTAAAAAACACAAACACATGTAGACTAAACAATATGTTATTTAATAACCAAGAGATCACTGAAGAAATCAAAAAGGAAATTTAAAAAAACCTAGAGACAAATGACAATGAAAACACGATGATCCAAATATATGAGATGCAGCAAAAGCAGTTCTAAGAGGGAAGTTTATAGCAATACAATCCTACCTCAAGAAACAATAAACATCTCAAATAAACAATTTAACTTTAAAACTAAAAGAACTACAGAAAGAAGAACAAACAAAAACCAAACTTAGTAGAAGGAAATATATCATAAAGATCAGAGCAGAAATAAATGAAATAGAAACAAAACAATAACAAAGATCAATAAAACTAAAAGCTGGTTTTTGAGAAGATAAAAAAAATTGATAAACCATTAGCCAGACTCATCAAGAAAAAGAGGGAGAGGACTCAAATCAATAAAATTAGAAATAAAAAAAGAGAAATTACAACAGACACTGCAGAAATACAAAGCATCCTAAGAGACTATGACAAGGAACTCTATGCCAATAAAATGTACAACCTGGAAGAAATGGACAAATTCTTAGAATGGTATAACCTTCCAAGACTGAACCAGGAAGAAATAGAAAATATGAACAGACCAATCACAAGTAATGAAGTTGAAAGTGTGATTAAAAATCTTCCAATAAACAAAAGTCCAGAAGCAGATCACTTCACAGGTGAATTCTATCAAACATTTAGAGAAGAGCTAACACCCATCCTTCTCAAACTCTTCCAAAATATTGCAGAGGAAGGAAAACTCCCAAACTCAATCTATGAGGCTACCATCACCCTGATACCAAAACCAGACAAAGATACTACAAAAAAAGAAAACTACAGGGCTTCCCTGGTGGAGCAGTGGTTGACAGTCTGCCTGCCAATGCAAGGGACATGGGTTCATGTCCCGGTCTGGGAAGATCTCACATGCCACGGAGCGTCTGGGCCCGTGAGCCATGGCCGCTGAGCCTGCACATCCGGAGCCTGTGCTCCACAATGGGAGAGGCCTGCGTACCACAAAAAAAAAAAAAAAAAAGAAAAAGAAAATTACAGACCAATATCACTGATGAATATAGATGCAAAAATCCTCAACAAAATACTAGCAGACAGAATCCAACAACACAATAAAAGGATCATACACCATGATCAAGTGGGATTTATCCCAGAGATGCAAGGATTCTACAATATATGCAAATCAATCCATGTGACACACCATATTAACAAATTGAAGAATAAAAACCACATGATCATCTCAATAGATGCAGGAAAAGCTTTTGACAAAATTCAACACCCATCTGTGATAAAAACTCTCCAGAAAGTGGGCATAGAGAGAAGCTACCTCAACATAATAAAGGCCATATATGACAAACCCACAGCAAACATCATCCTCAATGGTGAAAAACTGAAAGCATTTCCTCTAAGATCAGGAACAAGACAAGGATGTCAACTCTCACTGCTATTATTCAACATAGTTTTGGAAGTCCTAGCCACAGCAATCAGAGAAGAAAAAGAAAGAAAAGGAAAACAAATTGGAAAAAAGAAGTAAAACTGTCACTGTTTGCAGATGACATGATACTATACGTAGAGAATCTTAAAAATGCCACCAGAAAACTACTAGAGCTAATCAATGAATCTGGTAAAGTTGCAGCATACAAAACTAATGCACAGAAATCTCTTGCATTCCTATACACTAATGATGAAAAATCTGAAAGAGAAATTAAGGAAACATTCACATTTACCACTGCAACAAAAAGCATAAAATATCTAGGAATAAACCTACCTAGGGAGACAAAAGACCTGTATGCAGAAAACTATAAGACACTGATGAAAGAAATTAAAGATGATAGCAACATATGGAGAGATATACCATGTTCTTGGATTGGAAGAATCAACATTGTGAAAATGACTATACTACCCAAAGCAATCTAAAGATTCAATGCAATTCCTACCAAATTACCAATGGCATTTTTTACAGGACTAGAACAAAAAATCTTAAAATCTGTATGGAGACACAAAAGATCCTGAATAGCCAAAGCAGTCCTGAGGGGAAAATAACAGAGCTGGAGGAATCAGGCTCCTGGACTTCTGACTATACTACAAAGGTACAATAATCAAGACAGTATGGTACTGCCACAAAAACAGAAAAATAGATCAATGGAACAGGATAGAAAACCCACAGATAAAGCCACGCACCTATGGTCAACTAATCTATGACAAAGGAGGCAAGGATATACAATGGAGAACAGACCATCTCTTCAATAAGTGGTGCTGGGAAAACTGGACAGCTACATGTAAAAGAATGAAATTAGAACACTCCCTAACACCATACACAAAAATAAACTCAAAATGGATTAGAGACCTAAATGTAAGACCAGGACACTATAAAACTCTTAGAGGAAAACATAGGAAGAACACTCTTTGACATAAATCACAGCAAGATCTTTTTTGATCTACCTCCTAGAGTAATGGAAATAAAAACAAAAATAAACAAATGGGACCTAATGAAACTTAAAAGTTTTTGCACGTCAAAGGAAACAAGACGGAAAGACAACCCTCAGAATGGGAGAAAATATTTGCAAACGGATCAACGGACAAAGGATTAATCTCCAAAATATATAAACAGCTCATGCAGCTCAATATTAAAAAAACAAATCCAATCCAAAAATGGGCAGAAGACCTAAATAGGCATTCTCCAAAGAAGACAGATGAATGGATAAAGAAGATGTGGCACATATATACAATGGAATATTACTCAGCCATAAAAAGAAATGAAATTGAGTTATTTGTAGTGAGGTGGATGGACCTAGAGTCTGTCATACAGAGTCTTCATACAGAGTGAAGTAAGTCAGAAAAAGAAAAACAAATGCCGTATGCTAACACACAGATATGAAATCTAAAAAAGACATTTGAAGAACCTAGGGGCAGGACAGGAATAAAGACGCAGACGTAGAGAATGCACTTGAGGACACAGGGAGGGGGAAGGGTAAGCTGGGACGAAGTGAGAGAGTAGCATGGACATATATACACTACCAGATGTAAAATAGATAGCTATCGGGAAGCAGCTGCATAGCACAGGGAGATCAGCTCGGTGCTTTATGATCACCTAGAGGGGTGGCCTAGGGAGGGTGGGAGGGAGATGCAAGAGTAAGGGGATATGGGGATATATGTATACATATAGCTGATTCACTTTGTTATAAAGCAGAGACTAACAGAATATTGTAAAGAAATTATACTGCAATAAAGATGTTAAAAAAAATTATACTCCAATGAAGATGTTAAAAAAAAAAAAAAGAAGGCTTCCCTGGTGGTGCAGTGGTTGAGAGTCCACCTGCCGATGCAGGGGGACACAGGTTCGTGCCCCGGTCCGGGAAGATCCCACATGTCGCGGAGTGGCTTGGCCCGTGAGCCATCGCCGCTGAGCCTGCATGTCTGGAGCCTGTGCTCTGCAACAGGAGAGTCCACAACAGTGAGAGGCCCGCATACCGCAAAAAAACAAAAACAAAAACAAAATCCTAAAGGTCAATGTGCTATGATTTACCTATAGGATCCTGCCAAAGGCCCCACAGAGCAACCCTATCCACCACTCAAACTTCAAGCACAATCACATATCCTATATTTGCCCAACTGGGAGAACAACTTGCAGAGAAGTCTGAATTTATTATAGGGCCTTCTCTAACTCTTTCAATACTGAAAGCTTTTCCAGTCACCTGGTAAGTGGGTTAGAATAGCATAGCTGAATGAAGAGCATGTTACCTCTACAGGCCAAAGAGGCTTACTAGGCATCATACCTCTTTCCTCACGGTAGAAGAGGCAAAATGCAGAAACTTATCCTTAAGCCTGGAAAAGATATCTGTTAAGTATCCCAGACACTGGACCCCTAAGAAATTTCACAGTGCTGGCAGATCACTGAATTTTGTGGTATTTATCTCCCACCCTCAAGCATGTTTGTGCCTTAACAAGGTGTCTAGAATCATTACTACTCTTTATCACCTAGTCCAATCAGCATGCTCTCATCAATGAAATGATTCAGTGTGATGCCCTATGGAATGGAGAGGTGATCAAGGTCCCTGCAGACTAGAATATGATGTAAGCCAGGAGAGCTGAAATAGCCCTGAAAAAACAGTGAAGTTGTAGTGCTACCCTGTCAGCTGAAAGTACATTCTGTCTTATGGTCTTTAATAACAGGTATAAAGAAGTAATCATTTGCCATGCTTAATAGCTACATACCAGGTTCCAGGATATGGGATGATTTGTTTAAACAATAAAGCATATCTGGAACAGCAGCTGCAATTGAAATCACCACCAGATTACATTTGCAATAATCACTATCGTTCTCCAAGATCCATCTGTCTTCTGCACAGGCCAAACAGGTAAGTTGAATGAGGATACAGTAGAAACCACCACCCCTGCATCTTTCAAGTCTTTGATGAGGGTATTAATCTTTGCAGTTTTTCTAGGAATATGGTATTACTTTTTGGTTTACTATTTTGATAGGTGGAAACAACTCAGGTGACCTAAATTGGGCTTTCCTACCACAGATCAGGGAACCAATATGGGAACTCTGCCAGTTTCTGAGTATGTCCATGCCAGTCACACATTCTGGAACTGAGAAATAACCACAAGGTGCATTTAGAGACCCACAAGGCCTAGTGTTCAGTTGACACAAGTCAAAACTCCACTGATCACCTGAACTTATTAAGCCCCAACTCTGATAGGTGAACTCTGACAGCATTTAGGATCTCTATGAATTCATATCAGCTTAAAGTCAGTGTCCAGAAATCCCTAAAAATCTGATTATTTACTCTTCCCCAATGCACAAGCATCCTGGGAAGAGGCCACGGGCCTCTCTCTTGACGTTTAGGAGGAATATTTATATTATATATTTTTTGCTGTGTAGCAAGGTCCTTTCTCAATGAGGTCCAGCGTCCCCCCATTCATGCAAGGGACCCTGGGTCTATGAACCTGTGTAAGTCTGGCAATTGCTTGCAGGATTATTCTTCTCTTCTCAATTACTAAGCTCTGTAGACTCCCCAATATTATCCCTAGGGTGCCTTGTCTGCTGACTCTGCCCTCTCACCATAATAAAATTCATCTACACTGTGGCTTCAATTACTGCTCATAATCAAATGCTCTACATTTCTATCTACAATTCAGACCACTCCTCTGAGCTTCAGCTGCCTATATAAGCACCTACCAAAAATATGCCTCAGATTCAATAAGTTTGACTCCAAATGCATCTCCATTCCAGTGCTCCACATTATAGCCAAAGACACCACCGTCTCTCCATCTGAGAGAATCCCAGTCCTAAGAGCCATCTCCAACACCTACCCACACCTCACTCAATCCATCACTGATTCTCATGGATTTTATCTCCCAAGTATTTCTCAAACCCACTAATTCTCTCCATTTCTACCACCACCAGTCTAGTCAAACTCTCTACTATTGCAATAAATTCCTATTTGTTCTCCTCCCATCCATTGTTGGCTTTCTCTCATTTTTCTCCACACTGCAGTTAGAGTTTATGAGATTATAAACTCCTCAAGGTCAATGTGTTTCCATATAATTCATGTACCCAGCACAGTATCTTATTATCTTATTAAGCAGGTATTTACTGCTTCTGCTGCTATGTCTACAGCTAATGATTTTTATGGTGAAGAAATTTTAAATGGACACAACAATACCTTATCCAAAGAATCTTGAAGAACTAAAAACCAATAGTTTGATTCCAAAAGATACAACATCCACTTTAAGCTTCTTCCTGCAAAAACCCTTCATCTACACCCCTCATAATATCAGTGAGCTCCACAAACATGCCTTTGTCTGTGAGCCCTTATCTGATCCTAGAGTTTAAAAAGGATGAGTTGGTTTAGATATCAAAAGAGAGTTAAATACCTGAGGAGATCTGAGGTATTATACTGATTAAGAAATCTCTATTATTAACTTACAGATATTTTATTGCTATTTTTATCATATTTCTTCTTATTAATCAATATTGTTCTATGTTCCTGGCATCTGAAATATGCTTATCAACTTATTGAGTTAAATCAGTTTCTGGTCAAAATTTTGTCATATAACCTTGTCTAACCAGAGATGAGCCCAGGAGACATAGTCTAATTGTGTACCCAGAAGAAAATAAAAGAAATGGGGAAAACATAGCATTCTCACTAGTACAGTCTTAACAGAATTTTGTTCTACTGTTTTTCTGATACACTTTAAATCAATTCTCTATTTTATTTTTTCAGTTATCATCATTTTACCTTTTAACAAACATTTCCACTTATGTTGTAGATGCCCATGGTTTTCACTGCGGTCATATCCCCCTTTTAAGGAGCCTAACCAAAGCCACTTCGTTACCAATCTGGTCCTTGATAAGTGGTCAGTAGGCTACATACATGTGCTCAGTATCTGGCAACAGAAGTTACAACAACGGGGTATCAGTTTCCTAGGATTCTGTAACAAAGAACTACAAACCAGGAGGCTTAAAATTATAGAAATTTATTATCTCATAATTCTAGAGGCTTGAAGTCTGAAATCAAGGGAGGATTCTCCCTTGCCTATTCCTAGCTTCTGGTGGTTGCTGACAATTCTTGATGTTCCTTGTCTTACAACTAAATCACTTCCATCTCTGCTCCGTCATCACATGGTGTTCTCCCCTCATGTATCTGTGTCTTTTGTCTTCTTGTAAGGACCAGAATCATACTGGATTAAGGACCCAACGTACCACAGTGTGCCCTCACTTTAACTAATCACATCTGCAACAGCCCTATTTCCAAATAAGGTCACCTTCTGAGGTACTAGTAGTTAGGACTTCAACTTATCCTTTTGGAGGACGTAAGTCACCCCAGAACAAATGGGTAAACGCCTGACAAACCAGACTGTCTCAGCACAGCTTTCCCGAAAAGCAGAGTCTGTGATAGGATTTGTGAGTAGGTTGACTTAGATATCAGAAGGGAACTAGCATTGGGGAGAAGTGATTCCAGTGAGTAGGAGTGAGGGGATGAGAAGAGTGAGATGGAAGGAGGAAGAGCCAATAGCAGGGCATGTTATTGAGAATGACGCTGAGGACACAAGGGGCTCAATTCTGCTTTCTCCTCCAGAAAAGTCTCAGAGCACCTCGTAGAATTACATGCTAGAAGGAGGGAAAGCAGATGCACTTATGCAGCCATCCTCACTCTTTGAGGGAGTATGAATTCACAGGGATGTTGACTTCCACGTCCTTACATGCCAATGTACATGGACAAAGTGAGCTCACTCCCAGCGGCGTAACTAGCATCCAAGGATCTTTACAGGGCAGAAAGCAAAGATGCATGACTGTCAATCTGAAGTCAGTGAAAACCTGCCCAGAATGTCCCACTCCAGCCACAGCTAAATCAGAGTTGTGACTGAGTGGACATAAACCAAGCCACTAACTTCTCTCTCCTGGGGACATGGAATTGGGATTCAGAATCTATAATCAATTGATTGGTGGCACTTGAACAAGCAGGAACTGTAAGCTCCTACAAGAGCCATATTAGAAAAACAATTTTGGCCTGAAGAAGCAATGCAGACACACAGCAATATGAATATGAATAAAGTGGACACCTAGAAGATGCAAAGAACAGAGAGCATGCTTTCCCTGATGAATGAGAGCTAGACAAGGGGTCTGATTGGCTGCCTGACTGCTCTCCTGGGTTTCCACAAAATCCACTGATCTGCCTCTACTGGTGTCCGCAGGACAACTCTCTATCCTCCCAATAAATGCCTTTTTTTGGTTTGTAGCCCAGATGTCATATGAAGCCTCGCTGCCACTCAAGATCTGGATAAACTTGGATGCATCTCTATATATGTGGAGATCTAAACACCTATTTCAAAATTACTATTCAGATTACTATGAATGTTATTCATCCTTTGAATAAATTACAAATGAATAAATAAAACACTATGAATTATAAGGAAAGAGCTGGAGTGTGCATCTGCTGCCCATCTGATTGTAGCTGGGGAAATGTATGCCCATTACTGCCAGATTTTACAAGATGGGCAAGATATCTGGATCTCTATTAAAATCTTCCCAATTTTGAATGATGTCATATAATTTAAATGTTTTAAGGCATTCTATAAACTAATCACGTTTGTGTACCAGAGCTGGCTTTGTGGGTCTAGTTTCAACCTCTGTCATATTCCTGGAGCCACCTCCTCTGCCTCCAGGCTCTTGCGATTTCTTCAGAATCCTCTGACCCGACCACATTGTCCCTCATGTGAAATATGCTCGTTTCATTGATTTCCCCGACACAAAACAAGCTCAATAAGAATTTCTCACTAGACACTGATGAAAGAAATTAAAGATGATACAAATAGATGGAGAGATATACCATGTTCTTGGATTGGAAGAATCAACATTGTGAAAATGACTAGACTACCCAAAGCACTCTACAGATTCAATGCAATCCCTATCAAACTATCCATGGCATTTTTCACAGAACTAGAACAAAAAATTTCACAATTTGTATGGAAACACAAAAGACTCCGAATAGCCAAAGCAATCTTGAGAACGAAAAATGGAGCTGGAGGAATCAGGCTCCCTGACTTCAGACTATACTACAAAGCTACAGTAATCAAGACAGTATGGTACTGGCACAAAAACAGAAATATAGATCAATGGAACAGGATAGAAAGCCCAGAGATAAACCCACGCACATATGGTTACCTTATCTTTGACAAAGGAGGCAAGAATATACAGTGGAGAGGGGCTTCCTTGGTGGCGCAGTGGTTGAGAGTCTGCCTGCTGATGCAGGGGATGTGGGTTGGTGCCCCGGTCTGGGAAGATCCCACATGCCACGGAGTGGCTAGGCCCATGAGCCATGGCTGCTGAGCCTGTGCGTCCAGAGCCTGTGCTCCACAACGGGAGAGGCCACAACAGTGAGATGCCTGTGTACAGCAAAAAAAAAAAAAAAAAGAATATACAGTGGAGAAAAGACAGCCTCTTCAATAAGTGGTGCTGGGAAAACTGGACAGGTACATGTAAAAGTATGAGATTAGAACACTCCCTAACACCATACACACAAATAAGCTCAAAATGGATTAAAGACTTAAATGTAAGGCCAGAAACTATCAAACTCTTAGAGGAAAACATAGGCAGAACACTCTATGACATAAATCACAGCAAGATCCTTTTTGACCCACCTCCTAGGGTAATGGAAATAAAAACAAAAATAAAATAATGGGACCAAATGAAACTTAAAAGCTTTTGCACAGCAAAGGAAACCATAAAAAAGAGAACCCTCAGAATGGGAGAAAATATTTGCAAATGAAGCAACTGACAAAGGATTAATCTCCAAGATTTACAAGCAGCTCATGCAGCTCAATAACAAAAAAACGAACAACCCAATCCAAAAATGGGCAGAAGCCCTAAATAGACACTTCTCCAAAGAAGATATACAGATTGCCAACAAGCACATGAAAGAATGCTCAACATCATTAATCATTAGAGAAATGCAAATCAAAACTACAATGAGTATCATCTCACACCAGTCAGAATGGCCATCATCAAAAAATCTAGAAAAAATAAATGCTGGAGAGGATGTGGAGAAAAGGGAACACTCTTGCACTGTTGGTGGGAATGTAAATTGATACAGCCACTATTGAGAACAGTATGGAGGTTCCTCAAAAAACTAAAAGTAGAACTACCATACGACCCAGCAATCCCACTACTGGGCATATACCCTGAGAAAACCATAATTCAAAAAGAGTCATGTACCACAATGTTCATTGCAGCTCTATTTACAATAGCCAGGACATGGAAGCAACCTAAGTGTCCATCAACTGATGAATAGATAAAGAAGATGTGTCACATATATACAGTAGACTATTACTCAGCCATTAAAGGAAACGAAATTGGGTTATTTGTAGTGAGATAGATGGACCTAGAGTCTGTCATACGGAGTGAAGTAAGTCAGAAAGAGAAAAACAAATACCGTATGCTAGCACATATATATGGAATCTAAGGAAAAAAAAAAATGGTCATGAAGAACCTAAGGGTAAGACGGGAATAAAGACACAGACCTACTAGAGAATGGACTTGAGGATATGGGGAGGGGGAAGGGTAAGCTGGGACAAAGTGAGAGAGTGGCATGGACATATATACACTACCAGATGTAAAATAGATAGCTAGTGGGAAGCAGCCGCATAGCACAGGGAGATCAGCTCGGTGCTTTGTGACCACCTAGAGGGGTGGGATAGGGAGGGTGGGTGGGAGGGAGACGCAAGAGGGAGGAGATATGGGAACATATGTATATGTATAACTGATTCACTTTGTTATAAAGAAGAAACTAACACACCATTGTAAAGCAATTATACTCCAATAAAGATATTTTAAAAAATAATAATTTCTCACTAAAGAACAAATATTGTATGATCCCGCTTAAATGAGGTACCTAGGTAATCAAAATCATACAGACAGAAAGGAGAATGATGGTTGCCAGGAGCAGGGGGAGGAGGGAATAAGAATTTAGTGTTAAAGGAGTACAGACTTTCAGTTTGGGATAATGAATAAATTCTGGAGATGAATCATGACAATGGTTACACAACACTGTGAATGCACTTTATGTCATTGTACACTTTACAATGGTTAAAATGATATATTTTGTGCTATGTAGATTTTACCATAATTTTTTAAACTGAATTTTTTTAATTTTCTGAGTTTAGGGGACTTTGCTGAAGGTTCTGGGAGGTTTCGAGGAGGATTCACATTATGCTAATGCAGTCTTCTACTTTCTTCTCTCTTCCTCTTCCTAGTTGTGTCCCTCTCACCTTCTCTTCCCTTTGCCCTGGGCACACCAAGATTCACCTCCTCTATTAGAAAGCTCATTGTTTTTCTAAATAAAGACACTTCTGTGTAAAAACAATTCTGGTGATTGCTACTAGAAAAATAAAAGTCTCCTTCTTATTAAACATTAAGTTAGACTGACTGAATTTCTGATTTTTCAGGATGAAAATTATCTCTGACTAAAGCACGAGTACTTATTTACGTATTTTCTAGAAAGAGTGGGATATCTTTCTTAAGACAATCTTTAATCTATACCTATGTGATATGATCCCAAGAAAGCTGTAGCATAGCAAATGGGTCATATCACACATTAATAGTTCCATACTTCTGAAGTACATAACAGCAGAGATAGAAAAGATGAGGTGTTGGAAGATATTAAAACAGAACTTTCATCTTCTGGATTCTAAATTAGCAACGTATTAGAAAGCCATGCCTGGATATCTGTAAACAGCAGAAAGGAGAGCTGCCGCCTCTCTAATTTAATACCAAACCCCCAGGAGTAGTTTACTGTCAGAGTTTTATCATGTATCATGGAGACAAGTATTGGCAGGCTTCCACAAGATCCATATAAGCTTTTATCTCTTCCCTAGATCAGGTCACGTGACAGACAGCTGGATCCTTACACAGGCTTTTACCATCCTTTTAGTAATACACTTGGTGATTGAGTTGAGTCCCATAAATCTAGTCCAGAGTTACAACCCCACCGGGGTTTATCCTGTTGGTCCTCAACCATCCACCACACGTGTGCATTAACATTTCATAAAAACGCCACTTACAGGTCTCTTAAAAGCTTTCTCATTTATAGACTAGAGTCTTCAAAGATCTCTTCTTTCTTGATAACTGAAAATAGTTGTTAGACCTTAATAATAATTCAAAAACAGAAGATGACTAACTTCTATTCTGCACTAAAATTCCACAATGTTATTCAGGCAGAAACAATGTATCGATATCAAAGTTATTAATAGGTGGCCCTGACTCATTCTTAGGTCTTATCTAGTCCTATAGAATCACAAAACATCAGTAATAATGGTATTTGAAGATTAGTTTAAAATTAGTTAATCCAGTGGTTACAAATTGCTCAGCCATAGAAGAAATCTGGCTTGCAGAGATGTGCAGTTTAGCACACACCATCTTTTTAAACCTTTAGAATTATTTACCGCATTTTAAAATGTGGAGATTGCCCATCAGTACTTAAAGATCCGGCTACACTAGGCTGGTGTCCCCATGTGGTAATGATGGCCTGGAGCCTGGAAGCCACCGAGGTCTGTGGACAGGACATGTGTTCGCCAGTTCACCACAGTCCTTAACAAACCATGCTTTATTCATCTAAGTATCCTGCCTGGACTTTGTAAACACTTGAAATGTTGACCTGTGCCATTTTAGAAATTAGAAAATATGAGATTAAGAGTGCTGAAATGACTCCTTTAAGAGTGGATAGACAAAAAGTGACAAAGGTACCTGATGTCAAATCTTGTGTCTACACAAGTTTCTTGTGGTTCCTAGAACTTACTCTTCATGAAATTCTACAGCGTTCTAGGGGATACAGTTTGAGGAACTTTGTGCGTTCACTACAGTATTAATTCTTTTAAATTTTTTTAAGTTTTTTAATATGTTGTTATCTCTATTGTTAACACAGCTTCAGTTTAAACAGCAAATGAGGGGACTTCCCTGGTGGTGCAGTGGTTAAGAATCTGCCTGCCAATGCAGGGGGCATGGGTTCGAGCCCTGGTCCTGGAAGATCCCACATGCCTTGGAGCAACTAAGCGCATGCGCCACAACTACTGAGCCTGCACTCTAGAGCCCGTGAGCCACAACTACTGAAGCCCGCATGCCTAGGGCCCACTCACTGCAACTACTGAGTCTGCGTGCTGCAACTACTGAAGCCCGCACACCTAGAACCCATGCTCCATAACAAGAGTAGCCACCGCGATGAAAAGCCCACACACTAAAACAAAGAGTAGTCCCCACTCGCTGCAACTAGAGAAAGCCCGCGTGCCGTGACGAAGACCCAACACAGCCAAAATAAATAAATAAAAGTTAACAATAAATGATCAAAAAATTAGTTCTGAATATCTAAATATAGTCCAACACTTTCTTACAGGCTCTAGTTATGTTTTTTGTTCTGTGACAACTTTTATTTAGAATTTTTTTTAATCTAACAAAGTTAACATCAAAAAAGAAAATATTAATGGTCAGATGAATGCACTTTTTCTTCTGTATCTTGAGCCATTTCAAATAATGGCTATGTTTTTATAACATGAAATGTGTATCTATCTGTCCCCTTCTGTTGAAAACACAAGTTTACCCCAAGACCAAAAAAAGAAAAAATGAAGGAAAGAAAAAGAAAAAGTGAATGCTGAGGGTCCTTGGGTTGAGCTACATCAAAAATCCTCGACTTTCACCTGTAGATCTTATCTCCGCTCTCTCGCTCTGCCCCAGGAAGCCGACCTATATCAAGATTCCATGACTTCTGTCTGCTAGTTGTCTCCTACCAATAGAAAGCTGTGCAGCACAGGTAAAGAGGCAGAAGAATGAAACTAGTGTATTTATTCCTCTAAATCTCTCCTTACAAGGTCACCTTAAGCTGGCTGTATCCTCAGTCCAGAGGTCAATACCCCATTCATGGTGACACCCTACACAACTTATTCCTTCCGAACTAAAGAGACCATTCCCTCTCCTTGTTTCTTTAGACCTAGGGGCTGATGACATCTTGGTTGCTACTGAGCTCTAGGTCAATGCACCATTCCTCTAGTTCCCCCTTCCTGCAGCTTTGTAAATAGTCACTTTGTAAACAAACTGTCCTTGAATTCCCTATTCTAAATGTGCTGTTCGGGCTTCCCTGGTGGCGCAGTGGTTAGGAATCTGCCTGTCAACACAGGGGACACGGGTTCAAGCCCTGGTCTGGGAAGATCCCACCTGCCACAGAGCAACTAAGTCTGTGCGCCACAACTACTGAGCCCACGTGCCACCACTACAGAAGCCCGCGCGCCTAGAGCCCATGCTTGGCAACGAGAAGCCACTGCAGTGAGAAGCCCACACACCGCGACAAAAAGTAGCCCCCGTTCGTTGCAACTAGAGAAAGCCTGTGCGCAGCAATGAAGACCCAACGCAGCCAAAAATAATAAAATAAAATTGTTTTTAATGTTCTGTTCATATTAAGATCCAGACTAACAAGAGCCACATTTTATTTGTATAATATTTTTTAAATTAATATAAACAAAGTGAAGTACTAGATGAATGTAAATAGTATGCACGATCACCAGAAGAAGCCAAAAGGAACTTCAGCTAGAAGCAATTAATCAAGAGATTTCTAAACAAACACAATTTCCTCTCTGAGACGAATTATAGTAAGATCTGTTAATATAATTCTTTCACCTCCACAAAACATATTTTTGCTAGTTCATATCTCTTTTAAAGATTTTTCCCACTTCATTAAATTAATACATGCATTATTCCATCTTCTTCCATCCACAAGCCCATTTCCAAGAAGCAGCTATTCTACCCCTATATCATTTTTGCTTGATTTTTTCTTCCATATCTTTTAATAATATGTTTCTCATTCTATTTCCTCATTTATAAATTTTACATATAACCTAATTTATTATAAGTGAGGAATGAGCTGGCTCACCACCAACCCCCTGCCAACCAGTTGTTATATTTCTATTTTGAGTTCCTCATATAGTTACTTTGTATACTTAGTAAAATACTAACATCTCTATTCTTTATTTCTACAGCTGTGGACAGTATATTGTATAGCAGTAAACCAAATGCATACTTTGGCCAAATACCAATGCAAACCCAAATGTGCCATATCCATAATTTTTCTTCCCACTTTTTAAGAAGATATTAATGACCATAGTTTTCATCTCAGCATCACTCTGTTCTTTTCTCCTGCAATTTCTATCATCTGTGTAATAATTTTTGCAATGTCAAGCTCAATAGTAGATACATATGATTAATTCTTCGATGCTTTATCTGTAAGTTGGTGTAAAGGATGAAAGTCAATAAGAGTATTAAGAACATAAATGTACTTCTCTGCTGATCCAAGCAGTGTAGATTGATTATTGTGATATGTTTTTCACAGTTTTCTAATTGTAGTGATTTTTCTTTGCCTTTATGCCAGCACCAGTTGATATAAAATAATAGGTGTTCTATTGAATCCCCCTTTCTCCTGCTGCCTCAGTGTAAACTGGCTGAACTCCAGGCCTGCTGCATAACTGTAGTTCAGTGGTTTCCCTTCACTGTTCTAGAGACAAGTTGGCTCCACTATTTCAAGGATGCCAAGATTTTTTATGTCTTAATTTTCTTCCCCTTTTGGATATAATCCAACCTCAAATAACCTCCCTTTCAAGGGTGCAGGAAATTTTCTATGACTCTTAAGACATTATTCATTAGAAGTTTAAAGCTCTTTCTTCACTGTCTTCCAACATTCAACGTTGTTGATGGAAAATATGATCCCAGACTTGTCATGTTTCTGTAGGTCACATTTTTTTTCTCAAGAAAAATTTGAGAGTCTTCTCTTTACCCTTTGTAATTTGAATTTTCACAGTGATGTGTCTGGGGATGTGTCTTCATTCATTGTACTGAGAACTCAGTGCTGTCTTTAACTATTTCTAGCACTAAGAAATTACCTTGTATTTTTTATTTGACAATGTTCTCCATTCCATTCTCTTTGTCCTTTTTTTCTGGAATTCCAGGTCTTGGATTTTTTTCTGTCTCTTAAATTATGCATCTCTTTTAGCTTTGTACTACTTTCTGTTTAATTTCTTACCTTTATCTCCCAGAGTTTCTATTAAATTTTTTCTAGCAGTATTTTGGTACCCTCAGGGTCAGTGCCTTGGACAATTCCCTTGGAAGCAATATCACAGAGACTACCAAGGACATTGGCATGGTGAGGGCAACAGACACTAACCTAGTGTGAGAGAGAAGAGGGAGCGGGAGTGGAAAAATGAACGAATCCCACAGACCTCTGAAGTAACCATGCAAAGTATGTGAATAAGGAAGGAAACCAAATTTAATGGGCATTTATTAAATTATTTGCCCAGCACTGTTGTCCTGGATTTCTTCATTAACATTCCTGCCCCTCTACACACACATACACACACACACACACACACACACACACATACACACACACACACCCCAACATGACTATGGCTACAGTAAGCTGCCATGTCCTGGAGCTTGGCTTCATCACTGTTGTCCTCACCTCATTGGTTCAAGGTGGATATCTGAGCCAAAATTAGTTCATCAATCCCTTCTTCAAAGACTTTTTTTAGCAAACTTTTTATTTTAGACTAGTTGTAGATTTACAGAAAAGTTATGAAGATAGTATATCCCTATACACTCTTTCCCCTATTTTAACATCCTACATTAGTATGGTACATTTTTTGCAATTAATGAACCCTTATGGTACATTATATTAATATTTTCCTTATATTTTATGACCCTGACAGGTTTTTTGGGGGTTTTTTTAATATAATTTAAATACATTTTTAATGTAAAAAGGCATAAAATTTCCTTTATAGACAACTTCTCATTTATCTACCATGTAATGTCAAATGTGCCTGTAATCCCATAAAATAAGTATGATTCTTATGAGAGAACAGAGCCAGATCAAATGCATCATTAGGAAAAAACATGCATACTAGACTGAATTCTACTGAGGACAAAGGCCATTACTTTAAATACTTTTCAATTCCCCAGTTCCTGATGGGGTTCTCAGAACAGAGTTTCTTGGTTAATGAATAGCAAATTGATTTATTGGTTAAATTAGCAACTATGGAGCTTCCTGACAACATCATAAAATTAGTGGATAACTCACCAGAAACTGGCTTCTAGATTTGCATTTTAATTACTACTTTGAAACAACATAATTTAGTACCAAAAGTTTAAACACCCAATATAATTTCTAGACTGTGAAATCAGCATTATTTATATCTCATCAGCTATACAAAACTCATCAATTTTTCTTTTGAAAACAGTAGTAGAAATCCCAAAGAATAAGGGAGAGACTACTAATTAAAGGTCATGTTTACTAATCTAGCACCATAATTCCATTCTCAGGACCTCCCAAGTGGGTGGAAGGAGGAAGGGAAGAAGTGAGGATGTTGGAAAAGTAAGGGCTGTTCTTAACTTGTGGCCCCATTTGTGCTGTAAGGCAATGCAGGGTCTAGCAAAGAAGAAAATTGCTGAGGCTGGAGATGAAAACAAAATCTTTTGGTTCAGATGGTAAAGGAGGCCCTCAAGAACAGTAGAATCAGTTTATCCAGGAGGCAGTGCTGGAGTCGGCCTCATGAACTAGGGGGTTTCTTCTTGGCATCCACGTCCTTTTTAATTTCTTCAAGTTTTTTAGCCAGGTTTGGTTTGTCATAGTTCTGAGCCAGATACATTCCCACCACGTTGCCAAGAGTAAATCCAAGCAGGAACTGGAGCATAATATCGGTAAGGAAGACTCGTAGGTCAGCTGCAGCTCTGTGGGCACCCTGACAGTTTTAAAATCAGATATTATGTAAAATGTCCCTCAGTTGAAATTTATCTGATATTCTTCTAATGATTAGACTGGAGTTGCTGGTTTTGAGGAGAAAGACTACAGAGGTAAACTGTCATTCTCATTACAAAATATCAAGAGTCCTTACTATCAACATGACTTACCACTGTTGTTAATCTTTTTTTAAATTATTTATTTATTTATTTATTCTTGGTTGCTTTGGGTCTTCGTTGCTCCACCGGGCTTTTCTCTAGTTGCAGCAAGCGGGGGCTACTCTTTGTTGCGGTGCGCGGGCTTCTCATTGTGGTGGCTTCTCTTGTTGTGGAGCGCAGGCTCTAGGCACGCAGGCTTTGGTAGTCGTGGCATGGGGGCTCAGTAGCTGTGGCTCGCGGGCTCTACAGTGCAGGCTCAGTAGTTGTGGCACACAGGCTTAGTTGCTCCCAGCATGTAGGATCGTCCTGGACCAGGGATTGAACCCATGTCCCCAGCATTGGCAGGCAGATTCTTAACCACTGCACCACCAGGGAAGTCCCACTGTTGTTAATCTTAATCACCTGGTTGAGGTAGTATTTGTCTGTTTTCCCCACTGTAAAGTTACTCTTTTTCTCCCTTTTCATATTGTAGTATTTGGAAGTCACTATGTGAAACTCATACTTAAGAAGTAGGAAGTTGGGCTTCCCCGGTGGCGCAGTGGTTGAGAGTCCACCTGCCGATGCAGGGGACGCAGGTTCGTGCCCCGGTCCGGAAAGATCCCACATGCCGCGGAGCAGCAGAGCCTGCGCCTCCGGAGCCTGTGCTCGGCAACGGGAGAGGGCACAACGGTGAGAGGCCCGCGTACCGAAAAAAAAAAAAAAAAAAAAAAGAAGTAGGAAGTTATTTTCCATCTACTTAAGGACACAGTATCTACATCAATTATTCGGAATTTTTCTGCACGGGAGATTTGTCTTTTTTCCTTATTTATTTATTTAATCACTATATTAGCATGAGTTCATAGATATTTATTTTACACGTTGAGTTTTAATTCAATACCACTTTTTTGGTTGCTCGAATTTTTCTAGTTTTGGCCATTGGCAGCTCTTGGCCCAAGGATTTTTGACCTGATTATAAGAGACTTTCTGGCTGGCTGAGCATATTTTATGTAAAACTTGAAAGTTGTTGGAAGCCAAACTTTTTCTGTCAGATTACAAAAGTGATGAAGTCAAGTATGCAAAGAGAAAGGAAAGAATTAAGCAAATGTAGCTTAAAAAGCCAAAAAAGAACTCAAAGCATATAGCTTTTTGCCCTCACTTCTTTTGTTAGACCTACATCCTGAGATCCTGGTTTCCCAGCCTGAGATTTTTTGTGCCTCCAGTTTCCGCAAACAAAATCATCTTTCTTTCTTTATTTTAATTTGATCTATTTCTTTGAAGAGTTAAAACAACTGCAGGAAGGTACTGCATTATTCAGGTGAGGGCACAGGTGACGAAATTTTGAGAAATAAGTATTAATGTGATCCCTTTGATAACTAAAGACCCAGAGTTCAGTTGCACTTCCCTCAGTTCCTATCCTATTCTGCCATCCACAGTCTGTCCTGGAGGCCTCTGATGATGATGACTGCAACTAACACGCTTAGCTCTGCCCACCCTCGGAATCAATAAGGTCCAGGTGGTACATCAGGAGTCCTTTGCTTCTAAATTGAATTGAGAGCCCCTGGAGTCTAAATAAGCCCTTGCCAGAAGCTTCCAAGCTAACATGGAAAACCAGCACTGATCAAAGGACTCATAGCATGGGTCCATCTCTCCTGGACATCTCAGGAAAACTGATGCTGATGGAATTGGTCTGATGTAATCCGAGACTGCATCTCCACTTAGGTCTCCATCTCCTTGTCTGCCAACACCTCTTCTGCTGCTCTGGTCAGTTTTACTGGTAATATTCCTACTACCTCCACTTTATCTCCTCCCACTCAATCCAACTTCTTCTTTTCTGTAATATATTTTGTCCCATTTTCTTCAATCCTTAGTGGAAAGTCCCAAAATATCACATTGGTCCTGGGTGTTCGCATATTATACTCTATATTATGATGACAGTATAAGATTTGAAAAGAAATTTCATTCTATTTCAACAAACTTTTAAGGTAGATATTATTTATCTCACAAACTAGGAAACGGTCATTCAGAGAGATTTGTTGACTTGTCCGACACAATATATAGTGAAGCTGGCGTTCAACCAAGGTCTTTGGATTCCAAGAATAGTGCTCATTCCACAATACCACACTGCATGCGTTAACATGTTACTGTGTTAAACTGAAATCTTATACTTTGGTTGAAGGGAAGATATAGTGACCTTATGTGATAGCCTTCTTAGCATAGTCAAGAAAACCATCAGATCTGCAGGTATTACCAACACAGCATCCACCTAGATCATCATTTTACAGAAATTTTGAGAGCAAATTCTTCCTTTCACAAATATTTTGTAGTAGGTATGAGAAAGTTAAAGGAGCAATCTGGCTTAATATTTTTAATAACGTAATAACAACTGAAAACATGATTACAACTTTATCTTCTTTAGATAAACTATAATTCAAAACACTTATGTATTTTAGGAGTTGGATTGGATTTTGTTTTTAACTGGAAGTTAAAAGCCAGCTCCATCTAAAAGTTATATTAAGGGCTTTAGTACAAACTTGTCTGGACTGGGAGATTTACTAAAGGCCATTTATTTAATAGTTATGCATATTTCAAATAAAGTTGCTGAATTAGCGTTCCATTGCTGTTCCAACAATTTCAGTGGTTTAAAACAATACAAATGTATTATCTTACAGTTCTGACCTGGGTCTCAACAACCTAAAATCAGATGCTGTGTTCCTTTCTGGAGTCTCTAGGGGAGGATCCATTTCCAAGGTCATTCAGGTTTTTAGCAGAATTCAGCTCCCTGTAGTTGTAGGACTGACGTCCTCATGTCCTTTCTAGCTGTCTGCTGAGAGCCCTTTCCTGCATTCCTTTGCTCTCAGCCCCCGTCCTCCATCTTCAAAACCACCAGTGGTGGGTGGAGTCCTTCCCAGTCTTCAAATCTCTCCTCCTTCTGTCTTGTCTCTCTGACCCAGCCTGGAAATGTTTTATATACTCATTAGATTAGACTGAGTCTCCACAGGTGATCCAGGACAATCACCTCATTTCAAAGTCTATTCCTTTCATCGCATCAGCAAAGATTCTTTGGCCATGTAAGGTAACATATTCACAGGTTCCAGGCATTAAGGCATGAGCCTGTTTGGGGGCCATTACTCTGCCTACCACAGCTGTACAATCACTGTAACTTTCAACCACATAGACTTTTAAACTCCTCACATTTATTTGCTGTATTAAAATAAACAAAAAATGTTTTAAACTTTTTTCTTCATTCTGAAGTGTTTCTTAATTCCCCCCAAAAAAATGTATGCTGTGTACATAAAATTTAAGTGAATTTATACAAGAATTTCATTCATATTAAATTTTCTAAAACATTTTCATGAACAACACATTTGATAAGTTCTGTTTGCCTTCTTTTCACTTCTCCATACAACCCTCCACTGACTTAATTTGATTTCAGAAGGATTTAGGGCTGCTTTCTCTCTTCTTGAATGTTGAAATTATGCTGTCACAGCAGTAGACTTCCTGAGGAATAAGAATCACTTGTGCTCTTCTCTATATGAGGAAATTAGAACTGTAAATTTTACAATACCAGAGATTATTCCATCTTTGAACAATGACTAGTTAGCTTTCAGTAATGTTACCTCACTCCTACTCAACCTTAATAAAACATATAAAATACTGCTTAACTAACAATAATTGATTTTTCCATTAATCAGTTACCCAGAAAATGCGTTATATAACTCTCTACTTCTTTTCTTTGTCAATACTTAGCAACTTAGCTCCTATATTAGAAAGGTGGGAAGAAACTAAAGGTACAATTGAAAATCAGTTGGTATTTTTGTAATTCTTTAGTAGCTCTGGTAAAGGATGGATATTATGTTGCAATTCTAATATGTGGGTTAAATGAAACATCTTTTTCTTTTCTTACTTTGTCTTCAACTATCTTCCCCACAATCTTATGCACAAATAGCTTCAAATATCATGTCGATGCAGGTGACTCTAAAATCTGTACTGCCAGGCAGTCGAATGGCCCATTCTCCCCTTCCTAAAAGCTGTATTTGAACACTTATTAACTCAAACTCAAAACATCAGAAACGTTAGTCATCGATTTTACTCTCATTATAATTACTGTACTTAGAGAGTTGAAGAGGGAGAGAACAAAGAAGGCTGGACAAGAACTCTTTGGTAGAATGTCTGAGAAATTCACAGAGATGAGGAATTTGCTCACATAGTATCGGAAAGTGAATCAGTTCCCTACAGCAGTGCTGACTTCTACACACAACTTAAGGAGAAAGAGAACTGAGATGAGGTCACTGGTAAATTAGCAAATGGCTCTTCTAAAGGTAGTGACAATTCATCCTCCTGGAATAATATATGAGGACCATTTGGGGAAAGATGGAAAGAATGGGGTGAAAAACAGGGAATGCAGCCAGAGTGACGGATTGATGTCCTCAAGATATAAATCTGATCATGTCTCCACCCTCCATCTCTTGAGACAGGGCTAGTTCACCACGCAGGCTACTGCCCTTGGAGTCTTCCACGTCTTATAGAAACATGGAAAGACACCTTTGTTCTTGATAATGTTTGATGAGTTCCTTGTACACCAGCAAGCTCTTTAGGCCTGCAGCAGTGGAGACAGTGCCAGAGAGTCCAGGCATTAGCCAATGGCATGGAGACTGCCACACTAGAGTGCCGCACGCAGAGCTGGTCTGTCTGTGAGCTCTCTAGGGAGGAAGACACACACAGCCAGCTTCATGGCTTCTACTCCCCCTGGTGCTGGCATCAGATCCAGGCAGGGGAAAGGAGATACAGATAAGTAGTAAGTTAGCCACCACATGCAAAGATCTTAAAGTTCAGAGAACCTAGGGAATCAACTATCCTAGCAATGCATTGCACAATGCCTCCTTAATCATACTGGAATTTCTCATTCCACTCTATCTGCTTGTATTTACCTATTGCTATCTAGTAAATGATCCCCAAATTTAATGGCTTAAAACAACAAGCATTTATTATCCCAGTTTCTGTGGGTCAGAACTTAGTTATGTGATTCTGGCACAGAGTCTCTCATGAGGTTGCAATCAAGATGTCAGCCAGAACTACAGTGGTCTGAAGGCTTGACTGGAGCTGGTTCACTTCCACGCTCACTCATCACTCATACAGCTATTGGCCAGAAGCTTCAATTCTTTGTCATATGATACTTTCCACAGAGCATAGAGTAAGTGAGCTGAGAGAAAGAGCAACCACAAAAAAAAAAAGTAAAATATATTTTGTGACTCTCACAACCTCTGGGAAGGCCAAAGCATCAATCTTAGGAATTCCACAGGCAAAAACAGCACCCAAACCAGTAGGACTGCCCCACTGGTGATCTCTCAGATGGCATTACTGGATACAGATACTGCAGTTCAAGCCACTGATACCAAACACTAAAAACCAGAATCTCCACCACAGATTTCCCTCAAAGCCACATGCCACCATTTCCCTTAACAGGAAAGAGTGGATTCTGTACGGCACACAATGCTCAAGGTCAATCCTTCCATGTCAGAATGTGAAGCACTTCATTGGTGAAGCCAGTGCCTATGCCCCAAGTGCAAAAGGAAACTGGGAAAATTCATTTCTGATTCCTATCTGGGGGAATATTACCCCCCAATATAATATGGAAAATTTCCCAAACTAAAATAGGGTACTCTAATGATGCTGACAAAAACAAAGCCTAAAAGAGTGTACTCCACTTAGTTTCCCAAAATCAACAAACACCCTCTTCTATACTTAATCTTGCAAACAACAACAAACATAATTCTTTTTTTTTTTTTTTTTTTTTTTTTTCCTGCGGTACGCGGGCCTCTCACTGTTGTGGCCTCTCCCGTTGCGGAGCACAGGCTCCGGACGCGCAGGCTCAGCGGCCATGGCTCACGGGCCTAGCCGCTCCGGGCATGTGGGATCTTCCCAGACCGGGTCACGAACCCGTGTCCCCTGCATTGGCAGGCGGACTCTCAACCACTGTGCCACCAGGGAAGCCCGATAATTCTTAACATAATACCACTATCTTTCCTATAATAGAAAATGAAGGTATCTCCTTAACAAGGAATCAATTTTATAATTTCACCATATAAATATATACCATATATATATATTTATATGTGCGTGTGTGTGTCTATATATATATATATATATATATATATATATATATATAAAAAATATCTGTGGTCTATGGATATTATCTTTAGATCTATATCATGATAATGTCCCCATCATGACATTCTGTAATCAACGGACTAATTTGTAAAGTTACACACTACCAGAACAGCCTATATAAAATACTAGAATATTGTTGGAATAATAAAATAACTAAGAGAGCAAGGATGGGAACAGAAATAGATAACACAGTTCTACAACTGGTCATAAAGCTATGGTTGACAAGGTAAGGCTTACTTCCTCCACAGCATCTTCCATGTTCCTCTGTTCTAAGCCAGCATCTGGGGGAATAACCCAAACTTTATTCCTACTGGGTTGCAGTCCTTGGTGCTGGAGCGTATGGGATTACTGCCATCTAACATGCATCTTTACCACTTGACGTGATAGGGAGCAAAGTGACCTCCTGGGCTCAAGACATTTGTCTCACCCACTCCCAATATAGCAGCAGCCCTGGTACTTTTCTTTTCTTTTTTTAACATCTTTCTTGGAATATAATTGCTTTACAATGGTGTGTTACGTTCTGCTTTATAACAAAGTGAATCAGCTATACATACACATATATCCCCATATCTCTTCCCTCTTGCGCCTCGCTCCAGCCCTCCCTATCCCACCACTCCAGGTGGTCACAACGCACCGACCTGATTTCCCTGTGCTATGCAGCTGCTTCCCACTAGCTATCTATTTTACATTTGGTAGTGTATATGTGTCCATGCCTCTCTCTCACTTCGTCCCACCCTACGCTTCCCCCTCCCCGTGTCCTCAAGTCCATTCTCTAGGTCTGCGACTTTATTCCTGTCCTGCTGCTAGGTTCTTCAGAACCTTCTTTTTTTTTTTTGATTCCATATATATGTGTTAGCATATGGTATTTCTTTTTCTCTTTCTGACTTACTTCACTCTCTATGACAGATTCTAGGTTCATCCATCTCACTACAAATAACTCAATTTCATTTCTTTTATATGGCTGAGTAATATTCCACTGTATCTATGTGCCACATCTTCTCTATCCATTCATCTGTCAATGGACACTTAGGTTGCTTCCATATCCTGGCTATTGTAAATAGAGCTGCAATAAATATTGTGGCACATGACTCTTTTTGAATTATGGTTTTCTCAGGGTGTTTGCCCAGTAGTGAGATTGCTGGGTCGTATGGTAGTTCTATTTTTAGTTTTTTAAGGAACCTCCATACTGTTCTCCATACAGGCTGTATCAATTTACATTCCCACCAACAGTGCAAGAGGGTTCCCTTCCTCCACACCCTCTCCAGCATTTATTATTTGCAGATTTTTTGATGATGGCCATTCTGACAGGTGTGAGGTGATACTGCATTGTACTTTTGATTTGCATTTCTCCAATGATTAGTGATGTTGAGCATTCTTCACATGTTTGTTGGCAATCTGTATGTCTTCTTTGGAGAAATGTCTATTTAGGTCTTCTGCCCATTTTTGGACTGGGTTGTTTGTTTATTTGATATTGAGTTGCATGAACTGATTGTAAATTTTGTAGGATAATCCTTTGTCAGTTGCTTCATTTGCAAATATTTTCTCCCATTCTGAGGGTTGTCTTTTCGTCTTGTTTATGGTTTCCTTGGCTGTGCAAAAGCTTTTAAGTTTCATTAGGTTCCATTTGTTTTGGTTTTTATTTCCATTTCTCTAGGAGGTGGGTCCAAAAGTATATTGTTGTGATTTATGACACAGAGTGTTCTGCCTATGTTTTCCTCTAAGAGTTTGATAGTGTCTGGCCTTACATTTAGGTCTTTAATCCATTCTGAGTTTACTTTTGTGTATGCTGTTAGGGAGTGTTCTAATTTCATTCTTTTACATGTACCTGTCCAGTTTTCCCAGCACCACTTATTGAAGAGGCTGCCTTTTCTCCACTGTATATTCTTGCCTCCTTTATCAAAGATAAGGTGACCATAGGTGCGTGGGTTTATATCTGGGCTTTCTTTCCTGTTCCATTGATCTACATTTCTGTTTTTGTGTCAGTACCATACTCTCTTGATTACTGTAGCTTTGTAGTATAGTCTGAAGTCAGGAAGCCTGATTCCTACAGCTCCATTTTTCTTTCTCAAGATTGCTTTGGCTATTTGAGGTCTTCTCTGTTTCCATACAAATCGTGGAATTTTTGTTCTAGTTGTGTGAAAAATGCCATTGGTAGTTTCATAGGGATTGCATTTAATCATAGATTGCTTTGGGTAGTATAGTCATTTTCACAATGTTGATTCTTCCAATCCAAAAACATGGTATATCTCTCCATCTGTTTCTGTCATCTTTAATTTCTTTCATCAGTATCTTATAGTGTTCTGCATACAGGTCTTTTGTCTCCTTAAGTAGGTTTATTCCTAGGTATTTTATGCTTTTTGTTGCAATGGTAAATGGGAGTGTTTCCTAAATTACTCTTTCAGATTTTTCATCATTAGTTTATAGGAATGCAAGAGATTTATGTGTATTAATTTTGTATCCTGCAACTTTACCAAATTCATTGATTAGCTCTCGTAATTTTCTGGTAGCATCTTCAGGATTCTCTATGTATAGCATCATGTCATCTGCAAACAGTGACAGCTTTACTTCTTCTTTTCTGATTTGGGTTCACTTCTTTTTCTTCTCTGATTGCTGTGGCTAAAACTTGCAAAACTGTATTGAATAATAGTGGTGAGAGTGGACAGTCTTGTCTTGTTCCTGATCTTAGTGGAAATGCTTTCAGTTTTTCACCACTGAGAATGATGTTTGCGCTGGGTTTGTCTTATATGGCCTTTATTATGTTGAGATAAGTTCCCTCCATGCCTACTTTCCGGAGGGTTTTTATCACAAATGGGTGTTGAAATTTGTCAAAAGCTTTTTCTGCATCTGTTGAGATGATCATATGGTTTTTATTCTTCAGTTTGTTAATATGGTTTATCCCAATGATTGATTTGCCTATATTGAAGAATCCTTGCATTTCTGGGATAAACCCCACTTGATCATGGTGTATGATCCTTTTAATGTTTTGTTGGATTCTGTTTGCCAGTGTTTTGTTGAGGATTTTTGCATCTATGTTCATCAGTGATACTGGCCTGTAGTTTTCTTTCTTTGTGACATCTTTGTCTGGTTTTGGTATCAGGATGTTGGTGGTCTCGTAGAATGAGTTTGGGAGTGTTCCTCCCTCTGCTATATTCTGGAAGAGTTTCAGAAGGATAGATGTTAGCTCTTCTCTAATTGTTTGATAGAATTCACCTGTGAAGTATCTGGTCCTGGGCTTTTGTTTGTTGGAAGATTTTTAATCACAGTTTCAATTTCTGTGCTTGTGATTGGTGTGTTTATATTTTCTATTTCTTCCTGGTTCACTCTCAGAAGGTTGTGCTTTTCTAAGAATTTGTCCATTTCTTCCAGGTTGTCCATTTTATTGGCATAAAGTTGCTTGCAGTAATCTCTCATGATTCTTTGTATTTCTGCAGTGTCAGTTGTTACTTCTCCTTTTCCATTTCTAATTCTATTGCTTTGAATCTTCTCCCTATTTTCTTGATGAGTCTGGCTAATGGTTTATCAATTTTTCTATCTTTTCAAAGAACCAGTTTTGAATTTTATTGATCTTTGCTATTGTTTCCTTCATTTCTTTTCCATTTATTTCTGATCTCGTCTTTATGATTTCTTTCCTTCTGCTAACTTTGGGCTTATTTTGTTCTTTCTCTAATTGCTTTCACTGTAAGTTTAGGTTGTTTGTTTGAGATGATTCTTGTTTCTTATGGTAGGATTGTATTGCTATAAACTTCCCTCTTAGAACGGCTTTTGGTGAATCCCATAGGTTTTGGGTCATTGTGTTTTCATTGTCATTTGTTTCTAGGTATTTTTTGATATCCTCTTTGGTTTCTTCAGTGATCTCTTGCTTATTAAGTAGTGTATTGTTTAGCCTCCATATGTTTGTATATTTTACAGATTTTTTCCTTTAATTGATATCTAGTCTCATAGCACTGTGGTTGGAACAGATACTTGATATGATTTCAATTTTCTTAATTTTAGCTAGACTTGATATGTGACCCAAGATATGATCTATCTTGGAGAATGTTCCATGAGCACTTGAGAAGAGAGTGTATTCCATTGTTTTTGGAAGGAATGCCCTATAAATATCAATTCTATTTTGTTTAATTTATCATTTAAAGCTTGTGTTTCCTTATTTATTTTCATTTTGGATGATCTGTCCATTGGTGAAAGTGGGGTGTTAAAGTCCCCAACTATCATTGTGTTACTGTCGATTTCCCTTTTTATGGCTGTTCGCATTTACCTTATGTATTGAGGTGCTCCTATATTGGGTGCATAAATATTTACAATTGTTAAATCTTCTTGGATTGATCCCTTGATCATTATTTAGTATCCTTCTTTGTCTCTTGTAATAGTCTTTACTTTAAAGTCTATTTTGTCTGATATGAGAATTTCTACTCCAGCTCTCTTGATTTCCATTTGTATGGAATATCTTTTTCCATCCCCTCACTTTAAGTCTATATTTGTCCCTAGGTCTGAAGTGTGTCTCTTGTAGACAGCATATATATGGGTCTTGGTTTTGTATCCATTCATCCAGTCTGTGTCTTTTGGTTGGAGCATTTAATCCATGTACATTTAAGGTAATTATTGATATGTATGCTCTTATTACCATTTTCTTAACTGTTTTGGGTTTGTTATTGTAGGTCTTTTCCTTCTCTTGTGTTTCCTGCCTAGAGAAGTTCCCTTAGCATTTGTTGTTAAGCTGGTTTGGTGCTGCTGAATTCTCTTAGCTTTTGCTTGTCTGTAAAGTTTTTAATTTCTATGTCAAATCTGAATGAGATCCTTACTGGGTAGAGTAATCTTGGTTGTAGGTTTTCCCTTTCATCATTTTAAGTGTGTCCTGCCTCTCCCTTCTGGCTTGCAGAGTTTCTGCTGAAAGATCAGCTGTTAACCTTATGGGGATTCCCTTATATGTTATATGTTGTTTTTACCTTGCTGCTTTTTTTTTTTTTTTTTTTTTTTTTTTTGCGGTACGCGGGCCTCTCACTGTTGTGGCCTCTCCCGTTGCGGAGCACAGGCTCCGACGCGCAGGCTCAGAGGCCATGGCTCACGGGCCCAGCCGCTGCGCGGCATGTGGGATCTTCCTGGACCGGGGCACGAACCGGTGTCCCCTGCATCGGCAGGCGGACTCCCAACCACTGCGCCACCAGGGAAGCCCTACCTTGCTGCTTTTAATATTTTTTCATTGTATTTAAGTTTTGATAGTTTGATTAATATGTGTCTTTGTGTGTTTCTCCTTGGATTTATCCTGTATGTGACTCTGTGCTTCCTGGACTTGATTAACTATTTCCTTTCCCCTATTAGAGCAGTTTTCAAGTATAATCTCTTCAAATATTTTTTCAGTCCCTTTCTTTTTCTCTTTTTATGCTGGGACCCCTATAATTCGAATGTTGGTGCATTTAATGTTGTCCCAGAGGTCTCTGAGACTGTCCTCAATTCTTTTCATTCTTCTTTATTCTGCTCTGAAGTAGTTATTTCCACTATTTATCTTCCAGGTCACTTACCCATTCTTCTGCCTCAGTTATTCTGCTATTGATTCCTTCTAGAGAATTTTTAATTTCAATTATTGTGCTGTTCATCATTGTTTGTTTACTCTTTAGTTCTTCTAGGTCCTTCTTAAACATTTCTTGTATATTCTCCATTCTATTTCCAAGATTTTGGATCATTTTCACTATCACTACTCTGAATTATTTTTCAGGTAAACTTCCTATTTCTTCTTCATTTATTTGGTGTGGTGGGTTTCTACCTTGCTCCTTCATCTGCTGTGTGTTTCTCTGTCTTCTCATTTTGCTTAACTTACTGTGTTTGGGGTCTCCTTTTCACAGGCTGCAGGTTCGTAGTTCCTGTTGCTTTTGGTGTTTGCCCCCAGTAGCTAAGGTTCCTTCAGTGGGTTGTGTAGGCTTCCTGGTGGAGGGGACTAGTGCCTGGGTTCTGGTGGATGAGGCTGGATCTTGTCTTTCTGGTGGGCAGGTCCATGTCTGGTGGTGTGTTTTGGTGCTTCTGTGACTTTATTATTATTTTAGGTACCCTCTGTGCTAATGGGTGGTGTTCTGTCTTGCTAGTTGTTTGGCATAGGGTGTCCAGCACTCTAGGTTGCTGGTCGTTGAGTGGAGCTAGGTCTTAGCATTGAGGTGGAGATGTTTGAGAGACCTTTTGCTGTTTGATATTACATGGAGCCGGGAGGTCTCCGGTATACCAATGTCCTGAACTTGGCCCTCCCACGTCAAAGGCTCAGGCCTGACACCTGGCCAGAGCCCCAAGACCTTGTCAGCCACACAGCTCAGAAGAAAAGGGAGAAAGAAAGAAAGAAAGAAAGAAAGAAAGAAAGAAAGAAAGAAAGAAAGAAAGAAAGGAAGGAAGAAAGAGAAAGAAGGAAAGGAAGGAAGGAAGGAAGAGAAAGAAAGAAAGAAAGGAAAGAAAGAAAGGTTATTAAAATTAAAAAAATAATTGTTAAAAAATTAAAATGTAATAAAAAAAGAAAGAAAGAAGAGAGCAACAAAACCAATAAACAGAACCACCAATGATAACTAGCACTAGAAACTATATTTTTTAAGAAACGGACAGAGAGAACCCTAGGACAAATGGTAAAAGCAAATCTGTACAGAAAAAATCACACTCAGAAGCATACTCATACACACTCACAAAAAGAGAAAAAGAAAAAAATATATATATATCGTCACTCCCAAAGTCCAGCGTCTCAATTTTGGGATGATTCGTTGTCTATTCAGGTATTCCACAGATGCAGGGTACATCAAGTTGATTGCAGAGATTTAATCTGCTGCTCCTGAGGCTGCTGGAAGAGATTTCTCTTTCTCTTCTTTGTTAGAACAGCTCCCAGGGTTCAGCTTTGGATTTGGCCCCGCCTCTGCGTGTAGGTTGCCTGAGGGCATCTGTTCTTCGCTCAGAGAGGACGGGGTTAAAGAAGCCGCTGTTTCGGGGGCTCTGGTTCACTCAGGCCAAGGAGAGGGAGGCGTACGGATGCGGGGCAAGCCTGCGGTGGCAGAGGCCAGCATGATGTTGTTCCAGCCTGAGACGCACCGTGCGCTCTCCCCGGCAAGTTGTCCCTGGATCCCGGGACCCTGGCAGTGGCGGGCTGCAACGGCTCCCGGGAGGGGAGGTGTGGATAGTGACCTGTGCTTACACACAGGCTTCTTGGTGGCTGAAGCAGCGGCCTTAGCGTCTCATGCCCATCTCTGGTGTCCGTGCTGACAGCCGCGGCTCGCGCCCGTCTCCGGAGCTCGTTTAGGCGGTGCTCTGAATCCCCTCTCCTCTTACACCCCGAAACAATGGTCTCTTGCCTCTTCAGCAGGTCCAGACTTTCTCCCAGACTCCCTCCCGGCTAGCTGTGGTGCACTAGCCCCCTTCAGGCTGTGTTCGCGCAGCCAACCCCTGTCCTCTCCCTGCAATCCGACTGAAGCCCGAGCCTCAGCTCCCAGCCCCGCCCGCCCCAGCGGGTGAGCAGACAAGCCTCTCGGGCTGGTGAGTACCGGTCCGCACCAATCCTCTGTGCGGGAATTTCTCTGCTTTGCCCTCCGCCCTCTCCTCCGTGGCTCTGAAGCTTTCTCCTTCTGCCACCCGCAGTCTCCGCCCGCGAAGGGCCTTCCTAGTGTGTGGAAACCTTTCCTCCTTCACAGCTCCCTCCCACTGGTGCAGGTCCCGTCCCTATCCTTTTGTCTCTGTTTATTCTTTTTTCTTTTGCCCTTCCCAGGTACGTGGGAAGTTTCTTGCCTCTTGGGAGGTCTGAGGTCTTCTGCCAGCATTCAGTAGGTGTTCTGTAGGAGCTGTTCCACATGTAGATGTATTTCTGATGTTTATGGGGAGGAAGGTGATCTCCACGTCTTACTCTTCCATCATCTTGAAGGTCTCCCCCACGGTTTCTTTTAATAACTAATTTTTCACTCTCAGACAACACTGCAACCCTGTATATTTGCCTATTTATTCAGTGGCATGAGCAGCCAAAATGGGCAGGTGTTGCTCTCAACTTTCAGTTCAATGATACTATTGTTATGCCCTCTGGTGAGATATTCTTACTCGGGTGGGAAAAACTCAATTTCAAATTTGTAGAAACATATTTGGCTCTCTAGGTGTCTCTAGGAAGTCTTTCTTATTTTGGTTACTTAGACTTTCAGACAAATTAAGCCAGAATTATTGTGGGAGTGGCAGCAAACTATTGTTACCAAAAAATTGATGTAAGGGTACGAGATACCCATCTTATTTGCACTCTTCATTCTCAGATCCATGTATTCTGACTTTAGGACAAATATATATATATATATATATATATATATATATAGAGAGAGAGAGAGAGAGAGAGAGAGAGAGAGAGAGAGAGAGAGAGAGAGAGAGACAGGGACAGAGAGACAGAGAAAGAAAGACAGAGACAGAGATGTAATTAAGGTTATTAATCAGCTAGCTGACCTTAAAATATGGAGATTTTCCTGGATTATTCAGGCCCAATGTAGTTACATGAGTCCTTACAACAGAAGAGGAAGACAGAGGAGTCAAAAGAAGAGATGTGACAGAGACATGCACAGAGAGATCTGAAGCATGAGAAGGACTCAAAGGGCCACTGTTGACTTCGAAGGAGGCCATAACCCAGGGAATGTGGGAAGCCTCTTGCATGATCCCAGCTGACAATCAGCAAGGAAATGGGGACCTCAATTCTACAGCAGGATGGAACTAAATTCTGCCAACTACCTGAACAGGCCTGGAAATGGATTCTCTCCTAAAGCCTCCAGAAAGGAACATGTCTCTGCCAACATCCACCCTCACCCTCAGTGTTTTTTTTTTTTTTTTTTTCTATTGGACTAGTTGTTTAACAATGATGCATTGTTTCAGGTGTACAGCAAAATGATTCAGTTATACCCATAGAAGTATCCATTCTTTTTCAAATTCTTTTTCCATTTAGGTTATTACAGAATATTGAGCCAAGTTCCCTATGCTATACAGTAGGTCCTTGTTGGTTATCTATTTTAAATATAGTAGTGTGTACATGTCAATCCTGCCAACATTTTGATTTTAGCCTTGGAAGACTCTAACAGAGCACAAGCTAAGCCATGCTGTTCCTGGACTTTTGACCCAAAGAAACCCTGAGGTAACAAGCAGGTGTTGTTATAAGCCACTAGATTTACGGTAATTTGTTACGGCAGCAACAGAAAGCTAACACAATAAGGCATTTGGTAAGTCTCCAGAGTATTGGCACAGAGACAGCGTCATCAGAGAAGGCAAGTGGAAATACAGAATAAATCATCTAGTCTACCAAGAATAAATTACTTCTCCTCTATGATTCTCTGTGTCCAATGTAATCAGCTAAGTGACTGGCTGGTGTCCTAGGCATATGATAACATACAGCAGTTCAGAGTTGGTTGATGTGGGTAGCAAATTGGACACCCAACCACGACAGCCGCCATGTCAGCTATGGTATGAGAAAGTCTATTTCATTGTAGCCATGCATAATCTATGACCCTTGGTTACAGTCACAATCTACCTTGTATATGAACCCATTAAGCGAGTACTGGGGTAACTAGAAAAAAATAGAATAACAATTCCTCTTGTCTACTCAATCACTGAGTTCATCTTCTGCAGTGGGACACCTCTCATAAACATGTACATGGGGCATAAATCTTCCCATAATCCAAAAGATGGATCTACCTACCAGTTCCTTAAGTGTCCTAGTCACCAATCCTCTAGTGTTATTCCATATAATTCTCTGAAAATATTCTGGATGTAGAGTCATTTTGTCAAGCTATCTCTGCTCCTAGCAAATTGGGCAAGGAAATGTCCTTGTCCAAGTTTTGTACACTGGGAGCATTTCTCTTCCCCACTCTCCTTAGGGTTACCTCGAAGTCTGTAACTGGGCCAAAATCCAGTTCTAGCTGGTGCATAGCCATCAGTAAATAGACTCATTCTTTTTCTTCCTTATCAACCATCTAAAGAAAGTTCCTCTGTGATCGGAGTTGAGGGGGAATGTGACTATGCAGCATATTGGAAGTACAAACCACCTGTTTATTCGATTTAATTTGGTCTTTTGGAACTGAAATACACCCTTTCAACTTGATGTTAAAGGGCTGCTGAACCACCCAAGCGTATGGCTTAGGCTCAGATATCACCCAGTCCTTGTTGGCCAATGCAGGTCCTAGGAATACCTAGGGTGCCATGGCCAGGAATTTAATCTCTATTAGGAGCAAGGAGAAAACCAAGAGCTTCTTCTCAAAAAAACAGTTATCTGTCAAAGAGAGCATTACAATTCCCCTAGAAGTGCCAACCATAGACTTCATTCATACAGATCTACCATGGATATTTGGATCCCCTGGGTCTTAAAAGACACAGCAGATCTGCTGACCCAGGTAAAGAGCCCTCTCTTGCTCATTCCAAGCTGTCAGGCAGCCTTTCAGGCTACTTGGTTAAAGGTTTGGGGTAGGTATATATGTCCCTTCTAAAATCTAGAGAAGACCACCAAGCATTGTGCTGGTTTTTTAGCAGTAAGGGAAGCAAATCTCACAAATATTGAAAAACAAACAGAACCAGATGTTTTGCTCATACCTATGCTCTGTCCAGCAAAGATTTCCATTTCACAAATCTGAAGAAAAAAATTAAATTTTTTAAAGTACAGTATCTAAAACTTTGATCTAGTGTCAATCTCTGGAAGGGAGAAAAAAGTAAAAAAATATTTTAATGCAATAAAGTAGAGCTTAGTAATACTTATTCAGGGAGTTATTTTATCTTATTGTCTAAGTTTATTAATCTTTAATCTCATGGACTATTGAAAAATAGAGATAAAAGGTTTAAATTTTTTCATTTCAGTTTTAACTTAAAAATACATCGATCCAGTTACTAAAAATCATAAATGTGCTTGGAACATTTAAGTGTATTTAGAGCAACTAGGTATGTGAATCTATTTCTTTGACTGCAAATTTTGTATCTAAATACAGATCAAATATTTGCAATGAAAATTTGGTGTCCAAATGGGTGGGTTCTAAGTATAAAACACTAGATTTTAAAGACAGTATAAAAATGTAAAATATTTTTAATCAATTACATGTTGAAATAATATTTTAGATATATTGAGATAAATATATTTTTTTAATTTTTTAAAAGAAAAATACAGAAATTAGTAAGGCACCTACATGAAGATGATTCAAACTCATAAAGCATTTCATATTTTTCCAGTACCTACCACAGTGTCTGGCTCTTTTTATAATCTCAGTAAATGTTTCTTTGAATGACTGATGGGATCCTCATTAATGTGGTAGAGAAGAAATCATGTGAACATTGGAGCCTAAAAACATCTAGATCCAAATCTCATCTCTAATATTTATTAGCTCTGAGACTTGGGGGAAGTTAGGATAAAAAGCCCCTCCAAAGATGTCCACCTTCTTGTCGCTGGGACCTGGAAATATGTCACTTTATATAATAAAAGGGACTTCTGTAGATGTGATTATATAAAGGATCTTGAGATGAAGAGATTATCTTGGGTTATCCAGGTGGGCCCATTGTAATTACAAGGTCCTAATCAGAGGAAGGCAGAAAGGTCAGAGTCAAGCACAGAGCTGTAATGATAGAAACAGACATTTGAGGAATGTGGCCCTGCTGAAACCTTGATTGTAGGATTTCTGACCCCCAGAACTGTAAAAGAATACATTTGTGTTGTTTTCAACCATTAAAATCATGGTAATTAGCACAAATGGAAACAAATTCAGGCACTCTGAGCCTTAGTTTCCTTCTGGGGAAAACTGAAAGATATTTATACTGGGAGGATTAAACGTAATTTTAAAGCACTGGGCCCATAGTATGTACTCAATAAGTGGCAGCTGTTATGACACTCACTGTATTGTCAGAGGTGCGGCTTAGCGTTGATTAAAAGCCTGGGCTCAGGAGTCAGAGGGACAGGTGCTCCTTTCCAGGCTCCACCACTGATCGATTCTATGTTTCCTCACTTGTAAAACAAAGTTAAGGGTAGGCTCATACCATAACACTGTTGTGAGGATTAATTAAAACATGTCATATGGGGCTTCCCTGGTGGCGCAGTGGTTGAGAGTCTGCCTGCCAATGCAGGGGACATGGGTTCAAGCCCTGGTCTGGGAAGATCCCACGTGCCACGGAGCAGCTGGGCCCGTGAGCTACAAATACTGAGCTCTGCGCGTATGGAGCCTGTGCTCTGCAGCAAGAGAGGCCGCGACAGTGAGAGGCCCGCGCACCGCGATGAAGAGTGGCCCCCGCTTGCCACAACTAGAGAAAGCCCTCGCACAGAAACGAAGACCCAACACAGCCAAAAATAAATAAATGAATAAATAAATTTAAAAAAAAAAAAAAAAAAAAAAACATGTCATATGAAATACTGAGCCCCATGCTTGACACAAGGTTAGCCCATCATAAATGATGGCTACAATTACTAGCGCTTCTACTACTACTACTGTTTGTTTTCACAATTTCACTACAGACGCACCCAAAACCATCTCTGTAATTTAAAAAGATGTCCTGTAATTTCCTGCTACCATACAACTATATCTTGCCATAGTCACTCACTCTGAACTTCAAAGACCAAAGTTGGCCTGGGGCTCAAATGGTAGCTCCATCCTGAGCTCACCTAGATTTAACCTTAACCATTAATTCCTCCCATTTCATTCCAAGAAGAAAAGAATCTCTTGATTAAAATAACCAAACCAGGCTTCAGTAAACATTAACAAATACTAAAACCAATAATGCTTTTAGCTTTAGTAAACCAAACCCTTAAGATACAATTACATTTTTCTCTCTTGTCCTAAGCATGTCTTTACCAGCTTATTCTCAGCTGATCTTTATATATCAATACAAGCATTTCTGCCTGGACTTTATATAATTTAAAATATATATTCTATTGCTCTCATTTTGAAAGATCATGAAAAGTGCCTTTAAAAGCCCCTGTTTCAATACCCCTGTTATACTCATAGTAGTTATAAATTATAGTTATAAACTAAAGGTAAAATATAATAAAAAACATAAATCAAAATGTTCAACATGAATAGCCATGACTTATTACTACTTTTAAAACACTAGTTTTAAAATGAGAAATTGAAAAAAATAAGGGAATTACTTATTTTCATGAAGTTTTTTTCTGATAATATGTTCATCACCATCATTGTTACCGTGAAAAATAAGAAAAAGGAAAAGAACATTCCACTTACGCGGAAACAATTCACTTTCTATTTTATTGTTTTGGCCATTCCATGCAGCTTGCAGATCTTAGTTCCCTGACTAAGGATTGAATCCACGCCCTCAGCAGTGAAGGTGCTGAGTCCTAACCACTGGACCACCAGGGAATTGTCATTCCTTTTCTGTTTTAAATGGAAGGTTAATGTGTGTGTATTCACAATATTTATATTTGTACTCGTTCACATCACATGAGTTTATCAACATAGGAAATGTATATTTTCAAGGAACTAAATTTGAATTGGTGTATATATACTTTGTCAACCAAATGAGGACATTTCTGAGAGTAAAAGGGGGCACTTTTAGTAATTATATCAGGAAATATATGTAAACTGGGACTGTCCTTTAAAGGGTTGGTTGGCTCTCTGGGTTTCAGACTATCTTAGAACAGGAACCAGAAGAAGAAGGAGCCAGAATATTTTAGATACTCATCAGCATTCTTCCCATCCCCATGATTATCTTCTTTCACCCTCTGTTTCTGGCATAATTTCAAGCACATTTATTATTCAACATACTTTGCTTTAAAATCTATTACATGCTAAGTAATTTAGGGATTAATAAGAATTCATAATTTTTCATCTTGCAAAACTGAAACTGTACCCATCAAACAACATCTCCTCATTTTCCCCTTCTCCCAGCCCCTGGCAACCATCATTCTCTTTTCTGTTCCTATGAGCTTGACAAGTCTGATATTGAAAGAACACAATGCCTGTCTTTTCCGCTTATTTCCAAATGTCTAATGATTGCTCTGATAAGCAGAACAGTATTCTATTTTCCCCTACACACTATTCTCTGATGTGAAGAAAGGGGCAGGAGAGAGATAGTGGAGCTGAAGGAAGAGGGTGGAATCATCGGAAACAGTGCCGACTATGTGCACTGTTCTAAAAACACTTCACTTTACTGTCCTAACAACACTTTGAAGTAGATGCTGTTTTTAGCCTCATTTTTCATAAGAAAATAGAGGCACAGCGAGGTGAAGTAACTTTCTCAAGACCACGAGGCTAGTAAATAGACTAGGTCCACAGAGTGGACACTCCAAACCAGCGCCGAGGGGTGGCCTCATCCACATCTTGTGGCCCAACAAGGATTTGTTTCCACCAGGTAGGTGGACACTGTGGAAGTGGCCTGGGATTAAACCACTTCACCAGTGCTCAGCAAGCAGGCTGCCTGTAAAGCATATGTTCATACATTTAGGAGAAGAAACCAATGAAGAGAGAAAGGTTGAAGAACTAGAGGAGACAATAATTGATAGAGCAGGGTCCAGAGGTGAGGCTTCCATAGCCCAGATGAAAGGATTGCCTTTTACCAGGAAAAAGAACAAGAGGTAAGGATGCAAGTAGCTTTTTGGACACACGTTGGAAACTGAAGTGGTTCACACCTAATGAAGCAGGAAGCAAAACCTGTGCTGAGAGGTGAGAAGTGGGGAGTGGCCTGGAGTGTTGACAATCTGGAGTGGCCACTTAGAGGAAGTTAAAACAGGTTTAGCAGGGCTTCCCTGGTGGCACCGTGCAGAATCCGTGAGAGCCCGCCTGCCGATGCAGGGGACACAGGTTCGTGCCCTGGTCTGGGAAGATCCCACATGCCGCGGAGCGGCTGGGCCCATGAGCCATGGCCGCCGAGCCTGCATGTCCGGAGCCTGTGCTCCGCAACGGGAGAGGCCACAACAGTGAGAGGCCTGCGTACCAAAAAAAAAAAAAACAGGTTTAGCAGCTTCAGAGGCAGGACTGGCCATAGCTTGTGGCTACAGAGGTGAGGGCCCAGTGCAAAACGAAAAGATGGGTTCCTTGTCCAAAGAAGGTTAAGAATTTCCAGATAACAAAAGTACAGAATTGAAACAAGCACAAGACCCTTCTGAGTATGGGGCCCTGTGAGACTGCAGAGGTCATATACCCTAATCAAATCACAGGAGAGATGAGTCTACAATTCTATGCTGGCCTCCGCCTGAATCTACACAGCCCAGATTTCTGATTCACTCCACTACATCCAACCAAAATCTCTTTCCACGGGGAAGAAAAGAGACCAGGAATGAGTAAATTCCCTCTGATCGCGGGCAGTTTTCCAAACTTCTGATTTTGTAGCTGAGTGAAACACCATCCTTTTGTGATGGAGGGTGTTGATTTTTATTTGTGAGCAAGTTTTGCTTATTATCCCAGAGTCCTTTTTAGATTGCTCCTTAGTAATAACATCAGATAAATTATCAGCTTAAAAAGTGACAGTATTTCTTAAAACAGAGACCACATTTTTTTTAACATCTTTATTGGAGTATAATTGCTTTACAATGATGTGCTAGTTTCTGCTTTATAACAAAGTGAATCAGTTATACATATGTCCCAATATCTCTTCCCTCTTGCGTCTCCCTCCCTCCCACCCTCCCTATCCCACCACTCTAGGTGGTCACAAAGCACCAAGCTGATCTCCCTGTGCTATGTGGCTACTTCCCACTAGCTATCTATTTTACGTTTGGTAGTGTATATATGTCCATGCCACTCTCTCACTTTGTCACAGCTTACCCTTCCCCCTCCCCGTGTCCTCAAGTCCATTCTCTAGTAGGTCTGTATCTTTATTCCTGTAGAGACCACATTTTTTAACCATATGAAACTATTTCATTCCAAGAGATTAGAGAATGTCATCACAGGGCAACAGGAAAAAAACAAATATGTTTCTGTGAAGGAACTTTGGAACCATTCAATTTCCTATATCCATATAGAGGTTAAATGAGCTCTGAGTCATGTCGTATAAACATTACATAGCAGGTTCCAAATTATATTTAATTTCAGAAAATTGACATTTTATCAGTGTATTTCCTTCCCACATAAATCTCACTTGCTTACCAAAAAAAAAAAAAATTAGTGTTTTTCCATATAGAAATTTTTCTCAGTCATTAGCTGGAAATATTTATGTTAGAGCTAATGAGATAATCAAATACTTGTTTAAATACTTGAGCAACCTGACTGTGTATATAACTCTTCATTATTTTTTGTTGCCGTGAACTCTCAAAATAGTGAGCATACCTGCTGGCTAGGTTTTCAAAACATTTGTATTATCAGACGAGCTGAAACTATTTTAACTATGTTTGTAGAGATGTTGTGGCAACCAGAATGCACATGAAGAAACCTTTTTCAAGACAAATAAAATTGCAGAGATAAAAAGAAGCAGCTGGTATCTTCCAGACCTCCCTCCTGTCTTAAGAAAATTTGCTAGTATAAATATACCATTTTCAAAAATCTTTAGGAATGTAAACTGCAACGGTTTTGTTGTACATGTACCTCAATTCTCTTTTTTTTTTTTCCTACCACTATAGAAAATTCCATGGAGTTAGGCTTAAGGCAAACTTCGAGCAAATGTCTCCACCTTGAGCAGTCTGTCAAAATCTCTGAAACATCTTCATCTGTGCAATGGAAGTTCCCATTTCCGAAATGATTGCAGAGCATGCTTAGAAAGTGCAAAGCATATGGAAAGAGGAGTTATACACATCACCCTGTGTTTTAACCCTAACTTCATTATAACAGAGGGAGTGAACTTGGACACATGACCTCCCAGAGCCGCAGTCCTTCAGCAATAGTAAGTATAGGGGCTTCCCTGGTGGCGCAGTGGTTGAGAGTACGCCTGCCGATGCAGGGGACGCGGGTTCGTGCCCCGGTCCGGGAAGATCCCACATGCCGCGGAGCGGCTGGGCCCGTGAGCCATGGCCGCTGAGCCTGCACATCCGGAGCCTGTGCTCCACAACGGGAGAGGCCACAACAGTGAGAGGCACGCGTACCGCAAAAAAAAAAAAAAAAGTAAGTATACAATAATAACAACAACAACACACAAAGGGCTTAGATGAGGATCAAATGAGTTTATAATTTAAAACACGTTGCTCAACTATAAGTAGATAGATAGATATCCAGGAGATAGAGAGGAATAAGATGCTGCAGAACACAGTGTGTCCTCTCAGAAATTACCATTGTAAGAGCAGAAACAATATGGATTCTCAAATAACTGTAGCACATGGGAAGACTACAACTGCCAAAAAAGTAGTATATGGGAGCATCTCTCTTTGTTCCTGATTTATTCTCAGCCAGTTCAGGCATCCTGGCCTCACTAACTTGTGTTTTTGAAAAAGAAATATTAGCAATCAGCATTGTTAGGTACAGCAGGACCACCTACACAATTTGAGGGGCCCAGGACAAAATAAAATGCAGGTCTCCATGTTAAAATTATTAGGAATTCCAAATGCTCAGTTTAAAAGCTGAGCATTAGACCAAAGGCAGAGGCAGTTCTAAGCGCAAAGCCCTGTGCAATAACTCGAATCACAAGCCCACAGAGCCAAGCCTGGGTACAAGCAAGATGCTGATTCTGGCTAATTTCAGCACAACCATTGAATTTCCAAAAAGGCTGCATACAAGGCTCAGAGCTGCACAGAAAGAACCATCATGAGAAACTACAGCCCTGTATTTATGTATTAAAGCTATCTCAGCCGCTGCCTTGACTACTTTGTGTTGCTGCCACCGTAGCCTAGGGAATTTAATGCTATTCCAACCACTATCGAGGCTAAGAGAAAATTCTCCATAGTCCCTGGGTTTCTATGGGTCAGTAGCTCCTGATTCAGTGTCTGGGGTGGTAACATCCGATTGACAGAGCCTAAGCCACGTGCCTGTTCTTCTAGCTGCAGGGAATACGGGAAAGCATGTAACTGGCATTTTCCTCAGATAGCAGCAGGTGGGCTATGCCTCCCTGCAGGCCACATAAAGTAGGGAACTCCCCAAACATGAGATAGAGGGGATATGTACTAGGCAGCCAATAAAGATGACAAAAGTCCATTAGAGAAATAAAATAATTTCCTCCAACAGATAAAGTTATGAAGTTTGGTGCACTGGTTTATTTCACACTGAAACTCACAAGTTTATCTTGCAATGGAGGCCCTGATATACCAGATGTGTATAATATATAAAATATATACATAGATGCTCTCTTCTTTACAGCTTCTTTCTATTAGAAATGACCTTAGAAGTCCCCAGTTTGTTCTCAATATTTTCTCAAAAATAAGATTGATCTTAAAAAAATAATAAGATTGATCTTAAGCCAGTCCCTTCTTCTGACCAAAATGATCATTCGTGAGTTGCAGCAATAATGCACTGTTTTTTGCTGCCCATTCATACACTTCAGGGTTAGGATCTTTCACCCCAATCACCTGATTCTGGTGGAGCTGCCCATCACCCTCCCATACCCCTATATTCATTTTAATGCCAATGAGACCCAGGCCAAGCCAATTATAAAAACACCTTTTCCTAGCCACAGTGGCCCAATACTTTAATGTGCACACCAAAAACTAGGGATCTTTTTAATATGAAGATTCTGATTCAGTAGATGTGGGATCACCTGAGAGTTTGCATTTCTAACAAGTTCTCAGACGGTCCTCTGCTACTGACCTATGGGCAAAAACACAAGCTAGGACCTTACTCTCTCCTGGGGGTCTAGGGTTATGCACTCTAATCAAACCAGGCCAGTTTGTCAACACAGAGAAAGCCAAGGCATGACTGAGCAGAGATGGGAAGAAAGGGAATGATCACTTTGTCTCCATTTTGACCTACTTGTACCTGGTGCCAGTTCCTCCTCACAACAGTCACACAGGTCAATAAATTGACTTCCTGTTTACATAAGGCTGAGTTGGATTTCTTCACTTGCAATCAAAAGTATACATAGAGGGCTTCCCTGGTGGCGCAGTGGTTGAGAGTCCGCCTGCCGATGCAGGGGGACACAGGTTCATGCCCCGGTCCGGGAAGATCCCACATGCCGCGGAGCGGCTGGGCCCATGAGCCATGGCCGCTGGGCCTGCGCATCCAGAGCCTGTGCTCTGCAATGGGAGAGGCCACAACAGTGAGTGGCCCGCGTACCGCAAAAAAAAAAAAAAAGTATACATAGAGGGACTTCCCTGGTGGAGCAGTGGTTAAGAATCCACCTGCCAATGCAGGGGACACGGGTTCAGTCCCTGGTATGGGAAGATCCCACATGCTGCGGAGCAACTAAGGCCATGCACCACAACTACTGAGCCTGTGCTCTAGAGCCCGTGAGCCACAACTACTGAGCCCGCGTGCCACGACTACTGAAGCCCGCATGCCTAGAGCCCGTGCTCCACAACAGGAGAAGCCACTGCAATGAGAAGCCCGTGCACTACAACCAAGAGTAGCTCCCACTCGCCGCAACTAGAGAAAGCCTGCCTGCAGCAACAAAGACACAATGCAGCCAAAAATAAATAAATAAAATAAATAAATTTATTTTTTAAAAACGTATATATAGAAAATAAACTTTCCTTAGATATAATCTAACAGTGTCCAAGTTGCCCTGTACAAAGCTATTCCTCATTTGCTGCATTTGGAACCTACTTACTTTAAGGAATTTTGAATTCTGACTCAAGATTATAAGAAATAAGTAGGAACAAATAGATACTTGCCAAACTAGTTGCTGCATGTTTAAAATTAACTTAGTTTTCTATTAGAGTAGTCATTATCTAAGTAAAGGCAATACAAAATCTTTTAAGGCTTTTCTTTGATTAAGTAAAAAAATTGTATTCTTCAGAGATGTTTATTCCCACCTTACCAGCTTTCTGTAAGTGTTTCTCCACTGATTTTCTAGAGATGAATATACCTCTGGAAGCAGGAAAAGGGGTGCAATACAGGTCCAGTCTGTTGTGGGGTACAGTCATTTGCAGAGCTAAACTAGTAAATGACATGCTGTTGGGTTCTACAATTCCACCAAGCTCATGTATATCACCTACACCTATTCACAAAAGTGTAAACTAATTGTTTTTAATTCACATTAAAGATCAGTTGAGATCATTTTGCATTTTTAAAATTAGTTTTTTTGTTAACTGCATTGTGGGTTAAATCAGTCTTCCTCTGTTTACATGGCATGAATTATTAATCACCCTTGAAGAATAGATGGGTGGCAATTCTGAAAATAAGATTAAATAAATACTTGGAGACATCTTCCCAGTGAAAAATGACTCATTGTTCTGAGAGGTGATAATGTCACAGTTCTCAGAGACAAAATAGATATTCCTATTATAAATACAAACAGTAGAGTAATTAGCAAATTCACAAAGCACGGTTGTTATCCTTTTATTAGAGCAACGTTCAAGCAACAGTTTATTAAAATCTACATTTTGTGAGACGCCAGGATAAATCAATTCAGCAAAACAGCTTTAGCAGGTCGTCTCTAACTCACAGTCTGTATATGCTTCTTCGTCCTGGAGACCTTGCCTGTTCCCTTGGACCGAGGTGAGGTTTTTTACGTGGACTCTCAAAGCACCCACTTACCCCATCATCCACAGAACCGCCCCATACTTGTTCACTTTTCTGAATCTCTCCCTGCCTCTTCCCAAACCCCTCTACACAGTTAAATGTTTAGCACAAAGTTAATGTTTTAAATATTTGCTTACTACACAGACAAGAAAGTTGGAAGTTGCTACATTACAACCAATTTAATTCATTTAATGTGAGGAGCACCTTACGCTTGTAGGTTGCTAATAGTAATCATGCAGTCTGCCTTGCGAAAATTTTATCCTTCATTGAGTTTATTCTTTTTTTTAATGTAAAAACATGAATAGATTTTGTTTTTCCTATATAAAATAAAGCTACCCAGTGCTGCTGAATTTGGCTAAAAAGATTCATGAGTGTTGTGCTTGCATTCCAAAAACTTCAAATCCAAAGTCATAACCAAGGATTTAACAGTATCAATGACGTTAAAAAACAGGTTGCGTATCTTTTAAACACTGTCCCAAGGTATAGGAAGGACTTGTGTTAACAATTCTTTTCTGCCACTAAACTATATCAACAACTACCACTAGGGGGAGCTTCATCTCTTCTTATTTCCAGTGAACAGGCTGCTGCATTGAAGGCACATAAGGCAATATCCACTTTTCATTGTATGTATAATTTATTCGCAAATTTTGTATTAGGCCCTATATATCTGATATCTATAAGCCAACAATTTCATTTATGTTGATTGAAGACGATCCAATTTACTCTCAAATGATCACTTTCCTAGACGGAAGTTAATTCGACATGTAATTATTTTTCCATTTTCATGGCTCCACTGACATAAAAAGAAAAAAGTATGTTCATAACCAAAGGTAATAAACTTTTCCATTCCAAAAACAGATAAAAATTATGTATCTGCCTAAATAAGTTAAAGGAAACAAATGTTATAAACTGTCTTTAACTTAACGACCAGCTTTCCAAACTTTGACAGTGCACACAGCACACTCAGCGTTGCAGTAACTTCCTCATCGTGTCCCAGACAAAACAAAAAGCCCAAAGTTAGTTTACTAAGTAGTTAAGTTTAACAACTTAAGAATTATTTAGGTTCCAACAACTTATTAGCTGTTTGAAAAAAATATACATATAAACAGAAAGAAAAAAAATAATATTTTATTTCATGATTTCACAATTATTCTACTAGTCATCTATTGCTGCCTAACAAATTACCCTCAAGATTTAGTGGCTTAAACAGCACTTATTTATTATCTTTTCATTTCTGTGGGCCAGGAATCCTGGAGGGGCTTAACCAGGTGACTGTGGTTCAGAACCCCTCCTGAGGTTACTGTCAGGATGTCAGCTGGGGCTGCAACCACCTGGAGGCTTGACAGGGGCTGGAGGATCCACTTCCAAGATGGCTCACTCACATGGCGATTGGCAGGAGGCCTGAGTTCCCTGTTGGCTGCTGGAAAACAGGCTCAGTGCCTCACCACATGGGCACCTAAGAGAGCCGCTAGAGTGTCTTCACAACACGGCAGCTGACATCCCCAAAAGTGAGTGACCTGAGAGAACAAGCAAGGAGGAGGGTGCAATGCCTTTTATGACAGGGACTTGGAAATCACTTACCATCACTTCTGCCATATCCCATATTTTAGAAGCTGGTTACTAAGTTCAGCCCATACTCAAGAGGAGAGGAATTAGTCTCCATCTCTTAAAAGAAAGGTTATCAAATAATTTTGGACACATTTTTAAACCACTACATTTACCAGTGAGGTACATGCATCTGTTAGGCACTGTAATGGTTAACTTTATGTGTCAACTGGGCTAAGAGATGCCCAGAGAGCTGCTAAAATATTATTTCTGGGTGTGTCAGGAAGAGATAAGCATTTGAATCAGTGGACTGAGTAAAGAAGTTACCTTCTTCAATTTGGGTATCATCCAATCCGTTGAGAGACTGAATAAAACAAAAGGGTAGGGCTTCCCTCGTGGCGCAGTGGTTGAGAGTCCGCCTGCCAATGCAGGGGACATGGGTTCGTGCCCCGGTCCGGGAAGCTCCCACATGCCACGGAGCGGCTGGGCCCGTGAGCCATGGCCTCTGAGCCTGCGCGTCCGGAGCCTGTGCTCCGCAGCAAGAGAGGCCGCGACAGTGAGAGGCCCGCGCACCGCGATGAAGAGTGGCCCCCGCTTGCCGCCACTGGAGAAAGCCCTCGCACAGAAACGAAGACCCAACACAGCCAAAAATAAATAAATGAATAAATAAATTTATAAAAAAAAAAAAAAATATCTCACCTATGAGTTCAGGGCAGCCCCCTGGACAGCCTTGGTGCACCATTTGGGAACCACAGACTTAATGACCTTTTTCTCAGAGATGAAAATTAAGGTTAAACATATGTTTGAAAAAGCTTTCTAGATATGTCAACAGTTTCTCTATTATTCGTACTCCAGAGAAATTATGAAAGAAAATAAGGAAGCTATTTCCATTCAGCGTATTGAAATAGAATCTTATTGTAAATGCCTCGTGGAATGTAAAAATATTCTAAGGACAGAATATTTCTTCTCTGTCCATTTTAGCCAAACATCAGCTGCATATGAAGAAAAAGAAATCCAAGAATGAAAAGACAAACTTAAAAAAATTTCAGTTTGAAAAAAAAATCAGTATCTAAGAAATAATTCCTTCAGTTTTATTTTAAAAAAAAGAAAACCTTTTTATTCTCCTTTCCTAATATATAATGGCACTTCAGTATTGACCTGACATCTATGCCAAAAGATGACACAGTACATCCATTTCCTCACTCATAGGAAGTTAGTCTTCAATTTAAAAAAAAAAAAAAAAAAAAAATGCTCAAGTAATAAAAGGTCTTCCTGTGAATTGCAGCAGATAGAAAAACAAAACCAAATAAAAATTTATTTTTTCTTCTTCCTGAAACCCCTCTAAACTAACAAAAATTACTTTTTAAAGGGCAGAATCCCACAAAAACAGAGGGAGCAGGGGAGGTAATGATAGCAGATGATTCTTGTCCACAAGATACCAGAAGTGGTAAATGACTTAAGTTTCAGCTTTGTCTGCTCTGCTAAGTACCTGAAGAACAAAAAAGCCAACTAGAAGAAGCTGAATCGTGCCATGGAAACCCAGAACACTTCCCACAGTAGAGAAATCAGGGGTTTCTGAAGGTATTGGGTCTGCAAGTAGGGCTGAATACAGGAGAATTTGTTAAAAGTCTGAATAAAAAACTAACAGCCATTTTAGTTCCCTCCCTCTGTCCAGGCAGGCACGTGACTACATATCACAGAAGACAGTAGGTTCCCTATTGATAACAGAGATGTTCAATGTGTCTACTTTCTGAAGTGAGATCTCTAGTCCTCTTCCCACACTGGGCCCTGAGAAAGCTGACTTATACTACGTCATGCAAGAGAGTGGAGAAGTCCTCTGGGGAAACTGTCTGGCCCTATAAGTAGGGACAGCCAGGAGTCCCCAGACCAGACAACCAGCTCCCGCCTTATGGCTCCACGATGAAACCTGACACTTGACGAGCTTTGCATGAACATAGAGCTTCCAACCAACATTTTAGTGTCCCCACTCCTTAATTTATTTTGAAATAACTTATATTAAAATTTCCAAATTTGATCAAAGACCTCCTGCATTTTTAATGCAGATTTCCCAGACATTAACATTTTACTGAATATTCATGATTACCAACTCTCTTTCTCTCTTCACACACCCCCCCACCCTGCCACATGTGTTTGTGTGTGTGTATGTGTCTGTGTCTGTGTGTATATGTGTGTGTCCATGTGTGTGCATGTCTGTGTGTATGTTTGTGTGTGTCTGTGTGTGTGTGTCTGTGTATGTGTGTATGTGATTGTGTATATGTGGATGTCTGTGTGTCTGTGTGTGTGTATGTCTTTGTGTGTGTGTGTCTGTGTGTGTGTCTATGTGTGTGTAGGGGAGCGTAACATACCCGTTATCGTTAGTCATATTCTGCAACTTTTAAAAGGAAGCTTCACACGTGATGTCCCATCACCCTTAAATAATCTAGTGTATATTTCCCCAAAACAAGGACACTCACACACTCAAATTTTGCCAACTGTCTAAAACTGCTTCTTTTCCCTTTCTCGCCCAGGGGTGTCCCAAGGAATATGTATTGGATTTAGTTCTTATGTCTCTTCAGATCCTTTCAACCTAAAACATTATTTCTCAGTCTTTGCTATGCTTACCAGTTTTTAAAGAGTACGGGCATCACATTCTATAGGATGTGTGTCTCAGGACCAGGTCATATATCCTTGACAGGAATACCATGGAAACCATGGTGTGCTATTCCCAGTGAATCTCATCAGGGTTTTCAAACTTAGTAAAGAAAAAACAAAAACAAAAGCAAGTACTAAGTCTGAGAAATTTCTAAACAGTACGAGAAAGACAAGCCAGAGTTTACTATTGTAAAGAATTGGGGGGCTTCCCTGGTGGCGCAGTGGTTGAGAGTCCACCTGCCGATGCAGGGGACGCGGGTTCGTGCCCCCGTCCGGGAGGATCCCACATGCCGCAGAGCGGCTGGGCCCATGACCCATGGCTGCTGAGCCTGTGCGTCCGGTGCCTGTGCTCCGCAATGGGAGAGGCCGCAACAGTGAGAGGCCCGCGTACCGCAAAAAAAAAAAAAAAAAACTGGGAAGAGTCAGTGACTTTACCCTACTTGCAACCAACAAATGAGCCTGCCAGTTTCATGGACACCAGCAAAAGACACGAGAGTCCTTTGTCAGAGGCAAAGGATTTTATTACTCACATAACAGCAAGCAGCACGAGTTTCATGGTCACTGTGGCCGCCTTGCCCTTCAAGTCTCATGGGGGTGACAAAGAGTGGCCTAGGTGGAGGCTGCACATGCCGTGGGTTTCAATCACAGCTGAGAAACTCTGAGTTTGGGGAACCCCAGTCTTCTATAATTGACTGAAAGCCAACATACATGACCTTTGCCCCAGAGAAAGACATTATCATACTGAACAGTAAACAAACCTGTCCTCCACCCTGGAGGGAAACACCAGTGCTATCTTCCAAGGTTGTTCACTACACGTACATCCTTGAAATGAAATGGTCATCTCATAACACTAGCTGCCAGTGCCTCTGTTCATAAGATGTGCAGAAATGCAAAAGACCCATGGAGAAAAATCCAGAGCCACCTGCTATGTGACTCACTTCTCGAAACGGCGACACAGTCATAATGAAGGGAACGTTGGGTATTGACTTAACCCAAAATCGTGACTTAAATATATCGGGAATGGGGAGGAACGGAACTGTGTGTTGAGGAAGGTAGAATGACATAAAAGATAGTAAATCTTAATATTCTGTAGTGGAAGTAATTAGATGACATCTAAAACGGAAAATCAAGAAAGAGAAGTAAAAGTGTGTTATTTTTTTATAAAGGAGAAATAACCAAAATGTGGAATATGATATTGCCTCCCAGGTATAGTCTTCATGGGATGGGAAAGTTGGAGCAAGTTACTGGTTTTTTTTTTCATCATAATAAGCTAATTGACATTTTAAACTATGTACATGATTATTTTCATAAAAATTAAAATATAATTTTAAAAGAAAGAGAGAGATTCTGGGGCACAAGAGTTTTATTATAACTATTAGATTATGGCTTGAGGAAATTTAATCTGCCTTAAATATCTCTAAGGACGTAATAGGTCATGAAGTTGGCCTCCTTATCCTAACCAGAGATTCACTGAAGGTCTATAGGACAACCCCGCAGGCCTGGTAGGGATGACTGGATTTCCACTCTAGCACTCTTTGGGCTCAGGATTGTGTGCCCTCTTCAAAGGACACAGGGAGAGAGAAAATGACCTCATTGCTGGTATGGTGTCTGTAATCATCTCTACCAGCTGCTCTGGGTTGTATTCACAACAAAGGAAACTTGACTTCTGCAGCCCTTCAGGCTGTCAATTCTCAGGAGCCCATTCATCTGTGCGCAGCCATGTGGATGAGGGCAGGGGTGAAAGAGAATAAAGAAGGAAGCTAAGATGTTGGAATTTTATAAAGAGTCAAGTGTTATGCTATCTCACTTAATTTTTTCTTCAACCTATAGGTCATTGTACTGAAAAAAAAGAAAAAAATTAAAGAAGTGTAGAAAGTAGAAAGTGGAAGTTCCCAGGCCCATGAATAGGAAGGAAGGAATCAAGAAAGAGGAAGACAGAGAATGCAGGGCTGACAGGACTCCACCAGATGATATAAATAGAGATCCCAGAATGACAGCTGTGCCCTGGCACAGATGACAACCAGTTCTAACTCCAGTTGGTCAAAAGCCCCTACAAGCAATTTCTTCAGGTAAAATGTAATGTCTGGAATACCTCAGATAATTAGCCAAGACGTGTTGAGTGGTTTCCAAACTGGGGCATGCGGACAGTGAGAGTAAATATCATTTATTACACTGGGATGATGGTCACAGTGGTACAAACAAAAGAATACTCAAGGAAAAAAAGGTGAATTATGATCTATTACGTGGCAAACCTGTGAATATTCCTTATAGTAATGTGAACACTGAATACTAACCCAAACAAAATGGCAATATAGTTGTGTGGAAAGATGAGTTCATGGAAAAGGTACACAGGTGTGGTGGGAATTGGGAGAAGAAAAAGAACTAAATCCTTATCCCAAACAGTGAGAAACTGATAGATAACACATAAAAGCTGAAAATTCAAGAGGTTTCTCCAAATAAGCATGTTATTTAGAGACAAAAAGGTAAATACAAAATTCAGAAGTTAAAATGAGTGAATATAGGTTCCTCTTGGGAGAAAAAGATGGGCAAGGAAGAAATAGAGGATTTCTGCTTTTCAAAATTATTTCACTCTTTACACTTTATACATTTATATCTTCGATATAAATTCAAAGTTAAAAGAAGAGAGAGAGAACAAGAAAAGATGGAAGAGAAGAACGAAGGGAAAGAGGGAGAGAGTAACATATCTACTTTTCACCTGGTAGAACTAAAAATATTAATAGAAACGTCAAGTCCAAACTACATTCAACTGGATTTTCCAAGGTATATTTATTTTGTTTTGGTGGGTTGCAGGCAAAGGGGTGGGTAAATGCTATACAAGCAATGATACTCAATATTCACAGGCATAAAAAAATTAGGGCAAACCGAGATGGTGCTGCAGCATGCCTTGGAAACATATATTCAGAAATGAGTGATTCAGCAGCATTTGTTTTCAAAGCCATGAACAGTGGGGTTTTGGGGGGTTTGTTTTGCTTTGTTTTGTTTTAATGTTCTTAGCTGAGTTTTCAGCTACCAGTAGACATTACTGAGCAATCTGGAAAAGGAAATTGTGAAAATAAAGGAAAAAAAATCCATCTACCCACACCTTGTCTTTCTTTGCTATGTTCTTGCTGTTGCTAGTACTTCAGCCTAACAGATATTGCCTTTTACGAAGACACCCACTGCTTGATTGCAATTTGATTTTCAGAAATTTTAACCAACATGTTCTGATTAGCACTAAAGAAAATGTGGTGTAGATGATGCCTTCTCATCACTGACTCACCCTTTTCAAGAGTTTGGGAGAAGACTATTTTTTAATTTCCACCAATGGTATATTTTGTGCAAAGCCCTGTATGAAGGTTATTATCAGAGGCTGCTTCCTGGTAGATGTACATCCTTGGGGTCCCAAAACCCTCTGTTACAGGTCCACATTTTCTCACCTTCTCTGAGTGCATTTACCTATAAAGCCATGAAAAATTGATAGGTACAAAGAACCTCGGTTAGCACCAATTCCTAATAAGGATGTCCATAGCACTATTTTTTATAGGACTACATTATAAAACATTTACTAATGCAACTCAAATCCTTGAACTCAAAAATAGAAAAACAACCTAACTTAATGTCAACAATTACTGCAGACAGTGGGCTGCTCAGAGAGCCAGCCCCTGTTCCTGCTAACACAGTGGAACTAGCAGGGTAGGACAGGAAAAGAAGACACATCCTGGACTGAATTCTTGCTCCATGAGTACCTAGCTATGTAATTTCTGAGATATTCAACCACTCTGAATGTCAGTGTCTTTATCTGTAAAATAAAGAAGGTAAGGCCTTCTTTACATATGCCCTACTGCAGTGAAACACCTCACTTAAGGAGGACACTCAACATATACTAGAGCTCCCTTTCCTCTAATTTCTTGGGGCACGGGAAAGAGTGTGCTGCGTCCTGCCTCCTTTTCCTTTTACATGATCAGGTTGCACACTCCCTCCCCTTATTTGTGATACAAGAAGAAAGTGAAGAAATTAGCCTATGAAAGACCACTTTTCAATTCACATTTGATTTGAAAAATCAGATCAACCCCTGGGTTCTGCTTTTTCACTTTTGAGTCTGGACTTTGTTAATCATTGGCGGAGAATTTTTTCTAGTGACATTAGTGGCATTGTCAAATCAAAGGCTAGCTAGGGGCAACTGGATTGCTTTCCTGGGGAAGGGTCTCTTAACGGAGACTGCATGATAATGATAACTCATTGGTGTCCCTTTTCAGGAAAGCTGGCAGAAAAGGCAGTGAAGAAAAACCATATAAGAGACACGGAATGGGGAGCATAAAATTTTTCTTATAAAGTAGCAGAAGATTATAATCAGGAATTCCTCATCTTTTCTCCTTGGGTATTAGCTATAGTGTGATCTTGCACTTGTGTCGAACAGAATACAGAAAAACTTAGGACCTGGAAAAATGTTAGAGCTCCTTAGAAGATATAACCCCAACGTACAGCCATGGAAGCTGTTCACAGAAGTCAAGAGCCTTGTTCAACATAGGACAGTTTTTTTTTTAATGGATTCCATTTCTATCCATGCACTTTCCTCTCTAGTTTATGTAAGCAAATGTATATGAAAAACTGCATTTTTGTGTGCTGTAGATTTATGTCACTGCATTGTTCTGCTATTTAGGAACTAGCTAATATGCTTTACAATTATTTTAAGGAACTCTCACAAAAGTCATGCTTTCTATTTAGGTGAGACAGTTTAAGGGGTGCGTGTAATAGGAGAGGCTGGGTGCTTTGAGAATCCAAATAGAAAGTAAGAAAATTGTCTGACACCTTGTTGTTAACTCTAGAAACAAAAAATGAGACTGCCGCTTCCCTGCTTTGAACTGTTCTTAGGTTCTTCTCTGAATGCAGAAGTGTCAGAGAGGCTTTGCTAAAACCCAGAAAGCTGCTATGCAACCTACATGTGAAATTCTTTCTCCATACCTGGAATCCTGAGGATCTATAATCCCGCTATTTAAGAAAGAAACATGCTGTGTCCAGAGGAAGGAAAATATAACAGCAGACGCCTGAATACATCGTCAATCTAGTTTTCCAGCTTGTCATGTCTCCTTGAATACTGTGTGAGGAAACCTCAGAAATGGAACTGATTTACCATAAAATGTGCCTATTTTCCATTAAATCTTGCCAGTCGCTTCACTGTGGCACTGAAGTTACCAATGTTTCATCTGTTGACCCTGCAGGGCCACCTCTTGGTCTTGTTATTTGAGAAAATGAACCATGCATAAGAGAGGCCTTGGAGGAAGATTCACATCAGTGATTTTGCACAGTGCTTAAGCTAGAGATGTGAGCAGTTCCTTGAAGAGAGCAGCTTTAGTCAGACCCTCGGGGGAAATAGTGGGAAGTGGAACGTAGTTGAGGCAAGCATAGGGCAGGACATAAGAAGTCTGTTTTTAGGGCTTCCCTGGTGGCACAGTGGTTGAGAGTCTGCCTGCCGATGCAGGGAACACGGGTTCGTGCCACGGTCCGGGAAGATCCCACATGCGTGGAGCAGCTGGGCCCGTGAGCCATGGCCGCTGAGCTGCGTGTCCGGGGCCTATGCTCCGCAACGGGAGACGCCACAACAGTGAGAGGCCCGCGTACCGCAAAAAAAAAAAAAGTCTGTTTTTAGAGGCTTACTGGAATGGGTGGAGGAGTTAGAGCCCTGTAAGTCCCAATTAAAATTCCACAGCTGCTAAATATCCATTGCATGACCTTGATGAAGTCACTTAACCTTCAGAATTCACTTAATTTATATATAGAATGGACATAATATGAGTAACTCAAGGAGTTACTACAGGAACTAAATAAAAAACATATATATACATATTATGCTTGTCCCTGATGTGACCATCAGTGTGTACACAACAAATGCCAGCAATTTAAGGATTATGACGCTGACGGTTATTCTAATCCAAGCACTGACCTTTACCAGCTGTATGCCCTTGGGTGAGGAATTCTCAGTTTCATTTTCTTCCATTGGAAAATAAGGAGAATAATATTTACTTTGCAGTATTATTCTGAGGACCAGAAATGGTGTGTGGAAAATATCCTGCCACAGTATCTAGCCTAGCACAGGTAGATTCTTGATAATTTGTCGTTCTCATTGTTTTCACTACCACCTATTATTTATATAGCAATCTGTGTAAGCTGTTTAAACATGAAAGAAGTCATGTTTCATATAAAGTTAACTTTTCTTGATATCATAAATTCATACACCAGTTCCTCTGATAAATATTTACTTAAGAGACAGACAAAATTTCTGTTTCCTTTTTTTTTTTTTATAAATTTATTTTATTTTTGGCTGCGTTGGGTCTTCGTTGCTGCATGCAGGCTTTTCTCTGGTTACGGCGAACAGGGGCTACTCTTTGTTGTAGTGTGCAGGTTTCTAATTGCAGTGGCTTCTCTTGTTGGGAACACGGGCTCTAGGCGCACAGGCTTCAGTAGTTGTGGCACACGGGCTCAGTAGTTGTGGCTCACAGGCTCTAGAGAGCAGGCTCAGTAGTTGTGGTACACGGGCTTAGTTGCTCCACAGCGTGTGGGATCTTCCCGGACCAGGGCTCGAACCCATGTCTCCTACATTGGCAGGCGGATTCTTAACCACTGCGCCACCAGGGAAGCCCCCAAAATTACTCTGTTTCCTAAGTCCCTGTGCAAGCTCCCTTAGGCATAACCACCAAAAAGCTGTGGTTGACAATCAAATCAGTGTCCTTTACTGTGAGTTGGACTTATCAGAGCCACTGTGAAAGGGACACACGAAAACTTCCCCAGCTTATGGAGACATGCACCATCAGCAATTTGGTCAAGGCAGGAAACACAACCAGGATTAAATGCCCAGGGAACATTTTATGGTCTTTGGCCTTGACCTCCAGAGGGTCTTATTGTCAAATACTGGTTTATCAGTCAAAGAAGAATCAGCTTTATTGAAGTAGCATTCTGCAGGACGTGCTAGCCATCTAGCCTCACACTCCTGGACACCAGAATCTTGATTCAGTGGTCAGTTGGATCCACATAGTTGCAATGCATCTTTTAAATCATGCTAAAATGCATTATTTTTAGTTGAGGGGAAAAAAAAGAAGAGGATAGTTGAGAATACAGAGCTCAAAATATGGAAGAACAACACATCAGGTTGTTTTGAAGTTCTAAGTTCTGCTTTTTTTTTGGCTCTGCAAGGCCTGTCCCCCACCCCACCCCCCTTTCACCCTACCAATTCAACTCCCCTTGACATCTGTGGCTTAAGGATCCCTCCACCAGAGCTGAAGTTGCCCTTCTGGAGATCTCTCCAATTCTCTGGGATCCTAAAAGCCAATTTTGAACTTGGACAATTTTTTCTCAACCAACCGTATGTTTCTAAATAAGATTTGTAAATTAGTTGATAAAGTTGAACCTCCCCCTTGGGGAAGTTAGGTCTCTTCACCAAGAGACTTAACTGTTCCATATGTCAGGTTAGTTGTCTCAGCCTGGGTTTTCCCCCAAAAAAGTAGAGCCTGTGTGATAGTGAAAGTAATTTGCAGGCAATAATCCTAAGGCACAAGAGTAAGGACTCAGCAGAGTGCAACTGGCAAGAGAAAGATAAACCACAGTGTATTATCAACTGGTTGTCACCATGGGCAAGTGGACCTTGCTCCTACTGAGAAGCCATGTGGAACGTGAGTCAAAGTTGTTCACCTGAGGGACAAAAGAGCAGACGTCTGTCCTGTCTCCCATCTTCCACTGGTCAAAGGTTGAGATGTTTGTTGTGTTTTGTTTAATTAATTAATTTAATTTATTTATTTTTGGCTGCACTGGGTCTTTGCTGCTGCGCACAGGCTCCCTCTAGTTGCAGCGAGCGGGGGCCACTCTTTGCTGCCATGCGCAGGCTTCTCATTGCAGTGGCTTCTTTTGTTGTGGAGCACGGGCTCTAGGCAAGCGGGCTTCGGTAGTTGTGGCACACAGGCTCCAGAGCGCAGGCTCAGCAGTTGTGGCGCACGGGCTTAGTTGCTCGGCAGCATGTGGGATCTTCCTGGACCAGGGCTCGAACCCGTGTCCCCTGCATTGGCAGGCAGACTCTTAACCACTGCGCCACCAGAGAAGCCCCAAGGTTGGGATGTTAGCACTGCCTCCCCTTTGGGTTTGTCCACGCAGCAGAATGGCTGGACAGCTTCCTACAGGCATCTCCCCAGGGCTGTGGCAGGGAAGCCAGACAGAAAGTAACAGTTTCACAGGGCGCAGCTAAGACAAAGTGCAATCCGGTTTTACCTGCCTCTAATGGTAGCCATAGCAACGGCTGGAGTAAAAAGATTTACTCTAAGATAATGTAAAACAGGGAACAGAGGTGACCTTGTTGCTCTTGTGACAGCAGTGGCACAATTCAAATTAATAATACTTCTCAATATTTTATTGAAGAGTATTTTATCTCACAAACTAAACAAAACCTCATTACTTCCATTCCAAAGCCTGAATCCTGTTTAGGTGGGACACATAGTTCTTTCAACAGTTAATGTACAAACTGATTTTGAATTATATAATTTAAAAGTGAATTTTTAAAAACATTCATTGAACGGTTATGCTAGATCTTTCAAAGGCAGGCACAATACAAAAAGAACAAAACATGGTATCTTCCCCTAAGGAGTTTGTAAATTACTCAGGTGAGACAGGATAAGACAGATAATTTAAAAGGTTGAATGATAACTAATAAGAACCTGCTGTATAAGAAAAAACAAATAAAATAAAATTCAAATCAAAAAAAAAAGGTTGAATGAAGTTAATAGAGGGGGAAGGAGCAATATTGAACACATGCTGAATTTGTGGCAAATAATCAGCAGATAGTAATCAGGGCTACAGAATCCTACCCAGACTTACAGAAACATGTTAGACTGATCTGACGAGGAAGGAAATAAACATGGATACAAACACACAGAAATGAAGGACAAAATAAAATTAATTTGTCTTTAATTTATCTCTGCTCCAAAGAAGAAAAGAGCTAACTCCAGAGGCCAAAAATAAAAACTTCCCCTGGAATCTAGGGCTAAGATTTTAATACCCATGAGATGATAGAGGTTGTGGCTTCAGGGGGGTTAGAGGAGCTGGAGCTGAGCCCCCAAATAATAGTCAGAACGACAAAGAACTTCTTAGCCTATGAAAAGTGGATCTAGAAAAATTATCCAACTAATTGAAGCAACAGGAAAAATCTTGCCATCGAAATACAAATTTAAACCACCTGTATAGTGCAAAATTTACAGACAAGAAATTAATATTATAACTTGTCCAGAGCATTGAAATAGCTAGCACTCATTCAGAAGAGCCCTATCAGATCAAAACTGATTTTTTTTTTTAATTTTTATTTTATTTATTTATTTAGTTACTTATGGCTGTGTTGGGTCTTCGTTTGTGTGTGAGGGCTTCCTCTAGTTACGGTGAGCGGGGGCCACTCTTCATCGCAGTGCGCGGGTCTCTCACTGTCGCAGCCTCTCTTGTTGCAGAGCACAAGCTCGAGACGTGCAGGCTCAGTAGTTGTGGCTCATGGGCCTAGTTGCTCCGCGGCATGTGGGATCTTCCCAGACCAGGGCTCGAACCCATGTCCCCTGCATTGGCAGGCAGATTCTCAACGACTGTGCCACCAGGGAAGCCCCAAAACTGATCTTTTACATTCATAACCTAGGAATCACAGAGGTCCTCAGCAAATTCTTCACTACAAACAGGTCACTGTAAAAAATTATAATATGCATGAAGAAATGAACCAGCATCATGAGAATTAGCAAATGCCGCAAGCAGAAAAATTGGTCGCTTTGAAAACCATAAGTAGTAAAGCAATTTGAAAGAGACTCTAAAGTATGTTTGTATCACTCAACTTTTGCTACATGACAGAGCTCCCCAAAATTTAATGGCTTAAAACAACCACTTCAATTTTTTTGAGATATGACCTTTATTATTCAAACTATTTAATGTAAAAAACAACAAAACAGTTCACCATTTTTCCCACCCTCCATCTCCGGCAACCACCAGTCTGTTCTCTGTATTTATGAGCTTAGTTTATGTATGTATGTATGTATTGATTTGATTCCACATATAAGAGAGATCATACGGTATTTGACTTTCTCGGTCTGACTTATTTCACTTAACATAATACCCTCGAGGTTCATTCCTGTTGTCACAAATGGCAAGATTGTATTTTTCTTTTTATAGCTGAATAATATTCCATTGTTGTGTGTGTGTGTGTAAATATATATATTACATTTTACTTATCCATTCATCCATTAATGGACACTTAGGTTATTTACATATCTTGGCTACTATAAATAATTTTGTAATAAACATGACAGTGCATATACCTTTCTGAATTAGTGTTTTTATTTTTTCAGATAATTACCCAAAAGTGGAACTGCTGGATTATATGATAGTCCTATTTTTTTTAATTTTTGAGGAATCTCCAAAGCTTGTGGGGAATCTCCCAGCTTGTGGGATCTTAGTTCTCTGACCAGAGATCGAACCCAGGCCCCCTGCAGTGGAAGCACTGAGTCCCAACCAGTGGACTTCTAGGGAATTCCCTGTGCCATTGGAATTTTGATAGGGATTACATTGAATCTGTAGATTGCTTTGGGTAGTATGGACATTTTTTTTTTATTATTTATTTATTTGGCTGTGCTGGGTCTTCACTGTGGCAGGCAGGATCTTTTAGCTGTAGCATGTGGGATCTAGTTCCCTGACCAGGGATCAAACCTGAACCCCCTGCACTGGGAGCATGGAATCTTAACCACTGGACCACCAGGGAGGTCCCTAGTATGGACATATTATCAATATTAATTCTTCCAGTCCATGAGCACAGAATAGCTTTCCATCTATTTGTGTCTTCTTCAATTCCTTTCATTAACATCTTGTAGTTTTCAATATACAGTGGCCTTTCACCTCCTTGGTTAAATTTATTCCTAGTTATTATATTCTTTTTGATACAATTGTAAATGTTATTGCATTCTTTATTTTTGATAGTTCATCATGAATGTATAGAAATGCAACAGATTTCTGTATATCGATTTTGTATCCTGCCCTTTGACTGAATTCATTTATTAGTTCTAATAGGTTTTTTTGGTGGAAGCTTTAGGGTTTTCTAAATGTAATACCATGTCATCTGCAAATAGTTACAGTTTTACTTCTTCTTTTTCAATTTAGATGGCTTTTATTCCCTTTTCTTGCCTAATTGCTTTGGTAGGACTTCCAATACAGTGTTGAATAAAAGTGATGAGAGTGGGTAAACTTGTCTTGTTCCTAAAGTTAGAGGAAAAGCTTTCATTGTTTCACCATTGAGGATGATGTTAGCTATGGGTTTGTCATACATGGCCTTTATCATGTTAAGTTACCTTCCTTCTATACAAGCTCTGTTGAGAGTATTTTTTATATAAATGTATATTAAATTTTGTTAAATGTTTTTTCTGCATGTATTGAGATGATTATGTGCTTTTTATCCTTCATTTTATCCATGTGGTCTATCACACTGAATGATTTATGAATGTTGAATCATTTGTGAATGTTGTATTCCTGGGATAAATCCCACTTGTTCATGATGTATGATCTTTTTAGTATATTGTTGAATTCTGTTTGCTAACATTTTGTGGAGGATTTTTGCATCAATGTTCCTCAAGGATATTGGCCTATAATTTTCTTTTCTTGTGGCATTCTTGTTTGGTTTTAGTATCAGTGTAATGCTGGCTCATAAAATGAGTTTGTAAGAGTTCCCCGTCTTCTATTTTTTGGAAAAGTTTGAGAAGGATTTGTATTAATCTTTCTTTGAATGTTTGGTAGAATTAACCAGCAAAGTCATCTGTTCCTGGACTTTCATTTGTTGGAAGGTTTTTGATTACTGATTTAATCTCCTTAATAGTAATCAGTATGCTCAGATTTTCTGTTTCATCATGATTCAGTTTTAACAGGTTGTATGTTTCTAAGAATTTATCCATTTCTTCTAGGTTGTCCAATTTTTTTGGTGTATAATTGTTCATAGCAGTCTCTTATGATCCTGTGTATTTCTGTGGTATGAGCTGTAACAACTCTTTCATTTCTGATTTTATTTGCATCCTCTCTTTTTCTTGGTGAGTCTAGCTAAAGGTTTGTCAATTTTGTTTATCTTTTCAAAGAACTAGCTCTTAGTTTCATTTCTCTTTTCTATTGTCTTTTTAGTCTCTATATCATTTATTGCTTCTCTAACCTTTTTATTTTCTTCCTTCTACTAGCCTGGAACATCATTTGTTCCTCTTTTTCTAGTTTCCTGAGGTATAAAGCTAGATTGTTTATTTGAGACTTGTTTCTTTTTTTAATATTTATTTTATTTATATACTTATTTATTTGATTTTGGCTGCAACGGGTCTCAGTGTGGCAAGCGGGATCTTCATTGAGGTATGCAGGATCTTTCGTTGCAGCACACAGGCTTCTCCCTAGTGTGGTGTGCAGGTTTTCTCTTCTCTAGTTGAGGCGCACAGGCTCCAGGGTGCATGGGCTCTGCAGTTTGCAGCACACAGCCTCTCTAGTTGAGGTGCACAGGCTTAGTTGTCACGTGGCATGTGGGATCTTAGTTCCCTGACCAGGGATCGAACCCACATCCCTTGCACTGGAAGAGGGATTCTTTACCACTGGACCACCATAGAAGTCCCAAAACTTGGCTTGTTTCTTGATGCAGGCATTTATCTCTATGAACTTCCCTCTTAGAAATGCTTTTGCTGCATCCCATGAATTTTGGTGTTACATTTCTATTTTCATTTGTTTCAAGGTATTTTTTTTACTTCTCTTTTTATTTCCTTGACCCATTGGTTGTTCAGTAACATGTTGTTTAATCTTCACGTATTTGTGAGTTTTCTTTGTGTAATTAATTTCTCAACAGCATTTTTTTTTGTTGTTGGTTTTTTTTTTGTGGTACGCGGGCCTCTCACTGTTGTGGCCTCTCCCGTTTCGGAGCACAGGTTCCGGACACGCAGGCTCAGCAGCCATGGCTCACAGGGTCCAGCCACTCTGCGGCATGTGGGATCTTCCCAGACCGGGGCACGAACCCGTGTCCCCTGCATCGGCAGGCGGACTCGCAACCACTGTGCCACCAGGGAAGCCTTGTGTAATTAATTTCTAATTTCATACCATTGTGGTTGGAAAACCTACTTGATATGATTTCACTTCTCTTAAATTTATTAGACTTGTTTTGTGACCCAACATATGATCTGGGAAAATGTTCCATGTGCACTTGAGAATAATGTGTACTGTGTTGCTTTTGATGTTCTGTAAATATCTGTTAAGTCCATCTGATCTAATGTGCTGTTTAATGGCAATGTTTCCTTATTGATTTTCTGACTGGATGATTTATCTATCGATGTAAGTGAGGTATTAAATTCCCCTACTATTATTGTATTGCTTTCTATTTCTCCCTCTAGGTCTGTGCTCAGTTTTTGCTTTGTGGTTACCATGAGACTTACGTATAACAACTTATATCTATAACAGCCTATTTTACGTTGACAGCAAGTATGATCCCATTGTAAAGCTCAATGTCATTACCACCCCCCCATGTTTTATGTTTTTGATGTCACATTTTACATCTTTTATCTTATGCATCCCTTAACTAATTATTGTAATCATAGATATTTTTTCTACTTTTATCTTTTAAACTTCATACTAGCTTTATAAATGATTAATCCACTACCTTTAGTATATATTTACTTTTCCAGTGAGATTCTTTCATAAATGTTCTTGTTACTAATTATTGCCTTTTCTTTTCAGCTTAAAGAAGTCTCTTTAACATTTCTTGTAAGGCCAGTTTAGTGGTGATGAACTCCTTTAGCTTTTGCTTATCTGGAAGACTTTCTCTCCGTCATTTCTGAATAACTTTTCTGGATAGAGTATTCTTGGTTGGAAGTTTTTTTCTTTCAGCACTTTGAATACATGGCACCACTTCCTTCAGGCTGGCAATGTTTCTGCTGAAAAATCTGCTCATAGCCTTCTGAGAGTTCCTTTGTATGTAACTATTTGTCTTTTCTCTTGTTGTTTTTAAGATTCTCTCCTTGTCTTTAACTTTCAACATTTTAATTATAATGTATCTTAGTGTGGGTCTCTTTGAGTTCCTTTTATTTGGAACTCTCTAAACTTCATGGATCTGGATGTCTGTTTCTTTCCCCAGGTTAGGGAAGTTTTCAGACATTAGCTTTTCAAATAAGATTCCTGCCCCTTTCTTTCTCTTATCTCCTTCTTGGAGCCCTACAGTGCAAATGTTAGTCCATTTGATGTTGTCCTATAAGTCTCTTAAACTATCTTCATTTTTTCATTCTTTTTTCTTTTTTTCTGCTCTGATTGATGAGTTCCACTGACATTTCTTTGAGTTGAATGAGGCTTTCTTCTGGTTAATCTAGCATGTTGTTGAACCCCTCTGGTGTGTTTTTCAGTTTAGTTATTGTATTCTTCAGCTCTGTGGCTTTTATTTGGTACTTTCTTATATTTTCCATCTCTTCGTTGAAGTTCTCACTATGTTCATTTGTTCTTCTCCCCAGCTCGGTAAGCATCTTTATGATCATCACTGTGAACATTTTATCAGGTAAGTTACTTATCTGCATTTCATTAAGAGTTTCTCCTAAGGATTTATCTTGTTCTTTTGTTTGGAACGTATTCCCATTTCTTCATTGTATTGACTTTCTGTATTGGTTTCTAATCAGTAGATGAAAAAAAACACCTCTTCCAGTCTTGAAGGAGTGGCCTTGTGTAGGAGATGAACCTTGTCATTCAAACCTGCCTCACTCTTGGTTGTCTCTCAAACGTATTTTTATTATATTTTGACAGCTCCCAATTGCTGATGTTGTGCCAAGACCTGTCAGTGTGCCGAAGGCGAGAAACTCAGACCTAGATTCAGGCTGACTGAAATCCAGACCCTCAGGCATCGGCTTTTAAAAGTATGCAAACAGGGACTTACCTAGTGGTCCAGTGGTAAAGAACCTGCTTTACAATGCAAGGGACACAGGTTTGATCCCTGGTCAGGAGACTAAGATCCCACATGCCACGGGGCAACTAAGCCCACGCGCCACAACTGCTGAGCTCGCGTGCATCATATAGACCCTGCATGCCACAAACTAAAGAGCCCACATGCTCTGGAACCTGCACGCCACAACTAGAGAGCCCATGCACCCTAGAGACTGTGTGCCACAACTAGAGAAGAGAAAACCCACACGCCACAACTACAGAGAAGCCCGTGCACCAAAACGAAGCACCTGCATGCTGCAATGAAAGATCCCACATGCCTCAGTGAAGATCCTGCATGCTGCAACTAAGACCCAATGCAGCCAAAAATAAAATTAAGTAAATAAATAAATCTTTAAAAAAAAAAAAGTATGCAAACATACACAGTTCTGTGGGACCACAGGCATATGCCCCACTAGCCACCAGAACCAGGAAACCTGGAGGTGTCCCCTGGAGGTATAGCAGTTGCAAAAATCAGGGCTCCAGATGAGTGTATAAGCTCTCTTCAGGATGATACTAGCGAACTGGAGGAAGGCAGAGGACAGTGCCAAGATGGTATCCACAGTCTACATTCCTTGAGAGCAGTTTCATAGGCCATTAGTGTGTGCCAAACCTGAAGGCTGCCCCCTAGGCTGAAACTCCAGGACAAGAAAAAACGCCTTCTTTGCGGAAAGACTATGTGCCTCAGTCCATTGTCTGTGCAGTGCCCTGGGGGTAGTAGTCTGCCAAGAATCATTTCTCCAATGCCACAGCCTCAAGTTTGTGGTCAACAATTAGAGTGGTTCTTCTAGGCTGGGCTGAGCTGGGCTGATCTCAGGTGGGCTCGTTCATGTGTCCATAATCATCTTATGAATTGGTTGGGTCTGGCTGCTTTGTGGTGGTGTTGTCTAAGATAGATGGGATTCCTGTCTCCGCTTTCCATATGGTCTCCCATCTACAGCATGCTAGTGAGAGTTTGTTCCCATGATAATTTAAGGGTTCCAAGAAGGTAAGCAGAATTGTGGAAAACCTCTTTCACCTTCTGCCACAGTCTACTGTCCAAAGCAAGTCACAAGGTCGGTCCAGATTCAACAGTTGGAGATACAAGCTCCATGTCTTGATGGAAGAGGAAGAATCTGTGATTGTTTTTGCAATGTGCCATATGATAAAAAAAAAAAAAATTAATAAAAGAAGAAATAGAAACTAAAAGAGTTCAGTTTGCAGAAACAACTGGCAAATTTGAAAAACAGAATCTTCCTCAAGTGTCAGAGTAGAAGACAAGGGATCCAAATACCTCATTCATCATTAGGTTCTTCCCTAAATTCACAGACTCTATTTTCAGGATTATCCTCCAATTTCAGCCAAAGCACTGCATCTCCCATGGATACTTTTGCTTCTGAGATTTCTTTTGTCTAAAATTTATTTCCCTCCCTTTCTACCAAACTGATCAATATTTCCTTTCAAAATTCTATTTATTCCAAATATCTCTTCTTCCATGAAAAGTAATAACAATGGTAATAATATTTAATACTGGTAATAATATTTATGATTCCTTAGCATATGCCAGCCACTGTTCTAAGTATCCCTCTTATTCCTACATCCCCCCAAATACCATTAAAGAGGAAAACCCAGGTCTCTCTGACTCAAAATTAATGCTCTTAATCTTAGCATTAACTACTCTCTAAAGTATTATTTCTTAGTGACCCTAAATAGGTGTGATTTCTCTCCGTTTTGGCTTTGTATTTATCTTTAAAGCATATTGACAGTAGCAAGTATTGGTGAAGATGTAGAGTGATGGCAATACTCAGGCACTGCTGGTGGAGGTGTAAACCTGTACAACCACTTTGGAAGACAGTTCACAATTCTAAGGTGAAGGTACACGAGCCCTATGACTAGAAATTCAAATACTAGGATGTACCAAATGAATTTATGTCACATACACCAAGAAACAGATCCAAGAATGTCCACAGCATTAAAGCAACAAAGACCCAATGCAACTAAAAGTAAATTAAAAAAAAAAAAAAACATAAGGAGGATGTTACCATAATAATTAGTAGAGTAGTTTCCTTCATATGGTAGAGAAGAAATAATCATTAAGAGGAAGCATTTGGGGACCTTCTAGGTTCCAGAAATGTCTTATTTCATAGCCTTGCTGGTGGTTTCATGAGCATTCATTAAACGATAATCCATTACACTGTACAGTTTTATTTTCTGCACATCCCTAAATGCATGTTATAATTCACAATAAAGACATTTAAAGAAAAAATAGCAAAGGGATTTCATTAACTCCTATGACATGAAGGCCATAGGTAAGTAGTTTACCACTTACCTATGGCAGGTGTGTGTAAAGGAGAGAGGAAATGAAGAAGAGGAGGATAAGTAGAGATTCAGACCACAGGATCATTCTAAGAAGCTTTGGCCAGGCCAACAGGGAGTCCTCAAGCCAAAGTCGCCCTATAGAGGAATCCTGCTTCTTGCAGGAATTGACCTGCCTTAGTGTCCCTGGCATGCTGTCATGGGCGGAGGGCAGCTTGTGGAAAGTGTGGCCTTTGGAGAAATGCATTGATGGATTCAGAGGCCAGGAGCTGGGGCTATCCACAAATTACATACTCCACAGCAGGAGATCTGAGCAGCACATTTCCAAGGCTGTTGCATCTACTAAAGGGATGTAAATTGTGAAAACTCCAACATAGCAATGCAAATAAATGACACAAAACAATTTGAATTGCAAAATTACTAACTTAATGTTATAATAATAAATGTTATATTAATAAATTTTTATGATCATTCTACTCAGGAAATCCTTGAATACTTATGAAATGGTATGGAACACTATTTTTCTACTTTGAAGACTAGGGAAACAAGACTTCAGACCCACTCAAATCTACCTGAGAGTAACAACTAATAAACAAGGCGATTTCAATTCTTAAAGCCCCAAGAAGCCTGTTGAGCACTTCTATTAAAAGCATTTGGGGGACTTCCCTGGTGGCGCAGTGTCTAAGAATCTGCCTGCCAATGCAGGCGGCACAGGTTTGAGCCCTGCTCCAGGAAGATCCCACGTGCCACGGAGCAACCAAGCCCGTGCGCCACAACTACTGAGCCTGCACTCTAGAGCCTGTGAGCCACAACTACTGAGCCCATGTGCCACAACTACTGAAGCCCGCATGCCTAAAGCCCGTGCTCCACAACAAGAGAAGCCACCGCAGTGAGAAACCCGCGTACCGCAATAAAGAGTAGCCCCACTCTCCACAACTAGAGAAAGCCCACGTGCAGCAACAAAGACCCAATGCAGCCATAAATAAATAAATAAAAAGAAGCAATGGGATAATTTAAAAAAAGAAAAGCATTTGGCTTTGTCTTTCAACACTCGTAACCAAGGTGATAGAGAAAATTCTAGCAAGCAGGAATGTGTAATTTTTTATAGGTGTCCTGGCCTAGCATCTGAACAGTCTAGAGAAATGTGACTTTTAATTAAATGCATTTCACTTGAATTTGCCAGAAAGTAAACAAGCTATCAAGCCAATCCCATGTGATTTAATGTTGATAATAGAGTGTGAAGAAAATACCAGTTCTACCAATGCTTCCAGGGGTCCCCAGCCCCTTTGCTAGGAGCAGAGGAGGAAAAGGGCAGGCACTCATGTTTCCCATTTAAAAGGTTTCTCTGAAATATTATATCTTCCCCTTGTGTTTTTCATACCATGATTCTGCTATTTGGAATTCACATTTAAGAGTAGATTAGGGGCTTCCCTGGTGGCGCAGCGGTTGGGAGTCCACCTGCCGATGCGGGAGACGCGGGTTCGTGCCCCGGTCCGGGAGGATCCCACGTGCCGCGGAGCGGCTGGGCCCGTGAGCCACGGCTGCTGGGCCTGCGCGTCCGGAGCCTGTGCTCCGCGACGGGAGAGGCCACGGCAGTGAGAGGCCCGCGTACCACAAAAAAAAAAAAAAAAAAAAGAGTAGATTAGGAACTGTCAACACATAAAGGAAATCAATAATGGAGGAAATTGAGAAAACTGGGTGTGTGTTTGTTGGTGGCCTGGTACCTGACAATTTATATTCACAGAAACTCACTAATCCTTGGGTTAACCCATGGTTTAATGGAGAAAATGTTCTTTGACATTGAACTCCCCCAAGGTCTGATGAAATAAAAAGAAGAAAATTAGTTGGAAATCAGTTTGGAGGTACTTCATCATATTTCTACGTAGATATGCTGCTGCTTACTTACTGTGATGGTTCCAAATTTCTTAAGGTAGTTTTCAGAGACAATGGAGCTGCCATCATTTTTAAATGTAGTTACATGTGCTATCAATAAAATGGCAGTATTCCCCTTTTCAAGTAAATGAAGTGAAACACTGAACCACTGAATTTGTAACCAAGTGAAACAAATCAGGATTCTTGTCCCATTAGGGACAGAATGAGTTCATTTGCAGGTATTTTATTACGCGGGAACATCTCTTTCATAACTGTAAGTATGGGAAGAAGGGTGTGCACAGATGTTGGAAATCCAAAAGGGCAGCTGTGGATTGGGTGAAGCGCCTCACCTCGCACTGTTGAGCATGAAGGAAACTGGCCCTTCCCTCCCTCCCATCATCTTCATGTTTGCCCTGGCAGCCACGGCACGAGTGACTCAGTCAGGCCATCTACAGTTTTTGTGCAAGATTCTGAATTTTGAATAAGTATCACAAAGAAAACAGGACAGTTAGACTCCACTCACAGTTACAGAAATAGTGACAGTTTCTGTAGCAAAGCCACAGTTTCTTAGCCAGACGTCTGCTGTGCTGCCTTCCTTTCTGACTCTAAAGTTGCCCTGCTTCCTGGCTTTTTGTCAAACGTTTCCCCGTCTCCCAATGATTCTTGGAACTTTCAACATACTTCTAACAAGATTTCTTTTTGCCTATGATGACTACAATAGCCGTTTTGCAATAAAAGGCAACCAAACGAATGACATCAGCCAGAGATTCTAATCTCAGTGGCGATCAGGGAACTAAGCAGGAACATGAGGTAAGAATTTAGTCACAGAGAGTTAAAGGAAAACAGTGAGCAGACACGTTGCTTGGGGCTTTCCTGGGGCAGCTGATTACTAACGCTTCAACAGCTAATCCCCTTGCGATCAGCTGGTGAGGATGGGGGCCCCTGTGGAACCCCTGCTCTGGTAAAGTGCATCTCAGAAAATGGCTACTTTGCAATCTGCCAGGACCAAGCCAGCATGTGCCAGTCCCCATGAGAACAGACCAGAGAAAGCAGGCACTGAGGGGATGGGAACACAGGGAATGCACGTGGATCTAATCATTGGTTAAAACTCCAGAGCTGGCAAAAGTTGGTACGGTCAAGAATATCCATGGAAGAGTCTTTCTCCACTAAGTGTTGGGGGCAAGGGAGGGGGGCAGCACCTCTTCCTTTGAAACAAGCAGAACTTGGAAAGATGGAGAAAGAGGCTGTAAAGTTGGAGATAGGACTATGTGAGATAAATTATATTGGTGGCTTCTATTTTCTATGTGAAGCAGGCAGCCAGGACATGTTAAGAATGAGGGAGTGAGAAAATGGACAGAGGTTTAAAGAGTAGGTAAATATTTTGAATGGTCAATATCAGGGAAAAGTATGGGGAAAAAAAAAAACATTAAATGGTACTTAGGTCCGGATGAATTGAAAATAACAAACTTAAATGGATTCAGTCTAAGTACTTTTTCTCCAGCAATGCCTTGCCCAGAAGTACTGGCTGTAAAAATAATGATCAGATCACTCAAAAGCTAAGAACTATTAAAAATTAGTAGAAGGCCAAAGGGGAGAGAGAAGGAGAGAAGTAGGGTGCTGATAAGAGGGTAATAAATAGGGACGTGGAAACATAGGTTCTGGGCCAGTTCGTGAAGGAAAGTGAAACTGAGAAGGAACTGAACAAATGGGAAATCAGGAAAGAAGCCAGAGCTGAAAGGGTATGATGAGGTGGAAAACAGGATTAGTTGAAAGGAAGGAAGTGGGACAGGTGGGAGAAGTTACAGGGGTAGAACTTCATGGGTCAAAACACTGAATAGCAAATAAGATAATATAACTTCAGAAATGAGTGCTGGGGAAGAATGGAGGTAAAGGTCATCAGAGTAGGGATCCACGATCTGTGATGTAAGGATGCTGGACGCTTCACAGGAGGATATTAAAGTTACCCAGGACGATGGCGGGATTTCAGTAAAGAAGACACATCCATCAGGTGTCAATTTCCTAAGTAAGTATAGAACAATGACCTAAGAGTCAGGGGATGAGTGGGGAAGAAAGCAGCAGAGCTGAGATGCATGGTTCTAAGAGGAGGAATGACATAACACAATAAAGTAGAAAAGGAATGCAAAGAAAATTTTTAAACATTTTGGTTTAAAGAAATGTTTTAATTATCACAACTGGAAGGCCAGAGGTGAAATGGGCTTCCGGGGTGGTTGTTTCCAAGGCTCAGCCATGACATCAAGACTTTGGTTCTTTCTGTCTTTATTCTCAGCCCAGAGCTTTAACCTGACTTAGCTTTTTTTTTTTTTCGGTACGCGGGCCTCTCACTGTTGTGGCCTCTCCCGTTGTGGAGCATAGGCTCCGGACGCGCAGGCTCAGCGGCCTTGGCTCACGGGCCCAGCCGCTCCGCGGCATGTGGGATCTTCCTGGACCGGGGCACGAACCCGTGTCCCCTGCATCGGCAGGCAGACTCTCAACCACTGCGCCACCAGGGAAGCCCCCTGACTTAGCTTTGAAGACTTAAGATGACTTCCAGTACATTCTTAGCTATGTGCTCCCTGCTCACAATCAGCCAGAGATAAAGAGGCTGATTTCTCATCCAGTACTTTCAAAAGGAAGAGAGAACCTTCCGAAACACCTCCTGGAAACATCTTCTTGCATCTCATTGACTAGAATGGGGTCACATACCACTTGTAAACCAGTCACTAGGAAGAAAACAGCACTTCTTTCAGACAAGACATGCCCAATTCTTGGGCTGAGGTCAACTCTCCTTATGGCATTTTTGTTTCTCAATAGAATAGAAGGGACTTCCCTGGTGGCACAGTGGTTGAGAATCTGCCTGCTAATGCAGGGGACACAGGTTCGATCCCTGTTTCAGGAAGATCCCACATGCTGCCGAGCAACTAAGCCCATGAGCCACAATTACTGAGCCGGCACTCTAGAGCCCGCGAGCCACAACTACTGAGCCCATGCGCCACAACTACTGAAGCCCGCGCACCTACAGCCTGTGCTCCACAACAAGAGAAGCCACTACAATGAGAAGCCCACGCACCTCAACGAAGAGTAGCCCCCGCTCGCCGCAACTAGAGAAAGCCCACATGAAGAAATGAAGACCCAAAGCAGCCAAAAATTTTTAAAATAATTAATTAATTAAATGAGTGATTTTTAAAAAAATAAATTAATTAAATAGGAGCAGCTGTTGGGGAGTCTACCATGACCTCCCTTACTCACATGCATCTGTGACATTTCCTCAGCATCTTCCCTTAAATTAGTAGGTCCAGAATGGGTAGCAAACAATGACTTCAATTTTCTGAATAAACAAAGTTTTGGCTTGCTATTAAAGAATCAGGTTTGCATTGGTGCCACTTCACACGCTATTCAATTCATAATATTCACAAGGGGGACTTCCCTGGCAGTCCAGTGGTTAGGACTCCACACTTCCACTGCAAGGGGCTCAGGCTCGAACCCTGGTCGGGCATGCCATGTGGCACAGCCAAAAAAAAAAAAAGAATGGCATAATGTTCACATGGGACCAGAATCCTCACAATTGCAAATGAAGATAAGTGCTGCAAGCACAGTTTTTTCTGTCTTATAAAACTGCAGCAACCCTGTGGTCTCTTGCTGAGGCTCCAGGACAGTCTTCATGCTCCTTCCGCTAAGACCACAGAGATTCTCCTCCAGCTACACATCCTAAAGGTCATATTGCTCCAGAGTTAGGGCTCTAAGTCCTACCTGCTGAAGCTGGAGACCATGAATGGTACTTGGGCTGGTAAGTCTGGAAGTCCTGACGGACTACTATAGCAGCACAGAGGCAATGCAGGCATACAAACAGGTGGGCAGGCTGACCAATGCCAATCAATAGAAATTCAAGACTTAACACTACCCCATTTAAAAACATTCAATGGCTCCCACACACAAAACAATGTCCCAACTCCTTAGAACTACATAAAGGACTATTTACATGCAGGCACAACCAATGGTACCAGCTTCATTGCCCAATTTACATTCCAACTACATTCTTGACGTCCTTGAACACTCTTTGTTATCTCTATGTTTTTGAAGATTCTTCTACTAAGAATTCCTTCCCCTCCTTTGAGAGTTAATTGTCCATCATATGTTATTGGTACAACTCACTATGTTAACACACTTAGCCAAACTCCACAACAATGGCCAAACAGTTGATGTTTTAAAAGTTCAACATTTTCTGATTTTCTTATCTCAGTATTTTAAAAATTGTAAGTAGTTTAGTACATCTTTATGAATAAATCGCTGAATTGCTCATTTTCAGTAAGGAATCTCATGTCATGGAGCCATGACTTAGGTAGATGGAAATGATTGACACAGAGACAAGATGCTAAAGGAAGTGAAGCAAGGCAAACCAGTAGGGCAGGGTGGAAGTGTCAAAACTCATTGGCCAGTGTACATATTTAAAATGTGTGGACAGTTTTCCTGGAGGGAAACCCACTGGATAGCTTGTTTTGAAAACAACAGCATAAACATCTTAAGCAATTGTTTTATGGTGTGTAACACATGTATAAAACTGCTGCATTAGGACAATGTGTTTACTTTGCTAATGAAACATAAATGATTTTTTTCTTTATAAGATAAGGAACTCTTAAATGCTGTTCCCAGGCTGAGAGAGCACTGAGTCAGTCATGCCCACAGCATTCTTCTTCTGAGAGCACACAACTCCCATCTGACTGACAGCTGTTCTTATCTGGCCTTGTTCTTTCCAAATGACATCATCCCTTTCGCTATTAAGAAATGACGTGTATACAAAGCTACAGTAATCAAGACAGTATGGTAATGGCACAAAAACAGAAATATAGATCAATGGAACAGGATAGAAAGCCCAGAGATAAACCCAAGCACCTGTGGTCAACTAATCTATGACAAAGGAAACAAGGATATACAATGGAGAAAAGACAGTCTCTTCAATAAGTGGTGCTGGTAAAACTGGACAGCTACACATAAAAGAATGAAATTAGAACACTCCCTAACACCATACACAAAAATAAACTCAAAATGGATTAGAGACCTAAATGTAAGGCCAGACACTATCAAACTCTTAGAGGAAAACACAGGCAGAACACTCTATGACATAAATCACAGCAAGGTCCTTTTTGACCCACCTCCTAGAGTAATGGAAATAAAAACAAAAATAAACAAATGGGACCTAATGAAACTTACAAGCTTTTGCACAGCAAAGGAAACCATAAACAAGATGAAAAGACAACCCTCAGAATGGGAGAAAGTATTTGCAAATGAAGCAACTGACAAAGGATTAATCTCCAAAATATACAAGCAGCTCATGCAGCTCAATATCAAAAAAAACCAAACAACCCAATACAAAAATGGGCAGAAGACATAAATAGACATTCCTGCAAAGAAGATATACAGATTGCCAACAAACAAACAAAAGGATGCTCAACATCACTAATCATTAGAGAAATGCAAATCAAAACTACAATGAGGTATCACCTCACACTGGTCAGAATGGCCATCATCAAAAAATCTACAAACAATAAATGCTGGAGAGGGTGTGGAGAAAAGGGAACCCTCTTGCGCTGTTGGTGGGAATGTAAATTGATACAGCCATTACGGAGAACAGTATGGAGGTTCCTTAAAAAACTAAAAATAGAGCTTCCCTGGTGGTGCAGAGGTTGAGAGTCCACCTGCTGATGCAGGGGACGCGGGTTCGTGCCCCGGTCCGGGAAGATCCCACATGCCGTGGAGCAGCTAGGCCCGTGAGCCATGGCCGCTGGGCCTGCATGTCCAGAGCCTGTGCTCCGCGATGGGAGAGGTCACAACAGTGAGAGGCCCACATACATACATACATACATACATACATACATACATAAATATATAAATAAACTAAAAATAGAACTACCATACAACCCAGTAATCCCACTACTGGGCATATACCCTGAGAAAACCATAATTCAAAAAGAGTCATGTACCACAATGTTCATTGCAGCTCTATTTACAATAGCCAGGACATGGAAGCAACCTAAGTGTCCATCAACAGATGAATGGATAAACAAGATGTGTCACATATATACAATGGAATATTACTCAGCCATAAAAAGAAACTAAATTGAGTTATTTGTAGTGAGGTGGATGGACCTAGAGACTGTCATACAGAATGAAGTCAGAAGAGAAAAATAAATACCGTATGCTAACACATATATGTATAATCTAAAAGAAAAAATGTTTCTGAAGAACCTAGGGGCAGGACAGGAATAAAGACGCAGAAATAGAGAATGGAACTGAGGACACGGGGAAGGGGAAGGGTAAGCTGGGACGAAGTGAGAGAGTGGCATGGACTTATATATACTACTAAATGTAAAATAGATAGCTAGTGGGAAGCAGCCACATAGCACAGGGAGATAAGCTCGGTGCTTTGTGACCACCTAGAGGGGTGGGACAGGGAGGGTGGGAGGGAGACACAAGAGGGAGGAGATATGGGGATATATGTATATGTTTAGCTGATCCACTTTGTTATAAAGCAGAAACTAACACACCATTGTAAAGCAATTATACTCCAATAAAGATGTTAAAAAAAAAAAAAAGAAATGACATGTACTTTAGCTTTACCTCTTGAAGTAAGGTTCACTGCTATATTTAAAGATCATGTGACAAATAAATGCAAAATGTAAAGCTGTCTCCCTATTCCATTCCAAATCCCAGCTTCAAGGACTTCCCTCAAGGTCCAGTGGTTGAGACTCCGTGCTCGCAATGCAGGGGGCCCGGGTTTGATCCCTGGTCAGGGAACTAGATCCCACATGCGTGCCACAACTAAGAGTTGGCATGCCACAACTAAGGAGCCCACCTGCCGCAACTAAGACCCAGCACAACCAAATAATAATAAATAATGAAAACAACAATAAATCCCAGCATTAAATAACTGATAGGCCAGAGAGAAAAAGGAAGAACAAACAGTTAGTGAATCCATATTACGTACCAAGCAAGGCTTCTAGATTGTAACTTCCCCAGAGTTGAGATTGTATCTTAGTCATCTCTATTGTGCTAATACCTAGCACAGCTCCTGGCACCTATGCAGTTGCTCAATAAACATTTATTTACTGAAACAATCTAAATCCATTCTAAATGTTGTCCTATTTAATCCTCAAAACCACCCTCTGAATTTGGAAGTATTTTCTTCATTTAATAAAGAGATTAAGTAATTGGTCCAAGGTCACACTGAAAGGCCTGATTACAAACCAAGAATGTAAGATTAGAAAGTCATGTAGAAAAATGCAACTTTTAATAGATGAAACAAAACATTCAGTGAATTTAAGTGACTGTCTCCACAGACCACTTAAATTAAACCAAATGACACATCACTATAAACATGAAAATCAAGACAAACACATGAACTTAAGCTTAAAATATTCTAAACAATGAGTTTGCCCATTCATATTCTAATGTATAGGATGCAATTTGACAATCTGAGTATACCTGCAATGTGGCCAGAACAAAAATGACTAAGCAATAGACTCTGCCCATGAAGGTACAACAGAAACAGAAATAGTATAATAAAACAGACGCTATGCTTTTACAGAGTTATGAGACAGGCATTGCGGGGACACCAAGGACAGAACAAATAACTCCACACTAAAGAGGAAGAAGACTAAGGATATTGTTAAAGAAACATTGAAGGAGCAAAGAAAAGTCACAAAAGATCTGGCATGGAAAGAAAATCATGAGGAACTCCATAGGGTGACTGCTTAGACGATGTCGGAGGAAATGGTAGGATATAATATTGGGAATGCAGGTTGCTATCAGATGTGAAGAGTTCTGCACATGTCCATTTGCTCAAGGGATAAGGATGATTCTCTGAAATGTTTTACGCCAAGTACCCAGAGGAAGACTCATTCATGTGTGTTGGTTGATTCATGGCATCAGTATTTATCTCTTACCAGATAACTAAATTACCTGGGCTCTTTTTCAACCTCCTGGTTTCCCTCTCTGTCTTTGATCATTCTGGAAGAAAAAATAGTCCAGTAATTGAATCTTGATCCAAATTCACAACTGATTATCTCATAACTCGCAATTTCAGTAGTATAAAAGCATTATATTCCCCTAGTATTGCAACAAGGTAAGAGTTTCCTCTTCTGAATGAAACTACCTTCTTTCCACGGTAGAGAGGAAGACTTGGTATACAAGAACTTGATTTAAAAGAACACAGATGGAACAGTTTACATAAAGCATATGGGTCAACAAGATGGGTGGATAGGTTAGAACACTAAAGCATAATTAAAACAGCTTAGGCAATTGTTTTTAAACAGAGTTTTGAGAAATCATATGAGATTTCACATTAACGATGTTCATGTGCCTTTAAGAGCATTGCTCTAATCAGTAATTATTTTTGAATAAGTAATATAAATTATAGTGTTGCCTAATATTTGAGAGGCTCTTGTGCCAAATACTCCCACCACATAGCTTTCCTACGAGCATGGAAATCCCACAAGCCTGTGTGTACCTAACAATGGCATGTGTACAGGACATCATGATTTCACTTACCAAGGGATAAAATGAGCCACATCAGAATCTGCTTCATCTCATGGAAGCCAAACAACCTGTCAATTTCAAAATTATAGATTCAGTTTATTTCACTGAGGGTTCATAGGCTAAAAATGCGTCTTCTATTCTATTTTATTGAAGCAAGGAAAGACTAATGTCTTCTGCTCAGTGTACCTCCAAACCTGCTTTTTCATCTTGAGGAACTTGTGTTACTTCAAAACAGCAGAACGATTCTTTCTGCTACAACTTTTTCTTGAGTCATGGCTGTGCTTCTAGGATTCCATTTCCTGATGTTGTTCACTTCCTCTCTCAGGCAGGCCCTCCTGAGTTTCACTCATTTCACTTGCTTCATAAGTTGATGCAGGTAGACTCTGCTTTCCTTTCCCTTTGCTTTCTGAGCCATATATTTCGTTTCCTAATACACTCCTCTAGATTTGGCCTGATGGAGTATCTGCTAGTGAGAAATATAAATTTAATGACTTCTGGGTTTACCAAAAGCATCCATCATCTAAGCAAATCGTGTCCATCCTTATTTCCCTTATTTGGATTATTATACCTAAAATTCATCCTCTCATCTACCTAACATTTATCACAGACCTGATTTCTATTTACTATTGCCCTGGCTAGCTCCCCTTTAGTGTGCATCATCTCACCTTTCCTGGGAGTCTGAAGATTTTCTGATCATACTCTCTAATACCATGAACTTTACAAACTTTCTTACTCACCATAAATGTGTCATTTTGAAACTCACCTAATAGGGTCTGATACATTCTGTGCACATTTCCAAGTCTTCCCGTCTCTCAAATCTGTCCACATTACCTAAGCCATCCTCATAGATAGCTTTTTCCACCTTTTAGGGCTCGTTATTATTTACCATCCAGACCCCCCAGAAGGCACATCTCAGTAATTCCTCTCCTTGTTCTGTCTGGTGACATCAGTGCAATATGCTCTCTATAATCTTGCCTCTCTTCTACTACTAGAAATCTTTGGTCATGTTCCTTTTTATTTGTCCCACCTTTAAGAGTAGTTGGGCTGTCTTAAACAGAGAAAGAAATTTATTGGAAGGATATCGAGTTTTCCACATCCTCAGGAAGACTAGAGAACTATGTTCAGAATGGGCAAATAAAAACTAGGCTACACCACCAAAACCACAGCCAAAATTGTATCACAGAACAAGTCTAGCAAAAACATGGCCACATATCAGGGATTCAGATACCAAACAGATAAAAGAAAAATGTCCACTACATCTTGATTGTGGTCCTCTGCCTTATAGAATACCTAGTTGACCACATGTCTATATACAGTACTATAATTGGGCTCCTTACATGGAATATGTCTTTTTTATCTTCCTTCAGCTAGCACTGCAGTTCCCAAACTATGCCTTGAGGTAACCCAGGAGACCCAACTCAGGAGACCCAACCAGGTATTTTAGACGAGATTGTGCTCATCCAGGGTGGTATGGCCATAGACAGAGGCAGGTGTGGCTAACAGGGTATTTTAAATTTTCAAGGACAACACAGTAGCACCTGTCAGACACTACTACTACCTCGAGGTGATTCACATTTTCATTAGATCATGCTACATTCCTTTCAAAGACATTTCTTTCTTTGCAAAGCTGGGCTTTCCATGGTTGCTGCAATAAAAAGCAAGTACCACTTGAAAATCAGTGGGTAACAGGAAATGAGAGTGGCAGTGTCCAGACATTCCAAGGTTAGTGAAGTTGGACTGTGCCCAAGAGGTACAAACATCCTATTAGTAATTGTGTCTATTCAAGAATGAAACTTAACATTACTTTTTCTTTATGTATATATATTTGCTTTATAAATGGCTGCTTGGTTGTTAAAACATAAATACTTATTAAGGTGTTTAACCCTAATAACTTAATAAATGGAACTGTTAGGTATTTCTTTTGGCCAAGGGGTGTTGTGGGAAAAAATTACTGAGACACTAATGGTACTGTGAACTAAAACAGTTTAGGAAACTCTGAACTAGTGCAATGTCTACTGGTTAAAAAAATAATTGTTTTATTCTTCACAATCTCACAACTGTTCACAAAAAGCCAGGACTGTCCTCTTCCAAGAAGAATAACAAGAGTAAAGTCGAGGATTAATAGAAAGACCATAGCCTCTCACTCATATGATAGGTGTCAACTGAATGATTTCCATAAGCAAACACAGCTGGGAGAGATCGAGGAGATGAAGGCACAGAGGAGTACACCAGCAGATGCTGAAAACCCCTGAGACATGGACAGATTCAGAAAACATCCCAGTCTTCTAGAAAAGGGATTCATGTGCCCACTACCTGACAGGATTGTACAGTATCAGTACTTGCATGTATATATGGTAGAGAGAGCTTGAAAAATTACTCTGACAGGTGGAGAAAATATGAGCATGATGGAGAAAACTTCCAAGTTTGGAGAGAAGAAACAGCTATCAAGAATATTAGCCTCTTGGGACTTCCCTGGTGGTCCAGTGGTAAAGAATCCACCTTACAATGCAGGGGACATGGGTTCGATCCCTGGTCAGGAAACTGGGATCCCACATGCCATGGGGCCACTAGGTCCGCATGCCACAACTACTGAGCTTGTGCACCTCAACTAGACAGCCCATGTGCCACAAACTGCAGAGTCCACATTCTCTGGAGCCTGTGTGCCACAGCTAGAGAGAAGCCCATGTGCCTCAATGAAAGATCCCACATGCCTCAACGAAGATCCCAAGTACCACAACTAAGACCCAAAGCAGCCAAATATAAAAATAAATTTAATTTAATTTAAAAAAGAATATTAGCCTGTAAATGCAAATCAAATCTACAATGAGGTACCACCTCACACCAGTCAGAATGGCCATCATTAAAAACTCTACAAATAACAAATGCTGGAGATGGTGTGGAGAGAAGGGAACCCTCCTACACTGTTGGTAGGAATGGTGCAGCCACTGTGGAGAACAGTGAAGGGGTTCCTCAGAAAACTAAAAATAGAACTACCATGTGACCCACCACCCCACTCCTGGGCATATACCTGGACAAAACTATAATTAAAAAAGATACATGTACCCCTATGTTCATAGCAGCACTATTCACAATAGCCAAAACATGGAAACAACCTAAATGTCCATCGACAGATGAATGGATAAAGAAGATGTGGTACATACATACAATGGAATACTACTCAGCCATAAAAAAGAATGAAGTAATGCCATTTGCAGCAACATGGATGCAACTAGAGATTATCATACTAAGTGAGGTAAGTCAGAAAGAGAAAGCAAATACAATATGATATCACTTACATGTGACTCTAACACAGCACAAATGAACCTATCTACAAAACAGAACAGACTCACAGACCTAGAGAACAGACTTGTGGTGGCCAAGGGGGAGGGGAGTGGGGGAGGGAAGGACTGGGAGTTTGGGATTAGCAGATGTAAACTATTCTATATAAGATGGATAAGCAACAAGGTCCTACTATATAGCACAGGGAACTATATTCAACATCCTGTGATAAACCATAATGGAAAAGAATATTAAAAAAAGAATGTCTATATGTGTATAACTGACTCACTTTGATGTACAACAGAGATTGGCACAACATTGTAAGTCAATCATACTTCAATAAAAAAATAAATAAGTAAAATAAAATAAAAGAATATTAGCTTCTAAAATGACCCCCAAATGATCCCTGCCTCTTGATATTTATACTCTCTTGTAGTCCCCTCCCCTGTAGTGAGGGCTGGACCTACTGACTCATTCTAATGAATAGAATACAGCGGTGGATGCAACTTTTAATATTAGCTTACAAAAAGACTACTTCTGTCTTGCTCAGTCTCTTATTCTGTCAGTTGCTCTGATGGAAGCCAGCTGCCATGAACCAATCACTCATAACATGAGCTACTCTATGGAAGGTCCATGTGGCAAGGAACAGAGAGACCTCCAGCCAACAGCCAGTGAAAAATGGAAGAACTCAGTTCAACAACCCATGAGCAACTAAACATTGCCAAAAATCACATGAGTGACATTGGGAGTGGATCCTTCCCCAGTCAAACCTTCAGATAAAACTAGAGCCCTACCAGACATCTTGACTGCAGCCTTATGAAGGATCATAAGGCAGAGATACAAGGTAATCTGCACCTGGATTCCTGTCCAACAAAAACTGTGAGACAATAAATGTTTGTTGGTTATTGGAGGAGATCAAGATGGCAGAGCAGGAGGACATGGAGCTCACATCCTCCCATGAACACATCAAAAATATATCTACATGTGAAGTAATTCTCACTGAAACCAAACTGGAGACTGACAGAAAGACTCCTGTACAACCAAGGCTGTAAAGAAAGATCCACACGGAGTCAGGTAGGAAGGAAGAAAAGAGATCAGGTCGGGAACTGCACCCTTAGGAGAAGACACAGATGAGGAAGGGGATTACATGGGTTTAAAGACCTTCCCTGGGGAGTGAGCAGTTCAAACCACATATTGGGCACCCCACCAGGAAGACAAGTTCTCTTGGCTGGTTTGAAAACCAGTGGTAATAACAGGAGGGCTGTAAGAAACCTAGACTCCACTCATGAAGAGTGCACACACACTTGCTTACCCACCGGAAGCGAAGTAGAGGAAGCAGATTGAAACTGCCCAGGACTCTGGCCATTTTCCCACTCCAGCACATGCCCCAGCACATGCCAAGCACCCACTCCCAGGCCCTCTTACTCTGGCACAGATCCCCAGTAGACTGAAGGCTGCCATTGCCAAGGAGAGTGTGTAGTTGATGGGGGCAGAACCTGCTCAGACCCAGCACGGCATCTGAACAAGGGAGGGATGGCCATTGTTGTTGTTTGCAGAAGCAGCAGATCAGGAGCAGCCGGGAGCTCTGACTCGTGTGCCAGGACCACCACAGCATGCACCCTGGCCCATGCTGAATGCCCACTCTGGCCCCTGTTGCTCTACTGCTGCTCCTCTCTGAGGCAAATGTACCGATGCTTACAGGAGGGAGAGCTCACACTTAGAGGGAATGGGACTAGCTCAAACTTGACCCTCAGGGCTTCTGCCTCAGCACCTTGGGACCTGAGCCCAACTCTGATATGATGGTGTCAGCCACTGAGCACAGGAGAAGCCCCGGCTCACACCTGGTTCTGACCCTAGCCCCTCCATCACCAGTCCCACTTCCCATCAAGGTGCTAGCTACTAGCACACTCTTGGGGAAGATATGACATCCTCGTTTCAGATCTAGCTCTCCTACCAAAGCCACTGAGCACACATAGACTGTATAGAGATGCTCCCACACAAGGATACCCCTTCAACACTGGGATAGGTAACTGTTTTGCCTAATTTCCTTGAGACCGAGGAAGTTAAGCAAAATGAGAAAACAGAGGAATTTGTTTCAAATGAAAGGACAACAACAACAAAAACCTTAAAAAGCAACTAATGAAACAGAGATAATTTACCAGATAAAGAGTCCAAAGCATTAGTAATAAGACAGCAAACTGAACTTGAGAAAAGAATAGATGAACACAGTGAGAATTTTAACAAGGAACTAGAAAATATAAAAAAGAACCAGTTAGAGCTGAAGAATACAATAACTGAAATGAATTACACAATAGAAGGAATTAACACCAGACTAGGTGATACAGAAGAACACATAAGCACTCTGGAAGATAGAATAATGAAAATCACCCAATCAGAACAGCAAAAAGAAAAACAAATTTTAAAAATGAGGGCTTCCCTGGTGGTGCAGTGGTTGAGAGTCCACCTGCTGATGCAGGGGACACGGGTTCGTGCCCCAGTCCGGGAAGATCCCACATGCCATGGAGCAGCTGGGCCCGTGAGCCATGGCTGCTGAGCCTGTGCATCCACAGCCTGTGCTCCGCAATGGGAGAGGCCACAGCAGTGAGAGGCCCGCATACTACAAAAAAATAAATAAATAAATAAATAAAAATAAAAATGAGAAAAGTTTTTTAAAAAATGAGAAAAGTTTAAGGATCCTCTAGGACAATATCAAGTATACTAAAGTTCACATTATAGGGGTCCCAGAATGAGAAGAGAGAGAGAAAGGGATCAAAATATATTCAATAAAATTATGGCTGAAAACTCCCCCCAAAAGGGAAATAGTTATCCAGGTACAGAAAGCATAGAAAGTCCCAACAAGATTAACTCAAATAGACCTACACAAGACATATCATAATTAAAATGGCAAAAGTTAAAGAGAGAATTCTAAAGGCAGCAAGGAAAAAACAAAAAGTCATATACAAGGGAACCCCCATAAGGCTAACAGCTGATTTTTCTGCAGAACATTCACAAGCAAGGAGAGACTGTCATGATATATTTAAAGTGCTAGAAGGGAAAAACCTACAACCTGGAATAATTTACCCAATAAGATTATCATTTAGAATTGAAAGAGAGTTAAAGCACTCCTCAGACAAGCAAAATTTGAAAGAGTTCATCAATACTAAGCCAAATCTAAAAATAAATGTTAAAGGGTCTTTTCTAAGTGGAAAAGAAAAGGCTACAACAAGAAGTAAGAATTTATAGGAAAGGAAAAATCCCACTTGTAAAGGCAAATATATAGTAAAGACTGTGGATCAACCATTTAAATAATCTACTACAAAGATTAAAAGACAAAAATGGTAAAATCAACTATAACAATAATAAACAGTTAAGGAATAGACATGAAGATATAAAATATAAGATCAAAAACACAAAATCTGAGAGAGGGGAGAAAAAATGTAGATCTTTTAGAATGTGATTGAACTTAAATGACTACCAGTTTAAAACAAGTAGATATAGTTATAGGTCAACATATATGAACCCCATGGTAACCGCAAATCAAAAACCCACAACGGACACACAAAAACTAAAGAGAAAGGAACACAAGCATGTCACTAAAGAAAATAATCAAACCACAAGGGAAGAAACTAAAAGAAGAAGAAAAGAACAGAGAAGAACTACAAAAACAACCAGAAAACAAATAACAAAATGGCAAGAAGTACATACCTATCAATAATCACTCTAAATGTCAATGAATGAAATGCTCCAATCAAAAGACATAGGGTAGCTGATTGGATAAAAAACAAGACCCACTGATATGATGTTTACAAAGAATTCACTTCAGAACTAAAGATACACACAGAATGAAGGAGATAGAAAAATAAATTTCATGCAAATGGAAACATTGAGAAAGCTGATGTAGCAATACTCATATTAGAAAAAATAGACTTTAAAACAAAGTCTACCACAAAATATAAAGAAGGGCATTAGAGAATGATAAAGAGATTAATACAAGAAGAGGATATTACACTCACTAATATATATGCACACGAACAGGAGAACTTAATTATATAAAGCAAATACTAACAGACATGGAGGGAGAAATTGACAATAACACAATATTAGTAGGGAGCTTTAACACCCCACTTACATCAATGGACAGGTCATCCAGACAGAAGATCAATAAGGCAATAATGGTCTTAAAGACATAATAGACCAGTTGGACTTAATGAATATCTACACGTCATTCCATCCAAATCAGCAGAATACACATTCTTTTTAAGTGCACATGGAATGTTCTCCAGGATAGATCACATTCTAGGCCACAAAACAAGTCAACAAACTTTAGAGTTTAGAAATTATATCAAGCAATTTTTCCAACCACAAGGTATGAATCTAAAAATCAATTACAGGATGAAAAATGGGGAGACATGGAGACTAAACAACATGCTATTTAAAGACCAATGGGTCAATGAAGAAATCAAAGAGGAAATCAGAAAATACCTCAAGACAAATGAAAATAAAAACACAACTGTCTAAAATCTACGGGATTCTTGGGACTTCCCTGGTGGTCCAGTGGTTAAGACTTCACCTTCCAATGCAGGGGGTGTGGGTTTGATGCCTGGCTAGGGAGCTAAGATCCCACCTGCCTCGCAGCCATAAAAACCAAAACATAAAACAGAAGCAATATTGTAACAAATTCAATGAAGACTTAAAAAAAAAAATGGTTCACATCAAAAAAAAAAAAAAAATTCTTTAAAAAATATCTATGGGATTCAGCCAAAGCAGTTCTAAGAGAGAAGCTGATATGGATACAGGCCCACCACAAGAAATAAAAAAAGTCTCAAATAAACAACCTAACCTACCATCTAAAAGAATTAGTAAAGAAGAACAAACAACTCCCAAAGTCAGCAGAGGGAAGGAAAAATAATAAAGATCAGAGAGGAAATAAAATAATGACCAAAAAATAATAATAGAAAAGATCAATGAAACCAAGATCTGGGTTTTTTTGAACAGATAAATAAAATTGATAAGTCTTTAGCCAGGCTCACCAAAAGAAAAAGGGTGAAGACCCAAATAAACAAAATAAGTAATGAAAGAGGAGAAATTACAACTGATATTACAGAGCTATAAAAAAATCATAAGAGAATACAATGAATAGTTATATGCCAAAAAATAGGACAACCTAGAAGAAATGGATACATTTCTAGAAACACACAATCTTCCAAGACTGAATCATGAAGAAATAGATAATCTGAACAGACTGATTCCAACTAATAAAACTGAATTAGTAGGGACTTCCCTGGCAGTGCAATGGTTAAGACTCCACATTTCCAATGCAGGGGACGTGGGTTCGATCTCTGGCTGGGGAACGAAGATCCCACATGCCGTGCAGCATGGCCAAAAATAAAACTGAATTAGTAATCAAAAAACTCCCAGCAAACCAAAGTCCAGGACTGGACAGTTTCACAGGGGCATTCTACCAAACATATAAAGCAAAGCTAATGCCTATCCTTCTCAAACTATTCCAAAAATTGAAGAGGAGGTAACACCCCCCAATTCATTCTTCGAGGTCATATTATCCTGATACGAAAACCAGACAAAGACACTATTAAAAAGAAAATCACAGGCCAATATCTCTGATGAATATAGATGCAAAAATAATCAACAAAATATTAGCAGACTGAATTCAACAATATATAAAAAGAATCATACTCCTTGATCAAGTGCGATTTATTCTAGGGATGCAATATCTGCAAATCAATCAATGGGATACACCATATTAACAAAAGGATGGATAAAACTCACATGATCATCTCAATAGATGCAGAAAAGGCATCTGACAAAATTCAACATCCATTTATGACATAAACTCTCATCAGAGTTGGTATAGAGGGAACATATCTCAACATAATAAAGGTCATATATGACAAACCTACAGCTAACATCATATTCAATGGTGAAAAGCTGAAAGCTTTTCCTCTAAAACCAAGAGCAAGACAAGGATACCCACACTTGACACCTCCATTTAACATAGTATTGAAAGTCCTAGCCACAGCAATCAGACAAGAAAAATAAATAAAAGCATCCAAATAGGAAGGGAAGAAGTAAAACTGTCCCTATTTGCAGATGACATGATACTATATATAGAAAACCCTAAACTCCCCACCAAAAAACTATTAAAATAAGTGAATTCAGTAAAGTTGCAGGATATAAGATTAATATACAATTATTATTTTTAGCTTAAATTTTGGAGTAATTCTTATGCAGCAATAGATAAGTAACACAGAGACTAAAAGAAATATGACAACTAAATGCAATGGGTGACCCTAAATTGGATATTGGAGGCAAGGGAGGATGCTCTAAAGAACATTATTGAACAACTGGCAGAATCTGAATATTGAAAGTATATTAAGTCATAGTACTAAACTTCCTGAATATGATCGTTGGACTGTGGTTACGTGAAGGAATGTCCTTATTAAGAAATACACACTGAAGTATTTAGAAATAAAAGGACATGATATCTGTAACTAACTCTTACATGGTTCAGGGGAAAATTAATAATAATATATATTATAAATAGAGGCAGTGATAAGTAAATGGCAAACAGCTAATCTGTGAATCTGGATAAAAGATATTTAAGAATTTTTTGTAATTTTCTTGCAAGTCATCTGTAACTTTGAAAGTATTTTTTTAAAGTTTTTTTCTTAAAATGGTTAAAAGGAGCAATTGGTCATATGTAGTTTAGCCTAAAATGTGTTGTTTCAGTATTTCAAAATGTAATGACTTTTATTTTCCTTAGTAAGAAACAAGAGGTTTTTTGTCATTTAATAATGATAACCTTTCCCTCTTTGGGTGCTTTTAAAACCAAATACTACCATAAATATATTGTGTAGAGTGTATTTTCAGGAAGGAATTAGATTTGGATAATTTAGATCAAAATGCTAACTTATAATCTTCCATATTTAAGTCTTATACTTATTCTGAACTAGAATGATTTGGACCAAGTAAGGAGACTTGAGAACAGATTGAAGGGTTAATACCCAACTCTAAAGCCTATCTGGTACAAAATGTCAAAATTTGACTTTGGTACCTTCCTGACATCTGTCATCAACTTCATGATGATCTCGATTGCCACCATACTCTTCCTTTTTCCTATGATTATCCAGGGATATTTTCTGGTTAGAAAATTTCATATTACTTGAATTTTTTACATTTTAATTCTTCACATTTTAAAGCAAGCTTCATGGAAACAATGTAGTCACTGTCTCTCACACATCTCCATTCCTTTTTTCTCCTTTGTCATTCCACTTTCTTACTTTTACCTTCTTTGATCCCTGCTTTCCTTTCCCTTCATATCCTTCTCTACCTTTTTGACATCTTTCTTCCTGGTTCTCCATACTAGCCTCACCTTAGTCTCAGCTTTCATCTTCTCATGCTTAGATCACTATAATCATCTCAAAACTGGTCTTCTACCTCTAGGATCTCCCAACCACCCTATATGTTACAGAAGTATTTATTTTTAGAAATCCAGAACCTATACACTTCTATACTATATCTAGTGTAAACTTCCCAGGATGGTACTCAAGGCCCTCCAGGACTGGCACCAAATGACTCATACCAGCACCTTAGCTCCCACAATTTCCCAGCACAAAATCTCCTCCCTAGCCATCTAGGTCTTTTTGCTGTCATTTCCTTATCTCTAAGAGACCAAACCAGGTTTTTTCCTCCTTGAGTAACCTGAGAGAGCCTTGTTTCTCTCCCCTTTTACAGCCACCTGTCACTGACATATTTAGGACAAAGGCCAAGAGGTTTAGTTCTACCCAGGAGCAGACACCTAAGACGCCCTGGGCCAAATTGCTTTGGCCTATTTGACATTAGTGCCAGTAGTGTGAACAGTTGCATGAATATTGCAATGCTCCAGCTCCAGTGGGTGCTGTGGAGTCCTTTGGTGTATCCTTCAACACCATGGAAACTTACACAGTCTGAGCATGGCTATAGACTGAAGTGCAGGGGAGTTAATAAATGACGAGGGATGGAAGTCAGTGAATAAAGGCCCCAGCCTCCTCAACCTTCAATGAAACAATTCTGAGGCACATTCTGTGTGGTTCTACAGATGATCCCCAGAGTAAATGGGCCTCAGTTTTCCACAGTGATTTCCATCTGGGTAGCATACCCTTTATTGTCTTTTTTCCTTGTCCTACTCTGCCCACTCCCTCACTCTGTTTCCTGGGATCAATATCATCATCTTAGATAAATGCACTTGAACTAGCTACATCCAAGTCCTTGCTTAGGCTCTGCTTTTGCAGGAACCCAAGACACAAAACAATACTCATTATTCTTCTATTCCTTTATTAATAAAACCCCATGTTTTAGCTGCACCCATGGCCACTTAGTTATAGGTTACGTTTCTCCACCATCTTTGCAACTAAATACGTCTATATGACTTGTTAGCAATGGGCTATAAGAGAACTTATATGTCAAGCCTTGACACTAAAAGAAATACAGATGTGTTTTTCTTTCTCCTTTCCCTGTTTCTGATGGCTGAGATGCAGATATGATGGCAAGAGGTGGAACAGCCATTATGGACCCAGAGATAGAAGCTGTCTTTTAAGGATAGACTGATCTGCCCATCCCACTCTGTGATACTTCACTGTGATCTGATACAGGAGAGAAAAATAAACTTCTCTCTTCTTAAGTCAGGGTATTATAGAGATCTCTGTTAAAGTAGCTTAGACAGTATCCTTATAAAGTTTAAGACTTTGGACAAAGTCACACAGCTTTTAAATAGGGATTCTACAACTCAAGCTCTTAGTAAGCCACTCATTTGTTGTGGCTATGTGACATCCCTCCTATGTGTCTATGTGATGGGACTGTAAAAAGATTGAGAAATATTGCATTACCTATGACACTTTCCAGAAGAGAAGATTTACCTCCGTTTTTCCCATGCACAAGGGGAAGAGTGGTTCTGAGTCCCATCAATACAAATAAGGCAGGTTCTCTTACAACGACCACCTAAGAGTTGCGCTGGAAGAAGCGACAACCTTGCCTCCTCCTCTCTGCCATCCGCTCGGCAGCCACAAAACAGCAACTATATGCCAGTGCATTTCCATTGATGCTGGCCAGGGTGGTGTCCAGATCGGCAATGCCAGCTGGGAGCTCTACTGCTTGGAACATGGCATCCAGCCCAATGGCCTGATGCCAAGTGACAAGACCATTGAGGGAGGAGATGACTCCTTCAACACCTTCTTCAGTGAGAAAACTGCTGGCAAGCATGTGTTCAGGGCCACGTTTGTAGACCTGGAACCCACGGTCATTGATGAAGTTCTCACTGGCACCTACCCCCAGCTCCTCCACCCTGAGCAGCTCATCAGAGACAAGAAAGATGCTGCCAATTACTATGCCCGACATCACTACACCATTGGCAAGGAGGTCACTGACCTCGTCTTGGACCGAATGTGAAAACTGGATGACCAATGCACAGGTCTTCAGGGCTTCTTGGTTTTCCACAGCTTTGGTGGGGGAACTGGTTCTAGGTTCACCTCCCTGCTGATGGAAGGTCCCTCTGTTGATTATGGCAAGAAGTCCAAGCTGGAGTTCTTCATTTACCCAGCTCCCCAGGTTTCCATAGCTGTACTTCAGCCCTACAACTCCAACCTCACTGCCCACACCACCCTGGCGTACTCTAATTGTGCCTTCATGGTAGACAATGAGGACATCTATGACATTTATCTTAGAAACCTTGATATTGAGCACCCAACATATACTAACCTGAATAGGTTGATAGATCAAGTTGTGTCTTCCATCACTGCTTCCCTGAGGTTTGATGGAGCCCTGAATGTTGATCTGACAGAATTTCAGACTTATCTGGTGCCCTATGCCCACATCCACTTCCCTCTGGCTACATATGCCCCTATCACCTCTGCTGGTAGCAGAGATCTCTAACGTTTGCTTTGAGCCAGCCAACCAGGTTGTGAAATGCAACCTTCACCATGGTAAATACATGGCTTGCTGCCTGTTGTACCGTGGCAACATGGTTCCCAAAGATGTCAGTGCTACCACTGCCACCATCAAGACCAAGTGCGCCATCCAGTTTGTGGACTGGTACCCCACTGGTTTCAAAATTGACATTAATTACCAGCCTCCTACTGTGATACCTAGTGGAGACCTGGCCAAAGTACAGTGGGCTGCGTGCATGCTGAGCAACACCACAGCCATCGTTGAGGCCTGGGCTCACCTAGACCACAAGTTTGACCTGACGTATACCAAGTGTGCCTTTCCCTGGTATGTGGATGAGGGCATAGAGGAAGGAAAGTTTTCTGAGGCCTGTGAGGACACGGCTGCCCTTGAGAAGGATTATGTGGAGGTTGATGTGGATTCTGTTGAAGGAGAGGGAGAAGAAGAAGGAGAAAAATACTAAAGTGAAAATGTCACAAAGGTACTGCTTTTACAGGGAAGTTTATTCTGTTTTAAACATTGAAAAGTTGTGGTCTGATCAATTAATTTGTATGTACTCATATACAATTACTGACCAATGCTTTATAAATGGACACTTTGTTGCAGACTCAAGCTATCAATTTCTCTGATGGGTCTGAATAAAGTATTTCCTATCTTAAATGAAAAAAAATACAAACAAAAATGAAGAAGCCGTGAAGCTATGGAGAAAACTTAAATCTATTGTATTTTTTATAATACCCAAAGAAAAATATTTAATCATAACATGGGCTGAATTGTGCTCCCCAAACTTTGTATATTGAAGTCCTAACCCCCAGTGTCTCAGAATGTGACTATATTTGGAAATACGGTATTTAAAGGAATGATTAAGTTAAAATGAGGCCATTAAGGAGGGCCCTAATCCAATCTGACTAATGTCTTTATGAGAAGAGGAAATTTGGACACACACAGACACCAAGGAGGTTCACACAGAAATAAGACCATAATTAGAGGCAGCAAAAGGGCAGCCATCTGCAAGCCAAGGAGAGGGCCTGAGAGGAAAGCAAACAGTCACCTTGATCCAAGACACCTTGATCTTGGACTTCCAACCTCCAGAACTATGAGAAATAAATGTCTGCTATTTAAGCCACTTAGTCTGTGGTACTTTGTTATGGCAGTCATAGTAAATTAATACAATCACTTACCTTCCAAATCAAGGAAGAACCTAGCATCTATTTCTATTGGATTAAACTAAGTAAATGAATAAATGAATGGTGATGTTGCCATACTACCAAGAAACATCAAGACATTTTTCTCTGTAACAAGCCATTCATTAAATACATACATTTTAATTGACTTGACTGAGGGAGAAGAGTAGTGGCATGACCTAGCTTAGATATTTGTATCATTCAGAAAGGACACAAGAGTCTCTGTGAACTATTGTAACTTTGCTAAATATAAAATGACATTGGTCTAGATGCATCTGTAGGCAAGTCAAGAAATCTGAAATGATGAAGCAGCAGAATTCTGAACCACAGGCTGAGCAGCTGCCTGAATTTCCAGAAGTGAAGAGTTTCTTAAATGAACCATTAAAATTTTATCAAAAGCAGACCACAGATGTCAGAGGAAAATGAGGTTTCACAACTTTAAAACGCATATATTTCATGTTTGATTTCTAAGGAACCAATTATGTCCATGGTTATTAGAAGCTTCCTATCTTCTGAAATAACATAGCTTAAACACAAAATGTCAAAAACGGAATTTTTCCTGGAAATTACCCTCTGGTGTATATTCAGTTTTGGGTGTTGGTGCCATCATCCTCATAGTCACTTGAACGCAAATTTCATTTTTGTGTAGATCTAAGAACAAAACCTTCTCTTCCAACTTTTTATAAAATAGTATTCCGAGATTCTGAGATAACATTTTAAAACTGTCACAATTTGCAACTACTTATCTCTGTGAATCAAAATTATCTTGCCACTGTACAACAAACAAAACTCAGACATAAAAGAATTGCAATGCTGAGGCTAACATAAGACATAACTGTCATCCATAATCTCTATATCAATTTTTTATTCAAACAAATGTCAGTATTTTCATTGTTTTGATTTATAAAATAATGCATACTAATTAAATTTCCTTTTAATCTAATTTTATATTGGCGTGCCACACAAGATTTCATTTGGAAAAAATTCTGCTGCTAAAATTACTTGAAACAAATTATTATCTGTAGAATAAAAAGCAAGGTCCTCAACAAGAGACACAGTAGCATGACCCCACTTAATCTCTTCAGCCCTATCTGTTGCTACTCAGTCACATGTAGATCCCTGAAAACCCATCCTGCTTCTCATCTATCTCCCTTCTGTCATCTTCGTCTACAATATTCTTGCTTTTTCACTTCATGTAAGGTTCATCCCTTAAGACTCACTTCACACCTCTCTAAAAAGTCTACCCTGGACCACCAAGGCCCAGTTAGAAGGACCTCTTTCATATGTCCCTTATAAAAACATACGTTTTTTGGGGGGTGGGGGGGTTGTTTTTTGTTTATCTTCAACAGGTAAATTTATTTTTAAGGAAAGAATGTGACAAAAGTTTAGTTTTCAGAAAAAGTGTTCACGAGTCTCTTCTAAAATATCTTTTCTACTTTAATTAAAAAGCTTTAAATGAATAGCTCATCATGAAGTTCTTTCAGTTTGTTTGGTTTTGAAAGTTCTTTTAAAAACTTAGGATAGGGCTTCCCTGGTGGCACAATGGTTGAGAATCCACCTGTCAATGCAGGGGACACAGGTTCGAGCCCTCGTCCAGGAAGATCCAACATGCCACGGAGCAACTAAGCCCGTGGGCCACAACTACTGAGCCCATGTGTCACAACTACTGAAGCCCACGTGCCCAGAGCCTGTGCTCCACAACAAGATAAGCCACTGCAATGAGAAACCAGCACACTGCAACGAATAGTAACCCCCACTCACCTCAACTAGAGAAAGCGCTACCAACAAAGACCCAATGCAGCCAAAAATAAAATATAATTAATTTTTTTTTTTAAAAAGGCCTTCAGGGTGAGAAAAAAGATTATTTTAAAAAAATAATAATAATAAATAAAATAAATGAATTCAAATATGTAATTTCAAAAACTTATATACGACCAGGGTTCGAACCCGTGTCCCCTGCATTAACAGGCGGATTTTTAACCACTGCGCCACCAGGAAGTCCCTATTGTTCTCTTCTTTGAATGACCAACTTTAAACTTTTTCTCATCCAACATGATTGTTTGTTACCTTTATTATTGATTTATTTTCGACCTTATGTATTCTGCCTTCTAATATTATGTTATAGCTTTTCCAAACATTTCTCCTAGTCATCCACATGTTAATGTTTATTTTGGTATCTTTAAAATTATAAAAACTTGGGCTTCCCTGGTGGCGCAGTGGTTGAGAGTCCGCCTGCCGATGCAGGGGATGCGGGTTCGTGCCCCGGTCTGGGAGGATCCCACATGCCACGGAGCGGCTGGGCCCGTGACCCGTGGCCGCTGGGCCTGCGCGTCTGGAGCCTGTGCTCCGCAACGGGAGAGGCCACAACAGTGAGAGGCCCGCGTACCACCAAAAAAAAAAAAAAAAAAAAATTATAAAAACTTTAAATTTTGGAAAAAAAGAAAAACAAATGGTGCTAGAACTGGACATCAGCATATGAAAAAATGAATCTAGACACAGACATTACACTCTTTACAAAAATTAACACAAAATGGATAACAGACCTAAATTTAAAACATGAAACTATAAAACTCCTGGACTATAACGTAGGAGAAAACCTAACTGACCTTGAGTAGGGTAATGACTTTTTAGATATAACACCAAAGACACAATCCATGAAATAAATAATTGATTATTATTAACTGCATTAAAATTTAAAACTTCTGCTGTTCAGCAAGAAAACAGTATCAAAAGAATTAGAAGACAAATCACAGACTGGGAGAAAACATTTGCAACAGACATATTTGATAAATTACTGTTATCCAAAATATACAAAGAACTCTTGAAATTCAACAATAAGAAAATAACAACCCAATTCAAAACCAGATCAAAGACCTTAACAAATACTTCACCAAAGAAAATATATAGATGGCAAATAAGTATGTGAAAAGTTGCTCTACATCATGTCTTCACGAAAATGCAAATTAAAACAAAAATGAGATAGCACCACACACCTATTACAATGGCCCAGACCCAGCGCACTAACAACACCAAATGCTGGCAAGGATGTGGAGCAACAGGAACTCTCATTCACTGCTGGTGGGAATGCAAAACGGTACAGCCACTTTTGGAGGACAGTTTGGCCGTCTCTCATAAACCTAAACATACTCTTATCATATGATCCCGCAATCACACTCTTTGGTATCTATCCAAAAAAGCTGGAAACATATCCATGCAAAAACCTACACACAAATGTTTATATCAGCTTTAGTCATAATTGCCAAAACTTAGAATCAATCAAGACGTCCTTCAGTAGATGAATGAATAAATAAACTGTGGTACATCCGGGCAATGTCATATTATTCAGAGTTTTTTTAAAAAAAAAGAAAGAAGAAATGAGCTATCAAGTCATAAAAAGACATGGAGAAAACTTTAATATGTTACTAAGTGAAAGCAGTCAATCAAAAGGCTACATCCTGGGCTTCCCTGGTGGCGCAGTGGTTGAGAGTCCACCTGCCGATGCAGGGGACACGGGTTCGTGCCCCGGTCCGGGAAGATCCCGCATGCCGCAGAGCGGCTGGGCCCGTGAGCCATGGCCGCTGAGCCTGCGCGTCCGGAGCCTGTGCTCCGCAACGGGAGAGGCCACAGGAGTGAGAGGCCCGCGTACCGCAAAAAAAAAAAAAAAAAAAAAAAAAAAAAAAAATCCAACTATTCGACGTTCTGCAAAAAGCAAAAATGGTGGTTGCCAGAGGAAGGGACAGGAGAAAGATGAATAGGCAGAGCAAAGAGGATTTTTAGGCAGTGAAAATACTCTGTATGATATTATAATGATGACTATGTCATCATACATTTGTCCAAACCTATAGATATACAATACCAAGAGGGAATCCTAGGGTAAACTGTGAACTTTGGGTGATCATAATGTGTCAATACAGGAGCATCCTTGGTTTAAAAAAAAAAAAGTACCATTCTATTGACTGATGTTGATAACAGGAGAGGCTATGCATGTGTGGGGGCAGAGAGTACACGGGAAATCTCTGTACCTTCCACTCGATTTTGTTTTAAACCTAAAACTGCTTTAAAAAAATTGTCTTTTAAAAAAGGAAGGAAGGGGGCTTCCCTGTTGGCACAGTGGTTAAGAATCCACCTGCCAATGCAGGGGACATGGGTTCGAGCCCTGGTCCAGGAAGATCCCACATGCCGCGGAGCAACTAAGTCCGTGTGTCACAACAACTGAGCCTGTGCTCTAGAGCCTGTGAGCCACAACTACCAAGCCTGTGTGCCACAACTACTGAAGCCCAGGCGCCTAGAGCCTGTGCAACAGGAGAAGCCACCACAATGAGAGAGAAGCCTGCGTACTGCAAAGAAGAGTAGCCCCCGCTCGCCAGAACCAGAGAAAGTCCACGCACAGCAAAGAAGACCAAATGCGACCAAAAATAAATAATAAAATAAATAAATGTATTTTTAAAAAAAGGAAGGAAAAAAGGGAGGAAGGGAAGAAGGGAGGAAAGGAGGAAAGAAGGGAGGGATGGCGGGAGGGAGGGAGGAAGGGTGATGGTAGGGAGGGAAGAAGGAAGAAGACAAGTGCACAGTAAGCGGCTCATAAATGAGGTAAGTGTTGCTGCCATGGTATGATTTGAAGCAATATTGGCAAGCTCTTTCCTTAAAATTTTCTCCAATATCTGGCTTTCAGCTAACTGGAAATTCCCACTATTAGAGATTCATTTTTGGGGGTTAAGAATCAGGGACTCTGAAAGTAACCAACAACTTAACCTTAAATACTCCTCTGCAGCTAAAATATGACAACATGTTCCCAAGGCTTCAGACTTGCCTAACTGAGAGGAGAGAAGGCCTGGGAAAGAAAGCACAGAAAAACAGAGAATGAGCCCCATTCCGTGCCATTTTCCCAGTATGGGTGGGAGGGAGGGGATGGAATGGTTACAAATTCATGCATGGCAATTCAGTGCCCGGTTATGACATGTTTAAACACTGCCGTTTTTGTGGTTTTTTCCAGCAACTCTGTGAGATGAGAGGGAGGCACACATTTCTTCATCTGGAGAAACTGAGCTCCTCAAAGATTAGATAGAGGCAAAGCTCGCAAGACCTGGCCGACTTTTCAATAGCCTTCTCTCTCCCAGACCAATTCCCTCCAAGCAAGGGAGAGAGACTGTGTTGCCAACCTAATGATAATGTGCTGATTCTGTTCGTTTGACTAAGGCTACACCAGATTAGCAGACCATAATTACAGCTACAATCCATGTCTCTGATACAGCTGAGGGAATGTCTGTTTCACTTAACTGAATCAAGGAAGGTTAAGCCAGGCAGCCTCCTGCTTTCTGAAAGTGATAGCACTATTTCAGCGTCACAGCGGATACTTCATCTGAGCGGCAGGATTTCCTACAGCTTGGGTTTCAGATGGTTTACTTTGATTTCTTGGGGCGATAAAGAAGTTTGCTCATCTTTAAAGGATGTGTTTAGTGGCCACAGCATTGTAAAACCTTTAGTACGTTCTTTTGTGTATGGGTGGGAAGAGATCTGCCTTTTCATTGTTACACAACTTTACTCAGGACTTCTTTCAGTGAATTGTTTTCCTCATAATTCTCTCCCCTTTCATATTCTTTGATGCTTTGTGGAAATAACGAAGTCTGTTGTTCTTGGCCCTTGCTTCATCAGTCGATGCTGGGTTTTATTTTTAATTCCTTGAGACTTAGAAATGGAAATCAATCAGGTCACTCTGTCACTGGTGATTTTCTAGAGTGAATCCGGGAATGTCGTCACACTTTGCCAGAATCTTTTAGACGGTTTCTGCTCTTCTCTGTCTGGTCCTTTCTCTATTCATTCTTGTCAGCTTTTAAATCAGGGGCTTCCGTGGTGGCACAGTGGTTAAGAATCCGCCTGCCAATGCAGGGGACACGGGTTCGAGCCCTGGTCTGGGAAGATCCCACGTGCCGTGGAGCAACTAAGCACACACCACAACTACTGAGCCTGTGCTCTAGAGCCCACGAGCCACAACTACTGAAGCCCGCGCCTAAAGCCCGTGCTCCGCAACAAGAGAAGCCATCACTCACCACAACCAGAGAAAAGCCCGTGGGCAGCAACAAGGACCCAACACAGCCATAAATAAATAAAATTAAATGATAAAAAATAAATAAATAAATTTTAAAAGCAAATTGCAGGCTAAATTTGACTAAAATTTCAAGAAATAAATCAAGGTAGATAAGTAAGCTGAGGGCGAAGTTGGGAGTAAGGAGAAAGAGGACTGTTTCATTCTTCCCCCAAACCATCCCAGACTTTCCCTAAATAGAATTCATGGTTTGTGGGCTCTCTAATGAGTAGTGGCCAAGAGGAAGCCTCACGTTTGAGGCATGCTATTACCTTTTTTTTTTTTTTTTCATTGCTTCTCCTTAATTGGGGACTTAAAAGGGAGGCTGCCCACAGTTTCTGACAAACAGCATTAACCTCATCAGAATGAAATGCCTGATCCTGGAGCTCTTTCGTAACGACTTGACTGCTTTTGTTGAGGGGCTGCATGGAGTCTGACATTTTCTACCTTTGTGGAATGCAAGAAGAATACCTCAACTGAGGATTAGTCGTGGAGATTTATGAAATCTCTATTCCTGAAGGCTTCATTTTCTAGAATTGATTTTAGTATTCCTCAACAACAAGGCAGAGGGATAGACTAGATCAGTTTTCACTGAGTTTTGCAGTTTGATACCCACAATAAGAAATACATTTTACTGATACCAAACACACACACAGGTACATGAATACACGTGAACACACACGACAAAAATTTCATAAAGCAGTATTTATCCCTAGTACTCACAAGTCCTTCTACTTTCCATTCCATTTTATTTCATTTTTGAAACGCAAATCTCCACCCACCGAGTTGATTTCCCACACTAAGGAGGTGCAACCCACAGTTTGCAAAACACTCAACAGGACACCCTTTTATTTTTTTCTAACCCTGTAATTCAATATAGAGAAATTTTGAATTGAGGACAATCCTGACGAGTTTGAGGCATGGAATAAAGGAGTCTGATCAGCTCCGGGTTTGTTGTATTTTTAAATCTCTCTGTGTGTTCATTCTCTTCACCCCAGAGAGGATTCCATTATCTTTGCTCAAAGAGCAGACACTGCTCTGGCTGTTTCCCCTGCTTCTCTTTGATCGCAGCCCTTCCCCCAAGCCTCCCTTCTATGCTGGTGGAGGCTGTGCAGACTCGGGGGGCGGGGGGGGGGGGGGGTTGCTGGGCCAGGAGCCTGCTGCGTGTTCACTGTGTTGTTTAGCTGTTCCCTATACCCCCAACCTGTGCCATTCCCCTGCTGAGCTTTCATTCCCGATCTACCAGGTTAATGGGATGGCTGTTCTTCTTTTATTGTTTTCCTATTTCGTACACGGTTTGTCAGTTTGCTCCTGGGACCATTTTTAACTGGTTGCTGAGATGACAAAAGTCAGTGAAGATTGTATTTTAGGAATAAGTGTTTCTTCATCTGCCAGGATTCAATCTGGGAAGAATTTATGCACTCGCAAGAGGCGATTTAAAAATAAGATTTTTTTTCTGACAGATAAAAGATAATTCAATGTATCTTAAGCCACATTTTTAAAAATGCGTATATCATCAACATCAAATTAATTACATAGCATTTTAGGTTCAAATTTTCATTTTGGTCAGAAAGATAAATTGACTGATTATATTATTTATTTTACCCATAATATTCAACAACACCAGCTGTTGCACCTGTTAGGTACAAAGTAAGGTATGTAAAACACATTGCGTGACTTCAAGGCATCTAGACCTTCAGAAGGGAGATAAGAAATGCACGTAAATACCCTTCTATAAAATAAGATTTTAATAAGTGACTTGGACACAGGACAGTACAAAACCCAATCATAGTATTGCTCCCTTTACAGAATTCATAAGAGTGAATTTTCAAGATATGAGCTTACAGGGAGTTCGCTGGTGGTCTAATGGTTAGGATTTGGCACTTTCACTGCCGTGGGCCTGTGTTCACTCCCTGGTCAGGGAACTGAAATCCTGTAAGCCAAGTGGCTTGGCCAAAAAAAAAAAAAAAAAAAAAGATATGAGCTTACCAAATTTGTCTATTTTTAGTTAATGCACAATTGAATGAATGAATGAATGCATACTAGGTGCCTACTTTGTGCCATGTGCTGTCAGGGTGATGGAATGGACTTCCTATTGATCTCTGATTTCTTCATGTTCTTCTCGAATGAACTGGCTGCCCAAGAACTGGACTCATAAGGAAAGAGAGCCCCGCACTAGGGCAGATAGAGACTGAGAAACACAAGAGCCATGTAAATAAGGCCATCAGGACTCATGTCTTTCCTTCCCCTCTGACTGGAGCAGTGTTAGCCAATAGAAATACAAAGTGACCCATATATGGCATTATAAATTTTATAGTAGCCACATTTTAAAAAGTCAAAAGAAACAGTAAATTTTATTTTAATATATTTTATTTAACCCAAAATATCTAGATTAACATTATAATGTGTAATCAATGTTAAAAATATTAAGATATTTTACATTTTTTTGGACTATCGTCTCCACACAGTTTTTAGCAGCCAGATCTCTAGAGTTCAGTAACCTCAAGTCACTAGTGGCTGCTGTACTGGGAGAACACGGGTCTAGATCAAGTAGCAGAATTGGAGAAAAGCCCAGGGAGTTAATGAGCTTCTCTAACATTTAGAGGAAAGGACTCTTACTTCATGGAAGGGAGAAGGCTGAAAATTATTTCTCTGTGCCTATTAATGGAGAAATGGGAGTTGTCAACTAAAGATCCACCCTTGATTCTCCTTCCAGCCTTTCAGACCTGGGGTGATGAGACAGAACTGGTGTGGGGTCTCTCCTACTTCCCCAGTGCCCCAGGACAAACATCTGCTCCAAGGAAAACAAAGATGACCCCTCCAGACTTCAGTGTCACGCCTTGCAGCTGATAAAGGCTTTCATATAATATCTCATTTAATCATTTTAACCACACTGTGCAGGAGTCAGTGGAAGATTTTTTTTTTTTTTTTTTTTTTTTTGTGGTACGCAGGCCTCTCACCGTCCTGGCCTCTCCCATTGCGGAGCACAGGCTCCGGACACACAGGCTCAGCAGCCATGGCTCACGGGCCCAGCTGCTCTGTGGCATGTGGGATCTTCCCGGACCAGGGTACGAACCCGCGTCCCCTGCATCGGCAGGCGGACTCTCAACCACTGTGCCACCAGGGAAGCCCTAAGTGGAAGTATCGTTATCATCATTTTATAAATGAATGAACTGGAGCTCAGGAAGATTAAATGATTTGCCCAAAGTAGCACAGTTACTATCCAAGTGTCTTGAAGTTTAATCTAGTATGTGTCCCACTAAATCAGAACTGCCTGGTGAAAGGAAGTGAAGAAAATATCTACTGAAGTATAGAATGTTTTCTCCTTTGGCAACACCCCAAGTCTCCCCTCTTCCCCTGCAAAAACAAAACAAAACAAAAAACCAACACTGATGATCACTTTACAAAAGTAATAATTAAATAACCTCTTGGCCAGTTGAGCTTTTAACTGGGTTTTGTTTTTGGGTTTGTTTTTTAAGTTGGATATTGTTGTCTTGTTTAGCAATTTAAAATATCTCACCATTGAGAGCAAGCTAATACATTACAATACATACAACACAGAAAGGCAAAGTTTTTGCATTGGCCCTAAAATGTGTTGTAATCTTTTCTGTCTGGGAAAACAAACAGAAGTGGATCAGCAGCATGTTTGTTATATGAGATGCTGGCCAAGTCCCAGCCCCTAGGACGCTGGCTTACCTACCAACAATACCTCCCTTTCAGGCAATGCCCGTTGTTTTATGAGAAGATCACAGTCCTCTGGGAGTGAACTGCTCTAGTCAGCAGGATCTAGATTTACTAGTGCCATGTAGGGAATTAGAGTACTATCAACTTTTGATGCACCCTTCTTCTGACACTGTGAAAAAGACTGGGACAGACTTTAAAGACAGAGAGCTCACTCCTTGAGAACCCGAATTCTGTCCTTTGGGAAAACGTCCTTAGAATAAAGGACATTCAATATGTTTATCACTCTCAATTTTAAAAACATAATGGGCTCAAGAGCCATATTTGCCTTGATCTGTTTACCCAACTGTGTTCCCATTTTTATTCCTTTCATTTCACTCCGGAGCCCATTTTCATTTCCTGTTTAGGCCACCAATTGTACCCATTCAAATATTTTCTTCCTCTTTCATTTTATGCCTATTTTCTTAGTTCTTGGCTACTCCTTCTCTCAGTTAACTTTTGACAAATCATAATGAAATAAGCTTAGCTAGTTGTAGACAGCAAGCGACATTATGGAAACTGGGATGGCCTGGGAGCATCTTAAAAGTCACCTGGATAGGCCTCAGAAAGTAGACAAAATGTCTCTCAGTTGGAAGCAAGCTAATGTGTCCAGCTCATCTCATTCACAGAAAATCTTCTGGAGTTTCCTTACAGCTACCACAGGGATGCCAATTAAGGTGACTTGCTGATTTAAGTGCTAAGTAGTGAATCCTTTGCCCTGCTTATATGCCACATACTGTGATTTGCTTAGGGGTAGGCAAATGCTGCAAACACAAAACAAAGACACTATGGTCCACTAAACCACTCCCATTGTCTAGCTTATCACTCAGTTCTATCCTTTCCTTCCTCTCTAGGAAATGGGGAGTAGAGAAAGTAAAATATAAAACTTGCAGAAAAATATTAAAATATCCAGACACTTTTGTAGTAACCAGCAATTTTCTTAGTGACATAAAAGGCATAAATAAAGGTATGTCTCATGCTCCATTCCTGCCTCCCCAATAAGTCTCTAGAAAACCTACTCTGAACCTAGTAACCAGTCCATATGGCAAATTTCATGATCTGCTGGGCCAACTCAAATACTTTATTAGCTACCTTTCTGTCGGCTTTGTTAAAATAAATTTTTAGCCCAATCATTTACTAACAAATCAGGAAAGTATGTGAGAATCATTAGCAATTCAGGGTTAATGTCGCTAAAAACAGTCTGACTCAAAGGAACAGAGATTGGAGCAAACACACCTTTATTTCATCATCATCTGCACAAGTTTGCACACACATAAGAACAAACACTTATGGCAAGTTACTTTCTCTTATAGTGTAAATTCTACTGCACATACACTAAAAGTACTTCAAAGGACCCAGATGCTGCTAAAATATTTCTCTGCTAAGATTCTGTCCTCTCTCTGTAAACTACATTTAAGATTTGAGTGACTTCTCTGTGTCTAGGCTACCCCATAATTTTCTTGTTGGTGAAAAGATGTGTTAACATTTAAAACATCAAATTACATGGCTGGAAAACTGGCTTAGCTGACCCAAGTGCCTTGCCTTTCTGAATTCCCATGTTCCCAACAGCATTTATTCAGTCTTTTCAACAGGTACATTGAATGGTATCTTAAATAGTATCTCACTTGCGTTTAAACTCAAGCGTATCTGCAAACACTGGTTTGGTTTGTAAAATACATAGAAAAGTTGCAAGAGAAATGGTCTGATTGTCCACGTAGTCTGTGTACTGGCTTGGTTTCAGGTCTTCTGTCTAGAAGTGTATAGGTATACATTCCCAGGAGCTCTCATCCAGCGCTTTTTTTTCTGCTCTACCGGCTCTTCTAACAGCCCACCCTGCCCCTGCCCCTGCCCCTGCACACAAAGTTTTTGGTTCAGGAGAATCACCTAGGGTGACTCTGTTGGAACAGATGCCAAAATAGTAATGTTCTTACCTGTAAACATCATTGGGGCTGGTGAGAAGACACTAACCCACCCTCCTTCCAGCTCTTTCATGCCAAAAGAATACAAGGAAAGATGTAGCTCCCTGACAGAGAGGGAGAGAAACTGTTGCTTCACTTTAAATGAATAGGGTTTAAAGTTACACACTAGAGTAAAGGAAGAATATCAAACCAATATTGTTCAGGGAATAGGAAAATAGAAAAGATCTGATGGGGACATAAGTCTTTCTTTATCATTATCATCATAGAAGTTAATCATGTTTATTTCATTAAAAGACAGAAAACAGAGAGAAGCATAGAAATCATTAAATCACTAAGGTAGATTAACAATTCTACCTCCTAAACATCTAAACATGTAGACTATGTGTGTGTGTTTGTAGACACATATAGAGAGATCGATTTTGTTACAGACACATAGAGAAATCTTTCTTAGCCAAATGATATCATAAATTATATTTTGTTGTATAAATTGTCTTTTTCACCTAGCAACAGATCATAGAAAATCTCACCATGTCAGTAAATAAATATTTACTACACCATTGTTGATGGGTGCATAGTATTCTTTTCTGCACTTGCTCCATAAGTCATTTAACAAATACCTTATGTTGACTGTTTGAATTCTTTGGAACTTTTATAATTATAAACAATTCTACAATAAATATCCTTTTGCAGATTTTTTTGTGCAGCTATCTAATTTAGTGTAAATTCTCAGAATTGTGATTGATAGGTCAAAGATAATGCTTTATTTATTTGATTTTCAAATAAGATTATAAATTACCCTATAGAAGAATAGTGCCAATTCATATCCTAACATCAATATATAATCTCTTTTTCTCACAATTTTTATCATTTGAAGATTATTTTCATATAGATGAGAAACAGGTGTTTTCAATCTGATAGGTGATCATTTATATTTGTGTTACTCTGGATGTACTTTACTTTGGTTATTAGTAAAGTTGTATAAATTCTTATGCTTATTGACCATCTGTATCTTGTATTTTTTGAATTTTCTTTGCCTTTTTATTTTTTGATTTGTTTCTTCCTAACTAAATTCTTATTACATAGGTTGTTAGAATTTGTCAAAAACATTGCAAACATTTTTCCAAGATAACCTAGATTTCAGATGTCCCATAATTTTATTTAATTTTATTTATTTTATTTTTTGTTTATAAATTTATTTACTTTTGGCTGCCTTGGGTCTTCGTTGCTGTGTGAGGGCTTTCTCTAGTTGCGGTGAGTGGGGGCTACTCTTAGTTGCAGTGTGCCAGCTTCTCATCGCCGTGGCTTCTCTTGTTGCAGAGCACAGGCTCTAGGCACGTGGGCTTCAGTAGCTGTGGCACGCAGGGGCCCAGTAGTTGTGGCTTGTGGGCTCTAGAGAGCAGGCTCAGTAGTTGTGGCGCATGGGCTTAGTTGCTCCACGGCATGTGGGACCTTCCTGGACCAGGGCTCGGACCCTTGTCCCCTGCATTGGCAGGCAGATTCTTAACCACTGCATCACCAGGGAAGTCTCTGTCCCCTAATTTTAGAAGTTGGTGGGGGACCAGGGGGATAGTACAGTATCCACATAGCTGCCTTTATGTTTGTCCCATGCCTCTGACTACCAGGATACATGAATTCAGCATGTCTCTGATGCTCTTAAAATCTCTTCTCATGCAAAATCCTTAGTGAACAGGAAAACGTAACTGGAGTTTCCATAAGAAAGGTGGAGAACAGGTTTTGCAAAACACACCCTACAGAAAAATCCTTAGTAGACAAGTCTGTTATTATTAGCTTGATGTGGGGCTGAAATAGGGAGTGGCTTACAAACAAACCAGTTTTTCTCCTCCACTTGCTTCCTCAAACATGTCTTGATGTTCAGCCAAACAAAAGGCCCTCCAGTTACCAAAACTTGCCCTCCTTAGAAAACAGTTAAACAATCATCTTAACCAGTTTTGAACATGCCCTTGATATCATGCCCAACTCCAGCAATTAATCAGAGTATTTCTTCTGATCTTTTTCTGTTGTCTCTCAAGTGTTAACTTTTCTTACCTAGTTTCTGCTCATTTCTTGTCAATTTTTTTTCTAGGTATCTTTTCTTCTTTGGTTGCTACAGCAATTGGTAACTTTGTTCCACTATATTATCTAACCAATCTTTTTTATATATAGAAAAATTATTGATTTGGATATTTTTGTGTGTATATGAAATCAACCACCTTGCTGATTTACCCCATTGTTTCTAATAATAATTTTTACTTTTCTGTTCTTAATATATTATCATCTGCCAATGATGATAATTCTCTCTCCTTCTTTCAAATATTCACGCCTCTTCTTAATTTCTCATGTCTAATTACATTGGTCAGTACTTCTCAACTAGGAGAACGGTAATGATGATGGGGTTCTTTGTCTTTCATTACAAAAACTCCTAAATCTTTCATTAAAATGATGCTGGCTTTGGTATATTGTGTATACACACATACACACACAAATAAAATTTTAATGTCAAAGAAATTTACATCTTTTCCTATTACACTGATGGTTTGGGTTTCTTATTGGGATTTTTCTTTTCTTTTGCTTTTTTTTTTTTTAATTAGGAAAGAATATTGGATTTGTCAAGATGTTTTAGATACCAGTCTAGGATCTGTCAAAGGCCTTTTAGATACCAGTCCTTGATCCAACTAAATTTGAAATATCATCTTTTTTAAACACTTAATTATGGCTAGATATGTTTATGGACTGTTAATTCTATTGCACTGATCTATAAGTCATTTCTAATACTAATACAAGTTTATTTATAGAGCATTTTGACACATTATAACAGCTAGTGATACTTCTATTTCTCCAAATCTTAAGATTTTCTTGGCTAATATGGGTCAATATCCTAATTGTTATTTATATTACTATCACTTAAGTGGTTGAAATTAATAAAATAGAAATAATACAAAATAATTTGGGGTATTTTGATTTAAAAATTAAAAATAAATCAAGTAGCACAAATCTAGGGGAGGCAGAAATCAATATGAGCTTAATGAGTTATGATGGAAAGTTTCATAGAAGATTTACTTTTTCCAAGTAAAGAAGAAGCTAGGAGACAGGGGAGATAAATTACAGAAAGATGGCAAGGCATTCTGATTAAGGGTTTTGTTTTTTTTTTTAATTGGAGTATAGTTGATTTACAATATTGTATTAATTTCAGGTGTACCTACTTAAGGGTTATTTAGTTTAGGCTGAAATATGTATGTGTAGGAAAGCACCCTGATTCTACTTACAAGAATAATTTCGGGGACTTCCCTGGTGGCGCAGTGGTTGGGAGTCCGCCTGCCAATGCAGGGGACGCGGGTTCGAGCCCTGGTCCAGGAAGATCCCACATGCCGCGGATCAACTGGACCCGTGTGCCACAACTACTGAGCCTGTGCTCTAGAGCCCGCGCGCCTGGACCCCGTGCTCCGCAACAAGAGAAGCCACCGCAATGAGAAGCACGCACACCACAGCGAAGTCCAGCCCCCGCTCTCTGCAACTAGAGAAAGCCAGCATGCAGCAACGAAGACCCAATGCAGCCAAAAATAAATAATAAAGTAAATTTATAAAAAAAAAAAAAAAAAAAAAAAGAATAATTTCGGTGAAGAAAAACAATTTATTATTTAGCCAAATAGTTACTAGAAAAGGAAGTAAGGAATTATAATTTAAGCTAAGGAAATAAACTGGTGCAATAATGATATTAGGTCAAAGAGGAATGAATGAAAATTTTAAAAGTCGAACAAAGTGGATACAAGTTTAACCAAACCAGGAATTTGCTATAAGCATGTTTTGAATTATTTTCTTATAGAGTTTATTATTCAGTTTATTTAAATAGAATAATGTACATTTCTGAAAACATCTCATTAATGCTGTAGTGGTGGGGAGAGGTTAAGTGATTGCATTAAGCTCTAGGAAAATGAGGAGAGATAATTACAGGGATAAAGTTCAAATACGGTCTTCACAGTATGCTCCCCAATAAGCTTTCTATCCTTATCATGACAAACTGCCAGCAGGACACTGAACTCCTTGCACTTCTCAGAGGACGTCACATCTTCCCTGTTACCCCGCCCTCCAGTGTCCACCTCCTTTTCCTCTAGATACCTGTAGTCACAGTTTCAGACACAGAATTGTAGGGAAGTCTCCCCTGTGCCCTAGTGTGGGACAGGTGCCCTTTCTCTCAGTTCCACTGCAGCTCATGTATACCTTTGTGAATCCCTGGTTTTCTTGACTATCGCTCTCAGTAAAGACACCATGGAAGGCATCTTAATTGTACATTTAGCATATAGGGGACATTAAAAAAAATTATGGAAATGGAAATTAACTTTTTTTTGGCCACGCCATGGGGCTTGTGAGATCTTAGTTCCCCAAGACCAGGGATCAAACTCGGGCCCTCAGCAATGAAAGTGAGGAGTCCTAAACCACTGGACCACCAGGGAATTCCCAGAAATTAACCTTTTCAAGAACACCTTAAGAGATTTGGGACACAAACTCCTCTCTCTACTGTACTTATTTTTCTCAACTCAGTATGGTTAACATGTCACATAATGACTGCATAGCTCACATCTGTAACTATTAATTAATCAAATAAAGAAAGCCCTCCTTCTTTACCATCTACAAAGATTAGGTAAGAGAAGGAGTCCAAGTCAGTAAGCATAAGAATACGGGGAGCATAAAGTTGGAAAGGCCCACAAAATCAGTCATCCAGTGGCTTCTTATGCTGGTTGACCATTTACTATAATACCAATGGCCCAGGTCTTACCTCAAGGGTAATCTGATTTAGCTTATCTGGTGAAGCCAAGTAGCAGTATATATATATATATATTTTTTTAAATAAATTTATTTTTGGCTGTGTTGGGTCTTCATTGCTGAGAGCTGGCTTTTCTCTAGTTGCAGAGAGCGGGGGCTACTCTTCGTCGTGGTGCGCAGGCTTCTGATTGTGGTGGCTTCTCTTGTTGCGGAGTATGGGCTCTAGGCACGTGGCCTTCAGTAGTTGTGGCGCACAGGCTTAGTTGCTCCGTGGCATGTGCGATCTTCCCAGATCAGGGCTTGTACCCGTGTCCCCTGCATTGGCAGGTGGATTCTTAACCACTGCGCCACCAGGGAAGTTCTAAGTAGCAGTATTTTTTTAAAGTTCCCCAGAGGCTTCTAATATGCACCCAGAGTTGAGAACAACTGTTATAATCCTATTTCTTCATTTTGCTGATGATGCAAACATGGGATGTGGAGTCACTTGGGTGGGTGGGCAGGGGACACACTGAGAATAACCAAGGTTTCTCAACATACCATATAGTTCTCTTTTTGTTACATCATACTCAATTACAAACAAATTATTAAAAAAAAGAACAAATTATTTCTGTAAAGATGAGGAGATAAATCCTGTAAAGTTTAATGAAACGGTGTGATTCATTATAGAAGGAATGATGAGGAAGTCAACAGATTTAGAAGAAACTGCTTACTTAAGATGACCACTCTGGGTAAGATCAGCTGGCCGGAAAGTAAAGCAACCACAAGCTGTGTACGGTGGCACCTCAAAATAGGCATAATGAGAAGTAATGGGAAGAAGAAATAAAAAAAGATTTCTATTGCCAGGTAAAGGAGGAACCTGTGCAGGAAGCAACTTGGCTGAATGAAGAGATTAAAATTTGAGATTTGTTTCTAAATCAGACAAAGCTGGACTATTTAGCAACTTTATTTACTTGTAATTTCTTCCCTGTATACATCTTATACTGGTCATGAGCATGTATTGAAGGCACTCTTCAAGCCTTATCCCTGAGAAAGAAAAGAGAAAAGAGAACTCCCTGGTTCACAGGAACTGAGAATGGAAATTACACTGGAGCAAGAGGCCAAATTTTTCTCAGATTTATCTTGCATATTTAGAATATTTAAAAAATTAAATTGGGGATGACAATGAGAAAGGTCAATTAATATTTATTGGCAGAGGAGCAAGAGACAAAGGAAATTTTGTTGCTGCCTTGTTGTCCTAGCAACAGGTCTAATCTCTTCACCGCCCCCCCCAACTCTATTTTCAGATGGCCTTTAGGTTCCAAGACTTAGAGAAATATAGTCTTATCCAGGATAATAACTCCTTGCCTTAAAAAAAATAAATAAAACAAACAAAAACTGCTTGCCTTATTATTTGACTTCTATTTTCACATAGCAATCATTTTATACTACTTCTCAACGTTTTAACATATAGATTAACCCTTCAGTACATAGTCCTCCTACCTCACTTTATGATCCTCATCATATAACAAGTAACATAATTTTGTGACATCTTTCAGAATATATTTCTTAGCTTCCTGTTTTTATACACACACATACACATAAATTTCTGTTTTTCATTTCAAGTTGAATTTTCTGCCTAAGGATACATGGTAAAAGCTCCTATCCACCATCCAGTCTCTTTTCTATCAGTTTGTTTTTTTAAAAACTTCAAATGGTTCTAATTTCAAAACAAATCTGACTCAGGTTTAGTCAGGAAAACTCATCCCCAAAACCCATTCCTTCACATTTTCCCTTAATCCAAAATTCTTACATTTTTTCCTAACAGAATCCACGTATGATTCTTGGATATTTTACCACACATCCTCCCACAAATCTCCCTCTTCTACGCTCCCGGAAAGGTATAGTGGTATCTAACAAGTTGCAACTTTTCTTTTGTTTCCCCTCCTAGGCACTTGGTACTTGTGGGACCCTGAGCAATTACTAAACTTCTCTCAGCCAATTTTACAGCTTTAAAGTAAGTGGATCAGGGACTTACCTGGTGGTGCAGTGGTTAAGAATCCTCCTGCCAATGCAGGGGACACGGGTTCAAACCCTGGTCCGGGAAGATCCCATGTGCTAAGCCCGTACGCCACAACACAACTACTGAACCTGCACTCTAGAGCCTGCGAGCCCCAACTACTGAGCCCATGCGCCACAACTACTGCAGCCTGTGCATCTAGAGCCCGTGCTCTGCAACTAGAGAAGCCACGGCAATGGGAAGCCTGCACACCACAACGAAGAGTAGCCCCTGCTCGCTGCAACTAGAGAAAGCCCACACAGAGCAGCGAAGACCCAATGCAGCCAAAAATAAATAAATAAATAAATTTTAAAAAATAAATAAAATAAAATAAAAAATGGATCCGTCTCTGCCTTGTATAATTACTGTGAAGATTAGGGATAAAGAGTCCCGATATATCTGAAGCACTCATCAAGCATTAACTATTATTTTTACTATGTTCTCTGTATTCAGTCTCTCGCAGGAAGAGGTTCAGAGTGAGGACATAATGAAAAATTAATACATAGAGGGTTGATAAGAGTAGTCAGAAAAATAGGTGTTCATTCCAAAACTTGCTTCCTAGTAAAGCAGGGTCCTCAGCCACCTTCTCTGAACCTTGATTCCACTGCATTTTTAGTTTGTGAAGAGGTGGCTTAAATGAATCCATTTGAACTATTAAACTTAATGCCATTTGAGAAAATTCATAACTCTAGAGAGAGCTCTTGCAAAGCATGAACTAACATAGCAAGCACATCCTCAAATTTCAGAGGTGGTGAGTCTTGTTTGGGGGATAGTAGTCAATCTCTCCTGCCTGGGTGGAAACACCACACGCAAGGAAAATTACCGCTTTGTAATTTCACAATAAAGGAAGGTCAACTCCTAAGAGGGTCTTGAAGCCCATTACTCCAAATCTTCATTTAATTTCAAAAACATTTGGGAGCCCCTGAAGGCTTTTGAGAAGGGCAGTAACATGATTAGACTACTGCTAGAAGATGAGCCTTATTGCTTAGAAGAGAACAGATGAAGAAGGTAAATGAGGGAATTCCCTGGTTGTCCAGTGGTTAGGACTCAGCACTTTCACTGACAAGGGCCCAGGTTCAACCCCTAGTTGGGGAACAAAGATCCCACAAGCTGCACCACGGCCAAAAACAAGGAAAAAACGGAAGGTAAATGATAAAATTTTGGTCACTTGAACTACTGCTAAAGGTATTCACTGTTAGCTATTATATATTTCAAATTGTTGTAGAAAGAATAGCTTCTAACAGGAGATGAAAAACCAAGCATTTCATAGATAAGTCAACTAAAGAAATAAAGGGTTTGTGGAGACATAACACCCAGCTGAGTGCATGCCAATTATTTGTCCACACAAACACATAATCTCTTAAATGCTCAATTTCTTAGAGGTAAACTATTTAAAGACCATTTTATTTTGAGCATTTCAAACCCTGACCTGGGGTTTAGGACTGTGTCATTGATTTCTTGAGTGATCTTTGGCAAACCATGCAACTTTTTTTTATTCTAAATTTTCGGGGAGTATTTCAAAACAAGCTTTGAAATCACTGGCGTACACAGTATATCTTTAATCTTTAGGATTCTTGCTGTGCTCTAAAAAGGTTTTTCTTGATTCATTCTGATTCATGGCACAATTAAATGTTGTCTCAGATCTTTGGAGGAGTTGGGGTGGGGGGGTTGTAGAATTTAGTGCTTCATATAGTTGCATGAGCATCTTTTTTTTAAATTTGTATATAATTATATTTTTTTCTTTTTTTATTGAAGTATAGCTGACTTACAACGTTGTGTTAGTTTCAGGTGTACAGCAAAATGACTGTTTTATATGTGTGTGTGTGTGTGTGTGTGTGTGTGTGTATATATATTTTTTTCAGATTCTTTTCCCTTATAGGTTATTACAAAACACTGAGTATAGTTCCCTGTGCCAAACAGTAGGTCCTTTTTGGTTATCTATTTCATATATAGTAATATGTATATGTTAATCCCAAACATCAATTTTGAAAAGAATTTGTATCTGTTGTATATAAAAATATAAATTGCATTAAACATTTCCTTGCCTTCTTAAGCAGAGTATGCTGAATATGATTTAATGTTTTATTGATGACTCAGCCCCGTGATAAACATCTCTTATTATCACGGTGAGCTGTGACTCAGTGATGTGTGACACAACCACCAAGTAACTGAGTGTAATGAAAGTCTACTTACCTTTGCAAATTTCAGAAAAAATAAGCAATAAGAGATTGTTTGCTTTCTAACTACTCATTTCACCCCTGAACTCTGACTTTAGGCAGGATATTGGCAAAGTAGAGCATTCTAGAGCAGTTAAGATGGTAAATGGTCTTGAAATAAGGTCCAGCCAGGGAAATGACTGAAAGAATTAGAGAGGCTTCATTTACAAAGAGAAAACTTAGAGAAGATAAATATTGAAACGTCAGTAGTGTTGTCTTGTGAAAATGCCTTAAGATATAAATCGTAAATACCAAAAGCAGAGAACCAGGACCAACAGGTAAAAATTATTTTGGGGAAGTGGATTTTGACTCAATATAAGAAGAACCCATCTTTGCAATTCACTCTGGTTCACAATTTACATGCAAGATCTGATTTAGCTTCACAGGTAATAGAAAGATGAGCAAACCAGAGTATAGGCCTCCCAAAAAGAGATATTAACCTACTGCAGCTGGAATGTGGCATGTGTGGGGCAGAAAGCAAGAGAGTTGGAAAAGTAGATGGAACCAGACCATGGTGGGCCTGGAAATCTAAGTTGAGGATATTACATTGTTTTAAACAGGCAATTGGGAGTGATAAAGCATTTTTAAATTCTTTTCAACTCAAATTTTAATTAGAAAAATATTTTTTAAAGTAAATCAAGTTTATTGTTAAAAAAACAGAGATATCAAAATATATTACAAAAAAAAAAATATATTACGTACAAGGTGAAAGGTCACCCCCAAACCCAATTCCCAGACGTATCCATGAACAATTTAGCTTGTATCTTTACTTAACCTTTTTGTGGCTCAGGTTCCTCATCTATAATAACAGATAATAATAGTGCTTACCTAACAGAGGTGTTACGAGAATTAAATAATAATTGCTAAATCCATGAAAGCAGGGATTTTGTCTTGTTCAAGGCTTCTAAACCTCTGCACCGTTGATATTTTAGGTTGAATAATTCTTTGCTCTGGGGAGCTGTCTTGTGCATTGTAGGATATGTAACAGCATCCCTTGGCTTCTATTCACTAGAGGCTAGTAGCAACTCCCATATACGCAAACTCCTGTGATAACAAAAAATGTTTCCAGACATGGCTAAGTGTCTCCTGGGGGGCAAAATCACCCCAGTTTGAGAATCACTGATCTCATTTACTGTTGAATGCCTATCATTTAGCACAGCATGTAATACATATTTGTTGAATTGAATGAAAAGAATTAATACACGTAAAGCTCCTTGAACATAGGAAGCACACACATAGGAAACCCTCAGTGTTAGTGTTAGCTTTTTTAATTATACTAGTTTCCTATAGGACTATACCATATAAAACTATTTCCACATAAATGGAATCATATGTACTTCACTGTAACTTACAATTTTTCACTAACAATATATCTTAGACATCTTTTTATGTCATTACACATAGATGTAGCTCTATCTCAATCATTTTCTATGGAATCATAGTATTCTGGTATGTGGAATGTGTCCTATCATATCGATTCATTTATCCAATTCACTATTGATGGATATTTAGGTTAATTATTGCTATTATAAACAATGCTACAAAGAACATTTTCCATCAAGAATTTTTAACAAAGTAACGACACAATCAGAGCTACACAATGTATTACATTCTAATTTCAAAGATTCTGTATTTAGGGGTCTCCAAAGAAACAGAACCAATAGGAGATAGATAGATAGATAGATGATAGACAGATAGGCATAAAACGATTTATTTTAACAATTGCCTCACATGATTATGGAGACAGGCAAGTCCAAAGTCTGCAGGGTGGGCCAGCAGGCTAGAGACTCAGAGAGGAGCCAATGTTGTAGTTCACTTCTAAAAGCCATCTCCTATGGATGGGCATTCCTTGGCAGTCCAGTGGTTAGGACTCTGCACTTCCACTGCAGGGGGCACGGGTCCGATCCCTAGTCGGGGAACTAAGATCCCACATGAAACGCAGTGTGGCCAAAAGAAAAAAAAATGGTTTAAAAGCCATCTCCTGTGGAACTCCCTCTGTCTCAAGGGAGCTCAGTCTTTTCTTCTAATCAGGCCTTCAACGGATTAGATGAGGCCCACACCCAAAATATGGAAGGCAATATGCTTCACTCAAAGTCCACCAATTTAAATGTTAATTCTTCCAACAGAGACATCCAGAATGATGTTTGATGACATATCTGGGCACCACAGCCCAGCCAGGCTGACATATAAAATTAATCATTACCATATTCCTGGTCAACTATAGAGAATCTCATCAGTAGTGACACATTAACAGAGGCTGTCTAACCATCTTGAGAGGAAAACTGTAAAGATGAACCATGCGCTGACTGGGAGGCTGGCCTGGATGAACTCTGTGTTCTTTGGGGTTCTGAGTCTGGACTGTAGTGATGATGCCCCCGGGGAGAGTGATGCCTGCCTTTCCCCCCCCACCTCATCATGGCAGTAGACTAGTGTATTCTTGTGGTTTATGTGCCAACTGCTTAGAATTCTTCTGTCTTCTTGGGGCTGTCAGGCAGTCAACTGTCACTTCTTGATGTTACTGCTGTATCTGCCTAAAGCAGCTAATAATGGATGTGAAAGCCCTTTGTATAATTGTTAATGCCAAGGAAATGTGCAGCAATGAACCGCTGTAGTCTCCTATGGGCTACATAAACCCAGATAACCACGCTTATTGTATAATTATGTCTAAAATTTAAGTAAATAAACAATGAGTGAGGGCCTAAGTGTTTTTTTATGGCTGAAAAGTACTGACTGGCTTAATGCATGAATCTTGTAACATCTATTTATATGCAGTGAGACTTGGGGGATTATCCTAGTTTCCCATCTGGGTTCTAGATATGTGAGATGAGTGGGTGAGGTAGTTTTACATCGATGCCATGTTGTCCTAAATTACCCATCATTTCTGCCTAAATTGTCTGTGGAACAAGGCAACAACTATACAGATAAATACACTAAATAAGCACACAAATAATAATTCTCCAGTCTCAATAAGTACTTCTCTACTCATAAATTGAAAAATTAACAGTCTCTGCTTCGCTGCTTAGTGTGAAGTTCCTTTACGTTAAAATTAGGTTCATGTTCATGAAATAAGGTTAGAAATCCAGAGAAGGGAAGAAATCTACTATTTAAAAATGTACCACTGTTTATGTTTAGCTAACACTTTTTAGCACCTAGATATTAAAATATATAATGATTAGGAGTTAAGGGTATTCCATAATGTCATCCTTTTTTTTTTTGCGGTACGCGGGCCTCTCACTGTTGTGGCCTCTCCAGTTGCGGAGCACAGGCTACGGACGTGCAGGCTCAGTGGCCATGGCTCACGGGCCCAGCCGCTCCGTGGCATGTGGGATCTTCCTGGACCGGGGCACAAACCCGCGTACCCTGCATCGGCAGGCGGACTCTCAACCACTGTGCCACCAGGGAAGCCCAATGTCATCATTCTTTTACTTCAAGAGGCCCATCATTAACCTTTCCATGAATTCTATATCTTTTAGAGCTTCCTAAATCAACACCTACTCTAAATTACTACTCAAATTAAACCCTAATTTTACATCTGCAGTCTCTCTTTTCTAGTCTGAAAAGTCTACCAGCTCTTCTGTCTGGTCCTCATTTCTACTTCACCCCAGAATCTGGCTCGAAGCCTGGACTTTCACAAATCCAATTGCTGGCAAGCAAATCCTCTACCAAACATCTCTCTCACATGTCTGTGTATTAAAAATAGCTCTCACGACCCACTAATGCTTCTTACTCACACGAAAGTGCAGCTCCAGACCCCAGGAATGGCAGAGTGGAAGAGGGCAGTGTGTGAAGAAGGGGAACACCAATATTCAGAAATAATTTTCTAAACTTTCATATTGATGTTGAACTTGTGCCTGGTATTTCCATCAGGAAACATATTAGCAAGTGATTTTATGTGAAAAAAATTTTTTAACTCACTTTCCTGAGGAGGCACATTTTCCTAAGTGTCTGGGATGGCTAATTTGACACTGCCATGTTTATTTATGGGTCACAATGTTTAGACTAACATTATACCTTTGAATTCAGTCATTCCTTCATTCAGGAATCACTACTGAACACTTTCTATGATGGGCAGGGCTGCCATGTTCCCCAACTCCAAAAAGCACTATTTTCATTATATTCCCTGGAGTTGAGCTCTATAGGGCATTCCTTGCAGTTGCATATTTACCAAAGAGAATTTAAAAAGTATGAATGACACAGTCACATAGCCTGGGCCCTCTGGGAATGATCAATAAACATTTTTCAATATAAGTAGATTATTGTGCATTGTGTTATTCATTCATTCCTGCTGGTTATTCATTAATGAAGAGCCCAGGCTTATGTTTTTCTTGGCCTCCACCTGGTGGCTCTCTCTATATCCCTGACATGAAAGTACACTTAGTAATCAATGGAAGCACAAAACAAACAGACATTCGAAACCAACTATGAACTAGGCAATAAAAATACTAGTTTCATTAAAAGTTTCTGTCTTAGACTTCCCTGGTGGCGCAGTTAAGAATCCGCCTGCCAAAACAGGGGACACGGGTTCGAGCCCCGGTCCAGGAAGATCCCACATGCCACGGAGCAACCAGGCCCATGCGCCACAACTACTGAGCCTGCTCTCTAGAGCCCACAAGCCACAACTACTGAGCCCGTGTGCTACAACTACTGAAGCCCGCACGCTAGAGCCCGTGCTCCACAGCAAGAGAAGCCACCGCAATGAGAAGCCCACACACCACAGCGAAGAGTAGCCCCCGCTCACCACAACTAGAGAAAGCCGGCGCCAGCAAAAATGACCCAATGCAGCCAAACATAAATAAATTAAAAAAAAAAAAGTTTCTGTCTTGTAAAATGTTGATAACATTTATTAACCAGTGAAATAAAGTCCAGCCCTTCTTCCCAAACAGCTGACAACATGACCTTCATAAACAACAGAAAGCCAAGTATGATTTTCATGACCATTCCTTCTATTTTTTTTAATCAAGCTATAAAAAAATTACTTTTCTTTTTTTTATTAAAGTACAGTTGATTTACAATATTGCTTCTCTTTAATACAACCAATGCAGAAAGTTCATAAAATCTAGTAGCAAGAGGTTTATTACCATTTGCAAAAGTGTTGTTTCAGTCAGAGAAGTTTTTTTCCTAGTGTAACTGACCTTTGTCATAATTCCTTTTCACCCCTGTCAAACATTTCTAAGACTTGACATAACTGCTTATGTTAGTTGGATCAAAAACATCTTGTGATTCGTGTAGAAATAATTCTTTAAACGGAGGAATTTATATGATGCTGCCTTTTACCATTCATTAAGCACCTTTTTATGTTGGGCCTACTTGTAATGTGTATTACAAGTGTATTGTGTATTATGTAATGCACATATGTAATGTATTACATATGTATTACACATTATGTAACGTGTATTATGTCAGCTGATAAGAGGAAATGGCGTTCAGCATTTTCACTAGCTTCTAGTAAGAAATCTCTCTTTCAAATAACCTTCACTCAATACTCACCTGTACTGAGTGCTGGAAGGAGGTGGATACAAAGGTGAACCACATGTGATCTGTGCTCTCCTATACGCATGCAATCTGGTGCCTGAGACACTCGTTTCCTCAAAAAGGCAAACTCGCAAGGGCTATAACCATGGATTAAATGTAGAGCTTTGAGAATATGGGAAGATTAATTCTAACTGGGGGATTTGCAAGTGTGTATAGTGACCACGTGGGAATGTCAGAGGAACAGGAAAACAAGATTAAGGAGTGAAGAGAGACTTGAGAAATTTAAGAATGGAAGTCTGCTTGAGGAATTCAGACTTAACCCATATAAATCCTGGGTCTTGAAAGCCAACTTGCTCAGATCTGTGTTTTCCTTAGCACCACGTATGCATTCTCCTGTTTCACATGGGAGAATGTATTATTTAAGGTCTACCAAGCTCTCCCCGACCCTCCCTCTACTGCTGATCCCCTTGACCTTTCTGCTCCTGTAAGAGCGCTCCACTTCCACCAAATATTTTCACTCTTACCTCCCTGTGTGACTTGAACTCTGTCACCTCTGTGGTTTCCCTCAAACTCTACCATTGGTCTGGAACCCTTCCTTCCGCATTCCTCTCCAACTATCCAATTTATACACTCAGCATTTATTTAAATTACATGTGTCTGTTCCTTTTTTTTTTCACTGAGGGCCTAAGTATATATTAAGCAGTGTGTGAGCTACAAGTTATACCAGATCAGGTCAGTACCAATCAGGAAGTTTATGGCCTATTTAAATCCTATCCATCCTTTGAGAGAACGTCTCCAGACCAGCCTGGTCTGTGAAATTCTATGGTATGTTCAGCAATGTCAGTACCAATTACATAAATGATCTAAACTATTTCCTGCAGATCTCCCTTTAAAAAAAATGTTGTTTGAAATATTTATTATTGTTTACTTTTTCATCAGTTAAATAACGTTAAGCTCCTTCACAGTAGGGATCCCATTTCATCTATCTTTGCTTCTCTAATAGCACAAATTTGAAAGTTTTCTGTATTATAGTTGCTATCGGTGCTCAACAAATAATTGATGTTTACAAAAGAAGTTAATGGACATTATAATATTAGTATATTTATCTTACATGTTAATATGTGTATCTAATACATACATTAGCATAATGGACCACTGTTATGATGCGCTGCATGTATCTGCACATTTTTAAGTTTCATGAACCAATACCTTCTTAAAAAAAGAAATGCATATATGTGCATGTGTGTATATATATGATGAAAGTTTATTTTCCTAATTAAGATTTCTTCAAAAATCCATTGTTACATAAATTATACCACCATGAAGTTGTTGTGCAAAAAATCTGTTAATTTGTTATCAGATTTTTATAAAGCTGAAAAAAATCAATTGTTCATAAAAGTAGAAACATTATTACCTTAGAATAAAGAATAGGATTTTAAACTGAATAAACTAATGTGAAAAATCATTACAGCATCCTAATTATTTTGTCACTTAAATCATTTAAGCAAGCTACAGAAATCTGGAGGTGAGAAAGTAAAAGTTAGAAAGACAATGTCAGTATTGTTGGTTGAGTGAGTTTTTCAGTTAATTCTTACAAGCAACCTGCAGAGAGGTCTCAATAGCTACAGTTGGACTCAAAGAAGTTAAGTAATTTACCCAAGTAAGGTCCCTAAAACCCAGTATTCAAACCCAGGTGTCTGTGACACCAAGGTCCTCGCTCTCTCTACTGTGTTTCCTGGTACTACTCTTAGCAGGGAAGTATAGAGAAACTTCAAGGAGGTGGTGGCATTTTGAGTTTGGCCTCCAGGAAATGATAGGTTTCTGTGTGCAGAGATTGAGGGTAAAATATTCCAGGGTAAGGAACAAAGTGTATTAAGGCATGAATGCAGGGAATGAAGTGAATACTATGGTGAGCATCCCAGATCCCCTCTAGGATTGAGGCATTCATTCCCCCAGCAGCTGGCAGGTGGGTGGGTGACGGCTCTCTAGGATTTGCTCTCAAAAAGAACCACCTTTCCATGGGCAACCCACACACATAACTACTCAGTGTTGGATGGAGGGTGGGAATATGAAGCCTAACCCCCTTGCCTCAAGATGGGGCCATTCTGAAGGGTCACCCCAGCTCCAGAACTTTGTTGTGACAGCATCTCCTCCATCTTCTGCCTAATCTTACTTCCTTCACTTCCCAATAACTTTCTTCATGCACATCTCCATCTCAGAGTCTATTTCCCAGCGAAGTGGACCTAAGACAGTTGGAAATATATCAATCAATCAATCAATCGACAGGATGGCATACAACAATGATAAAAGAGAGAGAAAAATTCTGTTTGGAGAAAACCTTGAATTCCATGCTAAGGAATTCGGACTTTATCCTGTGGAACAATGGTTTCCCTACTTTCATAAATGTCTACTTTTCTGTTTTGTAATATAGAGCATATATTAGTCAAGTAGTACATACACACACACAGGTACTTTTATGTGCTCTAATTTTTTTTTTTTTTTTGACTAATAGATGTGTGCAATCAAAAATTGAGACCACATTGGGAAAGTCAATTAGGTCTTTTTTATTTATTTATTTATTTTTTAGAAGAAAGGTATGCTCGGGATATAAATTAGAATAGTGGGTCTCAACCTTCAACCTAGGAGAATCAACTGGGAACTATCAAAAAAATATTAATGACCAGGCCCCACCCTGTGGTGCTCCAAGGACAATGATGCTTCAAGGACAAAGGATGACCCTGCCTGAAAAAGTTTCAGCATTACACCCCCTACCAGACTCTTAATCTCCCTCTCCACCATGTTGCTATGGTTACAAAATTCCTGAGCCCACCTGAGTGACGCCCACCTGGGCAACGGGACCTGTCCCAAATAAGGAAAGGCATATGCCCTGCCCCACTCCCACCCTATGGAAGGAAGGTATATGTGCCTCGACCAATCAGTAAATGAAATTTTCACCTGGGACCATTCCTTTGTTTTCTGGCTATAAAAACTGATCAATAGCACATGTTTGGGCTCGACTCTCCCAGACTACTAGGAAGTCGGCCCCCTGTTCCGTCAGTGACGCTTCCCTCTAATAAATTCTATCTTCTTTACATTCTGCCTTGTGCCTGGAAATTCCTTTCCAACCCGCGTTCGGACCACGACACACCCCAAACCAATTATATTAACTCTCTGGGGTGGGAAAATAACATCAATATTTTTCTTTTCCTTTGATGTTTCTAATGTGCTGGGGTTAAAGAACCACTGAATTAGAGTTACAATCAAGCTTGATTTGAATGAATTAATTTGAACTATTAAAGATCCTGAAAAGTAGCCATCTTGTCACAGAGGAATAGAAACCTAAATATTTAAGAAGTGCTTTTACCTTAAGTATAGGGTCTGTATTGGAAATAAATATGGTTATTCTCTCTACATTTTGTTTTTACTTCCTTGTAAAGTCTAGCAGTCACGTGGCCCCCCTCCAGAAAGAAATGAGTAACTCACCCATTAAGAGACCTTTTACATAAGCCACTTTCTTATCTGCTAGAATTTGAGTGAGCTGTCTCAGCCTCTCAGCTTGTTTTCCTGAGTTTACACAATAATAAAACACACACAATGACCCTCTTACTCTTCTTTTACCAGCCATTATTTAATACTGATTAGCTTTGAAGTGCAAATTGCCATATCAAATAGCAAGCTACTTGCAGTCACCTGGGCTAAGGCTGTATTCGAGTGAAAGTCAAAATGATTTTATGCAAAAACAACATACAAAGTCCTTCCAAAGGCCCCTAGGAGATGACCAATTTTTTCAGGATTATATTCAGGATATGAAATTCTTTGAACTAACAGATTATCTTTTCTCCTAAATTCAGTGAACCTTTGCTGACCAGTAGCTGAACTTTCAAAGCAATCAATGCTTTCAGCATTTTGTTTACATCAAAGTATGACTAATACCTGTATGAGAGGGAATTTCTATAGGAGAATCTCATCTAGCCTATTACTTTAGGACATTAGGATTTGTCTTAACTAGAGAGTAAAAACTTCTTTTTTTTTTTTTTTTTTGCCCTGCAGCACGGCTTGAGGGATTTCAGTTCCCTGAATCCTAAACACTATACCACCAGGGAACTCCCAGAGAGTAACAACTTTAGCACTGCAAAATATCTTCAAGATTACCTAATTCACCCTCTTCAGTTTACAGATAAGCACCGAGGTCTAGAGGGCCTTTACTAGGTCAGTATTAGGAAACAAGGTTGGTTGCTGAATGGTAAATTCCTGTTGGGGTAGAAACTGAGCAGACATTGGCAGGCGAGTGTCAAACCAGCTGAAGTCCCTAGCCCGAAATTCAAGGTTTGAAAGGAAGATACAGAGGCTGAGCAAAACTTAAAAACAGGATATCAAGACTAGGACTGATTTCTCAAAAGCAGCAGTAGGGAATGGGGCTGCCCCTAGAGCCACTGAGCTCTGGTCAAACTAGGCATTCCTCTGTGAGGTCGATGTGGAGAAGCCAGATTACCCAGTGGGATAGTTGAGAAATGACACAGACCTGGGGCAAAAGTGCTATGCCTGCCACAAGCTATGGAAGCACCATCCTGTTTTCCTTCTCCTTAAAATATCTCCTCTTACAGATATCTGCCTGGTGGTTGCCAAGGGCTGGAGGGAAGGGAGAATGGGGAGTTCTTATAATATTTAATGGCTACGGAGTTTCATTTGGGGATGTGGACAAAAGAATGTTGCCTGTCATTCCAGTACAAGTGTTGCTGTCCCGACTGTGTACCCTCAGAGGAATTCAGGATGGAGAAAAATAGGATACTGGCCCTAGATAGTTAAGATGCATGGCAAAGAAATAATTTCAATGAGCCCAGGCTCTTGCATCTCCCAATACATAGAAAAGCACTAAAATTATTAACTTGAGATGTCTGTTTTTTGTGATTAGCAGTAGTCTTTTGATGTTCAAATACATGTTTTGTTTGTTTGTTTTTAGTAAAAACTCCTAAATATTCTGGCTCCTCCCTTACCTCTTTGGAACAGTTCCTCAGAGCTATCTGAGAGGCTATTTCCTGGGCTATAGTCCTCAGTAAGATCCCCTAATAAAACATAACTCTCCACTTTTTTTTTTTTTGGCCATGCTGCACGGCATGCAGGACCTTACCCCGACCAGGGATCAAGCCTGAGTCCCCTGCACTGGGAGCATGGAATCCTAACAACTGAACCACCAGGGAAGTCCCTAACTCTCGACTTTTAAGTTGTGTGTTTTTTTTCAGCCAACAGGGAAGATGAAAAAGTTCTAGAAATGGATGGTGGTGACGGTTGCCTGACAATGTAAACGTACTTACTGCCACTGAACTGTACACTTAAATACGGTTAAAATACCAAATTTTATGTTACATATATTTTACCACACAAAAAGTCCGCCATTAGTTCTTTTTTTTTTTTAAACATCTTTATTGGGGTATAATTGCTTTACAATGGTGTGTTAGTTTCTGCTTTATAACAAAGTGAATCAGTTATACATATACATATGTTCCCATATCTCTTCCCTCTTGCGTCTCCCTCCCTCCCACCCTCCCTATCCCACCCCTCCAGGAGGTCACAAAGCACCAAGCTGATACCCCTGTGCTATGTGGCTGCTTCCCACTAGCTATCTACCTTACGTTTGTTAGTGTATATATGTCCATGCCTCTCTCTCGCTTTGTCACAGCTCACCATTCCCCCTCCCCATATCCTCAAGTCCATTCTCCAGTAGGTCTGTGTCTTTCGCCATTAGTTCTTAATTCACCAACATCTTCTGCCTTTCTAATAAATTTCCCATTCTCACTTTTTTTAAAAACTCCAAAAAATTCAAGAATTCTGCTTGAGAAAATCATTACCAGACTGAACATCACTTGATAGATAGTCAAATCTCTGAGCAAATTTATTTTTTTTTTAATTTTGTCAGAAGCAATTGGTAAACAAAGAACTGTAAATTTTAGAGAAACTAAAGTTTTCTAACAACCACAAGTAAAAATGTTAGTTCCCAATACTACTTTCCCCAAATAAAAAAGATCTTTCAAAATAATAACGTATAGAACTGTCTCTTTGTAAGCATTTAAAACATGCAAAAGAAATAGGAAGGCGAGCCTTTTGGAATTGCCATTTTACAGTCAAGAAAAGTGAGGATTAGAGAGGGTAAGTATCTTGCCCATAGTTATATAGTCTGGAAGAACGAGGTCTACCCTGGAATCTAAAGCAGACTCCAAACCCTCGTTGTTAATTTGTTGTTCATATGCAAATGTACTTCTTGCTGCAGGTTATGAAATCATTGTAAATGATGGGGTAGGGATGAGAGTAAGGCAATGGCATTGAATAATGCCCCAAATAACCGAAATAAATTCCTTCTAAGTAATGGGAGTTCTCATAAGGCACTCCACCTGGAACCTCCCTCCAAAAGCAGGCCATCAATAAAAAATAGCAGTGGAAGCAAAAAGAAAGCCATTTTGCAGAGGGAAAAAGGAGGGTCATATACCACGTACACAGAGCTGACTGTAGCAAGCAGGAATATCTGGAACAACTAGCATGATGTGGATGAAAAGTCTGAGTGTTTCCAACTGAATTTTGAATGGTTATAGACTGAGAATTCTATACAGTTTCTGTATTTAGCCCCATAGCGGGAAGTTCTCAGCCCAGCATGAATCTGTATGGTACAGCCTAGGATAAAGACTGGAACGAGAGTTTCGAAAGAATTAGCAGGTGAATCAGAGCCAGGACAATCAAGAGAACAAGTACAGAGATGTTTATCTTACTTTCAGTTACAGGTTTTTCCAACACCCTACTGAGAAGGTGTTGACAGTCAACACCTTTGGGGTCATATATGGTCTAGATATCTTGGTTCTCACATGTATCAGGAACAATATATTTGTACATGTATTTACATTTAGGTAAGCCAGGCCTAGGGAAAAACTATGGGCAAAGGCAGCCACAAATTTGCATTTCCCCATATCTACTCTTTTTGTATCATTTGAGAACACCAGTTTTCTCCTATTCCTCCAGAATTGTTCTAGGGGGCACTAAAGACTATTTTCATGATCAACTTGGTCTAGTTCTTAGAACCAGGTTTTTTCCCTCTCTGACTTCAACTCACCGTAGTTATTAGATATGAATCTGGCCACTTCCAATCTGCTGAGTAGCGACTGTGATGCCAATGTTTGCTGAAGTTGCTGCCACTGCTGTTGAACTTGCAGAGGTATGCTGTTCTGGTGCCAGTGTCTGCTGGAGAAGGCAACATCTCCTTTCTTTAATCTATGAAGTCAGATGGCCTAAGTTCAAATGCCAACTTTGTCATTTACTAGATATGTTAATACTGACAGGACTTCCCTGGTGGTGCAGTGGTTGAGAATACGCCTGCCAAAGCAGGGGACACGGGTTCGAGCCCTGGTCTGGGAAGATCCCACATGCTGCGGAGCAACTAAGCCTGTGCATCACAACTACTGAGCCTGTGCTCTAGAGCCCGCGAGCCACAACTACTGAGCCCACATGCTACAACTATTGAAGCCTGCATGTCTAGAGCTTGTGCTCCACAACAAAGAGAAGCCACTGCAATGAGAAACCCATGCACGGCAACGAAGAGTAGACCCCGCTCGCCACAACTAGAGAAAGCCCCTGTGCAACAGCGAAGATCCAACACAGCCAAAAATAAATAAATAAACAAACAAACAAATAAATAATTAGGAAAAAATACTGACAAACATTTGTATATTTATCAAATATAAATTTGAATTTATATTTGATAATATAAATTTATTTAAATACAGCCTTTACATGATAGAGTTGTGATAATGGTGACATAATGCATGTAAAACATTTCGTTAACATTTATTGAGTGCTTTTCTCTTTTTTTGAATTGCAATATCATTTAATACTATTTTCAACTGCTTTAATGACAGTATCAATTCTGACAGTTTGAGTACAGTATACAGAAATCAGGTTGTGGGTAGCATGGTGCAGTTGAAAGAAAAGAAGCCTTGGAATCTAAACCCAAATGATCAAGATGAGATCACCAGTAAGGGAACAAATGGGCATGATGTGATTGAGCGCTTATTTTAGACTGTCTTAATCTGTTTGGGCTGCTATAACAGAATACCATAGACTGGGTGGCTTATAAACAACACAAATTTATTTCTCACCGTTTTTGAAGCCAGGAAGTCCAAAATCAAAATGCTCACAGATTTGGTATCTGTTGAGAGCCTGCTTCCTGCATTCTGGAGAAACAGCTTCTCATTGTGTCCTTACATGGTGGAAGGTACAGGGAACTCCCTGAGGTCCCTTTTATAAGGGCATCACCTTACCATCATATTGACGGTTAGGATTTCAACATAGGAATATTGAGAAGACACAAGCATTCAGTCTGTAGCATGAGCTAAGCAATGTACTGATATTTGTCATTATTGGTAAGAAGGGGAATATGCCACTCTCGTGGCATATTGCATATTCCATGCAATAAATAGCTCTGCCCGTGTTTAACTTAGTCTTTATATACAGCCCCTCACTTTAGGACCTAGACTGGCCTAGAACAACATGAATGGCAGACACCGCTATACTCAGAAACAGCTGTTTGCGCAGACCTGGATATGACTCACTCCTGGGGTGAACCAAGTATCCAGGAGACTTAATAAACTGTACCTAGTTCATTCATTACATAATTCCAGTACAATAATAATGTGTTTCTTTTTAAAGTACCAATTAAAAATTATCATATAAAAAGGAAAAACACCACAATTTTCAGCAGCTTTCAGGCATTCTTAAGGAAGACCCCAAATATGATAAACTCCTCTAAAATTTGAGTTGCCCAGGCTCAAAAAACACAGGTAAAGTGAAATATTTCTTACAGAAAGGGGCCTGGTGCGTTATATTTATCCTACATGAGGAATTTTATGAATTCCTCCTGGGAATTTGTCCTATAGACATACTTTCATATGTATAATAGGTATATGAAAAAAGATGCTAACTGCAGCAGTGTTTATATATGCATGAAAGGAAATAAATATTTACCTGCAGAGAACAAGCTAACTAAATCATGGGTTTTTTTTTTTAATTGAATTAAATCTCTATGTTCTGATATGGAAAGATTTCCAATATAAATAAGTTTAAAAAGTAGGTACAAAAAAATGTCTCTAGTATGTCCCCATTTACGTGTATGTGTGAGCATTTTAACAGACATATACATGTTTGGGTTTATATACATAAAACAATTGTGGAAATACATTTTAGAAATTACTGATGGGGGCGTCAGTGGCAATAGCTGTTTCAGATGTTCTGACTGAATACCTTGCCGACTTTGATTTCCATAAAATTGTGAATGGACATAAAATAGACAAGGGACAAATCAATTACATCTGTAAGATTTAGAAATCAAAATGATACCCCATACTACTTCCTCCTGATGGTTTGCTTATTTTAAACAATATTTAACATGTCAAAATTCCAATGAAAGAATTTGGATAATCTCTAGGAGTTTGTTAGGGAGCAAAAAGTGCTGTACATTATGGTAATTTCCTTTTACTAAACCTTCACTTAGGTTGTCTTCTCCAGATTCTTACTGACATCCCAGAACTGATAGGGCCATATAGCTATTTAAGTATTATCCATTCCTTCTTCATGTTCACAAGACCTGAGAAAAAAAATCACTTGTTTGTAGTGACCTGAGAGAACTGAATGTTGCAATGAGTTATTTAATATTATTTCTATATTCTCTCACTTTTGTTAGGGCCACATATTATAAAGAAGAAAATGTCTTACAATTAAACTATAAAACAGCTTAATGAAAACATAAAATGCATAAATCAAGAACCTTCAGGTAAAATGGTCAAATAACAATAATATTTAGAAAAGAAAGAAATATTGCAGTCCTAAAGGAAAAAAAGAAAATGAGAACCAAAACAATATTAAGATACAACTAATGAATTGATAATAAATAGCAAGGGGTGAGATAACCACAAGTAAAAACTACCTTACTAAAAGAGATCATCACAGTGAAAGCAGAATGAAAAAGCCAAGGATAGAAGCAATTAGAGAGGGGCTAATAGATACGGAAGATAAAGGTAAACTAAGTATAACTGATGTTCTTGAAGAAGAGAACTTAAAAATGTAAGAAAAAAATTTTTTTAACTTTTTTTTTTTAAGATCTCTGTTCAAGTCTCTCTCTCTCTCTTTTGTTGCTGTTGTTGTTGTTGCTTTTGGCCACACCACATGGCCTGCAGGATCTCAGTTCCCCAACCAGGGACTGAACCCGGACCACAGCAGTGAAAGCACGGAATCCTAACCACTAGGCCACCAGGGAACTCCCCCTTGCAAGAAAAATTTTATCCAAGGATATAATTCAAGAAATGTCCCTGAAATGGCCAAAAACTGAATATGCGGAACAAAATATCACCTCCAAAGAAAATTTGATATAGAACGTTCAACTCATAGACAAACTGATGGGCTTCAAAAACAAATTTTTTTCAGGCATGTAGGTTTTATAGGTAAACGACTAGGCAGGGAGAGAATTTAGGTTGCCTTCTGACTTCTCCACGATAATACTCAAGGCCAGAAGGAAAACAGCAGTAGTAACGAGCCTCCAAGAAGACCTTCGAGGATCCCTGCCTCCTGGTAGTCACACCTTTATGTAGTCCACTCCTTTGTTTTAATAGGGTTGGTCAGTGTGCCCAACAGAACCCTGCAGATGTGGTGACATGTCACTTCCAAGGTTAGGTTATAAAAGGCACTTCGGCTTCTGCCCTGGTGGCACTCTCACTCTCTCTTGGATGACTCATTCTGGGGTAAGCCAGCTGCTATGCAAAGGCCACGGCGATGAAGAACCATCTAGAAAGGAAGAGTCTCCGGACAACAACCACCTGAGAGCCATCTTGGAAGCAGATCTAGGCCCCACTAACCCTTGAGATGCCCGCAGCCATAGCCCACAGCTTGAATGAATGAATCCTCCTTGAATGAATTCATTCCATTCCCCATGGAATGAATCCATAGCCCACAGCTTGAATGAATCCTCAGAATGAATCCTAAACCCGAACCACACAGCTAAGCCTCCCCCAGGTTCCTGATCCTCAGAAATTGCGTATGATAACAAAGGCTTGGGGCTTCCCTGGTGGCGCAGTGGTTGGGAGTCCCCCTGCCAATGCAGGGGACACGGGTTCGTGCCCCGGTCCAGGAAGATCCCACATGCCGCGGGGCGTCTGGGTCCGTGAGCCATGGCCGCTGGGCCTGCGCGTCCGGAGCCTGTGCTCAGCGGCAGGAGAGGCCACAGCAGTGAGAGGCCCGCGTACCGCAAAAAAAACCCCAAAAAAACAAATGCTTGTTGTAAATGGCTAAAATTTCACGTGATTTGTTGCACAGCAGTAGATAATTAAAACAATCCTCAAAAAGGGAAATAGAATATGACCCAAGGATAATATACAGGGTAACCTAAGAACAATCTATTCTGACAAGATGTTATTCAAGAATAAAAGTAACCAGTAGATATTTTCATAGAAGAAAAACAAGAGGTAATGCAAGATCCATTAAAAGAACTACTTGTTAAGAAAAAATCAGCCAGTTAAGAGATTAAAGCAAAGAATTCAGAAACAGAACTCACGGTGAAAAAACTGACAGTGAATTTTAACTCTGTGAAAATGGAGGAATGACACTTACTATGGTAATTTTGCTACAGACTGGAAAATAAATGTTAGAAATCATACAATGTATAAACTATAATAATAACAGCAACAATAATAATAGTGTAGATAACAAAAACATTGGGAGGAATTGCAGGAGCGGTAAGGTCCTTGATCTTTCTTAGCAGTATGAAAATAAAGGAAAGCTCATTTACAATGAAGTTGGGAAGCCCTGAAGGAGGAGCTCTCATGCATATGACTCACCCCACCTTGCAGACCCCAGCAACAGCAAGCTGCCCCCCACCTGCAGCCAATGAAGAACCGCCACAGCCCTCCCCAATTTCTTCCTTTCCTCTCTAAAAGCAGGCCCCACTTTTCTGTTCTCCAGACTTGCGTATGATTTGCCACAGTTTGCTTGTCCTGACATGAAATTCCTCTGCTCTTCCTGAATAAATTCATTTTTCTGGCTCTTTTTTTTTTTAAGGTCAATAGCAGGATATTGATTACTATCAGCTAAGATGTAAAGATTTTATTAAAAAATAAACAGGACTCCAATCTCTTTGTATTTTTCATAGATTCTCTGCTAAGATTAACTTTTTAGAAAATATTCTCTCTTGTAGTGAAGAACTATGTTTTTAACCAACATCTTAGAAAGAGACCCCATTGAAGTAAAAAGGTATTTATTTGGGGTTTGTTAGGACTGCAGCCCAGGAGAAACAAATTCAAGAAGCACTTGAATTGTTTTCGGCCTGACTACAAAATGGAGGAGACATACAGACAAAAGCCCCAAGGTTATAGTTAGTTACATGAGTTGTTTATCAAGAATTATAATGGAAGCTGGCAAGAAGTAAGGATGCTTGTTAAATAAGGGTTGGTTGGGGTCTGGAATGGTTGCATAGTTAGGAGGGGAGACCTTGAAACTGTAAGGTTGCAGCTGGCAGGTGTTCTGAATACGCCTGGCAGTGTCCTTGGGTCTGGTACAGTTCAAAGAAAGTTCAAGTTTTCAGTGGTGCAGAGATGTGACCTAGAACAGATCCTCAATGGCTGCCCAAGTCCATTTTTGTATGCCTGAACTGTGATTACTGAATTATAATTTCAATTTGTCAACAATGTCCTGATTTTGAATTTCAAAAATTCCTTTAGTTTCACTTTTCTTATGTTATATATTTGAATTAAATTATATTTAGAAATAGGGTTATATTACCTCACTCGTAGAGAAGTTCATCTTTCACTCTTCCTCCTTATTTTAACTGAAAAATGTTTTAAGTAAGGTTTACTACTGCGTTATTTCTTAATGACAGAATTTGATGGTTTTTTTCACTTTCATTTTTGTACTTTTCTGCATTACATAAAATCTTGGTAACATGTATATGTTGATTTTATAATAATAACTGAGTAATTTTTAACAATAAGATAAAGTACTAGAAGCACATACAATGTGTTTCGTGATTTATTCTAGATGATGGGAACATTTATGGTTGTGATTTTCTTCTTTGTACTTTTCTATATTTCAAAATGTGAATGAATAAAAAATGATTTTTTAAAAAGCAACAAGTAACCAAAAGGTTTTTCATAGTATGCTTGTAATTATTGAAATATTTTCTGTTACATATATTTTATTGCTTTATTGACTATAAAAGTAACACATGGTTATTCTTTTTTTTTTTTTGGCTGCATTGGGTCCTTACTGCTACGCATGGGCTCTCTCTATTTGCCGCGAACGGGGGCCCTCCCCGTTGCAGCGCGGGGGCTTCTCATTGCAGTGGCTTCTCCTGCTGCAGAGCGCGGGCTCCAGGTGCACAGGGTTCAGTAGTTGTGGCACACGGGCCCAGCTGCTCCACGGCATGTGGGAATCCCCCCGGACTAAGGCTCGAACCTGTGTCCCCCGCATTGGCAGGCAGATTCTCAACCACTGTGCCATCAGGGAAGACCTGGTTATTCTTTAAAAAATGTGAACAGTGTAAAATGTCAACATATAAAATATATTTTAAAATGTAAAGAAAATATGTAAACAATCATGGCAGTCTATATTCCATTACACAGTGGTAGGCCCTATAAATAAGCATTTTCTTCTGGTTTCTTATTGTGTATATAATCCACTGGGATGAATGTCCTCCTGGAGAAGGATAGTGACAATCTGTTCACTGCTATATCTCCTGTGCCCAGAACACTGCCTGCACATATGTGGCACTCAATTAATACTTCCTACTTCAAGTTACCATATAATCCAGCAATCCCATTCCTGGGCATATATCCAGAGAAAACTCTAATTCAAAAAGATACGTGCACTCCAATGTTCATAGCAGCACTATTTACAATAGCCAAGACATGGAAGCAACCTAAATGTCCATCAAGAGATGAATGGGTGGGCTTCCCTGGTGGCGCAGTGGTTGAAAGTCCGCCTGCCGATGCAGAGGACACGGGTTCGTGCCCCGGTCCGGGAAGATCCCACATGCCGAGGAGCGGCTGGGCCCATGATCATGGCCGCTGAGCCTGTGCGTCTGGAGCCTGTGCTCCACAATGGGAGAGGCCACAACAGTGAGAGCCCACGTACGGCAAAAAACAAACAAACAAACAAAAAAGATGCAGACGTAGAGAATGGACTTGAGGACATGGGGAGTGGGAAAGGTAAGCTGGGATGAAGTGAGAGAGTGGCATGGACTTATATATACTACCAAATGTAAAATAGATAGCTCGTGGGAAGCAGCCACATAGCACAGGGAGATCAGCTCGGTGCTTTGTGACCACCTAGAGGGGTAGGATAGGGACGCTGGGAGGGAGACCCAAGAGGGAGGAGATATGGGGTTATATGTATATGTATGGCTGATTCACTTTGTTATAAAGCAGAAAGTAACACACCATTGTAAAACAATTATACTCCAATAAAGATGTTAAAAAATAAAAAGATGTTGTATATATACACAATGGAATGCTACTCAGCCATAAAAAAATAATGAAACAATGCCATTTGCAGCAACATGGATAGACCTAGAGATTATCACATTAAGTGAAGTAAGTCAGGGAAAAGACAAATATGATATGATATCACTTTTATGTGGAATCTAAAATATGATACAAACGAACTTATTTAGAAAACAGAGATAGACTCACAGGGACTTCCCTGGTGGCGCAGTGGTTCAGAATCTGCCTGCTAATGCAGTGGACACGGGTTTGAGCCCTGGTCCGGGAAGATTCCACATGCTGCGGAGCAACTAAGACCGTGCGCCACAACTACTGAGCCTGTGCTCTAGAGCCCATGAGCCACAACTACTGAGGCCACATGCCACAACTACTGAAGCCTGAGCGCCTAGAGCCCATGCTCCGCAACAAGAGAAGCCACCACAATGAGAAGCCCACGCACCGTAAAGAAGAGTAGGCCCTGCTCGCCACAACTAGAGGAAGCCTGCATGCAGCAACGAAGACCCAACGCAGCCAAAATTTAATTAATTAATTAATTTTAAAAAAGAAATAGACTCACAGACATAGAAAACAAATTTATAGTTACCAAAGGGGGGGGATAAATTAGGAGTTTGGGATTAGCTGATGCAAACTTGTATATATAAAATAGATAACCAACAAGGTCCTACTGTATAGCACAGGGAACTATATTCAATATCTTATAATAAGCTATAAAGAAAAAGAATATGAAAAAGAATATATATGTATAAATGAATCACTTTGCTGTATACCAGAAACTAACACAACATTGTACAATACAAATGAACTGTACTTCAATTAAAAAAATAAAATACTTCCTACTTTAATTAACAAATGGTTTTAAATTGAGATAATGTAATATTTATGGGTTTGCATTTCTCTTTATCCATTTATTTCATATATGTAATAAACTATTCCCCGTGTGACTAAACATTTTATTAAAACATTTTATGTCTGCTTATCGTCAATTACATGGAGTTCATTTATTTCACTATTTCCCTCTTGTTACACAGTTAAATTTTTCCTAAAATCTCATTTTTATAGAAGTTCAAGAAATAGCCTTGTACATAAATTTGTCTGCATATCTATTGAGGATTATCCCCCAGAACAGAGTCTAGGGGGCTTCCCTGGTGGCACAGTGGTTAAGAATCTGCCTGCCAATGCAGGGAACACGGGTTCAAGCCCCGGTCCGGGAAGATCCCACATGCCGCAGAACAACTAAGCCCATGTGCCACAACTACTGAGCCTGCGCTCTAGAGCCCACAAGCCACAACTACTGAGCCCATGTGCCACAGCTACTGAAGCTCACATGCCTAGCACCTCATGCTCTGCAACAAGAGAAGCCACAGCAATGAGAAGCCCGCGCACCACAACGAAGTGCAGCCCCGCCTCGTGGCAACTTGAGAAAGCCCACGCGTAGCAACAAAGACCCAACTCAGCCAAAAATAAATAAAATAACATAAGTAAATTTAAGAAAAAAAGAACAGAGTCTAAAATGTAGAATTACTAGATCAATGAGCATAAATATTTTTTAGGTACCATGATTTAGTAATTTATGACATAGTTACTACTAACATTTGAGAGCTTACTCTGTATAAGACATTTTACCAAGAACTTGAGTCATATTGTCTCTTTGAGCTATTACAGTGATGCTACAATGTTAATACTGTTGCTATTCTCATTTTGCAGATAAGAAAACCTAGGCTGAGAGAATAACTTTCCTGAAGTCACACAATTAGTAAGTGGTGGAGGCAGGATTGGAAACAAAGCAAGACAACCCCAGGACCTAACTCCATCCTCAAAAGTGAAAGTTTGCTTGGGTTTGTATCTCACGAGCACCCATTTACTAGCTGTGGGATCTATGCAAGTTACTTAATCTCTTTGGCTTTGGTTTTCTATAAAATGGAGTTCATAATAGTACCTTCCATTGTGAGAATTAAATGAGAAAATGTACGTTAAACTCTTACTAGTGCTGATACATAAGAAGAACTCAACATGTTAGCTACCCAATTGTTATCTTGTTATTTATAAAGTTCTGAATATACCCTGCACATTTTCTATCAAAGCCTCACACATTACATTCCCACCAGGAATGTTGTCGACAGATTTATGTTGCTGCAGATTATACTGGGTTCCAAGAGTGCCAAGAAAAATAATACACCAAAGAGATGACCTATGCATAACAGAACTTACTTCCTTTTGCTTGCACATCATATATGCATCCTAAAGGTGTTATTTGAATTTCCAACACTAAGTTTCCTTTCTGTTCTTTGCCATAATATTCATTTTGGAAAGAGGAATGTAAATAAGTGGAGAATTGGCAGAGTAATTTTGGTAAATCAAACTCTTAAAATTAATTTGATTTGAAACCTCTGGTTAATGAGGGCAAAACTGAGCTTGTTTGAAATTACTGATAATTTCATCATTATCCTATTTTTTTTTTCCTATGCATACAAGAAGATAGGGGAAGAGAAGGAGAAATAATGGTACTCCTAAGACTTTGCTTAATTTTTGAACCAGATAGAGACATATTTAATTTATACATTACTACTTATTTCATCCAATATTTTCATCCTTATCGCAGCCAAATGAAGCAGTTTGATATTATACTCAACATACTCTCATAATTTGTAGACAATTGACAATAATGATCTGAAGAATTTTAAAAAGGTAATTATATTCAAAGTATTCAAAATTTGATGATGAAAGTACAAAGTGTAGAAATTGGGTAAGTACTTTCATCAAAACATGGAAATTAAAGGTAAAAATTCAAATAATAAAAATTTCTATATTTTTCAAAAATATTCAAAGATGTATTGAAATAAAACTACAATTCTAACACAAATTAGAATTTAACAATATCACGATTTTAAATCAAAATGATTTTTAAGTGCTGAATTTTTATTTACCTTTTGGGAATTTAATTGCATTGTATTAATTTTTTAAACTAGGCATAATTCTAGCTTTCACTGTCCATTGAGTTGCCAACATAAAGAATTGTTATCCCACGTCAATATGTACATGTAAGAGTAACATGAACTCTTCAACCTCATTTGCCACCGTTCCAAATACCATGTGAGCACCAAATTGAGAGGTACTCACAGCTGGGAACATGAACAGAAGCAAGAAACTGGAAGCTCCCCACTAACTGGAAAAAGACACATCCATTAAGCAAGGATCTACTGCATTTGTGCTATGTGAAGGGAAGGACTTGACAATTTGTCCTTTCTCTTACCTGGCATTCCTGCTCTGCTAATCCTCCTTGCACTGTAAGGCAGTGTGTTTTTCTGACGCTGGCAGCAGCAGACCTCAAGCCTTCACATTTGGTCACGGGTAGTCTTTAGTTTCAAGGAAAGGAGGCAGGAGAAGCATTTCCCTGGGGCCTGAATGATAGCCACCGGAGTGAATCTGAGGGTCACAGGCCTCTTGGACCCACGTGCCCAGGATAAAGGTGCTGTCTCAGGCAGTTCAGGCTGCTACAACAGCATAACTTACACTGGGCGATTTAAACAACAAACATTTATTTCTCCCAGTTCTAGAGGCTACAGATCCAAGCTAAGGGTGTCAGCACAGTCAGCTTCTCAGTGAGGAGCCTCCTCGTTACATTCTCACCATGTCTTCCTTGGTGCACGCACAGATAGAACTCCCCTTTCTCCTCTTCTTTTTATTTATTTTTGGCTGCATTGGGTCTTCCTTGCTGCGCGCGGGTTGCGGCGAGTGGGGGCTACTCGTCGCCGTGGTGCGCGGGCCTCTCATTGTGGTGGCTTCTCTTGTTGTTGGAGCACGGGATCTAGGTGCGCGGCCTTCAGTAGCTGTGGCACACGGGCTCAGTAGCCGTGGCACATGGGCTCTAGAGCGCAAGCTCAGTAGCTGCGGCACACAGGCTCAGTTGCTCCGCGGCATGTGGGATCTTCCTAGACCAGGGCCCAAACCCACGTCCCCTGTATTGGCAGGCGGATTCTTAACCACTGCACCACCAGGGAAGCCCTCTCCTCTTCTTTTTATAAGGGCATTAATCCCCTTGCCATTTCACCTGTCTTCACTAATCAAGGTCCTTTTGAGACTTGCACGTCCTCCAAGAGGCAGAGAGCCTAAATGATATAATGCTAGCCAGAGTTATTCTCCAGGAAATTGAAGTCAGCTGTGTCTGCATAGAACTGAGCTGGTTAAGACTGGATAGGACCGCCGACCTTCCAACTGGGCAAGCGCGAGTGTCTGTTCGGTGACCTTTTGACGTCAGAGGACCAGAACTCCACCCTCAGATGGTGCTAAGCGCCTCCATTTCACAATGTGCACAGGCCTGTAGCTTAGTACGCCTGCGCAAAATAATGATTATTCCAATCACCTTTTCCAATCACCTTTCCCCATGGCCCCCGTGCTCCCCACGCCTCAGACAGCCCTGCTTCATTACTCTTTACCCCATAAATACCCCGAGCACCTTGCCTTGGGAGAGGTGGATCTGAGACTTGTTCTCCTGTCTCCTCATTTGGCTACCTTGAGAATAAATCCTCTCTTGGCTGCAAACCGTGGCATCCTGCTGTTTTGGCTTGCTGCACGTCAAAAATGAACCCAGTTCAGTAACACCATCATAAGGGCAGAACCCTCAGGAGGACCTCCCAAAGACCTGATGCCAAATACCATCACATTGGGGGTTAGGGTTTGAGCATATGAATTTGGGAGGGACACAGATGTTCAGTCTACAGCAGATACCCACGTGTTCTTTAAACATTTTTTTGGTGGATGTTTTTGTGATATGTGTGGCCCTCTGCAGTGTGGGACCCAGGGCATCAGTATCTCTTGCCCAGTTCTAAAAGCCTAACTACTGCAAGGGAGTGATTATTGCTTCCATCTTCAGAATTTCTGTCCAGAGCACCCAAGTTGAGGTTCCTACAGTTAGAGCTGCTGTAACAGAGCCCTTTAAAATTCTCAGTAGGTCCTCGAGGGCAGGCATTCCTTCAAAGGCCAGAATCCCAAGTGAGAGTTCAAAGCTTTCAGTTCTTCATTTCACAAGAATAGCAACTCAAGGAGCAGAAGAGCTGGCTCAGGACAGATGGCAGGGCTAGCTCTTCCAAGGCCCTACTTCTCTTTTTAGTTTAGGGTCAGAGCCAGCTCCTTGTTTCCACTTCTTATTTGAGGCCCTGCTGCATTACTTGCACCTGGGCCTTGGTCGGGACCAACCTAGTCCAAAGCCATGAATCTACCTGAAATCAAGCTTCAGGTAGAAAACTTGGGGAGCAAGGATTGAAGTATTTATCTCTCCCTTCCCAGAAGACCCCTGGGCTCCTGATGCCAATGGTTTCCCTCAACTTCTCAGCTTAGCAGCTGGCTTTAAACTAAGTCCTTCTTGGGCTTCCCTGGTGGCGCAGTGGTTGAGAGTCCGCCTGCCGATGCGAGGGACGCGGGTTCATGCCCCGGTCCGGGAGGATCCTACGTGCTGGGGAGCGGCTGGGCCCGTGAGCCATGGCTGCTGGGCCTGCGTGTCCGTAGCCTGTGCTCCGCAACAGGGGAGGCCGCAATAGTGAGAGGCCCGTGTACTGCAAAAAAAAATAAATAAGTAACACAAAAAAAAAACTAAGTCCGTCTTTTACCTTTCTTCTGGGCATCACCCATGTCCTCCTAGTATACAAAAGGCATAATGATCTACTCAGAGGTGATCTTCCATCTCTACTGGTACAAGGAGGGAGTGGTAACATTTTTGCATAAGAAAAGAGAGAAAATATTTATATAATCCCTTCTAGGGCATAAATTTGACAGATAATTCCATTTGGCAAGTCAATAAAAGTTTAATATTTATATGCTTGTTAATTTGGTGAAACCCTTCAGATAATGCTGAGATATTATCATAGTAATTTGATACATTTGGTAATTCGATATATTTTATCTAGTTAGTGTTCTAGGAGAATATGTACCTCTATTGTTTGTCAAGACTAGTACCTTGGCTGTTTATTAGTGGTTATTGTTGATTCATCCTGATGTTGTATGAATGCTTGTCAAGATTCTGGATTTCACCACAGAGAGGCAGTCATAACATGTTAGTCTTTAAAGATGAGTATGAAATTTCTTAACACTTTTAGACAAAGATAAAATGAATCAGTTTTTTTATTTTTTTTACGTACAACTAGCACATAAAAGGAAATGCTTACTGCCTAGGATGTGGACTTTAACTACAGAACACTTTTTTTTTTTCAGAACACTTTAAAATTATTTTTATTACCTATAATATTTTTTCTGATTACAAAATTAATTAATGCTCTCTACTGAAAACATGGAGGATATAGAAAAGCACAAAGAAAAAAATAAAAATCATCCACATTTCTAAATTCAGATTTAAACCTCTTCACATTTTGATGTAAGATCTACCAGTATTTTTTTCAGCACATATATATATCATTTATTTTAAAAACTGGGCTCTGAGCATACATTCAGTTTTACAGTTTGATGTCTTCACGTAACATATTGCAAATTTTTTTTCATGTTATTCAATATTCCTTTGTGATTTTTTAAATATTTATTTTATTTATTTATTTTTTGGCTGTATTGGGTCTTCATTGCTGCATGTGGGCTTTCTCTAATTGAGGTGAGCGGGGGCTACTGTTTGTTGCGGTGCGGAGGCTTCTCATTGCGGTGGTTTCTCTTGTTGCAGAGCACCGGCTCTAGGTGCGCGGGCTTCAGTAGTTGTAGCACATGGGCTCAGTAGTTGCGGCTTGTGGGCTCTAGAGCGCAGACTCAGTAGTTGTGGCGCACGGGCTTAGTTGCTCTGCGGCATGTGAGATCTTCCCGGACCAGGGCTCGAACCCGTGTCCCCTGCATTGGCAGGCGGATTCTTAACCACTGAGCCACCAGGGAAGCCCTTTGTGATTTTTTAATGGCTGAAGATCATATCATATAGCTCTACTATTTAACCAACTCCTATTTTTAGACATTTAAAATTGTTTCTTGTGTTTTACTATTATTAACTCCAAACAGTTAATAGTGGAAGTAGTATTATAGTAGAAGTAGTAGAATAGTAGAAGTTAATAATTCAACTTCAATTCTAGAAGTAGAATTCTTTTTTTTTTAGAAGTAGAATTCTTGAGTAGAAGTATCTATACACATTCTGGTTCACAATACCTACTGCAAATTGCGCCCAGCCATCATCCTCACCTTACACCTCACATTTACAGGAAAGCCCATTTATGCCCTTATGAGAAATGCATACAAAATCCTGTTCCCAGCACCTTCCCTCGTGGGGTGTTATGTGTTTTTCAGTATTGCCAATTTCTTTAGTTACTAAAGAGGATTCTTTTTTTTTTCATATATTTAATTGCTTCTTGTGTATACTTTACCATTTTTATCTGGGGTATTCACATTTCTTAATAATTTTTTTTTTTACTTTGAAAAAATAAATATTAAAGTAAGTATCCTCGTCATATATTTGCAAGCATTTTCCCAGTTTGTCATTTTCACCTGTAATTTTGTCTGACATTTTTTTTGACATACAGATGTCTTAAATGATTTGTGTTGTCAACTTTATCATTCATTTCCCTTATGTTTTCCTCCTTTGGTTTTACGTAATTACACAGAAGTTTTCACTCCGTGAAAATTTATCCAGCACACTTATGATTTGTGCCCTTTTCCATATTTATGTTATATTTCAATAAAATTTACCAAAACTAGTAAAGATCTTTTCTAGTCTATATATGTATGTGTATATACACACACACAGAGATATATATATTCTTCTGGTTATTTTATTAGTTTATTTTTTTAATTCTTTAATCCATTTGGGTATATTGTTGTAAAGTGAACTAACTAAATATATTTTTCGGGCTTCCCTGGTGGCGCAGTGGTTGAGAGTCCGCCTGCCAATGCAGGAGACACGGGTTCGTGCCCCGGTCCGGGAAGATCCCACATGCGCAGAGCGGCTGGGCCCGTGAGCCATGGCCGCTGAGCCTGCGCGTCCGGAGCCTGTGTTCCGCAACGGGAGAGGCCACAACAGTGAGAGGCCCGTGTACCGCAAAAAAAAAAAAAATCAAAAAAAAATATATTTTTCCAAATTGTCAACTAATTTTAGCAAAATAATTCTTCTTTGACTAGGAATAAATTAATACCTCTTTTCCCCCTGAACCTCAGCATCCACATTTGCAAAATGAGCAAGATGAATTGATCTCTTGGCTTTTCTCTGTGTCTAAAGTTTTCTGATGTAGTAACATAGATGTTAGAGAATAACCTATGGTGATCTAAAACCATAAGTGGAGGAAACACTGAAACTAAATATACTTCATCTAAAAAGTTCAAACAGACTTGAACAATCAACCTAACAACAATTGTGTTCGTATTAGCAAAGTCCATGATATTAAAAAAAAGATGAAGATGAAGGTAGAAAAACTGATTTTTCCAGACTTGCAAGGGAAGTGGTCCAGGGAAGAAATTACCAGAAGAAGCCAATCTAGCCACACAGCAGCTGAGCAGTTCTTTATTTGGTGGATGAGTTGGCAGCATGACAGCACCTTCTCCTACCTTTGGTAATGGGATTTTCATTCAGTACTGTGGTTCCTGCACATCTATATAGCCCTCCATCAGCTCCTGACATTGATTTTGAAAGCACTGCAGATTCTGACCTAGTTAGGTATAGACTCTGGAAATTGTATTACCATTACTATGTTCATAGAAGTCAATTATCATTTGCCCTTGAGCTCCTCCAGAAATTGATGCATTCATTGAATAAATTCTGGAGTCGAAGTTATAAATCCCAGAAACTGGACCTAATGGGATTTAGCATAGAAGTAAACGGGAGGTAATTCTACTCATTATCACTAAATCACTGTTTTTTCCAATGCTTCTCAAGGTCTGCTAGTTGAGGGAGCATACATTGCCATCACCTAGCCTAGCTTCTGCTATCACTGTCATGATCACCTACTGCCTCCTAGAGTAGTAAGGAGTGACCCTACAAATTCATGAAGACACCTATACTCCGATATAACTAGAGAATCATTTCCCACCATGGTAACCTGAAGTACTCTTAACTCTTTGGCCCCTAGAACATGGAGCTTCATGAAATCAGTGTACTTCCTCTTTGACCCAATACCCAGGTGCTCCAGGAATTCTAGATACCAATGTTTATTAAAGGCTCATGTGGGACTTCCCTGGTGGCCCAGTGGGTAAGACTGAGCTCCGAATGCAGGGGGCCTGGGTTTGATCCCTGGTCGGGGAACCAGATTCTGCATGCATGCCACAACTAAGAAGTCCACATGCCGCAACAAAGATCCTGCGTGCCACAAGTAAGACCTGGTGCAGCCAAAATAAATAAAAATAATTTAAAAAGTAAAGAAAGGCTCATGCAGCCCTTAATATTACTGACAAAACAACCCATATTTATTGCTAGGGGTAGGGGTCAGTAATGAATTCCAGTTTGCCTTTACTACTCAGGACAGACTGCCGTTATAAACTAACACTGGTTTTCTGTTAGTTCCTTTAATCTCAGACATCCTTTGTCAAAACTCTAGCATCCCTGGGTCTGCACCTCTGCCCAGGTCTCATTTTGAATAAAAGAAGTCAAGAGTGAGAAAATGAAAAACGCCTTCCACATCAATACTGAACATTCAGACATAATCACACCATTTTGACCATATTACACTCAAGGGATCTTATAATGAATTGCATTTTCTACCAAATCAAGGCCTGGTAATCTACTCTAGGAACACAGAAAACTTGTCTGTCCTGCTCCCTAATTTATCCCTAATGTATATAATAGTATCCATCACATATTTATTGAGAAAAATAAAAAAAGAGTATTTTAAAGTGATTTATTTATTTTTTGAATAGGTAATGTATGCACATAGCTTGAAATTCAAAAGATACTATATGATATACAGTGAAAAGTTTTTCTCCCATGGTCTCCCAGACAGCCAACTACCCTCCTCAGAAGCAATAACTATCATCAGTGTTTTTCTATATCTTTCCAGAAATAATAATCATATGCATACATACATTCACACAAGTAGTGGTACATGATAGACACAGTTTTGTATCTTGCTTTCTTCAATTAACAAAATATTCTTGATATATTATTATTGCACAAAGAGAGATATATTATTTCATAAAAAACTGCCTCAATGAAAGATATTTCGGTTTTCTCATCTAGTCAATATGCGAAGTTAGTTAAAACTGGTTTTGCATTCCAGTGAGAAAAAATTTTGTAAACTAAAAATATGATTTAAAAAGGATTGCATTTCCAAGAAGAAGACAGTAAGAATCCAGAAATTAAATGTCTTCCTGGATTGGAGTATACCTTATATCAAAATTCTTCCAGAATGTGTTAGTTTTCAGATGGATTCAAGCAGAGTCTTTTCAAAGATCCAGGAGTATGTAGGGAGAGGTCTCTCTTCCTCTAGATTTATGAGTGTTAAAAGCCACATGTAGAAAGGGCCCACCTAAAATAAAGCCAAACTGAGAAAAAACAGAGCCAAAAGAACTAGCTAAGTCATGATGTGTTCATTTGAACTTCTGGATTCAGCCATGCCTGAAGCAGGTCAGGACTGGGGTAAGGCAAGTGAGGCACTCATCTCAGGAGCAAAACTTGAGAGGATGCAAACAAAACTCAGTAATCAAAAAAAACAGTATTTAAAATAATATTTTTAAAAATCAAATTTAAAAACCAAAATTAATATAAAAAAATCCTTGATGGAAAAAAATATTGACTTTTTCAATAAATAAAAAACAGGATCCTACTCTGCACTCGCATCACCTACCTCACTTCCTCCCTCTAATCCCAGATCTGAGACAACCTGGTTATGTGAGCAGGTAAATTTCTATAAGTTCTTTTTTCTCACCCAAGTTAATTTTAGTTTTGTCATCTCCAACTGCAAGAATCCTGTCTAATACAGCACTTCACGATGTTATTGCACGCATCACATGATTTGATGCACATGTAGAGCTTAGCAAATATTTGGTGCACATATATATGTAAATGTCAGTTGTTAGGGTTGTTGTTATTCCCCGAAATACTCCAAACTCCTACACAAATTTACTACAGATATTTTTAAAATTGTAGAATCAGCCCTGGCTACACGGGACCTGGCGGACACTCCCAGGTGCTGTGCTTTGAATCCACCACAGTGTGGGTTCCAAAGTCAAGCTGCCCATGAGCTGTTCCCAGCCAGTGGCCCCATGTGGTAGGGAAATAAAGGTAGGCTCATTCCTCACCTGGTGACTTTGGCTTGAGGACTCTCCACTGGCTTTGCCAAAACTTTTTGAACTGCAGTCCAAGACTCTTCCTACCCACCCTTCCTTCCCTCTCTCCTTCACCAGGGTCAGAGCAGTGTAGTGGTCTGAGGCCCCTCTCAGCCTCCTCTATTCCATTTCTCTCCATTTTCCCTCACAGGTATTTTCCCCAAGAAATTCAGTGAGCTTCTAACCCTGTCTTGACATCTGCTTCTTGGAGGACCCAAACTAACACAGGTCATAATCTCATAATCTGTCTTTTCTTTCCTTCTTTCTTTCCTTCCTTCTTTCTTTTTCTTTCTTTCTTTCTTTCTTTCTTTCTTTCTGTCTTTCTTTCTTTCTTTCTTTCTTTCTTTCTTTCTTTTCTTTCTTTTCTCCTTCCTTCCTTTCCTGTGCCCCTCAGCTTGCAGGATCTTAGTAACCTGACCAGGAATTGAACCCAGGCCCTCGGCAGTGAGAGCACAGAGTCCTAACCACCGGACTGCCAGGGAATTCCCCATAATCTGCCTTTTCATTCCTGTGTGTGCATTTCTTCCTAAGTGACTCAGGCCAAACAAAATTATCAGACTTGTTAAACACACACACACACACATGTATACAGACACTCAGAATCAAAGGCCGATAGTCCTTGGCCATCAGGTCAGCCTTAGAGAACTTGGTGGTGTTACTTAGAGGAAGTCAGGCTCTGATTAAAACAGACTCTCAGGAACCACAAGCACTGGCAGATTATCAAGAAGCTGAATCATGGGCAATTGTTCCTCCACCTCCTTCTTCTTTTGGCCATAATTCATTTACTTAAATTAGTTAAGAAATAGAAATAATTGCAGTGTATTCTAGCTTAATTTTCTTAAACACCTATATTCCTGGCAGCCCAAAATTGGAGCTCCTGGCCCATAAACCAGAGCTCCCATTCCACACCACTCATTCCCACTTACTAAGGCACCACATGGAAATCATGTAGTTCAAACACGTTGCCACCATTTACTCTCCTTTGGATCAGCAGATCCTCTTGGAAAACAAAAACACAGAATTCTTATGCCTTCAAGAGTTGTTTTACGATGTCTACACTGACCAGCTTCTACTTAAGAGAAAGTCTCTGTCTCGGCAATGAACAAGACTGCTGCCAGTCTAGCCCCCCCAAAGTGTATCAGAACCCAGGAACCACGTGCTATGTCTCCACCAATGGGTGACCAGGCAATCCTTAAGACATAAGCCAGTGACAAGCTATATTCAGTGACCCCTGATCCACCACTATGAGAGAAAGTATGCACATCACAACGTGCCAGGTCTATGCCATGTCCAAAATCTCACCAGTATGGATGGACCTGGAGTCTGTCATACAGAGTGAAGTAAGTCAGACAGAGAAAAACAAATACCATATGCTAACACATATATATGGAATCTAAAAAAAAAAAAAAAAGTTCTGATGAAGGTAGGGGCAGGGCAGGAATAAAGACACAGACGTAGAGAATGGACTTGAGGACACAGGGAGGGGGAAGGGTAAGTTAGGACAAAGTGAGAGAGTGGCATTGACCTATATACATTACCAAATGTAAAATAGATACCTAGTGGGAAGCAGCCACATAGCACAGGGAGATCAGCTCTGTGCTTTGTGACCACCTAGAGGGGTGGGATAGGGAGGGTGAGAGGGAGGGGATATGGGGATGTATGTATACGTATAGCTGATTCACTTTGTTATACAGCAGAAACTAACACACCATTGTAGAGCAATTATACTCCGATAAAGATGTTAAAAAAAAATTTAAAAGAAAAAAAAATCTTACCAGTAAACCTGAAAGCCATCTTCTTAACCTGGAGCCAGCAGAGAGGGCTATATTTAGTGATGGTTTTATGATGTTGCCTTTGTTCCAAAGTCATGATGACATCATGGCAACAGTGGACACTGTTTCAATAATGGTTCATTTTCCTAGGAACTGGGAATCTCCCTCCTATGGCTCTCAGCACTATTAACACTACCATGTTTGAAACTTATAACAGTTACTGTTTCTGGAAAAATTAGAGATGACTGGCAGTCAGGGCATAAGTCATGATTTTTGTTTTTATATCCTTTTATAGTTACTGAAGTTGGCGCTATATTATTGCATTATCCACTCAACAAACTGTAAAATAAAATAGCTTATTGTGTTGTTCTTATAGGAATTTTAGGTGGTCTTACTAAAATCAAACCAAGACTCAAAATCCACCCACTGTGGAAGATACTTGTCCTGTGAGTCTGCACTCACAGACTGAGTGGCTTAAACAACAAATATTTATCTCACAGTTCTGGAGACTGGGAAGTCCAAGATTAAGGTCCCAGCAAATTCAGTGTCTGGCAAGGACCAATTTCCTAGTTGAACGACGACCTTCCTCCCACTGTGTCCTCACATAGTGGACGGGGTGAAGTAGATCTCTGTGGCCTCTTTTACGAGGGCACTAATTCCATTCATGAGGGCTTAACCCTCATGACCCAATCATCTCCCAAAGGCTTCCCCTTCGAATACCATCACATTAGGGGTAGGGGTTTCAACAGATGACTTTGAGGGACTTCCCTGGTGGTCCAGTGGTTAAGACTGTGTGCTTCCACTGCAGGGGCAAGGGTTCAGTCCCTGTTTGGGAACTAAGATCCTGCATGCCACACAGCACAGCCAAAGGAAAACAAACAAACAAATGATTTTGGAGGCAACACAAACATCCAGTCTATAGCAATACTTCTCTTCAATCACTAGGTATCTCTCTGACACAACACTTTTACAACATCTTAGTTATGCCCCCTGTTACAGGAACACCTGGGCCTCCCCCCTTCATGTCTCTGAATCCCCTTAATAATGCCCTCCATTCCTCCATCTAGAACATGGTGTTTCAATATGACTATGGAGTCTATTATTCAGATCTCACAATGCTTTCTCCCACAAAGCTTTCCAAGATAGATAATTCCCTAGCTGGCCTCAGCCACTCTGTCTTCACCTTTCAGAAAGCTGAGACAAGGTAAAAATTTTCTATAGGTCAGCATAGATCCCCAAAGACCGAGATTCTTTGGCACTTCAAGTGGAACTTTACAATCCCAATAAATTGAACGCAAAAGCATGTATATATATATGCACTTATTTTTTCTAGTGAAAGTATCTATGACTTCTAATCAAATTCTCCAAGTGATTGATAACCGCCAAAACAACTTAAGAGCCATGTAACACATGCTGTAGGTGCCTGGCCTATATCCATCCTACATTTACTGTTCCCATATTTCCTATGGGTAAGAACCAATGACTAGGGCTTCCCTGGTGGTGCGGTGGTTAAGAATCTGCCTCCTAGTGCAGGGGACACGGGTTGGAGCCCTGGTCCGGGAAGATCACACATGCCACGGAGCAACTAAGCCCATGCACCACAACTACTGAAGCCGGCGTGCCTAGAGCTGGTGCTCTGCAACAAGAGAAGCCACCGCAGTGAGAAGCCCGCACACCACAACAAAGAGTAGCCTCCCCTCCCCACCACTAGAGAAAGCCTGCGCAGCAATGAACACCCAACACAGCCAAAAATACAATAAATAAAAATTTTTAAAAAAGAATATTAAAAAACAAAACAAAAGAATGAATGACTGACTGCCTAAGAGCTTCTCCAGTTATGGAGTGTGCTAGGTCCTGAAAGGACAGATGGGAAATGCTGAGGAGTTAATGTCTCCAGGAATAGCCTTGAACCATTGACAGATGAGAGCTGGTAAATAAACACCCCATCTCTTCATCCATCATATGGAACAATGCCAAGAAAGATCTACTCTACATAATTTTCCAGGATCTCCCATTGGGATTAACCCATTAATCATGGAGCCAATCTGCTCATCAACATACCTTCTACTGGCTTTCTTCCATGGTTGTCTCACTTCCCCATTTCCCTACTTGTGTGTCCTGGGATCACCTTCTAAATAAAAACCTGCATTCAAATCTGTACTTCAGGGTCATCCCAAGTCAAACCACTACCCTTTTGGTTCCCATATACATAATCCATTCTGGCTGTCATTTGGGTCATCTGTAGTCCAACCAACCAATACTAAAATCAGAATGCCTGTGAATGGGCCTAGTTCTATATCCATCTTTGGAAACGTACCTGCGTTTTGCTAATCCCTCCTGTAGTGGTTACATTAGACCCTACTTTGTATTCAACCTCTCCACACTCCATATCACACAAGGTAATGTATGGGAAAATGCATTACTCTTCCTAAAATTTTAGGCTCCTACGCCCTGCACCACTACTTAAAATTTCTCAGCAGCCCTTTGGGGCCTGAGGAAAAAAATACAAGGAGTGAAAAGGGAGCTGACCTAGGATATCAGGACGCTAAGTGTTTATTTTCTCATTCTGTTGAAGATTAACCAACGTACTTTGGTTTATTTGTTTTTTGACTTGAATTTAGTCTCTTCCTTCTTGCTGCCATTACTTGGCTCTCATGCTTCTTAAGAAATTAATTGGAGTCTTAGTAGAATTCTAAGAAGTCAGCCCCTGGAATCCACAGGCATGTCTTCTGGCAGATGGTTTTTTGCAGTTCTGCATACTGAACCCAATTATCCACTTTGAGTTGTCATCTGAGTTTCTATTTGAGTTGCCAATGTTTGTCCATTTGATTCTTCTCCTGTCCATTAAGCAATTTTAGTGCATGAAAGAGCATCTGAAGAAAAAGAATGTCAGGAAACCAACAGCCATTTGTTGAGAGCCATATGGGATATGCTGGGACATTCACCAGAAGTCCATTTATTTTCTTAATCAAGCAAGTAGGAAACATATAATAATGGAGCAAAGAATTCAAAAAAGATATTACCTAGCACATCTACAGGACAGTTTGGAAAATTCCTCTCATGTTAACAGAGTCCAAAATATGCACCGAATGCATTTCTACTTGGTCAAGCAGAGTGTACTTAATCTCTATCAAAATGGCACAAAAACAAATGCTATAAATTGGAGCTACCTAAATACTTTTTAAATAAGTACATATTAAATATGTTTAAATGTCCTTTCCTCAGTTTTAAGTTTCTACAAAGGGTCAACTTCCACCCCCATCCCTACCCAGCATCTCCTGCCAAATCGGAAGTTTGTCTGACCCTCTGACACAAGAAAAATTAATCTTCTTTCACTGATTCTCCCTATATTCCTTCCTTGCTTAGTAACAGCAGCACGAGGGAAATAGAAAACAAATAAACAGAAAACTAAAGTCAGCCAGTTTATTTTTACATAAAAGTTTTACATAAAAGTGGTTTACATAAAAGTGAAATCACAATGCTCAGCACTGACAAGAAAGCTTTCTTTAATGATAAGAGGGACTTCTTAAATCTTTCAAGTTCTTTTGAATCAAGGATACTTAGCTTACTTTTTTTTTTTTTCTTTTTGCGGTACGCGGGCCTCTCACTGCTGTGACCTCTCCCGTTGCGGAGCACAGGTTCCGGACGCGCAGGCTTAGCGGCCATGGCTCACGGGCCCAGCTGCTCCGCGGCATGCGGGATCTTCCTGGACCGGGGCACGAACCCGTGTACCCTGCATCGGCAGGCGGACTCCCAACCACTGCGCCACCAGGGAAGCCCTTAACTTACTTTTAAACCTATAAAAGTAGGGACAGGTGAGATCACCTTGACAGCATGCCAGTCTTCACAATAGTAAAGTTCCTCCCAGGACAAGTTTCCTAGTCTTTTAGAGCTTGAGTTGTAAATTGGAATAATTTGTTCTCACTACTAGAAATCCGAACTTAGAAATAACCAATATACCTATGAATGGCTGTCTTAGCCAGGGAGTCACCGGGTTGTCCAAAGAACAGCCTTTCCCTGCCCATTCTCACTGCCCCTGGGCCCCCTCCACATCACCTTTCTTCTCTTCTTCACTATTGATTAGCAGAACCCCTGGCTGTTAAAAGTTCTGTTCCCCAACTCCAATGAGTGTGTACGCTACCAAGAAATTCTCTGATACCATTTGGGTGTCCTACAATTCAACTCAATTCTGACACTATCTACCTGGATAGTGCATCAGATTCCACAGGTTGAGAGCTTAGTCCTTCAAGGACTGCCCCCCCACCACACACACACACAAACACACACATACCTTCAGAGGCCAGTTGGAAGCTCTTATTATCACCTGTGCTTCTGACGAACTGGTTATAGATTGGAGGTTCCAACCACCTCCACCATGGTTTCAAATTAATTTCCTAGAGCAGACTTCAGTTGCCAGTCATAAATCCACTTTGTTACCTGTACTTCTGACCAACTGACTATGAAGCAGATGCTCCCATTCGCTCTTATTGCTTAGGAAAATTCCAAGAGTTTTGAGAGCTGTGAGCCAGGTACTGTGGATGAAGACCAAATCTATATGAGAAATATATTTTGGTCATCCGAATGACCAAATATATATCACAATATCACAGCTATTATCTTCCCAAACTCATCAACAAGGTCACCAAAGCTGCCTGGGATCTGTGGTCCCATGCCTTCTATTCTTTTTTTTTTTTAAGATTAAAAAATATATATATTTATTTGGTTGCACTGGGTCTTAGTTGCAGCAGGCGGGCTCAGTTGTGGCATGTGGGCTCCTTAGTTGTGGCATGCGAACTCTTAGTTTTGTCATGCATATGGGATCTAGTTCCCTGAGCAGGGATCGAAGCCGGGCCCCCTGCTTTGGGACTGTAGAGTCTTAGCCACTGCACCACCAGGAATGTCCCTAGGCTTTCTATTCTTGCTTATCCACCACTCCTGCTAGTCCTCCAACTTTAACCAGGGTCTTTCACTCCAACTTCCACAGCATCCGTATGGGCATCTATCCATGCTAGATCACTTATTCCTACCTGAATGATCTGCCAATTCTCCCTCTCACTTCTTTAAATGCAAATATAGTCCCTTCTCCCTAAAACTACAAACAATACTGGTTCCACACCGTAATATACGTGATTTGCCCTTAAACATTTTATGCTCCATTGTTCCTGGCGAACAGAATAAGTTTTGGCAAAGAAGTCTCACTCCCAGTTCTATGTCTGAGTAAGAGAAGCGGCTTTACTGGGGTCCTGCGTGGGCCTTGTAAATGCAAGTCCCCACAGAAACATTCTTATGAATGACATTTCATCTGCTCTATCAGGAACATAATAGTCTAAATGGATGTTTGCAGGCTTTCAGAAATTAGCATGGCTGCTATGAGATTTACAACCACTATAAAAAAAAAAAAACTAATTCCTCAAAGGAGTGTAATCTAGGTTTCAAAATCTGGATTACCAGCCAGGTCGTCTTTCTTTCTGGCACCTCTACTTGGATGTCTCCCAGGCGCCAAAAACCTAACATTTACACTCCACTGAACCTGCTTGTCCTCTATTCCCTGTTTAGTTAATAGCACCTTACCCACTGATTGCTCAGACCTGGAAACTTGAGATGGCTGTGCTTGTTTCCTGTTCCTCACAGCCTCACATCCTGCTAGTCCTTTCTCTGAAATGTCTCCCAAACCTTGCTCACCACCACAACCTGAGCTCAGACCCCACCAGCTTTTACTGTGACGACGACAATAGTTTCAATGATCTCCTTCCTTTGTTTCTTTCTACTCTCTTCAGATCCATCCTTGGTACTGCCTCTTCCCAAAACACAGGATTATGACAAGCCCTGTTTAAAACAAAAAGCGATAACAACAACAAAAGCAACAACAATAACAACACACACACACACATACACACTGACTTCACAAGATTCTTTTTTTTTTTTAGGTATATAATTTTTAAAATTGAAGTATAATTGACCTACAACACTATGTTAGTTCCAGGTGCACAGTGTAGTGATTTGGTATTTCCATACATTACAAAATGATCACCACGAAGAGAGATTATTGCCCACTCTGTGTTACACTCAAGTGGTCAGTACATCTACGGCTTTTGCCAGCAGCAACTCTGCACGCTCAGATATGAGCCCTTCATTAAGGCCGGGGAACAGACAGCTCAAATGCATCTAGTCTCTCAGGCTTGCTCTATCGTGAGCCCCTCCTGACTGACGAAATAAATGTGAGATGATGACTGGAGGCCACGGAGACAAAAGGAAATACAGAGGGACGTCCTCTTCTTGGGTTCAAGTGGGGACTCCAGCTACAGAAATAATCTCCTAACTTTCTTGTCTAATCTCAGATTTCCAAAGACCAGAGATAAATTTTGTGTTAAGTTGTGGTAGCTCCTCTTAATCACAGTTTTTATGTGTTCTCCCCCTTTCACCATTTTCCTGATTTGTCTCTTGTCATCTTACTGGAATTTTAATGGTTTTAGTATGAATTAAGTTGTTATAACAGTCTATATATTTTCCTATTTGGATATGTTAGAATAACGACTTAGAATGCCAACCATTTTCTTCCTGTTCAAACTCTGAGAGAACACTTTCCCTAAAATCTCAATTAGTTCAGTCGACAAGTATGTTTTGAGCCCATATTACCAAGCACTAAACTTGATGCTGGGGCAACAAAAATAAGGAAAACCAGGTATGTTCCCTGCCCTCCTGGAGCCTACAGAAGGGAGAGTGGAATAGGCACTGACCAAACAATCACATAACATATTCAAGTATAAAACTGCAAGTGCTCTGAAGGGAAGGTGCCTGGTACTTTGAGAAACTATAAAGCTGAAATTTGATTTAATCCAGAGGTCTCCTAGGGAGGGACACTTCATCTGAAACAGGAAGGGTGACTAGGACATACCCACTTGAGAAGGTCAAGTATTCCAGGCAGAGAGAACAGTTTCTGCAAAGTGGCTGTAGCCACAGGGGGATAGGGAGTATGAGATGAGCTTGGAAAGGTAGGTAAGAGCTAATCCCATTCATAGTTAAGACGTATCATCTCTGTCATAAACACAGTGGAAGCCCTTGAAGAGCTAACTTTGTTGGGAGGGAATGTGTGCTACTATGTGTCATCATGGTCTAATCAAAGAGAGGGGAACTTATTCTGAATTCCATCTCTGACTCCTGGAATGTCTTGTTATTACTTTAATGGCTCCATGACTCAAGTTTCTTTGCCTATAACCAGTTTACTTCAGTGTGTGTTGTCTCAAGTATTGTAGAGATATTTTAAGGAACAATGAGTCATAACTGCTGAGTTCTTTGAACTCCTTGGATGAAAGCTGTTATACAGCTTATTAATATAAAGCATTGTTATTACCTATCAGACAGAAAGCTGTCTCCACCCAAAAAGAAACCAGCAAAATATAAAGTATATGAGGCGCCATCTACTTCTGTAATACTTAAATTTATAATCTAGGTATACATTAAATGGGTTTAATGCTGGGTAGTCTCAGCATCTTTGATCTAAAATTCCCAGAGCACTCTGCAAATATGAAGTCATCTATTCTCAGAACACCAGCCACTATAATTCTTTCTTCCTGAGAGTTATGATAGAGTTCACAAAGTTTACATTCCTTTCTAAAGGTCACCACCAAAGTTAGGGTAAAATTTTCCAAAGAGGAATAAGCTCCTGGTTTATTCTGCCAGTCCTGTTGATTGTTTGTTTGCTTGGTTTTCACTCAAACAAGCAAACAAAAACACCTCAAAGCCAAAATATAAACTATAGAACATGGAGATGAAGGAAGAGCTTTAAAAAATAACCAAACGAACAATAAACTTTCTCCCCTAGGTAAATATCTTTTCTCTTTCTTGTCTTTAGTATAGGGCAATTTAATACTTTATGTATTGTTTTGGCCTAAGAGGAAAAGTAGAGAAAAGGAACTGCAGATGAAGGAACCATAAGGTTAGAGACTTTTGGCAAAAGAAGTGAAATAGAGACAGAGATGAGAAGGAAGTTTGTAAGCTGACTCCTTTTATTTCCTTTCAAAGAAAACCTTTAATATTATTGGTATCTTCATAACAACTTATATTAGAGGTGGAGAGAGGGAGGGAGAGAGAAGCAATGCCCAGTGCCAACTTATCCAGGGCCTGTGAAAATGTTTTTAGTTCTTTTATTTATTTATTTTAAATTTATTTATTTTACTGATTTATTTTTGGCTGTGTTGGGTCTTTGTTGCTGTGCACGAGCTCTCTCTAGTTGTGGCGAGCGGGGGCTACTCTTCATTGTGGTGTGCGTGCTTCTTATTGCAGTGGCTTCTGTTGTTGCAGAGCATGGGTCCTAGGTGTGTGGGCTTCAGTAGTTGTAGCACACGGGCTCAGTAGTTGTGGCACAGAGGCTTAGTTGCTCCGCGGCATGTGGGATCTTCCCAGACCAGGGATCAAACCCGTGTCCCCTTCATTGGCAGGTGGATTCTTAAGCACTGCACCACCAGGGAAGTCCTCCTTTATCTCTTCTAAATTAGAAGAAATAATGATATGATCTAGCCTGAATTAAATTTGTCTTTATATCAACACAGCCATAAAAGACAATTTTAAATATTTTTTTTATTGGTAGAAGAGGTTCACAAAAGCAAAAATACCCAGGGCCTGTGAAAGTTAGAATGTCGCCTTAGAAATGCCCTAACTTAGATATTTTGAAGAAAAGTTGCTGAGGAAATCCTTAACAAGGATTTACTTTTCTACCCAGACACAAGGGCATCTCACAAAAGCCACTAAATATAATGTTTTTCAAATGATTCAACAAACTGAATGGAGCCAGCTAAGTGAAAAAATCTGGAGGGCGATCAACAAAGGAAGATGTGGTTTGATTTCTCTATACAGCTAATCTACAGAGCATGGGATTGTTACTATTATTATTATTATTTTTTGCGGTACACGGGCCTCTCACCGTTGCGGCCTTTCCCGTTGTGGAGCACAGGCTCCGGACGTGCAGGCTCAGCGGCCATGGCTCACGGGCCCAGCCGCTCCTCGGCATGTGGGATTTTCCCGGACGGGGGCACGAACCCGTGTCCCATGCATCGGCAGGTGGATTCTCAACCACTGCGCCACCAGGGAAGCCCGGGATTGTTACTTTTTCTAAAAGGGCTATTGAAGTGATCAGAGTGATGAGCCTCATTGAGAATTTATAACTACAAGCCCTTCCTCATGCTAGTTTCTGATCCAAACTTATATTAACTGTGTTATCTGATAAACGTAATGCCCAAAATCATTGTTTTACGTTTCCCTGGATTGGTAGTGCCCCTAAGATCCTGGAAGAAGCTAATACAAATCCTCTCTCAAGGAAAGCACTTAAATCTCTCAAATGATTCACACAGATGAAGTTCCACAAATAACAAGCCTATGATAAAAAATCATAATAAAACATGAAAAAAGAAGCCTAACATGAGCAAGAATCTGCATAAACAACAAAGAAATAAAATGGGACACACAGATTTCAAATAATGTAATTATTGCGCACCTAATCTATATTAAATGTGTTTAATATGCTTAAAGAAATATAAGAGATATTTGGAAGTATGAGTAGGGAACAAATATGAAAAAAGATTAGCTATCTATAAATGAAAAAGGTAGCTGAAATTAAAATCCGTTCGGAGAACTGAACAGAAGATTCAACACAACTGAAGAGCAGAGTAATTAACTTGAAGATAAAACTGAAAAAATTACCTGGGGTTCAGTTCAGAATATCAAACACATGAAAAATATGAGAATGAGATATGAAGGTTAGAATGAAGAGGTGTAAAATACATCTAATGGGTATCTCAGAGTATGATAAAAGAAAGTGGGAAAAGCAATATTCAGCAAGATTTTGAATACTGAGATTCCAGAATTGGGGGATGACAGTAATTCTCTCAGGTGCAGGAAATCGTTGGCTGGATAAATAAACAGCAACTCCAAACTAGACACAATTGTAATGAAATTGAATAACCAATCAAAGAGCTCTTAAAAGCAGCCAGATTAACTACAAGGATCATTAGATTGACTTCATTAGAGCAGCAAAGGAAGACAGAATACAGTGGAATCGTATTTTGAAAGCATTGACAGAACAGACCAGTAAGCCCCAAATTCTATATCAAGAACTCTACCTTTTAAGAATGAAGGCAAAATAAAGACAGATGTTTTTAGACAAACAGAAACAAAGTTTACCTTAAAGAGACCCTCAGTAAAGGAATTTGTAAAGGACATACTTCTGGAGGAAGGAAAAGAAGTGTTTTGAGATACAAGAAGAAATGGTGAAGAAAGTGTAGACTCTTGATGAAAGAAAAACACACAGGGCTTCCCTGGTGGCGCAGTGGTTGAGAATCTGCCTGCCAATGCAGGGTACACAGGTTCTGAGCCCTGGTCTGGGAAGATCCCACATGCCGCCGAGCCACAACTAGGCCCGTGAGCCACAACTACTGAGCCTGCGCGTCTGGAGCCTGTGCTCCGCAACGAGAGGCCGCGATAGTGAGAGGCCGGCACACTGCGATGAAGAGTGGCCCCCGCTTTTCGCAACTAGAGAAAGCCCTCGCACAGAAACCAAGACCCAACACAGCAAAAATAAATAAATAAATAAAAACCACCACACAATCTAAAAGTTGTGAATGAAGTTTTATTTGTGGACCTTATAGGATATAGCCTGGGGAGCAGTCTCTCAGATAGTTACGGGGAACTGCTTTAAAGAGGTAAGGGAGGAGCCAGGATATACACAGGAGTTTTTTGCTAAAAAACAAACAAACAAAAACACACACACATGTCAACACATCACATCATTTTGTGATTACTGCTAATCACAAAAAAACAGATATCTCGTCAGTGATTTTAGTGCTTTTCTCTATGTGGGAAGATGCAAGAGTCTGGGCTCACTGAAATCATTCCTTAGACATGCATCTTAACTATCTAGGGCGGGTATCCAAAGTACAGGATGCTTCCTGTTTTTCTCCATCCTGATTTCTCCTCAGGGTGCACTGTTGGGTGGGGGAGGGCAGTTGCAGTGGTTGAGGGCTTGATCCTTGTAGAACTGGAATGGCAGGCAACATTCTTTGTTTATTGGAGTGGTGGGCAACATTCCCTTTCCACAAGACAAATCTAATTAGACACTGGCTATATTTTTTAAAAAAAAGACAATGTATAATTATAAGGTCGACAGAACAAAAACAATGGATTACAATAAATTAGGAGAGGGATTTGATAGGGGTTAAACCAGTCTAAGATCCTTGTATTATTCAGGGGAAGAGTAAAGATGCCAATTCTCTTCAGACTTTAAAAATTTCAATATTCATGGGAACATTTCACCCCAACTGAGGGCAGATTTTTGAGTAAAGATGGAGAATTAAACACATGCATCTGCCTCTACTCTCCCAAAGAAAACCTCACTAAAATCACAGTAAATAGACTTTAAAAGGCCTCCAGGTATAAGGACAAAGAAGACAGAAGATGAAGTACCAAATGTTTGGAAACTAAAAAGCAGATGGATGAAAGTTTACTGACTGAATGCACTCAAGAAAGTTGAATTCTAGGCCAGCAATGGTCCAAATGAAGCTTCAAATAGTTTCAAAACCGAGCAGGACCCCATGGGGCCCTCCAGGGTACAAATCCTTTCTGTGTCACCCATTTCTTGTTTGTAGTAAATAGGTTTCAATCAGCCTCTTTGACCTTCCCTGAAGTCCAAAGGGCAGGTTCAAACAGTTGCTAATCAGAAAAGTGAGGGAATGCAGAAACAAAGGAAGAGCAATCAAGAAACAACAGCACAGCCATAAAGCAGGGTCCTGGTTCCTCCTCAAGGAATATACATAACAATATCTTTGAGTTCTTCTGCAGGAACTAAGGCCCCCCACCCAGGCAGAGGAAGGTAACTCCAGGCTGAGCACAAGAGTCCTGGTGTACCAAACTGTCACCTCATCACTAACCAATCAGAAGAAAGTCTGCACACAGTGGAAGATAACAAAGACTCTGACACCTTCCCCAAATGATTAACTGCAATTAACTCCCCCTTTTTCCCTTTAAAACTTTCATGGTCGAGCAGAGTCTTTGGAGTTGGTTCTTGAATAACTCCACCTGGGGGTCCACCTTCTCCCCAGGTTGCTGGCCTCCTGAATAAAGCAACCTTTCCTTTCCAACCAACACTTGTCTTGGAGTGCTTGGTCCCTAAGAAAGGGCAATTTATTTAATGGTTGCGTGCTATTTGTTACCTTGGTTTGAGGATACTAAACAATCCATAATTTGTACATTCCAGAATTAATGAGATTATCTCATTACAGATTCCAGGAGACATAATTTCCAAGCTGACAACAACAACAAAGACTATTTAAGGTGTCATTAAGAAGCTTCAGCTACTGTTTATATGAAATAAGGTACTCATAACCCAAAGTCTAAAGATGACTTCAATTCAAATAACTTTTTTCCCCAGTTTTAATGTAATTTGTAAAAGAAAAATAGTTCACTAAATAAGATAAACTGCTCCTTTCAAAGTTACTTAAATCTTAGAGATGATACATTTGAAAAATCTGTGTTCAGTAATCTAAAGAAGTAGAAAACATTAATTTTGTGAAATTTACCTTTACTTGCTAAAAAGCTATATTAAGATGTAATGATTTGTGAGTTATATACAGATATTTACATACACTTTATTAATATATGAATTAAATATATTCAGTTCAACAAATACTAGAGAACCTACTATGGGCTGTGCTCCCAAGAGTAAAAAAGATGAATAATGTGCCTTTTGGCCTTCTAGGAATATTCAGGGTAAGAGAAGTGATTGATAGGTATGAAAATGCCTACCACAGAAGGAGGCAAAATGTAAGGAGTGTAAAACAAAGTACCAGAAGGAAAAGGATTAAGATGAAAATCCTTTTGGGTAATTGCTAAAGATTTCCTCTAGATGACCCCTGAGATGACCCCTGAGGGTGGTGGCCTTCTACTGAAGGAGACACTCAAGGTAGCAACCTGATAACAAAATGTGTGCTGCTTGGAAGTGATTAATACTAGAAGAGTCCTCATAAACAGTCTGAAAGAGATATGAACTTTAATACTTAATCTCTTCTAATCTCATAAAATATAATGTGGTATGTAAAATCTCAATTCCAAATATTTTATACCTTCAATTATATCCAGTAGAATTCCTGTTTCCTCAACTAATAGGAAGTCCCTAACAGTTACTCTGGACTCTCCTTAGATCAGCCAGGATCCCGCTGGAGACAAGTTAAATCAGGATCACTGGAGTAGGGGTTCAGGTATTTGTATTTTACAAAAGTTCTCCAGATAATTTTAATGTGCAATCCGGGTTGCAAATCACCTGCCTAAATTGCAGTTGGGCAATTTTGGTCTTCCCGATAACTGGTTTACTTTCTTTGCTAGTTTAATAAATAACAAGAATTTTCCAATATTTTTTTTTTAACTTCCACTTTACTGACCACTTACTATGTGCCAGGCACGGTGCCAAGCATACTTTTGTGCATTGTCTCTAATTTTCATAGCTACCCTTGGAGTAGGTGCTGTTTCTAAGTTACTTGCCCAGTTACTACCCCATTCCGGAGCCCAAGAATTTACCCACTGCACAATACTGCTTCTCTCCTCACTAAGACACCAAAGTCTCTCAGCAGATATAAATAAACGTTATCTGGAAAGACCAACGAAGAACAAGTAATGGAGGGCACCAGGAGGCAGAAGCGACATTGCAGGGCTGACCGGGAGATTCTGCGAGATTCAAGATCTCTAATCCCCTGGTCTCCCAGCTACCGCCCGCGCCCGCCCCGCGCCCCAAGCCTTTAACCGTCCCTACTGAGACCCGCTTTTCAACCTCACTGGTCCTTGTTGGCCAATTTCAGAGCTGGAATAACGTTTAAACACAAGGGAGGAAGCCCAATCCGGGTATATCCCAAATTAGCTTAGTCACTACTGGAGATGGGGAAAAGCCTTCTCTAGCCTTCTTCTACATCAGCCTGAAAGGACTCTACGAGAGGGGAGCAAATGCCAGGGCTGCCCACTTGTCTTCCTCTAGGGCCTTAGGTGGAAGAGCCCGCCGCAGCAGCAAACATCCAGAGATAGTAGGCGTGGCTGGAGGCTCCCACCCCTACTACCCTGAGGGGAGGGTGGGGTAAGTGCAGGCGGGGCTGACTGCTTTAGTTGCATTTCAGGGTCCGGGCGCAGGTGGGCGAGTTTTGTCCCGTGCCTTGCCTTTAAGCCACGGTGCGATAGCCGTTTCAGTCGTCTGGGGAGAGGGGCTGGCCCGACCCACGTGCACAAACCCAATTTAACTGAAGGCATTGAGGGGGGGATCCGAGTTAAGGCTTGGGGCGAGTGGCTGCCGGCGCACGTCAACGCCCGAGCTCCGCTGGCAGGAGTTCCTTACTCGCGTGGGTCCCAGGGCAGACCGCCGGGGGGCTCCCGGTTGCCATAGCAACCCCACGCGCCTGGCAGGGACGGCGCGCGCCGCGGGGCTTCGCTACTACCGGAAGTGACGTGTTTCACCTGCCGAGCGAGGGCGGGGTGGGACCGGGCTGCGAGGTGCCGCCGCAGCCAGCGGGTCGGGAACGCGCGGGGAGCCGGGTGACTGAGACCCCGGGTGAGAGCCGCCTACCTGCAGTCGTCGCCCACAGCTGGGCCGCCACCATGGCGCTTCTGCTGCGCTTCGTGCTTCTGTGCGGAGTCGCGGGTGAGTGGGGGACAGATCGGTCCCTCGGGTCTTTATTGCCTGGCCAACCCTGGGGCGCTCGCTGCCTGCTGCCACCCGGGAACAATGAGGCTTGGGGGAGGGGGCGGGCGCGATTTGGGGGCGCTGCGGCAGTCGTGGCGGTGCGCGCGGAATTGCACCGGGGTGATTTTGCCGGACCGGGCGCGCGAGCCCCGAAGGTGGGTGGGGCCGCTGGGAGGGGAGCCCTGCGGGGCCGTGGGGTACCGGGGGGGCGTTGGAGTGGGGGACCGAGCCCCGGGATGTGGGGCGGCGGTGGAGAGGGCTCCCCGGGCGCGGGTGGGTGGGCGCGGCGTGCCGGCTGCGCCTGGCGTCTCTCCCAGAGTATTCTTTGCCGCGGGTGCGGGCTTTGCTTTATTTGCTCTTGCCCTTTCCCTTGTTAGCCGCGGTGTCGTTTCCATCGGGGTTACCCGGTTTCAAAAGTCTTGGGCGGCGAGTTTTCAGGTGTCGAGCAGTCCAAGCCAGGAGACCGAATTACAAACGCCATGATTAAATGGACACTGAGCTTTTCAGTGCCTCAGATCGTCCAAGCTACCTCTAGGAAAGAGGCACTGAACGAACTGTAGGCTGGGCATTCTTGGTCGAATGGAAGAGGCGAGCCCAGGCACGAGCTGTTAACTAGACGGTAACTTGACGAAGTGGACTGTGGAAAATCAGAAGTAGATTCCTGCAAAAATGCAGTATTGATTTCTGCAGTAGTGGGGCAAAGTGCAGAGGAGAAATTAGTAACCTTGGTTTTGAGTTTATAATGTTTTGATTCATTTTGATGATGACTTGTACAGGGAATTTCGAAAGGATTCGCCAAGTAATACATGTTCGACTGCGCCTTTCTCGGGAGGGTAAAAGGGCATTTAAAACTGCGTGGACATAAGGCATAATCGTTCGATATCTTTAAAAAACTGATTTGTTGCCATGTCTGTGCTTTAACCAACTGATACTGTCTTGTCAAAGTAAGCATTTTAGAACCAAAGGATTCATTAAACCAACCACAACAACAAAAAAATCCATCGGTGGGACCCTAGGAAGCACACTTTGTGTAGCCTCCGGAAGGATAATATTTTAAGCGCTCTAGAGCTGGATCGAGTGGTCCTTTCTGTTGGGATGGCTCTCTGCTTCCTGTTGAAATGTTAATTCCATTGTTGGATGCCCCAGCTGTGAGCATTACTCATGGGATCAACATTCTGTTAACAAATCTAATCTTCGATATGAGTCTATAGCATTACCTCCACCTTTTTAATACATATCATTTAGACATGGCTGAAATTTCCAAAGTAAAGCTTCCAGAAAAGCTAAGAGTCAGTAACCATTTTACATGATAACGTTACACCTTGTTTTGGTCAAGGACTAAACTGAAGTAGAAGTTGAGAACATTGTGATCTCTGTGGAAAAAAATGTTTTAGCCTATATCTAGAGCAGAGAAGTGGAAGAACATAAACCATATAGAGGATTCCCCCCCACCCCCACCCACAGGGATATCAGGATAATTGTCTGGATTTCATTTTTTTCTGGATGCCTCACTTTGGTAGGCACAATCTCATCCTAGGATATTTTGATACATATAGAGTCATTCTGCTCATAAACTGTACACTATGGTACAGTGAACATCTCTTTAAAGGACTGTTGGCTTCAACTAAACTATTTTACTTCAATTTTCCAGCTTAGGAAACAACTCAAAAACTGTAATTGATGTATGGCTTTGGGTATTTCTTCAGATACTTCTTGACATCTTAGAAATTTATTGCCATGAACTCAGTTTGGGTGGTAACATTATTGGATTCTACAATTGGCAAAACAAGGTGGAGGCTTACATATTAAAAATTGCAGTGCTATTAGTAGATCTTCCTCTAGAGCTGTCTCTATGTGGGTTGTAGAGTTTTCTGTTGTACTCTGGTTGCTGATGGAACACTTATTGATGCGTTTTTATCTCCTACCTAGTAGCAAGTCGTACCACTAGTAATAGTAGTGTCAGTAGTGGTAGAGCAGTAGCAGTAGTAGTAAAAATAAAGCCTTGATTATGCAGTTATTTTCTTAAAAATAAATTTATTTATTTTTGGCTGCGTTGGGTCCTCGTTGCTGCGCGCGCGCTTTCTCTAGTTGTGGCGAGCAGGGCTACTCTTCGTTGCGGTGGCTTCTCTTGTTGCGGGGCACGGGCTCTAGGCACGCGGGCTCAGTTGTTGTGGCACACGGGCCCTAGAATGCAGGCTCAGTAGTTGTGGCGCACGGGCTTAGTTGCTCCACGGCATATGGGATCTTCCTGGACCAAGGCTCGAACCTGTGTCCCCTGCATTGGCAGGCGGATTCTTAACCACTGTGCCAACAGGGATGTCCCTGATTACTCAGTTATTAAATGCCAGGCACTGTTCTAAGGGCTTTACATACACTCGTTTAATGTACCTTGCAGCCCTGGAGGATATATATGTATTATAATGATCCCTACTGTACAAGTGGAGAAACTGAGGCATGAAGTGGTTGTATAACTTTACTCGCCAAGGTCACAACTTTCCTTCTGAACCCCTGCTCTTATCACTATGCTGCCACTTTCCTCTTTGATTACCTCTAATCGACATCTTAAATTTGTATCACTGGTTACTGTCATTTATTAAGAACCTGCTGTTGGTTTGACCCTGTGCCAAGTACTGAAGGCTTTTATTATTAGCCTTTTAATTTCTTGATCTTAGTTGAATATTTTCAGTCTCTCTGCGAGCACGAGGATCCAGGGCTTAGACTGGTGTTGTAAGCTTAAATGGCCCATGACCCAGCAGCAGCATCATTGTCACCTGGGGATGACAGTGTTAAAGTTTGGGGTGCTGTTGTGCTTTTCACAGTGTCAATATGAGTGAAAGCAAAGTACTGGCCAGTGATTCTGGTCTCCAGACCACTTGTTAGCCATGCAGTGGCAGCAGGACCCTGTTCTCTGTGCTTCAGTTGCTGCTTGTGTCAAGAACGGGAATCCCACTGTATCAGTTGATATAGTGGGAAATGTTTATTGTTTTGCTTTACCTGGTGTTTTTTCCTTTACTTGAAAAAAATGAAGATTATTAGATGTGAACTTTATCCCCTCATATGCCTCTCTCTTAATACATTCCTGTCATTATACCACCACCAGGGCAAAAGTTGCCCTTCTCCAAGGCAAGCCACCCAACATTGACTCATTACCCTATCTGTTGTGGGGCTTTCCATAAAATTCCCCAATATATCTCATTGCACTAGGTCAGAGGGCAGGGGCATTACCTGTGCTGCTGTTCATTGTTACAGTCCCGGTGTTAGCTTGTGGCACCTGGCAGACAGCAAGTGTTCGGCAAATGTTGCACGGTTGAACGTTTTCAGCCTCTTTGCCAATAGGCCTATGTATATGATATGGCTCTCATCAGTTATATCTCTTTCCCTTCTCATCCAATAAAGATGGTCCTCCACTAGTGATCATTCCACTAGCCTTACTTCATTCCATTGTTAGAAGTTAAGCCTCTGCTTTATCTCTGACCTCATTATTCTGTCTCAACTCACCTGCTTCAGTTGCCAAAGGTATCAATAACCACGTGCCAAATCCACTTATTTCTTTAGAGCTCCTTGACACCTATTAACCTGCCCTTCACTACCTTCTTCAATAGGTCCCTTAAATGCCAGCCTCCCCCATGATTTAACCCATAGCCCTCTTCTCAGTCTCCATCTTAAACCTGGGTGACTTCATCTGTCCATCACTGTACACTCAGAATTGTTGCTAGTGACTTAAAAATGTTGCCAACTCACCTCTCCTTTGAATTCTGGGCCACTATTTCCAGCTGCCTAACATTCAGCATCCCATCTGAATGCACTTGAGTACCTCAGACTCTGTAGGTCCTCAACTGAACTTACCATTAATTAACTGATTAAATGATCCAGTCATTCAGATATCTATGGCCTACTGTATACTGTGGCTGTGCTAGATGCCCCTACAATAGTGCAGGTGTTTGCAAGGTGCAAAAGGTTTGGTGGAACATTCCCAGCAGATGGAGATCTGAAAGGGATAATGTGCCTTGGGTTCAGTGCGCATAAGGCATCTAACTAACACTTCTCTTTTTGATGTGCACCTGAGTCATTATGAGGGCATGTGGGGTGGAGCTTGAGAGTTTACATTTTAACACATGATGTCACTGCTGAGTACACTTTGGGTGGACAGAGACCCAGAGACTGTGCCGAGAGCTTAGGAGAGGATCCCCCAAGACTGGCGCTGAGAAGCTTGTGGAGGTGTTAAAGAAGTGAGGTTCTACACTGAGATTTATTCTCTTGAATGGTGTAGAACTCTGCAGCAGTTCTGGAGGCAGGTAGGACCAATAGATCTAACGCATTAATCCAGCTGGGATGACCTGGACACAAGCAGTCCCTGTTGAAATACAGCAGAGTGGTGCTGGGCTTCTTGTTTCATCTGAAAATTGTTCTCAGGGAGATGCAGAGGAACCTGGTATCTGGTTGATTGAATGAGTGGCAAGAAAAAGTTGGAGGGAGCCAGTAAGATTTCTGGCTTGAGTGAATGATCATGTCACTAATCTATAGGGAGTAAAGAAAAGAGAAGCAAATTTTAGGGAGATGACAGTGAGCTTTGGACAAGTTGTATTTGTGGTGCCTGAGGGGAATGGAAGTGAAAGATACCCAGTAAGAAGACTTAAGCAAAGGACTGGATCTCAGGAGAGAGGCAAAGATGGGTGATACAGAATTGAGCATCACTGCTGATAGGTGGCATCTGTGTCTGGTTAACCAGGAAAAGGAGGTAGGACTAGAAAAGTAGGTGAAATGTGATGTTGGGGAACATCAACATCTAACAAGTAGTCAGGAGGTGAGGAACCGGGGACAGTAAGGAGTGATGGAGAGTGCAGGGGAACTAGAGGATGAGGGTGTCCCAGAAACTGATGAAGAAATGAGGCCAGTGGGTCTTACATTAGGAGATTATTGAGAACATTTTGGAAGTGATAGAATCCAGAGGGAGGACAGTACCTGTACTGAGAGTAAAGCTAGATTTTAAGAGATTGAGGAGAGGGCATCAGGTAAGTAGAGAATAAGAGATTACTTTGCACTTGCAGTTGGTTTAGTGCATGTTGCACGTATGGCCTTCATTCCTGGGGACAGGAGCAGACTCCATGGGAGAAGGTAGAAGCCAGAAGATAAGAACTCTAACCTCTGTGTGTGTGTGTGTTTATTGAAGTTTAGTTGATTAACAATGTTTCAGGTGTACAGCAAAGTGATTCAGTGTGTGTGTGTGTATATATACATACACACACACACACACACACACACACACTTTCTCAGATTCTTTTACATTATAGGTTATTACAAGGTACTAAATACAGTTCCCCGTGCCATACAGTAGGTCTTCATTGTTTATCTAGAACTCTTAACTTCCCAACCTCCCAGACATAGAACCTTGCTCACATGATCATTCTTTAAAACAGTGTATTCCTCTTTACACTCATTCCGGGACTCTGAACCCTTTGGCTTCCCAGGGGATGTCACTGTCTCATCCCATCTCTTATGTAGGGATCCCATCAACTTTAAAAAAGCTTAAATATCCCTCCGGACATGGCTTCAACCCTTATATCCCTCTTTCAGCACTGCCTGTCTCTCCTTTTCTCCACCGGATTTCTTGAAGGAGTGGATTTGTTGACTCCATTATTTTCCTTCATATGCATCAATTCTTCCACCCTTTGCAATCTGATTTTCACCCCACTCTACTCCTGTGAAACCGCAGTGGCCGCTGTGGCTGCATCCAGTGGACATGTCACACCTTCAACCTCTTAAACCTCTTAGCGAGAATGGCTCTATTGACTAATCTCTTTCCTCCTTGAGCTGTTCCTCATTCTCCTTTGTGGGCCCACTTTCCTCCCTCTACTTAAATGTCAGTTTCTGGCTTCAGTTACCATTTATGTCCTTACAGCCTCCAGTCTGTTTCCTGTCTCACTCTCCCAAAGCTTTGCCCATAATGTCAAACCACTCACTTGACAGCTCTGCTTAGACTTCCCACAGGTACCACCAGTTGAACCAGTCTCCAAACCACTGTTCTCTCTCACATTAAATGGCATTTTCAGCCACCAAAATGCCCAGGCAAAAATCTGGATACCTTACTTGACTTTTCCTATTCTCTCCCCAGCTTATACCCAGTTTCTAAGTCACTTGTATCCCTCCAGCCACTCCTGGAGGGATACAGCGTACCTCAGTGTATACCACCATCTCTTAAGATGGTTGAAGTAGCCTCATAATTGGTTTTTCATTGAGTGAGGAAATAAATGGGGAAAGATGTAATAGGCAGGAATTTCTGTTTGTTGGCTTGAGAAAAGACCTGGAAGGGAAAGAGTATCTGAAGATCAAGAAAAGGTATATCATTGAAGAGGTGAGCAGGGCTGGGCTCGGTGTCCTGCACAGGCCAGCTTTGTGTGTGTCAGCCCTGCCATGCGTTCAGTATTGGAGTGAATTTATGTTACCACTCCAGTCTCATTTTAATCCCCTGCTTGCAGCCTGTTCTCCCCTCTCCCTTCGTTTCCGCCTTTCCTCTGTCGTACTCAAATCATTATCACGTGTAACTAAGTAAAGGCAAGAATTGAGACTGGGAGCTTTTGATTTGCTTCATTTGGTGGGCAGCAGGTAATGGATGCGAACGTTAAAATAATTTTAAAATTATTTAATTATTAAGGTAACCTGGAAAATAATTAAAAATTATCTAACTGAAATGAGCTTATGGCTTTATCTTACTGTCATTTATGTAGCATTTTTATTTTATTTATGTATGTATTTCGGCTGCGCCAGTCTAAGTTGTGGCACGTGGGATCTTTAGTTGCGGCGCACATGCGGGATCTAGTTCCCCGGCCAGCGATGGAACCCAGGCCTGCTGCATTGGGAGCTCAGAGCCATAGCCACTGGACCATCAGGGAAGTGCCTTCCTTGCATTTTTTAAAGAAAACAAATCTAATGTTCTAGAATAATTGTTAGATTGGTTTTGGAATTAGGTTGGTTTCTATTAAGAATATGATGCTAAGTGGAAGTAAAGAGCAGTAACCTTTTTTGGCCCTGGCTCCTTTATTTTCTACTTAATTTCTTCAGTGGGGCTGAAATTACAAATGGTGGAGTGTGAGGGGGATGGGAGAACTTCACCTTGGCACAGTGAAGTGGTCTGTACAGGAGGCTGGTAGTTTATGGTTTGGTGATCTCTTGGGGCTCATTTATTGATATTCTTTGTAATTTGTTCACTTTGTTGAATCCATTACTGTCTCCAGGTAAAAGAAAATGGGAAGGAAGTTGAAAATGTTTCTGTATTCAGTGGCAAAATGGTGACTTAAAGGAACATTTACCTCTTTTGTGCTTTCCCACTGGTCTTTTCTGTAGGCTTTCCCTTCCCTCATTGACTCACCCTTTCTGGTTTCTAATAATGAGCTGGCCAATTAAAGTTTAAGCCTTAAAGGCCTTAGCTTGACTCAGCAGTATTTGCGGTTTATTTTAATTGGCAGGGTGCTGGTAGAAAAGGTTATTGCCTGCTCTGTTGACAAAGGGAAGGTAGGATAAGGGAAGGAGATAGTAACAGTCTATTTTTAGGGTAGGTGTGAGATCAATGGCAGGGTTCAGTTTGTCCTTTGATAGTTGGTGAGAAAAGGATTAATAGTCACATTAACCAATGTTTATACATACTGAGACAATGCAAATTTCTTTACAGACTATTAAATCACTTTCATTCTTTCAGAGATATTTTACAGGTTGGAATGGGAATGCTGTTTCATTTACTTCTAAGAAATGAAACTTTAGATTTCAGGAAGAAGCAACATAACTAATCATGATTACTTTTTCACTTCCCTATCATGTAACTGTATGTTCTGTGTGAGTATTTATTTATTTATTTATTTATTTATTTATTTATTTATTTATTTATGGCTGCCTTGGGTCTTTGTTGCTGCACGCGGGCTTTCTCTAGTTGCTGCGAGCGGGGGCTACTCTTTTTTTTTTTTTTTTTTTGCGGTACGCGGGCCTCTCACTGTTGTGGCCTCTCCCGTTGCGGAGCACAGGCTCCGGACGCGCAGGCTCAGCGGTCATGGCTCACGGGCGCAGCCGCTCCGCAGCATGTGTGATCTTACCGGACCGGGGCACGAACCCGTGTCCCCTGCATCGGCAGGCGGACTCTCAACCTCTGCGCCACCAGGGTAGCCCCAGGGCTGCTCTAGGCACACGGGCTTCAGTAGTTGTGGCACACGGGCTTAGTTGCTCCGAGGCATGTGGGATCTTCCCAGACCAGGGCTCGAACCCATGTCCCCTGCATTCGCAGGTGGATTCTTAATCACTGCGCCACCAGGGGAGTCCCTGTGTGAGTTTTACAGGTTTCTCCAAAGGAAGTATGGTTTGGTTGCACAGATAAAAATGCTCTCAAGGAATCTCAAGGAATATGCAGATATGGTGAAATCAAACGTGTTGAGCCACATCTTTGTTGAATTGTTAGAGTGACTCTAGTTGACCCTCCTCAGTCTCTCAGATTCCCCAGTGAAGAGTGCTTTGAACTCTTGAATACCAGACTATTCCCATGGGGGTTTTCTTTAATGGACCAGACAGAAACTTCAAGTGTTTTGTGCCCTGGATAGTTCTACAGTAAGAATTGAGAAGACTCTTTAACCTACTTGGTTGTACACTGTGAAATCTGATACTTTTAGAATGAGCTGGTAACTCTGGGCTAGAAAAGTGATCTTACTGTGTTTTTAAAGACAGTTTCACATGCATCTCATTTGAATCCACTCTCCTGACAGCCTATGGGTAGGAAGGACACCTTTTTTTTTTTTTTTAATAAGGAATCAAGTTGTAAAGCCAAGGCCTTAAGTTCAATAAATTATGGCATTGGTCCAAGACAATGCTGTCCTAGTAGAAACATATGTCATTTAAAATGTTCTGGTAGTCACATTTAAAAGTGAAAAGGAAAAGGTGAAATCAATTTGTATATATTTTGTTTAACCCAATATATACAAAATATTAATTCCATATGTAGTCAAGTTGAACATCAGTAAGATTTTTTTTTTTATATACTAAGCCTTCAAAATCTGGTATTTTACCTACAGCACATCTCAGTTTGCACTGGCCACATTTCACGTGCTCAGTAGCTGTGTGTGGCTAGCAGATACCCTTTTTGGTCAGCACAGGTCTAGAACTTGGAGCTTTAGTTTCCAGTCACCTTCCATCATACTTAGTTTCAGAACATTCCACTAACTAAAATAGCATGGGTGTGGTGTGCCATCAAAACAGCTTTGTCAAATGGAAAGTGTCTTTGGAACTGCTCTCATGAGATTTTATCTAAAATAATTATTTGTATCACAGTATTCCCGTTGACAGCAAGTTAAATAATGTCTCTTGTTAGTTTCTTGTAATCATCAGAGCATTTGTTGCACACAAAATTATATTTTGTGTGCAAAAAAGCTGTCCTTTTTTGGTAGTTATATGCATTTATATTTTAGGTATAAGGTAGAAAAAACAAATATATGGACAAAATAATATTTTTAGCTTGCCTATGGGGGGAATAAATGCATTTATGGAAAGATTGAAAGTAAGGATAGAGTGGTCCCTGGTGATGGTTGCTAGGAAATTTGAATTTATTTTGGGATATTAGAAAGGAAATCATGCCAAGATTGAGGCAATCTTACAACAGTTAGACACGCTTACAACAGGGTTTTTTTTTTTTTATTGTAACTAACCTTTTCTTTATTAACTTCAGTATTTTCCGTAAGTAGGTAACATTTGCTTGTTTTGCTGTTATGTCTGCTTTTTTTTTCCTGTGATCTCATCTTTATAAGACACATCACCTGAGTTTCTTTGCTTGTTTTGTTGTTTTGGCCAGGTACTCACTTTTCCTGTTTCATGTTAATTAAAGGAAGAAAAGAGAGCCTGAGGTCGTTTTTGAACAAGGAGGCAAAGGCAGATTTCTTAAAATGAAGCAATACATGTTATTTTACGAAGGTGATGAAAATATTCACTATGGCAACGGATCTGCTTTACCCATAATGCAAAATACCCTATTTGCATTTGTTTTGCCAGAGACTTCTGAAATTAGCATCTCTGTATTAGAGAACATGGGGGAAATAATACACTACATAGACTGAAAACAGGCTGAGACTTAATTTTTTTTTTAAGGCTTAAAAAAACAAAACTTTTATTTAGAAAGGCTGAAATGATTGCATGCTAATTTGAACAGATAGGTTGTATAAGAAAATTCCATTTTTGATACCCTCGAACACTTGGATTCCATTATGTGTGCTTTGCTCTTTCTTTAGACCTCTTAACTTCAGACTGGAGTTGAACAGAAATGTGGCGTACTCCTTTCCCCTCAATTCACTGAGAATTAATTTTATTTATTTATGGAAGGGTTTTCATTTTTTTAAATTAGTTATCTATTTTATACATATTAGTGTATGTATGTCAATCCCAACCTCCCAATTAATTTCCCCCCAAACCCCCGCCCCGCTTTCCCCCCTTGGTGTCCATACGTTTGTTCTCTACATCTGTGTCTATTTCTGCCTTGCAAACTGGTTCATCTGTACCATTTTTCTAGATTCCATGTTAATGGAATATAGAAATTCCATTCTGACTTACTTCACTCTGTATGACAGACTCTAGGACCATCCACATCTCTACAGATGACCCAATTTCGTTTCTTTTTATGGCTGAGTAATATTCCATTGTATATATTTACCACATCTTTATCCATTCCATCTGTCGATGGGCATTTAGGTTGCTTCCATGACCTGGCTATTGTAAATAGTGCTGCAATGAACATTGGGGTGCATGTGTCTTTTTGAATTATGGTTTTCTCTGGGTATATGCCCAGTAGTGGGATTGCTGGGTCATATGGTAATTCTATTTTTAGTTTTTTAAAGCACCTCCATAGTGGCTGTATCAATTTACATTCACACCTACAGTGTGAGAGGGTTCCCTTTTCTCTACACCCTCTCCAGCATTTGTTGTTTGTAGATTTTTTGATGATGGCCATTCTAACGAGTGTGAGGTGCTACCTCATTGTAGTTTTGATTTGCATTTCTCTAATAATGAGTGATGTTGAACAGCTTTTCATGTGCCCCTTGGCCATCTGTATGTATTCTTTGGCCCATTTTTTGACTGGGTGGTTTATTTTTTAAAAAATAAATTTATTTATTTTATTTATTTATCTTTGGCTGTGGTGGGTCTTCATTCTGCATGCAGGCTTTCTCTAGTTGCGGTGAGTGGGGGCTACTCTTCGTTGTGGTGCGTGGGCTTCTCATTGTGGTGGCTTCTCATTGCAGAGCACGGGCTCTAAGTGCATGGGCTTCAGTAGTTGTGGCACACGGGCTCAGTAGATGGGGCTCATGGTCTCTAGAGCACAGGCTCAGTAGTTGTGGCACACGGGCTAAGTTGCTCCGTGGCATGTGGGATCTTTCCGGACCAGGGCTCGAATCCATGCCCCCTGCATTGGCAGGTGGATTCTTAACCACTGCACCATCAGGGAAGCCCTATGCAAAGGTCCAATTTGTTTGTTTTTATTTCCATTACTGTAGGAGGTGAGTCAAAAAAGATCTTGCTGTGATTTATGTCAAAGTGTGTTCTTCCTATGTTTTCTATAAGAGTTTTATAGTGTCTGGCTTTACATTTAGGTCTTTAATCCATTTTGAGTTTATTTTTGTGTCTGGTGTTAGGGGAATGTTCTAATTTCATTCTTTTACATGTAGCTGTCCAGTTTTCCCAGCACCACTTTTTGAACAGACTGTCTTTTCTCCATTGTATATCCTTGCCTCCTTTGTCATAGATTACTTGACCATAGGTGCGTGGGTTTATCTCTGGGCTTTCTATCTTGTTCCATTGATCTATGTTTCTGTTTATGTGCCAGTACCATATTGTCGATTACTGTAGCTTTGTAGTGTAGTCTGAAGTCAGGGAGTCTGATTCCTCCAGCTCTGTTTTTTTCCCTCAAGACTGCTTAGGCTATTTGGGGTCTTTTGTGTCTCCGTATAAATTTTAAGATTTTTTGTTCTAGTTCTGTAAAAAATGCCATTGGAAATTTGATAGGGATTGCATTGAATCTGTTGATTGCTTTGGGTAGTATAGTCATCTTCCAATCCAAGAACATGGTATATCTCCATCTGTTTCTGTCATCTTTGATTTCTTTCACCAGTGTCTTACAGTTTTCTGAGTCCAGGTCTTTTACCTCCTTAGGTAGGTTTATTCCTAGGTATTTTATTCTTTTTGTTGCAATGGTGAATGGGATTGTTTCCTTAATTTCTCTTTCTGATGTTTCATTGTTAGTGTATAGGAATGCAAGAGATTTCTGTGCATTAATTTTGTATCCTGAAACTTTATGAAATGCATTGATTAGCTCTAGTAGTTTTCTGGTGGCATCTTTAGGATTCTCTACGTATAGTATTGTGTCATCTGCAAACAGTGACAGTTTTAATTCTTCTTTTCCAATTTGTATTCCTTTTATTTCTTTTTCTTCTCTGATTGCCATGGCTAGGACTTCCAAAACTATGTTGACTAATAGTGGTGAGAGTGGACATCCTTGTCTTGTTCCTAATGTTAGAGGAAATGCTTTCAGTTTTTCACCATTGAGAATGATGTTTGCTGTGGGTTTGTCATACATATGGCCTTTATTAGGTTCCCTCTATGCCCACTTTCTGGAGAGTTTTTATCATAAATGGGTGTTGAATTTTGTCAGAAGCTTTTTCTGCATCTATTGAGATATCATATGGTTTTTCTTCTTCAATTTGTTAATATGGTGTATCACATTGATTGATTTGTGTATTTTGAAGAGTCCTTGCATCCCTGGGATAAATCCCACTTGATCATGGTGTATGAACCTTTTAATGTGCTGTTGGATTCTGTTTGCTAGTATTTTGTTGAGGATTTTTGCATCTATATTCATCAATGATATTGGTCTGTACGTTTCTTTTTTTTGTAGCATCTCTGTCTGGTTTTGGTATCAGGGTGATGGTGGCCTCATAGAATGAGTTCGGGAGTGTTCCTTCCTCTGCAATTTTTGGAAGAGTTTGAGAAGGATGGGTGTTAGCTCCTCTCTAAATGTTTGCTAGAATTTGCCTGTGAAGCCATGTAGTCCTGGACTTTTGTTTGTTGGAAGATTTTAAATCGCAGTTTCAATTTCATTACTTGTGATCGGTCTGTTCATATTTTCTATTTCTTCCAGTTTCAGTCTTGGAAGGTTATACCTTTCTAAGAATCTGTCTGTTTCTTACAGGTGTCCATTTTATTGGCATAGAGTTGCTTGTAGTAGTAGTAAGATGCTTGTAGTAGTAAGATGCTTTGTATTTCTGCAGTGCCCATTGTAACTTATCCTTTTTCATTTCTAATTTTATTGATTTGAGTCCTTTCTCTCTTTTTCTTGATTAGTCTGGCTAAAGATTTATCAATTTTGTTTATATTCTCAAAGAACCAACTTTTAGTTTTATTGATCTTTGCTATTGTTTTCTTTGTTTCTCTTTCATTTATTTATGCTCTGATCTTTATGATTTCTTTCCTTCTGCTAACTTTGAGTTTTGCTTATTCTTCTTTCTCTAATTCCTTTAGGTGTAAGTTTAGATTGTTTATTTGAGATTTTTCTTGTTTCTTGAGGTAGGCTTGTATTGCTATAAACTTCCCTCTTAGAACTGCTTTTCCTGCATCCCATAGGTTTTGGATCATCGTGTTTTCATTTTCATTTGTCTCTCCATATTTTTTGATTTCCTCTTTGATTTCTTCAGTGATCTCTTGGTTATTTAGTGATGTATTGTTTAGCCTTCATGTATTTGTGGTTTTTACGGTTCTTTCCCGGTAAATGATTTTTTTTTTTTTTTGCGGTACGTGGGCCTCTCACTGTTGTGGCCTCTCCCCTTGTGGAGCACAGGCTCCAGAAGCGCAGGCTCAGCAGCCGTGACTCACGGGCCCAGCTGCTCCACAGCATGTGGGATCTTCCTGGACCGGGTCACAAACCCGTGTCCCGTGTATCGGCAGGCGGACTCTCAACAACTGCGCCACCAGGGAAGCCCCTTTTTTTTTTTTTTTAGGTACGTGAGCCTCTCACTGCCGTGGCCTCTCCCGTCGCGGAGCACAGTCCCTGGACGTGCAGGCTCAGCGGCCATGGCTCACGGGCCCAGCCACTCTGCGACATGTGCAACCCTCCCAGACTGGGGCACGAACCCGTGTCCCCTGCATTGGCAGGCGGACTCCCAACCACTTCACCACCAGGGAAGCCCCCTGTAAATGATTTATAATCTCATAGTGTTGTAGTCGGAAAAGATGCTTGATATTTGTTTTCTTAAATTTACCAAGGCTTGATTTGTGACCCAAGATGTGATCTATCCTCGAGAATGTTCTGTGTGCACTTGAGAAGAAAGTGTAGTCTGCTCTTTTCGGATGGAATGTCCTATAAATGTCAATTAAATCTATCTGGTCTATTGTGTCATTTAAAGCATGTGTTTCCTTATTAATTTTCTGTTGATGATCTGTCCATTGGTGTTAGTGAGGTGTTAAAGTCCCCCACTGTTATTGTGTTACTGTCAATTTCCTCTTTTGTAGCTGTTAGCAGTTGCCTTATGTATTGAGGTCCTCCTATGCTGGGTGCATATGTATGTATAATTGTTATATCTTCTTGGATTGATCCCTTGATCATTATGTAGTGTCCTTCTTTGTCTCTTGTAATAGTCTTTGTTTTAAAGTCTATATTGTCTGATATGAGAATTGCTACTCCAGCTTTCTTTTGATTTCCATTTGCATGGAATATCTTTTTCCATACCCCCACTTTCAGTCTGTATGTGTCCCTAGGTCTGAAATGGGTCTCTTGTAGACGGCATATATATGGGTCTTGTTTTTGTATCCATTCAGAGAGCCTGTGTCTTTTGGTTGGAGCATTTAATCTATTCACATTTAAGGTAATTACCGACATATATGTTCCTATTACCATTTTCTTAATTGTTTTGGGTTTGTTATTGTAGGTCTTTTCCTTCTCTTGTGTTTCCTGCCTAGAAAAGTTCCTTTAGCATTTGTTGTAGAGCTGGTTTTGTGGTCCTCAGTTCTCCTCGTTTTTGCTTGTCTGTAAAGCTTTTGATTTGCCCCTTGAAGCTGAATGAGATCCTTGCCTGGGAGAGTAGCCTTGGTTGTACGTTCTTCCCTTAACATAAGCTGTTAACCTTATGGGAGTCCCCTTTTATGTTATTTGTCATTTTTCCCTTGTTGCTTTTAATAATTTTTCTTTGTCTGTAATTTTTGTCAGTTTGATTACTGTGTGTCCTGGCGTGTTTCTCCTTGTGTTTATGCTGCCTGGGACTCTGTGCTTCCTGGACTTGGGTGGCTATTTCCTTTCACATGTTAGGGAAGTTTTCCACTATAATTTCTTCAACTATTTTCTCGGGTCCTTTCTCTGTCTCTTCTCCTTCTGGGACCCCTATAATGCGAATGTTGTTGCGTTTAATTTTGTCCCAGAGGTCTCTTATGCTGTCTTCATTTCATTCTTTTTTCTTTATTCTGTTCCACGGCAGTGATTTCCACCGTTCTGTCTTCCAAGTCTCTTATCCGTTCTTCTGTCTCAGTTATTCTGCTATTGATTCCTTCTAGTGTATTTTTCATTTCAGTTATTGTATTGTTCATCTCTGTTTGTTCTTTAATTCTTCTAGGTCTTTGTTAAACATTTCTTGCATCTTCTCGATCTTTGCCTCCATTCTTTTTCCGAGGTCCTGGATAATCTTCACTATCATTATTCTGAAGTCTTTTTCTGGAAGGTTGCCTATCTCCATTTCCTTTAGTTGTTTTTCTGGGGTTTTATCTTGTTCCTTCATCTGGTACATAGCCCTCTGCCTTTTCATCTTGTCTATCTTTCTGTGATTGTGGTTTCGTTCCACAGCCTGCAGGATTGTAGTTCTTTTTGCTTCTGCTGTCTGCCCTGTGGTTGAGAATTAATTTTAATCAGAAATGAAAGCTGAATGCTTTCCTGAGCCGAGTGTGTCTGTGTGTTTGTGAGGGGCAAGGGGGAATGGGTGGGTCACAATCCAATTCAACAGATACTTACAGAAAATCTATCTGTGTGTTCACATTCTTAACTCCCCCGTTTGGTTTTACATTATAATTTACACTTTCCCTGGTCCTGATTAAGTTATATGTTAAATTTCTCGTACAGAATCTCAATCCCTGTGGAAGAAGTTTGGGGGGTAAATACATAATCCGTACACGTGGGTGAGACATTGTAATAGGTGCTTCAGGAGGTATGAGGAAGATGCCATTCCAGTACTATTGGCACATTTCAATCTGGAGGAGGGAGACTGACACTTATTCTCGAGTAAATTAAAACAAATAAATAAGGCAGAGCAGATGTGTTATGTGATGTAAAACCATGTTTTTCTCATTATTCTCTTGGGGACCCACTGACTTCTGCAGATCATTTTCCCCCTTCACCTTGTGTACCAACCCTTCAGCCCACTGTTTATGCCAAACTTCTGGTTTCTTCCTCACACTGACCATGAAATGCCCTGCCTTATACTCACCCCCCCCACCCCCATCATAGCCATATCTTGGTATTTTAGGATTTTGGTCCTACAGTTTGCTTTTCAAACATCTCTACATCACAGTTCCTTGATCCCTCAATCACAGTGATTTTCTGTGCATTTCACTTAGGCAGTCAGTCCTCTCCTTACACTTAGTTCTTCCTTTGAAATCTTGAACTCTATTGTCACTATTTCCCAGCTTTGTCAAATTTTCATCACACCTTGCTGTCATTGAGATCTCCAGGCCCTTACCCCCTCCCACCCTGCTTCTAGTCTTCCGGTTACTTTAAAACCAGAATTTCTATCCTAATCCTGCATCCCATAGTCAGATTTCAGCTCGCATTCCTGGTGTGGATCAATGCTACAGGCCAGTTTCTTTGCTCCTGCTCATGGACTGGGGTGCACATCTGGAGAAAAAGTGCACATGCATAGCTGCATACATTAGGGAGACTGTTGGCTAGACTTTTTGGCTAGCCATTTGGCTAGACTTTTTCAATTACATTTATAAAACATCAGAACGTTTTATATATATATATATATATTATACTCACACACATATACTTATACACACACACACATATATTTATTTATTTACTTTTTGGCTGCACAGCGCAGCTTCCAGGGTCTTAGTTCCCTGACCAGGGATTGAACCCAGATCCCGGAGTGGGAGTGCCGAGTCCTAACCACTGGACCACCAGGGAATTCCCAGCACATCATATTTTTAACAAAGACAAAATAAAAATAACTTTTCTGCCTTTAACTCCTTCAGTTCTTTTTAAATTGATTTTAAAATAGATCTTCTGGGCTTCCCTGGTGGTGCAGTGGTTGAGAGTCCACCTGCTGATGCAGGGGACGTGGGTTCGTGCCCCGGTCCGGGAGGATCCCTCGTGCCGCGGAGCGGCTGGGCCCGTGAGCCATGGCCGCTTGGCCTGCGCTTCCGGAGCCTGTGCTCCACAGCGAGAGAGGCCACAACAGTGAGAGGCCCGCGTACCGCCAAAAAAATAATAATAATAAAATAAAATAGACCTTCTATTTGAAGTATGACATTCATACATAGAATAGCATGCAGTTTAAAACATTATTTACCAGTTTACAGGTTAGAACATTATTACAAAGCAGACCCATCTATACAGTTATCACCCAGATCAAGGTATATTACATAACCTGCAACTCAGAAGTCCCCTCATGCCCCCTGCAGTCACTTCCTTCACTGTCTTCTGATTTCTAACAGCATAGATTAGTGTTGGCACTTTATATAAATGTTATATAAGTTTTTCTTATAAGTTTTTCTCCCTAAGCTTCCTATCATGCTTGTACAATTATTCCCATTGTGTAGCTCTAGTTTATTCATTTGCTTTGCTGTATGTTATCGCATTGTGTGACTGTACCACAGTTGACTTACCCATTCTACTGTTGAATGAAATTTTTTCCCTCCAGTTTTCTGCTGTTGTGAAAAATGCGGCTGTGACATCCTCAGGCATTTGTTTTAGTGCACACGTACATACAGTTTTCTAACTATGACTGGCTTTCTGGGGTCTTATAGATCATACATCTGTGTAGCTTTAGTTGATGCTGCCAAACATTTTCAAAAGTTAATTGTAGGACTTCGCTGGTGGCGCAGTGGTTAAGAATACGCCCGCCAGTGCAGGGAACACGGGTTTGAGCCCTGGTCTGGGAAGATCCCACATGCCACGGAGCAACTAAGCCTGTGCGCCGCAACTACTGCGCCCACGCGCCTAGAGTGCGCATGCCGCAACGAAGAGTAGCCCCCACTTGCCACAACTAGAGAAAGCCTGGGCGCAGCAACGACGACCCAACACAGCCAAAAAAATAAACAAAAAATAAACAAACAAAAAAGCAAAACAGAAAAAAACAAAACAAACAAAAAAGGAAATAGACACACACACACACACACACACACACACACACACACGAGAGTTAATTGTACCAGTTGACACTCCCATCAATAGAGATGAGAGTTGGTCCACATGCTCAACATAGCCTTTTCTCGTTTTGTCTGCTCTGGTGGGTGTGTAGTGCCACATCATTGTAGTTTTCTTTTTCAAACATTTTTATTATGGAAAATCTCAAGTAAATATAAAACTAGAAAAAAAAAGGGATGATAAACCATATATCTTTGCTCAGCTTCATCAGCTGTTAGCTCATCTCTGTTGGACTCGTCGTGCTATTCGTGGTCCTTCGATTTTTCTCCCATTCCTCTTCACATAGTTCAGACTCGAACCAGTCTCCAAAAACCCCCCTATCCACATTTTTTTCTGCCTCTTTTATTCTAAGTAAATACTCTGTGCCTCCTTTGTTACAGAGGAAATGTCCTTCCCTCGAATCTTATTTAAAGTTGTCTTATCCCGTTTTCTAGGTCTCGTTGTCTCCTGGGGTCTTGATCCTTTACTCTCTGAGTGTTCTGTTCTATGTATTTTAACCTCCCATTCTATTTGCTCTTTCCTCTTGAGTTATAAACATGCTCTACATTTCTCATTTCGAAACAGCCTTTCCTTGACCACACAGCACACTGCTATCTCCTACCCTTGGGAGCCATGTTCCTCAAAAGAGCAGTCATTTTCTGTCTCTGCTCACATATTTCCACCTCTGTAGTTAGAAATATCCCATTGCACCCTCCCCAGGCCCCGAGCCGTCAATAAATCAGATTTGGCCTAGGTCACCAATGAGGTTCTGATTGCCAAAGCTAGTAGATACATGTCAGTGTCCTTTATTTACATAACAGATTTTGAGTTCTTCCTATATGAAAGGCTCTGCTTAGTGTGAGGGATAAAAGATTAAATGACACCTTCCCAACACGCTCCACGAATTTATTTCCTAGTAGGAATGATAGGCTTGGAAGATGACAGTTAGTTGTCATACTGGATACTGTCTATTTTACTTATTTATTTTTGGTTGAAGTAGAAAAGAATAGCTTTATTGCTTTGCCAGGCAAAAGGGGCCACAGCGGACTAATGCCCTCAAAACTATGTATCACCACCTGGAGGAGGTAATGAGTTTTATAGTAACGGTTCAAAGAGGAGGGCATGGTCAGCTCATGGACATTCTTCTGATTGGTTGGTAGTGAGGTAATTGGGAGTCAGCATCATCGACCCGGTTCTAACTGGTCTGCTTGTATGCAGCACACAGTTAACTTCTTCTACCTGGTAGGGGTTTCAGTATCTGGTCTCAGGACTTAATGAACCTCAGGTTCTTGATGTCTCATTGCAGAAAGAATTCAGTGAGAGACAAAGTGACAGGTAAGAAGTGGATTTATTTAGAGAGAAGCATACTCCATAGACAGAGTGTGGGCCATCTCAGAAGGCCAGAGGGTCCTGGATACTGCGTATTGAAAGGATGATACCAAGTTGTGCTGGAACTGTTCTAAGAGCTTTACATGCATTATTTTATTTAAACCCTATAAAGAAGTAAGCATTGTTACTACTAATTCCCATTTTACAGAAAAAAAGTTAAGACTTTATTTATTTTTGGCTGTGTTGGGTCTTCGTTGCTTCGTGTGGGCTTTCTCTAGTTGTGAGCAGTGGCTACCCTTCGTTGCAGTGCGCGGGCTTCTCATTGCCGTGGCTTCTCATTGTGGAGCATGGGCTCTAGGAGCACGGGCTTCAGTAGTTGTGGCTCGCAGGCTCTAAGAGCGCAGGCTCGGTAGTTGTGGCACACGGGTTTAGTTGCTCCGTGGCATGTGGGATCTTCCCAGACCAGGGCTCAAACCCGTGTCTCCCGCATTGGCAGGCGGATTCTCAACCGCTGCGCCACCAGGGAAGCCCCGATGTTAATACTTTAAAAGGCTAGAAACTTGCCCTGGCTAAGCATTTGGTAAGCTCAGTTTGAATTTGAATGCAGATCCGACTTCAGAGCCGATACTATTTGTGGGCAGAACTGCTTGCATAATTCAGTCTGCTCATATGTCAGAAATGTCTGCACTTGCTGTGAGGTGAACTCAGAGAACTGTCGCTACTGCCTTTGAGTTGTGCAAGGAGGGGAGGGGATGGATGTTGAGGGAAGGCTTCTTGTTGGTTGCTTGATTGATGGGCATATTTAGATCTGAAACATAATTTACTAACACTGTTTATTTATGTTTGAGCCCTAGAGAGACAACATGTCCAAAGTGATAGAGCTTTTTTGTGACAAACTTGACAACAGATCCTGGTCTGGTATTTATTTCTCTGTTTAAAAAAAAGGGTCCACCCAAACTCCTGAACCATGTGCTACCTAAACTGCTGTCTTCTTGGAAGTCTAGTATAGGAGAGGAATAGTGTAAATCCTGAACCCTCCTTCCACCAAGGTGATTGCAATGGGGTCTAATAACTTACTCACTGTGTTACTTTGTAGTGACTTTTAAAAGGAAATGTCTTATGTCCGGGGGTGTTGACTGGTGGACTTCTTGCAGGACGAGTGTGGCTTGGGAGCCAATCTGCCTAGCTTTGTATCTTGCTCCCATAGTAGCTTAGATACCTCTCAGTGTCTCTGTTTCTTCACTGTAAAATCGGGATGATATTAGTACCTCTCTCAGAGTGGTTATGAGGCTTGAAAGAGTTAATATGTGTAAAATATTTTGAAACGTGCCTGACACATAATAGGTACTCAGTCACTGTTAGTTACTATTTATGGTTAAGATGATGGTTTCCTCATTTCCGTCTCAGTTTATTTCCTGGGCACTTGCTTTTTGATTTCTCATTCGGGGTGGCGAGCTGAAAATTGATATTTAAAAAAACAGCATAGAAAAAACCAGCATTAAATAAGTATACTTAATGTCATTTCTCATTGTTATTATCTGACTGTAAGTATTATTTTCTTAGCTCTAAGTACATATTAACATCCTGTATTGAGTAACACATGGGAATTAAACAAAAACTCCTAGACAGCAAAGAGCGTAATTTCTGTCTACCTTCTGGTATCTTCTTTTCTTCCCCAGCAATATTTAAAGGCCTAGTTGGGGTAGTTAACTAGTGTTAACATACTTAAAGTGTTTTTCTTTTTCCTTTCTAGAAAGAAACACTATTTAGGTGAATTTTTTTTTTTTTTTTTTTTGCGGTACGCGGGCCTCTCACTGTTGTGGCCTCTCCCGTTGCGGAGCACAGGCTCCAGACGCACAGGCTCAGCAGCCATGGCTCACGGGCCCAGCTGCTTCGTAGCATGTGGGATATTCCCGGACCTGGGCACAAACCCGAGGCGGACTCTCAACCACTGCGCCACCAGGGAAGCCCTATTTAGGTGAATTTTAAACATTGCTAATCCCAAAACAACTCCCTGGTGAGAAGGAAATTGGCAGATTGGCATTAGGATCAAGGAAATGGTCTAAATAGCTTGGCAGTTGCATTTTTGCAACATTTAAAACAGGGTTTAAAGTATCCCAGTTACTTACTTGCTAACCCAGACATCTGATGTGTAGTATTTGTTACCAAACACACACAAAATTATACTTGTCATGATCAGTCCCTTAAACATACCACTTCCTGATTTTCCCAGTTTATTTTTTAACATTGTTCTCATGAATTATTATTGAATGTTACTGTATTTTTATGTAAGTTTCCTGAATTCTGAATTAAGCAGCACAATTGAACATCTTCTCTATTTAAAACAGTAACCTCTGACATACTTTGACATTTCTCACAAAAGTCAATATCAAATACGTTCTTTGTAATAATTGACATGAAGGCCATCATAACATACCCCTTTTCAAGAAACCAAAGAAATATGCAAGACTTCTGGAATGTGAAGTTAAATTATTCTTATTTTTATTCCTAGCTTTTCTTTTTTGTTAATATCTTTGGGATGACTCCAGATTTTCTTTCTTTCTTTCTTTCTTTTTTTTAATTTTTGGCTGTGTTGGGGCTACTTTTCATTGCGGTTCATGAGCTTCTCATTGTGGTGGCTTCTCTTGTTGCGGAGCACGGGCTCTAGACACGCGGGCTTCAGTAGTTGTGGTGTGTGGGCTCAGTACATGTGGTGCACAGGCTTAGCTGCTCTGCGGCGTGTGGAATCTTCCCGGATCAGGGATCGAACCCATGTCCCCTGAATTGGCAGACGGATTCTTAACCACTGCACCACCAGGGAAGTCCAACTCCACATTTTCTGAGAAACCACACATTGTTGTGTAACATTTTTCTCATTTTGCTTCATGCTGTTCTAGAGACAGATAGACAAGCAACTTTTCTTCATTCCTAGTTGTGATTTTAGAATATTCATGAATAAAAGTTTTTCTTAATGTCATATTTCTTTCATGTTAATATAACTATACTTAGGGATTTCCCTGATGGTCCAGTGGCTAAGACTCCATGCTCCCAATGCATGGGACCTGGGTTCGGATCCGTGGTCAGGGAACTAGATCCCATGTGCTGCAACTAAGAGTTTGCATGCTGCAACTAAGACCTGGTGCAGCCAAATAAATAAATAGGTAAATATTTTAAAAAATGAGTGACTGATCAGGTAGGCTGCTTTAATATATATATATTTAACTAAACATAAAGTTGCGTACACATTAATTTCTTACCACATTTGCTAACATTTCTTGTAATGTGAATATTAAAGTAATAAGCATCTGTCTTTGCTCCTGTTAGCATACGACCAGGCTTGTTCAGCTCCCTCTGAGCTCCATGTATCTCCAGTGACTTCACTGTTCCTTTCCTTTACTCCCCTGGATGCACAGTCTTCCCGTGGCTCTCCTTCCCATACTTTTCCCCGAAAGGTTTCATGGTCCTCTCTCCCATCACCACTCCTCTTTCACATAGCTCCTTCACCTTCCCTCTGCTCTGAGCTCCCGCCCTCCACTGGAACTGAGCAGTTTCATCCAAGGCAGGTCTGGGGTCTTGTTGAATTAAGGCTTGGAACATGCCCTCCAGAGATGAAACCCTGGCCCTCTGTTAAGCAAGTGAAAGTATGTGCTTAAGGATAGGGACATGTGAACAACTACCTTCAGTAGAGGTGCGGGTTGTGTAATTGAGACTAGGAAGCAATTAACACTGCCTGTGGGGATCTGGGAAAACTTCAGAGGAGGTCACAGGTGAGAGGTACTTTGAATGGCTACAGGTGCTTTCAGTGGGAGAAACTGGGCCTTTCAGACGAGGGAAACGTGCACAAACACAGGTGCTCCGCAAGTGTGCGCTTAACTCATCTTTTTCCCCTTGGTGCTTCCTCTGATTTCTTTGCTTTCCTTCTGTGATTGGCTACAGACCAGGATACTTTCATTGTTGTGGTTCCATCTTTAATAGAGAAAAGCCTTAACGTATTTTCACCTACTTTTAGCCACATTACATCTTGTTAATTTTTCCCCACTATTTTGAAATGAAACATCTTTCATTTCTGGTAGATCCTCAGTTTCCCTTCTCTTACACAAAGGTACTACTTGTGCCTGTGAGTTTTCCTTTTCCTTTTTTTTTTTTTTTTTAAGCTGAGCACCAGAAATTTTGCTAGGCAATCAATGATAATCAAGAAGATTTGGCTTCTAAATCAAATGCGAAATATTCACTGTGGGTACAGGGTAGGAAGGACACACAGTGAAGAAGCAACCTCAGTAAAACAGGGTAAGTACTTGTGATGGAGGCCTTATCAGCTGGCTGAGGAGTCCATTGGATTCAGTCCGTATTTGGGCACAAAGAAAGAATGCTTTCTGGGGAAGTGCCTGAGCCGAGACCAAAGTAATAGAAGTGAGTCCAAAAGGTGGGATGGAGCAAGGGAGGCAGTGTTATAAAGCGTGTGGGTGCTCAGTGCTGAGGCCCGGGGGGAGAGTGTGGGTGCTGAGCAGCCAGAGGTGGGGAGGCGCCAGCTCACCAAGGGCCTTGAGGAGGATAAAGGTGTCTGAACCAGGGAGGGGCTGCCAGGGGTGTTCAGACATGGCAGTGGTATAGTTTCAGAAACAGCTGTTCAGAGCACATAGGTGAAGCATGGAGGTGATCAGAATGAGGTAGAGTGGGTGCAGGGAAGACAGCAGGCTCAGCCTGTGGGAGAGATGGTAGTGGCCTGGATATAGAGAAAAATGGTTGCATCTGGGATATTTTAATTTGACACCAATTCTGCTGTCTGTGGGGGGGGGGCCCTCTCCCCACATCCACCAAGGAATACTTTGACACCAGCTGGGTGTTCTGACATCATCCACCCGGAGGTAGCGTCAGACCCACAGGTTCATAAGGGCTCGGTCCTGCGAGCTTGCCACCCCCCCTCACGCGCACACACACTTCAGACGCCAGTTGCGCGTTCAGGTTGTCAGCTATGCTTCTGACCAGCCCGCTATAGATCTGGGGTTCCCACCACCCTCTCCTTAGCTCAATTTACTAGAGCGGCTCACAGAACTCAGAGAAATTTTTACTTACTAGATCATCAGTTTATTATAAAAAGGATATACAGCCAAATGGAAGATGCCTAGGGCAGGGTATGGGGAGAGTCTTGGTGCTTCCCTGCTCTCTGAGCATCTCCATGTGTTTAACAACCCCGTTCTATCCTAATACTGTCCTCTTGGGTTTTTATAGTCTTCATTACAGAGGCATGATGGATCAAATCATTGGCTGCTGGTGAATGAACTTAATCTCCAGCCCCTCCCCCCTCCCCCCCAGGGTTGGGGGTGGGATTGGTAGTTCTAATCCTCTCATCACATGATCACCTCCCCTGGCAACGAGCCCATCCTTACGTTCCTTAGGCATTCTCTAAAAGTCCCGTTATCATAACAAAAGACACCTTGATCGCTCCTAGGAGCTCTGTGCCAGGCACTGGGACACAGACCAAATATATATGTATTATAAATCAGAACATCAAAGTTACATTAAGGAGGTACCAATTCTTATCGAATTAGGGCTCCGCCCTTCGACCGAATGTAACATAATCACCTCCTGTCCCCAACACAGTCACATGGGGGATTCGTTAAGGCTTCCCAAAGAACTATGATGGGACACGATTCAGTCGCTGGCACACTCCCCCCAGAGTATTATTATACTTGTATATTTATTATTAAACGTGTATGTTAAAGGTCATATTCTTTTTGAAAGATCTAATTTGATTAGATAACTACCTTTGCTGTCAGGTAAGTGGAATTAAACCTGGTGGTGGCAGTGTTTAGTCGAACTTCCATTAATATAAGTGGGAGTCGATTTACTACCTGAAAGCCATATTTTAGTCAGGTCCTTTGGCTGGAGCGGGCTCGTTCTGGCCTAGTGTGTTTGCTCTAGTTCTTTGTCTCAGGTAGGAGGGCTTGGATTTCTTACCCTAATTCTGCTGCCTGTTATTAGGCATCTAGGTTGTTTTCGGATGCTGCCTTTTGTTGGACATTGGGGTTGTTTTCAGATACATGCTTGCACGTATTAGGTCTTGTGAGTTCAGCCTCAATTCCTCAAAGTGGGTTTGCGTGTTTGTATTTCACAGGCCTCCTGTAGTGTTGGTCCAGTAAGTTGGACTCGCCCTCCATGGGTGCTGCAATATTTCCAACACTTTTGCCTAGCTTGGCTCTTTCTGTTTCCATTGTCTTATACAAAGGTACCTGGGCCTGTGAGTTTGCTTTCCTGTGCTGTCCCCAGTGTATCGTGACCTGCTTACCTTGGGCATCCAGAATTTCTTGAATGCCATTTGATTCTGTTGTAATGAAGCATTTCATTGATTGCTTAGATCTCTAGACAGCTTATGTAGGAGCCCCTCTCTCCACCCAGGTGAAAACACCTCACTCGTCACTGCTTGAAAGATCCCTGTGCATATGCCATCTTTGGTCAGACTCCACATTTAGTGTCTTGCTTGTATAGATAAATATGTGGAAAACATGTTTCAGATCCTTCCTTTTGTCTCATTTTCCTCAGTGATAGAATAGCAGAAAACCATCCTTTGTTCAGCAAGTTTTGTTGAAAGCTAAATGGTGATTTTTTTAACCTAAGATTTATAATATAGTTAATTTATGTGTTTTTCTTCATAGCTTTTGTGTTCTCTGTTTGTGTTCTCTAGTTTTCTTTAAGACTTTCTTCAGTCAAAACATTATCGAAAATTCTCACACATTTACTTCATTTTTTTTTAATCACTGTAAGTTTCATGAGCACGTTCCAACTTCCTATGATTTTAAGATTGACAGAAGGAAAAGATAGCTGAAGACATCCAGGTTAACATGTACCTTAAACTTGAAAAGAAATGAAAGAAATAGGCGGGTTTTCAGTTGCAAACGTTGCCTGTCTTCTAGAGGAGTACTGCCTGCCATGCTCTCCAGTTCTGCTCCTTTCTGATGGTGGAAACAGATCGAAGTCCTTGGCAGAAGATGACAACATCAAGCTGAAAAATACTCTGATGAATTCATGTCATTTTGATGCTCAGATAGAAGTCAGACTGGGCAGAAGAGAGGTTTCCACAGACTCAAAGTGATTTGGAATTTGGAGATTAGAAAAAGCAAGCAGAAAACTGGGAGATGTTATTTCAGTCACTGCCAAAAAGGGACATGATTCAGTCTGTTTATTTACATAATCCAGTGCTGAGCACTTATTAACAGGACCCTCCAAGTACTTGATCATGTGCTGCGTATTTCATCACATTCCGAATATGTTTTGAATAAAATTATAAGAAGATTTGTTATTTGACTTAGTTTTGAGACCATGTTTGAACTTACAAGTAGTTTGCAAGTTAAATTATCACTCAATTTGCTGCATAAATAGAATTGGGCAGTGTTAAGAATATCCAGAGACACTGCCTGAGACCAATTGTCTGCCTTTTGTCTTCTACAATTTGTGACTGATGCATACATCAGTGCTTGAAAAACTATGCCCTCGTGCAGAGAGGCCCCTTCAGTGTTGCTAGGAAACCCAATAACTGTTTTCTACCATCTTGAGATTTTAATTCATTTCTAGTGCAACACAATGAAGAGCAGTTGAATGTTTTAAACATTTTTTTGGAAAAAGAAATGCTGAAAGCCATTTAAGAGTCTGTTTAAAATTTCTTTTAGCAGTATACATATTAAGGAAATCTCATTATAAAGCTCACCTTTCTTAAAATCTCAGTTGTGAAAAATAACTAACAGTTTGATATCTATCCAGATCATTTTTATACACATGTAACTGTTTTCTAAGATACTCTTTAAAAGAAAAGTAATTTTTATGTATCAAAGAAGAAAGAATGGATGATACTATCATGAAAACGAAGTTACATTTCATTCTAATGAACTGTAGTATAAGTATGGAGAACATGAATTAGGAGAATTTAAACTTTTACTTATTTAGATATCTAATTGATGCCTCTAAACTTTTCATTTGATTTTTTTATAAAATAAAAGCTCTAGAAGCACAGAGTAACCAGGAAGTTTTAATTGTTTTTTTTTATAGCAAATTTTCATTCTTTTTTTTTTTTTTAAATAAATTTATTTATTCATTTATTTATTTTTGGCTGTGTTGGGTCTTCGTTTCTGTGCGAGGGCTTTCTCTAGTTGTGGCAAGCGGGGGCCACTCTTCATCGCGGTGCGCGGGCCTCTCACTGTCGCGGCCTCTCTTGCTGCGGAGCACAGGCTCCAGACGCGCAGAGCTCAGTATTTGTAGCTCACGGGCCCAGCTGCTCCGTGGCACGTGGGATCTTCCCAGACCAGGGCTTGAACCCGTGTCCCCTGCCTTGGCAGGCAGACTCTCAACCACTGCGCCACCAGGGAAGCCCTCATTCTTACTTATATATTTTTGCCTCCGTATTTTTGAGCTCCATGATTTGTTTGAAATGGAATTCTCATCCTGGACTGTACTTAGATTGTTCTTATCTTACATCATACATATGGTATTCATACCCAGACAAATGCAGACAATTGTAGGAGCTGTAGACAGGAGATCTTCAAGTATTAGGACCTTCTGGCAGATTAATGCTATTTTTCAACATCTCTAAAATTCATCAAACTTATAATCCAGTAACCAGTTATTTTCTACTAATGTGCAAGGAACGCAACAGAGGATAAAGGTACCCACAATTTCTGCTGACCCTGATGGAGCTAATGGTGAATCAGGGCATGCATTTAAAAAATTCACTTAAAATTACAAGGTAGTATGGGAAGATAAGCTCATCGATATCTAGAAGATGGGACAAAAACCATGGAGCCTGAGTTTATAAAAGGAAAAAGAAAAAGAAAGAAGATAGTATTCGCTGAGTGCCAAATGGGTGATAATGGATAGCAGAAAGTAAAGTACTGTGAGCATTACTAGGAAGACAGAGGAAAAATCATTGTAGGCTGGAGAGGTAGCGGAGTGCCTGAGTGAATGAGGTGGGAATGGAATTGAGTTTATTAGAAATGATAGAAAGTATTTATTCAGAGGATTGAATATTAATCAGGAGAAATAGTTGTGATTATACAGATACCTATCAAATCATACCATCTAAAATAGAAATGTGCACGTGAAATGGAGAATGGAGTAGTGTGGACTTCTGGGGGGATGGTAAGTGGTCCATTTGGGCTGAATCAGTGGTTTTGGATGGCATATCAATCTTTGGTGTTTAACAAACCAACCCAAACTTTAGAGGCTTTAAAAGAACAATCGTGTATTAGTTCATGATCCTGTCTAGGGTCACTCCTGGAGCTGCAGGCAGCTGGTGTGGACTGGGCTGGTGTTTTAGGATGGCTGCAGGTTGGGTACTTACAGCTGTTGGTCTGACACCTCGGTTCTCTCTATGTGGAGCAGCAACGCCTCTTGAAGCCTAGCCTTGGGACTGGCTCAGCAGTACTCAGGCTACTTTCTATTGGCCAAAACAAGGCCACCTCTGATTGAGGGGAGGGCCTGCAGAGAGTCTGTGTCCAATTTTAATTTGCTGTTTGATGAGTGCACTTAAATGTGATAAAAGCCTAGGATGGTGCCTGAATATAAATGGTCTTGAATGTAACCTGACTTTTCTTTCCTTCTCAATCTATTGGCTACAACCTTACTAACATTTCATTACAACTGATAGTCCGTGTGTATTAAGCCTCTTCTACGAGCTAATGGAAAGCTTCATGTGATGGATAATAATATAATTCTTCATTTTGGTTTGTTCTGTTGGAATGCGTCATTTGAAAACCAGCAACAAAAACATCATTATGGAGAATTAGGACTTGGATTTACTTTTAATTCTGCTCCGTGTTTATTTTTATGGTGTGAGCAGGGGTATGGGAAGTGGGGGAGAGAGGAAAGCCCCATGTATCATAATCTTTGTGCTTGGGGCCTCTTCCAGGTCATCATCCAGCCCGGAAAGTCAGGCCCACGTTGTAGAGCTGCTGAACGGAAACCAGTGTATTCATTTGAAACTTCAGATCTGCATACGTTACACATTTGACTTTACCTATAAGAAAATGTTAGGTTATCACAAGAATAACATACAGTGACAGACTAGTGTGGTTCAAACTTTTATAGTGTAAATAGTAAAAAAAAGAAAAAAAAAGTTTTGTGTGATAGTTCATTTACAGACTAAATTTGCATTTTATATTAAGTTGTTGGTTGCTCAAACTGTAATCTTTATTGTAAGACATAAGTAGTGAACAGATCTATGTGTGAATGAAACTTGGTATTTTTTCCCTTATTGGTAAGAAATAGCATCATTTTGCTTGTAGTTAATTTCCATCTATTTTGCATGTAAAAGATACTGATTTTGTTACAGTAAGTCATTAGCCACAAGGAGGAGACTTTTTTTTCAATTCTTACGGGGTTACAGTGGGTTTTAGCCATCTCTCACAAACTCAGTTGGAAGAAACTATGTTGGAATTTTTGTTTGGGGCTCAGGACATCTATTTTTGCTTTTACAGAGTTTTCAAATATTGCCATCCAACATTAGTGTGATCTAAGTGGAAGTTTTATAGAATACAAATTTGAGGATAGGTTATGGAATTTTATGATGTCTTTTAAAAAATGATATAATAAATATGTCTGACTTTTTCAGAAGGGAAATAAGAAGGGACAAACAGTAAGAAATGTCTTAAAGATAATATTGAGGTCAATTATTTGGTACATTTAAAAATATATAAATTGACAGTTTCTTCTCTTTTTGAATTGTCATCAAAATTTATTACTTAGAAATATTTTTAAGCATTCGATAAAAGTTACTGAATCAAATTTAATAAAAATTTGGAATTACAGAAGCTTGGCAAGAAATGTGTCAAAATTCATCAGCATGTGCCCCAGTGATGGGAGTTCCAGGTGTGTCGCTGGCACCATGGAAGCGTGAATTAATATGACCTTGAATTAGTATGACATAATTGCCCTTTCAGAGACTCTAGCCAGGTTCAGTTTTAAACATCTGCTTGGATAATAGAAATCCTTTACTAGGTTCTTATGATTCATATGAGAATGCTGGTATTCCATATAATGTTGGGAACTTCCCAGTGTTCTGAAAGGAAATTGTATTGAATAAGATGGATATTAATATTTGTCATTCTATTTCTACAGAAGCACAGACTTAAAAACTGGGGACCGCTGAGTTGGAATTTCATTACTGTGGTCCCAAATAAAATCCTGTTTCACCCACATCCTGTGCTCCCTCTGAAGAGCTGAGGTGTGCTGAGTGTGCTGCCAGCCTGAGAGCAGATGCTCAGTCGATATACATGTTTCATATTCTAGATTTCACCAGAAGTTTGAGTATCACTACTCCTGAACAGATGATTGAAAAGGCCAAAGGGGAAACTGCCTATTTGCCATGCAAATTTACCCTCGGTCCAGAAGACCAGGGACCTCTGGACATCGAGTGGCTGCTATCACCAGCGGATAATCAGAAGGTGGATCAAGTGGTATGTGTTGCTTACTTGGCAGATGCTGGGGAACTGGTCTTCGGTGTCTGTCACTGTGCTGATAACGTGTGGGGGGACCTGGGGAGCTATGAAGAAAGTCATAGCTTATGGTGTAGGTGAGGAAGGCACATGCTGTGGAAATTGAGGACACTTATGTAATGGAGTGAAGTGAATAAGTGACCTCCGATTTCAAGAGGAAGAAAAGGTCACCAGACTTCTTAGAGAAGGCTGCAAGGAAGGAGAGGAACTTGAGAACGTTCTGAAAATCTGGACTTGGAAGTATATGTGAGCCAGGGAGCAGGGGAGGCGTATATGGAGCGGGTATGACGGTGCAGCAGGAATGTGCATAACGTGTTAGGGGATGCCTGGTAAACTAGGCTTTGTGAAAGGTTAGGTAGAATTGAATTTTTACATTTCACACAAGGATTCCACTACCAGTATAAGGGTCAAGTCTAACAGTGTAATGAAGGTACGTATTATTACAGTCTGCTTTCCATATTTTTGCAAGTTAAATATCCTATACATTGAATTCCTTAAAAATCAAAACAGCAGTTGGCCCTTCATATCTGTGGGTTCCCCATCTGTGGATTCAACCATTCATGGATTGAAAATATTCGGGAAAAAAAAATCCAGAAAGTTCCAGAAAGCAAAACTTGAATTTCCCACATGTCAGCAACAATTTACATAGCATTTACATTGTATTAGGTATTGTAGGTAATCTAGAGATGAGTTAAAGTATATGGGAGGGTGCATATACTTTAAATCATCTCATAAGTACGCTATCTTGTATGAGGGGCCTGAGCATCTGCGGATTTTGGCATCTGAGGAGGGGAGGGGGAAGGAGGTCCTGGACCACCCCCATCCCCACCGGGGGTACGGAGGAATGTCTGTATTATTATTTTTTTATTTTAATTTTTTTTATAATTAAGATCTAGTTTCTTTTTCTTTAATTTATTCATTTTAATTTATTTTTGGCTGTATTGGGTCTTTGTTGCTGCGCGCGGGCTTTCTCTAGTTGCAGCGAGCGGGGGCTACTCTTCGTTGTGGCGTGCGGGCTTCTCATTGCGGTGGCTTCTCTTGTTGTGGAGCACGGGCTCCAGGCACGCGGGCTTCAGTAGTTGTGGCTCGCGGGCTCTAGAGCTCAGGCTTAGCAGTTGTGGTGCGCGGGCTTAGTTGCTCCGCGGCATGTGGGATCTTCCCGGACCAGGGCTCGAACCCGTGTCCCCTGCTTTGGCAGGCGGATTCTTAACCACTGTGCCACCAGGGAAGCCCCGGGATGACTGTATTATTATAGAATTTTTTCTAATTACAAATTAATAAGAGCCTAATGTAGAAAACTTGAAAAGCCAAAAGTAGCACAAAGGAGAAAAATTGCCCTATAACCTTGTTATTAAACCAGGTTCCTTTGCCTGACTTGCAGCAAGACAAATGCTGAAAGACAAGAGCTGAGATGCCAGAGTTTGCAGCTGAGAAAGAGTTACTCACAAGGCAGCCAAGTGAGGAGACAACAAATCTCAGATCTGCCTCCCTGAAGGCAAGGGGCTTGACATATTTATGAGATAAAGAAGCAGGGTGGTCTTAGGCATGGGGAAAGGTGTTTGGAGTTAGGAAAAGGTGAGGTCATCAGTGTTCTGAGCAGATATATCTTAGTTACATGCTTTTTCTTGAGATTCATGTTCAGAAATGGAGACACTTAGCATGATTGAGGGTGGAGTTTTCAGCCCTCTGACGTCAAAAGGCCATTCAATGGACACCTGCCCAGACTCATTTTTAGGGTCGGTGGTCCCAACCAACCTTAGCTGGCTTGAACTGGACAGAAGCCAACTCCCAGTTCCTGGAAAACAACTTAAGCCCCCCCATCACTGTGTGACCCATACATCAGCATTGTCTATAAAGGTGGTTAAGGAGTTAAAAAATAATTAAGGCGAGCTGGGTCAGAGAAGGTAGGGTACAAGTGGAGGGGTTTTGAACAAGCCATGCTTTTACTTGCTGTTCTCTAAGACAAGCTCAAGAATTCCTGTTAGTCACCAGTTTCTGTTAACCCTTTGGGGGCACGATTTCAACCTCATCTCCAAATACACATATCACGCTTTGCCTTTTAATGGTACCAGAATATTCCACTAATTTAGAGTGCCTCATATTAGCTTTGCCTGATATATTTAATTTTAAAAAATCAGTGTTAATAAATTGTATTAAACCAGGGAGAGAAAAAGAAGTTCGAGTATTTGGAGGAATATTATATATAATATATTTGGAAGGGAAGTTTTTACTTATGGTCCATATTAAAGAAGGGATTATCCAGCCGTTTAATGGCTGAATCGGTGCAGTTAGGTAATTAACTATTTTTGGCAAATACAAGCAGTCTGTCCATGATGTATTTGTGAAGAAAAAACTTAAGGTGCTTTCCCAAGTTGTAAATGTCTAGGGCCACCCCCTCCAAGGATATATCTCTGCCCTGATTCTGGTACTAGAACTTCCTTCTCTCCCCCTAAGCAAAATAAGTTGAGCCTGACTCATCCTGTATACTCAGCCCAGATACCCTGTCCCCTCTCATCTTGCTCTTCATCCCCTCTCTCTTTTTTTTTTTTTTTTGCGGTACGTGGGCCTCTCACCGTTGTGGCCTCTCCTGTTGCGGAGCACAGGCTCCGGACGCGCAGGCTCAGCGGCCATGGCTCACGGGCCCAGCCGCTCCGCGGCATGTGGGATCTTCCCGGACCGGGGCACAAACCCGTGTCCCCTGCATCGGCAGGCGGACTCTCAACCACTGCGCCACCAGGGGAGCCCCATCCCCTCTCCGCTTTCCATGGCAGTGCCAGCACCCTGAGTGCAGGCTTCTACCTGAGGTCCTACACACCCCGGACTCCCTCGCCAGTGCAGTGCCCATCCCCCTTTAGAGTCCAGGACTCTGGTTCCGTGGTTAAGATGCATGAATGGAGAGCACAGGTCATAAATGCTTCTGGCTTAAGACTCACGGGTGAAGCCCTGTGACCAGGTACGTCTCAAGACCAAGAAGTCCAGCGTGCCCTATAGCCATGCGTTTCTGTTCATGTAAGGAGACAAGGACCTCTGTGCTGAGTGGGAGGCCCAACCTTGCTGCCTGCAGGACTTGTGAGACACGTGTGAAACTAGGAACTGGGTTCAAGTGTCCATTTCTGGGCAATTCTGGCAAATTTGGCAAAGCCTAGCCTCTAACCTAAAACACAGTAAAGGAAGACCAAAAGGAAGAAGGGCCTAGGGAGAGATTGATGCAGAAGAGGATGCCTACATAGAATCTCAGCTACATTATAATGCTCGCCAAATCCTTATTTTAATATTTTTAAGCTAGCAGGCAGTGCGGTGGGGGACTGGGCTGGAGGAATTTCCATCATTCCCTGTGTGATCTCTTTAGTCAGCAAACAGTTACCATGTACTGTGCACTTACTGTGTGCTGGGCAGAGTTTTATATACTTTAATTATATATACTTATTTTTAAGCCTTAAAACAGCATCCCGGAATGAGGATCATTTCCTGTGAGGAGGAGGAAAGTGAGGCCCAGGGATTTGAAGGAACATGCCCAGGGTCACGGCGCTGGCAACAGACACAGCTGGGGGTCTGAACCCCAGTCTCTCTGACCCTGCCCTGCCCGCCACCTCCAGCCCGCACTTGATTATCCTCTGCACTAATGTGTACTACCTCCTCTGTTTCCTCCTGTGTAAAATAGGACCAAGTACACCTGCCTCAGGGTTGTGGTAAGAATTCTCTGAAATACAATATGCATTAGCATTTCGTAAGCCTGTAAGTCATAAAGAAATGTTTATAAAGTCAGTCAGTATACAGTGGCAGGCCAAATGGATCTGGTTTGCATGTCAGCTGTGTGACTTTGGGAGAGTAGGTCTGTGACAGCCCCTGCTTTCCTCATAGTGTCTCCATCGCTGCTGGGTTGTAAAGAGGAATCAAAATTGCCTGGTAAATGTTACTTCCCGGTTTCTTAACTACTGTTTATAAGACTGTTTTCATGGGAAAACATTAAGTTAGTTTACAAAAATGACTGACAGTTGGAGACACTTTTTATTTGTCAGGCCCTCCTTGAAAGACTACTGAGGCGTGTGTGTAGCAAAATGAGGCACTGAACTTTGTGGCTCTGGAGAGTCCACAGTTTAATATAGAGGAAGAGACACTATCTCATTTGAGGAGTTCTTAGTGTTGCTGTTGTCAATTGGGTGTGGGGAGAAGATGGAACAAACAAAGTGATGGCTTGTTTTATAGAGTAAGTCAGCTGTGGACCCTTCGACTGCGTCTTTTATTTACTTAGCAAACTGGTATTGAGTGCGTCTGCAGTGCAGACACTTTATACAAGCAAAAGATCTTTAGTGAATTGGGGGTGGGGTCATCATGGTAGGGGAGGTGATAATAGAAGAACCCAAGTCCGTGTCCTGGAGAAATTCCTACAGATGGCACTGATTCTGATCTTATTGTTCATAATAAACATCTCAGATAAAAAATTATTTGCAGGATGTAGACTGTAGTTGTCTCTTCTGATTATTATTTGACTTTGGTACCACTGCTCTTTGGCTCTTGGGTCTCAGATGGCCAGAATGAAGGATTTTATTAGCGAGTGAAAAATTATAAAGTGTGTTCAATTAATTTTAGTGATAGTTAGAGATGACTGTTATAAGTTATTTTCCAAGTCAAGTTTAGCAGAATTTATTTTCCCTCTAAATCTAGCCTTTAGTTATTCCATCAATGCCTATAACAGTGGTTCAGAAAACTTAGTGGAATTAGGAAAGGTCTTTGATCTTAGTCACAGATTAATTGGAAGGTCCTGTTAACCTGGCTGGGCACACACATCTTAACAGGTTTATTTTATTATTTTATCTATTAGAGTCTGGAACCTTTGAGTGCCTCCAACTTAGTATATTAAGACAAAAAATGTTGTCTTTTTTTGTTTTTAAGTTCCACGGGTAAATTATCATAAACCCCTTTTGGGCAGTAGTGGTGGTTTGTACCTGATTTTATACAGTTGATCGGCATACTGCATCCTCTGAGGCAGCTGAAAATAGAGTGTATCAGAATTCACAAATCCATGCTCTTGTGGAGTCTCCCCGAATGGCTCTCTGATAGAGGGCTACATTACTTAATCATGTGGCGGTCTTGGTTTCCCCATTTACAATGACAGTGTGGGACCATACTTAGGGATCGTATTGTGGTTTCTTTCCATTTTCTTAACCTGTGATTTGAATACTTGTAGATTCCTCATGATACCGTGTTCTTATTCTTTTTTTGGATCCTACAGTACCATGGTGTATCCAGAGCTCCTTTAATGAGACAGAGAGTTTGCTTGCTTGTTTGTTTCTTCCTTGTCATATCTTGGCTTTCTTTTAGATTATTTTATATTCTGGAGACAAAATTTATGACGACTACTATCAAGATCTCAAGGGACGAGTACATTTTACAAGTACTGATCTCAAATCTGGTGATGCATCAATAAATGTAACAAATTTACAGTTGTCAGATATTGGCACATACCAGTGCAAAGTGAAAAAAGCTCCCGGTGTTGGAAATAAGAAGATTCAGCTGACAGTTCTTGGTAAGTTATTTGTAATAATGTTACTTACTAACAGGGTGAGTGGTCACAGTACTATAGTAGCAGCATTTATGTGAGACAAAGCTTAGGTTTTTAGAGTAATAATTTAAAATACTTGACATAATTCTAATGTCCTCTAATAGCATAAAGCTACCTTTTTGTTTTTCCTTTGGATAGGAAAAATAAGCGACCAACTTCTTTGTGGAGTTCATGAAAGCATTTGAAAGTAAACGAAGGAGTTCTGTGATATGGGGGAAGAACCCTAAAGCAGGAGTTAGGGGATCCAGGCTTTTCCATTGTTCTCAGGTTTGCCCTGAGAATTAAATAGAACCTCTTCATTTCCTGGGCCTCAGCCTATATTTTCGAAACATAAAAATAATTATCATTAAATCTCTTTGCAGTCTTATTCAGCTCACGATTGTGACGTGTGCCTTAAGCTTTTTCGAACTGCATTTCCCAAAGAATAAATGAGGTTTCTATGATGAATAATTGGAGTATTTAGAACAGAGGAGATGGAACATGGTAGCTGGAATATTGAATTGGTGTAAGGCCTTTAGACCTTAGATAGTCCTTTAACCTCCATGAGCATCACTGTTTTTCATCCTTAAAGTGAGGAGATTAGACAGGTGGCCACTAAGATGCAGCTCTCCAGGATAGTTTAGGAGATATGTATAAACTGCTTTATAAATAGTCAAGGCCCACAGAGTTTGTTATCCTCCTCTAGATTCTGTGGTCATGTGCAAGCACTCTTTACCGCTGCAAATTGAGAAACTCTGAAAGGTACCATTCATAAATATACTTCTAAAATCTTATCATGGTAGGCTTTACCCAAAAGTACAATGGCTGCCATGTAGAAAATCTCAACTGTCTATCACTATTCAGTGACAGTAAATTCCCCTGCGACCTAAGGTGCCAGGTTTGGGGGACACTTGGGCACCCACTTTATGTAGGAAATGCTGGTTGCTGGAATCACCTGCCATACCCCTGGAAATAACTAATCTGGACAACTCCCCCACCGTCCCACCCCCCCACCTCAACTTCTACCTTTCGTTCCTTTTGTTTTAGAAACTGAGCAGAGAGCTTAAGTCCATTGGGTTCCAGACTCATCCTGAGTAGCATACTTTTCTAAAGAATGAATATCAGAGCAGGTAGAGATTAGGAATAAGAATGCAGATTTCTTTGCACCCCAATGGCAACTCCAGGGGTTGTCTTGGTTGGTAAGGCAGTCTTCTGGCAACATCACTGAAGGGGGCACACAAGGGGGTCCTGGTAAAGGGCACTCCATGCTAAATGGAGCTCATTCAGAATATGTCTGTGGTATGAAAGCAAGTGAACCTGAACAAGGAACCAGAAAAAGGAATATGGTAACATTGGAAATTCTAGCCTTTTGTGTCTACATTCAGCGAACATGGAGTTGCCTTTCTTTTTTATAAATATGAAAGCAAGTAAAGTTTAATAATTTGTCTGAACTCTTAGCCCAGGCATACCTGGAATTATAACCCTGAGTATATCTTCTTTAAGTACTGCTCTTCAGGAAGCACTGAGTTAGGATATATATGAAAATTTAACTAGTTCATGCTGTACCAAGCAGACTATACATATTTATCAGAATTATTTATTGTGAAATCCCTGTCTGAGGGGGACAGGTACGCTGGGAGGAATGCGATTGACACATGTTCCCAGAAGAGGTATGGACAGGCACTGTGTGTGTGAGTGTGTGTGAGAGGGAAAGAGAGAGAGAGGTCCCTTAGGAACAGGCTCTGGCCGGGCACACTGAGGCAGCAGCCATGGCTGTCGGGCAGGAGGGATGGCCTTTTACATTAAACCTCACACCCCTCACATCTTATTCCTCAGCCTAGATCTGTGGGAAGCATTGAGACAGTAGCTCCTTTTGTTAGCTCCGTGGGGCATCACCATGGCCAAGCAAACCCTGAAGTCAAATCAGGGATGGAGAGAGGGATTAAAATGAGGGGTAGGGGAGAATGGGGGCAGTGCTTGCTGAAGGGAAGTGGGGATGACTAATCCTCTGGCCTGGCGAGGCTGTCTCAGAGCCAGAGGAGAATTTCTTTGTCTCTTCCATGTTTCCAGGTGAGTCATGACCACTGTGGGAGAAAACATTAGAAGTTTCTCTTGAAAGTGAGAGCTGGACAGAAGCCTAATTTGCTCACTTTTTTCTGAAAATCCTGCTTAGACAATCTGGAGGAAAGATTAAATAAAGTGCCCTCTAGGGACCAGACTGAATGGCAGTCCAGTGGAGCTCTTGCTTGGTTCACTGTCAGAGGCTCTCCCTGATACTTTGATTCGTTTGTGGGAAACCTGAAGATGCCACCATGGTGTTCACGGAGTAATGAAAGCTCGTTTGGTGAGCCGTGGGCGCTGTGTGGACCGTTAGCTGCCTCGGTGTGAGGGGTGGTATGTTGCTATCCCTCGCTCCATTGCTGAGGCCCACCCTGCTCTTTCAGACACACCAGACGTATATGTGGATGCAACTCAGGCAAGAAACTGGACAGGGGTGATGATAACAAAGGGAATTGACAGAGGGTTAATATGGTGGCCACACATTACCAGCACCTTCCCTGAGAACTCTGAAAAAGCCTATTATTGAGACCTTTCGGTATAAATAGACTGGGTTGTTTTGCAGAGGAGAGCACGCACAGGTTAACTTTCCCTCGTGTGTGTATATGGTGCGCTCAGACTGCACCCACATCACAAGAACACGTGGCAACAGCATGTGTGGGGACTCAGTCAACACTGGTATTTTTTTTTCAACTTTTTATTCTGAAATAATTTTAGTTTTACAGAAAAGTTGCAAAAATACCAGAAAGTTCCTGAGAGTATACCCATAACCTAATTTTTCCTAATGTTAACATTTTATAAAATCATAGTACAACTACCAAAAGCAAGAGATTAATGTTGGGACAATAATATTAACTACAGGCCTAATTTGAATTCCACAGCCTCCTGTTAATGCCTTTTTGTGCTGGGGTCAAATCTAAGATCCCTGCTGCATTGACGTCTGTAGTCTCCAGTTAATGTCAGGGGGCACATGATGTCCTGTCTTATTGTTAACCATGATCACTTGGTTTCAGTTTTATCTGATAGGTTTCTCTGCTATAAAATTACTACTTTAAAAAAAAATTACTACTTTTCCCTCTGGGATTAAAAAATTATCGCATGTTGGTGGGAATGTAAATTGATACAACCACTATGGAGAACAGTATGGAGGTTCCTTAAAAAACTAAAAATAGAACCACCATACGACCCAGCAATCCCACTACTGGGCATATATATACCCCGAGAAAACCATAATTCAAAAAGAGTCATGTACCACAGGGTTCATTGCAGCACTATTTACAATAGCCAGGACATGGAAGCAACCTAAGTGTCCATCAACAGATGAATGGATAAAGAAGATGTGGCACATATATACAGTGGAATATTACTTGGCCATAAAAAGAAACGAAATTGAGTTATTTGTATGAGGTGGATGGACCTAGAGTCTGTCATACAGAGTGAAGTAAGTCAGAAAGAGAAAAACAAATACCGTATGCTAACACATATATATGGAATCTAAAAAAAAAAAGAAATGGTTCTGATGAACCTAGGGATAGGACAGGAATAAAGACGCATAGAGAATGGACTTGAGGACACGGGGAGGGGGAAGGGTGAGCTGGGACGAAGTGAGAGAGTAACATGGACATATATACACTACCAAATGTAAAATAGCTAGTGGGAAGCAGCCGCATAGCACAGGGAGATCAGCTCGGTGCTTTGTGACTACCTAGAGCGGTGAGATAGGGAGGGTGGGAGGGAGACGCAAGAGGGAAGAGATATGGGGATATATGTATACATATAGCTGATTCACTTTGTTCTACCACAGAAACCAACACAACATTGTAAAGCAATTATACTCCAGTAAAGATGTTTAAAAAAAAAAAAAAAATCACAGTGGGGGAACCACTTTGAGACTATGCAAATATCTTGTTTCTCCTCAAACTTTTGCCCATTGATTTTTACCATCTATGCACGGATTTTGCCAGGAGTCAAGGTATTTTGAACTAAGCAAAAATATTCCTATATGGATGACATGATGATCAAAGCATATTCTGTCCCAAGTAGAGATTTAGAGTGTTTCCTATAGACTGAGGCAGTGAGCCACTAGCATGGAGGGATGATGATACAATACACAGATGGAGCACAGCATTGCTAAATCGGTGGGACGCTGACCGAATACAAGTTGACAGCCATGTACCCTTAACTGAGAAGGACTTTTTATTAGCTCTGCTAATGATCATGGTGGTACATGTTCTGAGGACAATAGCTAGATATCCTGGAGCCCCAGACCAAAGAAACCTTAGCGGGTAAGACTTTATTTTTGTTCCTTTTGTGGTTTCATCTTTCTTTCAATTCAGCTAAGTGCCGTGGATTAGGAGTTTGTCTTCCTGGCTTTGTAATGCTGGGCTGGCATGTAAAAGACTTGCACTTTCTCCACCCAGCGGAAAGCAGGCAGCCGGTCCTAAGCACCGCTCAGAACCAGTGCTGGTAAAAATCTCGTTCTGCTGTGCATAGAGTATGTTGAAATCTCAAACTCAGTGGGACGCTGATTTCCTGAGCAGCCACTTTAAACAACTGCCTGTTATTGGAGATGTTTGGGGAGGGGACATTTTTCAGTAGAAGAGAAGAAGGGTTAGGGTTAGAACGCTGTATTACCAATAGAAGTTTGATGTCCAAAGCATTGCTTCAGTATCTCACCTACTGCTAGTTTGTGTAATAAAGGATTTATTGGTAGGTTGAAGAAATGGAGAACAAGGCTCATTTTGTTGAAGACTCAGAGGATGAGATAATGCGCAAAACTGATTCAAAAGTCCAGTTGATGTAATGTCCAGGGCAACTGATCAGTCTGAAAAAGAAAGAGATTTGCTTAGGAAAGTCAACAACGCAGTTAAATGCATCTGTTGATCCTTACTAAAAAGTATAAGTAGTAACAAAGGGGAGAAATCCAATTAAGTTTAAGAATTACCAGGAAATGTGTGAAGTGAGATCATGATTGACAACCCACTGCGTATGACAGACCGTGTCAGCCAGTTTGGAAAACAGTTTGACACTTTCTTATAGAGATAAACATTTACTTACCTGGTATGAAAAAGGAAAACATATACCACTATTTACAAGCAGTGTTGTTCAAACTGTTCACGTAGTGCCAAACTGTAAAACCCATTCACATTTATTCTTAGTAGTGAAAGAATAAAAGCCCACCCAGGACTTGAAAGAATTAAAATCAGAAAAACAGAAGAAAAGCAGTCCTGCCATTTATCAGGTTGGGAAGAGAGATGCAAATAGAGCCAGGTACAGGGTTTATGGGGAATGTTGCTCTCCAAGGTCGTGGGATGCTGGGAAACTATAGCCTACTGCTGTCTCCTCATTGCTGCCCCCAGACCCACTTTGCACTACTCATCCTTTACTGGGGGTACTCAGGTTGCTAAATGACCCTCGTCTCCAGTTTAATCCCCGCTTCTCCTAATCCTGCCTCAGAAATGGCATCAGATTCAGAACTGATCTCTGCTTTTAGAAGACTCTTCTCAGAACCTTCAGAATCCCTCTCTCCCTTGTCCCAGCTCCTCATAGCACCTCCTCGCCAGTCAGTCTGATTTCCACAGACTTCACACCTGCTCCTGGCCAGTTTAGCTAATTAGGCTTTAACAGTAGCCCCAAGACAGGAAACAGTGTGCATCAATACCTGAATGAACAAGCGATGGGATACAACTCGGTAGTAAGAAAGAACGGACCACTGATATATATATACAACAACATAGATCAATTGGATCAGTCTTAAAAAAGCCTGACGATGAATAAAAGAAGTAAAAGCGCATAATGTATTTTTCCATTTATAGGACTCATGAAGCAGCAGAAGTAATCTATAGCAATAGAAATCTGATCAGCGGCTGTCTGGGACCCGTTTGTGCAGTGAGATCAACTGCAGTCAACTTGAGGGAAATTGCTTGGGAGAGGATTGGAGTGGTGCTTAGTGTTGAAAGTGATCAGCTTGCATGATTAAAATGTGTTAATTTTATTGTATGTGTATTATGCCTTAATGCAGTTCAGCAAGAGAGTCTGAACTGCCAGGGTGTTAACCTAGTGTTCAGGTGGGTTTCACGTAATGGAGTTAGACCTGGAATATAACCTCAGATCTGCCTTTTTATAACACTGCTCTCTGGGTGTTTTTGGATTGCTGTAAATGTGGAAAATAATTGGTCCTTCCTGTACTAAGTGAATTGTCCCTCCTATCAGCATAATTTATCGTCAACCCCCTGATTGTTGGGTTAACAGCACACAGAGAGGGTTGTGACAATGCATATACTCCCAGAGGACTACATGTCACCCTCCAAGTAGAAGAATAGGTTGGGAATGGGGGGGTGGGGGGGAAGAAGCTTCCTTGGGTCTGAAGTAGCCCAGCCCGCATCATCCTTGCTTTTTTTTTTTTTTTTTTTTTTTTAAATTTATTTATTCATTTATTTATTTTTGGCTGTGTTGGGTCTTCGTTTCTGTGCGAGGGCTTTCTCTAGTTGTGGCAAGCGGGGGTCACTCTTCATCGCGGTGCGCGGGCCTCTCACTGTCGCGGCCTCTCTTGCTGCGGAGCACAGGCTCCAGACGCGCAGAGCTCAGTATTTGTAGCTCACGGGCCCAGCTGCTCCGTGGCACGTGGGATCTTCCCAGACCAGGGCTTGAACCCGTGTCCCCTGCATTGGCAGGCAGACTCTCAACCACTGCGCCACCAGGGAAGCCCCATCCTTGCTTTTTTCACATGTGCCCCATGGGATGGAGGGGCACAGAGCCGCACCTGAGATGCTGCCTGGCCCTGTGCAGTGGCTGCTTGCCTGAGCTCATTCTTGCCTGTTTTGTGCTGGATCAAGCTGAGTAAACTGGCGTTGGCAACCTATTGTAGTCTTTCAGTCTTGTCCACTCTGAACCCAGGACCCCCTGCTATTGAGTTAGTGGTTGTGTGACATGCTGTGTGTTTAAGTAATCATTAGAAACACACATTCTGTTCTCTTGTATAAAGTTATAACTTATTTTCTTTTCTCAGTTAAGCCTTCGGGTATAAGATGTTACATTGATGGATCAGAAGAAATTGGAAGTGACTTTAAACTAAAATGTGAACCGAAAGAAGGTTCACTCCCATTACGATATGAATGGCAAAAATTGTCCAACTCACAGAAACTGCCAACCTCATGGTTACCAGGTACTGCTGCTGATGCACTTTGAATCGTGTGCCATTGATTTAGACTTAAGTCTAGTAGGGTTTGTGCATGTAAGTGTATATTTTTTAATCCCCAGATACCTTCCCTTTTCTAGACAGAGCAATCAGGATTCTGTGGGAATTAGTCAGTGTTTTATAATGACAACTTGGTGTCATGTAGTATAAGTGAAGAGATATTTTTATAATGATCACCATTTAGGATATTATAATTGGTTTCTTTGTTGTATATTTTTTAATTGATGGTAATATTGATGGAAACTGTTCATTATCATAAATCAGTGGTTAAGTTACAGCAAGAGTTGGATCTTGAGTGTTTTGCCTGGGTTCGTGTTGAAGATACGGTTATTTAACCATGGCATGTCTGTTAAAACAACAAAACAACAGCTGTGACTAACCAACAAGATTCAAATTGGTTAAATCTGATTACTCATCTGTATGTTATAATTAACCTGTTACTCAAACTGGTTACCATGCTCCACCCTCCTCCCTCCCACCCCACCCCGCTTTTAAGCAGGATCTCTCTCCACCTCTGTTTTTCAAACCAAGAGGCTGAACAATACGACCCCCTCTCACTTTCTTTCATGTTTCTTCTGTCTGGGGGGATGACATACATTTTGTAAATCTTACTGCTGCACCTAAGAGCCTTTGTGGCACAGAATGTTTTTTATAGTCAATGTGGCTCTGCTTCAGCAGAGACTCTCTGTGCCTGGCTGAAGGGGTCATGATTACCTTGGCTTTGACATAAATGAACTAGAGGCACAGTCGTTTGCATCCCGGAGACATGCACGTGTCTTCCCAAGTTTGTTCTGTATGTAGCTCCAGTTTGTCTCACTTTTACCTGGAATTGTCAACCAAGTAGAGTTTGCTTTTACTAAAAACTCAGCAATATGTTACTATAAGAATGGGTTTTGCTCCCTTACCCCCTTTCTTCTCACAGAAATGACTTCACCTGTTATATCTGTAAAAAATGCCACTACCGAATACTCCGGGACATACAGTTGTACAGTCAAAAACAGAGTGGGCTCTGATCAATGCCTGCTACGCCTGGATGTTGTTCCTCGTAAGTTATCTTCTTTCTGCTGTGATAGTGTTATCTTTATACAGCCTCCTTTGGTGCCATCAGTGAGTGTGGGTATTAAGGGCAAGGGGATGCTAACTTTGAGCAAAGCACCCTGTGGCTTGTTTGCTAGCTTTTCTAAGTCATGGAAAGAAAAAAAGTACTATACTTTATTAATAAAACCTTCTTTTTTATTGTAGTGACATTAAAGAGGCAAGAGTTGTCAAATTGACTCTTGTACCATATTTAGCCAATGTCAGTGACGACAAGCTTTTTAGAACATTCTTATATGCCAACCAAGATAGCTGTGAATATTAAAATCTTTTAGAGTGGTTTCATTCTTTTATCCTTGAAATAGCTTACACAGTTCAGAAGAAAGTTCTTTTAGTGGATTTTCCCACAGACCAGAAAAAAAGCTAACTAATTTGTCTCTTAACGTTAGTATATGCGATGAAATCAATGTCATTATGTATCCTTACTTTCAAAATGACTAGATGGAAGTTTTTTTTGTTTTTTTGTTTTGCTTTTTTTAATATTAATTATTTTCTTATTAACATTTTATTCTAGCTTCAAATAGAGCTGGGACAATTGCAGGAGCTGTTATAGGAACTTTGCTTGCGCTAGTGCTCATTGGTCTTATCATCTTTTGCTGTCATAAAAAGCGCAGAGAAGAAAAATACGAAAAGGAAGTTCATCATGATATCAGGTAATTAAGTGACACAGGAGTTGACTGACGTATACTCTATTATGTCACTAAAGCATTAATTCTCTTAACCATCTGAAGCATTTGCCCCTATGAGAATTGGATGAAAGCTATAGCTCTTCCCCTCAACATATTTGAAAGCTTTTACTTATTTCAAGTGTGTGGAGCCAACCAACCTACACTGTGCCCTCCTCCCCGTTTTGGGCTCTACGTTAAGAACCATTGCAAAATGCTTTTCTCAAGACTGTCTACCTTCTCCCAATAAAGTACAGGCATGAAACAGCAAAGGAAACCATAAACAAGATGAAAAGACAACCCTCAGTATGGTAGAAAATATTTGCAAATGAAGCAACTGACAAAAGATTAATCTCCAAAATATACAAACAGCTTATGCAGCTTAATATCAAAAAAACAAACAGCCCAATCCAGAAATAGGCGGAAGACCTAAATAGACATTTTTCCAAAGACATACAGATGGCCAAGAAACACATGAAAAGATGCTCAACATCACAAATCATTAGAGAAATGCAAATCAAAACCACAATGAGGTATCACCTCATGGTCAGAATGGCCATCATCAAAAAAATCTATAAGCAATAAATGCTGGAGAGAGTGTGGAGAAAAGGGAACCCTCATGCACTGCTGGTGGGAATGTAAATAGACATAGCCAGTATGGAGAACAGTATGGAGGTTCCTTAAAAAACTAAAAATAGAACTACCATATGACCCAACAATCCCACTACTGGGCATATACCCTGAGAAAACCGTAATTCAAAAGGAGTCATGTACCAAAATAATAATTGCAGCTCTCTTTACAATAGCCAGGACATGGAAGCAACCTAAGTGTCCATTAACAGATGGATGGATAAAGAAGATGTGGCACATGTATACAATGGAATATTAGCCATAAAAAGAAACGAAACTGAGTTATTTATAGTGAGGTGGATGGACCTAGAGTCTGTCATACAGAGTGAAGTAAGTCAGAAAGAGAAAAACAAATACTGTATGCTAACACATATATGTGGAACAACAAAAACAACAACAACAAAAGGTTCTGAAGAACCTAGGGGCAGGACAGGAATAAAGACGCAGATGTAGAGAATGGACTTGAGGACACAGAGGGGGAAGGGTAAGCTGAGAGGAAGTGAGAGAGTAGCACGGGCATATATACACTACCAAATACAAGACACCTAGTAAGAAGCAGCTGCATGGCACAGGGAGATCAGCTGAAAGCTTTGTGACGACCTAGAGGGGTGTGACAGGGAGGGTGGGAGGGAGGCTCAAGAGGGAGAGGATATGGGAATATATGTATACATATAGCTGATTCCCTTTGTTGTACAGCAGAAACTAACATAACGTTGTAAAACAATTATACTCCAATAAAGATGTGAAAGAAAAAAAAAGTACAGGCATAAAGTTTTCAAAAAATGGAGATGTTGGGCTTCCCTGGTGGCGCAGTGGTTGAGAGTCCGCCTGCCGATCAGGGGACGCGGGTTCGTGCCCCGGTCCGGGAAGATCCCACATGCCGTGGAGCGGCTGGGCCCGTGAGCCATGGCCGCTGAGCCTGCACGTCCGGAGCCTGTGCTCCGCAATGGGAGAGGCCACAACGGTGAGAGGCCCGCATACCGCAAGAAAATAAAATAAATAACAATTCCATGCTCTGTAGATTAGCTGTATAGAAAAATCAAACCTTAACATCTCCATTTTCTTTTTTTTTTTTAAAGATCTGATTGTATCAAGTGACATAGGTAGTTAATAGAACTATGGGTAATGTGAGTTTATTTTATTTTTTAAATATTCTAAACCAGTAGATCTTAACTAGAAGTACACATTGGATTATAGGACTTGTAAAAATAACATATGACCAAAGTAACACCCAGAAAATTGACATTTGGTGGGTCTGGGCACTTTTATTTTTTAAATGCACAGAAGTAACTCAGATATATATTCTATGTCAGTGCTTAGTGTGAAAATTCTTATGCCTAATTCTCAGTTTTTGCAAACTTCAGTCTGCTAAGTTTTCAGCTAAAGTCTTAGATGAGTAACTTTCATAATAAAAAGGATATTTTGTCTTGTTCTTTTTTTGGTAGAAATATCTGCAAGTGTTAGTGCTTTATTGACTATAGAGTGTTACATGACTGTAACCAGGTTATCTTGATCAGTGATACTAGAATATGAAAATATTTGAAGTTTGTTCTTTGCAAGACAGCATTATAGAATAGCACATTTTTGTAAAAAACACATTTCATTGTGAAGATAGAAACTGTAAATGATAAATTTGGCACAGATACACAGTTATGACATTAGGCCTTACTGTGCTTGTTTTTTGTGTGTCACACACGATTTTATGTACTTAATGCTTAAATAGAGGCTCTTCCCTACCCATGATTCATAGCTTACATATTGTAGGTTTTTAGAAATTTGTTCTTTGAACGTGTATTTGGATCTTTATTTCTAGGGAAGACGTGCCTCCTCCAAAGAGCCGTACGTCCACTGCCAGAAGCTACCTCGGCAGCAATCATTCATCCCTGGGATCCATGTCCCCTTCCAACATGGAAGGGTATTCCAAGACTCAGTATAACCAAGTGCCAAGCGAAGACTTCGAGCGTGATCCTCAGAGTGTGACGCTCCCAACTGCTAAGGTAGCTGCCCCTAATCTCAGTAGGATGGGAGCGGTGCCCGTGATGATTCCAGCACAGAGCAAGGACGGGTCCATAGTATAGAGCCTCTGTACCCTTCATCTGTGCTCTCCTCTTGAGATGTGAACACCTGTTTTAATTTTTGCTACCAGCCTCAAAAAAACCATATGTATATATGGTTAACCAAAAACTAAGAATAATACTTCAAAAAGTTTTGTTTGGTTATATTGAAATAGTAAAGGCATTAAAGTTCTAAGGACAAATTCACCATCTAAATAATATTTCCTTTAAGAGCTTGACTTTATAGGTTTCTGACTATCAATACTTAAGTCAGCTGTGGCACTTTGAATATGAAATCATAGGTGAAGAAATAAATTGGTGAACTTACATGCATACCAAGTTGATACTTGAATCATCTGAAAGTGGTACTTTATAATTTCTGTTATTTTTATATTGCTTTTTTCAATTAATTTATGACCCCCACCCCCTGCCAAAATTGGTAAAGAAAGATTCATGGCAAAAATACTTACGTAGATTTATGTTTGTTTTTGTTTTTGCTTCTTTGAAAACTCTAAATGTGTTTGACGAGTCTCTAATAACTAGAAAACACTACTAGAAGTCACTAGTTCTGAGTAATTCATAAACCTTGTATATGAAATGACTTAAGTATTTAATTGCTAGATTGCTGTGGGCAGCAGGGACGTAGTAAGCTCTTTTGTATGCTAAAATAAAGGAGCATTTATCTGATTCATTGAGAAAATTTGCTGTCAGCTACATATATCGATGACACTAGTTGGTGCAGTTGTGAGGATGAATTTTGTTGATTAATGTTCCAATGCCCTGAGGCCTGTGGTGGTCTTCAGAACAGTGACGTGCTATCAAGGAAGTGTAGTATTTTGCAATTCCCAAGTAAATGCTTGTCCTCAACTTTAGGTGATATTTTTCTAAAAAGAAAAAATTATAACTCATTTATTATTTGACAGTTACAGATTGTAATTCCGTAATTATTGGTTCTAAATTTTTATTTTTATTTTCCTGGTTCAGTGTTTTGTTTTTGTGATGGTGTTGTACATTATATGTTCTAGAAATGTAGTCTTAAATTACCCTCTTGAATGCAATTCCTGCAGGATACTTTCTTCACAGACTTAGAATGATGAAATACACTTTAAACTAGTAAGTGTCCTCTATCAATTCTGTGTTTCAGATTTGGGAGGATGTACAGTTGCTATTGTATGGCCAGCATGTCTTGTGTAGTTGCAGAAAATCAAGCTGAGCTTTGAAAAGTTTGTCTTAGTTTTGTGGAAGTGACTTAATCTTAAAAAAAAAAGAAAAAAAAAAGAAATGAAAAGGAATAAAAGGAATACTCCTACCTGCCAAATGTGTTAAGTACTGTTTTAGTAGATGAAAGTGAATTTATTGTATTTTCCTTAAGATTGTGAGGGAGTGTGGATTGAGTAGAATGAGCCACCAGTTTCTTCATAGTAATACGGTCTGCAGTAAATTATTTCACTAGCTCTGATACCTTTTCCCTAGATTTTAGTAGGGAGTTGGTTTCTTTTCATCTCTTTGGGTGCTGTGGTGGTAAATGCTACATTATAAATTAATGTTGGAATGACTTTATGATTAGGCAGAGTATTGTATACACTTTTTAATGGTAAATTGAAGCTGAATGTGTAATGGATTCGTGTATAGTTTTACATATTTGGAAGCATTTTAAAAATAGGTTTTTAACATTACATAATATTGCTTTTACTCTTGTGTTAACGTTTTCATCTGTGCCTTTTGGGTAATTTAGTTTTTATTATGAATTTCTGGTGCCTATGAGCTAGCTATCGCCTGAAAGGTGCTTAGAGGTGAAGGTACTGTTCCTAAAAATGCATCACTGTGATACCGTTCTATCCTCATACTTTCAGTCTTGCCTCTTTTCTGATCTTTCTGGATGCAAGTTAACTGATTGTGTTACTCATAAAGTTTTTAAAATTTCAACATCCCCTACACTCTTTTGACTGTGTTTCTGATTTTATAATAACTGTTTTTGAATACTAGGCCTCTGGTCTGTTTCATATGAATAAAATTTACGATATTATAAAAATAAATAGCAGAGCACAGACATTACTAATAAAAATTTTGGTCCTTTCTAGTCCCAGTTTTCATATAATGAAAATTATGCTATCAATCTAAGTAGAAATTACTACAAAAGGTGGACATATGTAAGGCTTTCCTTTCCTTAGACTTCATAGTTAGTCTAGGATTTGGTTATAAGTAAATCGGAATCTCTTCCAGAAATGCTTCCTTCCAGGTCAGGGTCATTAACAGCTACAGCCTGAGAAACAAGCTTGGAAAAAAAAACCTACTGTTGTGACCTGAAGAGACCTACTGGATGTGGTTGAGTTTAGAGGACAGAACTCAGTTTTAGGTTTATGTCTCCAGCTACTCATTGTAAATTTCAGTGAATCCAAAAGTCAAATAGTACTGATAACTTCCTAAATAATTCTCAGTGGTAGTTTCTGGTGGACTAGAGATCAAGTATTTGTTCTAGAATTACTATTGGTAATCATCAAGCAAGTCAACAAAAAATTGTTATTCAAGCATTTCCACTAGTAGCCAAACATCAGTCAAGGACGGCACTGAACCTCCAAAGCAAAACTCTTCCATTCTACTTTATACCTAAGAGACTTGACACCATCTTTCTGAGTTATGCAGGATAACTTCAAAAGAAATATCATAGAGGATGTAATTCTGTGCTTTGCATATGTAGATTACAGGTTTCTTTTTCTTATGGCAACCTTACTAATATTTCCCTGTTAGAAGGCCAAAAACAAAAACCTTATTGATAAACGGGCCAAATTACTTTTTTAAATTTGGGCTATCTGCCGGGAAGTTGTTACAATGGAAACACAGACTGTGTCTTAGGGGGAGGTTAATTCAAGAAACACAATTAGATTATCGGTATGAATTAATACCTGGTTTTTATTGAAAAGATAATTTTTAGGATTGAGTTCTGGAAATTTGGAGCAAGTGAAGGGGCAAATAAACATTTTGATTAAATATGAAAAGAACTCATTGCATGAAGTTGGATGTCAAATTCTGTAATGTTTGGCTTCTTAACTATTCTCTGTCTTTCTGTGTGCGTGCAGCATGTAAATCTGAAGTTATATGAACGTTTAAAGTTTTTTTTTCTAATCTTGTTTCATCTCCACAGTGTTTAGGGCTTTCAGATGCCTTATTCCAGTGTGAACAGAAAAGTCCTTATTTTTTGTGGTTACTGCTTTGATGTGTCATGTGAGGAGTAGTTTGTAGAAAATGTTGGCATACTTTTAACTTTTTAGTGGCTTGTGACATTATATATTATATATATGTATATATATAGCTTTATAATATTCCTGTGTTTAGTAGTATAAATGTTCTGGGCAAGTTTTCATATTTCAAATGCCTTTGGATATTCTTGCAATACAGGCAACGTGTTCTGTAGTTAGATTTTTTTTACTCATTTGACACTAAAATGGTCTATAACCGAGCACAAATTCTACCTAATAGAAGCAGGAAAGAATAATAAATAAACTGATGAATTGTGGTTCTGTTTATCTTATGGATGGTAACACCAGCGAATATTGGCTGCATCTGGCTTCTCACTGTTTATTAAAATCCAGTTTTATAAAATACCCTATTTTGTAATTTCAGAGTGTGGTGTGAATATCAGTTGGATTTGGTTTTGACCCTGAACACTAAAAGCTCCAAAGAACTCTGTTTTCTACTAACTTAATGACACAAGTGTTAAGAGAACCACAATTCACTGATTTTCATCCCTAACTGTGGATTTCTGTGACAAATACACTTCTACTACTGAGAAGTAATATTTTGACACTTCATATATGCAAGTAGAGAATTGATAGTGTCAGTTTCAAAAATGATTTTTTGTATTTCAAGTTTCTGGCTTAAATATCCAATGGTGCAGATTTTGACATTTGTAAGAACAAAATTTGGTTTAAAAAAAAGCCAAAAACTTGCTCTGGTTTTGTGACCTTGTGTACCTTTAAAAAAAATAAAATCAAGAAAGTAGTTTTCTGCCTCATGGTGTGGCTTCATAAGCTTCATTATACTCTTCCTCCCTGCTTCTCTGAGCCAGGGTTTCCTTCTCCCCTCTCCTTTGCATCTTTTATTAAACAAAGTAAAGATCAGAACAATAACATCAATGAAAACATATCAAACATATTTATAGAAATTTCTCCAGTCCTGTGCATCTATATGACAGTAAATAACATAATGTATTTGGGGTTGAAACCTCCAAAGTTCTGTTATCGTGTCACAATTTACAGCGTAAATTCAAGAGTTTTTCAGATGAATTAAAAATGCGCGTACATATATGTATTAAATACATCTAGTTATACTTTAAAGCTATTTTCATTGACTCAATGTTGATTTCAGAAAAAAAACAGGATGGGGTTAGCAGTGCTTTTGTAAGAAGGTATTTTGAGAAATATTTTGTTTATACTACAGTTTCTCAACCTTGGCACTTTTAACATTTTGGGATGGATGATTCTTGGTTGTGGGAGACATCCTGTGCATTGCAGGATGTTTAGTAGCATCGCTGGCCTTTACCTACTAGGTGCCAGTAGCTCTTGCCCTCCTTCCTCCAGATGTGACAACCAAAAATGTCTCCAGTGTTGCCAAATAGCCACTGGGGTGGGGGGCAAAACTGCCCCTAGTTGAGAACCAGTGGTTTATACTAATGTGAAGTTTTCTACTCGGAGGTTAAAAGAAGAGCATAGGCTTTGGAGTCAGACATATCTGAATACCACTTATTACTAGATGCTTTACTTAGCTTCGGTTTCCTGGTGCTTAAAATGGGGATAAAAATACCTACATCACAGGGGATGTTGGAGGATTTTAAAGAGATAGAATTGATATAATGAAAATTCTTTGCATTTGTCCCTGTTTGCTGGGATGCTGATAGTGGTACACAGATTTTCAAAGAAGCAAGATTACAATAAAATACGCTAACAAACTACTAAGTATAATTTAATGCCTTTAATTTAGATCATATTTTAATCATGAAGTTCTAAAGGCCAGATCATATTTCTGGTTAATTAAGTACCAAATGGCAAAACTGTTGAAATTGAGTCAAAATTGAATATGAAACAATCTGTTGTTAAATATTGATAAAAAATGGTTTTAAGTCTATGTCATAAACAAATGTAGTTTCTAAATGCAGTAGAGGCAGCTGAAAAGATCAGGAAGCCAGTGCTAAGAATTCAGCTCAGTGTTTCTTGCTGATATTTCTGCAGTATAAATCAAATGGGATTTGTTGTTTTGTTACTTAAATGATGTTTCTAAATTTTATAACTATTTATAGGAGAAAAAATTGTCCTAAGGTAACTGCAGAAAAAGTAGAATTTCTGAAGTTAATGAAGAACTGAGAAATACATTTCAGTCTAGTTAATCAAGGGCTTGATCAGTATGCTTCTCGTTTCACTGCTGAGCTAGGAAATTCTAACTCTAATGGAGAATGAGAGAGGTGGGAGGAGATACAGGAAATTACAGAGGGAAAAACCTGATGTCAGCCCTCAACAAAGTGCTAGAAGCAGTCGTGATCTTGTCTTTCCCCACGTCATTCATTGTACACAGTCCTAGTGGGTTAGTTGTTTTAAAATGTAAATCTGGTCATATTAAAAACCAGATCATCTTAACCTGACACAGAAGGTCTCTGATGACCATTCTATTTCTCTGTGGTTTATTTTTTACACACCTCTAGGTGCACCTTTGTGATAGCCATACTCCATAGCTAAGAGGCAGTGGTCTCATACCTTTGTGAACATGCAATTTCCTCAGCCAGAGAGGAACCCATCCTTGTTTACCTGACCAGTGCCCTGCAAGTGTCAGTCCAAACTCTGTCTCCTTGGAATCATTTTTCCTATTCTCACCCCTGCCCCTCACTCAAGTTAAATTAGGGGTGCATTTGGGCCCTCTACATTGTATGGGTCTTTATGGCAGAAAAACTTTTTGCATTCTAATTATTTAACATTCTTAATTGACCTCCTTGATGAGTTTGAAGCTGGTTCATTCACCTTTATCCCCAGTTCCTAACTCTGACTTGCATATTGCTCAGTAAATGCTGAATGAATTTTTAGAAGGGAAGTTAGGGGCATCAGGAGCAAGTGTGCATTTATCAAGTGTGTGTCATGTGTTCTGCAAGACAACGGGCCTGCTTTCTTCCAAGAAGGCAGTATCAAGAGAAAAAGGGTGAGTGTGTACGGGTGTTAAGGGAAAATTCTGCACAGGGCTTAAAAAGTTAACTTGCGCAAATAAAGACTGGGTGACCTGACTCAATAGGACCCAACACAGAAACAAACCTAATTATTATGCAACCCTAGAGAAGTGGAGAAGCATTGGAGAAATAAGCTTCTAAAATCCTCCTCAGAGATTCTGGGTAGGTTTGGGGTAAGATCAGTGGCTGTTTCTCTCCCAGGTTATTTCAATAATCATCTAAACTTGGGAACCTCTGAATTGTTTAGGAAACCCTGTGTAGACGACGGGTGTCCATGCTAAGTCACTAGTAGGTAGAATGTTTTTTCTTGGACCTCACAAACTTTCAGAAATATTTGAGTACACCTTTAGTGAGGCCAAAAAACTTACATGCTTAGATATCATTGCCTAATTTGAATATAGTAATATTTCAGAATTTTTAGGGAGACCTACTTTGATAGATAAAACACCATATCTTGGAAGATTTTAATTTTAAAAAAATAACATAATGTCAGTTGTTTTCAAGTCTTTTAAAACGATTAGTCTCCTGAAGAGACTAGTCATTTATAATTAATTCTGTGTATAATTGTATTAGTTTGCTAGGGCTACCATAACAAAGTACCACAAATTGGGTGGTTTAAAAAACAAATTTAGGGCTTCTTTGGTGGTGCAGTGGTTGAGAGTCCACCTGCCGATGCAGGGGAGACGGGTTTGTACCCCGGTCCGGGAAGATCCCGCATGCTGCGGAGCGGCTGGGCCCGTGAGCCATCGCCGCTGAGCCTGCACGTCTGGAGCCTGTGCTTCGCAACGGGAGAGGCCACAACAGTGAGAGGCCCGCATACCGCAAAAAAAAAAAAAAAAAAAAAAAAAATTTACTGGGTCTGAGATCAAGGTGATGGTAGGGTTGGTTCCTTTTTTTTTTTTTTTAATTGAAGTGTAGTCAGTTGGTTTACAATATTAGTTTCAGGTGTACAACATAGTGATTCATAATTTTATAGATTACACTCCATTTAAAGTTGTTATAAAATAATGGCTATATTTCCCTGTGCTGTGCAATATATACTTGTAGCTTATTTTGTACATAGTATAGTTGGTACCTCTCAATCCTATACCCCTATCTTCCTGCTGTCCCTCTCTCCACTGGTAACCACAAGTTTGCTTTCTATATTTGTGAGTCTGTTTTTGTTTTGCATATACATTCATTTGTATTATTTTTTGATTCCACATATAAGTGATATCATGCAGTGTTTGTCTTTCTCTGACTTACCTCACCAAGCATAATATTCTCTAGGTCCATCCACTTTGCTGCAAATGGCAGAATTTCACTCTTTTTTGTGGATGAGCAGTATTCCATTATATATGTGTGTGTGTGTGTGTGTGTGTGTGTTATATAGATGCTATATATATATATATGTATGTATATCACATCTTAATCCAATCATCTGTTGATGGGCACTTGGGTTGCTTCCATGTCTTGGCTATTGTAATAGTGCTACTATGAACTTTGGAGTACATTTATCTTTTCAAATTAGTGTTTTCATTTTTTCTGGCTGTATACCCAGGAGTAGAATTGCTGGATCATATGGTAATTCTATTTTTAGTTTTTTTAAGGAACCTCCATACTGTTCTCCATAGTAGCTGCATCAATTTACACTCCCACCAACAGTGCAAGAGGGTTCCCTCTTCTCCACATCCTCCCCAACATTAATTTGTAGACTTTTCAATGATAGCCGTTCTGACAGGTGTGAAGAGATGTTGTGGTTTTGATTTGCATTTCTGATGATTGGGGATGTCCATTTTTTCATGCGCACTTTTGGCCATTCCTATGTCTTTGGAAAAGTGCCTATTCAGGTTTTCTGCCTATTTTTTAATCAGGTTGTTTGTCTTTTTGATATTGAGTTGTATGAACTATTTATATATTTTGGATATTAACCCCTTATTCTTCTTACTGTTTGCAAGTGTTTCTCCCATTTAGTAGGACGTCTTTTTGTTTTGTCAATGGTTTTCTTTGCTGTGCAAAAGCTTTTAAGTTTAATTAGGTCCCATTTGTTTATTTTTATTTTTGTTTCCTTTGCCTTAGGTGATAGATCCAACAAAATACTGCTACAATTTGTGTCAAAGAGTGTTCTGCCTATGTTTAGGAATTTAATGGTTTCTGGTCTTATATTTAGGTCTCTAATCCATTTTTAGTTTAGTTTTGTATATGGTGTGAGAAAATGTTCTAGTTTCCTTCTTTTACATGTAGCTGTCCAGTTTTCCCAGCACCACTTCTGGAAGAGACTGTCTTTTCTCCATTGTGTATTCTTGCCTCCTTTGTCACAGAATAATTGACCATAGGTGTGTGTGTTTATTTCTGGGCTTTCTATCCTGTTCATTGATCTATGTATCTGTTTTTATGCCAGTGCCATACTGTTTTGATTACTGTAGCTTTGTAGTATAGTCTAAAATCAGTGAGCATGATTCCTGCAGCTTTGTTCCTTTCCCTCAAGGTTGCTTTGGCTATTGGGGATCTTTTGTGGTTCCATATAAATTTTCAGATTATTTGTTCTAGTTCTGTAAAAAAATATCATGGGTATTTTGATAGGTATTGCACTGAACTGGTAGATTGCCTTGGGTAGTATGGACATTTTAACAATATTAATTTTTCCAATCCATGAACATGGAACTTCTTTTCATTTAATTGTATTATTTTCAGTTTCCTTCATCATTGTCTTACAGTTTTCAGAGTATAGGTCTTTCATCTCCTTGGTTAAGTTTATTTCCAGGTATCTTATTCTTTTTGATGCAGTTGTAAATGGAATTGTTTTCTTGAATTCTCTTTGTGATAGTTCATTGTTAGTGTATAGAAAAACAACAGATTTCTGATATTAATCTTGTATCCTGCAACTTTAGTGAATTTATTTATTAATTCTAGTAGTTTTTTTGGTGGAGGTTGGTTCCTTCTGAGCGTTGTGAGGGAAGTTCTCTCTCCTTGGCTTGTAGATGGCTGTCTTCTCTCTGTGTCACTTCATGTCACCTTCCCTCAGTGTGTGTCTATCTCTGTGTCCTAATTTTCCCTTTTTATAAGGACACCAGTCATATTGGACGAGGACCCACCCTAATGACCTCATTTTAACTAATTGTATCTTCAACAACCCTATTTCCAAATAAGGTTACGTTCTCAGGTACTGGAGATTAGAACTGCAGCATAGGAATTTGGGTACACACAATTCAATCCATAACAGAAATGATGATTGGAAACTGTGAAGCAGGACTAATAAATAAAATAGAGAAAGTTGGTATGGAATACATTCCCAAAGAGGTTTTTTTGCTTAGTTGGTACAATAAAAATAGCAGCACCTGAGTAACTATGCCAATATAGTTATTTCATGGTTCTCACTCTCCCCCATCCTTACCCTCAGGAGTGTACTATTGTTATTTCAAATATGCAGTGACCATAATACACTATTAACCTCACATCTGCTTGTCAAGTGAAAAAGTAGTTGATGAAATGATTATGGATTGTCTTCTTAAGAATCTTGCTGACAAGATGAAACTACTTTTCCAGGGAAACAGTTTTTAAAGTTCTGTATTTCAAATTGTTTATATAATATTTGTGAAATGAATGTTTTTTTTTTAATGTTTCAAATATTAACCTCTATACTCCTCCTCCGTAACAGTAAAATGAGGATAATAGCATCTACCTCATGGAATGGTTCTGGGAATGATAAAGTAATACATATCAAGAACTTAGGCTGGCACATGTCAGTGCTCTGTAAGCACCGGTTGCTGTCATCATCATCATTGTTATTGTGTTATAATAGCAATATTTGCCTCATATCTTACAGGATTAGGGGACTATATCCCAGTTTTCCCAAGACAGTTCTGTCTTATGCCTGTTATCTCACTGTAATTACAACAGCAATAGACCTTTTGCTCTAGAGTGGCTCAGATTGGACAGTATAATCTGTGGTTACCCTACCTTTGGGGTTTATAGAGTCATAGTGATCTAGTACTTGGCATGAAGAAAGTAAAATATTTCACACAAATGACATCACTACCAAAAACCTTTCTGTTTTGTTTCTCTTCTAGTATATTTAAGTATACATATTATTTTTAAAGCGAATGTCCTCTGTTAGCTTCTTTTATCAACTTGGTGTTGAATCATACTTGTATGTGTATCTTAGCTATTGTTAGAAGTATTTGTATATATCCATTTTAATAGCTGCAAGATGTTTTATTAAGTTGATGTTCCATAATTCATTTTTTTCTTATTTGTGGACCTAGAGGCTTCCAGTTTTCTGTTATATGGTAATATTGCTTCCTAGAGTTTTTTTCGCATTCTGTTGAGGTATTTCAGAGCACAGGTATTAAAGCAGTGGGTTGTTAGGGCAGGTTAAGTTGTGGGATTTAAGTGAAAGCACTATGAAGTTGTTTCTTACAGATCATTTCACAAGCTACTTTTTGTGGATGCAGTGATCTCTAAACTACAATTTGAGGAGACTGGTAAAGAGAAAAAGTGAAGTTCTGGCCTTTTTAAGCCAAAGGCATGTGTATTAATATGTTAAATCTACAAAAGAGGGTGCGATCACTCAGGAAAGAGTGTTTAGAATGAGAAGAGCACCCGAGTCAGCCCTCTGGGGCACAAAAGACTGAGAAAGAAACCATTCTGGGAATGAAGTCACTCATGATGCAGACCAGTTCTGGTGGAACAGTTGTGCCAGTCCTTAGTTCCATAGATTGAAGCGCGGATGAGAGCTAAGGAAGATCTAGAAACATAGTATGCAAAACATGCCTCGCTGAGATTAAATCCTACAGAGTCCAAATTATATAAAAGATGAAATGGCTATTGTTTGTCTCCCCATAAGATCCCCACCAGCTCTTGAGACGTCTGATTCACAAGACACAATTTGAAAACTATACTAGACTATTCTTTCAATATTCTTGGCCATGAAGGGAAGGAGGAAGCCAGAGGAAACAGCAACTAGAGTAGGGCAAAGGTTAGCTTGTTTGTGAGGATGGGAGAGACTTGAGGCTGTGGAGAAGGGGCCTGGAAAGAGGAAGGAGCCAAAACGGAATGTGGGCGGGATTAACTTGAAGAGGGCAAGGAGAACATCTTCCCCAGAGGTTGAGGGGGAAAGTCAGTGAGGTTGGGGGCAGATTTAATAGGTTTGTGGTTGTGTGGATGGGATATAATTAAATCATCTCACTTTCCTCCAGGAAGTAGAGGTGAGGTCATACTCTAGGAACATGGGGGGCAGGTAGCTAGGTAGTAAGAGGACTGAGGGAAGAGGTGAAACTAGGAAATTTTGGGTGCAGCATGGGAGAGAGAAGAGGCTAACACACAGAAGAGGAACCCTGAATGGTCCTGAGAGGGCAGATGAGGTTTGGATCATGACTGTATGCCTGGCCTGTTTAGCATCTGGTACTGTAGCTGACTAAAATTAAGTATTCAGTGAAAGCGTGCTTGTATGAATTCATGATTCGTTTCAGTTCTGCTGCTTTTATAAAAAGAAACATTATTTCCCATTCATTTACTACTGCTTGGAGAGGACTTGGAAGCATCTAGATATCTCAGGAAGACATGAAGAGGTGATGGACCACTTCAGAAAGAAATGACCTACCTGACAATAGAAGCAAGTAGATGACCATTTCTCTACAGTTATCTTTTTCCTAGACAAGAGTTGATTAAAACTCTCCAATTCGAAGTTAATTTTCTTAAAACTTTAGGTTCACTCCCTTGCTTGAAAGCTTTCCTGGACCTCTAACTTAAAAGTCTAAACTCTAGCCTAGCTTTTGACTTTCATGGCTAGCCCTCCATTACAACACTGACTCTGTGCTTACACTTGCATATATATACGTGTATATATATATATATATTTTTTTTTAAATAAGGTTTTATACACACTTGTTTTTTTAATTTAGCAAATCCTCAGATCATTCTGTATATATGTATTATCTATCATTTATATATCTACCTATCTAAAACAACCTTATTTGTTTTCAAAACTGTATAATACATCAACTTGCTACACTGTAACTTATTTAGCCAGTCTCCAATTGGCCATTTAAGTTGATCCCATCTTTTTGATATAATGAATTATAAGTAGTATATTTGTATATACATCATTTTTCATATGTGCAAACATATCCTTAAATTTCTAGAAGGGGAGGTACTGAGTAAAGAGTATTTTGACAGCTATTATTACAATATCTTCTTAATAAGTGTAGCAGCTTATGCTTGCAGTGGATAAGAGTGCTTATCTCCACCCAAATCCTCACCAATACTCTTATCTGACTTTTTTATCTTTCCTGATCTCTGAGAAGAGAATTTTGTCATGGTTTAAAAGTCTATTTCTGTTTGGTCAGTTGAGCATCTTTTCCTATGTTTAAAAACCATTTGTGTTTTTGAGAACTATGTTCATATGCTTTGTCCATTTTTCTTTATATTACAATTCTGCTAATTTGGAGGAGATCTTAAATGTTAATAAAATTAGCCCTTTGTGATATGAAATACACCCCCCCTTTTTTTTTTCTTTTGCCAGGTTATCCTCTTTCTTTGACTCTGTCTACGGGCTTACCCTTTTCTGACCACGTAATCCTAATCCTTTCTAAGCTGTTCTCCTGACTTCTCCCTTCTTGAGATTGTAACCTCAGAGGAAGCTGAGGGTCACCTGTCTTCATGTATCTGTCTCCTCTCCCTAAGCAGATGCCAGACTTCTCAAAGGCGGAACATGTTTACATCTAAATGATCAACATATAATAGATTCTCAGTGTACTTTGTTGATGATGATAATGCAGCAGTTCTGGCTATGTTCGTATCAAGTCATTGCCACAAGTGTTCCCATCACGGTGTATTTCTTCATCATTTATCGTTGGTTTCTTTCTTCAAGTTTCTGGAGTTTTTGCCCAGAGCAGTTTTATTGAATCAGCACAAACTATTAATGGAGAAAATGAGTTATCTTGCACTTGAAAAAGAAGATGTGTTGGTCACATGTTTAGGTGAGCTGTCACACACTGTTCCAATTTGAATGTTGGCTACTGGCACTGTGCTCTTTTCATGTTGCTAAGTAGGAAATTTTTCCTCATGGAGTCCCAGAACTGTCAACAGTGAGAACATTTCTAGAGAACAGTAGAATGACCTTGCAATTCTGAGAGGAGACACTGTGATAGCAAAGATACAGTAGTTCCCCCCCTTGTTCCTGGGGGGGTACAATCCAAGATCCCCCAGTGGATGCCTGAATCTGCAGGTTGTACCAAACCCTAGGTATACTGTGTTTTTCCTACACATACATACCTATGATAAAGTTTCATTTATAAATTAGGCACAGTAAGAGATTAATAACAATAATAATAAAGTAGAACAATTATAACAATATGCTATAATAAAATTTATGTGAATGTGGTCTCTCTCAAAATATCTTATTGTACAAACTTAATACATTTTCCATTTAACTAAGTACTTAACCACACACTGTGGCTATAACTTTTTCAATTTGAAGTGTGACAGCAAAACCAACACATTTTTTTCCTTCACAATTTCCCGGATAGAAGATTTATTCTTACTGTAGATCTTAGCAACCTCGGCATTTTTTTTCTTTCCCTATTAAGTAAAGAACTCTTACCTTTTCATTGAAAGGAAGCACTTTACGGCTTCTTTTGGGCATACTAGGATTACCAACATCACTGTCCTTGCACTGTAAGGCCGTTATTAAGTAAAATAAGGGTTACCTGGACAGGAATGTCCATCTGATGACTGAGAGGGCCACTAAGTAACTAACAGGTTGGGTACACTGGACAAAAGGATGCTTCACATCCCAGGCGGGACGGAACAGGATGGTGCAATATTTTATCACAGTGAACAGTGTGTAGTTTAAAACTTATGAATTGTTTATTCATAGCAATAATATTAAATGGAAAATTGTTTGGACCTTGGTTGGCTGCAAGTAAATGAAACCGTAGAAAGTGAAACCATGCATAAGGGAGGAACTACTGTGCCAATGATGTGCAACCTTTTGGAAAATCACAGTCCTCCAATGTTCAGCCTCCACCAGGCTTTTGATCTCCTGACAAGGGGAAGACATTTTATATGTTCACAAAAACAAGAGAACACAAAGTAAAATAATTACGTGAAACGAAATGTAATCTCTGCCTTGCCAACTAAAAGATACAATCTTAGGTCCAGGACAAGGTAAAGATGCACTGTATAGTAGCCAACAGGACATTATAAACACATGTTTATGTAGGTTTTATTTTTTTGTGTGTGTAATTTTGTAGCATTTTTGTTTTTGTAATATGGGCAAAAGATTTGTAATATAGTTAAGTGAAGAAAATTTACATAGCAGTTCAAATTTGGTAAAAACCAAGCAAAACCCCCCAGATATCTATGGGCTATGTTATCTAGTTCAATATCATTTTATGAAAATATCAAGATTCAGAAAGGTTTTGATTTCCCAAGGCCAGTAGTTAGGAATGAAATCCAGGTGTCCTGATTCCTGATCTAGTGTTTTTCTAGGAACCTTGAGTCCTTGGCAGTCCTGCCCTGAGAGAACTATATGAAAGGAAAGAAGAAGGGGGGAGGAGGTGGGAGGTGTGGCTCTCCCTCACCTCTGATCCCCCTTCCCGGCAATACCAGCCCAGGAGAAGGCCCATGAAAGGAGAGGAGACTGGCCTAAGCACACCCTCTGCTCCCTCCAAACGGGGTCCCCACGCAGGGCACACTGACTCTTGTTGACGATACCCATGGAGGCCCCAGTGGGCTGTATGATTGACGAGAGTCTGCTTTGTTTGGTACCAAGCCTGTTTATGCTTGTTGTATTGCTGATGACATAATTAAAGCAAATCGTATATATCAACTGTACTAGATATAGTGAAGACATGATAATCAGAGGGAATGATTCTGCTGGCACATTGCTTCAAAAATATGTTGCTTTCACTTGACTGCAAAGAAACCAAACTTTAAATTAGTATCAATATATTGTGGATGTAGGTTATGGAGAAAAGAAAACAGCTCCTAGAAATAGACCCATATTCTAAGAAAAATTCTTAACTCTACATCAAAAATTTGGTGCCTGAATGTATATTGATACATTTTAAACATTTAAAATATTTAAGGGATGTATCATTTTTAATGGTTTCCCACGTAAGCGTTTTTGATTGGCACTCCTAATTGTGCTAGGGAGAGGGATTTTACAGTAAATCTGCATGCCAAATCCCTATATCAGATCTTGCATCTTGGCTTTTTGTGTATTCCTTTCCAGATTTTACAGTGACTGTCAAGCATCACAAATGATCTTTTCAAAATTATTTACTCAAGGATCTCATTAGCTATCAATATCAGATTTTAAATATAGTCTAACATTGGCAATATTAGGAAACATGAAATAGATTTCACTTTAACTCAGATAAAAACTAAAAATTTTAAATACAAAGTTTTTTCCGTTGAATTTAGTGAAACAGTCAATCTATTCTTCTGTTGAAATTTCACAGCTTTACTTATTAATTTGACTAAGAAATTTATCATCTATAGATTTTTTGTATGTAAATTAAATGGGCAGTTCTAAAATCAATTGGCCCATTTATTTCTGAACTTCAAAGGAATACCCCCACCCTCAACCCACTCGCAACAAAGGAGTTATATATTTAGATATATGACTGAAAAAACATTTCCAAAAGAGATCGGTAGCTTAATAGCTAATGATAAAGATTGGTTAAATCAATTAAGGCAATATCTATGAATACTATGAAACTATTAAAAATCATGTTTTAGGAAAAAATCAATGGCATAAGATGTTCCACATTTCCAAATTGTGAGACCATAAAATGATTATATTTCATAACGCAACAAAACAGGAGTCTAAAAAAGAGGGAGCTAAAGTAAAAGCTCCCTCTTTTAAACATGCCCCCATCCACTAAAATATTAACAGTGGTTCTCTTTGCTGGAAGGATTATAGGTAATTTTAATGATCTTTTTGTGCTTTTAGGTAATTTTATTCTCCCAAATGAACTATACATTTTTTTTAACAAAAATAATTCTAATAAAAAAAGTTGTATATAATAACTATGGCATACTTAATTAACATTCTCTATTAGCAATGGCAATTTCTGTATGCAGATGCATAGGAAAAGCAGTGATTTAAACTATAACCACTAATACTTTTCATGGAGAAGGGAGATTATTTACAACCTTTAGCTTGAAAGTTGGAAAAAGAATATCTGATGCCCTCTTGTGGCCAATAATTTTTATAAAGTGATTTATTCTTTTTCATTGAAATCCAGTCTAAGCTAAGAGAATAATACCAAAATATCTATTCTATTGCTTTCTAAAAAATATTGCTTACACACTATTATTAACAGTTTAAGGCTAACTATTAGAAACAGTTTAGTGTATCTTTCCAACTCCCTATCTTGCTCTTAAAAAGCATGTGTCCTTTAGTCATACTGCTTGGGTTTGAAGCCCTGCTCGTTTAGGTTACTGGGACAACTTAACTTGAATACTCTGAGACTCAGTTTCCTTGTGTGTAAGGTGAGGATAATACTAGAACACATAAACGTTTATCATCAAATGGAAAGCACTTAAGTACCTGTCAAATGGAATTTCATTTTGCTTGATGAAATGCTTTATAAACATGCATGCAGGGCTTCCCTGGTGGCACAGTGGTTAAGAATCCACCTGCCAATGCAGGGGACATGGGTTCAGGCCCTGGTCCAGAAAGATCCCACATGCCGTGGAGCAACTAAGCCCGTGCACCACGACTACTGACCCTGCGCTCTAGAGCCCATGAGCCACAACTATTGGAGCCCGTGAACCTAGAGCCCATGCTCCGCAACAAAAGAAGCCACCACAATGAGAAGCCCATGCACCTCAATGAAGAGTAGCCCCCGCTCACTGCAACTAGAGAAAGCCCACACGTGCACACAGCAACAAAGACCCAACACAGCCATACATAAATAAATAAGTAAATAAAATCTATTAAAAAAACAAGTATGCATATGTATGAACTATTAATGGTTAACATTATCCTGTGATAACCTACCTAGATTCTATTGTCCTCACTTTTTGTACCTGTTTTCATCCTTCATACATCTTATGTAAACAATAAAATTTATTGAGCATTTGATATTTGCCATGTATTGGAGTGTTTTATATTAATCATCTTATTTCATTCCATGATAAACCTATCAAGTTCTATTACTATCCTCACTTTTTGTACCATTTTTACCCCTCACACAATATCTTTCCACAACAGATACAGATCATTCTTTTATTGGCCTCATACTCTTACATAGTATAAATGAATTATAATCTTTTATTATATAAAAAAAGGCTGCACCCATTGTACATTAATTTTTATACATTTGTGAAAGTATTTCCATAGGCTATCTTCTATATATATAGCATTTGAATTACTGGGTAAGAGAATACACACATTAAAAAATTTTTTTGACATTGTTAAATTGGCTTCCACAAAGAATGCAAGCCACTGTCTTTTCAATGTCAATTTGTTAGGTGAAAAATGGTATTTCGTGGTTTCAACTTATACTTCCTTTGTCATTAGTGTGCCATTAGCACCTCTTTTAATTTTTTAGCCATTTGTATTTCTTTATATATATTTGGCTCTGCTAAATAACTTAATTATATGTAGAAGCTCTTTGTATATTAAGAATACTAATTCATTTTCTTTTAAACATTCTGTAGAAAATTTCTCCCTCTTTGGAGTTTGTCTTTTTTTTTTTTTTTTAACTTTTCTGAAGATTTAAATTTACTTATTTATTTATGGCTGCGTTGGGTCTTCATTGCTGCGTGCAGGCTTTCTCTGGTTGCGGTGAGCAGGGGCTACTGTTCGTTGCGGTACACAGGCTTCTCGTTGCAGTGGCTTTTCTTGTTGCAGAGCATGGGCTCTAGGCACACAGGCTCAGTAGTTGCGGCACACAGGCTCTAGAGCGCAGGCTCAGTAGTTGTGGTGTACAGGCTTAGTTGCTCTGTGGCATGTGTGATCTTCCCGGACCAGGGCTGGAACCCGTGTCCCCTGCATTGGCAGGTAGATTCTTAACCACTGTGCCACCAGGGAAGTCCCAGAGTTTGTCTTTTTAAGTGTATTTATGTCTTTTAATATGCAATTAAAAATTTTTTTCAATTCCAAAATGCCAATTTTTCTATCTTCATGGGGAAATTTTTCCTAAGCTAAAAGTTTATGAATATCTCCTTCCATATTTCCTCTCAGTACTTTTATAGTTTCATATTTCACATTTTGTCTTTAATCTATCTGGAATTTATTTTTATGGTTTGAAGTAGGAATTTAACTTTAAAAATGGCATAGCCAGGGCTTCCCTGGTGGCGCTGTGGTTGAGAGTCCTCCTGCCGATGCAGGGGACGTGGGTTCATGCCCTGGTCCAGGAAGATCTCACATGCCGCGGAGCGGCTGGGCCAGTGAGGCATGGCCGCTGAGCCTGCATGTCCGGAGCCTGTGCTCCGCAACGGGAGAGGCCACAACAATGAGAGGCCCGCGTACCGCAGGAAAAAAATAATAATAAAAATTGCATAGCCAAATATAGTTCACAATTAATTTTATTAGTGAATTATTTTCAATTTGAAAAGCCACATTCACCATACAGTAAACTTCTGTATCTAAATGTTTCTGGTTCTGCACTTGTATTGTTTCATTGGTATATTCACTCCTATGTTATATTGGGTTGTCCAAAAAGTGCCTTCGGTTTTTAAGTAAAAATAAAAGACACATTTTTCATTTTCACTAAGAACTTTATTGAACAACGTAGTCACCCTTTTGTTTCACTACCTTCTGCCATTTTTCAGGCGACTGCATAATTCCATCTTCCCAAAACTTTTTATCTTTTCGAGCAAAGAACTGTTCCAGGTGCCTTTTACACTCTTCCAGGGAATTGAATTTTTTTTTCTATTAAGAGAATTTTGTAAAGACCTAAATAAATGGAAATCTGAAGGTTCAGTGTCTGGTGAATACGGTGGATGAATCAGAACTTCCCAGCCAAGCTGTAACAGTTTTTGCCTGGTCATCAAAGAAACATGCAGTCTTGCGTTATCCTGATGGAAAATTATGCGTTTTCTGTTGACTAATTCTGTACGCTTTTCGTCAAGTGCCGCTTTCAGTTGGTGTAACTGGGAGCAGTACTTGTTGGAGTTAATTGTTCGGTTTTCCGAAAGGAGCTCGTAATAGAGAACTTCCTTCCAATCCTACCATATACACAATATCACCTTATTTGCAAGAAGACCGACCAGCCTTTAATGTGGTTGGTGGTGGTTCATTTCACTTGCCCCATGGTGTCTTCTGTTCCACATTCATTGCACAGTATCCACTTTCCATCACCCGTCACAATTTGTTTTAAAAATCGGACGTTTTCATTACGTTTAACTAGAGAATCGCATGCTGACATATGGTCAAGGTTTTTTTCATTTAACTTATGTGGAACCCAAACATCAAAGTGATTAACATAACCAAGCTGGTGCAAATGATTTTCAACGCTTGATTTAGATACTTTGAATATGTTGGCTATCTCCTGCCTGGTATAACGTTGATCGTTCTCAATTAATGTATCGATTGCTATCGACTTCAACTGGTCAACCTGACTGTGGAGCATTGTCCAATGAGGAATCTCCAGCATGAAACTTCACAAACCACTTTTGACAGGTTCAGTCAGTCACAACACCTTCTCCATACGCTGCACAAATCTTTTGCGTTTCAGTTGTGTTTTTACCTTTCTTGAAATAATAAAGCATAATAGGCCGAAAATGTTGTTTTTCTTCCACCTTCAATATTAAAATGGTTACACAAAAATTAACCAATTTTGATGTCTTTTTTTAAATGCATGCTGATATGACAGCTGTCACATATAATCTAACAATTGTTTCGAATGAAATTAAAAACAACTAAGTGCTACTAGAGCCATCTTATGGAAAAAAACGAACGAACCTTTTGGCCAACCCAATACTTTAGAGTATATATTGATAAATTACTTAAAAGAACACTCCCTGTCCATTGTTCTTTTTTAAAAAAAAAATTCCTGGTTATTGAGAATTATTCTTCTATGTAAACTTAAAATCAGGCTTTCAAGTTCCACTAAAATTTCAGTGGGATTTTAATTGATTTATATTGGCTTTACATATTAATTTGAAAAGTTTTTTTTATAGCATTGTATCCATTTAAATATGGCATATTCTTCTAGTCAGTTATTTTTGACTTTAGGCAAATTCTTATAAATTTTTCTCCTCTGTGGGACGCACTCCTTTCTGTTGTTAAAGTTTATTTCCAGGTATTTAATACCCTTGCTTAGTAACAGGGATTTTTCTCCCACAAAGTACTATTTAAAATTTTTCTCATGAAATTAATATATATCATTGGGAACATTGGAGAAGTATGTAATACAACCAGTTTATTACAAGCATTTATTTTGGAATATTTCCTTCTAGAAATATTTGTATGATCAGCAAATAAAATCAGAAACATACCAGATGGTCCATATGTGCAATTTGGTTATCAGTGATGTATATAGTATTTGTATTTGCTAAAAATAAATCCACTGAACTTGTCTTGAGTGCTCTTTAAGAAATATTTGTCCAAAAAAAAAATATTTGTCCTTCTCCAGTTACAAAGTCATAATTGTATAAATATCTGAAATGTGCAATGTAGGAAAATGGAGGTTCTCTGTATCTGCCCACCCCCCCGCGCCCCGCCTCTGAGAACCCTAACTACTTTTAACAATTTGGTGTTTATTTTTCCAGACAATATTGGCGCCATCCTAGATGTAATATTTCTTTCCCCACTTGCAGTATTTTTCCAACTTGAAACATTTTATCCCATGTCATTAGAAATTGATGTACTTTTGTGTGTGTGGCTACATGATATTTTCCAGTATTTTCTTGAACAGATGTTCAAATTTAACTGTTCATCTATTGGGTTTTTATTTTTGCTGTTTACAAACATTTTGAAATGAACACTTTTACATAGGTAACAGCCCCTTGTTTTTGAGTATTTCTGTAGATATATTCCTAGAAGTATATTTGCTTGGTCAAAGGATATGCATATTTACATTTTTAACTGCCCTTCAAAAAGGTTATACTCTTTCAAGCCTGTACTAACACTATGTGTGTGACTGCTTCCTCACACACTCTCACCAACATTGGGCATTTTTAATCTTATGACTATCAAGATAAACCTGCTTTGTTAGTGAAGTTCACTTAACATAAAATTATGTATAGAAGTTAGCCATTAAACCTCTAGCCTGGGGCTTCCCTGGTGGTGCAGTGGTTGCGAGTCCACCTGCCGATGCGCAGGGGACACGGGTTCCTGCCCCGGTCCGGGAAGATCCCACATGCTGCGGAGCGGCTGGGCCCGTGAGCCATGGCCTCTGAGCCTGCGCGTCCGGAGCCTGTGCTCCGCAACGGGAGAGGCCACAGCAGTGAGGCCCGCGTACCTACTGCAAAAAAAAAAAAAAAAAAACCTCTAGCCTGGCTAGAAATACCTACAATCTTTAATGCAGGGATATTGTGTTTCCCGTAGAGCCTTACAGTTGCTACTGCTTCACAACTGGGATACAAACTCCAGAGAATACATGAGAACATCATATACCACGTCAAACCAACAAATGTTTGATACTAAGAAAAAAAGAAGTTACGTCCTGTGATAAACTTAGGCCATACTAACACCACTAACTGTCTTTCCCTTGACCAGTCATTGGTAGTTTGCTTTGTCATCTCAATCCTCAAATCGATTGGGCTGTAGAAATATTGCAATTTGATTTAGAGTTCAAGCGAATAAAATGGCTGTCAAGTTATTAGTCAGCCCCTTTTCAAAATATCTTAATAGTTTGTGAAAAGGAACTTCGTCAAGGCTTTATTAGTTATTAATCAAGATACTTTGATGTCTCATATTCGCACTCAATATAATTTTTGCATCTGTTCCTTTTTTTCCAAATCTTGGCTTGATACCGAACCTTTCCTCAAGTTTTAAGAGTTGGTAGACTTTATATATGGTAGACTTTACAAAGCCCAGCTTGGATTTAAGTCAGGGCTTCATTACTTAGCTGGGTTCTTGAGCATTTTTAGCTTCTCTGAGAGCCCTTATCTTACCTGGGATAATAATGGTACCCACCTCAGGGGGTTATTATGAGGATTAAATAAGTTGTTGGCATATAGTAATACAAATTTTTTAAACTTACTGTTTACTATTATCTGTAAAATGGATAGAATGGTTACTCTAGCAAGGTAAATGCACATAAGTGATTTAAAGTTTTTTTCCTCTTCCAAATCACCAAATAAGAAATCACTTTAACAGTGTAGCTGAGTAGAAGCCAATATAAATGCTTTATCATCTTAGTTTGAAGTCACTGAAGTTTGCCAGAAAGTTAAATACTCTGAGATAAATATTACACTAAAAACCCAGAAATAAGCACTTTGGTATTGATGTAATATAACTTACCAATTTATATTTTTCTCTTATTTTTGATATTTCCATGTCCAAGTTTAACCTCTAAATTTAGAGCTTTGCAGCTATGGCTACAAATATAAAATAAAATGGAGAATTAAAACAAATTATCATTCAGTCACAAACCACTCCTTCAAACAGCCTCGTAACACTGTCAAGCTGAAATTATGCAGCAACATTTTGTCTTCATTAGAGCAGTCCTGCAGTCTGAGGGAGACAGACTTAGAGATGTTACAACTCCTAGAGTCCTAATTACTAGTTAAAAAGTTTGACACACTTTGAACTGCATACTTACTAGACTGAGTTTAAGATGTAGCTTCTGAAAGAAAGATGGTTTTATTTCATTAGGAATGGATTGGAAAAGCTATATTGATGAGAGCTTTCTTTTGCTTTAAATAAATTTTGGAACAAGGTGACGTGGATAGTCAATAAAGGGCAGAATCTTCTACAGGTAACATATCTAATATGCAGTCAACTTCAAAATTAGCATTTTTCCTGAGACACTGCCATTTAGTTGTCAACACTAATGAATAAGAGATTTAGGAGATTTTTATAGTAATCTGATGTGGAAAGAAAGGTGTAGCTGGCTAGGCACTACCGAAAATATTTCCCTCAACAATATAGCTATTATGCTTCTGATTTTCCCAACAGCCTTATAACTATGACATGTGCAAACTAACAGAACAAATGCTATCTGCTAACTCCATGATAAAAATACTTGAAACTTGCCACTTTTACAATTGCCTAGAAATCTGCCATTATCATCACCCAAACTCTCTAGGATCTATAAGGGAACAGTAACAATTAAAAATTTTTTTTTTCCAACTTAAATAAAACTAATCTCCCTTGTGATGCCAGTTACCCCTAGGAAAATATGCTCAAGTTTGAATAAGCATTCACTATAAATCTCAGGAAAAAAAAAAGAGTAGATATGGTTTAGAAATATATTTAGAAGTTGCATATGGCTTATCAAAGAGTACAATAACATTAAAACCACAGGCCTCTAAAGTTTAAAAGTAAGTTTTCTGTTGAAGTTGCAGACATTTTGAATTCCACATACTTCAAACCTTTGAGAGCTATGTATCCTTAGGATTTGTGCACTTTTTTCTGGTAGTCCGTACATCAATAGAATTTATCAGCAAACACAACAGAAATATCTGGAACAGCCAAGGACATCCAATGACTTATTAGCAAGTTGTGATTTTTCTGGTAAGTCAAGTAAGTTAAGACTAGAAATCTAAAGATGTAGGTAATGAGAAAACATAATGATCTTTTAGTTTTTAAAAATTTACCTTCGGGAAAAAAACCTAAATTCTTATATCTTTTTTTCTCTTCGTAGTTCAAGCACACTCATGAGACTGATGGCCTTACAGTGGTATAAATATGGACTGCTGAAGAATCTGAAGTACTGTATTTGGCTTTATTTTAGACCTCTAATAAAGACTTGAACATGTTGAAAAAACGCACAAGGCACAGAGATTAGCGTAGCTATAAGAACATTTCTGCTTTATGCCATGGCACTAGACGTATAAGTCAGATGTCATATCAAAATTTGTACAGGCCAAATTCTTGGTTAGGAAAATCCTACATATAGTGACTCTAATGGTTGAAAGATGTTTCATTATATTTATATTTTCAATTATCTACTACTAACAAACTTTAGACGTTTTATATGTATCTTTTGATACTATAGCCTTTGGGAAAGGTATGGCTAATAAAAAGTCAATTTTTTTTTTTTTTTGCGGTACGCGGGCCTCTCACTGCTGTGGCCTCTCCCGTTGCGGAGCACAGGCTCCGGACACGCAGGCTCAGTGGCCATGGCTCACGGGCCTAGCTGCTCCGCGGCATGTGGGATCTTCCCGGACCGGGGCACGAACCCATGTCCCCTGCATCGGCAGGCGGACTCTTAACCACTGCGCCACCAGGGAAGCCCAAAAGTCAATTTTTTAAAGAAAAGTTAAAATGGTTAGTTTTTTCTTTGCTAAATATTTAATTAAACATGGAAGTGAGATACCCTTTGCCCTTTCTCCCTTTTTATGCACAGAACAGAAGCACACATTGTCATGCCTCAAACTACTTTTTATTTGCAACTACATGATTTCACGCAATTCTTCTAAACAATGACATAAAATAGATTTCCTTGTGTATAAATAACTTACATACTCTCCATAAAGTAAATGCTCAAAGGTGCTAGAACAGATCGTCCACCCCTACAGTGTTCTCATATCCAACAGAGTTGATGCACAATATATAAATACTCAAGTCCAATATTAAAAACTCAGGCACTTGACTAACTTTAATAAAGTTTCTCAAACTATATCAATATATCTAAAGTGCATATATATTTTTTAAGAAAGATTATTCTCAATAACTTCTCTATAAAAATAAGTTTGATGGTTTAGCCCATCTAACTTTACTACTTTGAGTATGAACTTTTAATATGCAGTCAGGCTTATTCTACCTTCTCTCAACATGACACCAACAGAATCAAAGCAGCTAGTGAGGTGCTAACATGTGAGGATTAATCCAGTGATTCCGGTCACAATGCATTCCAGGAGGAGGTACCCATGTTACTGGAATTGGGCGATATGGTTTATTCTTCCTTCCCTGATTTGGATAACCAAATGGAACAGGAGGAGGGTAGTGACTTTGATGACCATTCCCTCGGTACATTCCTGGTTTTTTTCTGGGTAAAGGGTGCCACATTGGAAGAGGTGGGAATATCACCTCTGAAATCTGTAAAGAAGAGAAAACAGTAAGTTAATAAAAAGAAAAAATTAGTCATGTGTTATATAAAAACTAGGTGACCTTCCAGATTACTCATTAAAGAAAAACAAAATCACCCACCCACAACCCTAAGAGTAGGTCTAAGGCACATTACTACAATCAAGTCTAAATATGTTAAAAACCTCAAATATAATAGGTGATCAATCAGCGTTTTTTCACTAAATGAGTGAAAATGAATAAACTCAAACACAGCACTCTAAAGCAACCGGGTATTTTCTGGCTATTTCAACCAAAGAAGATGAAAACACAGAATGAACAGAAGCTTGTAAGGACACATCATGTTTTAGACCACTGGTTTCCACAGCTGGCTAAAGAGTCACCTAAGAAGCTTTTAAACACAAAATGTTCATGGCCCAGCCCTGGTCTACTGAACAATATTAACAAAACTTTAGGAAGAAAGGCCAAGTATTTTGATGACACTGCAGGTGATTCTAATGTAGCCAGTTCAGCATTTTGGAAAACAGTCTTAGGTTATCCCATAAGTCAAGTGGGACATCAAGTTCACATCATTCAAAATGTTATCAGCAGTTTCAGACCTCTCTGCTCAGAATGCCACACCCTGTGACTGAGTTTCAGAGTTCTCTGATTTCTAATCTGCTCTTCCTAGCATAGGCATTTAAAAATTTATATTCTGTGTAACAGCACTGCATTCATGATAGAAAATTCAAAAGGTACAAAATTGTATACAGTGGAAAAAAGTCTCTTTATGTGATTACCAGCTACCCTCTCAGAGGCAGCTGACACTAATCAATTGTTTGATCATCTTTAGAGATATTCTGTGAATATACTTGGTATACATCTACATACACATTTATAAAAACTCACAAAATTCTGTATACTGCTTTTTGCACTTGATAAATACATCTCAGAGACATTCATCTCAGTACATAATGACTTTTTTGGTCATTTTACAGCTAGTAATGCAATGACTATGCCATAACTAAATTAACTGGTGTCTTGTTGATAGTACATTTAGGCTGCTTTCAGTCTTTTAATATCAAAAAAACAATGCACAAAAGCAAACGAAACAATGCAGCAGTGAATAACCTTAGCACAGTTAATTCTTGATTATCTACAATAATGGGGAAATAAAGAATTTAGAGTTCAAACTAATTGACCTATACTACAAACCAGTAGCAAAGTGGAATGTTTTCATTTCTTTGTACATTGGGGTGTTGATAAGCTTTTAAAACTGTCAGAAAGACACAATCCCACAGACAACCACTGATTTTTATCACCAGACTGAGTTTTCCCTGTTTGTGAACTTAATATAAATGGAATCATGTGGCATGTATTCTTTTGTATCTGGCAAAAAATTTTTTTTTGCCACACCGCCTGGCTGTGGGATCTTAGTTCCCCAATCAGGGATCAAACCCGTGCCCTCCGCAGTAAAAGAGGGGAGTCCTAATCACTGGACCACCAAGAAATCCCCAGCAAAATTCTTTTGCTCAATCAGATGTTTTTTAGGTCCTTCCGTATTGTGTCTATTATTAGTTCTTTCTGTTTTAATGCTATTATCCTACTGTGTGAATGAATACACAATTTCCTCCCATTCACTTGTTAATGGGTATTTGGGTGGTTTTCCTTTTTTTAATTAAACGATTATGAAAAAAGCTGTTATAAACATTCTAATATGAGGCTTTGTAGATATTTGGTTTTTTTCATTTCTCTTGTTAAATACTTAGGAGTGGAACTGTTGGGTTATAGGGCAGATGCATATTTAACTTCGTAAATGCCAGTTTTCCAAAGTGGTTATACCATTTTACACTCCCATCAACAGTTTATGAATCCAGCTGCTTCACATCCTTGCCAACATTTGGTATTGTCAGACGTTTTAATTTTAGCCATTCTGGAAGTAGTGTTTCACTGCAGTTTCAATTTGAATTTTCCTGATGACAAATAAGGTTGAGCACCTTTTTCATTTGCTTACTGGCCATTTATATAACTTCTTTTGTACAGTGTTTATTCTCATCTTTTGCCCACTGTTTTTAATTGGATCATGTCTTTTATTATTGATTTATAGGAGTGATTTTTAAAGTATATTCTGGAAACAAGTCCTTTGACAAATATATGTATTAAGAATATTTTGTCCCAGTCTATGCTTTTGCCCATTCGTTTTCTTAATGGTTTCTTTTAATTAATTAATTTATTTATATTTATTATTTGGCTGCATGGGTCTTCATTGCTGCGCGTGGGCTTTCTCTAGTTGCAGCGAGCAGGGGCTACTCTTTGTTGCGGTGCGTGGGCTTCTCATTGAGGTGGGTTCTCTTGTTGCAGAGCACGGGCTCTAGGCACAAGGGCTTCAGTAGCTGTGGCTTGCGGGCTCTAGAGCGCAGTCTCAGTAGTTGTGGCGCATGGACTTAGTGGCTCCGCGGCACGTGAGATCTTCCCAGACCAGGGATCGAACCTGTGTCCCCTGCAATGGCAGGTGGATTCTTAACCACTGTGCCATCAGGGAAGTCCCTCAAATTAGTTTTCTAATGTATGGTATCAGGTAGCAGTTAGGTTCACTTTTATTTTTTTTTAATATATAGATTATCCAATTGTTCCAGTACTAGTTCTTATATACTTACCCTACTGAATTGCTTTGGCACTTTTATTAAAAAAAAAAAAAAACGAAATTGTACATACATGGGTCTACTTCTGGGCTCTCTATCTGTTCCAATAATATATTTATATATCTTTAAATCATTATCACACTATCTTGATAAACATGACGACTTAATATTAGTGTGAGATCTCTGAGTTGATTCTCCTTTCTTTAAATTTTATCTAGAAAAAGCCTTTTGGGATTTTGATTGATAGCAAGTTGAAACTATAGATCAATTCGGGGAGAAATAACATAATTTTCATTCTTAATTAGTAGAATTATCTCTGGAGGTTCCTTTCAGAAAACACAGACCCCCCTCAGAGAACAAAGCTCGGAATTACTTTGCCCATACTTTGATAACCTCTTTTTTAAGGCTCTTGGTAATGCCAGGTTCAAGATGGAAAAATGTATAGGTAAAAAAGATTAAAGTGGACCATCTGCACCAGCTTTCTACACAATGATTTTAAGAGCTATGCTTCTCAGTCATGAAATGTTTTGTAAGTGAATATAATGTCAAGGAGAAAAGCACATAAAGGACAGTTCAATTTCTATGCCTTTCTGTTATAATTTTATCCTAATAGTCTTTCAACATAGGGGAAAACAAATACAATTTAATTTTAAAAGAAAATCTAAAAATTAAAGGTCAATTTACTTGAAAAAATTAGCAGCAATCACTTCAATTTGGAATTTACATTCTTGCTTTGCTGTGTAACAAATAAAATTCTTGAGGTAAAATTAGCACACACCTGAATGAATTCCAGGCAATTTAACAACTGTAATCTGTAGTACATAATACATCATACAGAGGAAAAATATGTCCAAAATATTTATGGCCATGGTCTTAAAAATGATCCCTGAATTACAAATATTATGTTTACTTATCTATATAGGGAATCTCTTGGGAAGAATATAAAAATAACTGGTAATGAAAACCTCCATGCAAGGGCACAAGACTGGTCATTGTGGGAAGAGGAGGACGTGTCACTATTTTACTCTTTTTTTTTTTTTTTTAAATAAATTTATTTATTTATGGCTCTGTTGGGTCTTTGTTGCTATGTGTGGGCTTTCTCTAGTTGCGGTGAGTGGGGGCTACTCTTCATTGTGGTGCACGGGCTTGTCATTGCAGTGGCTTCTCTTGTTGCGGAGCACAGGCTCTAGGTGTGCAGGCTTCAGTAGTTGTGGCACATGGGCTCAGTAGTTGTGGCTTGTGGGCTCTAGAGTGCAGGCTCAGTAGTTGTGGCACACGGGCTTAGTTGCTCGGCGGCATGTGGGATATTCCCAGACCAGGGCTCGACCCAGTGTCCCCAGCATTGGCAGGTGGATTCTTAACCACTGCACTACCAGGGAAGCCCCTATACTCTTTCATACTGTTTCAACTTTTTGTTTTGTATTTTTTTTTAAAGCAGGTGCATATGTTGTAATATACACATATACATATACCCCTAAGAATGTGACAATCTTCAGAACTAAGCTTCCTCTCAAGCCTAGGAAGGATAATTTAACAATTAAAAAAAAAAAATAGGGCCTCCCTGGTGGCGCAGTGGTTGAGAGTCCGCCTGCCAATGCAGGGGACGTGGGTTCGTGCCCCGGTCCAGGAAGATCCCACATGCCGCAGAGCGGCTGGGCCCGTGAGCCATGGCCGCTGAGCCTGCGCGTCCGGAGCCTGTGCTCTGCAACGGGAGAGGCCACAACAGTGAGAGGCCTGCGTACCGCAAAATAAATAAATAAATAAATAAATAAAAAATTAAGAACTCAAAAATTAAGTTATACTGAAAGGATGTTCATTATATAAATGTATCCTGGATTTAAAGGTTCAGTTTCTCATACTTATGATACTCTGATTTCTTACTCATTAAGGTCTAAATTCTCATTTTAGCCCAAATCAAACCCTACCGGAAACCTGGTATGTTTAATTATGTCTAATTAAGGCCAAATTAATAAAAATAGGTATATTTAAAAATATACTCAAAATTAGAAAAACTACACGTACAGAATAAGGCTCAACTCAAAGGACTTCTTTAAATTTTAGTATTAATAGCTATATGACTCTTTAAATGTTAAAGCAAAGAAAGATATTGTTTTGGCTTGAGTGAAAAATTAAAGAATAATTTAGTGAGGTTTCTCTTTAATTATAGAAAGGGAAAGAACATGAAAGTTAGGTACAAATTGGAAGTGTTAAAGGCTACAAAAAAATGAGTAGCTATTTTTGAATGCAATAAGGATTTTTAAAACATCAGGAATGTTTTATCACCATTATTTTTCTATTGTTTTTACAATGTATTCATCCCACTTATTTAGTAAAGCAGACCTTTGATAATATGACTCAGGATGCCTATTTCATCTCAGAGGTAGCAGCTTCCCCTTAGCGTGGGAAGGCAAGAACTGTGATCCAGAATTTCAACTCAGAAACTGGGCAACATAAGCAGGACTACCTAGAATGCCCTTGCAAGCCTTGCTCATGACCTTCAATATGGAGCCACTTCATAGTTACCTGGTACACGGGGCTGGGGGTCGCAGCCACTGAATTGGGTTTCACTTCTACTTCCTTACTTGTTTCTTCATCTGAAGAAGAGGACCCTGAATGATAATCAGAGGTAACCTTATCAAGGGCCCTGGTCACTTTCTTGGAAATCTCATCCTTGTTCTCATCCTCATTTTCAAAGCTGGCAACAATGAATGCGTTGTTTTTCTCTCCATACCTAAGAATAAAAAAACCAAAAAACTCACACACCTTGAAGTCACATCAACAAAGCAGGGAATGTCCACAAAAACAACTGAACAGGTCTGGACATGCCATCAGTTCCAAGCAAAGAAGGAACCCTCCCAGAACTTGATTCTACATCTATAGTATCCTAACCCAGCTCCATGCCAACAGGCAGGCCACAATTTTCTACTCCTGGTCTATTAAAGTACAAATGAAAAGTGACCTCATTCTCTTTTCCAATTTTCTTTTCTACTGCCTCCTGACAAAATTAGTTGTCTACGATATCAGAGAAACTCATTGTTTTGATTACATTTTTGTACGTACCACTGAAACTGGCCATACAGAACTTTCTAACAAATTTTTAACTGACCCTTATAACAGATCCTAGTAATTCAAGTCAAAAATCAACCAGACATTTCCTATGGGATTTACTTTTACCACGATTAAATAAAAAAGAGGCCTCTGTTTCCTATATCCACACTGACAAAAACGAGAACTGAGGCAATTGTTGAAGTACTACTGTTGAGGAAAATAAAAGGATTTTTTTTGCTTGAATTATACTGCTGATTTCATAGAGATTCCTATGATAAATGCTTACCCCCATCTTATTTTTTTTAAATTAAGCAAACGTTTTTATCCTTCCAAAACATTTTTAAAGCTTTGATCTAAGAAAAATAATTGTCAGAACATGTAACTTCGGCTGTTGGGTACTAGAAAAAAGGAAAATAAATTCTGCAATGAGGGAAAATAGCACAACACACAGTAAAACTAGGAGTTTTCATTGAGAGGACAGAGGAGAAACCCACAAATCCATTCAAATAGATTGCACAACATAATATGAAACAATTTCTAGGAAGTGTTAGGACAAAGGAAATGAATTGTTAAGCAGTCTTACATAGCATGTAATTAAAGTTAAACAAAGTGATTCTAAGCTTAAAAATATAAAAACATCAACAGAAAATAGGGTTAATTGACTGATGTCAATTAATTTCATTCATGATAATTCTTATCTCAAATTATTTCTGAATCAGGATTGTATCTACAATTAAGTAAAAGGCCTAACTGCAACAAAGCCTTTGAAAGTTTAAATGGCAATCAAGTAGTCTCACAGGTGAGTTCTGTTTCTTTCAACTGTGCTATCTTCCTTTCTTATAGGCTGGATGAGGCCATAAATGCAATCTAAATATGGTACATAATTTCCTTTTCTATTCTTTTTCAGTCTCTCTCATAAAAGGAGTTGCTGCAGGATGGTGGAAAGAGCACTAGACATGTTTCTGGTTCTGTTCTGTCATTAACTAGCTCTGTTACCAGGTGCAAGTTATTTAATCTCTCCCGGCCTTAGTTTCCTATCTGCAGAGTGAGGAAGCTGAAGATAGCTGGATAGTGGTTAGTCTTCAGCTGGTGATTCTTCTTAGAAGATGCCTGAACAGTGGGAAGGGTTCTTCACAACACAGAATTCATGAAGTATAATTTCAAGATTACTTGGCCTTGGGTTGTAGCAGTGGAAATCTACCCCTTGGTCCTCTCCAGGTTTAAAGACGCAACAAATTTCAATAAAATCAAAGGTTAATTCATATATTAATACCAGCAGTATTAACAATGGGCTTAGGCCTAGCTTCAGTATTGCCCATTAATGGAGTCAAAATTCAAGCAAAACAGAAAGGCAAGAAATTTGAGAAAAATCCCTGCCTCTGTAGAAACAGAAATCTAATCCAAGGGCAGACATCTAATGATTGAAGGATCAGCTTTATTAATTCAGGTTTCTTCGACACTCAAGCTCAGTTAGGTTCTGCATTTTTCCCGTGGTAGTATTTTGGTATGAGGGCTCTCTTCAGGGTAAGTGAAGCTACTTACTATATTACTGTAACATTAGAATGTGCAGTTAATTCCTCAGAATTCGTAATGGACAACTTTTAAATTTTCCAAATTTCAATGACACACTGCTAAAACATTCAGGTCTACTGAGTTAATTTGAAACAAATCAATAGTATCTATTGCTCTTTATCAGGAAAAGAAAGGATTACAGAAATTACGAACAAACACACCAAAAAGTGTAGAATACTGAGTAGATAATAAAGCTGCCAGCTATTTGCAGGCCTTCTTATAGGATCTGTTGTCTATTCAGTATCTTCTAAAATATTTCACTTAGTGAAATATTTCTAACTATATAACACTTTGCACTCTTCCAATATTTATCCTGATGGAGTAACTATGAAGAATGTTCTCTTTGAGTGCATTTCAATTTTTTTCATAACCTTAGTCTTTAGTATACCAATGAGTTATTATTTTTAATGACTCAGATATTTATTCAATTATATAACTGCTATATCAGCTTTAATTTTCAGAATAGTTCCAGTTTTGGTCCAAAAGCACTAATATCTCAGTCTCCTCTGTTAATTTATAGCAATTACCTCTACCCAATCACTAACAGGTCTTTCTTTCTGGGATTTCTATCATTACTGAATGAGCACTCATATTCTGAAAATATCAATAATTTCTATTAACTGTGAAAAACCTCACATCATAGCCAATTTGGAGCAAAATTCTGATCATATATAAAATAATTAGAAGGCTACTGAATGCAAAGATTTTGTTATATTAACAAGACTAAAGCACAGTAATTTTTTATTATCTGGCATCATCAAGTAATGAAGTATCCACTTAAGTAGAATGTCCATGTAACTAAAGCTTTTATCTTCAGGTACCAAGATGTAGTTTAAGCATTTCAAATAAATATGTCCAAAATGTTTATATAATTAGCCAACTTCATAAACATCCCTGGATATGGAAACTTTTCCCTAATGACTTAAGATCGTTGTATTAAGTATTCATTATTTGATGTTGTGATAATACATTTGGGTCAACTCTTTTGCTTTTTTGTTCCTGCCTCTATGTCAGACAATTATTTTTTTTTGTAGCTTTATGACAACAGTATCCTGGGGGATTGGTTCCAGGACCATCCCTGCCTCCCTCCAATGCCAAAATCTGTGGATGCCCAAGTACCTTAAATAAAATGGCATGGTACTTGCATACAAACTATGCACACCCTCCCATACACTTTAAATCATGTCTAGATTTACTTATCATATCTAATACAATGTAAATGTTATATAAATAGTTGCATGGCATGGCAAATTCAAGTTTTGCTTTTTGGAACTTCTTTCCCCCCCTCCCCCCAAATATTTTTGAACTAAAGTTGGTTGAATGCATGGATGTGGAACCCTCAGATACAGAAGGCCAACTGTACTAGGAACAATCCCCTTTCAAATGCCATGTAATTTTTTATGGGCTGAAAAACTACACAACTAACTTAAAAGAACTGTGTGTTAAGTAAGAGTAAATCATGATCAAAGTGTGGGCCTCATAAAAAGTAAACATTTCAATATAGTAACTTTGTGATAGCTATTTCTTGTATACAGAGGTCTTCTGCAGGGATTCATTCAGTGGTCCAAGTCTATAAAACAAAGTCTGATCCTGGCCTACGGTAAGTGCTTAATTAGTCCCAGACTCTAAAAATGTTTGACGTTCTTAGACCAAAAATTGAGGTATCTTGCTCTTCCTTTTTCTGAGAAATAAGTATTGGAGAATCTACTACCTACACCCGGTTTCCCAAAGCAATAAGCTTATATAAGCCACCAGCTTATATCAAGCAGCTCCAGGGTGGTCCAGAAAATTGTTGTAGGATTGCCATGTATTTTTCCAACATGTCTTCACCACCACTTTCATTGCTGGAGATCAGGTCAAAGGCTATGACCACCTTTGGAACATATTAGGGTTGCATCAAACAGCACCTCTACTATAATCAATGGGTGAACTGTACCTTTAAACCAAAGAGAAAACCCTAAAGGAACAGCTGTAGGAAATTACTCACAGGGGTTCCATGCATCTATTTATCCTGTTCCTCCTGCCTGGAAATGTCCTTCCAACCTTGTCATCTAGTCAACTGCAACTCATCCTTCCCCACTCAGCTCAAGTATCACCTACTCTACAGTCAGCCCTCCATATCCATGGGTTCTGCATCCATGCATTCAACCAACCACAGACCAAAAACATTTGGGGAGAAACAATCCAGAAAGTTCCTAAAAGCAAAACTTGAATTTTTTTCAATTCAAGCAACTATTTACATAGCATTTGCATTGTACTTACAACTATTTACACAGCATTTACATTGCATTAGGTACTATAAGAAATCTAGAGATGATTTAAAGTATACGGGATGTTATGCATAGGTTATATGCAAATACTACACTATTTTATATAAGGGACTTGAGCACCCGAGGATATTGCCTCTGTGTGTGTGCATGTGGCCGGGGCGGGGGCATGTTCTGGAACTAATCCCTCACCAATACCAAGGGCTGACTATAGTCTTTCCTGAGGCAGTGAATTTCTCCTTTGTGCCACCAACTACTGCATTTTGTACATAATTGTATTATAGCACAAATCACACTCTGTTGTAATCTGCTTTTTCTTTCTTCTCCCTTATTACACTCTGAACTACCTGAATGTCACTTTCATTTTTTAAAAACCCTACAACTAAGAATGCCTGGTCCAAAATGAGTATTTTTATTTTATTTATTTATTTATCTGTTTATCTATGGCTGTGTTGTGTCTTTGTTGCTGCGCGCGCGGGCTTTCTGTAGTTGCGGGGAGCGGGGGCTACTCTTCGTTGCGGTCCACAGGCTTCTCATTGCAGTGGCTTCTCTTGTTGCAGAGCATGGGCTCTAAGCACGTGGGCTTCAGTAGTTGCAGCACTTGGGCTCAGTAGTTGTGGCTCGCAGGCTCTAGAGCACAGGCTCAGTAGTTGTGGCGCATAGGCTTAGTTGCTCCACAGCGTGTGGGATCTTCCTGGACCAGGGCTCAAACCCGTGTCCCCTGCCTTGGCAGGCCGATTCTTAACCACCGCACCACCAGGGAAGCCCACAATGAGTATTTTTAGAATGAAGTTCAATTAGATTTCATACCTAACACTCACTTTTTACAATTCTGCTCATTAGGAGACAAGAAATAATTTCCATTATGAAAATAAAACCATGAAAATATCACTCAGCCACTTAAAAACCAAAAAGGGGGAGGGAGGCAAGAGTAGAAACAAACAGAAACAGAAATCAACCAAAAGTTAATATCCAGTATTATTTGGGATTAGCGTCTTTCCTAATTTGAAGAGGGGAAAGACAAGGGCACCACCAATGAAAGAAGATATAATTGACCTATAGGGAGTCTAGGTGTCTAAATTCTACAATAGAGTTCTTGGTAAAGCTCTAAAAAAAAACCCTGCTCTATCAGTTTTTGAGTTTCTTTAGCTGTAAAACAGGAATGTAACCAGTCTTTCACTATCACCTCCAAGAAGAATAGTTTACAAAATTCACAGCTGAGAAAGCCAAACAACCAGCTCCTGGCTATAAAAATACATGTGTAGGCAGTACCTGAGAGAATTTCATAAAATCAGTTCCAGCATGGTAATCAGTTAAGCTGCCAAACTCAAGAACTCACCGACAGCACACCTCACATGGGTCCACCCATAGAGTGAGTTCCTTTGGCAAGCCCAGGTCACTGTACAAAATGCAGCTGTTCTCACACGCTTTCAGGACATCAGGATCAACTCTCTGAAACTTATTGACACGAATGCATCTACAACAAAGTGGAGTAATGTTAATAGCTTTAAATAAATGTAAATCAGAAACTTTGTTATATCTATTAGTTTTTGCCAACATGAATTTAAAAAAATTAAATGAACCCTGGCAAAGAACCCAGGAATATCTATCCTAAATAGATAATAAATCTGAACTAAAGGCAAAGAGGCAGCAGCATCATCAAGACTACCCAGCCTGGTGGAAAGAAGAGTCTGTGTGAGCACAGGGAAATCACTAGAACTGGCTCTACTTCATTTCACACAGAAACTACTCAATCTCACACGTACATTAAATGAGCAAGGAGTATGAAAGTTGCAAGAAATTACTTAGAGCTTTGAAGTAAAAGTTTTAATAGGTCAAATTCCTATATAACAAAATCTCCAACTCACAAAAGACCTCGACCAATGGTTCAAATAATATTTGGAAATTCTTGTGACAAGTTTTGATCTGTTGTTACCTTGCTTAAGAAGGGTATCCTATGCCTTACCTATAATTGTTCTCTAAATACCGAATCAGTCAAGGACACAGAACCATTCATACCATGTACTTAAGATTAAAATATAATCCAGGGACTTCCTTGGTAGTTCAGTGGTTAAGAATCCGTCTTCCAATGCAGGGGATGCGGGTTTGGTCCCTGATCGGGGAACTAAGACCTCACACCGCAACTACTGAGCCGGTGCACTCTGGAGCCCGCATGCCGTGATGAGAGAGAAGCCCGCGCACCGCAACAGAAGATCCTGCATGCCACAACTAAGACCCGATGCAGCCAAATAAATTAATTAGAAAAAAAATCCAAAAGTGTTATTGGCTTATTTCACTTAACCTCTGTTACTCGAGTTTTCTTTCTTTTTTTTTTAAGTTATCGAAAGAGAGAAAAAAATTCTAAACCACTAAAGACTGTTCCTTTTTTTTTTTTGGTCGCACCACATGGCTTGCAGGAATCTTAGTTCCCCAACCAGGAATCTAACCCATGCCCACAGCAGTGAAAGCACAGAGTCCTAACCACTGGACTGCCAGGGAATTCCCATCTGTTCCAATTTTTCTAACCTAAGAAATACCATTCACAGCTACCTATCAGAATGCTCAAAGATGGTTCTCAGTATGAATGCAAAAATACCTATTAAAATAAGTATTCTGCTTACATAGAGAAACGTTAGCTACAATGAAAGTATTTATTGCCTACAGCTAAGAAATCAATCAAGAGAACCCAGGTTTTAGTATGAGTCCTAGTATTATTAGGTGAATTTAGATTAAGTCATTTTACTTCTCCAAAAATATGGAAAATATAAGTTAATTGACAAATACTGATTATATCACTAAATACAATACTGTAACATCAACAGAATAAGGTACTATTTAAATTTTTTTTAAGTTTAATTATTAGTTAATTTCAACTTTCATTTAAAACAGTGAAAAAAGTTCTCATTAGGTAATAGCTAATATGTATTTCTAAATAATAATAACAACTCTTTTTGAAGGTTTACCATGCAATGGAGAGTCTTCTGAATGCTCTGCATGTACAGGCATACCTCAGACATTGCAGGTTTGGTTCCAGACCACAGCAATAAAGCGAGTATCTCAATAGAGCTAGTCACACAAATTTTTGGTTTCCCAGTATATATAAAAGTTGTATTACAGTACACTGTAGTCTATTAAGTGTGCAATAGCATTATGTCTAAAAAACAATGTACATAGCTTAATTAAAAACTACTTTATTGCTAAAAAATGGTAACCATCTGAGCCTTCACCAAGTCTTTGTAACAGTAACACCAAAGATCACTGATCACAGATCACCAAAACAAATATAATAATGAAAAAGTTTGAAATACTCTTAAGAATTACCAAAATGTGACACAGAGACACAAAGTGAGCAACTGCTGTTGGAAAACTGGCACTGACAGCCTTGCTCAATGCAGCTGCACAAACCTTCAGTTTATAAAAAACGCAATGTCTGTGATGCACAGTAAAGCAAAGCACAATAAAATAAGGTATGCCTATGTTGACTTTTTAAATTTTCACAATGATCCTGTGAGTTAGATACTATTTTCTCCACTGTAAAAAAGAAAGGAGGCAGAGAGAGTTTGAGTAACTTGCCCAAAATTACACAGCTAGAAAGTAATGAATCCAGAGCTCAGATCCAGACGAGATGCCAAAGTTCACTTTATTAAACAACCCTATTATGCCTGTACTTATCATAACATCACCGTTAACAATTTAGCAAATTCAGAGTAAAAAAAAAAAATATTTTAAGCCATGTAAGATACTCTTTATTCCTTTCTATAAGATGGTCCTATGTTATAGATTCTTAATGTTGTGTAGGTTGATTCAAAAGTCCCACGTGCACCAGGATCAAAAGCAATTAAGTGTAAGGTAGACCTTAGATGTATGTGTTTGTTTTTTTTATCTACAATGCGGGAGATGTAGGCTCTAAGCTTAAAAAAATATATGTAAATATAGATGCTTAAATAGAGACTCGCTTCAACAAAATTTGCATACCTTACATATTTTTATGCTATTTTTTTCACTCTAGATACTGCGACGATTTACCCATTAACCACTCTGCAAAAACAAGATTTTAAAAGCTGCATAAAAATAGTCCATTGTTTACTTAATGTTGACAGTGTAGCGCTTTCCAATTTTTTTGCAATTATAAAGTGTAAGAAATATCCATATTCATACATATTTGTCTGCATTTCTGATTATGCTTCTAGAATAGATTTTAGGAGATTTACTTTTCAAAGACTGTGAATATTTTTATAGATCTTGATAATGTTACCAAATTGCTCTTATTTGTATAAGAGAAACATACCTCCCTGCAGAGAAACATACTAATTTATAAAAACTTTAGAAGAAAAAGAACTTTACGGATTGAAGAGTCTACTAACCCTGGTTAAGCCTATAGTCTATTCATTTTTATAAAAGAAACGACCCACAATTAACTCTAATAGTTTTCTACTTCAAAGACGGCTTCAAAATGACTCAATAATGATACTTCTGATTATATGCCAATTTAATCCTGTGGATAACTTTTTTCCTCAAGTTTTTAGAATTAATGGAAATAAAATTGTACACTGTCTGACCTTTAAGCATTTACTTGATAGTGTCTCCTTTTTCAGTAATAGTACGGTGGCTTGGCACTTCCAAAAGCCTTAGTCCAATGTCAATTATATCAGTGTAAAAAGCTTGAACAGCTCTAATTCACAAAAGCTGTTCACTCTATCAGAAATGAAGATGTGCAGAAAAAATTAAGAGAATCAAGTGAGAGGATAAAAAACAGTAACTTGAGTGCTTTATATAGAACATCCACATTTCTACTTTCACTCACCACATTTTCCAATATACTAGGATACCTCTTTGGATAGAAATGAAGAGGAAAATATATCAATTACTTTGATTCTTTTCTTTTCAACAGATCATATGCTCACCTGGCTTTTAGCAAATGAGAACTAAACAAATCATGTTTTCACCTCCCTTGCACACTCCGTGAACAGTCTTACCCTTTCAAGAGCTCAGCGACTGAAAGGAAGTGCTTTTTACTGTGAAGGGCTGATTTGTGGAGGAATCTTTGGGGACAGCAATATGCATAAATAAAAGAATTTCTGTATTCATGATAGTCACAACTGTTCCACTTTTATTTTTTTGGTCACATCCACAAATGGGGCATGGTTTGAACAGCTGAGTTTAGCAGAATATTCTCAACTCGGGTTCCCAAGTAGTCACATAAATACTAAAGAGTGAGCATGCCAGAACATGTTTTACAGGAGGCTGCTCTTCTTTAAACTGTAAATGTAACATAAACCACAGTACAAAAGATAGCTGGGAGTGAGAATTGCCTTCACTCTCAGAGACAAGGCTGTGGGAGGACTGTGGTATACAGAAAGCTCATAAGAATTTAGAGTCAGTGAGACCTGAATTCAAATCCCAGAGCTAATATTTACCAGTTGTGAATCATAGGTAAGTTACCTTCATCTATAAAATGGTTACAATGGCTTCTACCACAACGAATTATGCACAGTACAAATGAAATTATTCCTGTGTCAAGAACATGTTAGGTGTCTAATAATCTTAGTTCTCATTTGCCAAAAAACTTCTAACACGTAACATGTAATTTACTTTTAAATACAAGGAACTCATTTCCCTCAACCCTTACCATGCCCCCTTTTAAGTGATAGTTTTAGGGGTTCTCTACAATTGGGAAAGCCCTCAACTACCTGTGATACTTAAAGAAAAACACTCAGGAACCACACTATGACCACAAGACTAACTCCCATGAGCCTATACTATTGGCCCCCCAAGTCCAGGCAGTGGGACTCGAACAACGAATACTTGTATTTTAAAGTGAATAAGGAAAAAATAAAACTGACACACTCCTGAGTTGGGTATTTTGCAGATAAACTGTGAAAGGCATGTACTGGACACACCCATCATTCCTCTGGCCTGGCACTCATTTGAGGAGCTGATCAGCCTCTTCATTTAGTCCAATCTAACTGTCCAAGCTATTCCTTTACCTGTAGGCCTGTCCTTTTGATGGTTTTTCCGGATACCAGTGATTTTTATATTTTTCTTGAAGTATTAGAGTCAATTTCTCAGCAAACCTCTCGACTGCTTCTTTTTTCAACTTATCATGTTTTCGAACTAGCCTTGTGAAAAAGAAGACTACGGCAGCAATTTCGTTCTTCATCTTTCCCTGCAAAGATAAAATAGTTTTTCTCAAAAAACCAAAACATCAAAACTTGAAGATAAAGCTCTGCAAAATATCCCTCCTTTACAGCAGCACCCCTTCCTCCTTCTAATTTTATCTTGTTTCACTGGTTCATATCTGGAGTAGGGAACAGTCACTAATTTATGCCATAAAGACCTTATTATAAAATACTGTTCAAGAGTCTTATCACCTAGCTTTGTAAAGGAGTTCAGTAAAGAGAGCACACCAAATTGCTCCTGTTAGCTAAAATAAAATCAGAGATATCACTCAAAGAGAAGCATTACAATGATACCATTATATAGTTTTTACTTAAATGTGTCAATATTTAGCTACAATAATTCAAGTTTAAAGTTCTATGAAATAACTTGTATTTTAAAACATAAAAAAGTCCACTTTAAAATCCAGTATTGTAGAGCCACTACTTTGGCAGTTCCTAAAAAGGTCAGATATATAGCTACCATATGACCCAGCAATTCTACTCCTAGCTCTATACCCAAGAGAAATGAAACCATATGTTCACACAAAAACTTGTACACAAATGTCCACAGAAACATTATTCATAACTAAAAAGTAGAAATAAACTAAATGTTGATCAACTGATAAATGGACAAATAAAGTGTAGTATATTATTCAGCAACAAAAAGAAATGACATGCTGATATGTGCTACAACATGTATGAAACTTGAATACATTATGCGAAGGGAAAGAAGCCAAAAGACCAAATACTGTATGACACCAATTATATGAAATGTCCAGAATAAGCAAATCTATATAAACAGAAAGTAGATTAGTGGCCTAGGGGTAGGAGGATGGGGGGGAAGGAGTGATGTCAGTGAGTATAAGATTTCCTTTTGAGGTGATGAAAATGTCCTAAAATTGACTGTGCTGATGGTTGTACAACTCTGTGAATGTACTAAAACCGAAGACCTGTACATTTTAAATGTGTGAATCGTATAGTATGTGAATTATATTTCAATAAAGCTGTTATACACAAAGAAAAAAAAATCCATTATCAAGCTTCTGTAAGCACTCTTTCAAGAACAGAAATATATTTACCTAAAAAATATGACCAAAAAACCCCAGCTCTATCAAAACATATTTAAGAGAGTGGAAATTCAGGGTCATTCACAGAAAATCTAAAAGAAATAATCAGAGATTCAGCTGCATATTGGAACTGCCTCAAAAAGGGCTCTTTTTAAATGACAGATCTGATTTATCACTGATTAATGCATAAAGGCAAAAACCTTGTACTGGGATTGTTTCGATGTATATTCTGTCTTTGCTTGATGAGCTCATTTATTTGGCTGCTGTAAGTAACTTGGAGTTATTCAGATGCTGCGTTTATTAAGCAACATCACCTTTTCAGAGCCAATTATTAAAGACATACAGCCCCTGTTACGTTTAGTGCAAAAATTGACCAACCCAGCCTATAGTTTGTGTTCTTTCACATTTAAAAAATACAGCTGATTCTGTTAGCTTCCTTTTTCTTTTCTCAAAGTTGCTCTTAAAGTCCGTCTTCATAAGATTCCTTTCCTCCTTGTGCAAATTCAAACAAGGGACCTCAGTGTGAAATAAATTCTATATGTTATTTGAGAGGTGTGCTGGCAGCCATGGCCACCCTGATGCTAGATGGGAAGACACCCAGACCTTCCTCCTGGAAACCCTAGAATGCCAAGTCTACCTTCTATGGCCAGCTGCACACAACCCCAGCCCTCCACAACTGCTGTGCAGCCTCTTCCTGAAAAAAAGTCAGCCATTTCCACTTATAAAGCTATATTTATACTCCACCACGTTATGATGGAAAAGAAAACCCACTGCAATTTAATACATGGTTTGGGATGAAACTTGCTGATGGAACTCCATTAGCCTCCACCCCACCAAAGAAAACTAGAAAGGTACTCAATCCCTAACTAGCTCATTCTCCTTATTCATTAAATTGGCCAACTATGTTCCACATATCTGAGTTTTGTTTTCCTTTTATTTTTTCTTCTCTGTTTCATATCAAAAAATAAAAGGAAGAAAGGAAGGAAAAGAACCACTTAGTGGTGGCTTTGGGTTGTAACACAAGATGAGTCATATGGAATTACTTTTTTTTTTTTCAGTTTGAGGGAATGATGCCTGGAAGAGCTGAGAATTTAACCCACCTCCACCGGTCAGTATTCTAGGAGTACCAAAAGGGCAGCCCTAGAGGGGAGAGTTATGAGGTCAGGGAGAGAGAAACCAGAAGCCAGCAGGGCCAAGAAGCCCTTAGGCGCCCCGAGTAAGTCGCCGCAATTTCTCCACCCACACTCGGAGCGAAAAGCTCCCATTTTAAACATCGCACGGTGACGTCATCCTCGGACGTAGTCACCGAGGCGGCTGCCCCTCAAGTTCTACTTTGTTCCACAGGGTCCTCTGCTCACGGCGGCGGGGAGAGAACCCAAAGGAAAACCCAGTCCTGCCTTCCAGGAGTTCATAACTTTGTACTTTTCCCTCTCTTGTAACGAAGAGCTTCATCGCGGCCGTTTCTAGAAACAAGTATTTCTCCCGACAGACGTTCCCAAGGTTGAGGAAGGGGGGGTGGCGGGGGGAGGTCCCGGCCGCGGGGGGTGACGAGCCCTCGACCAGGCTCCGCGGCGACACAAAGCGGGCTCTGGACCCCGAGCGACAGGATTCCCACGGGGCCGGGAGTTGGGCTTTGTAAGCCATCCAAGCCTGCTGCTCGGCACTCGCGCTTGGGTTTGAAGAGCGCCGGGTGAGTAGGCACCAAACGTCCCCACCCACTCTTGGAAGAACGGCCTGCACGCGCGTCCAACTTCTGCAATCGCGGGTTTTCCTGAGTTAAGGGGGCAGCGCCCCGAGCCCCCTTCCCTTCCTCCCGCGAACAGCCTCGCAGGGTCCGCAGCCCCCAGGAAGGCTCCAGCCTCCGGCAGCTCCGGGTTCAAGGACCGGGCTCCCCTCAGGCGCGACTCCCCCCCGCCCACCCAGACAGCGAGCCGGATTCCCGGCTCCAGAAAACCCACAGACGCGGAGGGGGAGGGGGCGTGGGCAGGCGCAGGGCTGTCGCCCACCGCGAGCAGAAGGTAACGCGCGGTGAAAACGTGGCAGGAGCCTCGAAGCGGCGTCTCCTCCGTCGCGATGCCGCTGAGGGTCCCGCGGAAACGCTCGCGGGCCGCCCCCCTCCGTCCCCAGCCCTTCCTTCGCGCCGGGCCAGAGCCGATGCAAGCAGGTTCGACCCCGCACTCCTCCTGGTTCCCCCGCGCGCTGCCCGCCCGCGAGCCTTCGACGTGGCCGCAAAGACGCCCGGACCACCCTCCTCCCGAAGCCCTCAGCCCCGCCATGTCCGCCTCCTCCCGGCCCGGTCTCCTCACCGCCGCCGCCTCCGCTCTGGGGCCACAGATTCCCTCCTGGCCGGGAACCGAGGGCGCCGCCTCAGCGGGCCGGCGCTCGGCGGCAGTGAGCGCGGCGAGCCTAGTCTGGCGCGTGCAGCTCCCGCGTCGTCGGGCGGCCGAGCGCGCGCTGAGAGGGCGGGCTGGTGGGCGCGCGCGCGCGAGCGAGCAAGCGAACGCTGCTCTGAAGCGGCGCGCGGGGGGCTCGCGGCCCGGAAGAGGGGAGGGGCGATGACCCGGGAAAGGGATGGCGCCGCGCGGGACCGGCTCGCGCTCCTGGGGGGGAGGAGCCAGAGGCAGGGCTTCGTCGACGTCCCGCCCCCAAGGCTCCGGCCTCGCTGTGCGAGGCTCGAAGCGCCTTCAGTCTTGCGACGCGCTGGCGGAGCTTCTGGTCAGACGGCGAGGGCCGCAGCACCACGGGCTTCCCTCTTCGGGAAGGAACGGCGCTGAGAGCTGAGCGGACCCTCGCCAGCCCGCCCTACCTGCTGCAGCGTCTTCGGGGGTCGCGTGGGCCACTTCCCCTCTGCTGCCTGGGCCTCTGCTTCCCCGTCTCGTTTCTCCTTGTCGCCCTGCGCCCTGACACCCTCCGGCCGGGAGGGCGAATACTAGACCCTGCTCTGTAGAGGTCCAGTTCTCTAGACCTGGGGCTTCGGGGGCGGGTTGGGGGGCGTGGGGGTCTACACAGATCAGACGGAAGGCGGACTTTGCCTTTGTGGACTGATGCTGTTCCTTGCTGTGATAGTTACGGGCACGTCAGCTGTGCAGCCGCCTTGTGATCTTTCAGTTTGTTTCGAAGTCCTAGTTGGGCCCCTCCCTGGCCGGGCTGGTGGCTCCCTCAGAGCTGGGACTGCCTCCTGTTGACCCTTGTGTCCCAGCTTGGCACTGAGTACAGTGTCTTGCACAAAGGAGGGGCTGCAGGGATGTTGGCTGAATGAAACCTTCAGAGTCCAAGCTTTCTATTTCCCAGCCACTTCTAGTCAAGGACTTCCAGATACAAAGCTTAATCTTTGAACAAATACAAATGTGGAAAAGGTACGTTAACTTTATGAAAAAAAAGAGGAACATCTTTTCAACCTTTTGTATTGAACTGACGCCATGGTATTAGTTTTGTGAAAGCACTTTAATACATTAAACAGGCCAGAAAAGGACAAGATATTTCTACTTTTTTTTAATTAAAAGAGAGCCAGCTTTCACTGTTTCTAGCCAAAACATATTGTAAATTACTCAAGAAATGATTGTTCAAGTTATACGTTGACCAGATATTTCACTGCCTGCTATGCCTGGGAGCATGTTTTCAGCTCAGTTCTATGAATATTTAAAATTTGTGTTACTGATGGTGAGTATAGCCTATTCGCAATTCAAAACTTAATGCTTTTAGCAGTAAAAAATATGCAATTCCCAAACCAGTACAATAAACTTTATTTGTATTAAAAAAAAAAAAAAGTATACTGTTCTACCCAGAGCTGCTCACTGGTCAATTTAAGGAGGATACTTATATTCACACCCTAGTCTATTCTAGGAGATATGAAGGTGTTTTCATTCTAATCTCATAACACTCTGATTGAGGTTATTTTACTGATGAAGGCTTTTCTCTCTACAATTTCATAAAGTAGCTAGGCAGGGCTTCCCTGGTGGCACAGTGGTTGATGCAGGGGACGCGGGTTCGTGCCCCGGTCCGAGAAGATCCCACATGCTGCGGAGCGGCTGGGACCGTGAGCCATGGCCGCTGAGCCTGCGCATCCGGAGCCTGTGCTCCACAATGGGAGAGGCCACAACAGTGAGAGGCCCGCGTACCGCAAAAAAACAAAAAAACAAAAAAACAAACAAAGATAGCTAGGCAGTGACAAACACTACTCAGAATTTGTCCAGAAATTTCTAAAGCTCAAGATTAGTATTTTGTGTGATGTTTATAAATCTGTGACCCGCATGGCCCAGTCTTACTTAGAGCACTACTCTGCTCAAAACACACAGGCAAGTACCTGAAACCTAATTTCAAAATACAAAAAATTCTTATAGCCTGCGAAGCAGATAAATAACAAACAATGGATCTTAAACACTTCTCTTTTCTCTCTCATCCACTGTTCTCACACAAGGTAGCTGCTTGTGTGCCTGTCTTTCAAAATGCCCTACTCTTCTCCAGTCCTGGCTGCGTGCTTTGGATCTTCCCCCCAGCTCTCTTTCCTCCTAATTCAGAACCACACAAGCCCAAAAGAATTGGTCTCAAGTCAGGACCCTCCTCTTTAGGAGGCTGGAAAAGGGGAGCAGAGCTGATACAAACAGTTACCCATTAATATGGATTTTTCCTTTCACAGTTTCTTTCTTTTCTCAGCTAACTCTAAATGTTCACTAAGATCGTGTGTTAATAGATGTAGTTTGCTTTTAGCACAGGCTGTTTCTTTGGAAAATGAGCCACCTAAATAGGGCAGGGCCTCTATAATCCCATACATCCTGTGGTTGTATCACAAAGTCACAGAGACCACAACTCAACAATCACCAAAATCTATGAATAGCTTCCAAAATCAGGACTTATTTTTTCGCTAAATAAGTGTAACTCTTTCAAATCTGTTATTCCTTTTGAGCTCAGAGAAGTTCAGCATTGAAAACAGAACAGTGTCAGGCAACACCTTCTCAATCCACATGTGTCAAGTTTGAATCTGAATACAAAACCACCCACTTTTATAGTGGACAGGGAGAGTTCTGTTATGTAACATCAGGGGAAAGTGTGCAGCCTTTGGGGGCCTTTGGAGGTCTACCAAGTGGGATTTAAGACTTTTTAATTCTAAAAACACTTCAATATATTTCTTCAAAAATTTCCAGGACCTAACCACCTGGATAAATTAAAACAAACTAATTCTATAATACTTTCTTTGCTTTGACTTCTTCAATATCCACAAACTGGCAGTGGTTTAAAAAAACATAAGCATAAAGGAAATTTGTAATCTTCATTATTTTCTCCATTACATCATGCAATAAAACTGACTTCCAAGAGTCGCAGCATAAACTCTCCTGATGAATGAAGCAATGGAAACTGAGCAAACCAACCTCTTATATTGAGTTGCATTAACTCTTAAAACCCTCCTCCCTGCCCCCCCCAACTATAGCCCATCTTTTTTGGAAGAAAATGTTTTGATTAAAGTTCTCAGTTTCTTTACTGGAAATTGGTTAGGATTTGTCAATTCATATGAACTAGCTTAGGCAAATGTATAGGTTACAGTGCTTAGGTAGGCTGTACACTCTGGACTCAAATAGAACTTCGTACTGGAAACGTCTGGTGTAAGATTTCCATGCTTGCCAGAAGAGGTGCCATTGTTGTTGGGTTCCTTTGACAATACTCTCTTGTTCTTCATACCAACAGAGAAACAGACTTCCATTAATTAGTATATAAACTCCTACCCTTATTCAGTATAACAAAAGTCAGACTATAGATATATTCATTTAGCAAAACATTCAGAAATATTGTAAAAGAACTGCTTAGAAACACAACTGTGTTAGAGTTCTCTGGATACATACATGGATACAGAGATTTATTTTAAGGAATTGGCTCGTTCAATTGTGGAAGCTGGCAAGTCTGAAATTTGTAGGGCAGGGGGCAGGCTGGAAACTTACACAAGAGTTAAAGTTGTAGTCTTGAGTCCAGAATCCATAGGGGTGATTTTTATGTTAAGGTGTTGAGGAAGGAATGGTATTCCTTCTACTCTGGAAAACCTCATTTTTTGCTCTGAAGGCCTTCAACTTGTTGAAGCCCACCTACATTATTGAGGGTAATCTCCTCCTTTAAAGTTCATTGATTGTAAATGTTAATCACGTCTACAAAATACCAATCACAGCATCATCTAGACTAGTGTTTGACCAAACAACTGGGCACCATAGTCTAACCAAGTTGACACATAAGATTAACCATCACAATGACCTTCATTCAATAGTATTTCCTCAAAGGCATGTGATAAGTAGGTTTAAAAAGATAGATCCCTTAGTGAACACTGTAAAGCATGCTTTCAATAAGAAAACAACTCCCTTTGTTTTTATTTTTCTTTGCTCTTTTCAGTCAGTTGTGTGGTGATGGGGATGGTTGGGGACGGGGTGGGGGAGGGAAGATTGGATGTTGGTCTTCAGGTGGCTTCTTCTGCTTAATATTAAATATTTGTGCTAGAGTATTGGGGACAGTGTGTCCATTAGGGAGGATCAAAAGATGAACAAATAAGTTGCTCACAATCTAGTGGGAGTTAGAGACGTGAACAATCTACCTTACATATTACAAGTTGTATTATATTGATAAATTAAGTGCCACAGAAAGGTATAAAGGCAATAGTAAAGTAGGCATAAAAAAGGTTTTGGATGTGATTGGGCTCCCAGCTAAAAGGAAGTTTCACAGACTTGGAGGGCAGCATTGCAAACCTTCCTTAATACTTTTTCAGTACAGGAAGGTGGAGGGGGAGATGCCATACGCATAAGGAAATTGCTCCCAAGGCAGTCAGTCCCTTGATGCGGCAACATCAGTTGCACCACAGAGATGGCTAGAGTTAATCAAATTCACACAGCAAGTCCTGACACTTGATGGCTTAATTAGGGCGATTATGGGTAAGCTTTAAAAAATCTGCTTTGTCAGCAGATGATCCAATAGATGTTACCATAAAGAGCATATTCCCAACCCACACCCAGCCAGGAGAGGCTCAAAACATGGAACTAAAGTTAGTACATTAATATTTTGTGATGTAGTTGGAGAAAATATTTTGTAATTGTGTTTATAGGAGTATTTTAGGTACTTTAAATAATTGCAGCAGGTCAGGAATTTTTCTATCTTGTAGGGAGATTTCAGCAACTCTTTGTGATACAAAACGTTATATATATATATATATATATATATGACATATATGTATATATACAGATATATATTTAGATGTATATTTGTAATACATATAGATAGATATTTATGTAACATACATAACATACATAAATAAATAAAACCTTTATCTCTGAGAGAAAGAATAAGACAGAGAATGAGAGAGTCATGATACAGAGAGAAAGATTTATGACAGAGTTGAGGTTTTTTTTAAGTGTTTTAATGTTTTTATACTAGCCTAAAGTGCTCCACGAATACTTTTTTCTTTTTTTTTTCCCAGAAGGAAAGTTGGTGAGAGTAATAAGCTAGCTATGACCCATATCATGAGCAACCACTAACACACAATGGGGGCAGTATGCGTAGAAGAAAACAAAGAGTAGAACAAAGTTGCTGGGTTAGTAATTTTCTGTTTTGTTTTTGTTTTTAATTGCAGACATGTAAATACTGAATTCTCATAGCGTTGAGGTATCAAGATGAATTGAAAAATAATACTCTTTGTCAGATGTTTAGCATAAATGTTATATAGAACCATATATAATTCTAGGATGTTAAAATGTCTCAGAGCAACAGAGTAATATAATTTACAAGTCCTTTGATACGATTGTGCAGCTTATGCTGATTTCACTGGACTATTTCAGCTCTATGATCTGTGTTTAATTTGGAAGACCTAGCTAAAATTAAGTGATGACTCTTTATTTTGGATTTTCTGTGATGGTACAGATTTTATTCAATTTTATTATTATTGTTATTATCATTATTTATGTATTTATCTTTTTATTTTTGGCCACTTTGGGTCTTGGTTGCTGCACACAGGCTTTCTCTAGTTGCCGTGAGTGGGGGCTGGTAGCTTCTCTTGTTGCAGAGCACGAACTTTAGGTGCACGGGCTTCAGTAGTTGTGGCACAGGCTCAGTAGTTGTGGCTCGCGGGCTTTAGAGCGCAGGCTCAGTAGTTGTGGATCACAGGCTTTGTTGCTCCGCAGCATGTGGGATCCTCCCAGACCAGGGCTCAAACCCATGTCCCCTGCATTGTCAGGCGGATCCTTAACCACTGCACCACCAGAGAAGTCCCCAATTTTATTATTTTTAAGGCAGGTAATTCATTAAATACATAACTAAATATTTTTAAAATATTTTGGTTTGTGGGATTATTCATTTATTTGTGTTTACAAATCAGAGAAAAAAAATACGATCTAGGAGAGATTTTCAAAAAGGGGTAAGCCAGGAGGTACTATTCTTCTCTCTTTACACTCTTTTCCATGGTATTTGAACTCATCATCTTAAGGCTTTGAACACCGTTGATGTGAGAGTCCCTAATTAATAGTTCCAGTTCCAGACAATCCTCTGAACTCTAGACTTGTGTATCTAACAGCTTAATGAACATCTCCACTTGGAGTCTGATTGGCTTTCGTACATAATAAGTCCCAAGATGAACCCTTCTCTGCCCCTGGTCCCCAATCTTCCTCTAGACTTGCTCCTCCTGCATTGTTTGTTATCTCAGTACCACTCTTCTACCCTTGGCTCAAGATGGTTTGGGGATCAACAATGACTCCTCTCTCCCAAGCATGCCACAGGCCATCTATGAGCAAATCCTCTTGACTCATCCTTTGATTTTCTACTCTTTTTTGACCCGCTCAAAGGGTAGTTTTATATAGTTCAGCCTAATGTACCCAGAACCTGACGTCCTCTCTCTCTTACAATTTCCCCAAGTTTATACAGTTGTGTGAACTATTGCAACATCCATCTAACTGGATTCTTATACAGGGTAGTTCAAAGTGATCCTTTTACAACGTAAGTTTGATTATGTTATGCCTGCCCCAATCCCCCACTGACTCCCCATTTTACCCACAGTAAAAGATAAAGGCCTTACAATGGTCTGCAAGACCCCATAGGAGCTGCCCCCCCTTGTTCACCTTCTTCCAATCCACACTTTCATCTCCTATTACCCTCCCCCCTCATTTCAATCCATTGTCATGGTCCATTAGTATTCTATTGCTGCCATAACAAAAGGCCACAAATTGCCACAAATTTAGCAGCTAAAGCAATACAGATTTATTATTTCATAATTCTGCCGGTCAGAAGTTCATTTGGTTTAGCTGTTTTTTCTGGTTGTTGGCAGAATCTAATGCTTCATGTTTATAGGACTAAGGTCCCTGTTTCCTCGCTGGCTGTCAGCTAAGGGCTGCTGTTAGCTCCCTAAGGCCTCTCTCTGGTCCTTGCTCAGGGGACTGCACATCTCAGAGCCAGCAACAGTGTGTGGCATTATTCTCACACTTGGAATTTCTCTGATTTCCTTTTCTGCCAAATCTCTCTTGCTGCCAGAGAAAGTTCTCTGCCTTAAGGACTCATGTGATTAGATGGGACCCACCTGGATAATCCAGGATAATATATTTTAAGGTCTAGAACTTTAATTCCATCTGCAAAGTCCCTTTGCCTTAATATAATATAGCAAATTCACAGGTTCTGGGAATTAATCACATGACATCTTTGGGGGACCGTCATTCTGCCTATCAGAGGGCCTCTTGGCCAAGCATGCTTCCATCTCAGGGCTCATATACTTGGTGTCCTGCTACCTGGAATATTCTTCCCCTGATAACTGAACAGCTCATTCCATCTGTTCAGGTCTCTGAACTAAAGATCTGTTATAACCATATCCTATCAGCTTCTCTAAACAGCCTTAAGAAGAAATCCCTCCTTACTCTTTTTTCCTTTTAGCCTTTTTTTTTTTTTTCTTTTTCTCACCAGTACCTGACACAGAATATAATCGTTTACTTGTCTATTATCTGTCTCCCTCTACCAAGTCCCTTGAGATGAGGGACTTTGATTTATTCACCATTGACTTCCCACTACCAACAGCAGTTCCTGGCACATGGTGAAATGTTCAATAAATATTTGTTCGATTAATGAAAATCACCAAGAAAGCCCCAGAGGCTTCACTCCATTAATCATGTCTGAAAAAAATTAGTCAACTAACTCTGAATTGACCTAATAGAACAACTTAAAAAAAAATCTTATTCATAAGAATATCGTTAGTTTGTCAAATGCCTTGCTGAAATCATTAGTTGTAACTTCTATAGCATCTCCCCACCTATCATAAAAGAAAACAAGGAGCTTGACGTTCATGTCCTTGGCATACCTAAACTAGCTCAAAGTTTTCATCTCTTCCATCGCTAAGAGCTGACAAGCTTTTTAATAATCTGTTTTAAAATCGTGTAAGAGCTCAAGTCTGTAATTTTCAGAACCCACTTTCTTCCTTCTCTCAAAATTAGGATATATCTCATTTTCAAACTCTTTAGACTTCTCTTATTTTAAATATTTCCTCAAAGATGATTGACAATACACTCTCAATCTATAAGTGACTCTATGATCCGAGATATGAATTCCCTCAAAGTTACCATTCCTTCTTTTTCTTTAACCCCCACCATCCCACCCCACCCCTCTGTGAGGTTTGTTTTGTTTTTTCTTATTTAAGTTTGCTTGGGGCAAAGTAGGAACACAAAATGAAATTTTGAAGATTTTGCTGTCTGTCTCCCTCTGCAGCTGAGCAGGGATCTGAACTCTTTCTCTGGACTTAGCTAAACAGCTGCTTGAGAAGTATCAGCTCACCCTGACAGCCTTTCCTTCACCATTGTTGAGGGTTTCAGCTGATGTCTTTTTTATTTGTAGCTGATCCATCAGGCAGCACCTTGTGCAGTCTCTTTTGTTTCCTATGCATTTTCTCCTTTTCTTTCCTCTTGGATAATATTATTGATAACATGAGCAGAAAATTTTAGAATTTCCCCTTCCTCCTGAGCCATTTTCTAGTTTAGATCTGTGTCAGTGCAAGTATACCTCTCCTTCTGAATTAAAAGACTTTCAAAAAAAAATTTTTTGAGCCCAAGTGCAAGCAAGAGGATGTGCTATATACAACAGAAAACAACTTTGAGTTGTTTTCTAAGTGTGCTCCCTGGACCACCTGAATCAGAATCATTGGATGGGGTGGGGGGGGGTGTTTATTACAATGTAGATTATCAATTACTGAATCAGAATTGGAAAGAGGTGGATGGGAGGCTTGGGAATTAGCATTTTAACAAGTTTCTCAGGTTATACTCTTCAAAGTTTGAGAACTTAATCTGTCAAGGATATGCAGAAGTGTAAGTTCTTGCTATTAAGTAGCTAATACTATATTTAAGATACGGTGTAAAAATAATATATGTCAAATGAATGACATAGACAGTAAGTACACGGGAGTCAGCAAGTCAAGCTCTTAGGGGTGGGGTAGGGCTGTTCAGGTTGGCTTCATGGAGCAGGCATTCATTGCTCATAAGTGATACTCAAGAACTGTTTGTTCTGTGTTCAAAAAATGACACAGCTGTCCTGAAAGGTGAAGAAACCATAACTTTTTTTTTAATTGTCAAAGAACGAAGGATCCTCTTGTCTTATCTCATTTTCATGCAGATAAGGAAACTGAGTTCCAGAGAAGTTATTTGACAATTGCCCCATTTCACACAACATGGTGGTATTGGAAAAGACTAGAACCAAAGTTTTCTAATTCCAGAATTTGGAGTGGATAAGAGTAAGGGGGAAGGCATTCTAAGAACTGGAGTAAATTTAGTTCAGTGTGTCAAAGGGGAAGGGCAGAGGATTTGATTGAAAATTTAATGACAGACAAGCCTGAAAAGGTAGGTTGGAATCAGTTTGTGAGCAACTTTGAATACCAGAATAAAGGATGTAGATAGTGGAGACCTGCTGAAAATCTTAGGATAAGATAAAAGCAGTTTATTAGGAAACTGCTACTGAGAAAGATGAGAGGGATGAAAGGCCAGGGAGACACGTGAGTAGGAGCCAGATTCATGGTCCATGATGAGAAAATTCAGACCCAGTTTGATAAAAAATGGATGTGACAAAATTTAAAGAATGGATCAATGAAATATGGAAACTATTTGAATTTTGGTCTACTTCAGTAGTTTCCTTCTTTTTTTTAGTTGATTGACTTTTTAGTTGCGTTTTTTAAAAAGCAAGGAATTCACATTTTCTCATTCCGATGTAGGGCCCAACTTTTCCTTTTTTTAAAAATAAGTAAACAAATAAATAATCAAATCTAAGTCTTACACTCAGGAGGTAATAAAAACACTGTATTAAAATACCAGTTCAGGGACTTCCCTGGTGGCGCATTGGTTAAGAATCCTCCTGCCAATGCAGGGGACACGGGTTCGAGCCCTGGTCCGGGAAGATCCCACATGCTGCGGAGCAACCAAGCCCGTGTGCCACTAGAGCCCACGAGCCACAACTACTGAAGCCCGTGCGCCTACAGCCCGTGCTCCGCAACAAGAGAAGCCACTGTGATGGGAAGCCCACACACCGCAACAAAGAGTAGCCCCTGCTCGCTGCAACTAGAGGAAGCCCACACGCAGCAACGAAGACCCAACACAGCCAAAATTAAATAAATAAACTAACTAATTTAAAAAAAAAGAGAGAGAGAGAGAGCAGATTGCTCCATCTCCTATTAAAAAAAAAAGAAGTTTAAAAAAAATGAAATACCAATTCATTCAGCACACCTTTAAAAGAAACATCTCTCTGTTAGGCACTGTACCAGTTCTGGGTTCTTTAGAAATACATAAAATATGATCTCTATATTAGTCAGAATCCTCCAGAGGAACAGAACCAATAGGGTGTGTGTGTGTGTGCATAAAGATTTATCATAAGGAATTGGCTCATGTGATCACGGAGGCTGAGAAATCCCAAGATCTTCAGGGTGAGTCAGCAAGCTAGAGACCCAAGTGTATTTCGAGTCCAGTGGTTAGCAGGCTTGAGACCCAGTAAGAGCCAATGTTCCAGTTTGAGTCTAGAGGCAGGAAAAAGCACATGTCCCAGTTTGAAGGCAGGAATTCTCTGACTTAAGGGAGGGTCAGCATTTTTGTTCTATTCTGGCCTTCAACTGATTGAATGAAGCGCACCCACATCATGGAAGACAATCTGTTTTGCCCAGTCTACTGATTTAATGTTAATCTCATTCAAAAACACCCACACAGAAACACTCAGAATAATGTTTGACCAAATAATTGGTCACCAGGTGGCCCAGTCAAGTTGACACATAAAATTAACCACCACGGTAGCTGTCTTCAAGGAGGTTATACTTTATTGGGAGAAGACCGACAAGTAAAATAATAACACATCATTTTTTTTTTTTTTTCTTGGCAATACGTGGGCCTCTCACTGTCGTGGCCTCTCCCGTTGCGGAGCACAGGCTCTGGACGCGCAGGCTTAGCGGCCATGGCTCACGGGCCTAGCCGCTCCGCGGCTTGATAACACATCATTTTAATGCTCCAATATAGGTGTTTTAAAAGTATTTTTAAAGGGCGAATGATGAATTTTGCTTATAGAGAAAAGGGAAATCAATGACATTACAGGACAAATAGGAAAACACCTGGATGGACAATTTTGTTTATGGATATCAGGTTCTCTGAGTACAGCCATATTAACCCAGGATACTCCAAATTGCCCTGGGTGGGAAATAAATGTACATTTGAGGCTTGGATGTAAGCAAGAGATTAAGATCTAGATTCTAGGGAGAAATCAAGGCAACCCAAAAATATTTTGGGCTAGTTCTTAAATGGAGAAGAAACGCCAGTGAAAATTTCTAAGATTCAGGATTAATGAGAAGTTCTAAGAACAGGAATATGTTATTTTTTATTTTTAAATTAGAAAGTTGTATGAAATTTAAACACATACAAAAGAGAATAGCACAACAAAGCCCCCATATCCATAAAGATTTGACGGTTATCAAGTTTGCCCCACACTCACTTAATCTGTTTTCTCTCTTTGCTGAATATTTGAACACAAATCTCAGAAATGCTGTCATTTCACTTCCATATACTTCAAGATGCATTTCTAAAAATATGTTTTTTTATAAAATTTAGTAACTTTTAAAAATAACAATGTGATTTTCACACCTAACAAAATTAATAATAATTCTTGGATATCATTTTGATACTGTCAAATATCCAGCTCATATTAAAATGTCCTTGGTTGTCTCAAACATTGCATTTGAATAATTTGACTCTTGAATTTTTTTAATCTAGAGAAGACCTTCTTCCTTCTCTTTTTCTTTGTTTCTCATGCTATTGTCTTATTGAAGAAACTGGGTTGTCATTTAAGATATCCCACATGCTGAGTTTGTTCTAACATTTATTTATAATTTATTTTCCATATTGCTCTGCAGTATAATCCTCTATCTTTTGCTCTGTACCATCAGTAAATTCTGCTCCCCACTCAGCTTTGAGTCAGCTTCTTATGGGAGCAGAAGAATTGGAAAGATGCTTTCCAAAAGAGGGTGGTGGGTTATGGAAAAGGGAATGCCTGTGTAGAAAGTGAAATGGCATAGATCAAGAAGACAAAGGAAGCAGAAATGGAAAGTGAGAGAGAGACGATGCAGAGAAACATAAAGCCTCACCCCAGCTCCCCTACACCTACCAAAGAAAGTGAATCAAATTTGAAAAAATGGAGACATCAAGTGTAGATGTTAAGATAATTGTAGAAAGATCAGTATTAAGAGGGTGATGGAAATCTGAATAGTAAAAATGTATTAAGCCCACTAAATAGATTACTGTTAAATTGGCATTGTGGGTTCTTTGACTGAAATATAAAGCTGACATTTTTTTTTTCTTAGGAAAAGGATAGGTTATGACACACTGTAGAAACATGTATTATAGAACTCAGTGGTAAATGGTTTAGTATAGTTTTACAGTTTGTTGCTTTTATAGTCTTAGACTATAAAATAAAACAGTTGGACTGAAAATGTCTTGCTCTTAGCCAATTTCATCACCCCGCTGCTTTCCACGCTCTTTTGCTTTTTGTTGGCCAGCACACTACTTCATTTTAAGCCAAGTATTTGAAAGTGTCAAATAAAAGTTCTGCTGCAGCCAGGCAGCAGCTGACTTTATTTTTACTCAAGTGTGAGATAGCGCTCACAGATGTCAACTTGTATTCATTTTTAATGAAATAAGTTTTGTGGCTAAAACACTGCCACAATTACTTTAGAAACCTAGTGTACAGTAATCAATATAGATTCCAGCAACACCTCAAATGTATCATATATCTATTTTCATAGAGACCTGGCGAGATCAACGTGACAGTATTAATGATTTTAGTTTTTTAAAAAAATTCACTCTTGATATCATTTTCATTTTATACATTTCTTTACAGATTGTCATTTTATACATTTCTCCATATTACTACCATCTAAGACAGAGTGAAGATAAAGACATTTGTTTGTGCTGCCTAACACCCCCAAGTGCAGTAAACTAGACACCACTTGATTGAGGTGACAATAAAGGGAAGATGAGGTGTATTTCACACTATTCTAGAAAGTCTGAATTTGGAAAACTTTCAACAGGAAGTAGCAAACACATTTGTGGATTTGGGTATAAATAACTTATGTATTTCCAGTTTCAGTACCACATAGTAAGAGATTCAGAGTGGACCATTTGAAGTTGACAAAATTCACGTATCTCTTCAGGAGTGAAGGGTTGTACAATCTGCAGGTTAAAACTGGGTCCTGAGGGACTTCCCTGCCAGTCCAGTGGTTAAGACTTTGCCTTCCAATGTGGGGTGGTGTGGGTTCCATCCCTGGTCGGGGGAGCTCTGATCCCACATGCCTCGCAGCCAATAAACCAAATCAAAAAACAGAGGCAATATTGTAACAAATTCAGTAAAGACTTTAAAAATGGTCCACATCAAAAAAATCTTTTAAAAAAATAAAATTGGGACCTGAGTTTAAAGGTCTGTGACATACAAAGTTTAAGGGCTTAGAGGGAAATCTAAGACAATACACTGTGAGTTAACAGCTTTAGGAAAGATCAAGGATGAGAAGAATTATACAAAGAACAGGTAAGGAAAGCAAGCAGAATAACACAGTTGCATATTGGTCTGGAGGCTCAGCTAAAAGGAGATTAGGACAAACCGGTCAAGTTTTCCAAAGGGCGATATTTAGGAGACACAAGCCAACTTGGCAATTCAGTTGGTCATTAGAGGTTTTACTTCTACTTAAAACTAAAAGGAAGAGGGGCTTCCCTGGTGGCGCAGCGGTTAAGAGTCCGCCTGACAATGCAGGGACACAGGTTCGAATCCTGGTCCAGGAAGATCCTACATGCCACGAAGCAGCTAAGCCCATGCGCCACAGCTACTGATCCTGTGCTCTAGAGCCCGCGAGCCACAACTACTGAGACCACGTGCCACAACTACTGAAGCCCGAGCACCTAGAGCCCGTGCTCCGCAACAAGAGAAGCCATCGCAATGAGAAGCCCGCGCACCGCAACAAACAGTAAACCCCACTCGCCACTACTAGAGAAAGCCCGTGCACAGCAACAAAGACCCAACGCAGCCAAAATTAAATAAATAAAATAAATAAATTTATTAAAAAAAAGGAAGAGACTTAGGTCAAAGCCCGTGTCTGTAGGTATGAAGGGTTTGAAGCAGGGAGTTTAGATTCTGGCTAGAGCTACGATTAAGACGGTCCCAAGGTTTAAGTCTAATTCTTTAAACCTGTGCTAAGGTAATTGTATACCATGAGACCACGTCTGGAATTTTCTTTAATTATATGAAGCTAATATCTCAAAATAGCCTCACACGCACTAGTAAAGATTAGCAGGTCTTTTGGACCGAAGGTTTGTTCTGGAATAAAGTGAACAGAAGAGGAAGGAAAATTGCAAAAGGTCATGAACCCAGGGGTATGATCTTCAGAGGAGAGATTTCATTTCTCCTAAACTCTACATAATAGTGGAGTTCTATATGGGAGGATCTGCCATCTGGGACCTGCCTAGGACAGAATAAGGTAGGGGTACCTCATTCTACCACAGTGAAAAGAAAAAGTACTTTAAGACTTTGCAAAATTTTGTTCACGTTGCATATCTTTTTAAAATTCTGGCTTTATACACTAAAAAGAGATAGCCTAAATAAGCTATATTTTTGAATTAAGAGCCTGATAAACGCAATAGCTCTTCCAGTTAAGTCAGGAATCAGACTTACAAAAATATCAGAGGGAGCTTTTCAGATGTAGCTAGAGAAAGGTCGGCTGGTGAACTTGAACCAGTTATTTTTATTTAGAATCTTGAACCTTTTTTAGTTTACTCATGTATCCTCCAATACTCTAGCTTTCTCTAGAAATCAGTAGAGAGAAATAACGGTGCTATTTCAGGCATGTAATGTGTCAAAGACTACATATTGGAGGACTGCAGAAAGAAGAAAAAACAGAAGTACCCATAATCAACGACGGAAACATGCTAAATGCCTTCTTTACTCTTCCTGGATGGTGAAAGGGAAAACCATTTCATGGCCTCTCATTCCTTGAACACAACCACAATAATCCCAGAGTAATATTCTACAATAAAAGTATGTAAATTAGGGCTTCACTGGTGGCGCAGTGGTTGGGGGTCCGCCTGCCGATGCAGGGGGTGCGGGTTCATGCCCCGGTCTGGGAGGATCCCGCGTGCCGCGGAGCGGCTGGGCCCGTGAGCCATGGCCGCTGAGCCTGCGCATCTGGAGCCTGTGCTCCGCAACGGGAGAGGCCACAACAGTGACAGGCCCGTGTACTGCAAAAAAAAAAAAAAAAAAAAAAGTAAATTACAAGGAGTTGGAGTCTACAGAGAAGAAATGAATGGAAATTATCTCAAAAACACAGAAAAGCCTAAATAGAATTTTTAGCATAGATCTGGAAAGAGCTCTTAGAAATTATTTCCTTCAGTAGCCTCCTTTTTTAAAAAAAATTTATTTTATATTGGAGTACAGTTGATTAACAATGTTGTGTTAGTTTCAGGTGTACAGCAAAGTGATTCAGTTATACATATACGTGTATCTATTCTTTTTCAAATTCTTTCCCCATTTAGGTTATTACAGAGTATTGAGCAGAGTTCCCTGTGCTACACAGTAGGTCCTTGTTGGTTATCTATTTTATGTTATTATTTTATTTTTTGGCTGAGCCGGGTCTTAGTTGTGACACGCAGAATCTTCATTGCGGCATACAGGATCTTTAGTTGTGGCATGCAGGCTCTAAGCTGTGTCATGCGGGATCTAGTTTCCTGACTAGGGATCAAACCCAGACCCCCTGTATTGGGAGCACAGAGTCTTAACCACTGGGCCCCCAGGGAAGTCTCTGGGGGAAGTCTATTTTAAATGTAGCAGTGTGTACATGTCAATCACAAACTCCCAGTCTATCCCTCCCCCACACCCCCAACTCTTCCCCCTGGTAACCATAAATTTGTTTTCTAAGTCTGTGAGTCTGTGTCTGTTTTGTAAATAAGTTTGTTTGCATCATTTTTTTTTTTTTTAGATTCTGCATATAAGCAATATCATATGATATCCTTCTTTCTCTGTCTGATTTACTTCACTTAGTATGATAATCTCCAGGCCCATCCATGTTGCTACAAATGGCATTATTTCATTTTTTTGAATGGAGTAGGCTCCTTTTGAAAATATCAAGGCTCAGACCCAGATGGGTAAAGTGACCTGCCCAAGTGCTGATAAGTGATAGGCCCAGTACTAAAGTTTTAGGTCAGCAGATTCCCAGTTCAGTGCAGTTTCTGGAGCTTCTAAAAATTGATGTTATTACTTTTTGCTGAATTAAAGCATAATTAATAAGCATCAAATATTTGTAAAATATCTTCTGTGTAATAGGGTATGTTTCTTTTACTTATTAGTAAATTTACCACTATATTAACTTACTTAGTAACTTAGATTTTTCTCCCTGTCCATCATATACTTCACTCGCCAGACTCTCACTCCTTCCCTCTTCCTTCTCACCTGGTCTGAAGGATGGATTCTCTCAGGCATTTCTCAAGCTCGTTACAACTACTAATTTACTTTTAAAATATTGTAAATCTAAAACAGTTTTATCTGCAAAATTTACTTGAATAAGATGGGTTTTTCTTAAAGATGTTTCTAGCCTTTTATCCAATAATTATACTCCTAGAAATGACTTCCTAGAAAAATACTTTTAAAAACCCAAAATGTCCTGTAACTTTGCTCTTTTCTCCTCAAGTTGTTTTGGCTACTCTGAACCTTTTACATTTTCATATATATTTTATTTTATTTATTTGTTTATTTTTATTTTTTTTCAGTACGCGGGCCTCTCACTGCTGCGGCCTCTTCCGTTGCGGAGCACAGGCTCCGGACACGCAGGCCCAGCGGCCATGGCTCACGGGCCCAGCCGCTCCGCAGCATGTGGGATCTTCCTGGACCGGGACACGAACCCGTGTCCCCTGCGTCAGCAGGCAGACTCTCAATCACTGCGCCACCAGGGAAGCCCCTCATATATATTTTAAAATCAACTTGCCACTTCTACAAAGTAGCCTCCTGGGATTTTGACTAGGATGCCCTGAATCTATTTGCAGATTTTGGAGAGAATTAGCATCTTAATAATATTGAGTCTTCTAGCCTATGAACACATTTTATCTCTCAATTTACTTGTCTTTTAAAATTTTTCTTAGCAATGTTTGTAATTTTTAGTGTTTGAGTCACACACAACTTCTGTCAAATTTATTCTTAAGCATTTCATGTTTTTGATGCCATTGTAAATGGTAAATTTTAACTTCAGTGTCTGTTTATTGCTAATGGACAGAAATACGATTTTTTTTATATTGGCTTCAAACTTGCCACCTTACTAAACTCAGTTTTAGTTCTAGTAGTTTATTTGCAGATTCTTTATGATTTGTACATAGATAACCATGTTGTTTGTGAATATGTAGGGATTTGTTTCTTCCTTTACAATCTGTTTGCTTTTATTTTCTTCTCTTATCTTATTACAGTGTTAGAACCTCCAGTACAACACTGAGTGGAAATGATGAGAGTGGACATCTTTGCCTTGTTCCCCATCTTAGGAGGGATGTGTTCAATCTTTCATCATTTGTATGACACTAGCTGTAGTATTTTCATATATGCCTCTTATCAGGTTGAGAAAGTTCCCTTCTGTTTTTCTGAAGTAATAAGCAGACTGCAAAAGTAATTGTCAGGTTGGTATAATTTTGAGTAATTAAAATATTATATCTCAATTACATTCTTCATCCTTGATGTACATCATCTTTTCAATAACATTTTCATTGGTAATAATAGCTGAATCATTTGCAACTCTTTTCTTGCCTTGGACAGAAAACTCAACCAACGTTGGCTGAAGTAAAAAGGGAGGTTATTTGATCACATAACTAAAAGGCGCAGGGACTTGTGATGCCATGAGGGTGCAGTTTCTCTCTCCCAGGCTCTCTGCTCTTCTCTCTGACGCCGTTCTTAGACATCTTCTCTTCCTGTGATGTTAAAAGGGCTACAACACTTACATTACCTCTTTTAATCTTCACAATTACTGAAGAGAAAGGCACTATCCCCACTTTATAGATGAGGAAACTAAGATTTAGAGATGTTTAGTAACTTGCCCAAATACAGACAGTAAATGGCATAACCAGGAATCCAACTAGGCTGATTACAAAGCTGGTAGATTTTATTACTAAGTTAAACTTATTTATTGTTTCTTAAATTCTTTCAAAGAATGAGTGATGACTCTCAACCTAAATGAAATTATAACAAATTAGTAAAATATGCACGAATACGGGTTTTAGAACCAGAGACATAAATAAGGGTAATAAATCAGAGACATAAATGATATTTTTAGTTTCCACAATTTACTTTATGCTCTCTTTCTTCCAAAGGCTGGACTTGATAATAATTTCTTTGAAATAAAATGTACCCCAGGATGTTCTCCGAACTAATCTTATCAAATGTCTCATAAACCATTGATTCCTTGCTATGGACTGAATGTTTACATCCTCCCCAAATCAGATGTTGAAGCCTAAATCCCCAATGTGATGGAATTTGGAGGTGGGGCCTTTGGGAGGTAATTAGGTCATGAGGGTGGAGGGCTCATGAATGAGATTAGTGCCCTTACAAGAATAGACTTGAGAAGGATGATTGCTTTCTCTCTCTCTCCATCATGTGAGGACACAGCAAGAAAATGACCATCGGCAAACCAGAAAGTGGGCTCTCACCAGACACTGGATCTACTGGCATTGATCTTGGACTTCTCAAGAAATAAATTTCTTTTGTTTACAATTCCCCTCCCTCCCCCCACAAAAAAAGAAAAGGGCTACAGCAGCCCCAGACCTTACATTTTCTCAGCCTTAAGGCCACTAGAAAAGAGTGCCTGGACTTCCCTGGTGGCACAGTTGTTAAGAATCCACCTGCCAATGCAGGGGACACGTGTTTGAGTCCTGGTCCAGGAAGATCCCACATGCCGTGGAGCAACTAAGCCTAAGAGCCACAACTACTGAAGCCCACGTGCCTAGAGCCCATGCTCCGCAACAAGAGAAGCCACGTCAGTGAGAAGCCCACACACCACACAATGAAGAGTAGCCCCTGCTCACCGCAACTAGAGAAAGTCCACACAGCAACGAAGACCCAACACAACCAAAAATAAAATAAATAAATAAATAATTTTTAAAAAAATTTAAAAGAAAAGAGTGCCTGATGCTGTCCAGAAGTTTCAGCAAAAGTCTTACTATTTTCTCAGCCTGAGTTGGGTTGCTTGTCCATCCCTAAATGAATTGGCCTGGCCTGGGGAATGTGATGAGTTGACTGGCTCTGGCTTGTGTCCAGCGTACCAGCTGGAGTTGGGGTGGGGCCAGCGTCAAGAAAACCACGTGGTCTGAGATTGGCAGAGGTACTGCCCTGAAGGGAAATAGGGATGTGGTTACCAAACTTAGAGGGAATGGATTATGAATGGCCAGAATCAATAACAATCCACTGTACTAATGTTTATTCAGCACACAATATGTGCAAGGTACCTTAAATCTCCTCATTTACTCCTCCTCAGAACAAGTCTATAACACTGACTGTTACTATTCCAGTTCTCCAAATAAGGAGACTGAGGTTCAGAGGTGTCATACAGACCCAAACTCATATGGTCAAATTGTCTCATTGTCTGACTTCAAAGGCCAAGCAATTAAGTTCTCTGCCTGACTGCCTCTCAGTTAACTCACTGCCAAGATGATATGTAATCTGCCCATGTTCAAGAAATAAGAGAATACGACACAAGTCAAATCTAGCAGGAGAAACCCCAAAAGGAAAGAAGTATTTGTGTAAAATATACGTAAAGGTGATACATTAAAATGTATAAAATTGTTTTTATAAAAAATGTTTTTGAATAGTTTCTTTTTAATACACTTTATTTTTTTTTCATTTTTATTTTATTTATTTATTTATTTTTATGTGGTACGCGGGCCTCTCACTGTTGTGGCCTCTCCCGTTGCAGAGCACAGGCTCCGAACGCGCAGGCTCAGCGGCCACGGCTCACGGGCCCAGCCGCTCCGCGGCATATGGGATCCTCCTGGACCAGGGCACGAACCCATATCCCCTGCATCGGCAGGCAGACTCTCAACCACTGCGCCACCAGGGAAGCCCTTTTTTTTTATTTTTTAAACACTATTTTTTAGAGCAGTTTTAAGTTCACAGCAAAATTGAGTGGAAACTACAGAGATTCCCTGAATGCTCTCAGCTCTCCCCAGCCTCCCCCAGTATCAACATCCCCCCACAAAAGTGGTATGTCTGTGACAATCAATGAACCTACAGTGACACATTATCACCCAAAGTTCATGGCTTACATTAGGGTTCACTTGTGGTGGTGTACATTCAATGGCTTTTGGCAAGTGTATCCATTATTATAATATTATACAGAATAGTTTCAGTGCCCTAAAATTCCTGGGCAGAGCACATTTTTGGGATTGGTTCCAGGACCAATACCAAAATCTGCGGATGCTCAAGTCCCTTATTTAAAATGGTGTAGTATTTGCATATAATACTTTTTTTTCTCCCTATTCTTTAAATCATCTCTAGATTACTTATAATACCTAATACAATATAAATGCTGTGTAAATGGTTGCTGGCACACAGTAAATTTAAGTTTTGCTTTCTGGAAATTTCTGGAATTTTTTTCAAATATTTTTGATCCATGGTTGGTTGAATCCATGGATGTAGAACCCATGGATATGGAGAGCTGTACTGTCCCGAAACCTGGAAAAAAGATAAGCATGCATAGATCTGGTTTCCTAATCAAGCTATACAGGTATAATAAAACTGTTCGACAAAACCACATACCAAGGTGTCATTCTTGGGCTGACGGCAAACCTGAGATAGTAATTGTTCACAGTTACATTTATCAAACGTTTATTGACTCTCTCCTAAAGTGTGTTAGCTTTATAATTTTAATTAATGCATTGTATGGAACAATCTTTTTATGTGTCTGCGGCAGAGTCCTATCTTTAACATGGTGCCTAGAATTAGGAGATGCCCCTGAATGAAAGCTCTGTTCTAAAGTCCACAGAGAACACACAGGTCAGTGAGAAATGCCTTGGCTCTTACGTATTGATAGGTTCCTATAGTGTAACAAGGGAAACTTTGATACCCAGTTATATTAATCTAAGATAGCGGGGTGAGTGCTAAAGAGGGTATCAGCAACATTGAGCTCTGCTGGAGTGACTTAAGCAAGAAAGTGGGTTATTTCCTTCATGTCAACAAGAAGCATGAAGGGCAGAAGTCTACTCTTCTATTCCAATAAGACTTCAGGGGAACTAGCTCCTTCTAACTTCCAGCTCTTCTTAGTGTGAGACCAGTGCTGGCTATGTAAATTGTGGGGCCCAGTGCAAAATGAAAATGGTGTGGGGGGGCCTTGTTCAAATATTAAGAATTTCAAGAACATTAAACTACAACTCAGGGCCCTGTGCAACTACATGGGCTGCACGCCCATGAAGCTAGACCTTTACTATTGCAAGATGGTTCCAGGTTTTGTATTCAAGTTCTGGGCAATAAGCTGGGAAACATGGAGGCAAAAGATACCTGTTAACTGAGACTGTCCCTTTTTTTTCGGAAATACAATAGCTTTTCTGGAAGCCCTAACAATAAATGTCCACTTACATTTCATTAGCTAGAAATGAATCACATGTCAACCCTTAGCTGCAAGCTATCTAGGGAAATAAGTTCTTCTGGCTGGTTATTTTGCTGCTCCAAAGGAAACTGTGGCTCTGATTCTAAAAAGGAAGGGGAGAGATACTATTGGATAGGCAATTAGCAGACATGATATTAATACTAACACTTACTTCTTCATTTTTCTAATGCTGTGCAACCAACCACCCCCAAATCTAGTGGCTTAAAACAATGACAACCATTTAATTTGTTTACAAGTCTGCATTTTGGTAGGGTTTGGCAGGGACAGGTTCTCTCTGCTTTACTCTGCATCACTTAGAGTGGCTCAAAGCTGAAGGCTAGAATCACCTGAAGGCTCACCTACTCAAGGGTCTAGAGGTTGGTTCCAGCTGTTACCTGGTATCTCTACTGGGCAGTGGCTCTAACACCTTCCTGTGGCTCTTCCATGTAGCTGCTTGGCTTCCTCACCCCATGGTGGGTGGGTTTCAGTGACAAAGCTCTACTGTCTTTTATGCCTTAGCCTGGGCAGTCACATGGTATCACTACTGCTCTAGTCATAGGCCCACCTCAATCAGGGGAAGGGGACCTAGACTCCACCTCTTGACAGCAGAGTGCCAACATCACATTGTAAGAAGAGCATGTGGGTCGGGCTATATTGGTGCTGGCACCTTTGGAAGATATAATTTTCCAGTAAGTGCTTACCTGCCCTGTGCTAATATGTGAACATGGTTGTTTCATTTCTATGAACATCAGCATCCATTTTTCTTTCTTTTCTTTTCTTTCTTTCTCTCTTCCTTTCTTCTTTCCTTCCTCCCTCCCTCCCTCTCTTTCTTTCTCTCTTTCCCTTTCTTTCTTTCTCTTTCTTTCTTTCTTTCTTTCTTTTTTCCTTTCTCCCTCCCTCCCTCCCTTTCTCTTTCCTTCCTTTTTTTCCCCAGAGCATTCTTTTAAAAACAAAATTTGGACAATGTTGTTTTTCCACTTAAAATGTTTCAATTCTTCCCAGTAAAACTCAAATGTAATAAAATCTTTTTACCGTCGTTTATAAACCGGGTTTCTCTCTCCAATTTCATCTCAGTTTCTTCTCCCCTTCACTTGGTAGGCTTCTGCTACAGCACATGTCAGTTCTGCAAACATACCCATTTCTTTCATTCTTCTAGTCCTTTGCACATGCTGTTTGCTCCACCTGGGGCACTCTTCCTTCAGCACTTTGAATGGATCAGCCCTGCTCATTTTCCACCTTCTTAGAGGGCTTTTAAATAGTAATCAGCTGAGACGTTAAATAGTAATTAGCTAAGACGGGGTTCGAGCCATAGAATGAGACTAGACCGAGCTCCGTTCAGAAGCAAAGGAAAGCATTCTCGGATCAGAGAATGGAAAGTGTGCTCCAGCTGTAGAGCACATGCTCTACTTAACAGGCCGTGGGCGGGGCTGCTTTATAAGGATCTCCTCACTGGGGAGAGGAAGAAGGTAAAGTTCTCGCAGGGCCGCTGCGGCTGCGCGGCTCAGGCTCCAGATTGCAGCGCCAGGCTTGGCGTCTCTGCGCACCGCCCGCTGCCGCCGTTTTGCATCACCGTGTTGTGTGCAGCTTCTGCACACGGTCCCAAGCTGAGGTGTCAGCACAGCCGTTTCATACCGGGAACTCTGGTCTGAAGGGCCGGGTGTGAGGCCTCTGCACGGGCACCCTATGAGCAAGTGAGACTAGACTAAGCACAAAGGAAAAAAAAGGTTAGACTTTATTTTATTACCCAGATTCTAACTTTATTTCCTGGGAATTGTTAATGGGCTTTGCTGTTGACATTTATATATCCACATTTATTTTTACTCATTTATTTTTTTTTTTTTTTTTTTTTTTTTTTTTTGCGGTACGCGGGCCTCTCACCGTTGTGGCCTCTCCCGTTGCGGAGCACAGGGTCCGGACACGCAGGCTCACCGGCCATGGCTCACGGGCCCAGCCGCTCCGCGGCACGTGGGATCCTCCCAGACCGGGGCACGAACCCGCGTCCCCTGCATCGGCAGGCGGACTCTCAACCACTGCGCCACCAGGGAAGCCCTACTCATTTATTTTTATTTCCCCCTCTGAGTGAAGCTTCATAGCTGCAGAAACCTTATCAGTTTTGTCACTGCTGTGTATCTGTGTTTAGTCCTGTGCCTGGTATTTCATCATAACCTAATGAGCTGGGTACTATTATCGTTCTCACTTCACTGATAGGAACTGGAGCCCAAGGCCCATAGGTGGTAAATGACACAGCCAGGCCTAGCACCCAGGGGCAGACTCCAGAAGCAATGCTCTGATTCACCGTGCTCTAAATTGTTTGGTAAAAGAGAGAAAGCATGCATTAATTTGGCCTGCCTTAGGTGATAGGGTAGGGGTTTCTTGGTGGTGAGGCCCTTTGAGCAGGGCCTTGAGTGTTGGGGAAAAGGGCATTGCAGGTGGTGGGGGGAACAGTGTGAATAGGAGAAGAATTGGGAAATCACTGGAACATTCTGGGAATAGTGAGTAATTGCAGAGTAGGGTGTAGGGGAGTTAAAACTGGAAAGGTGGGTTGCATCGTTCTGTAGGGGCTTAGAAGACATCAACGTCGTTTCATTTTGTTTTGTTAAGAGGAGGCTGTATCTGTATTTTAGGAAGAGACAGCTGCACAGGATAAGTATAAGAAGTCAGCTGTTGGTTTTGAACAAATCATATAAATACTTAGAATCCCATTTTACTTATTTATAAAATGGATATAGCACCATGCTCATAGTTTTTTTGGTTTTTTTTGTTTTGTTTTTCTTGTGAGGGTTAAATAAGATAATCCTTGTGGAATTACTCTGTAAATCTTATACTATACAGAAAGGTTAGTTATGATTTTCATCATAAGTTCCTTGATTGAAGAGAGTGTAGAAGTAAGCAGGTGACCAGAGCAGTTGGGCAGTAGCAGAGATCCAAGTAAAAAGTGACCAGAGTCTATAAGGGGGCAAGATAATTAGATAATATTGTCCAACAAGGGCAAGTTTAAATGAGTTTACGTTTGTAAAGCTCCTAGAAGAATACTTGTCTCATAACTCATCATAAGTGATTATCATCTATTTATCATTCTCTGTTTTTTAAGTAATAAGAATGCAAAAGACGTTTTAAGGGATGGAACAAATTACGACTATTGTGTGAAGGTCAGTTGCAGAGAAAAAGGAATCAAAGTTAACAACAGAAACAAAGTGTAACCCCAGGTGCCTGGGAAAGTGTTCATTAATTGTTATAAGGAAGAAAGAACAGAGAGAAGAGATCAAGACTTCCTTTGAACATGATACATTGTCCATTGAAAACCCATAGCAGATGTTCAAAAGCTTATTGAAAAAGGATGGAAGGAACTCGTGGTCAGAGGAATAAATTTGGAAATTTTTGTTTAGAATGGTTACTCGAAGTTTGGGATCAGATCAAGAATAGAGTGAACAAAGGTTAGAGAAAATGGCCAAGGGCAGAAAATTAGAGCATTGCTTCTGAAGCTTTACCATGTATATGAATCACCTGGGCATGTTATTGAAAGACAGACTGACTCAGTAGGTCTGAGGTGGGCCCCTGAGATCCTGTATGTCTGACAAACTCCCAGATAACACAGCAGTATTGCTATTCCCAGTCTGAGGTACTGAGGTATGGTCAGAAAATTGAGAGCCAGAAGAGACAGAGGCAGAAAAGAGAGGCGGGGGCAGAAATAAAATTGAGAATGCAATGCTGCAACGTAATGAAAAACAGGCGAAAGAAAGGAGAGTGCTCCTTCGTGCAAGCACAATGAATAAAGCTTAATTTTGACAAGTAATCCAGTATATATAAATAAGGGCATGGTTTCAGCAGATGGATGTTGGAAGTCACATTACAGCCATGAGGTAGAAACCCTGAGGCAGTGATTGTAAACCTTGCAATAGACAAATTAAGCAGAGAAAGAAAAGTGGGTGGTGATTAGTGAGTTAATAGGGCTGTAATTGTAAGGAAAGCATTGCATTCAGGATGGGAAAAACTCCTAAGTTTGTAGGCAGAGAGGGAAGAGGCAGTAGAGGAGAAATGCCTGACTGGAGAAAGAGGGGGAGACAGAGAAAACATATATCAGAGAAAAAAAAGGGGGGGCGGTGTTAAATCTAATCACAGACAAAAAGTTAGACATGAAAAAAGAATAGATGAAAATATTAGAGGTGATTTCAGGCAGAGGAGAGGCTAGGGAAATAGATGGCATTAATTTCAGATGGTTTAATCGGCCTAGTGGTTACAGAGCTAAGGCAAGTTTGAAGCAACCTCTCTGGGTGACATGAAAAGGAACAAAAAGAGTGAAGTAAGGATGGCCAAGCAGAATGAGGACATGCTGAGATTAGATAGTGTGAATAGGTTGTGGACCAACAGGCACCATTCAGCAACTTTCTCAAGCAATGCACAGCAACAGTGCACAATGGAACAGAAATAGAAGCTTGGGCTTCCGCAGGTGTTGGGAGCTGGACATGTGGGTCCATGTGAGGGACATGCTGGTCACATTTTGGTATTTTTAATTGTTGCCTTAAGGTTGGGTAAAGAGCCAGGTGAAGCTGAGAGAGAGGACAGAATCATGGGTCAAAGCAACGTGATGCCGGGTAATGAGTACTAGACTCAGAGGCAGGAGACTTGGATTCCTACTTTAGCTTCACTTTCTAGATGGTAGACCTTGGATAATCTTCCTTAGTTCCTTTATGTTTATAACAAAGGTGTTGAAGTAAATTATCTCTCAACCTTGGCTATACATAGAATTGCCTGGGGAAGTTTAAAAAAATATTATTCTTGGTCCCTATCTTAGAATAATTAAATCAGATTGGGAGGGGTGACCTAGATACCTGGTTTTTGTTGTTGTTTGTTTTTTTAAAAAGCATGTCAGGTGATTTTTTCCCCAGCTTTATTAAAATATAATTGACATGTAACATTGTGTAAGTTTAAGGTGTACAAAGTGATGATCTGACATATGTATATATTGTGAAATGATTACCACGTTTGTTAATAAGACTAGTTAATACAACTATCATCTCACATAGCTACATTTTAATTTTTTTTTGTACGTGGTAAGAAATTTTAAGTTCTCTTAGCAACGTTCATGTATACAATACACTATTTTTTTCTTTTTTTTAATGTTTTTTTTATTGTGGTAAAAGTCACATAAAATATACTATTTTAACCATACTTAACTGTACAGTTCAGTGGCACTAAGTACATTCACATTTTTGTGCAACTCTCATCATCATCTATCTCCCGAATTTTTCACCTTTCTAAACTGAAACTGTCCCCATTAAACACTGACTCCGCATTCCCCCTCCCGGCTCCCACCCTCAGGAATCTACCAATGTATATTGATAACTATGGTCACCATGCTGTGCATTAGATCCCCAGAACGTATTCGTCTTATAACTGGAAGTTTGTCTTTTTTGACCAGCTTCACCCATTTGCCCCTACAGCCCCCATCCCTGGCAACCACGAGTCTCCTCTGTTTCTAGGAGTTTTGTTTTGTTTCTTAAATTCCACATATAATTTCAGTTATAGTGAGTGATTGGGAACATTGGAAAAATTGGTCAGAAAGTGAAATTTTGGGTTGGATGATAAGGTTGGGGGAAAGGCCCTCCATGTGGGTGGCCATCACTACTTAGGGTTGAATTTTGTGGCCGCACAGAAATAATTTTTAATTGAATTTCTATTAGGGACACTGTGCAAAGAGCCTTTTGAATAAATGCCATAGCCAAATAGTTGAGAACACATGGGTTCTAGCCAGTGCCAATCTCAGCACTTACAGACTAGCCACCAGTTAACACCATTGGGTGACTTGGGGCTTGTGCCCAAACTGATACTGATGAAACCATAGAACCTTGTTAGCTGTTAATTACTATCATGCCTCTCATGGCTCTTACCCTCAGGTCTAGAATGCAGGCTCCTCAGGCATTTCTTTCTTATTATCTTCTTCATGCTCTGTGCTTCTTTTCCTCTGAGTCATCTTCTCATTGCTTCCCAGTGCTGACCTCTCTCACAACCCTTTCTATTGCTCTCTAGAAATATTATTCCATTCTCCACAAAATCCTCAATCTCTTATCGGAACTCGCTGTGTTCTTGTCCTAACGTAAACTTGGCTTTTCCTTGACATCATCACTACTCAGGTAGCTTTCTTTAAACATGTTAGCCATTCTCTCTTCATTTGTATCTCTGAACCAGCAGATGATATTCACTTAGACCCTCACAGTAACTTTCAAACCTTGACTCTCCAATCATATCCAAAAAGCCCTCTGTCTTTGAGTTGTGTGATACACAACTCTAATACCCACTCCCCTGCCTCAAGTAATCGGGTCACTTCCATGATTAATGAGGACTCTGACAAGTAGTTACTCATAAAAAAGTGTGAAATGAAAATTGTCTTCTCCCCATGCCTTTCAGTATTCCAGTACCCCTCTCTAGAAGCAACTATTATCACCGATTTTTGGATATCCTTCCAGAAATATTTTATGAAAATACAATCATATGCATATATATGCATATTTATACATATATATGAATATATATGCCTATTTATATATAAATTATTTGTTTTTAGAAATAGACAATAGTACGCTATTATATGCACTGTTCTAAAACCTTTCGTGTTTTTGCTTAACAAATTATTTTCATTTAAAAATTTTTATTTATTTATTTATTTAAAATTTATTTACTTATTTATTTATTTATAGCTGCGTTGGGTCTTTGTTGCCGTGCACGGGCTTTTTCTAGTTGCAGTGAGCGGGGGCTACTCTTCCTTGTGGTTTGCAGGCTTCTCATTGTGGTGGCTTCTCTTGTTGCAGAGCACGGGCTCTAGGTGTGCAGGCTTCAGTAGCTGGGGTGCATAGGCTTAGTTGTTCTGCAGCATGTGGAATGTTCCCAGACCAGGGCTCGAACCCATGTCCCCTGCATTGGCAGGTGGATTCTTAACCACTGAGCTACCAGGGAAGTCCCTTTATTTTTATTTTTAATTGAAGTATAGTTGATTTACAATATTAGTTTCAGTTGAACAACATAGTGATTCAATATTTTTATAGATTATACTCCATTTAAAGTTATTATAAAATAAGGACTATATTTCCCTGTACTTTACAATATACCTTGTTGCTTATTTATTTTACACATAGTAGTTTTTAATCTCTTAATCTTATACCCCTATTCGCCCCTCCTCTGACTTGTTCCCCATATCTGTGAATCTGTTTTCTTATATATATTTGTTTGTTTTATTTTTTAGATTCCACATATAAGTGATAACAGACTATTTGTCTTTTTCTGTCTGACTTATTTCATTAAGCATAATACTTTCTAAGTCCATCTACATTCCTACAAATGGCAGAATTTCATTCTCTTTTATGGCTGAGTAATATTCCATTATATATATATATCCATTATCCATTCATCTGTTGATGGACACTTATGTTACTTCCATATCTTGGCTGTTGTAAATAATGCTGCTGTGAAGATGCAGGTGCATGTATATTTTCAAATTAGTGTTTTAATTTTTTTGGATATATACACAGCAGTGGGATGGCTGGATCATATGGTAGTTCTCTTTTGGGTTTTTTAGAACCTGCATAATGTTTTCCACTCTGGTTGCACCAATTTACATTTCCACTAACAGTGTGCTAGGATTCCCTTTTATCCACATCGTAGCCAACATTTGTTATTTGTGGAAATGCATTTTAATTTAAATATAACAGTGTGTACATGTCAATCCCAAACTTCCATTCTATCCCTCCCCCACACCCTTTCCCCCTGGCAACCATAAGTTCCTTCTCTAAGTCTGTGAGTCTGTTTCTGTTTTGTAAGTTCATTTGTATTTTTTTTTTTTTAGATTTTGCATATAAGTGATATCATATGATATGTGTCTTTCTCTGTCTGACTTACTTCACTTAGTATGACAATCTCCAGGTCCATCCATGTTGCTGCAAATGGCATTATTTCATTCATTTTAATGGCTGAGTAATATTCCAGTGTAAATATGTACCACATCTTCTTTATCCATTCATCTATTGATGGACATTTAGGTTGCTTCCATGTCTTGGCTATTGTAAACAGTGCTGCAATGAACATTGGGGTACATGTGTCCTTTCGAACAATGTTTTTCTCCAGATATATGCCCAAGAGTGGGACTGCTGGATCATATGGTAGTTCTATTTTTAGTTTTTTAAGGAACCTCCACACTGTCCTCTGTAATGGTTGTACCAATTTACATTCCCACCAACCGTGTAGGAGGGTGCCCTTTTCTCCACAGCCATTGATGACAGTCATTTTGATAGGTGTGAGGCGATATTTCATTGTGGGTTTGATCTGCATTTCTCTGATGATTAGCAATGTTGAGCATTTTTCATGTGCCTGCTTTGCCATCTGTATATCTTCTTTGGAAAAACATCTATTTAGATCTTCTACCCATTTTTAAATTTTTGTTGTTTTTTCTTGACATTAAGTTGTATGAGCTGTTAATATCTTTTGAATATTAACTTCTTATTGGTCATTTCATTTGCAAAGATTTTCTCCCATTCAGTATGTTGTCTTTTTGTTTTGTTGATGGTTTCCTTTGCTGTGCAAAAGCTTTTAAGTTTAATTAGGTCCCACTTGTCTATTTTTGCTTTTATTTCTTTTCCTTTAGGAGACAGATCCAAAAAAAATAAATTGCTACAATTTATGTAAATCATGTTCTGCCTATGTTCTCTTCTAGGGGTTTTATGGTTTCTGGTCTTACATTTAGGTCTTTAATCCATTTTGAGTTGTTTGTTTGTTTGTTTATAGTATGAGGAAATGTTCTCATCTCATTCCTTTACATGAAGATGTCCAGTTTTCCCAGCACAACTTATTGAAGAGATTGTCTTTTCTCCATTATATATTATCGCCTCCTTGGTTATAGATTAATTAACATAAGTTCATGGGTTTATTTCTGGGTTCTTTATTCTGTTCCATTAACCTGTGTGTTTTTGTGCCAGTACCATACTGTCTTGATTACTGTAGCTGTGTAGTATAGTCTGAAGTCAGGGAGTGTGATACCTTCAGCTTTGTTTTCTTTTCTCAAGATTGCTTCAGCAATTTTGGGTCTTTATAAATTTTAGGTTCTATATACATTTTAGGATTATTTGTTCTAGTTATGTGAAAAATGTCATGGGCATTTGATAGTGAGTGCATTAAATCTGTAGATTGCTTTGGGTAGTATGAACATTTTAACAATATTAATTCTTCTGATACAAAAACAGTATATCTTTCTATTTCTTTGTATCATTTTCAAATTCCTTCTTCAGTCTTTTATAGTTTTCAGAGTATAGGTCTTTTACTCATTGGTTTAGTTTATTCCTAGGTATTTTATTCTTTTTGATGTGATTGTTAATGGGGTTGTTTCCTTAATTTCTCTTTGTGATAGTTCACTGTTAGTGTATAGAAAAGCAACAGATTTCTGTATATTAACCTCATATCCTGCAACTTTGCTGAATTCATTTATTAGTTCTAATAGTCTTTTTTGGAAACTTCAGGTTTTCTATGTATAATATGTTATTTGCAAATAGTGACAACTTCTTCCCTTCCAATTTGAATTCCTTTTATTTATTTCTTGTCTGATTTCTGTGGCTAGGATTTCCATACTACATTAAATAGAAGTGGCAAGAGTGTGCATCCTTGTCTTTACCCTGATTTTAGAGGAAAAACTTTCAGCTTTTTATCACTGAGTATGATGTTAGCTGTGGGTTTGTCGTAAGTGGCCTTTATTATGTTGAAACATATTCCCTCTAAACCAACTTTGATAAGAGTTTTTATTGTGAATGGATGTTGAATTTTGTCAAAAGCTTTTCCTGTATGTATTGATATGAACATGTAATTTTTATCCTTCCTTTTGTTAATGTGGTGTATCATGTTGATTGATTTGCAGATATTGAACTATCCTTGCATCCCTGGAATAAATCCCACGATTATGGTGTATTATCCTTTTTATATATTGTTGAATTCGATTTGCTAATTTTTTTTTTTTCTTTTTTTTGTGGTACGCGGGCCTCTCACTGCCACAGCCTCTCCCATCGCGGAGCACAGGCTCCGGACGCACATGCCCAGTGGTCATGGCTCATGGGCCCAGCAGCTCTGCGGCACGTGGGGTCTTCCTGGACTGGGGCACGAACCCGTATCCTCTGCATTGTCAGGTGGACTCTCAACCACTGCGCCACCAGGGAAGTCCCCGACTTGCTAATATTTTGTTGAGGATTTTTGCATCTGTATTTATCAAAGATATTGGCCTGTAATTTTCTTTTTTGGTAGTGGTTTTTGTATCATGGTAATGGTGGCCTTGTACAATGGATTTGTGAGTGTTCCCATCTCTTCAATTTTCTGTAATAGTTTGAGAAGGATAGTTATTAGCTCTTCTTTATATGTTTGGTAGAATTCCCCTGTGAAGTTGCCTAGTCCTGGACTTGTGTTTTCTAGAAGTTTTTTAAAATTGCATATTATTTTGCTACTAGTGATTGGTCTGTTCAGATTATCAATTTCTTCCTGATTCAGTCTTGGAAGGTTGTATGTTTCTAGAAATTTGTTCATTTCTTCTAGGTTGTTCAATTTGTTGGCATACAACTGTTCATAGTATTCTCTTATGATTTTTTCTATCTCTGTGGTATTGGTTGTTATTTCTCCTCTTTCCTTTCTTATTTTATTTATTTAAGTCCTCTCTCTTTTCTTGATGAACATAGCTAATGGTTTATCAATTTTGTTTGTCTTTTCAAAGAACCAGTTCCTGGTTTCATTGATCTTTTCTATTTTTTGTCTCTATTTTATTTATTTCCTCTCTGATCTTTATTGTTTCCTTTCTTCTTTGGGCTTTATTTGTCCTTCTTTTTCTAATTCCTTTAGATAGGAGGTTAGTTTGTTTATTTGAGATTTTTCGTGCTTCTTGAGAAAGGCCTGTATCACTATAAACTTCCCTCTTTGAACTACTTTCGCTGCATCCCATACATTTTGGAAAATTGTGTTTCCATTTTCATTTGTTTTGAGGTATTTTCTGATTTCCTGATTGAGTTCTTCATTGACCCATTGGTTTTTTAGTAGCGTATTGTTTTGTCTCCACGTGTTTGTGCTTTTCCCATTTTTCTTCCTGTAAGAGATTTCTAGTTTCATACTGTTGTGGTGGTTGGAAAAAATGCTGGATATAATATCTATCCTCCTACATTTGTTAAGACTTGTTTTGTGGCCCAGCATATGATCTATTATGGAGAATGTCCCATCTATACTTGAAAAGAATGTCTACTATGCTGCTTTGGGATGGAAGGTCCTATAGATATCTATTAATTTCAACTGGTGTATTATATATTTTAAGGCCACTCTTGCCTCATTGATTTTTTTTTTGTCCATTGATGTAAGTGGGGTGTTAAAGTTCCCTACCATTATTGTATTCTTGGCAATTTCTTCCTTTATGTCTGTTAATATTTGCTTTATACATTTAGGTGCTTCTGTATTGGGTGCGTAAATGTTAACCAGAGTAATATACTCTTCTTGTATTGATCCCTTTATCGGTATATAATGTCCTTCTTTTTTCTTGTTATAGACTTTTGTTTTAAAGTCTATTTTGTCTGATATGAGTACTGGTACCCTCAATTTCCTACTATTTTCATTTGTATGAGATATCTTCTTCTATCTCCTCACTTTCAGTCCATGTGTGTCTTTAGTTCTAAAGTGAGTCTCTTGTAAGCATCATACAGATGGGTCTTGTTTGTTTTTTCATTTGCTTGTTTGTTTTAATCAAACCAACCACCCTATGTCTTTTGATAGGGGTATTTAGTCCACTGACATTTAAAGTAATTATTGATAGGTACTAACAAAAGATTAAAAAAAATTTTTTTATCAGTATATACAAATTTTCCTTTAAAAAACTTTCTGCCATTGCAAATGAGGCTGCTATAAATAGCACTTTACCTGTGTCACCTTTTATATTTGCAAGTTATTTGTGGTGTCAGTTCCTAGAAGTGAGATTGCTGGGTCAAAATTATTCGCTTTTTAAAAGTTGTGGTAGAAAATGTTCTGGTTTCTATTCAAGAATTTCTAGAGCTCTCTGTCCTTTCTCTTTCCAAAGAAATGTTAGACAGGAAAATGTGTGTGTGTGTACACAGGTGTGTGCAGGGTGGGGGTGGGGAATTGTGTGTATATATTTACATGTGTAATAAGATATTCCCACATAAATATTCCATTGTTACCAAAAAAGAAAAAGTTGTGGTAGATATTAACAAAATTGCTCTCCATAGGCTGTGTACTGATTTACATACCCATCAGTGATATTTGAGTCTGTTTCCCATTATCCTTGCCAACATCATATTTTATTCATTCTTTTACCTTTGCCAATTTGATAATTGAAAAATATTTCATTGAAATTTTAGTTTGTGATTCTCCTATGTTGAGTGAGGATGAGGAACTTTTTAAATGTTTAACAGCATATTTCCTTTTCTGTGAATTGTTGGCCATCTCCTTTGCCTATTTTGATAGTGTGATTTATAAGATATATATGTATCTTATTAAATATATCATATATATATATATATATATATATATATATATATATATATATATATATATATCTGTAATGGTCCCGTTTTTTCACACAGAGCTAAAGCTCTTGGAACTTCCTAAGTAATGAGAGTGATTAAAAAGTATCTTTTGTTTTGTTAATGAGATGACTTTTAGTCCACACCTAAGGATGGGAGCTGGTTGCCAGGAGAATCAACCATGTGATTAGAAGGTTAGGGCTTTCAGTCCTATCCCCTGACCTCCAGAGAAGAGAGAAGAGTGGGGTGGAGGTTGAATTAATCATCAAAGATCAATGATTTAATCATGCCTAAGTAATTCAGCCTCCATAAAAATCCGAAAGGAGGGGGTCTGTAGAACTTCCAGGTTGGTAAAACAGAACTCTTCCATGGGCCACCATGCTGGACCCCAAACTCCATGAAGATAGAAGCTACTTTGTTCAGGACCTTGCCCTATGTATCTTTTCACCTGGCTATTGATTGTATCCTTTAATATACTTTGTAGTAAACTGGTAATCTAGTGAACAAATGGGTTTCCTGAGTTCTGTAAACTCCTCTAGCAAATTAATCAAACCTAAGGATAGAGTTGTGGGAACCTCCAATTTATAGCCAGTAGGTCAGAAGCACAGGTAATAACTTGAACTTATGATTGGTATCTGAAGTAGAGGGCATCCTTGTGGCACTGAACCTTTAATCTGTGGAATCTGATGCTACCTCCAGGTAGATAGTGTCAGAATTGAGTTGAATTTGTAGAAGAACACACAACTTGTGTCAGAGAATTGTTTGGTAGTGTGGGGACCGCCACCCCCGCACCATGGTGTAACTGGGTGCAGACCCTTACCTATTTTCCTGTTATTTTGTTGCACAATCTTTATATAATAAGGAAAATAGACCTCTACTGAAATACGAGTTGCAATATATATTTTTTTAGTTTATTAAGTTGCCATTTTGGTTTTGGTGTTTGTCAGGCAGGACAATTTTATTCACATGGGTTTAGTTTATTAATCTCTCCAATTGCATATTTTATATCATACCTATACAGTCCCTGTTTTGGGATAATTTAAAAATTTTTCTGTACAGCATGATGACTACAGTTAATCGTTCTGTATTGCATATTTGAAAGTTGCTAAGAGAATAGATCTTAAAAGTTCTCATCACAAGAAATAAACTTTTGTAACTATGTGTAGTGACAGACGTTAACTAGACTTATTGTGGTGATCATTTAGCAGTACATACAAACATCAAATCATTTTGATGAACAGCTGAAATTAATGTAATGTTATATGTCCGTTACATCAATTAAACACAAAAAGAAAGAAGTTCACATATTTTTTTGGCAGAAAAGAAATACTTAAAATAGATTTCATTATTATAAAACTTTATTAAGGAGCTTCTCAAAATTCCTCGTAATGTGAATTTTGTAAACAAATGAGAAAACATTTCCTTTGTTTCTTATAGAACTTCAAATTTTTTGGTGTTTATTTTTCTACATAAATCTTTAGTCCATCTGTAATCCTAGTCTTTCTAACCTTTGCACCATCCTGGATCACTTCAGCATTAATGACCTTCTCAACCTCCTACTATCATGGTCCTTGATCTTTACTACAACAGCCGCCTCCCTTCCACCTTTCACCACAACATCCCAGAGCTTCTCATCATCTGTAAGACCCTTCTCCATTTCTGAAAACTTAAAACTCTTACATTCCATCCCTCATCACGATCATCTTTTATTCTCCTAGGTCTTTTGCTCTCTTAATTTGACTATAAATTTATAATAGTTTCATTAAGATCTCTGATTTGTTGACTGAAATAAAAATGCACAATTATATTTGGAATCTAAAAAAAAAGATACAAATGAACTTATTTACAAAACATAAATAGACCCACAGACATAGAAAACAAACTTATGGCTACCAAAGGGGAAAGGGGCGGGGAGGGATAAATTCGGAGGCTGGGATTAACATACACATACTACTATATATAAAATAGATAACCAACAAGGACCGACTGTATAGCACAGGGAACCATATGCAATATTTTGTAATAACCTATAACAGAAAAGAATCTGAGAAAATATATATATCTGTCTGAATCACTGTGCTGTACATCTGAAACTAGGACAACATGTAAATCAGCTATACTTCAATAATTAATATATATATATTAAAAATGCAGTGTTAGAGTTGTGAGTTTCAGTTTTATCTGGGGACTTACTGAGGACTATACCAGAAGATGGTTTCTCAGATAACTCTGGAGAACTTCTCCAAAGAGGTAAGGGGAGAGGTCAGCATATATGTGATTTGGGAGAACGAGTACGTGCAATCAAACACACATCTTGGCAGAAGGTCACTGTTAGTCACGAGGAACAGATTGTCTCTGTTAATGATTTTAGTGCTTTTCTAAGTATGGGAAGATGCAAAAATTGGGGTTCATAAAATTTTCTCCTGAAAGTATCTAACTAGCAGAAAGTCTGTTCCGTCAGTGTTCCCAGAGCACAGAGTGCCTCATTCCTGATCTCTGTCCTGAATTCCTCTCAGGGTGTGTTGAAGGTCAGCAACTGCAGTGGCTAGTGACTTAATTCTTGTAGAACCGGGTGGCAAGCAACATTCTTTAGTGGCCGCCTTTATTTTTTAAATTTTTAAATTGTTTTTTGCCATGCTGCATGGCCGGCATGTGGGATCTTAGTTCCCTGACCAGGGATCAAACCCATGCCCCCTGCAGTGGAAGCGTGGAGTCTTAACCACTGGATTGCCAGGGAAGTCCCTAGTTGGTGCCTTTAATATTACCCTTTTTTCTTATATTATTTGCCCCTCCTAGGCAGGACCACATAATGACTTTCATAAGCCCTATGCATTTTTGCCTTCATGGGCCCCCCTCCTCCATAAAAAAATGATTTTACATTTCTATTTTACAATTACACTTATATAAAGATAAACATATTAATATATATTAAAACACTTTCTATGACCTAAAAGTTAATTTTTTCATTAGATTCCAAAATAAATTAAAACAATTTTGTGGGTCCTAGGTTCTATGCCTAAAGCGTCAGTTGTGTACAAATGTGATTTTTGAAAACTGAGTCTAGTCTTACTAATTTTGTCTTTCTAACTTCCAATTCACTGCTCAGTCTACTGGATACTGGATATGGACTGACACCCCTACTACCATATTGAACTATTCTTCTTATGGTTACTAAAGACTTTGTAATTGCCTAATCCAATAGGCACTTTAAAATCTCTATCTCAACCTTTTGGTAATATTTAAAGATATTGATATTACTCCCTTGTTCTTGAGAGTATTCATGGGCTTTTGTTAGTCCTTCTCTACTGGTTTTCTATATGACTTCTTGGCACTATGTAGATGGTTGAGTCTTAGAGAATGAAGGTAAAGAATTGGATAGTATATTAGTTTCCTATGGCTTTGTAATACCACACACTTGATGGCTTAAAACAACAGAAATTTATTCTTTCTCAGTTCTGGAGGCCACAAGTTCAAAATCAGTATCACTAGGTTGAAAGCAAGGTGTAGGCAGGGCTATGCTCACTCCAGAGGTTCTAAGGGAGAATAGATTCCTCTTCTCTTCTAGCTTCTGATAGCTACTGGCATTCCTTGTCTTGTGGCTGCATCACTCCAATCTTTAAGGTCAGCATCTTCAAATCCCTCTGTCTGTCTTCACATTGTCTTCTCCTTTGTGTGTGTGTCAAATCTCCCTCCGCCTCTCTCTTGTAAGGACACCTATGACAAAACCAAACTTGGATCCGCTCACCCATGTGCAGTGAAGCCAATCTACTGACACTGGTTATGGTGAAGGAAATTACAGCATTTATTTCAGGGTACCCAGCAAGGAGTCCAGGACAGCTAGTGCTCAAAAAGCCAGAACTCCCCAATGGGTTTCAGGAAAGCACTTTTTTTTATTTTTTTTTTTGTGGTATGCGGGCCTCTCACTGTTGTGGCCTCTCCCGTTGCGGAGCACAGGCTCCGGACGTGTAGGCTCAGTGGCCATGGCTCACGGGCCCAGCCACTCCGCGGCATGTGGGATCCTCCCGGACCGGGGCACGAACCCGCGTCCCCTGCGGTGGCAGGCGGACTCCCAACCACTGCGCCACCAGGGAAGCCCCAGGAAAGCACTTTTAAGGCCAGGTGAGGGAGGGGAGTTACAGGGTATGTGATTAGCTTATGCACAATTCTCTGATAGGTTAATCGTGGGGTAACAGGGCAATGTCACAGAGGTTAACATTATCAATCCTTAGGCTCCAGTAGGCCTGGGGGCTATGTGCTCATTATCATCAAGTAGTTAATGTCTTCCATTTGGTGGGGCTTTCAGCATCTGTGAGATAACTCAGGAAATGCTCATCAGATACTGTTATCCTGGGTCTTCAGAGAGAAGCTAAAGCAGAGGATATAGAGGAAGGGTCTGTCCTGGGAAGGCCCCAAAGGGTCCTGCTCCGTTACACACCTGTGACAGCACTTAGGACTCACCCAGATGATTTAAGACAATCTCCTATCTCAAAATCCTTAATTTAATGACATCAAATTCTTTTCCAAATAAGGTAGCATTTACAGGTTCCAGGGATGCATAGATATATTTTGTGTTCCCATTTATTAGCCTACCATAGATGGGGAAGAAAGTTTGCCTAGTGATTCAAAACCTTATGGAAAGGACTTCCCTGTTGACGCAGTGGTTAAAAATCCGCCTGCCAATGCAGAGGACGTGGGTTTGAGCCCTGGTCCAAGAAGATCTCACATGCCGCGGAGCAACTAAGCCCGTGAGCCACAACTACTGAGCCTGCACTCTAGAGCCCGCAAGCCACAACTACTGAAGCCCACGCACCTAGAGCTTGTGCTCTGCAACAAGCGAAGCCACCAGGAGAAGCCCGCGCACCGCAACAAAGAGTAGTCCCCGCTCACCGCAACTATAGAGAGAGCCCGTTCATGGCCAACACAGCCAAAAATAAATAAATAATAAAATAAAATAAATTAAATTCTTAAAAAAAAACCTTATGGAAGGTCATGGATAATTGGCTGAGGTGGGTCTCATAGAAGCAAATAACATGAATTTCAAAAGAGCAATAGAAATTATTGAAGTTTGTTTAAAAAACAAGACCTGGAAACCACAGTGTGGAAGAAGATAAATGTCAACTCTCTGGCAGGTTTAGGACCAATTGAAAGAAGCAACCGTCACTGAATTGGGCTGCCAGGGAAGGAATCAGGTGAAAGGTAAATTTCAGTTAAGACAAGAAGGTAGGAGTAGCTTTAGATGAGTACCTACCTTGAAATAACAGTTATGATATAGTGAAGTCTTGTTAGTATGGGGAGAGGGAACTATGAATCAATCTGAAATATAATTTGTTTCAAACCAGTAGTGGTAGTACAAAACGATTAATCATGGTTTCCAAGTTAGTGTCCTAGAATAGATACTGTATAGTTAATGCATAATTAATTAATTATGGCTTTATAGAAAGACTACTAAAATTTCAGACAATAGTGCTTGACTATATACTTATTCAAGAACTTTAATTAAGTGGAATTAATTAAATTAATGATCTAATGAACATATTGATCTTTAGAAGGACTTGCAATCTGACTTCCCTAGCTGGAGGACAGTTGTCCCAGGAAGCTCATTTAGCACTGACCTATCAAGAAAAACACACTTGCTTGTATAACCAAGTAGTTATTCAGATATACAGCTCCTTAAATCTAATTTACATGTCGTTTTATTTTTCTTTATTTTCTATCTAAAGTTGGTAAGAATTTTAAAAGCAGTCAATTGTTAATAATAGTAAAAATATATTACAAATTATCATGAATTTGCCTTGAAATGCGGGAAAAAGATTTTTAGTGTGGACCATGATAGACTGAAATTAAAAAAGAATAAAGGCAAAAATGCACCATAATTGCTCCTGAGGCAAAGGCTATTGATTACTTCCCCATCATCTCATCAAACAGAGAATGAAGGGAGAAAAATACAAGTTCAAAGAGACAAGCTATTCAGGTATTGGGCAGGAGCTTCAAGTGAAAATTTCTGCCTCATTAAAAACATTTAAAGGAAGCAGCTTTTCTTCATGTAGGAATCATTATTCTCAGTTCGAGTTCATCCTCTGTAGTTTTCATCTCTTCAGAAGGTCACATTCTGTGGAATTTCTAAGCGCTTTTTTAATGGGAGGGATTTATGTTAAGTTGGTTCAGGAGAGGTGGACAATTGTGGAGCCTTTTTAATGGACTACAAAAGACTGTCGAGTAATTAAATAGATTTCTTTTCCCTTAAACTGTTCCATGGGTTTAAAAACACTCCACTGAGTGTGTAAAATCAATTTCCATTACTGGCCTTGACCCTTGCAGTTTTATAAACATGTTTTTTCCCTGGGTGTGGGATGTGGTTCAGAGGCAATAGTAGAAGACTGGAGGATGAGACAGGTCATTGTAATAAAAGTTACTGCTTTTACAGTGAAAATCTCCTTTTCACACAGGCATTCATTCAACTGTGTATATTATAATTATATGAATACTTCTCTATGTTTATATTATATATGTATATGTGTATTTATATTGGAGGCAGAATTTTTTTTCTCTACAATAAAAAAAAAAATTCTCTTTGTTTTCACTGCTAAAGGATTTTTTTCCCCTTCCCATTCCAAGAAAGTAGCCAAGCCATTGTGTTCCTTCGCCCCAGGGGCCTTGGGTTGCTGAATAGAAAGCCAGATGTTGCCAGAGGCTAGCTTCATTCTTTTTTTTAGGGGGATGGGGCATGTTTTGGAAAGTTATACTCATTGAGGGGATTATACCCCCTCACACAGAGTGGAAGAAAAGAAAGATAATGGCTTTGTGGGGGTTGCTGGGAGTAGAGATAGAACTGAGTTCTGGCAGCAGTTCCTTGAGACAAGCAGGAGGAAAGAGGTTTGGGTGGTTTTCAAAGGAGGTAGCCCAGCCAGGTCCTGCTTGTTAACTCCCAGTGAGGGGGCTCCTACAGGATGCTAGGGAGGAAGGCCTCTAGGAGTCATGGTCTCAGGAATGGGGATGACAGATACTCTTGTTCAAGCTTATCCATGTGGCCTAGACAATGAGCATACAGTGGGGATCAGAGGGGACCACAGCTTTCCTTTCAACAGTTTAGATTGCAAAAGACAGTCCCGTCCTCAACCTTTGTATCACCTGGAAATGGGAGTGGAGGAGGGTAGTCCAGAAATGACTGAAATAGAATTTCCTGCCAGTTGATAGCTGCTTTAAGCAGCTCAATTTGATTTAAATAAAATGAAGAAATGTGATATTTCTTACACTCAGAATTATGGTGAAAATTTATTGCCCTTTCTCTTTTCCCCACTTCATCTGTAAAAGGACAATTATTATTATTATTTTGCGATACGCGGGCCTCTCACTGTTGTGGCCTCTCCCGTTGCGGAGCACAGGCTCCAGACGCGCAGGCTCAGCGGCCATGGGTCAAGAGCCCATCCGCTCCACGGCATGTGGGATCTTCCTGGACCGGGGCACGAACCCGTGTCCCCTGCATCGGCAGGCGGACTCTCAACCACTGTGCCACCAGGGAAGACCCCTAAAAGGATCATTATTAAACTCCCCTTGCAGAGTTGTTTTAGCATTAGATGACATGTATAAAGTGACTATATCATATAATACATGTTCAGTAAATAATTACTAGGAAATATTTATGTGTATCCACACTGTTGCAAGAATGGAATCAGGTGCTAGGTTTTCAAAGAAGTACAAAACATACTTCCAGTTCTCAAAAACTTTGTTATAATTAGAGATGTAGATAAGCATATAGAACTATTTAGAAGTACTAGATTCATAACTCTAAGCAAGAAATACAGGCAGGTGAGACATGGGAGGGGCCATAGGGAAACTGAAGAATTTGGAGGCAGGCATCATGACATAAAACAGAAAACCTGTGGGAAGCTTAGAAGAGATAGCAACACTGGGGGTGAAATGAATTTGTGTATGATGCTGTCATTAGAAGATTTCCCAGAGACACAAGTAATCATTTATACAACATTTGGCCTGCAGGCATGGGTTTTTTTCACCTGTAACTTTCCCCCTCATTAAAAAAAAAAAAAAAAATCAAAGTTATATGTGCGCAAACTTTAGGAAATAAAATAACCCAACAGGAAAGTGCAAAAAAACCCATTTAGTCTCTCTCGTCTATTTCTCTTTACCCATGTCAGGGAGGGGGAAATTTTCCCTTCTAACCTTGAATTCTTTTGGCTGCTTTAATAATTAAATTGACACAGGACAGATTAACCAGAAGAAAAAAAAATAATTCATAGGTATGGAGCTTTCATAGAAATAAGACCCTCATAGCGACAAAAGCAAGCTGTTTATATATCATTTTTACACAGAGGAAACAATTATTAGTGAAGATTTAACAAAACAAATGGTCTTGTGCTTGGGTAGCAAACTAATGAAGAAGTAACAAAGTTTGTTTATACAACTTTCTTTGTTTTGAATTCCCTAACTCTGGTGATAAGGATGCTTTCTATCCTCCTGGTATATGGAAGATACCTCTACATGGGAGATTTTAAAAATTATTTGTTTGTTTGTTTAGTTATTTATTTATGGCTGTGCTGGGTCTTTGTTGCTGCGGGCGGGCTTTCTCTAGTTGTGGTGAGTGGGGGCTACTCTTTGTTGCAGTATGCAGGCTTCTCATTGCGATGGCTTCGCTTGTTGCAGAATACAGCCTCTAGGCGTAGTAGTTGTGGCGTGCAAACTTAGTTGCTCCACGGCATGTGGGACCTTCCTGGACCAGGGATCGAACCCATGTCCCCTGCATTGGCAGGAGGATTATTAACCACTGTGCCGCCAGGGAAGTCCCACATGGGAGATTTATTTCCCACTTTCAGGGGGAAAAAGGAGGGTCAGAGGTTTTTTTTTTATATCATTTTTTTTCATCAGCTGTTTCTCAAGTAACTTTAATTCAAAATAATTGATATGTCACTTTGGCATATTTGGGGGTGGCTTGCCCTGAGCCCCAACAGTTTCCTCCCCTGAAACGTCCCTGGAAATTTCACATATTAAAAGCTGAGTTGATGGATTGCTCTATTATTTCATTGAATCAGTTTCTTAGTCCTGAGAATAGGTCAGTTTAGTTAAATTCATTTCAGGCGGTGGTGATGCAATTGGGCCCCCAAAGTCAGGCCTACATTGCACAAGCAATCAGGTATTTAATAAAAGGTGTATCTATGGAAATAAAAGAAAAACAGAGGTTAATGATTGGAGTCAACTATAAATCAGTTTCTGAGCCCAGGGAGCAACTAGTCAAGATCATTTCTCAATGTCAGGGTTGAAGCATCTTCTGCGGTTTGAAATGTCTCTGATGATGTTACTGGGTGTTCAGGAAAACTTTCTGAGTAGCCTACACATCAACAGGCATGAAGAAGATTGCCTAAATATAAGCAATTTTGGTGATTTATCTGAAGTTTATATCAAGTCATCTAGCTTCAGTTTGCACGGCTTCAGGAAAAAGGGCAATCTTAGGCAATGATTCCAAGTCAAAAGGATAAGAGGAAAAGTTAGAAACCTATTTCAAGAGTTGTAGCCAAATATTGGAGGATACCAGAAGAATTGAAGATTCCGTCCAGTTTATAGGTAGAAAACAAAATCTCGAAGACAATGAATAAAACTAGAAGCTGATACCTGCAAGTGTGTTTTATAGCTTCTACTGAAACATAATTTTTCTCTTTAAAATCACTTACATTTTTACCAAAGATAGTCTTTAAGACTAATTTGTTTGCAAAATAAGTCTAGATTTAATAAATTTGGCCTGGTTATTTATATGGGTTCAGCAAGAATAGTGATTATTATATAGGATTTTAAAAATCTGTTTTGCTGGAACTTTTCATAAGGAATCTTCAGATTGAACTTTTAATAGCCTCTCAAGGCTAAGAAGCCAAGCCAGACATTTGCCATCAGACATCACCTGCAATACCTATAGGTGTGGCTGAATCCCTCTCTTCTCGAGGTTCCCCAAATATCCTGAGGCTCCTGGGCCTGTCAGGAAGTGATCTTCCTTACACACCTGGTAAGGTTTCTGGGACCCCTATAAGCAAGGTACCAGGCTGATTTTCCAAGGGGCTATATTGGCTCCATAAAGTCTATCTTAGTTCCTCAAAGCTGTCTGGTCATATCTGAATCTATGTATATTCTCAAATAAGAAATTCCAGGTAAAGCCTTGGCAATACAACCGATGTTTCCAATTGTGTCCTGTTACAAGGAGAACAGACTCTTTTTTAAAAAACATTTAAAAAATTTTTGGCTGCGTTGGGTCTTTGTTGCTGTATGAGGACTTCTCATTGCAGTGAGTGGGGGCTACTCTTCGTTGCGGTGCGTGGGCTTCTCATTGAGGTGGCTTCTCTTGTTGTGGAGCATTGGCTCTACGTGCGCGGGCTTCTGTAGTTGAGGAGCACAGGCTCTAGGGCACGTGGGCTCAGTAGTTGTGACCTGCGGGCTCTAGAGCGCAGGCTCAGTAGTTGTGGTGCACAGGCTTAGTTGCTCCGCGGCATATAGCATCTTCCTGGACCAGGTATTGAACCCGTGTCCCCTGCATTGGTGGGAGGTTTCTTAACCACTGTGTCACCAGGGAAGTCCAGAGAACAGATTCTTATTGAACTTATGGAGATAACTATATTGCCATGAAAATAAGAATAATCATGAGTTTTTGAGTTCTGGAGAGATCAGTCAGGGAGAAAAAAGATAAATGTTTCTATTCTGCTTACAAAGGTATAATTTACCAAATTGCTCTAAGCTGTTAAAAGACAAGAACAAAAATGCTCTAAGTCAAATAAAAGAGAAGTTTTTCTTAAACCTGGAGAAACAAAACATTTTTTAAAAAAAATTAGCAATGTTTCAAGTGAAAAATACCATAAAACATTATAATCATCTTCCTCAGTTCATTCAGTCCCATGTAATTAATTCTTGTTCATCTTGATCTTTTGTTAGTTTTATCAAGCCATTTGTTGTTTTTCACTAGCGTTCTATAAATTTTTAACCAGTTCAGTGGTATGATTTGAAAGTTATATTCAGAAATTATATTCTAGAGTACGTTTTGGATTCCCTTCCATGAACTTCTCTGAAGATGAAACATGTTTTCAGGAAGCTTTTGTAAAAGCAAATGAGTATAACTGTCTAAATGATAAAAGAGTTAAAAATGGCCATAGTTAAAGGTCTTGATGAGAGTCCATTACAGTGCAAGTGGCAAGGAAATTTGGTTATTTCTGTGAATAAAACACTGAAGATAATAACTAGAATTATGACTGATAACATTATATCAGGACATCCAAATTTTAGGAATTTCATACAATTTAAAGAAGTTTATATTAATAACATTTACTCATTATATATATATGTGTGTGTACATACATACATATATATATATATATATATAAAAAATGTAACCTAAGAAGGTTTATCATCACTTATTTGACAATGCTTCCCATGTAATTTAACATACCAAATGAACCTAATTAGTTTAACCTCTCTTTTATAAGGAGAGAGAACAAATCTTTTCAGGTGTTCCAGGGGCTTCCGGAAAACCCCAAAGTTACTTCCAGGTCAGTAAGACTTTATTTAGAATTTGATTTGGGGAAGTTTGTCAGAGATATCAGAAGGTTTTAAAACACTTGGTCAAATTGGCTCATAGGTTACTGTGAAACAATACTTAGTTATCATTTAACCAAAGTGACAAAGACTTCATGGGCCAATACAGAAAGTTAAATAGTTGTATAAAGCCTTATGTTTTTTAATATTGAAAAGACTCAGTTTACTTAAGTAATCAAAGAACTAATGAAGATAGCAAACACAGGAAATTATTTTGCATAAAACATAAAATCCTTATTTTGTTTGTTGTTTTTGTTTTAAGGCAGATTACTTTAAAAAGTAAAGAAAACCTTTAACAATCTCTCATCAGGAGCAGACCAATAATCCAGTGAAACTTTGTCCTTCTAGCAGATTAAAGAAAATTAAGTTCCAGTTTTCCATATGTACCCTGTCGATATTAAAGCTTACTTTTAAAACCCTTATAACAAATTTATTAAATCTTATACAGTTTGATCACACATAGAATTCCTTTCAAGCCAATAAGCTTTTTTTGGCTTAACCAAAGATGCAAGAGGCCTCTCACAGAGAGTATGCAGCCCTTCTAAGATCCAGAAATTTCACTCTCAGTTAGTAGAAGAAAGTGAAAGCCTTTTGTGGATACAGGTGGTAAGAATGGTGTAGTGAAAATGGTGTCTCTGGTTTCCCTTGAGAATATGAGACAACTCCAGTTACAAACTTGCTAATCTGTGACACTCGAAGGGGATTTTTTTCAGCGCTAACAAACAATGAAGGTTGAGACATCAAAGGCCCCTTATGACAAATTCCCCAGAGAACTGGCATCACTGGACAAAGAGAGTGCTGTTTGTGACTTTGTGTCTCAGAACCCTAGTCTATTTAATTAGTCACCAAGGTGCACCCCAATAAGTGCACCCTCTGGATGGCAGAGACCAAAGAGAATACCCTCATTGGTCAAAAGGCCAAGCTCTCAGGACACAGAACAAGCTGGAAGGAAAAACCTCATCTGGTTTCTACATAGGGCACTCACAGGAAAGTTTGTCTAAACAGAATTCCATCTGGTGAGAGTGGTGTACTTGGGTCTGTGAAGCTGACTGGAACAGCAGCCTTATAGGGGGTATTCTTGCATTCTGTCCTATGGTTTTTCCTCCTTATGAAAAATGACACAGAAGACAAACACAAAGAAAATAGTGATCATCTCTGGGAGGAAAAGGATCAGTACTCATTACCAAATTTACCAGAGTTTGTGTCCAAGAAACAAGTTCCACAAATATTTTCTCTTGTTAATCTAAATTTTAAAAGAGAGAAGAAGAATTCTTAGCACTTTCCCTTCCATTGCATTCTGCAGGCAGAGATCCAGGAAGTTGATGAGGTAAGAACTCTTACCTTCTGCCAGCTTTTGTCAGAGGTTCAAGGAGCTCTCAGCTGCAGTAGCTCAAAGTGAGTGCGTGACTGGGGGTTGGGGAGTGGGTTCAGTCAGTATCCTATTGACTACACCAACTGTTGAGGAGGGTGAAAAATTTCCCCTACCCTTCCTGAGTTCTTTTGGCTGCTCTAATAATTAAATTGACACAAGAGAAAAAAATTTAATTTGCTTGAACAGAGGTCTTATATAACTAGGAGCCCTGAAGTGACCAAAGCAGACTATTTATATATCATTTTTAGACAAAGAAACAATTACTTGTGAAGATTTAACAAAACAAAAGAGCTTGTACTTAGGGTAGCAAACTAATAAAACAGTTACAGAGTTTACTTATACAACTTTCTTAGCCTTGAATTCCCTAACTCTGGCAACAAAGTGCTTTCTATCCTACTGGTATAGGGAGGATACCTTCACATAGGAGATTTATTTCTCACTTTCAGTGGGTCAGTCAGAGGGGAGTCAGAGTGGTTTTTTATGTCATTTTTACACCAGTTGTTTCTCAAGCAACTTTAATTCAAAATAATCAACGTGCCACTTTAGCAAGTTTTTTTTTTTAATGTACAGCCTGTAATCCTTTTTTTTTTTTTAAGAAGATGTTGGGGGTAGGAGTTTATTAATTAATTTATTTTTGCTGTGTTGGGTCTTCGTTTCTGTGCAAGGGCTTTCTCTAGTTGCAGCAAGCGGAGGCCACTCTTCATCGTAGTGCACGGGCCTCTCACTATTCACAGCCTCTCTTGTTGCGGAGCACAGGCTCCAGATGCGCAGGCTCAGTAGTTGTGGCTCATGGGCCTAGTTGCTCCGCGGCGTGTGGGATCTTCCCAGACCAGTGCTCAAACTCGTGTCCCCTGCGTTAGCAGGCAGATTCTCAACCACTGTGCCACCAGGGAAGCAATCCTCCCTGATCCCCAACACCCAGAAGCAACCACTTTCAACTCTTTGCTTTGTTTTTTCCTTAGCTTTATGATCTTTTTCCTAAATTTTATGCTAATTTCTCCTTTCTGGATTTTTTCAGTCATTATCTATTAATATTAACATATCCCATTTTGGAAGATGATAATTTTTCTTTAGTCCTCATACTTTCACCCCACCCCAACACATGCATTCTTTCTTGCTCCCCATCTGTCTAGTATAGTTATTTCTTAATTTGAGTCAGAGCAAAATTATTGCATTATTATGATGATGTAAATGCTATTCACAGCTATGCCTTATGGAATACAATGATTTCTCCCACGATTATTAGCATGATTATTTTTTCCCATTCACAACTGTATTTTCTCTGGATTAAAAAATTGTCCTTTAACTTAAAAAAATAAGTTTTCTATGCATTCTTAATTGAAACTTTCTGCCAATCGCTTAAATCTGTTGATGTGTTCAGGTATTCTGACATTGCATATCCCTGAAGCACTCCTTCCTGTAGCAGGCTAGCCTGTCCTAATCTGGAAAGGCTGTTCTTAGAGCCCTCACACAGCTGTGATCGTGGCATTGTTTGTAACCAGGGTTCTGCGATTCCCTCCATATCTCACCCCTGTAAGGTGCCCGTCTCCAGGGTCTTATGGCTTCCTTCCTTTTCTTTGTTTTGGTTTATTCACTGACTTTAGTGAAGCACAGCTTCTAAGTGGCTGAGAGAGGGTGCAGGTGATGTAAAATTTTTGATACCCTGAATATTTGAAAATGTCCTTGTTTTTCCCTCACGCTTAATTGATAGGTTGGCTGGATACAGACATCTATGTTGAGAAATATTTTCCTTCAGAATTTTTTATGGCATTGCTCTTATACTTCTAGTGTACTGTTGAAAAAATGTGAAACTATTCAGAGTCTCAATATTTTTAAGTGACCATCCCCCTGCCTCCAGCCCAAGCTTGCCTCTGTCCCAGTGTTTTAAGATTTCATGATGATGTGACTTCGGTGTGGTTTATTTTCAGCCATTGCCTGGGTTTTCTGGATTTTCTTTCAGTCTGGGTACTTAGGTCATTCCATTCTGCAAAATTCACTTGAAATGTTTCTTAGATAATTTTCTCCCCTCATTTTCTCTGTTCTGCTTCTTGGGAACTCCTTTAAATAAAAGGAGTTGAACTTATGAACTTGTTCTCTAATTTTCTGATTATTTTCTCTCTTTTCCATTCTGCTTTCTGAGCAATTTTTCCAGTTTTATCTTCTAACACTTCTATTAAGTTTTTCAATTATGTCATTGTATTTTTAAAATTTCGAATATTTTATATTTTGATGTATTGATTTTATTTTTTTTACAACAAGCTACACTTGTTTCAGAGAAACTATTTTTTCTTACCTCCACAAAGATATCAGTGATAATATGCTTTTTCTCTGAGTATGTTCTATGGTTCTTCCAGTTTGCTTAAATTGTAACTCAGTTCTCTTTTTTGTGTGTTAAAAGATGTCTTAGACATCTGGTGATCCTTCATGTTTGCATATATTTGAGAGTGTGGCACACAGTGTGTGAGAGTGGAGACTGTTGACTCTACTGTCGAAAGATCTGTGTAGACCAGTGCTATCTAATATAACTTTATGCAATGAGCTCCCCCAATTTTCAAATTTTGATACTGTCATGTTTTTCCTCATTCATTGTCCTTGTGATTTGATGTCTTGAAAAAAAAATTTTTTACCATGCTTTAATGGGGTTTCAGAAAAGTATAAAAACGAAATGAATATGTTCAGACAGTCTTTATTCCACATGTTGTCTATCTACACAGTACAATACCATAACCAATAGCCATACATGTCTGTTGATCACTTGAAATGTGGCTAGTGCAACTAAGGAAATGATGCTTTAATTTAATTAATCTAAGTTTTAATGTAAATCACTATGAGCGGCTAGTGGCTACTATATTGGACAATGCAGGTCTAGGCTTTCGCTTTTTTCTTTAGTGAGTTGGGTTGGATTCATTAAAGAAAGAGTTTTGAACTCCTTTCTGGAAAGCTTAGACCTGATTGCTAGCATTCTGAGAGCCAGGTAAAGAAAGAGGAGTAGGGGCAAGGATGAGTTTTTGTTTCCAAAATGCCAACATTCACATATTTTTAAAAAATATTTATTTATTTAATTAATTTTTGGGGCTGTGTCAGGTCTTAGTTGTGGTATGAGGGATCTTTCATTGTGGTGTGGGCTCTTTATTGCAGCGTGCAGGTTTTCTCTCTCTAGTTATGGCACACAAGCTCCAGGACACATGGGCTCTATAGCTGTGGTGCATGGGGTCCAGAGTGCGTGGGCTCTGTAGTTTGTGGTACACAGGCTCTCTCGCTGAGGCGCACGAGCTCAGCAGTTGTGGTGTGTGGGCTTAGTTGCCCTGTGGCATGTGGGATCTTAGTTCTCCGACCAGGGATTGAATCCCCGTCCCCTGCATTGGAAGGCAGATTCTTTACCACTGGACCACCAGGGAAGTCTCTGCATATTTAAAATTTTCTGTTTAGTATTGCAGTCCCTCAGCTCTCCTAGAGCCCTCTGTTTTAGCTTTTCCAAAAAATAAACTTCTGGGATTTTTTGGGGGGGTAAATAGTGGACTTGAGGCTCTAACTGCTTCTTATCTTTTGCTCTAGCTTCAACCCTACTTCCAGAGCCGCCCAGTGCCACAGATTCCCAAGACTTGCATGTAATCAGTGCTTCTCAGCTTTTATACCATCATCTTGGGAAGCAGTACTCTTGGATCTGGTACATCAGTTACCTTTCATTAATCTTCCCAACTTTCAAATTTTTGTTTGTTTTGTTGTTGTTGTTTGGTTGGGTTTTTTCGGCTGCGCCGCATGGCTTGTGAGATCTCAGTTCCCCAACCAGGGATTGAACACGGGCCATGGCAGTGAAAACCCAGAATCCTAACCATGAGGCCACTAGGAATCTCCCCCAACTTTCAAATTTTGATGTTGTCATGTTTTTCCTCATTCATTGTCCTTGTGATTTAATGTCTGGGAAAAAAATTCTTTACCATGTTTTAATGGGGTTTCAGAAAATTATAAAAAACAAACAAATATGTCCAGTTAGTCATCTTTACTCCACAGTTGGTTTATTTCATATATGGGTTGTCTTGGTCTGTTCAGGCTGCTATAACCAAAATACCATAGACTGAGTGGCTTAAACCACCAACATTTATTTCTCACAGTTAGGGAGGCTGGGAAGTCCAAGATCAAAGTGCTGGCAGATTTGGTGTTTGGTGAGGACACTAATCCCATTTATAAGAGCTCCATCCTCATGACTTAACTGCTTCTCAAAGACCCCTCCTCCCATACCATCACATTGGGGGTTAGGATTTCAACATATGAATTTTGGGGAGGCACATTCAGTTCATACCATGGGTCTATATTTATTATCTTTCCAGTGTAATCACTAAACTACTCTTTAAGTTGATCTTTAAAATGATTTTTTACAGTGCCATCCAACTGTTATAATTTAGAATTCCTACCTCAAGGAATGATTTCAAATGTGTGTAAATTTTTGCCTCCTTTTTTTTTTAAAACCAACTCCATCCACTGACTTCAATAAGCATTTTAAACTTCCACTATTAAGACTGCATCGGGATAATTGAATAGGTTTCCCATAACAGGAGAGACTTTGTATAGGCTGAAATAGAAGGCAACCCCTTTTATTTCTGTGGAATAATTTTTGGAGAAAATGTCATTTATATTCAAGTTCATATTGTATTTAGGGAAATCTATACACAGTATTAAGCATGGGTGTAACTTAAACACGTAATCAATGCTATTGTGTTTTCTCTCCTCTTCTCCCATTAGGGAGGTGATCAATCATAAAGATTGGATTTTTCCTGGGGGTGCCAATTCAAATTACTATGACTTAAAGAAAATAAAGTGCCGTTCATTGTTCATCTATGTTTATGAAATTGGGCGTACATCCACTTTAAAGAAATATATGACAAGGGAGATCAGAGTCATGGGTAAAATAAGCCATTTAATTTTATAAAGTAATACATTTTAAACCTGTATTTCAGTTTGGACTTTTTATGGAGTTAGATGACTTATTTCTGCTCCTAATTTCCTAACTATAAGCTGACTTTTCTTGAAGAATAAAGGTGGTTTCTCGTCTCCTAACCACCACAGGTGAACCCAGTCAAGGTCCATGCTTAGGACTTCCAAAGGGCTCCAATGCTCTTTGAGAATGCTACCTTGGGGAATAAGCAGCCACAGCTGGCTTTTCCTCTCCTGTCCTTGAGTGCTAAAATGAGCCTCTTCTCAGTGGATCACTCTTCTGTTTTTGTTAAATCTACAGTTTCACCTCTGTGTTAATCTTAGTGGTTGGCAAAGCCCACTTGGGTTTGTTTTTCTGTTCAGGTGGTTGAAGTTATTGTTCTACCTGTGGTGTTCTTCCTTTTCCCTGACCTCCTACTTTGCAAGAATTTGCACGACACCATTTGCAGACAGTCCCTAACTTGGGATGATTTCAACTTATGATTTTTTGACTTTAAGGTAGTGTGAAAGCTATACTCGTTCAGCATACACTATACTTCAAATTTTGAATTTTGATCTTTTCCTGGGCTAGCAATCAGCAGCACAATACTCTCTCATTGATGCTGGGCAGCTGCAGCGAGCCTCAGCTCCCAGTCAGCCATGTGATCACAAGGGTAAACAACTGATACACAGAGAACAACTTAGGAACCATACAACCATTCTGTTTTTTACTTTCAGTACAGTGTTCAATAAATCACATGAGATACTCAACACTGCATTATAAAATAGGTTTTGTGTTAGATGATTTTGCCCAACTGTTGGCTAATATAAGTGTTCTGAAGACGTTTAAATTAGGCTAGGCTAAGCTCTGATGTTCAGTAGCTTAGGTGTATCAAATGAATTTTTGACTTAATGATATTTTCAATTTATGAAGGGTTTATTGGGACTTAGCCCCATCATAAGTTGAGGAAGATCTGTAGTGTCTAATTCTACAGTGTTGTTTTGCTGCTGCTCTAAGATAGCCCTTACACTCCTTCTGGCCCTACTGTCCTCCCCATCTAACTAGCCTGTGATGGTTCAAAAGACAAAAGTCATTCCTGGTGTGTCTTTGTATCCTCCACAGTGCTACACACATAGCAGCACGCAGATTAGGCCTTCTCAGCGGGAGAGACAGAACTGTGACATGTGCTGCCAGTTACCTTGTACATCCTCTGTTCCAAGTACAGTGTAGGCACGTTACATATTATTTCTCATCCTTACACAGATCCTGCAAAGGGACTGATAATTTTACCTCATTTCTCAGTTGACTCCGACACTCAGAAAAGGTAAGTAACATGTATAGCTAGTAAGCATCGGAGTTAGGGTTTGAACCCAGGTTAAAGCCAGGATTTGAACCCATGTTCTTCCTACTACTGTATACCAACTTGCCTCTTTCTCAGAGCTCCCATAGATTCCAAATAATCACATTATAGCAGTATTACTTTGCTTGCATCTAGTTTTGTAATTTGGACTACTAACCTCCATGAATTCAAGTCCTATCTTGTTGACTTTCAATGTTAGCTCTGCTCTTCTGAGAATTAGGTGACCAACTTTCTGAGCAAAACTCCTTGTCTCTTTAGGGCCCTTGGAGCCCTATGAGAACCCCGGAGCATCAAAATATCATCAGTGAACATCCTGGTTCTGAAACCCAGGACCTACCCGAAGTCTAATAGTGCCAGGGCTATCGTAGTGATGTAGGGCCTATTACTTGTCCCTTCATTTCCTTCTCTGCATTTCATCACTCCCACATTTTTAAAACAACACTTCCTATATGACATAATAATGGGCAAGCACTCTATGAGCTTTCAAGTGACAAGTAAGTGCCAGGAATATTTTATTTGCCTTGGAAAGATATAAATTCCTGGGTCTATTCAGATTCCAGTGGCTTTCAGAGAAACAGAGCACGCTGCTCTCCTTAAGAAAGGCCACCAATGGGAGTGATTTCTGGTGATGCAATGCTGATATTTTAGTACCATTCTGGAGAAGGGAAGAGGTGGAGTTTCTCTGGAGCCAGATGAACTCATAATTAGTTCTCACCCAGGCTGCTTAAGCAATTATGGTGAAACCAAATCACATTACTTTTTTTCTCCTGCTCTTGATAAAAGCCTCAGCCCTGCTCCTTCTGCCCCATAGGGCACTTGGCTGGCCATTATTTCTAACATCACAGACACTATTCTTCCCTGTTGTTTCCAGGCTACAACTGTCACTGTGTAAAATAAGAAGTGTGGGGGAAATAATGCACACCTCTTGGTCTCACTACTTCAGAGGCACCTAGCAACCCTGTCTCCAGGCAGGCAGCACGCATCTCCCTGGTAGTTTACTGCCCACTCACAGCAGAGGCGGCATGCTCTCTGCAAATAGCCTACCTCTTTGCCAGTGCCAGCTTGGTGGTGGGGTGGTGGTGTCATTTGGTGTCCTTGGGGACGTTTGGTTCTTGTTCTGGGAAGCCTAGGGCAAAGCAATGACTATTTCCTCAAAGCTGTTTGTGGAATCAGAAATTAGGTCGAGCAGTTCTGTACTTGGGGTTGCACAGTCTAAAATCAAAAGCAATGGTTTTCAACCTTAGTTTTTTCCAGTCTTTGACACATTTGACAGGTAAACCTTCCAGAATGTTCATGACATTCTTTTCAAAAGGATGTTTCCCAAGTATATTTATGCAATGAGCAACCCTCCTGGACATTTTGTCCATCCACCACTGGCCCAACAATACTAGGCACACCAGCCATCAGTTTTCTCGATATCCATTCTCTGCCTCCAAAATCTCAGTTGGGATGAAGAGAGCCCTGCACTGGCTTACCAACCAGCCACATGGACTTTTCCATTTCAGGACATTATGATAAGATGTTGAGACTTATGATTTGCTTTCTGTACTTCAGGGAGTTTTTAAAGGTGCTTTGTTTCTTTACTTCTTATATTTGATCTGCATTTTAACCCTCCCCCAGAGTAAAAGCCTTGGAGAGTGAAAGTTGCATCTCTTTAGGAGGGAAACCAAGCTTTTACGGTGGTGACCGATCATGTCAGGCTTCTAGGCATGTAAAGCTTGATTTGGGAAACTGCAAGTGCTGCTGGGTAGAGGAGTGATTCCAAGATATCAGGAAGGGAATAAGTTTTAATCTCCAAGAGTTATTTCCTCACTCACTCACCAAACAATTATTGAATTCCTACCATTAGTGCCAGTCCCTCTGCTAGGAGAAAGGGAGACAAATACGATTGAAATGTCTTATTTACAAGCTCATAGTCTGGGGGATATTTTACTGAAAACGACAGTTAGGAACAGTGTCAGATTTGTTGTAATAAAAGTACTTGCAAGTTGATTTGGGATCTCAGATGGGGATAGGAGGGCTCTCTAGGGAGATGGGAGTGGGAGGGAGATAAGTTTATATCATTTAATTTTTAATAATAACTATGTTTAATAACTGGCTCACAACATCCCTGAAAATCTAACACTCAGCTCTCATGAGCTGGTGTGAACTGGCTCCAGCACATTGTGAGATAAAGGTGAAACTGGGAAGTATAGATATACCTTATAGCCATGGTAAGGAGTTTGGATTCTCCCCACAAGGCATGATAATTTGAAATATTAATTAGTGTTTTTGTTTCTCTTGTTTATTTTTTAAAAAATGTTTATTTATTGGATGTGCTGGGTCTTTTTTTTTTTTTTTTTAGTTGTGGCATGCAGAATCTTTTAATTATGGCATGCCAGCTCTTAGTTGCGGCATGCGGGATCTAGTTCACTGACCAGGTATCAAACCACAGGCCCCCTGCATTGGGAGTGCAGAGTCCTAACCGCTGGACCACTGGGGAATTCCCTTGTTTTGTGTATTTTTACCTTCGTCCACCAAAGAAGGTGCCTAACTTTTATGTTTCCTTCTCTCAGAGGCTTTTGAATTGCTGGGCAGAAACCAAATATTTCTAAAGACCTAAGCTTGGCATTACCAGCTTTCATAGGATCACCTGGATGCAGTCAAGGTGAATGAAGATCAGAGTTGAGCATTATAATCTAAGACCGGAGGGCTCATTCTTGAATATTCTGTGTGAGATCCCTGTCTGTTTCAAAAGATCTTTGGTGGAAGGAAGGAACCCAATAAAAGACTGAATTTCTCACTGACTGAGTAGGAGAGGGCTCAGCATAATGTAACTATTTTAGAGAAGTTAAGAGAAAGCATGTTTCTTGCACTCCAATGTTGTAGAGTTAAACTGATAGCCATTATAGCTGTAGATCATACATGTTTTTTAACCAGAAATATAACCCTATTGTATCTAAATTTTAGAAAATAATTATTACCCATGTAGAGGAGGAGTTGGAAAGGGGAGAACCTGATTGAAAAATGAGACCAGTTAGGTGAGATTATCTGCCATGATAAGGAGAGTAATCAGAGTAGTCTCTGGAAAGGCTCCACAACATTTCAGAGGATAAATCACAAAAGGTGTGCATACAGGTTGAAGGATTTAAAATATGAGCTGTTAATGGCTCAGCGACAAATGCAACCCTATGCCTATGTTGGTTACCACTGTCTTCTGCATGCCTAGCATAGTGCCTCATACTTAGCAGGTACTTAATAAATACTTGAAGGAATGAAAGGGCAGTAAATGAATAAGTCCAGTGAACAAGCAAGTACATATGTTTCCACTACATTAAAAATGAGTCTGGTCAAAGAATAACAAGGCAAGACACAGACTGGGAGAAAATCTTTGCAAAAGACACATCTGATAAAGGACTATTATTCAAAATACACAAAGAACTTTTAAAAACCAACAGTAAGAAAACTAACAACTTGATTTAAAAATTGGCAAAAGACCCAAAAGATACCTCACCAAAGAAGATATACAAATAGTAAGTAAAACATATGAAAAGATGTTCTATTTTACATGTCATTAGGGAAATGTAAATTAAAACAGTGATGTAAATTAAAATGTAAATTAAAACAAATGTAAATTAAAACAAACATATAATGACATGTATTCACCACACAGTTATTGGAGTGGCCAAAATCCAGAGCACTGACAACACCAAACACTGGCAGGGATGTAGAGCAACAGGAACTCTCATTCATTACTGGTGGGAATGCAAAATGATACAGCCACTTTGGAAGACAGTTGGCAGTCAAGATAAAACTAAACATTCCATTTAGTTTTATAAGATAAAACTAAACATTCCATTTACTTTTATAAGATAAAACTAAACATTCCATTAGCGTGTGATCTAGCAATCATACTTCTTAGTATTTATCCAAAGGAGTTGAAAACTTTTGTCCACATAAACAGCTGCACACAAATGTTTATAGCAACTTTATTTATAATTGCTAAAATGTGGGAGCAACCAAGATGTCCTTTAGTAGGTGAATGGATAAACAAACTATGGTACATCCAGAAAGGAATATTATTCAGCACTAAAATGAAATGAGCTATTAAGCCATGAAAAAACATGGAGAAACGTAAATGCATATTACTAAGTGAAAGAAGGCAAACTAAGAAGGCCACATACTGTGTGATTTCACACTGTGATATTCTGAAAAAGACAAACCTATGGAGACAATAAAAAGATCAGTGGTTGCCAGGGTTTGGGGGTGGGAGAGAAGCATGAACAGGTGGAACACAGAAGACTTTTAGGTCATTGTAACTATTCTGTATTGATACTATCATGGTGAATACATGTCATTATATGTTTGTCAAAACCCATAGAATGTACAGAACCAAGAGTAAAACCTAGTGTCAAGCTATGGACTTTGCATGATAATGATATGTCAGTGTAGGCTCACCAATTGTAGCAAATCTACCACTGTTGTGGGAGATGTTGATAGTGGGGGAAACTGTGTCTGTATTGAGAACAGAGTGTAATGGGAAATCTCAGTACGTTCCATCAAATTTTGCTATGAACAAAAATTCTAAAATATAAAATAGTCTTAAAAGGGAAAAAAAAAGCATCTGGGAATTAATCTGAGGACTCATGACTCAGTACCTAAATGGTGGTTATGGAAACCAGAGCATTTCTATGTTGCCTGAAGATGATATTCTGACCAGTAGACTGCACTTGCATAAAGATCAATGACCCCATCAATGAAAACAAATGCCAGTGTGGCAGGGGAAATTCAGGTATACAGATTATTATGAGGTATGTGTTAAAGAATGGAGTATGAGAATTTGAACCAACTTAACCCAGTTTACTGTTGCACAAATGTCAGGTAATTTTAGACTCCATAAGAACTCTCCAGGAGTTAGAGGGGGTGTCAGCTCTATATTTTCATCTTACCACCTTTCTACCAGGCAGTTGTAGCAAAAGCACATTTCAGACCATATTATTCTAAGTAAACAAATATTGGGTAGCAAGCAAGCACAAAGCAATCATGCAGTCTCTGTTTACTTCTAATATTTTCGGTTTCAGCCCTGACACATTAATCAGGACCTTCATGAAAGGCTCTCTCCAAGATGAAGACAGGTGTGTTCTGATGGAGAGAGGGTCAGGCCTTTTAGTCAGATCAGATAACAAGATCGTCTACTGATGGGAGGGGCACAGGGCCATACCAACTATCCCCCTGGTATGAACTACTGGTCCAGACAGGTATTCATACTTTGTTCCTGCAAAGGTGGAGATGCACAACTTCTAACAATCGCATAACTTAAACTCCACTGCTTTCACCAATTAGAAATTCCTTCTTACACACTAAATAATAAAACTTTTGGTGTTGATTTTGACAAAAATACTTTTGAATGCTACCGGGCCAATTCTTAGGGTGCTAATTATATTAGACCACTTCATATGCTCATTGATCCATAGGGTGTAGATTAAATTGTGCACACAGAGTTCCAAATGTTTACACACTGTGGTATTGTAAAGCAAATTGCAACAGACAATAAAACTGAAAGAAACATCAAGAAAAAGATTTTTAAAAAGATCCATCAGAATTAAACTGTTCCTCTGCTTTGCCTTGTACTAGTAACTATGACATATAATTGCACATGTTACCAATTATTGTGCTGGAGAGAGTGGATGTATATGGGGCTTTATAACATTTAAATAAAAACAGTTTAAAGCAATTTACTGACTTAGTTGATGTAGTATCATAGCTCCTTTCTGAGATTCCCCATTAGCAAATATTTCCCATCAACAAAACCCTCTATGTAAGGCTTTATTTGGTATGTTTTTTTCTTTTTTTTCTTGGTAACAAGAAGAGCCATGAGTACTATGGATGAGCAGAAAAATATCCCAGAGAGAGGTTGTCATAGGAACTGCCCAGGAGAAGTTATGCACAGGATAAATGCACCATCCAAAGAAGAGAGGAAAGAAGTGATCTTGAACCTATCCTTTCCATCAGTTTTGGGAGTAAAGCTCTCATGAATCTCATGTAAATTGTCCTCAGTGATAGCAGGGGTAGGTGGGATACTAGGAGACAGGGGGCTGATGATATATATGTCACAGGATTTTTGTAGAAGATTAAAAATAGATAAAATAGGCGTGACATGGGCACCTTACTCTTGTTTTCCCTTCCTCATGCTGCAGCATGAGCTCCAATAAAGCTTTGCCTGAAATTCTCATCTGGCCTCTTGTCAATTTCTATTGATTAAAGAGTCCAAGGGACTGGGTCAGTATCAATTACATGGGTTACTTGGTCCTGCTGGGTCCAAGCTTGTGAGCTTCTTTCCAATCAAAGTTACCCTCATGGGCATGATGTGGGTAATCCATGAAGTTCTGTTATCCTGGTCCAAGAGATTGAATGGGAATTCTCTAACAATTTTTTTTTTAATACAAGAATATAATTTTTAAAACCTGTTTGCTTTGAAGTAATTGTAGATCCATAGGAAATTGCAAAGATAGTACAGAAAAGTCCCCTGTACATTTCACCCAGTGTCTGTAAATGGTTGCATCTTAAATAAATACAGTACATTATCAAAACAAAGAAATTAACAATGGTACATGTGTATACATCTATGTAATTGTTTTTGAATTTTATTTTATTTTTTTATACAGCAGGTTCTTATCAGTTATCCATTTTATACACATCACTGTATACATGTCAATCCCACTCTCCCAATTCATCACACCACCACCCGCCACCCCCCCACCGTTTTCCCCCCTTGGTGTCTGTATGTTTGTTCACTACATCTGTGTCTCAATTTTTGCCCTGCAAACCAGTTCATCTGGACCATTTTTCTAGGTTCCACATATATGTGTTAATGTACAATATTTGTTTTTCTCTTTCTGACTTACTTCACTCTGTATGACAGTCTCTAGATTCATCTACATCTCTACAAATGACCCAGTTTCGTTTCTTTTTATGGCTGAGTAATATTCCATTGTATATATGTACCATATCTTCTTTATCCATTCATCTGTCGATGGGCATTTCGGTTGCTTCCATGTCCTGGCTATTGTAAATAGTGCTGCAATGAACATTGGGGGTGCATGTGTCTTTTTGAATTATGGTTCTCTCAGGGTATATGCCCAGTAATGGGATTGCTGGGTCATATGGTAGTTCTATTTTTAGTTTTTTAAGGAACCTCCATACTGTTCTCCATAGCGGCTGTATCAATTTACATTCACACCTACAGTGTGAGAGGGTTCCCTTTTCTCCACACCCTCTCCAGCATTTGTTGTTTGTAGATTTTCTGATGATGCCCATTCTAACTGGTGTGAGGTGATACCTCATTGTAGTTTTGATTTGCATTTCTTTGATAATTAGTGATGTTGAGCAGCTTTTCATGTGCTTCTTGGCCATCTGTATGTCTTCTTTGGAGAAATGTCTATTTAGGTCTTCTGCCCATTTTTGGATTGGGTTGTTTGTTTTTTTAATATTGAGCTGCATGAGCTGTTTATGTATTTTGGAGATTAATCCTTTGTCCGTTGATTTGTTTGCAAATATTTTCTCCCATTCTGAGGGTTGTCTTTTCGTCTTGTTTGTAGTTTCCTTTGCTGTGCAAAAGCTTTTAAGTTTCATTAGGTCCCATTTGTTTATTTTTGTTTTTATTTCCATTACTCTAGGAGGTGGGTCAAAAAAGATCTTGCTGTGACTTATGTCAAAGAGTGTTCTTCCTATGTTTTCTTCTAAGAGTTTTATAGTGTCCAGTCTTAAATTTAGGTCTCGAATCCATTTTGAGTTTATTTTTCTGTATGGTGTTAAGGTGTGTTCTAATTTCATTCTTTTACATGTAGCTGTCCAGTTTTCCCAGCACTACTTGAAGAGACTGTCTTTTTCCATTGTATATCCTTGCCTCCTTTGTCATAGATTAGTTGACCATAGGTGCGTGGGTTTATCTCTGGGCTTTCTATCTTGTTCCATTGATCTATGTTTCTGTTTTTGTGCCAGTACCATATTGTCTTGATTACTGTAGCTTTGTAGTATAGTCTGAAGTCAGGGAGTCTGATTCCTCTCACTCCTTTTTTTTCCCTCAAGACTGCTTTGGCTATTTGGGGTCCTTTGTGTCTCCATACAAATTTTAAGATTTTTTGTTCTAGTTCTGTAAAAAAAGCCATTGGTAATTTGATAGGGATTGCATTGAATCTGTAGATTGCTTTGGGTAGTATAGTCATTTTCACAGTATTCATTCTTCCAATCCAAGAACATGGTATATCTCTCCATCTGCTGCTATCATCTTTAATTTCTTTCATCAGTGTCTTATAGTTTTCTGCAAACAGGTCTTTTGTCTCCCTAGGTAGGTATATTCCTACGTATTTTATTCTTTTTGTTGCAGTGGTAAATGGGAGTGTTTCCTTAATTTCTCTTTCAGATTTTTCATCATTGGTGTATAGGAATGCAAGAGATTTCTGTGCATTAATTTTGTATCCTGCAACTTTACCAAATTCATTGATTAGCTCTAGTAGTTTTCTGGTGGCATTTTTGGGATTCTCTATGTATAGTATTATGTCATCTGCAAACAGTGACAGTTTTACTTCTTCTTTTCCAGTTTGTATTACTTTTCTTTCTTTTCTTCTCTGATTGTCATGGCTAGGACTTCCAAAACTATGTTGAATAATAGTGGTGACAGTGGACACCCTTTTCTTGTTCCTGATATCAGAGGAAATGCTTTCAGTTTTTCACCATTGAGAATGATGTTTACTGTGAGTTTGTTGTATATGGCCTTTATTATGATGAGGTAGGTTCCCTCTATGCCTACTTTCTGGAGAGTTTTTATCATAAATTGGTGTTGAATTTTGTCAAAAACCTTTTCTGCATCTATTGAGATGATCATATGTTTTTTATTCTTCAATTTGTTAATATGGTGTATCACATTGATTGATTTGTATATATTGAAGAATCCTTGCATCCCTGGGATAAATCCCACTTGATCATGGTGTATGATCCTTTTAATATGTTATGTGGTGGATTCTGTTTGCTAGTATTTTGTTGAGGATTTTTGCATCTATGTTCATCAGTGATATTGGCCTGTAGTTTTCTTTCTTTGTGACATCCTTTTCTGGTTTTGGTATCAGGGTGATGGTGGCCTCCTAGAATGAGTTTGGGAGTGCTCCTTCCTCTGCAATTTTTTGGAAGAGTTTGAGAAGGATGGGTGTTAGCTCTTCTTTAAATGTTTGATAGAATTCACCTGTGAAGCCATCTGGTCCCAGACTTTTGTTTGTTGGAAGATTTTTAATCACAGTTTCAATTTCATTACTTGTGATTTGTCTGTTCATATTTTCTATTTCTTCCTGGTTCAGTCTTGGAAGATTAACCTTTCTAAGAATTTGTCCATTTCTTCCAGGTTGTCCATTTTATTGGCATAGAGTTGCTTGTAGTAGTCTCTTAGGATGCTTTGTATTTCTGCGGTGTCTGTTGTAACTTTTCCTTTTTCATTTATAATTTTATTGATTTGCGTCCTCTCCCTCTTTTTCTTGATGAGTCTGGCTAATGGTTTATCAATTTTGTTTGTCTTCTCAAAGAACAAACTTTTAGTTTTATTGATCTTTGCTATTATTTTCTTTGTTTCTATTTCATTTATTTATGCTCTGATCTTTATGATTTATTTCCTTTTGCTAACTTTGAGTTTTGTTTATTCTTCTTTCTCTAGTTCCTTTAGGTGTAAGTTTAGATTATTTGAGATTTTTCTTGTTTCTTGAGGTAGACTTGTATTGCTATAAACTTCCCTCTTAGGACTGTTTTTCCTGCATCCCATAGGTTTTGGATCATCTCCGTATTTTTTGATTTCCTCTTTGATTTCTTCAGTGATCTCATGGTTATTTAGTAATGTACTGTTTAGCCTCCATGTGTTTGTGTTTTCTATGTTTTTTTCCCTGTAATTGATTTCTAATGTCATAGCATTATGCTCAGAAAAGATGCTTGATATGATTTCAATTTCCTTAAATTTGCTGAGGCTTGATTTGTGACCCAAGATGTGATCTATCCTGGAGGATGCTCCGTGCGCACTTAAGAAGAAAGTGTAATCTGCTGTTTTGGATGGAATGTCCTATAAATATCAATTACATCTATCTGGTCTATTGTGTCATTTAAAGCATATGTTTCCTTATTAATTTTCTGTTTGGATGATCTGTCCAGGGGTGTAAATGATTTGTTAAAGTCCCCCACTATTATTGTGTTACTGTCAATTTCTTCTTTTATAGCTATTAGCGTTGGCCTTATGTATTGAGGTGCTCCTATGTTGGGTGCATATATATTTATAATTGTTATATCTTCTTCTTGGATTGATCCTTTGAACATTATGTAGTGTCCTTCCTTGTCTCTTGTAACATTCTTTATTTTAAAGCCTATTTTATCTGATATGAGTATTGCTACTCCAGCTTTCTTTTGATTTCCATTTGCATGGAATATCTTTTCCCATGCCCTCACTTTCAGTCTGTATGTGTCCATAGGTCTGAAGTGGGTCTCTTGTAGACAGCATATATATGGGTCTTGTTTTTGTGTCCATTCAGCGAACCTGTGTCTTTTGGTTGGAACATTTAATCCATTCACGTTTAAGGTAATTATCAATTTGTATGTTCCTATGACCATTTTCTTAATTGTTTGGGGTTTGTTTTGGTAGGTTCTTTTCTTCTGTTATGTTTCCCACTTAGAGAAGTTCCTTTAGCATTTGTTGTAGAGCTGGTTTTGTGGTGCTGAATTCTCTTCGCTTTTGCTTGTCTGTAAAGCTTTTGATTTCTCCATTGAATTTGAATAAGAACCTTGCTGGGTAGAGTAATATTGCTTGTAGGTTCTTCCCTTTCATCACTTTAAATATGTCATGCCACTCCCTTCTGGCTTGTAGAGTTTCTGCTGAGAAATCAGCTGTTAACCTTATGGGACTTCCCTTGTATATTATTTGTCATTTTTCCCTTGCTGCTTTCAATAATTTTTCTTTGTCTTTAATTTTTGCCAATTTGATTACTATGTGTCTCAGCGTATTTCTCCTTGGGTTTATTCTGTAGGGTCTGTCTGCACTTCCTGGACTTGGGTGGCTATTTCCTTTCCCATGTTAGGGAAGTTTTCGACTATAATCTCTTCAAATATTTTCTTGGGTCCTTTCTCTCTCTGTTCTCCTTCTGGGACCCCTATAATGTGAATGTTGCTGCGTTTAATGTAGTTCCAAAGGTCTCTTAGGCTGTCTTCATTTCTTTTCATTCTTTTTTCTTTATTCTGTTCTGCAACAGTGAATTCCACCATTCTGTCTTCCAGGTCACTTATCCATTCTTCTGCCTCAGTTATTCTGCTATTGATCCCTTTGAGTGCATTTTTCATTTCAGTTATTGTATTGTTCATCTTTGTTTGCTTGTTCTTTAATTCTTCTAGGTGTTTGTTAAACATTTCTTGCATCTTCTTGATCTTTGCCTCCATTCTTTTTCTGAGGTCCTGGATCATCTTCACTATCATTATTCTGAATTCTTTTTCTGGAAGGTTGCCTATCTCCACTTCATTTAGTTGTTTTTCTGGGGTTTTATCTTGTTCCTTCATCTGGTACATAGCCCTCTGCCTTTTCATCTTGTCTATCTTTCTGTAAATGTGTTTTTTGTTCCACAGGCTGCAGGATTGTAGTTCTTGCTTCTGCCCTCCTGTCTTCTTGCTTCTTCTTCTGCTGTCTGCCCTCTGGTGGATAAGGCTTTGTAAGAGGCTTGTGCAAGTTTCCTGATGGGAGGGACTGGTGGTGGGTAGAGCTGGGTGTTGCTGTTTTGGGCAGAGCTCAGTAAAACTTTAATCTGCTTGTCTGCTGATGGGTGGGGCTGGGTTCCCTCCCTGTTGGTTTTTTGGTCTCAGTCAACCTAACACTGAAGCCTACCCGGGCGCTTTGGTGGAGCTAATGGTGGTCTCTGGGAGGGCTCATGCCAAGGAGTACTTCCCAGAACTTCTGCTGCCAATGTGTTTGTCATCACAGTGAGACACAGCCATCCCCTGCCTCTGCAGGAGACCCTCCAACACTAGCAGGTATGTCTGGTTTGGTCTCCTATGGGGTCACTGCTCCTTTCCCTGGGTCCCAAAGTGCACACTGCTTTGTGTGTGCCCTCCAAGAGTGGAGTCTCTGTTTCCCTGAGGCCTGTCGAAATCCTGCAGTCAAATCCTGCTAGCCTTCAAATTCTGATTCTCTAGGAATTCCTCCTCCTGTTGCTGGACCCTCAGGTTGGGAAGCCTGACGGGGGGCTCAGAACCTTCACTCCAGTGGGTGGACTTCTGTGGTATAAGTGTTCTCCAGTTTGTGAGTCACCCACCCAGCAGTTATTGGATTTGATTTTATTGTGATTGTGCCCCTCCTACCATCTCATTATGGCTTCTCCTTTGTCTTTGGATGTGGGGTATCTTTTCTGGTGAGTTCCACTCCATCTATGTAATTTTTTGATTTAAAATGTATGTAAAATATACATAACATAATATTTATCATCTTAACCATTTTTAGGTATACAGTTCAGTAGTGATAAATACATTCACATTGTTGTGCAACTAATCTCCAAAACTATTTCATCTTGCAAAACTGAAATTCTGTACCCATTAAACACTAACTCCTCATTCCTATCTCCTCTTAGCCCCTGGCAACCATCCTTGTACTTTCTGTTTCTATGAATTTTATAGGTGACATGTAGGTAGAATCATACAGTATTTGTCTTTTTTGTGACTGTTTTTAATCCACTTAGCATAATGTCCCCAACATTCATCCATGTTGTAGCATATATAGAGTTTATTTCCTTTGTAAGTCTGAATAATATTCCATTGTATGTATATCCTCCCTTTTGTTTAATCTGTTCATCTGCTGATGAACACTTGGGTTGCTTCCACCTTTTGGTTATTGTGAATAATGCTGCTATGAACATGAGTGTTCAAATGCCTCTTTGAGACCCTGATTTTAATTATTTTGGGTATTTTAAGGACTTAATTGTGTCCCCACCAAAAGAAAAAAATAAAATAAAAAGATAAAATATGTAAAACATCTAGTTTATATAGTCCCTGACAATATTAATGCTAAATAATAATAATTTTTACTATCTCATGTATTCCTAACTAGAGCCGTCTGAGGAAGACACAGTCAAATTTTTCAGATGAGAAAATGAGGTACAGAGAAGTTGAATTGTTCAAGGTCACATGGTACCTGGTGCAGCTGGGACTCAAATGCAAGGTTGTCTCACTCTAAGGCCCTTAATGTCTCTGCTGGACTGAACTAGTAGGCAGTTAATACCTGGTAATAATTATAAAAATGATTCTTTGGTGATGGAATAGTAGTGGGAGTTTCAATTGCCATGAGATACACATGGTTAAAGGTCACAGCATTGCTTGATTTTGTTTTTTCATTGGGTTTATTTTTCCACATCCTACAGGATGACAACCACTTTGTTTCATTCTCCTCTCCTTACTCCCCAGTACAGAGCTCTAGGTTGCCCCAACCAATCCATGCCCTCCTACAGAGCTTTAAGAAAACCAGGAGTCTCCTCTCTCTCTCCCTCCCCCCCGACTTTATTCAGGGGGACTATCACAAAATGTATAGGAACCATTACAATGGGGTTTTGTAGTAAGGGGAGAGAGATTTGGCTTGACTCCGAATGTAAGTAAAAATGGGAATTTGTAGCCAAGAAGCAGGGTGGGGAATCAGTGGGTAGAAATTTATCAAGAGGAAACATCATACTTAAGGGAGGATTCTAAACTGACCTATCAGGATTCTTGCTGAAGGCAAGCCAGGCTGATTAGTTATCACCTGGAAAGTAGATGATGAAGACCTCAAACAGATACTGCAGGTGATCAGGTGTTGAGGATGGGGGATTCTAGTTAAACTGATGTAGCAGAATTCTTGCTAGAACTGTACTCTACAAGGAAGGACATAGAAGCCCAAGGTCAGGCCTAGTGAAAAAGAAAACTCAGAAGAGACTGACCAGGGAGTGGGTGTGGTGGCAGAGGAGGAAGACTCTGAGCTCACCTCCTCCCATGGACATTCCAAAATTACAACTATTGATATATACAGAGCAACTATTGATGAGAATGACCTGAAGACTAGCAGAAAAGATCATCTGCAATTAAAGATATAAAGAAGGAACCACAACAAGATGGGGAGGAGGGGCAGAGGCGTGGTATAGCCAGGACCCCCACCCCCAGGTGAGCGACCTTTTAGCAGGAGGATAACTGTAATTGCAGAGGTTCTCCCCAAGAAGCAAGGGGTCTGAGACCCACATCGGGGTTCTCAGTCCAGGGATCCTGCACTGGGAAGATGAGCCCCCAGAACATTTGGCTTTGAAGGCCGGTGGGGCTTACTTTCAGGAGATCCACAGGGCTGTGGAAAATAGAGACTCCACTCATAAAGGGCACAGACAAAATCTCACACACTCCAAGAGCCAGGGTAGAAGCAGAAGTCTGAAAGCAACGTGAGTCAGACTCACTTTCTGATCTTGGAGAGCCTCCTGGAGAAGAGGCGGAGGCAATTTGGACGCCCTCTGGGGACATAGATGCTGGCAGCAGGATTTGGGGGGCTTGTTCTACCACGAGGACACTGGTGCTGGCAAACAGCATTTTGGAATTCTCCCTCTAGCTTATTAGTGCCAAGACCCAGCCCTGCCCACCAGCCAGTTTGCACCAGTCTTGGGACATTCCAGGTCAAGCAACTAGCTGGCTTGGGGACACAGCCCCACACACCAGCAGGCTGGCTGTCTTTGGATCCCTGAGGCCCTAGCCACTGTGAGACCTGGCCCTGTGCACCAGACATCCCAGGACCCATCCTCACCCACCAGGGGGTGAGCACCAGCCCTGGGACCCTACCCCTGGGCCCTAGCCCCACCCACCAGCAAGCTGACATCAGTTTCAGGACACCTGTGTCCCTCAGCCAGCTGCCCCAGGATCTGGCCCTACTACCATTAGGCTGACACCAGCTCCAGGACTCCCAGCCCTGCAGCTAGCTATGCCAAGCCCTGCCTTTGCCCACTAGTGAACCAGAACTAGCGCTGGGACCTCCCACCCCCCATCGCCAATGCCCCATGCTCTGCAGCTAGCCATCTTGTGACCAAGGCCCATACACCAACAGAACGACAGGCTCGACCTGGCAACCAACCTGGTTGGGGTCCAGCCCCACCTAACAGCACACCCATAGTAATCAGCTCACCACAACAGAAGGACCCATGCAGCCCACATAGAGGGCACCCCTAGAGCATATAGCTCTGGTGACCAGAGGGGATTGCATTCCTGGGATGCATAGGACATCTCCTACATAAGGCTACTTCTCCAGGATCAGGAAAAATAATCAACCTACTAAGTACACAGAAATAGAAATGGCAGATTAGCACAAAATGAGAAGACAGAGGAATATGTTGCAAATGAAACAAGATAAAAGCCCAGAGAAACTAGATGAAGTAGAGATAAGCAATCTACCTGATCAAGGTAATGATCCTAAAGATGCTCAATCAACTCAGGAGAAGAATGGATGAACACAGTGAGAAGTTTACCAAAGAGTCAGAAGATGTAAAGAAGAATCAAACAGAGCTGACGGATACAACAACTGAAATAAAAAATATACTAGAAGGAATCAATAGTAATTTAAATGATACAGAACAGATCAGTGCACTGGAAGACAGAGTAGTGGAAATCACTGAAGCTGAGCAGAAAAGAGAATAAAAAGAAATGAGGACAGTTTAAGAGACCTCTGGGACCACATGAAGCATATTAACATTCACATTAAAGGAGTCCCAGAAGGAGAAAAGAGAGATAAAGGGACAGAGAACATATTTGAAGACATAAAGGCTGAAAACTTTCCTAACTTGGAAAAGGGAACAGACATCCAGGTCCAGGAAGAACAGAGAGTCCCAAACAGGATCGACCCAAAGAGGATCACACCAAGACACATTGTAATTAAAATGAAAAAAATAAAGATAAAGAGAGAATTAGATGAGAAGGGAGTGGCAAAATATATTTAAAGTGATGAAAAGGAATACCTACAACCAAGAATATTCTACCCAGCAAGGATATCATTCATATTTGAAGGAGAGATGAAAAGTTTTACAGAAAAGCAAAAGCTAGGAGTTTAGCACCACCAAACTAGCTTTACAAGAAACCTAAAGGGATTTCTCTAAGTGGAAAAGAAAAGGCCATAACTAAAAATCTGAAAATTATAAAAGGAAAAATCTCATAGGTAAAGGCAGATACACAGTAAAAGTAATAGGTCAGACACTTATAAAACTAGTAGAAGGTTAAAAGACAATACTAATAAAATATCCACAATAAATAGTTGAGGGATACACAAAACAAAAAGATGTAAAACATGATGTCAAAAACAGTAAACATAGAGTTGGGGAGTAAAAATGCAGGGTTCTTAAAATGTGTTTGAACTTAAGTGATCAGTAACTTAAAATAATCATATGTAATATGTAAGTAGTGTTATATATAAACCTCATGGTAATCACAAACCAAAAATCTATAATGGATACACACAAAAAAGAAAGAAATCCAAACATAACACTAGAGATAATCATCGAATCACAAGAGAAGAGAGCAAAAAAAAAGAAGAAAGGAGTAAATAAAGGACTGAGACACAGAAAGATAAATATGGCATGATTTCACTTGGACGTGGAATCTAAAAAGCAAAACAAATGAACAAATATAACTGACAGAAACAGAGTCATAGACGTAGAGAATAAACAGGTGGTTGCCAGAGGGGATGGGGGCAGGGAAAGGAGAGAAATAGGTGTGGGAAATTCAGAGGTACACACTTTCAGTTACAAAATAAATGAGTCACAGGTACGAAATGTACAGTGTGGGGAATATAGTCAATAATTATATAATATCTTTGTATGATGACAGAAGGTAACTAGACTTATGGTGACCATTTTAATATGTATAGAAATATCAAATCACTATGTTGTGTATAAGGAACTAACATAGTGCTGTAGGTCAATTGTACTTCAAACCAACAAACCAATCAAACAAACAAACTCATAGAAAAGGAGATCAGATTTGCGGTTACTGAAGTCGGTGGGTGGGGAGAGGGGGAATTGGAAAAAGCGGTCATAAGGTCACACTTGCAGTTATAAGACAAGTAAGTACAAGGGATGTATCAATGTACAACATGATATGTATAACAAACGCTGCCGTACGTTAGATATGAAAGTTAAGATAGTAAATCCTGAGAGTTCTCATCACAAAGAAAACAATTTTTTTCTATTTCTTTAATTTTGCATCTATATGAGATGATGGATGTTCACTAAACTTAGTGTGGTCATCGTTTATTGATGTGTGTAAGTCAAATGATTATGCTAATACCTCAGACTTACACAGTACTGCATGTCAATTATGTGTCAATAAAACTGGGGGAAAAAACTGCTAATACCTAAGAATTAGTCATTAAACAATATAAAACCAGTCATCTATAGAAATACTCTCATGCATAATAAAAGTATATAAAATTTTTTATTTGATTAGAGAATGATATTGTAACTGACTATATCTTATTGGGTTACCTTATCGAAAATTTTTGTTTAAAAACTAAAAAATCAAAATAAATAAATAAGGGGAAAACAAAAAACCAGCCTGACCAAAGTTTGGTCAAGGAGAGAATCTCTGTCGAGTCCTAATCTCCCAGTGCCTTAGAATATGACTATATTTGGAGATAAGGCCCTTAAGGAGGGAATTAAGGTAAAATGAAGTCATATGGGTGGACTGTAATCCAATATGACTGGTGTCCTTATCGGAAGAGGAGGTTAAGACACAGACACACACACAGAGGGAAGACCACGTAAAGATATCAGAGGAAGACAGCCATCTATATAAGCCAAGGAAAGAGGCCTTTAGAAGAAACCAACTCTGCCAACACCTTGATCTTAGACTTCTAGACTCCAAAACTGTGAGGAAATAAATTCCTGCTGCTTAAGCCATCCAGTCAGTGATACTTTTTTTTAAAAATATTTATTTATTTATTTATTTTGGCCGCATCGTGTCCTAGTCACGGTACACGGGCTCTTCATTGTGGCATGCGGACTTCTTAGTTGTGGCATGTGGACATCTTATTTGCGGCATGTGGACTCTTAGTTGTGGCATGCGGGATCTAGTTCCCTGACCAGGGGTTAAACCCGGGCCCCCTGCATTGGGAGTGTGGAGTCTTACCCACTGGACCACCAGGGAAGTCCCCATCAGTGCTACTTTGTTATAGCAGCCCTAGCAAACTAATATACCCTACAGTGGTGTGAGCACCAAAAGTTTATTCCAACCCATGTCACCTTTTCTTCCTGGCATCTCCACTCTCGTCATTCTGTGGCTGTGTCCATTTCATCGTAGTTAAACACCAGGTGTGGAATGTGAACCCACTGTATAAGATGGCACAGGTCCACTTTGGAAATGGCCCTGGGGAAGCTAAGTCTAGGAACATTAGTCAAGGTACATGCTTTCCCTTCTGTTCTTGTGCGTGCCTCCCACTGGCCCAGTCTCTCCCAGGGAATGGTACATTACTAAGAGCTAACCAAAATTTTGTTCATATCAAGATGTAAGTTCTTACAGGACTGCACTACCATGAACTTTTTATATGTCTGTTTACAACTCCCACACCACCTCCAGCTAATTTCTGAATCCATAGACAATGAAATTGTGCCTATGAATTATTTGTTTCTATACACCCAGGACCTACTACAATTCTGGGTTCAAAGAAGACACTAATTTATGTTTGAAATTCTTGAGTGGATATATCTCTATCTATCTATCTATCTATATGTAGTTTAAAATTTTTTCTTCCTTGTTTACTTCTGATGAGGGGATTTTATAATACAGACTCAACAGAAAGAAATGTTAAGCACATTAAACATATAAGGAAAAGGGTTTATCTTTATTTTACATGCTCTAATCAGAAGTTGTTGAAATGCCTAAGCCTCTTCTTATGAGGGAGAAGGCAAGTACAGCAGAGGTTGAGTTGTCTAGGAAAATTGGTCATCATGACCTCAAGGAATCCTACTGCCTACTACACTCCCCAGATGGAGCCAGCACCCCGAGGATGGGGTAGGCATCGTTGGGGACATGGGGAGAGAAAAGAGGCTGCAGAGGAAAGGGATTCCGAGTCTCCCACTCAAGACAGACTTTGTAAGGACTGTCAGGCATAATAATTATTTTACCTCTGGACATGCTCTGGACTCTCTGTGTGTCAGGACCAGTTACTAGTAGGATTTTTTTTTTTTTTTTTTTGTAATGAGCTGTACCTCATTCTCCTCAGGCTTTTGGGCAGAAGAGAGAGTATATTTTGATTGTTATGAACTGTATCCAGCTGGCCACGTAGAACCTTGGAAGCACTGCACCTCTCATCCTCTCCTCAGTCTAGACCTATGGGAGGTGCTGCTCTATCAGGGGGTCTGGTTGGAAGCAAAATACAGTCTTTCAAAATACAGCCCTTCACTTGGCTCTTCCAGAGACACAATCCAAGGAAGGTCAACTCCAGAAAGTTGTAGTAAAAAGCTGGGTCATGAACATTCATTATTTTTAGAAAACAATGGGCAGTGGACAAAGCAAGACAGGTAACTAGCGACACATGCTTTTGCACTACTGGGAACACAGTGCTCCTTCAGGGGTTTCCTGTTGGTGAGACCACGGCCAGCACCCCACAGATTTGTGTCAGGAATTCCAAAGAAGCACAATCAATCATTTGTGAAGAAGCAGAACAGTCCTCTGTTAGACTTTGTGTATTACTAAAAATGAGCACGAGTGAAGGTCAAATCTATCCTCCAGCTTCCTAATTATAATTCAGAGGCGGAGAGAAAGGGAATAGAGAAAAAGTGAAGAAAAAAAAAAAAG